>NC_084465.1:112618302-115118302 GCF_027409185.1 Cynocephalus volans
TGGTGCTGATAACACCAAGGCCACAGGTTCGGATCCCTACATAGGGATGGCCGGTTAGCTCACTTGGGAGAGCGTGGTGCTGACAACACCAAGTCAAGGGTTAAGATCCCCTACTGGTCATCTTTTAAAAAAAATAAAAAGAAGAAGGAAATCCTGCCATTTGCAACAATGTGGATGAACCTGGGAGACAATATGTTAAGTGAAATAAGGCCGGCTCAGAAAGATACCTACTACATGATTTCACTCCTGTGTGAAATCTAAAAATGTCAAATTCATAGAAGCGAAGAGTAGAATGGAGGCTGCTAGAGTCTGGGTGATAGGGGGATCGGGAAGATATTGGTCAAAGGACTCCAAATTCCAATTAGACTGGAAGAATAAGTTCAAGAGACCTATTATACACCATGGTAAGTAGATAACGATGTATTACATTCTCGTGAATTGCTAACAGAGTAGATTTTAAATGTTTTCACCACCAAAAAAAATGATGTGAAGTAATGAATATGTTAATTAGCTTGATTTAACCATACCACAATGTATACATATTTCAAAACATCATTTTGTACATGATAAATATATACAAGTTTTTGTCAATTGTAAAAAATTAAGTAAGTAAGTAAGGGCCAGTGTCAGAATCTGTGTGAGTTAGGTCAGTTAAGGATGAGAATTAGAATCAATGTCAGGATGAGCTTCATGCTCAGAGTCAGGGTGATGTCAGTGTCAGGCTGAGGGTCAGGATTTGCATCATAATGATGTATGGGAGAGTATGAGGGTCAGAGTGAGTTTTAGGTAAATATCAGGGTAAGGAGGAAGGTCATAACCAAACTAAGGGTCACAGCCAGGATCAAAGTCAGGTAGATTATCTTTGGAAGGGTCAGTGTGAAGGTCACAGTTAGGGTCATGATCATTGTCAGGGACACTTGCATACGGGAGTAAGCATTAGAGTTTGTGTCAGGGTGAGCATAGGGTCCAGCCAGGGTTAGTATCAGGGTGAAAGGCATGCTCACTGTCAGGGTCAGATTGAGGGTCCAGGTAAAGGTAAGTGTCAGAATTGGGTGAGGATGAGGGTCAGGGAAGTAGTAGGGTAAATGTCAGGTCAAGGTACATTCATGACAAGTTTCTGATCAGTGTCAGAGGAGAGTGAGGGTGAAGGTCAGGTTTAAAGTGTGGATAAAGTGAGGCTAAAGTTCATGGTTAAGATCAAGGTCTCAAGTCAAGGTAAGAGTCAACGTGAATTGCAGTGTCTTAAGGGTGACATTCACAATCAGGGTCAGGGGCATGCCTATGGACATAGTGAGGATCAGGGTCAGTTTGAGTGTCCAAGTGAGGTTTTAGTTAGGTTTACAGTCAGGTTAGATGAGATTCAGAATGTGGGTCAGGGTCAAGGTAAGTGTGAAGTGAGGGTCATGTTCAGGATCAGGTTAGGAAATATGGTAAGGGTTAGAGATAAAGCTATTTTTAGGGTAACGGTCAGGAAATGATTCAGTCAGGATCAGATTGATTCTCAGGATCACTATCAGGTTTAATGTCAGGGAAAAATTCAGGATCAGGTAAGTTTCAGGGTAAATATCAGGGTCAGGTTCCGGGTGAGTGTCAGCATGAATTTCTGGGTCTTGGTGAGGCCAACGGTCATGTACAAAGTCAGGTTGATAGTCATTGTGAGGATCAGAATGAAGGTTAGTGTCAGAGTCATGATGAGGGGGAGAGCCACGTTCAGGATAAAGGTCAGGGTCGATTTCAGCATCAGGGTCAGGGTTAGTAACAGGGTGTGGTGCCAACTTGGGTCAGGGTGAGGGAGGGTTAGTGTCAGGGTCAGGCTGAGAGTCTAGTTCAGGTTCAGCATAAGTTTCAGATTCAGGGAATATTCAAGAGCATCATGAAGGTGTGTGTGAGGGTATGAAGGTCTTCGTAGGTAATAGTCAAATCAGGTAAGTGGTATAAGTGAACAATAGAGTCAGGATCAGGCAAGGGTCAGAATTATGGTCATGATGAGGGAGACAGTGAGGTTAAGATTCAGGGCCAGGGTGAAAGTCAAGGTGAGTGCCAGCATAGGGTTAGCTTCAATGTTAGGGTCAGGTAAGGGTAAGGATGAAACTGAAGGTAAAGTTGAGGGACAGGGTCAGGGACAGGTACAGAATCAGGATCAGGATGAGAATGAGATAAAGTATCTAAATGACAACCAGGATCAGAGTTAGGGTGAGTGACACAGTCAGACACAAGGTGAGAGTGAGCATCAGGGTGAGGTTTAGGTACTGAGTAGGGGTGGTATCAGAACAAGAGTGAGGGTCAGAGTCAAGGTGAGAGTATATATTTCAGGGTCAAGACTCATGGTTATGATCAGTGTCTAGGTCAAGTTGAGGATCAAGGTCAGGATCATAGTGTGGGTCAGAGTCAGAGTCGGGATAGGATAGATGAGGGTCAATTTCAGGGTAAGGGTTAGAGTCAAAGTACAGGTAAAAGTTAGGATCAAGTGAAGTCCAGGTCCAATTCAGCATCAGGATCAACGTGAAAGTGAGAATGAGAGACAATGTCAGTGTGAGAGTCCAGGTCACTGTGAGGGTAAGGTATCCACCATGGTCACGGGCAAGATGAGGTTCAAGGTGAGGTTCAAGTTCAGGGTCAGCTCTAGGGTCAGGGTCAATGTCAGGGTGAGGATAAGGGCAGGGTTATGGCTGTAACATTTCATCTTTTGTTTACAATTGTACTACTAATATTAATTCAGGTACTGCTGTCACATCAAAAACAAAGCATTCTTCTTGCTAATTCTGGTTAATTTTTTTTTGAGGAACAGTAATGGATTTGGGGTACTCACTGTTTCAGTAATTTTTTTTTCCTTTGGCGGCTGGCAGGTACAGAGATCCAAACCCTTGACGTTGGCATTATTAGCACCACACTCTTACCTAGTGAGCTAACCAGCCAACCTATTTTTATTATTATGGACCGTCTGATCCTATGGTTCATATCACCATCTCTGAAAAATCAAAATATTCCATATTTGACATACTGTAGATTTACAACCAGACACTCGGGAGACGTGAAAGAACATGCAAGGGCCAACCCGTGGCTCACTTGGGAGAGTGTGGTGCTGATAACACCAAGGCCAAGGGTTCGGATCCCTATATTAGGATGGCCGGTTAGCTTACTGGGTGAGCGTGGTGCTGACAACACCAAGTCAAGGGCTAAGATCCCCTTACCGGTCATCTTTTTAAAAAAAGGAAAGAAAGAAAAAACATGCAGTGTGCAGTTAACAGGTTTTTCTGACCTAAAATTTTTTTCCAACTTCTCCTTTTCACACAGCTTATGGAATGGTTGGAAAAGAGTTTAGTTGTTAAACTTCCCATCCACTGTAAGGATCTTTTCTATCACATACTTTATCATTGGTCATTGTCTTTTGACCACTTGATGAATGGTTAGCTAAACAGCTCCCTCGGCTGGATAGTTCTAAATTAATGGAAAGTTCGTCTTCATGAATTGAGCCAAAGTGCCTTCCTACCGTCCTTTTCAGCCATGCAACATAGTAAATCCAATACCTTTTCCATATACCCCCTCGGTCATTTTCCTCCACCCGTGCACACTAGTCCAGGACTTTTTGCAAATGTGAGGCTGTTGACTACTGTCTCATCTGAGCAGGTCCTGGGTCTCCACTAACGGACAGAGATTTCCTGAGGGTGAAGTGGGAAGACCCCGGCCTCTGCCTGGGTCCCCGACCACACCTCAGAGGTGCGGTTGCCTGGTTCCCTGGGTGGCCGCCACCTCCCTGCTGGGTCTGGGGCCTCCTCACACCCCAGGGTTGGATGGAGGGCTGGGGGCACTCAGCCGGTCCCCTTTTTACCCTGACTGCAGAGGCCCCAAAAATCAAAAGTCTGAGGTGCGGTTCTCAGATCCGAGGGGAAAGCCTGCTGGAGGTTTGAAAGAGGGAACAGCCCCAAACTTTTCCCGCTAAAGAGAGAATGGAGCGGGCGCCACGCATGGCATCTGATTGGTGCGCTCAGCCCCTTAGCCCGCCCTCTAGCCTGCCCCAAGCGCTCAGCCCCCTAGCGCACCTACCCGCCCCCCCCCCCCCCGCACGCAATGCACAGCATCTGATTGGTGCGCTCGGCTATCCTGCCCCCCCACCGCCCCTCGCGTCCTGCAGTGCTTCGCATCGGTGCGCTCAGCCCCCTACCCCCGCTTCCGCCCAGAGCGCACGCCCTGCCTCTGGGCCCCGAAGCTTTCAGTGGAGACAGCACCGCTTAACACCTTCGTTTTCAAAAAGTTCGTGAGTCTGGCCCGGCCCTCGCTCCACCCACAGCACTAAAATAAGGAGGCTTAAAGTCTGGAGATCCGAGAGAAAGGGAGTCTAGTCCGGGAAGTAACGGGAGAAAGTTGGGGCATCGGGGGCCGAGGGATGGTGGAGCCAAAGGCAAGGGGTTCCCCCGTCTAAAATATAAGGGACATGCCGAATGGTTCCCAAGATCCTTTCCAACTCTAAATGACTGCGACACTCAGGGGAGTTACCCTGCGGTAGTCTTAGAGTCAGGAGATGCTAGAACAAGACTGGGACACTTCCAACAACTTGCTCCTCGACAAGCGTGTCACAGGACCACAATTTCTGGAAGGGTTCTATCCCCCTTTCTTTTTTCCACCACTCCCTCGCACCAGCACTTTCTTTTTAGTCCTTGCCTGGCCCCTCAGTTCATCCTGTTTTAGTACTCCCCAGTGGTTACTTAAAGCTGCTAACCTCTGCTGTATGGAATTAGGTCTCCAAGATCCTATCTAAGAAGGAGGGCTGAAGGAAAAGGGACTAACTGCCTTCACAAGTCAGGGACAGACGAAGGAAGAAAATCCAGGAAGTCCAGCAAAACCAGTACCGATTTTATTGAAGTGTCAAGGTAGAGTAGCACCACGAAGGAGCAGAGCCTGAGGACATGAACACAGAGCTAGCATTTAAGGGTACCTTAGACATAGAGGCCTGGGTTTCTGGGCCAGGAGAAAGGCCGTGGGTGATTTGGATGTTCACAAGGACTTCAGGAATGCCCTGTATTTGTCCAGGAAAGGGATGGCCAGAGTGTTCAGCTTTTGCTGAAATTCTTGCAGAGCGCTCTCTTGCTCTTGCTGCTCCCCTGTCATCTGCTTCTCATAATAGTTGATGTAGAAGCTTATCCAGTCATTCACAATGGTCACCATGGCTTCTTCAGAGATAGGATGATCACTAAAGACCTGGGGGTTTAGTGGGGAGGGAGTTGGCAAGGGAGAATGTGATCAGCAGTATGGCTCAGGGATACCCAAATAGTCCCACAAACTCTCGCAACATCCTCTTTCCTCTGATTTTTATTCTCTCTGTCTAGTTGTTTCCATCAACTCCACCATTACCTCCCAGCTCCAAATTATTCTCCTTCCTCTGCCTTCATCCCACCTTCCCCCACCCCACTCTCTAGGCCTGTCCTTTGAAACAGAGTGCCTGAACTTACCTGCTGATTTAGCAGAGCATTAAATTCCTTCGTTCCTTTGGAAATGAGATCCTTATTGGCCTGAAGAAGGGCCATCTGCCTGGTTAGAGAAAGAGGTAGAATTTGGGTTTCCATTTTCCTTGCCCTTGGGTATTTCCCTCAATCTTATTCCCCTTAAAAATCCCTTGTGCCCGGTACGGCCACCTCCTTTCCAAAACCTTTCAAATCCTGCTCTGCTCTGAGGTCAGTTTTCCCGGGTTGGGCTCACCTTCAAGTCCAACAGTGCTGTGTATGTCTCACCCACCCTCTTCAGTTTATGTATGTCCCTCTGTGCCAAGCTAGATATAGACAAGGAGTCTAGTGTCAGCCTAAGAGGGAAACGCCTCATGTCTAGGCCCTGAGGTAGGCTGATAGGTCAACCCGGGAAGGAGAAAGAGGGAGAGGCTACCCTGAAGTTAGGAAGATAGCAAGGCCAAGAAAAACAGATAAACGAGGAGACCCAGAAAATGCAAAAACCAAACCAGGGACAGATCCTTGCCCTCTGCCCCACATTCCAGTATCTGGATCCAAATGCTAAGGAAACTGAGCTTTACTGAGCTCCTCTTACATTATAGTCACTTTTACCTCATTAAAGATCTCTAAGACAATGTTAAATTAACTACAGATAGAACAGGCTACCCCAAGCCTTGAGTATGGGAATTAAATGCAAAACTATATACTTTGTGTGTGTGTGTGTGTGTGTGTGTGACTATGTTTACTTCCAGGAATGGATTGGTATTCGTTTGGAAATGGAAAGAGGGTTAAATATCAAGAGAGAATTTGACCTTATCTATACTGTTGGAATTGTTTTACAGCAACAATGTGTCCTTCTGTTTTATATATATATATATTTTTTTTTTTTTTTTTTCCAGCTGGCCAGCGTGGGGATCTGAACCATCAACCTTGGTGTTATCAGCACCATGCTCTCCCAAGTGAACTAACTGGCCAGCCATTATAATTCTTAAAAAGAAAACAAAACAAAAAAGAAAGAAAAAAAGAAGATGGTGTAGTTCTAAAATCTTAAATTCAAATTTGAATCCTGCCTCAGTGCCTAGATTAGCAGCTCCTTGCTAAGTACTTGTTGAATGAATAAACAAATGAATGATTTTGCCACTTTTCAGTTCTGTGAACTTGGTGAAGTGTCTCTATTTATAAGCCTCAGGTTCCTTGTCTGTAAAGAAGGAATACAATAATACCTACCTTACAGGGGCTATTGAAATAAATTTACTCACTCAAATAGGTATTTGGCACCTGCCTTGGTTGGGAAATGGAAAGAAGGATAACAATCCAAATGTCTGAATACCTGGAGAACATCTCAGAGAACATCTCCCCATTTATAGACAGGAGATTGAGGCCCAGAACAGGGCTGTGATATGTCACAGGTCACACACCAAGAAAGAGAGCTAACAATAAAATATAGACCTCCATGCTCCTGTGCCCACTCTTCACCCCACTTCTTTTCTTCTCCAGGCCTTTGCTTCCAGCCTCTCTGGCTCCCTAGCCAGCCAGGCAGTATTGCTGGGCACAGGGGTGGGGGACACAAAAGCCCATTTCAGCTGCCACAGCCACTTGGCTCATGAAAGGTGAGGTGAACCCTAGGAGCCTCTCCTAAGGAACAAGGGCTGCCATGGTCTCTGAGCGGGGAGAGATCAGTGTGGACAATGGTGATCAGTAAAACCACAGAGAGTCCATAAATAGTGTGACCATATATTCCAGTTCACCCAGGACAGCTCCACTTTAGACCTGTTATCCCAACATAATTTTTAATAGTACCTCCTTTAATGACACTCTCAAAAGTCCTAGTTTGGACAATAAATTATACATTGACACTAGTTATGAGGGCCATCTGACCTGCCTCACATGGAGCAAAGGGCCTCAAATTTGAACACTTAACATTATCTCCAAATAATGGTCAACATTTAGACAGTATGATGTACTATGTGCCAAACATAGTTTAAGAACTTTACAGATATTACTCATTTCATCCTCATTCCAACCCAATGTGGTAGGTACTAGTATTATTTCCATTTTGCAGATGAAGAAACTGAAAGAGAGATAAGTAACTTGCCCAAAACCTGACAGCTACAACCCTGGACAGAACCTGCATTTAAAGTAAGGCCTTCTGATGGAATTCATTCATAGAAATTGACCTCAGAGTTCAATACACTCACAGAAGCTAACATTTAATATAACACAATGTTTATAACCCTTCAATTTTTCACTCTACCAGGAAATTAAAAATTTTTTAAAGTGCTCAGGTTTATCTCAGGCTCAGAGACACTGCATTAAGTGTCAGATAAAGGGAGGTGGAGTAGAAGGCGTTCAGGCTGACGCCCATGAGGAAAGTGAAGTTTGAGACAATCAGAAGCTTCAAGCAAGGAGTTGTCAGTTAGGGTCAAACTGTGGGGGTCTGAGAATGCCAAGCTAAATAACCAGGATATTTTATTTTGTGATAAAAAGAGGATGCTTTTGGTAAATTTCTACTTTGGAGTCAGTACATTGCACTAGATAGGAAGGAGAGCGAGAGGGAAAGAGAAAAAGAGGTGAATTGGGAAGGAGAGAAATACTGTCTTTAGACTCTTCCCCCGAGTTCATAGGCCCTCTCCCCCAATAAACACATAAGAACATCCTGTTTCTCTTGTTTTCTGACATCATTATTGCAATCCCTTGATTTTCTCATCCCTTAGATTCTTTAGAATCCTTTCAGAAATAATATTCCTCCAGTCTCAGGGAAGCCTGATGGGCAGAGAATTTCTAGTAGAGCCCAGGAATGCCCAGAAGAAAAAACAAACAAACAAAAAAACCCTGGGCAGCTTAACAGGGCCTCACTGATCATCTGGTCCTATTTCTTTTCATCATGAATTAATTCATAGATATCTTTTGAGCACCTACTATGAGTTAGGTAGTACTGGTGATAAAATAAGGAGTGAAAATATGGTCCCTGGCTGCACAGCAAAGAAGGCACCAGTAACCCAGAGAGGGATACTGACTTGCCCGAAGTCACACAGCTAAGAACTCTGTGACTGAGGCTGGCCGGTTAGCTCGCTTGGGAGAGTGTGGTGCTGGCAACATGGGTTCGGATCCCCGTAACGACCAGCCACCAAAAAAAAAAAAAAAAAAGAATTCGGTGGCCGAACCGGGTCTCGCCTAGGGACATCCTCTTTACTTCTCCCCATTCCTGGAATTGCGGGTCACAAGGAATTCTGGTGCTTTGAAGACATGGCGGGCCGAAGGGCCCCATCGCTCCCCCGGCCCATCTACAAAATGTTACAAAGAAAAAGGGCCAGATCGGTCCTGGGGTATCCGAGGCGGGACCCGCAGGCCAGAGAGGGATAGCACCGTTTCCAAGCTGGACGAAGGATGACGCAGAGGCCGGGTGCCCTTTCGCGAAGGAAAATTGCCCTTTGCAGCCGCCGTAGCCGATCCGGAAGTGAAGGCTGGCCACGTTTATCGTCTGCCCAGACGTGGACGGAGCGTCTCGGGATGGCTGACGACGCTCAGGCCCCGCTGTGCTCCGAGCGGTTCGGATCCGGAACGGCACGGAGCTGCCGTGCCGGCGCTGACGGGAGCCTGCAGTGGGAGGCCTGGGGGTGGCGCTGGTGGGGCTTCTCCGGGGGCCTCAGGGTGAAGCCCGAAGGACGAAATGGCGGTGGAGGGGAGGCTCTCGGGACAGCCTCACCACCTCTCTCCGGGCTCCAGGCCGTGTTCCTGCCGCAGGGCTTCCCTGACAGCGTCAGCCCGGACTATCTGCCCTACCAACTATGGGATTCCGTGCAGGTCAGCCCAGCCGTCTGGGGCAGGGGGCGGCATGTGGCCGGGGGCAAGGGGACAGTGCAGGCCACCTCTCCCTGATCATTTACAAACGAGACCGAGGCCCAGAGCGGGGCTGTAACATGTTGCAGGCCACGCACCAAGAAAAAGAGCCGATAATAGAATGTAAACCTACATGCTCCTGCGTCCACTTCTCACCCCCTTCCTTTCTTCTCCAGGCCTTTGCTTCCAGCCTCTCTGGCTCCCTGGCCACCCAGGCAGTGTTGCTTGGCATAGGGGTGGGGAACGCAAAAGCCTCTGTTTCAGCTGCCGCGGCAACCTGGCTCGTAAAAGGTGAGCTGGACCCTTGGAGACTCACTCACCTATTGCTGCTGTCAGCCCATTCATCTCTCTGACCTCTTGTTTCTCCGACTGCAAAGCCCAGCCCCTCATTTTCCCCTCTGCCAGTTTGTTCTGGCTTCTAGCTCTGGGCTCTGATGTGTGTATACTTATGGACTCACTGGGTAAGATACAGGAGCCAAGTCTTCCAGTGCCTCGAGCGGTGCTTGGTACCCCGGTCTTATCGCCCACAGTTGGGCTACCCATATGTGGTAGCCTAACAGCCGCACTCCATTTCCCATACAAACTTCAGAGGCTCTAAATCATCTGGATCCCAAATCCCTAAATTAACCATTCTCTCCCCTTTACCCTTAGTCTCTTTGTGGAGGATTGCCGGAGAATGCAGTTTATTGAATAAAACTGCCAGCTGCCCAGGATTGGGGAAATTGGTTGATTTCAGGAAAAAAGGATGTAGCTGGTCTTGAGTAGGAGAGAAGAGATTCTGGGAAGGATGAAAGTATTCTGCATCATCTGGGATTCTAGATGATACTGAAAATAATAATTGTATTGACCATCTGAGTGTGTATAGCTTTTTGAAAAATCACTAAGGAAGAAAGTAGTACCATGCCTTCTAGAGAATGAGGTAGAGAGAAGAAAAGGGAAACTGCCATGTGTTCCACATCAGGAGAGCCTACGGCTCTCTCCACTGCCCTTTGTCTTTCACTGCTATTCCCAATGGGTATTTAAATCAGACCCAAGCTCATTCTGCTTCTAACATCAGCCTGGCCACATCTCTGGTGAGTCTCCCTGGATCTTTTGAAGAATCAGAAGGCTCTTGCTTACACTTTTATCATCAAGACTGAGCAAACTGACTAGATATGAGTCGCCTGTGGAAAGCAGCTTTCTCTGACAGTTGACAGTGCATGTTAGTGGAGAGATGGTGGTGATTTGTGGCTTGTTGTCCTGGTTGTCCCTTCTTTTAATAATAATAATCGTTCATGGAGACAGTGCTTATTACATGCCAGTCTTTGTATATATTGACTCAGTGGTTCACAATAGCTGAGATAGGTATTACTATTATCTCCATTTTACAAATGAGGAAACTGAGGCACAACTTCCCCAAGGTCACTCCTTCAGTAAGTGGTAGTGCATGGATTTGAACCTGGGTGGCTTAGCTCCAGAGTCCATTTTCATACCACCACACTGTGCTTAATTTGGATCTTTTTCATTGCTCTCATATTGGCTAAGTTTCTGAAATGCAGTTGGAGCTTGGGTGAAGAGTTGATGTTTTCATATCATTTCTAAGCATCCCGGTCTTATCACCAACATGTTGACTATATATGCCTTAAGCTCAGACAGGTTATTAAGGAAAAGTAGGACTATGTTAAGATATGAAAAAAATCCACTTGTTTTAGAGCCTGTTACTGATATTAAGTGAAGCCCTCTTAATTAGAAAGGATTTTACAAGCTCATTCCATCAAACATGGGAAATTCAAATGCAGAGCTTCATATAAAAAACTCCCTTGAAATTTTTTGATGTGATCATTTTTAATTAAATATCTCTTAACAGAACATGATATTAGTTGTCGTAACTAACAGTAACGATACTAATAGCTAATATTTTGGTAGCCAGACATTTTGCACACTTAGATGTAACATGTACCTTGATCTCTGCAGCAGCCATATTAGTTACATGCCGTTATTAATTCATTTTTCAGATGAAGAAACTGAGACACTGAGAGGCTAAGTAACTTGTCCAAGGTCATGTAGGGCCAGGATTTGGCCCCAGGCAGACTGACTCCTATGTCCTCTTCTTAACTACTACACTCTTCTGCCAGTTAAAATTTTAGGATGGGGGCTGGCGAGTTGGCTCAGTGGGTTAGAGCATAGCCTTGTAACAACAAAGTCAAGGGTTGAGATCCCCTTACCAGCCAGCCACCAAAAAAAAAATTTTTAGGATGGACCCAAGTACAATTTGTGGATGGCTTATTCCTTACTAGGATTCAGAAGTTTCTAGATCTTAAAGCTCAGCTAATTCTAAGTGACCCAGAAAAGCAGGTAGGAATTAAGTTTCCAATGCTAATGGACAATTTTTCTTTCAGATAATAGGAAGGTATGTCATTAATGCATCCAATGACAACCTCCAGATTCCTACAGGGGCCCTGTAGACTGCCTCTAATGATCCATAGAAAGGTAGAGTAGGCCCCTCTTTCTGTCTGGCCCAAAGAGGACTTACACCTGATTGGATATGAGGGCACAAAGGGAAGAAAAGGAGAGTCTGACCTAGCGAGCTTCTTCTCAACCAGTAAAAGGAGTCTTGCCATGTTCAGACTCACTAAGTTGATCCAATACAAGAATCTTAAGTTGAACAATGAAAATTTTGTGTAGAATATAATGTACTTGAAGGTAAGAGGTTAAGATGAGTGATAGGAGGCAGGAAGGCCTGTAAAGCTACCTGGCGGGTATTACTTCCAGGGCCAGACAGGACAGAAATGGAGAAGCAGAGCAGGCCGGATGGGAACTTGGTGTGCACATGCACCCTTAGAAGGAGGCAGTCACTGCTCAGCCCCAGCTGATTGTGGCAGTGAGGGAAGGTTGAGCCAGTGTTGCTATGTCTTCAGGTTCTTCCAGAAAGCTGGAAATCCAAATTTTCTTGTAAGATGTCCTGTTGTCTCTGAGCTTCAGTGAAAGGGAGTGATCCCTCTCAAGCTTATAGGATTATTGTGAAAATATTGTCCACCAGAGTGCTTAGCAATCTCCCTCAAGTCTGGAGTTGGGTAAATATTTCTATTAAAAGACCTCAAGAATAGAGGCCCAAGGATAGAAGCCCTGGAAAGGGTTGAGTGCATCTGTTTTCATTAGACAGTGGGGAAGGCTGGTCTTTGTCACCACCTTTGTATATTGTGGGATGCTCCTGACCCTCCTTCCCACAACCTAGTTTCCCTTCTCCTTGCATCCTCCACTTCAGGGTCCATGCCCTCAAGGTCAAAAAAGTTGGAGTCCTCTGTCCACTGTATCTGTCCTTTACAGTGGCCACTGTGTGAGTCCCTCTCAGTTGTCTGTTTCCAAAACATTCCTTCTTTGTGATCCCACTGCTGGGCTTAATGGGTGCTACTTTCTGTGTAAGAGATGGTCTAAATTAGCAAGCCTTTCTGTAAAGGGCCAATAGGTAAATATTTTACGCTTTGCAGGCCAAACAGTCCCTGTTGCAGCAACGAAATTGTGCCGATGTATTGCAAAAACAGCCATAGACAATCTCTAAGTGAATGGGTACGGTTGTGTTCCAATAAAATTGTGTTCCAATAAAACTTTATTTACACAAATGGAGTGGAAGCCTGCAGACCATAGTTTACTGATCCCTGGTGTAAATCAATATTTTTCATACTGGCTATCTGCTTTTACACTGGATTTGGAGCCTGGAACCATGACTATCTGCGTCACTGCAGTATCCCCTGTGCCTCATGAAGTACCTGGCACAGACTAAGTAGCCAGTAAGCATTTGTTGTGCAAGTGAAGGTCCAGCTGATTCTGGAACTTCTCTTTCTCTCTCCAGCCCGAGGAGGTATCTCCCTCTGCCCTGCAGCCCCAGCTCTCTCTCTGTCTCCAACCTGCAGTTCAAGTCTTTTTAAAATTCATTTATACTGTAATGACCACCTGTGATCATACTGTTTAGCTAAAGAGCTAGAATATCAGCAATAACCTCTGAATTTTCCACTTAAGAGTTCCTGCTTGTTTTAGTAGTTTTACCAAATAGATCTATATTCCTAAACACTTTTTTGTTGAGTTTTGGTAGTTTTAGAGCTTAGTGAAAAGTGTATTGTACTGTATGTGGTCTTCATGGGTTACTTTTTCATACACAATTATAACACTAGCATTCATATATGTTGATGTGAATAGTTGTAATTCATTGGATTTTTCAGCGCTGTCTAATAGGCCACTGAGTGAATATACCAGAATTTATTTATGCATTATGTTCTCTTGAGTACCCACTGAGGAACTGCTAAGTCTAGACACTTCTGACCCCATCATACAGCTGTGTCTATCCAGAACTTATTGTACCAGACTGAGCTCTGGGTAAATTGATCAATTCAGTGCCACAGTCTGCCAGGCCTGGCAGGTCCCAAGCCTCTTCTTGTTCCTTACCAGTGCCTTTTTCTCTCCCCCAGATTCAACGGGCATGCTGGGCCGTATTGTCTTTGCCTGGTGGAAGGGGTGAGTTTGTCTTCCCAGCCAGGAGATTTCTGGCAACTCTTCTCAAGCTGGTAGTAATGACAGTAATGGTATCAGCCATTCATTGTGGTTGTGAGGGTTCCATGAGAGTCTATGCAAAGTGTTCAGCACATTGCACAGCACATAAGTGCTCAGTAAGCACTGGCTGTTATTCACAGCTTTAGCTATGCCCCACGAGCACTCTGCATATTGTCTCTAATCCTTATAACAACTTTGTAGGGTAGAATTGAATTTGTACATTTTACAGATATGAAATACACCCACACGAGGGAAGTTACTTGCCCAAGCCACACTGCTTGTAACTTAGTGAGATGGGATTTGAACCTGAAGCCTGTCATCTTTGCATGGCATCAGGCTAGTTTATTGGATAGAACCCTAGACCAGGCCCCTGTGTGTTCAAGAGCTTCCCTATATGTGTCTAGTACCCCACCCAGGGATGATCCCTTTCACTCCAGGAGATTTCAAATGAAGGCTCAGAGCAAATGCTGCAGATTCTAGCTGGGCTGGGAGCTGTAGCATCCCCTGCCACTGGGATCTTAGAGAAGTGGTCCCCCGTGTTTGTGCACAGGCCAGGGAGTCACTGACTGACACACAGGGGCAGTAGAAGTAGCCATCTGCAGTGCTATGTACAGAAATATCCCAGGCCTGAATGTTGGAGCCCAGCTCTCTTGGCCTTTTCTCTCCACTCTCCATGTGATCCCAGGGAATCGTATTCCCTATCTGGGCTAGTTACCTGTAACCCTCAGGGTTACACTAAATTTAGTATTTGCCACTCCAAAATGTATGGACTTCTTGCTGGGTGCCCTCAATGAAGCAAGAAAAGGAAGCAGGGAGAGGCAGAGGAACCCAGGAATAGCCTCCCTCAGAGGAAGGCCAGAGGGTGGGAAGCTACCACAAGACAGTCGGATGTTTTACTTGGTAAGTTATGGGTTAGTAAGGGAGAAACACTAGGTGATCAGTGAAAGTCCTCCCAGCTAATGGTGGCATTTCAGGCAGCAGTGACTGGGTGTGGGGACAGATGTCTGGCTGGGGATATGGGTTTTTCAGACCTTACTGTGGCCTAAGTTTCCCGACACTGCCCGTAGAATGTGTTTTCTCCTTAAATCTGAATTTCAACAGCCTCTCCTCCCCAACAGGAGCAAACTGGACTGTAATGCCAAGCAGTGGAGGTGAGCAGGGGCTGGGACAGAGGGGAGGAAAGTCCTCTATTATGAAGGTCTCTCACCTCTGACCTCTAACCTCTGATCCCTCCCCCAGGCTTTTTGCTGACATCCTCAACGATGTAGCTATGTTTCTCGAGATTATGGCTCCCATATACCCCATCTGTTTCACCATGACCGTCTGCACCAGCAACTTGGCCAAGGTACCCACCTTTGGGGCACCCCTGTGCCCAAAATACCTGCCTTGGTGGTGCTGTGTGTGGGCTCACCTGGGCCCTGTGCTCGAGGCACTTCTATAAGAATGAAAAAGTTCAGATGTTTCTACTAGGACTCAAACATGTTTTCTGATCCTTCTCCAACCAGACAGCCTCTAGTGCCTCGGTCAGTCAGTCTGAGGCAGTGTCTGGAGCCACAGTGCTGGCAGGGGAGCTCCAAGGTGAGAAGAGAGAAGGAGTGATCCAGTGTCAACATTTTGGGGCCAGTTTTCCAGCTGCCTTTCATTCTTTCAATAATATATTTATTGAGTGCCTACTGCATGAGTGATACAGATCATGGACCCTCCCATCTTTGAAAGGAAGCCATACATAATTACACAAATATTTATGGAATTATAAGTACACGTATTCCAGATGAGAAATGTAGGGGGTATAGGAGGGTTCATTGGGGAATCTGGCCTGGTCAGGGCCTGCAGGAAGGCCTCCCCTGAGGCTGGGTCCTAGAGAATGAGTTTAGGATACAGGATGGGTGTTCTGGGCAGAACAGTCAGCATGTGTCAAAGTCCAGAGGCAAGAAAGAGCACAGACCTGATGTGAAGGCTGGAGGAACACGTGTGTTGAATGCGAGCTCTTCCTCTGTGCGGGGGGCTCACACTCACAGCTTCAGGTTGGCCTCATCCTGATGAGGAAACTGAGGCCTGACAAGGTTCAGTAAAGAGCATAGCCTGTCCTCACCACAGAGTTCAATATCTGGCACAGAATGAAGACTCAAGAAGACTTGTAAGACCCATCTCAAAGGCCCATTTAGCCATCTATTTTAAATCACTTTAGAGCAGTGTTTCTCCCCAAGACAATACTGGTATTTTGAGTGCAGCAGTTCTTTGCGGTAGAGCACATTTAGTTTCCCTGGTGCAGACACTAAATGCTATGAGTACCGTTCCCCCCGTAGGGGGAAGCACTTCCTCCCTCCCACCTCGCTGTAGGAAACACCAGAGAAAACCAAGGATTCTGACCTCTGACAGGTGCTTCAGATTCTGCACTAAACTTCCCTTTGGGTCCTCAGTCTCTTCATCTGTCCAATAAGGGACTAGAACAGGGCATGAACTTCCCCCTTAAGACCCCTCTCTAGTGTTCCCTTCTCAGTGGCCAGCACCAACACCCCCAGCTACACCAGCCAGAAGCCTGGCTGTCATCATGCCTCCTCCTTCACCTGTCACCCTCAGCCAAACCTCCACTCACTTCTGATATTTTTCCCTCCTAAATCTCTCCAGCCCATTTACTCCTCCATCTCCCCGTCGCCATCACGTTACTGTTGAGGAGGCTGTTACTTTCCGGGTAGTCTCTGCTTCCTCTCTCACCCCTCTCCAGTTCTTATCCAAGCAGCTCAGTGTGCCTTTAAAAGTGGAAATCAGGGCCAGCCATTAGCTCCGTTGGTTAGAGTGCAGTGTTATAACACCAGGGTCAAGGGTTTGAGTACCCGTACCAGTCAGCTGCAAAAATAAATAAATAAAATAAATAAAAGTGGAAATCAAATCAGATCACTTCCCTGCCCCGTTGCTCTTAGGATAAAGACCTTAACAGGGCTCCATATGGTCAGGTCCCTGGCAGTCACGTCAGCCTCATTTTGTACTACATTTCTCTTGCCTTTGAACAAACTTTCTCCTACCTATATAATAACTGTTTATTTGTTTATTATCTATTGATCTGTATGCTTCATGAGGGCAGGGCCCATGTCTGACTTGTATCATAGCACCTAAACCTATATCTGGCCATCTAAAAGAAGCTTGATAAATATGGGATGAATGAGGGTGATCAGTGACCCTCATCAATGAACTTTACCAACCTGAGATCTCCGAGAGAGAGATCAGGGTGCCCTGGGAGGTCAAGGCTACCGGTGTGGGTTTTGAACTGGCCTGGAAGGCTGGATAGGGCTTAACAGGGGCAGGAAGAGAGTACAGGAAGTACAGGCAGGCAGAATGTAAGCATCAAATTGGAAACCAGACAGGGCCTGGGAGTTCAGCAATGGGAGGGTGTAGTCAGAGCAGGAGTTGGGGGCTGGAGAAGTTCTGGGCTGAAAATAATCTTGGGCCACAACACTGGGGAAAGAAATTAAGTTTCCTTGGGGCTGGGTCCACAGGGTGATAGTGGTAGGCAGGACTTTGGTTTTCTGGAAGAAGAAGGGGGAGGTGAGCCTAAGGGACTTGCAGGGTGGGAACGAAATACCACAGACAGACAGCATTTGGGGTTCAGCTGTGGGCTCACCTGAGGCCTGGCTTTTCCAGGCTGGTATGAGCCGTTTCCTTGGCTCACCTGCAGAAGCACCTGCATTGTCACAGCACGTGGCTGCTCTGATCTTCACTCTTCCTTTCCCACCCAGTGCATCGTGAGTGTGGCTGGCGGGGCCACTCGGGCTGCGCTGACCATGCACCAGGCCCGGAGAAACAACATGGCCGACGTGTCCGCCAAGGACAGCAGCCAGGTGGGCGGCAGGATTGGAGGAATGGCATGGAGGAGGGCCAGGCCACAGTTTGGTAGTACGGAGAGAAGTGCCTGAGTGCCCCTAGGGTGGGGCAGGGTGGGGGGGGCAGTGTGTGGAGACCCACAGGAAGAAATACAGGTGCTCCCTGCTCTGACTCTCAGGATATGTAGTCAAGTGTGAGGGCATAGGCTCTGGTGGCAACAAGTCCAAGCTGATCTTCTCAGCCTCTGCCCACTGTGTGGCCAAGAGTGAGCCCTTACCTTTGCCCTCTGTAGGCCTAGCTGAACCCTGGAAGCTGGGTGTTTGATCACACACAGCCCCACAGTGAAAGCGCCTGGCAGGTCAAAAGGTTCTCAGCATGTGGGCTTGCTGGGGTCACTGGCCAAGGCCTCCACTCAGCAGTTTAGCAGCTCTCCTGGCCCAGCCCCTCCACCTGACCAAGCGAACCCAGAGTGGGGGTAGGGACACCCCTGAGACTGAATCTACAGGTATTAGATCCTCCCAGATCCTTGCACAGAGAGCTTATGTGCATCGCATCATCTGACTCTTGCAGCAACCCCGTGAGGTAGGTGCTATATCACCCCTGTTGTACAGATGAGGAAAGTAAGGCCCAGGGAGGTCCCAGAGGTGTGAAATGCTTTTCTTTGACACTGAGGCAACTTAGAAATCTCTGTTCTATCCAGTCCTACTTTCTGGCTTTCTCTTATATTGTTTTGCTTAATAATATTAACACAAGCTAATATTTGTTAAGCATTAACCATGTGCCAAGTGTTCCATTTCTGTGAACTTACCAAATTCTTACAATGGCCTTGTGCAGAGAGTACTCATCGCTGCCATTTTACAGAAGAGGAGAAATCAAGAGGTCCGATCCCCCTGGGTTCTCTTAGGCAAGTCCCTTCTCTCAGGAAATGGTTGGACTAGTTCTTGCCTGTGGTCTCTTCCAGCCTCAAATTCACAGGTTGTTAAGGAGGGAGAAATAAGTACAATCCAGGCCCGTCTCTTTAAGGTCTCCCAGCTTTAGGCCTGCTCTCTCACTGACCTCCAGTCCTCTTCCCAACCCCCAAGCTTTTTTTCCCAACGCCCCAGGGCTTCCTCAGTCCACAGAAACAGTAACACGTCACTGCAGAGGCAGCCTGGGCTGCATCCTGCAGCAGGCCTCTGCTTTCTGCTGAAGTCACTTTATTGCCAGTTGATGTGGCTGCTGGAAATGACTGTTCCCACCTGGGAGGGAGGAGGTCCCTCTACTCCTGGGCTCCCAAAGCCCCTAATCCCCAGCCCTCCCCCTTGCTCCTACTGCCACACGCACAGCCTTTATTCCCACAGCCCTCCCCCTTGCAGGGGTTGGGGTGGGGGAGGCTAGGTCAGCAGAGCTCTCCAACTTCAGGCCTCCTCTGTGCCAGGACCAACCCTCCCTGCAACCCCAGTAGTCAGGGGCACCAATCCAGGCTCCTTGTCCCTCATGATGAGTTGGGAGCAGGTGGTCTGGGGCCTTTTTCCCTAGGGTGACCTCAGTTCAGCCATCAGATGATTCTGATAACTTGATTCACAAGGGAAGAGGTTTGGGTGTGGTTTCTTTTCTTCCCATGTGGCTCCTTGACCTCTTTGCAAATTTGTCTCCCCTGACAAATTATTGCATTCCAAAGGTTTGGTATGGGATTGGCATTTTCAAACCACCAACTAGGGCTGGCCGGTTAGCTCAGTTGGTTAGAGCATGGTGTTGATAACACCAAGGTCAAGGTTTTGAACCGGCCAGCTGCACCAAAAAAAAAAAAGATAATACAAACCACAAAATAAAAGCAGTTCCCACTCTGTGTGAAGAGCTAGTTACACAACAGTGAGTGCCTGAGTGTGGGAATACTCAGGTGACTCTTGTAAAGCAAAGAAGACCTGTGCCAAGAGGGTGTTCCAAGGGCATTGTATCTACCTGGGCAGAGAAGCAGCTGGCATCTTTTAAATGACAGCTCACTCACCAAAAATGTTGGAAATTTACTGGACATCCACATCAGGTTTGGGAGCTCTGGCAGGTGCTGGAACAGGGAGGAGTGTGGGGAAAGGCCGTCAGGGGCACTGAGTCTGGCCTGGAGGGAAGCCACCCAACTCCTGACCCCTCTGCTCTTTTCCAGGAGACACTGGTGAACCTGGCAGGGCTCCTGGTCAGCCTCCTGATGCTTCCTCTGGTGTCAGATCAGCCTGGGTAAGCTGGGGATACGGGTGGGGAGGGAGTGCCCAGCTGGGCCTCTGCTTACACTGGCCGCCTCCCTCTCTTGCCCCAGCTTCAGCCTTGGGTGTTTCTTGCTCCTTACGGCCCTCCACATCTACGCCAACTACCGGGCAGTCCGAGCCCTTGTCATGGAGACCTTGAATGAAGGCCGGCTCCGGCTGGTCCTGAAGCATTTCCTCCAGAGTGGGGAGGTACTTGACCCCACTTCAGCCAATCACATGGAGCCACTGTGGACAGGTGACCCAACCCCTTGTTCTCAAGTCCTGTGTCTCCCAACCCCTCCCACTGCCTACGCTTCCTGACTCCAGCTTCCCACAGGTTTCTGGCCATCTCAGTCTCTTTCCCTGGGGGTGCCCCTACATCGCTTGATCTCCAGGTGAGTGTCCCAGGGTCTTCTGCTCATCACTCCTGCCACCCACACTACCCACACGTGCTTCTTATTCTGGTGACACACCGGCCTCCCCAACAAGGTCCCACCTCTCTTGGTTCTTCATTTCCATTGAACAGACTTGGAGGTCAGTGAGGGTATGCGAAGGCAACAGGGGTCTAACATGGAGTAGATGATGTAGGGGTATGTTTGTTGGATGAAAGAAGGATGGATGGCTGGATACAGGAAGAAAGGAAGGATGCGGGGGTTGTGGCTGGGGGATCGGCGGAAAGTGAATGAGGGATGGATGAAGCATGGACAGTTATGGGTAACAGTGAGGTGGCTGTTCAATTGACAGGGTGGGTGATCCTGCCTTTGATTTCTCCTCCCCCATTGCACTCTTCTCTCCCTAGTGTCTCTGAGTTACAGCAGCTGATCGAGGGCCACCAAGAGCCCTACCTCCTTTGCTGGGACCAGTCACGGAGTGAGTGTGCCTCGTTCTCCCAGCCTTTTTACCCACCCTCCTGAGGTCAGCTCAGTCCTCCAGCTCCAGGGCCACAGGCTCTGGACAGTTTGGAGGCTGCTTGGTATCCCGGAGGGTGCTCTTGACTAAGACATGCATTCAAATGATAGCTGCATGTCCCAACGAAATTCACTTTACCCCTCTGTAAAATGGAACTAACAATACCTGTCTTATTACCTGTAATGTTTTTATGAGGATCAAATAAGGTGATTATATAAAAGCACTTTGAACATTGCAACACACTCAGATAAGGGATGACCGTGGCTATCCCTGGGGAGCCACTCTTCTCTCCCATCCTGGATCGCTGCTTGGAGGAACAAGTCCTTGAGTTTACTGGTCTGCTAGTCGCATGTTAAAAAGTGCTTATTCTCACTAGCCATTTAAGATATGAAAAATAAACCCACCTCAGTGAGCTGCTGTAAAGTTGTACTCGGAAATTGGCCATTTCACTTTGGCCAGGGCACTGGGGAGCAACAGAAGAAATTGGAGAGGAAGGGGTGAGGAGATGGCCTTCCATGCCATCTGAGGCCTCTGCTAAGGCCTCTGCAGGCAGACAGGGGTGAAGCAGGGGATAGGGTTGAGAGTGTTCAGGAAGGTGGTCCTTTCCTGACACCAGTCTTTCCCTGGGTCTTTCCAGACCAGGTACAGGTAGTTCTGAGTCAGACAGCAGGCCCTGAGACTGTCCTGAGGGCCGCTACACATGGGCTGGTGCTCGGAGCCCTACAGGGAGATGGACCCCTACCAGGAGAGCTGGAGAAGCTGAGGAACCACGTGCAGGCAGGTAAGAGCCTCATGACCTAGACTGCAGATGACTCGGAGCAGGGATGGAGAGAGGACAGACTCTGTCCTGCTGGAAGACACAAGAGCTTCTGATTCTGTACCCCACCTCAGGTCCTGGGAAAGATAGCTGGGTCATTGTCAAGGAAACACATCAAATGTTGGACAAGCTGTTCCCAAAGTTCTTGAAAGGTAACATCTTTCAGTCTCATGACTCCTTGGTCCCTGGAGCCTTCTTCCCAGCAGCCCTGCCTACCCGCACCCCTACCCTTCCATCTGGAAGATAAAAAACCTGGGTTCTCTCTATGATCTTAAGTCTGGGACTCAGTTTCCCTGTCTGGGATGGAGAGGTTTGGATGGTTTCTGTGCTGTGTCAGTGTTGAGGTCTGTGTAAGTCCGTATCTGTAGGATGGGAAGATGAGGATGGTCTCTGAGTTGTGTCCCTGTTAACAGTCTGTGTAATCCCAGCCGGCATTTAGGAAATGGGAGTATGGAGGGGAGTAGGGCTCACATTTACTGACGATGGCCTTTTAGGTAGCACCCACTCCATTCCAGCCCTTTTCCATGTGCTATCTCAACTGGTTTTTTGTTTGTTTATTTTCCGGTGGCTGGCTGGTATGGGGATCCGAACCCATGACCTTGGTAGTGTCAGCACCATGCCCCACCAACTGAGCCAACTGGCCAACCCTTCCATGTGCTATCTCAGTGAATTCTTGCTGCAACCAGATGAGGTTTTAGCCTCATTTTATATCAGAGATCACCCAGCAGAGGCAAGGGAGCCCAAGTAGTGCACAGAGCCTGCACCCGGCCTCTCCTTACCCTTCTCCCCAGGGTTACCCAGTGTTTCCTCCCCAGCCTTCCCAACACCCATGACCTTTCCCCAGGATTGCAGGGTGCTGGCTGGAAGACCGAGAAGCACCAGCTAGAGGTGGATGAGTGGAGAGCCACATGGCTCCTGTCTCCAGAAAAGAAGGTCTTGTGAGCAGTGCAGACGGAGGCCCAGGACAGGAGCCTGGAGCAAAGACACTTTGGCCATAGAAGGACGTGGGAACGGCAGCTTTATTTTTGTTTAGAGCGACTGCTTTGGTAGGTTGGCCAAGCCCTCATGAGAAGTGACTGCCAATCAACTGGACTGGGCCCAAGGCAGAGAGGAGAACCTGGGCCTCCCCACCCCACTCCCACACCTTCCCATTTACTGGGGACCACTGCAGCCTCCCTGCGCCCGCTTATTACCCTACCCTGGTTTTGGCTCACAGTGTCCAACACAGCTGGCCTTAGGCATAAAAGCCCCAGAGGAATGTGGCCACAGCCATCATGAGCAAGGCATTGAGGTTGACCACACGAGCCCAGACCGGGTCCTCACTGATGTCCGCCAGCCGCCTGGCTGCCACAGCCACCTCCTCCTGGGTAGGGGATGGAGGACCACCTGCCCCACTCCTGCTCATTCCACAGAACCAAAGCAGGCACTGGCGGAATAGGCCTGGTGCTGGGGAATGGGGCTCTGGGAGAAATTGAGGCCCAGATGTTAATGTGAGGGCACTTGGCTCTGCCAGCTCCCCAGCCCCACCTCCTCAGATGCTGTCTTACCCTCCATCTCTACTGCGTGCTCTGGGCACCCATTCTGTACAGGGAGTGAGGAGCCTTCCCGCTCATCAGCATCCAGGTCCTCCCGTTCCTCCTTGCTGTACCGTAGACTGAAAACCAGGCGATGGAGCTGGGGAGGGATGGGAGCAGGGACCAAGTAGGATTTCTGTCCCCCATCCCAGACCCTAAGGTCTCTTGTCCACACTGGCACACCAACACATCACTGCTTTCCCTAACCTCCCTCTGTCTAATCCGCACACCTAGCCCAGGCTCAGCTCAGACGACCTTGCGTGGCTGCTGTTTGCCCTCAGGCTAAACCCTAAACTCCTCAGCTGGGTACTTAAAGCCTCGCCACCCTGCTTCACTGCCCCAGGTTTGCTGTCTGCACCCATATTGTTGTACTTCAGACTCTGCTCTTACAGTCATTTTGACACAGTGTTCCTTCCTGGGGTTCTTTGCTCACAGTTTCATCCTGCTGCTGTGGAACCCTGCACATCCTTCCAGGCCCACCTCTTTTGTCCTGCACCCTAAGCCCTGCTCTGGGGCACCTGCCCTGCAGCACACCTTTTTGTGGGCTCTCTGTCACACTCAGCCATCAGTCAGATCCTGTGTTTTGAGTACCAAAGGCCATGCCAAGGATTGGCTTGGGGATCGGGGGCTTTAACCACCAATCCGCCAAAATCTTCAGGCCACCTCCTGTGAGACCACTTTAAATAAATGTCATTCAAATAAAAGGGTTGTGCTGCTTCTGCCAATGCAACTTCAAACTGGACTCCCAGCCTGCTCCCACTAACCCTCAGGATAGAAATTCAGGTTCCCACTGGGCATTCCTAGAAGCAGGCCAGCAGGTGGGGGTGGAGATGGTCTGGCCCACACGGTGCACGTTTGGAGCACCCAGCCCATCCAGAGGCCGGTACTTACGTGCTTGCGCGGGATGGGTGCAGTGCACAGAGAGACCATGAGGGCGAGGAGTCCTGAACAGACGAAGAGCACGATGGCAAAGTAGAGGTAGTGCACGCTGCAGAGGAGCGCTGGGCATGCTGTGGGCAGCACACAGCTGCCTGACCCAAAGGAGAACTCCGGAATGAGGCGTGCCAGGCCCATCAACAGGCCCCCAATCAGTCCCCAGAAGGCGCCCTACAGGAGAGACGACATCAGCCTGCTCAGAATGTCTAGGTCCTGCCCCAGCTTCACAAGGCACTCACACCACCCACCTTCTCGTTAACGCGGGGCACGAAGAGCGCCAGCACGAAGACAGCGGACACAGGCGGTGCCAAGTAGCTGGAGACTGCCTGGATGTAATCAAAGAGCTGCCCGCCCTGTGCTGCCTGCACTACAGGCAGCCAGGCCACCGACACTGCCACGATGAACACCACCCAGAGCCTGCGGTGGGAGCCATAAGGAGATTTTGCCCAGGACCCCGTCGCCCCATAACCGGGGTGCAGGTGCTCCATACCCCCACCCCGGGCTGATTCCTAGGGGAGGAAGAGGAAATCGAGGTCGCACCGTCCTACTAGCAGCAGCTCGCGGTCGCCTGCGCGGTGCCGCAGGCGCGTGTAGATGTCCATGGTGAAAAGCGTGCTGCTGCTGTTAAAGATTGAGGCCAGTGAGGACATGAGCGCAGCCAGCATGACCGCCAGCATGAGTCCGCGCAGACCTGCGGGCCGACGGGAGCCGTGAGGCCTGGGCGTCCCGGGCAGGTGCCGGCTTGGCGAGGGGCGACCCCTCCCGGCGGCAGTCTCCGCAGCGTCCCTGAGCCGGTGGGCAGGGGTCAAGCCGAGTGCCCGCCCTCACCATTGGGCATGAGCTTCACGACGAGCCGTGGATAGGCGATGTTGGAGCAGCCCACCTCAGTGCCGCACACGCGTTTACACACCTCGGGCACCACGCACGCCACTTCGTCTGCGAGAAAGGGACCACGGCGCGGCTGGGACGGGGCTTGGTCTGGGAACTAGGATCTCTGAAGTACGGACTGGGAACTCTAGGAGAGGGGAGATGGGACCCCTGGAGGGAGGAGGCAGGGCTGGGCGACCGGATTCCCAGGTCTTAGGAAGGTAACGGAAATGGGAGACAGGCACCTGGATCTTGCACAAGAAAGGGGCTGGACGGGGTACAGGACGATCGGGCGAGGCAGCGATGCAGACATTACCCGGGTAAAGAATGCGGCTGATCATGCCCGGCATGACCATGAGGAACATGGGCATTAGCTTCAGGTAACCGCACAAGATGCAGCCCGCCTTAATGTGGGTCAGGCTCTTCCCAGCTAGGCAGCGCTGCACGATGACCTGCGACCGGGGGCGTTCAGTCACCTGCGTACTGTTCTCGTACGCCGCCCCCTCGGGCCTGGCCTCGACCCGCCTCCCCCATTGCCATTCTAATTTGTGCCTTGCCCCTGTGCAGCTAGTCCGGATCCTTTCTCAGACCTTGACACTTGGATCGGACTCCAGCGGATCTGATTGGCTTAGGTCCACCCGGCCGGGTTCCCGCCCCCTCAGACCACGCCTTCGACCTAGTTCCACCCACAGTGGTTCTGTCTCCGCCCCAGCCTCGGTGCGGACCTGACCCCGCACCTGGTCGCTGCACCAGTACCAGCCAGAGACGATTGTAAGCCCCAGGAGCAGTGCGGGCCACGGCAGATCCCCTGTCACAGGGTCCCGGAGCAGGTGGTAGGAGTCGGGCCGGGGTCGATAGCAGGAGCTGGAGATGTTGCCCACGGCAGGATCCTCGGACACCGTCAGCGAAGTCATTGCCCCCAGGTATTTGTCGAAGAGCCCCGAATACCCGCCCACCTCGTGGAAGGCTGGGTGGGTAAGGCCGTCAGGGTAGCAGACACCAATGCCAAGGCCCTCCTTAGGACCCACATGCCAGAGACGGGCAATGTCCCTGCTCTCGGGTTAAGAGTTCTGCAGCCTGCCGTGCCCCTCCCCCATGGGCTGAGCCACATACCATAACCCATGAGGATGAAGGCCCCCCCGAGAATGACGAAAGTCTGTACGGTATCTGTGTACATCAGCGCTGCCAGCCCTCCTGCAACAGGCCTGGGTCAGTGGGGACAGCCCAACTCCTGATCTCACAGATGGGCTGGCCTTAGCACATAGTAGGTGTCTTTGTGAGAATTTCAGAAAGATGCCTCTTTCTGGAGGACAAATTTCAGAGCGATAGCCCATTCTCCAGGCTCATGCACTAGTCATCAGGGGGCAGGGCTGGGTGAGCAGAGTGGGGCTGATGGCCTCTTGGCCACTGATGCTCTCTTGGCCCCCACATGCAGAACCCCCACTAACCCACCCACCCCCAGTTTCCTCTGTGTGTATTAGGAGGGGGTGATTCTCTAAGGTCCAGTTCTCAGTTCCATCCCATCCCGGGACAGGACCTCTCAAGCTTGCTTTGGCACCAGGCCTGGCCTGCTCCAGTCCCCATCTGACCTCATGCCCCACCCAGAGATCCTCGGAACTGCACTAGGTTTGGCCAGAGATCTTGGAGATTATTCAAGTTCGCCTTCCTAGGTGTTCCAGAAGGGCAAGAGCTGCTAAATCTTCCTTTTTTCCCCCCGTCCCCACTCAGGCCCAGCACACATTCAGTGCTCCAAACTTCCAGTCCAAATCCAAGGGACAGTGAGGAGAGAGGAAGAGTTTGCTTTTCTTCTCCTGCCTGGACCACATCACAGTTCCAAATCTCTACACCCTGCTTTCCTCTGGTGACTCCCCTAAACCCCCTCCCATAGCTCCCAGCACAAGTCCCTGGCCCACTCTCTTCCCTAAGCCCCTGCCATGGCCACCTGTCACAGTGTAAATCATGGTGATGCCCAGGAGCACGATGACAGAGGCATAGATGTTCCAGCCCATAGCCTGCTGAATGAATACCGCCCCAGAGAACATGTCCACCTGGAGGAAAGGAGCGAGCGCACAGGTCAGGACCCAAAGAACCAGGTCCACCTCCTGCTCAGACCATAACCCTATGGGGCCATGCCTCAAAGGTTCCTTCATTTTTCCATGATCTGGCATTCCCAGGTCCCACCCACTGTGGCGGTGGCCCTGGGGACCCTATTTCTTCCAGGACCTGCCTCCATCGTGACTTTTTTTTTTTTTTTGGCACTGTCAGGTATGGTGATCCGAACCCTGACCTTGGCGTTATCAACACCACACTCTACCAACTGAGCTAATCGGCCAGCCCTCCATCGTGATTCTTACAGTGATTTCTCCTTGGTCCGGCACCCTCCAGGGCTCCCCAGAGATCTCCACTTGGGGGCCCCGCCCTTCTAGGGCCCGTAGACCACCCGCCACGCATGCGCACCGAGATCTTGGTGAAGATGTACAAAAAAAGCGAGAGCATGGACAGGTACAGGCGGATACGATGGCCACCGAAGCGCTTGCGCAGGTACTGCGGCATCGTCATGACACCCGCGGTCAGGTACACCGGAGCGAAGAGCCAGCCGAGTAGCAGCACCACGAAAAGCGCCTGCAGGCACAGCGGGAGGACTGAGGGTGACTCCGTGGCTGAGATCCTGCCGTGAGCCTGACTTCTCCCCTGAAGGATCTGAGAAAACTTTTTTCCTGAACATGCTACTCGAAGGCAAGTGGCCCTGAGAAGGATTGTTCCTGGGGCCCAGAAGACAACTGCACATGGTGGCCCTGGGCATTAATGAATCAAGTCTTGACATCTTCCTGGGCTCTTAACTAGAGCCCCCCCATGCCATCCCAGGTCATCACCCCTGGCCAGTCCCTCCCAAGACAGGCCCTATGTTCCCTCTACCCCCTCTCTAGCATGTGAAA
Organism: Cynocephalus volans; assembly: GCF_027409185.1. Classification (NCBI taxonomy): domain Eukaryota; kingdom Metazoa; phylum Chordata; class Mammalia; order Dermoptera; family Cynocephalidae; genus Cynocephalus; species Cynocephalus volans. The sequence goes on from NC_084465.1 coordinate 112,646,182, forward strand.
CCAAGCGTAGACCCCTCAGACTGACCCCAGCCTCTACCAAACAGGGCTGCTTCCCCTCTCCTCCACCCACCCAAAGCTTTTGTCCCTCAGTTCAGAGGCGTCCTCCCCCAGGAAATCCTGAGCTCAAAGCCCCGATCTCCCCATCTCTCCAACGTGAGCCTCAGTCCAAGAGCTTGTCTCCTCTTCCCATTTCTGCAAAGGGCTTTAATTTGGCCCGAGATCCTCACAGACCACAGCTTCAAAGGGCACAAAAACAGGTCCTTCTCCATCTTTGAGGCTGCCCGCCCCACTTCAAAGAGAAGTAAATTAAGGTCCGCAGAGGGTAGTGATCGGTGCAGGCTCACACAGCAAGTCAGGAGCAGCACCTACCCCTGCCCTGAAAGTGGTCATCTCGTGCATCCCCTGCCTCCGAGCTGGATGTGCGACCCTCACTCCAGCCCGACCCCATGTCACAATTGGGAAGTCCCACCTCCAGTCTCATATTCTCCCAAGGTGTGGCCCTTCCAGAGATTCCCACTGGGGGAGGGGCTATTGGCAAAAAGGGGGCCTCACATTCCACTCAAATCCAGCCACAGCCAAGCCACTTGCAGCGCCGGTTCCCGCCAGGCCCACGAAGTGGCCGCTGCCAATGTTGCTGGCAAAGAGAGAGGCCCCGACCTAGGTGGCCAGAGACAGGGGTAAGCCAGGCTGCTTCTGTCACCACCCCCATTCCACCGCCCAGTCCCACTCACCGGCCACCACGCCATGCTTCGTCCTGCCAGGAAGTAGCCGCCTACAGTGCCTCTGTTGGTCCTGCACATGGACTGGGGAACGGAAGTGGGAGGAGACCTGGGTTGGGGGAATATCTTTGGACTTCATTAGCCTTCTTGACACATTCCTCAACCTTGTTTCAGGCTGAAGATTAACCAGCACTCAGATCCCCTGACTGTTCTCACTCCCACCCCAAGACACCCAGACACCCAGAGCAACCCAGGCCCTGATCCTAGTGTCCAACTACCCAAGCTTAGTGTGGCTGGATTCAGGAACCTGACTTTCCTGGGGCCCTTGGATATGGGCTACTGGTCAGCCATAATGTGGACAGGGGAACAGAAACCTCTTTTAGAGTGCTCATCCCATTACAAATCCACTGACGCCCTCAACTAGCACCATCCAAAGGTGGGAAGACAAGGAAAGAATGTTGTTTAGGCCTCCCTGGGGCCCCCAAATCACCTGCTTGCCACCCAGCTCTGGGTTTCTCCCTCAAAGATCCAGGTCTCTCTAAGACTTTTCTTCCAGGCCCCAGAAGCCCATCCCCCAGCAGCACCCCCTCAACTTCTCACCCACAAGCCGACACCGATCACAAGCAGGAAATATGCAACAATGACCAGGATGTCAGCAGGATTGTCGATTAGGACCCTGTGGTCCACCAGCTCTGGAGCCAAGCTTGCCTCCGTGTGTTCCTCCATTCTGCCCAAGAATCTGCTCCTTGAGGGAACAGCCTCTGGATTCCCCCAGGGGAGGGATTAATGGTTACCTCAGGGGCAGTGAGCCGACAAGTCCCCCAGGTCTTGTTCCCCCCAACCCCCAAGCTTTGTTTAGCTGAATCAGGTCATATCAAGGCTGAAAGCTCTTCCTGGGGAGCTGGACCCTTTCAAGTTCAGGAGCATTCCTTCCTGGGCCTTAGCCACCACCCCCTCCTCAGTGCCCCAAGCTCAAAATCACCTCCTTCACCCCTTAAAAATGTGTATGCTTCAGCCTTGACCTATGGAGCTTGGCTGAGCCAGCCCCCTGATTCTGACTAATCCAGAGGAATTGTTTTCAAACCCAAATCTGACAGTACCACTCCCCTGCTTAGAAACCTTCCATAGCTCCCCATCACAATCAGGAGGAAATACAAACTCCTCAGCCTGATTTTCAAGGCCTGTGGTGCCCTGACTCCCACTCACCCTTCCCCTCGCTTCTTCCTACTAAACCTAGGGTGAAATCACATTTCCCTTCCCATTCCCTTGCCCTGCCCAGCCCAGATATTTTCATACCCCCTGTATTAGTCAGTTTTCTGTTGCTTATACCTGAACAGTTACAGAATACCTGAAACTGGGTAATTTATAAAGAAAAGAAATTTATTTATTACAGTTTTGGAGGTTGGGAAGTCCAAGGTCAAGGGAGCTTATCTGGTGAGGGCCTCGTTCCTGGTGGGGACTCTCTGCGGAGTCCTGAGGCAGTATGGGGTATCACATGGCCAGGGGCAAGAGTGTGCTAACATGCTCATTTGCTCTCCTTATGAAGCCACCAGTGCTCCATCATGATAACCGTCTCATCCATTAACTCACTAATCCATTTACCCATGAATGGATTAATCCATTCAGGAGGGCATAGCCCTCATGATCCAATCACCTTCCCAAGGCTCCACCTCTCAACACTCCCACACTGGGGATCCAGCTTCCATGTGAGCTTTGGAGGGGATAAACAGTCAGGCCATAGCACCCCCAAACCTTTGCATAAGCAGTGCCTTCTGCTTAGAGTGCCTACCTGCCTCCCTGCCTCCCAAATGGCCAACTCCTGCTCAGCCTTCAGTACCCAGCCTGTGTCACCTCTTCGAGAACAATTTCTCTGACTTTTCTGGTACAGTTCTGTGTACATTGTATGGGCCTTGTCTGGGTCCAGGTCTGTATCCCCGACAGACTAGAGCTTCCTCAAGAGCAGGGACTGATCTGATTCATCCCTGGAGTATTCATCCCATTGCTTAGCACAGGGCTGGATACAAGAAGGGAGGGGCCTGGTGAATATTTGTACATCTGCCTTTCTAGAAGAATTGACCAGACTTGGATGACAGGGAATGATCAAGAGGAGCTACTGTCTAATTATGGCAGATACAGCCATCCTTGAGATGGGGAACGGAGAAAAATATTTTAGGGGAATATGAAGAGTTTTGTTTTTTGTTTGTTTAGAAGATGAACAGTAAGGAGATCTTAACCCTTGACTTGGTGTTGTAAGCACCACACTCTCCCAAGTTAGCCACGGGCCAGACCCTAAAGAGTTTTAAGGAGAGCCTTAGTTTGAGTTCCTTCAAAATCAGGCCCTGGGATGGGAATTTGGGTGCAAAGACTTTGCTGGTGAGGTGACCCCAGTAAGGGCTGTGGAGGAGTTTGGAAGTGAGACAAAGGACAGAGAAAAGCCAATAAAGGGCTTGCTGTTTAACAGGTTACCACTATGAGCAGTTGGAACCCTATCCCAATGGGGACCCTCTGAGACACTGCAGAGAGCACCCCTCAGAACTGACCCTTAAGAGGCCAGGAATTTGGGGTACTTATTCACCAATTCCCGTCTCTCACTGGTTAAAAGATGCAGGAGCTTGCACACATACTTCAGGCCTGCCGGCTACACGGAGCATGCTTCCTCTTCCAGAACATACTCAGACAAGAAACTCGGGAAGCAGCTGGGGAGTCTGCATGTCTGGAAACTGTCCGCATGTGACTTCCAAGGTGGACCAAGCAGACATGAGCAGGACACTCACAGTGTCTGCTTTAGGGATGATGAGTTTGAAATGCCTGAGAGAATTCCAGGGGAAAGTGTCAGAGGACACACTTGGTTTATAGGTACTTAATGTAAAATCTACATGCCCTCACGGTGACATACGAGGCCCTTCATGATGTGACATGTATTTCCTCTTTGACCTCGTTTCCTATACTCCCCCCATTGCTCACACTAATGTAGCCACACTGGCCTTCTTTCCTTTCTTCCAGTATGCCAACTCTTCCCTACCTCCTGCCTTCGTACTTGCTGTTCACTCACCCTGGAATGTTCTTCTCAGGCTCTTTGCCTGGCTGGCTCTTTTTCAATCTTAAAGTCTCAGCTTAGATGTTACATGTTCACAGAGCCCTTATCTGGCTACCTGGAAAAAGTAACCCCTTCCCCACCTTCTTTAACTTTGTTCTCTTTTTTTTTTTCCTTCTCACCCTCCCTCCTTTCCTTTCTTCTTCCTTCCTTCCTTCATGAATAAACATTTACTGAGCACCTACTAAGCCAGACTAGACTAGGCACCATTCTAGACACTGGAGAGACAATGGTCAGCAAAGCAAACATGTTCCCTGCTCTCAGGAGCTTTTACTCCAGTCTCAGAAACAGACAAAAACAAGCAACAAATAATTCACAATAGCAATATGTGTTTTGAAGGAACTAGGGAGGTGCTGTGAGGTCGAAAGCAGGGCAAGAGTTGACTTTACCTAGGCAGTCAGGGAAGGCCCCATTCCTTCAACACACTTGCCACTTGTGTACTTGTTTGTCATCTGTCTCCCCTACTAGACTTCAGCTCCCCGAGGGCAAGGAGCGTGTCTGCTTGGTTCCCCATTGTCTCCCCAGAGCCTGTCACAGTAAGTGCTCAATGCACATTTGATGAATAAATGAATCAAGACTGGAGATGGCCAATTTGAGCATCCTTAAGAGAGGGAAGTGGCTATATGCTAGGGTATGAGCAGCAGTCCCCGGGGAGAACATGTGGAAGGAGAAGAGTAGGAGACCTGGGAAGACCCAAGAAGAGGAGCCTCAGAAAAGAAAAGATCTGGGGTCTGCCAGAGGCAAAGGACACCTTATCTTTGTCTCTTGCCCACACATGCTCTCCTTGGCTCTAAGCTCTTCCTGATGAGCTGGAAGGGCCTTTGAGGATCGCCCATTTCTAGCACCAAAGGTCCCTGCAGTCTGGACTCAGGGGCCCAGGCCCCATCCCTAGGGAATTGTAGGGTCCAAGGCAAAGGTTCTGGGGTTCAGAAAGGCCCCTGGAATTTGGGGACTCAGGTGGAGCCTGAACTTCTCCACACCCGGACTTAGCTCAAGTGTCACCACCTCTAGGAAGACTTCCCTGACTCCAGGTATGGGTCAGAAGTGTCCTTCCAGGTCCTACGGCCCCCAGTGCTTCCTTCAGTCGCTGCCCTGGCCACACCAAGTGTCATCTTCTGCCTAAGTATCAGTCTCCTTGGCCAGCCTAGGGCTCTCCAGGGCAGTGACTGCCTAGGCCTGACTCATCCCTGTGGACCCAGCACAACCCAGCACAGGGCTGGGCCAGGAAAAGCCTCAGGGAGAGACTGATGAACCAATAGGGAAAGTAAATAATGACTCTGGACATGCTGATGGTCTCCCCTGGAAGCGGATATTCGAGTGCAGGGGTGAGAAAGGGGTAAACCTACAGGTGATCAGCTATGTTGTGGGTCAATACAAGTAAGAGGAAGCTGTGCGTTAGTGCCCAGACCCAAAGTGTGGCATAAATTGGCACTTCTGGAAGGAGCCCCAAAATTTGGGAACCAAACAAAGGCAGGGTGGTAGGGGGAGCAGATTAAGTGCATATTTCAGGGATAAGGATATAGGGAGCTGAAGAAGAGGTAATGAGGACTGGAATGTTTGTTTCGGCCCCAGCTTGAGCTCCTGTCCTGGCTCCGCCACTCTCTGTACAATCCTGCACAGGTCGTTGCCCTTTCCAGACTTGGGCTCATCTGACATTTGAAGTTCAGGAATGGTCACACCTGTGAGGGCTGAGCACAGGTCCCACTCGGGCCACAGGGCAGTGGCCTAGAGACCGCCGGGGACAGAGGGGGGGGGCGTATGGAGGCAAGGCTCTTCTGCGCAGAGACACAGCACCAGTGAGAAGTGGAATGTGTGTTTATGTAGATAGAAAAAAGTGCACAAAACAGTGAGGGAGTGAGGAGCAGGGACGTCCAGGACTGGGCTCCAATTAGTCGGAATTGCAAGGACCCTCCTCCAGTCACGGGACTCCCTCAGGGTGGGAAGAGAGTGAGGGACTCACGCGGGATCTCTCCTCAGGGTACGATCCACTCTTGGGGCGTGTGGGTTTCAGACCGGCTGGGCCTCTTCTGAACTTGACCTTCGAGAACTTAGATAAGTACCTTAGAGTTGGGTCTCTCCAGTGGGCGGGGCCTCAGAGCGGGGTGTTGGGGACAGCCCCAAGTTCAAAGAGCAAGGCCTTGGGGTCTGGAGGACTCGGTCTTTTCCGGAAGGCCGGGGTCTTTGGGGACGCGGCCTGCTGGAGGGCCGAGCCGACGCGCGGTCAGCCAAAGAGCTTAAGGAAGCAGGGCTGGCAGTAGGGTTTGCCCGCGCGCTCCTGGAAAGAGCCCTTGGTGAGCGGGCGCAGGCAGAAGGTGCAGGTGAAGTGGTCCGGGTGGAAGCGGCGGCCCAGGGCCGACACGCAGCGGCCGGTCACTGGGAGGCCACACGTGGCGCACAGAGAGCCGCGCCGCGCGTGGAAATGATTCTCGCACAGCGGGCGGCCCTCGTGCTCGAAAAAGCTGCCTCCCGAGAAGGGCGCGAAGCATTCCTGGGGAGGGAAGGCCGAGAAGGGTCATTCGGCACAGCCCCGAGCAGACACCTCGCGTTGCTGTCCCAGTAACCCACTGCGACTCCCGCGGCCCCGCCCCAGGCCCCTAGTCCCGCCCCAGGATCCTAGCCCCGCCCCCGAGACCCCGCCCCTCCCACAGCGCACCCTGCAGACGAAACAGTCCGGGTGCCAGAGCGCGCTAAGCGCCGAGATGTAGTTATCCAGAATGGGGCCCTGGCAGCCCTGGCAGCGCGGGGCAAACAGCTGCAGGAAGTCCCGGCGGCAGTAGGGGCGACCCTCCCGCTCGTGGAAACCTAGGGGACGGGAACAAATGAGCTGAAAGGGGTGCAGGCGGGACTGGGGACCCATAAGATCTGAGACTGTGGGGCCGGAGGAGGGGCAGCGTGAGCAGGTAGGGAAAGAGGGACGGGCTCTGGGGCGGCGGCAGCGCGGGAGGAGATGGGATGGGAACCCACGGGTGGAAGAGGGTGGGGCCAGAAAAGAGCAGGAGAAAATTCAGGGCCAGGAGGACTCCGGAGGTCGGAGGGGGCGGGGCGAGATGTGGAGGGACCCGCGGCTTTCAAGGCGGGAGTCGCGCTCTCACCCTCATCTCCGAAGGGCTCCCTGCAACTGACGCAGCAGAAATGCTCTGGGTGCCAGTGGGTGCCCAAGGCGGTAACCATCTTCTGCGGTGAATGAAAGGGGACCCTCAGTGTGGCCCTTCATCCCTTCTTCCCTTCCCTCCCGCCCGGAACCTAGGTGACACGGCTGATGTATGAGTCTGAGGGGCAGAAGATCTAATAATGAATTTGGGAGTCAAGGAGGGAGAGTCGAGAACAAGGGGCCATAGACGTTGCCAAGGGATAGGTTTGGGGTTGGGGGTTGGGGTTGGGACCAATCCGGATGAGGCCCGTCGCACAGGCGCTCTGGGCGAGACAGGTGGGATCTGTGGGGCCAGGTGGGGCTCACGTGTCGGATGGGTTGGTTGCAGAAGCCACATCGTGGCGAGAAGCGCTCAAAGTAGCACTCGGGGCAGAAGGGGGCCCCATCCTTCTCAAAGAAGCTGCTGCCTCCGAGGGCCGTGGAACAGCCACCGCAAACGAAGTGCTCAGGATGCCAGGCGCGGCCCAGAGCCGTCACCACCTGCCAGTTGGGGGTGAAGCCTGGGTCAGAGTGGGCCTTGGACTGCCACATGCACAGTGAGCTAGGGTTTACATGGTGCTTTTTGAGTCTTATCTCTGAGAGATCAGGATGAAGAATCTAATGTTCGAGATTATGCAGCCTGCGAATGATGGAGATTCAACCCAAGTCCTCCAGCTTTGCTTCAGGGTTGACTTGTCCATGAGTCACAGTGAGGCACGGTGCTTAGGGCCTGCAATACTCTTAGGGACCCATGAAAATGTTTTAATTTATTTTAAAATCAAGAAGAAAAAATGAACTAGAAGAAAATTATTTAATATATAAAATCAATATATTTATCTTTATACTACCACAGGCATAAAAGACTATTTTTAATTTTTTTAATAGGGGAAGAGACCCATGAAGACAAACATGCCTAAGGCCCACAAAAGTCATAATGCCACCTATTTGAGATTGGCAATTCTGTGATGGGAGTCAGGCACTTCACCTAACAGGAGACCCTAGGTCAACCACTGGTCACAGCTGTGTCAATCACATCTGCTCAGTCAATAAGCCAAGAACCAGAGCTCCCAGTCCAGACTCTGATGGAGGAGAATTTTTGTGAATGGCTGTGGGTGGAGCCAATGAGTCTCTTGTGAAGATTAAGTGAGATGGGGGTTGTGCAGGAGCTTACACAGTGCCTGGCACACGGTATGAGCACAATAAATGGTAACTAGATTGGAATTCTCACCCTACCACTTACTTGCTGTATGACTCAGAGCTTCAGTTTCCTCATCCTAAAATATTAATAACAATAACACCCACTTCACAGTTATTTATTAAAAGGAAACAGCACAAAGCCTGGCTCTCGGTAAAGATGGGTCTATGGGTCTCTGCCTCCCCTCTCACAGGGCTCCACTTACTTGCCCAGCAATAGGTTTATTGCAGGAGCCACAGAGGCCCTTGGCCTGGGTGGGAACACCACGGCGACTGAGGTCAGACTGCAGTAGCCCCAGCATGGTGTCCAGGCTACCCTCGCTAGTCGGCCCTGGTGGGGATGGGGAGCTCTCACTCATGGAGCTCGCCACCGGTGGCTGGGTTGGCCCAGTAGCTGGAAGCTGCAGTGGGGAGGACATGAAAGTTGAGTAAGCAAGGCAGCAGACGTGGAAGGATCTAGAATGGGTTGGGGAGCCACAAATTGATACCAACCCACATCCTGCCTGACTCACATGGTTCTGGACGCGAAAGTCAGAGAGTGATGCCATCAGTCTATCCAGCTCCAGAGTGGCCGAGGTGGCCGAAGGCTTTGGGAGGATAGGGGAAGGGCTGGGAGGGCTGTGAAGAACACAGCTTGTGTCATCTCAGAGCCTCCCAGAGTAACACTCCCTCTAGTAATTCACACATCGAGGACCCATTGCACCACCTCTCTCCCAGCCCTGCCAACTACGTCAAACTCACGGGCTGGGTCTTTTCTTGTCTTCAGATTGATCCTCCTTCTGTTCTCCTGAAGCCACCTTGCTAGATGGGAACTGAGACATTATTTCATCTGGAGAGAGGAGAGAAGGGCACCAGACATGGGCACTTGCTCAACCCACCCTCCCAATTAATTTGTGTCCCTTTGACTTCTACACTGGGAAGTCTATGCCCCTTAATCTGTTCCCTTCACTGCCCTGCCCCCCTCCATAAAGTCCTGTCTCAGTAACCCTGATACCTGTGATGTTGAACTGGGTGGCATTAAGTTCCTGAAGCAACCGGTCTAGCTCACAGAGCCCAGTGCCCAAGACACCACTTGAAGAGGAGAATGGAGGAGCGCCAGGGGCTGCAGGCTTTGGGGACCGAGGCTTGCATACCGTACTGGGAAACAGGGTGGAAGCCTGGGTTCAGGGGCAGGGAATCCAAGCCTCTTCACCCGAGACTCAGTTGGCTTCCTCATCCCCCAATTCCCAGGCCCCTCACCTGTACAGATGGTCTTTGTCCCCAGAGGCTCCTGAAGACTCTCCAGACCCTGTCTATAGAGAGAAGAGACACATGTGTGGAATGACAGGCCTGTACTTGGCTCCACTCAGTCTCAGATTCCCCTAGCCCAGGCCAAGCCTGGCCCTAGTAGATGCCCCAGTCTGATCTCACCTGTGGCTGGTGACCATAGGGTGGGGGAGGTGTGGCTGGCTCTGGGGGATGGTCTTTTAGAGCCCCTGACCTTGGCATGTGTGTGGTGGTCTCCAGGTCAGAGAGCAGGGCATCTGCAGGGAGAGGCCATCAGGGTGAGAGACTGAGGGGTCAAGATAGGGCAAAGACAGGACCTTAAGAGGTCACAGTAGAAGGGTTCCAAGTGGGCAGTATCTGAGAAGGACAGAAGCCAGTAGTAAGAGAGAGGTCAAGAATCAGAAGGAAACACAGGGCCAGACCAAGGCAGAGAAGTGGAAGGGGTAGAATGGAATATTTACGACCAGGACCTGCTGATTGGCTCATCCTGGGAGTCGAGCACAAACCCAGACGCCTGAGTCTTTTATTCTCCCGGTCTTCCCTGATGCAGTCAAGATCGGCTCCTTACTCAAGTCAAATTTGGCTCCATTTCAAATTGCTCAGTTGGCCTTACGCCTGGCATCCAGCTTTCTGATTGGATGCTCTCTCTGCCACACTCACTAATTCCTCCCCCTACCTACACAGGCCCCGCCCAGCCTGGCCCTTTTCCAGTACCCCCTGAGTCCCACCCTCCGCTCCTCATTGGCGAGTTTGCCCGGACCTGCTTTCCGATTGGCTTCTTCTCCCCCGTACCCGTGCCAGTTACCCCTACTGAGGAGCACCCTCTACTGCAGAGTGCCGGAACCCCTTCTCTCCCGTGCGGGGCACAGCCGTCCTGTTCTCAGCAAATAGTGAGGACAAGATACCTGGGTCCTCCTTCCTACCCCAAGACTCCCATCCCCAGATCCGGGCCCTTTGAACCCTTTTTCTTCCAGAACAGAGAAGTCCCTGCCCCTTCGCTCTTCATCTCTGAGCACCACGGTGGAACCCGTAACCCCTTTCTGGTATCATGGCTCTCCTCTCTATTATGCTCTTTCTTGCTCCCAAGGACTTGACCCGCACCACACTTAGGAGCCTAACTCTTCCCTTCCAAAACTCTCCGCAGGTCCGTTTTCTTCTTCAAAACTTGGTGTCACACTCTCCTCTCCCGTCTACTTCCCCAGTCCCCAGACCCAAGGCCCCTTTAACCCCTCCCTTCCCAGAGCCCTCGCGCCCAGGCGCCCAAGGGCGCTGCACCTCCCCGGCCATCCGCTGCAGCAGGGGATGAAGGAGCGGAGCGAAGGGAGAAGGGAGGGAGAGGCCGGCCCGGGAAAGACAGGAAGGGAGAGGCAGGAAGGGGGACGTGGAGTCGGAAAGGAGGCGCGGGCAGAGACGAGAAGAGGGAGCGAGAAGACAGGGATGGAAGATGCGGGGAGTGCGAGGGTGGAGAAGGGGATCCAGGCAGCAGTGAGGGGCTGGGGACCGGGGGATCCGGGCCCCACTCACCCAGGTCCTCCATGGCGGGGCGCGGGCGGGTGGCGCGGGGCGAGCAGGGCGGGGGCCGTGTCCGGTGGGGGCGGGGGGCGGGGGGACGTCCGGGAGCTGGAAGCCCGGCCGTGACCATGTAAGGAAGCCGGGACCCGCTGGGATGGGGATGGGGGGGCTATGAGCGGGGGAACCCGGGATGGGGGCGTGGAAGGGAGGGAACACCAAGGCCCACCCAAGCCCAGCCCGGCAGCCTGCCGCGGAGGTGACCACACCCCAGCCTTGGCTTCAGCTGCAGGGAGCCCCAGGCGGACACAGCCAGAGTCAGAGAAGTGGTTCTTCCAGACCAAGCCCCAGAACCCCTGCCTGGTGAGAATCATAGACACAGACTGAGGCCCCCAAGCAGATACCCTCCAAAGCCAGCACCTGAGTCCTAGATAGCCCCCTCACCCCCACCCAGGCATTCCTGAAAGACTTGTCCCAGACTAATTTGGTGGTTGGGGGCCATAGTAATGTTCTAAGGATAGGTCAGATCCCAGGTTCAGAGACCTTCCATCGGAGACCACGACAGACAACGAAATAAAGAGATCTCACAAGGCATACATACTAAACACAATGAAATCTCTCAGAGATGAGACAGATACAGTGAACCCACCTCAGACCTTCCCTCCGAGACTTGGAAATATACAGACACAGGTAAACTGAACCCCAGGCCCAAGCCCCATGCAGACTCAGGGAAAACACTCCCAGGCAGCCAAAAACCCCAGCAAGCCTGCAAGACAAAGTCCTTCCCGAATATTGAGCTGACCCAGGCCTGTTCCAAAATAGCCCTTTCCCAAGATTCTGATGAACACAGAGAAGAAAGCAAGACACAGACTCCAGCCACAGCGTAACAAGAGGCCTCCCTGGACTGAAACCATGAGAAATCAAGGTTAGTAATGAGACACTGTAGAGGTGGGTGTGGGCGCACTGTGCTGCGGCCACTGTGCTGGACAGAACTGAGCACTGGACTGTGGGTCTCAACCCAGGAGCAAATCAGAACAACCTGAGGAGCTTTTTAAAAATACTGATGCCCAGGGAACCTACCAGTCCAGTGCAGTCAAAAGGGCCCAGGCATCAGTATTCTTTAAAAGCTCTCTGCATGGTTCTAATGCACAGCCTGAGAACCAAAGACCTGGATGAACACCTACAGATGCACAGCCAGCAAGTGCCAACCTTAGCTGCCCGGTAGCAGACCCTGGCAGGCCTCATCCAGCACTCTACTCAGTCAGGCTGCCACCCAAATGGTCAAGAATCTGGAAGCCTGCCTTGGGGGGTGGTCACAGCAATGTGAGCCCTTCTCTCACTGAATGCCAGTACGGGGCTTTGGTTCTCTCTGGCCATGACTAAGACAGGGCTTCAGAGACTCCAGAAACACAGCTGTCTTCCCCTCAGGCAGACAGCAGTAGGTCCCAAGAGATGAAAACAGACCCAAAGACTGAGGGTCCAAGATGAGTGAAGGACAGTCAGAAAACAGTAGTGCCAAGGCCTTAGACACACACCCCCACATTCACAGCATTTCCTCAGCACAACCCTCTCAGCCTTGGCCAGGTCTATGTGTCCAGCTGAGGGGCTGTGTCGAGCAATGAGGCCCTGTAAGCAGGAAGCAGACTTCCCCTAGGGCCCAAAACCACATCCTAGGGAGAAGCCTGGAAATTCCACCCTATCCCAGGGCTCCAGGAACCACTGGACAATTACTTGTTAAATTCCTTCATGCCAAGGGTGGCTGACACAAAGACCCGTGACCTGTGACCCAGAGACCTGGACAAGACCGTGCTTGGTGAGTGAAGGGGCCGGGGTATTACCACAGGAAAGTAAGCAGAGACACATACAATAGAGGTATACAGCTCCCAAGTTTTTAATGTCAACTATAGAGGGCTGGGCCAGGCCAGGCACCTGGGGCCCCGGACTGTTCTCCTCTTGGACCCCACACCCAGACCCTGGTCTTGGCTTCTTATTCCTGGGTCTTCAGACCATCATCCTGGGGACCAGTTCCATCTTCTCATCTGTCCTCGATGATGACTCCTTCTGCTCAGTCTCCTCCCGTGCCACTCTGAGGGAGGTCTCCTTCACAGCCAACTTGTTCTTAGGTCCCCTCCAAGGGGACATCAACAGTCTAGGCTGGGACCCTTGTCCCTGACTTAATTCCCATCACCACAGCCAGCAGAGCCTCTGTCAGGGGCCCTGTCTCCTCCCCCGCTGCCTCCACAAGCCCCACCAGGGCCAGGGCCCGCTTCCGTGGGCACTGCCCGGGCCCTAGTGTCCATTGGGCACAGTGGGCGGCCAGCCGGGGCCGGCCCAAGCGGAACACCTCAGCCACTGACTCTGGGCCACCCTGGGGTCCCAGGTGGATGTGGCTCACGGCCTCTTCCAGCTCCTCCTCCAGCTCAGGCAGCAGGAAACGGCCAGCAGCCTCCAATGCCTCCTCAGCCTCTGAGCCCAGCAGAGGCTCACCTGGTGGGGGCACGGGCCCCAGGACAGCACCACAGCCCCGGCAGCCATGCAAATGATGCAGGATGGGCCAGGCTGCACTGGATGACAGTCCTCGCAGTGGCACCAGGTCCATCTGGGCTTCAGCAAAGCTGCCAGATAGCAGGGCCCGGAAAAAAGGGGAGGCAGTAGCCGAGGCTGCTCGCAGGGCAGGGAGCTGTAGGCCTGAGTCCAGTAGGAAGTGCAGGTCAGGAGCAGGGATGGGGGCTGGGTCCAGCAGACGTGCATAGAGGCAAGGGGAAGGTGAGTCTAGATCCCAAGGGATTGCAGGTGGGAGAGCTGGGCTCACAGTGGGAGACATCAGACCTTGGAGGCAGGAAAGGGAGTCTGCGGCAAAGAAGAGGAAGAGCGGGTGTGGAGCTGGTTGGGTTAGTGCCATGAGAAGGAGACGGAGGCCGCCCTGGTCCAGAAGTAGCCGGCGCCACAGAGAGGGCTTCCTGAGGGGGAAGGGGAAGTCTTTCAGGAGGTGGGGAAAAAAATGGGACTGGGAAATATCAACCTTGCTCCTCTGACCCCTGTAAGGCTCCCATATCCCGCTCACCGGCAGATGAAGGGAAGGGTCAGTGCACAGGCCACACGGTCTTCAGGGCTCCCAGAGAGCAGCAAGTGAGTGAGGGCACCTACTCCAAAGGGCGATTCGGCCTGTACGGTCAGGTTCTGCAGCAGCATCTCACCTGCAAGGAAGGGCAGAGCCGGTCAGGTTGGGAGCTGGTGTCCCAGATTGGGGTGGAGGGGGATGGGCAAGACAGGACTCTGGGCCCTTGAAAGTAAGGAGGGTGAACCCTCATGGCAAGAAATCAGGACATGGAAGAGGGATGACTGCAGGCCCTGGAGGGAGGGGGTCAGTATGCTAGGAAGTAGAACTTGAGAGCAAGAACAGAAAGTGGGATGGTCAGGGTGCAAGTCTGTGCCCTCAAGGACTGAAACAGTCTGCAGTCAGGGCGCAGAAGACAGGACGGTCCCTGACAGTGTTGGAAGTGGTGGTGGGGCCTGAGAGGACATGGTGCCTGAGCCTGGGGGTTCACAAATCATTGTGCCTTGTGGGGAAGTGGTCAGGACAATGCAAAACCAAAAAGAGACTGACTAAAGAAATGTAGACAGGCAAGATTCTAGGTTGTTGGAGCCACACCTAGGGTCAGGGTATCTGAGCCCCAAGTCTTGGACAAAGGATAGAAAAGAACTTTGCATGCTGGGACTCTGGAACAGAAGAGAATGTCCCGAGCCACCCCCAAACCTGGTCACTGAGGTTGTTTGGGTGGTGGGCTGGGGAGGACAGTGAGAGGGCAAGTGGCAGTAAAGCGAGGTCCTGGGTCCACAGAAGGCATAGGAAGAGGAAGGGGCCTCGCATGTGGGCAGCATGGCCAGTGACATACCCAGTTCTCGGTGCTGGCTGCGGCGAGTGGGCCGGGCACGCGGCGTGGGCCAGTCATCTGGCGCGATGCCCAGCACCAGCCAGGCGCGCAGCAGTGCCGCGCCATAGCTGCGCACGAAGGCCTCGAGGCAGGCAGGGTTGCAGGTGAGGCGCGCCAGGATGCGCAGTGCACGCGGGCTCGGCGGGCCGGGTGCACCTGTCACATAGGCCAGTAGGCCGCACAGCGCGGGGCCAGTCACCAGCGCCCCACTCGGGTCGGAGGCCTGGGAGAAGCGTGACAGCAGCAGCAGCGCTGGCCCCTCACGGCCCCAAGGCTCCTCAGTGGCCGCGGCAGGGCAGCGGCCGGGTGTGCACAGTGTGCTGGGCGCCCGAAGTGTGGTCCAGCCTGGGGTGGGGCTGGCCGGCTCCGTCGACTCCAGTGGTGGACAATGCTCAGGAGACCTGTCTGGAGAGATATCTCCGGGTCCCGCGGCATAGCCCTCGGAGATTAGCCACGACCTGCAGAATTGCACAGAGACCAAGGAGAAGGAGCAGAGTCAAGAGTGGTCTTGCAAGAGGAGGTAAAGCCAGGCAAGAGGAGGTAAAGCCAGGCAAGAAGAGGAGGGTAGACAAGGAGCTAGGAGAGGAAAGAGAAGGTGGGGAGGGGCCTCATTCAGCTATTCCTGATGCCTGTATGTGCCAAGTCCTGTTTCAGGAACAAAGTTCCTGTCCTCCCGAGTTTATGTTCCAGTGAGGGAAGCAGACAACAGTATTATAAGTAAACCATACGGCATGTTAGTGTGGAGTTCGTGCCGTTTAAAATGCTAACAGAGAAAAAAAGGGAATAGAAAGAGTCAGGGAAGAAGAGAGTTGAAATTTTAAAAGGGTGGTGATGGGAGCCCCCACTGGGAAGGTAAGATCTGAACAAAGACTTGGAGGTGAGAGATGAAAACATTACAGGAGGAGGCATGTTCTGGGCAGAAGGAAGAGCAACCAGAGGCCCTAAGATGGAGCTACCTGTCACATTCAAAAACTAGCTAGAGGCCAGGGTGTAAGAGCGCAAGCACCACGGACAGTGGTAGGAGATGGAGCCAGAGAGTCCACAAGAAGGCTGACATGAACAGAGCGCCACTCAGTGCCAGGTAAGGGGCAAAGTGCCCTCATTTAATCTTCACAACGATTGGATAATGGACATAAAGAATAAGTATGATCTGTAACAATGAAGATGCTAATAAAAAAACAAAAATCTTCACAACAACCCTATGGGGTATGTATGCTATTATCCTCCATTTTATACACAACAATCAGAGGCTCGGAGAAGGTAATTAGCTCTCCCATGATGTTGCAGCATTTTTTTTTTTTTTTTTTTTTTAAAGATGACTGGTAAGGGGATCTTAACCCGCAACTTGGTGTTGTCAGCACCATGCTCTCCAAAGTGAGTGAACCGGCCATCCCTATATGGGATCTGAACCCGTGGCCGTGGTGTTATCAGCACCACACTGTCCCAAGAGAGCCACGGGCCGGCCCATGGTGTTTCAGCTTCTAAGTAATGGTAACAGAATAAAAAGTTAGGGACTGGCCGGTTAGCTCAGTTGGTTGGAGAACAGCCTTATAACCCCAAGGTCATGGGTTTAGATCCCAGTATCAGTCAGCCACAAAAAACAAAGAAAAAGAAAAAAATTTGGACTCCAGAGAATACCAGCTCACCCAGTGTACATACTATCTCCCCAAAACTTGTCTGGGGTCCTAAGTTCAGAGGTGCTGGGGTGGAGCCAAGGTCAAAAGGCAGATTCAGAGGAGAGGAGATGTGTTTAATGGAAACTGGAAAGTGGTCGTGTCAAGGAAGAACAAGGAATCAGGAGTCAGAGTCAATAAACATCTTTCTGAGACAGAATGAGGTGGGAGTAGTGAGGAGGGCCAGAGCAGACACAAAGCCCCACCCACAGCATGGCTCACCCTCCCAAGCCCTGAGGTCAGGACTCACCTGAGGCTTCGGAAGCTTCCAGCCTCTGCCGGCTCAGGGGTCCGCTCCTCAGGGAAGTCCCAGGAAGCAGCTTCTCTTCCCTCCTCTTCCTCATCGCCAGCCTCACCACACAACTGTCCAGCCAGGAGAGGTACAAGTCCCAGGGCCTGTAGCCGGCCCAGGGCCCCAGTATCATAGAGGAAGCCCACGAGGGCAGCCACAACGCGAGGGTGCCAGGCACTGGCACGAGGGTCCCGCAGCAGGCCCATCAGCAGCTCCAAACCTCCAGCATCCCGCAGCCGGGCACGATTGATGGCCTCCCGGCACAGCAGGCACACAGCCCGCACCAGGGGCTGCTGGGAGGCTGGGCCAGCCCCATTGGGGCCCCGGCGCCGCCGGAGCTCACCTAGCAGCACCTCGACACCACCAGCATTGCCCAGTGCAGGCCGCACCAGACCCTGGGCACACAGATTGGCAAGGATCAGGATGGTTGCCTCACGTACCGCCCGTTTAGGGTGAGAAGCCAGGCTGACAAGTGGGCCTAGTCCCCCGCCCAGACTCAGCTGCTCAGCACAGGCCCGGGAGCAGCCTCGGCTGAGTTCCAGGAGGGCACGGACTAGGGCCGAGGTCAGTGCGGGGTCTGGGGCAGCAGCCAGGAGCTCAGCCAGAGGGCGCACTGCTCCCTGCTGTGCCAAGGCCAGGCGATGCTGGGGTGAGTCCGCCAGGTTGCGGAGGGCACGCACCACACTCTGCAGACACTGTGAGTCCTGGCACGCTGTCAGGCTCTCAACAAGCAGGGGAACAGCGCCTGGAGAGGGAAGGGGAGGACAAAGGGTGAGCAAGGACAGACAGCCAAGCCCTTCTTCCACCCCAAGCCCTAGCTAACCCCACCCTCACAGCCTTCTCACCAGCAGAGTGGATGTCCCCACAGCTCTCAGGTTCCATGGCTAAGTTCCCCAGGGCACGGGCTGTTCGGTTCTGGATGCTGTCTGTCTTCACACACTGAAGAATGGTCACTGCAAGGAGAGTTTGGCCTTTTGAGGGTTCTGCCCCTTACTGTCTCATCAATCACCTGAAGAATGTGGCCTAAAAGCATCAGGGAAGGCCTTCAGCAAAGGCTAATGCTTGGACTAGGTTGGAGGCTAAATAGGTAGGTATTTGCTAGAAGGATGGTGGATGGGGGTGTTACAGGGCATTTCAGGTTTGGAAGCAGCCTTCGCAGAGGCCCAGAGGTAAGACCCAGTGTCTGTGCTGTGACCTAATGAAGGGCCTTGAATGCCAGGGCAAGAGTTCGGGACTTAAGTGTGAAGGCACTGGGAACCACACAAGGGTTTTAAGAAGGGAAGTGAAATGACCCAATCTGGTATCCATGAAGAGAATGGATAACAACGGAAAGGAACAGGGCAGGAGGAGTGACAAAGAGGCTGTCACAACAGTCCAGGCAAGAAAGTACAATGGCTTGAACCAAGTCAGCTACCAGCACTGCCCAGCATGGGGATACTAGTCTCTGGGTGAGTGGTGGAGGCAGGGATAGAAACAAGTGAATGGATTCAGGAGATATTTAAAATGCAAAACAGTGTCTGAATGATAGGGATTATATACTAATAACAAAACCCATCACTTTTAGAGGACTCTTGTCAAAAACGTTACGGTCCGGATGCATTTTATGCAAATTTTAAATATATTAATGCTTCGCTTTCTCCAAAAAATTAAGATTTCGTTAAAACTGGCAAAATGTCATAGAGGGCAGGCAATGATGTGTAAACTGTGTTTGCATTACTGCCACTAGGAGGCGCCAATTTAGCTGTTAAACAGAAAAGCTTGTTATCTTTTGTTGGGATTTATTCTTACTGTGCTGGTTTTTAATAACTCGAAGTACCCAGCCCATGCTTACAGTATCTGCGTTCTATATTTGTATTTCGTTTTCTCCCCACTCTAATTTTGTGAGGTAGCTATTATTATCCCATTTTACAACAGGAAGTCCTAGTCTCGGAGGGGTTAGGTGTGTTGGCCAGGTCTGACTGACCATAGAACCCATTTTCAGCACGACTCCACCTTCTAGCCT
This sequence comes from Cynocephalus volans, assembly GCF_027409185.1. Lineage (NCBI taxonomy): Eukaryota > Metazoa > Chordata > Mammalia > Dermoptera > Cynocephalidae > Cynocephalus > Cynocephalus volans. The sequence goes on from NC_084465.1 coordinate 112,664,996, forward strand.
CCAGCTCATAAGGGGGGCTTCGGACCCTTGCACAGAGTAGGCACTGAGTGTCTGCTATGAACATCATAAATGGAGGATAAGAATCACGTGAAAAAGTCACCAAATAATCCCTTGGCCTCCACCAGCCCAGACGCAAGGGAGGTGCTGACAGCCAATACCCAGATAACGGTTGTAATTATCCGGTCTGGAAGGGCTCGGGTATAATCTATAGAGAGAGCAGTGACATCACGGGGCGTGATGGCTTGAGAGATGGGGGCACTGCACTGTCACAAAGTACGTTATTCCAGCTTATGACACAAAAAAATCGACTTTGCCCAGGCCGTGACAGCGACGGAGACGCGCGTGGAATCCTTCTAGGAAATGGGGGCGGAGCACTTACCTAAAGGAAGAATGCCTCCGAGTCTGCGCACTTCAGCCCGGCACGCCCCTTCCGTACAGCAGTTAGCCAAGATGCTGAGCGCCAAGTCCAGGGTCTTACGCAGGCGCACTGGCGGCGAAGGCGTCGACGACAAAGTAGAGGGGGCGGGGCCCGGCGAGGGGGCGGGGCCGGCAGAAACAGCTGACGTGACAGGCGAGGGGGCGGGGCCGGCCTGGGACGGGGCGGGGCCCGCTGCAGCCGCTTGTCGTAGCAGCGCGAGAAGGGGACGGAGCCCGCCGCGTGCCCGGAAGCGCTCGATTCCCCCCGATGCCTTGATGTGGCGCGTGCGGAGGGCTAAGAGCGCACGGCCCAGGGGTGTCTCGTTGGTAGCTGGGTCCTTTCCCCCCGCGAGACTCGCCCCGGCCGCCGCCGTGAGCTGCGCGAGGCAGAACGAGAGCGAGTCCGTGAGGGTTGGCTTCCCAGCCGCCATCTTGGCTCGGGCCTAAGGCTCCGCCCCACCGCTCGCCGCTTATCTGAGGGAGCTGCCCTGTAGGAGAGGGGCGTAGCCAGGCCGCTCCTCGCTGACGCTATTTAAATAGCGCCGCCGCAGTTATCCTGCGAGTCGGAAGCTGTAGTTCTCGGACCCGGAACTCTGGTTCGTGCACGGTCGCAGAAGGCACGTCGGGAGTGGTTATCTAATCATTGTGCGAGCCCAAGAGCGAGTGCGGAGCGTGCCAGGATATGTAGTCCGCGCGCGGCCTGACTCGCCCAGCTCAGGACCTCTTCCAGGGGCCTCTGGGGAACTCAGGCGTCCGATCATGGAGTGTTCCTTCCGTGCTGCTCCGGCTGACTTGGCTACTCCGTCCCCAGCGTGTCCTTGGCAGCGACCGCCTTTCCTCCTTTCGGGTTCTCTTCGCTGCCCCCCAGCGGTGGCGGCTGACGGGCTCCAAGAACCTCCAGCCAGGCCGATAGTGTCAATTTCTGACAGCGGCCGCCCATGGGGTGCTTAGGGTTAAACCTACCGAGAACGTTCGGGCTAGTGCTTGAGCGGCTAGAGCAGCAGGTGCTTGTGGACCTTTCCGTCTCCGGCGCTGGATTCCTAGGCTCCTAGTGTTCCCAGCTGTGGCTGTGCTTGTAAGCTGAGTAGTTGGCATCTAGGAGACGGGGCACTCTTCACCCGCGATGGAGTCGGCGGCTCCAGAAGTGGCGAAGGAGAACCCGTACGGGGTGGAGTGGCAGAGGAACGGGACATCAGGGTCCCTGGGAGTCCCCAGGTCGCCCCTGGATTGCGAGGTGGTTCCACCTCAGCGGCCCTTCCTGGTGTGGCCCGGGCAGCCGGCCGCCCAGGAAATGATGCTGGGCCTGCAATACCTATGTAGGTCAGGCTCTGGCCCTGGAAGGAAAGAAACCCCTGCCAAGACTAACTGTCTTGCAGTCCCCAAAAACCTTCGAGTGCCGGAAGTGTGGACTGACCTCAGCCTGCCTCCCTGACCTCATTCACCACCAAAGCAGCCACGCGGGTGACAAGTCTTACAGCTGTCCGGAGTGTGGCAAAAGCTTCCGACGTGGCTCAGATCTGGTTAAGCACCACCGGGTACACACTGGTGAAAAACCGTACCCTTGTCCCGAGTGTGGCCGTTTCTTCAGCCTCATCCAACACCGTCGCTCCCATTCAGGCCTCCGGCCCCACAAGTGCCTGGAGTGCGGGGAGGCCTTTGGCCGCAGCTTGGACCTGGTTAAACACCAACGGGTTCACACGGGTGAGAAGCCCTACACATATGCTGAGTGTGGTAAGACTTTCAGCCTTAGCTCCAACCTGATCCAACGTCAGCGCACGCACACCGGTGAAAAGCCCTGCCGCTGTGGGGACTGCGGCAAGAGCTTCAGCCTTAGCTCCAACCTGTTGCAGCACCAGCGCTCACACACGGGTGAGAAGCCCTACCACTGTGCCTGGTGCAGTGACAGCTTTGGGCGCAGCTCGTATCTGCTCAAGCACCAGCGTTCACACACTGGTGAGAAGCCCTACAATTGCTATGAGTGTGGCAAGAACTCCACCAACAGCTCGGACTGCCTACGGCACCAGCGCACCCACAATGAAGAGCAGCCCTTCAAGTGTCCTGAATGCGGCCGTGGCTTTAGTGAGCGCACTCAGTTCACTGAGCACCAGCGCATCCACTTGGGTGAACAACCCTATGCCTGTTCAGAATGTGGCAAAAGCTTTTACCACAGCTCAAAGCTCCTTAAACACCAACGATCACACACGGGTGAGAAGCCCTACAAGTGCCCTGACTGCAGCAAGAGTTTTGTGGACAGTTCGAATCTGCTGCGGCACCAGCATGTTCACGTGGGCCAGAAACCTTATGCTTGCAGTGAGTGTGGTAAGAGCTTCAGCCAGAGCTCCCACCTGCTCGTTCACCAGGTGCCCCACAGCGGTGAGAAGCCATTTGTCTGCCTGCAGTGTGGCAAGGCCTTTGCCCACAGCTCCAACCTGGGCCAGCACCAGCGGACACACCAGGGCGGCAGCCTCTGCAAATATCCCAGGCTTCATTTTTAGCCTAAACTTCAGTTCCGACTTTGGTCCAGTTTTCAGAGAGCCTGAAGGGACCACGTCTCAAAACTGACCCCCTTTCTGCTCCTCTAGGGCTATTGATTTGAGGGCTGATGATGGGATTTGGGAGGGCCTCCACATCCTTTCCCAGATCTTCTGGGCTGAGTCAGGGAACCCAAGGCTGGAAGAATTAGAACACTAGAGCTGTGAGCACTACCTCCAAGCAGTTGTCCCAGATAATAGGGCTTCGGCCTGTTCTCTTAGGCTACAGAGACAGTACCGACTGCCAGCTGGAGGGAGAGTTTTTGGATGGCAGGAGCTGTCCCACACTGGCCCAGCTGCTTGCAGACGTAGGACACCTCCAGCAGCTACTGACCTGATCTCTTCACAGACCTAGAGAGTGATGTGGTTAATCACACCGAGAGCAACAACTTGCCTAGAAAGATTCCAAAGGGAGGTGGGGGGAAGAGCAACAACTACCTCTTCCCAGAGGAATAGGACCAAAGCCAGGCAAGCCCCTGTGGGGACTGCAGTGGTAAGGAGAGGGGGACATTCCTGACCTCCAGAGGGGACCATAAGGAAGGCTGTGTTGTGGCAGAGGGATCAGAGAATTTGAGCTTGGGACCATTATGTAAGCTCTGGGGTGTAGGACCCCTTTGAAAGACCTCTCACCACATGAGAATTATCTTTACAGGTGAGGCTAGGGTGGTGGAGCCCCCGAACAGACCTGTCTGTAGAGTTCCGGGGATGCTTTGTGGCATTTCTAAGCAGGGGCAGAAGGCTCAGGATTTGTCATCTGCTCCTTCCCCTTCCTCAGCCCCTTCCCTCATATGTTCCCCGGGCTCTTTCTGTGCCCCCCTGTCAATAGAGGAAAAAGTCATGAAGACTAACTGGTGCCTGGACATTGGGGACCAAACATGGCCTTTTTGCCTGGCCATTGTGGAGGGCTGCCCACACACATGTATGTCTACTGGGAAAACTTTGTGTGTATGGGAGTTAGCGGAGGCTTCTCAAAGTGTTACATAATCTGTGCTCAGAGCAGGGTCCAAGCTGTCAGGCCTTTTCCTTTCCTCCCCGTAGCTTCCTGTGTTCTTGGGAGAGGCACAGACCATAGTCCTTCTTTGGTTGGAAGAGGGAGTTGTCAGTTCAAGGTCCTAATGCCCACTCTTGTGGGACAGTCCTTCCACCATTAGCCCCAGGCACCTGGTCTCCTGCCCCTAAATGTTACTTGCTGCATTTAGGACTGTACCCACAGAGAGTAGGAGCAAATGGGAAGGAATATGTAATAACCCCACCCTCACCTTCTAGCACAGTGTCCAGGCTTGTCTCTTCCTAGCTGTATGACCTTGGCTACACAAGGAGAAGGATGACCTCTTCTCATCCTCAGTTTGTTCGTCTGTAAAACAGGGATGATGATGGTTCCCACAAGAGGTTGTGGTGAAGATTCCATGAGAACATCTACATGAGCACCTGAATCAAGAGAGTGACTCTAAAGCTCAGTTCCCCTTTCTTTCTCCCTCAAGTCTGGTGCACTGTCACTGTTGGTGTCGGTCAACAAGCGTAATGCCAGCTCACACACTAGCTCCTCCCCAAGGTTACAGAAGTGAATGAGACAGCCCCAGTCCTGGGGTAGCTTGCTGTCCTGTGAAGGAGATGGACTCAGGACCAGCAACAACACAGTGTGAATTATGCTGGCAGTGAGAAGGGACTTTGCCTGGAGCAAATCTGGGAGGCTTCATCAAGGTGACATCTAACGAATATCACTTGTCTCCTCAAGCTGGGAGCCACAGATGCCCCGGGCAGGGGTCAGTGATGAAGGAAAGGATTCCTGACATGTTCCACGTCAACGACACTTCAGAGAGTACAAGTCAGTGTTTGAGTTGGAGGCCTGAGCCCAGCACATACATAGCACATTCAATAAATAGTTGTTATGATCAAGTCCTGTTTATACTGCTTACTAGTGGCCTTTGGGCCTCAGTTTCCTCAGAGTGGCATTGAGTGACTGTCGAGTGTTGTAAACATACTTTGCAAAATCTGGAACTGCATACGGATGTTAGGAATGTTGTGGAAATGAGCGTTGGAGAAGGGTTGTTTGCAAAATCCCTTTCAGAGAACTGGAAGCTAATTTCTCACATTAGGGCAGGTATACCTGGGCCCCTTCACCTCTGAAATTGCAGAAAACAGATCCTGAACAGAACAGGGAGGCAGGCCAGACCTCAGAAGCAGGAGGGATGGGCTTAATCCAACAGATGTTTGTCCAGCATTCACTGTGCCCTGAGCTGGGAGTAGAAGCAGCCTCACTGTCCAAGCATGTGACCAGTGCTTAGGCCAGAGACGGCAAACTCATTTGTTTTGGCCCTCACTGTGTATGTGTGTGTATTTAAACAATTGAGCCAGCATTTAAATGAGGAGATTTTATATCACAATCTAGATTTCTAGTTTTTTGTTTGTTCGTCTTGTTTTTTAAGTCAGAAGATTCAGCAGCATTGAGTCTTTAGCAGTGGCTTTAGCATGGCAGTCTCCACCCTTCCCTGTCCCTGACCTTGTATGTTTCATTTGTGTTATTTGCCTGAGCCATACAGAAAGGCATTTGGGGTTACAATGCCCATACTACACTGTTATGAGTGAGGACACCTCCATGCACTGAAGCCAAAATGTTCCTTTTCCTTCACATATTCCTCCCCCCCACCTCTCCATTTTCCTTCCCCTCTCCCAGCAGTCCCCAATGACAGAACTGCCCTCCTTCCCTGAGCCTGCCTGTCTCCCTGCACCCCACCCAAACCCTAGATACCACCCCCTAATTTGAAGCTTCTTTCCCCATCTGAAAGGGGGCAGGGACAGAGCATGCAAGCCAGGCTAGGCAAGGCAAAACCCCGTGTGCCTCAGTCAGAGGTCAGAATATTGGGCTGTGGTCCATGTGGCCTCCAGGAGATGGTCCTTGGCAGACAATCCTCACAGAGCTATTGTAGGAATCACACAAGCAAACAAGTGTGGAGGCGCTCTGTAAACACCTGACTGGATGGGCATGGGGTGGGAGTTGATAACACTGTCTCCTGTGGGCCAGCCCTGCTCCTGCCTAGCTCTAGCATAAGATTGGTTTCTATACAATCACACTCTATCTCTGATCTCACCCGGTCTTGGGACTCAGGTTCCCCTCTCTGAGCCTGGTGGGCCATGCAGAGGCTTGTGCTGTGGGGTGAGTATGGCCATGGTCTGGCAGCTGGAGTCCTGCTCACCTGTAAGCTCAACTGTGGTGTGGCAAGTGCTTTTGGAGGAATACTTGGGATGCTGGAGCATTCCCCCGCTGCCCCCTGGACATCCCATTGGCATGTTCCAGGAGGACAGGCACTATGTTTGCATTGTCCCTGCTGATTCCCCAGCATCCCACATGGGACAGGCACAGAGAACCTTGAGAAAGGCCTGATCACTACCTGGGTAATTTGCAGCTTCTGGTCCTTGGGATCTGGGTCCATTTCCCAAGGGTGTGGAGGAAGAGGGAGAGGCTGTCCCAGGAAGGGCTGAGGAGGGTGAGCTGGCTCAGGGCACACTACCCACTTCCTACCCCAGCCCTGCTGCAGGGCCAAAGGTCCCAGCGCTATTAAGTTCACATACGGGGGAAGGTGAGCCCGTGGGCAGAGGCAGAGATGGGGGACCATCTGGGAACAGGATGGCTGGCCAGACCCAAGGCATGCAAAAGGCGTCTCAGGCATTCCCTGATTTTGGCTGCTCAGGAAGGGGGGGGGGCGGAGTGCCTGGCAACAAGTTGGGGGACACAGCAGCCCCTATGACCTAATACTCACCTCTCTACCTTATCTCCTGGCTGATTTTGATCCCAGGGGTTTGATGATTTCTGAGAATGTTCGAGGTAGGTTCTGGCTTAGGGGTGGGAACTCAAGGCTTATTGGTCTCTGATTCCTGGGAAATGCCCCACGAGTCTCCCTTCCTCCCTGCTTCCACTGCTTCCTCACACACACTGTTCCAGATCATGGAAGTGCTGCCTCTCACCTTCCTTGACCCTGGACCCACCACAGCCTTGTGCTGCAGCTGCTCAGAGTTGGAAGAGAGGAGGGAAGAGGCAGAAGCTCAGTCAGAGCCATGACTGTGAAGAACTTGGGGATGGAGAACTTCCATTAGTCATGAAGGAGACATAGCCTCCACTCCAGTCATTACCTGTGAGCAAAAGTTCTGACCTAGAGGCTCACAGTGTTTTCCCTAAGGATCGGCTGGAAGAAGCCAGGATTGGGATTCCAGCATCCTTAGCTCAGGAATCCTGTCACCAGAGAATCCCAGACTCCTCTTCTCCTGGACCCCAGGGATCTCACCCACATAACTAATATGCGTCTCTCCACCAGTGTCAGCTCTCTGGGCTAACTACAGGCTGAGACACATCCTAGGGCACTCCTAAGTGATAGGATAAAAGAGAGGGACGGAAGCCCTGCCTGCTGTGTGTGACCTCTCTCAGGCTTGCCAGCCTCCTCCATCTGGAATCCAGCTGAGCTCCAGGAGTGAAGTAAAGGAATCTCTAGGAGTTCAAAAAGCAGAGTTGTCCAAGTTCATGCACTCAACACCCAGGAAGGGCTCGCTCAGTTAAAAAAAAGCTGTATTGTGAAAGGGTAAATGGATGAATTACTGAATTTGGTTTCTAAGCCAATGGCTTACTAGAAATAGCAAATTAGAAAAAAGAAAAAGAAAAATTATTTTAAGGAGATCTGCACCTCCCTTTTGACTCCCCCTTTCCTTTCCTCCCCTTCCTGAACAATTACATCTCAAAGCCTCTAGGAGCAGACAGAGCAAGATAGGCATCTGCTGGAGGTGTGGAGCAAGGCATGGTGGGCCAGAGCAGTGTGTCAGAGCACTGGCAGGGGAAAAAGTGTGTCCACATGGGGGTTGTGTAGCACGGGTTGTCACAGCCTGACAGGGTCAGGAGGGCATGGACCAAGGGAAGGAGACTGTTTGCACTGGCTATTGATCAAATAAGTACAGACAGTCCCCTGCTTGTGATGGTTTGACTTACAATTTTTTGACTTTATGATGGTACAAAAGCAATACACATTCAGTAGAAATTGTACTTCAGATTTCAAATTTTGATCTTTTCCCAGGGTAGCAATGTGCAGTGCACTACTCTCTCATGATGCTGGGCAGCAGCGGCAAGTCACAGTAAGTCACATCTCCCAATCAGCCACATGATCATAGGGGTAAACAACTGACACTGAACCCTATGGCATACTGTATTCAGTAAATTATATGAGATATTCAACACTTTATTACAAAATAAGCTTTATGTTAGATGATTTCGCCCAACAGTAGGCTAATGTAAGTGTTCTGAACATGTTTAAGGTAGGCTGAGCTAAGCTATGACGTTTGGTAGGTTAGGTATATTAAGTGCATTTTCGACCTAACAGTGTTCCAACTTATGATGGGCTTATTGGGACATAATCCAACCATATGTTGAGGAGCATCTGTGTGTGTGTATATATATATATATATATAAGGATGATGAGAGTAAGGTTTCTCACTGTCAGAGAAAGGAGACACAAATATGGAAAGGGAGAAAATTCGGATCGCCCTTGTGGTGTTGGATTGGAGCTGGAGGTATTGAGTGGACTTACGATTTTCAATAAATGTATAGATAGATATAGAAATAAGCATATATGTATATATATGAATGTGCACACATATGCATGTATATGTCCATATACTACTTAGCTCTGGAAGGCCTTGGAGCAATGCCATCCAAATAATGAAAATAATGAAAAGTTTTAAGGAAATCAAAATTAAGAAAAGGGTGAAGTGCTGTTCTAGAATAATGGAGGCTAAAGAGACATGACAACCAAATGCAATGTGTGATTCTGAATTGTATCCTTTTGCCGTAAAGGACATTTGGGTTAAATGGCAAAACTTGACTAGGTCTAAGATTTCAATGGCAGTTAATTTCCTAACTAATGTGACTCCTGGGAAAAGCATGGAAACTTGAGCAGGCCACCCCCTCAACTAGCCACAGATTCTCCTCTTGGGGGAAGCAGATGTCACAGAATAACTGGATTTTAAAGCTAGAAGGAACCTCAGAGTCTTGGGACGTTTTGCTGTTGGGAAAACAGAATAATTTAATCAGGCCCCCTTGCCTTGGGTCCAGTTGGGGGTGGCACAGTGCATTCTTTGTAAACAAGTTGTGTGTGGGTGGAGTTAGTGGCATGCGCGGCACCATGGTTTGGCTGGTGTGAACTGCTTCAGTCATCTGTCACGGGCGGCCATGCTCTCAAACCTACGGCTTCCGAGGAACTGTTTGCCAGTTACCTAACTCATAGACTTGCATGTGAGGGGTCTGGTCACCCAGCCTGGCGTGTGAGGGGTCTGGTGACCCAGCCTGGCGTGTGAGGGGTCTGGGGACCCAGCCTGGCGTGTGAGGGGTCTGGGGACCCAGCCTGGTGTGTGAAGGGTTTGTGACTCAGTCTGGACAACAGGCTTGAGGGGTCTGTGAGCTCCAGACCCAGCCCTAGCTCAACAATTGGCCCAGCCAGTGCAGGATTACGAGCAGGTAAAAGAGCTCAACATTTACACATTGGTGATTACTATTAGCTTGTCCACACTGAGGCCAGTAGAAAACTGAAGTTTTTCTACCCCCATACCAGCTCCAGCAGTGCACTCTGGTAATATGTGATTCTCTTTGTCTGCCTGCCTGTCTCCCCAACTTGGGGGCAGTGATTTATCCTGTGACCTCAGTTCTCTGAAAGTTCTCAGAAGAGTTGTTGATTTTTAGTGTGCTTAGCTTTTTACTTGTTGTTAAAATACAATGATGACTTCCAAGCTCCTCATATGCCAGAGAGGAAACTGGAAATACACCTCCTTTTTCCTTCTTTGAAACATCCCCCTACTTCTCATTCTTGCCCGTTTGGTTTGGATGAGATTAATTCCCTCCCTAGTAAGGTCTGACCTTTCATTCTTATTTCTTAAAATTCTCTTGCCATGGCCCATATTAAGGGGATTTGCACAGAGTAGGCAAGACTTGTAAAGGGCCTGTAACACTTTAAACATTTTCAGGGCTTACCCACATAGAAACAGCCGTACTGGGTGCACTGCTTATGCCTGGGGCATTTCTCTGACTGTGACCGTGGCAGAGGCTCACATGGTGGTACAGTGAGAGGTCTTAAAATGAAGGATTCTCTTTGGAAACAAGCCCTGCTTGGTTTAGTTTGAGGCTGCCCATCTTTGATGTGACATTTCTTTCCAAGCCATGTGACAGTTCTCAGTGATGGTGTAATGGGCCTCACCTCATAACATGACTGACTCCATTTTTGTCCTAGTTGTGAACTTTAAGCAGCTAAATGCATTTCTGTGCTCTGTAGCTCTGTGGTCACAAGCCTGTTCCTGTGTTAGCAAGAAAACCACAGACTGCCAGCTCTTTCCTGTGCAGATGAGAGACAGAGTTGCTCTCTAAAGCAGACCCCTCCCCAAGTAACCATACTTCCTGCCCTTGTACCCAGGTATGATAAAGACCCTTACCCAAAAAGCCTCTTTACCTAGTTTTAACTTGTATCCACAGCAACCTAGTTAACCATCTGTTAAAAGACCCCCCAATTTAGGGGACTCTGCCTGGAGACAGGCAGAAGAGCCAATAAAAATGGCCTAACATTTGCTCATTCTGGCTTCTGTATCCAGCTTTGCTAGACAATTTTAGAAAAACGTGTTTTTGTGGAAAATTTTATGCTCTTCTGTAACCTGCATATTCTGGCTTGTGTAACCCAGCTTGTTTCCTGCACCTGCAGCACCTGTGAGCCAATAGAATGTGGTTTTGGTCTTTATAATCTCTCCGTGAGTAGGGTCCGGAGCTGATCTCTGACCATACTGCCTGGGGAGACAGCCGCCTGCCAGCAGGAGAAATAAACCTTCCACAACCCCCAAGTATTTTTGTGTGGTGTCCGCCTTATTGGAACTGCACCTCACAACAATGGTGCTGCAGCTCCCACAGGTACAGAGAAAGTTAAGAACAAAAATATTAAGTTTCAAGTATATAAGGAATGAGAGAGAAGCCAGAGACCTACTGAAGAACTTTGTTTTTGTTTTGTTTTGTTTCTTTTTGAAGCATGGAAAACAAGTCTTTCATGTTACTCTGGTCATAAATACAATTTTAACTTCAAAAAATAATAATAATTCCATCCCTAGCTCCAAAGATGGGTCTTGATTAAGTTGATTCCTCCAGTATGTCCCTACCCTTGGTCAACGACAGCCAATGGGACATGCAGAAATATGTGCTGGAGTTTCTAGGACAAAGAAACTTCCTCTTCTCTTCCATTGGGACTTATTTAAAAAATGTTCTCTCCTTCCCTGAATGTGAAGCAGAGGATTTGAGGTTAGGACTGAGACAGCCATTTGCTACCTTAAGGGTACAGCCTGAGGGTAAAACCAACATCATAAAAGGCAGAGTGGAGATACAAAAAAGAGATCCTGGCTGAGTAGGCAGGTAGCTGTTTGCTGACTAGAAGTTATATATGTACCCTGTTTGAGACTTTCGCAAGCCACCTGTCCCTGTTTTTGCCTCTGCTGGGAAGTCTTACTTCGCCACCTATGGACTGTAACCTCTCAAGTATTAACTGGGCAGGACTCAGCAAGCCAGAATTCCTCTTTTGCATAATGGGCCAAACCAATGAGGACTGAACAAGCTTGAATCCCTCATTTGCCTAGAGGGCCTAGTGGGATCACGGACAGGACCTTTTGCTTCATAAGACAATCCCTCTCTTTGTTCTGGCAGTACACACTTTCATTTTGTACTGAAGACAATGTCTTCCAGGTTTGCAAACTGTTTGCCAAATAAAGTCCCTCTTCATTTCCAAATGTCTTTTCAGTGAAATTTTGTTAGATCTATACTTTTCATTGTTTGTGCCAGTTCAAGTCTTTCTATCTTAAATATAATGCAAACCAAATGTCTACTGTCCCATTCCCATGCTACAAACTTTGGAAAACAAATTATTCTGTAACTACCTGCCCATTTAGCTTTACAGTTTATGTCCTGCCAAGAATGGAAGTTTAGTAAGAATAGGAGACAGAATATTATTTTGGAAGAGGTACTAACCTTCAGGATTTGGTGCTACTAAGAGGCAGTCAGGAGATATGTCTGAACAGGAGGACTGTGGAACCTAGTGGGCCTATCAGATTCTGTCTTTCCTTGGCCTTCACTAAGTGCGCATGTCCATCAACGGGTTATCAACCCAAGAGAATTAGGCAAGGACATTGTCTGGTCATTATAATATGATGTGTGGGCTGATGGTGGCATAAGAAATTGTACCAAGACCTCAGATGCTAGATCTAGAATATATGGCAGTTTCTGCAACCATATGAAGTAGCTGAGCTGGAATTTCAGGGTCAACATGGTTGGGGGTGGGGGTCAGAGGCTTCATAGTCCCTCATTCCCCACCCAGAAGGGCCTCATCTGGACACCACCCCTCATGCATCTCTGATAAGGACTTGAGAGCACTTGTTTTCACATTTAGCACAGTAAATTTCACTATGAGATTTTCATTTTCCCCAAACTTTTGACTCAGGCCTCTGAACAGTGGCCTCAGAGCCATCCTTCCTGATTCTGCCATTTACTGTGTGCTGTGGATTGACTGAACTGTGTCCCCCAAAGTTCATATATTAGAAGCTTGAATCCCACTGTAACTGTTGAGGGTAGGAAATCCTATTATGGTAATTGAAGGGTGGGGCCTTGAAGAGGTGATTAGACTGTAGGACCATGACATGGTGAATGGATTAAAAACGATGGTCAGGGGTGTGGTTCTGAAGGTTTTAAAAAAAAGAGCCCATGAAAAGTTAGTCTCTCTCTGCTCCACATTTTCTGCCATGTAAGACCCTTGTGTCACTGTCACCACCACCAAAACCTTCACCAGATGTGTTCCCTGGACTTTGGGCTTTCCAGCCTCCAAAACCATAACCAATAAATTTTGTTTTCTTACAAATTATCCAGATCCAGGTAACTTGTTATAAGCAACAGAAATGGACTAATACGAAGTGTACCAAGTGTCTTCTACAGCACCAAATTAAACAACTTTTCTCTATCCTTTCATGTATTCATCCTACAAATATTTATTAAGCACCTGCCATGTGCCAGGCACTGTGCTATCCTATCTTTTCCAGCATTTAAAAAATATACTACATACAGAAGAGTATGTAAAACTTGTGTGTGCATTTTAAAGAATAATTAAAAGGGAATATCCCTGTAACCACTACCCAGGGCAAGAAATGTTGATCCCCAAAGCCCCCCTCACCCTCTTTCTCCCCTCTAGGGCTATAAACGCTATCCTGATATTTGTGATGATAACCTCTTTCTTGTTGCTATAGCTTAAATGTCCCTTCCAAGGCTCATCTTGAAAATTAACCCCCAATAGGACAGTACTAAGATGATAGGAAATTTGTCTATGGAGTTTGAAAGGTGGGGCTTTGGGGAGGTGATTGGATCATGAGGGCTCTGCCTTTTATGAATGGATTAATCCATCATGGATAATGGACAAAAGGGCCAAAAAACCATGATGAACAAAATATCTAAAATTTAAATAAAGACAGGAGTTTTCCCTGCACTTTTACCACCCTGCCTCATTCACCTCACCCTAATCCTGGCCCTGGTTCCAATAAAATGTTATTTACAAAAACAGGTGGCTGTAGTTTGCTGGGGTTTTTTTGGTTTTTTGGTTTTTTTTTTTTTGTCAGTATACAATGTGGTTGATTATTGTGGCCCATTACCGAAACCTCCCTCCCTCCTCCCACACCCCCCTTTCCCCCTCCCTCCCAACAACCTGATATCTGTTTGCTTGTTGTATCAACTTTAAGGAATTGTAATTGTTGTGTCTTCTCCCCGCCCCCTCACCCCCAGGTTGTTTGTGTATTTATTTATTTATTTATTTTTAGCTCCCACAGATAAGTGAGAACATGTGATATTTCTCTTTCTGTGCCTGACTCGTTTCACTTAATATAATTCTGTCTAGGTTCATCCAGGTTGTTGCAAATGGCAGTATTTTATTCTTTTTTATAGCAGAGTAGTATTCCGTTGTGTAGATATACCACATTTGCCATATCTACTCATCTGATGATGGACATTTGGGCTGGTTCCAACTCTTAGCTATTGTAAAGAGTGCTGCAACGAGCATTGGAGAACAGGTATACCTTCGACTTGATGATTTCCATTCCTCTGGGTATATTCCCAGCAGTGGGATAGCTGGGTCATATGGTAGATATATCTGCAATTGTTTGAGGAACCTCCATACCATTTTCCATAGAGGTTGCACCATTTTGCAGTCCCATCAACAATGTATGAGAGTTCCTTTTCTCCACAACCTCGCCAGCATTTATCATTCACAATCTTTTGGATATTAGCCACCCTAACTGGGGTGAGATGATATCTCAGTGTGGTTTTGATTTGCATTTCCCGAATGCTGAGTGATGTTGAGCATTTTTTCATGTGTCTGTTGGCCATTCATATATCTTCCTTTAAGAAATACCTATTTAGCTCTTTTGCCCATTTTGTAATTGGGTTACTTGTTTTTTTGTTGTAAAGTTGTTTCAGTTCCTTGTATATTCTGGATATTAATCCTTTGTCAGATGTATATTTTGCAAATATTTTCTTCCACTCTGTTGGTGGTCTTTTAACTCTATGAATTGTTTCTTTTGCTGTGCCGAAGCTTTTTAGTTTGATATAATCCCATTTGCTTATTTTTCCTTTGGTTGCCCATGCTTTGGGGGTTGTATTCATGAAGTCTATGTCCAGTCCTACTTCCTGAAGTGTTTCTACTATGTTTTCTTTAAGAAGTCTTACTGTTTTGGGATGTATATTTAATTATTTAATCCATTGAGTTGATTTTAGTATATGGTGAGAGGTATGTGTCTAGTTTCATTCTCCCGCATATGGATATCGGGTTATCCCAGCACCACTGGCTGAAGAAGCAGTCTCTTCCCCAGTGTATAGGCTTGGTGCCTTTGTCAAAGATCAGATGGCTGTAGGTGTGTGGGTTGATTTCTGGATTCTCTATTCTATTCCATTGATCAGTGTGTATGTTTTTATGCCAGTACCATGCTCTTTTGGTTATTATAGATTTGTAGTATAGTTTAAAGTCAGGTAGTGTTATGCCTCCAGCTTTATTGTTTTTGCTCAGGATTGCTTTGGCTATGCATGGTCTTTTGTTAATCCATATAAATGTCTGGATAGTTTTTCCATCTCTGAGAAAAATGTCATTGGAATTTTGATGGTGATTGCATTAAATTTGCAGATCACTTTGGATAATATGGACACTTTCACTATGTTGATTCTTCCAATCCAAGAGCATGGGATATCTTTCCATCTTCTTGTGTCCTCTTTAATCTCTCTCAGCAGTGGTTTGTAGTTCTCATTATAGAGATTTTTCACCTCCTTAATTAACTCTATTCCTAAGTATTTTATTTTTTTGGTGGCTATTGTAAATAGGCAAGCTTTCTTGATTTCTCTTTCTGCATGTTCACTATTGGAGAATAGAAATACTACTAATTTTTGTGTGTTGATTTTGTATCCTCTTACTTTGCTGAAATCATTTATCAACTCCAAGAGTTTTTTTTTTTTTTGTAGAGGATTTAGGCTGTTTGATATATAGGATCATGTCATTTGCAAACAGGGACAGTTTGACTTCATCCTTTCCAATCTGGATGCCCTTTATTTCCTTCTCTTCTCTGATTGCTCTGACTAGTACTTCCAACACTGTGTTGAATAGGAGTGGTGAGAGTGGGTATCCTTGTCTAGCTCCTGTTCTTAAAGGAAAAGCTTTCAGCTTTTCCCCATTCAGAATGATATTGGCAGTGGGCTTATCATATATGGCTTTAATTATGTTGAGATACTTTCCATCTATGCCTAACTTGTAAAGAATCTTTATCATGAAAGGATGTTGAATTTTGTCAAATGCTTTTTCAGCATCAATAGAGATGATCATGTGGGTTTTTTTCTCTGCTTTTATTAATGTGGTGTATCACATTTATTGATTTGCATATGTTGAACCAACTTTGCATCCCTGGGATGAATCCCACTTGATCGTGGTGTATAATTTTCTGTATGTGTTGCTGTATTCTGTTAGCTAGTATTTTATTGAGGATTTTTTCATCTATATTCATCAAGGATATTGGCCTGTAGTTTTCTATTTTTGTTGCATCTTTGTCTGGTTTTGGTATCAGGGTGATATTTGCCTCATATAATGAGTTTGGGAGAATGGCCTCTGTTTCAATCTTTTGGAACAGTTTGTAGAAAATTGGTATCAGTTCCTCTTTGAAGGTTTAGTAGAATTCTGCAGTGAACCCATCTGGTCCTGGGCTTTTCTTTGTTGGGAGCCTTCTGATAACAGCTTCAATCTCTTTTATTGTTATTGGTCTGTTCAGATTTTCTATATCTTCTTGGCTCAGTTTTGGTAATTCTTATGCATCCAGAAATTTATCCATTTCCTCCAGATTTTCAAATTTGTTGGCATATAGATGTTTATAGTAGTCTCTAATGATTCCTTGTATTTCTGAGATGTCAGTTGTAATATCACCTTTTTTCGTTTCTAATTTTTGTTATTTGGGTCTTCTCTCTTCTTTTCTTAGTTAACCTTGCTAAAGGTTTGTCGATTTTATTAATCTTTTCAAAGAAACAACTTTTCATTTCATTGATCTTTTGTATTGTTCTTTGTGTTTCTATTTCATTTAGTTCTGCTCTGATCTTAATTATTTCCTTCCATTTACTAACTTTAGGTTTGGATTGTTCTTGTTTTTCTAGATCTTTAAGGTGAAGTGTTAGGTTATTTATTTGCCATGTTTCCATTCTTCTGTAGTAAGCATTTAATGCAATAAATTCTCCCCTTAAAACTGCTTTTGCAGTATCCCACAGGTTTTGGTATGATGTGTCATTATTTTCATTAGTTTCAAGAAATTTTTTGATTTCCTGTTTAATTTCTTCTTGGACCCACATGTCATTAAGTAGAACATTGTTTAATTTCCATGAGTTTGTATAGTTTTCAGAGTTTTGTTTATTATTGATTTCTAATTTTAATCCATTGTGATCAGAAAAAATACATTGAATAATTCCAATTTTTTTGAATTTGTTAAGACTTGCTTTGTGACCTAACATGTGGTCTATCCTGGATGTTCCATGTGCTGATGAGAAGAATGAATATTCTGAGGTTGTTGGGTGGAATGCTGTGTAGATATCTGCCAAATACAATTGGTCTAAAGTATTGTTTAGATCTTGTGTTTCTCTGTTGATTTTTTGCCTAGATGATCTGTCCAGTGATGAGAGTGGGGTGTTCAGTTCCCCCACTATTATGGTGTTAGTGTCTATTTCTTTTTTTGGATCTAATATTTTTGCTTTGTAAATCTGGCTTCTCCAACATTAGGTGCATAAATATTTATGATTGTTATGTCTTCTTGATGGATAGATCCTTTTATCATTATATATTAACCACCTTTATCTCTTTTAATGGTTTTTGCTTTAAAGTCTATTTTATCAGCTATAAGAATAGCTACTCCAGCTCATTTTTCATTTCTACTTGCATGATATATCTTTTTCCATCCTTTCACTCTTAGTCTGTGTGTGTCTTTACAGGTCAAGCGAGCCTCTTGGAGACAGCATATTCTTGGGTCCATCTTTTTAATCCAGTCAGTAAGTCTGTGTCTTTTGAATGGGGAATCTAGTCCCTTTACATTCAGAGTTATTATTGAAAGGTGTTGATTTACCCTTAGCATTATACTGATTTTTGTTTAGATGTCTTAGGTATCTTTTTTTACTTTCTTTCAAATTTTCTGTTTGTCTTCTGTATTTGTTGGTTTCTTGGGGTGATAAACTATTTTTTCTCTCTTTTGTTAGCATTTCTGTTTTGCTGGTAGGTATTGTTCTTTCTTGTGTATTCATGGTACTGATGGTTGTTTTTGTGGTATCAAACCCAATACTTCCTTGAGAATTTCTTGTAGGTCTAGTCGTGTGGTAGTGAACTCCCACAGTTTTTGTTTGTCTGAGAATTATACTATTTGTCCTTCATTTTGGAAGGATAGACTTGCTGGGTAAAGTATTCTTGGCTGGCAATTTTTATTCCTTTAGTGTTTTGAACATGTCATCCCATCTTTCCTGGCTTTTAGAGTTTCTGATGAAAAGTTTGATGTTATTCTGATTGGGGCTCCCTTATAAGTGACTTGCTGCTTCTCTCTTGCAGCTTTTAAGATTCTCTCTTTGTCATTGATTTTTGACAGTTTGATTATCACATGTCTTGGAGAGGACCTTTTTGGGTTGAATGTGTTTGGTGATCTCTGGGCTTCCTGAACCTGCGGATCTGTGACTTTCCCTATACCTGGGAAGTTTTCTGCTATTATCAAATTGAGTATGTTTTCAATGCCATTTCCTTTTTCCTCCCCTTCTGGAATACCCATGATTCAGATATTTGAGTGCTTAAGGTTATCAGTTGTCTCTTTTAAATTTTCTTCAATTTTTTTTATTCTTTTTTTCTTTTTCTGTTCTGCCTGTGGTAATTCAAACAGCCTGTCTTCGAGGTCAGAAATTCTCTCTTCTGCTTGTTCAAGTCTGCTGGTTAAACTCTCTGTTGCATTTTTTTATTTCATTGAATGAATCATTCAGCTCCACAAGCTCAGCTACATTCTTTTTCAAGGCATTGATTTCTTTGTACATTTCTTCTTTCAGATTCTGTATGTTTTTTCTCATTTCATTGTGTTGTTTCACTGAGTTTTCTTTTATCTCATTTAGTTTCTTTAGAATAGTTATTCTAAATTCCTTGTCTGTCATTTCAAAGACTTCCTGTTCTATAGGATCTAGCATGTGTAAGTTATTAATTTTCTTTGGTGGCAATGTACTTTCTTGATTTTTCATATTTCTGGTTTCTTTCCTTTGGTGTTTTGTCATTGTGGCCAGGGGTATCACAGTTCCCTCATTTCACCCTGATGTCTGGCTTGGATTCTGAAGGGTCTGCTGCTTCTGGAGAGCAGAAATTAGTCTGGACCAGAAGTCCCACCCCACCTTCCTTCACCAGCTGGTCAGGTGGCGTGGGAGTCCAGAGACTCTCAATTCACTCACAGAGACAGATGGCCTGGGCTGGAAGTCCTGCCCCACCTGCCTTCACTGGCTTGTTAGGCTCAGGGCTTGTGAGCCGGTACCTCTTAGGTCGCTCAGGCAGATGGACCGCCTCCGCCGGAAGTCCCGCCCCAGCCCCGCCTGCCTTCTCTGGCCAGCAGGCTCAGGGCTTGTGGGCCCAAAAGCTCTAAAATCTTTACGGGATGGGGAGCAATCTGAATTGGGGTCCCACGGTGGGCAGCTCCTGTCTGTTCCAGCACAGATTTCAGGTCCTCTGTCGCTGCTCCTCAAAAGCTGCAAATTGGTCGCTCTGTGGGAGAGAGCAACACCAGTAACCAACTACTCCGCCATCGACCCGAGGATTCGTCAGTCCATCCAAAAACTCTTCCTTCCGCAACAACAAAGCAAAAACTGGCAGCCAACTCCATGGTGGAGAGAACAGGAGGATCCTCAGGGTTAAAAGAACCTTGGCGGCCTCTTAAGAAAGTCTCAAAATCTCCATCATGGGGCTCGCTTACCAAGGGCAGCTAAGGCCCCTTCTGACAGCACAGGACAATCTCTGAAAACATGACTGAGGACAGCTCTTTAACACGCAGCCTTGTAACACCAAGGTCAAGGATTCAGATCCCCACACATGCCAGCCGCTGGAAAGAAATACAAGAAAGCTCGCCTCTAGTGATTTCTTCCTTAATTCTAATTAGGGACGGGAGCGAGCGATTCTGCTGGTTGCGGTGTTCCCACTCATCTTTGTCGCCCGTCTTAGGAAGACCAGGAGACAGTGGGGGCAGTTTTGGGGGAAGTGAGAAGCAAGCAGCGTGGCCAGGAATGGATCTAGGCCTGGCTGAGGCTGGCTGAGGACGCCCGGGACCCTCGCTCCCCTAGTCTGGGGGCCATGGGGGACCCCCCACTAGCTTGGGCTTCAGGTGGGAGACCCCTTGCAGGGACCACATCTCCCAGCAGACCCCGCCTAGCCTCCCGCCTCCTACAACCCTCCACCCCCAAGGTTTGGTGGGGCACTCCACGAACCCCGCAAATACATTGGTGTTGTCAGGAGTGGATGATGCGGGACAAGCAGGTCCACCGCTGTTCTCTTCCTGAGCCCAGTTGCTCCACTACCTAGCTCGTCTCTACACCCCTCCTGCCTCCGAATCCGCCTCCTCCTGCTGTTTGCGAGTCCTTCACTGGGTTCTGCCCTTAACCACCCACCACCCACATACGCACAGGCGTGAACACCCGCCTCCGCTCGGGCCTGCTTTCCTTCTCAGAACTTTCCACTACTGCACTGTGGCTAAAAGCCTGTTTATCTCCAGCCCAGAGACACTCATTTAAGCCTAGACTGTTTAGTGAGGTTAAAACTTATAATCCTGTGACACAGAGTCGAGTTGCTGAGAGCCTTGACCACCTCAATTCAGTTTCCCGACCTTAGCTTATTAATACCCATGGACCCATTCCTCAAGGATCAGGTGTAGAGGTTACTGAGGATAAGCTGAGGTAGCCCGCTAGCTCAGAGGTTCTCAGCCTCGGCTGGATGTTACTGTTATTACTTCTGGGTTCAGTCCCGGCAAAAAAGTTTTTTAAAGCTCTTGGGTAATTCTAATGTGCAGCTAGGGTTGAGAACCACTGCTTTAACTTCTAGAGTAGTGGGGTGGGGACTTGGGTAGCCTGAAGCACTAGGCCAGGCAGCTATAGCTTGGACCAACCTCAACTCCTTTATCCCAGTGTGCTGCTCAAATTGTCTATATCATTTCCTATGTGTCCCACGCTGTGAAAGCAGTCAGGAAGCAGTGCCCTACAGTAACAAGCATGTCTGACAGCCTTGTGTGAGATAATGGGAAGAGAGGTGAAACAAACCAAAACAGACCAACTAGAAAACATAACAATAATCTAGGGAGGAGGTAAGGAAAGCCTGGGCCAGTGACAGAGAATGTAGGAAGGGAAAAGCTATGACATTCACAGAGAGAATGGTCATTTATGGTGGCTAACTAAATTGAAATTTCTGGCAGCCTGTGGCACTTTTAATTGTAAGAAAGACTAATTCATTAATATGTCCCTGCTGATCCCAGAAGAGAGTTGCCAGAATTGCTGTGGTCTTCCTAGGGGCCTTACGACTGTGAACGGGCCAAGGTTATTGTGGCTGAACTAGTCTCACACACTAGCACATTGAAAAGCAATCCGTTCATACCGTTATAAGAGCTTCTGTTCATGGAGGCCAGAGGCCCTTTCTTATATGGGGTGGCATCTGCACTCTTGGGAATGATTCCTACATAAAAAATTCAACAGGGAATAAAATAAGCTCTGTGCATGCCAGGAAGCTGCTCATTACAGCACTGTCTATACTAATGATATATTCCAGCAATAAAGGAAAGGAACAAAATATGGCATTTTAAACAAAAGAATTGTATGTAACCATTAAAATATGATCATTGCGAAAGAATATGAATGAATCAGGAAATGTTCGTAAGTGAAGAAAGAAAAATGCACGTCTTTTTGGAAAGCAAAATTAGACTCATCTTTTGCTTGGAATGACTTCCTCTTGCTCAGTATCTAAACTGATTATGGATTAGTTAAAATAGATATGCGTGTTAGTGAAGCCTGAACAAAACATGCAAACATGAAGATTTTGTTTTAGAGGCAGTGAAATTGTGGAGGAAAGGGTGTTTCTTTTCCAAAATTGTCTTATTGAGGGATATTACAGCATAGGAGCTAGGAGGAAGCTCTCTAGAGTTAAACTGCTTGGGTCCTGGTTCTGCCACTTACCATATATATGACCTTTGGAAAATTACTTAACCTATCTGTCCCTCAGTTTCTTCATCTGTAAAATGGGGTAATAGTTCTTATCTTAGAAAGTTGTTGTGAGGTTTTACCAATATCTGGAAACTCTCAAAATAGTACCTGGCCATAGTAAGTACTCTATAAGTGCTAGCTATTTAAACTATTAGTTTTATTTATAATTTAATAAAATATTTACAAAATAATTGGCCAATTAGCACTGATTCTCCTGTGCACCCTTTACATCTTAGAAAAGTTAGCATATGTATGCTGACAGCTTTATTGAAGTATAAGTTACATGTGAAATTCACCCGTTTTAAGCATATAGTTTGATGATTTTTGATGGATGTATATACTGGTGTAACCACCATCACACTCAAGATACAGAACATTTCCATCACCCCTCAAAGGTCTTTCATGCCCCTTTGCAGTCAACTGCTCCCTCCCCCACCCAACCCCAGATAACTATTGATCTGCTTTCTGCCTCTATAAATTAGTTTTGCCTATAGTAAAATTTCACATAAATGGAATCATACAATATGTACTCTTTGGTGTCTGGCTTCTCTAGTCTAACATAACCTTTAGATTTATCCATTTGTTGCATGTAACAATAGTTCCTTTTTGTTGCTGAGTAGTATTCCATTACATGGGTGCTGATGGAGTTTGGATGTGTTGTCCCCTCCAAAACTCATGTAGAAATTTAATCTCCAATGTGGCAGTGTTGGAAACTGATTGAGTCATGGGGGTGGATCCCTCATAGATGGATTAATGCTCTCCCTCGGGGCGGGGGGAGTAATGAGTGAGTTCTCGCTCTATTAGTTCCCACGAGAGCTTGTTGTTTAAAAGACCCTGGCACCTTCTCTCTCGCTTGCTTCCTCTCTCTTGCTTCCTCTCGCCATGTGACCTGCTTGTACCCACTGGCTGCCTGCCACTTTCTGCCACAAATGGAAACAGCCTGAGGCCCATGCCAGAGGCAGCTGTCCCAGAATAGTAAGCCAAATAAACCTCTCTTCTTTATAAATTACCCAGTCTCAGGTAATTCTGTTATAGCAACACAAAACTGACTAAAACAGGTGCTATAGTTTGAATATCCCCCCAAAACTCATATTGAAACTTCATCCCCATTGTAACAGTATTAAGAGGGTGGGAAATAGACTATGGTATTTGAAGGATGGGACCTTTAAGAGGTGATTGGATCACAAGGGCTATGTCCTCATGAATGGATTAATCCATTCTTACAGTAAGGGGATACCATGGCAGTAGACTGGTAGCTTTATAAGGAAAGCAAGTTAGCATACTCTGCCACCCTTACTGTGTGATGCCCTATACCACCTCGGGACTGCAGAGTACCTACCAAGAAGGCCTTCACCAGATGGGCCCCCTGGACCTTGAACTTCTTATTTATTGTAAGCAGTACATTTCATTTCTTAATAAATTACTCAGTTTCTGGTATTCGGTTATAAGCTACAGAAAACTAAGACAATGGTTATCCCACAATGGGTTTATTCCTTCACCCATTGATAAACATTTGGATTGTTTCCAGCTTATGCCTATTATGAATAAATAATAAAGCTTCTATACACCTTTGTAAAAAGGTTTTGTGTAGATACATGTTTTCACTTTTCTTGGGTGAATACCTAAGAGTAGAATTGTTAAGTCATGTGGTAAGTGTACATTGAATTTATTACTATTAACAAACTGAAACTGTTTTCCAAAATGGCCCAACCAGGATTGGGATCCCCATACCTACCAGCCACCAAAAAAAAAAAAAAAAAAATGGCCTGAACATTTTACATTTCACCAGCAATGTGTGAGAGTTCCACTTGCTCCACATCCTGACAACATTTGGTTTAACGTTAGCCATTCTAGTTGGTGTGTAGTGGCACTTGGTGTGGTTTTAATTTGCATTTCCTTGGTGACTGATGATAGCTCATTACCTTTGCTTTTCATTTTTTTATTGAAACATAATTGATCATAAATATCTGTGGGGTACTGCATTGAATATCAATAAGCACATTACTTTTAAATGGTGGCTTACTCCTAGCAAAGGAAAGAGAGGGATGGATCAAAAGAAGCTCCACCATTTAAAGCTTAGATGTCCAAGAGAATGAAAACTGGTGCCAGGGACAAAGAAAAGTGAAACTAGGAGTCAGCAATTTTTCTGGCCTAGGGATATTAAATTTCAGGTGATGGCAAGTCATTAAGGGGGAAATATCTGGGTGGCAGCATGAGTTGCAGGCTTGGAGCTCAGGTGGGAGGTCAGGGCCTGTGACAAGGGCCAGTTATCAGTAGAGCTGTGAGGTGACGGGGGAGCCCAGAGAGTGAGATGAGGGCCAAAGATTTAGTCCTGGGGTTTAGAGTAGCCAGAAGCATCTGTCCCCCAGATGATAGGCTTACTAGGCCTAAAAATAGATAAAGTTAGCATACTTACATATAAGCCACTGGAATATTTACTAGTCTTATTGTAAACTCTACTCTTAGATAATTTGATCATAGAGATTTTGTTTTGTTTTATTTTTTGACTACAGATATTTTAAATTACAAATTTATCTATATTCTATTTTTAAAAGTTAGACTTTCAAACCTGGTTTGTGACAAATTGCTTGACTATCTTCTTGGCCCGAGTGGCTTCCTTTTATTAAAAACCTTAATCATAGAAACAATAATGTCTTTCTGAAGTTGATTCTTTTTTGGTTTTGTTTGTTTGTTTGTTTGTTTGTTTGTTTGTTTGTTTGTTTTTAAAAGATGACCGGTAAGGGGATCTTAACCCTTGACTTGGTGTTGTCAGCACAACGCTCAGCCAGTGAGCCAACCGGACATCCTTATATAAGATCCGAACCTGTGGCCTTGGTGTTATCAGCACCGCACTCTCCCGAGTGAGCCACAGGCCAGCCCTTGAAGTTGATTCTTTTTGATGGTTTGAGTTGGAATGTTCCAGGCTAATGTGAATGATCTTTCCTTGCTGTACTTTCTTCAGGATAAAGATGACAATGTCCAAGACTGCTAAAAATCTTATAACCTCATAAAAATTTATAAAATAAATTCTAAAATAAACCTTACTGTCAAGAAGCATTAATTATATGATTCTGAATGCAAAGTCTCCTTCTCAGTTTTGTAGTAAAACAGCCTTCTGCGGTTCACTCTCCCTCTCTGGAGAGAATTATGGTGCAGGAGTCTGAAATCTCCATTTTCTCCGACAGGAACTGGGAACAGCAATGAGGACAAACTTATTCAAGAGGAAGGGCCCAGTGATGGAGAACGTCAAGGGATATGCCCAAGAACAGTGTCATCTATTTCTGGACTCAAAGAGTCTCAAGAAACACTTTCAGATGACATTGCCCAGAATCTTAAATTAGAGAATTCTCAAGACAATCAATCCCTCGAGGATTGGGGGCTGGGTGCCACTCCCAGACTGTGAGCTCACTGGCCACAGGAAGCCAGTGCCAGGTGAGAGACCCTACAGCTGCACTGATTGTGGCAAGAGCTCCCAGCACAGTTACTCTCTCACCCGTCATCTTCAAAGTCATGCTGGTGAGAAGCCTTACCCCTGTCCTGACTATGGAAAATGTTTCAGCCAAAGTTCCAACCTGCTTCAGCACCAGCAGATCTACCAGGGAAACAAGCCCTACAAGTACGGGGACTGCAGGAAAAGTTGCACTCGAAGCGTGCCCTTCATCCAGCACAGAAGGGTCCACACTGGCGAGAGGCCTTATCACTGTCCCTAGTGTGACAAGACCTTCTGTGGTAGTTCCAACCTTATTAAGCACCAGCAAATCCACTCTGGGGAGAAGCCATAAATCTGTGGGGAGTATGGCAAGGGCTTTATGGTCACCTCTCTGCTGCTGGCTCACCACAGAGTGCACACTGGTCTGAAGCCCTATGTCTGTCCCCAGTGCAAGAAGTCTTTTGAGGATTGGTCAAAGCTGACACACCATCAGAGAATTCACATAGATGAGCGTCCCTTCTGCTGCTCCAACTGCAGTGACGGCTTTAATCAGAAGACCTCCCTGACCCAGCACATCCACCTGCACACACGGGAAAAGCCTTATATGTGTGGGGAGTGTGGGGAGAACTTCAACCTCTGTAGCAAGCACAAGCCCCAGGCACCACTTCAGGGCTCCACGTGCAGCATCCCTCCCCTGGCCCCACCCCAGCAGAAGCCCCAGATCCTTCTTCCTTCTCCCTCTCTTCCTATTCATACTTCTACTCTCCCCTCCCTTGTTTTATGCTACCCCTCCCCCGCGCTGATGGGTTCTGCCTCCCACCTCACTCAGTCTCCAACCTCTCATCTTGCACATCATTCCCCAGATTCCTCACCTCAACCCATCTTTTCACCTTCTCTTAAGCCCCCATTTTCTCTCTCCAGTGTTCATCTGCCCTCCCTCATTCCTGCTCCACTCACCCCATCCCCTGCATTCCCGCTGCATCAGGGACTCCTGCAGAGTCCAGATTCCAAGTTCACCCTGGGTGGTGCACCAAAGGCGGCCACGGCTGCCAAGTTCATCTGCTTTGGGTGCGGGAAGAGCTTCCTAGCCAGTGAAGATCCTCCAGCACCAGCACACCCAAACAGGGGAGTGGCCTTACAGCTGTGTCCAGTGTGGGAAGCGCTTCCCCCAGAGCTCCTCCCTGATCCAGCACAGAAAGATCCACTTAGCCAAAAAGCCACCCCTGTATGCGGAGTATGGCCGCAGCTTTCATCAGCACGTGCACCTGGTCACCCACCAGCGCGTGCACTCCAGGGAATGGCCATTTGCCTGCCCGGAGTGCAAGGAGAGCTTTCGGGAGGCCTGGAGGTTGACCAGGCACCGTCAGGCCACCCATCCGGCAGCTCAGGAGGCTGGGGGACAGGGGGTCCAAGAGCCATCCGAATGTGGGACGTGTGAGAAGCAGTTCAGGCAGCAGGCTGCTCTCGATCAGCACAGGCAGACGCAGGGCGCAGACCGGCCCTACTGCTGCGGCCAATGTGCACGTGGCTTTGGAGAGAGCACCAAACTCCTTCACTACCAGAGAACCCACACTGGAGAGAAGCCCTACCGCTGTCTCCAGTGCAGGAAGGCTTTCAGCCAGAGATCTAACCACACCAGACACCAAAGGACCCACGTGGTGCAGCCTTAGGGGAGACCGAGACCTTTGTGTGTGAGGGTAGCCTCACAGCTGGATCTGGGGATCAGTGATACATTTCTTCCCCTCCACCCATATGAATTTGGGGGCTTTTTTCTGCTATCAGTCTTCCTCAAAGTGGTAGGTTTTTGTCTCCTTCCCCTGGATCCTTCTCTCTCCTTTCCCTTAAACCTCACAGTTCAAAGAGTAAAGGATTTAAGCATGTGGTAGGTAAAAGTATGCTTCTGAAATAGAAAGATATTGGGTAATGTTTTAGTCCGTTTTGTGTTGCTATAACAGAAATACCTAAGACTGGGTGATTTATAAAGAAGAGAGGTTTATTTAGCTTATGATTCTGGGACAGCTGCATCTGGCACGGGCCTCAGGCTGTTTCTACTCATGACAGAAAAGTGGCAGGCAGCCGGCGCGTAGAAGCAGATCACATAGCGAGAGGAAGCAAGAGAGAGGAGAAGAGGAGGTGCCAGGGTCTTTTAAACAACAAGCTCTGGCGGGAACTAATAGAGCGAGAACTTACTTATTAATCCCCCCTCCCCCAGGGAGAGCATTAATCCATCTATGAGGGATCCGCCCCCATGACTCAATCAGTTTCCAACACTGCCACATTGGGGATCAAATTTCCACATGAGTTTTGGAGAGGACAGCACATCCAAACTCCATCAGGTAGGGAAAGATAATATGAAGTGATGTGTTAAATTAGTGATTACTATTAAATTATTTCTCTTGTGCTTTTTGAAAAAGAATTTTTAAAATTATTTGTTGGGGGCTGGCCAGTTAGCTCACTTGGCTAGAGCAAGGTGTTCTAACACCAAGGTCAAGGGTTCAGATCCTCAAACTGGGTGGCTGCCAAAAAAACCCAATAATGAATAAATACAATTATTTGTTGTCCTAACAATCAATGTGCTGCTAGAGTGAAAAAAAAAAGTTGTTACCCTTTGAGAATTCAGACTGCATAGAAGTCCTTCGTAGCATTACCCATCCGGTTTCCCAACTTGCTATCCCAATTCTTGATGCTTCTTTCTCCCTCAGCACCCTCAACCCAAGTCCCTCAGGCACCACATCCTATTTGTTCTACTTCAGAAAGGTTTGTGAACTCCATCTTCTCTGTTTTGCCGGCACTGCTTCCTTAAAGTGCAAATCCTGGCCATCATTTGCCTGGATTATTGCAAAAGACTCCTAACCAGTCTCTCCTGCTTCAAATCTGCATTCTGGTTCATCATCTGCATAACCCATCAATTAGATTCCTCCCTCAAACCCCAGACGCCAGCACTAAATCTGACATCAATCCCCTGCCTAAGAGCACCCGTGCCTGCCACCCTCCACCTCCTCAGTGTGGCCTTACAGACTAGAAGTCAAATGCTTCAGCACAGCACATGTGGCTTCTCGGTTTGGCTTTGCCCTACCTCTGAAGCTTTGCTGGCCATGGCCCCTCACACCTCTGTGCCTTTGCACTTGCTTTATTTCCTGCAATTGCCCACAATGCCCTTTCCCCTTTTCTGTCTCCCAAATTTGTCCCACTCTCATGTGAGCCCCACCTCCACTGAAAACTTTCCCAGACTCTCATACCACGCTTGGTGTGCAAGTGGCATTGTGAACATTGTGACCATCTGCTGACATATCTGCCTCCCCAGCAGACTGTGAGCTCCTTGAGAGCAGAGACTCTGGCCCAGGGCCTGATCATAGTAGGCACTCAATAAGTATTACTTGATTTCTGTTGCTTATAACAAAATACCTGGAAGTGGGTAATTTATAAAGAAACAAAATTTATTGCTTACAGTTTCAGAGGCTGAGAAGTCCAAAGTCCAGGGAACACATCTGGTGTGGGTCTTCATTGGTGGTGGCTTTACAGTGACACAGGGATCTCACATGACAGAAAATGGCAGAACAGAAAGAGACTAACCTCCTCATTCACCCTTCTTTTAAAGCCTCCAGAACCACACTCATGACCACCGTTATTAATCCATTCATTATGGCGTGGTCCTACAATCTAATCACCTCTTCAAGGCCCCACCTTTGAATTACCATAGTAGGATTTCCTACCCTCAACAGTAACAGTGGGAATTAAGCTTCTCATATATGGACTTTGGGGGACACAATCAATCAATCCACACAAGTTAACCAAGGTGACCATGGAAGTGACCCCACTGATCTGGGTCTTCCTGGTTAGTTTGCCTGTCCTTCAATCATTCCATGATAATTTCTATAGTGATAACAGAGAAAAGCAACTGAGAACAATGTTTTCTAGAGTCTGGTGCATTTCATGCACACATTTGTTTGTTTTTGCAGCTGGCCGTGTAGGGATCGCAACCTGTGACCTTGGTGTTTTAAGGCTGTGCTCTGACCAATTGAGCTGACCGGCCAGCCCTTCATCTACACATTTGTAGTAATGAGATTACCACAAATTTCCAGGATGGTCACATCAATTTTTCAGAAACATCAGTGATAGTACAGAAAGATCTTCTAGGGAATCTTCAATAATCAGCATTTACTGGTGGCAAATACTGGTTTAGAAAACATCTGAGATTAATAAATTACCATTTTAAGGCCACTTTATAAACCAGCTGGCCTAGTGGACACAGCACACGGGATGTGAGATAAAGGTCTCACAGAGGTTTCAAACTCTGTCCGTGCCTACCAGCAGTCTGAGCTTGAGTCGCACCTGTCACAAAGCCAGCGGAGCACAAGTGAGCAAGTATGGCTTGCTCGGCCAAAACACTCGGCGTTAGACATAGTCTTGGGAGAAATCAGGTCTCAGCGCATGGATTTATTTTGATGTGTAACACTACACTATTATGAAATGGAAGAAGAAATAAACATACAAAGACTCAACCATTAAACCTTCTAGCAACTTGTGCTATATATCTCAATGGGTAATTTATTTGACTGACTTCATTTTAACAAATATTAGATTTCTTCACTTCAAGTGCTCATTAAATTTAATTCATTAAAGCCATACATACTCCAGAAAGTTTATTCAAGACATCTATATCAATCATAACTGCAAAAGAAGGCACAAAAGCTTTAATAGAACATGGATCACACATAAACAAAAAACCGTGGATCACAGTACAGAAGAACAGTAATCAGAAAGTCACTGGTAAAAGCTTAGAGATATGCTGCAGTTTCACAGAAAACATTTAGCAATAAATGAAGATTTAAAACCCCATCTCAAACTGGCTTTTCCACTGGGGGATTTGTTATTTCATGTAACTGAGAAGTGTAAAGGTACAGATCTTTCTCAATTCTGGCTTATCTTGAGCCAAGGGTTCAAGTAATTAACAAGGTTATATCTCTCTCTGTCTTTTAGGTCTGCTCTGAAAATGGCTTAACTATTGGCTTTAATCTAAGGCCCCAGCCTGAGGCTCCAGCAGCTCCAAGTCCAGTTGAAGTACTATTGTGTCCCAATAGTCCAAGAAAGAAGTCCCCAAATGAAGACTCATGGACTTGTGCCCTTCCGTTGGGTAGGCTTGAATCATGTGGCCCCTTTTGGAGCTAGAGGAGGGAACCGTGAACTGTGAAATCACCCCCTCCTACCCGCACCTGAACTGTGGAGGTAGAAGATGATTTCACAAAGAAAACCCTGGGTGTAATTATCAAAAGCAGCAGCCATGGACACATAGGGCAGACCATGCAAGACAACAGAGGTCCAGTGTAACAAGTTTCTAGCCCCTCCCAAGGACAGAGGGAACTAATAGCTTGTCTTCAGACTCTATCATCCTAGTGCCCTAAGCGCACTGGTGGGCTCCACCCTGATTCTGTCTGAACTCCAATTCCCTTTACTCTCCATCCTAGCTAGCCCACATGCTGTATCATAACACAATGGTCTTTCTGGGACAACTTCAATTTCAAATATCCTGTCCTAGGGCCCACTCTACAAGAAAAATTTTTTTCACCTGAGAAGTTGTGAATGAACTAAACAAAATTTATATTTAATAAGTCACACGTTATAATTGATCTTTGCTTTAGAAAATATGGTCATGGTATGTAGTATCCCAGGAAAGAGGGACAAGAGAAACTGACACTGAGTTGTCCCTTCACACCCTTCACCACCACAGCTGAGGTATTTCTGAAAAGGGCCAGGATGCTGCCCATGGGGTTTATTTAACAACTGGTGAGTTTGCGCTCTCCTCCACCTAAAGCAAAGGAAAAGCGAAACTGGAAGCTTTGGCTGCAGCCCAATTAATCAATTGTGTGAGAGAGAACTATGAAACGATCTGCAGGGGGCAGTTCTGCACTGCCACTGCAGAGAGGCAGCTCAGACAAAACCATGATCAGTCCAGAAAAGCACAGACTACCGAGTAGAAGTCTCTGGGAACTTGGGCAAATGCACCACATGATGGCAACAGCAGCACAGGACAATCACGGCCCTCAGAGCATTCACCAAGTCCCAACAGGAAAAGGTCTCCCACGCTGAGAACAAAGGGATGGGAATTCCCAGGGAATTGTTGGGCAGTGACCAGCAAAACTCTGAGGGGCCATTGAGGGGAGAAAGAGAGCCTAGAACTTTTTCAAGAAAAAATACCTGTTTCATTTCCGTTTTCTCTAGGAGCCATACGTAAGTAGCAAGGGGATCTGAGGGGACTATGTGTGGAGAGAGGTGCCGGGTAACCTTAACTGGCCCCATGTCCTCAGCAGCAATTCCAAAGTCCAACTGGGAAAAAGCTACTGTAGGAAGAATTCCATTACAGTTCAGTGAGGGCTCAGGAATAATTTAGCAATATTGTATAATATTTAATTGTTCAACATTATTTTTTTAAGAAAAGAAGCAGCAGAAGTTTATGAAAGTTAAGTGGAAGCCAGCGTTGTTTATTAGCAACAAGAGGAACAGGTATAGAGCCCCTTCTTGAAAATGTACCCGTCCTCATTTTTCTTTTATATATCAAATTCAGATTATATATGTGTGTGTATTAGATTCACATTAGGTGCATCAGCCCTTGATCAAAGCGGTAGGCATCCTGTTGGATCATAGTTCCAAAAAGGCATTTCTATAGGGTTAACCAAAGTAACATGGTGCAAGCATTCAGAACACCTACCTCATGCCAAGGTCCATCCGGGTGCTGAGGACGGAACAGTGAGCAAGTCAGATATCACCCCTGCCTGGTGTGGTAGCTTTCCAGCAAACTGCTTTGATACAGTGTTTATGTTGGTTTTCTTCTTTCTCCTCCAAGTAGTCATATTTTTCACACTGAAATAACATATAGTGCACACTTGTCAGGTTTGTGGCTGGTCAGTATCTTTTGAATACTCCTCCTGTATTTGGGGATTTTCCCCACAATACAATTCCTGCCTCCCTAAGGCAGAAGCCAGAACGCAACATCCCAGCCTTTCTCACAGCTTGGGCACAGGCGATGACCTACATCTTGCCAACTAGTGCACCCATGTGATTCTTTGATTCAGAGGAGAGAAAGAAACTCAAGGATACAAACTTCATGAAGAACCTATTTTCAAGAGAGGATGAGGCTGGAAGAATCTGGCTTTCCAGGGCAGTAGTACTGAAATTTTTGGCGTCCAGCGTCCAGCAGTATGAGCCGTGGTTCTATCTCACTGCAGGTGGCCCCTGGGACAGTCTGTTTCTGGCTGTGCAGGTTGCGGGCCTCTCAGGCTCCAGAGACACTGTGAGCTACCTAACATTTGCCATTGCTTATCTTTTTTTTTTTTTTTTTCTATTGCTTATCTGTTAAAGTTAGTGGGAGTGAGTTCCATTCTTTGCAAAAAACTGTGACTAATACATACTTGTATACCGAATTACTGTTACTTTATTGAAACTTTAGAAAAATCATTTAAGGTACAAAGCATTACACAGTTGAAAAAAACTGAGACTCGAAAAGACAAGTCATTCTACAAATATTTATTAAAGGCCTACCATGTGCCAGTCACTGGAAATAGAGTACTGAACAAAACGGTTCCCCACAACTCGAACAAAAGGAATAGCCTATTGTACTTTAAATGTTCCCTTGCCAAAATAAAAGGCGTGCTACAGCAGCTGTCCAGAGAGGACCTCATGCCAGTCAGGCCCCTTTTTAAATATAGAAAACCCCAAAAATAGCCACCATGTCCAGAGTCAACAGGTGATTGGCCCCACAAGAGGGGAGGGGAACCTAGGCCTCGGTGAAGGAGAGCAGAAGGACAGTGCCGCCGTCCCCAGCTCCTCTCTCTGCCATGGCTCTGCCTCTGCGGTCCCTGAGCCGGGGCTTGGCGAGCGCGGCCAAGGGAGGCCACGGAGGGGCAGGAGGTGAGTGCGGCCGGGGCTGACCCTATGGCTTCCTGACCTTGCCCTCCTGTTCCCTTCCACCCCTACCCCCGCCCCGCCTGCCTCCGGGTCCGGGCGACACCCCCCAGCGGGGAGGCCGCTCTCACCTCGCCTACCCTCCCCCCCAGCCAGCACCTGGCGCCTCCTGACCTTCGTGCTGGCGCTGCCCAGCGTGGCCGTCTGCACCCTCAACTCCTGGCTCCACAGGGGCCACCACGAGCGCCCCGAGTTCATCCCCTACCACCATCTGCGCATCCGCACCAAGGTAGGCGGCCGAAGCCTCAGTACCAAGGTGGGCGCGGGGGCACGGGGACCCCTGGGCAGGGCAGGCGCTGATGCTAGCCCTCCCTCCTCCCCTCTCTCCACAGCCCTTCTCCTGGGGGGACGGCAACCATACTCTTTTCCACAATCCCCGCGTCAACCCTCTGCCAACCGGCTACGAACGACCCTGAGGCCCGGCGATGGCCCGGGCGCAATAAAGGTTGCAAGCTCGGTGTCCGCTGGCTGCGTGGGCGCCGCGGGCGGGCGGGGGGGGCGGGCGGGCGGGGGGGGCGGGCGGGCGGAGGGGGCGGGCGGGCGGGCGGGGGGGGCGGGCGGGCGGGGGGGGCGGGGGGGCGGGTCCCCTCGGCGCATGCGTACGGCGCGCTCGGGTTCCACGTGCTCTTCCCAAGTCGCTGATGTGGGAGGTGCTCGAGGGAACCTCCTTTAGGAACAGGTGGGAGATCCCTGCTCCCCATCTCGCCTATTAATAATTAGGACTTTAGGCCATAAAGTGCTTTTACCTACACAGAATCCTCACTAACTCTGGGAGCAAGGTATCATTTTGGTTCTGCTCCTCCAGAGGAGGAATTAAATGACTTGTCTGAGTTCGGGCCACTCGTCAGAGGCTCTGGGGGAAGCCAGGGCTGCAGGCCCCGAACTAGCTGTTCTCGCCTGACACACGCTTCCTGGACCGACTGCATCCGAGAATTCCTGCTCTCTGGTGATAACCCTGATTTTAACCATGGGCTCTGCAGTCTTATGTGTGAGGACTCATGACCTAACTCTGGGTTTGCAATATTTTGGTCATTCTCTATAACCATCTTTATTGGGTTTTCTGTATTAGTTTAGGAAATCAGATGCTCTTTTCTGGAAGCCTGGCTCTCCTGGCTTCTGGGAACCCCATTTAAGAAGCATATTGGTTCGAATGAGCTCTGAACATAACATTCACCTCCTAGGCCAGTCTTCTCACTTGTCATTACTAAGGAACCTGAAGCCTGTGCTGAAACCCATGACCAACACACACACACACACACACACACACACACACACACACACACGCGTGCGCATGCACACACACACACATTCTTCCTCTTATCCTCTTTCCCTTGACACTACTCACAGCTCCATCAAGAGAAAATGACCTTAGGCCCCAGTCGCCTGAGAAAGTGAGAGAACTTTTTCTATAACCACAAGTAGGTTTCCCCAACTATTCCTAGAGCAACACTCAGGTCCCTGGGTTAGAGCTCTTCCATGCAAGGAAAATGTGTTATAAATATCCTCGTTTTGTGTGACAATTCTTATACATATGAAACTTTATGCTGGCATCATGCCTGCTTTTGTAAAAACTAAAGAAGTTTGACAGATATGTAAAAGGATAAAAATCTTTCAACTCCTTGATAAATTGGATTAGCACCTGATCAGTTTCTCAGGCCTGTCCCAATCCCTGTAAGTAGATCCCGTGGAAGTGGATTTATAGGTGGAGGCAAGACCAGCCATAGGGGTAGAGATCAATAGAAAAGTGGATTATTAGGACAAAGGTATGTTTGGGGCCTCACAGCTGATGTCCTCCCCGCTGAATGTTGTAGTGTCTTCACGCTTGTCATTCAACATTTCTTTGTACCGACGTATGAAGAAGCCAAGCTGTGAGGGAGTAAGTCAGAAAATCTGGGTGAGTGAGAGGAGGAAAGAAAGTTGGAAGGAGGAAGACGCTGAGAGACAAGAAGAGGAGAAGGAAACTAAACTAACTCATATTGTGTGACAAAACATTTATGGGAACAACAGCTATCATGTATTGAGTATCTACTGTGTGCCATGCACAGTGGTTAGGCACATAATCTGTAGCAGAAAAGCATAGATTCTAGAGTCACACAGATCTGTGCACATACCCTGGCCTCATTTCTGTCTCGCTGCAGCCACTCCGTGGTGTAAGCATTATTATCATTTCAAAAATGAGAAACTGGCACGGGGAGGTCGAGCAGCTTTCCTAACATTAAACTGTATGTGACAGAGCCACATGTGGGCCCAGGCCTGCCTGACTCCATAGTTTGGGTTCTCACCATACCATCCTGTCTGTGGGAGGCTTGAGTTGGATGCTGGTGGTGTCAAGAGTGGGATGAAACCCTCACCTTGTACAGTGTGACTGCGATGAGAGCCAGCAGCAGCAGACCTCCCATGGAGCTGCCCACAACCGGGGGGACAAGGTCGTGGACTTCATACTCTTCTAGCACCGTCTCCATCTGATTTGGGGATCAGAAAGTATCAGACTTTATGCTTTCTCAGACTACCCCCAAGTCCCCCAATCTTTAACTCTCCCCCCACCTTCCCCAGGACCTGTTCCCAGGGGTGAGACACAGAAGCACTCATGTGCTTAGGGACAACTGTCCTGCACAGAGACCCTTACCCCTCCTCCCTCCAGGCTACAACCCCCCAACCAGCATCATGGATTTAGCACCAGCCTGGCTACTGCCCACCACACACTCACTACCTGGGCTCTCATAAACACCTCCTGTCCTGGAAGCTGGAAGTACATAGATGTGTCAAAGGTGATTTCAGCCTCACTCACGACCAACACCTTCTTCTGTTGTGTCTGCAAAAGAGGGAGGGGGGAGCTGTGGAATTAGCTCTGGGGATGCTCAGATTTCCAGAAGTGTCCTGGCTTGAGGATGGGCACAGACACATCCGGTCCCACCCGATCTGGGCGAGGGGCTCTGCTCTTGGGCCTACTCACCTGGCTGACCCAGCCGAAGCTGAGGTTGCCCTGCAAGATGAAGTCAAGCTCCTCCTGGATGCCAAAGGAGGGGATGTCACAGCGGAACCTCAGACACTCAGCAACAGAGCAGTCCTAGGGACAGAAGAGGAATGAAGTTGAGGAGGGTCTTCACTTAGGGAGGGACCATTTGGGGTCAGATTTGGGGTGGGGAATAGATGAAAAATTACAGAATGTGTATTACTCTGCAGTCCAGCAGTACATTTCCCCGTATCCCCCAATGTGGGCTGGTCCTGCAGTGGGGGATCAGGCCTTTCTCACCAGCACAGGTGTCCTTTGAATCTGGGTCAGGGAGTCAGACTGCTGGGGAGGCTCCCTCTCTGACACACAGGGGAGACTCTAGTGAAAAAGAGACATACTGAGCCACAGAAGGATCAGCCATCCCCTGGTTAGAGGGTGTGTGGTACTGTGGGCTCAGACCCTGAAGAGAAAGGAAAGGTGGGCAGGCACCTGAGAAGGGGTCTGCACAGCCACATCCCACACAGCCATGCCATTCAGCAGGATGGGAACCCAGAAGTTAATGCTGATGGCCAGATCTCGCTGGCTCAGGTTATTCACCTGCAAAAAATCGAGACAGAACATTATCGTGGTGCCTGGAGCATCCCAAGCCCTGCTTCTTTCCGGGCCCTAGCCTGAGGCTCCTCTCCATCTTTGCCCACCAACTTCCAACTGTATTTGTACCATGGAGGGGCAGACATGGACATTCCCTAGCCTCTCACACGATATCGATGTTCAGCCTCTTTCCTGCTCTTCTTATCAGAAGTTGAAAAGTTGAAGTACTTGGTGGACTCTTCCTGCCTGGAGAGAAAAGGCCTGTTGGTGAAAAATAGCCCTGAGACTGTCCCCAGTTGTGCCCTAGACTGCCACAGGGAGCTCCATTGGGCCTGGCAGATGACCCCAGTAAATAATGATGGTCCCCTCATACCTCTGCAGCCCAAGCTTTAGCTCCTATCCCCCCATTGTCCTCTGCCCCAGTCACCCAGGACTACCAGCTCTGTCCTTGATAACCGTGGTTCTGTCATACCACCAAGACTTTGCTCAAGCTTTGTCTTCTGCTTGGAATATCCTTACCCACTCCCCTTCTGGGAATTTTTACTTAAAGTCCCAACTTACACATTGTTTCTCGTAATGCATAAACATTTTCCCATGGGAAAAGGTATTCGTGCTGCTTTCTCTAGTTAGGTACGTGTTTGGCCTCAGATAATGCTTGCAGAGGCTGCGCCAGAGCAAATAAGCCTCAGGGGACTCTTGGGTATGATAGCTGGATCGCTGAGGAAAAAACAGAGTGAGAGCCACTCCACGTGGGAATGAAGAAAGCAGATGTGGTCATCCCAGGGCATGTAAGTAAGTGTGAGGAAAGATGGTGGATGAGCACAAGCCCAGGCAGGGGACATGAGTGCTCCAGGCTGCAGGTGGGTTTCTGTCCATCCATCCATCCATCAATGGCTTCCTTAAGCAACCATTTACCATATGCCAGGCTGTGTGGTTGGCCCTGGAGATTCAACAGTTAGGCCATAATCATCTAAGGTCTCAGTAGACAAGCAAAGGGACCTGTACTTTTCACCAGCACCTGGCACACAGAAGCAAGGCCAGACAACACAGAAACTCCGTGGGCCCCAGTGGTTTTCACACTATCAGCAGCTTGGTGATTAAGTACACACAGGCTCTGGTGCCATACCACCTGGGTTCACATTTCAGGTCCACCACTTCCTACCTGAGTAACTTGAGGCAAGCTACCTAACATCTCTGGATCCCTGTTTTTTCTCTTTAAAATAGGGGTGCTAATAATATCCCTACCTGTAATAGAATTGTGATGAGGCTGGCATGGTGCCTAGCACATAGTGAGTTCTCCCTAAACGTCAGAGTCTGTTTCCCCCTTAGCATGCTAGCCTTCCTCTCTGCTCCCCACCCAACCCCTTCTCTCTATGCTTCAGTTTCCTCACTTTAAAGTCTTCCAGTTCTAAACCTTTTTTCAGATCTAACCAAATCACCCAGCTCTCCCCAGTCCTCTGAGAGGCATGTAGAATGTGGCCATGGTCACAGGTGCTCTTGATTTCTTTATTGGTAAAAATGGGGATAACAATATAATTATTGGTTAAATGAATATAGTTAAATGAATGTAAATATATGCAGAGTAGTTAAAACAATGCAAAACCCCCTCAACAACAACAACAACAAAACAATGCCTGACATATTGTAACTATAACTGTAAGTTCTTGTTGTAATTATTTTCCTAAGGATAAAAGGAGAACTCATCCATGTAGTTTGAAAGGGCAATGACACTGCTTGATCCGCCTCCCTAGTTCCCCTAAAAATCTATATACACACAATCAGAAGCAGCAACAGCAGCAACAAACTCTGCCCCATGGTACTATTACAAGCTTCTGAGCAGCCCTGTAAACCTCTGGAGGTTAGACCAATGTGTGAGGTCCCTGGCTTTGCTTCCAGCCTGGCCTGACCCTGCTCTTCAACCCACCTTTAGAACCCAGAGCTGCAGCCTTACGCTTACCTTTCCTGTGGTCTGCCTCAGCCTTAGGGCTGTTAGAGACCTTCCCAAGAGTATGTCACACCTCTGCCCTCATCTGAATTTTATAGAAACCTGACCTTTCCTTTCCTCTGTGTGGTGACAAACCATATCCTGTTGGGCACAACCTCCCCAGTTCAGAGTGCTTAGAAAAGCCTTGATCTCAATCTAGTAGCTTTGCTTCAGCACATTCATGTTTAGCACAAAGGGCAGGATTGGTTTCATGTTAAAGGAAGCCTGCATTTTGGAGGGAGAGGTGGAAGTGTACAGTGGTGGTAAAATGTGTGTGTCCCACCCACAGGTTCAGATTCATCAGAGAAGCAGCAAGAATTATGGTAGATAGTGTTATGGTATAAATATAGCTGGTCACCCACACAAGCATTCCCATGTGAGGAATTAGGGGGCTAGCTTAAATACCCATTATCAAAAGAACAGGGTGGGCTGCAGAGGAAGGTCCCAGGCTTGAAAGATAGTCACAGGTCCAAGGGGAGAGCCAGGGATTAAGCACCTGCTGATCACTGTGTAGACAGCATATTTTACTGGGAGCTCCAGCTGGAAGGTAGTCTTGCTGGTTGCAGGCTTATTATTCTCACTGGAGAAAGACAGGAGAGCCCAACTGGGAAAAAAAATCCAGGGGAGGAGTCTCCAGGTGGGGCATGAAACTGGAGGGCAAGGGACACACAACACCTAGCCTGGCTCACCTGCTTGCATTGGCCCTAATGAGCAACCTTTCTCCCAGGGTGGCCTTGTAGGAGACAGCGAATGTGACTATGAAGATGCTCTGAGGGAAGAAGAAAGAAGGAATGGGGGTAGGAAAGGTCAGAGGGAGTGAGGAAAGGGAATGGGTCAGGACCAATGGAGAACAATGATGAGGATTTGGGGTGAAGCACTGACATTAATAACCTCTCGGAAGATGAGATGATTCATGCTGCAGCTACTGCTCCTCAGGCCCTCATCCTTAGTGAGCACTGCCTCACATGCCAGGCACAGTGGGCGCTGGTGAGGTTGCTTCTAGGGGAGAGTATGAATTCAAAAAAATTACCCCCATGCCTATATGGGCTTGATATATAACAATGGTGGCATTGCAGACTTGTAGGGGAAAGGCCAGATTTTTCAATGAATGGTGCTGGGAAAATTGGCCCATACCTAAAAAGAAAGAGAAGGAGAAGAAAAGAAAGTGAATCCCTACCTCACACCATACATTAAAATAAACTTCAACTGGATTAAAGATTTAATTGTGAAAAAGCAAAACTATGACACTTTTAGAAGATAATGCAGGAGGCTATTTTCATAACCTTGGAGTAGGGAAGTATTTCTTAAGACCCACATACAAAAATCAACTACATTCAAATTAAGACATTCTGTTTATTAAAGGGCACTGTAAAGAGACTAAGAATACAAGCAATAGGATTGGGAAAGATATTTGAACACACATGTTATAGTTTGAATGTCCGCTCCAAAGCTCATCTGAAACTTGGTCCCCATTGTAACAGTGTTAAGTGGTGAGAGATCCAACTATAGTATTTGGAAGGTGGGGTCTTTGAGAGGAGATTGGATCATGAAGGCTCAGCCCTCATAAATGGATTAATCTATTCATGGATTAATGAGTTAATCATTTAATGGATTATCAGAGAGTAGACTGCATAAGTATAAGGAGAGGAAGAAAGCATGTGGATATGCTCTCACTCAGTACCCCCACCCACCATGTGATACCCTGTGCTGCCTTAGAACTCTGCCAAGTCCCCACCAAGAAAAATGCCCTTTTCAGATGCACCCCTTGCAACTTGGACTTCCCAGCCTCCAAAACTGTAAGAAATAAACTTCTGTTCTTTATAAACTACCCAGTTTCAGGTATTCTGTTAAAAGCCACAGAAAACAGACTAATACAACATGTAACTAGAATAGGACTAGTAACCAGAATACATAAAGAATGTTTACAATAAGAAAAACATGGGTAACCCAGTTGAAGAATAGAAAAAAGACACAGACAGACACTTCCCCCCAGAAAAAATCCAAATGACCAGGAGATATATGCAAAGTTGCTCAGGCTCACTGGAGAAATGTAAATTAAAACTGCAAGGAAATACTGTTACTCACCCACTAGATTGACAAAAATTATAAATCTAACAATGCCAAATGTTGTAGTGAATAGAAAGCCACAGGGACTCTCATACACTGCTGATGGAAGTGTAAATAGGTGAAAATACTTTTGAAAATGGCTTGACTTTACTTACTAAAATTGAAGATACACATACCAGTGAGTGACCCACCAATTCCATGCATGGTATATACCTTTCAAAATACTATGCATAGGAGCACCAGGATATATACTCAAGAATGGTCATGGCCAAAATCAGGAAACAATTCAAATAGCATTGATTGTAGAATAAATTGTGTTATAGTCATACAAAGAAATTCTATATAACAAGGAAAATGTTCTATAGACACATGCAACAACATGGAGAAATCTCACAAACATAAGATTGAGGGAAAGAGGCAAGACACCAAAGAGTACACACAACATGTTTCCATTCATATAAAGGTAAAATATCAGCAAACTGAACAGTATTATTTCAGAATGCACTCATGGGTGGTGAAACTATAAAGATATACAGAGAAATGATTATCACAAAGTTGGCATAGTGATTAGTGTCTACAACCTTCAGGGAGAGGGTGAGGTTATGATGGGGAAAGGCACATGATGAGACAGCCCCTGGGGATGCTAGCAGAGTCTTATCTCTTGACCTGGATGGGAATTGTAGGGATGTTTGCTTAATATTATTCATTAAACCTTATGCTTTATGCACTTTTCTCTGTGTCTGTATGTGTTTATATATCATCATAGAAGAAGAATTTAAAAGACTGTATTATAACCCTCGGAGGTACAATAGGGCAGGGTAGAGGCCCCAGCCAACTAGAGTCCAAGGAAGCTGTTTACCAGGGTTTCTGACACCCATCGATAGGACAGCCCTGCTGGGTAGTAGAAGTTAATCACAGTTCCATAGGAATCCTCGCCCTCATTCCACACAGTCACTGTTACATTGAGTTCCAGGGAGCTCCCCACTATCAGGGTCTGCAGGCTGAAGGGGGAAGGACAAGATTGGGAGTGTGACTCCATTGGAAATAGGCTGGAATTGGTTCAGGGGCAGAGGCAGGATTATAGGAACTCATGAGCTATGGTCTGATAACATTCCAATCAAAATCATTCTTGCTAGAAAGCCAAAGGGGGTCACAAATCCTTGTCATTCTATGAGGATGGCAGGTTCAGAAGCTTGGGTATGAAAGGAGATAGAGCTCACCCAGAGAAGCTGAGGCTGACACTCAGGTCCCCTTCACAGAGGCGATCTTGGCCACAGTTCTTCTCAAAGGGGAGCTTCAGCAAAAGAGTCTATTCTCTTCCCATCCCACGTGTCAATCTTTTTCCCGTGCCCTCATTAGGAGCCCCCATCAACATTGAGTATTACTGAGCCTTTGCACCCAGAACCCTGCTAGACTCTGACAAGGAGTAGAGGTAGGGGTTGGAATGTAAAAGAAAGATACGACAAGATCCTTGGCTTTCAGGAGCATAAAATTTAGTTGAGTCAAACCCAACTCACACTGGAACAATTATTCAACAAACACTATTAAGTGCCAATAATGGGACAGGTTCCGGATTGAGTGGGAAGTTGAGGAAGGTGGAAACTACAGGTGAATTAGACATGGTTCTTGTGCTCAGGGAACCAACAACCCCAAGAGAGCCACAAATGTAGATGCAGATTGTTATGACTCCAGTCATGTGATAATTGGCATTGTATCACTATGGCATCATGGAGGCCAGAGAAGAAGTGGCAGCTGCTGAGTGTGGTTTCCAAAAGAGAGGGAGATGAGAATGGAGCTTTGGCGACTAGAGAAGGTCTTTGAAGTGGAGAGAAGAAATGTTTTCCTTCCTTTTCTTTGACAAGGACAAAGGCATAGAGATAGGAATGAGAAAAGTCGACAAGGATCTGCAGAATGTGAACCAGAGAGTTTATGTTGGGGTGAAGTGGGTAACCAGCTGGGATGTGTGCAGGGTCCAAGCTAGGTGGGGCCTTGGGAGATGGGCGGGGGTGTTCTGGACTTGATGTGGTTGTTGGGCAATTGGGAGCTACTGTGGGGTCTAAAGCACATGAAGACACAATGAAAGCCTGCACATCCCTGGGACTTCATTGGGAGACTCACAGTAGCAGTGAAAAGGGCCTGTGAGCCCACAGCCAGCACAGGGCGAAGGTTCTGGGATGAGGGGATGGGCACCCCCACCATGGAGAAGTTGAGGCGCAGGAAGATGGGGCTCACCACATCCTCCACGCAGTCCTGAGGGAGAAGAGGCTTTCAAGAACCTGCTGTTCTCCTCCTCACTTTCCACCACTGAGGCTTCTCCTCCACAGCATCTCTCCCCGCTGGCCAGACAGCGCCCATCCAAGCTGTGGAGCTAGGCCCGCCAGCCCCAGTGTCCTCCCCCTCCCCACCCCACTGGCAGAAAGCAGCGATGCCAGAGGCCAGCCATGGGCTCCTCCTCCCGCTCCCCCTCCCAGAACCTCACGGGCCAAAGCAGCTTCACGGTTTCACAGTGATCCCCCAGCCCCAGGGTTTTTCTTCGAGTCAAAGTCCAGTTCTTGGTCTCATCAAAAATGGCACGAGAAAGCAGGTGGCCTGGGTCCAGTGCCAGATCATAGCTGACGGAGCTTTGGACATCACCTGAAGTGGAAGGAGAGTGGAAAAGGGAGAGGCAGGGAGAACCCAGAATGTTGTTTTCACTTATTCATTTGTGCAATAAACATGCGGTACCAGGTGCTGGGAATACACATGGAGAAGACAGATGTGGCCGTCCTTGGTGGCTGTGTCTAAGCGGACAGTGGCTGAGACCCGGAGGGAGAGGGAGGCTGGCATGTTTACAAAAAGTGTATCAAGTAAGGGGACCCCAGACAGAGAAAGGGGGGTCTCTTGGTCCAACTCATCACGAGGGTGCAGATTAATGACAAAATAAAAGCATAACTACAGTAATGTAATAGATTCATGTATTCATCGTTGTTAAGGTCATTCATAAACATTTGATAAATAAAGCGTTTAGTGCTGCCATTGGGTATGTTTACAAGAAGTCCCTGGAGTTGGTCTTATCATTTCCATGCTTCATAGAAAGAATCTAAGGCTCACAGTGGCTGTTGGTCATTGCTCAAGGCCACACAGCTAGTGATGGCTGGCCAGGCCAGCCACAAATTTGACCCGGAGTCTGACCTCAAATCCTAATCTCTTAACCTTTACGCTGCCCACAACAGATTGAAGTCTGTTTAGAATCAAAGGAGAGAAAAAAAATGATTTGTGCTGAGCTGGGCCTGGTGAGATTCAAGGAAATAAACCACTAAAAGCAGGAGAGAAATGACAATTTCTAAAGCTAGTGGCAGGAGGCTGTGTCTGATGGACCCATGACATGGGAGGGAGATGGAACCAGAAGACGCTGAAGACCTGGCCTCACCTGGCTGGGGGAGGGGTTGATGTCCAGTCCTGAGGCTCCATGAAACACACAGACAGCACCCCGGTTCTCCTCCTCTCCTGGGGCCCCGATGGCCACGTCTGTTAGCTTGTCCCCATTCACGTCCCCCAGTACTGTCAGAGCTGCCCCAAAGCGGCCCCAGGGGTGGCCCTGCTCCCCTCGGAGAATGACCTCACACCGCCACCTGCTCTGCTGCAGGATGAAATCAGTGCCAGGACCCAACCCAGGCCACCCGTCCACCCCACACCCACACCCACCCAGCCCAGGTCCCATCAGACACTCACCCCCCTGGGCATGGGGCACACGGACACCTGGCCCCCTCGGGTCTGCTCATAGTAATGGGGGGCCCCGATGAGGACGAGGTCAGTACTGCCATCTCTGTCCATGTCGATGGAGCAGAGGGAGGCCCCGAAGTAGGAGCCGATCTGGAGGCCAGAGCCCCAAGTCATCCTGCCTGTCCCCGCCAGAGGCACCCCGTCCTGGGCCAGGCCCTGCCTCTCCCCAAACACAGGACCTCCCCCCAGGAGCCCCAAAGCCCCTTTGTCTTCTCCTGCTCCCTCCCTGGCCACCTGGCCACCCTCGCACTCCACTCTGGCTTCCTCCGTGCCCAACCTGGCTCCCTGTGACTTCAGCCT
The DNA here is from genome assembly GCF_027409185.1 of Cynocephalus volans. Taxonomy (NCBI): domain Eukaryota; kingdom Metazoa; phylum Chordata; class Mammalia; order Dermoptera; family Cynocephalidae; genus Cynocephalus; species Cynocephalus volans. The sequence continues at coordinate 112,709,786 of NC_084465.1, forward strand.
TTGGCCTCCATTGCCTGGACACCTGGGTGAAGATGACAACCTTCCCGGCGTGCTGATGGCGGGGGGCCCCCAGCACCAGGCTCGGCACCCCCTTCCAAAGGGCCAGCTCGGTCGCGTAACCTGAGGGGGCGGGGCCTCAGCATAAAGGCCTCCCTCCCCCCTCCCCCCTCCCGGGTAGCATGCCTCCCCATCCCCACCCCGGCCTTTTCTCACCCAGGTAAGAGTCCCTCATGTCCACATACTCCTGAGACACGTTGATGAAGGTGGGGCTCATATTTGAGGGATACAGGAAGGCACCTCCAGACCAGCTGAAGCTCCCCACGGCCCCCAGAACTGGGCCATCCTGGGAGAAAAGGATTCCAGGGCTGAGCAGGCCAGAGCGGGAAGACAGCTTATTCCAGAAGTGCCTGCCACCAGCCCCACTCGTCATTTGAATTTTTCTTCTCCTTCCCTCCACCAGCAGACTCTGTGCCCCAACTCCTAATGTCTCTCAGTCTCCCCACTGCCACTGTCCCGGTCAGCCCCAGCCCCTCTCGCCCCTGCCCCTTTCTGCCTCCCACCTTGTTCTCCTCTGCCCCACCTTTTACTGCTCCAGTGTCAGCTTTCCTTAAACCCAGTTATGCAGGTGCCACCCTGCTGGAAGACCATCAACCCCTAGGATGGCATCTAGGACCCTGCCCAGTCAACCCGTGGAGTTACCCTCTGTTCCCAACACATCAAGCCTTTGGCCAAGACACCTCCCTCCCCTTCTCTCTTGCTGGGACTCAGCCCCTCTCTTGGTAAGAGCAAGCCTCGAAGTCACCTCCTCTGTGAGTTCTTTCTCCACGACTCAGGGAGCAATAGGGTTTCCTCCTCTGCATACTTTATTGCTTTTTTCAACTTTTGACTATGGATAATTTCAAAGATATACAAAAGTAGAAAGAAATGTAAATGAAGCCCTGAGTTCGCATGACCTAGCCTCAGTGATCCATTCATGACCAAACTTGGTTCATTTCTACCACCCATGTTCCACCAAATTATTCTGAAGCAAATCTCTCTGGATACTTTGAATACACATCTACTTCCAGACAAGTCACGTGTCTTGTGATAACAGAAACAAAGCGGGTGTCTAAACCTCGCCCTGGGTGGAGTCTCATGATCTCAGTGTCAACACCTTGTTCCATAGGTAAGAATAGCTTGTGGTTTAGATCGTGATTCAGTAACTAATGTGTAACGATGATAAAGAAAGGTTAAAAAGCATGGGAAATGGGCTAGAAAATGCACATAGACACTTTTAGCTTTAGGATGTAATTTGTAATCAATTATAACTTCTGTATTTTTACTCACCAATGAAAATAGATAACCCCGGAGTAAGGCATCCACCTCCCTATGTAAACTTTCCTATAAAATCCTTTCAGCTTCCAGCTGAAAGAGACTTCGGAGCACTTTCCAACCCTGTTGGTCTGTGTTTCCAGGGCTGATTCTCACTCTGGGCTTCTAATAAACTGCTCTAAAATTCTTTTGCCTCAATAGCCTTAATTTCGGTTCACAATTGTCATCTCTTTGGTCTGCTTGGCTGGTCCTTGCCTCTCCAGCCCTCTCGTCCCGTGCTGCCTCTGCTCCAGCTGTGCTGGTCCTTCTCTCTCTCCAGCACAGTAACCTTATTCCTGCCCCAGGATCTTTGCACTTGCTTTTCCCTTTACCTGGAGTGACCTTTCCCCAGATTTTTTCAGGGCTGGCCCTTTTGCATCATTCAGCCTCCTCTGGCCACCTGTCTGTCTCTATCCTAACATTTAGTACAGTCTGAAACCCTTTTGTGTGTTTACTGTCTCCTCCCACAGAATATGTACTCCATGAGAGCAGGAAACTCTGCTCTGTGTGCTCCCAGCACCTAACACACTGCCTGTATGTTACTCTCCCACTAGACGATGAACTTAAAGACAGGGTCTGCTATTGTCTATTTCTGGGTCCCGGCTCCCAGCCCAGGGCTCACCCAGAGTGGGTGCCTGAGACCTGCTTATCAAGCACACATTCCACCCACCATTGGGAGCACTGAACTGAAGCCTTCCTGTGACATCTCGTTCTGAAAGGAGCTACTGGTCCTCGATAGGGTTCCTGTGAGGAACAGGTTGCTTAGGTTCCTGGAAGCCATGAAACCAAGAGGACTCAGAGCAGAGGGAGGAGGATGTGGTCTGGGGCTTGGGTTGTGGGGAGCAGTTTGGGGTCAGTTGTGGATAGGCATGGACTGTCAGGACTGCAGGGAACAATTGGGTCAGAAACCCTTCAACTCCAAGGCCCAACCTTTTTCCCATTTACCCTCAACTGCAAAGATCTTCTCCTGCAGCTGCTTCTGGATGCTGCCAAGTGCTGCAAAGTTGTCCACCTCAAACACGTGGTCCTGCGGGGGCACCGAGCCGATGGTGCTCAGTTCCTGCTTGGCAGTGGGTTTTTTGAAAGCATCTCCCACCTGCAGCAGAGAGGCGGCTGACGAGGGGTGCCCACCAGCCCTTCACCTGGGTGAGGTGCTGGCTGAATCTGGGGGAACACTGAAGAAGAGGTCACACCCCAATGGCATAACGGATGATGCCAGCACTCTCTGCCCGGGGGATGACATCGCTGTACTCCAGGGGGTCTTTGTACTTCTGCCCATCTGTGATGACAATGAGGATCTTCTTGGCATTCTCACGGGCCCCATTATTACTATGGAACAGCTCTGTCCTGTCAGGAAAGAGAGGGAGATGACTCTACTGAGGTATAATCGATTTGGAAAGACATCATTTGCAGCACCAGAAGCTCATCTGGAGAGGTTGGGGAATCCTGATACGCTCAGACTCTATCTGGCCTGTTAAGAAATTGATTCAACCCTTTTTGAAAGCCATATTGGCAATAATCAGCAAGAGCAATAATAAGGGTACTCATGTACTTTTGTTCCTAAAATTCTATCTACTATTGAACTTCATCCCCGGGAGGCAATATGGTTCGGAGTAGGAGCTGTGGGGTCAGACACACTTTGGGCAAGTCATTTAACCTCTTTGAGTCTCTTGCTTCTCTCCATGCAATATGAGGATAATAATTGTGCTGTAGCTGGTCTCTACAGACAGCTCCCAATGAACCAAATCTGGTTCCCCACCCACGTGGAACCTGGCCTGACCTGTGACTCATTTCATCAGCAGCATGCAGTAGAAGGAATACCACATCAGTTATGGGCCTAAGAAGCCTTGGAACCTTTTGCTTTTGTACTTTTGGGAGCCCTGAGCCATGATGAGAGAAGGCTGGCTATCCTGTTGGAGGCACCCCATGGAGTGGCCACATGGAGAGAGAGGCCCAGCCATTGCAGCCAATCCTGCCTAGGCACAGGCATAGGAATGAAGCTCTCAGCATTCCAGCCTCAGACATCTGACCACAGCCACACAGGAAACCCTATACAGGAACAGCAAAAGAACCGTCCAGCTGAGCCCCAGGATCATGAAAAATAATAAAAGAGCTGTTGTTTAAGCCACTAAATTTGGGGATGATTCGTGAGGCAACACTAGTTAACTGAAACAAATAGTATTAGGTTATTCCAAAGATTAAGTGAGGTCAAGTTTTACAACAGTGAATGGCCTACAGGTAAACATTCATTAGGTGATAGCTGTAACAAATGATTAAAAATATAACTATATGCTCATGTAGCTCTATAAATTCAGAACAAACACACACACATGCCAAAAATAATACTGGAAACAGCCTAAATGTCCAACACTAGGAAGGGGGTTTAGAAGGTCATGGCCTAGCCCCTTGGTGGAAAAGTGCACAGCCACTCCAAAGGGAAGCAGTAAAAACTGGAAAAGCACGGATCAGGTTTATATGACCTAGATGGGAAAAAAGCAGGATGGAAATAGTCTCTGCCTTGACCGTGACCATATAAAATAAAAGTGAACAAAGATAAGGATGGAAATGGTCCTGTGCTATGCAAGTGGGATTTACTGATTCATTTGTACATATCCCTTCTTTGTTTGGCCTTTTTTGGGGGGTGGCTGGCTGGTATGGGGATTCAAACCCCTGACCTTGCGGTTCTTGTTGCTGAAATACTGTAATGTGATTGACTAAAGGGATTACAGGTAAATTTTTTTTAATTTCTTAATTTTATTGCCATTTTGTCTTTTTTGTAATGAAACTTACAAAATTTTAATTAAAAAAAGGAAACTTAGTCAATGGCAGAGAGGTCCATGTAGGGGCAGCCCAGGAAGGGGTTGGTTCTGGGGCGCAGGAGGCTGCTGGGAGGTGAGCTGTGGGGGACAGCGCACAGAGCAGGGGTGGTAAGGGCCACACCATCACCCCTGCCTCGTTTACCTTTCCTCCCAGGCCCTACCACTGGGAGAACCTTGAGGGGCAAGGAAGGGACTCCAAGAGGGTGACGCTCCTGTTGACTTTAAACTCATGGGACAGAGGCTTTCCTCTGGGTTGTCCAGTCCCAAGGGCCCAGTGTTCAAGGCAGTAGAGCCACACAGAAGTAAAGAGGGGGTATTTGGCGGGAGCATGTCTTATTTGGTATGCTCTGCCAAATGTCAGCACCACCCCCAGTCAGCACTGAGGGATGTGGAGGAAGCCAAGGGTCCCGGAACTTCAGCCCAGCTCCTTCCCACAGGAACCACATCCTCTTCTTCTAACTCTACCACCTAAGCCATTTCTGCATGGACCACCTGGCACCTCGTGCTGAGCAGACACACAGCAAGCACCCAGTTAACACAGGGGACACAAATGGATGCGGATGAGGGGATGGAGGGAGGCAAGCGGGGAGAAAGGCACAAAGAGGACACTTGGCAGCAATTCCTGAGTCTCTGCCAGGGAGGTGAAGAGGGGCTGTGCTATCCTCTGGACAAGAACCTCAGCCGCTTCTCCAGCACCTCCTGTGTGCTCCGGCCTGGGATGCCCACACACAAGATCTCATTTAATCCTTACACCCAAGTTGCGAATTAAACCTCATTTGACAATTTACTGAGACTTAGAGTCAGTAACTTCCACAGTTACTCAAGCAGCAAGTGGGGAGCCAGGATGAGAACCCAGATGTGTCTGAAACAGAGCCCATGCCTCTGGCTGCCCCAGGTGGGGTCCTAGGGTCCAGTTTTTCCAGAATCAGGCAACAGGGAAACACAGCGCAGAGGAGTCTGGTCCTAACTGAAGGACAGCTGGCAGTGAGGTGCCAGGAGCGTGCCACGGAGGTCTCTGCCCACGTCCCCACACTTCCCCTTTTAGTGGACTCTGAGAAGGGCCTTGCCCACCCAGAGTTAGGATGCAGTGTAGCAGCCGGGCTGGCAGGCAGCAGGGGGCACAGCTTACACCACTTTCAGGATGCCCGTGGCCGTGAACGTCAGGCCTTTCAGTTGGACGATGGGATCCACCAGGCTCTGAGGGCTCAGGCTGGTCTGGAACACGGTAAAGGTGAAGTGGACCTTCAGGAGGTTGGAGTACTGCATCAGCGAGAACTGCAGAGGCCGAGGGGAGGGCGGGCTCAGCGGTGGTCGCAGTTGCTACTTTTAATAAACCTTTACTTTTGGAATAATTTTGCATTTGTAAACCATTTCCCATGTTTTTTGAGGACATACAAATAATATACTGAAACCCAGGAAAAAGACAACTGGCCCAAAAATACAAAAAACAAAACACACAAAGAAAACTGGACAATCAAAGCCAAAAAATGCTTTTTTAGTAGTTTACAAAGAATAACCTTGCCAACATCGTTTTTTGTTAAACTTTGATCTTTAAAAAATTGTATAACACATGAAATCAATTTGTATATTTCTGCCCTTCTCAAGAATTGGTACCTATACGCCTACATACACACATACACATCAGTAGCTGGGAAATAAAAAGATCAACTGTGAGTGACAAAGGAAACACAGTAAAGAAATCATCAATCATTTGGCTGAGTCACCTTCAGTCAAATTAAATAGAAAAATAATTTTTAAATCCTTTCAGTGTTTTTAAACAGCAACATTGTATTTCCGGTAGCGTGTGGGTAGGTATTAAATGCTATAGGCAAGGTCAATGGTTCTGATCCCTGTACCAGCCAGCCACCAAAAAAATTAATAAATAAAATAAAAATAAATGCTACAGGGAGCATCCTAGGTCAAGGCTCAAATCAGCCCTGCACTGGGGCGACAACTTGATGCTGGATGTGCCCCTTCCCAGCTCTATCCCTTCCCAGCTCTGCCACCCCCTCCCCACTCCCCAGGCCTCAGGTGCCCAGTCTTCACCAGGGTGTTGGTGCCCTCAAACTGGCCCATCACAGTTCTGACAAAGTCCTTCATCTGGTTAAAGCCACTTCTGTCAATGCTGCCAGAGCCGTCGATCAGAAAGGCAATGTCCATCTCTTGATTTGGACACTCTGTAGAGAGGGAGGGAGGGAAGAATCAGACGCACGTGCAGGTCCCAGCTGTCTCCTGGGACCCAGAAGCCCTTCCTGCGCGACAGAGACGGGGGGCTGTTCTTGGCATCCCCCCCACCGGCTTTCTGCCCCTCCACAGAAGAGGCTCAAACCTGTTGCCCCAGCCCCTTCTGCCCTGGGTGGAGTCCCTGCCGCTCCCCTCGTCCCATGTGGTCTGGAGAGGGGGAGGAGGAGGAGAGGACAGCACCCAGGTGGGCTCCTCATTCATTTAGTGAACACGTACTCCAGGCACGTGGTAGAGCACAGAGGGAGGTGCTTTAGCAGAGAGGTTCGGAACGTGCGTCCCGGAGCCAGGGTGCTGGGGCTCACATCCTGGCTCTGCCACTTCTAACTTCTCTGGGCTTTAGTTTTCCAGTCTGTAAAATGAGTATACTAGTCACGCCTACCACGTGGGATTATTGCAAGGACAAAACAAATTAATATGTATATAAGGTGCTTAAGACAGAACCTGGCCCTCCGTGAGGGTTAGCTGTTATCACCACTATCACCGCGTGCCAGGCATTTTCTAGGCCTATAGGACAGTCCTTCTAGGACTGAGGCACTCGTTTCCAGCTACATGGAGTTGGTGCCACTGGGTCTCAGCTGAGTCCCTTCCCAGGGACCACCCCAGGCAGAAGGGGGGCTGTTGCCCAGGGTTCCTCCTCCTGCACGGGGGCAACCATGTCCCATGACTGGTTCATAGTCTGAAAGGCCAGCTTGTCCCTCTGCCCGGTCCTGCATCCCTTCCAGGAACATTCCTGAATGAACCCCAGAGTCTGTTTCTGGAAAAATCTGACCTAAGACCCTAGCTTTAAAAAAGACTCCATCCCCACCCTCATGGAGTTCACACTGTAATGGGGAAAGCATACATTGTGTTCATAAATAAGACATTCCAGATTGTCCCTGGACTCATGGAGGGCTGTGACCTGTGTGCAGAATGCAACTGGTGCCCCCACCAGCACCTACATCCTGTGTTGCTCCAGGGTGCTGGGTGATCAGGCTGCCACAGGCTGCCACAGCGCTGAGGCATGGTGCCCACATCTCAGAGCTGCAGTAACCCGCTTCCTGCCCATCGCTAAAGAAGAAACACCTTTTTCTCTGTGCCCTCCCCGCCCCCATCCCGCCTGCCCAGCCAGCTGGCACTGTAAGGGTGCTGAGAAGAAACAGGAGATCTCCCTGTCTACTGCTTCAGTGACTGGACACCCCAGCCATCCACAGGGCAGGCTGAGGATCCATCAGGTGCCCCCTTCGCCCACTACCCTGCCCTCATCTGGGCAGCCCACATCTTGCACCTGGGCCCACCTTTTCATCCACATCATGAAACCACCCCCGTCTCCTCTATCACGCCAGGCCTGAGGCTGGCTCTCACAGTGTCATTTCTGTCTCTTGCTCCTTTTACTGTATCCACTGGGCTTCCAGCAGCAGGTGTCAGGTGCAACTGAGCTCCTTTTGTAGAAGCACCCAGCCAATTAGGCAAGGTTGGCTCAACCTCTCAGCTCAGCCTCTATCAGTGGGAACTCATCTCTCCGAGCCTTGGCTTTCTCATCCGTCAAATGGGAAGCATCCCGCCCACTCCCAGGGATCTTGTGAGGATGTAAGAAAGTGACACCTGCCAGGCACCCTGCACTGCCTGCCATGAGGGTGGTGCTCATGGACCCCAGTCCCTGCCACTGCCACCCAGACCTGCCTCCCCTGCGCCAGGTTTCTGCTGCTGTGTCCCTTTTTCACCAGGCATCCCACCTCATGAGTTCCAGAGACATCTATGAGAACACAGTTACCTCCTTGTGTTTAAATGCTACATCACCTGCCCTGGCCTCACAGACGTCTCAGACTGGGAGTGGTCCCACCAGGAGTCCTGGACACCCCTCCCCTATTCTCTCTGTCCCTTCTGTAGACTCTGCTCTCACGGTTTGGTCTGGTGGTGTTTCTGCTACTGCGCCACCTTTGGCTAAAAGCCCCACCCCACCTGGCATCACGGCCCCTCTGATCTAAAGCACCACTCTCGCCAGTACACCAAGGGGCCCCTGCCTCACCTCTTATGCCACAGGTGAGGTGGTTTATCTACATCTTCCCCCTAGTCCAAACACAAGTCCTCAGCACTTTATATACATTAAATCCTTTAATCTTCATAACCACCCTGATTATTAAGCTCCATCTTACTAATGAGGAAACTGAAGCCCAGGAATGAAGCCACTTGCCCATGGACACAGAAAACTTGAATTTGGGCACCACCATTACACAGACTGACTCTCAGAGAGATGCCACTGCAGTGTCCCCAGGCCCCATTCTCTGTGGAAGACACTGGCGCTGACAAAATTGGGCATCACACTGTCCACCTCTCTGTCATTTGCTCCCCTTAGATGGGAGGTTAGTTTAGAGACTCCTGGCAACTCAGCAGTGAACCATCCAGAGGAGCTGTGCCTCAGCCCGTTTTCTGTTACCTATAACAGAATACCTGAAACTGGCTAATTTATAAAGAAACAAAATTTGTTTCTTACAGTTCTGGAGGCTGGGAAGTCCAAGGTCAAGGGGCCAGAGCTGGCGAGGGCTTTCTTGCTGGTGGGGACTCTCTGCAGAGTCCTGAGGAGCTGATCCCGTGGTGAGGGGCTGTATGCTAGCTCAGGTCTCTTTTCCTCTTTTTACAAAAGCACCAGCCCACTCCCATCATAACCCATTAATCCATTAATCCACCTCTGGACTCTGCAGAGTCCCCACCAGCAAGAAGGCCCTCACCAGATCCAGCCCCTTGACTTTGCACTTCCCAGCCTCCAGAACTGTAAGAAATAAATGTTGTTTCTTCATAAATTAACCAGTTTCAGGTATTAATCCATTAATGGATTAACCTGTTCATGACAGCAGAGCCCTCAAGACCCAATAACCTCTTAAATGCCCCACATCTCAATACTGCCACACTGGGGATTAAGTTTCAACATGAGTTTTGGAGGGACAAACATTCAAACCACAGCAAATTGCCTCCTTCCTGGATTTGTCATCCTCACCACATGTTTTTACCATCTAAGGCCCTTCCTCTGAAGCTCAAGGAGTGTCCGTGCTCCTGTTGACAACTGAAAGACCCACATGCCCCCCACAGCCAGCACCCTGGAGCTCCCCTCTGCCACCATGAGAACTTTCACCCCCAGCCAGCTTTGAGCTCCTGCCCTGAGCTGGCCTCCCTGCCAGGCCAGAACAGCTCTCTTAGCCACACTCGGTCCTCCAGGAAGGGGGCATGGGCACAGGGGCCGAGACACAGGCCTTGTGCTCAGCACACTCCTCAGCACCAGAGTGTGCTCCATAGAGAACTACTGTCTCTAAGGGACCTACCGGGAAGGGCAGCTGGGACTGTCCTGATGATCTGCAGGTGGGCGCCCAACAGGATGCAGGAGCCTCTCACATACATGTTCTCCCCGCAGGCTCTGTGCATGGTCGGGCCACAGGCCTGGGGGCAGAAGCCTATGAAAGAGGGGCCCTCAAACACCCCCTCCTTCTGTCCCCCAGGCCCTACCTGTCCCCTCATGACCCTCCCGTAACCCAGGACCACTCACCAGCAGCTGGGAATGGTTGGTGGAGGCTGCCAGAGACAGGTCTAGGGACATATTCACAGCCTCTGGGGGGACTGAGGGGACAGATACACATGTCACACCCCATCATCTGGGGGGAAAGTCCAAGCTGGGGTATACTGGGGCCAGGAAGGTTGAGAGTCCGATCCCTCGGTCAAGTTACTCACTGTTCAGTGAGATGGGCTGGCACTGGCCAGTGGGAGTTGCACAGTCATACAAGCGTCCTGTGTGGTTGACCGCCAGCACCTCCGGGGGGGCACCCACCACAAGCCCGGAAGAATGACCATAACGCACAATTGCAAGAGGGGTGGGAACAGGGGAACTTGGGGGCAAGGAAGCATCTTGCAATGGGAAAATAAGACTTTTGAGGAAGTTCTTGGCATTTGCCACTTTGGGAAGCTGCCCTAAATCAGTGCTCAGGTTTAATCCACATATGCCTAAGCACCGTGCTGGGGCTTTCATTGATCTGGTTTTTTTTTTTTTTTTTTGAGCATGCATACATAAGTATATGTGTAGTTATGTACATAAATGGTTTGTATTTTTTTAACATTTGCCCAAAATAAAACTAAACACAAAAATGGCATTTCCCAATCATGAGTAAGTACGTTTTGTTTCTGAGATGCCATCACGTTGAGACACCCAAGAAATAGATCACCTCAAGTTAAATGGAACAATTTCCTGAAGCCATAAGCTTTCAGAACAAATATCTGATTCTATAATTAACTGAACAAATTTAAATATAATGTAAACATTATATGTTTAGCTCAGTTGGTTCGAGCACAGTATTATCAGCCAAGATCAAGGGTTCAGATCCCCACACTGGCCGGCTGGCAAAAATATAAATAAATAATTATAATGTAAATGCTTTAAATTGAATAATTTAAAGCAGTTGTATCAGAATCCATATCTATATTTATAGTCATATAAATGCAACGGTTTATTTGCAAAACTCCATGACAGGAAAAAATTTTTTAATTTTGGAAACATTTTGTCACTGCCAACAACCTCCTCACTCAGATAAAAAAAGTAGACAAATATAGGCATAATGGACACAACTTAGTTAAACGGGCATTTAAGGAAAGCTATTCTTTCACAGAAAATTGCGATCCCTGTGTGCCATGACTCGTGGAATGTCTAAGACTCAGCTAATGAAAACCTGAACAGGTAGCTAGAGAGGGACCCCTGTGGGACCTGCTGGCCCAAACAGCAAACAAACTACTAATCTAAACTATCAACCTGCATGTTTTTTCCTTACCCAACCCATGCCTTACATGTAGGCTAAATTTTTCAGTATTTGGGCTATGATTGAACAGAAGCCAGGAAAAACAATAACTTCGTAGCGGTCAGAATGTTACCAACCGACTAATACTGCTTAATGTAAAAGCTGGTGAATGATGATCAAGAAATAGTTTTATATTCCTTTTTTTAAATAGGGCCTGAAAACAAATTGATGATGACGGAAGTTGGAATAGTGGTTATCTCCGGATTTGTTGGGCGTTGGACGATCAGGAGGGGCCCAGGGGAACTCTGCTTGTGAGTTTGCAAGTATGTGTACCCAGGTAACCAGCATCTGATCAGTCTGCTCTAGGTGGGGGTTACCAGGTAACCACATATGTAAAAATTCATTGAGTTAGACTCCAGGTTTGTGCATTTCAAAACAAGCAAAAAACAAAACCCTGCACATGTTTCCACCACCCCCACCTGCCAGCTGGGGGAGGAAGGGGATGCCTTTAGCTCTCAGTGCCCTCTGCATCTCCTGGTGCCAACTGACCTCTGGGACTCACTGCCAACATCACCTCCTCTGCAGGGCCTCCTGGAATTAAGATGAGCTCCTGGAGGCAGGACCAGGTACGTAATTTGTGGATCCCAACACAATATAAAAATGTGGGCCTCTTGGGGTTCACAGGAGCTTTTTCCTTTCTTCTGTGGTATCTCTCTCTCTCTCTCAACCTGTCCTGGTGGTTTTTATTTGCTATTTGATGTCACACTCCCTTGGGATACTCAGGGGATGAGTGCACCTGGCCCTCACCTTTCCCAGCTTGTGCTAGGGCCAGAGGGTGGCAGTGGTCACTGGTAGGGGAGGGGGACCAGCAGTGGAGACCCCTTCCCCTGAGGTGGTGGGAGGCAGGCCACTTGTGAGCCAAGACTCTAGGACCCAACATATCTCCATCATCCCACCAATCTTTATTTACAAAACACTACCAAGAAGCCAGCCCCACCTGGAGCGCAGGTTCCAGGCCTCCCCCACCAAAGAGGTGTCTCGCCTGGAATTTTGTGGCCCTTCCTGGATCATGAGTAATAAATGGTGGTGTCAGGGGCCTCTGAGGAGCCATGGAGAATTCTCACCCATACAGCCCTTCCTCCAGGCCACTTCCCTGGATGCCATGTGTGGCCACCTGCCTGCAGGACATGATGGGGCGGGGTGTGCCTACCGAGATCTGCCAAACTGCACCACACTCTGCCCAAAACTGGCTGCATCCTCTTGGAAGACCACAGGCTCCTCCACATCCAGGTTGAATCCATGATAAGAAGCCAGGGCTGAGGAATATGGAGGGAGAAGGGGAGGTCAGAGAAGCCCCATCCCCTCTGGCCCCCCAGCCTCTGGATACCGCACCAGACTCCAGCCCTGGCTAAGTGCTTGGCCATCTGCTCAGTGCCCGTCCCTCTGCCTCCCTCCCTTGGAAATAATCAAGTCACAATGCAAAGGGCAGCACTCCAGGGAAATGCTCCTCAGAGACACTTCCGGGACATCAAGGATCTGAAATCAGGCCAGTCGCCACCGGGTGCAGTAGATCAGGAATGTCCCTTAAAGATAAGGTGACCATAAAATTTTACTGTCTAAACTGGGAGCTTCTGAGAGTGAAAGGGCACCATTAATCATTACACCAGGGACTGCCCAGGCAAACTGCGGCACATGGGCACCCACTCATACACTGTCCTGATCCGTCTCCTCATACACAGAGACCCCAAAGCCCAGACTGGGGAACAGACTTAGAATCCTGTGATTAATTACTCGTAGCTGTTTGCTTCCCCAGTCCCCCTCTCTTGGTGCCAGGCTCTGAGAGGCTGCATCTGTCTCGTCCTTCAGAGCCAGGTGCAGCGCCTGCCTGAGCTGACCTCTGATTACTATTTGTTGACTGACCCAGACCTGCATGGCAAGCCACTGGAATGGCCAGGATTCCAACCCACTCTCCCGACCCTCAGCCTGTCACACTGCCCTTGCTGGTGGCCAAGTTCCAAAGCCTCAGGGGGTGACATCCTACATTTCAAGGGCTTTTCCTGACTTTCCTACTCCAAGCAGCCATCTTTCCTTCCCATTCCTCAAGAATTCCCAGTTATCTCTGGACTGGGGAGTCAACTCTGCCCCCAAGAGTGGGGAAACTCTAAGGGGGGAGTCTTGTGTGCGGCCAGATAGTGACATGGAAGGTCCAGGCACCAGAACCCCAGGGTCTGGGAAGAGACCAAATGTTTAGGGAGCCGGGATGCTACAATGGCCATGTCCAAGGGAGCCTCACACCCTAACCTTCCTCCCTCAGTGATTCATGTCTGAGCCTGCAAGCAGCCGCTCTGACCCAGCAAGTGGCAGGATGCCCAGGGCTCAGCCCCAGGTGCCTCGAGGCAGGTGGCATCAGCGAAGGAAGCAGTGGGAGTAAGCACCAGGGCATGGTGGGCCCTTCTAGAGGAGACTCCACAGCCAGGCACCAGTGCCCAGAGCTGCCAGACTTTGCTGTTTCTCAAGAGAAGCTGGAAATGCGGGAATTTGTGTGAAGTTTGATTTTCAAATGACACAGGAATGTGGTCCTAATACAGTTTTCAACTTGTGGATTATTCTCTTGGCAGCAGCGGGAGAGCCTGCGTGCAATTAGGACTTGGAAATCCAGGCCCAGGGAGGCAGTAGCCAAGCTTTCCCCCTCCCTGGTGTGGGGATGCTGGACCAGACTTCTCTCACTCACACAGCGCCCACACCAGGGCCCCATGGATGGGAGGGAAGGACCCACGAGACTTTGGGCAGGTCACACTCCTCCCAATTCCAGAACATTCAGGCATGAGGCCCCCTCTCCATCCTCAACTCCTGCTGAGAACCCTAGGAGCTGACCAGCAGCCCCCAGCCTTCCCTACCAGACAGAGACCCCCACAAGGCTTCTCCCTAGTCCTGAGGACCCCCACTCACCACCCAGGAGGAATAGCGCTGAGAGGCCATCCCTGCTCGGGGAGGAAGCGGAGGGCTGGGCATCAAAGCACTGAAGGATGCTCGGTGCCCTCGGGGGGTGGTAGGATCATGACTCAGGGCTCCACGTGGTGTGGCGGGAGGAGGCACAGTGGGGAAGAGGCACTTGGTTAATTATAGAACAGAAGTGGGGACAGAGGCCAAAGACACCCTGGGGAAAAAAGCCTCATACTCTCCCTCTCACCACCACCTGCAAGGATCTGGCTGCCTTCTTCTCCCTCCCCATGCCTTGTGAGCCAGTGGGACCCGGGGGCCCATAGCTCTCTGGGAGGAAGCAGAGCCGATGGCTACAGAGGCCCCTGCACATGGACGTGAGCCTGGGGAGAGGCAGCGCACCCCCTCAGAGTCAGGGGCATGGTGGGGGGTGCTAGGTCAGGGCGCTGTTTTAAAAAGCAAACCCTTCAAAAGGAGGATGGAGAATCAAAATGGTAAATTTATACAGGGGACTACTACTCAACAAAAAATAAGAACAGACTGCAGGTGTATGCAAACAACATAGATAAAATCAATTTTATCTTAAGTGAAAGAAGCCACACACCGGAATACATAATGCATGTTTCTTTCGTGTGAAGTTAAATAAGGAACAGGTAAAACTCATCTGTGAAGGTAGAAATCTGAGGAGTGGTCACCTCCAGTGGTGTGGGGAGGGAACTTTTAACACCTGTTAAATTTAGCATTTAACACTTAATACTTTAACATTTTAAATCGGGGTGTGGGGGCAGGTAGATAAATGAATGCTTGTTATTTATTCTCCGTCATTTTCTGTGTTTGAAATATTCCACAATTAAATGCAAATAAAAATTTCTTCAAAACAAAACAAAACAAAAAGGATCCTACATATAAAAGCCCAGGAACAGACTTTGAAGTTTAAAATATATAACAAAATCCCTGCTTACAGCATAAATTATTTTTGTATATATGAGACAGTTATTAAAAATATTTAAAATGCAGATTAAATGTCAAGTGTAAACAGTATCAAATAGCTTCCTGAATTTTACCTCTGTTTACTTGAGCTGATATTTAATAAACAGAAACAACTAACTTTGGCATATTGACGAGACCCTTGCAGGGAACTGGCCTCTGGTTGTGATCGCTGACATCGGGGCTGACAGATCTCACACAAAAGCCCTCCTTCCCTGCAGGGACTGTCAGGCAAGTTGAGCAGCAGCCTTCTTCCTCTTGTGCCATGGGGTCTGTTGCAGGTGGCACCCCGTCATCCGTTCTGCAGATCTGTGAACTTCTCTCTGTGTTTGGAACCACAAAATAATTTTCTGATGATTCTTCCTAATCCAAAATTTAAAGATCTTTTCATTTCCTCCACCTTCACCACACCTCATCTTTCAGACGTGATCTGGAAAGGTATCAGATTTCCTACATAATACTTAATTTTGGATTTCCTTCCACAAGCAGTGCGTGAAGCTGACATTTTGCTGACTTGAGCAACTGTAAACATTTCCAACTTTGCCTTGACTGTATTATCACTTATCTAAGCAAAAGATTCTTGTTTCCCATTCATTCATTTTTAGAGAACATTAAGGGTAAAATGCAGTAAAATATTCAAAGTCTTGCATAAACTACACACAGCCATGAAAACATCTTACTCCCAGGCCCAGCCCAGAAGCTGCCAGGGCGCTGACTCCCATGGCAGCTGTAGGTGATATTCCTCAAACTCTGGGCATCCTCGGGGGACTTAATGGGACTCTACACTTATCAGAACCATCAACTGTCAGTGAGGTTTTTTTTTCAGTTATACTTAAAAAATAATAAAGCAACATAGCTAATAATCTTCTCAAGTCAGTGTGAGGGAGGACATTTTTGCCATCTTTCACCAGATTGATTCACTCCTGTCTCAGTAATGGAGAAATGATACATCCAGTGTTTTGTTTTATTTTGTTTTTCTTTTGATTTTGTTTCTCCTACTCTTTATTTTGACTAACCAAGAAAATCCCAGCTCACAATTGTAGGTCACCAGGAATGGCAGCATGAGTCGATGGCTGTGTATACTAGTTCTGGGTGTTCAGATAAAACATGAATCCCTCAGTTGTAGAGAAGTGTCTCAGATTACTTTCAGAGATTCGTCAAGTGCTACATCAATGAGTGTTCCACAGAGGAGAGTTTCGGGCTGAGATTTGGAGACAGTAGCAAATGGATCCTAATCCTGGCTTTGGTTGCATTCGATACATCATTCATTATTTGTTTTTCTGATGAGTAAAGAACACTTTCAAGCCAGAAAAAAAGTTTGTAACATAGTTTAGTTTTAAGAAATCCTAATAGCTTCTTAACATTTAAAATGGTGATATTCGCCAGCCCAGCCACAACCGATCTACCGCCGGAAGCCCCCGGGCCCCTCTGCTGGAATGAGCGGGGTGCCACAGGCCTAGACCATGCCCTCCCCCCCCCCGTCTCCCCTTCCACCCCAATTGCTCGGCAAGAACATCTTAAAATGTAAAAATAATAATAATAAATAAGTAAATGTTTTAAATAAATAAAATTGTGATATTTGGGCCCTAGAGAGACAGGTTTAGACTGTTTAAGATACTGAATAATACATCAGTGAGATATGCAGCTTGAACAAATCACTTAGAATTGAAAACCTGGACTATTGGGCATCATCAGGGTCTGAGAAAATGTTTAAATCTCATTAGTCATTTTCTTCTCTTTTTTTTTAAAGACATAACTGCAGTATATAATCACATTTTAAAAATCAATAGTAATTCCTTCATATAATCAGACATTAAATATGTTTAAATTTCTCCAGTTCTCTCCCTCTCCCTTTCTTTCTTACAATTGATTTGTTTACATCAGGATCCAAATAAGTTCTGCTTGTTGCATTGGTTGCTATGTCAGCTGTCTCTTAAATTGCTTTTAATCTATCCATTGCCCCTTCATCTAATTTTTTCCCCTTTACCTGTTAAAGTTTGCCAGGTCTGGATTTGCCAGCTCCATCCCAGTAGTGTCATTTAACACGTTCCTCCATTCCCTGCATTTTCTGATGATTGGTTGCTGGATCCTGAGGCTTGGTCTCACTCAGGTCAGATTTAGCTTCAGAGGTACATGTTCCTACCACAGGAGGCCCATTATGTCTGATCGTCTGTGACATTAGCAGACATAAATGATCGTTTGCTAGATCCATTATTTCAACAGGCGTTTGCAAAATACCATATTCTAATTTTTTATTTCCTCTTTTTTATTAACTGGGATACTTAAACAGACAGAAATGTTCCCTCCTCAGCTATTTATGGTTACCCTAAGGAACAGTTCACATAGGAAAGACCAGATAAATGCTTGACTCTTCCCTTTTACTTACTAATTTTAGAAAAATGAATTGTTTCCCTGTCATCTTCCAAAGAGACTGAGAGTTTGTTTGCTTTTGATTCATTGTCATCATGGTTTTTGTGGTGATAAGATTTAATTTCTTTCTCTTTCTCATTTGCATTTTTGTTCTACAAGTGGGTTTTGTTCTTTCTTGTGTATTCGTGGTAATAATTATCACTTTTTGGATTCCAGATACAGACTCCCTTGAGGATTTCTTGTAGGGCTGGTCGTGGTGATGAACTCTCATAGCTTTTGTTTGTCTGGAAAATACACTACTTTCCACTCATTTCTGAAGGATAGCCTTGTTGCGTATGGTATCCGTGGCTGGTTTTTTGTTCGTTTGTTTGTTTGTTTGTTTGTTTGTTTGTTTGTTTGTTTGTTTTTAGTATTTTGAATATATCATCCCATTTTCTTCTGGCCTGTAGAGTTTCTGTTGAGAAGTCTGCTGTTAGTCTGATAGGGGCTCCCTTAGAGGTGACTTCATGCTTTTCTCTTGCTTCTTTTAAGATTCTCTCTTTGTCTTTGAGCTTTGCCAGTTTGACTATAATGTGTCTTGGGGAGGATCTTTTTTGGTTGAATCTGTTTGGGGATCTTTGAGCCTACAGGACCTAAAGGTCCATGTCTCTCCCTATACCTGGGAAGTTTTCCATTATTATTTCATTGAATAGGTTTTCCAGCCTTTTCCTTTCTCCTCCCACTCTGGAACACTCATAATTCAAATGTTTGTGTGCTTAAGGATGTCTGCTAGCTCTCTTAGATTTTCTTCATTTTTTTAAAATTCTTTTTTCCTTTTTTTTTTGTTTGTTTGCCTGTGTTATTTCAAAAAGACTATCTTGAAGATCAGAAATTCTTTCTTCTGCTTGTTCTAGCCTGCTGCTTAAGCTATTGATTGTGTTATTTATTTCATTGAATGAATCTTTCAGTTCCATGAGTTCTGCTACATTCTTTTTTAAGGTATTAAGCTCTTCGTAAACTTCCTTCTTCATATCCTGGATTTTTTCCTCCTTTCATTATGTTGTCTAACTGAGTCTTCTTGTATCTTAGTGAGTTTCCTTAAGATTGTTGCTTGGAATTCCTTTTCAGTCATTTCAAGGGTTTCCTGCTCTATAGGGTCTGGTATTTGAGAACTATTGTGTTCTTTTGGTGGTGTCATATTTTCTTGTATTTTCGTGTTTCTAGTATCTCTACATTGATGTCTGGTCATCTGATAGAGCAGTTGCTTCTTCTATTACTCTGGAGTAGGCTTTGAGGACAGAGATGTCCTCTTCTTTCTCCACTGGTGACTTTCCTTGTGTCACTGCAGTTGGGTATTTGGTGGGCTGCCTGCACAGTAGCTGTGGCTACTGCTGTGGTATCGAGCCACTTTTGCAGCAGCCTTGGCTGTGGTGGTGGCTTTGCTGGCCCACCCATGTGGAAGTGGTGTTTTTGGCATGCTCCTTGCCTGCTTCCAGGTGGGGAGTGCTGCCCTCAGCTCCTGCCTAGGACCCTGGGTGTGCTCCTTGCCTGCCTCCAGGAGGAGGGGTCATTAGTCATTTTTAAATCTCATGTAATTAAAATGGAGTATTACTCAGCAATGAAAAGGAATGAAGTATTCCTACATGCAACAATATGGATGAATCTAGAAATAATTATGTTGAATGAGAAAAGCCAAACAAAAAAGAGCAAAAACTGTATGATTCCATTAGTATAAAATCTAGAAAAAGAAAACTAATCTATAGTGATAGAAAATAAATTGGTAGTTGCCTAGGTATGGGGGAGGAAGGGATTAAAAAGAGGCAAGAGATTGGGAAAACTAGATATCCACATGGAAAAGAATGAAATTGTGTCCTCACACCATATACAAAAATTAACTCAAAATGGATCAAAGACCTAAATATAATAGCTAAACTATAAAACCCTTAGAAGAAAACATAGAGCAAAAGCTATGTGACATTGGATTTGGCAACAATTTCTGGGATATAATACCAAAAGCATAAGCAACAAAAGACAAAAATGGATAAATTGGACTACAAAATTTAAAACTTCTGTGCACAAAGGACGCAATCAACAGAGTGAAAGGCAACCTATGAAATGGGAAGAATATTTGCAAATCAAATATGTGATAAGTGGTGCACGTCCAGAATATTTAAAGAACTTAAAGAACGCCTACAACTCGACAGCAAAAAAGCAAATGACCCAATTCAAAAGTGGGGAAAGGACTTGAATAGACATTTCTCCAAAGAAGATATACAAATAGTCGACAAGCACATGAAAAGATGACCAAACTCATTAGAGAAATGCAAATCAAAACCACAATGAGATATGGTCTCACCCTCATGAGGATGGCTACTATCAAAAAACAAAACTAAAATAAAATAAAAACCCAGAAAATAAGTATTAAAAAATAAAATTAAATTAAAATATATAAATAAATAAAACTCCCAAGATAAATACTTTCTAAGTACATTGAATTATACCAGTCAGGATTTCTATACTGTATTACACAGTAGCACTAATTCCTATGCTCATCTTTTTAAAAATAAAGTTGGTTATTAAAAGGAAAGAAAGAAAGAAAATAAGTGTTGGTGAGGATTGGAGAAATTGCAACACTTGTACACTGTTGGTGGGAATGTAAAATGGTGCATCCACCATGAAAAACAACATGGCAGTTCCTCAAAAAAAATAAAAATAGAATTATCAAACAACACAGCAATTCCACTTATGGGTATATACCCCCCAAAATTGAAAGAAGAGTCTTGAGGAGATATTGGTACACCCATGTTCATTGCAACATTATTCACAATAGCCAAAAGATGAAAGCAACACAGGTATCCATTGACAGATGAATGGATAAACAAAATGTGATATAGACATACAATGGAACATTATTCAGCCTTCAAAAGGGAGGAAATTCTGGCACATGCTTCACTATGGTTAAGCCTTGAGAACATTATGCCAAGTGAAATAAGCCAGTTGCTAAAGAACAAACACCGTATGAACCCACTTATATGAGGTACCAGAGTAGTCAAGTTTATAGATCAGAAAGTAGAATAGTGGTTGCCAGGAGCTGTGGAGAGGGGAGAATTGAGAGTTGTTTAATGGGTATAGAGTTTTCAGTTTTACAAGATTAAAAAGAGTTCTTGAGATTGGTTGCACAAAAACGTGAATGCACTACCAATCTGTACACTTAGAAAAAGGGTTAAGATGGTACATTTTATGTTATGTGTATTTTACCACAATTAAAAATGTTTAAGTTTTTAAAATCCCAAATGACTGTCTTTTCCTTTTACGTTACATCAATGTGAAAAGCACTCTCCTACTTGCCTATTTCTCCATACAACACTGAACACCCAATGGTCATGATTTAATGAGATTCACAGTTTTCTCTCTTTCCTTAAACATTGAATCAAGGCTGAGAGTTGTATTGTTAACTGCCTTGTCCTCTGTGAACAAAACCCTGTGAAGATCAGCCTCTTTAGGCCATCACCCTATCAGTAGTGATCCCACCTCATCTTTTCCACTGCTCACAGCATTAACAACTAACCAACCAAGCCTTGCTTTCTGTCACTCAGGTTTTCAGTGATAAAAATTCATCAAGCACTTCTCCCACATATATGCATTGCAAATATCCCAGAGCTGATTCACACTTTGCACATCAGTTACTCAGTCTAAGTATGAAGTGACATGTTTACTCTCCCACGTACAAGAGATAATCATTGCTATTCTATTGTATACCTTTGACATCACACAATGTCTGGGCTTATCCTTGATAAAAGAATTTTTCCCACAGCTTATTCTTCAAACAGATTTTCAAGACACTGTAGGTTGCCTGTCCAACAGCCACCAGCCCTGCCACCCTCTTCCTGCCTGGCCGAGTTATCTCTTATTATTAAGCCTGCAAAAAGCAGATGCTCATTTTCTCAGCACTTCATGCAGTCAAGGGGATGTAATTTTGACTCAATCCTGGTTTATGGGCCATAAGGGGAAATATGAGAATTTACAGAAAAGATTTACCTCCCTGATAAAGAAAGATGTGAGGAGAAACTGTCCTCCTTGCCTTTGGAAGAAGTAATCTGAGGACATAATGCCTGGAGCTATGGCAGCCCTCTTGCAACCATGAAGGGATGGTAAGGATAAAAACCACACAAAGATGACTGATGGAAGGTTGGAAAGAATTGGCATCCTAATGTCATTGTTGAGCCACTGAATACAAACAACAGCCTGTACCTTGACCTCTTGTGTAAAGACCCTTTATATGCTCTTATGCACTTATGTTTTGCTATGTTTGTTATATTTTCTTACATTTTGTTATGTTATACTTTTAGGCACTGTTACCTATGTCAATCAAAGTAAAATAACGACGGGTGGAGGATAAACAAAGAAAGTTTATTTGAGAACTCGTAAATGATTCTAGAATCCAGCAACACGCCAGATCATAATGGTTCAGAATGCTCCACCTCACCACATGTGCAGGTCATATTTATAGTCCAAGGAAACAAAGTGACATACAGAAACACCTTGATTGGTTGCAATCTGCATTTGCCTTATATGGTCATGTTTTGGCAGCATTCAGCCTCTGATTGGCTGGAGGTTCAGTTGCTATGATTGGCTGAGACTTAGTTGCTTGGTTACAAGGGTATACTCTTAGGTTAAGTTACAGACTGTTTATACATCAAGTTAGGTTACATTTCACTATCCGTGAAGAAACCTTTAAGTGAAACCCAAAACATGTACGGAGGCAGCTTTAGGCCAAACTTGTGTCAGAGTGTTCCCGTTAAAACATGACGGAAGCTCAAGCTGAGGTGGCCTCTCACTCCGTCTTAGGTGCCTTAACCAGATCGATGCTATTTTCTTTGCCACTTGCAGCCAAAGCAACCTTCCAATTCGGGCATTAACTTGATTGCTGTTTTTATAAGCTTCTTGGAAATTATGTGACTTGTACCTGCTTCTGCTATAAGAGCAACTTTGTTATGTCACTGTAGTTTTGCCATCTTCTCTGTATTTAGTAATAACATTAATCAATTTTGGATGGGAAAGCAATATGTTGTAGATGTTCTAAGAAATCTGTTGCTGTACCTGCGAGGTCATTATGCTTTGTTTGAAAATGTCATGAAGCTTTGATAGCTTCATGCTACTATTTGACAAAATTTCATAATGGGCAATAGCCTAGGAGCACATACATAGCAAAACCAATAAAATCCAATTTTCAGATGGTATAGTATTTTCTAGGTATATTTTAGTTTTTGGCTCACAATCACTCAATCCAGCATTCTTACATTCCTATATTATATGTGCACTAGACTTAATTTAAAAAGTCAATATTGATTTTGAAGACATTATTCTAAGTTGTAGCAATTTTGTTGTTGTTTTTGTTTGTTTTTTAATCACAGCAGTCATGCTTCAACAAATCACTCTTGAGCCATTGATCCATTTCTGTGATTTGGTGATATAATGCAACACAGTAGCAACCCTGAAAAATACAAATGTACTGAATGTAAACCATAACAGGCGGAGGGAAATTATGTGGAAATAACACCTTTTTGCCTGATTATTAGACATGAGCTCACCGTAGCCCTTGAAGTCCATGTGCAACCTTTAAGTGCACAATTATTAAGGATATAGCAGTATTTCTATGCAAATCACCAGTTTCAAATGTTTGAGATGTATGGGGATAAAATTTGTTTCTCGCTTTTTCTCTTTAAAACTTACCACTTAGGAGATCATCAGTGACCCCCCAGTGGTTCGTGGAACACATTTTGAGAAACATCACTCTCTAGGGCCAGATTCTCATAAAGTCTTATTGTCTGAGGCCCTACCTGAGATATTGCATAATAATTGGGGCTTCTGGGGATTAAAAAATCTTCAGAACTCAAAGGGATTTTGGACCCTGTGACGGTGTATGGAGGAGATATTTTTGGATGGAAGTGAAGGGCCACTTTCCAGCTTCCCTTCAAATCACATGATCAATTGCCTCCTCTTTCTGTTTATCTAACTAAAATATTCACATAGCCCAAGCACCTTGGTGGTGGCAGCAGCAGTGGGATCCCTCCAAGGTGTCCTGCCATTTGTTGACATCCATCTCAACAAATGCCAAGTACCACAATGAGCCTTATGCCAATGTGAGTGACATAATAATAGGAATGACCTGATTGGGGACAGCAGGTCCCTGATGTGGGACTCCAAAGTGCTCTCCAATCATTAAACATATGTAACCAGTGTCCCCTTCAGCACATCCTCGGATTTGTAAGAAACGCCTGCATAGAGCTTCACTCCAATGACCTTTCCAGATGGGAGAGTAGCCACTGAGGGCTGCCCCTTCTCTTTCCTTGTCCCCTCCCCCACTCCAAGCCAACATGACAGTTCCATCAGCTTCCTCAGCAACAGCCCTGAGGACAGAGTGAGTACATTAAGGAGTCAGCTTATTCCCAATATAGGGATGTTCATAAACCCCACTCTGGTTAACTGTCTTGTCCTGGCCCCAGGTCAGGGTCCGCTATGGTAAGAGGACCTCATGGGCATCATTGTCCAGGAGTCACATGCGTAAAAGGCCTTGATTTTATACTTTGACATATTTCCCAATAAAGGTACATACATTTTGTCTATTCATGTTTCAATTTATTAATGCAAACATTCAAAATACACATTTTTATATTCATGTTCTGGCATTTCTTCATTTACTATATTTGGAGCCTAAAAAATAAAAGTGGCCTGGGTCTCTTTTGACCCTGTAGCTGGTTGAGCTACAGTGGCACTGGGGCAATGTCCCTCCCTCCCAGCCAGCAACACTGACCAACACTGGAAACCAGCTTTAAAAATTCCAAAGTGTGGACATTTCATTCCCAATTCAGTTTGAGAAATCTGGACTGAGATTCCCAAGATGAAGCTAAGAGCTGATGTTGATAGCATTTTACTAGAAATGAGGGTAACGAGAGGCACAGAACATCTCATGCTGTGTGCTCTGAAGTCCACCTTCTGGGGAGGGAACAGGTCTCCTAACACGAAGCTGGAGAGTTTGGACATTATGCTGAGAGTAATGGGGAGCCACTGAGGGTGGATGAGGAAGAGCGGCTTCAGTTCTGTACTTTAGAAAGGTCATTGGCAGCTAGTGGAGAAAGACTGGAGCCTGGGGCTATTGTCCAGGTATTTCTAGGTAGAAATCCCAAGTCAAGTCCTCTGGGGTGGCAAGGCAGGGACCCTGTCCTGAGGGTTTCCAGTTGGAGCCTTTATGAAACAAATGTCCCTTCCCAGGCAAGACACTGCACCCTCCCAAAGACAGAAGGCACCTGATGCCAGCCTCCCTCAAGCCTGACTCAGGTGAGAGTAACAGTATTGGGAAACCTCTCAGGGAAGAGCAGGTGCAAAGGGGAACAGGAGATAGTTCCTCACTGGGCAAGTTGGGAGTCTGATGTCGCATTTTCTGGAGCAACCTGTCCATTTGCTTCCTCCATCATTTCCTTGTACCGGCGTTTGAAAAAGCCAGCCTGTGGGGAGGAAGAAGAAGAAAACAGGAAGTTCAGTGTGGGACAGGAAGAGCGATGATGGGTGGGGGAGGGTGTCACCACTTCTGGAGCCCCTGCAGTGTTCCAAGTACTGCACCAGGACCTTTATGCACATTGTGTCATTTAGACTTAGCCAAAATTCTGTGAGCTGGGCAGAATCACCTTCAGACTGAGAAATCAAAACCCAGAGTGGACCAGGCATTTGCTGACGGTCAAAGAAAGGAAGACTTGCTGGTGGCATCAACATTCAGACCCAGGTCTGTGCTTTTCTATTACAATCTGCTGACCAAGGAATCACATAGACAGGCAGAGATGAGTGGGAAAGAAAGGGCGAGAGATGGGAGGAGGCCTGAGAGTCAGACAGGAAGGCACAAACCTTGGGGACACTTAGATTCTGGGGATATCAGAGGTGGGAGTAGTTTCTCACATGAAGTGACCTAGCGAGAATGTGCATCTGATTTCAAGGTGAGCTCTTCCTCACACTGTAGAGAGCGGGGTCAAATGCTACTCGTGTCAAGATGGGGGTGAGACCCTTACCTTGTAGAGTGCAGCTGTGACAAGCGCCAGCAGCAGCAGACCTCCCACGGAGCTGCCCACGATCAGGGGGATGGGGTTGTGGACCTCATACTTCTCCAGCACCGTCTCCATCTGCAGTGGAGGTGACCCCATCAGAAAGTATCAGACCTCATGCTTTCCCAGACTCACCCCAGCACCCACAGCCTCTAACTCCCCGCCCTCCCTACCCCCACCCTTCTCCAGACCCTGCTGCCAGGGGTGAGATGCAGAAGCACTCGTGCACTCAGGGACAACTGTCCTGCACAGAGACCCTCACCCCTCCTCCCTCCAAGCTGCAACCCCCCAACCAGCATCACGGATTTAGCACCAGCCTGGCCACTGCCCACCACACACTCACTACCTGGGCTCTCACAAACGCCTCCTGTCCTGGAAGCTGGGAGTACATAGATGTGTCAAAAGTGATTTCAGCCACACTCACAACCAACACCTTCTTCTGTTGTGTCTGCAAAACAAGGGTATGCGGGGAGCTGTGGAATTAGCTCTGGGGATGCTCAGATTTCCAGAAGTGTCCTGGCTTGAGGATGGGCACAGACACATCCGGTCCCACCCAATCTGGGCGAGGGGCTCTGCTCTTGGACCTACTCACCTGGCTGACCCAGCCGAAGCTGAGGTTGCCCTGCAGGATGAAGTCAAGCTCTTCCTGGACGCCAAAGGAGGGGATGTCACAGCGGAACCTCAGACACTCAGCAACAGAGCAGTCCTAGGGACAGAGAAGTGGCATCGGGCCAGAGAATGTTGTTTGAAGGTAGAAAACTGTGTGATCTGAGGGACGCAGTCGCATCTGAATACAGGAGGCTGCTTGGCAGGTGTCCTTCTGAATGTAACATGCGTTCCTGAATTAAATTCCTCTGATGCGTGGCTTAAAGTGGGGGACCGCCCAGAGCCCTCCTCACCAGCACAGGATTCTTCTGAATGTGAGTCAGGAAGTTGGACTCTGTGGGAGATATTCTCTTCGAGGAACACTGAATGGACGGGTTCTAGGAGAAGACACGGAGAACACGAGTCTCAGTTGGGACATCAGGGATTCATGAGGGACATAGGGAACCCAGGTAAAGGGCACTGCTGGAGGAGCCACACACAGTCCTTGAGTACCTGGGGGCAGGAGACCTCCACCTTAATCCACACAGCTGCCCTGTTCAACTCCACAGGCACCCAGAAGTTGACGCTGACAGGCAGGTCTCTCCGTCCCAGGTTGTTCACCTGCACAGAGGGCGGTGAGGCAGAGGCCACACCCCAGCCCACCTCCCCACTATGCTCCAGCTCCCAGGCCCACCCCAGCCCCAACCCCAGCCCCTGAGTCTCAGCCACTTACCTGGTATCTGTGCTTGGCCACACCACTCTCCTCCTGCTCTGAGGCTGAGAAGTTGAGGTACTTGGTGGACTGTTCGTGGCTGGAGAGAGAAAAGGCATGGGTGGAGGAGCATGATGGGATAGGTAGTCGGTAGGGCCTTGGAGAGACCTGAAGATGGGGTCCTGTTTGGGTGGCTGAGGTGGAATAAGGGAGGGTCTAGGAAGCTGGGCTTTGAAATGGGTGCAGAGTTCTTGCAGAAGCTGCCCATGGAGGAGGCTGCCAGGAGCCTGGGCAGGGGTGCAGGGAAAGGGGCTGACTTGTTGCACCTCAGTTTCCCTGACAGTGCTTCGTAGGCATGTAGGCACAAGGGACACAGCAAAGGCCTGGGGAGCCTCAGGCCGACGCTGTGGACCAATGCCTGCTGAGCACAGCCCTTTTCTGGTCTCCTGCAGTCCTTCCCTGGGGGCCCCTCTCTCCTGTTTCCTTGGCTTTTCTGGGCCTGGGGCTGGGAGGTAGGGAAGGCCCAACAGCAGACTCTTCACTGGGTCTCAGTACTTCCTGAGGCCTGCATGGGCCCAAGCCTGGAAACTAGAGGCCAGCCCAGACCCTCACATGTGACTGGTCTCACCACTGCCCCTCACAGCTCCACTCCTGGGGTACCTGTCCTTTACCTCATAGTCCAAATTCCAGCCCACCACTCCTGCTCCAAAGCCTCATTTTTCCTCCGCCAAGGGACTCTCCAAAAAGCACCCCAGCCTGGTCCTGAGGGCCCCTCTGAGTGCCCTCACCCAAGAGTTATAGCACAGCATGTGGCTGAGCTGTTGGGCCACACAGGCCCAGGGTGGGTTGCCCCACCTATGGCCCCCACAAGGAGGTATGAGTACCCCCACCGCACACTCCAGTGAACAGCTCAGAGCAGGCAGCTGGCTGGGAGCGCCACATGCACAGGTGCACATGGAAGAGTGCAGCTGGAGGTAGGAGCAGAGCATTGACGAGGCGTATCCCACAAGGGCAGGGGTTTGTGTCTGGTTTCCATTACACGTCATAGGGCCTCAATACATCTTTGCTGAATGAATGTATGGAAAGTAACCACAGCTCTGTGCCTGGCACACAGGGAAGGCCAGGAAGGCATTTGATGAAGGAAGGTATCTGCTCGGACACTTGGCTTGACTTCTTAGCTTCAAAAACTTCATCTAACACTCCTGGGAAGCGTATTAAGGCCCTATCCTTTCATCCAGCTTCTTCCTGACACCCAGCTGCTGAAATAGGCAGGTCATCTGTCCCTGTCCTTCCCCAAGGGGACTGGGAAAAGAGGGAGGGGGTCTAAAAGCCCTGCAGAGTACGAGTCTGTTCCTCGCAAAGATTTGTCTTGGCCAAGTGCCAGGGGCCACTCTGAGAATCACAGCCAGCCAAGCCTGATGCTGTGGACCCTTCAGTGTTTAGTTGAGGTCTCCCTCTATAGAAGACCCTCTTGGTAACCCACATGGCCCCAGGGTACAGAAACACATAGCAGCCCTTGATGAGATTCTGGCTTGTGTCAGGGTAACCTTGCTTCCCAGTAAAGCTGTGAGAACCTCAAAGATAGGGACATGTCTCATATGTCCCAGGGCACCAAAGAGAATCTTGGGGCTTTTGAGAAAGGCTTCTAAATACCTCTGTTAAATGTAGGATATGATGATGATACTATCACAATTATTATCATAACTAGCCTGAGATAAACTCTCATTGATTAATAAGTACTGCCAGCAGTGAAAGGGTGAAAGGTGGCAATAAAACCCAAAACATCCCAGATATTTGGCTTCTGCAGGGGGAGAGAACCACCCTCCCATCTCCCCATCAGGGTAATGGGGAACCCTTTTGAGGTCACAGTGGGGCACCTGCTGATCACGGTGTAGACGGCGTACTTCACCGGAAGCTCCAGCTGGAAGGTGGTCTTGCTGGTCCTGGGGGTGTTGTTCTCACTGAAGAAAGAGGAGGTCCAGTTGCTGGGGGCCCCAGAGGAGGAGGCTGGGCGTGAGGTGGGGTGAGGGGCACTGCCTGGCTCACCTGCTCACATTGGCTGTCAGGAGCAGCCGGTCACCCAGCACAGCCTTGGGGGAGACGTCAAAGGTAGCCAAGAATGTGATCTGAGGAGAAGGCGAGAATAGAGGGAGGTCAGGGGGAGTAAGATGGGGTGGGGGCAGGGGGCTAGGGGTGGGTGCATGCTGACCCTGGTGCCCCCCTGGAAGATGATGTGGTTGATGCTGCATCTGGTGGTCCAGGTGTCCTGACTCCCATCTGGGGCGCTGTCACACGTCAGACGCAGGGAGCGCAGCCGTGGGTGATTCTAGGCAAAGGTAGGTGAAAAAGAGCAGATGAGCATCTGTCAGTGTTCCAAAGACATTCCATGAAGCAGTGACACGGTGTCCTGGCATCTCCCTTAAGGTTGTGTTTTTTAAAGATCCTTAGACACTATATGGTCAAACTTCCTCTCCAAGCAGAAATCTCAGATGTATTAGAATTTTCCTTCTTTTTATTTCTTGTTATTTTTAAAGGGCTTCTCTTGTGGAAATTTTGAAACATACTCAAAAGTAGAGAGACTAGAAAATCAATCTCCATATCTATTACTCAGGTTGTTACCAACATTTTTCTACTCTTGTTTTATTCAACTGCTCTCCACTATTTTTTCTGGATAATCTAAAGCATATTTCAGACATCATATTGTTTCACCCAGAACTACTTCAATGTATACCAATGTATAGTTTTTAACATAGTCATGAGACCCAACAAATCACACTCAACAAAATGAAAAATAACTTTTTAGTATACCAGTCATGTGCAGTTTTCCTAAGTTGTCTCCCAAATGTTACTTTACAGCTCATTTATTAAAATCAATGTCCAGCAAATGTGCATACATCGCATTTAGTTGATATGTCTAGGAGCACTTGCAGTGATGGGGTGATCTCCTCTCACAGGCTAGAGATCGCCTTTCCTAGTGTGTTCTCTCATGCATTAATCCAAATATGCTCCTGTAGGGAATACTAGACTAAGAGAGACATAGCAGACATACCTGGTTTAGATCTTAGTTCAAATAAATCAGGGGTAAAAAGACAGTTGTGGGACAATTAGAGAAATGTGAGTGACAATGATCTAAATACCAAGGAATCATGTGTTTTACTAGATGTGATAATGGCATTGGGGTCATGTAAGATGTCCCCACTGTTCACAACTATACAGTGTGATTAGTCCATTTTCTGCTGCTATGACAGACTATCACAGAGTGGGTAATTAATAAACAAGAGGTGTTTATTTGGCTCACAGCTTTGGAGGCTGGGAAGTCCAAGAGCATGGTGCTGGCATCTGGTATCTGAGGTGAGATTCTCTCTGCTGTGTCATCTCATGGCAGAAGGTGGGAGGGCATGAGAGTGCCCACGAGAAAGGGGGCTGCTATGGTTTGAATGTGCCCTCCAAAGCTCATGTTAAAACATCATCCCCATCGTGAGTGTTAATAAGGTAGGAGATCAACTATGGTATTTGAAAGGTGCAGCCTTTAAGAGGTGATTGGCTCGTGAGGGCTCTGCCCTCGTGAATGGATTGATCCATTAATGGATTAATGGGTTATCACAGAGTAGACTGGAGGCTATATAAGGAGAGGAAAAGAGCACATGAGTATCCTCAGCCCCCTCACCATGTGATACCCTGCGCTGCTTTGGGACTCTGCAGAGAGGCCCCACCAAGCAGAAGGCCCTCACCAGCCTCCAAAACTGTAAAATATAAATTCTGTTTCCTTACAACTTACCAGTTTCAGGTATTCTGTTATCAGCAACAGAAAACAGCTATGACAGGGCCCAAACTCATCCTATTATCAGGAACCCACTCCTGTGATAACAGAATTAATTCATTCACGGGGCAAAAAGCCCTCATGACCTAATCACCTCTTAAAGGTCCCACCTCCCAGCACTGTGGCACTGGGGATTAAGTTTCCAACACACGAACTTTGAGGAACATGATCAAAACACAGCACAGTGAAATAAGGAGGTGCAATGATGACCCGATGTCTAGCATTTGTTCTAAAATACTTTAGCAAAGGAAAAAACATAGATGAAACACATGTAGCAAAATGCTGATAATTGCTGAATCTGGGTGGTAAGTTTTGGGGAGGTTTGTTGAACTACTCTCTACTTTTGTAAATGTTTAAAATTCTTCATAATAAAATTTTTGTAAAATAATCTATTTCTTTTTGATTCCCTGTGGTCCTAGTTCTGTCTTTTAGCACAAGGACTGGCAAAAGACAGCCCACCAACTATTTTTCTAAATAAAGTTTTATTGGATCATAGCTATGCTCATGCATACCCTCGTTCATATCAATGGCTGTTTTCACTCCACAAGAGCGGAGCTGAGTAGCTGTGACAAACCGTACAGCCCACAAAGCTGAAACATTTACTATCTACCCCTTTATAGAAAAAGTTTGCCAAACCCTGATTTGGAGTAAACAGTACATTCAATCCCTCCTTCTACAGAGCAGTGTTTTAAAATACTCAAAGGCTGAGATGTGCTTTCCTTTAAAAGTGAAATATTGTTATGAAATGGAACACAAAGAAATTTAAGGCAGGGTTTTATCTCTCTCCATATTAGTGGTCTTCTGGGAATTTATTCCCAATAGTCAGAGTCCTTAAAATGCAATGCCCAAAGTTGAACCCCATGTGAGCCCAGGCAGGCCCCAGGCAGCATGGCTGCATCCGTGCAGCCAAGGCCAGCCCAGGCTCTTGGCACATGAGAGGTTGCTAAGCATCAGCAGCTCTGCCTGAGCTTTGAACCCATCAGCCTCTTCCTTCCCCAGAGGGAGTACCTGGATCCCTGCCACGCGGCGATAGGACAGCCCTGCCGGGTAGGAGAAAGTGACTGTGGTTCCATAGGAGTCCTCGCCATCATTCCACACAGTCACTTCTGCATTGAGCTCCAGGTTACTCCCCACCACCAGGGTCTTCAAGCTGGATGTTGGGGGTGTGGGGGAGATGATTCTGTGACTGAGACTGGAAATAGTCTGGGGATAAAATGCAGGCAGGGAGGTGGGAGATAGGGCACAGGGGACCTGGGTCCCAAGTACAGGGCAGGAGTGTTAGAGAGCCAGGGACAGGAGACCCAGGTTCCAGGAGGGAAGCTGGGGTGCCAGGGCAGGTCTCAGGGGGAGGAAGCTCACCCTGAGAAGTCAAAGGAGATGCCAAGGTCATCCTGGCAGACGTGGTCAGCTCCACAGTTCTTCTCAAAGGGGAGCTGAGAAGGAAGGCAGCAGGGGGTTTCCCCTGAGATCCGGAGCCCACCCTGTCCACGCCCTCAGGGACACCCCAATCCCAGGACTCACAGAGGCTGTGAGGTATCTCTGAGCATCCACAGCCAGCATGGGCCGGAGGCTTCTGGAGGAAGGGATGGGCTGCGCCACCAGGGAGAAGTTGAGGCGCAGGGTGATGGGGGTCACCGAGTCCTCCACACAGGCCTGCAGGGCAGGTGTTGAACAGAGCGGCGGTCGATGAAAGCACCGTGCAGAGTCACTAGCGCCCCTCTCTGTCCTCTTCCCTGGCTTCATCTTTCTTCCTAGCAGTTATCGCTACCCAACATGCATTATGTAGAAACGTGTGTGTTTTGGCCTTCCCTCCGGAGCTCCCTGTGGGCAATGACTGCTGCGTCCCTGGCCCCTAGGACACAGTGTGGACAGCACCTGTCTCAGAGACAGCTCCATAAATACTGTCCACTGAGTGAGTGAAGGAATCCAGCCCAAGGCCCCTGGATTCCATTTCCTGAAATCCAGCTGTGTGACCTCTGGCAGCTGCAGCTGACCTCGCCCACTCTCTCAGTCACTCAGCTAACGTGGATTAAGCACCTCCAGCATGCCAGGTCCTGTGCTAGGGCTGAGCCACAGGGAGGGCCAGAACACACCCTGTTCTTTCCCACCCAGCCCAGGCCAGTCTCCCAATGTCCAACCCCTGGGCATCGAGTGCCCTCACCGGGAGCTGCAGCCTCACGGGTTCACAGTGCAGACCCAGCCCAAGGACTTGGACTCGAGTCAGAGTCCAGGTCTTCGTCTCCTCGAAAATGGCACGGGGACTCAGGCGGCCAGGGTCGAGGGCCAAGTCAAAGGTCACAGAGCTTTGGAGGTCACCTGTAGAGGAAAGTGGGAGATGGAAGGTTGGGAGAGCCAGGAGCTGCTCAGGTGGGCAAGGGGCCAGCAGACAGGAGCCCTGGGCTGGGGATCCCAGAGGTCAGCATGCCCTGGGCTGGAGGGGAGAAGACTCACCCAGTTGGTTCTTGGGACTTTCGTAAATATGAAGGCAGATGTTGGCTTCGCCCAGGTCCTTGACAGAGGCCACCTGCTCCTGGCACTCAAACAGAGACCTGGCGATCTCTGTAACTGTGAAGCGTATGTTCATCCACACCCTGAGGACAGGTCTGGTCCTGTGGACAGAGCACTGTGCTGAGGACAGACCTTGGCTCCTAGGAGAACAACCTGGAATGTGGAGGGGGGTGGGGGTCCCCATCCACACCTAGGACCACATGAAGAATGTCTGAAGAAGGCTGTTCTCACCTGAGCAGCAACACATGCCCCTGGGCCCCCACGGCCAGGTCCATCAGTCCATCCTGGGTGAGGTCCTGACCCCCGCTCAGTGACTGCCCAAAATGCTGGATCCCGGGGGGAAGCTGGGAGCCCGCAATGCGCTGGCCAGAGAGAGAAAGGCAAGTCAGATCAGGGATGTAGGGAGCACATTGGAAATAAGCAACGAGAGGAACTGGGAGGTAGGAGTGGGGAGGAGATGGCTGGAAAAAGGGAAGTATTCCTAAGAAACCAATGAAGAGTGGCCAGTGACCTGAGTCTCGCTCATTCATTCAGTTGGTCTCTGGCTCCAATTCCGACTCATTCACTTAAGGGCCTTGGGGATTCAATCTTTCTGTGCCTCAGTTTTCTCATCTTTCACATGGGAACAGTAATACCACAGAGTTTAGCTACGAGCATTACATGAGTTCGTTTCTATAGTCCTTGGAATGGCAGCTGGAATATAGTTAACAGTCTGGTATATCATGACAAGTGTTAAATTTGAAGAGATCTCAGAACTCATCCAGCCCCCTCCCATCTCACAGATGCAGGAGAGGCTGGGCGACAGTCCCAGCCTCACAGGGCCTTTAAGAGGCAATTCTAGACCTGAAATCAGACCCTCTGGCCCCAAGCCCAAGGCCCCTTTTTGCTGCCTGTTGCCACCTGTCTCTTCAAAGGACGAGAAGGGCTGAGTTGGGATGGGGACTGGTGGCACCCTCCTGAGCGTCACCTCCCCTATGGGTCCTTCCCCTTGTGTTCCCCTTCCTCCTGTAATGCCACATCCCTCAGAGAACGTGCTCTTTCTTTCTTTCTTTTTTTTTTTTTTTTTTTTTTGTGTGTGTGTGTGGCTGGCTGGTTCAGGGATCCAAACCCGTGACCTTGGTGTTATAAGGCTGCGCTCTAACCAGCTGAGCTAAACAGCCAGTCCTGAATGTGCCCTTTCAATCTCTGAGCAACGGTGGGACTAGAGACATTAAGAGTAATAATAATAAATTCAAAAGAGAAATTTACCAATTACTAAGGGAGTCTAGAAAGGCCAGGTGGAGGCAGAAACAGCACAAACACAATCAAACCTCGCACCCAGTGAAACTGACCTCACTACCACATCCTCACATTCCGTGTGTGAGCTAGTGGAGGTGACGTGAGCCCGTGCAAGGCGACACAGGATGAAGTGGGAAGAAGAACAAGTTGTGTGGGCAGCGAATCCAGAACTTAAAGGGGAACCTCCTGCACTGTTGGTGGGACTGTAAATTGGTGCAGCCATTATGGTAAACAGTATGGGGATTCCTCAAACAACTACAGATAGAACTGCCATATGACCCAGCAATCCCACTGCTGGGTGTATACCCAAAGGAATGGAAATCATCATGTCGAAGGGATACTTGCACTCCCATGTTTATTGCAACACTATTTCCAGTAGTCAAGATATGGAACCAACCTAAATGTCCATTGTCGGATGGCTAGATAAGGAAAACGTGGCATATTTACACAATGGAATACTACACAGCCTAGAAAGGAATGAAATTCTGCCATTCACAGCAACATGGACGAATGAACTTAGAGAAAATCATGTTAAGTGAAGTCAGCCAGGCACTGAATGAGAAACACCGCATGTCCTCACTCTAAGTGAAAGCTAAAAAATAAACAAATAAATTTAAAAAAAAAAAAAAAGAAAGAAAGAAAGAAAGATACGATAATCACAATAATATGTCGAACTTTCAAAAGAAGAGAACAGAACTGAGGTTACTGAAGATGGGTGGGAAAGGGGGAGGGGGAGGGGAGGGATTGATAAAGGGCCAAGAAAAACGATTACGTTGTATAGTGTTGAATACACTAATTATCCTGATTTGAGCATCACATATTACACACAGGTATCGATATTCAACTCTATACCCCACAAATATGTACAATCAACGATGTTACAATCTAAAAAAAAAAAAAAGAAAGGCCTGCTCTTGGAGTCGGGCCTTCTGAGTGTGACCCAAGTGATACGAGGGTCTATGCAGACAGGTGTGTACCTCTAAGCCACTGTGGCAAGGGGCACTTAGACAAACTGGTGTGGACCGAGTGCAGTTTCAGGACAACCTGGGGACCGCTGTTATTCTCAAGAGGACCTCTCACCCTCTTCTTCAGATCCCCTCCAGGTGTGGCCCTGTATTAAGGATGAGTATAACAATAGATTGTGATAATGTAACACCCGTTGTGTGCCAGGCGCCGCTCGAAGCACCTCGCGTGCACTAATTCATCTAATCCTCACAACGGCAGCCTGAGGAGGTCGATCCGTTATTATCACCATTTTACAGATGAGGAAACCAAGAGCAGAGAGGGGAGTAACCTGACAAGATCACACAGCTGGGAAGTGGCAAAGCTGTGGAGACTTCCCTCCATACTTTCATTTCTGTACGAGCTTTTCTGAGAGCTTATGATTTACATGCCATACAACTCACCCTTTAAAGTACACAATTCAGTGGCTTTTAGTATATTCACAGAGCTCTGAAACCATTACCACAATCAATTTTAGAACATTTCCATCACCCCGAAAAAAAAAACCCACACCCACTCATAGTCACTCCCCACCCCTCACTTCCTCCCACAGCCAGCCCTAGGCACCCACTAATCTACTTTCTGTCTCCATAGATTTGCCTATTCTGGGCATTCTACATAAATGAAATCACACACTCTGTGGTCCCTTATGATTGACTTCTTGCACATAGCATGATGTTTTCAAGGTTTATCCATGTTGTAGCATGTATCGTGCCATTGTATGGGTATATCACATTTTTTTTATCCATTCATCAGTTGATGGACATTTGGGTTGTTTCCACCTTATGGCTACTGTGTGTAATGCTACAAAGAACATTCACTTACAAGTTTTCGTGTGGACATGTTTTCAATTATCTAGGAGTAGAATTGTTGGGTCATATGGCAACTCTATGTTTAGCACTTTAAGGATTCCACAGATTTTTCTTGCTGCCTACAAGGTGCCCAGTGCTGGGCCCGGGAGGTAAGATGAGGAAAAAGGGAAGGGTCTTCCAGGCAGCATGTGGACGAGGGAGGGAAGCAAGTGGGAGACTGTTGTAGTGACAGGAACAGTGACAGGCCTCACCTGGCTGGGGGAGGGGTTGATGTCCAGTCCTGAGGCTCCATGAAACACATAGACAGCACCCCGGTTCTCCTCCTCTCCTGGGGCCCCGATGACCACGTCTGTTAGCTTGTCCCCATTCACGTCCCCCAGTACTGTCAGAGCTGCCCCAAAGCGGCCCCAGGGGTGGCCTTGCTCCCCTCGGAGAATGACCTCACACCGCCACCTGCTCTGCTGCAGGATGAAATCAGTGCCAGGACCCAACCCAGGCCACCCGTCCACCCCACACCCAGACCCACCCAGCCCAGGTCCCATCAGACACTCACCCCCCTGGGCATGGGGCACACGGACACCTGGCCGCCTCGGGTCTGTTCATAGTAATGGGGGGCCCCGATGAGGACGAGGTCAGTACTGCCATCTCTGTCCATGTCGACGGAGCAGAGGGAGGCCCCGAAGTAGGAGCCGATCTGGAGGCCAGAGCCCCAAGTCATCCTGCCTGTCCCCGCCAGAGGCACCCCGTCCTGGGCCAGGTCCTGCCTCTCCCCAAACACAGGACCTCCCCCCAGGAGCCCCAAAGCCCCTTTGTCTTCTCCTGCTCCCTCCCTGGCCACCTGGCCACCCTCGCACTCCACTCTGGCTTCCTCCGTGCCCAACCTGGCTCCCTGTGACTTCAGCCTTTGGCCTCCATTGCCTGGACACCTGGGTGAAGATGACAACCTTCCCGGCGTGCTGATGGCGGGGGGCCCCCAGCACCAGGCTCGGCACCCCCTTCCAAAGGGCCAGCTCGGTTGAGTAACCTGAGGGGGCGGGGCCTCAGCATAAAGGCCTC
Organism: Cynocephalus volans; assembly: GCF_027409185.1. NCBI lineage: Eukaryota > Metazoa > Chordata > Mammalia > Dermoptera > Cynocephalidae > Cynocephalus > Cynocephalus volans. The sequence goes on from NC_084465.1 coordinate 112,747,092, forward strand.
CCTCCCCCCTCCCCTCTCCCGGGTAGCATGCCTCCCCATCCCCACCCCGGCCTTTTCTCACCCAGGTAAGAGTCCCTCATGTCCACATACTCCTGAGACACGTTGATGAAGGTGGGGCTCATATTTGAGGGATACAGGAAGGCACCTCCAGACCAGCTGAAGCTCCCCACGGCCCCCAGAACTGGGCCATCCTGGGAGAAAAGGATTCCAGGGCTGAGCAGGCCAGAGCGGGAAGACAGCTTATTCCAGAAGTGCCTGCCACTGGCCCCACACACCTGTCCAATGTCCACCGTTGCCTTCCCCCCACTCCTCTCCCTTATCCTACTTTGTCGGTCTGCAGGCCCCACTTACAGGCGTGAACACAGCGCTGAAGCCCTCCTGGGACAGCTCCAATTCGAAGGAACTGCTGCTTATGGTCTCCGTACCTGGGGGGAGGCATGCCGCTGGGTCCCAGGGAGAAAAATGGGCTTCCCAGGTCCAAGAGGACACCTCAGCTTTAGGAGAATCTAAGTTGGAGATCAACACCTACAGGGAGCGTCAGTGCCTATGACCTGGGGCACTCGGTTCAAAAGGAAAGCATTTATGGCTGAGGGTTTCTGAAGCCAGGAGCTCCATCTCTGACTTACCCTCAATAGCAAAGATCTTCTCCTTCAGTTGGTTTTGAATATCCCTCAAAGCATCAAAGTTGTCGACTTTAAATATGTGTTCATGGGAGGGCTTGGATGCAATGTCATTTAGTTCTTTCCAGGAATATGTCGCTTGAAAAGCCGATCCGACCTGTCCCCAGCAAAGACCCACTCAGTGAAAACAGTACATCTAATATGCCTAAATGTGACAGCTGTCCATATCTTCCAATAACCCTGTGGGCCAGTATTATGCTGCTCAGTGGTCAGATGGGAAAAGCGAGGCTTGGACAGCATCAAGGAATCCAGGGGAAAAGATTGTGGGTCCCAGGCTGGGACAGTGTCCATCCTGAAGCCAGTAGGAACTAAGAGAGCTGGGGTGTCTATCCTTGAAAGGGAAGCTGCCTTGAGAGGAAGCGATTGGAGGGCGAGTGGGCAGTGTACCCCGTGTCCTACCCCTATCGCATAGCGGATGACGCCTGCCGCCTCGGCCGTGGGGATGACGTCCGCATAATCCAGGCGGTCACCTTGCTTCTTCCCATCGGTGATGACAATGAGGATCCTGGTGGCATCCTTGCGGGCCCCACTTGAGGCACGGAACAGTTCGTGTCTATTGGGGAAGAAGTAGGTCCAGAAGCCTGTGAACAAAACCGCACTAGCCCCTGACCCCTTTGTGAAATGAGGAGAAGCCCCTTCTTCTGGGAGACCCCAGTCCCACCCGGAGGCCCCAGCTTAGCAAGGGGGTCATGGACCGGATTTCAGTCTCTGCCTGTCCCTTTCTCATGAAGACAGATAAGGCCCAAAGGAAGACCTGGTTGCTTAGGGAAAGGACCTGGGAGAAGTCAGGACTCACATGACCATTTGGATGGCTGTGGCCGTGTGCGTGTACCCTCTCAGCTGGCGTACAGAATCCAGCAGTCCTAGTGGATCTGAGCTGTGTATGAAGGTGTCGAAAGTGAAGTGTATCCGGAATTCATGGGAGAACTGCATCAGGGCAAACTGGGAGAACCACACTGGGGTTCAGGCTGGGGCTACGCCACCAGGACCCCGGCCCTCCCCCCGGCAAGCCTCCCCCAGCAGCGCCCTGAAGACTCGCCTCCCTCCCCCCGAGGGTACACCTGGGTGTTGGGCCTCTGGAACTGGCTCATCACAGCCTTCACGAAGTTCATCATCTTGGCAAAATCGCTGAAGGTGATGCTTCCCGAGCCGTCAATCAGGAACACGATGTCCTGCTCCTGCCTTGGGCATTCTGGAGAAGGAGGTGGCACCGGTCCTTTAAGGGACATAAGCACTCATCTTCCCAACACCCTTCCTCTTCTCCCCCATCTGGAACCCGCCCACCCTGTATCCAGGGTCCTCTCCTTGTCAGGGGCAGGGCTTCCCTAACCCCTTCATAGAACAGACCCATTAGTCTCCTGAAGTCTCATAAAGTGGCTGCCACAGTGATGGGGCTCCTCACCCCTGCTCAGCAGCCTGACTGGTAAAAAAGTGAATGCCTCCAAACCAGATGGTGAGAAGCTGAGGGCCTCCTCCTCCTACATCAGCTGTCCGTGCCCCCCACTCCCCACTTCCCCAACATCCCCACCATCCAGCAATGGGGGGCCCCTGCTCCAGCCTGGCCAGTGTCTGTCTTCCTTGGTCAATGCTGAACTGGATACTTTTGTTAAATCTCTTTAATGTCACCCCTGGCAACAGCCACACACTAGTGCTGTTCTGTTCTCAGCTTAAATATGGGCCTCCACTCGCCTCCTGGGTGAAAGCAGAATCTGTCCCCAGAAGAGGAAGCTCCTCCAGCTCAAGGAGAGGAAGTCTCTTTTCATTCCCACCTCCCAGCTTCCCCTTTCTGACCCGGAGGTCTCCCACCAGTGGGGTCTGGGTGTTCTCATAGGTGCCCTGGCCCCTGTCAGTGGGGAGTCTAGGCCTAAGGTGGTGTTAGAGGTGCAGAGAGAAACCAGGAGGTGACCTCAGTCTGCTATGAGCTGGGTCTGAAAAGCTCACTGTTTTATCTCATCTTCCATCCCCATCAGCACCAGGGAAGCCAGGCCCTGTGTCTCCACCTGTGCGTTAACACACACACACGCACACTCACGCACACATACACGTACACACATGCACACGTATACACACACACATACACACGTATGCACACATGCACACATGTACAATATGCACACATGCGTGCCCATGTGCACACATGTACGCACACATACACGCACACACACAACACATGTAGGTACACACATATACACACACATGCATGTGCAGACACACACACAGTGCTCAGACTGCACCCTCACCAACCTTTCCCAGACTGCTGTGCAAACCAATTAATTATATCCCAGGGGACACTGGATGAAAGAAATCCCCTTCTCCCAAAAAATAACAGCAGCTGGCATTAATTGAGCTCTCGCCTCATGCCAGGCGCTGTGCTAAACCCTGGCCATAGACCATCTTATGTTACTTTCGTTAGTGGATGTGTTATTATCCCCATCTAACAGGAAAGGAAACCGAGGCTCACAGAGGGCAAGGTTGTAGAGAAGGCTGTGCAGCATGAAGGCAAGGGGCAGGGCATGAAAGCAGTGGCCTTTCAGCCCGTGTTGGGAACCAAGACACCATCTAGTAACTGTTTTTCCAGATCCTCCCTTTCTTATCCACTCTGGTAAGAGTGTTTCTGGCCTCACCACACCACCAGTTAGATGTGTTTGGGCTCCTCAAAGGACCTGGTGGCCCTGAACACTCACCCTGCAGGGTGGCTGGGAGCCTGTGGACCTGCCGGGAGGAGGCGGCCAGCAGGAAGCAGATCCCAGTCAGGTGCATGTTCTCCCTGCATGCGTGGTGCACAGTGGGGCCACAGGCCTGCAGGCGGGGGGAGCTGATGGATGTGCTGCCCCTGCTCCCTCCCAACCTCCCATCCCAGCACCTCCAGCCTCCACAAGACCCCAGCTTCAGCAGCCCTGGGTCCCCATTCCTCCCCTCACGATGCTCCTATGACCCAGGGCAACTCACCAGCAGCCGGGAGGGGTTGGTAGCAGCTGCCAAGGACAGACCCAGGGACATGTTCACAGCCTCTGGGGGGACTGAGGGGACAGATATGTGCATGGTCACCATTGGGGACAGAGGAGGCTATGTAAGAACTGGGTGAGGGTCACCTCAACCTAGGAGACACAGAGGTCTGACAGGTCAAGTGGGCTTCCAGGTCTCAATGGGGCTGCAGGATACAGGGGTGTGATGGGCGGGGAGGCCTTGAGGAGGCAGGAAGCCATCCGAGCACAGGAGCCTGGCCCTGGGTTCCAGGCAGGGCAGCGGCTCACCCTGCAGGCGGATAGGCTGACATGCGCCCGTGCTGTAGCCACACTGGTACAGGCCCCCTGTGTGGTTGGCAGCTGTTATCTGCTGGGGGGCTCCAACCACCACCCTGCCAGGAGACAAAGAACACCGCAGTTAAGAGTATGGATGCCAGAGCCCGACTGCCACTCCAGCAAGTTTGCTTTACCTCTCTGGGCCTCAGTTTCCTCATCTGTAAAATGGAGATTACTTAAATTCTGCGTGGGAGAGATTCTTGTCTGTTTTACTCTCTGGTGTACGCCCAGCTCCTGAGATATATAGCAGGTGCTGAATATATACTTGTTGAACGACTGATTTAGTCCTCATAAGGTTGTTGTGAGGATTAAATCAGTCTCCACGTAGAACACATTTGTCCCTGTGCCTGGCACTTGGTGCTTGATACATGTTAGCTGCAATTATTGCGATGGCAAGACAGTGCCTACTTTCATTCCAAATATTCATAACCCAGGGAAATTGCCACACCAGACAGAGAGGAAAGTTTGCAAATAAAGGCTGGAGGGGAGTGGCATTGGGGAGGGACAGGGCTCTGCTCAGGGAGAGGAGCTGAAGGGAGGCAAAGGTCAGTTGCCACCAGTCCTCACCAGGAGTTGTCATACTGGACCACGCTGTGCCCAAAGCCAGCACTGTCCACATGGAAGGTTGTCAGCTGCTCTGTGTCCAAGTTGAAGCAGACAGAAGAAGCTAAGGCTGGGGAGGAGGGTGAGAAGAGAGCTTTGGAGAAGGGTCTTCCTCCTGCCTGCCCCTCCCCCAGCTGAGCTCTGTCTCCTAGGCTCCCCACCCCCTGCGCTCCCCTGCAGGCCCAGGCCCCAGAGCCCTTGCTCTTAAACACTTGGAGACCTATCTCACTTCTGTCCTTCTCATGGCACAGAGATGGCTCCTCACCATCAGTCTGCTGTCAAGTTCAGTTCCCCATTTCTGCAGAGCAGTACTCAAGCTCTAAAGTCCATCGTCCCCCACCCCTACCTCTGGGACTCCTATGAGGGAGGGCCCAGGAGAACATGGGGTCCAAAGGGATACTGTGGATGGAGCACGAGGTTGACTTGTTTTGCGTACTTTAGAAATTTCTGGATTGTCCAGGCAACTGATCTCTCTTCCAGCTTCTCTTGAATTCCCCCAAATTGTTTCTTCAATATCCTCTCCCTCCACAAACTCCAGATCCCAAACCCTATGTTCCAGCCTCTCCTAGTATCTGAGAATCTGTCCCTACCTGGACCCTGATCCCCCCAGCCAGACCCCCAGTTCACGGCCTTGACTCACTTGCACCTGGATCCCCAAGTCCCCCTCCTTTGGGACCCAGACTCACCCATTGACAGGAGGAGGGCTGTCCTGCTCCTGGTCATGACTGCAAGGTCACAGGTGGGGCTCTGAGCTGCTGGGCTGCTGTGGGAACAGCTGGACCAAGGGACTGAGAAAGCAAGTGATCCAGGCAGTCAGGAGGCCAGAGGGGGAAGTTGTCAGTGTGACTCACAGGGGAGGGTACAGAACACAACCAAAGCGAGCAGAGAAGGGGCCGAGACACCCACGGACACTTGGTCCGGTGCTTCTCTGACCAGATGTGATTTGGCCTGCTTCCTCTGCCCTGCCTCACCCCTCCCAGGTTCCTTCCTGTACTTGCCCCTTCACCTTGAAATTTTGGTCAGCCAGGGGAGGGGAGAGGAGCGGATACCAGCCCCTCAGGACCCTCATGGAAACCATGATGGGAGCCCTAGACTTCCAACCTGGAAACCTTCGGGCCAAGGGGTCAGGCATCGGCCCTGGGAGGAGCAGAGTGGGCATTCATCCATTCACTCTCTCATCTGTGCATCTTTATTCAACAAGCCTAATCTGAGGCTGATTGTGCAAGCCTCTGCCAGGAGGGGAGGAAACGTAAACCACAAGGCCCCCGCCCTGGGGTCAGCGGAGAAGGAGGCTGGATGAACAGTGAGATCGCTGCTATGAGAGGGGACCGCAGGGATCCTTACCCAGGCTGGGAAGGTAGGGGTTTCTGGGAAGGCTTCCTGGAGGAGGCAGCACTTGAGCTGTGTCTTGAAGGCATCTGAAGTCAGGAGACTGCAGGGGAGCGTGTTTCAGAAGAGGCGGCCTGATGAGGACGTGTCATGAGACAGGAGGGCCTGTTTGTGAAATCAGCGCTGGGAACCGGGGAGTGGGAGGTGAGAAGTGGGAGGTGAGATGAGGCCATGGCCGCAGGGAGGAGTGGAGGAGGAAGCAGGCCCCAGGCCCTGGAAGCCCCCTTAAGACCTGCTGACTTTATTCTGAGGGCCGAGGGAAGCCCTGAAGGGAGTTAGTGAGGGCTGAGATCTTGACATTTACATTCCAGAAAGCTTGGAAGAGGGGCTACATGGGGCATGGTTTTGTTGGGAACTAGCTGGAGACAGATCAATCGGGAGAAGGGTGTTGGGGGCTGTGGGGTAGCCCTGGGGACTATGGTGGACGCTGAACTAGAGAGCACTAGGGGAGGAAGCGGGGCTAAGGCCAACTTTGGGTTTGAGAAAACCAGAATGTAGCATTTCAGACAGAGCTTGGACTATTTCAACCTCTCTATGCCTCAGTTCCTCATCTGTAACATGAGGGTTATAATAAAAGTACACCCCTCCTGCTGTTGCTAAGAAGGTTGGGTTAGTAAGTGTTAAATGCTTAGAAGAGTGTGCAGAACCTTTTATTCTTGGAGTGAGCAGGACTAAAGCCATGTTGGGACCTAAAATGGCATGGGTTCTAGAAGATCTTAAAAGAGACAGGTTTTTTTTCTTGGCATGCATTTCTCTGAATTCTCTCTTTTTCCATGGTTATTTGATGTTTTGAACCTTGGTTATGGGGTAAAATGACATTATTTACGTGAGTGTAAGGTTGTTTTCCAGTCAGCCTGGAGCTGCAAATTTGCCACGAGACTCATGCTATCCAGACCCTGAGAAATCAATGAAGACATCGATAAAGCTGTGCTGATTCCACCCTGAAGCAAACCAAAATCCTGCAGGACCCTAAGATAACATCAAGGATGGAAACAGAAACCAGATGGAGCCTTGGTGAGACCTTGCACCTGGCTCCTTGCAGCTCACGTGCCCTTCCCTCCTGCTTTTCTCTGCCCACGTTCCATTCCCTCAATCTCCTCTTTAAAACCCCTCAGTAAATCTGACGTTTTGAGATGGCTTTAATCTGGCCTTTCTCCTTCAGGTTTACTGGAGAGATGGATTAGCCTAACATCCCTCCTCCGGTCACCAGAATTCCTCAGTAAAAGCTGACTTCCTATACCACTAACATTTGACTTTTGGGTCGTTTGTTTTTGTTCAGGGGCAGGCAGCTGGGCTTGGATTTGGTGACGAGATTTTGGCGAGCCTCAGCCAGGAGCTGAAGGCCCTGGGGTAACAGACTTCAGTGAGCCAAGCCAGGGGTTATTTTGATGGGGGGAAGGCAGCCAGACTTGGGTTTGGTAACATGATTACCGTGTATTATCATTACTGTGCTGTGATGGGTGTTGTGGCAGGTAGGAAGGGCCCATGGAGCCTCCAAGAGGAGACGTCCAGAAGGCAGTGAGATGTGAGGTGTGGATCTCAGGAAGTCTGGACTAGAGATGCATTTTGGACCCATCAGCAGACGTGCTGGGTGGGATCTTGGCAAGAGTGAAGAAGGCGGAGGAAGATGGGCCTAGGGCAGGTCCCAGGGAAGCACCAACATGGGTGGCAGAGCAGGAGACCCTGAAGACCAAAAAGGACTTCTCAAAGATGACAAAGGAAGTGACAGAGAAGGAAGGGTATTGTGGAACGGTAGGCTGGAGGGGAGCACAGACAGTGTCGCCAGCTGCCAGATGTCCGCAGCTCTGGCCACAGAGGCTTCCAGTGACCTTGGAGGTGGGGGAGGGGGACAGGCTGGCATGGGTGGAGGAGAGGCTGGGGGTGAGGACTGTGGGCCACAGCAGCACCTGGAGGTGAGCAGGTGACGGCTGGGAAAGGCGCTGGAACACATGCAGATAAAGAAACCTTGAGAGAGAATGTGGAAGGTTGAATTCCGGGAAGGAAATGGTGATAGAAAAATCCATAAAGAGAAAGGAGAAGAAGTCCAGATTCTGGAGAAGATTAAAGAAGAACTGGAAATGACTCAAGCCAGAAGCAGGCTGGAGACTCAGGGCAGGCCTCATGGATCAGACGAGAGGCCTCGGCTTCAAAGATGCCATGAATCCTGGCCTCTCCCTGCTCCCTTGCTCACAGCTGGCTCCATCCTTGATGGGTGAGGAAGAAGACAAGGAGAGGACCGGTAAGACCCCATTTCTTCTCTCAAGATGCCCAACATACTTTCATGCGCTTGAGCCTCAGTGAAGGTGAATTCTGATCAGACAAAAGCCACGGTAAGTCAGCTCACTTTGGGCAAGGACAACTTAGGATCATGAAACTGGAGAGCAGGGCATGTCCTTAATTCAACCTACCCATTTTACAGAGGAGAGCAGTGAGGCTCCAGCCAGGACCCAAAGATGTCTAATACTCACAGCCCTATCTCAGTGAATCATAATTGTGCCATTTCCAGGAAAAGGATGCAGCTGAGAGGGTGATACAAGCAAGGAAAGGACACATGCCCATGTGGCCCATCTCCTCAGCCGCCTGGGACCGTGAGTCAGCCAAACCTAGCTCTCTCGGTCTGGCGCCCTGGGGTGCTCAGAGCCCAGGCCCAGCGTGTGGCAAGATGTCCCAGGCAGAGGGAGGGTCTGGAGGAGGTTGGAGAGCAGCTGGCCTCTCCCAAGCCTGTACTCCTGGCTCTGCCCTGAGCCCAGAGGTGCTGGTCAGAGAAGGTCCCAGCAGGCCTGGAGGCAGGAGAGATGCTTCTGATCTGGCACACGCGGGCCACAGGTTGGAGGTGAAGAGACTAGACCAGAAGCTGCCACGTTAATTCAGGTCTGATTTGTCTTTGCTAAGTGGAACTGAATAATTCTGGGCCTGCCCTGGGTCATTTGTTTTCTGTGGGAAGAAAAGAACAGAAACCTGGTGGGCAGGAACCCTGGGGTTTCTCATCCATTTCCAGTGGCGCTACCTTAAAGCTTCTGGCCTTCCTCATGCTCTGTGCAGTCTGTCCCACTTCTCTGTCTTTGAAGAACAATTCCCACCACATCCTCGAATTTTCTTAAAACAATTTATTTTAATTCTATAGTGTAGAAACACACACGCATAGGTATTCAGGAATAGGCTCTCTCCCTCTGGTTTCCCTGTGTTCCTGGATCCCTGGGCATGGAGTTCTGGAGTGATGAGTGATTTAGGAGCGCTGGAGGATTTTAGCCAATTGTTGGGAAGGGAGAAGCAGGCATAACGTGACAACAGCTTGATGGCAGAACAAAGGACCTGTGAAAATACTAATATCTATATCACTACACATTTGTATTAGCCCACTGGATCCTCACAACAGCCCAGTGAGAGGGGACTGCTATTATCCCCATTTTACAGATGCAGAATCAAGGCACAGAGAAGTCGAGGCATTTGCCTCAGCTCTCCTGGCTAGTGCAAGCTGAGGACAGGACTCAAGGTGCCGTAGTCCCCACCTCACTGTTCGTGATGTCACTCCCTCTTCTCCACCCCACTTGCCGCCTAGGCAGCAGATGTGTTCCCTCAGCCATCAACCCCCCACACCCGAGCTGCTCCCAGGACCCGGCTCGGGGCTGGCCACTGCGGGAAGCAAGTCAAACAGGAAAGGGTCCCAGCCCGCAAGATCACACCCTAGAAGTTTTACTAGACAGCAGTGACCTGCAGAAGGAAGTAATCAGCTCTGCTTTGTTGAATCTCCAAGGGAGATGCTTGAAAAAAATAACAGAATACCTTGACGTGCCACGTGTTGGGGTAAGGACTGTAGGCTTCTTCGGCGTAAGGACTGTCCTTCTGACCTTGCTATCCCCAGCTCTCAGCACAATGCCTGCCACACGGTAGGCACACAATCGCTACTTGGTGCACAGATGATGTTAAAGAACAACAGAATATTACCCAGGCAAGTGAACATGTTTTTGTTCTGATGGGATCTAGTAGTTCCAGTCTCAGCCACTACTGTGGCTCTGTTATGTGCCTGGGAAATAGAACCTGCTGCTGCTGTTGCTGCCGTTGTTATAAGCTGAGGACAAGCGGGGAGAGTTAATAATCAGTCTTTCTTAGTGAAGAATAAAAGACGACACATTCATTGAGGGAAAATACTGCATCTCGTTTCTCCTTGTCTCTCCAATGATGGGCATTAGACCCAGAGCAGACACACCAGGACGTGTCTGCTGGGTGGATGGATGGATGGGTGAGGGAGGATAGGGGAATTTGTGTGTGGACAGGTGGACGGACGAAAGCATGAGGTGATGGGGTGAGGGGTGGGTGGAGGGGGCGTCTGCCCAGATTTAAAGTGAATGGACCAAGTGTTTAGCCCAGATCATGCTACAGCCTGCTCAATAATTGCAATCAAAGGGCTGCCTTGAAAGAAGGCAGAAGTTGCCTTTCTAAGTGGCAAAATAACTTGAATTGGTGCAAAATTAGGACAAAACAAGGATTTGTGTTTAGTTTGAGTAAAAGACCGCAAGAAACAAGGCAAGGAAGGTAGAGGGACGTTAGGAAACACAGCCAGTGTGTACCTGGTGGACAAGGAAAATACTGGGGCGACAAGCAGAGGAAGAGGAAGGAGGAAGCAGCCAACTCGTGGGCATCGCGGAAAACCCCAAGAGAGCAAAAGCTTCATCCTCGTTCTAACTCCCATGGCCTACTAGTGGTTTAACCAGAATGAGAAGAACATAGCACTTAATTTGTACTTTAACTCAGTGGGAGAGAGACAAGGAGAACCCCCTCCACCTTCCTCCTCCTTTCCCACCTCTGGTGTCCTTAGTTCTGTTCTCTTCTTTTGAAAGTTCAGCAAATTATGGTGATTGTTGTTACCTTCTTTCTTTCTTTTCTTTCTTTTGTTTATTTTTTAGCTCCCACTTATGAGTGAGGACATGCGATATTTTTCTTTCTGTGTCTGGCTTATCTCACTTAACATAATTTTCTCTAAGTTCACCCACGTTGCTGCGAATGGCAGAATTTCATTCTTTTATACGACAGAGTAGTATTCCGTCGTGTGTATATGCCACATTTTCCTTATCCAGTCATCCACTGATGGACATTTATGTTGGTTCCAACTCTTAGCTGTTGTAAATAGAGCTGCAATAAACATGCAAGTGCACATATCTCTTCAACAAGATGACTTCCATTCCTTTGGGTATACACCCAACAGTGGAATTGCTGGATCGTATGGTAGTTCTGTCTGCAGTTGTTTGAGGAATCTCCATACTGTTTTCCATAATGGCTGCACTAATTTACATTCCCACCAACAGTGTAGGAGGGTTCTCCTTTCTCCACATTCTCACCAGCATTTGTTATTCTCTGACTTTTTGATAATAGCCAGTTTAACTGGAGTGAGACGATATCTCAGTGTAACTTTGATTTGCATTTCCCTGATACTTAGTTATAGTGAGCATTTTTTCATGTGTCTGTCGGCCATGTGTATATCTTCCTTTGAGAGATGCCTGTTTCAGCTCCTTTGCCCATTTTTTAGTTGGTTACTTGCTTTTTTACTAAGTTGATTGAGTTCCTTGTATATTCTGGATATTAATCTCTTGTCAATGCATAGTTTGCAAATATTTTCTCCCATTCTGTAGGCTGTCTTTTCACTCTGTTAATTGTTTCTTTTGCTGTTCAGAAGCTTTTCAGTTTGATATAATCCCATACGTTTATTTTTTCTTTTGTTGCCTGTGCTTTTAGGGTCTTATTCATAATATTTTTACCCAGTTCTACTCCCCAAAGTGTTTCCCCTATGTTATATTTTAGGAGTTTTATAGTTTTGGGTCTTATATTTAAGTCTTTAATACATTTTGAGTTGGTTTGGGTATATGGCAAGAGGTATGGGTCTAGTTTTATTCTTCTACATGTGAATGTCCAGTTTTCCCAGTGCCATTTATTGAAGAGGCAGTCTTTTCTCCAAAGTGTGTTTTTGGTGCCTTTGTCAAAGATCAGTTGGCTGTAAGTATGTGGGTTGATTTCTGGGTTTTCTATTCTGTTCCACTGGTCCAAGTACCTGTCTTATGCCAGTACCATGCTGTTACGGTTACTATAGCTTTGTAGTATAATTTGAAGACAGGTTGCGTAATGCCTCCGGCTTTATTTTTTTACTCAGGATTTCTTTGGCTATTTGGGGTCTTTTGTTGTTCCTTATGAATGTTAGGATTGTTTTTATATTTCTGTGAAGAATGTCATCGGTATTGTAATGGGGACTGCATTGAATATGTAGATTGCTTTAGGTAGTATGGACATTTTCACAATGTTAATTCTCCCAATCCGAGAGCATGGAAAGTATTTCCATCTTTTGCTGTCCTCTTTAATTTCCTTAAGCAGTGACTTGTGGTTTTCATTATAGAGTTCTTTCCTTGGTTAAATCGATTCCTAGGTATTTCACTTTTTTAGTGACTATTGGGGTATTTTTTGTTGTTTTTTTTTATTTTTTTTTAATTTTATTTTGTCGATATACATTGTGGTTGATTATTGTTGCCCCTTACCAAAACCTCCCTCCCTCCTCCCACTCCTCCCTCCCCCTCAAAAATGTCCTTTCTGTTTGCTTGTCGTCTCAACTTCAAGTAATTGTAGTTGTTATATCTTCTCCCCCCCCCGTTTTTGTGTGTGTGTGTGTGTGTTTGTGTGCGAATTTATATATTAATTTTTAGCTCCCACCAATAAGTGAGAACATGGGGTATTTCTCTTTCTGTGCCTGACTCGTTTCACTTAATATAATTCTCTCAAGGTCCATCCATGTTGTTGCAAATGGCAGTAATTCATTTGTTTTTATAGCTGAGTAGAATTCCATTGTGTAGATGTACCACATTTTCCATATCCACTCATCCAATGATGGACATTTGGGCTGGTTCCAACTCTTGGCTATTGTAAAGAGTGCTGCAATGAACACTGGGGAGCAAGTATACCTTCGACTTGATGATTTCCATTCCTCTGGGTATATTCCCAGCAGTGGGATAGCTGGGTCATATGGTAGATGTATCTGCAATTGTTTGAGGAACCTCCATACCATTTTCCATAGAGGCTGCACCATTTTGCAGTCCCACCAACAATGTATGAGAGTTCCTTTTTCTCCGCAACCTCGCCAGCATTTATCGTTCAGAGTCTTTTGGATTTTAGCCATCCTAACTGGGGTTAGATGGTATCTCAGTGTGGTTTTGATTTGCATTTCCCAGATGCTAAGTGATGTTGAGCATTTTTTCATATGTCTGTTGGCCATTTGGATATCTTCCTTAGAGAAATGCCTACTTATCTCTTTTGCCCATTTTTTAATTGGGTTGCTTGTTTTCTTCTTGTACAGTTGTTTGAGTTCCTTATATATTCTGGATATTAATCCTTTGTCAGATGTATATTTTGCAAATATTTTCTCCCACTCTGTTGGTTGTCTTTTAAGTCTGTTAATTGTTTCTTTTGCTGTGCAGAAGCTTTTTCGTTTGATATAATCCCATTTGTTTATTTTTCCTGTGGTTGCCCGTGCTTTTGGGGTCGTATTCATGAAGTCTGTGCCCAGTCCTATTTCCTGAAGTGTTTCTCCTATGTTTTCTTTAAGAAGTTTTATTGTTTCAGGGTGTATATTTAAATCCTTAATCCATTTTGAGTTGATTTTAGTATACGGTGAGAGGTATGGGTCTAGTTTCATTCTCCTGCATATGGATATCCAGTTATCCCAGCACCATTTGCTGAAGAGGCAGTCCCTTCCCCAGTGAATAGGCTTGGTGCCTTTGTCAAAGATCAGCTGGCAGTAAGTGTGTGGGTTGATTTCTGGATTCTCTATTCTATTCCATTGATCAGTGTGTCTGTTTTTATGCCAGTACCATACTGTTTTGGTTATTATAGGTTTGAAGTATAGCTTAAAGTTGGGTAGTGTTATGCCTCCAGCTTTATTTATTTTTTTTTTTTTTGCTCAGCATTGCTTTGGCTACACATGGTCTTTTATTATTCCATATAAATGTCTGGATAGTTTTTTCCATTTCTGAGGAAAATGTCTTTGGAATTTTGATGGGGATTGCATTGAATTTGTATATCACTTTGGGTAGTACGGACATTTTCACTATGTTGATTCTTCCAATCCAAGAGCATGGGATATCTTTCCATCTTCTTGTATCCTCTCTAATTTCTCTCAGCAGTGGTTTGTAGTTCTCATTATAGAGATTTTTCACATCCTTGGTTAACTCAATTCCTAAGTATTTTTTTGTGTGTGTGGCTATTGTAAATGGGCAGGCTTTCTTGATTTCTCGTTCTGCATGTTCACTATTAGAGAAAAGAAATGCTACTGATTTTTGCATGTTGATTTTGTATCCTGCTACTGTGCTGAAATCATTTATCAATTCCAACAGTTTTTTTGTAGAGGTTTTAGGCTGTTCGATATATAGGATCATGTCATCTGCAAACAGGGACAGTTTGACTTCATCTTTTCCAATCTGGATGCTCTTTATTTCCTTCTCTTCTCTGATTGCTCTGGCTAGTACTTCAACACTATGCTGAATAGGAGTGGTGAGAGTGGGTATCCTTGTCTAGTTCCTGTTCTTAAAGGAAAAGCTTTCAGCTTTTCCTCATTCAGGATGATATTGGCAGTGGGTTTGTCGTATATGGCTTTAATTATGTTGAGATACTTTCCCTCTATACCTAACTTATAGAGGGTCTTTGTCATGAATGAGTGCTGAACTTTTTCAAATGTTTTTTCAGCATCTGTAGAGATGATCGTATGGTCCTTGTGTTTGACTTTATTAATATGGTGTATCACATTTATTGATTTGCGTATGTTGAACCAACCTTGCATCCCTGGGATGAATCCCACTTGATCGTGGTGAATAATTTTACGTATGTGTTGCTGTATTCTGTTTGCTAGTATTTTAGTGAGGATTTTTGCATCTATATTCATCAAGGATATCGGCCTGTAGTTTTCTTTTGTGGTTATATCTTTACCTGGTTTTGGTATCAGGATGATGTTTGCTTCATAGAATGAGTTTGGGAGATTTGCGTCTGTTTCAATCTTTTGGAATAGTTTGTAAAGAATTGGTGTCAATTCCTCTTTGAATGTTTGGTAAAATTCTGCTGTGAATCCATCTGGTCCTGGGCTTTTCTTTGTTGGGAGCCTTCTGATAACACCTTCAATCTCCTTTATTGTTATTGGTCTGTTCAAATTTTCTACATCTTCATGGTTCAGTTTTGGGAGCTTGTGTGTGTCCAGAAATTTATCCATTTCCTCCAGATTTTCAAATTTGTTGGCGTATAGTTGTTTATAGTAGTCTCAAATGATTCCCTGTATTTCAGATGAATCAGTTGTAATATCGCCTTTTTCATTTCTAATTTTTGTTATTTGAGTCTTCTCTCTTCTTTTTTTTGTTAGCCATGCTAATGGTTTGTCGATTTTATTTATCTTTTCAAAAAACCAACTTTTTGATTCATTGATCTTTTGTATTGTTTTTTTGGGTTTCAATTTCATTCAGTTCTGCTCTGATCTTAATGATTTCTTTCCGCCTGCTAACTTTAGGTTTGGATTGTTCTTGTTCTTCTAGTTCTTTAAGGTGAAGTGTTAGGTGGTTCACTTGCCATCTTTCCATTCTTCTGAGGTGAGCATTTAATGCAATAAATTTCCCCCTTAATACTGCTTTTGCAGTATCCCACAGGTTTTGGTATGATGTATCATTATTTTCATTAGTTTCAATAAATTTTCTGATTTCCTGTTTAATTTCTTCTGGACCCATAGGTCATTCAGGGGCATGTCCTTTAATTTCCACGTATTTGTATAATTTTCAGAGTTTTGCTTGTTACTGATTTCTAGTTTTAATCAGCTGTGGTACCATTGTGCAGGTGGCCCACTGCTGCCACAGATACTGCTGCCATGTGGGCAGTCTGGCACAGCCACCACCGCAACCACCACCACTTTAAATAGGTTAAGGTTTTGTATCTATGTAACTTTTGGTATTGCTTTTAAAGTCCTTTGATTATCACTCTGGTTAAATGAATGACTATTATTTCACAGTGACCCATGACCTTGTTTTGATCAACAGGCATCCTTGATGAGCTTCTCTTGTATGAAAATTCTAAAATAAGTCTTTGGGATTTTCTAGTTTGGCCCCTGGAGAGCCTCAAAGTATGTATTTTTGGTAGAGATATTAAATGTTGGGCTTATTTGGTAAAATGTATGGGAAGCATTCTCAAATGATAAGTGATTTTAGATTGTTCATTTTATATTTGTGGCTATGCTCTTGATATAAGTGTTACAAAATTATATGAAGGATCTAATGTGCTATCAGTCATAATTTTGGTTGTTATGTTAAATCTTCTTTATGGATGTGACTGTCCTAATGTAACACTATCAGTCATGATTCTGGTTGTTATCTTAAAATTTTGTATGCAAGGGCCGGCCTATGGCTCACTTGGGAGAGCGTGGTGCTGACAACACCAAGTCAAAGTTAAGATCCCCTTACCAGTCATCTTTTATTAAAAAAAATAAAAAATAAAAATAAATAAATAAATAATTTGGTATGCAGTAGAAATAAACAAATTTCCTGGTCAAATGCTAATTATAATGAGTTTTCATTAGATTTTTAAGTCTCTGTCATCCACAGTTTTGATTTTTCTCTTAAAGCATCTGAGATCAGATTCATGGAAAAGACTCCAACAAGTAATCTTAAATACAGGTTTCTAATAACTTTAAGATCAATGGACAAAATAAAAGATTTTCAGAACTCTAATAAAAAAACTGATGGGTTCATGAAACTACTAATCAAGATCAAGCAGAACTAAGCTTAATTACAGGAACTTGAGAAGAAGATAATGTTTTTGTAACTTTTATTCAAAACATTGTTGGTTCGTTGCTTAAATGTTTTGTTTTCCAGATTTAAAGAAACTTTTTCTCTTAAGCTATCTATACCTTTCAGCAATTTGGTAAAATACACTTTTGTGAACAAAGATGGACGCATTTGCTTTTTCTCCCTACTTGATTTCCCCCAAAATCCAAAAACTATTTGTGAGCATTCTTATCATTTTTATGGCAATATAGATAGTTATTTACATAAGTTCAGTAAGAATTTTCTCTCTCTTTATAACAGTACACAATTGAAAACATTGGTTATATTTTCAAGGCTTTGGCTGAAATATCATCTTGGAGAATGTGCATAAAATGCTTGATTTCAAGGGTTCCTAGTCTTACTGTGAGTAAAAAAAAGAAACTATCACTGCCGGGCAGGCCCAGAACCTTAACTATAGGTAAAACCTAAAGTTTGCTTTGGTTTGGCTTTATAGCCTCAAGAGGTTTTCAAATCTGGGATTCCTATGTGATCAATGTAGACAGAAAAAGTTATCCTTCTCAAGAAAAGCTGTAATACATCTGTTATTAGATTGCAGCCCTATGCATCGTATTTGAGTTTTTATTACCTACCTGTAGACTGGACTAGATCCTAAATTCTTTTAGGTTCCCCCATTCCAACTTTCTTCTACAGAATTACTAAAAATGGAAATTTTCTGAAGCCCTACGTGACTTTTAAAGAACAAGTCCCATGACTGTTGAATGGGCCACACAGAAAGTTCACCAAATCACCCAATACCATAATCAGAGACATTCAAACTGCAAACCAGGATGAGAAGCTGACAATTGTATGCTGTAGACAGCTTTTCCTAAGACATCAAAACAAGACTGCTTGTCATAATGACACTCTTATCCTCTTGATGCCTACCTTTTTCACTTAACAGGATAACGGTCATTTGATTTATTCAACTGGTTGTCTTTAAGCCTAGGTTTATGGCTCAAAACCATTATGCAAACTGTAATGGTCATATTACTATTAATTTTACTTTGTGTTTTCCATTTTTAAATTTTGTGCCTATCACTTGTTAAATTTTTGTAGAAGTACAACTCCTAACAAAATAATGCTTGCCCAGCACTTTTAAGATGTTAGCAAACACCTATAGGACGGACAAAAATTGAAATTAACAATGGGCTTCAGGTAGACTTAGCCTGACAGCCACTCCCTTGAAATTTCCCTTGTTGCTCAAATGTGGCTAAATGGGCTTTGACACTGACTCTTAGCTGCCGTTCAACCTGTGGGACCAAACTAGCAACCCAGGACAGCTCTATCCTGGCACCAAGGGACATCAAAACTTAACTACAGGATAATTGATTAGTAATGCTTTCAGAGAAAGATCTTGATCAAAAGGGGGAAAGGTGAAAGTTTTCAGAATCAAAATGGAGTCGCCTGTGTTAAAAAAAAAAAAAAAAAAACTTGACAAATAGAGCCAGGGAAAGGCCTTGAAGAGGGAGTTCTCGTGCATGTATGCCTGATAACAACGATTATCACAAAGGACCCTGAGAAGCCACAACCTTGCACAGAGGCTGTGGCAACCTTAATAAAAAATACTTCTGCAAAGACATCTGCCCAGCAACTGCCTGTCGAACCTCAGACTGGCGTTACCCTTATTATTGATACTTGTAGCCAAGGATAATTATCCCCCCAAAATTATATGATCCTCTATCATTTTTCCTTTAAAACGTTTGTCTTCTTTTACCTCCCTGAATATGCACATAGTTTACTACGGCACACTTATTCCCATTGCAGTACCCTATTCCTGAATAAATATCACTTTCTTTTAGAGAGCTTCTCTCTGTTTATTATGTAGGTTGACAAGCCTAAGCCCCTTTGCCTTGTCACAACTTTCACTCATTGATTCATTTAACAAGAATCCATTGATCTGCTACTCTGTGCCAGGCACAGTTCCAAGCACAAGAGAGACCACAGTGAACAATCCCTGCCCTGTAGGGCCTGACACTGTAACCAGGACAAGGAAACAAATAAACTGGAACATGTTTTTCATATAGTCGTAGGGGCTATAAAGAAAATGAGATGGGCTGGAGAGCTTTTCAGAATGGCAATTGTTTTAGGTCTGGTTTTCTAGAAGTAAGAGTCAGATGGGAATTTGGGTGCTGGCAATTTATTAAAGGAGGCCATTAGAAGAATGAGATGAAGGAATCAGGATAGAGCACGGAAAGAAGCTAAGTGACAGTGAGATCTCCATCGGGATCTAATGTCAGCCTGGCCCCAGGGGGAGCTGTGAGCATGAACTGGCCCTTGGCACTCGTAGTGTCAGTCACACACACACACACACACACACACACACACACACACACACACCCGTGCATCACTGATGCTCTTCCACCCCTCCTCCAGCCTCACCCACTCCGCCACCCAGGGATAGAGGCCACTCCCTCCCATTCAGCCAAGACAGTTCTCCAGAGGTGGGCGCAGCTGTGAGCCTTTAGCAGCCAACACAGCAACTGAGAAATTGTGTTAACCCAGTGGAGGAGATCTGAGAGGGGCATCTAGTGACTGTAAAATGATTTAACATTTATCTCTCTTTAGGGCAAAAGGAAAAAGCAAGGGGGTCCTAGGAAGATGGGATGAGAGCACAGCACAGAGCAGACATCTGGTGCTTCAGTGAGAACACAGGCAAGGTGGGGCCTGCTGGATGTGCCCGCATGGATCAGGAGAGGGAGAATTCCAGAGAGGAGGGGTAAGGCTGGGTCATCACACTCAGCTTCTATGTCTCGGCCTTGGCTTGTTAGCAGGATTGTTCTCAACAGGCAAATGCATAGACGGCAAGACTTAGCAACCAATGCATTCAACTTGTGTTCACTCAGCCTGGCCTGCTCAGGGGCCTCGTATTTTTAAGGGCAATGGTCGATGGGAGGCAGGTAAGAGGAATGATTTCAGCAATTGTTCTTCAAAGTCTGTGCCAAAATGGGAATGGCCCTGGAGGACGTGGGAAGGAAATCGCTTTATTTATTTGTTTATCACAGTAGCTGGACCACAGGACTATAGAAATAAGCAAAGACCACCCAGTGAGAACGGCAAAGGCTGTTTATTCAGAGCTTGCTCTAGCAGGAGAATCAGCCACCATCACTTGTGCTTTGCTGGAGACTCAAAGGCAGGCAGAGGAATGGGAAGCTTTAGAGTGGAGGAAACAGGAGGCTTCACCTGTGCCCTGAATGGAGGCTGGTGGTCTGGGGAAGCTGGAGGCGGCTCACAAGAAGAGGGCATCCTGGGTGATTGGTGAGGGGAGCATATCTGGCTTTCTCTGGTTGGTCCTAAGCTGGAAGTAGGGACCAAAATTAGGAAAGCTGTCATTAACCAAGTCCTGACCTGGGGACAACTGCTACAGTTACTGTTAAGCTTCGAGGGCTGGTCACTAGAAATAGGGGTCTGACTTCCTCCAAGTCTGACATATATAGTAGATTGGCTTCCTGGGCTGGTTTCTGCAGCTAATAGGTTGGTTTCTTCTCACAGATTGTGGGTCAGAGGTCTATTTTTATACATGGTCTGGCCGTTGTCCTTTTGTATATTTGGTCTCTCGAGATCTAGGAAATGCGAAGTAGACCAGTTGGATATTACATGGTCCTGAAATGTGTTGAGATGTAGGAAAACAGAGTTTTGAGAGCTCTGTCTCCTGGTAGAGGGCACAAAAATAACAGGAGCTTAGGGGTGCCCAAGCCTTTTCATTCATTCATTTACTTGGCACATATATTCAACAATTGTCTGTTTCGTGTTCCAGATATTGTCCTAAGATCTGGGGATGCAATGGGGGTTCCTGTCCTTGGGGAATGTAGTCCCCAGGGGAAGAAACACAGGTTGCTGTGGCAGCATATGAGAGGCAGAACTTCTCTCAGCTGGTGAGTCAGGAGGATCTGGAGAAAGTTACACTTAAGCTGAGGCAAGAGTCATGTAGAGAAGAAAAGGAAATGAGTTCTGAGCAGAGGGTACAGCGCAGGCAGAAGTGGAGAGGAGAGGGCCGAGCCCGTGGCGCACTTGGTAGAGTGCGGCGCTGGGAGCGCTGCGACGCTCCCGCCACGGGTTCGGATCCTATATAGAACTGGCCGGTGCACTCACTGGCTGAGTGCTGGTCACGAAAAATGACAAAAAAAAAAAAAAAAAAAACAGAGAAAAAAAAAGAAGTGGAGAGGAGAGAGGGAGTGTGGTTAGGGGAAACCTGATCTGCCCCAGACAGGTCATGTTCAAGGCCAGCATCCCAGTGTAATCACTAATCACAATGCCTTTCACTTTCGAAAGGGTCCTGGTTTGTCACCCTCAGTGGTGCATTTGAGGAATATGAGGTTGAAAGGGAGAGGCAGGAGCAGAAGATGAGCTGCAGAGGTCATCAGGGCCTCAAAGGTCACCTGGCCTCAGAGTGAGGGGACTGGAGAGGTTGGGGAGCCAAGTCGTGCCTAACAGGACTGTAGCCTTATGTTGCCAAACATTCCAGTTTTTCAAAAGAAGCCATAAGGCTGGATTTCTCTCAGAAACCTCCCAATTTTAAAATGTCAGCAACTAACCAAAACAAACAAACAAACAAGACCACGTGGGCCAAGTAAGGCCTAAGCGCCACGAGTCTGAAATCCCTTTTCTAAACTTGAAGTGGTTAAGAGCTAAAAATTTCCAAAAACAAAGCCTGTGTGCTTCCCCCTGGGGAAGGAAATCCACATGCTCAGGACACACATCTCTGGGGAATCTCTCCAAAGAGGGGAGGGAAAATGCCTTTCTAGCATCTTTCTCATGCGACTACAGGGGTGATGGGTCACAGTTAATTTCTCTGCTAGGTCATTCTGCCACCAGATGGGAAGGGATGAAGGGGTAGGACCCGCCCTATGGTGCTCTCATAGGTGGAGGTTAAATCCTTGGAGACCAAATCAAGTAGGCCCATCAGAAAGGTCCCACACATGGAGAAAACATAACTTCAGCCAGTGACCATTGCCAGGGACAGAGGGGAACGCTCCCAGCCCCTCCATCTGGAGCTCTGGCCATAGCATGAGGAGTGATGAGAAGGAGGGGACTGAAGTGATAGGAGTTGGGGTAGCAGCACCATAAAGAGGCTTCAGGCTTTCCCACAAGTTCAGTTTCTTGGGCCAAGCAGGAAAACAGAATCTTTGGGAGGGCAGTGATTTTAGTTACAATACAGGGGCAGCTGGTGCATCAGAGGCTCAGAAGAACAGTGTCTTCAACACGGTTGGGCTAATGTGGTGGTCCTACAGGGTCAAGACCCAGGCTCCTTCTGTCTCCCTCTGGCATCGTGTGTGTTGCCCCACGACATTCATGCTCCAGCCAGTGGAAAGACGGTAAAGAGAAAGGCAGCACTCCTTCTGTCAAAGGACCTGACTTCGATGTCACTCACTCACATCTACTCACATCCCATTAGCCAGACGCTGACCTCGTGGCCACCCCAGCTGCAAAAGAGATGGGAGAACACGCTCTCTAACTGGGGAGCTATATTAGCTATCCACTGCGGCACAACAGACCACTCCAAACACAGAGGATTGAAATGTATCAGCAATGTATTATTTCTCCCAGTTCTGTGAGGTGACAATCAGGCAGTGCTTCTGTTGGACTTGCCTGTGGCTGCAGTCACTGGATGGCCTGGACTGGGCTGGAGGGTCTGGTGGCCTCACACATGCATCTGGGAGTTGTGAGGTCTGCTGGGGCCCTGGCTGTCTCCTCCACGTGGCCCTCATTCTTCAGTAGGCTGGATGCATCAGGGCGAGGGGGCCTCCAGGTTCCTCGTGGTGAGGGCAGAAGCTGCCAGGCTTCCTAAGGTCTAGACTCCGGAGCTCACTCAGCAACACTCCTACCACCTTCCATCAGTCAGAGCAAGCACAAGACCAGCCCAGATGCAAGGAGGTGCAGAAACAGGCTCCGCCTTGACAGGAGGAGCAGCAACGTCACACTGCACAGGAGCAGGGCCAGGGAGGTGCAATGCCCCTGGTGTCACAATTCTAACAATCTACAATGGTGGCCCAGGTAAGATTCTATGACTAAATAGGAAAAGGAGGATGGATACTGAAGAGGCTTATTTATTTTGAAGCTAGAGACCCAAAACATAAAAACAAGGGCAAGCTTTCCTGGGTTTGGCTGCTATCACTAGAGATTTATGGCTCAGATTATTAGTAACTTTGTGTCACGCTAGGGTGATTTGTCACTTAAACTAATTTACTTTTCTAAACCATCATGAAGCTCCTATCTGGCTGAATTCAACACAAGTTTCTAATTCAACTCCAAGCCGCAGGACCTTAACTGCCCGAACAAGGACAGATGACCACAGGTACAGAGGCTCTCTCCCTTTCTGAGTCAATTAAGGATTTCTGGAGATATGGAGGACTCTCATCATTTAACCTAAGAAAATAGAACATTTCTTAATAGATTTTATGTTTAAGTCAGGAGAGGAAATTGTGTAGAACCGTCTAAGGTAACCACGTATGTGGCACCCCTAAGATACAAAGGGCCACTGTCTCATTAGTCACCTTTTCATGACATCTTACTGCACTTTGAATAAAACTGAAGCTCCTCAGTCTGGCCTACAAAGTATATATGCCCAAGCTCCTGCCCTCTCACCTAGCCTCAGCTCTGCCACCCTGTGTCGGAAAACTTCTGTCCCTGCTTGAGTCAGGTGTCGCCTCCCTTGGGGACCCTTTCTTCACCTCCCCAAGTAGTAAGCCTTCCCTCTTCTTATCACATCTGGAATAGGTATCCATCTAAGTCATGATTTTCTCGTATTTCAATGGACATCATGAAATTGCCATTTTTGTCAAAAAAAAAAACAAGTCAGCGATTTCATATGACCTAATATCCTAACAGCTAAATAACAGCCACCCTCTCCCCACCCTCTCCTCTCATGCCTGTTGCAGGGCCACTCCTCTGAGGCTGTCAGGACAGGAGAAGAGAAACGCTTGGATTAAATCCTGGCTCCATTTCCTTCTCATCTGCATGACCTCAGGCAATTATAATGATCTATCTAAGCCTCAGGTTCCTCAGAAGTGAAATTCAGAGCATAAGAAATAGCAAATGGCAGCCGCCTAGCAGGACTAGTGCAAGAATTAGAAAGGTTGCCTGTTAAGGCCTGAGTAGTGGTTACCGCGTTCGCAGAGGTATGGGAGACGGGCTCCAGGGCTCCTCCCTGGAGGAGGGCGGGCTGCCTGGAAATCATGACCCAGATATACCCCTGGCAGCCAGTGCTGATGGTGCCCCTTGGGGCTGTTCTCACTGCAGACTTCCTGTTGACAGCACCTGTATCTCTTCTTTTGGCTACCAGAGCCTGCTCTGCCCACATTCAGGGCAAGCCAGAAGTGCCAGAGAATTAACACCCTTCCCACCAAGAGCAGCCCTCAGCCAGTAACTGCGGAACTGGCGTGTACATGCTCCAGCTCCTTGCCCTGGGTGGGATAACGCAGAGGTGCACGTGCCATCTAGCCTCCTTGAACTACCCGAGGGGGTTAAGCTCCAAGGGTTACTGACACTTTCCCTTCCCCAGCTCACTCCCCAAATCTATTGGTGTTTCCTGGGGCCACCTCTTAAATAAACTTCTTTCACTCAAATTCTTGTCTTAGATTTGCTTCAGGGGAAACCCAAACCCAAACTTCAAGGAATATATCCTATAGATTATCCTTACACATGTGCAAAAATGACATATATTTAATTTATTAATTCAGCAAAACAGTGAGAAGTTGGAAATAATATATGAAAAGGAGACTGATTTTACATTATGATACATTCACCCAATGGAATATTATGCAGCTATAAAAGTAATTCATGTCAATATGAAAAGTCTGAGCTATATTAATGAAAAAAGCAAGATACAGAACGGTATGAAGTATGCTATCATTTGTGTAAAAAGTGTGTGTGTGTGTGTGTGTGTGTGTGTGTGTGTGTGTGTGTGTGTTTGCACATGCCTAGGATCTTTCTGAAAGAGACCCCAAAATGCATTACCTTGACTGCCTGGAGAAGGGGACTTGAGTGGCTGGGAAGGGAGACTTTTCACTATACACCCTTGAACACCTTGTGGTTTTTTTAGTATAGGCAGGTTCATCAATTCAATAAATAAAAGCAACATTAAAATAACAAATGAATAGATAAAGGGAGATTTATCATTCCTGACTGGACATCTTTATTGGGCCCACCACTCTGGTGTGGAACAGAGTGGTGACACACCACTCTGGTGTGTCACCCATGGACAGGCTCCTTTTGGGTGACAAGCCCTGGCTCCACCCACGGCCTCTCGGTGTGGTCTCGGTCCTGGCTGTGTGGGCTCCTGCAGGTCTGCCTGCTGCAGACAAAGAGAAGTCTCGCTTCCTTCAGCGGGGAGTGGGTCTGTTGCGTTTCCCTTTATGCCAGCCCACATGAACGAGCTGCCCACAGAGCCGTCATCACCCTTCCCGGAGGCAGGCCCGACAGCATCTTCAGCCACACACAAGGAAGCCCAAGCAGTTCCCTTCTGCCCAAGAAGCTGCACCGAAGGCACTGGCCCACACACAAGAGACACCTGAGTGTCACACACGCAACTCACACACACACACACGCACACACGCTTGCACACACACGCATGGAAACCCAGGCGGGTCTTTCCTGAGTGAGACGTCACCGCCCCAGTCTCCTAATGGACATGTCAGTCCAGCAGCCTGGGGCTCTGCATGCTGGTCTGACCGACATCCCACTTGTTGCGGGAGAGGCCACCCAGCAGGAAAGGAGCCATCACTGGGGTGGGGCCGCCTGGGCACCAGCTTCGCTCATCATGTCCTTGTACTGCCGTTTGAAGAAGCCGAGCTGCCGGGCAGAGACAGAGGCATGAGGGCCTCAGAAGACGGGAGCAGGCGAGGGTCATGCAGACCAGGAGGGGAGGCAGAAGGAGCAAGAAGGGCAAAGAATACAGTGGCAGACTGCAGAAGGGACCCAGGAGAAGCGGGACAGTGCGGGAAACCGCATCTATGTTGGGGCCAGGAAAGAAACAACATAACAAGGAGAAGGAGAAATACTCCATATATAGTGGTCGTTCTGTACCAAGGGCCATTCTGCGGGTTCTCCATATATTAACCCAGTTAGTCTTGCTTTACAGCTGAAGAAACTGAGGCAGAGAGGCCCTGTGACTTGCCCGAGGTCACACAGCTGGCAGCAGTACTAGGGGGTCAAGCCCAGTAACGGAGTTGCTGAGTGAGAAGCAGTGGCAGGGGAAGGGTGACGGGAAGGGGTCCACCAGGCAGTACCTTGTACAGCCCAGCAGTGATGAGGGCCAGGAGCACCAGCCCCCCAACGGAGCTGCCCACTATGAGTGGCAGGGGGTTGTGAACTTCATACAGCTCCACTTTGGTCTCTGTCTGGGGGAAGAAGAGGAGAAAGGAGGTGCACCGAGGAGATGGACCCCGGATTTCTGAAGGTTTCCCCAGGCAGACCTTGTGCCCAGTGACTAACCCTTCCCTCTGACCCCAACACCCAGCCCTCCCCCAACTCCCCACCTCCCTCCTGCTCCCTCTCTTTCCTCTCCACCCCCCACTCCAGAGATCTCCAGAAGCCCAGCACCCCCATCCCTCTAATATTCCCCCTGTGCCCAAGACAGATACCTGGGTCTTCACAAATGCCTCCTGCCCTGGAAGCAGAGCAAATATGGAACCATTAAACAGGATCTCCGCTGTGCTCACAACCAGGAGGTGGTCATGTGAAGTCTGTGGAAGAGAGCAGTGTGGGAGCTTGACCTAGGGACCCCGAAGTGCCACATCTGTGCCCAGAGAAGCCTCGGGACCCCATGTACCTTGATATACCAGTCAAACGACAGGTTGCCCTTGAGGGTGACATTGAATTCTTCCCGGATGCTGAAGGAAGGGATGTCACACTGGATCCTCTGGCAGACAGCGATGGAGCAGTTCTGGGGAAGGGAGTAGAAGACAGAGGTGACTAAGGGAGCTGGACAAAGAGAACATCCCCACGTGCTCAGAGAGGCCGTACTGGGCTCCAACAAGGGCTCTGCGCGGGGTCCATGTGTGCCCCGAGGCTGGGGTTAGGCTTCTTCTCACCAGCATTGGGGACTTTTTAAGCTCCACCAGGAAATCAGAGTGAGAGGGGGATCTCTCCTCGGTGTGGCACATACTCGAGAGGTTCTGAGGAAAGAGAGACGCTGTGAGAAGAAAGGCCAAGGAGGGCTCCTGCATCCATGCTCGAGTAGGGTGAGATGGCCTGGGTCCAGGAGAGGGTCAGAAGTGGCTTCAAAATCTAACAGAGGAAACAGAGATTCTAGGAAGGACGGGGGCTGTGGAGGGAGGAGTTGGGCCCACTTCTCAGGCCCAGCCGGACTAACCTGGGAGAAGGTGACCCGGGGGCGGTCCCACACCATCTTCTGGTTCAGCTGCACAGGGACCCAGAAGACCACGCTGATGGGGAGGCTCCTCCACCCCAGGTTGCTGAACTACACCAGGGAGGGGTGGGGGGTCAGGGCTCTGGCCTTCATGCTCCCACCAGCTCCTGGAACCAGCCTCCCCGTTCCCTACAGCCCAGACCCCTGAATAAAGCCCCACAGGCCCGAGTTCTTGCTCTTTCTGGGAGGCAGTAGAGGGTGGCCTTAAACATATCTGAGAGCCAGACAGGCTGGTTCAAGTCTTGGCTCTTCCATTGTTAGTTACGAGACCTTGGACATGTTTGGTTAGCCTCTCTGAGCCCCCGTTTCTTCATCTGTAAACTGGGGGTCACAAGAGTGCCTCATAGAGTTGTCAAGAAGGTAAAATAAGTTAATGACGTGTGTGTGTGTGCCCACGTGCGCGTGCATACATGCGTGTGTGCTTATGTGTGTACTTAGGGAGAGCAATATCAGACCTTGCTGGTCACACAGCAGGCACCTTACACGTGTTTCCCATGATTGTTCTGCCTCCTCTTCACATCGATCTCCCTCCCCAGCTCCTTCTCAGGACCCCGATGTCCCCAGATCCCCACCTGATACTGATGCTGCATAACCCGGCTGGTCTTCTCTGAAGCCGTGAAGTTGAGAAATTTGGTAGAGAGCTCATGGCTGAGGAAGAAAGAAGAGGGGCCAGGACATAAGGGGTGTCTTGGGAGGGGTCTCGGGCTCAGTATATAGAGAGTGAACAGGCACATGAGTAATGCAGCCCTGAGGGCAGGGGGTGGCCTGCAGGAGCGACGTGTGTCAGACACAGTGTGTGCCGGTTTGGGCCATTCACACACACACACACACACACACACACGCAGGCACACAGGTGCACACGCAAACTCCAGCACAGACTCGCCCACAGATACACAAGTGACCATATCCAACCCCACAGTGAAGGCTCAGCCAATGTCCTGCCAGCCAGCACCTGGTGACCACCATGTAGACAGCATATTTCACAGGCAGCTCCAGCTGGAATTCACTTCTGTTGGTCCTGGGCATGTCGTTCTCACTAAAGGGAAAGAGAGCGCTCTAGACAGCTCCTGAGAACTAAAAATCAGCCTTTCCTTCTCCCTCTCCCTTCCCCGCCACCTCCAAGCAATCACCAAATCCTGTTATTCTGCATCCTGAACACCACTGTTCTCTAGCCCCCGGCCCCTACCCAGCCCAGGCCCATTCTACTCCCTGGACGTCTGCAGCAACCTTCTCCTAACTAGTCCCCTGAATTCAAAACTGCTCCCATCTCTCCTGGAGAGTGATCTTTCCAACATGCAATTATGATCATGTCACTCCCATAGGTTAAACTGCAAATTCCCTAATGCCACCCATCAGTCATTTTGTGACAGGGCCCATATCTAACCACTACCGACTTCTCAAATGTTACATATGTGCTTTGGCCATTCTTAAACACACCCTGGTCTTCCCAATCTCCAGGCTTTGCCTGGTCCCTGCATCCTTCTTCCTGTCTTCATGACCTCCCTCAGTTCATGCCTTTGCTTGGCTAACTCACAGCTTGAATATATTTCCTTCAGGAATCTTCTCTGAATACCAGGCTCCCAAGAAAATTGGACACCACCCCCCCATGTAATCGTTCATTTTACACTGTATTGTAAGGACCAGTTTTCTTAACTGTCTTTGCCACTAAACTATAAATTCTTTAAGGGCAGGAACTACAGCTGTTGTGTCCATCACTGTCCCACCAACACTCGGCACAATGCCCAGCACATCGTGGGTGCTCAGTCAGTGTTTGTTGAATGAACAAACGAGGTGACAGGACAGAGAGTGGGGAGGGGGCAAGGGGTGGGGGCCTCAAAGGGGAGGATGCTTGTGGAAGGTCAGGCACAGAGCACCTGGTCACATTGGCCTTGAGGAGCAGTTTGTTTCCAAGGGTAGCATTAGAGTCCACATCAAATGTGACATTAAAGGTGACCTGGAGTTGAAGAAAGGAGAAACGGTGATGAGAATAGGAGAAAAGAAACAACCCAAATGTCCATCAACTGATAAATGGATAAATAAAATGTGGTCCATTCACACAACAGAGTATTTATTCAGCAATAAAAAGAAATGCAATACTGAAGCATGCCACATGAATGATCCTTAAAAGCATGATGCTAAGTGAAAGACGCCAGTCACAAGGAGCCACATACTGTATGATTCCATTTCTATAAAATATCCGGAACAGGTGAGTCTGAGAGACAAAGTGGACTAGTGGTTGCCTAGGGCTGGGAGAGATGGGAGGATATAGGCCAATGGCTAAGGGGGCGAGGGTCTCTTTTGGGGGCAATGAAGAGGCACTAAAATTGATCATGAAGGATGTATGACTCTGTGAATGTACTAGAAGCCATTGCATTGTACACTTTAAATGGGTGAATTGTATGGTATGTGATTCTCTCTTAATAAAGCTGTTTTATAAAAAAAGAATGTCTACCCAAAAAAAAGAATAAGGAGGGAGAGAGTGCAGGTGGAGGAGGAGAAGAGGAGAACTGCAGAAGAAGATGGAGGAGGAAAGGCGAGGAGGCAGCAGCCGCTATGACCTCTGAGTTGCCTGGGAAGATGGGGTGGTTTATGCTGCAGCTGCTGCTCTTCAAGACCCCAGGCCCTTTGGGGGAGGAGCCGGACTCACAGACCAGGCGCCAGGATCGCTGTGAGAGCTGGTTCTGGAAGGCAAGCGAGGCAGAGGTGGCAACGTCAACCACCAGCCATGGGGCGGGGGACAGCAAAGGTCAAATGAAGCCTGAGAAGGATTTGGCTACCTGGACCCCTGCCACCTTCCGAAAGGACAAGCCGGACGGGTAGAACAAGGCGACCTGTGTCCTGTAGGAGTCCTCGCCCTCGTTTCTCACAGTCAGCGTCACGTTGAGATCCCGGGGACCACCCACCACTAGAGTGTCCAGGCTGTGGGAGGAGCAAAACAGCTGTGAGGTACCGAGGGCTTCCCTGTGGCAAGTCTGCTCTGGCGGAAAGGAGATGCGGACACTTGGGGAGAGATGACAGTAGACGGGGCCTCCGAAGGCGTGGCTCTGTGCCAGGCTCCCTTGGGGCCAGCAGAACAGAGCACCAGGTCATGACACATGTTTGGAGGAGACAATGAGGAAAAGAAACTCACCTCATGAAACTGAAGGTGATGCTGAGGTCGTCATGGCAGACGCTATCGTTGCCACAATTCTTCTCAAAGGGAAACTAAAAAAAAAATAGAGCACGATAAAGTGAAAGGGAAGAAAATAATGAAAGGTTGCAAAATGAAACAATAAAATAAAATTACGGGAAATAAAATAAAATGAGCTTCAACAATTCTGGCCTCTGGTCTCTTCCACGCCCCTGCAGGACCCCAACTCCAGAACTCACCAAGGCTATGAAGAGTCTCTGAGCGTCCACAGACAGCACTGGCCGGAGGTTCCCGAAAGAGGACAAGGGCTTCCCCACCAGAGAGAAGTTGAGGCGCAGGGTGATGGGGCTCACCGAGTCCTCTACACAATCCTGAGACATAGTGGGGATTGAGGGATCTGCCTTCTCAGCTTCCCAGGCCCACCCCATTCTTGGAGGACCCAGGGGTCTGGCCACTCGCCTGCTCACCGGTAATTGTAGCTTCAGGGTCTCACATTCCTGTGTCAGGCCCAACACCCTTGTCTGTCTGCATATGCTGTTCTTTGTCTTGTCAAAGATGGCACGGGCATGTGGGCGGCCAGAGTCCAGAGCCAGGTCGTAATTGACAGTGCTCTGGATCTCTCCTGCAGGGACAGGGTGGCATGTGGTGAGGAGCCCAGGCTTTGGAGTCAGACAGACAGGAGTTTGAGGCCCAGCTCCCCTGCTCTCCAGCTGTATAAGTGAGCATGTTATCTAGCCTCTGAGTCACAATTCCTTATTTTTAAAGTGAGGATAATAATTATACCTTCCCAATGGTGAAAATGAAATGAAATAATGCCCGTGGAGCATTTAGCACAGTGCCTACTACATAGTAAATGCTCAATAAATGTTAGCTACTCTGTTACATACTAGAAAATACTTGTATTTTTCTGGCTGCTTTTAAATTTTTTTGTCTTTGTCTTTGGTCTTCAGTAGTTTGACTATAATGCATGTTGTAATGGTTTCCTTTATATTTATCCTGCTTTGATTTTGTAAAGAATCTTAATGTCTTTCATCGGTTTTGGAAAATTCTTAACCACTATTTCTTTAACTATTGCTTCTCTCTTATTCTCTCTCTCTCTCTCTCCCCCTCCATCCTTCCCTCCTTCTGGAATTCCAATTACTTGTTTGTTAGATCTTTCACCATATCCCATATGTCTCATGATTTTTTTCTGTATTTTTCATCCTTTTTTCTGTTTGTGTGTTAATCTGGATACTTTCAATTGACTTATCTTCTAGTTTACTAATTCTGTGTTCTGCCTCTAACCTGCTCTTATTTCTGAATTGCCTGTGGGTGTATTTCTACTGTCTGTTGTTTCTCTTGGTTGCTGGTCAGTTATCTTGATAGAAAGACCAAGTTGTTTACCAAGGCCCCTCTCACATCTGTCTCTCCAGCACTGGGATGCTGCTGAATTCTCGGCTCAGCTCTTCAGCTTTTCTGTTGCTGTTTTCTACTAGGTTCCTTGGAGTATTGACCTGGGCATCCATGGCTTAGCAGTCAGCCAGGGACTTGAGAGAAATTTTTATGTAGATTTTGACGTAACTTCTCTGCAATTCTCTTCTCTCCAAGTCTTTGCTCTTAATTTCTAGTCATGCTAGCTGCCCCAAGCCCTGACTGCTATTTCCTCAGCACAGTAAGATTGCTGCTTTTCTAGCAGCAATATAACTTCATCTCCTCCTCCTGTTTCTTTCTAGTACTGCCATTACTATTCCCCCACCTCAGGCACAATCTACTCTTTGAGAATAGGGACAAGGGAGAAGGCCAGGCTACTGGTGATAAAAATGTGTATCTGAATGTTTTGTGAATTTGATCTTAGCTTTATCAACTTAACCTCCCCAAATGAGTTCTCTTTCAGTTTAAAAAAAAAAAAGGGCTGGCCCCGTGGCGCACTCGGGAGAGTGCAGTGCTTGGGAGCGCACTGGCGCTCCCGCCGCGGGTTCGGATCCTATATAGGAATGGCTGGTGCGCTCACTGGCTAAGCGCGGTGCAGGCGACACCAAGCCAAGGGTTGCAATCCCCTTACCGGTCACAAAAAGACAAAAAAATTAAAATAAAATAAATAAAAAACCTGATTTGCTCACGGGTATGAGGCCCTTGGTTCTCTGGAGAACTGAGAGAGTAAGGGAGTACCATATGCTCACGTCTTTGGTGGGTTTTGCTGGGCTCCCCCACCCAGCGTGTGAATAGACTGCTCACTCTGGCCAAGCTTGGAGAAGACTGTCAGAGCCAGGGAGAACTTTGCTCCGGGCTGCAGGGGAATGGGAAGACTGGGCTGAGCCACCCGTCAATGTCCCCAGTCATGTAAACTCCTGAGACTTACCCACCCAGCCTTACCTCTCAGCCTATCCCGTGTGTTCTTGCGGACTTGGAGGCAGACTCTGACCTCCCCAGCGAACTGGTTTTTTGTTGCCTGTTCACGACAATCAAATACATTCCTTGCCACTTCCTTGGGTGTGAACTCCATAGTCACCACAACTCTCAGCACCGGCTGGGACCTGCAGGGACACCAGAGGACCATCAGGGATCTTCAGACAGCAACGAAATTCTTTCAAGGGAGAACACCTGGCTCCAATGGAATCCTCACCTGAGCAGCAGCATTTGCCCCTGGGCCCCTACAGCTAGGTCCACCAGTCCGTCCATTGTGAGGTCTTGGCCCCCGCTCAGTGACTGACCAAAATACTGGAGCCTGGGGGAGAGCTGGGAGCCTGCAATCCTCTGGGGATAGAAAAGTGACAGGGAGTAGGAGATAATAGGGAAGTTACCCAAGTAACTTATCAAGGAACTATAGGACCACAACCTCAAGATGATACCGAAATTTCCACTAATTACCTGGGTTTTACAGAGACAACAGTTTTACAAGAAAAGTAAAAGTATATTACTTGGCTCCGTTAAATTTCACTTACAAGGTCAGAATAATGCAAGGAGAATATTGACCTAACCAAAGTTACCGTGTAAATATGAGGAGAGAATGGAGGCCGGAAGGGACATTAACGTGCAGCGAGAGAGAAACTGAAAGAGAGCTCGATCCTTTCCTCCCATAGTGGAAAGTCAATACTAAAACAAAAATCAAAAAGTAGCAAAATAATCATGTTATTTGGACATATGGAGAATAATTAAGAGCTGAAAATTGGGTTTTCTCAAGAGAAGAGGAAATGAAGCAGAAATCGCAGTAAGTGTGAAAATTGTTTTTTCATAATGAGCCTTTTATAACTATTCCGACTCTTTAAACTACAGCCAAGAGTAACACTGAAAAAATAACAGCCAAATAATAAATTTAAAAGAAATGTTAAAAATGATTTCATCATATACTTACTGCCAGTGGACTGTACACACAAAAATGGTTAAGATGATGATAAATTTTATGTCATGTGTATTTTACCACACTTTTTTTTAAAAGTGCTTATGTCAACTGAAAGAAGGATGAGGAAGGATGAGATGCAAAAAATGTTCTAAATCTAGATAGTGTTTACTTAGGTTTACTAATATGTAAAAATTCACCACTTAAGATTTGTGTGTTTACTGCATATATTATCCTTAAATTTTTTTTAAGAAAAATGTATACCATTCCTTTGGGAGGAAATTTCATTTTGAAATCATGTATAATGTGGTCATTTGGAGATCCACAGCATGTTGCTTGTCCAAACACTGACCACCCTCACCCCCAATCATAGGAAAAAAACAAATAAAAAATGCAAGCAGCAGGACAATAGGACAGCACAATCCTTTCTGTATTTGTTTTTAATCTCAAAGTCTGTGTGTGTGTGTGCACGTGTGCATGCACACGTACGTGCACATGAACGCACACCTGTGGGCATATAAAGTATTCTCCCTTCAGCCTTGGTTTCCTCTGAAGGGTGGGTTTTGGTGGGGGGGAAAGGAACTAGGGCTTTTACTCTTCACTTTAGACTTATAAATTTGTATAACAAGCATATCAACCTTTTGTAATATAAATAAAATAAAAATCAAAGTTTTCAAATCCCATTTACACAGAGAAACAACAGGCACCAATGAAAAGAAGCATAGTTATAATACATATACCATTTGAGAAAGAGGATCCCCTCACACATAGAAGTTGTTAAGGCAGTGGTTCTCAGCCCTGGCTGCACCTAAAGCGCTTATAAAATACTTATATACTAGGGTCTACATACTGTATTATTCCATTTATATGATATTATGAAATGAGTAAAACTAATCTATGGTGGGAAATAATGAGAACAGTGGTTGCCCCTAAGATGGAGGTGGAGGCAGACATTGTCTGAGAAGGGCAAGAGAAAACTTTCTGCATTGGCGATGATATTCTGTATCTTGATAGGAGGGTGGGTTACACGGGTGCAGATTGAGCATCCCAAATTTGAAATATGAAATATGAAGTGCTCCAAAATTTGAAACTTTTTGAGCACTGACATGATGCTGAAAGAAAATGCTCATTGGAGAGTTTTGCATTTGGAATTTCCAGATTTAAGATGTTCAATAGGTAAGCATAATGCAAATATTACAAAATCTGAAAAAATCCAAAATCTGACACACTACTGGTCCCAAGCACTTCAAATAAGGGATACTCAACCGCTGTGTGCATCTGTCAAAACTCATTGAATAGTTAAAGATTTGTGCATTTACTGTCTGTAAAGTTTATCTTTAAGATAACTTTAAACAAATATTTAATTCTAATAATATATATGCTGAAGTATTTAGGGGTGATGAAGTGGATTGATGCTGCAACTTACTTTGAAATGCACTAAAACATCAGATGGGGAGTGACATCAAAAAGACAGTGGAATAGGAGTTCTCCAACTTCACAATCCCCTACAGAGATCCAACTAGCAACTATGCACAAGCAAGAATACCATCGTGAATATCCCAGAATTCAGGACTGAGACTGAGACACCCTCTTGTACCAGGAACCGAGGAAATCTGTGATTTAAAGGTAAGAGAAATGGTTCTCTTTGGCTGCACTGCCACTCCCTCAAGTCATCACAGCACCACACATGGAGAATTCCCCTAGGCCCATGGTTTCTACAGTGAAAAAAAGTGAGCTGGAGGCATCTATCCAGCTTCTCCACCTTTCTAGGACCCTTCACAAGAGGATCATTCCTGTCTCATCCCACAGGAAATATTGGGAATACCGGCAGGGCTAGACCACATGGGGTCAGTTAGAAACAAGAAATGTGGGTAGGGCTCACAGTGACCAGTACCTGGATCTCTGCATTCTGGCCAATGGAGGGGCCACACCAGAGAAACTAGCCAACAGCATCACAGTACAGGAAACAGGGTCCACAGGTCTTCCAGGCTCAAATACCTAGCCAGCTTCTCCATACAGCCCAGGTGCTCTCATTAAGTCTTCCCCAGGTCAAGAGGCAACTGCAGTTTACCTACTACCTGAAGAAGGAGTATCTGGACCCACCCAACCCTAATAGCAGAAAGGTGATCCAACTGAGCCCTGGTGCTCTTGCTAAGTCTTCCCCAAGCCAGGAGGCAATGCAAGTTCATCAATTACCCTTTGAAGAAGCATCTGGTTGCACCCCATCCCAGCTGCTGAGCAGCAACTCCACCAAACGTCAGTGCTCTCCTTAAGCCTACCATAGGCCAGCAGGCAAGCCCAAGTCCACACATACCTGTGGAGCATAACCTCTGGCCCTGCCCACCCTGTGTGGCTAAGCAGCAACCCCAGAGACCTCATCCAGTTTTGGAGCTCAACACAGTTCCAAACAACAATATTGCCCAGCCAGGGAAGACAACCTGAAACCCTGCCCAATCAGAGATAATCACAGAGTCCAGGCAACAGCCCCACCTAATGGCAGAGTCCAGCCAATGGTCTCACTGGACCACAGAGCACAGCCAGCAGTACCATTCGACCTCAGAGCACAGGAAGAAACCTAGCCAAACTAGAGAAACTGAAATCAAGGTCTGCCTGTCTGGGGTTTCTACCAGCTGGCCAATCCTGAAGCCCAGACTAAACTAAATACTAAACATCTATCACCACAAAAGAATATATGCAAAGGGCAGAAAAGGTGACATCTCCTCAAATGCACAGGCACCAACATAAGAACACAAGGATTATGAAAAATCAGGAAAATATTACACCACCCAAAGAAATTAATAAAGGTCCAGTAATGGACTCAAAAGAAATGGATATGTATGAAGTTACTGACAAAGAATTCAGAATAATCCTCTTAAAGAAGCTCATAAAACTACAAGAAAATATGGATCAAAATTAAATGAAATTTGGAAAACAATTCATGAACAAAATCAGAAGTTTGACAGAAAAACAGAAATAACTCTTTTTTTTTTTTGATGGCTATCCAGTACAGGGATCAAACCCTGGTGTTATCAGCACCTCAATACCATACTCTAACCAACTGAGCTAACCAGCCACCCCAGAAATAATAATAATTATATATATATGTATATATATATGTATGTATATATATTTTATCTCTAGAGATAAAGAATACAATAAATTGACAAATTCAATAGAAAACTTCAACAGCAGAGTTGATCAAGCAGAAAAAAGAATCAGTAAGATCAAGACAGGATGTTTGAAATGATCCGATCAGAGGGGGGAAAAATAGAATGAAAAAGAATGAAGAAAGCCCACAGGAATTATGGGACACCATCAAGCAAACTAATCTTCATGTCATAGGAGTTTATGAATGAGAAGAGAGAGGAAAAGGCCTAGAAAACACATTTAGGGAAATAATGGCTGAAAATTTCCCAAATTTGGAGAAAGACAACAACATCCAGGTACAAGAAGCTCAGAGTTTGCCCATCAAATTTAACCCAAAAGAATTCACCAGGACACATTGTAATCAAATTATCAAAATCAAAGACAAGGAAAGAATTTGAAGCCTCAAAAGATAAGAAACATATCACATTCAAGAGAGCCCCAAAATGGCTTTCAGCAGATTTCTCAGCAAAAACTCCATAGGCCAAGAGAGAGTGGGATAATATATTCAATGTGTAAAAGGAAAAAAAGACTGCCAATCTTGAATACTCTACCTGGAAAATCTTCTTCAAAAATGAAGGAGAAATAAAACTTTCCCAGACAAAGTAGAGCTAAGGGAGTTCATCACCACTAGGCCTACTTTACAGGAATTGCAACAGGGAGTTCTTTATGCTTAAATAAAAAGCTGCTAATTAATAACAAAAACATATGAATAAAAAACTCAATGGTATGGTATAAGTAATACATAGTCACACTCAGAATTTCCTAATACTGTAAGGGTGGTGTGTAAAGCAATTTTATCCCTACTAGGAGGGTTAAAGGACAAAACTATTTAAAACAATTATAACTACAATAAATTGATGAGACACAAATTACAAAAACAAATGCAAATTTTGATATCAAAATCATAAAAGATTGGGGGGGTGAAAGTGTATAGTTTTTGTATGCAATTAAAGGTAAGTTGTTATTAGCTTAAAGTACCCCATTGTAAGTATAAGATATTTTGTGTAAATCGCATGGAAACCACAAAGAAAAAACCTACAGTAGTTACATGAAATATAAAAAGAAAGGATTCAACGCTGGCTAGTTAGCTTATTTGAAAGAACATGGTTGATAAAGATTGAATTGTGTCCCCCAAAATTTTATGTATTAGAAGCTTGATCCCCACTGTGTTGAGAGGGTGGGAAATCCTATTATGGTCATTGAAAGGTGGGGCGTTGAAAAGGTGATTGGATTGTGAGGACTATGCCTACTGAATGAATTGATGTGTTCACTGAATAATAAGTTAATAGATGAATTGTGGTCATGAGCATGATTCTGATGGCTTTCAAAGGAGCCAACTGAGAAGGTTAGTGCTCTCTCTCTGTTCTGCCATTCTGCCATGTGAGACCATTGCATTGCTGTCACCATCAACAAGACCTTCACCGGACACGTTCCCTGGACTTTGGACTTCGCAGCCTCTAAAACTGTAAGCAATAAATATTGTTTCTTTATAAATTACTCAGTTTCAGGTATTTTGTTATAAGCAACAGAAACAGACTAATATAGTGGTGCTGATAACACCAAGGTCAAGGGTTCAGATCCCCATACTGGCCAGCCACAAAAAAAAAAGAAAGAAAGAAAAGATTCAAAGCATAACACCATAGAAAACCATTAAACTACAAAGGAAGACAGCAAGAGAGGAAGAAAGAAGGGACCTACAAAACAATCAGAAAACAAATTTCAAAATAGCACTAACAATTCCTCACCTATCAACAATTATCTTGAATGTAAATCAATTAAATTATCCAATCAAAAGACATGGAGTGGCTGAATGGATTTTTTAAAAAAAGATCCAACCATATGCTGCCAACAAGAGACTAACTTTAGTAGTAAGGACACAGATAGACTGAAAGTGAAGGAACAGAAAAAATATAAGTCATGCAAATGGAAACTGAAAGAAAGCAGGGATAGTTACGTTAGACAAAACAGACTTTCAGTAAAAAACTATAAAAAGAGACAAAAAAGGTCATTACACAATGACAAAGGGTTAATTCACCAAAAATACATAAGAATTATAAATATATATGCACCCAGCATTGAAGCAATAATAAAATAAATCTTATTTTATTTAATAATAAAAGTAATTATTAAGCGATCTGAAGGAAGAGATTGACTACAATACTATAACAGTAGGAAATCTTAATACCCCACTTTCAACAATGAACAGATCATCTAGACAGGAAATCAGTAAAGAAATACTGGACTTGGATTACCTTTTAGACCAAACAGACCTAGCAGAAATATACAAAATATTCCACACAACAACATCAGAATACAAATTCTTCTCAAGTGCACACAGAACATTCTCCAAAATAGATAAGCCACAAAATAAATCTTAACAAATTGAAGAGGACTAAAATCACAGCAAGTATCTTTGCAGATCACAATGGCATGAAACTAGAAATCAGTAACAGGATAAATCTTTTAAAATACACAAGTATGTGGAAAGTAGACAACATGCTTCTAAGCAATAAATCAGTCACAAAAGAAAGAAAAAGGAAGATTAGAAAATGCCATGAGATAAATGAAAACAAAAATACAATACACCCAAACTTGTGGGTTGCATCAAAAGCAGTACTAAGAGGGAAGTTCATAGCAATAAACACCTATATTTTTTTAAAAAATTAAACAAAAGAAAGACATCAAATAAACAACCTAGCTTTACACCTCAAGGAATTAGAAACAAAAGAATAAACTAAACTCAAAGTCAGCAAAAGGAAGGAAATAATAAAGATTAGAGCAAAAATAAATCAAATAGGGATGGCCAGTTAGCTCTCTCAGTAGAGAGTGGTGCTGATAACACCAAGGTCAAGGGTTCAGATCCCCATACTGGCCAGCAGCCAAAATAAACAAATAAATAAGTCAAACAGATAACAGAAAAACAATAGGGACTTCCAGTCAAGATGGCAGAATAGATGGTCCCCAGCGTCACTCTCTCCCACAAATCGACCAATTTACAACTATGAAAATGTAACATCAGCCAAGCTGCAGCTGCTAGAGCTCAGGGGAAGAGGAGGAGAGACCTACAGAGTTGATGAAGGCGGGAGAAACCACAATGAGAAAAAGAAAAAACTGCTCTGAGTGTTTCCGGCCACACTGCTTTAAGGCTCAAGCTAATGAGCACATGGAGCAGGAGCCAGCAGAAATGGCAGCTGTGCCCTTCAGATGGAGTTACTTGGAGGCGGCAGGGTAGAAGAGGGCCTTGGTGGCCCCCAGGACAGCAAGACCACAAAAAGGGTTCCCATGGACACACACACAAGCAAGGAGCCAAAACAACTGAAAAAAGGGAGCCATTCAGAGGCCACTGAGTCATCGCAAGGGACCAGCACAGGGCCCATCCCATGGGAAGTGTTTGGAGCACAGGCGGTAGGGAAGATAGGCCCACCAGGAGAACCCTGGGACACAGCAAGGACAGCCGATCCACCCTCCAATCAGTACAGGACCACTCAGAGGAGACTGGTTGGGAATGCAGAATAGCAAAGGGTGCAGCTTGACGAAAAAACCGAGGCCCAGATCAGAATTTCTACACAACACAGATCCACCAGATCTCTGGAGAGCCAGAAGTACCTAAAAGGTAAACCATTAAACCCTGAGCTGCACAAAAAGCCTTCCCTAGGGAAACAGCAGCAAAGCAGCACTTAACCACACACCTCAAGTACTAGTTCCCACAGGAAGTTCACCTGCGTCAGAAGTAAGCAAAGGACAAAAAACTAGTTCCGGACCAGGTATACCACCAGCACCCTGGGGCCTGCCTGGAAACTGAAGGCTTGGAGTCGGGGACCAGACCTCACTCCCACATCCAGGCAAACCATGCCAGCACCTCAGGGCCCACCCAGGGGCCCAGGACATGTAGAAGGAGACTGGACCCCCCACATACAACCAGGCACACTGGGCCAGCACCTTGGGGCCTGCCTGGTGACCCAAGGCATGGGTTCAGGGACCAGACCCTCTTCCCACAACCAGGCACACCATGCTAGCACCTTGGGGCCCACCCGGGAACCTGAGGTATGGAGAAAGGGAATGAACCATCCTCCCACAACCAGGCACACTGCTCCAGTGCCTCAGTGCTCACCCGGGGACCTGGGGCATGGATAGGGGGACTGGACTGCCTGCCCACAACCAGGCACACCACGCCAGCAGATCAGGGCCCACC
The DNA here is from genome assembly GCF_027409185.1 of Cynocephalus volans. Classification (NCBI taxonomy): domain Eukaryota; kingdom Metazoa; phylum Chordata; class Mammalia; order Dermoptera; family Cynocephalidae; genus Cynocephalus; species Cynocephalus volans. The sequence goes on from NC_084465.1 coordinate 112,788,046, forward strand.
CGGGGACCTAAGGCCTGGAGAAGGGGACCGGACCACCCTCCCACAATCAGGCATGCTGTGCCAGTGCCTTGGGGCCCATCCGGTGACCTGAGGTCTGGAGCCAGGGACCAGACCCTCCTCCCAAAACCAGGCATGCCATACCAGTGCCTCGGGGCCTGCCTGGGGACCCAGGACATAGAGAAAGGGACCAGAACCCCCTCCCACAATCAGCATCCCATGCCAGTGCCTCAGGGCCCGTCTGGGGACCAGAGGCATGGAGAAGGGGACCAGACATACCCCACAACCAGGCACACTGCCAGTGCCGAGGAGCATGCCAAAAACATCACCTCTATATGCATGGCCCACCACAGCCACCACAATAACCATGGCTGCCACAAAAGCAGCTAGACAGCACAATCACCAACAGATGGTCCTTCAACCACTGGAGTGCATTCACACAAGGAGAGTCAACAGCAGAGATAAAGAAAAGAAGAGGATGTCTCTCTCCACAAAGCCCATTTCAGAGTGACAGAAGAAGCATCTGCTCTACGATAATATTGGGGTAACTGATCACACCTCTCAGCATTGGACAGATCATCTAGGCAACGAATCAACAGAGTAACCATTATTCTTTCAGAAGGAGAGAAGAAATCTAGGGTAATTAGAGGGTGGAGGGGGGAGGAGGGGGAAGGGAAGAGATTGGACAAAAGGCATAAAGAATAATTAGGATTTGTAACAATATATATGCTAGTAATATTGATTTGATCAGGGAAAGACCTCACAACTCCCAGATGCATGTGTGAGGCCACCAGACCCTCCAGCCCAGTCCAGCCATCCAGTGACTGCAGCCACAGGCAAGTCCAACAGAAGCACTGCCTGATTGTCACCTCACAGAAATATGTAAAATCAATTTTGAGTCAATAAATAAAATAAATTATAAAAAAATTTTTTAAAAGAAAAAGAAAAACAATAGGGAAAAACAATACAATTGAGTTGACTTTTGAAAAGACAAACAAAACTAACTAGACTAAGAAAAAAGAGAGGAATTCAAATAAATAAAATTAGAAATGAAAGTACATTACAACTGATGCCATATAAATAAAAAGTATCATAAGAAACTACCATGAACATTTATATTCTAACAAACTGGATAATCTAGAGGAAATGGGTAATTCCTAGAAGCATACAACCTACTAAGCCTGAATCATAAAAAATGAAAAGTCTGAATAGACCAATAATGAGTAAGGATCTTGAATCAGTAATTAAAGACCTCTCAACAAACAAAAGCCCAATACTTGATGGCTTCTCTGGAAAAGTTTACCAAATATTTAAGGAACTAATGCTGATGCTTCTCAAACTCATCCAAGAAATTGAACAGAAGGGAACACTTCAAAATTCATTTTATTAGGCCAGCATTACCCTGATATGAAAGCCAGGCAAAGATATCATGAGAAAAGACCACTCAATAGCAACAAGACAAATAACCCAATTTTAAAATGGGCAAAGGACTCAAATAGACATTTCTCAAAAAAAGACATACAAATGGCCAACAAGTTTATTAAAAATTGTTCAAAATCACTAATCATCAGAGAAATGCAAATCAAAACCACAGTAAGATATCACCTCACACCTATTAGAACTGCTATTACCAAAAAAAAAAAAAAAAAAAAAGATAAGCGTTGGTGAAGATGTGGAGAAAGGGAAACTTTGTACACTATTGGTGGGAATGTAAATTAGTGCAGCCATTATGCAAAACAGTATGGAGATTCCTCAAGAAATTAAAAATAGAATTATCATATAATCCAGCAATCCCAATTCTGGGTATATACCCAACGGAAAGGAAATCAATATATTGAAGATATATCCACACTCCTAAGTTTATTGCAGCATTATTCACAATATATCCAAGATATATAATCAACCTAAGTCTCCATCAAGGATGAATGGATAAAGAAAACCTGGTGTAAATATATACAATGGAATACTATTCAGCCTTGACAGAGAAGGAAATTCTGTCACTGGCAACAACATAGATGAACCTGGAAGACACTACACTAAGTGAAATAAGCCAGGCACAAAAAGAAAAATATTGCATTATCTCACTATATGTGTGCTGTGGTTTGAACGTTTGTTCACTCAGAAAATCATGTTGAAACTTAATCCCCAATGTAACAGCATTAAGAAGTTGATCCTGTTAGGTCCCTGGAACTGAAAACCTGACTTTTAGAAAGCCCTCACCTTCTGGTTTCATTTCTCTAAGTTTCATTCCTCTAAGTTTCTATCTCCCTAAGTCTCTGTTCTCACCAGCAGGCTGAGCAAGCTCTACCGAGAGTATAACACTGTGCAAAATATAATAAAAAGCATATGTACTTCACAGGGCCTGGTTTTCCAAAGCCTTGGAGTTTCAAATATTGACCTTGCAGAGGACTGGAAATTTCCTTCAGGCTATAAGTCTCTGTTGCAAGATAAGGATTGTGGCACAGCAGGTTGCTGGCTCAAAGACAGACTAGTTACTGACTATTATGTAAAGATACTGAGAAATTGCTGTTAAGAAGGAATGTTTGCTAAGATCAAACTGTTGTTGATAGGACCACTTAATTGCCTTACTGGAATGTCATCTGGCTTGTTTCACTGAAAATTACCAGCCTATACTGTTAAACTATAACCCCACCTATGTCTCTCCCTGTAACTTCATGGTCTGGAAAATAAATGCAGGAAGAGAACCCCAATTCGGCATTAATTGAGGGTTCCAGTGGGAGATTAACCACCTCCAGGCTTCTCACTGCTCGGAAGAGATGGGCTTGAGTAATCCTTTCCATCTCCGTCACCCAGGGGAAGTGGGGTGACAAATCCATGGGGGGTGAAGCAACACAAAGCAACAACATTGTAACTGCTTCTGCCTGCTAGCCCAAGGTTTCTGTCTCCCCGAGTCTGTTCCCATGAGCAGGCTATATCTGGAACAGAATATTGTAACTGTCTTCCTAGGCTAGGCCAGATGCCAATCATATCCCTATAAAAATGACACCCTCCTGCCTTTTGGCGATGATGCCATTTTTCTCAGCTCAGCCCAGCAGGTTTGCTTGCTAATAAAATCCTTTTCTACTTTTGTCCAGTTAGCGTCTCCTTCCTCAGTGACCTTACAGATCCTTTAAGAGGTGATTGGGTCTATTAATTCATTCATGGATCAATGGGTTGATAGATTAATGTGCTATCAGAGGAGTGGGTTAGTTATCATGAGACTGAGTCTGCTATAAAAGCAGTTTGGCTCTCTCTCATGTGCCCTCTCACCCTGTGATAGCTTCTGCCACATTACGATGTAGCAAGAAGGGCCTCGCCATGTGCCAGAGCCATGCTCTTGGACTTCCCAGCCTCCAGAACTGTAAGAAATAAGTTTCTGTTCTTCATAAATTGCCCAGGGCTGGCCAGTCAGCTCACTGAACTAGAGCGTGATGCTGGTAATACCAAGCTCAAGGGTTCACATCCCCATATTGGCCAGCCGCCAAAATAAGTAAGTAAATAAATACATAACCCAGGTATTTCGTTATAGGAATTGAAATGAACTAAGACAATGTGGAATTGAAAAAAGTTAAATTTATGCAAGTGGAGAGTAGAATATTGATTACCAGAGGCATGGGGGAGGGGTGACAGGGGAGGGCTGAGGAATGGGGAGATGTTGGTCACTGGGTACAGAGTTCATTTAGACAGGAAGAATAGCTTTTCAAGATCTATGGCACAGCATGATGACCATAGCTAATAATCATGTGCTGAATATTTCAAAATAGCTACAAAAAAAATTTTTAAATCTCACTCAATACAAAAAAATAAGTGTTTGCGGTAGATGGATATATTAATTAGCTTGATATAATTATTCCACAATGTATACATATATCAAAATGTCACACTGTATCTCATAAATATATACAATTATTATTCTTCAATTAGTAATAAATATTTAATTTAAAAATTTAGACTGGCCAGTCAGTTCAGTTGGTCAGAGCATGGTGCTGATAACACCAAGGTCCATGGTTCACTCCCTGTATTGGCATCCAAGAAAAAAATTAGTTGCATTGCTATACACTAATAATGTGCTATCTGAAAAGGAAATTTAGAAAACAATCCCATTTACAATAGCATGAAAAAGAATAAAATACTTAGGAATAAACTTAAGGAGGAGAAAGATCTGTACAATAAAAACTACAAAACATTGATAAAAAAATTTTTAAGGCACAAACAAATGGAAAGATATCCCGCATTCATGTATTGGAAAAATTAATACTGATATAAGGCCCATTCCACCCAAAGTGATCCACAGATTCAATGCAATCCCTATCAAAATCCTAATGGCATTACTTATAGAAATAGAACAAACAATACTAAAATCCATGTGGGACCACAAAGACCAAATCAAATCATAACAAAATCAATCTTGAGAAGAGGTATTGTACTTCCTGATTGAAATATATATTACAAAGCTACAGTAATTAAAATAGTATGGTACAGGGGCTGGCCAGTTAGCTGAGTTGGTTAGAGCACAGTGTTGGTAACACCAAGGTCAAGGGTTCGGAATCCTGTACCAGCCAGCCGCCAAAAAAAACCAAATAAATAATATGGTACTGGCATAAAGACAGACATATATAGACCAATGGAACAGAATAGAGAGCCCAGAAATAAATCCATGCATATAGGGTCAATTGATCTTCCAAAAGAATGCCAAAAACACATGATGTGGACAGGATAGTCTCTTCAACAAATTATATTGGGAAAACTGGATATCTACATGCAAAAGAATGCAATTCGACTCATACCATACACAAAAATCAACTCAAAATGGATTAAAGACTTAAACACAAGACCTGAAAATATAAGACTCCTAGAAGAAAACATAGAGGGAAAACTTCTTGACATTGGTCTGAGTAATGATTTCATGGATATGACACCAAAGGCACAGTCAACAAAAACAAAAATAACCAAGTGGGACCACATCAAAATAAACAGCTTCCACACAGCAAAGGAAACGATCAATAGAGTGAAAAGGTAACTTACAGAATTGGAGAAAATATTTGCAAACCATGTATCTGATCAGGGCTTAATCTCCAAAATACACTCATATAAAGGAACTTGTACAGTTTTAGCACAAAAAAAAATTAATAACTTGATTTTAAAATGGGCTAAGGAATTGAAAAGACATATTTCCAAAGACATACAAATAGTCAACAGGTATATGAAAAGATGCACCAGAAAAATGCAAATCAAAACCACAATGAGATATCATTTGCACCTGTTAAGATGGCTATTACCAAAAAAAAAAAAAGGCAAGTGTTGGTGAGGATGCGGGAAAACCATTTTGCACTCACGCTGTTGGTGGGAATGCAAAATGGTCCCTATGGAAAACAGTACAGAAGTTCCTCAAAAAATTAAAAACAAAACTACCATATGATCCAGTGATCTCACTTCTGAGTATCTATCCAAAAGAATTGAAATCAAGAGTTGAAAGAGATACTAGAACACTCATGTTCAGTGTAGCACTGTTCACAAAAACCAAGATTTAGAAGCAAGCTAAATGCCGATTGACCGATGATAAATTTTTTCAACGTGGTATATGCATACAGTGGAATAATATTAGTCTAAAAAAAATCTGTCATTTGTGACATGGATGAACCCGGGGGACACTATTCTAAGTGAAATAAGCCGATCCCAGAAGGACACATAATGCATGGTTCCACTTACATGAGTTATCTAAACTAATCAAATTCATAGAAGCAAAGAATAAAATGGTGATTGCCAGGGGCTGTACTATATAGTACATTTTAAAATCTGCTAAGAGGGTAGATCTCATGTTAAGTGATAACATTTTTTTAAAAGAAAGAAAAGTGAGAGGCTGGAAAAGAGCCAGAAACCAGTGGCCAGAAGACCAGATGCCCTCAGCTGGCTGTGGTGGAAGAGAATACAGCACACATGAGATGAAACCAGACTGTAGGGGTCCCTCCGACAGTGGACTCCATCTGGCAGGAAACACGGAGCCATTTTAGCAGAGAAACAAATTGTAGGAGTCAGGATTTAGGGTGACCAACCATCAGATGGGTTACATAATTTGCAAGACCCAATGCAAAAGAAAAACGCAGGACCCCTTATTCATAAATTATTGAGAATTTAAGATAGCATTAGCAGAGCATTAAACCAAGCACAGGGCCCTTCTGAGAGAAGGACCCTGTGTGACTGCACAAGTCACACACCATGAACCATATTACCCCATAAGGTGACCAACCATTTGAGTTTCCCCAGGATGTGGGACTGTAAGTGCTAAAACCAGGAAACATCTGGGCAACAGAACTCCTGGTCACCCTAGCAGGACTGAGACTCAGAGGAAAGGAATGCCTACATCCCCATACCTCAACCTGCCATTTACCATCTCCAGGGCCTCACCTACTCATGTGTAAAGTTGGGGAGATGATGCTCCCGGCTCCTCCTATCATTGTAGGAAGAAACAATCTAGAGTTGAGATTCTTTGAGGTTTCTGTGAAGTACATTATTATTTTTGAAGGTTCCGAAAGGAGTACTGACGGAACTGAACTGGCAGCTGTGGGAATGCTGAATTAGAAAGGAACAGATCAGCAAAGATTCCACTGTCATGACAAAGACAGTGACCCAGCCTCACCTGGCTGTGGGAGGGGTTGATGTTCACTCCTGAGGTTCCATGAAACACGTAGACAGCACCCCGGTTCTCCTCCTCTCCTGGGGCCCCAATGGCCACGTCTGTCAGCTTGTCCCCATTCACGTCCCCCAGTACTGTCAGAGCTGCCCCAAATCGGCTCCAGGGGTGGCCCTGCTCTCCACGGAGAATGACCTCACACTGCCACTTGCTCCGCTGCAGAATGAAATCAGTGCCAGGACCCAACCTGGGCAACCCCTCCACCCCACACCCAGACCCCACCCAGCCCAGGTCACATCAGACACTCACCCCTCTGGGCAAGGGGCACACAGACACCTGGCCCCCTCGGTTCTGCTCATAGTAATGGGGGGCCCCAATGAGGACCAGGTCGGTGCTGCCATCTCTGTCCATGTCCACCGAGCAGAGGGAGGCCCCGAAGTAGGAGCCAATCTGGAAGAGATGGGGCCATGATTACATACCTCCTCCCACCTAAAGCAGAGTATAGGGGTTTATTCTCTGTGAAGAAAAATCATGCCTGCTGAGGAAAGCCCTTTGGAGCAATGTGATCTTCTATATGATTCATGATAAATTCTCATTTGAATGTGCTGCCACATTGACAAGTATATTACAGAGTCGATGGGCAGTGGGTGAAGACTTACCCCCAACGGTATTTCAGGGAGATTATTAAGGCAGCAAAGAAGTTGGATTGGAAAATAAAGACAGAAAAGCCTAGAAGGGCAGACAGGATATCCTTTCAATATATTGGAAAGCTTTAGGATTACCCACTTTAAAAAAGTCAAAGTTTGCAGCCTGATTAATAAGGAATCAACTGGTTTAGATTTAAAACAACTATTGCTACCCAGAAATATTTTTATGATATTAAAAAATAATGTCTACCTACCAGTAAAAAGATCTTTAAATTGTATTCAGTGTCAATATGTAGAATTAATCCATAGGTTTCATCCATTTAATCATCCATTCATTCATTCAGCACACAAGCGTTTACTATTTCAGAGCACAAGGCGGGTTGGTAGAGACACAAAGTCTTCCAGGGCTCTCAGGGCAGCGGGGTGGAGACAGGGAGGGTAGTAAACGGATAAGCAGGGAGATGTATATAGCAATTGCAAACTGGGACAAGTTCTAGGAAGGAAAAGTGCAGGGGACATCATCCACACACCACTGAGGGAGGACTCACTGATAACCTAATAAAGGCACTTAAGTTTCACCCTAAAGTTAGTAGGAGTTTGATTTTTTTTTAGGTCAGGTTTATTGGGGTATAATTTACGAACAATAAAGTTGAGGCTTTTTAGTGTACAATTTTATGAATTTTGACAAACATATAAAATCATAGAACTACCATCATGGTAAAGATACAGAGTAATTTCATCATCCTCCCCAAAATATTTTCTCATGCCCCATTGTAGTCCACCTTTCCCCCCAACTACCAACCCCAGCAACCAGTTATCTGTTTTCTGTCCATATGTTATTCACCTTTTCCAGAATGTTATATAAATTGAATTATACAGTACGCAGCCTTTGGGGTCTGGCTTCTTTCACCTAGACTAATGCATTTAACAGCTGGCCAGTTAGCTCAGTTACAGGACAGTGTTGTAACATCAAGGTCAGGGACTCGGATCCCCACACTGGCCAGCCACCAAAAAATAAAATAAAATAATGCATTTAAGATTCATCTATCTTGTCACATGTATTAGTGATTTACTCCTTTTTATTGATGATTAGTATTCCATTCTGTGGGTGTACCACAGTTTGTCTGTTCCCTAGTTGAAAAACATTTGGGTTGTTTCTAATTTTTGGTGATTATTAATAGAGCCACTAAAAACATTTGCGTACACGTTTTCATGTAAGCATCTGTTTTCCTTTCTCTTCAGTAAATCCTTAGAAGTGCATCTGCTGGTATGGTAACTGCATATTGAACTTTAAAAGAAATTGCTTACTTTGAATTAATTTTTTTTTAATTTTATTTTATTTTGTCAATTTTTACACAGTAGAATTCACCTGTGGAGCCATCAGGTCTCGGGCTTTTCTTTGTCGAGAGGTTTTGCTTACTGATTCAGTCTCCTTACTCATTATTGGTCTGTTCAGATTTTCTGTTCCATCATGATTCATTTTTGGTAGGTTGTTTGCTTCTAGTAATTTACCTATTTCTTCACCTTATTCAATTGTTCCTTCTAGTCTCTTATGATCCTTTGTATTTCTGTGGCATCAGTTGTAATGCCTCCGCTTTTATTTCTGATTTTATTCACTTGAGTCTTTCCTCTTTTTTCCTTGGTCTAGCTAAAGCTTTGTCAATTTTGTTTCTCTCTTCAAAAAACCAACTTTTAGTTGCATTGATCTTTTTTATTGTTTTTCTAGTCTCTATTTGATTTATTTCTGCTGTGGTCTTCATTAATTCCCTTCTTCTGACTTTGGGCTTAATTTGTTCTTTTTCAGTTCCTTGAGGTGTAAATACGATACATATGCTAACTATTCTGATTGGATCATTATACTCATTTGCATGTATTGAAACAACAAACTGTACCTCATAAAAATGTACAATTAGAAAAAAGGAGAAAAATTTAGTATCTTGAGACAAATGAAAATGGAAAAACAACATACCAAAACTTATGGGATGCAGCAAAAACAGTTCTAGAAGGTAAGTGTATAGAGATAAACTTCTACATTAAGAAAGAATTCAAATAAACAACTGAACTTTACACTGTTGGTAAGACTGTAAATTAGTGCGGCCATTATGGAAAACAGTATGGAGGTTTCTAAAACAACTACAGACAGAACTGCCATAAGATTTGGCAGTCCCACTGCTGGGATTTCCAAAGGGATGGAAATCATAATGTCAGAGGGATAACTGCAGTCCCATGTTTATCACAACTCTGTTTACAATAGCCAAGATATGGAACCAACTTGAACATCCATTGATGGATGACTCAATAAGGAATTGTGGTATACATTCCCAAAGGAATACTACTCAGCCATAAAAAAGAATAAAATTCTGCCATTCTCAGTAACATAGATGAGCTTGGAGAAAATCGTGTTAAGTGAAATAAGCCAGGCACAGAAAGAAAGATACTGCATGTGCTTACTCATAAGTGAGAGCTAATAAATAAATAAATAAATAAGGAAGGAAGGAAAGAAAGAAGGAAGAAAGGAAGGAAGGGCAATCACAATAATGGGTTGAACTTTCGAAAGGAGAAAGCAGAACTGCGTTTTTTAGAGCTGGGAGAGAGGGAGAGGAAGGAGAGATACCATGAAATGGGCTAATGGACACGAAACAGCTAGTTAGGAAAAATAAGTTCTATTGATGTAAAGTCAAGCTAGGCATCTATAATTAAGAATAATTTACTGCATGTTATCAAATGACTGGAAGAGAGAAAATCAAATGTCTTCAGCACAAAGAAATGATTACATTTTGTAAAAATGAATATGCTAATCACCCTGACTTGGTCATCGCACATTGTACACGGGTGTTGATAATAAACTCTGTACTCCACAAATAAGTATAATCAATTGTGTTTTGACTTAAAAAAAAAAAAAGACAGAAAATAACAAATGCTGGCAAAGATGCAGGGAAAGGGAAACGCTTTTACATTGTTGGTGGAAATGTAAATTAGTACAGCCATTATGGATAACAGTATGGAGGTTTCTCAAAAAACTACAGGTAGAACTACCATGCAATCCAGCAATCCCACTACTGGGTATATATCCAAAGGAGAAATCAACAAGTCAAAGGGAATCCTGCACTCCCACATTTATCACCACAATAGCCAAGAGTTGGAACCAACCTAAAAAAAAAAAAAGAAGAAGAAGAAGAAGACTGGATAAAGAAAATGTGGCATATAAACAAAATGGAATATTTTTCAGTCATAAAAGGAATGAAATTCTGCCACTGGAAGCAATATGGATGAGCTTGGAGAAAATTGTGTTAAGTAAAATAAGGCAGGCAGAGAGAGAAATACCACATGTTCTCACTCATATGTGGAAGCTAAAAAAGTTGATCTCATAGATTAGAATAGTGGTTACCAGAGACTAGTAAGCGGGGGAGACTGGGAGAGGGTAGTCAAGGATACAAAATTGTAGAGATATAGGAATAATAATGTATAGTGTGCTGTAGCAATATGGGGAGACTACAGTCAACAACAAATTACTGTATAATTTCAAGTAGCTAGTAGAGAGGATGTTGAACGTTCCAAACACAAAGAGGTGACAAATGTTTGAGGTGACGGATATGCTAAATACCCTGATATGATCACTGCACACTGTATAAATGTACCCAAATATCATATTGTACTCCAAAAATAAATACAATTATCATGGGTTAATTAAGAAAAAATAAATTAAAAGGAAAAATAGTTCAGAGACAGAAGTAGATTAGAAGTTACCAGAAACAGGGAAGGAATAATGAGAAGTTATTGCTTAACAGGTACAGAGTCTATGTTTAGCATGATGAAAAGGTTTTGGAAATAGAGGTAGTAGTCACACCACACTGTGAATGTAATTAATTCCCCATAATTGTGTATTTTAAAATGCTTAAAATGGAAATCTTTATGTTATGTGTGCTTTGCCACAATAAAAAAATATAAAAATTAAAAAATTATAAATTTAAGTTACAGTATGAAATACTATAGAGTTTAGAATTTAGAGTACATATAGAAAAGTGCTCAGCTCAAAGAATTTTCACAAAGTAAACAATATGTGTAATCAGGACCCTGATTGAGAAATAGAATATAACCAGCAACCCAGAAGGTCCCCCTATGCCTTCTTCCCTCACTTCGTCCCAGCATAGGTGACCAATAAACTAACTTCTATCTCCATCAATGAGATTTACCTGGTTTTGAGTTGTACGTAAATTGAATCATATTGTGTAGGAAAAAAAAAAGTTAAGTGCTGGAGAGAATGTGAGATAAGGCAACTTTTGCACACTGTTGGTGAGAATGTAAATTAGTGCAGCCATTATGGAAAACAGCATGTATGTTCCTCAAAAAATTAATAATAGAACTATTATATGACATAGCAATCCCATTTCTGGGTATATATCCAAAGGAAATGAAATCAGTGTGTTGAAGAGATATCTGAACTCCCATGTTCACTGAAGCATTATTCACAATAGCCAATTTATGGAATCAACCTAAGTGTCCATCGATAGATGAATGGATTTTAAAATGGGGTGGGGGGGTGGGGGGAGTGTAATGGAATACTATTCAGCCTTTAAAAAGAAATTCTGTCATTTGTGGCAACATGGATGGACCTGGAGGACATTGTGCTAAGTGAAATAAGCCAGGCATAGAAAGACAAATACTGCATGTTCTCACATACAGAAACTGAAAAAGTTGAACTTACATAAGCAGAGAGTAGAGTGGTGGTTGCCAGAGGCTGGACTTGCGGGGAGAATGGAGAGAGACTGGTCAAAGGATACTAATTTCAAGTTAGACAATAAATAAGTTCTGTAGGGCCGAGCCCGTGGTGCACTCAGGAGAGTGCGGCGCTGGGAGCGAAGCGATGCTCCCGCCGCGGGTTCGGATCCTATATAGGACTGGCCAGTGCACTCACTGGCTGAGTGCCGGCCACGAAAAAGACAATAAATAAGTTCTGTAGATCTATTGTATAGTATGGTGACTAGAGTTAATAATAACATATACTTGAAACTTGCTAAAAATAGATACTAAATGTTCTCACCACAGAAAATAAGCATGTGAGGTGATGGATATATTGATTAGCTTGGTTTAATCATTTCACCATGTATACATATACCAAAACACTCCATTGTACAATGTAAATACATGATATTTTTTATTTGTCAGTTATACCTTAGTAAAACTGGTTGGGAAAATAGAGAACATTTTTTTAAAAGAAAATCAGTTGGCTATTATATGTGTCTATTTTGGGACTCTTTTGTTCCACTTATCTTAACTTTTGCCAATACCACACTGTCTTCATTATTGTAACTTTGTAATGAGTCTTGAAACGAGGTAGTATGTGAGTCTTCCACTAAATACCTAATGCTATTTATCTAAATTCTTTTCAGAACTATTTTAGATATTCTACTTTCTTTGATTTTCCATATAAATTTTAGAATCAGGTTATTAATTCTACAAAATTGCTTCCAGGATTTTGTTCCATTGAATCTATAGATCGAGTTGGGGAGAATTGACATCTTTACAATATTGAGTCTTTCAATCCATGACCACAGTATATCTCTTCATTTCTCTCATTAGTGTTTCGTAGTTTTCAGCATACAGGTATTATAATTTTGTTAGATTTTTACCTAAGTATTTGATGGTCTTTGTTGTTATTGTAAGGGTATTTTTTAAATTTAAATTTCTAATTGTTTGATGACACTATAGAAATACACTAATTTTTATATATTGATCTTGTATCCTGAGGACTTATTGAAATAACTTATTAGTTCATAGTAGATTTTTGCAGATTCTTTGGGATTTTCCATGCAATTATGTCGTCTGCAAATAGAGATGTTTTTATTTCTTCCTTTCCACTCTGTATGGTTTTTTTCTCTCTCTCTTTTCTTTTCTTTATTACACTGGCTAGGTCTTCCAGTACAATGTTAAATAGAAATAATAAAAGTGGATATTCTTGCCTTGTTTCCAATTTTAGGAGAAAAGCATTCTCTTTCACTTTTACATATGATACCAGCTGTAGATTTTTTGTAAGTGCTCTTTTTCAGGTTGGGAATATTCCCTTCAGTTCCTAGTTTTCTGAAAGCTTTTAATCATGAAAGCATGTTGTATTTTGTCAAATTCTTTTTCTGTATCTATTTAGATGATTACATGATTTTCTTTTCTAATCGGTTATTATGGTGAACTACTTTGATTTTTTTTTCAAAATATCTTCTTTTTAATTTAGATAAAATTCGCATAACACAAAATTCACCATCTTACAGTGTAAAATTCTGCAGTTTTTAGTTTTTTCAAAATGCTGCATAACCATCACCACTAATTCCAGAAGGCTTCCATCTCCCCAGAGAGAAACTGCTGTCCTGTTACAGTCTCTGCCCATCCCCACCTCCTCCCCCTCCCCTGGCAATCATCAATCTGCTTTCTGGCTCTGTGGCTTTGTGTTTTGAATTGGGATGTGTGAGTTCTCCAATTTTGTTCTCCTTTTTCAAGATTGTTTTGCCTATTCTGGGTCCCTTGTATTTCCATATGAGCTTTAAGATCAGCTTGTCCACTTTTGCAACGTTGATTTTTTGAAGGCTGAACAAGCCCTGTATGCCTGGGATACACTGCACCTACCTTTCCTGCCAGTGTTTTCTCCCACCATGCCTCCCACCTCCATACAGCCACTCTCTGAACTCTATCCAATGTTCTCTCCCTCCTCTGGTCCTTCCCTCCCTCCTTCACTTCTCTAGTTCTTCTACCCCAGGACTTGGCTTAACTGTCACTTCCTCCAGGAAGCCTTCCCTAATGACCTTGTGGGGGCGCCCCTCCCATTTGTTCTCAAACATCCCAGGCGGTCCCAGTTTAAGCATTTATCGCCCTTAATGGTAATTTGCATGTACCTGCGTGTGATGGGGGAGTACCAGCCAGCCTTCCCTTTGTGATCCTGGACCACACTCACAAATCAGAGAAGTATCATCACATCCACACTTGACTTCCTGGAATTCCCCTACACATTGTCCCCAATCCCATCCCTTACATGCGCCAGGCACTGATGCCATCAACAGTAAGTATGTGTTGGTAAAACGCGTGGAAAAACCACATGAAGAATTCAACTATTGGCAAAGAATTCTGATAAGCTGTTCAGGTATCAGGGAAAACTGGTTTCATCCACATATGATGCATTAATTACAGACCAAAGAGAGAACCACTGATAAAAATTAAAGGAACACACATGGAACTGAAGGCATAATATCATAGTGCAGTCCTGTTTTAGGACCTTGCGATGATTTTGACTAGAGATCTGCCTCACACACCAGTTCCCACATAATATGCAACCATACTGCTTTTGAAGGACTGATATTCAAAACAGTGGATTGCTAAGGCTGCCCAGGTACTAAGCAGGGGCTTGGGGAAGCAGGTCCCAAAGACCCTTGAGGTGCCCTGCCTTACCCTTTGGAAGGACCAGAGTACATGGGTGAAGGAGAGAAGCCATTCAATACTTTAATAACTAATATACTGATTATGTACTGGCTGAATACCAGCTCTGGTTACAGGTAGGCTCACAGAGAGCTCTGTACAGGTCAAGTGGTGTTATTTATTGTTGTTAGGAAAGCTGAGGACACCGCATTCTCAAACGCAAAGTGGATCCTATGACTCTCCAGCTCAAAGCCTCAGAAGTCTCCTTCACAAGACTCTGCCACAGATGACTTCTGGAGATGTCCACCCTGGAATCCTAAGCCCCCAACACAGCTCTGTGTTCACACTCATGCTCCATGCACTGTGCACTCACCTGGCTGCCCCTGACATCACCTTTGGACTCCCAGGCTCCAGCATTCTGTCTGAACATCACCACCAAGCCAATATGCTGATATCGTGGTGCCCCGAGAACCAGGCTTTGCACCTGGTTCTGCAAGATGACTGTGGCAGCATAACCTGCAGATGATGGTCCAAGAGGCAAAGTGCTTTCCCTGCCCACCTCCCCACCATACAGGCCCATCTCTTTAGTAGGGGCAATGGGCCAGCCTCATGCTTGGTAAGTTAGGGTAACTGAGCCCTGCAGTATATTCCTCTTTGTGAACATAATTAAATTTTAAAATTTCTGTCTTTAAAGCCATCCCAGGGGCCTATAAAAGATCCAATAACATCCACACTAATTAAGTTATGGCACATGCTGACCCTTTCTTAGAACAGTCCCTGCCCTCCACTTACCCAAGTAAGCATCGCTCATGTTTGAATACAGCCTGGTTGTGTTGATGAAGGTAACTTTATCCTTTGATGTATACAGGAAGGCTCCACCAGCCCAGTTATAGCTCCCCACAGTGCCCACCAAAAGACCATTCTGAAAAAAGGGGCAGAACAGGCTTGATGATGAAGAGAGAAGGAATCACTGCTGCCCATCAAAGAGGCACCTCCCAACAAGTACCCATCACAGAGAAGATACCCCCCAAACCCCTGCGCCTCTTCTCTTTCTTCTTCTTTCCCCTCCTCCCCCAATTTATGAAAGACATTGTAGTGTATTGAGTTATGTCCCCCCAAACTCATTGAAGCTTGAACTGTGTTCCCCAAGTTTTATGTACTAGAAATTTAGCCCCTGCTGTGACTGTTAAGAGGGTGGGAAATCCTATTATGGTAGTTAAAAGGTGGAGCCTTGAAGAGGTGATCGGATTGTAGAACTGTGCAGTAGGGAATGGATTAATAATGGTGGTCAGGGGCATGGTTCTGAGGGCGTTAAAAGAAGAGGCGAGTCTGTCCCTCTCTCTTGCTCTCTCTGCTCTCTCTGCTTCCACCATCTTGCAATGTGAGACCCCTGGGTCACTGTTGCCACCACCAGATGGACTCTGGACTTCCCAGCCTCAGAAACTGTAAGCAATAAACTTCATTTTCTTTATAAATCACCCAGTTGCAGGTATTTTGTTATAAGCAACAGAAACGGACTAATACAGAAAATTGGTACCAAGGAGTGGAGTGTTGCTTATAAAAAATACTTGAAAATGCGGAAGCAGCTTTGGAAAT
Source organism: Cynocephalus volans (assembly GCF_027409185.1). NCBI lineage: Eukaryota > Metazoa > Chordata > Mammalia > Dermoptera > Cynocephalidae > Cynocephalus > Cynocephalus volans. Next base: position 112,804,315 of record NC_084465.1, read on the forward strand.
GGGTGTTGGACAAAGGTTAGAGGAGATTTGAGGACTCAGAAGAAGATAAAAAAATGAGGGAAAGTTTGGAATGTCTTAGAGACTGGTTATGTGGTGGCGAATAGAATGCTAATAGAAATATGGACTGTAAAGACCATTCTGAGGAGGCCTCAAATAGAAGTAAGAAGTTTACTGGAAATTGGAGCAAAGATCACCCTTACTGTGAACTGGCAAAAAAATCAGCTGCATTCTGTCCATGCCCTAGGATTTTGTGGAAGTTAGAACTTCGGAGTTGTGAACCAGAATATTTAGTGGAAGGAATTTCTAAGCAGCAAAGCATTAAGGAAGCTATACGTCTGCTTCTAACAGCCTGCACTGAGTTATGGTGGCAAAGGCATGACATAAAGCTAGAATTTAAAAGGGAAACAGAGTGTAATGATTTGGAAAATTTGCAGCCTGGCCATGTGGTAGAGAAGCAGAGAGCATTATCAGAAGAAAAATTCAGTGGTACTAAGAAGATTAACACAAAAGAACGGGATTATCAAGAGAAGGGGAAAAGGCCCTGAAGTCATTGCAGAAGCCTCTGGGGCCAACCCTCCCATTTCAGGCCCAAAGGCCTAGGGAGACAAAATGATCTTGGGGAAAAGGCCTGAGGCACCCTCCACAGGCTCATTCCCCAGGGCCACCTTGGGAAGCTGCTTCCAGCACCAGCACCCCAGCTGCTTTGGCTGCTCCAGCTGTGCATAAATTGGCCCCAGGTGTGGCTGGACATGCAGCTTTGGAAAATACAAGCTGGAAGCCTTGGCAGCATCCACATGGTGTTAGGTCTGCAGCTTGCAGAATGCTAGAGCTGTGGAGGCTTGGGAGCCTCCACCCTGATTTCAAAGGATGTATGGAAAAGTCTGGGGGCCCAGGAAGAGATCTGTCACAGGGGTGGAGTCACCACAGACAACCTTTGCTAGAGCAATACCGAGCAGAAAGTGGGATCAGAGTTGCAGCAGAGAAACCTCATTGGCACCATGTCTAGTAAAGCAGTGAAAGTGGGACCACCATGGAGACCACAGACCTGTGGGGCTACCAGCATGCAACACCAGCCTTTAAGAGCTAAAGCATCACCTGAGACCAGGAAAGCCATATGAGTGGAGCTGCCAGAGGACTTGGGGACCCAACCCTTACACCAGTGGGCAGAGAACGTTGAACACAGAGTCAAGGTACATGATTCGCCAGCTTTGAGATTTAATGCCTTCCCTGCTGGGTTTCAGACTTATTTAGGACCTGTTATATCTTTCTTTTGCCTATATCTCCCTTTTGGAATGGGAATATATACCCTATGTTTGTCCCACCATTGTACCTTGGAAGTAGATAACTTGTACTGGTTTCACAGATGGGCCTTTGAACTTTGGACTTTTGAGTTGAAACAGGTTGAGACTTTGGGGATGAAATGAATGTATTTGCATGTGAAAATACATTAGTTTAGAGGGGGCCAGGGGAGGAATGTAGTGGATTGAATTATGTCCCCCCAAAACTCATTGAAGCTTGAATTGTGTTCCCCAAGTTTTATGTATTAGAAAGTTAGCCCCCAGGGCCAGCCCATGGCTCACTTGGGAGAGTATGGTGCTGATAACACCAAGGCCATGGGTTCGGATCCCTCTACAGGGATGGCCAGTTAGCTCACTTGGGAGAGCGTGGTGCTGACAACACCAAATCAAGGGTTAAGATCCCCTCACCCGTCATCTTAAAAAAAAAGAAAGAAAGTTAGCCCCCACTGTGACTGTTAAGAGGGTGGGAAATACTATCATGGTAGTTAAAAGGTGGAGCCTTAAAGAGGTAATTGGATTGTAGGACTGTGCAGTAGTAAATGGATTAAAAATGGTGGTCGGGGCATGATTCTGAGGACATTAAAAGAGTAGAATCTGTCTTTCTCTCTCTCTGCACTCTCTGCTTCTACCAACTTGCAATGCGAGACCCCTGGGTCATTGTCACCACCACCAGATGGACTTTGGACTTCACAGCCTCAGAAACTATAAGCAATAAATTTCATTTTCTTTATAAATCTCCCAGTTGCAGCAATTTTGTTATAAGCAACATAAACGGACTAATACAGACACTTACGGAGGTGATGGTAGCACTGAAGCCCTCCTGAGACATCTCATGCTCAAAGGAGCTGGTACTTCCTGTCTGAGTACCTGTAAGAAGGAAAGCTCTCTGCATTAAAGAAAACAGAAGAGAGAGGATGCAGGGCAAGATGGCAGACTAGAGGTGTCCAGGTTGCATTCCTCCCACATAAAAAGACCAGAACAACTAACACACATATTCAGAGCATTTTGTCCAATAACTACAGAATACACATTCTTTTCACCAGCACATGAAACATTCTCCAGAAATGACCACATGTTAGGACACAAAATAAGTCTCGACATGTTCAAAAAAATGGAAATCATACCAGTTATATTTTCTGACCATAATGGAATAAAACTAGAAATCAATAACAAGAGGGACTTGCAAAACTACACAAATACATGGAAAGTAAACAACACACTTATGAACAACCAATGGGTCAAAGAAGAGATTAAGAAAGAAATCAAAAAATTTATTGAAATTAATGAAGAGAGAAATACAGCATACCAAAACCTATGGGATATAGTCAAGGCAGTATCAAGAAGAAATTTTATAGCAATAAATGCCTATATCAAAAAAATAGAAAGATTTCAAATAAACAGCCTAACAATGCACCTTGAAGAACTAAAAAAGCAAGAACAAACTAAACCCAAAATAAGTAGAAAAAAAGAAATAATAAAAATCACAGCAGAAATAAATGAAATTGAGAGTAGAAATGCGATACAAAAGGTTAATCAAATGAAAAGTTGGTTCTTTGAAAAGATAAATAAAATTGACAAACCATTAGCCAGACTAACCAAGAAAAAAAAAGAAAAGACCCAAATAAATAAAATCAGAAATGTAACTGGAGATGTTACAACAGATAGCATCAAACTGCAAAGGATCATCAGAGACTATTATGAACAACTATACATCAATAATTGTGAAAACCTAGAGAAAACAGATAAATTCCTGGACAATTATGACCTACAAAGACTGAACCAAGAAGAAATAGAAAACCTAAATAGACCAATAAGTAACAAGATTGAATCAGTCATAAAAAGTTTCCCAACAAAGGAAAGCCCAGGACCAGATGGCTTTACTGTTGAATTCTACCAAACATTTAAAGAATTAATATCAATACTTCTTAAATAAACTATTTCAAAAATTTGAAGTATTCCGAATTCTTCCAAACTCATACTACAAAGCCAGCATTATCCTGATACCAAAACCAGGCAAGGACACAACAAAAAAAGAAAACTATAGGCCAATATCCCTAATGAATACAGATGCAAAAATCCTCAATAAAATACTAGCAAACCAAATCCAGCAGCACATCAGAAAGACTATATACCATGATCACATGGAATTTATCCCAGGGATGCAAGGATGGTTCAACAAACGCAAGTCAATAAACATAATACATCACACCAGCAGAATGAAAGAAAAAGAACATATGATCATCTTGATAGATGCAGAAAAAGCATTTGATAAAATTTAACATCTCTTCATGATAGACTCTCAACAAATTAGGCATGGAAGGAAAGTATCTTAATACAATAAAGGCTATAGATGACAAGCCCACAGCTAACAACATGCTGAATGGGGAAAGGTAGAAGAACTAAGAACTGGAACAAGGCAAGGATGCCCACTCCCACCACTTCTATGCAACAAATATTTATTGAGCACCTTCTATGTACCAGGCACTCTTCTAGGCGATGGGGATACAACAGTGAACCAAACAGACAAATGTTGGCAACACATACAAATTTTTGAAAAGACAGTGTGTGGGAACTGACTCCCCCACAATCCAATCTATCAGCCCATAGCCAAGACTTGCAAAATTAGAGATAAAAGTCTAGATTCTCTGATTTCAAAGGAATTGACTGAGTGAGGCCAGGGGAAGTGGTCAGTGCTGAGGGTCAGGGTGGCAAGGGTTGGGAGAGGCTGGTTTGAAGAGGAAATTGTATGTATGGGGGTGGATGACTGCCTCTGGAGCTGCTCTGAGACACCTGGCTTACCTTCAATTGCAAAGATCTTTTCCTGAAGCTGGTTTTGAATGGTCTTTAGAGCTTCAAAGTTATTCACCCGGAACACGTGATCACTAGGTGGCTTGGAGGCAATAGTATTAAGCTCTTGGAGGGATTTCTCATTTCTAAAGGCGTCTCCTACCTATTACCAAGAAATGGGGAAAATCATACAATGTCCGGGGGTAGCAGTATCATCTAGCAAAGCAAATTCTTCAGGAAAAGAATCTGAGACATTATTTATCAAATGAGAGAATGCACCAAAGGTCCCTGTGACAGGGCTGCCAAGTATAGTTGGGCAGGTTGGACACTGCACAGAGCACTCTGCCAAGGGAGCAACTGGGGACTAAAACCCAGCCTTTGATCCATTTGCTGTGCCATGCCTCCTGGTGTGGGGCTGAGACCTCCCCCCAGAAGAAGGAGAGACTTTATTTTTACATGAAAGTATTTCCTCCTTGCCAAGCCATGCATCCATGATGATACCTATTTCTGTGTCACACCAGGAGCTGTGGTAGTTTGATTACACTGATGATCCTAACCTTTTTCATCTCCCTGTATCCAAGCCCTTTCCCCAAAATTTGGCTCTACCCTCCAACTCTTGGTGGAGTAACCTGCCCCACTCATTGGCTCTGGGTTCAGCCATGTGTCTTACTTAACTTAAGCCCATGGAAGTTATCAAACATGATGCAAACAGAGGCTTGAAAGACCACTTGTGACATGTTCACTTGCTCTCTTGTTTCTCTGCCTTCACCATGCCCAGGCAAGGCCACCGGAGAATATGACCCAGGGAGCAGAAGATTCAAGTCACCCCAGTTGTTTCAACCAAGGACATCTAGTCCAGCAGACAGACATGGCTAGTTCCCTCAGAAATGGAGAGCCCAGCCAAGATCAGCAGATCTGCCTCCAACCTGCAGCTGATTACAGATGTGTGAGTGAGCCCAGCTGGGACCAGGAAAACTGCCCAGCTGACCTACAGACTTATCTGTTAGTTCAAGCCACTGAATTTTGGGATTGTTTGTTACACAGCATTGTCATGACAATAGATAACTGATACAGGCACATATAGACTAGCAGTAACCCTCACAACACTTTGATTTTATTGATATTTACAAATTGAAGGAAGGTTATATCCAAGTCAAAACCCTCCACAGAAGCATCAGGCCCAAGAGTCATATTTCCTACCCCAATAACATAGCGAATGATTCCCTCTCTGTCTGCCTCAGGGATGACATCCTCGTAACGTAAGGGATCGCCAAACTTTTCTCCATCTGTGATGACAATTAGGATCTTAAAGGCATTCTCCCGGGCTCCATTTTCACTGTTAAACAGTTCTCTTCTGTGCAGGGAAGAGGAGGGACAAAGTCAAATGCAAGTGGACAGAGATGCTATTAATGTTAGGAAGCAATGTCAGCAGAGTCACAAGCCCCTGTCTAGCAGGGGCTCGGCCTCCCCTGAGACTGAACACTGAGATGCATCTGCCCCAAGACCTGGAAAGGCAGGAGGGGAGGGGAGAGTAATGGAAGGAAAGGAAGCCTTCATGACCTTTACATACTTTTGCATAGTTTAGTTATTTATTTATTTATTTTTGTTTTGTTTTTGGCAACTGGTTGGTACGGGGATCCAAACTCTTGACCTTGGTGTTATCATCACCAAGCTCTAACCAGCTGAGCTAACTGGCGAGCCTCAAAGTTTGGTTTTTTTAAACTCAATATTATTACTTTTCAACTCAAAAAAAATTTTTTTAAGAAATAAACTTAATTGGGCCTTCATCAGACCTCTCCTATAACACGGCAACAGCTCTTCAGCCCGTCTACCTGAACTTCGTCCCAAACTCCCCCCACCTCTATACACACACACACTGAAATCAGAGAGAACTTTCCTAAACAGGACATGGTGAGGTCTCCCCACTGCTCACCCTTTTCAGTGGATCCCCACTGGCTATAAAGCCGCCTTTGGTGACCTGACGTCGACTGATCTTCCTAGCGTCCCTCCAGCCCTTTCCTGCCGTTCCTGCCTTCACTCTCGCCTTTCCTTGTAACTTGTTTTTTCGTGAACTTACCCGGCACAGTCCCTCCTCCACACCTTTTCTCCTGCTATTCCCTCCACTGGAAATATCCTTTATCCCACCCCTGTCTGGACAACGCCCTCATCCTTCAAAGCCCAGCTAAAAATATCTCCTGTTCATTCCATCCTAAGCAAAGGGAGGACTTACACTACTTTGCGGATTCCTGTGGCAGTGTATGTCCTCCCAAGCAGCTGTCTTATTGGCCTCACCAGCGATCTCGGGTTAGGATTTTCTTTGAATTTCTTGAAGGTAAAATGAGTCTGGAACTCTTCTGAGTACTGTAGCAAAGAGAACTGGGGACGAGGCCCCTGGCATTACCCTGGGGAAGGTGCACCCGCCCCCCTAGACATCTCCTGGGAAGGCTTACAGAAATCTTGAAACACTCCAGTCTCCAAATTCCTTCTCTACACTGCCACCAACCCTTCTGTGTCACCAGGACAGAGATCTGCCACCAGCTCCCACTCCTCAATACTGGGACTGAACCAGAGATGACATGCAGGTTCCACCTCCCATGCCAAGCTTATCTACTAGTCACAGCTGCCTGCTTTACAAAGGGTTGAAAGAATGCTGCAGCAGCAACCAGACAGCGGGACAGAGAATAGCAAAGGAAAACCACAATAGATTGTCACTTTGGCAACATCTGCCCTTGAAGTAGGAGGGGAAAGTTGCCATGTATTTGCCAGCCTTATACGGGCTTTTCCCTAACCTACCCATTGACCCTCACCAAGGTTTTGGACTGTTTTAATCGTTCCATCACAACTGAGACAAACTCCTTCATCCGCTGGAAGTCAGTTGGGTTGATGCTACCAGAGCCATCAATCAAGAAGGCGATGTCGCTATCCTGCTGAGGACACTCTGGGGAAGAGGGAAAAGTATAAACTGATTAAATAATTACTTGACGTTCAGTTTTTCATGTCACCTCTCTGCTGGGCAATGACAATAAGCGGCAAACAAGAGTCAATCCATGCTGCAAGGTAAATAAAAACATGGGCAAAATGATATGGAAATTTTTGGCTAATTCTGCCCAAGGAAGTCAGAGAAAGTGGTAATATTTCATGGGATCAATAAAGAGCGAGAAATAATTTGCCAGAAATACAAAGGGAGAAATAAATTATAGCAAAAGGAGAGCACGTGTAAAGGTATGATGGACATGCTCCGCCCACCTGCCCCCAACCCCAAATTCTCTTTCCACCCTCCTCCACTCTGCTTTGTAGCCCAGGAGGTCGACCTACGTGGACCACATCAACAGGGCTCCTTTGCCCTCTGGCTCTAGTTGGATGTGGCTAGTTAGGAGGCTCAGTAGGGGACTGGAGGGAACGAGAAAAGTGACGTCAAGGTACTCTCCCCCTGGCTCCCACCCTGTGATGCGGTCTAAAAGGATTCTGACAGAATCTAAAAATGGAACTTACAGTACAGGGATAATGTATGTGATGGGGCTGGAGACAAGGCTATGATATTGAGCAGAGAACAGTCAGGAAGGGCCTCTCTACTCCAATAGGAAGTCTGACCTTATCCTTTAGGCAATGGAGAGCCACTGAAGGTTCTTAGAAAAGGAAGTTAGGTGGTTTGCTTTGTATTTTACAAAGATTGCCATAGCAGTGAGGAGTTTATACTGCTCTGTTCAAGACTGTCAGACATTCTAAACAAGCCAAACATCTTTCAACGAGTGAATGGATGGACTGGTGACTGAGACTGTGATAAATCCGCACAATGGAATACTACTCAGCAATAAAAAAGGAATGAACTACCAGTACACACAACAGCGTGGATAAATCACAGATGCATTATGCTAGCGAAAGAAGCTTTTCTCAAAAAGTTACAATTTCATTTATGCCACATTCTTGAAAAGACAAAACTATAATGACAGAGAACTAGTCAGTGGGTGCCGGGGACTGGGGGTGAAGGAAGGAGGCATCTGACAAAAAAGGAATAGCATAGAGGAGTTTTGAGGAGATAACAGAACTTTTTTGTATCCTGATTATGGTGGTGGTCACACAAAATATATTAAATTCACAGAACTGAACACTAAAAGAAGAAAGGTCAATTTTACCTTAAGATCATTGACAGAAATAAAATAAAAGTACTCAAAAAAGTACTGTAGTTTTTTTTTTTTTTTTTGTAACTCACAAGCAGATTCTAATGTTTATATGGAAAATATACAAAGAAGATTAGCCAGAATTTCTTTTTTTTTTTAATGATGGCTGGCCAGTTCGGGGATCCAAAGCCTTGACCTTGGTGTTACAACACCACGCTCTAACCAACTCAGCTAACTGGCCAGCCCTAGCCAGGAGATTTTTTGAAAACCTCAAAGATATGTTGTTAAGTGAAAATATTAAGGTCTAGAACAATGTGTATAGCATGCCACCATCTGTGGCACGAAAGTGAAGAATAAACATATGTATATGTTTGTAAATACAAAGAGCACCTCCAGATGATGACATGAGAAACTGGCAAAAGTGGTTGCATCCTGGAAGGAAACAGGAGGCTGGCAGGCAAAAGGGCAGGCGGGGAGGTTACAGTATATTCTTTAGTGCCTTTTGAATTTTGAACCAAGTGCATGTATTACATATTTTTCAATAAATGAAAGTGTTTTTTGAAAGAAGTGGTCTTGAACTCCTGAGATGGGAACTGAAGAGAGAGATGTAGAGGTGGCAGCTGAAGCCACAGAACTGGGTGACATCAGCAGGAAGAACTCGTGGGCAAGAAGAGAACAAACTTGGAGACACCTAAAAAGATGGCCAAGCAATGGCAGAAAGCAGCTTGGGAAATTCACTCACTCTCTCTTTGAATCAACAAACATTTGGGGAACAGGGACATGGCAGGCAGCCAGCAGGATGGTCCCCACTATTCCTTCCTCCTGGCAATAACCCATGGCCCAGTCCTTGAGTGTGAGCTGGACTCTATGACTCACTTCAAAGGAATAGAATATGGCAGAGGTCATGAGATGTTACTTCTGAGACTAGGCTATGGAAAGACGGTGGCTTCCATCTGAGTGCCCACTCCTCCCATTTGCTCTCTCATTCACTCACTTTGAGGGAAGCCAGTTGCTATTCCATGAGCTTCTTTATGGAGAGACCCACATGGCAAGCAACTGAGTGAGGCCTCCAGCCAACAGCCAGTGAGGAGCTGAGACCCTCAGTCCAACAACCACAAGCATAAGCTTGGAAGCAGGTCTTCCCAGTCAAGCCTTCTGATGAGACCACAGCCCTGGCTGGACACCTCAAGTTCAATCTCATGAGAGACTCTGAGGCAGAGGCACCCAGCTAAGCCATGCCCAGACTCCTGACTGACAGGAACTTTGGGGTAGTTTGTTAAGCAGCAACAGATACAAGGGTATAGAGCAGTGAATAAGCAAGACAATGTCCCTGCCCTTGTGGAACCTATACTACAAAAGAAAAACAGATAAGAAACAAGTAAAATATGAATATATAGATATGAAGATGGTAAAGTAGGGCAGTGTGGTAGAGAGTGATGGAACCCCTGCCCTCTGCACCTAGACTTCTAAGTCACACCCAGCCCAGTCCTGCTTCCCACCATCCAGTCTCACACTGCCTGTCTGTACCCTCTGCCAAAGGTGACCTACCTCTGAGGGCATCTGGGAACCTCTGGGGCTGCTTCAGTAGGTTGGATCCAAACAGGAAGCAGAAGCCACTCACATATGTGTTCTCCTTGCAAGTCTGGTGCACGGTGGGACCACAGGCCTGGTGGGGCAGGGTGCCAGTGGAAGGGGTTTCCCTTGCTCCCTCCCACCTTCTCATCCCAGCACCTCCACTCTCCATAAGACCCCAGCCCCACTAGCCCTGTGTCCCCATTCCTCCCCTCAGGACACTCCTGTGACTCAGGGCAACTCACCAGAAGCTGAGAGGGGTTGGTAGCAGCTGCCAAGGACAGGCCCAGGGACATGTTCACAGCCTCTGGGGGGACTGAGGGGACAGATATGTGCATCGTCACCCTCAGAGGGAAGAAAGGGGCTGTGTAAGAGCTGGGCAGGGGTCACTTCGACCTGGGAGACAAGGAGGTCTGACAGGTCAAAGGGGAACCTATGTCATAGGAAAGGAACGTGGAGGGGCTGGGGTGTCTGGGGTAGAGTCTGCAGACAGAGCAGAGGCAGGAGAGCCAGACCCATGTTCCCCCCAACCACAGATTCTGCAGAACACAGGAATGCCTGGCGAGTCCAGGTGTGTTCACAGATGAAATCCTGGCCCTGGGTCCAAGGCAGGGCAGCAGCTCACCCTGCAGTTGGATGGGCTCACACCTGCCCGTGCTGTAGTCGCACTGGTAGAGGCCTCCTGTGTGGTTGGCAGCCTTTATCTCCTGGGGCGCTGCAACCACCACCCTGTGGAGAGATGTGGGAGTAGAGAAAACTCTGATATGTGGGGAGAGAAAGAGAAATTCCACCACCCAGAGGCAAGTGGGGACTCTCACATGGATTCCTGAATTTCTATAAATAAGAGAAATTAGCATAGAAAAAAATGTGAAATTTTTAAATCTCAGAATGGGAAGGGCCTAAGAATGACATAAAACCCAGAGGTCATTAAAAACAATGGATAAATTCAACCACACAGTCACCTGAGATAAATTTCTATATGTGCTAAACTACCATAAGCAAAGTCAAAAAGACAGATGAAAAACTGGGGGAGAAGGAGGTTAGAAACTCCTACCCTAGACTTTTTTCCTCAATATAGTCAAAGTTTGTACAAACCAATAAGGGGAAAAAAAATAGAAAAATAGGCAACAGATAAGAAAAGTGTTCACAGAAAAGGAAATACATCTCTCATAAAAAGAGAAAACAATTTAAAACTAAACCGAGATAACATTTCTCACCTACGCATTTGCAAACATCAGTAACTTTGATAACATGCTGAGCTGGCAAGTGGGTGGGGAAGTAGGTGTTTGCATAAATATCTGTTGTGAGTGTAAATTGTTGCCACCTCTGTAGAGGGTAATCTGGAAAAATCTATTATAATTACATGTTTATATGTGCCCTTGCATCCAGTAATCCCATTTCTAGGAATTTACTTCCAAATTTATTTGCACATGTGCAAAATGACAGCATTGTTCATACAGCAAAAGGTTGGAAATAATCTAAATGTCCATCAAGAAGAGATTTAATGAGATTAAAGTAAATTACAGAACCTCTAAATAACGGAATATGATGCAGACATACAACAGAATGAGTAAGCTCGTGATGTTCTTACCTGGTAAAACCACTAAGCTCTATCAAGTGGGGGGAAAAAAACCAAAGAGCAGTACAGAGCAGAGACCAGCACACTTTTTCTGTAACGTTATATGTTTTAGGCTTTGGGGGCCATATAGTCTCTGTCACAGCTATTTGATTCTACCATTGTAGCTCAAAAGCAGCCAAAAAAAATGTATTTACAAAAACAGATGGCATCCTGACCTTGGTGTTACAAAGCTGTGTTCTAACCAACTAAGCTAACCAGCTTACCCCTGTAAATTTATTACATGCTCAAAAAATCAATCAAGGAAGTTGCCATTTTGTTCAGGTATTTACGTCTTGGAGAGAAAGCAGGTGAGGCAGGGACTCCACCTGAGGCTCTTACCGGGACCCCTCAAACTGGACCACACTCTGCCCGAAGCCCTTTGCGTTCTCTTGGAAGGTTATTACATTTTCAGTGTCCAGGTTGAACCCATGACATAAGGCCAAGGCTGGAGGGAGAACAAAAGGGTGGAAAGGAAAGGAGACAGTCAAGAACACAGCATGCCTGCCGGCCCTGTGCATTTTCCTGTCCAGAGTCACCTAACCCAGCATCGTAATGTCTGTCTCCCAGGTCCAGCTCTGTTGGCCTGGGGCAGGGCAGCACACTTTTTCAATAGAGGGCCAGACAGTAACTATTTTAGGTTAGGAAAGCCAAGAACAAATAGCATATACTACATAGGTACTCATAAAACAAGAGAGAAAATACATTTCCACACATTTTTCATTAAGGAAACTCAAAATATAATCATTGAGTACAATTTTTTTGTAATACAGATTTACTAATGAGATGAATGGATTCTTTTGGGGGTACAACATTTCACTTAACTGGCATTCAGACTACGTGTTCCCTATCATCAAGCTGATTATAAGTGTTCATCTTCAATCTATGGCTGGCGGGTTTACAAAAACAGGGGGTGTGCCACATTTGACCTACAGGCCATAGTTGTGGACCTGTGGCCTAAGGACACTGTCGTGGGTTCATTCAGCCCTCTCTGAGTTCAATCCTCCTTTCTGAGCACACAAGTGGCCTCTTCCCCCAGTGTCTCCACACCAATGATTTGCCCAATGACCAAGTTTCTATAGACTCTTAGTTAGATAATTTCCTTTCTATGCAACTCTTAAGCATTTCCTTTTCTCCCTGGCTCATTCTCCACAAATCAGACAGAAAAGGAAACAAATTCAAATCATTTTGATTCATCAGTCATTCAACACCTGGGTCCTTGGAAACTAGAACAGGAGGCAAAACAGAGGTGGCAAGGTGAAATCCAAGAGGAAACACCCTGGGAAGGGAGTCCAGCACCTGCTGTGCACCCTTGGACATGTCACTTCACCTCTCCAGACCTCCCTCATCTGTGCAGTGAGGGGACCAGCCAAACAGCCTTGCACAGACTATGAATTTAGTCATTCACCCAAGCTTCCCTGGCCATCCCATCTTGGTATAGCTCTACTCTCCACTTCTTCTTGAATTCCTTATCCTTCCCCAAATCCCCTTTGCCTATCCCAGTCTGACTCCTACATATTCTGTGCCCTTTCTCTTCACTCACAGACCCCAAAGTTTCTCTCCTCCCAACTCTGAGGGCCCCCCGCCCATTCCCTGGTGTACCTGTTAACAGAAGGACTCTGTGAGTCATGGCTGACAAAAGCAGGAACCTGGAAGGAGCATGAACCGTGGGGTTGCAGGTGCTACTGAGCCACTTTAAGAAAGGCACCAAAGCCAGGAAGGGCAGAAAAAGAGAAGTAGGGGCAGAAATTGGTTAGACGCTCAAAGGAAGAGGGTGGAGGCTCAGTGAGCACACAGCCCTGCTTGACCTTCCTCCCAGGACTGTACACAGCCTGCCTACCCAGCTTCCTGGCCCAAAGCATCAAGATCACTATTCAAAACGTGCCATTTGTCACCCACTTGCTCCTGGGCTGAGCCAAAGTACTAAAAATAGGCTTAGGGCCTGCCTCCTGGAATGTGTATTCTAAACATTAATACAAACCTAACAAGTGTTAGGTCAAGCTCTGTGTCTCCCCGAAAGCACACTTTGTGAAATGTCCCTCCTCCAGCCCATGGAAACAGGAGTGCCCGTCAGCCAGAGCAGTCCTCCTTTGTAGCCATAAATAAGGACAACTCAAGTACAGGGAAACCTGGAACTTTTAAAATATTATTTTGCTTTTGTAAAAAACCCTTTGCCCAAGAATTTTCACTTCCAAAAATTTGTCCTAAGAAATAGCCAAGAAGTTCAGTCAAAGATGTACATACAAGCTTGTTCACTGCAGCATTGGTTTTAATAGAGAAAAACTAGAACTTGAATATCCAAGAACAAAGGAACAGTTAAATGATATCTCACTCTGTGGTACATCCTCACATTACATTGTGTACAGTCGCTTCTAATTCTGTTTTCAAAGATGCAGAAAAATACTTTCATAAAATATGGAACACCAAACCATACCCTGTATGTGATTGCTAAGTGATTCCCAAGCTGATGGAGTTTAGATGTGTTGTCCCCTCCCAAACTCATGTGGAAATTTGATCCCCAATGTGGCAGTGTTGGAAACTGATTGATTCATGAGGGCAGATCCCTCATGAATGGATTCATGCTTTCCCCATGGCTGGGGGGATTAATGAGTGAGTTCTCACTCTATTAGTTCCCACAAGAGCCCGGTTGTTTAAAAAGACCCTGGCACCTTCTCTCTCTCTTGCTTCCTCTCTCGCCATGTGATCTGCTTGTACCCACCGGCTGCCTGCCACTTTCCACCATGAATAGAAGCAGCCTGAGGCCCGTGCCAGATGCAGCTGTCCCAGAATCATAAGCCAAATGCACCTCTTTTCCTTATAAATTACCCAGTCTCAGGTATTTCTGTTATAGCAACACAAAACGGACTAATGCACATGCCAATAATTTTTTTCATTCTTTCTCAACACATTTTCTTTTTCCCCTAGTTCTACTTTCCTAATAACCAGGTGAAAATAAATGTTTGCTGACTGAAAGAAATCCATAAAAATTCTGTATATTTTTTTAAATTATCTATTTAAAAATATATATCCACAGGAAAACCAAAATGTTAATAGTGGTTATCTCCAAGGTGGTAGGATTACGAGTATTTCCAGCTATCTATTGCTGCAGAGCAAACCACTTCAAAAGTCAGCAACTTAAAACAACAATTTATTATTATGTGTCATTGTTCTGTGAATTGCCTGGCCTCAGCAGTTCTCACTGGGGTATCTCACATGATTGAAGTTAAATCATGACAAGGGAGCAGAGCGGCTCTGCGAGCTTCTCTCCACCTTCCCACAGAGAAACCCTGACTGACCACTGACTGGCCACACACACAAGCACCCTCAAGCCCACCAGCTCACGAGGTCATTATTACATGACAAAGGCTTTGCTGCAGGCCATCTTCCTCCCTGTGTACTTTCCATCTGCTTTCCAGGGATTTGAAAAGATGGCCTGGAAGACCATACTGCTCATTTCTCCCATGAAGACAGACAAAACAATGAACAAAAAAACTACATTTGGATGAAAGTAACTAGAGAAAAGCACTGGAGCACATCAAACTAGTAATAGAAATGCTAGTGAGCACAAGAACTCAGGGTAGCCACATAGGGAATGGAAGGAAACACCTGGCTTCCACCGCCCCATCCCCTAGCCAGGATCAAGTGGGAACCAGGAAAAACTTCTCCCTGTGGGAACAGGTAAGCAAGAGGACCCCAGCAGTCCCCATCATTACCTTGGACACCTACAGTCCTCGCCACTGGGGACCCCAGCAGTCCTCACAGGCACTAAGCCCAGTTGAGTCCACACAGTTGTGCCCCCCCAGAGGAGGCAACACTGCCCTGCACTCTGTGGCCCACACAGCTACTGAGCTACACCGTCTTGGAACTGGAACTGCTGCTAGAGGGTGTCTTGCCCCGGGGGTGAGTGACACTTTCATCCCAGAGACTAAGCCTCCATTGAACAGTCCCCATCCCATTGCCTGACTACCTCCAAGCCAAGCTGTGAGCAGCTGTTACATACTACTCTGAGAGGCTAAGCAGTGGTGGAGCTGCTCCACCCACCCCTCCCAGTTTTGGCTGTGCTCCTCCCTCTGAGGCTGGAGCTGAAGCGGCACACTCCCTCTAGGGAATCTTTAACACCCTCCCAGTTGTGGCTGTGCCCACCTGCCTTGATCTGAGCTGAAGGGGAACATTGCCCCCTGGGGAATTGCTGTCTTGGCCCAGAAGCTGCTTGGCTGAGCTGAGCAGCTGTACATCTCAGGGCTTAGCTGATGTAGTACTCCACCTCCCAGGGAAACAGAGCACAGGCTGAGCTGAGACATCCTGCCCTACTGGCTGCACAACTCCAGTATCATGGTTCCCTGGAGCTAGAATAGGCCACTAGAGACTGAACTGTTCAGACACCCCTTTCCCTGGGGAGAAGAGTCAGTGTTGTGCTGCTCCTTGCCCCCAAAGGCCCAAATGACAGCTGTACCCCACCATTTTTGGTCACTGCTGCCACTGCTCCTGACCTCACAGAGATTGAGATATTGTCAAGTCCCACCATCCCAAGGGCTAGAATCATCACTATATAGTGCCTCACTCCCAGGAACCAAATAATAACCAAACCCCATTTGCCCTGGTACCCAGATTGCAGCCACACTCTACTCCCTGGGCCAAAACCTCCAGAACACTCCTGCTCTCCCAAAGGTGGGCTAAGCTGTGCCCTGTCCCCCAGGGTTAGAGTCACAGCTACAACCTGGACAACTGAGCCTAAGTTCCCAGGGTGGGTTTCAGAGCCACAGTTCCTGACACTGTGGGCAATCTGCATCCAACCCAGCCACAAAGAGTGAACCTGCATCCCAAGATCTAGGTGCCATAATAGGTTCACAAGACCCTGAGCCAAGGACCCTAGCTCCACAGATGCTCCAGCACCTACACCTGGAACCCAGCACCATTGCAGCTGCTTATAGGTCAAGTCAGACCTGATACCAAGAGGAATTCTCTCAGCTAAGTCTCCCCATTGTGGGGAAAACAAGAATGGGAGAACCCCAAAAGCCCTTGCCATTGACGATCTTAACAACCTATGCCATTACTGCAGTGCCACAAACTTTTAGTCTATATCACTGAAGCACGACAGTTATTGGTATTGTTGATCATAGCTGAAGAAGCTGCCCAGAGACTATACCACTACATCTAAGCAAAACCAGAATCACCATACCATTCCCAACTGGCACACTAAGACCCAACTGCTGGTGAAAAACTCTTTCTTTGAAAGCCACTCTGTAAAGTTTGGAAGAAGTGACTATTCAACCATACACATGGATAACAATGCAGGAACACAAGAAACATGAAAAAGCAAGGAAATATGACACCACCAAAGGAACACAATAACACACTAGTGACAGACCCCAATTAAAAGGAAATCTACAAACTTCTGGGAAAGGAATTCAAAATAATGATTTTTAAGAAAAGCCAATTAAATACAGAATACAGATAGGCAATTCAATGAAATCAGGAAAACAATTCATTTTATGAATGAGAAATTTAACAAAGAAATAGATATCATTAAAAAAGAACCAAACAGAAATCCTGTAGCTGAAGAAGTCAATAAATGAAATTTAAAATGCAGTAGCAAGTTTCAACAACAGACTAAACCAAGAAGAAGAAAGAATCTCTAACTGCAAAGATAGGTAACTTGAAATTGCTCAGTCAGAGAAAACAGAAGAAATCAGAATTAAAAAGAGTAAAGAAAGCCCACAGGGAATATGGGACAACACTAAGCACACAAATATTCAAACTGTGGGCATTCCAGAAGGAGGAAAAAAAGGGAAATCTCAATGAAAATGTATTTAATGAAATAATAACTGAAAACTTCCCAAATCTTGGAGGGGATATGAACATACAGATCTAGGATGTTCAAAGGTTCCCAAATAGATAAAACCCAAAAAGGTCCTCTCCAAGGCACATTATAGTCAAAATGTCAAAAGTCACAGACAAAGAGAGAATTCCAAAAACAGCAAGAAAAAAGTGTCAGGTCATATTGACTCCCCATTAGATAACAGATTTCTCAGCAGGACCTCACAGGTCAGGACAGAATGGCATGATATATTCAAAATGCTAGCCAAGAACACTATACCAGCAAAGCTATCCTTCAGGAATGAAGGACAAATAAAGTTTCTCACAGACAATCAAAAGTGGGAGAATTCATTACTACTAGACTAGCCTTACAAGAAATGTTCAGGGGAGCCCTACATCTGGAAGTGAAAGGACATTAACTACTGTCAAGAAAACACACAAAAGGATAAAACTCACTGGTAAAACAAGCACAGAAATGGGAAAAAGAAAGACATCAAACCATATTACTATGGAAAAACACCAAACTGCAATGATAAACAACAAGAGAGGAAGAAAGGAACAAAAGATACACAAAACAACCAGAAAACAATGAAAAAACGACAGAAGTAAGTCCTCACCTATCTATAATAACCTTGAATATAAATGGACTAAATTCCCCAATTAAAAGATACAGACTGACTGAGTGGATTAAAAAACAAGACCCAACTATATGCTGCTATCAAGAAACTCACTTCACCTGTAAAGACACACATAGACTGAAAGTGAAGGGATAGAAAATATTCTATGTAAAACAAAAACCAAAAGTGAGCAGGAGTAGCTATACTCAAATCAGATAAGACAGACTTTAAGTCAAAAACTGTAAAAAGAGACAAAAGGAGCATTATATAATGTTAAAGGGGTCAATTCAGCGAGAGGATATAACAAATGTAAATATATGTGCACCCAACATTGGAGCACCCAGATATAGAAAGCAAATATTATTAGATCTAAAAGAAGAGATATATTCCAACTAAAAGAAGAGATATACTCCAATACAGTAATAGTTGGGGGATTCAACACCTCACTCTCAGCATTGGACAGATCATCCAGGCAGAAATCAGCAAACATTGGATTTAAACTGCACTATAGACCAAATGAACCTTACAGACATTTGCAGAGCATTTCATCCAACAGCTGCAGAATACACATTCTTCACATCAGCACCTGGAACATTCTCCAGGACTGGCCATATGTTAAGCCACAAAACAAGTCTCAACAAATTTTTTAAAACTAAAATCATATCAAGTATCTTTTCTGACAACAATGGAAAAAAACTAGAAATTAACAGCACGAGAAACTTTCAAAACTGTACAAATACACAGAGATTAAGCAATATGCACCTGAATTACCAATGGGTCAAAGAAGAAAATAAGAAGGATATTTAAAAATTTCTTGAAGCAAATGTAAACAGAAACACAATATACCAAAACCTATGCCAAACAATACTAAGAGGGAAGTTTACAACAAAAAATGCCTACATCAAAAAAGTAGAAAGATATCAAATGTAAAACCTAACAATGGGGCCAGCCCATGGCTCACTTGGGAGAGTGTGGTGCTGATAACACCAAGGTCACAGGTTCAGATCCTTATATAGGGATGGCAGGCTGGCTCACTTGGGAGAGCATAGTGCTGACAACACAAAGTCAAGGGTTAAGATCCCCTTACTGGTCGTCTTTTAAAAAATTAAAAAACCTAACTTCTTCTCAGGGAACTAGAAAAGAAGGAAAGAAACAAACTAAATAAGTAGATGGAAAGAAGTAATAAATATCAGGGCATAACTAATGAAATAGAGACTAAAAAGATGGACAAAACAAAAAGTTAGTTTTTTTAAAGATTGACAAAACCTTAGCTAGAGTACTAGAAAAAGGAGAAAAGACTCAAATAAAAAAATCAGAACAGAAAAAGAAGACATTACAACCAATGCCACAGAAATACCAAAAAATCATTACAGACTTTTATGAACAACTATACACCAACAAATTGGAAAACCTAGAGGAAATGGATAAATTTCTGGACACACACCACCCACCAAGTCTGAATGAAAAAAATGGTAAACCTGAACAGACCAATAACAAGTAACAAGATTGAATCAATGATTAGCAGGCTCCCAACAAAGGAAAGCCCAGGACCAGATGACTTCACTGCTGAATACTACCAAACTTTTAAAGAAAAATTAGTACCAATTCCTCCAAAACTATTCCAAAAATTTACAGCAAAGGGTATTCTTCCAAACTCATTCTATGAGGCCAGCATCACCCTGATACCAAAATCAGACAAAGACTCAACAAAAAAAGAAAACTACAGGCCAATATTTCTGATGAACATGATGCAAAAATTCTCAACAAAATACTATCAAACTGAATTCAATAGCACATCGAAAAGATTATACACCATAATCAAGTGGGATTTATCCCAGAGATGCAAGGATGGTTCCACATATGCAAATCAATAAATGTGATACACCACATTGACAAAATAAAGGAGAAAAACATATGACTATCTCAACAGATACAGAAAAAACATTTGATAAAATTCAACAATGCTTCATGATAAAAACTCTCAACAAATTAGGTATAAAAAGAAAGTATCTCAACACAATAAATACCATAAATGACAAATCCACAACTAACATCATAATGAATGGGGAAAAGTTGAAAGCTTTTCCCTCTAAGAATAGGAACAAGACAGCATGCCCACCCTCACCACTCTTATTTAACATAGTACTGGAAGTTATAGCCAGAGCAATTAGGGAAAAGAAAGAAATAAATGGCATCCAAATTGGAAAAGAAGAGACTAAACTGTCCCTCATTGCAGACAATACAATCAAATATATAGAAAAACCTAATGACTCCACCAAAAACTCTTAGAACTGGTATACATAATCAGCAAAGTTGCAGTATACAAAATCAGCATACAAAAATCAGTAGCATTTCTATACACCAATATCAAACAAGCTGGGAAAAAAATCAAGAAAGCAATCCCATTTATAATAGCTACCAAGTGGGCCGGCCTGTGGCTCCCTCGGGAGAGTGTGGTGCTGATAACACCAAGGCCACGGGTTCAGATCCTATATAGGGATGGCCGGTTGGCTCACTGGCTGAGCATGGTGCTGACAACACCAAGCCAAGGGTTGAGATCCCCTTACCGGTCATCTTTAAAAAAAAAAATAGCTACCAAGAAATAAAATACCTAGAAATAAATTTAATGAAAGAGGTGAAAGATCTCCACAACAAAAACTACAAAACACTGATAAAAGAAATTAAGGAGGATACCAAATAAATAAAAGAAGACATTCCATGTTCATGGAATGGAAGAATTAACATTGTCAAAGTGACCATACTACCCAAAGTGATCTACAAATCCAATGCAATCCCTATCAAAACACCAATGACATTCTTCATGGAAATAGAAAAAATAATCCTAATATTCATATGGAGCCACAAAAGACCCCAAACAGCCAAAGCAATCCTGAGCAAAAAGAACAAAGCTGGAGGCATTATATACACTCCCTGACTTCAAAATATACTACAAAACTATTGTAATCAAAACAGCATGATACTAGCATAAAAACAGACACATGAACCAATGGAACAGAATAGAGAACCCAGAAATAAATCCACATATCTGCAGCCAACTGATTTTTGACAAAGGTGCCAGGAACATACATTGGGGAAAGGACAGCCTTTTCAATAAATGGTACTGAGAAAACTAGATATCCATAGTCAGTGGAAAGAAGAAAGACTCCTATCTCTCATCATATACAAAAATCAACTCAAAATGGATTAAAGATTTTATATGTAAGACCAGAAACTATAAAATTACTAGAAGAAAACATAAAGGAAACACCACAAGACATTAATCTGGCCAAAAATTTTACGGAGTAGACTTCCAAAGCACAGGCAGCAAAAGCAAAAACAGACATATGGGACTACATCAATATAAAAAGCTTCTGCACAGCAAAAGAAACAATCAGCAGAGCAAAGAGGCAAACAGAAGAATGGGAGAAAATATTTGCAAATGATTCATCTGACAAGAGATTAACATAAGTCTATACCCCATATATGTACAATCAATATGTGTCCATTAAAAAATAAATTCCTTTTAAAAATTGACAAACCATTAGCTAGACTAACCAAGAAAAAAAGAGAAAAGAAAACAATGTACGAAAAAACTATAAATGTCAATAAAGAGGTAGAAAACTTAAAAAGAAACAAAAATTAAATTCTGGAGCTGAAAAGTACTAAAACTAAAATGAAAATTTTACTACAGAGATTCAAAGGCAGACTTGAGTGAGCAGAAGAAAAAATCAGCAAACTTGAACATAGGACAAAGGAAATTATCAAGTAAGAAGAATGGGTCGGGGGAGAAAAGTGAAGAAAAACTAACAGAGCCTAAAGAACTTGTGGGACACCATCAGAAGGACCAACATATGCATTATGGGAGTCCCAGAGAAGAGAGAGAAAAAGAGGTTGAAAGGACATTTGAAGAAATCATGGTCAAAAACTTCCCAAGTCTGATGAAAGTTATGAATATAAACAGCCAAGAAGCTCAATGAACTCCAAGTAGAATAAATTCAAACTGTAACAGTTTAAGGAGTTAAATGTAATCTCCATGGTAACCACCAAGAAAATAGCTAAAGAATATACCAAAAAAAAAGAAATAAGTAAGGAATTTAAACATTTCACTACCAAAAAAAAAATCAAATAAACACAAAAGGAGACAGTAATGCAGGAAATGAAGACCCCCAAAAAAGCCATAAGGAATATAGAAAATAAATAGCAAAATGACAGAAATAATTACTTTAAATGCAAATGGATCAAATTCTCTAATCAAAAGACAGAGATTGGCAGAATGAATTTAAAAAGTAAAAATAAAAAAACATGATCCAGTATATATACTGTCTACAAGAGACTCAGTTTAGTTCCAAAGACACAAATAGGTTGAAAGTGAAAGTATGGAAAAGGATATTCCATGCAAACAATAACCAAAAGAGACCAGGAGTGGATATACTAATACCAGACAAAATAGATGTTAAATGAAAAAGCTTACAAGAGACAAATAAGAACATTATATATTAGTAAGTGTTTCAATTCGACAAGAAGATATAACAATTATAAACATTTACATGCCTAGAATCTTAAATTTTATAACCACAAAGAAATGATAAATGTTTAGGAGACAGATATGCTAACCATTCTGATTAGATCATTACTGAAAGGACAAATTGTAACCTATAAACATGTACAATGAAAAAAATAAAATTTAAATTTAAAAAAAAAATTTTAATTACATGCCTAATAACAGACCATCAAAATATATGAAGCAAAAATTGACAGAAATGAATGGAGAAAATGGACAGTTCTACAATAAAGTTGGAGATTTCAATATCCCACTCTCATAATGGATAGAACAACCAGACAAAAGCTAAGTAAGGTAATAAAGGACTTAACAACTCAAAAAACCAACTAGACTTAACAAACACAGACAGAACAGTGTACCTAACAACAACAGAATACACATTCTTCTCAAGTACACATAGGATGTTTTCCAGGACACACCATATGTTAGGTCAATATTAAGTCTCAATAGATTTTTATTTTTTATTATTTTTTTTTTTTTTGGTGGCTGGCCAGTATTGGAATCCAAACCCTTGACCTTGGTGTTATAACACTGTGCTCTAACCAACTGAGCTAACTGGCCAGTCTGATTTTAAAAGATAGTTATCATAAAAAGTATCTTCTCTGACCACAAAAGGATGAAGTTAGAAATCAATAACAGAAGGAAAATGGAAGATTCCTAAATTTGTGGAAATTAAGCAATACACTCAAACAACCAATGGATAAAAGAAGAAATCAAAAGGGAAATTAGAAAATACTTCAAGAAAAATGAAAATAAAACACAACATACCAAAACTTACAGGATGCAGCAAAAGTGGTGGTAAAGGGAAGTTTATAGCTATGAACACTTACATTAGAAAACAAGAAAAATCTCAAATCAACAACCTAATTTTTCAACTTAAAGAGCTAGAAAAGAAAAATATACTAAACCTGAAGATAGCAAGATGCAGGAAATAATAAGATTACAGCAGAGATAAACTAAATAAAAATTAGAAAAATAATAAAGAAAATTAAGAAAACCAAAACTTGGTTCTCTTGAAAAGATCAAGAACATTGACAAACCTCTAGCTAGATGGACTAAGGGGAAAAAAAGAATACTCAAATTATTAAAAATAGAACATTCAATGGGAGGAAAGATAATATTTTCAATAAATGATGCTGGGAAAA
This sequence comes from Cynocephalus volans, assembly GCF_027409185.1. NCBI lineage: Eukaryota > Metazoa > Chordata > Mammalia > Dermoptera > Cynocephalidae > Cynocephalus > Cynocephalus volans. The sequence goes on from NC_084465.1 coordinate 112,827,845, forward strand.
CTGAATATCCACATGCAAAACAATGAAGTTGTACTCTTCCCGAACATCATATACAAAAATGTTATCTCAAAATGGATCAGATACCTGTAAGTAAGAGCTAAAACTGTAAAACTCATAGAAGAAAGCATAGGGAAAAACTTCACAACATTGGATTTGGCAATGATTTCTTGGATAAGACACCAAAGACACAGACAACAAAAGAAAAAGTAGACAAACTGGGCTTTATAAAAATTAATTAATTTCATTCATCAAAAGACACTATCAACAGAGTAAAAAGGCAACCTACAGAATGGGAGAAAATATTTTCAAATCATATATCTGATAAGGGATTAATATCAAGAATCTATATAGAACTGCTCAAACTCAACAACAAAAACCAAACAGTCCAATTCAAAAATGGACAAAGGACTTGAATAAACATTTTACCAAAGAAGATACACAAATGATTAATTACGACATAAAAAGATGCTCAACATCACTAATCATTAGAAAAATGCAAGTCAAAACCACACTACCTCACTCCCACTAGTATGGCTACTATTAAAAACAATCAAACAGAAGATAAGTATTTGCAAGAATGTGGAGAAATTGGAACCCTTGTGCACTGCTGGTGGGAATGTAAAATGGTGCAACTGCTGTGGAAAATAGTTTGGAGGTTCCTCAGAAAGTTAAAAAGAGATTACCATACGATCCAGCAATCTCAATTCTGGGTATATACCCATAGGAATTGAAAGCACGGTCTCAAAGAGATATCTGTACACTCATACTCATCGTAGTGCTATTTACAATAGCCAAATGTAGAAGTAACCCAAGTGTCTATCGACAAATGAATTGATAAGCAAAAGGTGGTATATATGCAGAATGGAATATTACTCAGCCTTAAAAAGGAAAGAAATTCTTACAAATGCTACAACATGGATGAACCTTGAGGACATCATGCTAAGTGAAATAAGCCATTCACCAAAAGACAAATCCTGTATGATTTCACTTATATGAGGTACCTAGAGTGGTCAAATTTAGAGAGGCTGATAATAGAATGGCGGTTGCCAGGGGCTGGGAGGAGGGGAGAGTGAGGAGTTGTCCTTTAATGGGTGTGGAATTTTAGTTTTGCAAAGTGAAAAGGTTTCTGGAGATGGATGGTGATGATCATTGCACAACAATAGGATTGTACTTAATACTGAACTATCTATACATTTAAAAATGGTTAAGATGGTAAATTGTATGCCACAATAAAATGTGGGGAAATTTTTATTTAGCAGTGGAAATTGAAGCTGAGAACCCAGGATGTGGATTTGGGGCTGGAGAGGACTTGTATAAACTAGAAATATAAGTAAGTAGGAGAAACTGATCATTAGTAAGAGAAGATCACAGCTGACTTAGGGAGATATGTGGAGACACTCTGTGAAAGACAGTTTATCCTCCAGAGAAGAGAAGAAAAATGCCCTGGAGCTGCCTCTGATTCACATGAGTTTTCAACCCCGATTACAGATTTCTGTATCAGTAGAGGTAGGCTAGATTACGCTGCAGTAACAAAGGTACCAAAATCTGAGTGCCTAACATAAAAGTTCATTTCTTTTTTTTTTTTTTTTTGAAAGATGACTGATAAGGGGATCTTAACCCTTGACTTGGTGTTGTCAACACCACGCTCTCCCAAATGAGCTAACCGGCCATCTCTATATAGGGATCCGAACCCATTGCCTTGGTGTAATCAGCACCACACTCTCCCAAGTGAGCCATGGGCCGGCCCAAAAGTTCATTTCTGATTTGTCCAAAATTTACTGCAAGTCTGAGAAACTCTTTTAGGCTCCTATCCTCCATGTGTTATCTCAAATTCCAGTCTTCTTTGTATGAATCAGAGTTCCGCATCAACATGTGCCTCTGTGATCGCTAAGGCAGAAGAAAAAGCGCATGGAGAACCGTGCACAGGCTATTAAATATTTCTACCTGAAAGGGACATTCATCAGCCACTGGATAAAGAAGCATAGACCCATGTCCAACTTCAGGGGGCAGGGAAGTGCAATTATATCCTGTGCTTGGAAGTGCTGACACCTGTCATGGAATCCTAACTACAAAATACCCCAAACTTCAAGTAATTTGAGTGAACCAGTGTTCCTAACATCAAATCAACCTAAAAAGTTCATGGAAAGGGCTGGCCAGTTAGCTCAGTAGATTACAGAGTGGTGCTACAACACCAAGGTTAAGGGTTCAGATCCCCATACCAGCCAGCCACAAAAAAAAAAAAAAAAAAAAAAAAAAAAAAAAAAAAAAAAAATTCATGGAAAGATTTGTATTCTTTTTAATCTTATTTTTTCATGAACTTTTTGAAGGACCCTCATAGAACATAAGGCACCTTATGCAGGATTCAAAGGCAAAAGCAACCACTATTTGCCTAGTACTTTAGATCTCACTTTCACAGATATCACTTCTTCTGATACTCATGTTCAAACTGTGAGTTGGATGTTATCATTAATTATAATTATTTCTTTTAGGCAGAAGTTCTTATGCTTACTGTAGCCAATTTTATTATTAGCCTTTTCTGTCACTTGTTTAAGAAACTTCCAAGGTTAAAAAAAAAAACTTTTCTCACCAATATATTCCTCTCAAATATTTGTTTTACTTCCATTACTTAAGTTCTTACTTTGTGTAGACTTGATTTTTATGTGTGTGATATGAAGTAGAGAACCTAATTTCATTTTTGTTCGTACAAATAAATAACATTCTACTTCTATTTATTGAATTGAATTCTTTTAAAATAAGCTTTTACAAAAAAATGTAGTTCCCTATATTTGTCAAATTCTTTTTACTGCCCTTCTATTTTCTACCCAAGTCAATATAAAGCAAGATCCCAGTATTACATATCACCGCTGTTGCAATTATTTTCTCTTTCAGTCTGAGCAAATCTAGATACCCACAATCCACAGCCCGACTCTGTGGGCACAGCCAGAAAACCACTTCAAAGGGAAGAATTGTTCTGGCCCTTTTACTGCCTCCTCAAAAGTAAAAATGATGGGCAACAGTAATACCCAATCATAACTCTATTCCATATTTGATGTAGGTTCAATGGGCAAAAAAGTTATCATTTGCAGAGGGTATGAAAATTCAATATGATTAAGTGATAACTTGTTGTTAGAACTAATCTTGTTCAGCGAGCTGAACATATAAAAATCTAACCCATTTCTTATGCAGTAGTGAGAACTAATTAGAAAATATAACAGGAAAAACATCATTCATAACACAAAAAAGCTGTAAAACACCTAGGTACAAATATGACAAGAAATATGTAATAACTATATATTTTTTAAAGGTTAGGCTTTCCTGAAGGACATAAAGGAATATAGAGATATGTCATATTCATGACAGATAAGACTTAACATTGTAAAGATGTCAGTTCTCCATTAGATTACTCAGTAATTTGGTATAATCTCACCCAACAGAATTTTTATAGAATCTGACAAGCTGATTCTAAAATTCACTGGAAGAGAAAATGCACAGGAATAGCCTAGAAAACTATGAAACATACCATATTATATCACGTTATTCCACAGCCATACGTGCCCTATCAAAGCAATACCCTAACACCATAGTAAGTAAACGTATAGTGTTCTGGAATAAGTACATAAGACTAACAGAAAGAATACAGAGAATACATACAAGGAGACTTCAAAAAGTTCTTGGAAAAATGAAATTAAAAGATAAAAATTAGGCCAATTAGCTCAGTTGTTTAGAGCTCAGTGCTGATAACATCAAGGTCCAGGGTTTGATCCCTGTACTCATCAGCCTAAATAAATAAATATATATATATATATATAATTTTTCAACATAAGCTCCATCAACTTCAAGATACTTTTTAAGTGGTTATACCAGCCATTTAGTCAATCCCTAAAGAACTAAGGGTTGTTTAGATCCCTGTACGTTTGTACTTTTGGCCAGCTGTCAAAAAAAAAAAAAACTGAGGGTCATGTCAATGCAATATTTTTTACATTATTCACTGAAGAAAAACAGGTACCCTTTTTTTAAGATTAGGAAAGAAAAAGAAGTCAGAAGGAGAAAAAACAGGACTGTAAGGTGAATGCCTAATGATTTCTCATCAAAATTCTCACAAGCTTGCCCTTGTTTAATGAAAGGAATGAGCAGGAGCTTTGTTGTGGTGGAGGACTCTCTGGTGAAGCTTCCCTGGGCATTTTTCTGCTAAAGTTTTGGCTAACTTTCTCAAAACACTCTCATAATAAAAAACCGTTATAGTTCTTTGGTCTTCTAGAAAATTAACAAGCAAAATGCTTTGAGCATCCCAAAAAAACTGTTGCCATAATCTTTTCTCTTGATTGGTACACGTTTGCTTTGACTGGACCACTTCCACCTCTTGGTAGCCATGGCTTTGATTGTGCTTTCTCTTCAGGATTATACTAGTAAAGCCATGTTTCATCTGCTATTAGATTTGTTAGAGAAATGCTTCAGGATCCTGATCCTATTAGTTTAAAATTTCCATTGAAAGTTCTGCTCTTGTCTGCAGCTGGTCTGGGTGCAACAGTTTTGGCACCCATAGAGTGGAAAGTTCGTTAAACTTTAATTTTTCAGCCAGAATTGTGTAAGTTGAACCAATTGAGATGTCTATGTTGTTGGCTATTGTTTCTGCTAATTGTTGGTCCTTTTCAATAGGGCATCAACAAGGTTAATTTTTTTTTCCACAAATTGATGTGAATGGTCTGCTGCTTCAGGCTTCATCTTTTTTGTTTGTTTGTTTGTTTGTTTGTTTGTTTGTTTGTTTTTGTTTTTGGCAGCTGGCTGGGACAGAGATTAGGGAATCCAAACTCTTGACCTCAGTGTTATCAGTACCACACTCTCCCAAATGAACTTACCAACCAGCCCTTGCAGGCTTCACTTTAATATTGTCTCATCCCTTCTTAAAATGAGTTATCCGTTTGTAAACTGCTGATGGAGGAGCATTGTCCCCATAAACTTCTGTTAAAGCGTCTATGATTTCACCGTTTTTCCACCCCAGCTTCAGCATAAATTTGATGTTTATTCTTGCTTCAATTTTAGGAGAATTCACATTGTTCCAATAGGGGCTCTTTTCAAATTGATGTCTTATCTTTCTTAGAATCTCAAACTAGATTCTGTTCAGACATATTATAACAAGTTAGTATGAGTTTATTTTGGTGGGAAAAAATTTTGAAATCATACCATCCAGCCGCCAAAAGCAATATATATATATACACATACACACACATATATATATAAATCCATGCATAGTTTTTTTATAACATACGTTTTCCATAAACTTTTTAAAGACCCCTTACATGCTGATGTTTCCCAGGCTTATGTCTCCATGCCAGACCTCTCTCCTGAGCTCCAGACTCAGATATCCAGCTGCCCAACAGATGTCTAACAAGTTCTCAAACCAATATGCCTAAAACTGAACTCTTGATCACTCTTGCTCCATCTCATCTAGCCCCACCTTGGTGTCAAGCACACAAGACAAGACCCGAACAGTCTGTAGAGGATTCATAAGGCAAATGTACTTCAAAGGGCCTGGTTTTCCAAAGTCTTGCAGTTTCAAATATTGACCTTGCAGAGGATAGGAAATTTTCCTCAGGCTATAAAGTGTCTGGTGTAAGATAAAGAATTCTAACACAGCAAGGTTGCTGGCTCAAAGACAGACTAGTTACTGATTGATATGTAAAGATACAGAGAAATTGCTATAAGAAGGAATGTTTGCTAAGATCAAGCTTTCATTAATGGATCACTTAATTGCCTTACTGGAATGTCATCTGGCTGGTTTCACTGAAAGTTACCAGCCTATAATGTTAAACTATAAACCCACCTATGTTCTCTTCCTGTAACTTCCTGGTCTGGAAAATAAATGCAGGAAGAGAACCCCAATTTGTGGTTAATTTCCCAAATGGAAGGAATGCCTCTTGCTTGAGGGTTCCAGGGGAGATTAACCACTTTGGGGCTTCTCACTGCTCAGAAGAGATGGGCTTTGAGTAATCCTTTGCAGCTCTGTCACCCAGGGGAAGATGGATGACAAATCCGTGGGGGGCAAAGCAACACAGTCAAGGCCTCCCTGATTTGACTCATAAAGCTAAAATGAGCCATTCTTAGGTTCTGAGAGTTTACTACTTACACAGACAGCAAATGGAAGAGTAGCCAAAGTTCCCCATGGTTTTTCTCCTGCATATCAAAAAAGATGACACCAAAAGGTGGAGGGACTATATTCTACACCACAGTTTAAGCAATTTTAATGTGTAGCTCTACTGGGAGGAGGGAGGAGGGCAAGGAAGAAAGCCTCATACTTCATCAGAATCTAGGAGACAATGAGAAACTGTCTCATGACAGCTTTCTAAGGGAGGTACTAAGGTGAGTGAGAGATGGCCCCAGAGCAGCTGCTCACAGGCCTACCATCCTCTGTTTAGAGAGGATCACAAGGTGTTCTGCCAAGAATCAGATTACTATGGTTCACGCCTTTGCCTGTATGGCCTATGTAGATACATGCAAGGTCTCCAGGGCACAATGGTGGAGCTGTTCCCCTACATCCATTCAGTCTATGGCAGCAGCATCCTTCCAGTTGCTCAGACCAAAAGTCATCAGGAATTCCCATGGCTCTGTCTTTAAACATGTCCAAAATATGACCACTTCCCACTAACTCCACTGTTACCAAAATTGCGGAAGCTACCACCATCCCACCTAGACTATTTTAGTAGCCTTTTTCCATGCCCCACTTCTTCTACACTTGCCTCTTTCCAAAGTCAGTTTTCAACATGGCAGTGAGAGGGGTCTTTTCAAAACACAACACATGCCACTCCTCTACTCAGAACTTTGCAAACGTTCCTCACCTCAATGGGAATGAAAGCCAGTCCTTTCCACAACCTACAAGGACCTTGGCAGAACACCCTGTGATCCTCTCTGAACAGAGGACGGTAGGTCTGTGAGAAGCTGTCATCCTACATCGCCACCCTTACCTTTCTAAGCTCATCTTTTCTTCCACCAGTTTCTTCTTCCACTCCAGCCACACTGGCCTCCTTGCTGCTCCTCAAACGTGCCAGGCACACTCCCATCACATTGGCTGTTCCCTTGGACTGGACTATTCTTCCCCCAGACATCTGCACGGCTCACTCCCTCACCTATTTCAAATAAGTTAGTTTTGCATCACATAACACTCCATACTCAACTTCACAAATCCCCTTTGCCATGTTTCTTCTCTCAAATTTTTCCAGCTTTGCTCTCAAGAGAATGAGGATATCAGAATCTCTCTCATTTCCCACTTCCCCACATGGCACCCAGGATCATGGCTCTCCCTTCCCAACAAAATTTAGACCCACCTCTCCAAATCTCTTTTCCTTGCCGACATAAAGTATCTCTGTCTAAACTCCTCCAATTTGCTTGATCTCCCACATTCAAGGGAACTTGCTACACAGAATCTACCCTCCTAAAAAGGTCCTAGGAAGTACAAACAAAATAATATTGTTTTTCCACTGCACTGGATTGCCAAGAAAAGTTACGCCTGAATATCCTCAACCATCTTGCTAAGTCTTTGGAGTCTGGGGTCAGATTGGGGGGGTTAAAATCCTAACTCTCTAAGTATCAGAGAAAGTTACTCTCTGAATCTCACTGTCCTCATCTGGAAAATGAAGTTTATAATACTACTAATATTTTTCTGTTGTTATGAAAATTACATGAGATAATAAATATCCAAGTGTATATAGTATATGCTCAGTCAACATAAGCTATAATTATTCTACCAGCTGTGCCTTGGTTTGATCAATGATATGACTAGCACAGCCCTAATGACACATAAAGAGTATATTGGCTCAAAGTTGCCTGTTGCTCAGTTGGAAACATTCTAGACTGTTCCACCTGCTTCCTCAGTTGTCCAAGCAAGGGGCCAAATGTCAAGCAGGTCAAAGAAACAGTCCTTCCTTTGACTCTTCCTGTACACAGGGAATCTCAGATGTTACCACTAAGGTCACACTAAGAGCATGGTTGGCCAGAGGTCACTTGCAGGGCACGGAGAGCCATTTCACCATCCCTGATAAACAGTTCCTCCTGCTTCTCACCATTGAAAGCACAAGTAGCTCAGGGCCTGACCTGAGCAGGACAGGGGAGAAAACTACTAATTCCTGGAGTAGTCGATGAAGAATAACCACAAACTCTTTTATGTGAATTCTTATTCTTCTAGGGGTGAGAGGGATGGATACAAAATTCAAAGTACAACAGTTTCTCCCCTGCTCCACAGGACGGGTCATTTCTGGAGAGAGGGCCAGATATCTCTTAAGATGTCTGACCCCATTCAATTCCTGAGTGGCCTAATAAGCCACTGTAATAATTTTTTCTCCCAATTGTATTGACTATACAAACAGTATTATGACAACATTAAAGAAAACAAGAAAAAACAACACACAACCCCACCACCATAATATATCAGCTTCTCTGCACTAACTCCCAGACCTCATTCCTACACAGAAATTGTTTACCAACTTGTCATGATGCAGTAGATTTAATTCCGTATCACGGTTTTGTCATATAAACACATTAGCACCAATATATCTCATTTAGCTTTTCAGAACTCAATTACAATTTTAATGGGCATAAAGTATTTCATTAAGTTGAGAAATTTTAGTGCTTTACTATTTTAGACAATGTTACATTAAATAATTTTCTACATTACAGCTTCTCACTTCTTTGGAATTCTTTCCTCTGGACGTTATTTTTAGAAGAAATGACTGGGGCAAATCATATGCACAAAGGGGGTCCCTTCTACTCACCCAAATGGGTTGTACACTTCCCAAATGGGTTGTATGACAGGTGTTCTATTTTCAAGCCAACATTTGCAGAGTACTTTAAGGTTTCAAACCATTTGGCAAATTTCACCTCAATCACCATGGCAGGTTGGTGTGACTTCCACCCCCTGGGGTAGATCCTTTAGCAGGTTAACGCCTACCCTCTCTCCTGGGCCTCTCTCCGATGGGGAGACTGGAAAAGCTACCTACAGGCTTCCCAGCTTGCCTTGCGGCCAGGCACATGGCCATGCACACCCATTCTGACCAATGAGATAGAATGGAAGGTCTGCAAGGGTCTCTGGGAAAGCCCTGATGGACACGGGGCTGACCCCTCCCCTCCCTGCACTTCCTGCTAGAATGCGGAAGTGATGCCTGGGGCAGACCAAGTTATGAAGGAGCAGGGGTAGCAGGAAGGGAATGGAGTCTCTTCACAGAAAGGAGTAGAGATACCATGAGGGAGCCACATAGCCAATGAGACAGAGAGGTGAGGAGTGAGCCCTGGAGCGGCCTGAGCTCTGTGGGAGCTTTCCAGTTTTAATTCAGCCCCACACATCCCCACACCAGAGCCCCCACGGAGCTTCACAACAAGCCTCCATTTTCTTGTAGAACTTTGAGCAGGTCTCTATTTCTAGCAGACAATCGAGGAGACAAAGCTACAGGAATTATAGCTGTTCTTCTCACAATCTCTATTCTATGTTGGCAGACTCAAGGGATCAAGGTCAATTAGAGGTTTTGTTCTTCCCGGACGGAAGAGGAGAGGAGAGTGTTCACACACTAGAGGCCACTTGATTGCTATCTGAACCACTTGTACCCTGCAGCTTAGTATGGAAGATGAAGCCGCATGCAGGAATGACAACCAAATGTTCCTGATTTTCCAACAATCCCGACTTCAAATATTTTTGTATGTTTTCAAAGTATGTCCTCAATATGTGGCCAAATAAGGCCAAGAATCAATAGGAAAATGAGTTCCCATTAGATCCATCTTTACACTCTCTTACAAGCAGTATCAGTGAGTAGAAAGCCAATTGGGTGTGGAACTGCTCTGTGGAGACTCAAACATAAATGAGCCAGCTGAGTCAGCTACCGGAAGCCACACAGCATCACAATTAAGGGCACAGCAGTGGACCAGGGTTCAGTCACTGGTTCTGCTTTCTACTAGCTCTATGATTTTGGACAAGTTAACTCACTCCTCTGGGCCTTATTTCCTTTTCAGATAATTGGATGCCATATTACTTTCCCATAGTGGACATTTGCCATCTGTATTAGTTCATTTCTGTTGCTTGTAACAAAACACCTAGAACTGGGTACTTTGTAATAAAATGAAATTTATTGCTTATAGTTTTGGAGGCTGGGAAATACAAAGTCCAGGAAACACATCTGGTGAGGGGTTTCTTTGGTGGTGGCTTTACAGCAATACAGGGGTCTCAAGTGGCAGAAAGTGGTGGAGCAGAGAGAGAGAAATAGCTCCTCATGTGCTCTCCTTTCAAAGCCCTCAGGACCATGCCCATGACAACTGTTATTAATCCATTCACTATCGCATGGTCCTACAATCTAATCACCTCCTCAAAGCCCCACCTTTCAATTACCATAATAGGATTTTCCACCTTCAACAGTTACTTCCAGTATACGAACTTTGGGCGCACAATTCAATCGATCCACAGCATCATCTTTAGGCCCCCGAGCATCCATTTCTCCCTTCTTTTGCTGACAGCACCCAGTTTCCTCTTGGTCATTTCCCTCTCCACCATTGTACGAAGCCATGGTGAAACAGAAAGTCAAGGTAAGTAAGGGTGCCTTGTCCTTCCTTAACTAAACGGGCCAAGTTAGGCCAAGTGGGCTCTCTACTTTTTTATTTGAATTTTGAGCACCATGATGCAAGGACAGGAAACTAACACTTGGTTTGTTTCTATCTGCTGGTGGCACCTCCAAAGCCATGTTTTCTGTCCTCTCTGAATCTGCTTCTTCAACCCTTCCTTCCATTTTGTGAACGACTCCATTTCCTTCTGTTACCAACCCAAGTCCAACTGTCTGCCCCTAATGAAAACCCTGGATTGGCTCACCAAAATCTTGTTACCCTAGTGTATTCAGCTCCTGGCTTAGGTTCACCAAAACCTTATAACCAAATCCATGTCTGGCTGCCTGCCCCAAACAAAAACAAACGACCCAAAAGTCAAATGTTGATGAATGGAAGTCAGCTTTTATTCAGGAATACCAGTGACCTGTGGAGAAATGTTGGACTAACCCATCTCTCTGGTAAACCTGAAGGAGGATGTCCAGACTAAAATTATCTCCAAGATTCAGATTTATTGAGGAGGTTTTTAAGAGGGAGTTGAGGGAATGGAATGTGGGAAGTGAAAAGCAGGAGGGCAGGGGACATGTAAGGGGCAAGGTGCAAATTCTCACCAAGGCTCCTTCTGGCTTCTGTCCTCATCCTTGATGTTGTCATGGGGTCCTGTAGAATTTTGATTTGCTTCAGGGTGGAATCAACACAGCTTTATTGATGTCTTTGTTGGTTTCCCAGGGTCTGGATAGCACCTGTCTTGTGGCAAGTTTGCAACTCCAGGATGACTGGAAAACAACATTACATTTATATAAATAATGCCATCTTGTCCCATAACCAAGGTTTAAAATATCAAATAATCATGGAAAAATGCAGAAATGCATGCTAAGAAAAAAACTATGTCCCCCCCTTTTTTTTTCTAAAGCCCATGCAATTTTAGGCCCCAACATGACTTCAGTCTTGCTCCCTCCAGCGCTTCCAGTAAATTCCAATTTTTACTTGTTACTCAGAATCTGTTTCGTTATTTTTGCCCAAAAGGCCTTAACTGACGTACTACTTAACAAAGTTTTCATAAGGCTTAAAATAAATAATGTATTAGAAGCTTAGCACAGTGCCTTGCATGTAGGATGTGCCCAACAAATGCTAATATGTATTGGTTGAGACTGAGGTTCAACTGCAAATAAGACCCACAATCACAGAGGCTTAAACCAGACTGCCCTGTAGACAGCCCAAGCATGAGCAGTCCAGGAAGGTTAGGGATGGTCTACAGTGTTCAAGATTCAGGCACCTACTAGCAGATTGCTTTGTCATCCTGAGGGTTTTGTCTTTATCCTCCTGTTCAAAAATGGCCCACTACCAAGTCCACCTTCTGGCTGGCAGGAAAAATAAAGGGAGGAAGTGGTGGGTGTGCCTCTTTCCTCTAAGGGTATGGGTGACCCAAAAGTTATACACATCATTTCCCCCAGAATTTACTCACATGGCACACAACTGCAAGGGAGGCTGGGAAATGTAATCTTTATCCTAAGTAGCCAGTGCCTAGCTAAAATTTGGGGTTGCATTACTAAAGGACGAAGGGGAAAACAGATACTGGGAGACAACTAGCTCTCTCTGCCATGTTATCATTATCATTACTGTCAGCACACCCTGGATTGAACACTTTGTACAGTTTGACAAAGTCACCACAATCCATAGGCATCCTTGTTCTGATCCTGTATCATCACTCTCACGTTCGGCTTCAGGGCCTCCCTATGCAGAGCTTTACAGGCCTTGAGGTTTGGGGGAAGGGTTATGTGGTTTAAATAAGATCAAGAAATTGCGGGAGGCGATAGCTTCCTGTTTCCACATGAAGGAACACAGAGATTAAAGAAAGCACTGGGGCGGAGCCCCCCTGGGGAGGCCAAGTAAGGTGGGCATTCCTCACTCTAAGGGCCTCTTCAGCAGAAAAGGGGACCATGGTAAAGCTAAATACCACCCCCGAGAACACCTTGTACCTCAGCTGCTAGGGACCACAACCAAGAAATGGACCCCACCTTGTAGACTAGGAAGATTAGGGGCACCCATGAGGAGCCCTCCGCCAGCCCTCCAATTCTTTCCTCACAGTCTCTCACCTTGGCGGAGCTACAAACAGAAAAAGGAAGAGGAAGAGGAGGAAGGAAAGGGTAGGTCACACCCCCTGTCCCTTCAAAATCTGTAGAGCCAGTAGTAAGCCTTATATGGTATGTTAAATTAGATATATGTCTACCTTTCCCTTAGACTTTTTTTTTTTTTTTTTTTTGGCAGCTGTCCAGAATGGGGATCCAGACTCTTGGCCTTGATATTAGAATACTGTGCTCTAACCAACTGAGCTAACCAGCCAGCCCATCCCCTAGGCTGTTTATTCAACAGATATTTACTGAGTGCCTACTATGTGCCAAGTGCTGTTCCATGCTCTGAAGATACAGATGTGTACAAGAGAGGAAAAAATCCTCCTCAGGGAGCTTATGTTCTTGGGGATTGTGTCCTGTTCATGGCTCTGTACAAGGGCCCAGCAATATATATGGCTAGGGCTTGGCTAATGTTGGTTGGATGAATTTCTTTTTGACACTGTGGTTACCTTCCCAGCATCCAATTTCCCTCTTTCTAGAAACTCTCAATTTCCACTTGGAGAACGATGTGGCTTGGGGAAAACTGATTTCACCCTCAGCTTTAAGGGTGGAGCATGTGAACTAAGCTAAACCAGTTCATATTCCATCACCCTGACTTAAGTGATTGGTTCAGGTATGGGCACGTGACCAGTCAAAGTGGATCACAGGACAAAGATGCCTTTTCTCTTCCCAGTGTAATGTAAACCTGGAACCACTACCATTTTTGCTACTATGAGGAAAGTTCACCTAGGGATGAACCAACACATCACAGAAACAGCCAGATGCCTCCTGAAAATGAGAAACTCTGGATCAAACCACACCTAAAGTCCTCTCTACCTCTGGACTTTCCAGTTGCATGAGTTAATAAATTCGTTTCATTGCCTATAACATTTTGAGTTGAATTTTTATTTGCAACCCAAAATATGCCAAATGATACAGAGTTATTAAGTTTTTCATAGTGGAGGAATATCCAAGGTGACATATGACACAGACTAAGAGTTTCCAAAAGGTAGTCCAATACAAAATGAAAGATAGGGATGTGTGTAAACCTACATGAGGTTCCAAATAGCCCAAAGAAAAGCAAAGAATGTTAGAGGGTGTATTTGAACACATTGGATAGCTGTTGCTGCCAAATTTGGAAAGGAAGAGACAGTTCAACCCTCAAGACGCCTTCTTAAAACCCTTCAGCATTTCCCTATCACCAGCAGTTAAAGGCCAACTGCTTAGCTCTTGGTTATCTAGTTCATAACTAACTTTTCAGCATCATAGCCCAAGCATACTACATCAGTTGTACCTAGCATGCCCTAGGTGGTAGCCAGCTTCCAAGACAGCCCCTTAATGATTTTCCTCTCCTAATACTCCTACCTTGTGTAGTCTCCTTCCATGCTGAACCATGGCTGGCCATGTGATGTGGATTAATTGAATTGTGTCTCCCAAAGTTCATATGTTGGAAACTTAATTCCCACTGTAACTGTTGAGGGTGGCAAATCGTACTATGGAAATTGAAAGGTGGGGCCTTGAAGAGGTGATTAGGTTGTAGGACCATGCCATAGTGAATGGATTAAAGATGGTGGTCAGGGCGTGGTTCTGAGAGCCTCTCTCTCTCTCTGCTCCACCATTTTCTGCCATGTGAGACCCCTGCATTGCTGTAAAGCCACCACCAAAGAAGACCCTCACCAGATGTGTTCCCTGGACTTTGGACTTCCCAGCCTAAGAAATTGTAAGCAATAAATTTCATTTTCTTTAAAAAATACCCAGTTCAAAGTATTTTGTTATAAGTAAAAGAAAAAGACTGATACACCATGTAACCAATACAATACAGCAGCGGCGAGGGTGTGTGACTTCCAAGGCTTGTCATGAAAGGCAGTTCAGCTGCTGCCTGGCTCCATTGGATCACTTTCTCTGGAGGACGGAGGAAGCCAGCCACCGTGCTATCAGGACACTCAAGTGGCCCTATGGAGAGTCCTCATGGAGAAAAACTGAGGCCTCCGACCAGCAGCCATATGAGTGAGCCACCTTGGAAGTGGACCCTAGCCACGCCTTCAGATGACTGCAGCCCCAGCTGACATCTGACCACGACCTCATGAGAAACGCTGACTCAGAACTGCTCAACCATGCCATCCCAAATTTCACAACCCACAGCAATCATGCAAGATAAAAAATTATTGTTGTTTTAAGCCACTAAATTTGGGATCATTTGTCATGCAGTTTTAGACACCTAGTACAACCTACCATTGAGCATGTCTGGAATGCCATCCTTCTGCTTATTTTTGTTATCGTTAGAAACTTCTATTTGCTCTCCAAGGGCCAACTCAAGCTGTCATCTCTTCTGAGAAGCTTGCCCTGATTTTCCTACTCAGACCCTAGCTCTGTTATGCATAGCTCTATTAGCAGCTCTCATACTGTAATCTTATTGTTTATAAGGTTATTACTCCCAGTACAGCTTATTGCAACAATTTCAAATCATCCAAATGTATATTTCCAAATCAGCGAGTGTTGATTTCATAAATAAATAATGAAAAATTCAGCTCTGGACAAGACAAAGAATGGCTTCCAATGGTCTGGGGAGGAAGGAAGGAAAGAAAGAGAGAGAAAGAGAGAGGGAGAGAAAGGAAGAAAAAGAGAGAGAGAGAGAAGAGAAAGAGAGAGAAAGGAGGGAGAGAAGAACCAAAGATATCAGTACAAGACTGGTCTAGCTCCTAGCTCTCAGTTCACATTGAACACCCCTTTTCCTGGTCATAAAAATGCCAATGAAGCCTAGGTAAACTATAGTGGATGGTTCCATAGTATCTTTTGCCCTCAGAAAATTAGTCTGCTGATAGAAAATATAAGAACCATTGCAACAAAAAACTGGAGCTAGAGGCTGGCTGGTTAGCTCACTTAGGAGGGCATCATGCTAAGAACACCAAGTTCAAGTCAAGGGTTTGGTTCCTCATACCAGCCAGCCACCGAAAAAAAAAAAAGGAACTGGAGCAACAGTGTGGCCCAAAGCTGAGTGCCAGGGCCATGGCAGGGGAAGGGATAGAGACTGGACAAGACAGTGTCTAGAAAGAATAAACATTTGGTTTCTGACACTTCCTGCTCATGGAGCAAGAGGAAGTATGACTTAATAAGGGCCTGCCAGGGGCCTAGAAGAGCTGCGGGTTGGGGCTCTTTTTCCAGAATCTTGATAATGAAAGATAACAAACAGGATGGTCTCAGAGGTAAGGTATTGAGTCTAGAAACAAACTGGAATTTGAGAAGAGGTTGGAATGGTGCCCAGTTAGAACGCAGGAAGAAGTGGATCTTGGAAAGATTTAGAAAGTAGAAAAGAGAGGACAAATTTAGATTTGGTTATAGATATGGAAACTAACTGGATAATCTGAACAGCACAGCTAATTAGGTAGTTTTAATAGGTGTATGTTGAAGAATAACTTTCAGAAATAGAATACAGCTTTTTAAGCACTAAAGCCCGTTTCACAAAAACTGTTGGAATGGGCAGGACTGAAGCCATGGTGGGACCTAAAATCACATGGGCTTTAGAAAAAAAAAAAGGGGAGGACACAGTTTTTTTCTTAGTATGCATTACTCTGAGTTCCCTCTTTTCCCATGGTTACTTGATATTTTACACTTTGGTTATGGGGCATGATGGCATTGTAAATAATGTAAATTTTAAAATTATAAATTACATAAATAAATATAAAGTTGTTTTCCAGTCATCCCGGAGTTGCAGACTTGCCACAAGACACATACTATCCAGACCCTGAGAAACCTAGGAAGACATCAATAGAGCTATGCTGATTCCACCCTGAAGCAAATCAAAATTCTATAGGATCCTAAGATAACATCAAGGATGAGAACAGAAGCCAAAAGGAGCCTTGGCAAGAATTTGCACCTGACCCTTACATGTCCCCCTCCCTCTTGCTTTTCTCTTCCCACAATCCCCTCTTTAAAAATCCCACAATAAATCTAAGTCTTTAAGATGGTTTTAGTCTGGCCAGTCTCCTTCAGGTTTACTGGACAGGTCACTAGTATTCCTGAATAAAAGCTGACTTCCATTTTCACCAACATTTGGTTTTGGGGTGGTTTGTTTTTATTTGGGGGCAGGCAGCCGGACCTGGATTCAGTAACAAGATTTTGGCAAGCCTAAGCCAGGAGCTGAATGCCCTGAGGTAACAGATCTTGGCAAGCCAAGCCAGGGTTTTTGTTTGGGGCAGGCAGCCAGACTTGGGTTCAGTAACAAAACCGTTCCGATTTCATGCCACAAAAAAGCAGAAATGATACATACCTTTGTATGTGTTAACTCATTTAATCTTCATACAAATCCTATGAAGAAGGTATTATCTCCATTCCATTTTGCAGATGGGGAAACTGAGGTACATAAAAGTTACGTGATTATATATCAAGTGTTTACAACAGAGATTGTATCTGTTGGGATGCTTTGGGCTACAAATAACAGTGGTCCCAACTTAAACAATAGCTAGGGTATCATATCACGGAACAAGCCCGGAAGGGGACTCCAGGGCGGGGTAGTTCAGAAGCGCAGTGGCAGCATCAAGGACCCAGTGACTTTATCTAACATCCTTGGAATTTCACAATTAGGCTGAACTTGAATTGCTGTCAAGTTCCTCTTCACTGTTGTAAATCTCTCCACACTTCCCCTTTTCCACACGAAAGTGAGGCTCCCTTAGCTAAGTGCTTAGCTTCCGCAGTATGCACTACGAGAGTTTGTTTAGCCTCTTGCTGGACCCTTACAATCAGATTCATGAATTCCTCATTCATTCATTTACTCATTAAAATAATATACACTAAGTAACTACTATGCGTGAGGCACTGGGGATTTAGAAGTAAACAAAACACACAAGGTCACAGCCCTCAGACACCTTATATCTACTTCGGAAGTGCAGCAGACACCATGAGCACCCTGCCCTCCACCCCTCACATCCTGACAACTCTCGGACACCACCAGCCCATCAAGCCAACAGTGCACCCCACCCGACCACCAAAGCAGCTCTCAACCAATCACTGTCAGAGGCTGGTATATAAGTACCCCAGGCCCCTCAGGGGAGCTTAGATGGGATAGTTCCGAGGTGTGTGTTTTTCATCATTTCCCAGAGGTTCCCCTCTTGATTAGGTCCTGTCACCCCCTGAGGTAGCAGGCTTCCTTCCCTTCCCTGCTCCTCTGCCAGTGGCCCCTGGACCTCCCAAATAAACTACTTGTATTGGAATCCTTGTCTCAGGATTGTCTCAGGGTCTGCTTCTGGAAGAACCCAGATGTAGATAGAAAGATGATAAAACTACTTCCTGGAAGCCAGAGGTCCGCCACGTGGGATGCGGCTAAGTTAAGATGAGAGCAGAAGAGCGCCCCCTAGATTGGGCAACGCAAAAAGGACCTTGAGAAAGAGAGTTTCAGAGGCGCGCAGGGCATGTGGCAACCGGAGCTGGGCTGCCTGAGAAGTGGGTAGGTGTGTCCTCTGCGCCAGGAAGGGGCGGGTGGTGGCGCTGTGGCCGGGGCCACGCAAGACTGGAGAAAGGAGATGGATGGACAGGGACCCACTGCTTGGAACACAGGTGTCTGGACGTACCTGGAGGAGATCGAGGCCACTGGCAGAGAGGTTTGCGACTGCATTAGTGATGACCACTTAGATATCTAAGGAACCAAACAAACAAACAAAAAAAAAGGACAGTGACTAACTATGGAGAAAGCAAAAAGTTATACAACAGAAGGGGCGAAAATCATAGTAATGAGAAGCATTTACATAGTCCTACTAGTGGAAAGCCAGAACACAGATTTAATCAAAAATAAAGATTCAACTATATTGGGAGGATGGAGAAAAGGGAGAAGGAATGGTTAAACAAGAGCAAACCCCCATCTTCCAAAGCAGGAAGGCCTAATAAATAATAGCTAAGCCTGCAAAATTTAGAAACGGCGTGAGAGACACGTGGGCTCCGGGACGCCGCGTGGAGAACGCGCTGGGCCGGCGCACGGGGGAGCCGGACTAGGAGTCTGAAATCCACGAGGTGGCGGCCGGGGACACGATGGCTGTAGGGCCGGAGCCTGCTGCCCGAGCCCGCCGAGTTGGATGTCCGAGACGGGAGGGAAACCACCTGCGGCACATCCGCGACGGGGAGATGCCCGAAGATGTAGCTTTGCAATCAAACCCTTCTGACCATGCAAGAGCAAGCACAATTTTCCTGAGCAAATCTCAAACGGATGTGCGAGAGAAGAGCCACCATTTGATCCGTGTATCTCCAGAGCAGCTCACTAGAAACTGTCGCTCATGCTCATCAATATATCCAGACGTCAGCACGGTCAGCCAGCCTAATCTCAGAACCACGATCAAATGTGTGACCTTAGCAATATATTACCACGTAAAGAGCGGAGATGCAGATAGATACCTGGATGTTTTGGATGAGAGATCACTTCCACTCCCACGAGAAGAGGTTCCAGAGGAATACTGTTAAACATGACCCTGAGCACAAATTTATTGACAGATTTGTCCGTACTCTTTTTAGTGCCGCACAGCTAACAGCAGAATGTACAATAGGAACTTTGGAATGAGATGGAAAGCATGTTTGGAGCTACTTCAGTTTAAGATTAATGTTCCTGCCGGTGTTTATCCAAATTCGTTCCTTAGCAGATGAGAACAACCTGAATTTTCTATTTGCTCCTCTTAGCGAAGAGAGAGAACAGAAGGCCATTTCCAGGTTGTGTGAAGACAAATAGAAAGACTTGTGTGAAGCTGCGACGAAAAGGTCTTTCAGCGCTGATAATTTCATTGGCATTCAGGGCTCTAATGCGTCCTCTCTTAAGGGAGAAATGAAAGATTATAACTTCACGAACCCCTCATCTGCAAAGACTGGAGAAATATCACCTCCCTTCTGTCCTTTTTAATGGAAGCAGAGTTACAAAAACCACCCAAAGTGAAAGTTCCCAGCCCACACACAGATATTTGCTTACTGAATAGGACGATAGCCGTGAACTATGTGAGGTTTTTTTAATTAATATTTTAAATGTTTAGACTTTAAAAACACCAACCATATAACTTTTATATTTTTCTTGCCCCCCACCCCCCATATTGCTGCATATGCCTTTAGAATCGATGCAGTATTACCCTTAAAACACGGGACTCTTAACTTTAGAGCCACTTAGGAGCAGACCATAGCATTGTTAGGCATCGAAGTTTCCTTTCTACTGTGTCATTGAAGCCACTGGTCATTACTGGCAAACATTTTAAGCCAAAAAGCTGCTGGATAACACTTGTCATTCTTATTCTTTGCAAGCACAACTTATTAGCATTTTAGCATGTTTGGGGTCATTAACAGAGAAAGTGTCAGTTATTGATTATCTATTTCTATAGGACCCACACTGCATTACTTGTAAACTATAATGGTGCTTCTCATTTTCTGATAATTTTTTGTCTTATTTATTAAATGAATGTATTAAAAGATTGTTTTTTAATGCCAAACAACATGGTGGCATGATGATAACAAGCAGATAGTAAATTACAGGGTGTCCTGAAGGTTTTAGTGCAGTTTTAAGATTTAATACAGTATACTTGGGCACTCCAGGGCACTGCGGCAGAAGCATGAATGCTACAGACTTTTACAGAACATCATTTGAACTTTCAATTAGATTTCTTTTACTTTCTTAGTTTTATAGATTTTGAATATTAAGCTTTTAATTTTAATTTCTTGTTTCAGTCCCTCTCGAAGATGGTAGACATTGACTGAAACAAAAAATTAAAATTGGAGGCTGAATGTTCAAAATTTGCAAAACTAAGTAAATTTAAGAGCAAAGTTTTGTGGGTTTGTAGCATTTATACTTCTACAAGTATCAAAGCTTGAAATTGCACTGGGATTTTTGGGATACCTTGTATTTCCATAGAAGTGCCCTCCTCCTTGTAAAGCAGTTCTTCACAGGGCTGTGCTCTGTTTATCTCCTTTGATCACCTAAGTTTCCTCTCTCTAGATTTGTGAAAGGAAGATTATGAAAAGCAGTGTTGATTCACAGGTAATAAATTAAAAGGAATTGGACCCTACTTGTAGTGGGAGATATGAAACAGCTTTTTTATCCTACATGTTAACCTGGCTGTAGGTGCCCCATTTCAAGTCTTGCTATTTAAGAGGGAACTTACTTAAACCTTAGGAACCTTTACTTCAGGCTTTAAAAGACAGGGAGTAATTTCAGGAGAATGACAACAATGTCACCTAAATTTGAAATATTAAAAAAAATTAATGTTCTCAATTATATGGAATCTATTTCTCCTATCTTCTCAATGTAATGCTAGGAATCTTGCTGCAAAGAAAGCATTTCCGGGCCAGGAGTACCTTCTGTCAATACAGCAATGCTTCACATTTTACTGATGCTGCTGATTCCATCATTTTTAAAGGACAAACTAAATGATAAATAATGGTATATAAAATATTACAGTCCACCACCTCAAAAAAAATTCTTTATGGAGTTCAGAGCTTGGAGATTCAAGTACCAATGGCAGTTTTATTTTGAAAAGAATACTACAACATTTTTTTTTTTTTAAAAGATGACCGGTAAGGGGATCTTAACCCTTGACTTGCTGCTGTCAGCACCATGCTCACCTATTGAGCTAACTGGCCATCCCTATATAGGGACCCGAACCCCTGGCCTTGGTGTTAGCACCACACTCTCCCGAGTGAGCCACGGGCCGGCCCAGAATACTACAACTTAATGTGGTTTTCTTTCTCACATTTATATTAAAAGAAAGCTAATAAACTTTTAATTTTTTAAAGTAGCATTCTAAGTGTGTTATTTGGTTATGAAAATAAATACTAAAATTAACAGCTAAATGAGCTGAAAGTGACTCTGGAGTTAGGGATGAAGGGAGAAGTACTCGAGGACTGCTGGCTTTTGTAACAAACTTCATATAACTATTTGACTCTTTAAACCAAACCTCCTCACACTTTTCTGAATGTGACCACAGTTTAAAAACTGAATTTTACAGCGTCTCTCTGGGCCCTGATTCTGGCGGCGGGTTGATTTGACGCGACGTTTCTCCGTGAAGGTTTTGGGACAGTTTCTAGTAGGACATGGAGTCTGGAGCAGGAGCAGCCATCCTGAAACTATGAGGAAAAGGCCAAGAAAGATCACAAAAATCTTGAAGTAACTACTTTCAGTCATCAACCCAATGCCAGGAACCACCTGCCTCCAGAATTCCTGTTGGAGAAAGAGAAATAGAAATTCTAGATCGGGAGCAAGATGGCGGTGGCTGCCGCAGCTGGCGCGGAGTAGCTGAGGTGGAAAAGGTGGCCACTGGGCCTCAGGCAGCTGGGAAACTTGTGGACCTTCCTCTCGCCATCTCTTAAGGGAGGACCGCTGCTGGTGGCCGGTCGTGGGGGCTGACCGCCACTTTGCCCCCGGCAGGAGAGGCTGCCTCATTTACAGGCAACAGCTTTGAAGTGTGGAGCAGGAAAAGAACTGTTTCTTAGCTGCAAAAGCGAGTCTCGAAACAGGGAACATGGCACCAGGGCTGCTGTGGATGCAGACAGGATCCCGGAGGCCGGGGCCGTGCTGAAGGCGGCCAGCCGCCCTATTCAGGATTCGAGGTTTCAGGCCGGCATTAAAGAAGATTCCTGGGAGCGCCCGAGCCGCACCGCGACTGAACAGCCCTAGGCGGCAGCGGCCGAGAACAGGGAAGGCAACAAACCAGAGACAGAGAGTGAGCGCCCGACCTGGCACAGCACTGTGAGTGACCCCTGGCCCAGCTCTGTGCGGGGGGCTGACGCCCACCCGGCTCGCGCCTGCACCACCAGGCCACTCACCGCCCCGTGGCTGCCTCCATTTTCCCAGGTGCTGGCAGCTCCGCCCGGCTCGGCCACCACTGAGCCTTCCCATTTGCTTGGCCCGTCGTGGGGCTTTCCGGAGCCTGCGGGCCGGCCTCCCCTCCCGCTCCCTCTATGGTTCTCTGGCGGGGCTGCTGGCGTGGGGTGTCCCCGGCCAGTGTCAGGAGGGCAAGGAGGTGCAGGCAGGGCCGACTGTCACTCCACCACACCCTGGACTCCGGCCCCCGGTAAACTTCCTGTTACTGGGAGGCAGATACCATCTCTGCGGCCACCAGTTCGGAAAAAAGCCTAGAGAATGTCTGGTTGGGAATAGTGTAGTAGGAGAGTTCCCAGGTACACTTGAACCTGCCGGAGAGCAGGCTGCGGGCGGGCGCTAGATTCGGTCTATGCCGGGGGGATACAGAGGTGAACAGGACCCAAGAAAGATCTACACAGTGCTGCAGAGGCACCCGGAGTGGCCGGTCGTCTGTGCCTAGCAGAAACCTGGTGGACTTCCTGGGCGAGGCGGTGCCGAGCAGGGTCTTGAAGGTCCAGCTGATAGACGAGGGGTGCAGAAGACACGCCCCAGCCCAGCACAGTGCACACAGAGTGGGGAGACGTGCGGCCAGGGAGGCGGAGACTTGACAGAAACCACACACCCGGTGGGGTCGCCACTGCACGATCCAATAGCCTGGGCCAGAGCACACGGAACAGGGAGAAGCCCTGCACAGGAAGTGAAAGCTCAACAGAGATCACACACCCTGTGGTACGTGATCCACCAGCCCAGCAGAGCCCAAGCTGACCAGAAAGGTGGCTCCCCGGAGAAGCCCAAGACCCGAGGCAACCACACACACAAGGCACTAGAGGCCAAGTGAGCAGTCATGGAGGTAGCCATACGAAATTGGCAACCACAGCAACATCCTAGTTAGTCATTAGTCTCAAACCAGTGGACTGTGAAACCCCCTGCCACAATGAATAAACACCAAAAAAAAGATACCAGAAATACAAAAAATCAAGAAAGTACACCACCAAAAGTTAATAAATCACAAACTCTAGATCCCATAGAACAAGAAGCCCTTGAAATCACTGACAAGGAATTTCGAGTGATAATTCTAAGGAAACTGAATGAGATACAAAAAAACTCAGCTAAACATCATGATGAAATGAGGAAAAGTATACAGGATCTGAAAGAGGAAATGTACAAGGAAATCAATGTCCTGAAAAAAAAATGTAGCAGAACTTGCTGAACTGAAGAAGTTATTCAGCGAAATAAAAAACACAACGGAGAGTTTAACCAGCAGGCTTGTCGAAGGTGAAGAGAGAACCTCTGAACTTGAAGATGGGCTGTTTGAAATAACACAAGCAGACAAAAAGAAAGAAAAAAGAATCAAGGACATTGGAGAAAATCTGAGAGAGATATCAGACAACCTTAAGCGATCAAATATCCGAGTCATGGGTATTCCAGAAGGGGAGGAAAATGGAGATTCCATTGAAAACATATTCAAAAAAATAGTGGCAGAAAACTTCCCAGGTATAGGAAAAATCACAGATCTTCAGATCCAGGAAGCTCAACGATCTCCAAATGTATTCAACCCAAAAAGACCTTCTCCAAGACATGTCATAGTCAAATTGGCAAAACTCAGAGACAAAGAGAGAATCTTAAAAGCTGCAAGAGAGAAGCGTCAAATCACCTATAAGGGAGCCCCAATCAGGTTAACATCAGACTTTTCATCACAAACCCTAAAAGCTAGAAAGGAATGGGATGATATTTTCAAAATACTAAAAGACAAAGATTGCCAGACAAGAATACTCTACCCTGCAAGGCTATCTTTCCGAAATGAAGGGCAAATGGTATATTTCTCAGACAAACAAAAACTGTGAGAGTTCACTACCACACGACCACCCTTACAAGAAATCCTCAAGGGAGTACTGGGTTTGGTTCCTGAAAAATAACTACCACTGCCATAAAAACCCAAGAAAAATCTAAACTCACTAGTATAATAAAAATGGCATTCATGAAGAGAAAACAAGCAAACAAAAACACTATCTACAACCTAAGGAACCAACAAACACAGAAACCAAACAGTAAATCAGAAAGCAAGGAACAAAAGACACTTAAGACAACCAAACAACCAATAAAATGCTAGGAATAATTTATTAATCAACACCTTTCAATAACAACTCTTAATGTAAAAGGCTTAAATTCCCCAATTAAAAGACACAGACTGGCTGACTGGATCAAAAAGCAGGACCCAACTATATGCTGCCTACAAGAGACCCACCTCACCCATAAAGATTCACACAGACTAACAGTGAAAGGATGGAAAAAGATTTACCATGCAAACAGAAAAGAAAAACGAGCTGGAGTAGCTATTCTTATATCTGACAAAATAGACTTTAAACTAAAAACCATAAAAAGAGACAATAAGGGACACTACTTAATGATAAAAGGACTGATCCATCAAGAAGACATAACAATCATAAATATGTTTGCACCCAATGTTGGAGCAGCCAGATTTATAAAACAAACTCTATCAGACCTAAAGAAGGAAATAGACACTAATACCATAATAGCAGGGGACCTGAACACCCCACTGTCAATATTAGACAGATCATCTAGGCAAAGAATCAGTAGAGAAACACAAGATCTAAAAAAGACTCTAGACCAATAGGACTTGGCAGATATCTACAGAACATTCCACCCAACAACCTCAGAATATTCATTCTTCTCATCAGCACATGGATCATTCTCCAGGATAGATCACATATTAGGTCACAAATCAGGTCTCAATAAATTCAAAAAAATTGGAATTATCCCATGTGTCTTCTCAGACCACAATGGATTAAAACTAGAAATTAATAACAAACGAAACTCTAGAAACTATACAAACACATGGAAATTAAACAGCATTCTACTTAATGACATATGGGTCCAAGAAGAAATCAAGCAGGAAATCAAAAAATTTATTGAAACTAATGAAAACAATGATACATCATACCAAAACCTGTGGGATACTGCAAAAGCAGTATTGAGGGGAAAATTTATTGCATTAAACGCTCACTTCAGAAGAATAGAAAGATGGCAAGTGAACAACCTAACAATTCACCTTAAAGAACTAGAAAAACAAGAACAATCCAAACCTAAAGTTAGCAGATAGAAAGAAATCATTAAGATAAGAGCAGAACTGAATGAAATTGAAAACCAAAAAACAATTCAAAAGATCAACGAATCAAAAAGTTGGTTTTTTGAAAAGATAAATAAAATCGACAAACCATTAGCATGGCTAACAAAAAAAAGAAGAGAGAAGACTCAAATAACAAAAATTAGAAATGAAAAAAGCGATATTACAACTGATTCATCTGAAATACAAGGAATCATTCGAGACTACTATAAACAACTATACGCCAACAAATTTGAAAATCTGGAGGAAATGGATAAATTTCTGGACACACACAAGCTCCCAAAACTGAACCATGAAGATGTAGAAAATTTGAATAGACCAATAACAAGAAAGGAGATTGAAGCTGTTATCAGAAGGCTCCCAACAAAGAAAAGCCCAGGACCAGATGGATTCACAGCAGAATTTTACCAAACATTCAAAGAGGAATTGACACCGATTCTTTACAAACTATTCCAAAAGATTGAAACGGACGCAAATCTCCCAAACTCATTCTATGAAGCAAACATCATCCTGATACCAAAACCAGGTAAAGATATAACCAAAAAAGAAAACTACAGGCCGATATCCTTGATGAATATAGATGCAAAAATCCTCACTAAAATACTAGCAAACAGAATACAGCAACACATACGTAAAATTATTCATCACGATCAAGTGGGATTCATCCCAGGGATGCAAGGTTGGTTCAACATACGCAAATCAATAAATATGATACACCATATTAATAAAGTGAAACACAAGGACCATACGATCATCTCTATAGATGCTGAAAAAGCATTTGATAAAGTTCAGCACTCATTCATGACAAAGACCCTCTATAAGTTAGGTATAGAGGGAAAGTATCTCAACATAATTAAAGCCATATATGATAAACCCACTGCCAATATCATCCTGAATGGGGAAAAGCTGAAAGCTTTTCCTTTAAGAACAGGAACTAGACAAGGATGCCCACTCTCACCACTTCTATTCAACATAGTTTTGGAAGTACTAGCCAGAGCAATCAGAGAAGAGAAGGAGATAAAGGGCATCCAGATTGGAAAAGATGAAGTCAAACTGTCCCTGTTTGCAGATGACATGATCCTATATATCGAACAGCCTAAAACCTCTACAAAAAAACTCTTGGAATTGATAAATGATTTCAGCACAGTAGCAGGATACAAAATCAACACACAAAAATCAGTAGCATTTCTTTTCTCCAATAGTGAAGACGCAGAACGAGAAATCAAGAAAGCCTGCCCATTTACAATAGCCACCAAAAAAATAAAATACTTAGGAACTGAGTTAACAAAGGAGGTGAAAAATCTCTATAATGAGAACTACAAACCGCTGCTGAGAGAAATTAGAGAGGATACAAGAAGATGGAAAGATATCCCATGCTCTTGGATTGGAAGAATCAACATAGTGAAAATGTCCATACTACCCAAAGTGATATACAAATTCAATGCAATCCCCATCAAAATTCCAAAGACATTTTCCTCAGAAATGGAAAAAACTATCCAGACATTTATATGGAACAATAAAAGACCACGCATAGCCAAAGCAATGCTGAGCAAAAAAAATAAAGCTGGAAGCATAACACTACCTGACTTTAAGCTATACTACAAAGCTATAATAACCAAAACAGTATGGTACTGGCATAAAAACAGACACACTGATCAATGGAATAGAATAGAGAATCCAGAAATCAACCCACACACTTACTGCCAGCTGATCTTTGACAAAGGCACCAAGCCTATTCACTGGGGAAGGGACTGCCTCTTCAGCAAATGGTGCTGGGATAACTGGATATCCATATGCAGGAGAATGAAACTAGATCCATACCTCTCACCATATACTAAAATCAACTCAAAGTGGATTAAGGATTTAAATATACACCCTGAAACAATAAAACTTCTTAAAGAAAACATAGGAGAAACACTTCAGGAAATAGGACTGGACACAGACTTCATGAATACAACCCCAAAAGCACGGGCAAACAAAGGAAAAATGAACAAATAGGATTATATCAAACGAAAAAGCTTCTGCACAGCAAAAGAAACAATTAACAGAGTTAAAAGACAACCAACAGAGTGGGAGAAAATATTTGCAAAATATACATCTGACAAAGGATTAATATCCAGAATATATAAGGAACTCAAACAACTTTACAAGAAGAAAACAAGCAACCCAATTAAAAAATGGGCAAAAGAGCTAAGTAGGCATTTCTCTAAGGAAGATATACAAATGGCCAACAGACATATGAAAAAATGCTCAACATCACTCAGCATCCAGGAAATGCAAATCAAAACCACATTGAGGGGCCGGCCCATGGCTCACTCGGGAGAGTGCGGTGCTGATAACACCAAGGCCCCGGGTTCGGATCCCATATACAGATGGCCGGTTCACTCACTGGCTGAGTGTGGTGTTGACAACACCAAGTCAAGGGTTAAGATCCCCTTACCGGTCATCTTTTAAAAAAAAAAAAAAAAACCACATTGAGATACCATCTAACCCCAGTTAGGATGGCTAAAATCCAAAAGACTCTGAGCGATAAATGCTGGCGAGGTTGCGGAGAAAAGGGAACTCTCATACATTGTTGGTGGGACTGCAAAATGGTGCGGCCTCTATGGAAAATGGTATGGAGGTTCCTCAAACAATTGCAGATAGATCTACCATACGACCCAGCTATCCCACTGTTGGGAATGTACCCAGAGGAATGGAAATCATCAAGTCGAAGGTATACCTGTTCCCCAATGTTCATCGCAGCACTCTTTACAATAGCCAAGAGTTGGAACCAGCCCAAATGTCCATCATCAGATGAGTGGATATGGAAAATGTGGTACATCTACACAATGGAATACTACTCAGCTATAAAAACGAGTGAAATACTGCCATTTGCAACAACATGGATGGACCTTGAGAGAATTATATTAAGTGAAACGAGTCAGGCACAGAAAGAGAAATACCACATGTTCTCACTTATTGGTGCGAGCTAAAAATTAATATATAAATTCACACACACACACACACGCATGCACACACACACACACACACACACACACACAAAACCGGGGTGGGGGGAAGAAGATATAACAACCACAATTACTTGAAGATGATACGACAAGCAAACAGAAAGGACATTGTTGGGGGGAAGGCGGGGAGGGAGAAGGGAGGGAGGTTTTGGTAATGGGGAGCAATAATCAGCCACAATGTATATCGACAAAATAAAATTTAAAAAAAAAAAAAAAAAAGAAGCAAAGGGACGGTGGGACCCAGGATTCTGTTATGGAAAAAAAAAATTTAAAAAAAAAAAAAAAAAAACGGTGGGGGAAGAAGATATAACAACCACAATTACTTGAAGTTGATGCGACAAGCAAACAGAAAGGACATTGTTGGGGGGGGAGAAGGGAGGGAGGTTTTGGTGATGGGGAGCAATAATCAGCCACAATGTATATCGACAAAATAAAATTTTAAAAAATAAAAATAAATTGCTTTTTCATGTTATTTGCTTAAAAAAAAAAAAAAGATAGAAATTCTAAATCCAGAGTCCACTGAAGGGTTTCAAAGGATGCACAAAGAGCTTGAAATCATTGGCAAGCTTTTTTGGGTATGTTTGTTCTCTGGGGCAAGAGTCTATAGCATTGATCAAATTCAAAGGGCCTATGACCTTCCTCCCCAAAAGAAGATTTAAAACCATGGTTTTGGGAATAACAGCCCAATATTCCTCTATCCTACTATGAATAATACTTAGCCATTGTTTAATATTCGCCTATCTTTCTCAAAAGCCTATGTACCAAGAGTAAAGGGATAGTATTTATTCATTGCTATGTTATAGTGCCTGGCACATTGGCTGCCACCTAACTGATGCTCAATAAATACTTGAATGAATGAAGAAAAAATAAATAAATAAATAAAAATAAAAATAAATAAAAAATGAATTTTACTTTACAACCCAGTACACACATCCAAGTAATAGAAAGGTTGTGGATCAACAGAATCACTAATACATTGCTGATTAGTGTGAAAAACTAATAGAACCATTTCTGAAATATAGATTTAAACCTTGCATAACCTGCCCAGCAATTCCACTTTTAGATATGTCTAAATAAATTTCAGCATAAATGCATCAGGAGACACATGCAAGAATATTTATATCTGCACTGTCCAGAATGGCTAAAAAACTAAACAGAGTGATGCCCATCATTGAGGACAGATACAATGGATAAATAGAATACTATACAGCCAACAGAACACTATTGTTAAACACACGTCAATAAATCTTAGTAATATAATGTTAAGTCCAATTAGCACGACCCCAGGACTGGATGGTGCTTAGGAATTATTGCTGATATCGTTAGGTGTAATAATGGAAATATGGCTATGTAAGAAAATGTCAAATTTTTGTGTTTGGTATTTTTGTTTTGGTTTTGGTTTGGGGGTTGTTGTTTTTTTGGGCAGCTGGTGGGTACAGGGATCTGAACTCCTGGCCTTGATATTATAACACTGTGCTCTAACCAACTGAGCTAATGGACCAGCCCCTCAACTGCTTCTAGAGATGAGTACTGAAGTATGTTCAAGTGAAATGAGATGTCTAGAATTTGCTTTAAAATATTCCAGAAAAAGAAAAAGAGGAAGAAAATCATGACAGATGATGAAAGCCTGGCTAAATATTGCTAATTGTTGAAGCTGGAGGATGGGGATATAGGAGTTTGTAATGTTCTTCTCTCTGCTTTGTGAGTTTGAAATTTTCCAAAAAAAAGTTTTAAATAAATATACAAGCCAGTCCCAGAAGACAAAATATTTTCATGTCCCCCCCCACCACCACCTTTTTTTTGTGGCTGGCTGATATGGGATCCAATCCCTTGACCTTGATGTTATAACACCATGCTCTAACCAACTGAGCTAACCAGCCAGCCCTCATGCCCCTTTTACACAGTTCAAAAACAAATATGGGAGTGGGCAATGCTTTCTTGAGTGAGACTATAAAGGCACAGGCAACTAAAGCAAAAATACACAAATGGGACTACATCAAACTACAAAGCTTCTGCAGAGCCAAGGACACTGTCAACAAAGTGAAGACACAACCTACAGAATGGGAGGTGTCTGCAGACTACACATCAGACAAGGGCTAATATCCAGAATACACAAGGAACTTAAACAACTCAACAGCAAAAAGAAAAACAAATAACCCAATTAAAAGGTAGGCAAACGGCCTGAACAGACATTTCTTAAAAGAAGACTTAGAAATGGCTGACAAGCACATGAAAAAATGCTCAACATCACTAATCATCAGGGAAAGGCAGATTAAAACCACAATGAGATATCATCTCACTCCAGTTAAAATAGCTGTTATAGAGCGATCACGCGTCCTGCGGACTCCAGCTTCCACCCGGGAGCGAGGGAGCGACATGGCAGCCGCGGCCAAGCCTGAGAACCTCTCTCTGGTGGTGCACGGCCCCGGGGACCTGCGCCTGGAGAACTATCCCGTGCCTGAACCAGGCCCAAATGAGGTGCTGCTGAAAATGCATTCTGTTGGAATCTGCGGCTCAGATGTCCACTACTGGCAGCATGGTCGAATTGGTGATTTTGTTGTGAAAAAGCCAATGGTGCTGGGGCATGAAGCTTCGGGAACAGTCGTAAAAGTGGGATCACTGGTAAAGCACCTAAAACCAGGTGATCGCGTTGCCATTGAGCCTGGTGCTCCCCTAGAAACCGATGAATTCTGTAAGATTGGCCAATACAACCTGTCACCATCCATCTTCTTCTGTGCCACGCCACCCGACGACGGGAATCTCTGTCGGTTCTATAAGCACAATGCAAATTTCTGCTACAAGCTTCCTGACAGTGTCACCTTTGAGGAAGGAGCCCTGATTGAGCCACTCTCTGTGGGGATCCATGCCTGCCAGCGAGGTGGGGTCACCCTGGGGAACAGGGTCCTTGTGTGTGGAGCTGGGCCAATCGGGCTGGTCAGTTTGCTTGTGGCCAAGGCAATGGGAGCCCCTCAAGTAGTGGTGACTGATCTGTCTGCCTCTCGGTTGTCCAAAGCCAAGGAAGTTGGGGCTGATTTCGTCCTCCAGATCTCCAAGGAGAGCCCTCAGGAAATTGCCAGTAAAGTAGAAGGTCTGCTGGGGTGCAAGCCTGAAGTCACCATTGAGTGCACGGGGGCAGAGGCTGCCATCCATGCTGGCATCTATGCCACTCGCTCTGGTGGGACCCTGGTGCTTGTGGGGCTGGGCTCTGAGATGACCACAGTACCCCTAGTGCACGCAGCCATCCGGGAGGTAGATATCAAGGGTGTGTTTCGATACTGCAACACGTGGCCGGTGGCAATTTCAATGCTTGCATCCAAGTCTGTGAATGTAAAGCCCTTAGTCACCCATAGGTTTCCTCTGGAGAAAGCTCTGGAGGCTTTTGAAACATCCAAAAAGGGATTGGGCGTTAAAGTCATGCTCAAGTGTGACCCCAATGACCAGAATCCCTGATGTTAATTGGGTTTTGCCCTCATCCCCACCCTCTTAGCATTTCAGGGCTGATGGCTGGGCAGGAGTAGGCTTTGATGCAGAAGTTTCTTTTGAATGGTAAGAATAATTAAAATAATTCATTATAAATAGAGAGCCCTACCCAGTGAAGTTGGTTTATCTTAAAGACACAAGTAGAGAGAGAGTTTCGGGGAACTTAGCCAGAGTGACTAGTTCATGCTGAGCAAAGTTCAGTGAGTAGGACAGAATTTGACGGGCAGGCGCTGGGAATTCCCCGTCTTCCTGGAGTGCCTTCCTTGAGGGAGGAGAAAAGTCTGGTTCTACTAGGACTGACCAGGAGGGGGATGGGAGCTGAGTTGTGAAGGGACAACTTCATCAAGACTTAAATGGCCTAGAAACTAGTTTTCATGAAAATCTGCAACTCGGGCCGGGATGAGGGATTGTCAGTGGTTTGGTTTAGAGCACAATGTTTCTAGGGATAAGTGCTATTTGGTTTGATGATAAAAAGAGAATAAGAAAAGGGACTAATTTCCTGAGTCTAAGATAATTTTAAAACCAATCAAGTGAATAAAACCAAAATCCCATGTGAGTTCAAACCAGCTTGCATTCCCCAGTGTGAAAGGAACACTGCTTGAAGATTGTCTAAGAACCCTGTCATTTTATTTGCAAGGTGAAGAACCACCTTCCCAGCACTACCCTTAGGCACAGTCCCTTGTCACTAGGCAACCAGAAGACTCCTACCTAAGGACAGTCAAGGGGAGAACTTAAATCATGCCTCTAACTAGCCCATCACACAGGATTAGCCTCCCCTCCTAAGGTGAGTGAGGCTCACACTGCTGATGATTATCAGACAATTTCACTTAATTCTGGCTATTATCAACAGAAAACCTTGTCACTTCTCATAGCCAGTTAAGGCTCTTAGTATCTTTTCGTCTGTTGGAATGATATCTCTGAACTTGTCTTATTTTAATTGTGGGGTTTTTCTGTGTAAGATTTGGATCCAAATCACATCATACCCATTTGTGACTTACTTTGAGATTATTAATCAGGAATGAGGATATAGTAGCCGTGACATAACCTGGGCTGCAGCTTTTAATCTCTCACTTTGGCTGTGGGTAGAGAGAAAGTTTGAAGAGGTTCTGGTTTTCTTGTAACCAGAAGGCTGCGACCGGTGCCTGGAATTCCTCAAACTGCTTTGGGTAATAAATTCTGTTGGTGGAAAAAAAAAAAAAAAAATAGCTGTTATAAGACAAAAAATAACAAATGCTGGTGAGGATGTGAAGAAAAAGGAACTCCTCTACATTGCTGGTAGGAGTATAAATTGGTACAGACACTGTGGAAAACATATGGAGGTTCCTCAGAGAACTAAAAATAGATCTACCCTACAACCCAGCTATCCCATTACTGCATATACACCCAAAAGAAATGAAAGCAATATATCAAAAAGACACCTGCCCTCCCATGTTCATTGCAATGCTATTCACAATAGCCAAGAGATGAAATAAACTCAAATGTCCACCAACGGATGAATGGACAAAAAAAAAAAAAAACTGGAGTATATAAACACAATGGAGTATTACTCAGCTATAAAAAGAAATGATACCCTATAATTTGCAGCAACATGGATGGAACTGAAAACCATCATGTGAAGAAGTCAGGCACAGAAAGACAAATACCACATGATTTCACTCCTATGTAGAATCTTAAAAAATATATAGTGGTTCTCATAGAAGAAGAGAGTAGAATAATGGTCACCAGAGGCAGGGAGGAGGGGAGGGGGGTGAGAGAGAGGCAAAGGGGAGGACTGACAGGTACGAAACTGTGCCATCGACCCTTAGTGAATCATTGTGCAGTATATGCATGTATTGAAACAACACACTGTAGTCCACAAACATGTACAAGTAAATGTTTAAATGTTTTGAATTAAAAAAAATTTTTAATAAAAGCACAAATATGTCCAAGTAAATGGTAAATTTTAAAAGAAGAAGAAGAAAACAAATAAAAGATCCCCATACTGGCCAGCCACCAAAAAACAACAATAATAAAAATTTTTAAATTTTAAAAAGAAAAGAAAACTAAAAATGTGTGATAATTAGAAGAAAGAGGAGGAGAAAAAATTAAAAATTAAAAATCCAGGATAATGGTTTTTCCCGACGGGGAGGCGGGGGCTAGGGTAGCAAAGAAGAGCACCCTCAAGCAAGTTCTATGTAGTAATCTACTTATTGGGTTAGGTGCTGGATTCAGCTGGTGCTCGTATTTTTAAATAAATAGATAACAGAATAAAAGAGGTGCGTACACAGAATAATTGATGATAGTGCACAAATGAAAAATTGTGCATAATCCAATTCTGTGCACCTGATGTTTTAAAAAAAAGAGTATTATGGTTTCTGTACAAAGAATCTTACACTTCCAAAAGTGGGAGTGTGGGTCCAAGAAGAAATTAAACAAGAAATCAAAAAATTTCTTAAAACTAATGAAAATAACGACACATCATACCAAAACCTGTGGGATACTGAAAAAGCAGTATTTAGGGGGAAATTAATCACATTAAATGCTTACTTCAGAAGAATGGAAAGATGGCAAATAAACAACCTAACACTTCGCCTTAAAGATCTAGAAAAACAAGAACAATCCAAACCCTAAGTTAGTAGACAGAAAGAAAAAAATTAAGATCAGAGCAGAACTAAATGAAATAGAAACCCGAAAAATAATACAAAAGATCAATGAAACAAAAAGTTGATTTTTTGAAAAGATGAATAAAATTGGCAAACCTTTAGCAAGGTTAACTAAGAAAAGAAAAGAGAAGACCCAAATAACAAAAATTAGAAATGACAAAGGTGATATTACAACTGACACCTCAGAAATAACAAGGAATCATTTGAGACTACCGTAAACAACTATATGTCAACAAATTTGAAAATCTGGAGGAAATGGATAAATTTCTGGACATACACAAACTACCAAAACTGAGGCAAGAAGATATAGAAAATCTGAACAGACCAATAACAATAAAAGAGATTGAAGCTGTTACCAGAAGGCTCCCAACAAAGAAAAGCCCAGGACCAGATGGGTTCACTGCAGAGTTCTACTAAACCTTCAAAGAGGAACTGATACCAATTCTCTACAAACTGTTCCAAAAGATTGAAACAGAGGCCATTCTCCCAAACTCATTCTATGAGGCAAACATCACCCTGATACCAAAACCAGACAAAGATGCATCAAAAATAGAAAACTACAGACCATTATCCTTGATAAATATAAATGCAAAAATCCTCAATAAGATACTAGCTAACAGAATACAGCAACACGCACACAAAATTATACACCATGATCAAGTGGGATTCATCCCAGGGATGCAAGGTTGGTTCAACATATGTAAATCAATAAATGTGACACACCACATCAATAAAAACAAAGACAAAAAACAAATGATCATCTCTATAGACGCTGAAAAAGCATTTGACAAAATTCAGCACTCTTTTATGATAAAGACTCTCTACAAGTTAGGTATAGATGGAAAGTATCTCAACACAATTAAAGCCATATGTGATAAGCCCATTGCCAATATCATTCTGAATGGGGAAAAGCTGAAAGCTTTTCCTTTAAGAACAGGAACTAGACAAGGATGCCCACTCTCATCACTCCTATTCAACATAGTGTTGGAAGTACTAGCCAGAGCAATCAGAGAAGAGAAGGAAATAAAGGGCATCCAGACTGGAAAGGATGAAGTCAAACTGTCCCTGTTTGCAGATGATATGATCTTATATATTGAACAGCCTAAAGCCTCTAAAAAAAACTCCTAGAGTTGATAAATGATTTCAGCAAACTTGCAGGATATAAAATCAACACACAAAAATCAGTAGCAATTCTATACTCCAACAGTGAACATGCAGAAAAAGAAATCAAGAAAGCTAGCCCATTTACAATAGTCATCAAAAAAATAAAATACTTAGTAATAAACCTAACCAAAGATGTGAAAAATCTCAACGAAGAGAACTACAAACCACTGTTGAAAGAAATTAAAGAGGACACAAGAAGATGGAAAGATATCCCATGCTCTTGGATTGGAAGAATTAACATTGTGAAAATGTCCATATTACCCAAAGTGATCTACAAATTCAATGCAATCCCCATCAAAGTTCCAATGACATTTTTCTCAGAGATGGAAAAAGCTATCCAGACATTTATATGGAATAACAAAAGACCATGCATAGCCAAAGCAATCCTGAGCAAAAACAATAAAGCTGGAGGCATAACACTACCTGACTTTAAACTATATTACAAAGCTATAATAACCAAAACAGCACAGTACTGGCATAAAAACAGACACATGGATCAAAGGAATAGAATAGAAAACCCAGAAATTAACCCATACTCCTACAGCCATCTAATCTTCGACAAAGGCAACAAGTCTACATACTGGAGAAGAGACTGCCTTTTCAATAAATGGTGCTGGGAAAACTGGATACTCATATGTAGGAGAATGAAACTATACCTGTACCTATCATCATATACCAAAATAAACTCAAAATGGATTAAAGAATTAAATATACATCCTGAAACAATAAAACTCCTTAAAGAAAACATGGGGGAAACACTCCAGGAAGGAGGAGTGGGTACAGACTTCATGAATAGGACCCCAAAAGCACAGGCAACTAAAGGAAAAATAAATAAATGGGATTATGTCAAACTAAAAAGCTTCTGAACAGCAAAAGAAACAATCAACAGAGTAAATAGACAACCAACAGAGTGGGAGAAAATATTTGCAAAATATACATCTGACAAAGGATTAACATCCAGAATATAGAAGGAACTCAAATAACTTTACAGCAAAAAACAAATAACCCAATTAAAAAATAGGCAAAGGAGCTGAATAGGCATTTCTCAAAGGAAGATATACAAATGGCCAACAGACACATGAAAAAATGCTCAACTTCACTCAGCACCTGGGAAATGCAAATCAAAACCACACTGAGATACCATCTCACCCCAGTTAGGATGACTAATATCCAAAAGACTGAGAACGATAAGTGCTGGAGAGGTCACGGAGAAAAAGGAACTCTCATACACTGTTGGTGGGGCTGCAAAATGATGCAGCCTTTATGGAAAATGGTATAGAGGTTCCTCAAACAATTGCAGATAGATCTACCATATGACACAGCTATCCCACTGCTGGGAATATACCCAGAGGAATGGAAATCATCATGCCGAAGGGATACCTGTACTCCAATGTTTATTGCAGCACTATTAACAATAGCTGGGAGTTGGAACCAGCCCAAATGTCCGTCATCGGATAAGTGGATAAGGAAACTGTGGTACATCTACACAATGGAATAGGTATATTCCTCTGCTATAAAAAAGAACAAAATACTACCATTCACAACAACATGGATGGACTTAGAGAAAATTATATCAAGTGAAAGAAGTCAGGCACAGAAAGAGAAATACCACATGTTCTCACTTATTTGTGGGAGCTAAAAATAAATAAATAAATACACAAATGGGGGGGGCAGGGAAGAAGACACAACAATCACAGTTCCTTGAACTTGTTAAGACAAGTGAACAGATATGATGTTGATGGGTAGGCGGGGAGGGAGAAATTGGTAAAGGGACACGAAAATCAATTACATTGTATATTGATAAAATTTTTAAAACAAAATAAAAAATAAAAAAAGAAATAAAAAACAAAAGTGGGAAAGATGTCCACCAAAATTTCTGAATTAGGAATCAAGAAAGCAACTTCCTGGCCTTTGTTCTGCCACTGACTTTCCACATTGCTTTGGAATTGAATTCCTGTGGCTGGCTCAGTTTC
The DNA here is from genome assembly GCF_027409185.1 of Cynocephalus volans. Classification (NCBI taxonomy): domain Eukaryota; kingdom Metazoa; phylum Chordata; class Mammalia; order Dermoptera; family Cynocephalidae; genus Cynocephalus; species Cynocephalus volans. Next base: position 112,865,754 of record NC_084465.1, read on the forward strand.
CCCACCTGTCAAATGAGCAATTTGAGACAAATCATTGCTGACACTTCTATCAAGAGAGGGAGGATGACAGAATACTGGGCAGAGAGGCAAACGCGACAAGTGTCTCTGCAACAGGATCCATGCCCCTCCCACAACAGCAGGGAGCCCTCCTGTGCCCTCACCCATTGCACCCTCCTCCAGGGCCACCCCCCGATTCCTACCCACCCCTTACAGGACCCTGGATCTGGTCTCCATTCTTCCCTTGTTCCTCACTCTTATAGAACCTAGGCTGAAAAGATAAAAAATAAATAAATAAATGAAAAAAATAAGTAAACAAAGTGTAAAACAAAAAGAACCTGGGTTGAGTCCATTCTCCCACCCACCCCTGCCTCTCAGTCTCCCATGCCCCTCTCCCACCCAGACACCCAGACATCCTGGCCTGATCATTCTTAGGAAATCCAGCCTGCCTTCAGTCCCTGAAGATCCAGGGCAAGCAAGGCCTGGTGGTTCTTGTAGCCACCTACACGCTCCCCTCTCCAGGCCTGAAATGTTGCTCCTAGACACCCAGACAGAGGAAGAGCCAGGCCCAGCAGCTCCAGCCCAGAGACAATAACTTGGTCCTCATAGCAGGCAGGCCTCAGCCACAATTAGGCCCCCCTAGGGAGACTGCTTGGCTGCTGTGTCCCTCCCAGGCCAGTTACACGTGACCCCCTGCCTCTCTCCTTCCATCATTCCCATGTCCAGGAGCTGAGGGTCCTCTGAAAGACCTCCTGTGGCCTCCCCCTTTATTTCAGAAAGCCCTCCGAAGCTCAGAGACAGAAGTCAGTCAGACTTGGAGGACTTCCTACCCCTTCTGAAGGGCAGGCTAGAAGTACAGGGGGACTAGCTGCCCCCTCGGAGCAGCCTCCACCAGAGACTGATGGGAGTCAGTGTGTACATGCCAGATCCCTCCCCCTCAGTTGACGTTCTCAGTGGGACAAAGCTCCAGTCTCCCACAGCACTAACCTGCTTCATAATGTGCCTTCATCATTCCCCATGGGTGTTTCCCGCACCTCGAAACTAAGCCTGCTTTCATTGGCACCTTTTTTGTCTTAGGGTCTGCTTCTAGGAGAACTCGAACTAAGACAGTGGGATCTCAGGGAATTATCTAGGCCAGCCCCTTCCCTTTAGAGATGAGGAAACTGAGACCCAGAGAGGATAGATGACCTGTCCTCCCTGAAACCTGGTCATCACCATGAACCCCTTCACGCATATGGCTTCCTCCACCTGAAAGGGAACATGCTGAAATTCCTCAGAACCTTCAGGTAGTGTTTCCCAGATTTCATTCATTCACAGACAATATTCACAATTTTTGCCACAAGTCATGTGCCTTTTTCACATTTATCATACCCACATTTCCACTTGCAGTATTTCTCTAGTACATTTTAATGGACTCTCTTTTTCAGTTAAATTTATTTTTTCCATGCTAATTTATTTTAAAAATCAAAATTATATTTTAATAGGTGATATATTCATATGGTTCAAAATTCAAAAGGTACAATCATGATAAAAGTGAAAAATCTTGCTCCTGTTCCTACCCCCACCCTCCCAGATCCATAGTACCAGTTTCTTGTATCTTTCCCACAATAATCCAGGACTACACAAGCGTTTGTGTGTTTGCATTTTCTTTAATACATGTGTTTTTAAAGTTAATGTTATAATGAAACAATAAATAAAAGCCAGTGTCACTTGCCTGTGAATAGAAGGTAATGGTAAAAATAAATATATGGATATAAAACAAAATTAAATTCCTAGAATCCTTCGCTTGACAAAGGCTCTGATCTGGAGATTTGCTCTTTCGCTGTTACAAAGATGAATTAAGTGTCAGAGAGGTGCTGAGGACCTAAGAGTCCCAAATGGAGACTTTCTCCTGGGCTGAATCAGCAGGATTATGGGAGTCCTGAAAAGAGACCAACATTCTCACATGTGCGTCGCTGATGAATGCCAAGGCTGTGTTCCAGCAAAACCACCAACTTATCACCACTGGAACATCCCATCCAAAGACAGAATTCACTTCACGGCCTTGAACTATAAACCCTTTCTGGGTTGGACAGAATCAGCTTTGCCACTTCCTACTTGTGCTGGGCATCAGTATCCTCACTGGTTTGAAAAAGAAAACAGCACTGACAGCCTCTGCTTACCCACGCTCCTGAGAGTGTGGCCCCATGTGCCATCTCTCCTGAGTCCTCATCCCTCCACTCCTTACTTATTGACTAGTAAATACTTGCTCTTGTGATGAGATATGTGTAAATTAATTTTTTAAAAAACAACTTGACATTTATTTATTGGTTGGTTCATTTCCCATCACATTGGCAAAAAGAAAAAAGAATTTGAGTGTGATAGTATTGAGTGCTGAGAAGACTTGGAGAAACTATATTATCATATGGTGATGTTTGGAGTGTAAATCAATAGAAAGAATTTTTGTTGACTGCCCCAAAGCTGAGGATAAAATGGGATCGATAAAAAGCCCCACATTCTGAAGAGAGCTGCAGACAAACCCTTCAGGACTTCCTAGTGAGAGAGCCGGTCTGGTCCTGCAAATCTCCACCATCACCCACCTCTGTGAAACCGAGCTTGTGGGGGTCCTCTCCTGCGCCTACAGGGGGCGCCCTGCACCTCAAAGCAAGTGAAGGGGTTGCTCCAAAAGAACCTTGTGGAGCTGGTTGGTTAGCTCAGTTGGTTAGAGCGCAGTGTTATAACATTAAGGTCAAGGGTTCGGATCCCCATACAGGCCAGCCGCCAAAAAGAAAAACCCAAAAGAACCTTGTGGAGCTGGTTGGTTAGCTCAGTTGGTTAGAGCGCAGTGTTATAACATTAAGGTCAAGGGTTCCGATCCCCATACAGGCCAGCCGCCAAAAAGAAAAACCCAAAAGAACCTTGTGGAGCTGGTTGGTTAGCTCAGTTGGTTAGAGCGCAGTGTTATAACATTAAGGTCAAGGGTTCGGATCCCCATACAGGCCAGCCGCCAAAAAGAAAAACCCAAAAGAACCTTGTGGAGCTGGTTGGTTAGCTCAGTTGGTTAGAGCGCAGTGTTATAACATTAAGGTCAAGGGTTCGGATCCCCATACAGGCCAGCCGCCAAAAAGAAAAACCCAAAAGAACCTTGTGGAGCTGGTTGGTTAGCTCAGTTGGTTAGAGCGCAGTGTTATAACATTAAGGTCAAGGGTTCGGATCCCCATACAGGCCAGCCGCCAAAAAGAAAAACCCAAAAGAACCTTGTGGAGCTGGTTGGTTAGCTCAGTTGGTTAGAGCGCAGTGTTATAACATTAAGGTCAAGGGTTCGGATCCCCATACAGGCCAGCCGCCAAAAAGAAAAACCCAAAAGAACCTTGTGGAGCTGGTTGGTTAGCTCAGTTGGTTAGAGCGCAGTGTTATAACATTAAGGTCAAGGGTTCCGATCCCCATACAGGCCAGCCGCCAAAAAGAAAAACCCAAAAGAACCTTGTGGAGACTGGAGGCCCCTCTCAGGGCTGCAGGAACTGGAAGGCCCAGATGAGGCTGTAAGAAGTTCTTAGAAGAACCTGATACGTGTCCCTAAGGTTTGGAGACCTATATGAACATGGAGACAAACTAGTGCTGGCTTCAAACCTGGAGCATTCTGGAGGAGGGACAGAGACTGACTGGAGCAGCCTGAGATGGCTGAGATAAGAGTGCATCCTTTCGGCTTGGCAAGAATATTCAAGATACCCTATGCCAAGTGAATGCCAACAAAAGTGGTAAACTCAAGGTGTTATGATAGGCCCCTGCCCAAGACAGCTGCCTTCTGCAGGAAGTGTAATCCCCTGGGGGTGGGGTGGGGGGAGAGGACAGGGGCTGAGGGGTTGTCACAAGAGGTCAGCCAGAGGTTGGAAAACTACTCACCAAAATGACAATAGAGATTACTTCAGATGAGGGAGGAAGAGAAGAAATTGGGACTAGAGGGTATGGTCAAAGAGATTGTTCCCCTTATCTGTAAAATATTATTAAGTGTATTTGTCCATTATTTATATTTTTAAAAATAATTTGAAGAACTCATGTCCCTGAGGGTCTAGAGGCCTAGATACAAATAGCCAGCACCAATGCAAACCTTTGTGGACATCTCTTGTTTCATCCTGAAAATCCATGCAAATTCTGTATTCTACTTCATAATATGTTTGTTTTAATATGAACGTGATGCTTTCAATTTTAACTTATTGGTTAAGTTACGTAATTTTCCTACCACCATCACTATTAAGGATCATAATAATAATCTTGGCATGAGGTTGGCACTCCAAGCACCATGCACCTGTGGGTCTGGGTCCTTTGTGGTCAGACCAGCATGCACCCAGGGGATACTGGAACCTGAGTGACAGGCAGCAGAACCCAGAGTGGCTCCAGTTACAGTGAGGCCTCGTGTTGTGAAGATGAACAAGATACTGAATATAAAGCTAGTGACACAAAATGAGCTCTCAATAAATGCTTTTGCTTGCAGTTTTACCATGACTTTGGCAGGTACACATGTGCTGTTGTGCTTCGTGAGGACATCGGGAGACACGGGGATGTCTCAGCAGCCACTTACCCTGGGTTCCCAGCATTCCCATGCAGGGAAGCACTGAAGGAAGAGACACTGGCCCTTTAATACACAAGTGCTGGAGGGACCCACTTCTCTGTTCACATTTCACCTTCCTTCAGCCCCAGGGAGACTGGCTAGGTCAGATGGCAGCGTTTCCCATGAACTTGTCTCTCACCCAGCCAGTCCCCACCGACACAGGGCCATTTCCCTTACTACACACACAGCTCAAGCCACAGCAACTTCATGCAGAAGGAAGCTGTGGCAACTATAAAAGGAAGTTTCCTGCTATAACTCCAACAAAACAGAGAACCAGTGACTGAGTGCAGGAGGCAGACAAAGGCCAACCCATCTCTGGGGGACACAAGACTCCTTGGTTGGGTGGCTTTGACTGCAGGAGTCCCCATATGGTCAAGGATGCTTCCACCCAACATTCCCTCCCCCTCCCCTGCACTCAGCATCAGACCCCCCACATCACAATCTGATGGCTTTCCCATTTTCTCTCACACAGGCATCTTCCCTCAAAGAATCTTTACACAGTAATCCTGTCTTGGCATCTGCTTCTCAGAGCACCCATTTCCTCAGAAAGAGACTTTGGGCTCTTGGCTACCACCACCCCTCCCCTGACACCCATGACCTATGTGTAGACAACTCAATGCCACAGGATGCACCTTATAAAGGGAGTGCTGGGGTATCCAGAGGGCAGAGGAACCAACTCTTTCTGGGAGCCTAGAAGGTCAAGAGAGGAAAAGAAATGGTGGCAGCTGAGGAGAGCCCCAAAGTAGGAGTGGGAGGGAAGAGGCAGTCCTAACAGAGAAGTTGCGTGACATAGGGTGTGTGGGGACCCCACAAGTTCAGTATGGCCAGAGTGTAGACAGGCACAGCGCAGCAGTACAAGATGAGGCTGGAGAATGGCAGGCCACCTCGAATGCCCAGCTAGAGACTTGGGACTTTATCCCATAGGCAACAGGGAGCTGAAAGTTTTGAGCAGCTGAGTCAATTGACCACACTTGCGGTTTCAGAATGATTAAATGGGTTAATATTAAAGGCTAAGAGAGCGGTTAGGAGACTACTGCCTGGCAATAGGTCATTTTTCTCTTCCCACACATTTAATGAGGAAGGAGTCAGAATATAATCGTTTTTATGGTGCTAAATTTTACAACCAAATAATGCTTTTACTTTATTGTTTTATTTTAAGTTTTATTTTCTAGCATAAAAAAGCTTCTAAAATTAATCTTCTCTCTGTCTCCCAAAGCCAGGGCCCAACAGGCCTTCCTCTGGGAGACACACCCAGGGATGCCCCCCTTCCCAGCCAGATCCTTTCTTACCCAACCCACAACCTTCCTCTCGCCCTCTTAGTCCTGTACCCAGCAACCCCCAAGAAAATGCCCACGCTGGTACCGGTTGCCAGAGGTCCCAGACACTTTCACACACAGCAGCAGCAGAACAGCCTGGAGAGTACATGGCCCCAGACCACCACCTTCCCTTAGGACTGAAAGGGAGCAGCCTTCAGTCCCACCTGCCTAAGTACCCAAAGGCCTCTCCATCGAGGGAGGAGGAATTCTCAATCTGGGCCTCAATGGTTACACCAGAGCCCAAGAAATGGGCCTTTCAGCTAAAACCAAAGGAGGCATAAACCAGCAAGCAGGCAGTGAAGGGCCAATTCCAGGAGATCTAGTGGGAACCTTCTATTATTCTCCACAAGCAGCAGGGTCCAGAGGGGGGTTAGCAGCAGGCTCTTTCTCTTGGGTGGCAACCTGGGGGGGGGGTTCCTCAACGTCCAGGACACTCAATACACATATTCCCGAAGGAAAGGGAGATAAGTTGAAGGTTGGTTTATTCACCCAGCATAGGTTCTGGTGGTTTGTAAATGTCTGTTGGATGAAGGAATATATTTGGGTCTATGCCTCGATCTGCACTGATGCTGGCCAGGCAGGCGGGGATGCTCTGAGTGAGTGGCTCGCCCTTCGTGATCGCACTTGTGACCAGAAACGGCAGCACCTGGGAACCTGTTAGAGATGCAGACTTGCCCCAGACCTACTGAATCGGAAACTCAGCAATCTGTGCTTTAACAAGTGACTGTCAAGGGCTTCAAAAGGTGACTGGATGCATGCTCAAGTGGGAGAACCGCTGAGTGAAAGGGCTTTCAGGATGGTGGGTCTGGAGCCCCTGTCCCCAGGCCAGGAGGAGGAGGGATTGAGCTCAGAGGTCCCTCAGAGGTCCCTCAGTCTACAGAGTTCTCAAGCTGATCCCCTCAATCCCCCCCCACACCAAGCCTGGCCCCTTTTCCCTCCCTCCGTCAACCTCAGTTTCTTCCTGGAAACCCTGGGGCCTACTGGTTCCCAAACCCAGATTTCCTCACTGACCTGATTCCAGATCTCCCTTCCGCACCAGGTCCTGTTCACAAGGTCATCCTGACCCCTCACCAGCATTCCCCTGTCCGTGCCAACCTCACACTTCTCAGAACTGGTGGAGACCCCAATCCCCAGCCCCCCGCCCCCCACCCGTCTCCCCCAGCCGTCAGGACCCCGCACCCCTCCCCGACCCCGCGAGGCTGCTCAGGCCTGCTCGCCCTCGGGCCGCACGAGCAGCAGCGGCTGGGCGTTCTTGCCCTTGTCGTGCCAGCACACGTCGAAGAAGGGGTACACGGGCCCGGGCAGGCGCTCGTGGAAGGCAAAGAGCAGCACGAGCCCGTCGGCGTCGCTGGCGTCGTAGAAAGAGAGGACTCCGTCGCCGAAGCTCAGGTAGAGGCCAATGCGCGACGGCCGCCTGTCGGGGGTGCGCAGCGGGCGCGGCTCCTTGGCCTCCACGTGCGCCTCCAGGACCTTACCGTCGCGCAGCCCCAGCAGCCAGAGGCCCTGCGAGGGCACGGGGTGCAGCCGGCCGCGGCGACTGGCCTCGGCCGCAATCACGCCAAGCGCCCAGCGCGGCTTGTCGCCCACCTCCACCTCCCAGTAGTGCTCGCCGTCGGAGAGCAGCTGGTGCGCCACCACCGCCACCGCCTTGTCGAACTGGCGCGGGTCCTCTCCGGCCGGCGGCGCCTTCTGCTCCAAGCACTCCACGCGGCGGCCCGAGGGGGACAGCACCAGGCTCGGGTGGGCCGAGCTCGGGTCAAACGTCAGTTCCTCCAGCGCTGCCAAAGACAATGGTCAGGCACCTGCGTTTTTGCCTCCCTCGAGCCTTCTCCCAACCAGCTCATGGGCCAGGCTTGTCTCCTCTTAATCCTCCCGACATCTCTGGGAGGTGAGCCTCTTTCTGCTCATTGGCTTGGGCCAAAGATCACACCTCTCTTAGCTTGGGTCAGCTCAGCTGTGAAAGAATCACCTGCCTCCAGGGTTGTGGGAAGGACTGAGTTGATACAAGACTGTGACTCACCAATCTGAAGCCCAGAAAAGACCCAACACACAAGGACACAGAGCGGGAGACAGTCAGGAAGCCTGGTCCTCAGTCAGTCGACCCAGTCTCTGGACCTTACTTTTCTCTTGAATAAAGCGGGGGAACCTCCATCCCCACCTCCCCCAAGGCAGTAGGGGCTTCTCCAGCCACATATGTCCTGGAGCTCTGGAACCTGCAGCACCCGATGCACTCTAGCTCTTGGGAGAGCAGGCTGAGCCCTTGCACCTCCCCAGCCACAGGTCACCAGAGTCAGTGTCTGACCGAGGCCAGTCCCCAGGACTCCAGGAGCTCTGTAGATTCTAATTGAAGACTGACCCAGCCAGCAGGAATTATCATCCCCACTGGCCAGTGAGGGGCAGGGATTGGCCCAAATATCAAACAGGAAGTCAGTGGCTCAAATACAGGTCCCAGCCTCCCATGCCGCCAGCAGCAGCAGCCCTCCGGCAGCCAGCAGCATCCTCTCCGGGTCAGCCACCCACTCAAAGTTCCTCCTCTGAACATAAGTAGGGGGCTGCCAGGAGCTGGGAGGAGCCCAGAGGTAAAGGAGCAATGTGTAACGTCTTCCATGACCTTCCCAGTTGGGATTGGGAGGCCTCTCTATGTGCAGCTGGGGCCTCCCACCAACTACACCGTTACACATGCAAACCCAGGGTCAGTCCCTCCCAATACCTGGCATCAGAGCCCGGAACATCTTCCTCCACACCTGGAATTTAAAGTCATCTGAGATAACAGGCAGCTGGATGTCCAGACGGGCGGGCGGGGGTGACTCTGCCAGGATCTTCTGCAGCCTAGGGGTGGGGAGGTGAAGGGCAGGTGTTTGTGACAGGGGGAGGGCAAGAGGAAGTTCCCGAGGACAGGAGGACAAGGGCTTGGGGGAGGGGGTTCCAGGATCCTCCCACATCATACCCCTGCTTAAAACTCTGCCACTAGAGTTTCAGTTTCTGGAGATGGGTGGTGGTGATGGTTGCACAACGTGAATGTACTTAATGCCACTGAACTTAAAATATACATTTTCAAATGTGTTGTATGTATTTTACCACAATTTAAAAAATAAAAAATCCTCTGCTGGGATAAGGTCAGCCCTTCCCAATTGCTCCCACCTGCCACGCCAGCTTGATCTTCTGTCCCACATACCAGTCTTTGCACTGCTGTTTCACATGTCTGCAATGCTCTTCCCCCAGCTCTTTACCTAGCTAACTCCTATTCACTCCTCCAGGGTCCAGCGCAAATGTCCACTCCTGTGGGAAGCCTTCCCTGACCACCCCTTTCCCTCCACAGCAGCACTGAGCACACAATGATGCCTATGTACCTGCCCACATGTGCTCCAACCACCAGTCTGGGAGTACCCTGAGGGTAAGGACCTGGTCTGGATTGTTTCTGTGTCAATACAAAGTGCAGGGAAATGGCAGTGGACTGGACTGGGGGTGTGCAGGTACATTGTGAGTAGAGGGTAAGCCAGCTGGGGTCCCTAAAAGACTAGGGCAAGTTGGGCAATAGGGCAGGGCAGATTGATCTCACCTGCTGGTCACCAAGCAATACTTCTGGAGAGAGAAAAAAAGAGAATGGAGGTGAGACAAGCAGGGGACACTGGGGACTTCTGAAGATGGGGTAGACAACTAGGAGTGCTGAGTGTGGGGTCAGGAAGAATCGGAAAAGCCAAAAGAAACTCAGAACTCAAGGCCACGTTTAGCCCTTTCCCTTTGTGTGAATTAGAAAGAAGTACCCTTTCCCCAAGAATCTCTAATTCCACCTGTTAGAAGATGGTCCTAATAAATATACACATCTACAATGTCTATGATATGAATGGTGCCCACTTATAGTACACTTGTGCAGTACCCAACCAAACAACCACACAGCAGTCTTGAGCCCACCCCTCCGACATGTGTGGCCCTCGCTCATCCTGCCTTTCTCTGGTCCTCGGGGTCCCTGCCTGACAAGATGAGATCTCTGGGGCCAGAGCCATGGCCGAGGGGCAGGGAGAGGAGGTCACCCAGTGCTCACCATGAGGAACTCAGTCTGTGGCTTGTCGGCCACCTCCTCCAGCACCTTTTCCATCTGCCGCAGCTGCTCCAGGTAAGAATTCAGGCTCCCTAGCTCCCGCCGCAAGGCGACCCCGGCCTCGCCCCGCACACGTTCTGCCTCGCGGTCCAAAGAGCCCTCCAGTGCAGCCAGGAACACCCGCATCTTACCCAGCTGCTCCCCCACAGCCCCCCGGAACTGACGCACTGTCTCCTGCAAGGGAAGGGGGATGGCAGACAGGAAAGAGTACTTCACTGGGGACCCCCAGCCTGGGCCCCCAGTCCCTAGGCTCTGCCGTGCTGATCCCCTCACCTCCACCTCTGCCAGCTGATGCTCCAGCACGGCCACACTCTTCTCCTTGCGCATGCACGCCTCCTGCAGCTGCAGCTTCTGCTGTGGGAGCTGCGTCTGCAAGGCGGGGCATAAAGAAGTGTTGCTGATGCACCCACCCCAAACCCACACCTCCCACCCTAAACCTGCCCTCTGTATCTATCCCTCAATGCCAGCTCTTCCTCCACCCATGTTCCCTCCCCAAACCCACTTGCATGCCTCCAGGCCCTGGCCAGTACTGGTCCTGAGGTCTGATGCCTTCCCCTCCCATTGTCGGTTTTGTTAACTCCTCCCTGGCCTTGCCTTTCCTGATCCCATCCCCTTAGCGGTCAGCCCCCCAGCATAGGTCTTTGTGAGGATGACAAACACATCACCAGACAGGCGAGTACAGAGGTTGGCACACAGCGAAGGATGTGTGAAAGAAGAAACGCCACCTCCCCCTGTTCCTGGTCTTCCCCCCTTACTTAAAAGCAGAACATCAGCCTCAGTCAGCCTCATGCCCAGTCAGCCTCCCTGCACACCATGGGCTTTGGGGGCGGACAATTGCCCCCTGCCTTGACCAAACAAACACACCTGTGGGCTGGATCCTACCCAAGCCCTGTCAGTTTGTGATTCCTGAAATGCAAGTACGGAGGAACTCCTGACAGCTCCTGCCAAAACCACTTCTTTGCTGGGAGGTGCATGGCCCTGGAATCAGTTCTATTCCTGCCTTTATGGCTTCCAACCTCAGTTTCTGCTGCCTCTGCAGAGTGGGAACAGCAATCCCCACCTCAACAAATTGGCGCCACCCACTCTCCCAGGGTAAACTGGGGGACCCTCTAGGCAGTATTTGCCGAAGAGTCTCCGCCCAGCAGGAGGCACAGGGTTGGACCATGGACTCCCCTGGCAGACTGCCAGGTAAGTCTCCCCAGGACGTCCTCCCGGGCGGCGGCCACCTGCTGTGGGACAGGACAGGCTTGTGGCTCACAGCGCGGAGCTTTCTGAAGCTCAGAGGAGGCAGGGCTGAGCCATGGGGGGAAAGCGCGACGCCATCCTGGAGGCGCTGGAGAACTTGACCGCGGATGAGTTGAAGAAGTTCAAGCTGAAGCTGGGGGCCGGCGCGGCTGCGCCAGGGCTTTCGGAACATCCCGCGGGGGGCGGGGGGGTGCTCGGGCCGCTAGAGGCCGTGGACCTCACTGACAAGCTGGTCGCCTTCTACTGCGAGGAGTACGGCGCAGAGCTCACGGCAGTCGTGCTGCGTGACATGGGCATGCAGGAGGAGGCGATGCGGCTTCAGGGGGCTACGTGAGTCCCCAGCGCTGGCGGACCCATTCAACCACTCCGAGTCTGGCACATGGCTCGAATCCAACCCCTCTTCCTCGCCGAAGACCCAGGAGTCTGGTCCTGCCCCAGAGCCTTCCTGTCCCTCTCCTCCATCAGGCTCTCTCCTGGGGTCCCCTTCAGACTTCTGGCCGGCCCCTCCCTGCGGCTTAGGGTTGGGCTGATGCGGACCCTGACCGGCTGTATCTCTCCCCACCTGCCCCCTTTGAGGTCCCTGGGCCGCCTGGCTCTCATTTCACGGGTTCTGCTCTCTCTTCGCAGATAAAGACAGGCGCGGTTGGGAGTTCTGGAGCGATCAGCAGAGGTGAGCCTGGGCTGGGAGGGATCCTGGCCATGGGATGCCACCCTGTCCAGGGCTGGGCGACGTCGGCCAGGACCGGGCTGGACTGAACGAGGCAGGAGCGGGAGAAACTGTGAGGCTGGGCCCCTGAGGAAGTCTGGGGCCTCGAATACCGGCCTGAGGACGGTGATTTATCTCCTCCAGGAGACTGGGGGCAAGGAGTGGCGCAGCGCCCGGCGCACACTAGTCGCAGAGGACGATGGCAGCACCTTCACCGCAAGGACCAAGGACCCCTCCAGGCCCAACCTCCTCCCTTCCTTGCACCTGCCTTTTATTCTTCCACAGCCCAATAATTATTTCATGACACACCTTCCTGGGTCTGTGTGGACACATACCAACCGGTAGCTAAGTGTGTGATTTGCCACACGTATGACATGTTCGAACCAGTGCATGCCTGCGTCTGCATTCGCCAATGTCTGGGTGTCTTTGCTGGGCACGCGAGGGGAACCTCAGGGCGCGCACAAGTGTGTATGGGTTTTCGGGGCATGCAGGACTCCCAGTTCCAACCAGAGAAACAGCGTGGACTGGACTGCGCACGGAAGCGCAAGCCCAGGCGTGCCTTGCCCTTTCCGCCTCCCTGTCTGTTAGGCCCCACCTCGCGACTGTCGGGCCGGCTCGAGTTCGGCAGCTTCAGGGGCGCGTGGGCCTCAGCGGAGCAGCTCTGACACAACCGGACAGCCCCGCCCAGGCCGCCTGGCCGCCCCGAGCCCCGCGCCTCTAGACTAAAACGGGGACCTGCGCCACACAGACGCGCCAGCCCGACAGGACCAACCAGCACACCAAAGCGCCCGCGCGCCCTGGGCGCTCAGTCCGCCCTCCTCCAGGCTCCGCCCCCAGCTCGTCAGCTCTGCCCCCGGCTCGTCAGACTCCGCCCCCCGCATCTCCAGGCGCGCTCCAGAGGCTGAGGCTGGGGAGTCTGGGTTCGCGCAGCGCCCTCTTGCGGGACCCGCCCTCGCGCGGTTCTTCAGGCTCCCCTCTTTGCCAGGCTCCGCCTTCAGCTCCTCGGACCACCTTCCCTGGCCGCCGCTTTGTCCCACTCGCGTCCCCCGTAACTCCAGGCACCCATGGGCCTCCAAGCTCAGAATCTGAGCCAATGCATTGGCCTCTACATCGGCCAGACCCCACCCCATCCAACAATCCCATCCGACCTCGACCCCCGCTGGGTCCCGCACCTTGAGGCGCGCATGAGCCTCGGCGGCGGGCAGCAGACGGTGGCCACGGTGGGAACCTAGCGAGGCGCACACGCCGCACACGAGCGTGCGGTCTTGCTCGCAGTAGATGCTCAGTGGGTCCAGGTGCTCCTCGCAGTGGCCCTGCGGCACCTGCGCCAGCCCCTCCACTAGGCGTGCCAGCTGCAGGTTGGTGCTGAGAGCCTGCGGCCGCGTGGGTGCCTGGCAGCAGGGACAGGGCACTGTGCCATCCTCCGCGGGCTCTCCTGCCACGCGGCCCAGGCAGGCGCGGCAGAAACTGTGGCCGCACTCAGCCGTCACGGGCGCGTCGAACAGCTGCAGGCACAGCGGGCAGGACAGCTCCTGGTGCAGGAGGCCGGGCGCAGCCGACATGGCGGGCCTGGGTGGAGGAGGGGTCGGTCAGGAGGCACGGTGGGGCCGCGCTCCCAGCCCGGGCCCAACCTGGGTCTGCGGCCCAAATGGAGAAGCCCCAGCCTGTAAAGACCTCACATCCCATGCTGAAAGGCACTCTGGTTCTGGCAAGAGGGGAAGGGGGACTCGGTCTCAGGCCCAAAGGCAGCCTCAACTGCAGGCCCCAGCCCCAAAAATATACCTGTGAGGGTACCCTCCAACCCCAGCTCCTAAACACAAGTCTGGGTTCCAAACACGATTTTACCCACTGTCCTTGCCCCTGTCTTAGCCCCAGGCCTCAGCCTCTGACACGGGCATTAGCCTCAGCCCCAAATCCAAATTCTCCATAGCCCTCATCCCCAGCCCTCCTCTCTCCCACATCACAGGATCCCCAGCTCTCCTCTCCCCTACATCTCCAGGCCCACAGGACTCACAGGGCTGGTTGCAGCTCTTAGGCCAAAAGAGACTCCCAGGAGGACAAGTCAGGGTCAGTCCTCACCGTAAGGAGATGAGAGACGTGTCCAAAGACAAGCGAGAGGCAAGTAGCAGGCTCAGAGCAAGGACAGAGGACTTACAGGAGCAGCTGGCAGTAGACACCGCCAGTGGTGTGCACACGTGAACAGTGGACAGACCCTCCCAACTGAGCCATGGCCCCAGGACTATATTTAGCTGCCCTGCCCATCCCCTCCCATCACTTCTGGAAACCGTTCTAAAAGTGAGGACTGAGTAGTCAGCCAGCAGGCATCACATATCAAGGCCACCTGTCCTGGCCCATCCACTGTCCTCTCCCCTGCCCTGCCAGACCTCAGAGCCAGTGGGTAGAGCCTCCCCGACCACAGAAAAGAGAGAAAATTAGGCAGGGTTAGTCTCTCCTTTCTCCCCCACTTCCACACTCTCTGGTCTCCTGCCTCCTTGCCTGTGGCCTGTCTCCAGTTTGTCACCCACTCAATCCCCAAGCTTATAGCTCAGCAAAGTCACACACAGTATTATGCCCACCTGCAGGAGGGCAGGACCTCACCCACCCTGAAGGCTTTCTTCTCCCAGAGTTTAGGGGAGGGTCTTTTCTATGTTGGTCTCTCCAGTGCCCAGCACAAGCCCTGGGGCACAGTGGGCCTCCCTAAATACTTGGAGAATGAATGAAAGACAGTTAAATAAATGAATGAACTGAGTCCAGAGCCTGCAGCCCTGGGAGCCTCAGGCCTTCCCATATGCTTATCTTTTAAATCTCAGTTAAAATTTCATTCAGAATAAAAATCAAAGTCCTCGCTCACCCTGGCCCTTGCTCACTCCAGCCTCAGGGACTTTGTACTTGTTGTCCCCTCTGCCTGAAACTCTTTCAAACCCAGATGTTGCACAGCTGCCTCTCTTCCTCCCTCAGATAGTTACTCAGTGTCTCCTTTTCAGTGAGGCCTTTCCTAACTCCCTGATTTTAAATCTCGTATCTCTCCATCTCCCTCCCCTGCTTTATTTTTCTCCATAACATTTATTACCATCTGGGGCTGGTTGGTTAGCTCAGTTGGTTAGAACATAGTGCTGATAACACCAGGATTCAGGGTTCGATCCCTGTATGGGCCAGCTGCCAAAAAAAAAAAAAATCAAAAACATTTATTACCATCTGATATGCAATACATTTTATTTGTTTGTTTCTTATCTGTCTCCTCCTGCCAGAATATAAATTTTGTTTATTCCTTCTCTCCAGCTTACAATAAAGTATACAGCACACAGTAGGTACTCAATAAGCACTCAGTGAATGACTAAACATACAGACTCGGTCCCTCTCATTTGGCCTCTCAGTCTCTCTCTCAGCTGCCTCAATCTTTACCAAGTTTTGCTCACTCCTCTCTCCACCACTCTCTGTCTCTCTGAGTTTCTGTTTCTGTTGCAGTCTTAATCTCCCCTTTGGACTCCCTCTTTGCCTCTTTCCTAGGTTTTTGATATTCATTTTTTTAAAATTTTATCCCAAATGTGCACATGAGACATACTGGATCGGAGTCAGATTTCTTACTAAATAACTCAGTAAGTAATGCATGCTTTGGGCCTCTTTGGTCGTAGGGTGATGTGAGGGGAGTCAGGTCAACTGTCCTATGTGAGTGACCAGATACTCCACAGGTGAGCAACAAGGAAAAATTATTTTCCCTGCTTATGAAGGGGAAGGAGGCAGCTGTCCCCCTCCCCTCCTTAAAGGTCTCCTCCTTACTTCAACACTTTGGTAAGTAAATAAAATCTCCCCAGGAGCCAGGTAGCCCCTTGCAAGTCTGGGTTTTATGACAAATCCTAGGACTAGTCTCTGTTTTCTGGGGCTCACTGCCTCTTGCACTGTGCCTGTTGATGGCACAAGCTTACTCTGGCCTGGTTAGGAAGATAGCAACTCCGGAACTCCTGGCACCTTGGGAGCTCCACCTAGTGACCTTGTTCAGGCTGTAACCATTAGGTCCTCTCAGGAAGAGAAAAGTTTTATTATTCTTTTAGATCAGAGCAATTACCTATACAAATGACTATCGATACAATTCTCATGGTATGTGAAAAGTATGAGAAAGCTAGTGCTCTCTACCAGGACACAAAGAAATCCAGGGAAGTTTTATTTCCCTGCTCTCTTTATGTCTAAGTCTCTGATTTCTTCTCTGCCATTTTTGATGGCTCAGACTCAGCCTGAGTTTGGGTTAGCAACAGGAAGGGGATGGGGATGAGGGTATATCTGGAGCTAGTCTCTGAAGCCACAAGCCACTTCACTTAGACTCAAAAACTTAACATCCAGAAACTATATCTCATCTGGAGTTTCCATCACTGCCATATTAAGGCTAAAGGTTATGGTCACTCGACTGTCATTCATAGGAGTGTGTATCCAGGACAGGGAGGTGACAGTCAATTCACTTCTCTGCAGATGGGCTAGGTCTGGCCTCTGACCCCTCAAAGGGACATTGATTGACTTCAGCAAGTTGGAGGACAAGAAGGGTCAAGAAGCTATGTCCAGGGGAGGAGAGGGTGAGAAACTAGTGTTGCTGACCTGAAGACCAAGCTCTACGAGGTCCCTGGGACCCACAGAGCTCAGAGAGGACAGACTTTAGCTCGTCCTAAGGGAGAGCTTCCCAACAGCTGGCGCAATAAGTGCCTTGAGAGGTGAGAGCTCCTCATTATTGGATGTATGCAGACAGAGGCCAGAAACCCCCCGGCGAGGGCT
This sequence comes from Cynocephalus volans, assembly GCF_027409185.1. Classification (NCBI taxonomy): domain Eukaryota; kingdom Metazoa; phylum Chordata; class Mammalia; order Dermoptera; family Cynocephalidae; genus Cynocephalus; species Cynocephalus volans. Next base: position 112,882,463 of record NC_084465.1, read on the forward strand.
GCTACAGAAGCAGGTCCCAAATGTTAACATCGCAAGGTCATGCTGGGTGCCCCCCAGGGAAAATCATCTACCCCTCTGGGCTTTAGCATCTTCAGCTACAATATAGGATAAGTAGGATAATAACATCATCCCTGTCAGGGTGTCACGAAGATTAAACTAGATAATATGCCAAATAAACAGTGACAATGTGCTGGCACCCAAGGGCTTAGAGAGCAGTGACTGCCACTACTAGGTTCAAATCCTGACTTTGCTATTTCCTTGTAGTGGGACCTTGGGCAAGACACTTAATCTAATTTCTTCATCTATAAAATGGGAATCGTGTAAGGATTTTTATCAAGACTATTGGGTTATTACAAAGATTCAATGTTAACTCTTATAAAGCTTTTAGAACAGTGCCAGGCCCATAGAATATGTTCAATAAAGGTTAGCTATTAATATTACTACAATTATTATTACTAATTGTTCCAACAAATCCACCCAATAATCCCTAAGGTCAATAGCATCATCCCCACTTCACAGATTGGGAAACTGAGGCTCAGAAACTTTATCAGTGACAAAAGCACTTACTATGTGTCAGGGCTGTTCCAAGCACTTCTCAATCCTTAACTTGTTTAGGACTCATAACAACACTATCACTGTTCCTGTCTTACAGGGAAGCTATGAGGCAAAGAGAGATAAAGTAACATGCCCAATGTCCTGACAGTCTGTGGTCCTTCTGGCCCCAGGAAGAGCAATCTTGCTCCAGCAACCAGAGTTACTTTGTTGGGGATGGAGGATGTCACACCCAGAAGGTTTCTTTTTTCACCACCACCCCACCCCTGCCACCAGGAGGTATATTACCTCCACCAATTGCTCTGGCTCTTGTCCATGGGGGCAATGGTGAGCCTGAGCTGAGACATGAAGGTTCTCTCTTGCCAGGAGTCAAAACTCAGAACTCTGAACACCTCATGCAGAAGAAAGGGGGTCAAAGGAAAAGGAAGTACTGGGGCTTCCCAGAGAGTGTCCAAGGCTCCCCACCTCCTCGGGAGGAAACCACCATGGCAGCCTCCAGGAATCAGCAGGGTCTGCCCCTTTGGGCAGACCTTTGGACGTAGGATGATGTTGGGGAGCCAGGTCAACTGTCCTATGTGTCACTGCCTGTATTCGTCCATTTCTGTTTCTTATAACAGAATTCCTGAAACTGGGTAATTTACAAAGAAATGAAATTTATTTCTTACAGTTATGGAGGCTGGGAAGTCCACGGTCCAGGGGTCACATCTGGTTAGGGACTTCTTCTGGGTGAGAACTCTCTACAGGGTCCCAGGGCGAAGCACATTATCACATGGCAAGAATGGCAAGAGCTAGAGAGCTAACCTTCTTGCTCTCCTTATAAAGCCATCAGTACCACACCCATGACAACCCATTAAACCATCAACCCATTTCTCCATGAATGAATCAATCCATTTGCAAGGATGCAGTCCTCGCCATCCAATCATCTCTTAAAGGCCCCACCTTCCCCCACCATACTGGGGGTTAAGTTCCAACATGAGCATGAGGGTACATGCAAACCACAGCACTGCCCTACTCAGAGCCCTGACTTTCCTGTGGGCTGGTGAGGCAAGCACATCATTGACCCATGACCCAGAAGTGGGGCCATGACTTCCCTAAGTCACACAGCTAGCAGATAGAGTCTGGGAATCAAATCTGACTGGTTCTGACACCCCTCAACTCCTGCTTTTCCCACTATTCCATATCTTGTGAATGTGGGTTGTAAGTTCTAGAGATTCTGCAAATAGGAGGAAGTTAATATCATCACTACTATTATTGCAACATCTGCCTTCCTAATGGTGTTTCCAGACAGTCTGGAGGAGACATATATCTTCCATATACATAATCTCTCTTCTCAAGCAATTCATCGTTTTTTTGTTTGTTTGTTTGGCGATTGGCCAGTAAGGGTATCCGAACCCTTGACCTTGGTATTATCAGCAGCACACTCCAGCCAAGTGAGCCATCAACTGATTAGCTGTCAGTTTTCCTCAAAATCTGTCAAATTTTGAGGGCAGAGTGAGACTTCAGGGCTATTGGCTGGAATTTGGGCATAGGAGTCAGATGAACATGAGTTCGATCTCTGTTTCATCAATTACTAGCACTGTAGGCTTCCAGAGTAATTACTGAAAACCTGTTTTCTCCTCTGTAAAGTAGGGATAAATATACATACCTCATAAGGTTACTGGGAGAATGAAATGAGATTATGTATGCTAAGTACCTAGAAAATGTATCAAAAAATGGAAGCTTAATAATAAGACAGTAATTGTCATGGGGTGGGCAACTAGTACACTTAATACAATATTTTAGAACAAAACAGATTCTCCAAAAACTTTGTTCCCTTTGGCGTTCAGAATTTACAGTGTGCTTAGAACACATCCACCTGCCAAAAGGTGACACTGAGCTCCAGCCTGCCACTGCTGCAGGAGTGAGGCTTCCCATTCTGCAAGAGGAATGGCTGCATTACCCCAACCCCCTGTCCCCTGCTTCCACGTGACATCTCACCAAAGTGCTAACACTTGCTCTGAGGTGGTCAGGTGACAATCACAGCCGGGAGCTTGCTGTCTCAGTCTAAATATATGTGTCAGTAGGATGTGACTGGGATCGGCTGCCAGGGGCAAGCTGGGCCCAAAAGGAAGGGCCCTGGGTGGTGATACCAGAAACAAGCGAAGGGGGACAGCATCACGCCACCGTGACCCACATGCTCCTTTACCACCAGGAAGGAGGAACCTACCTGCTCCTCCTGGACATCACACACACACTCACACACTCTCCCCTAGGTGCATTTTCCTGCAGTCCCAAAGGTTCAGTTGAAATGTGTCACATTGGTCTTACTCAAAGCAAAGGTCACCCAATTCAAACAAGGGCTCAAGAGATGCAGTGGGAAGGCCACATGGCAGAGGGCATCCTGCTCTGTGTAGAGGTTTACTCTGGCAATCATTTTAAAAATTCCAAGAACCAGGGCCGACCCCGTGGCTCACTCACTGGCTGAGTGCGGTCACAAAAAAGGACAAAAAAAAAAAAATTCTAAGAATCAAATGCCCAACGCTTTTAATGATCACCTTGGACCAATCCTTCCACCTTTCTGAGCCTGCCTGCTCATTTTTAAAATGGGGTACCATTCCCTATCTCAAAGTGATAGTTGTAAGGCTTAGAAATAATGCACGTGAAAGGTCACAGCTTAAAGAAGGGCTCAAATTATTTCTATTATTTCTTAGAAAAGGTGACTCCTGGGCTGGCCAATTAGCTCAGTTGGTTAGAGCATGGTATTGGTAACACCAAAGTCAAGGGTTTGAATCCCCAAACCAGCCAGCCACTACAGAAAGGATTTTTTAATTAAAAAAAAGAAAGAAAAAGGTAATTCCTGATGAGTGTCAGAGAACAGGCAGGAACTCACCAAGTAGACCAGGAGGGGAAAAGGGGCCAAGCGGAAAGCACATGCAATGTGTGCAGACCTCCCGAAGCCAGCAGGGTGGAAGGTGAAGCTGAAGAGGTTGGCAAGGAAATTGAAAGCCAAGCCAAGGAGCTTGGACTTGATTCTGAGGGCACCAATGAGTCATCAGAGGTTTCTGAGCAGGGAAGGGGTAGGATCGTATGTGTGGGTTAGGAAGATGTATCCTTCTAGCCACAGTGCACAAAATTAATTGAAGATTCTGGAAGCACAGCAACCAGTGAGGAGGCATAATAAAAATGCCATAAGCCAAGGAATACCAGCTCTTGACCACAAGTGCTGCCCACAGTGAGAATGTTGGCATATAGCTTGCCCAGCTCGTGTGGGGAGCACACCACAAGGATGGGGAGCAGGGCCCTGCCACAGTCCTGGATGCTCTTGAATACATGCTGCAAGCAGCACAGCCTCACTCATTCCTCCACTCAGCAAATCTTTACTGAGCACCTACTATGTGCCAGCTACTCTCTTGATGCCAGAGATTCAGCAATGAACAAGACAAACAAGGTCCCTAATTCTCGTGGAGTTCACATTCTAGGATGCCCAATAAATGCATAAACGTATAGTGTGTCAGGGTCATATCACTAGAAGGGATGATGATTGCTACAAGCCAGCTGAGAGGGAAAAATGGATTCCCAATACCCACCTAGGAAGTAGAGCCAGGATTCAAATGAAGTACTCTGTGACTTCAAGTCCATGGACTTTCAGCTCCTGGAAGCTGCCTCTCTTAGAAGAGCCTGTATGTAAGGCATACCTTCCAGTTACTGGTATCCTCCCTTCAGCCACAAGACCCATTCATTCATTATTCATTCTAGAAATATTGAGCAGCTACTATCTGCCAAGCACTGATCTGGATGCTGAAGATATATCAACGTTCTGGGCAGGTGGGACTTACAGACTGGCAGGGAAGAGTGGTGCAAATAAGTACACGGCATTAGTTAGCTATGAGAGCAGAGAATAAGTAGTGGGTGTCATGAACTAGTCTAGGAAGGACTCTAAGCCTAGTCTCTCAGAGGAGGTGACATTTAACTTGAGACCTAAGGTCTCAAGCATTTGTCAGGCAAAGAGGGAAAAGATTTCAAAGTCAAGGGAACAGCATGTGCAAAGGCTTGGAGAGGCAAAGGAGCCTGGCACGTTTGAGGAACTGAGAGGCCAGTGTGGCTGCAGCTCAGACATGGAAGAGAGAAGCAGGGTGAGGTGCAAAACAAGGCTGGAGAGGTCACCAGCAGGCCCTTCCCAGCCATGTTAAGAGCATGTTAGGGGCTGTGAGCACAGCACAGGCTCCAGTGCCATCCTTTTATCTGCTCTTCTGGGCCAAGCCCCCTGGGCCCAGAGTGCAGGCTCTCCACCCAGGGCTTTCCCTGCAGGTAAGAATTTTCTGGCTCCCCTAGAAAGCACTTGGCAAGGTTTCAGGAGCCATCAGATAAGTCCATGTTGTGTTGGAATATTTACTAAGTGGCTGAGTATTATTCCCATTTACAGACAATGAAATTGAGGCTAGAGGAAAAAAAGCAGTTACTCTCTACCCTTTTTTGCACCTCGTTTCTCCCCAGTACATAGAATTTGGAAAGCTTCAGGGTTCCAGCTGTTATGATTCTAAGACTCTATGACATGTGAGAGAGGATCCTAAGGTACAGGGATTTCAGGGTTCTAAAATTCCAAGATTCCTAAGCCTTGGCGTTCCAATAAACTCGGTGAGCGCGAGCCCAGGTTCCTGGTCTGTGCTAGCTGGTGCAAACCCAGAGATGAAGGAGCCGCCCATGAGCCCCTCTCTGCGTTGTCTCCTGGGTCCCACTCCACAGACCAGCTAGAGGACAAGACCCTGGCGTCTCCCGATGGCCGGGGTATAAGTCCGGAAGCCTGGTGAGGGCAACGCGCTGGGGCGGAGACGGGAGTCTGCGGGAGGCGGGGAGTCGCGGGTCCCGCCCCGGAGCAGACTTCCTGGTGGGCGGCAGCCCGGGTGAGAGGCGGCGGCGGGGGATCCCTGAGCCATGGCGGGCGCGCGCGACGCCATCCTGAAGGCGCTGGAGGACCTGACAGCCGACGAGCTCAAGAAGTTCAAGCTGAAGCTGCTGTCAGTGCCCCTGCGCGACGGCTACGGGCGCATCCCGCGGGGGACGCTATTGCCCTTGGACGCCGTGGACCTCACCGACAAGCTCGTCAGCTACTATCTGGAAGCCTACGGCGCCGAGCTCACAGCGCTCCTTCTCCGCGACATCGGCATGCAGGAGACGGCGCGGCAGCTGCAGGAGACCGTGCTCGACGGTGAGCGCGCCCCAGCGTCCCCTCATCCACCCCGAACTCCCCGTCCTCCCCCTTCCGCTTTCTGTTTCTCCGGTGGGGGGAGCTCCTCTGGTGGGGTTTCCCTGGCTTGGCCCTAAATTTGTTATCCCTACCCAGGGAACCCCAACTCCAGAGACCCTGAAAGCACGGTAGGAAAGGAAGGGGACCGATTCCCACTTTCTTTCATCTGTAAATTCCGGGAGGGGGGAGGGAAGTATTAGGCCTCCTGGCTAGCTTAACATCAGCACAGCCATGTTAAGCAACTTTCCCCCTTTCTCCCCCTCCCCTTTCCCTTTTCTGCTCCAGGAACTGAGCAGCGAAATTCCTCTCCTGGGAAGGGGTAAACGTACATGACCGTTAACATCAAAGGAATGTCTTGTGGGCTGCAGTAGCCGGCTTCAGGCTGGAGCGCTTTGCGCTGATGTGGTAGCGACACTAATTAGAAGCCTATGCCCTAACCGACCAGGTGTTAGCAGACTACAAGGGCTATATCACCTTGCATACCACTGATTTTGAAGTTGCCCATTACTCTGCCAGAACCTTCAAAGGCTTATAAACCCCTGCTTTCCTTTGTTGGGGGGAACTGACCTGGCTCAGTCTCCCCTCCACGTTAGTGGAATAAAGCTTTTTGGCTGAAATGGCACCTGGCTCAGGTCTCTCTCTCTCCCTTTTCTCCGTCTCACCGAACCTAACAGGAAAGGGACCACTTGACTAATTTTCTTACAGGCCCTGGAGCCGAACCAGCCAGGATCAAGGCCCTTCCTCAGATGGCAGCCAAGACTGGTGAGGTCTCCACACCCAACCTCACCTGCCTGAACAGTCTTCTCCAGCCCCATCCCACCACACCCCTGCACAGCTGTTATCCCAGATCTGTTGTGCCAGAGCAGTGCTTGGGTCCCTGCCCACACAAACTCACACACTTCCCTGGGCAGGAAGAGTGGTGGGGGAAGAAAGGGAGACAGTTAAACTTATCCCACTACATCTGGAGCCCCAGCGAGCTACCCCACTGCAGCCCCAGCCCTTAGGTTTGTATTCAGAGGAATTTCTGAAGAAAGCAGGGTACCTACCACAGGGACAAGGCGCCAACACGCACTCTGGGCGCTGGCTCATCTGTTCTCCCTTCCACCCCCAGGACTGCACTTTGTGGACCAGCACCGGGCAGCACTCATCACGCGGGTTACAGACGTCGATGGGGTACTGGACGCCCTGTATGGGAAGGTACTGACTGAGGAGCAGTACCAGACAGTGCGGGCGGAGACCACCAATCCAACGAAGATGAGGCGGCTCTTCAGCTTTGCTCCAGCCTGGAACCTGACCTGCAAGGACCTGTTCCTTCAGGCCCTGAGGAACACCCAGCCCTACCTGGTTGCCGACCTCGAGCAGAGCTGAGGTGCCTTCCCCAGCAACAGCCCCACATTCAGCCCCTAGCAGTTCCAGCCAACTCACCCAGATGCCGAATTTTTTATACGCAATAGATGAAAAACCAGTTTGTACCTGTGTGTTTTGCCCACTTCCAGCTTGGAAAGCAGGTGCATGCACAGAGCTGTTTCCAAAGGCTGCGCCAGCTCAGGGAAAGCTCTGGTTTCACTGTTCGTTGAGCATCAGGCTAACCAAATGCTTCCTCTGTTCTTCCTGCCTCACAGTCATCATGGAACAGTTCTTTTTGGTTTACTATTTGGTGGCTCCTCCAGTACTACCTCAAAAGGTCTGCCCTTGTGGCCAAGCCTAAAGGTTAACATGGGAGCTTCCAGATAGTTGAACACATGGAGGTTCCCGGAGGGTGGCGACCCCAGGGAGGGCATGGAAGTTCCACGCCCCCTTCCCCCTACCTCTCCCTATTCATCTTCACCTGTAGCCTTTGTAATATCTTTTATAATAAACCAGTAAGTGTAAGTGTGGGCTTCCCTGAGTTCTGTGAGCTGCTCAAGCAAACTAATCAAACCCAAGGAAGGGATTATGGGAACCCTGATTTATAGCTGGTTGGTCAGCAGTTCCAGAGGCCTGGACTTGTGACTGGCATCTGAAGTGGGGGGCAGTCTTGAGGACTGAGTCCTCCACCTGTGGGACTTGATGCTATCTACCTTAAGATTGTGTCTGAGTTAAATTGGAGGACACCCACAGTTGATGTCTGCTAAAGAACTGCTGGCTTGCTTGCTAGTGGGGAGAAATCCACACACATCTGGACACAGAAGTTGGTCTTCTGTGTTGCTTGTGGCTGAGTAAGAGCATAGAGGAAAAAAACACTAGTCTGTGTTTTTTTCCCACTCACTCACAGACTGGTGTCAGAATCAAGAGTTTGCTACAGTGGCCCTGACTCACGGAAACATGTGGTTTGGGAAAAGTGTAAATGGATGGGGGATAAGGAACTCCTGGGTGGCCACATGGTCAACCATGGTATGGAGCCAGAGCCATGCTACTCTCAGTTTCTAAAGGTAAAAGCTACCGGTGGAACTTGAGATGGATCCAACTCCTAGGGAGTTGGTTCACTGGATGCATAAGAAAACACAAATACGAAAAAAGGAAAATATTCAATCCCTTGGTTATTGTCTGTAATAACTTAAATTAAAGTAAAAGACAGCACTGGGTTGGGCCTTGAGGTTGGACCAAGCTCGTGTTTCAGGAAGTCTGAGCTTAGGCCACTAGCCTCAAAGCTGCCCCCCAAGGAAAAAGTTATACAGGAATAACAAAGTACCTCTAAGACCTCTGGTTACCAAGAAAGTAGTCAGTATGGGGTGATGGAGTTTGGATGTTGTCCCCTCCAAAACTCATGTGGAAAGTTGATCCCCAATGAGGCAGTGTTGGAAACTGAGTCATGGGGGTGGATCCCTCATGAATGGATTAATGCTCTGTGGGGGAGGGGGAATTAATGAGTGAGTTCTCACTCTATTAGTTCTCATGAAAGCTGGTTGTTTAATAGACCCTGGCACCTCCTCTTCTCCTCTCTCTTGCTTCCTCTCACCATGTGATGTGCTTGTACCTGCCAGCTGCCTGCCACTTTCTGCCATGACTAGAAGCAGCCTGAGGCTCATGCCAGATGCAGCTGTCCCAGATCGTAAGCCAAATAAACCTCTGTTCTTTATATATTACCCAGTCTCAGGTATTTCTGTTATAGCAACACAAAACGGACTAATACATGGGACAAGGGCAAAATCAAGAAACTACTGAAACCAGAGTATTGTGTGAAGGAACTGTTTCACTTTGTAGATCAGTATCATCAGCTCCTTGAGAAGCCTTTACTAATATGGGTTTGGTTTTAAATGCTACAGAATAGAGAAGTATGTTTGGGTTGATGAAAGACTCACAACTTACTATGGAACAATCAAAGATGTCTGTACATGATCCAGACACAGGAGTAAATTCCCAAGGGGCAGACAACCTGGTGAACTGGATAAAAGCCACAAAAAATCTTTTACCCTGAGAAGGGGGACTGCCCAACTCCCCCTATGAATGCCAAGTATGAAGTATCCCAGAAGCAGCAGTTGATATGCTTCATATGCAAGCCATGTGGGACTGGCTTTATGATGGCTGGGATATTCACCAAATGAATATGCCCATTACCCAGGTCATGGTAAATGCCGTGGTTAAGAGGGCCCCTTTAGCATGTGCACCCCATGTAATCTTACTGCTGCAAAACAGACCTACAATCAGGGAAGCAATACCAAGTTTGCTGTTTCAGTTTCCCCTCATGGGTTTTACAGATGCTAATAAAAACACTAAGATAATAAGAGAATGGGAAAAGGTAGGAGCTCGAGAGTCAAAGGAGTCACCCCAGGAAGGTGGAAATTTTTTAACTGTTACTAAAAACTAAGGTGAATAAAGAAAACTGATAGGTGTGAAACTAAGAGGAAAAAGGAAGGAGAAGTCACAAGACTCATCCCACCAGGGTAGAAACCTTAAGATGGTTATTAAGAAATGGAATGAATAAAACAGAGATTGATGGGATTAAAACAAAGTTGGGTTTTTTTTGTTTTTTTAAAAAAGATGACTGGTAAGGGGATCTTAACCCTTGACTTGATGTTGTCAGCACCATGCTCACCCAGTGAGCTAACTGGCCATCCTATATACGGATCCGAACCCGGGGCCTTGGTGTTATGAGCACCACACTCTCCCGAGTGAGCCAGGGGCCGGCCCTAAAACAAAGGTCTTAATACAACATTACTGAAGGGTGGGTGGATCAAAGCCCCTGCTGGTGCCCCAACATAAAAGGGTTCCAAACAAGTTTGCTGTATTTACCCCACTGTGAAGGAGTGTGAAGGCAGAAGGGCAGAGATTACAATGAAAAAGCTGACCAACAATTGCCTGGAACAAAGTTCAAACAGATAAATCAAGATAAAGATTAACAGGCAAGGGCCCCTGGGCTCAACCCCCTGCTACAGAACCAAAGCCTTTTGTACTAGAGAGTAAAACGGACTGGAGGTGGAAAAGCTCTGGGGACTAAAATAAAAATGAGGGTTGATAGGATTATGAAAGTTGGAATGTTTTGGTTTTTTTTTTTAAAAAAGACTGGTAAGGGGATCTTAACCTTGACTTGGTGTTGTCAGCACCACTCTCTCCCAAGTGAGCCACTGGCCGGCCCCAGAGTTGGTTTATTTGAACACACTTTATGTGAAATGGTTGTCTTTTACCTGATCATATTATAGAGATAACACTGTAACTGATTGGGGAATGAATGTTTCCCCTAATATTGTAAAACAGAAGACATGTAAATCCACCCTTCTAGCAATATTAATGGACTTGCTAAATGGGAACCAGTGTGACTGCCTGAGCCAAGTGTAGAGTAGAAGCTGGAGCGCTGATAATGAACAAATTCTCCATTCGCTAGCCCTATGTGTAGCCCAGACTGGGGCTTACTGGCAAAAGCCTGTGAATGCCTCCCAGCAACTACTGGGACTTTGGACTAGAATTTAAATTGCCTATACAGAATCATGCTACCTGGGAAATGCAAGAGATACAAGCAGGGAGCATCTTTTTCTGACTCCAGAACTGAGTGAGGAGCTGCTAGGTTCTACAATACCCTATAGACAGTTCTCAAATGACCAACCAAAAGCTGCTGGGTTTGTGAATGGCAGTTCCAAAGTGAATGGACATCCTATTTGGAAGGATGCTATTCTGATCAAAGATTATAAAACAAATCAGCTCAGTGGGCTGAACTGCATGCTGTTTCCCTAGCAATGATGGAAAAATTGAACAGTGGTTAAAAAACAAAACAAAAACACCCTGTGGATTGGGTTTACTGACCCATTGGAAGACCCTGAATATAGCCAGCAAGTGAGACTGATGGCAGTAGCCCTGGGGAGCTATAAATGGCTCTTAACGGGAATAAATACCTCTGGATTTAGCTTTGCTTACTCTTTGGAAGATGTAAATGCTCAAAGTGCTACAGGAAAAACAGGTATTGCAGACTTGGATGGCAGGCCATCATTTCTTCAAAGGAACACACTGTACAGCCCCTAACATCCAACAACATGGAGATACCCCCTCAGAGTTAACAGTTTGATGGACAAGTAGAATGGGCAACTGAAACACTGGTTGTCTAAAATGGGGAGTTATAGCTGGCTTACATGCCTTCACGAGTGTGTGCTCACACAAATGGGACTAAAGTGGTGTTTAGACACTAGACAGTCCTCCATTTTTCTGGTGGGTCTGGGAAAGAGAGGTGGGGAAAGATGCTCAAATTGACTGCAATTCTTGCCAAGGGAGGAGTACACTGTTGTGATGACTCTAATTTTTCCTTTCTTCTCCCATTATCTCACTTTTCCCCCCTACCTGATGCACTGGTTCTAGCACCAGGTCTTGCAGCTACAAGCACAAGCAGGGGTAATTTCTAAGCAAAAAATTATGTTTCTAAACCTTATGTCAGAATTCCTAAGGGCCTGATGGAGGTGGGTTTGCCTTCACCTCATCTGACAAAACTGGGGTTGACCTTGAATGCAGCTATATTGCCTGATGGGAAACACAGCCCAGTAGTTCTGCGCCTACGTAATTTCATTCTGTATGTCACTGGATTGGGGGGGGCGGTATCAGACTAGCACTGCTGCCTACAATCTAGACAAATAAGTGGCCAAACCTAATGTCCCCTTCCAAAGGTGAAAACTTCGGGTATTAATAGATAGGAGGAGCAGTAGCTCAGAGTAAAAACTGAATAAATGGGTTATGCAATGAGGGAAATCCAGTATTACATTTTAACACCTTCAGAGTCTGAGAGCGAGATGACATCATCTTTTAGCTTAATTACATCAGATGCCTGAAAGGGTGAAAGTGTTTGCTGTGACCACTCTTGCCTTTGGAACCTGACAAGATCAAATGAAAGCTTGCACACCTGAGCCACCTCACCCTGGAAGACATATCCATGTAATAGTGGATTGGACTATTATTAATGGCTGAAGAGGATGCTAGTAATGTGCCAGTGTCTTTTGAGTTTTATGTCCTTTTGACGTAAGGGATCCCTGTTCAAGGACTAGGGAGTGGACTCTGATATTGTGTATAAGTATGTATTTGGTCTTCACCCAGGTCTCCTGACATACAACACCCAAGTACTGAGTCTTTTTATGTGCTAATGATTGCTGGTAGCCCCTAGGCAGCTTCAAAACAGGGGCTGGTAACAGAAAAGACCAAGGTGGGAATTTTAGTCCCACCCCCAAAACCTCCCAAGGAGGGGAGAGGATTAAGCTGATCACCAGCAGCCAATTTAATCAATGACTGATGATTTAATCAATCATGCCTATGTAACGAAGCCTTCATAACAACCCAAGAGGCCTGGGTTAGGAGAGCTTCCAGACAGCTGAGCACATGGAGGTTCCTGGAGGGTGGCATGCTGAAGGAGGCACGGAAGCTTCACGTCTCTTCCTCTAAACCCCCCCCCCCAATAATCTCCTCATCTGGATCATTTGTAATACCCTTTATAGTAAGCCAGTAAATATAAAAATAGAATAAAATGAAAATAAATGTTAATATAGAGGTATGTACAAAAGAGCCTGGAACAGGAGGGGGCCACATTTGTCAGAGGCATTTAGAAACAGACTACACCATTTCTCTACCTTTCACTTTTCCCACAGGGGGAAAAAAATGCAAAATGAGAGCAATTTTCAGGTGGACAGCACTGTTTAAACATAGAAGAGCACAAGCCACCAAAAATAATTCTAGAGTTCCTTCTGGCACTGGCACTCTGCTCCACACCACCCCCTGGAGGAAGGAGTTATAGGTTACACTTTGCCCAGAAAACATGCCAACCTCAAAAGTAAACTTTCAGGAAACAAATTCTAGAAGCTGTTTCTTCTCTTGATACAATTTTCACCTGCAAAAGAAAATATGAATGTTTCTCCCCAGGAGACAGCATTTAACAGGGCCTTTCCAGACAGAAACCAGGATCCTAGAGCTACATCCTGAGTGCACTTTGCTCCCAACCCCTTCTGGTCTTAAAGGGAGAAGGATCTACAAAGCAACAGGTAGTTACCAAGGAGGCCCAGAACCCTATCCTTACAGTCAGACACTTTCCAACCTCACTGCTCCCTCCAGGCTTGTCTAGTAACATCTTACCTGTAGCAGGCCTAATCAGTCCTCCCCGCCTCTAGTCAGGCAAGGGCCTGAGTAATCAAAGCTGATCATGGGAATGGACTGTCTCGCTTTTAACAGTAGGACAGTGAAACTCTCCTAGACTGGCCCCCTTAAACCCATCCAACCTCTCCTCTACCTTCCTCTTCACATATCCCACGGTCCCAGCAACACTATTTGCTTGCACCATGTGCCCTAACATATGCTGGTCCCTTAGCTCTGAACAACTTGAAATCTTCAACCATCCCAGCACACCCAAAAGCGTGTCTTCCTCTGTGCTCCAGTAGCACTTCCCATAGTGTTTCTGTGGCAAAGCAAACCATCGTCATGGTCTACTTTCCCATAAGACTCCATTGGACTGAGCCCCACTAAAAAAGAAAAAACAAAGACATCTTCACCTCTACATACTTTGTGTGTTAAAAGTATCTGTAAACAGGACCTGCCGGAGGCTCACTTGGGAGAGTGTGGTGCTGATAACACCAAGGCCACAGGTTCAGATCCCTATATAGGGATGGCTGGTTAGCTTACTTGGGAGAGCATGGTGCTGACAACACCAAGTCAAGGGTTAAGATCCCCTTACCGGTCATCTTTAAAAAAAAAAAAAAAAATTATCTGTAATCAACATATGGTAGTCACTGTGTATCTCTAGCACCTAACAGGAATTTTTTTTAAAAACCTCACAGGAACCTAATGGTTCTCACAGGACAGGCCACGGGTAACACATCCTTACAAAGCAGAGAGTCATATAGCTACAATAACCAATGCGGCGGGCCTGATGGAAAGAAGCAGCTGTAATAGCTTAAGATAAAAAGATTTCTTGGGGGCTTTTTCCTCTGGTGATGGGGGAAGGGAGTGAGGAAGGCCTAACTTCTACGACAAGTCTCAGATTTTAAACACAGCTTAGTGGCTAAGGGCAGAAGTTCTACAGCCAAAGGATATAGATTCAAGTCCCAGCTCCACCTCTCACTAGCTATGAGCCAGTTTGTGCCTGTGTCCCCTCTGTAAAGTGGAGTTAAAAGGACACAGCTCATCACCTAACAGCAACTGGCCCATAGCAAGTACACCTAAGTGTTAGCAATTCTCTCCTCTAGGATGTTTTTGTTCCTAGTACCCCAATGGCTTAGAATAGCATCTGAGAATCCATGATGTCCCAAGACTGATCCAGAGCGCCCCTCTGGCCCTGCCAGGAGGCTGCCCATCCTGTCGCTGAGTCCTGGTGGTGGGTCTCTCAATGGTCTGGAAAGTGAAGGCCCAGCCCCAGTCGAGAAGGCCCCAGACATCTCCAGCACCTTAAGAGTGCATCCCAGATAAGCAGAAGTTTGGAAACACCGTGGATATAAGACTCAGCAGCCACTGACTACATCAAACAGCAACATTCCTGCCCAAACCCAACTGGTTTTCAGAGACATTCAACAAAGAGAAGGGGCAACTAAAAGTTACCTTCTCCTAAACACCTAGAAGGCTCTCCCACTCTTCTCTTTGGCCACACAAAAATCTCCCACACACGCAGCCCCTGTGCTAAGGACTTCCTCCATGATGCCCCAGGTCTGCCCACACCAATAAAATCTGGTGGGGGGAGGGGGGGACAGCATGTGAAACAATAAACATATTTTGCTCAAATCTCCCATTCAAGCTTTATTCTTAAAAAAGAACAGCTAGAACAGAAGCCTGTGCTCCTTGGGCCTGCTAATTAGAACAAAAAAGCCATACGCAAAACCCAGACTTTTTTCTGAACTCCTAGCTAGCACTTTTATTAAGTTTTGTACAGTCAAACTCCCCCACAAGAAATGAGTCTCAGACAAACTCTAGAGCGTTACTTTAAAAAGTATGCTGTTAGGGCCGGCCCATGGCTCACTCGGGAGAGTGCGGTGCTGATAACACCAAGGCCATGGGTTCGGATCCTATATAGGGATGGCCGGTTAGCTCACCTGGGAGAGTGTGGTGCTGACAACACCAAGCCAAGGGTTAAGATCCCCTTACCGGTAAAATAAATAAAAAGGATGCTGTTGAACCAGCTGTATCAATATTAACAAATGTACCATCAATGTTTCAATAAAAAAAAATTAATTTAAATAAAAGGCAGGCTAGTTATCTCAATGGTTAGAGCATGATGTAGGTAACACCAAGGTCCAGGGCTTGATCAGTTACCAGCCAGGTGCCAAAAAACAAATAAAAAATTGACAGCCTGTTAGAAATGGACCTCACCCAGACCTACTGAATTAGAATCCACATTTTTTTTTTTTTTTTTTGGAAAGATGACCGGTAAGGGGATTTTAACCCTTGACTTGGTGTTGTCAGCACCATGGTCTCCCAAGTGAGCAAACCGACCATCCCTATATAGGGATCCAAACCCGTGGCCTTGGTGTTATCAGCACCACACTCTCCCAAGTAAGTAATCCACGAGCTGGCCCCATTAGAATCCACATTTTAACAAAACTGCCAAATGATGCATAAGTGTATTCAAGTTGTAAAGGGTTTGGTTCTAGTCATCTCAGACTGGCAACAGTTTGCAGAAGCCTTCCCACAGGGCCAGGGATCTGCCCTGCTGTTTTACTCAAGGACATAGTAAATAAGATGGGCCAACTTTTCCTCAAACTCAGAGAATCAAAATAAAAAAGCCCCGTCAGCCTGGGACCTAACAGCCACCCTACTCCAAAGGGGCTGCAGTGAAGGCCTAAGGAACACTGCACTCAACAGCTACATGGACTTCTTACAGTTGTGCAACACTGCCCCCCCTCGGTGAGGTGTGTACAGGCAGGATGCAGCCTGGAAAACTCATGTACCCACCTGCCCTGGGATCCTCTTCACTTAGAGATGATGGCTTGGCTCCCAGCTACATAACCAGCACTCTCAGGTTGTCATAATGCATGCTAAACCTTCAACCCAATAATCCAAGCTCCTTTTCTGTCTTCAGTCCCCACAACAGCAGTCCTCAACTGTTTTCCAGTTGAAGGAGACTTTCTCTCTAACACTACTGCCCCAATATTTAGAACTAAATTAAAGCTACAACCCAAGCAGCAGAGAGCATCAGCAGAGAGCACTATTTCTTCCAGATCCAAACTCCTGCTCATAAACAATGTCTTTTCTACAAGTCTGTTCCTGCCTCAACGATATCAGAAATCTTGGATCCAATGGTCTCTAAAAGCACTTCTAACTGCTAACACCATGAAACAGGGTGCCCCAAAAAAGCCCTAAAACCAAATCTGCTGGCAAGATCCACTTGGTAATACTTTCAGTTTTTGTCTGTCAGTACCATGACGATTACATTTACATAGGAAAGTGAACAACACTTATTGTGGAAATTTTCTTCAGTAAATCCAAAATTATTTCAAAATTAAAAATCAAAAAAGATGAAGGGAAAGAGCTTTGGGGCCGGCCTGTGGCTCACTTAGGAGAGCGTGGCACTGACAACACCAAGTCAAGGCTTAAGATCCCCTTACCGATCATCTTTTTAAAAAAAAAAGTTCACGGAACTTTTCATATTATCTTGTAATTCAATTTTTCTGTGAACTTTTTCAAATAACCTCATACATTTCAAAACTGCTAAAAACTTGATTTTAAATGTTCTCACCACAAAGTATGAGATGATATATTAGCCTGATTTGATCATTCCACAATGTACATATATCAAAACATTAATACACTGTATCCCATAAATAGATACAACTATTATTTCCCAATTAAAAATAAAATCTTTACAGCTGGCCAGTTAGCTCAGTTGGTCAAAGCACAGCCTTATAACACCAAGGTCACAGGTTCAGACCCCCATACTGGCCAGCCACCAAAAAATTTTAAAAAATAAAAAAACTTCAGCTTTCAAAAAAATTAAAATAAAATTTTTAAGAAGGTTAAAAGTGGAAGTGGAAACAAGCATAAATAAGAGGAATCAATGTGTCAAGTCTCACAGTGACCTTAACTCCTGGTCTATCTACCCCATCACTGACTTAATCTCAGCCCTATATCTATCTAAGTTACTAAAACCCATGCTGGCCCATCATGTGATGAGAAAAAGAGAACTAAATCAAAGGAGGCGGCAAAGAGAGCTGTAAGCACATCTCTCCCCACCCATAACCTACTCTCCTCCATACTTCTTTCTTCCCAGTTAGCCTGTCCCAATTCCAATCTCAACTCACAAAAGCAGAGCATCTAGTGCTTCAAAACTTCAGACTTCAATTCAGTAAAAATAAATTCTTTAGAATACAAAGAACTAGTCTAAAATCCACATCAATTAGACAAACATGACTGTTACTAGCCTGGCTACTACTAGGGAATCCAACAAAGAGCAGAGGGGCCAAAGTCCAAACCCCTTGAGTTTTACTTTTTCTTACACCAATGGTGAGCTGACACCAAAATCAACTTCACAGACACGAACATTCTCTCCCCTACTAGCTGTTTTCATCCACTCCCCTGGAAAAGCCCTCCCAAACTGGATCCTACCCACTAATCAGTCACCTGGGATCCTATCTCCTTTTATTTAAGGGAAAGGCCAATCACTAAAGCCTTTTTTTTTTTTTTTTGTCTTTTTCGTGACCGGCACTCAGCCAGTGAGTGCACCAGCCATTCCTATATAGGATCCGAACCCGCGGCGGGAGCATCGCTGCGCTCCCAGGGCCGCACTCTCCCGAGTGCGCCACAGGCTCGGCCCACTAAAGCCTTTTTAAAAGAACATAAAAACTTGACACTTATAGTCCTGGTAATCAGGTCTTTCTCACAAGGAGCTTCAACCTCCTTCACTCCTAGCAGGAGAGAACCACAACCAAACCCTAATATTAGGCAAAGCAGAAACAGTAAACATCTCAGAGACATCTGATCAGGCCACTCAAAATTAACATTCTTTAAGAAACAAATAAACAGCAGAGGCAGGGAGAGAACTACTGCCACATCCCTGGCTCTAAACCTAAGGGGTTCTCACATGTACCAAGTTCAATAAGGCAAGTCAAAGCACTGCCTGGGAGAATCCAGGCCAGGCCACTCTCAAGCTACTCTTGGTTAGAAAGCACCCCCACTGCAGTAGGGAGAGTACAGCAAGTCTTCTCTAGAGAACATACTTAAACATACAGAACATACGAGGGGGTCTTCAAAAAGTTCATGGAAATAGTCATATTATCTTTTAATTCTAAATTTCCGCTTACTTTTTGAAGTACCCTTGCACTTCGTCACACCTCAAAACTTTTACCAGAGAAAGCACTTCCTAACTAGGGATCCCAGGCATGTTTGTGAGCTACACTTCTGAAGGCACTTATCTTACAAACAATATTGTGAAGTGCCACAGCTAAAACCTTTTTTAGCTCTTGGCTGTAGTTTCCAGTTACGTGTAACTAAAACTCAAGCTGAATGAATGTAGGCAGGTAGGGGCAAGTTTACCAAACTTGTTTGTGACAGTTGCGAAAAAGATAGGTCCCTGGAGAAAAGGAGAGGCCTATGGTTAAGAGGTTGAGGGGCACTGTTATAAGGCTTCACCTCACTGACCCCACCCTTCCACTTATCATTCAACACTCCCCTTAAAAGGAGGGCTTTCCACCTCCCAATCATGAAGGCTCAAGCCTAAAATCTCAAAATACCAAGGACCTCAAGCCCTCTGGGTATAGGCAGGATGGGAAAGTGACCCAGCTAGACCAGTGTCTCCCTATAGCAGTTATCTACCTGAGCTCCATTCCCATGAAAACTAGGAGGTGTGTTCACTCACCTGCCTTTAATACAAGAAATGACTTCTACCTTCCTTTCCCTGAAAAACCTTTCCCCCACTTCTCACTCTACTCATTCCCTAGCTGCTTCTCCCAAATTTAACACCCTCCTAAGGCCTAAGTAAACAGGCCTAAGTAAACAGAAGTTTGGGATAGGAGTCTGTCCCTATTAGGACTCCTAAACAATAGTTTCAGAATGAAATGCTAAGAAACGGTAACAGCAGAGTAGGACTCCCATCCCTGCTTTCCTGTATTGATTCTGGGAGAGCCATATAACTCAATCCATTTTCAGACTGTAAAAGTGAACAGCCTAATCTCGCTAAGTTGAGGATTAGATCATGACTCAAACCACAGAGCCCCAGTGGTACTCACTAGGCACTTACACTCCTCCCTGGGCTGGCTATGGGTTCTCCATCGTGGTCAGACTTCAATACTGCCCAAAGACACCTTAAGAAGTGTCAAAAGATCAACTGATTACAGGCACTAAAAAAATAAAAACTGTCAAAAGAGCCAAGAGTGCTTTAAAAGGCTGTAACTGCTACAAATAGTAAACAAAGACCATCATGCAAATAAACATGTAAAAGAAAAACCCCACAGTTGGGCAAATTTGGGGCAACGCTCATGACATGACATGTTCATTTATCTCATTTACATATCCAACTTTGCCATGACAGAAAAGTTTAATCTCTGCTCTCAAGGATACCACTTGACCTTTTCTCCCCTGGATTAAGTATCACTTTATTCCAGTTCCTGCTGGGCAGGAACAAATTCTTCCAGATACTGCTAGGCAGGATCATCTGAAAGAGAAAAACTCCCCACATTCCTGACCTGGACATCAATCCTCCAGGAGTGAAGAGGGGGAAGATGAACAAAATTTAACTAAAACAATGGTTTTTAATGGGAACCAGAGGTATGGTTACAATTACATAGTCCGACACAAAAAAACCCATGGGTGATCAGGAGTTGGAAGGTTACAAAATAACAAGGGTAACACTGGGTACAAGAAGAAAAGCTGTTCCAGAACCTTAGGAGCCAGGCTAATACGGCCTCTCCCTGCGATCCTGTCTGTGCTCACCCCTGCAAAAGAAAAAGTATCCATTAGGTTTCAGTTACCAGCCTCTCCACCTACCCCACCTACCCCACCCACCCCAGATATCTTTGATCAACCAAGCAAATATCTCACCTCTGTAAGTAGGGTGGGTCTACTACAGATTAATTCGTGAGAGAATTCTCCTTCCCTCCCCGCCATCCATTACGGTTACAATCTTGGCTCTCTCAAATACAGTCCTCAAAATTAAACCACTTTCTCAACAAAACCTTGTTACACCATGAATTCTTATTCAACTACTCTTATTTCAATTTAGAGTCTTACTCACCTGGAGTCCATCTTGCCAGGGCCAAAGCCGCCTCTGTCCCCACCACCCCGGCCCCCTCGGAAGCCCCCGCGGTCCCCGCCACGGCCTCGGTAGCCTCCCCGATCATAGCCTCCTCTGCCACCGCGACGATCATCTCCATAGTTACCACCTAGGACAACAGAAATACATCATATCCTCATCCCCTACCTTCCCCTAGCCTCCCTTCTTATAGACTTTTTTGGTCCCAACTCTTTATTACCAGCTTTGCCGTTCTTACCCATATGAGAGCCTCCAGGTCCCCCTCCTGGGCCATCTGGTTTAGGGGCCTTACACTGGTTGCATTCATTCCTCCAAGAGAAGTTCATGTTCTCACACGTACTAAGGAAAAAGAAGACAATTAGTTTCAAGGTATGGGGAGTTAGGCAAAACCTAGATAGAATCAGGGACAGACTCCAGTAACTTTACAGATACAGTGAGAAACCGAGGCCTCAGAAAAGCAAAAGAAGCTTGCTTTTTCTCAGCAGCTGAGCCAACAAGGACCGAAAACTGATTACTGAACCCAGCCCAATACCTTTCCTACTATACCAACCTGACCTAGGTAAGCTCTCAGCTAAATCTGCCCCCAACAGTGCAGTCTTGACTTTCATAGCTTGAAAACACCCACATAAGTCTATTGTATCAAAGGGCACACATGTAAGAGGATCAAGAAAAAAAATTAAGCAGATTTCACTCACGGATTAGGACACTTCCAGTCCCCAGCTCGTTGCTGTCCTCCACCGCCACCACCTCCACTGGGGAATCCTCCCCGGCCACCGCCACCACTGCCACCACCTCCATAGCCTCCACGGCCCATAGGTCCTAGGTGTAGATACAAGTATGGGTCTGCTCCCCTTTCACGTTTGGCTAGCCTAACCTTCTCCATGCAAGCCCTTACCGTCCTCCACACTCTCTCCACCACCTCTTTATACCACCAGCGGGTATAAGCAGATCCTTACCTCCTCGCCCTCGGCCTCCACGACCATTGCTACCACCACGATTGAAATCTGCTCGGCGAGTAGCAAATGAGACCTTGATAGGATTCCCGGAGAATTCTTTACCTAAAGAAAAAAGGTATAAAAAGAGACTTTTGAGCCAAGACCTGTGGATCCAAAAACACACTTGGTACGAACTAAGAAGTTTCTGCCTTCCTGAAAGTTTATAATCTAGTGATATATAAGCAAAAATGAGACTATTCTGAAACAGCAGAAGAAGTGTTGGAAGACTCAAAGAACCCTCAAAATATGACCTGTTTCCTAAGGCTACATGCCTTCTCTCCACCCCCTTCTGCTTTCTCATACATACCATCAAACCAGTCAATAGCTGCTTTTGCAGAAGGTGGGTCATCAAATGAGACCGTTGCCTCTCCTTTCAGTTTGCCGGTTTCCCTGTCTGTGTACAAATTAATCATGGGCTGTCCTGTTTTCTTGTTTGTCTGAAGAAAGCAAAATGAGACTAACATCAGTCTTAGAGAATGTTAATCCTCTAAGGATGTTCCATCTTTGTCCTTCAAAACCTGAGGTTTATTATTCCTAAACTTTAGCTCCTTTCTTCCCAGTTACTTCTTCCTATCTCACATGTAACCTGAATTAAAGCCATGGTCTACAACTGCTTCTCACTTCAACAAAGAAAGACAAAAATAAAGATTATATAGACTACAAATACAAGAGTTTAGGACACTCCCTTTGTCGGATATACTTTTTGTGTTGTTTGTTTTTAGGAAATGGCAACAGCTAATTTTCTTTCCTCAACAAACTGAGACTTTTGTTTCTACTAATGTTTGAAATCCAAAAGCCTGCAACATTGACAGAAAGCACCCACAATGCTTCACAAGTACCTTAATAATACCAATCTGCTTGAAGTAATCAGCCACTGACTCAATTGTAACATTCTCGCCCAGGCCTTGCACGAAGATGGTATTATTGTCTGAGTTATCCTGTTCTGCTCGTTGAACACAACATGAATTTGAAGAGCAAAGGTAAAATGAAGGCAGGAAAAAAAAAAGTAAACATAAGACAAACATAAAGCAAACATAAAACTCTTTATAATCTAACTTTAAGAAACAATATTAAGCTTTCAAGGTGAAAGACTCTGAAGGATTTAATATCAGTCAAGCAACCAATTATTTTGGTTTAGATCAGGTATCTTACAAGAAACCCACATCCCTTCTATTTTAATACTTGAGTTCATAAGTTTTAGGCTTAGTTCTACCACTATCCCTAACATATAGAAACCAGGGCTCAAAAGTGAATTGCCCAAGGGCGGGCCCAAGGCTCACTGTGGTGCTGATAACACCAAGGCCATGGGTTCGGATCTCTATATAGGGATGGCTGGTTGGCTCACTTGGGAGAGCGTGGGGCTGACAACACCAAGTCAAGGGTTAAGATCCCCTTGCCAGTGGTCTTTTTTAAAAAAAAAAAAAAAGGACACTACTGTTTATCAACTTTCAATTGCAGAAGAATGTAAGAAACCTGTTTTACATTAAAAGCTACTACATAGGGGGCTGGTTGGTTAGCTCACTTGATTGGAGTGAGTGGTGCTGAGACCAAGGTCCAGGGTTCCATCCCTGTACCAGACACATCAAAAACCTGCTGCTTGAAACCAGCAGTTTTAGAGTGTGGCACACCGATGCATCGACTTCACCTGGGACTTGTTAAAAATGCAGATCATCAGGTTCATCCCAGACCCACTAAATTGATGGGGGAGGAACCCATTAATCTGATATTTCTGATATATACTCATTATAAACCACTACTAACTACAGGTACACCAAAACTCCCTTCCCTTCTTCTCTATTCCTGCTCTTTTTCAAATTCCTTTTTTTAGTTTTTCTTTTATCAAGAAAAGTCTTGATACCACTATAGCCACTCTTTCATGCCACCTATGGACTCACCAGAGTCATGACGTGATCCTTGGTCCCGAGGGCCTTAAATGACATGAAAGAAAAAGAACAAAAAAACAAAAACAAGGAAAAGAGGAGCCGTTAGTCAACAGGAAAAGACAGACAAGAAAAAATCAACACCAAATCTAAACTCTTACAAAATACCAGAAAAGTGCTCACAGCCTCACTCCAAACCCTGCCCAGGGTTGCTTACCCAGAGGAGAAAATCCTAGGCAGGGCTGGGGAAATCACAGGCCCCTTTCTTTAAGATTTGAAATTTGTGTCCCCACAGGGACAACTCCACACTTCAGAAAATGCTGCCTCCCCCCCAGCTAGGGCTGGGAAATGTCCTCAGCACAGATTTGGGGAGGGGGAGTCCATTAAAGTTAACAAACCAACTCATAGCTTTGGCCCTGTTCTCTCACCCGAGAGATATGGGCTCACCACCAGCAATGTGAAGTGCATCCATCCAGTTTCTCCACACCAAAGACACTTAACCCTTGCGGAACGATTTTAATTTCGTCTTTAGAAACCATTCTTCAAACCATGTCAAGTTTCCCCCAAATCACAAGAAAATAAAAAACATACATAATAGCTATTGTATTTTTAAAGCATGTTCCAGGGAACAGACCAGAAATCTTATTTCCATAATGCAGCCTCTATTTTTTTTCCAGAGACCATCTTTAACCAAAGTTTATCTGAATTCGCCATATATAAATATTGTACCCACACGCAATGAACCCAAGCCTTCGGCTTTAAATGTTGAGACAAATCAAGAAACCTTTTGTTAGTTAACCAAAACCAGAAAAGTTCCAGCTTACTGGGAGACTTCTCAAAATTTGTCATTTTTCCATGAATTCAGTTTGTGCTGTTTAAGACCTGGTTATTTCCCATGAGCCACACATGCTCCCAATCTTTCTTGAAGTAGTCCACACCTTCCTTCCCAGAGCTAGTTTCTATTTGCCCATCTGAGTTAAGTACATGGATGTAAAATTGCATTGACACCATTCAGTACTTAATATGTAAATATACACCAATGTTACCATTCTCAGGGCAAGGCAGTATTTCAGGTCCCTCTCCCAGAATTAAGACATTTGGAGATTGTTGCATACACACACGCAAGCACACACACTAGCCTTGAACACACTGATCAAAGGATCCTAAAGCCAAGTTGGCACCAAGTGTTCCAGCACACACATAAGTGCCAGGTGTGGCAACCCCCTGTCAGAGGCCTACTAGACACCTCTTATTAACCTGGGTCAAACCAATTTGGTACCAGACTGCTGAGTCGTACCCCTGCCTGCCTCCAGGTTAGCACACATCTGGCAGCAGGTGGCATTATACACCACCCCTTTCTGGAGGTGGTTCTGGACACTTCAAAAACCTTTGACACTTAAATTAACACGGTAAGACATCTGCAAATGAACAATCAGACAAAGCATTGCTGGGAGTTGGGAATTTTGGAAACTCTGTTCACTTACCACCAAATTTATTGAAGCCACCACGGTCACTTCCGCTGGAGAAGACAAGTTAGAAGAAAGGACATGAAGCTTCCAACGGCTACAAACGGGTGTTTTTTTTTTTATTTTGTTTAACATTCCCCAAATATGGGTAGGTGTTTTGGGAAAAAGATACGAGTGGCTACTAAAATACAACCCTTCCTGACCACCCCTTGTCTGACCTTTGAGCATGTCACACACACGTGTGCAATTTCTCAAACACAGTTTTTAAGGATTTTGCTTTAAAAGGTTATATATCTATTTCCTCCGGAAAAAAAATGACCCATTTTCCTTGGTCGTTCTTCTGATGTAGCAGATGTTTTTTTCCTCTTGTGGCGAGTGGTTGACAACCCAGTAGTTGGTATAAAAACCCTACCCCCGATTTACCCAGAAGACATTTCACACCAGGCTGGGGGGTAGCCCTGAACACATTTTGTGGTTTTTGCTTTGAAAGCAGCAAGCAGACTCAACCCCATTCCATAAAAAGTCAAAACCAAAGGCAATTTCCCCTTAAAACGACAAACTTAGCTAAGCCCTACACTAACTACTGAGCTGTTTTCAATATCCCCCCACCCCCGGGGTCACCCCTTCTACACTGGGAGAAGAGCCGAGTATTTTGCAATGTCACCTTTCATACCTGTGGCACATAAAATGCAGAGCAAGTTAACAGTCACATAACAGTTGTTTTTCTTTTTAAAGTTTTGCATTAAACACACGCACACAACAGAGTTTTCCTTATTTTTGTATGTTTTTTGAGATTGCCCCCGCCCACCTCTGAATACTTACCATATATACAAACTCTCCTTCAAAAAACCTACTTTTTCCAAAAAAGGAGTAACATTGACATTCCTCCCCTTCTCAAGGGAGACATAGAGTAGGGTCCTTCAAATTGTATTTACCAACAGATTTGACGACTGTTTTAACATCAAATCTAAAGTTTTACTTCAAATCAACTTTAGTGGAATGGAAGGAAAGAAGGTCCAGTTGGACAAGCTGATGTGTTTTAAGTAACCACGGGAAGGTGGACAGTGGAACAAATAGGTGGGATACCACTGTCAAGCATATTTTGCCCAAAAGGTCTGCGCACTTCAGTCGGATTGACCTCATAAACCAAATCACACACAAAATCATTGTCAGTCAAATTACTGCAAATCAAGCTTGTGGATTCAAATGACTACAGAATACAGAATACGGAAAGAGTAGCCAATTCCTGTAAGCTGAAGTCAGGTTAACCATTACCAACGTGGTAATACGCATACCATTTCCCTACTATTTCCCAGAGTGGGATCATCGGTTTCCCTTGCAGAGAAAGAAGTCTTTACTTCCACGTTTCTTGCCTAGGATATCAATGACTCCAATCCATACATATCTATGTATTTTTTTCCTTTAGAAATAGAAGAATCAACTGAAATCTCTTTTCAGAGATGTGGATGGGAGTTCAGGCTCCCCAGTTCTCACAAAAATAAAATGGGAATATACAAAGAAAGAGTCACCAGCCCCAAATCAAACTCCTCACAGATCCCCAGAGAACAAGAATATTAACCATGCACTAGGGACTGGCTTCAGGGGAGATTCATGCAATCCTCCACACTCCCCACAGGAAGATACTCCCTGGCTCTCGAGACACCTACCCCATGCCACCTCTGCCTCCACGGCCACCTCCACGACCTCTGGGTTCATAGCCACCACTGCTGCGGTTGTAGCCACCGCCACCGCCCCTGCCACGGCCCCCGCGGTCCTGTTGGCCTCCCCCGTAGCCACTGCCGCCGCTACCACTCTGGTCCTGATTGCCATAACCGCCACCGCCACTACTCATGGAGGACTGATCTTGGCCATAGCTACCTGTCAGGAAAGAAAGCATGTTTCTCTTTTTAAAAAAAAAAAAGAAAAGGGCCAGCCCGTGGCTCACTCAGGATAGTGTGGTGCTGATAACACCAAGGCCGCGGGTTCGGATCCCTATATAGGGAGGGCCGGTTCGCTCACTGGCTGAGTGTGGTGCTGACAACACCAAGTCAAGGGTTAAGATCCCCTTACTGGCCATCTTTTTAAAAAAAAGAAAGAAGAAAGGACTGTTGTGAAGTAGCACAAAAGGGTTCGACAGTGCCAGGGGATAAAGGAAATAGAAATAAAAAGACAGCTAGGAAACAAGAAAGCAACCCTTTCAGGACAGGCGCCAAACAGGAGAATACAAATCCTTACAGGAAACAGGTGTGGAATAAAGCTGAAAACACCCTCTCTCTCACCTCCACCACCCCCTCCGCCACCTCCGCCACTACTGTTGTACTGGCTCTGCTGTCCATAGCCCTGAGGGGGATTATAGGAGCTTTGCTGCTGTCCGTAGCTTTGCTGTTGTCCACCATAGCCAGACTGTTGGCCATAGCCCCCACTTGGGGGCTGCCCATAGCTGCTGCTCTGAGAACTGCTACCATAACTAAGAAACAAACAAACAAAAAAAAAAACAGTATCATAATCCCAGCATGGCCAAACTTCCTTTCAAGTACATCCCATTCTCTGTACCTAACACAAGACCCCCCTCCCCCGCCACCAACACCACCATTATGCCTCATAATTGCTCCTACTGCTCGTCACTTTACCACTCCTTATGAATTTATTCCTAATCTTTCAGTCCCCTCCTGCCACACCTTACCTTCCCGAGGTACTGCTGGGAGCTGGCTGTTGACCATAGCCAGGGTAGGAGGACTGCTGCCCGTAAGACGATTGAGAACCCTGACTACCGCCATAGCCACCGGCTGAGCCATATCCCTGGGGAGCTGATTGAGTGCCATAGCCTGCTACAAGGAAAAGAGAATGAGAAAAGAGAAAAAGAAAAAAAAAGGGTTGAAGAAAACATCATACAAGAGTACTTCAAAAGTTGACAGAAATATTCCTGTTACCTTCTAATTCTATTTTTTCACAAATTTTGAAGCACCCTCATATACTACCTAATATTCACCCATACTTGAAAAGTTAGCCTCCTAGAAGCTGCTAGTAAGTTCTGCCACTCACAAAGTTACCCTTCTTGTAAACCTAAGGTTAATAATCTAACTTCTACTGACTATTGCACAGTTCCAATTTCATCCTACCTATTCCAAAGCCTGTCTCCAGGACCACCCTCTAATTACAACCCAAAAGATACCTATTTAAATGTGCTAGTAAGTATACAGCATATACAAGATAACTCATATTAGTTATTTATACTTCAGGACCTTAGGGCAAATTCCACCTCTTTGTGTATCACATGACAAATGGTAGCCTGACTTCAAACATCTTCAAGCAAACCATTTTTTCTATGTAAAAATCAGCCTAAAACTGGTTTTCTCCTTGGGGAATATGCCCTCTTTCATGCTGAGAAGGTAAATAGGAAAAGATCCAGCATAAATAGAAAAGTAAAAAGCCAAAGAAGATAAAAGGAAACAATTACAAACCAGTAAGCATTTTTGCTTTAAAGGACTCAGAATAACAGACAGCTTCAACATTTCAGCACTGCCCAGGTTTAAGAAAAGCAACATTCAAAAAGAGCAGGGAGAGGCAGGGTGACTCAGTAAGAGGGACTCACTGTTCTGGGTCTGTCCATAAGAAGAACTATAGCTGCTCTGGCCATAGCCTGAAGTGTCTGTTGACTGGCTGTAACCACTGTAACTCTGCTGTCCGTAGGGCTGACTGCTCTGCTGGGAGTAGCCCTGCCCAGGCTGGGTGGGGTAGGCCCCATAGCTAGGGGGAAAAAAAACAAAACAAAAAAAAACAGTGAAACCATGAAAAGATACTTTGGCCACCCTTGCCCTCGACAAACTCTGGAAGCCCAGAAAATGGCACTCACCTTTGGGTTGCTTGTTGGGAATAGTCTGCAAAAGATAAATACAACTACGTTACTTTCAGCCGCCACTTTAGAGTAGAATAGAGATATATTCCATAACACAAGCACTGGGGCCTCCAGAATCAACAAACAAGACTATGTTGCAAGAAAGGGCATAAATTCCCCCAGGAGATACTAGGTGAGAAGAGGGGCAAGTTGGCAGATCATAGTAGCTCTCTTATAATAAAGAAAAGCAAAGAAAATGCAAATTTCCACAGACCAAGAAATCTTAACTACTGGAAAAACCCAGGGTCTTGGTGGACAGCTACAATTTCCTACAAACTCAGTTCATTTCAGGAACTGCTCTAAAACACTCTACATACATTTCATTTTCACACCCACTCTATGACAAGGGTATTATCACCAGGAATCAAGATAGAGTCACAGAGCTACGAAGGGACAGAGGTTTGAATTCAAGCCCAGGGCAGCAGTGTTTAGCATGTGGCCTCCACGTTGTCAACAGAGACCCAAAGAACAAGAGTGTCTCAAAAAAAAAAAAGTACATTCTTCGCCCTTTGGCCAACCTTGGAGATTGACGAAATGGGGTTTTAGTGCAAAGCCAAACAACTAAAAGAGCCCTTTGACCCCAACAGAGATCTTCAGCAAACTGCTCGCCTCAGAAAGCAACAGCTAGCCCAGTCCTGTGGTTCCAGATGATCCTGTTTTTTCTCTCATCTACTCTGCCTTCCACGAGCTGTGGGCAGACTTGGCCAAAGTACAGAAAGCGCTTTTAAAACGTCACGTTAAAGACAGTGGCAAGATCAACTCATCCCTTCAGCACAAGAAACGAGGCACTTCCCCGACAGTAAAAGGCAGAAGGATAGGGAAAGGGTGTGGCTTCGGGCGGTCGTTCCTTTCGGTCCCCACCTCAGAAAGAAATTTAGGCGGGAAAACCTCGAGCCTGGTCCCCGGATTCCGACTCCCCTCCCCCCAGCCAAACCGTTAGGCGGGCGCGCGGCCCCCATCCCAAGCCTCCGCCCCGGCCGCGTGGCAACCGAGGCGGGAACGGGGCGGCCCCGCCCGTCCCGAGGGACCCGGGGTGCGAGGCCCACACCGGAGGCGCGCTGCGGGGTCTTCTGAGGAGGGTCTCGCGACAAAAGC
This sequence comes from Cynocephalus volans, assembly GCF_027409185.1. Taxonomy (NCBI): domain Eukaryota; kingdom Metazoa; phylum Chordata; class Mammalia; order Dermoptera; family Cynocephalidae; genus Cynocephalus; species Cynocephalus volans. The sequence goes on from NC_084465.1 coordinate 112,912,178, forward strand.
CGGCCCGACACGAGGCGAGGAAAGGGGCCTGCACCGCGCAGAGGGGGAGGGGCCGACAGAGCGCGTGCGCGCGCCGAGTGCCCGGATGCAGCACTGCGACAAAGCCGGCCCGAGCGCGGGGCTGGGAACCGGGGGGAGGAGGATACGGAGGCCGGGGATTCTCACCCTTACCTCACGCTTCAAATCATCAAAAACCGTCCCTCCCAACCCTCACCTGAAGTAAATGGACTGCGAACGGAAGACTTCTCGCCCGGCGCGAGGGGCCAGAGGAGCGAAACAAGATGGCGACATCGTCCTCCCCCTTCCACCCTTCTCCGCTGCTTCCCGCCACAGTGATGCGAGAAGGTCCTACACGCGATCGCCGCCCCCGTCCCACCGAAAACCAAAACCCAGCAGGGAGGGAGGGAGGCCGCAAACCGGCGCGCCGTCACTGCCTCGCGCCCTCACATACCGTTTGAAGCCATTTCCGCGCACGCGCGCACAGACCAGCGGGGAAAGATATCCCGACACCGCAGAGAACCGACGCCTCGAGGACTGAGCGGCCCCGCCTCCCGCGCCGAGCTTTAAGTATGCCTCCAGCTGCGTACCGCGCCGGAATGTGCCAAGTGCGGAAGACGAGCGGGGGGAGCAGGGCCGGACTCCCACCACTTTCCAGCGAGTGGAGAGGTTCCGAACAGACAGGAGGGAAACAGACTAACCAGGACACATGCTTATAATATATGCGAGTGTAATCATAATTTTTGTGGTAAAGAGCTGCTGTTCTCTCTTCAGGACTAGCCCACCATCCACGTCCACCCCCAAAAAGCCATAATGGTAAGGTACGATTACCCGACGGGGGCGGGGCGAGGGGCCAGGCGTCGCGGGCGGAAACTGTAGTCAAGGCGGAGCGTCCCGGGGTGGGAACCGAAATTCCTGTGGGTGGCCAGGTTTGCTGGGCCCCACTTTCACTCAGGTTGGCGAGCTCCGGCCCTCCGTTGCTTTTCCTCTACTGCAAACGAGCCTCTCTCTCTGGCTCCAGCGTTCCTCCCCCGCGACACACACCAACCCTCTCTCCATGAGTCTCGCTTTTTACTTAATCGTCTTTCAGGGTTGCCTTTTCTTTAGTCCTTACCGAGGTTTGAGGATTGTGACGTTTGACCTAAAAGACAGCGTGGGTTTAACCAGGACCTCTGGGCCCTAGTTCCAGCACTGAGTTCTCATCCAAACCCGGGCGGCTTTGACCTGACTAGGCACCGGCGGGAAAGCCCAGGCCCTTTTTGGACCTCAGAGAAAGCCGACATTTGATGACGGATCCCCAGCCTTTCACTGATATGGGGCTACATTTTATTTTTCTGAAGTCTTATCAAGGAACCAGTGTGAAGATCCCAGGAATAACATATTTGTACAAGGCTTAAGTAGTTTCAAAATGAGCAGTTCTTTCTTTCCCATCACAGTCTTGTGAAGAAAGTAGAGATCTCCATTTTATAGATAAGAAAAGGGACTCGGAGTGAATACAGTCCATGATTATAGGACAGCTAAGGACCAGAGGTCATGATTCGGATCCATGTCTGTGACTGCAAAACACTCCCATTGTCAGTTACGCGAACAATTTAGAATGTTTGGAAGCATGTTCACTTCCTGGCCAGAGCAAGGACAGAAAGTGAAATTCAAGTTAAATTGCAACTTGCATTCTAATCAGCCTTGCTTGGAGAAGGCAGTTTGAAACTATGGTAGAAAACAAAGACAAAGGAGGTTATTCCTGGTGTACGTGCAATACGGATTTTCCTTCCCGACTTAACCTTTGACCTGGGTTTCAGAGCTTCTTTGTAGGTTGGACATTTTCCTAGAGAAACAATGAGGGCTATGTCCTAGGCCTGCCCACCAACTTTTACTAAGCCCCTGACTTCAGCTTTAATGGCCCTTGAATACCCCACCACTATAGTGGATCGTGTAAGAACCCAAATGCCCCAAGGGATCACACCCTGATCCTTCCCGGCCACACCCACCCCAAGCCCCATGTGGTATGCTAAGTAGGGATTGTATTTTAAGCCAATCAGCCTTCCCTTAAAACCCTATATATATGTGTGTGTGCTGCCTAATAAACGAGCTCTCTCCAGTGGATCTTCAACTGGTGTCGACTCGTCCTTTCATTTGGTGCCGAAACCCGGGATGGAGCTTCTCTCGAGCAGCGACACTTTTCGGATCACAGCGGCAACATCTTCCAAGTCGCCCCTCGGGAACTCCGTCCCGCCAGGACCGGCCTCCCTTCCACCACTCACCATTGACGGTCCACCCTCGTCCATTCTTTTCAGCGCTGGCTCCTTCTACTCACCACCGGCTCATCAATAGGTAAGCCCCCTTTCCTAAAGGGCACCAGCCCTTTTTCAGGCTACCACAGGGAGTCTATCGTCCGGTAGCCCCTAACGCCCATACCCCACCCCACCACGATATTCACGACCACCATAAATTCCCAAACTATAACAGGTTCCAAAGCCCCAGTAAACTTTTACTTTCATTTTTGGAGGTTAAAAGCCCCATTCTGTTCTCTCCTTCACCCTCTTGTCCACCACTCTTCTCTCCACTTCCCGGGTCCGGGACCGGACCAGAAAATCCTGGCGCTAGGTTCCTTCAGGCACCGGGCTTTTGCCCTAGAGAAGTGGAGGTCTGAGTGAAGACCCACACCTCCCTCCTCTCCTCTTGGTTCGTACCTGAACCTGCCAGGACTGACGTGACCAATGGGGACGCCCTCTAGGATCCCGCCTTTCCCAACCGGCTGAAGGATCTGTCTTATCACTAATCTCTGTCCGATTTCTGTCTAAATTCCCATTAAGAGACCAGAATGGGCGCTTCCTCCTCCTCCCTAGGGGACTCTCCACTTCAGTGCCTTCTGAAAAACCTCAAGAACCTTTCCCTCAGGCCGGATATTGAGCCCAAACTCCTCACCAAATTCTGTACACAAGATTGGCCTTATTATCCTTTAGATCATCAAAACACATGGCCCCCTGAGGGCACACTAGATCCTAACCTTCTACGAGACCTCTTTAACTACTGCCAGCGCCTAAAAAAATGGAAGGAGATCCCCTACATCGAGGCTTTTCGCCTCTTGGCTCAGAACCCCACCCTCTGCTCCTCCTGTGCTCCCTCTCAAGTCCTTTTAGCCTGTAAACCATCTTCACAGTCACCCCTCGATTCTTCTACCTTCAACCCTGCTGATGAACCCCCACCCTACCAACCTCCACCTCCCCCAGCACCTCCGGCGCCTGCTCCTCCTCCCCCGTCATCCGCATCACCTCCTGCACCATGCACTCCTCCATCTTTACCCTCCCCTACTCCTGACCCACTAAGCCCCCCTTTCACCCGTTCCCGAGGACCACCCCCCACACCTTTAACAATCGCCCCACTAAGAGAGGTAGCTGGGGCTGAAGGAGTAGTTAGGGTCCATGTTCCCTTTTCCCTAGCTGACCTTACAGAATTAGAAAAAAGACTAGGCTCTTTCTCTACCGACCCTACCACCTACATTAAAGAATTCCAATGGATCCTGCAGGCCTACAGCCTCACACATCATGACATCTTCATGCTCCTAGCCAACACCCTCCTCCCTGAGGAACGCCGCAGGGTCTGGGATACAGCCCAAACCCATGCCACTGACACCCATCGTACCCCAGATCACCCACCAGGCCCCCAAGCAGTCCCAGAACAGGAACCTAATTGGGATTATAACACAGCCCAGGGAATCCAGGCTCGAGACCGTTTTGCATCAATTTCCAAAAAATTCAAGAAATTGTCCAAAAAAAGGAAAAAACTCCCTCCGAGTTCCTCAATAGATTAACTCAGGCCTTTCAACAATACACTAACTTAGACCCCAACTCAGAAGACGGCCGGCATGTCCTTATGACCTATTTCCTGGCCCAATCCTACCCCGACATTAAAACTAAACTTAAAAAATTACAGCAGGGTCCTGCAACCCCTCAGACCGAAATCCTGTCAGTGGCCTTCAAGGTTTTTCATAATCGGGAGGAGGAAAAGGAACGTCAAAAACGAAAGGCCGACCACGCCAACTTCCAGATGTTGGCCCAGCTTATCAAACCCCCCGGGCACCCTCCCACAGCCTCCACCTCTAAGCCTCCCCCTGGAGCCTGCTTTAAATGTGGAAAGGAAGCCCATTGGGCAAAGGCTCGCCCCACCCCCAGGCCACCTACCACTCCTTGTCCAAAATGCAAAAAGAAGGGACATTGGGGATCTGATTGCCCCCTCGCCCGAAGGGGTGAGGGACCAACTGCCCCACAGTCCCCCAAACCATGGACACCACCTATGGTGGGCCTTGCTGAGGAGGACTGACGGAGCCTTGGGCCCTTCCCGACCATCTCTATAACAAAGCAGGAGCCCAGGGTATCCATGGTTGTGGATGGCCACCCAATAACTTTCCTCCTGGACACTGGAGCCACCGTTTCAGTCTTAAGGGAATATAAAGGCCCCACCACCTCCAGCAGCTCTCCTATAGTCGGGGTAGGAGGTAAACAAATCTTTCCCCCAAAAACCCCTCTTTTAACCTGCTGCCTTCCAGGCACTCAATCCGTTTTCTCCCATTCCTGTCTCAAGTCTCCATTACTTTGCCCCTGTCCTCTTCCTTTTCCCCCATTTCCTTCCTCCTAGCGCTAGTTCAAGCCCAAGATCCTACTGATCCCACCCCTCCCAGGAAGTCCTTACCCATCTTTTTTTTTTTTTTTTTTTTTTTTTTTTTAAAAGATGACCGGTAAGGGGATCTTAACCCTTAACTTGGTGTTGTCAGCACCACGCTCACCCAGTGAGCGAACCGGCCATCCGTATATGGGATCCGAACCCGGGGCCTTGGTGTTATCAGCACCGCACTCTCCCGAGTGAGCCACGGGCCGGCCCGACCTTACCCATCTTAACGCACCCCGTTAACCCCACGGTTTGGGACACTGCCAGCCCCACTCTGGCCCAGTGTTCCCATGTACACATAAAACTAAAAGACCCCTCCAAATATATTTGCCAGGCTCAGTATCCATTAACCACAACAGCCCTCCTCGGGTTAAGTCCCATCATTCAGGACCTATTAAAAAGGGGGTATCTCCGTCCCACTCACTCCCCTTTCAATACTCACATACTCGCTGTAAAAAAACCTAATGGCGCCTTTCGTCTCGTCCAAGATCTCCGCCTTGTTAACGCTGCTGTCATTCCCATTCACCCCCTTGTATCAAATCCATACACTCTTCTTTCCAAGGTCCCAGCGACCTCTACTCATTTCTCGGTTCTGGACTTAAAGGATGCCTTCTTTTCCGTACCCCTGGAAACCGATACTCAGGACATTTTTGCCTTCACATGGACTGACCCCCACTCCCGTCACTCTGAACAACTCACTTGGACGGTCCTGCCACAGGGATTTCGGGATAGCCCTCATATTTTCGGGCAGACCCTAGCACAGGACCTCAAATCTTTTCACTTAAACCATCCAGAGTCCACCTTATTACAATATGTGGACGATCTCCTTCTATGCAGTTCTTCATGGGAACAATCCCAAGCTGACACTGCCCATTTGCTTAACTTCCTAGCGGGTAGGGGATATCGAGTGTCCCCCACCAAGGCCCAAATCTCCTTACCGTCTGTAACCTACCTTGGTTTTCTCCTCTCCCCGGGAAAGAAGGAAATCACCCTGGACAGGAAACAGTTTCTTACTGACCAGCCCATCCCCAAAACCAAAACAGAGATCCTATCTTTCCTGGGTCTAGCCGGATATTTCAGAGCATGGATCCCCAATTTCTCTTTGCTAGCCTGACCTCTGTATAATATGAGTAAGGGTCCTCCTGAAGAACCTTTACTCTCCTCACCTCAGCGCCCTTTTCTCAAGCTTCGGCAGGCCCTTCTAACAGCCCCTGCACTTCATCTCCCTGATCTAACTAAACCCTTTTTCCTCTAAGATCATGAAAATACGGGACAAGCTCTAGGCGTCCTAGGACAGAATTATGGCCCCTCCTTTGCCCCCGTAGCATACCTATCAAAACAGTTGGACCCCACTGTACGAGGCTGGGCACCCTGTCTAAGAGCCCTGGCAGCGGGGCAGTTACTGCATAAGGAGGCATCCAAATTAACATTTGGGGCACCTCTCACCATTCTCTCACCACATCACCTCAAAGACCTCCTGACCTATAAGGCTCTCCAATCCCTCCCACCTTCCAGAATCCTAACCCTCCTATCCTCGTTTCTGGAAAATCCTGCCCTATCCTTCACTACCTGCCCACCCCTAAATCCGGCCACCCTACTGCCTATACCAGATTCCCCCAACACCCCTTTGCACAGCTGCATAGAAAGCCTTCAAAATTTCATACCTTACCGCTCTTCCATCACTGAGGGGCCCCTGTCTCACGCTGATCTCGCATGGTTCACGGATGGGTCCTCATTCAAGGAAGGAAACACTCATTACGCAGGTTATGCCATAGTCTCCCTTGATTCGGTTATAGAAGCCCAACCTTTACCCAAGGGTACTACCAACCAGCAGGCTGAACTTATCGCTGCCACGCGAGCCTGCGTTCTAGCTGAAGGAAAAACTCTTAACTTATACACTGACTCCAAATACGTCTTTCATATACTTCTCTCTCATGCCGCCATATGGAAAGAACGCGGTCTGCTTAACACCAAGGGTAACACAATCACCAACTCAGCTTTAATGTCCACATTAATTGAGGCATCCCATTTACCTTGTAAATTAGGAGTCATTCATTGCCGATCCCACCAGAGGGACGATTCCCCAATCACTTGTGGGAATTGTAAGGCTGACCTCGCCGCACGCACTGCGGCACGGCACCCACAGACACAAAACCAACTTCCCATTCTTCCATATGGCTCTCAAGGTTCACAGACACCCTCTCAGCCTCAACCGCCTAATGATGATAAGTCCTCTCTCTTTCGCTTGCTCCATGACCTGTTTCACTCTAGCCCCCAAGCTTTATCCCAGTTTTTACAAGCCTTCTTCTCAGTCACCCCATCTGACAAAGCCCTCTTACAAAAAATTTCCTCCTCATGCACAATCTGCCAGCGTACCAATCCTAACACCCCTCTCAAACCTGGGCCATACCCCTCCCACCAGGCCAGAGGTCTCACACCCGCGGCCGACTGGCAAGTCGATTTTACACACATGCCTTCTGTCCAGCTCCTCAAATACCTCTTGGTGTTTGTTGATACCTTTTCAGGATGGGTAGAGGTATTCCCAACATCCAATGAAAAGGCCTCCACCATAGCCCAGACTCTCCTTTCCCAAATCATCCCACGATTTGGGATGCCCACTTCCATTCAATCTGACAATGGACCTGAATTTACCGCCCAGGTAATACAGAAACTCTCCCAGTCACTCTCTCTCCCCTGGCACTTACATTGCCCTTACCAACCTCAGGCATCCGGAAAGGTAGAGAGAACCAACAGAACCTTAAAGGATATACTAACTAAATTGTCTCTGGAATTACACCTTGATTGGGTCCGTCTTCTACCTCTCGCTCTACTCAAGACCAGGGCTCTCCCAAAAAGGCCCTCCAATCTTTCCCCTTTTGAAGTCATGTATGGTAGGCCCCTCCTACCTCCGGGGATCACAGCGACTGAAGGACCCATACCACCCACCATGGCCTTACCCTTGCTCTCCCACCTTTGCACCAAATTATGGAAGTACCAGGACTGGCTACTTCCAGATCCGTCACTTTCCGGAAATAACCTTTCACTCAGCCCAGGCCAATTAGTATTCTACACTTCCCGGAACCCAAAACCCCCCTAACCCCTAAGTGGGAAGGCCCATGTCCTGTCATCCTTTGCACTCCAACTGCTGCTAAACTTGCCCTGCCAGGTAATCATGTTACTCCATGGATTCATATTTCCAGGCTGAAGCCTTACACTCAGGATCCGCCCTCGGCCACCGAGAACTCCAATAACAAGCTGCAAAAGAACTTAACACACCATTCTTTTAAGTGTATCCCTCATCCTACCGACCCTTTCAAACTCCGCCTATCCCAGACCTCAGCCTTACCCCCAATTCCGGAGACATGAACCTTCTCCTTGGCTTTTCATTTCACCCAGGGAGCTTTGAGACCCCTCTGCTAGCTCCCCAGGGTCACCCATTTACACCTGGCAACAGATCATTTCTGAAACACTCATCTTTCTTTCTCTCTCCCGGAAATTGTTTTCTCTCATGCGACTGCTCCTGGCGGCCGTCCCCTTAAACACTTCCCTTCCTCAACCATTTATAACCACACTGTCGCCCCACCAGGCTCTTTCTTCTGGTGCAATGGAACCCTCTCTACCTCCATCCTGCCTAATCTTACTGCCCCACGCCTTCTTGTCACCATCGTCCCTCAACTCTCTCTGTACACCAGTTCAGAACTGTTCCATCTTCTTCAACCCCCCTCAAGGCAAAAAAGGGCCACCTTCCTCCCGATCATGGTTGGTGTTTCCCTAACAACATCAGCGGTCGGAGCTGGCCTGTCGGGAGGAGCCTTAGGACACAGTTTATGGGTGGTCAAAGACATCAATGCTAAACTTGAAGGGGCTCTGACTTCCACTGCCGAATCTCTTTCCTTTCTACAGAGACAGATCACCTCTTTAGCTCAGGTCACCCTCCAAAACCGCAGAGCACTAGACCTCCTCACTGCAGAAAAAGGAGGTACTTCCATCTTCTACAGAGACAGATCACCTCTTTAGCTCAGGTCACCCTCCAAAACCGCAGAGCACTAGACCTCCTCACTGCAGAAAAAGGAGGTACTTCCATCTTCCTTAGGGAAGAATGCTGTTATTATATCAATGAATCTGGTCTAGTAGAAACAAACATCATCAAACTCACCGACTTGGCTTCCAGCCTACGAACCACATCCAGTTCTAACCCCTTTTCCTCCTTTATCTTAAGCCCTATCCTAACTTGGATTTGGCCCATTTTGGGACCTCTAATCATTATCCTCATAACCTGCCTTTTCTTGCCCTGTATCATTAGGTTTCTTCAAACCCAAGTGGGAAAAATCTCTAATCAGGCCTTTAACCAGCTTTTGCTTAGAAACTACCAGCTTCTAGGTACCGATGAACCCCCGCCTCATCTCGTGAGCGCCTCAGCTGATGCTGAAGAGACACCACCTTACAGAGGAAACGCATTCCTACACGCCCTTGCCACCGATGCCTGGCTGCTCCCTCCAGTCTCCAACTACGAACAAGTGCATATTCGACTTGTGGCTTCAAGGAACGTTTATGGACTTTTCCCCTTTTGAAATTACTTGTTTCTCCACCCTCCTTTGGGTTTTCATAATGGGTATTTATGTACCTTCCTCCCTTTGCCCACCCCACAATGCCCCAGTTCAGCAGGAAGTAGCTCGATGACTTCAACGTCCCCTTTCCTAAAACAAGAAAAAGGGAGGAATGTAAGAACCCAAATGCCCCAAGGGATCACACCCTGATCACCTGAGTCCTTCTCAGCCACACCCCATCATGGCGCTGGTTGCCCTTCTCTTCCGTACTCTCCTTCCCGCTGGCGCGAATCGCACACCAATCAGCTCACCCCAAGCCCCATGCGGTATGCTAAGTAGGGATTGTATTTTAAGCCAATCAGCCTTCCCTAAAAGCCCTATATATATGTGTGTGTGCTGCCTAATAAATGAGCTCTCTCCAGTGGATCGTCAACTGATGTCGACTCGTCCTTTCAGATTGAATGTCCCCCCAAACTCATTGAAGCTTGAATTGTGTCCCCCAAGTTTTATGTGTTAGAAACTTGGCCCCCAATGTGACTGTTAAGAGGGTGGGAAATCCTATTACAGTAATTGAAAGCTGGGGCCTTGAAGAGGTGATTAGATTGTAGGACAATGCCTTACTGAATTGATTAAAAATGGTGGTTATGAGCATGGTTCTGAGTGCTTTAAAAGAAGAGCACGTGGGAAGTTAGTTTCTCTCTGTCTCTGTTCTGCCATTTTCCTTGATCACTGTCACCACCATCAAGACCTTCACCAGCTGTGTTCTCAGGACTTTGGACTTAGCCTCAAAAACTGTACTCAATAAATTTCATTTTCTTTGTAAAATCACCCAATTCTGTGTATTTTATTATAAGCAACAGAAACAGACTAATACAGCCACCTACCCCACCCCCATTGGAAGAGCAGTGTGACTCTGGAGTCATTCACTAAATCAACAAATACTTATTAAGCACCTACTATGTTCCAGGCACTATTCTGGGCACTTGGGATGCATTAATGTACAAAACAGATGAAGCTATAGTTTAATAACAAAGCTAACATTTAATAATGATATTTATATTTTTATATGTAATAGCTAACACTTTGATAAGGTTTACAAAGTGTCAGACACTGTTCTGAGTGCTTTGAGGATAACTTGTCTAATTTTATTCTTCACAGTGAAAGGTTGATGTGAAGATTACATTTTACAGGTTAGGAAATAGGAATAGAAAGGTCAAAAGCTATGCCCGGGGCTACACAGAAAGTGGCAAAGCTGGGTTTCCAACCCAGGCAGCCTGGCTCCAAGTTCATACACTCCAGCGAACATTGCTTGCTCACTGCACAGTACATGCCATACTGTGTGTGCCATACTGTGTGTGCCATACTGTATGTGCCATACTGTATGGGGCAGACTGGGGAGAGGAGGATAAAAAAAGATCATGTCCCTGAACCACAGGACCTCTAGCCAAGGGGTGAGATGTGGGTGAGACACATGGGCCACACAGTGTACTCGGGTCAAATGTAGTAAGTGCTGTAAATGGTATCAAGGACTCTGGAAACCCTGCCAGGAGAGTAAGTCATCCTCAAGAGAGGTGGTAACCCTGAAGCCAGGCCTTGCAGGATAAGTAGGAGTTCACCAAGCAGCATGGGAGGAAAGGGTGTAATAGGCAGAAGGCATCTCAGATGAAGGCATGAGTAGGGAAGGGCACTCCTGGGGCAGAGTGACAGGCTCAAATTGTGACCTCTGAAAGGATACATCAAGTGGCTGTTTCTCCAGGCTTGTCTCTCTCAGTGGACCTCTCCTGAGTCACATAATGGGGGCCTCTCACTCCTCAGAAGTCTCCTTAGTTGACATCGCTGCTCCCAGCCCTCTCACCTTTCCCACAGTCCATTCCCTTTCGCCTCATCCTGTAGACAGCAGCGCTCTCCAAGTTTCTGTCTTCAGGGTTCTTTGCTTTTTCTGTGAAGCCCAAGATCCCAACTGCCGCCTGGTGTGAAATGCAGCCTGCAGACAGGCTTTGTTTGTTTGTTTGTTTAAAAGATGACTGGTCAGGGGATCTTAACCCTTGACTTGGTGTTGTCAGCACCACGCTCTCCCAAGTGAGCTAACCGGCCATCCCTATATAGGGATCTGAACCAGTGGCCTTGGTGTTGTCAGCATCACCCTCTAGCAGCTGGCCATCCCTGCAGGCATGTTTTGTGTGATCTGCATGTTGTTTTTAAGTTATGTGTTAAATTTCACATATTTCTAGTTGTCAACACTAAAAATAGGGAGATGTGCAAAAATTCAAACTTCTGGCTTTTCTTGAAAAGTGGAAGCTCTGGCCATCCTAGGTGCGTGTTCCTTCCTATAAGCCAAGAGTGAGCAAGCAAGAAGCTGCCACGATTAGCTGGGGCACACGCATATAGTTCACCACCATCTACTTTACTCCCTAATACTTCTGACATAGAAGCCAGTGTCAACTGACATTTATATAAAGTACTTCAGGCAATTTTTCTTAGAATAGAATTAAAAGGAAAGGAAAATATTTTTTCCCGTCAAAAGTAAAAAAAAATCTCAGCCGGGCCAGCGCGTGGCTCACTTGGGAGAGTGCGGTGCAGATAACACCAAGGCCACGGGTTCGGATCCCATATAGGGAGGGCCGGTTGGCTCACTGGCTGAGCTTGGTGCTGACAACACCAAGCCAAGGGTTGAAATCCCCTTACTGGTCATCTTTAAAAAAAAAAACAAAAAAAACCTCAGCCTTATAACACCAAGGTCATGGGTTCGGATCCTTAAACTGACCAGCCAGCCACACACACAAACACACACACACACACGCACACACACACACACCCAAAAAGCAAAACAAAGAAAGCCCCGGTTTTCAGGCCTCCAACTAGCCCCTGGAGGAGCTGGGTTTGTGACCAGTTCCCAGATGAGGGGTTCTTAACATCTTTTTGTGCCAGAGTCTAGTAAAATCTATGGACCACTTCTTAAAATAATATTCCATTTTTTTTTTTTTTTTTAAAGATGACCGTAAGGGGATCTTAACCCTTGACTGGCGTTGTCAGCACCACCATGCTCACCCAGTGAGCTAACTGGCCATCCCTATATGGGATCCGAACCCGTGGCCTTGGTGTTATCAGCACCACACTCTCCCGAGTGAGCCACGGGCCGGCCCTTAAAATAATATTTTTAAATGCATAAAACAAATTTTGTAAGAATACAAAAGAAACCAATTGAATGGAGATAGAGTTTCAAATTTTTCTTTGAAACATCTTTGTGAAATACTAATGCATTAGATGGTGCCATGGTGCTGCGGTTTGAATGTCCCCTCAAGCTCATGCTGGAACTTAATCCCCAATATGGTATTTGGGGGGGGTGCTTTTAAGAGGTGATTGGACCTTGAAGACTGTGCTCTCATGAATGGCTAACCCATTCATGGAGTACTGGGTTAATGGTTTAATGGGTTATCAGGGAGTAGACTGGGGGCTTTATAAAAAGAATAAGTGAGCATATGAAAATGCTCTTGCCATTCTTATCATGTGATGACCTGTGTCACCTAGGGACCCTGCAGAGAGTTTCCACCAAGAAGACTCTCACCAGATGTCCCGCCTTGACATTTGACTCACAGCCTCCAAACTGTAAGAATTACCCAGTTTCAAGTATTCTTTTTTTTCTTTTTTTTTAATAAAGATGTCCAGTAAGGGGATCTTAACCCTTGACTTGGTGTTGTCAGCACCACACTCTCCCAAGTGAGGTAACCAGCCATCCCTATACAGGGATCTGAACCAGTGGCCTTGGTGTTATCAGCACTACACTCTCCCAAGTGAGCCACGGGCCGGCCCTTCAGGTATTCTTTTGCAAGCAAAAGAAAACACAAATACAGCTGGCAAGTCTAATAAACTATCATAATTTTGAAGTAGAGTGGAATGTAAAAATATTTTAAGATATCTGCAACAACTGTGATATGATGTGAAAACTTCTGAGGTGACAGAGACCCAGGAACAGCTACTATTGCTCTAATTTGTTGCATACAGTCCGGAAATGCTAAATGTCAATTAAAGGTTAATGAAAATATATGTTTTTGTTGTTTTTTTTTTATTTTTGCAGGAGTGGCTGACCAGTTCGGGGATCCGAATCCATGACGTTAGTGTTTTAAGGCTGCACTGTAACCAACTGAGCTAACTGGCCAGCCTGAAAATGTAATGTTTTTCTGTCCAGGTTTGCGACCCCCCACAAGCTAAGAACTCTGGCTCTAGACCATCTCTTCCACATCACACCTTCAACTCCAAGGTATGTGTGTCTACCCTGACTCTCTTGAGCTCCAAGCCTATCTATTGATTATCTCCAGCCCAATTTTGTCAAGCAGATGCATCACACGAGACTGGAGGCAGTAACCAGGAGTGCAAAGTTCAAATGTTCTGGCCAGCACAGGAGTCTAAGCCTTTGGTTCTTCAGGGTTAGTTCTGGTGGAGGCTATAACATCCCTAGTATCAGTAATGTTGATGGCATGAGGCAATACTACTAGAATTTCCACTAGAAAAATCCCTTAACCTCTTATGTATTCCAGACTGGAAGCATCCAAGCTTGACTCCTTAATCCTCTCAGTGGTAGTTACCACCTATCATAATCCCTTTCTGCTTTTACTAAAGTGGATTATGCCATTTGCAACTAAGAACTCCAACTTATACCATTGTCATTGCAGTATTGTTTATGTACCTGGTTGACTTCATTATACAGCAAGTTTTTTCTATTTCAGCACTATTGGCATTTTGGGTCAGATAATTTTTTGTTATGGGGGGTTGTCCTGTGTATTGTAGGATGTTTGGCCTCTGCACACTAGATATTAGTAGCACTCCCCAGCTGTGATGACCAAAATTGTCTCTAGCACGGCCAAATATTCCTGGGAGGAGTTGGGCGCAAAATCGCCCAAGGTTGAGAACCACTGTGATACAGCTATACCATGAGATTTAAAAAAAAAAAAAAAAAAGAAGTGGATTTAAATGTATAGATGGGAAGACTATCCAATAATTAATTAAAAATAATTAATAGGGAAAGGAGGAGCAAGGTGCTGAACAATGTGTATAATAAACTACTATTGTGTTTTTTAAAGTGGGGGAGGAGAGTTACTGATATACATGTTTGTTTATGCATAAAAGATCTTTGGAAGAAGAAAAAACTAGTTATAGTTGTTATTTCGGAGGAAGGAATCAATCCAGGAAACTTGGGGTCAAGTTTGTGAAGGAAATTCACTTTCCCCTGGGTCCTCTTTTATATTTTGATTTTGTATCATGTGCACATATTGACCAATTCAACAAACAAATTGACTCTTTTTTTTTTTTTTTGGCAGCTGGCCAGTTCAGGGATCTGAACCTTTGACTTTGACGTTGCCAACACCACACCCTAGCCAACTGAGCGAACCCACCAGTCCTATAGTGACTCTTAAAAAGCAGCATAGCTTGGGCCGAGCCCGTGGCGCACTTGGGAGAGTGCGGTGCTGGGAGCGCAGCGTCGCTCCCGCCGTGGGTTCGGATCCTATATAGGAATGGCCGGTGCACTCACTGGCTGAGTACTGGTCACGAAAAAGACAAAAAAAAAAAAAAAAAAAAAAAAGCAGCATAGCTTGATAAGAGGATATTACAGGGTGGAACCACAAAGGACAACTGATTACTTTTGCAACGAGTAGGGTGGGATGGGTCAGCCTTCCTGAGGAGATGAGTTTACAATGTGGGTGAGGCATTTCTCAGCCCAAGGATGGCATGAACAGAGAGGAACAAGCTTGACAGAGAGCCCATCCTGACGGGCAATTTTTTAAAAAATTTTTATTGAATCAAAATTGATTATACATATTTCTGGGGTTCAACATTGAGATATATTGATCAAATCAATATTACTAGCATATATATTGTTACAAATCGTACTTATTCTTTATGCCCCTTGTCCAAACTCTCCCCTTCCCCCTCTTCTTCCCCCTCTCCCCCTTCTAATTACCCTAGATTTCTTCTCTCCCTCTGAAAGAATAATTGTTAAACTCTGTTGATTTGTTGCCTAGATGATCTGTCCAATGCTGAGAGGTGTGATCAGGTCCCCCAATATTATCACAGAGCAGTTGCTTCTTCTGTCACTCTGAAATGGGCTTCATGGAGAGAGACATCCTGTTTTCTTTGTCTCTGCTGGTGACTCTCCTTGTGTCAATGCACTCCCGTGGCTGGTGGACCATCTGCATGGTGGTTGTGGTGTCTAGCTGCTTTCACAGCAGCCATGGTTATTGTGGTGGCTGTGGTGGGCCACCCACATGGAGATGATGTTTTTGGCATGCTCCTTGGTGCTGGCAGTGTGCCTGCAGGTGGAGAGTATCTGAACCCCAGCTCCATACCTCAGGTCCCCAGGTGGGCCCCGAGGCGCTGGTGTGGTGTGCCTGGTTGTGGGATGGGGGTCCATTCCCCAGCTCCAAGCCTCAGGTACCTGGGCGGGTGCTGAGGCTCTGGCCATGTGAGTGGTTGTGGGGGGGGGTCCTGCCCCTGGCTCCATGCCTCATGTCCCCTGGCGGGCCCCAAGGCATTGGTGGCGTGCCTGGGCCAGAACTAATTTTTTGTCTTTGCTTACTTCTAACTCAGGGGAACTTCCTGTGGGAACCAGTACTTGAGCTGTGTGGTTGAGCTAAATTGCTGCTTTGCAGCAGTTTCCCCAGGGAAGGCTTTGTGTGCAGCTCAGGGTTTAATGGTTGACCTTATAGGTACTTCCAGCTCTCCAGAGACCCGGTGGATCTGTGTTTTGTAGAATCTCTAATCTGGGCCTGAATCTTTTCATCAAACTGCACCCCATGCAATTCTGCATTCCTGACCAGTCTCCTCTGAGTGGTCCTGCACTGATTGGGGGGCGGGTCGGCTGTCCTTGCTGTGTCCCAGTGTTCTCCTGGTGGGCCCGTCTCCCCCACTGCCTGTGCTCCAGACACTTCCCATGGGACGGGCCCTGTACCGGTCCCTTGCGTTGACTCACCGGCTTCTGAATGGCTCCCTTTTTCAGCTGTTCTGGCTCCTCACTCCTACGAGAGTCCACCCTATATGTTCCCTATAGGGAACCCTATAGTGGTTGATGGAGTTTGGATGTGTTGTCCCCTCCAAAACTCATGTGGAAATTTGATCCCCAATGTGGCAGTGTTGGAAACTGATTGAGTCATGGGGGTGGATCCCTCATAGATGGATTAATGCTCTCCCTGGGGGAGGAGGGAGTAATGAGTGAGTTCTTGCTCTATTAGTTCCCGTGAGAGCTGATTGTTTAAAGGACCCTGGCACCTCCTCTTGTTTTCTCTCACTTGCTTCCTCTTGCCATGTGATCTGCTTGTACCTGCTGGCTGCCTGCCACTTTCCCGCCATGAGTAGAAACAGCCTGAGGCCCATGCCAGATGCAGCTGTCCCAGAATCGTAAGACAAATAAACTTCTCTTTTTAATAAATCACCCAGTCTCAGGTATTTCTGTTACAGCAACACAAAATGGACTAAAACAGTTATCTTGCTGTCCTGGGGGCCACCAAAGTCCTCTTCTCTGCTGCCTCCAAGTAACTCCATCTAAAGGACACAGCTGTGGCTTCTGCCAATTCCTGCTCCAAGTGCTCCAACTTTAAAGCAGCCGCAGACTGAACACTCAGGAGCATTTCTTCTTTCTCTCATCGTGGTTTCTCCCACCTTCATGAACTCTGTAGGTCTCTCCTCCCCTTCCCCTGAGCTCCAGGGGCCCCAGCTTGGCTGATGTTACATTTTTATAGTTGTAAATTGGTTGATTTGTGAGAAAAAGTGATGCTGGGGACAGTCTATTCTGCCATTTTGACTGGAACTCCTGACAGGCATTTTAGCTGGGTGCTTGCAGAAGGGCGTTGGAGGAAAGACAGGCATGACCCTCTTCTCAGGAGTATTCACTGGCCTAAAGAACAGTGTGGAGGGATGGTGAGAGTATAGGTTTGGCCAGATCCAGCCCACCTGGAGCCTACAGCAAATCTTTTGCAAATGAGAAAAAGAAAATCCCTTCCTCCAGGCAGACACAGGCTTTGCAAGGCCCAAGGCTTGGGGAAGAGAGCAGGGACTGGATTTCACTCAGCTCCAACTCAGTCCTCAGCAGAGGACTTCATGCAGGGCAAAAGACACACAGTCCTAAGCAGAGTCCCTGAGATACAAGACAGCCCCTGAGGTTCAAAGAAAGCGACCTCAGAGGTCTGCTGTGAATAGTAAATGATATTTCCATCTGCAAGTCACCCTTAACTGGGCCTGGAAAATAGTAGTCATGAATAAAAGTCCTTTTTTCTCTCACCCGTCATTCAAGATGTACTATTTCAGGCAAGAAATAATTGCTTTATTATTTCCTTGGGCAGCGCCCAGGACAGGAAGTGCCCCTGCCTGCATGGGGCCACCTCAGGCTTTGTGTCCCTTTGAGAGGTTGTCATGGTAAACAGAACTGGGAAAGTAAATGCCAGGCAGACAATTGGCTTGCACTGAGAAAAGACCTGCTTAGACCAGCTAGAAAAGGGCCACACAGTTCACTGGGTCTGAGCGAGAAAAGTCTCCCAGGAGGTAGTGCCAGGAGAAAGGAAAAGGGCTCGGGGCAAGGAGTGGAAATTGTCTCATCCTTGTGCCAGGTCCACTTCACAAGTAACACAAGGCTCTGTTTGCGTTTCCACGACATTGCCTGTTTCAAGGGTTCAGGGATCCCAGGTCTCTAGCTCTAAAGAAACAGGGGAAGGGAGAAGGGCTGAGGGAAGGGTAGCAGTGCAGGGCTTCCTGACAAATATGCAAAAGAATCTGAAGACAATTGGTTATGCTTGACCCTGCAAGGAGATCTGAGCCCTAACATGCCAACATGTATATATATATACACACACCTAACATATATACATACACACACACACACACACACACACACACTTTTTTTCAGATTTATTTGCAAATTTTGACAGGAAGATACATGTAAAACTACTGAGAAGTGTTCTCCTGACTTTCTCTGTTGGGCAACTAAAAAGAAAATTACACATATTAAAAAAAAAAAAAAAAGGTACTTGCCAGCCTCCAAACAAAAACATTAAACCTGAGTCTATGAAAAAAGAAAAAATTTAAAACTGGGTGTCTCAAGAGAACTCTCTATGGGCTGCCACAAAAAATAAATAAATAAATAAAAACAAGGGAACTGTCTAAAGCAGCACAATCCACTTACGTAATTTAAATTTTATAGAAGGTACATATTAAAAACTAAAATTAATCTTTGAGATATTTTACATTCTTTTTTTTTTTTTCAGACTAAGTCTTCAAAATCTGATGAGTCACCAAGATGAGCCTGGCTAGCTGTACACACCAAGAATGCATAGACAGACAGACAGACAGAAACACACCAAGAAGAGCATCTCTTGGAATCTCCATGATGGACTTTCCTGTTTCCACCTGAGCAGCTTTTTATTGTGTTTTTTTGTCATGTGTACGTGTGTGTGTGTCAAGAATTTTACTCTAAGGCTCCTGCCTGTTAGCTGATTATAAACCAGAGAAGTTAACAATTCTTTCCTTTCTTTAGTGAAAGCTTCATACAAAATAACTTTGAAAGTTTTGCCTTAAGAAATAAAAAGCCTAGGCTGGCCGGTCGGCTCAGTTGGTTAGAGTGTGATGCTGATAATACCAAGATCCAGGGATCAATCCCTGTACTGGCTAGCCACCAAACAAACAAAAACAAAAACAAAAGCCTGTAAAAAATACAGCAAAATAAAACTGGGTGATTTGCTTCTCATTTGAGGGGTTTTCTTACCTGATGATGCTTACTGAAATAGGAAGACATTTTTATTGGTAAATTTGGCTTTAGCAATTTTTAGGTGAAGATGTATTTCTTCTCTGTGGTGAGAAGAATGCATCATCACATCACCTAAAAACCTAACCACCACAGAGAGTAAAATTGAAGATACAGGCATGTTTTATTTTAGTCCATGTGGAAAAATAACATGGTTCTTTGCACAACATAATTGTTACCTGCTACTTTTTCCATGGTTGATGATAGGCAAAACCCTCTGGGCCAGTACCAAAATTGTGTGGAAACTTGCTGATACATAGCAAATATATTTAAATGTGGTGGGTTTATGGGGTCGTAATTCACCTGGGTTTTTATGTTTCAGAACTTTCTTTTTCTGGTCCAAGACAAGTAGTGTTTACATTGAAATGGTTCAAATAAAGTCACAGGGTGAGAGTTTTCCTGTGTAATCTTGAATTCATTATATAACTCTTGTTCAGTGGTGTTACCTAAGGAATGTAATAACCATTTGAATATACCCAAGGACCACAGAGTCATTGAAATTTATCAGGAAAACCTCAGGATCTTGGAAACCTTTGTTCCAGCTTTTATTTAAGCTATTTAATTATTTCCAAAAGCAAATAGATGTGCAGATCCTGCTTCACCTAAAAATTCTTGATAATTCAGACTTTTACTTTAGCCTCTAACACTTCTGGGGAATAGGACCTTTAATTTATTTTAATTTATTTTATTTTATGTTATTTTGGCAGTTGGCCAGTAAGGGGATCTGAACCCTTGACCTGAGTGTCATAACACCGTGTTCTAACCAGCTGAGCTAACCAGCCAGCCCGACCTTTAACTTTTAATCTCATTCCCCCGAAAACTCTACATCTCACAAAAAGAGGCCAGAGGGCAAATATGCACAAGCCTAAAGACACATGTTCTGATGTTGGAGAGTGGGTAAACCTGGAGAATCTTCACATAGAAACTGTAAAATGAAATACAGTGATGTAAGTATTCTCCCCCATGTAGGGAAGGCCTCCTGTAACGGAGAAATTCTACGATTTTGCAAATGGGACTATATATAAATGGTTCTGACAGCAGGGACTCCAGTTGATGCTGGGGACCTCATGGCTGTGTCTCAGGTGTTGTCTGGGAACACCACTGGGACCAGCACACTGTGGAGGCTTTCTCAGGATGAATGGGTGCTGTGGTTTGAACATGTCTCCTGTGTGTTGGAAACTTGCTCCCCAATGCAGTTCTGAGAGGTGGGATGTCTGGAAGTTGATTGGGCCATGAGAGCTCTGCTCTCATGAATGGATTAAGGGGTTATTGAGGGGGGTGGGTTAGTTATTGCAAAAGTGGGACTGTTGTAAAAGTGAGTTTGACAGTCTCTCGTGAGTCCCCTCACTATGTGATGGTATGGGCCACCTTGGGACTCTTCAGAGAGTCCCCACCAGCAAGAAAGCCTTCACCAGATGTCGCCCCTAGACCTTGGACTTCCCAGCCTCCAGAACTGTAAGAAATAAGTTTCTTTTATTTATAAATTATCTAGTCTCAGACATTCATTTAGAGCAACAGAAAATGGACTAAGACAGTCAGCTATCAAGGGAGCCAACCCAATTCCAAAACCAAAATACAACGTGGATGATCCTCTGTAGAGAACAATGACAAATACCAGCTCATTGGAGAGGAAGTCCAGTCAGGGTCCCCAGCAGAGAGCCATCCCCTCCAATACCCTGACCAGCCCAGCCTGATTCAATTGCCCTGGACCAAGAACCAGCCAGGGAGGTGAGGTTGTGTTTTTCAAAATGGTTGAGAGTATGAGATTAGAGAAAGCAATCAGGGATCTGTTTCTGAGGAGTTTGTGTTTTATTATGAGCCTTGAGCAGTCACAGACTTTTAAGCAGGGGCAAACAATTTTTAAATTTGACTTAATATACTGGCCAGCTGCCAAAAGAATAGATAGATAGATAGATAGATAGATAGATAGATAGATAGATAGATAGATAGATAGATAGATAGATAGATAAATTTGACTTAAGAGCAGCTGAGGCCCCACTCCTGTGGATCAGGGGAGTAGATAGGAGGGTTATTGTAAGCTGGGCAAATAATCTAGAGCAGTTGCTGTCCAACAGGACTTTCTGCAAAGATGGAAATGTTCTATACCTATGCTGTTTAGTACGGTGGCCAGTAGCCATATGTTGCATTTAAGCATTTGAGATGTGATTAGTTTTGGGCTGGCCAGTTAGCTCAGTTGGCTAGAGCAAAGCTTTGTAACACCAAGGTTGAGGGTTCAGACCCCATACCAGCCAGGCACCAAAAAAAAAAAAAAAAATGTGGTTAGTGTGACTAAGGAACTGAATTTTAAAACCTATTTAATTTAAATTAATTTAAATAGCACATGTGGTTAGTGACCTCTGTAATGGAAATACAAGCCTGGAAGTCCAGCACACATAGCTTCAGTCCCTTGGAAGCTCTTGAGATTCCATGTGAGACTCTCAATACCCTTATGATGGTGTCCCCTGTGTTTTTTTCTTTTTGTTTTTGTTTTTTAAAGATGACCGGTAAGGGGATATTAACCCTTGACTTGGTGTTGTCAGCACCACACTCTCCCAAGTGAGCTAACCGTCCATCCCTATATAGGGATCCGAACCTGTGGCCTTGGTGTTATCAGCACCACACTGTCCCAAGTGAGCCATGGGCCGGCCCTCCCCTGTGTTTAAATAAGGTAATCTGAGTGGGTGTCTGTTATTACCTAAGCTCCCTTCTTCATACACACTCTTCTTATGACATTTGGAATTCAGGAAACACAAACAAGCTACAGGAGACATATCTGCTGTGGCGTGAGTACCAGAGGTCCCAATGCTCCACCCCTCACATCGACCACAGGGGTCCAGAGATCTTCCTGAGCTCAGGCCTCCAAGTCAGGTTCACAGACCTTGTTGCCTCCAGCCATGACTCAAACCCGAGTCCTCAGCCCCCCTCTCTCTTGGCCTCCTCTCTCACCCCCAGGAGGGGCATCTCGCTTAAAGTGAGGTACACTTGACGCAGGGCAGCTCATTTGAGACCAAAGCGCTGAGTCCTGGGGCAATTTCTGGTTCCAAAAGGCCACAGCTGCCCAGGGGCTATATTGAGGAAAAGGCTGGGAGGTGCAGGTGGTGACCTGGTGCCAGCCTAGTTCCTGAGACCACAGGATGGGGTAGCAGGTGAGGGTGTCTGCCAGTGTGAAACAGGAGGGGGAGCAGTTACTCTTCCTGCCACAAGCAGGTGTCTTAATCATACCAGTCAAGAGTGGAGTCAGTATGTCCCCAACTTTTATCCAGTCTCTCAAATATTCCTACTCAGAGGGTCACCGCATTGAGTAACGTGGAGTGTTCATTTTATCCCCTAACCCCAGTTATTTGGAAACACACCCCAGAAACTCACTCTTCCAAGCACAGAGGCAACAACACAGTAACTTAGCAAGATGGTGATGATTTTATGGTCAAAGGAATAGGGTTGCCAGATTTAGCAAATAAAAATACAGGATGTCCAATTAAACATGAATTTCAGATAAACACAATTTTTTTAGTATGAGTATGTCCCAAATATTTCATGGGACATAGTTATATTTTTTAAAAGTTTATCATTTATCCGAAATTCAAATTTAACTGAGCACCCCTACAAAGGGTTACACCTGTTTTAACAGCCGTTGTTTGTTTGCTTGTTTTTTTATTAATCTTTTGGGGTTTTTGGTGTGTGTAACTGGCTAGTACAGGGATCCGAATCTGTGACCATGGTATTATAAGGCTGTGCTGTAACCAGATGAGCGAACTGACCATCCCTACACCTGTTTTAACAGTTTTACAAATTAAACAGTTTCACAAATTAAAATGCTCACAGCTTTGCTCTGTGGTGACACCCATTCTGGTGCACAGTACAGCAGACACCCCCGATTATTTTCTGAGGAGACATGTGGCCCTGTACACAAGATCTTCCACAGAACACCCCTGAAAAGAAGCAGTGACTCCCAGTTTCTGGGCACAGCCTTTTCACAAGGAGATACAGCACTGCCCAGCGTAGCTGATAGCTAGCATGTGTGGCTCTGCCCCTAACCTGTGAAACCATCTCATATTACTTCTGTTCAGCACCTTTCAAAAGCTTGGCTAAAGGACACTACTTTTTTAAGGATTATCTGAAGAATGCCCTTTTTTCTAGGTCAGTGATAATCAACTTTTTGGTGAGAAGGCCAATTCAGAAAAAAGTAACCCATTACCAAAATTTTTTAAAAGAAATTCTCTCTTTTATCAGGAAATTTAATATCAACGACTTTGCTTAAGCATGTTTTTATTGTTTTTCCAAATGCTAAAGGGTTGCATTATCTTGGCTAAACTTTCAGAAACTACACAACATGCATGCCTGGTGTATCTGATGTAATGCTGTACCTCTTACCAACATTTTTGATTAAGGAAAGCATTTTTGGAGCTGGATCATTTGGTTTTTCCTTAACTGACCCTGGAATCCATTTAACTGCAAAATTTGTTTTGTTTCTTTTTATTCAGGCGGAACAGCCATACAGTAAAGTGCATAAAATGTACTAATTTTAAGGGTACAGCTCAATGAAATTTTGCCTTTGTGTATATACCCGTATGACCACCACCTAGATCAGAATATAGAACTTTCTTGCATTCCAGCAAGTTCCTCTGTGCTCCTTCCCAGTCAATACTTAACTGGAGGTAACCACTATTATGGCTTCTACCAACATTGATTAATTTTGCTTGTTCATAATTTGCATATAATTGGAATCATGCAGTATGATATTATATTCTTTGTACATCATTTCTGTGAGATTTATCCATGTTGCTGCACATACTGGTAATTCATTCTTTTTCATTGCTGTATAGTATTCCATTGTATGGACATACAACAATTTTCCTGTTACTGGACATTTATGTCCTGCATTTTGGCTCTTGTGAATAAGTTGCTATGAACACTATGCTGTGCTGGCCAGTTAGCTCACTAGGGTAGAGCATTCTGCTGATAACACCAAGGTTAAGGGTTCAGATCCCCATACCAGCCAGCTGAAAAAAATATAAATAAACATGAACACTATGCTATGCACATATCTTTTGGCTCACTCACTTCTCTTGGGTCTATACCTAGGAGTTTGATTATCGTGTCATAATATAGGTATATGTTTACCTTTAGTCTATTACTGCCAGATTGTTATGGCAATTTACAGTCCCTCTCCGCCTCCCAGCAATGTATCAGAATTTCACTAGCTCTGCATCCTCACCAACATTTGGTGTTGTCAGCCTTTTTAATTTTAGCCATTCTGGTCAGTGGTTTATTTTATTTTTATTTTTTTATCTTTTTGGTGGGTGGTTTAAATTTGCATTTCTCTCAGGTGATTTTGCACAATTTTTCATATGCTTATTGATAATGTGGGTATCTTCTTTTTTTAATTTTTTTTTTTTTTTTTTAAAGATGACCGGTAAGTGGATCTTAACCTCTGATTTGGTGTTGTCAGCACCACACTCTCCCAAGTGAGCTAACCGGCCATCCCTATATAGGGATCTGAACCCATGTCCTTGGTGCCATCAGCACCACACTCTCCCAAGTGAGCCACGGGCCGGCCCTTACTTTTTATTTTTATTTTTTTGGTAGCTGGCCAGTATGGGGATCCAAACCCTTGACCCTGGTATTATGACACCACGTTCTAACCAACTGAGTAACTGGCCAGCACCCAGTATCTTCTTTTTGTGAAGCCGGTGGTAGCTCCTCTCCAAAGATGACCTCAAGTGAACCATGCCTCCTACTATTCATGCCCTTTGTAGTCCCTTCCTTCATTGAATCTGGGCTGGGCTGTGACTCACTTTACCCAATAGAATGCTACAGAAGTGATGCTGTGTAGTTCCAGGCCTGAGCCATAAGAAGGCATGGAAGCTTCTGCTTTTGAACTGTCAGGAGTGTTGAGCCACCAGTGGGAAGTTTAGCCACCCTGCTGGAGAGACCATGCAGAGTGACCACACAGAGAGGAGAGGTGTTGAGACTACACGGAGCAGAGAGGCCCCACCATCCCAGCTGCATCTGACTGCAACCACATGAGAGACACTGAGGAAGACCAGCAGAAGAACCACCCCCTGAAACCTAGTCACCCCACAAAACCATAGAAGATAATAAAATGGATTTTGTATTAAGTCACTAGGTTTGGGGGTGGTTTATTACATAGCAATAGATAACTGAAACAATGTCTTTTGCCCTTTCTTTAAAATTGAATTGTCTGTCTTTTTCTTAGTACTTCTTAATTAAGGATTCTTTTTTTTTTTTTTTTTTTAGCAGCTGGCCTGTACAGGGATCCAAATCCTTGACCTTTGTGTTATAACACCATGCTCTAACCAACTGAGCTAACAGGCCATACCCCACTGAGGACTCTTTAAAACAAGAGTTTTTCCATTGCAAATAAGACATAATCACATCAATCCACTCACTTTCAAACACAGGATTTTCATCAGCTATTTTTCATTTTTTGGTGGCAGCCACAGCTAATGTTAACTTCTGTTCATAAACATCAATACTCATTCCCATGTATGTACATTAGCTGTTCCATAAACCATCCTTCTGTCCACACCCTGCCCCCAGCCACCACCCACCTACACTGAACCAATACTCATTCACAGTCAGCAGGCCAAGACATACCAGAGCAGAAGGAGGCCAACGGTGGCCCCAATGGAGCCTCAATTTCCCCATGTGAATATGACAGATTTCCTAAAATTTGATCTCAGGACACATTGGGAAGACAGGAGGTATAGTAGCCACCACTTCTCTGGCTATGGTAGGCAGAATAATGGCTCCCAAAGATGTCCACACCCTGATCCCCTGAATCTGTGAGTATTTTACCTTACATGGCAAAAGGGAATTTGCAGGTGTGATTAGGGTATGGACTTCGAGACAGGTGAATTATCCAACGTAAGCCCAGTATAATCCCATGAATCCTTAAAATCACAGCACCTTTCCCAGTTTTGGTCAGAGAGAAAGATGTAAAGACAAAAGAAGGGTCAGGGAGAAGCAACGTTGCTGGCTCTGAAGATGGAGGAAGAGGGCCCGGAGCCAGGAAATAAGAGCAGACTCCAGAAGCCAGCAAAAGCAAAAATGGAGCCTTCCCTGTGGCCTCCAGGAAGGAACACAGCCCTCTTGACGCCTTGATTTGAGCCCAGTGAGACCCATGTCAGACTTAGACTCCTCAAAACTGAAAGATAATAAACTTGTGTTGGTTTAAGCCACTAAGTGAATGGTAATTTGTTACATCAGCAATAGAAAATGAGTACACTTGCTGATCTGTAATTTCCCCTTCCCTAATCAGACCAGCAGAGAACTGTGTGTGTATCACCTTTCTTACCCAGAGGCACCCCCCACATATAATTATTTTATTGACTATAGTTTAAATATGGAGTCATTGGCTGACATTAAGCAGCACTATTAAAATCCTTATAAAACTGTTTGCTGCTTTTGCCATGATGATGTTTTTGAGGGAGATTTCATACACCAAATGTCATCTCCGTGAGGACTCACAGGAGAAATTTATTTTCTGTCCTTGTACCTGGAAGAGAGAGACTTTTGCTTGTGTTTTCCTCTTTGCATTTGCTGCTAGGAGGCTTAGAGAGCACTGACTCTCAAGCAAGAACATCTTGGGGTGGCAGGAATACCTGAATCACCCAGGAAGCTTTTATAAACTGCACTTGCACCTACCAGAAATTCCAACCCGTCTCTCTAGAGGATAACATTCCCCATCCTAACACAGTATCCATTGCTTTGGTGGGCCACCATACTATCTAGAGGAGCAAGTCCGATTCCTCAGGTTTGATGGTTTGGGGAAAGTGCTAAGGATCATTGTCTTAGTGTGGCAGTTCTCAAACATGATCTGGGAACTTTAGAAAGGGTCCCCAAGACCCTTCCAAGGGATACCCAAGGCCAAAACTACTTTTATAATAGTGTCCAGTGTACAATGTAGGTTTCCAGAGGCTACATAACATGTAATATCACACCAGGCTGGATGCAGAAGTAGATATGAGAATCTATCCATATTCTATTAATCAGGACATTAAAGAAATCTGCAAAAATGTAAAACAATGCCACTCTTCTCTCTAGTTTTTGTTTGGAAAATATAGTTACTTTTCATAAACATATAATGGATTTATTTTTTAATGAATTAATAAATACTCTAAATATTTCTCAGTTGTTATTTTGTTTTGTTTTTGCCCCTGGTGGCTGTATGGTAAGGGGATCCGAACCCTTGACCTCGGTGTTGTAGCACTGTGCTCTAACCAACTGAGCTAGCTGGCCAGCTCTTCCTTACCTCATTTTTCTGAGCATTTGTTGAATGATTGGTTCTTTATCCTTTGAGGGGCAAATGCCTACACAAGCAGTAGGTTAAAAGAGTTCCTGAGGAGACTTGACAACCCCAGGACTGTGTTAACAAGTCTGCAGATGTTATCCCTACGCTCACCTTCATCACTCACCATGCACTAGCTAAGGCAGGCAAGATCATCAGTTGAATCCAGTCAACTGTTGGGTCCCTGTATTTGCATGTTCTCCCTACTGTTCCTTCTCCCTCACTCCTGCCACCCTGGGATGGCACCTCGGCTTTGCAAGGCCTCTGTTTCCTAGGAAACTAGATGAATAGAGTAATATTATTAGCTTACACTGTTGGTAAGAAAATAGGTTTACATGTGCAGATATGCTTTGATTGACCCATTTCCATTCTCCACCCTGCTACATCCTGATTTGTTCCCCCAGAGAGTGATCTTTATGGATCATGTCACAGGCTGCCTTGCACTCTGTCTTCTGGAAGATATCAGACAGTAAGAGGAGCTGGTAGGTGACCAGAGGATGGGAGGAGTGAGAAGGGGTCTCGGCTGCATTTCTGCATTGAAGGCCGTGGCTCCTGTCAGCTGCCTCCATCCCATGGCTACAGCTCTGTCTGGGTGCTAGTAACTGCTTCCTCTCTTTGTCTCTTCAGGCCAACAGGTTGGCAAGGCTCTCCACTGTCACCAGCCCCAGTGTGCTTCACCATCCCTTGATTTCCCTTAACCCTGCTGCACCTCTGTGCAGTGAACAGTTCCTTCACTAAACTCCTCAGTTCCTCTTGGAGAAGCCATAGGTTTCTTCAGTAGGCTCTCACTGTTACACACTGAGAGGTTGAGTGACTTCCCTAAGGTCACACAAACAGTAAGTGAAGGCCACCTGAGGGTACTCACTCTAACACAGAGAAAGGCGGAGTCTTTCTTGGCCTTGCCAGCCTGCCCAGCCCCCTCTTAGAATCCCCGTGCCCTACCCAACATGCCAGAATCTGTGATCCTTTTGTTGGGATGGGATTGAATTCCCTGGGGCTCCTGTCCCGGACCTGGCCAGCAAATCTAGTAACTAGAGCTGTGTGAGAAGAAAAGGCCAAGCCATTGGGGCAGCCGCACCCCAAACAGAGGTAAGGTCTCAGGTGAGTCACGCCAGTGAGGGGCCACCTCCCCTGTCCAATGGTCACCCCAACCCTGCTTCACCAAGGACCCAGAACACTGGCCTCCCAGCCCCTGGTTGTCTTTTTCTTTGGACTTGGCCCACAGACTTCTCCACTCCTCCCTCCCCCACCCAACAGGTGTCCTGGAGCTAGGACATCTATCCCCCCGCCCCCTCCCTGGGCCTCAGAGATGTGAGATGAGCACAGGGCCCAGGGTGGGGCCTTCAGGCTCCCTATTTCCCTCTTCCAGCCCCAGATCCTCTCAGATTCCCAGAGATGGGCTCCAGCCAGGGAGGGTGGGGCTGCTTTTGGGACCATTGAGAGTCACTGACTGCCTTAGGCAGTGACAGAGCTGTGGTAGGGAACACACCTTCACTCACCTCTGTGGCTCCAGCTGACTCTAGTGTGCCATGTCCCAGCACCTGCTCCTCTCACTTGTGATCCTCGGTAACCTCAGGGAACAGGGGAGAGCTGCAAGAGGCCTGGGTCCTAGCTTCCGGGGAGCCAAAAAACAGGATTTCTGTGTTTTGTGTGGGGAGTGAGGTGTCACAGGAGGAAGGGGGGGATGTCCAAAGGAGGAGGTGAGTGAGGCATCAGGAGGGAGAGGAACAGGGTATCAGAGGAGGGAGGAAGAAGGCGTGGGTGCCACAGGGAGATAGAATAGCTGCAAAGCTGGGGGGAGAGAGTCAGGGAGGGCCCATAGTAAGTGCACTTCTCCAGCTTCTTCCTGTCTCCCTCTGTCTTTCCAGCCATCAGTCCCATCCCAGGAGCCTTACAGGACACAGGTAAGGCAACTGGACTGTGGGAAATTCATGTGCAGAGGCAGAAAAGATAGGAGTGATAGTATGGGCACCGCAGGAGCTCTGAAAGGACAGGGAGTTGGGAAGGTAGGGGTGGGAGGTGGAGAGAAGATGGGAGCTGGGCAGGGTCAGGGGCTGGCGGTCACCAGTGTCTTCCTCTCTATCCTCTGGCTCCCAGCTGTCAGTCCTACCCAAGAGGAACCTGAAGATCTGGGTAAGGAAGAGGACTGGGCGTCCTCAGATCTGAAAGGAGGTTAAGGCTGGCTAGGCCATGATGGAGGTGGAAATGAGCAGAAATGTAGACGTGCCTAGGTCCCCTATGTTCATTGTTCAGAGGGGCAACCCTAAGCGGGTGGAGGACGGGCTTTGTCCGGAGTTACCTGGGCTTCTGGAGAGAGGGACGGGAGGCGGGCTTGGACCTCCAGTGTTCCCCGCTGCAGACTGCGGGCGCCCTGAACCCTCTGCCCGCATCATGGGGGGTTCGGACGCGCAGCCCGGCACCTGGCCGTGGCAAGTGAGCCTGCATCGGGGCGGGGGGCACATCTGCGGGGGCTCCCTCATCGCCCCCTCCTGGGTCCTCTCAGCTGCTCACTGTTTCGTGACGTGAGTATCCGCCCTGGTCCAGCCCCTCCTTCAAAGGCCAACCCCGCCCCGCCACTTGCCCCCCCCCTGCTTGTCCCCCCAAGTCCACAAGGCTGATTTGGTGCCGAGCTGCCCCCGCTTCCCCTCCCTGTCCCCTACGCTAGGTGCTCTGCGAGCCACTATGATTCTGGGTGGAGTGAGGCCCCCAGCAGACTCGTCCCCACTCCACTAAATATCCGAGTCTGAATCCACGGCCCCGATCACGACCTCCAAATCGGATTCGCCCCTCTTTTAGGAGTCTCGGCCCCAAATCTGGATCTGACTCGGCTCCTCTGGGTTCCTGCCGACCCCACCTCCTCCTCGGGCTCTGAATCCCCATCCCCACGAGGGTCTGCCCCCTCCGTAGGGTCACTCTAATCCCCTCCCGCCCCGGCCCGGCGCAGGAACGGGACCCTGGAACCCGCGGCCGAGTGGTCGGCGCTGCTGGGCGCGCACTCGCAGGACGGGACCCCGGACGGTGCGCACGTGCGCGCGGTGGCCGCCATCCTGGTGCCGGACAACTACAGCCGCGTGGAGCGGGGCGCCGACCTGGCCCTGCTGCGCCTGGCCGCGCCCGCCAAGCTGGGCCCAGCCGTGCGGCCCGTCTGCCTGCCGCGCGCCTCGCACCGCTTCGCTCACGGCACAGCTTGCTGGGCCACTGGCTGGGGCGACATCCAGGAGGCGGGTGAGGGGGCGGGGCGCGGCCGCGGAGGTGGGACATCGCGGGGGGCCTGAAACCCGGGCCCCTGGGCTAGCCCGCGGGTCAACCCCGCTCGCATCTCCAGCTACAGTCCTCTCCGGGGATCTTAAACGGAGACACTGAATCACATGCACACACCCATTACCTCCTCACCTTTCCTTCCAGTGTTTTCCTTCCCGGATTTAAGATCCGATTAGCGTTCCCATCCCAGCTCTGCTATTTCAGACAAAGCACTTCGGCCAGTCATTGCCTGCTCTGTAGAATGAGGAAAATAGGGGTGCCCACTTCATGAGGTTGTTGGGCGAATTAAGTGAGAAAATACAGGTAAAGCTTATAGCACAGTGCCTAGCATAGCAGTAATGAATGCATTTTAGATATTTTTCCTTTAGGTAATCTATGTGAATGCACTAAGCTCAGCACTTGGCATACAGCAGGAGTTCAGCAAATGTCAGTTTCTGCCCTCCTTCCCTCCCGTCCCACTTCCTCCCATTCTATCCACCCCCTGCTCATCTCTCTAACTCCCCACCTCCTGTCTTCTCCCTGCTCATCCTCATTCTTCACTCTTTTTGCTCAAGATATTTCTTAAGCACCTTTTATGTGCCAGGCAGTGTGTTAGGCATTAGAGATACACTGGTGAACGTAAAAAGCAAAAACTCTGCCTTCTAAGAGCTTCCCTTCTAGTGGGTAGACAACAAATTCAATAAATAAGCACTGTGTTTGAAAGTGAGGGGGGGGAATAGACCACTTTTCCATTCCCGGTCACCCCCGTCATCCAATGCTACCTTTGCCTGCTAGCAAGGCCCCCACAAATATTCCACGTCTGCTGTGATCAGACCTGTGCCAGGGCTGGGTGCGTTGGGGAGGTGCCGTAGGAGGTGACTTTGTTTCTGTCAAAAGCAGTTTCCCCTGGGGATAGGACTGAAGCGTCAGGTTTAGACACTGGGGTCCAGGTACTGTTCCTGGTAAGAGCAGAGCTGAGCTTTAGAAACATTCCTCTGGCAACAGCAAACGTAGCATGAACTAGAGGCCAGGACAGTCGGGAGGCTGGGTCGATCACCACTGTTATGCTGCCTGGACTCAGGCAGTTGAAGTTTGAATACCGAGAAGTCACAGAGGAGAGGTTTTCATGGCTTGGGAACTGACTGGGAAAAGAGAGTTGAGAGCAGACTCGAGGATAACAGCCAGATTCCATGCTTGGCAATTAAGCCCAGGACCACATCTAGTCTATACGGGGGCATCTTTGTGAAAAGGGTGCCCCCTCTGGAGCAACACAACTTCACATAAGGGCTCAGATCTTCATGAGTTTAGCCCCTACATACATCCTTTGTTGCCTGGGGACCATTGTGCCATGCATGGTAGCTCTCACCAGGTGGTTGATGGGGCCATTCCTGAGATGAGGACACAGGAAGGAAAACAGAGAGGAGCAGGAGGAGATGTGCTGAATCCGGTGGGCTGAGGTGTCATGGGGCATCGATGCAGATGTCTAGGAGGCAGCTGGAGGGGAGAAAGCTGAACCCCGGGAACTGGGGGCTCTATACATGCCTCACAGGACCTGCTCTCTGATTCTGCCCCCAGACCCTCTGCCTCTTCCCTGGGTGCTACAGGAAGTGGAGCTAATACTGCTGGGAGAGGCTGCCTGCCAGTGTCTTTACAGCCGGCCTGGCCCCTTCAACCTCACTTTCCAACTATTGCCAGGGATGCTGTGTGCTGGCTACCCAGAGGGCCGCAGGGACACCTGCCAGGTGAGGGGAGGCCCCTGAACCTACCTGGCAGGGCCAGATCCCTGACCAATAGGAAAAAGTGTGAATAGATAAATCCCATCACTCTGAGCCTCATCTGCAAAAAGAGGGCAAGATTGCCAATGAATGGGATTGATGTGAGATTATAAATGGGTAGAAGCTGGGGCTCGACAAGTGGGCACTGTTATTTATGGCAGTATAGTGCAGGAAAATGTCAGGCTCTGGAGTGAGTTGGCATGATGAGAAGCCCAGCACCACTACTTATTAGCTGTGTGACCTTGGCCAGGTTACTTAACTTCCCTGTGCCTATACTTTCTCATCTGGAAGATGGGGATAATAGTGTTACCTACCTCACAGGGTTGTTATGATTAACAGTACCTGGTCCTTAATAAGAGCTAAGTAGGGCAGGCCGGTTAGCTCAGTTGGTTAGATTGCAGCCTTGTAACACCAAGGTAATGGGTTCGGATCCCTGTACCAGCCAGCCAGAAAAAAAAGGAAGCTACGTAAATACTAGCTACTATTACTATTATCCCACACCCTGCCCATAGCACAACACCTGTTAGTTAGTAGGTGCTCAATAAATAGTTACAGAAAAATGAATTAATCCTTCACAGAAGGGAATTTTCCAGATAACCTACTGAAGGCCAAAACACAGTATATTTTAATCATTTTGCTCAGAAAGCTTCTTCAAATGACTTTTTTTTTTTTTTTTTTTTTGGTGGCTGGTTGGTAGGGTAATCCATGACACACATTTTTGAGGGCACCCAAGCATGCATGGTGGTGGTGGAGATTCAAGATAGATGGTCTTTAGGGTACCTCCTGATTCTGAGGTTCCAGGCCCCGTTAACATAATCCACTGCCTTCTTGAACAGGATTGCAAACAATTCCAATTCCTCTAGACCAGTGCTGTCCCATGTAACTTCCTGCAGTGATGGAGATATTCTGTATCTGTGCTGTCCAGCATGGTAGCTGCTAGCCACGTGTGGCTATTGAACATTTGAAATGTAGCTAGTGTGACTGAGGAACTAAAATTTTAATTTTATTATTAAAATAAAATTAATTAATAATTACTTGATTGATTAAATTTAGTTAAGTTTAAGGCCTGGCCAGACAAGTCAGTTGGTTAGAGCATGGTGCTGATAACACCAAGGTGCAGGGTTCCATCCCTGTACTGGCCAGCCACCAAAAATATAAATAAAAATAAATTTGAATAGCTACATGTGGCTAATGGCTACCATATTGGGCAGTGCAGCTCTAGATAATTCTGAGCTTCCTTTGTGATCCTCCTCAGGTCACAGAGATGCCTGACCTGGGTTACAGACATGACTTAAAGACATTGCCCCAACATTAAATGGCTGCACAACCACTGTTTTAGTGTCTGTCCATTGTAGTCCCTCAAGTGCTTTCAGACTGTCCCTTCTTGCTTCTTTTATTATCTTTTTTTTTCTTGCTGCTTTTAGATTGCCTATATCTAACAGCCTCTTCCTCCTGAATGAATGCCAGCATCTCTGATTTACTTTTTTAACAGTTGTGTGAACTTAGAAATCAAAGACAGGGTTTATCTGAACTATTTACTGAGCAAGAATCATTTGCTCTGAATGGACCTGCAGGATTCTCTTGTACGGCCTTTAATGCATCAGCTCTGTGCTCTTGGCTTTGTCTGCCCATCAGCCTCTACTTTACAAGGCTTTCTTCTGCTTAGGGCTGTAGGGAACACAGAGGATAAGGCACAGCCAAGGAAGGTTTCTAGGAGAAGGTGGCTGTATGTTGGGCCAAAACGAAGTGCAGGACTTTTGCAAGGCCAGTATGAACTGATGGGGTCCTGGGCTGATTCCCTGACATGGAGTCATCTATCATTAGGGTGATTCTGGGGGGCCTCTGGTCTGCGAGGAAGCCGGCCGCTGGTTCCAGGCAGGAATCACCAGCTTTGGCTTCGGCTGTGGACGGAGGAACCGCCCCGGAGTCTTCACTGCTGTGGCTCCCTATGAGGCATGGATACGGGAACACGTGAAGGGTCCCGAGCCTGGGCCTGCCTTTCCCTCCCAGCCCCAGGAGTCCCACTCAGGGCTCCAAGAGCTCAGGGAGAACTGCACCATTGCCCTGCCAGGTGAGGGGACAGGACCCCTGGATGTGAGCTGGACGTGGGAGATTTGAGTTGAGGTGGAGACTGCTGGGGATGAGGGGGGTTCAGGAGACCCCCTGACCTAGGCCTCTCACTCCTCAGAGTGCGGGAAGGCCCTGCAGCCAGGGACCTGGCCCTGGGAGGCCCGGGTGATGGTGCCAGGGTCCAGACCCTGCCATGGGGCGCTGGTGTCTGAAAGCTGGGTCTTGGCACCTGCCAGCTGTTTTCTGGAGTGAGTGAGAATCCACGTCCCAAGCAGATCCTTGTCCCTCCCCCATCGGCCTGAGACCCCATCTACCTGATCCCAACCCTCCCCTCGGGCAGGGTGGGGATGGTGGACACCTCAGTCTGGAGTGCAGTGTCCCATTCGAAGTTGTATGATTCAGCATGAAAAGAGCGGTCCTAATTTGGCGGCGGCGGGTAGAGGGTGGTATAGAGTGCGCAGTTCGAACGCGGATAGGGCCGGGGATCCGGCCGCCTATGAAGGATCCTAGCCTGGAGATAATGCGTCTAAGCCAAGGATACGAGGTTTCCCGCCGGGTGTGCGGGATCCGGCCCGCGTCCCCAGCCTCCCCATCCCGCAGTCCGATCAGCTCCGACCGACCGCCCCGCGACCTGGATGCCTGGCGCGTGCTGCTGCCCTCGCGCCCGCGCGCGGAGCGGGTGGCGCGCCTGGTGCCACACGAGAACGCCTCGTGGGAAGACGCCTCGGACCTGGCGCTGCTGCAGCTCCGTGCGCCCGTGAACCTGAGCGCGGCCCCGCGGCCCGTATGCCTACCTCATCCAGAACACTACTTTCTGCCTGGGAGCCGCTGCCGCCTGGCTCGCTGGGGCCGCGGGGGTGAGCTGGGGCCCGGCGCGGCACGGGGCGGGGCGGAGCGGCGCGGTCGGTCGGCAGCGCCGGCTCCTGCCTTTCCCTCCCAGAGCCGGCGCCCGGCCTCAGCCCGCTGCTTGAGGCCGAGCTACTGGGCGGCTGGTGGTGTCACTGCCTGTACGGCCGCCAGGGGGTGCCGGTGCCGCTGCCGGGAGACCCGCCGCATGCTCTCTGCCCGGTCTACCTGGAGGAGGAGGAGGCAGGCCGCTGCTGGGTGAGTGGCGGGGGCGGGGCCTGCGGGAGCGGGACTGAGTGGGACTCGGGAGGGGCCTAGGGGGCTGGGGGCGGGGCCTGAGGAACCGGGAACTAGTCGGAGCACTCTTGGGGGCGGAGACGCAGTGGAGGCGTGGCCAGAACAACAGGCTGGGGGCGGAGCCTTCCCTGGAGGACTTTGGGGAGGGGGCTGAGGGAGCCCCTGAGCGGGTGTTGGGGCTTCTCTCTATCCGTAGATTAAAGGACTGGATTCTTACGCAAATTAGAATTGGACACACACACTCTCTTGCTGTAGAATGACTCGCGTTGGAGCCTTCTGTGCCAGGAGGAGGGGACCTGGTTCCTGGCTGGAGTCAGGGGCTTCTCCACTGGCTGTCTGCGTCCCCGAGCCTTTTCCCCTCTGCAGACCCATGGCCCGTGGATCAGCCATGTGACTCGGGGAGCCTACCTGGAGGACCAGCTAGCCTGGGACTGGGGCCCTGAGGGGGAGGAGACTGAGACACAGACATGTCCCCCCCACACAGAGCATGGTGGTGAGTGGGGGACCTTTGGGGCTTAGAGGCTCCTGGGGGTGCTTAGATGCATTTCAGGGGCAAGCTGAGAGGCCCCCACAGAGGTGGCCATCTCCTCTCCCCAGCCTGTGGCCTGCGGCCAGAGGCTGCTCAGATGGGAGTCCAGTGGCCCTGGCTGGCAGAGGTGCATGTGGCTGGTGGTCGAGTCTGCACTGGGATCCTCGTGGCCCCGGGTTGGGTCCTGGCAGCCACTCACTGTGTCCTCAGGTGGGTCACACTCATCTCCTAGGCAAGAACCTGGAGGGAAAAATTGGGACCTGAGCCAAAGGACTCTTACTGTAGTGGGATATTCTCTCTTTGGGGCTCTTACAGCACAGGGGAACTGCTGTGAGATGTTTTGAGACAGAAGGGAGATCTGGAAGAAGGAATAATGAAGGCGTTAGTGGAGTGACCCTAGAGATTCCTCCCACCCTTTCCCCTGGGCTGGGAAGGACTTTCCAGCAATGGGATGAGCAGGAGGTGACATTGGGCCTTCTTCCAACAGGCTGGGCTCTACAACAGTGCCTTACATTGAAGTGTATCTGGGCCGGGCGGGGACCAGCCCCCTCCCACAGGGCCACCAGTTATCCCGGTTGGTCATCAGTATCCGCCTGCCCCGGCACCTGGGACTTAGTCCCCCCCTGGCCCTCCTGGAGCTGAGCTCCCAGGTGGAGCCCTCCCCATCAGCCCTACCCATCTGCCTCCACCCAGGGGGTGTCACCCTGGGGGCCAGCTGCTGGGTGCTGGGCTGGAAGAACCCCCAGGACCGAGGTGAGAGGCCTGGGTCATGGGAGTGAGGAGTGACTGGTATTCAGACTCTGGGAGGGATGACCCTCTCTCCTCTCTCTAGTCCCTGTGGCTGCTGCTGTCACCATCTTGACACCACGGCTCTGCCACTGCCTCTATCAGGGCATCCTGCCCCCTGGGACCCTCTGTGTCCTGTATGCAGAGGGGCAGGAGGACAGGTGTGAGGTACAGGGGCCAGGACACCTGAGGATGGAGACTAGCACTGCTTGGTGGCTGGACCCAGGGGGAGAGTGCAGGGGACCAGGAGGAAGGGCAGTGGACCAAGCCATTTGGCCTTGGCTCTGACTCTGCAGGTGACCTCAGCACCTCCCCTCCTGTGCCAGACTGAGGGAGGCTCCTGGGTCCTCACAGGCATGGCTGTTCGAGGGAGCCGGGAGCTGTTTGCTGCCATTGGTCCTGAAGAAGTCTGGATCTCCCAAACAGTGGGGGAGGCCCACTTCCTGTCCCCTGGTGGCTCCCCCTACTGGCCCCCTGAAGGCAGCAACCTCTGCCACCCAGACATAGCAGGGGCCTCGGGCTCCCCTCGGCCTGCTCTGTTCCTGCTGCTGCTCACTCCCCTGATCCAGGGCTGAGAGGGCCTGGGTCCCTGGGCCACTTCCCCTTCTTCTCCCGCCCTCCACTTACCGCCCAGAGGGGCTGGAATGTGGCCCAACCGGCTCGCTCCCATGCCAGAGCCTCCAGAGGGCCCCACCCACCTAGACTGCAGCGGCTTCAGATAATTGGGCCTCAGTGCTGGCTATTTTGGGCCCAAGAATCCTTGGGGGTGGTGGGCGGAGCGGACAATAAAGGTGTAAACACAGACACGTGGCCTTGTGGCCTGGCAGTGGGCAGGTGAGGGGCTGAGGGCATCCTGGGCTAAGGAGAAGCCCACAGGACGGCCCCTCCCTCCCAGGGCCTCTGTGAGTCAGGCCCTGGGCTCCCAGGAAATGTGTCGCTGATAACGTGTCAGCTGTTCCCTCATTCCTGCCCCAGGGCAGGGGAGGCTGGGTGGCCAGCTGTTGTAAGTCACCTTCCCAGTAGAATCAGTGTCCCCAGCACCTGCCAGAGCCCTCAGCCCAAGCTCAGACCCTGATGCCCCTCCCCCAGAGTGGGAAGGACTGGGGGCAAGAGTCAGAACCACCCCCATATGCATACCCTGATGATTGACGCCCCAAAGCGTATGACCCTAGTGTCCACAGCACACACACGACACTTGTACCCTTCAGAAGGTCTACCAAGTTCACACCCTGCCCAGTGTCCCTAGAGTTTGGACCCCTGTATGTACGTCCACCATCTCACCCGTCAGCCACTTAACCACACACCTCCCTGCGTTAATTCAATCCGTGTTCCCTGCTAACTAGTAAATCGCAATGGGAGTCTGTCATACAAGCCCTCAATCTCCCAATCTGGTGGGAAACACGCATGGACACCATGGGCTGGAGATCAGGAAAGGGTCACAGAGGAATTGATGTTTGATTGGTGATGGGGTGGAAGCCAGCTTATGACGGGGGCAGAGGGTCCCCTCTGGGCTGGGGTCCCAATCTCTGGGTTGAGTAGGCAGAGCATGGAGGAGGGGGACCTAGAGGAAAGCTGGATGTTCTCACTGGGGGGTTGAGGAGAAGGGCACAGGTTCGTAAAGGGCCAGGCTTATGCTTAGCTGGTAAATACCAAATAGAACATTCTCTGGAATCTCCACGGGGACGTATGGCTCCCGGCTGCTCCCCATACCCAGTCAGTCCCCCTTATGCCACCCCCAGGCACATTTAACATGCCCCCTCCTCTACCTAAACCCACCCTCATGGCACCCTCCTCCCAGCTTAGACCCCTTCCCAAGTCAGCCCCTCCACTTGCCCACTCCAGGAATTCCTCACCTCCAGCCTGGGCCCTAAGGTCCTGGCCCAGAGTGCAGATGCTGCTGAGTCTTCTGGAAAGTAGGTGGGGAAGTGAGGATCTGTTTTTCCTGAAGCTTGATCCCAACACATATTCTGAATTGCCACAGAGTCCTACTCACAGAGGATGTGCCCGACCCCCACCCCAGTCACAGGGTCACAGGGGCCCTCGTTCCCTGAACCTCTGTCCCTCCTCTACTTTAGCATGCTTCCCTGGAACACTGTGCCCCCCTTTACCTTGTTAACACCTGTCCACAACCCCCTTAGGTCTCAGTTCTCCAGCACTTCCTCAAAGGCCCCTCCTGATGCCAGCTTTTGTCGTGCTGCTGTGCCCTGACACCTGAGCCCCCATTCCCGTCCACCCTGATTCCTAGTTTGAAATTATTCTATATTTATTTGTGATTATTTGTCAAGTCTGGCACCCCTACTTCACCATGAGCTCAAGGACAGAGCTGGTGTCTGTTTTGTCCCCTGTGCCTGGAACATAGTAGGCACTCAGTAAATATTTGTGGGATGATTGGCACCTGCTCACCGCCCACAGACAGATGAGGCTGTAGACTGTACAGAAAAGGCCTGGAATAGCCCTGGCCTGGGGCAGACCCCGGGGTCCTGGGCTTAGATACCCAGCCTACGGTGGGAGGGAGGAAGGGAGGAGCAGTTCTGGCCCCAAGATAACAAAAATAGCCCTGGGAGGCATAACTGGTCTGAGACACCTGAGAGACCTGGGTTGGACGACACTTGGGACGCATTCTAGGGAAGCTGGCCCCGGGGCTTCTAGCCCTGTCTCTGGCTGCTCTCGAGCTGGTCAACCCCCACCTTCCACCCCCCCACACAGCCCGGGGGTCTGAAAGGACTCGTGACTTTGGTGGCAGGAGAACTGGCTAAGCATAGCAGGGAGGGCGGGGCCAGGGGAGGGGCGGGCAGGTAGGTGCCTTCCCCGAAGGAGCCGCCGCTCCGGGGAGGTCTCTGCGTGCCCAGCCCGTGCCGGAGACGCGTCCACACTGCTAGCTGCATAGTCTCTGGGCGATTTCCCCTCTGGCCATTCCCTGCCGTAGAAGACAGCCTTGGACACCTGCACCCTCTCCAGCCGGATTCCAGGATCCCTGCCCTCTGAGCCAACATCTGGATCCTGCCCTCGAAACTAGCCCTCGGCTCCTTCCCTAGTGGGCTGGTGTCTCCCTCGGGGGGCCCTCGTCCTGGGCCATGGCCCAGAGGGCGGGCCTTGGGCCTGGGCAGCTGGAGGCTGTAGCCATTCTGCTCTTTCTTGGATTATTCCGGTCAGGGATGGGTGAGTATGTGTGTAGCGGGGGACTTGGGGAGGGTGCGGCTGGGAATCCTTTTCTGGGGCACATCCCTTACCCAGGGCTCACGAGTCCCTCAGCCTCCCTAGGTGTCAGCCTCCCTCTCCTGGGGCCTTGGCCCTCCTAGGGAAGAGGCCAGCCCTCTGGAGAAGTGGCAGGTGCTGATGGGGGGTCTGGGAAGTCAGGTCTTTCCTGCTCACCTCTCCCTCTTTCTCTTTCTCTCCAGGAGCTGATGGGACCGAAGGTGAGGCTTGCTGGGGGAAATGGGGGAGGGGAAGGAGGAGGGGACATGGATTCCAATTTCCCTGGTGTGTTTAACAAGTGAGTGACCCTCTGCTGGGTGGTCTCGCCACCCACCCTCTATTAAGTCTCCAGACAACTCGGGAGTGAGGGATCACAGCATCACTTTATGGATAAGGAAACTGCAGTGCAGAGTGGTGGCTTGCCCAAGGGCACACGGCCAGTAAATGTTGGAGCTGGGATTTAAACCCACTTCAGACTCCCAAGGTGGGGGCCTTCAAGGTGGTTTTGAGGGAAACATACCAAAGGTCTCCTTTTTCTGAAGGCAACAACCTGGCTCTGAGTCAGACGGGTTTGCCATTTACAGGCTGTGTGTGAAGTCCCCTCTCCTCTAAGCCTCAGTTTCCTCGCCTCTAAAATGAAGTCGATTATGTCTTATCTCCTGGGACTGCCAGTGAGGACTCAGGGAATATGGGAAGAGAAATCTCCTTCAGGGCCTGGCACTCACTAAATAGTAGCTATTGTGATTATAAGGGAAAGGAGGAGTCTGGCTGGCAGTTTTCTCTGCTCCTAGGAAGGTGGCTTTGTGAAGGGCAGTTGGGCTCCACTCCAAAAAGCGGCCTTGGTTGGGGTGGGGCTGGGGCTGTTCTGGAAACCAGACATTCCCATCAGGGTAGCCCAGTTCTTCTGTTCATTTGTACAACGCGCCCACAGCTGCATCGGTTCATTCAGCCCTGTGCTGGGCACTGGGGACATGGGAATCTGCCCTTAGGGAACACCCAAGTTGGTGCGGTGGAAACAGACACAGCTGTGAATGCCAGAATAATTTGTGAAATTGGGCAGTGGGGGGGGGGGACCAGGGGTTAGGGGGAAGCCCCGGAACCTTGGGAGCTCAGAGTCAATGCCTGCTCGGCCGTTGGGGTCCAGACGGGTCCAGAGGGGCTACGGAGGGGCAGTCTCCATAGGCAAAGAGTTTGCCAAGCAGAGTGAGGGTGGGCAAAGGTTTTCTATCCAGGCAGAGTGGCCTGGATAAACAGAAGTCTGGAGGTGAACAAACGTGTGGCCTGTGTACAAGACAGGCAGTGTCCAGAGGGATGGCTGGAGTAGACAGTAGTGCCATGGCAGGTCTGGAGTCTATCTTAAGGGCAGTGCGGAGCCATGGAAGGGTTTCAGCAGGGTGTGACCTGGTCAGGTTTGTGGTTTGTAAAGATCTTCAGGTTTGTAAGGAGTGGATTGGGTGGAAGGCAGGAAGTCTTGAGAGGAAGGAGGCTGCCATGAGACCTGCACTAGGTAATGTGTAGCAGACAGTTAGGGGCAGCACTGCCCACGCCTGGAGAGCCATACCATGGGGACCAAGGGAGTGGACCCACTTCCCGAGCTCTAAACCAGATGTCCTGGGACACGTGAGGAGTGGCAGGGCTAAGGACGTGTTGTGGGGCCCCAGAAAGATCTGACCCCTTTCCTTCCTCCCTGGGCAGCCCTCTGCGGTGTGATCCCCCAAGCACGCATCACAGGTGGCAGCAGTGCAGCCCCCGGTCAGTGGCCCTGGCAGGTCAGCATCACCTATGAAGGCATCCACGTGTGTGGTGGCTCTCTTGTGTCTGAGCAGTGGGTGCTGTCGGCTGCTCACTGCTTCCCCAGGTACCAGCTCGGTGCAGGGGAGGAGGGGTCAAAAGTGGGCTGGAGGTCAAAGTTCATGGGTGGATCCTGGTCAGAAGTTGGGGTTCTAAGATTGGGTCTAAGAGTATCAGTAAAGTCTGAAAGGATCAGTCAGGAGTGAAGGTGAGGGGTCAGAGACCACAGAATAAAACTAGGGTGCAGTTTGAGACGTAAAAGGTGCCGTCTGGGATTGGAATCAGGTTGGATGCCACAAGGCAACAGGGATCAGGGAACCAGGAAAGATCCCCGGGGTCCCAGCCTTTGCCCTTCTGCTGCCTGCAGGGAGCACCGCAAGGAAGACTATGAGGTAAAGCTGGGGGCCAACCAGCTGGACTCCTACTCCGCCAACACTGAGGTCCGCACTGTGGCACAGGTCATCTCCCACCCCAGCTACCGTGAGGAGGGCTCCCAGGGCGACATTGCGCTCCTCCGCCTCAGTAGCCCCGTCACCTTCTCCCGCCACATCCGGCCCATCTGTCTCCCTGCAGCCAACGCCTCCTTCCCCAATGGCCTCCATTGTACTGTCACTGGATGGGGCTATGTGGCGCCTTCAGGTGAGGGAGGTGCTGGATGCCTCGAGGCGTGGTGGGGAGCCTGACTCGGAGTACAGGCCCTGGGTAAGCATCTTTTGCCTCCACAGTTAGCCTCCTGACCCCTAAACCACTGCAGCAACTTGAGGTGCCACTGATCAGTCGTGAGACATGTAACTGCCTATACAACATCAATGCCAAGCCTGAGGAGCCCCACTTTATCCAGCAGGACATGGTGTGTGCTGGATTTGTGAAGGGGGGCAAGGATGCCTGCCAGGTAACCACAGGGCCCAAGGGACACATGAGACAAGTGCCTCTTGGGAGATGAGGGCTGGCACAGATGACTAGAGGCCTGGGGCCTGGTCCTGACAGCTGTTGTATGTTTTCTTCTCAGGGTGACTCTGGGGGCCCACTCTCCTGCCCTGTAGGGGGCCTCTGGTACCTGGCGGGCATTGTGAGCTGGGGCGATGCCTGTGGAGCTCCCAACAGGCCTGGTGTATACACTCTGACCTCCAGCTATGCCTCCTGGATCCACTTCCATGTGGCAGAACTCCAGCCTCGTGTCGTGCCCCACATCCAAGAGTCCCAGCCTGATGGCAATCTCTGTAGTGGCTATCTGACCTTCAACTCTGCCCAAGCCCAGGGCTTGCTGGGGCTCAGCCTTCTGCTGCCACTGGGCCTGACCCTGAGCCTCTTCTGCCCATGGCATGAGCACTGAGCTACTCACCAGGAGCTGAGTCTGCTTCCAGGACTGACACATCACACCCAAGGACATACACCTGTTCCCAGGAAGACACCTGGCTCCTCCCTGATACCCTGTGGGCCTGGGGCCTGGCATGAGCCACTCCTTCCTCCCAGGACTCTGGGGGAGACCAGGGTACCACCCTGGCCTTTGAGCCCATTCTTCTGGGTTTGCTCTTTGGAATTACAACCCCCAGTCAGGAGTTCTACTGCCTGGGGTACTGTTAAGAGTCTCTGGCACCTCCACCTGCTGCCTGCAAGCCTATAGGATGGGCTCCTGTGGAGCTCCCAAGGTTACTCTTAGCTATGAAAATGAGCCCTGGATTCGGCCTGTTTCTAGAAGACTGGGCAGCTGCCCAGCTGACTGCTGCTGAAGGGCTGGCTCCAGTGCCCCACCTGGCCTGCCCGATGAGTCCATCGCCTTGCCCTCTTCCTGTCCTCTGGGCTTGGGCTGCCTTTGGGCAGCTTGTTTTCAAGGACAGGAAAGGCCCCAGTGTTGCCCCATTCAGCCCTGACTCCTGGATTCTGGAGGACTGAGCCCCCACTGGAACCAGGCTGGGGCTTGATCTGGGATGGGGAATAAAAGGATAAAAGGAGCAAGAAGGAATAAAATGTCTTGAGTATAACTGGCTGTGTGTGAAGTGAAATGAGGACTGTCAGCTCTTTGACCTCTCCCTCCCACCTCCAAAGTCCAGAGCCACCAGCGGAATTTACTTTATTAAAAAAATGATGAAATAGGTCTGTACATATTTACAGGCTAGGGGGCAAGGAGGCACGGGTCCAGTGGCAGGGGCACAGG
Source organism: Cynocephalus volans (assembly GCF_027409185.1). Taxonomy (NCBI): domain Eukaryota; kingdom Metazoa; phylum Chordata; class Mammalia; order Dermoptera; family Cynocephalidae; genus Cynocephalus; species Cynocephalus volans. The sequence continues at coordinate 112,956,166 of NC_084465.1, forward strand.
CCGCTCATTTCTTGGACAGTTTGACTTGCTTGTGCTTAGGGGGTGCCCACTTGAGGCAGACAGAGTCCACTGTGGGGAGAAGAGGCATGAGGCAGGGCTGGGCCTGTGCCAGGCCCACTCACACCCGGCTGCTCCACTCTGGGCCCAGGCCAGGTTTCACCTCCTCCGGGTGAGAACAAAAGAGCAGACAGTCCTGGGGAGGGGGCAGGGAAGCCCGGGAATGAGTAGCCTGCCCCAGGCTTCTGTCCAGGGAGCTGGTCTGACTGGTTTGGGATCATGTGACAGCAAAAAGGAGGCCTTGGCTTCCAACACTCCTTATGCCTACCCCCCAGTGTGCACACGGGTGCGCGCAAGCGCACACAAACACACACACACACACACACACACACACACACACACACACAGCAGCCCCCCACCCACCTGTGATGGGTGGTTTCTTATACTGGGCACTTTTGAGATGTTCCTCTACCAGCTTGGGTGTGACACAGATCACGTGCTGGCCCTTCCAGTACTTGACCATGTTGAGGGACTGCAGGGTACTAATGATGTCATTCTGAGTGATACTGGTCATCTGGCTGGAGAAAGGGATTAGAACAGAGCTGAAGATTGTTCCCTTGGGGGGTATGGCTGTGACAGCAAAAGGGGACAGGAGACAGAATGGTGGCCAATCTTAGGAGAACCCTCCCCTTGAGGGCTGCAGGAGGCCTCCCTCACAAGGTCCCTGATGGTCAGCCTGCCTTAAACACAGGTGGGGACCAGGGCCCTCACCTAAGGTCCTTGATGGACAGAGTGCCCCGGAAGTCTCGCAGGATCTCCAGCAGGACCCATGACCAATAGCTGCGGTAGCTGAGTTTGCCCAGATCAGACAGAGGCTTCTCCGGGGAGCCAACTGTGCTCTCTAGCTTGGATAGCTCATAACCTGGCAGTGATAGGAGGGTCTGAAGATCCGGCCCACCCTGGCACCCCGACCCCCCACCACAGTTGCCCCCTTCCCAGACAAGCCAGGAGCCACTCACTGAAAGCAATCAGAAACTTTCCGTAGCCACGGCGCTGGTAGGGGGGCAGCGTCAGGATGCATGCCACGTTGTTTCCATCTGGAGACTCCTTCTCCTGCAGGGGGAGGGTGCTCAGGACCTCTGAGGAGGCTTGGCCCCTACTCCGGTTTATATCCTTTCCCCTCCCCCCACCAGGGCTCCCTGGTCCAGCACCTTAGAGAAGTAGCCAACAATGTGGGCCCCTTGCCTATCCACCTCAGTCAGGATGTAAAAGACAAAGGGCTCCACGTCGAAGTACAACGTCTTGTGGTCCAGGAAAAGCTTGGCCAGCAGACACAGGTTCTGACAGTAAATCTGTGGGGTATGGAGGTGGAAGCAGGCTCAGGGAGCAAGCACAACTCCCCCAGCCAGCCAGGCACAGGTTGCTGCTCTGCCCTGCAAGTGCTGGGCGGGTGGGAAGTGGGCTCCCCACCAGAATAGCAGTGTTTGGAACAAGAAGGAGTCTTAAGAGTCCATTTCTGATGGACAGGGAGGGAAACTGAAAATCAGAGCTGATCAAGGAGCTACTGGCAGAGCTGCACTAATCATGGCTACCACTTCTGAGAGCTAAATACATATTTCAGATCAGGAAAGTGAGGTTCAGTGGAGACAAGAGGCCTGTACAAGGTGCCACGACTGAATGGCTCAGGGCCAGGGCAGGAGTGCTCACTGGTGTTCGGGTTCAGTCTTGTTCACAGCTGTGCGCACCTAACACAAGGCTAAGCACGAATCTGGGAGCTTGGTAAATGTATGTGAATGGAGAAGCATCAGCCCGACTCCAAAGCCTGAGCTCTGTCTGCCCACGTGGCCACACGCCTCTGCTGCAGCCCCACTGACCACCCCCAGGCCAGCACCAGGAGGTACAAACGCCCTTGAGGGTAGCTTTACAGCACAGATTACGGGGCTCCCAGTCTGTAACACCCTTCCATAGCCATTCTCTCATTTGGCCCAGCAACTGTGCGAGCCTAGCATTGCTAGTCCCACTTTACTTGGAAGGAAACTGAAGCTCTGGGAGGGTGCTTACCTGAGGCCTCCAGTTGGCAAGAACTCCCACCTCTCCAGCTGGAGCCTTTCAGCCCCTCCCCCTGGCTCAGAGAGGGTATTCCCCAGGTACGAAGCTACCTGTGCCCCAACAGGTCACCAAGAAAAACAAAGGCCCATGTTTCCTAAGCACCTACTAGGTACCAGGCGTTATGCCAAGTACTTTTTTTTTTTTTTTTAAAGATGACCGGTAAGGGGATCTTAACCCTTGACTTGGTGTTGTGAGCACCACGCTCAGCCAGTGAGCGAACCGGCCATCCGTATATGGGATCCGAACCCGGGGCCTTGGTGTTATCAGCACCGCACTCTCCCGAGTGAGCCACGGGCCGGCCCTATGCCAAGTACTTGACATTTGCTGTCTCATTTATTCCACTAACAACTGATTAGGTCAATATTATGACGCCTGTCACATGGATGAGGAAACAGGGACCAATGACATGAAGTTACGTGTCCAAGGCCAACTAGGAAGTGACAAGGCTGCGTGAGGCCAGGAGCCACTCCAAGGCCTGCCCTGTTCATCTTACCCTATAGTGCCTGTCCTCGGGAAACTGGGACACTTGGTGAGACCTTCCCAGGCTCATCTGGCAAAGGCCAGATTCTCAACAATGGCAAAGCAGGCCACAAAGGCCCCCACCCTGCCCCACCGAAGTCATTCTGCAGGAACAAGGAACCCAGCCTTCATTAGCCACAGAGTCGCAGGCAGGAAATCTCACTCAAAGAAGTTCCCTCCCAGGCAAAAACAAACACCTTTCATTCAGACAGAAAGAGAAAGCTCTTCAAAGAGCAGCCTCAGGCAAGATAATCTCCAGTCCAGGTTCCAGAACTACCCAAGTCTGAACTACCCCCATCAGAAGAAAAGTCCTTAGGGAAAGAAAGGAAACCCAGCCCCAGGCTGGCACCATAGGCCATGTGTTTACTATGCACCAACCACAGACCAAGTGCCAGGCTAAGCAAGACCTCACAGGCCTCTTCCTTGTGGAGGCCCACCCTAAGGCTGGCCTCTACCCTCTGGTGAGGGTGAGGATCACCCAGGAGGTGCCCAATGCTTCCCCCACCTCCCCAAAGCCCCTTGGCCACCAGCTCACCTTATGGTCCTTGCCATCTACCTCGTACACAGAGATGTTGCTCTTACGGTAGATCTCCTTCCCCGGGGGCTGCCGCCACTGACACTGGCCCTGGGGGGAGGGATGGGGTGCACATGGGTTTGAGACCCCCACGTTATCTGCCAGGTGCCCCCGCAGCCCACCTCTGTGTGGCTTGGAGCAAGCCTCTGCCTATTTCTCCATCTGTAGACTCTAAGCTCAGCACTTCACCTACATCAAGTAATCCTCCCAATGACCTCAGCAGATGGGTCCTATTTTACAGATGAAGAAACCAAGGTCCTGAGAGGCTAAGTAACTTTCTCAAAAATCACACAGCTAGATGGTTTCCAGTCCACGTCGATCTGGCTCTAGAGCACATCATCCATGACACCAGATTTCCTAAACTGCATACATTCACCTTGGATTCCATGCTTTAGCAGACACCCCACTGTGCTAGTGAGAGCGCCCCTTTCCCAGCAGCCCCCATATACCAACTCTTCCTACTTATCTACATCTTAAGGTCCTATTGCTCAAGGGCTATGTTTGCCTCCTCTATTGCCCTGAGCAGCTGGGCACTGGACTGGCCTTGGTAAACATGTGGTAAAGGGCAACGGACCTGAGGAGCGGGAAGGGCAGAGATTACCGTCCCCATTCTTTAGAAGAGGACACTGAGGTCTGGAGAGGGGCAGCAAGTTGGCCAAGGTCACCCTGCCAGCAATGGCAAACCAGGCCTGGACCCAGGTGCCTTGACCCTTGGGCAGCTCTTGCTAGTACTTGACTACTCTGGACATTTCTCTCTGCCCTGGTGCTGCTGGCTCAGTTGTCCTCAGTCTCGATGCCAACCTCTCTCACCAGGCCCGGCCCAGATCAGCCCTGCCCAGCCCAGCCTCACCAAGTGGAAGCGGTAGCTCTTCTCATATTTCATGTATTTGAGGCAGTACTCGCAGAGCCAGAGCTTGGGCTGTTTCCCATAGTCTTCAGGGAACGGTGAGAAGTACCAGGCATCGATTTCATAGTTCCCAATGTGGATCTTGTCCACATACTTCACCTTGGTGATCTGCAGGCATGGTGGGAGTGGGGGGCAATGCATGGCTCACCAGAAGCAAGGAAGAAAGGGGGAGGGTGTGCCAGCCATCAGGACCCTGACCCTGCTTACCGCCTCATGTTCCTTCTCCAAGGCTGCTGTTGTGGGGTCCATCTCTGCGTAAGTCTGGGCAGGGAAAGAAAAGCAGACAGAGGTGAATAGAGGTGGTGGTCAGGCTGTCCCTCCCCCATCCCAGGACCCACAACGCTTCCCTACTGTCTTGCAGACCTCATCCTCTGAACAACAATAACCATCCAAATAGCTAACTCGTTTAACTCGATTCTGAAGCTGGCTGGTCCAAGCTCCTTTCTTGTCTGCCCTTCTACCCATCAGACATCCCTGATGACCAAGTTTGGACTTTTTGCCAGATGAACAGAGCTAGGATCAGGAGGCCTGGTTCCAGCATCTGGGCTGGTACAGCTTCAGCTGTACAATGGGGCCATCCAGCTCTCTCAAAGCCACTATGAGACTCAGATGATAAAATGAATCTTGTCTTCTAAGCCCACGGTAAGAACTGTGGCTGATTCTGCAGTGTGCCTGGACCTCTTTTCTGAGCACTAGACCTGAGTGGCTGCCTGCCTATGGGACTGCTCCCAGAAGTTCTTCCCACAAGAACATCAGACTAGAGGTCTAGAAAGGGCCTCAACATTCCTCTCTGCAAATCTTTTCCTCCTCCTTGGTTCCTCATCTCACTGGGAACATCACCCTCAGTCCAGCTGCCCAAGACCAGTAACTGGGCCTGCCCTTACACTCCTCCATCTCTTTGTTTGGCATCCAATTAGCAGCCAAGTCCTAATAGAATGGATGTCAACTCTACCTCCCTGACATCTCTGGAATCAGTCCTTCTCCAGAATTCTCCTCTCTGTCCCACTCCAAGTAGTCACTGCCTCCATCTCAGGTCTGGACAATTCCTTAGATTCCTGCTTCTAGCCTCAGCTCACTCAAATCCACATTGCTATCAACACCCCTTTCTCCAGCCTTCATGCTTTTGCACATGTGATACCTTCCACCTGAAATGCCTTTCCTTTGCTTACTGCTGCCAGAAAATGCTTACTCAGCCTGGCACAGAGCAGGGGTCAGGCGAGTCCATGACGGAGCAGGGTTTTGTGAGTTATCATGTTTTCATTGTGCTCTTCCCTGCTCTTCAAGGCCCAACATCTGTCCCCCACTCCTGCCCGCCCCATTCCAGGAGGCCTGACTGGACTCTTCCTCTCCAGAAAACATCTCCTACTGCCTGAGTCTTCAGCAAAGCATCAACAATGCCACACCCTTCAATTGCTCCCACCTGGTCTCCCCTCTCTTCCAAGTCCTTAGAAAGCAGAGACTAAAAGTCACATCACACTCACGCCCTGTTCCTAGGCCAGACTTGGTGGGAGGAGCCAAGCACAGCCTGACAATGGAGAGGGGACCCAAGAAGGCCTATCACCTATAGCAGAGTCGATGGTGGCCTTGCCCTGTAGTTGAGAAGGGAGAAAGGAGCCAACATTTCACCCAGAACTCTCCTCCACAAAGCACTTCGCCTGTATGGCCTCATTCAACACTTCAGTTACCCATACATGGAGTGCTCTTGTTTTGATTTTACAGAGTAGTAAACAGGCAGGGAGAGGTGAAGTCACTTGCCCTTGGGGACTTACTAGTTGCCATTTATCCTATGTGTCTATCACGCCATAGAATTACTTTATTTAGTCCTCAAAATGAGCCTTTGAAACAAGAATGCTCATGATCCCCATTGTACAAAAGAAACTGAGGCACAAAGAAGTGAGGACGCAAAACTGGTACTTAGCAGAGGTGGGCATGAGCCCCTGGCCTGTCCGATTCCAAGCTTAACCGCTGCAAAGACAAGAAAAGAAAGATTTTCCTCCTCACGTGTCCCTTTAAAATGCATCTCCCAACTCACAAAACATAACCATCTTCTGCAAATGTATTAAAGAACTACAAAAACACTACTTTTCTTAAATGCTGCAATTTATTTAGAATTAAACATTAATTAGGCTCTGAAGAATCTGATTGGTAACTCACTAATTGTTTTACTACCCATTCTTTGATTTTATCACCACTGGCCTATTATCATCCACCCTTGCTGACTGCTAGCTTAGAGGTGCATCTTTGTTCCATGTAAACTAGTTCGGGAACTAACAGAATCTGAGACCTGTGCTGTCTGATAGAGTAGCCACTAGTCACATGTAACTATTTAAATTCATTAAAATTTGGGCCGGCCCATGGCTTACTTGGGAGAGTGTGGTGCTGATAACACCAAGGCCATGGGTTCGGATCCCTATATGGGGATGGCCGGTTAGCTCACTTGGGAGAGCGTGGTGCTGACAACACCAAGTCAAGGGTTAAGATCCCCTTACTGGTCATCTTTTAAAAAATAAATAAATTCATTAAATTTTTAAAAACTTAATTCTTTGTCACACTAGATACATTTCAAGTGCTCAGTAGCCACATGGGGCTAGTGGCTGCTGTGTTGGATTGTGCAGCTATAGAACATTTCCATTACAATAGAAAGTTCACCTGGGTGGTGCTGCCTTAGATCTTGAGGAGTCTTTCTAGTTTAGGGTAGTTCACATTTTTTGGTCTGATGTTTCTTTGGGGTTTCTTGGCAGCTGGCCAGTCCAGGGATCTGAACTCTTGACCTTGATGTTGTATATAAGGCAGCACTCTAACCAACTGAGCTTACTAGCCAGCCCCATTTCACTTTTTTTTTTTTTAATCACCCCCACATAGGAAGTACAGTTGGCACTATAAACCAGTTGGCATGTTTGGGTATATGAATACATGTATTTGTATGTAAAATAAAAGCTTCTCAAAACGATACTTACCTTAATAAAGTGCAACACACATTGATATTTTCTATCATACTTTTTTTTTTTTGGCGGCCAGCCAGTTTGGGGATCTGAACCTGTATGCTTAGTATTGTTAACACTGCATTGTAACCAACTGAGCCAACCAGCCAGCCCTCTATCTTATCTTACTTCTTTCTTCCATCTTTTTCTCTGATGGCTGCCTGGTATGGGAATCCGGGCCTACAACCTTGGTTTTATAAAGCTACACTCTCACCAACTGAGCTAACCGGCCAGTCTTCTTTTTTCTTATTTTTCAAATTTAAATGCTGGTCAAATCCACTGAATTGATTTTGCAACCCACTAACAGGCTGTACCCCACAGTTTGAAAAACATTGCTGTGATGCACATAATGACCATGCAGAAGGATGAAACTGTGTTAGTTGAAGCTAACAAATCTCTGACTGCCTCGAGAACTTGATAAACACTATTCTGGTTTGCACTCCCCATTTTATAAATCAAAAAACTGAGCCTCAGAGTGGGAGGAAACTAACCCTCAACAGACAGCCTAGCTTGGCAAAAAGGATCCAGATCTGGGAGCTCCAAAATAGGACACTCTATTTGGCAGATCTAATTCCTGACTGGACTACTAAACCTGTCTGTGCCTCCCCTGTAAACTGGGGATGATAGTAATAATGCTTACCTCACTGTCACAATGAAATGTCAGTGAGATCATGTCTTAAAATACTTAACCTAATACTTTGGCTCACAAGCCAATAAATGTTTGGCATTATTATTCTCATTCCAGTCAATCCTTTTACTACCTGTGTGACCCTGGGCATATTACCTAACCTTTCTGAGCCTGCTTCTTCATCTACAAAAAGACATAATTATCCCTGTGGTGCTGACTTGTTAGGGAGAATTTGATGAGCTTATACATATACAGTACTCAGCATAGTGCTTGACAACAGCAAGTACCCAATATCACTCATTTTCTTTCTTCCCTCTGGACTTCAAATCATTTGTCTAATAGGACACAGCCAAAAGAAAACAAAAGAGGCTATCGGCACAGGAAGCCTGAGTTCCAATCCCAGCTGCATCATTTCCTTGCTGTGAGACTGCAGCCAAGCCCTTGCCCTCTTTGAGCCTCGATGTTATTATCTATGAAGAGTAAATGAGAGCAAGTAGGTAAAGTCCCTGACACACTACAGAAGCTTAAGAAACAGGCGTTGCTGCAGCTTCGGCAGTGGGGCCCAAGAGAGTTGGAAGAGGCAGCTGGGCCTCCTGGGGCCTGGGGAAGGCGAGGGTCTGGACCTTCTGCACATGGTTGATCTCGTCATGCTTGCGCTTTTGGTTGCGAGTGATCTTGCGCTCAGGCTGCTCAGCCAGCTCGCTCAGGTACTTCTCTGAGTTCTTCTGCACAGCATCCTTCACCGTCTTGGTCAGCGCCAGCCGGTTCTTGTCTACCCATTCGTCCAGTCGCCGGTTAACTGTGAGGATGGGCCATGAGAGTGCTGCCCTGCTCCCCTTCTCCCGCCACCCAGGCCCAGTTTCCCCAAGCCACTCACAGCCTACGTAGTGTACATAGAATTCCTCTCGGCCCTCCTGGTCATTCACTCGAGACTGGATCACTTCGGCAGAATCTGTGAGGGAAAAGGCTAGTATCATCAAGAAGGCAGGCAGGGCTGGAACAAGAGGGATCCTACACACTGAGGGGCAGTTTTCAGATTCCATGGCTACACATAAGCTAATCTCACCTGTCCACATCTGCCATTCCACTCAATCACTACCACAACCCTGTAAAGTAGGCCAGGTTGGGGCTGTTATTCCTATTTTACAGATGAGAAAAAAACTGAGGTTTGCCCAGGATCACAGATTTTAAAAATGATAAAAGGTAATACTTAACTGAGTTTAATTAAAGCTGACTCCAAATTCAAGTTCTTTTTACTATATACTCTCAGTCATTCATTTGTTTGGGGGTCATGATGGCTGGCTCTGGATTAAGATAGCCTGAATTTATATATAACTCTATCTCCCCACTTCGTAGCTATATATAACTGAGCAAGTTATTTCGACTTTCTGAGCCTCAGGTTCTTCATCTGTAAAATGTGGATAATAGTGCCCACATCAGAGGGTGAGTTAATGCCTCCAAAATTTTTAACACAGTGCCTGCCAACTAGCAGACCATCAGTAATGAGTAAGGCAACCACTGTGTGTCTGGCCCTACGCTGTGTTGTTGCTGGGTACAAAGGACACAGCAATGAATCACAAGAGGTCCTGGCCTCCAGAAGTTCCCAGTTTGATAGGAGAAGACATAGACAGAAAATTACAACGTAATGCTACATATACCATGGCTGAGGTATGAAAAAAATGTGGCAGAGACATACAGAAGGGAACAACTCATTTTGCCTGAAGGTCAAGAATACAATCCGAAATTAAAAGGATGAGCAGGAGCTAACCAGGTGAACAAGGAGAAAGGGAAGAAAAGGCATTCCAGGCAAAGGGCACAGGTGGTTAGCTCAGGTGGTTAGAGGGCAACCAGATAACACCATGGGTTCGGATTCTCGTACTGGGTACCCGCCAGCAGCCAAAAAAAAAAAAAAAAGGAATAGTTCTTAAAGGCACATGGTCTTCAGAAGACACAGCGTATTCTTGTCTGGCCTTTGCTAAGGGAGGTCAGAAACCGGCGAGGTCCCCAAAATGAATACCATCCTAAGGAGTAAGAGGTTTATTTTGAAAATGAGGGAAGGCAATCCAGCCTAAGGAAAGGGGAAGCTTTTTGTGTGTTCTGGAAGGTCCTCTCTGCGGGAGGCTGTAGGGGACGGATAGAAGGGAAACACGCAGAAACAAAAGGAACTGGTGAGGGAGCAGGGTTAGCAAGAACACGGAATGAAGCCTAACAATGGGCAAGGGAGTGGAATGGGAACCCTGTACACAGTAAAAAGAATCTGGTGATCGCCTGATTGGTAGGTTTGTAGGCGGCGCCCGGCATACTCGATAGTGACAACCTCCCACTACAGGGCTGGTTTCCCAGCGTCCGAAACTCCGCGTTCTTTCCTGAAGCCCCGCCCCCCGACTCCCAGTCCCCAGCCCTCCGCCCTTCATTGGCGTTCTCATGCCCCGCCCCACCCCAGGCCCGGGCCCCGCCCTCACGCCAGGTGCTATCCGGCCGCCGGCACAGGTACGTTTCTCCTATCTCCACCGTGACTTCCGGCTCTCCGCGGGCCGGGGTCGGTGGAGAGACGCGGCCCGGGGACGGGGCGGTCCCCTCGACCACCGCATTCTCCCCGGGCCCGGGCTCGGCCTCCCCCGCGACCCCTGAAGTCGCCGCTGCAACCGCCACAGCTGCTCCCGATGCCGCCATCGCGGTAGCGGAAGTGACGCCAGAGAACGGCGCCGACCAGCACTTTTAGCCCCGGGTTAGCAGTGCGTAGGGCGGGGGCCTCGGGCCTGGGGGGTGGGGTCCGTGATGTTGCAGGCACTTATTGGCTGGTGCGGCCCTCTCCACAGCGCCTTGATTGGCTGGACGTTCACTGTGCGAATGGCCTTGAATTACTGATTTTCCGTCTGGACATATGGCAGCACCTTAGAGGTGAGAAGAGGAGACAGACTTTCCTGATGTGATGACTCAGCTCAGTCTTTTTAAAGGTCCTGGTACCTGAGGAAGCCAAGATATGCCAGTTTGCAGGGGCGTCGTCCCCGCTTTATCGGGGCGGGGCCAGAGCGGCCTCAGTTGCCTGGCACCCGGGTTGTGAGCCTGGAATTGACACCCACTCCTGTGCTGCCCACTTGCGCCAGTCTAGTACCGATCACCCCGTTTTCGAAGGATGAAGAAACAATTTCCCTTGTTCGTGGTAGGGACAAGATACAGTTGGGGTGGGGAGAGCAGAAGGGATGTGTCCAAGGTCAGTCTATAAATCATCCTAACAGAATAAAGCCTTTTTTTTTTTTTTTTTTGTCTTTTTCGTGACCGGCACTCATCCAGTGAGTGCACCGGCCATTCCTATATAGGATCCGAACCCGCGTCGGGAGCGTCGCCGCGCTCCCAGCGCCGCACTCTCCCGAGTGCACCACGGGCTCGGCCCAGAATAAAGCCTTTTAAAGAAAGGACCAGACCCCCCCAAAACCAGTCTTCTGAACAGAAGCTAGCTAAAGGCGGTGGATACAATAAAGAGCGTCGTGGGCAGTGAGTGAGGAATCGAGTTCTGACCCTAACGTGGGTAAGGTGTACCAGTGTGTATTCTCTGAGAGTCGGTGAAGGTTAAGCCACATGTAACAACATAAATCATATAACTATATAAACGTTAAAGTATCTATCTTGTCTATATGCAAGTGTGTTGCATAGTGCCAGAGAGGGTAGGTACTCAATAAACATTCCCTTTAGCCATTTCCTGAACCTTCTTTGATTTACAATTTGGGGATTGGGCTTAGAAACAATTCTAAAGGGGTGGAATGACGGGGCTGAGGTTCCAGATCAAGAAATAGCTGAGTCAGGTAAGGGATGGCAATGGGAAGTGCTGGTAACCGTGCTGTAAATTGAACTGAACCTTAATCCCTATTGTTAACAGTGTTAAGATAATGGAAACTTTGGGCTGGCTGGTTAGCTCAGTTGGTTAGAACACCACCTTGTAACACTAAAGTCAAGGGTTTGGATTTCTCTGCCGGCCAGCTGCCAAAAAAAAAGAGTGGGAAATCAGATTATGGCAGTGTTGAAAGGTGGGCTGTCTCAGAGGGGATTGGCAGCAAGGACTGTGCTCTCATGATGGGTTAATGGGTTATCATGGAGTGGCTCTGGTGGCTTTTTTTTTTTTTTTTTTTAAAAAAGATGACCGGTAAGGGGATCTTAACCCTTGACTTGGTGTTGTCAGCACCACGCTCACCCAGTGAGCAAACCGGCCATCCCTATATGGGATCCGAACCCGTGGCCTTGGTGTTATCAGCACCACACTCTCCCGAGTGAGCCACAGGCCGGCCCTCTGGTGGCTTTTTATAAGAGTGAGTATGTTGGAGAGCTCTTGCCATGTGATTGCCTGCATCATCAGAGGACTCTGCTGAGTATTCCCGCCAAGAAGGCCCTCACCAGGTGTATTCTCTGGACCTCAGACTTTCCAGCCTCTAAAACTGTAAGAAATAAATTTCGTTTTCTTATAAATTACCCAGTTTCAGGTATTCTGTCATAAGTAACAGAAAACTAATACACGTGACTTTTGGGAAATAAGAGTTCGGGGGGCAGGGCATGGCCAGTGAATGCCAGGTGTCTGGAAACACAAGAAATAAATAAAAAGCCAGAGGTTGTTGGGAGGGAGGGGGGAGAGGGAGGAGGGAGGTAGGTTTCGGTAATGGGCCACAATAATCAACCACATTGTATATTGACAAAATAAAATAAAATTTTAAAATAAATAAATAGCTTTCTTGAGATATATGTAAAAAAATTAAAATTCTAATGCCTTCTCTCACCCTAACTCTTCTATCTTCAAGATTGTTATTGCACCATCCAGGGCTCTGGTGCCTCACTTTTGACTTCACCTAGCATCTCAGTTTGGAAAGATGTCCTTTCCAGTAAAGGATTAACCTAAACCTTATAAATGCCCGGATCAGTGTCACTGCATCAGCCTCCTCACTATAATCTCTCTCAAATCCACTGGCCAGCAATGATTCTTCTATTATGCAAATCTGACTGTTCCCTACAGAACTATGTAGGGGCTCCACCCAGATCCTTCTTGGGGGATCTTTTTGCTATTTCTGTGTGCCCAGACTACCTTTGATGTGCTTTCAAAGGCCAGCACCTGGGGCTCTTCTTTGACTAATGGCCCTCAGGCCAATAGAGCTGTTTTGCCTGAAAAAACTTTAACCAATGATTGTGAAGTGGAGGAATTAATCAGTGAATGTGGAGTTTAGCTGTCTTGCCTGCAACTCAGGCATAATTTACTGGCTCTGGACTTTTGCCTGAGATCACATCCTTGCTTGGCATCCACCCCTCTTCCCTTTCCTGCTTCCCCTACTCCCTTCTGGGAGCACTTTCTTAGCAAATCACTTAGGCACAAATCCTCCTCTCAGGCTCTACTTCTAGGGAATCCAACCTGAAACATCCCTTCCTAGCTTAAAACCCATGCATGGATCCCTACTGCCTCCATAATAAAGCCCATGTTTCAAGGCCCTGAACCTTCTGTCTGTACCCTCCCCTCCCTGAACTGCAACAGCAAGATTTCAAGCCTAGCAAATCATTGTGGTTTCCCACCACCTGCCACCTTATCCTCCAGATAAAATTTCCTGTCTCCCCTCAATCCCCTACCTCCATCACCCTGAAGGGTAGGAGGTGGTGTAGGCCTAGAGCCAGCCTCAGGAAGTTAGCTGTCAGGGCTCAGATGTAAAGGCAAAAGACAGGTAAGACTCTCCTCCCCAGTCACACCAGGCAGGCCCTTAGGCCTTTCTTCTCCTTCTGTGGAAAGATAGGTAGGGTGTTTCCAACTGAAATATCATCGGTAGTTTTGCTTGTCAGGGGAAATTCTGCTTCAGGTTTAACCTTGAGCCCATCTGCTATCCGGAGCCCTTTCCTTTTGTCCAAGTCCCTGGCTTTCCCTACCAGAGTCCCACCTTTCTCTATGGTGGGGCCCCTAGTTCCTGCTTGGGCCCACCAGGGCACAACCTTGTATGTTCCTTTCCTTGGCAGCAGGAGACACAGCTGGCGGGCAGTATTTTTAATCTTACTCAAGCTCAAGAATCAGGTGGCTCAGGAGATTGCCCAGTCTGGTGACCTTTACCTCTAGAACCTGTAACTGCCAAGAAGGGAAGAGTCAGAACTGAGGCCGGAGGGCCGGCCCATGGTTCACTTGGGAGAGTGTGGTGCTGATAACACCAAGGCCACAAGTTCAGATCCCTATATAGGGATGGCCAGTTAGCTCACTTCGGAGAGCATGGTGCTGACAATACCAAGTCAAGGGTTAAGATCCCCTTACCGGTCATATTTATTTATTTATTTTTATTTATTTTTTTTAAAAGATGACCGGTAAGGGGATCTTAACCCTTGACTTGGTGTTGTCAGCACAACGCTCACCCGGTGAGCTAACCGGCCATCCCAGTATAGGATCTGAACCCACGGCCTTGGTGTTATCAGCACCACACTCTCCCAAGTGAGCCACGGGCCAGCCCATTACTGGTCATATTTAAAAAAAAAAAACAAAAAAAACTGAGGCCTGAAGCTGGGTCAACCTGAGCCTTCAGTATTGTTTAGGACCCAGAAACATTTGGTAAATGAGATGAATGAAAGGTCTTTGCATAGCTACCAAAGCCACTGCCACTCCCCTTAAATCAAACATGCAAGAGACTTGAAGCCAGTTCTCCTCCTGGTCTGCCAGGCTGTTGGGAGAGTTAAAGAGACTGGGACATGAACCAGTTAAACCCAAGGGCCCAGGGAACCTGAATGGGGGCAGACACAAAAGCTCACTAGCCCTCCCTGCACACGGGGCCCAAGAGGGCATTCAAATTGTTAACTTTAATAATAAACAACAGGTCAAGATGGGGGTTTACCAGGAACGAGAATGATGGAGCCTCAGGGGTCCCCACTTCCTCCCTTCCATGGCCTGGAGGCAAGGAAGCAGTGGACCCTATTGAGGAGGAACGGTGCCCAGCTCCATTTAAGTCCATCTGTCTGAGGCCCTAAGACCCAAGATGCAGCAGTGGGTGCAGGAGAGTGCCACTCTGCCTGACCCAGAAGGAATGTGGCCCAGGCTGGGCAGGTGTGCAGGCCAGATGCTGTGGGGTCAGATTCGGAAGCTTTCCTCCCGGCCATCAATGTGGCGGAGTCGCAGGTAGACATCTGTGCCAATGCCCTGCAGGGACTGCAGCTGCAGGGAACCACCGAGGTACTCTGCGTAGGCCCGTGATGTGGGCAACCCGAAGCCAAAGCTGGGGGTGGGCAGGGGAACAGGACGGAGCTTCAGAGGCTTGAGTCTCCTGGGCCCCCCACCCCTCCATCCTGGCCAGGTGGGGCCTCACCCATGCATGGGTCCTGACTGGCCACCACTGTGCATGTCCAGGTGGCCAAAGAGGGGGCTTATGCGAGGGTCCTGGGTGCTGGCCTCCGCTGTAGTGAAGTGGTAGTCCATGACCCGATCCAGGTCTTTGTGGGCAATTCCTCCACCTCGGTCCGAAATCCTGGCAGGATGTCACCAACACCGGCGTGACTCAGCTTTGGTGGGAGTATCACCACCTCCCAAGCAGACTGTGCCAAGTCTGCCTTCCTGTCCCTTCCACCCAAAGGTGGGATGTGCTCTACCTAGACCCCTGGACCTTGTTTGTGTTAGCTACATTCCTCCATCCTCACCTCTGCCTGGGCCACTGACTGCTTATACCTTCTCACAGGATTTGACATATATTCTCGACCAGCATAATAGACTAATTACTCCTGTTTCCCATTTTCCTCAGTTGCTGACAGAGGCAGTGCGCTGGGGCCTGCAGTTGGCCCCAGATCCACTAACATCCAGCTCATGGCAATCTCAGTACCACAGCACATCTTATCTAGGACTAGGGACCAAATCCCAGAGTGGGGCAGGTACTGGCTTGAGGTCCTACAGCAAGTCAGAAAGAGTGCTAGGAACCCCCATCCACCACCTAACTCCCACTCAGGCCAGACCTGATGATGAGATCAATATCGTTGTTGGCGATGGTGATGACCACATCTGGGACATTATAGGGAGTGTCTAGGTGACTTTCCATTGTGGCTCTATGTAGAAGAAAAAGATCAGTAGGTGGTGGCACCCCAGTTCCTGTCTGCACCCCACCCAACATATCCAGCAGCTCACCT
The DNA here is from genome assembly GCF_027409185.1 of Cynocephalus volans. Lineage (NCBI taxonomy): Eukaryota > Metazoa > Chordata > Mammalia > Dermoptera > Cynocephalidae > Cynocephalus > Cynocephalus volans. The sequence continues at coordinate 112,971,993 of NC_084465.1, forward strand.
CATGGCATTCTTGAGCAGCTCGGGTAGGATGTAGTCCAGTGGCATAGGAATGAAGGGGAAACGGGCAGCCACGTGTCCATTGATGCGGACTCGGGGAGCATTGCCATACTTGTGCTCACACAGTCGTCTGTGGATAGGAGCAAGGGTTCAGACAGGTGCTCCTAGACCTGTGCTTCTCAACTGAAGGCAATTCTACTGCCCTAAGGGACATTTGGCAATGTCCAGAGACATTTTTGCTTGTCACAACTGGGAGGTACTACTGGCATCAAGTGAGTAGAAGCCCGGGATCCTGCTAAACATCCTAACACACACAGGACAGCTCTCTACCACAAAGAATTATCTGGCTCAAAATGTTAATAGTGCCAAGGTAGAGAAGCCCTGCCCTAGACTATGCCCCAGGCATGCCCCTGGGCTTCCCTGCCCCAAGACATCCACCCCGTTAGCCATTCTAGCCTCACCTGGCAAAGTCCACCCATTTTTCAATGATCTTCTTTGGTGAGAGACGAGTGCAGATGATGCCAACAAAGTCGGGCTGGCAGGAGAAAGAGGGTCAGGACTAGCAACACGTGTTTCCCTCCCAACCCCTGCCAAATGCTTGCAACATCTGGACTGCCAAAGCCTCTCCCCCAGGCCCTTGGCCCAGGTCCCCAGCACAAAGGGGCACCTAGCTCAGTCTCCTGTGCCCCACTTATTCCCCGGAAGGTATCAGGTTCCACAGCTCCACCTTGTCCTCATGAAGTGCCAGGTGATGGGTGGCCAACATGCGAATCCCAAGCCTCGAAGTCAGTGTCTTGTCTAAAAAGTAGCGGACAAGCTTTTCATCCTGTAAAGAGTGGGGCCTCAGAAACCCTGTGCCTCTTCCCAGCCTCCCCCAACAGGCCTGAGCCCCCACTTTGCTGCCCCTGACCTCTATGTGCTTTCGGCTCTCACGCAGACCCTCAGCTAAGAGGGTCACCACATCCTTGTGGTCATCCAGCAGCTGTCGCACCAGCTGGCAGTATTGGGTCTCCTCTGCCTGGTCCTTAATCTGCAGGTCACAGAGTCATGAACACAGGTGGTCCAACCCTAATCTCTCAGCCCCTCACCCTGCCAGGGCCCAGCACTCACTGGAGGAAAGTCTGTCAGCTTCTGGAAGGCACGGATGTACAGCTCATGCTGCAAGGAAAAGGTGTGGGAATTCACAGGGCTGCCATGGGCACTGGGTAGGGAGCAGCTACTCGTGCCTGTCTATGGGAATCACCACCCAACCCAATTCACATGGTTCAAACCTCCAGTGTGACCTTGAGCCTCCATGAACATGCAGCCTTCGCCTCTGAAGGCTTGGGGCTGAGTCCTGTATGGCCCTGACACCTTTAGGCAGCCAAGTCTCTCCCACTCTGAACTCCCCATGTGTCCCCCTGGGCAGTGGGAACACTGATCTAACGTCCTCTCTACCTTACCACGTGCAGTATGGTGGGGTTGCAGCCGATGATGAAAGGAAGGCTGCGGAAGCCCTTGATGCGGTGAGCTATCCTCACTGGCAGCTCTTGGTGCAGGTACCGGGCACTTTTCTAGAAGAAAAGAGGAGGGGTGGCAGGGCCAGGGCCTGAGTGGCTGAACTGGAGCTCCAGGAGCCAAGGGGAAAATAGGGGGCAAGAATCTTACCAGAAGGTGACTTCCGTCCTGAGAGCGGCCGGAATAGAGCATCATGGTCGGAGTGAGCCGGACTGAGGGCTGAAGGGGCAGATGGGCCTTGAGCATGGAATCTCCAACGCCCCGCCCCTGCCACTTTAGCCCCGCCCTTTCCCTGGACTCCCACTCCCACTTGCGACCCCTGGGCTCACCGCCCCAGCCGCGCACCTTCTCCGCTGCCACGTCTATGGCCGACTGGTTGTAAAAGGAGGTGACAGTCTTGGAGCGCTCCCGCGCCATCTCCACACGGTGTGTATCGGTGACTGATGTCGAACGGGCCCGGAGCGAGAGTGCGGGCCCCAAGAGGGGCCGCAGCGGGGGCCCGCCCCGGGGGCCGTTCCCCAGCGCCGACACCAGTATCATCGTCCTGCTCCTTTGATGGACTGAGCGGCCACTAGGGCTGAGGACCCGACAGACGGAGGCAATCCCAAAATGGGGAAAGGGGTGTGTAGGTGGGCAGGGGCTCTTCTCTGACTTCAGGGGCGAGAGCCCGTCGAGGATGCTGACAAGCTCAGCCCCCGGAGAGCAGCTCCCATCTACCGGGGTGGGGGAAGGGGAAGTTGTAAGGGTCCGAATCCAAACAACCCGCACCACCTCTCCACCTGGGCACCGGTATCTTCAGACTTGGGCAATCTCTGCCCAACCCTTCAACTTTCCTCCCTAAACACACACAGGCCGAGCCTGGACAACCTTGCGTTCTGGAGCTTCCTCAACCTGAGGCTCTAGTTGGTGGTCTGGGGAGGAGATCCTCACACCCATCCGGCCCGAAAACCTCGCCCCAGCTCCCTCTGGTCCTGGGCACCCTGGCTCAGGGGGCGGGGCTGACCCCCACCCAGCGCCTTCAGACCCAGGCTGCGGGAGTCTGGCCTGCGTACGTGCGACACACAGCACAGCGCCCGAGAGCCGCTGTATCGAGGCTGCGGCCCGGAGTCTCCATCTGAGCTCCCCCTCCGTGGGTCACTTGGTTCATCCGGATCCCCCCATATGGCAGATGCCGGCCCCTCGTCCGCGCGCGCTCCCGCGCAATGGTGGCGGCCCCGGACGCGCGCTGCCCAGCCCCCGGGCAGGGTCTGCGCCGATTGCTCCACTTACCGCGGAGCCAGGGCCCGGGTCCGAGCGGAACGGTGGGTACGCTGGACCCGCCGGCCTAGCCCAGCCGCCTGCGCCCTCCGCCGCTGTGACGTCGCCCGGGCTCTGCGCGCGATGCCTCCTGGGAGCTGTAGTTTGGCGCCGAGGACTAGCGACCCGTCTTGGACGGAACCCTCTGGCTGTAGTGACTGGGGGTGAGGGGATGAGAGACCAAAGGCAGACAGGCCACTGAGAAAGCAATTACTTTATGCAGGTAGGAGGTGATGTTCGTGTGTGTGTGTGTGTGTGTGTGTGTGTGTGTGTGTGTGTGTGTGTGTGTGTGTGTGTGTGTGTGTGTGTGTACACTATAAATGAAGTGTTCGGTGAAGCAGGTGACATCTCTGGAGGCTGTCTTTAAACTTGGACGTGGGATCCTTCACCATGGTTGGCCTGCCTGACGAACTGGGGGAAGGTCTGCATAGACCATGGGAAAAGAGCTCCCTAAGTCTCTGGATTTCCTCGTTGCTCCCCACCCCCACACCGCTCCTACCCCTTCTTTTCTAACATCCCGTCAACTCACTGGAGTGAAGCCAGGAGGCGGGCTAGGCGCGGATGCAGGCACGGCTCGAGCCCTTGGAAAAAGGGAGAGGGGGCCTGAGCCCTTGGCGCACTCGGGAGAGTGCGGCGCTGGGAGCGCAGCAACGCTCCCGCCGCGGGTTCGGATCCTATATAGGAATGGCCGGTGCACTCACTGGCTGAGTACCGGTCACGAAAAAGACAAAAAAAGGGAGGGGGGAGGTGGGAAGGGTGCTCCTGGCGGGAGCACAGCCTGCGCAGGAAGCACAGGACTCGGGGTGCTTGTTGTGCGCCAGAGCTCGGTGCTCACGTGGCCGCGGCGTGGACAGGAGCCGAGGAGACCGCGGGTGACGACCTCACCCCATTTGACCCGACGCGCTTGACTAGCTCGGCCTGAACTCGCTGCTCCCCGCTGGCGGCAAAGGTTGGACGTGCATCCCGCAGGCCCCTTTCAGAACATTGTATAGAGAGCTTACCGCTGGTCACGCAGTCGTCTAAGTGCTTTAGATGTGTTAATTTCATCTTTATAACAATCCTATGGTGTTGGTATTATCTTAATTTTACAGATGCAAAAACAGAAAGATTAAAACACTTCTTCCCCCTTCTTTTCTCTCTGTCCTCACCCCCCACACTCTGCTCCAGCCATACAGGCCCCTCTGCTGTTCACTGAACCTACTAGACACTTCCATCTCAGTGCCTCCCACTGGCTGTTCTCTCTGCCTGGAACACCCTTCCCCTAGATATCCACATAGTTTGCTCCTTCACCTCTTTCAAGCTTTTGCTGAAATGTCAGCTGAATGAAGCCCATCCTTTCCATCCTATTTAAAATTGCAATCACCTCCATTTCCTTCACTCTGCTCTACTTTTAATTTTATCCATAGCATTCATCACCGATAATATACTATATACTTTACATATTTATTATATTAGTTGTTCACTTTTTCCTTCTCTTCTACAATGTAAGCCAAGAATATGAATATTTGTCTGTTTTATTGATTTATCCCAAATCCCTAACACAATCCCTGGCACATAACAAACATTAGTGAAATAAATGGAGGAAATATTGGGCTTTATTCTAGGAGCTATTGAAATGGGATGCTATTGAGAGGCAGAGAGTGACAAAACTACATATTTATTTTGTAAAGGATCACTGACTGCTGTGTGGAGAATGGGTCTTGGGGTGGGGGACAAGTCTATTTGGAAGACCAGTAAGGAGTGATAATGATTTGGACTATGGTAGTGGTCTGCATAGATTATGGGGAGTGAGAGTGAGAGAGTAGTCTGGGAGGGGTGGCTTGGATGGATGGAGTGGCCATCCCTAAAATGGGAAACCCCAGAGGAAGAATAAGTTTGGAAAAGATAAGGATTTCAGTTTGGGGTGTGTTGTATTGATAGGTCTGTGAGACATCCAGATGATGACATCCAGGAGGTGGTTCTTACTATGGGGTTTGGAGCTCAGGAGAGAGATCTGGGCTCAGGTCGGAGCTTGGAAGTCGTGACCTGTAGGTAGTAAGGAGATAATATTGCCCCACATGGCAGATTGTATTTTCCAAAGATGGCCCATCCCACTTGAACTTCTTCTTCTTCTTCTTTTTTTTTTTTAAGATGACATACAGGGATCTTAACCCTTGACTTGGTGTTATCAGCACCATGCTCTCCCTGTGAGCGAACCGGCCATATCTATATAGGGATCCGAACCCATGGCCTTGGTGCTATCAGCACCACACTCTCCCAAGTGAGCCACAGGCCGGCCCTCTACATGAACTTCTTACAATATGACTTGGATACTTCTTACATCAAGAGGTGGGGGGTCTGTGTTTCTTCCCCTTGGAACTGGCAGGCTTGTGATTATAGTGGAAGGGATGTAAAATGACTTCTGAGGCTAGATCACGAAAGATGATGCAGCTTCCATCTGGCTCCCTGGAGTACATATGCTGGAGCCTTGAGCTGCCAAGTGAGCAGTCTGACTGCCCTATATTAATTATCTATTGCTGTGTAACAAATTATCTCCAAAACATAGCATCTTAAAACAACAAACATTATCTCACACAGTTTCATTGGGTCAGGAATCTGGAAGCAGTTTAGCTGTTGATTCTAGCTCAGGATCTCTTATGAGGTGCAATCAAGATGTTGGCCAACACTAGTCATCTGAAGGCTTGACTGATGCTGGAGAATCCACTTCCAAGGTAACTCTCACATGCCTGGCAAGTTAATGCTTGTTGTTAGCAGGAGGCCTCAGTTCCTCACTAAGTGGACCTCTCCCTAGGGCTGCTTGGGTGCCTTCATAAAACATGGCAGCTGGCTTCCCCTAGAATGAGTAATCTAAGAGGGAACAAGATGGAAGCCACAATATCTTTACGACTTAGCCTCAAAAGTCATACACCGTCATTCTGCATTATCCTATTGGGTCAGTTCAGCCCTGTTCATTATGGAGAGAGACTACACAATGGTGTGAACACCAAGATGTGGAAATCACTGAGGACCATTTTGGAAGCTTGCTATTGTAGCCCTGCGGCTGCCATGCTCTGAGGAAGCCCAAACTACTTCAAGTGGAGACTAAATGGATAGGTCCGGAGACTACATGAAGAGAGATGCCAAGGTTATCCCTCAGATGCTTCAGCCTCTCATTCTTCCATCTTCAGCCACCATCTGACGGCAATTGCATGAGCCAGACCTGCCCAGCCAAAATTCTCTTCCCAAATCCTAACTCATAAAAATTGTGAGAAAATAATTGTTATTGTTTTAAGCCATTACTTTGTGGTGATTCTCATCTCCTGGTATCCATACCATTGTGTACTCTCTTGACACTAAATAGGGCTGAATTGACCCAATAGGATAATGCAGAAATGACAGTGTGTGACTTCTGAGGTTGTCATAAAGATATTGTGGCTTCTATCTTGCTCCCTCATGTACTCTGGAGGAAGCCAGAATAGATAACAGGAACACCTCTAGGAGACTGTAGAAAGATGAGAAATAGGCCTAAATCCTAGTCCTCTGTATAAGTATCCAATTGCTACTGTAACAAATTACCAAAAACTTAGTGGCTTAAAGTAACACAAATTTATTATCTTACAATTCTGTAGTTCAGAAGTCTGACACAGGTCTCACTAGGTTAAGATCAAGATGTTGTTATTTCCTCTCTGCAGACCCTAGGGGAGAATCCACTTTGCCCTTTCCTGCTTCTAGAGGAAAGCAGGGCATCATTAGCTCATGACCCCCTTCCTCCATCTTGAAAGCCAGCAACATTGTAGCTCCGTGTTCCTTTCTTTTGTAGTCACATCTCCTCTGACACTCTTCTGCCACCCTCTTTCGCTTTTAAGGACCCTTGTGATTACATTGGACCCATCCAATAACCTAGGTTAATCCTGTTTTAAAACCAGCAGATTAGCAACCTTAATTTCACTTACAACCTTAATTCCTTTTTGCTATTTAACTTAACATATTCACATATTCCAATCCACATTAGGACATGGACATCTTTGGAAACCATTATTCTGTCTACCACACTCTCTGGAAGAAGAGGAGTAAATCTGAGAAGGAGCAGCCAGAGAAGGAGGGCCAGAAGGAGAGTGAAATATCACAGAAACCAGAGGAAGAGAAAACTCCCAGGAGGGAGTGCTCAACAATGACTAGTACTGTTGGGACGTCAAGCAAGATAAGACCTGAAAAATACCCATTGGATTTAGCATCCTGGTGACACCGACTACTAGATGTTTTGGGAGTGCTGGTGGGTAGGAGCTAGTATTATGGTGTGGGCAGCAAGGAAGAAGTGAGGAAGTAGAAACTGAGAGTGTACAATATTTCCAAAAACTTGACTGTGAAGGGGAGGGTGGAGATCATGGTGGAGAGGGTGGGGAGGCTAGTGAAGAAACTCCTGGTGAAGGAAGTTGCTGTTCCTAAGATTGGGAAGAGAAGCAAGTTTCAGTGCAGATGGGAAGAATGGAAAGGTTGGAGGTACAGAAGAGATGGGTTATCAATAGATGGGATATCTGTGAAGGGGAAAGCTACCCACAGAAGGCTTGGAAAGGAGAGACTGTTGGGTTGATCTAGTCTCAGGTTTTGCCAGGCGGGAGCCACAGTAGTACAGAGGCTAGGATACTGTCAAGGGCGTGGCCAAGGTAATGGCACTGGAAATTTGAGAGAGAAACCGGCTGGCAGGAAGCGCTGGTGAGGCTGAGCAACCTGAAAGGATGGAAGGTTATATAGCCCGAATGGTGTCTGAAATAATAATTTCACGGGAAATGCTTGGTTGCTGAATCGGGTCGCAGTATTCGCTGGATTTCCTGACCCGCTGGTCTCTGGGTCCTGGATGTTCCAATGCTTTTATAGGGCTTGCAAAGGGTAAGCGTTAAATACTGTTGGCCACATCAGAATCATTTTTAAAACTCTTAAGATTCCATTTCCTTTGATGCCTTGCGGCCACTCCGACTACAACTCCCATCATGCCTGGCAGCCGTATTGCCTGTGATCACCTACGTCCCTTAACCGCTTTACTACCCAGCATTCCTCGCTGTTTTCCTCCCTGACCATCACGCCTAGTGGGTCCTAGGAAAAGCCAATCAGATCAGGGAGTAGGAGGCCAGGCAGGCCAATCGCCGCGTCGTCGGGGCGGGGAAGGGCGTGGCCATACTCTGCCCCGCCCCTGCTCCGTGGCTGGTACTCTCCCGGCTAGTGCCTCGGGCGGGACCTAAAGATATGGGCACCACCTGGAGGAGCCCAGGATGGGTGCGGCTCGCGCTCTGCCTCGCGGGCTTGGCGCTGTCTCTCTATGCGCTGCACGTGAAGGCGGCGCGCGCCCGGGATCGGGATTACCGCGCGCTCTGCGACGTGGGCACCGCCATCAGCTGTTCGCGCGTCTTTTCCTCCAGGTTCGCGCAGGACTGGAAGACCTGGGGTTCCGGGGACCAGGAGTGCCTGGCGGCCAGGTTGCCGGATGGTTTTTGGAGTCTAGGTTCGAGGCGCCCGGGGAATGGACACTTGGGGGCCGAACTGTTCGAGGGGGCGTTGCATGCGAATTGGGTGTGCACGGGGATTCGAGATAGGAATGCGCGTCAGGAGGGCAGATAGTGCTACGGACTAGCGTTATTCTGGGGAATCGCACGTGGATCTGGATGCCACGGAATAAAGGTGACTGGGAAAGACAGGGAGGTAGGGTAGCGGTAAGGACTGATGATGGTCTTGAGGATGGCGCCAGGGGGTTGGAATGGCCGTCTCAGGGACAAGGTGGCCAGATCTGGCTGTGCTTGAGGGCCGGGGTTTAGTGGTTACTGGCATGGTGAAACATGCAGGAGGGAAGTGGGTGGCCAGCGAGCTGGAGGTTTGGAGGTCCAGGGCAAAGAGAATCTCGCTGGGGTTCCCAGTCTCTGGTAACTCTGTAAAGCTGGATCAATCATTATACCAGCCTTGCCATCTGAAGAATTATCGAAGGAGGGCTGGTCCGTTAGCTCAATTGGTTAGAGTGCCGCCTTGTAATACCAGAATCAAGTGTTTGGGTCCCTGTACCCGCCAACTACCAAAAAAAAAAAGAAAATTATTGAAGGTCTACTAGGATGAAAAGAGGGGCCTAGCAGAGGAGCTATGGCCAAGCCTGGCCTGGGGATAGGGGAGGATAGGAGCATGGACTCCTGACGTGGCCAAAGGTGTGGGAGGCCAAGAGGTCATCAGGTCATCGACCCTTGGATGGGAAAGAGGAAATCACCCTTTCAGGACAGGGCCCAAGGCACTAGGTTGACACTTCTAACCTGACTCCCCCTCACCACCACCAGGTGGGGCCGGGGCTTCGGGCTGGTGGAGCAAGTGCTGGGACAGGACAGCATCCTCAATCAATCCAACAGCATATTTGGTTGCATCTTCTACACACTACAGCTGTTGTTAGGTGAGTGGCCCCACCCCTTCGCCATGGGCCTCTTCCCCCTGGACCAGCCCAGCCCCACCCCATGCAGTCTTGGTGACCCAGACAGCTGCCCACCAGCTGCTCAATTACTGAGCATCCTGGGGGTGAGGAGGCAGGGAGAGAGCTAACAGGAGTCTTTAGTTTTAGGTTGGTTTAGGTACTGTCAGAGGCTGAAGGGCCCTTAAGGACTTCCTAATTCCTAATATTTGGGTCTCAGGGATATCATTGAATAGACAAGGGAACCAAAGTCTTGGAGGGGGCCTGTCAGAGCCTCTTGTTTTAGAGACACTTCCCCAGAAGTCCCTATTGTCTGGTCGCACCCTGAAGTCATGGCAGTGTTCTAGAGGTAGCCAGTCCCTGGAGCCCAGCCCTGATCCTTTTCTGCCTTGCAGGTTGTCTCCGGGGACACTGGGCCTCTGTCCTGCTGGTACTGAGTTCCTTGGTGTCTCTCGCTGGTTCTGTCTACCTGGCCTGGATCCTGTTCTTCGTGCTCTATGATTTCTGTATTGTTTGCATCACCACCTATGCCATCAATGTGGGCCTGATGTGGCTTAGCTTCCAACAGTTCCAGGAACCCCAGGGCAAGGCCAAGGGGCATTGAGTCTTCACCCTAAGCCAGGCTGACCTTGTGTGCTTTGTTTTGGCATGTGAGCCTTGCCCAAATGGGGCCGTGGCTGAGTTCCTAGAAGGCCCTGCTTTCCCTTCCCCCGCATACCCATACACAGGACAATGGACCAAGTGTGCCAAGCCCCTTCCTCCATGCACTGTCTCTGGCTCTGTCCCCAAGGGCTGGTTTCCAAAGCTCCTGCCATTGCCTGGGGAAGAAACGTTCTGAGCAATAAAGTTTCTCAAATCAGTTGGCCCAGTATGAACCATCTGTCTGCTGGGGACCCTGGTCTTGGGCCGCCCTCAGTGTTGCCTTATCTGGAGCTGAGAAGGATGAGTCAGAGAGAGAGTGGAGGGCCTGCCTGGGAAGGGTGGTTATGGCTGTCCCATCTCAGTGTGTGGAGTCAGCACTGCCTGGGGCGCCATCGGCCCCCACCTCCAGGAAACAGGCTGGCAGCTTGTCCCTGCTGCCCACGGGAGCCAGATCTCTTCTCCTGGGAGGGCGAAGCATGCACCTGCGAGGCAAGCTGCCCTTCTGGTTCTGTGAATGCTTGCTGGGAAGGTCTTCCTGTAGTCTAGCCTGAACCCCTCCAGCTGCCTTATCAACCATCCCAAGCCCAGTCTCAGCAGCCCTGGAGGCCCAGGGCCAGGTTATGAGTATTTTGTTTTGTTTTTCCTAATATGTACTGAGCACTTACCTATATGCCAAGCACAGTTTATGAACTTGTATTAACGTGTTAACTCATCTAATCCTTATAGCAATTGTGTGAAGTAGGTAGTGTTATTATCCCTATCTTGATGAAGAAACTGAGGTACAGAGAGGCTAAGTAATTTGCCTAAGATCACACAGCTAGTGCTAGGGAGGGGGTTAGGGAGCTCTCAGGATTTGAATCCACCCGAGCCATCTTGTTCCAGCATCTATGCTCTAAACCCTACCCACAGCTGCCTGGGCTGGCTTGAGTTCAGAGTCAGGAAGAGGAAAAGGGATGTACCCTGAGCATTCTTTCCTCCTGACTGTGAATCTTCCAACACCCACAAGAAAGGTGGGCACTGCTGTAACCCTGTTTCCTGGGAAGGCAGCAGGCCCAGAGAGGTGTTAGGATTTGCCAAAGGCTTATGGCCAGCCAGTAGTAGAGAGCCCTGGCCCCTCGGCCCCCTGCCCTGTACGTGTTGCTTCTGAAGCAAACATGGGGAGAAGTTATGTGAAACCCACTTGGCCCTGGCCTGGGAGACAGGTGGGAAGGCTGAAATGAAAAGTGGGAACTGGGAGGGCCTGCCCACCACACCCTTTACAGTTCCAGGATGACAATTCCCCGCTGAGAGCAAGTTTACTGTGTGCCAGGCTCTAGTCTAAGCATTTTTACATTCAGCAACTCTTGAGTTTTTCAGACAAGGCACAGATAGGTAACTGTCCAAAGTCACTAAAGTAGTAAGTAGGGGAACTGAGATTTGAACTCTGGCAGTCTGGGTTTAAGGCTAAGGCTCAGAGAGGGGTGGTGACCAGCCCAGGGTCACACAGCCACAGCCTCAGAGCTAGGAGCTGCTGGCTCCCTTCCAGCCCAGGAAAAGCAATGAGACATGACTCCTAGCCAACTAGGGGCGGAGCAGAGGTGGAGCTGGGGAGACCGAGGTGGCCTCTCTGAGCACCACAGCACAGGTGGCAGAGTGGCCCAGAGCAGCATGAAGCAGAGCTGGGGACCAGGGCTGCTCATCCTGGGAGCACTGGTCTTCATAGAGGGTAAGCCACTTGTGTGTGAGGGAGGGGGGCATGGTATGGTAGGGTTGCAGGGCTACCTTCCACCCCAGCAGCCCCCGCAACTTGGAGTGTGTGAGGGAGCCTGCTTGTGTGTGCATCCTGTGCCCCTGGCTGCCCTTCTACTTCCAGAACACCCTCAGGCAAGTTCTAGGCCCCTCTGGCCTTCAGTCTCCCTCTTTACATCCATCCCATTTCTCAGCTGTCCTGGCTCAGATGTTTAATGGGTGTATTTGTGGGTGCCTGTGATGGGGAAGAGGCAGGACAGAGACTCTTTGGTATGATCACTGCACTTTCTGGTGAGGTGGGGGAGTCTGAGTTGTCAAAACAGGGGTAAGGGGAGCCTCAATCTCCTGGGGCCCTCCCCACTTGGACATGATGTAGTTCTTCCTCTTAGGCCTCCTTGGCTGAGGGGACAATTAAGCTAATGCTCTCCACATACACAGGCCACCTTCCTGACTCAGCGGCGGGGGTAGGAGTTGGGGGCTTTGAAGCCGGGAGGAGGGTTGGCCTGGTCTCAAGCTGCACCCCAGGCCCTGCTCCTTGGGCCCAGGAGTGCTGAGCACAGCTGAGGGAGAACTAATTACTGAGTGTACACTCTGAATAGCTTCCAATAATAGCTGTTTCTTGACCTCATATAAATATTTTCATTCTGGGAGGGGCTGGTGAGGTAGCCACAGAGTCATAGGCAAGGGCCCAGCACCTGTCCTCCCCAACCCAGCCCCTCCATCAAGTCTGGACAGGGTAAGTAAGGCTTCTCAAGTCTTACCTGTGTCTCTCTCTCCCCAGGTCTTCAGACAGCTCAGCATGGTAAGCTCTGGGGACATGGGGCCTGGGCCTTACTTCGGTCTGAGTCGGACCTGGGGTGAGGGCAGGCCAGGGGTCTGCTGTCAGCATGACCCGCCCCTCTCCATAGCCTGTGGGCAGCGTGGCCCTGGTCCCCCTGAACCTCAGGAGGGCAACACGACACCTGGAGAGTGGCCCTGGCAGGCCAGCGTGAGGAGGCAGGGAGTCCACATCTGCAGTGGCTCCCTGGTGGCAGACACCTGGGTCCTCACTGCTGCCCACTGCTTTGAAAAGTGAGTCATGGTTGGGGTCAGACAGGGTCTCTGGCTTTGGGGGTGGGTGATTTGTCCCCAAGCCCCACAAAACTGGTCCCTGCCCTTAAAATAATAATAAAGTACCATTTATTGAGAATCTGCCATGTGCCAGGTACATATCAATTTAAACTTAACAGGGCTGGCCAGTTAGCTCAGCTGGTTAGAACGCAGCCTTACAAACCCAAGGTCAGGAGTTCAGATCCCCATATGAGCCAGCTGCAAAAAAACAAAAACAAAAAAACTCTTAACGACCTTTCACGCAGAAGCTTTACAAGTGAGAAAACTGAGGTTTTGAGAAGGGAAGAAGCTTGCTCAAAGCCACAGACTGGAATCTGCACATCTTCCACCTACCTTGTGCTGTCTCCCGTAGTGTCATGGTCTTTCCTTGACTCAACATCTGGCCTTGTCCCTCCTCTTCCAGGGAGGCAGCAACAGAACTGAACTCCTGGTCAGTTGTCCTGGGTTCTCTGCAGCGTGAAGGGCTGAGCGCAGGGGCTGAGGAGAGAGGGGTGGCTGCCCTGCAGTTGCCCAGGGCCTATAATCACTACAGCCAGGGCTCTGACTTGGCTCTGCTGCAGCTTGCTCACCCAGCGGCTCACACACCCCTCTGTCTGCCCCAAACTACACATCGCTTCCCCTTTGGAAGCTCCTGCTGGGCCACTGGCTGGGATCAGGACACAAGTGATGGTAAGTGCTATCCCAGACTGAAGCCCAGAGAGGCATTCTGCAGAGACACAGTCTCAGCTCCCAACTGTCCCGGCTTCCAGTCTCCCTTGCTTCCCAGAGCCCAGACTCCGACCCCAACCCCATCTCTTTTGCCAGCTCCTGGGACCCTCAGGAATCTGCGCCTGCGTCTAATCAGCCGCCCTACATGTAACTGTCTCTACAACCGGCTACACCAGCGGCTGCTGTCCAGCCCGGCCCGGCCTGGGATGCTGTGTGGGGGTGCCCAGCCCGGGGTGCAGGGGCCCTGTCAGGTCTGAGGGGGAGGAGAGGGGAAGGAAGCAGAAGGGGAATGGGCCTGGCCTTGAGCCAGGGGGTTGACCCACACGGATGGGTGGAAGAGCCACAGTCAGAGAATGTCTGTCCCTGGCTCTGTTGCCTGGCTCCAGGGAGATTCCGGGGGCCCTGTGCTGTGCCGAGAGCCTGATGGACACTGGGTTCAGGCTGGGATCATCAGCTTCGCAACAAGCTGTGCCCAGGAGGACACTCCTGTGCTGCTGACCAACATGGCTGCTCACAGCTCCTGGCTGCAGCCTCGAGCTCACGGGGCAGCCTTTCTGGCTCAGAACCCAGAGACCCTGGGGACCAGTGATGAGGACAGCTGTATAGGTATGAGCAGGGGTGTTGGGAGTGGGACACGTGGGGACACCCAGGCCCGCACAAGGACTTCTGGGCAGGGGTGGAAGCCACAGCGAAACAAACTTCAACTCAGAACACAGAACTGACATAGGCATGCACACATGGCCAAGGGCTAACTGGGGGCTTTTAAGGCCCCTTTCAGACCCTGAAAGCCCCATACGGCTGAGAGGCATAGATGCTCTAGAACTTTACAAGTTTGGAGTTTAGGTAAGGAGAGGGATCTCTGAGACCTGGTTGAAGGTTTTGAGGGGAAGCCATAAGCTTCCAGCCAGGGACTCAGTGAGGCTGGAAAGGGTAGGGCTCCCTATCAGAATTCTGGCATTAAGTGATTGACATGTAAATCAAATGCAAAATAATTTCTGGGACAGAAATTATGTCTTGATGGTAAGAGAAGCCTTAGTGAGCTAAGAATTCTGGAACTGTTCCCGGCCTGGAGGGGTACAGACGGGTGGGGCAGGGGAGTGCTGAGCCAGGCTGTTTCTGTAGACTGGGATGGGAGTCCTGTCAGACTGTGAAAGCTAACAGCACCAGCCCTGGCTTTTGAATCCCAAGTTGACTACTTTCCTATGGTTACAGAACTAGAGTCACTTAGCCTCTCTGGAACTTTGGTTACCTTCAGTAAGGAAGGTAACAAAACTCAACTTAAAAGGAGTATCTAACAGTATGTGGGCAGTGCTTAGCACAGGGCCTGGCATGCAGCAAGCACTTAATAAGAAGTCGGGTGATGTGATCCATATTTCAGCCTGCGGATCCTTGAAGGGAGGTCCCCAGGCAGGAGCCCCTTCCCTGTGGCCCTGGGAGGCCAGGCTGAAGCACCAGGGGCGGCTAGCCTGTGGCGGAGCCCTGGTGTCAGAGGAGGCGGTTCTGGCTGCTGCCCACTGCTTCATCGGGTGAGCCCTGTTCCCCTCTCCCTTGTGTCCCTGCTCCTGCCGGAAGCCCTGTCACCCAGTGGTGTCAATGCTGCCCTGCACAGGCGCCAGAGCCCAGAGGAATGGAGCGTAGGGCTGGGGTCTGGGCCAGAGGAGTTGGGCCTGAAGCAGCTCATCCTGCATGGGGCCTACACCCACCCAGAGGGGGGCTACGATGTGGCCCTCCTACTGCTGGCCCAGCCTGTGACACTGGGCCCCAGCCTGCGGCCCCTCTGCCTGCCCTACGCTGATCACCACCTGCCTGATGGGGAACGCGGCTGGGTCCTGGGGCTGGCCCACCAGGGAGCAGGTAGGTGGACAAGGGGTTACCAGCAGCTGTCCATCCAGCCTAAAGGCTTCTGGGGCAGCCAGGTCTTTTCCCTTGCCCTCTAGGCATCAGCTCCCCCCAGACAGTGCCTGTGACCCTCCTGGGGCCTAGGGCCTGCAACCGGCTGCATGCAACCCCCGGGAGCGACAGCATCCCCATTCTGCCAGGGATGGTGTGTACCAGTGCTGTGGGTGAGCTGCCCCACTGTGAGGTGAGCCCCAGTCCCCCAAACCCTACCCAAGACCCCTGGCATCCCTCACCCTGCAGCTAATGAATAGACCTTTTGCCTGCTTGGCCTCCAGCCCTATCTCTCACCTGAAACTAGGACTATCTGCCAGCTAGCCCCCAAACAGCCAGAGCTTCAGCACTAGCCCCTTCTGCTGTCCCCCGCAGCTGCCTTAGGGGAAGACATGGTCACCCAGTGTCACCTGACCCTTGACAGGGCCTTTCTGGGGCACCACTGGTGCATGAGGTGAGGGGCATGTGGTTCCTGGCTGGGATACACAGCTTTGGAGATGCCTGCCAAGGCCCAGCAAGACCTGCAGTCTTCACAGCGCTCCCCGCCTATGAGGACTGGGTCAGCAGTTTGGACTGGCAGGTCTACTTTGCGGAGGAGCCTGAGCCTGAGCCCGAGCCCGAGCCCGAAAGCTGCCTGGCCAACATGAGTATGTGGCGCTGGGGCTTCCCTGCTGGATCCCCCCTCCAGATTCCTTCTCTCTCAATCTAGGGAAAGTGCTGTTCTGACCCCCTCTAGCCATCCTGGGTTGGGTGGGGCAGACCTGTCTGGATTCACATTCTGGCTTTCCTCCATTGTGTGACTTGGAACAGGCCTCTCAGCCTTTTGAGCCTCAGCGTTCTCACGTGTCACAGGGACCAAAAGAGATCCTGTTCCTTCAGGGAGGGATCAAAGTTGTGAGGATGAGGCCAACCCCACCCTCCTTCTTCTCCCTGACAGGCCAACCAGCCAGCTGTTAACAGGTGACCCAGGCTGTTCGCAGGACATGGAACACAGTCAATTCCCACTGCCCTTGCCCCTACCCATGCGTGGTTGCAGGCACTAGGGCAGGCTCAACAGCCTAGTGGGACCTAACCTGCACAGGACCAGCAGATGCCCCATACCCCCCTGCAGGACAGGGGTGTCACTCGCCTGTGACTGTCCCCACACCCAGCTCTGCTCTCCAATGCAGGCATCCCCAGCTTTCCCTATCCTTCATCGTCTCAGATATAACCACACCAGCCACCTGTTTTGAAAATTTCTTTTTATGGGGGGAGCGATTTTCCTTTTTTTAAAACTTAAATAAATTGTTACAAAATAGACTTTAGAAAATAAGTTACAAATTGTAGCAAAAGGCTCCCTTTCCACAGGCAACATTCCCACCCATGGCCTCTCTGAATCTGCCTCTCCCTGGTGTCAGAATCTGGCTGATGAGGCAGAGTCCTCCACTGGGAAGAGTGTGGTGACACAGGCTGGAGGAGGGAAGTCCTTTAAGGACAGGGACATGAGGAACACCCCATCCCCGTTTTAAGAAAGAAGCCAGATCTGGGTCCTCATCGCAGAGGGAGAGGAGAAAAGAGATGCAGATGCCCAAACTACTCCTGAGTAAAAAACAGAGATCAAGTCCCTCCCTGCCCGCACCCCCCTCCCCAATATTCTGATCTTTGGAAACTTGAAGTTTAGAGGGAGAAGCTGAGGTCTGCAGGCCACTGGGGTGAAGGGTCCAAGAGTGGGGTTGTGGGGGTGGGTGGAGAGGGCAATGACAAGTCCCCTCTGCCTGCTGCTGGTGCCACTGGGGCTCCTGGGGAGAGAGAGAGGAATCACTGACTGAGGGGGTAGCCCCCACACAGCTTGTACCCCCCTCCCAGCTCTGCAGGCCATTCCCCCCCACCCATGGCTCCAGAGCCCATACAAGAACCCAGGAACCCCTCGGACTCCCAGTAATTTTCCCAGCCATGGCTAACTGGCTCCTTGCTCATTTCCCTTGAGGTCACAAAAAACCTATTATTGTGAAAGCCATCCCTTTAGCTCTCCAGGGACTCTCACCCATCACCCCTCCTTCCTTGGCAAGCTCTGGTCAAGGGCCCACCATCTCAGGGACACCCACCCTTGGTGGCCACTAGGCGGACTGGGTCCTTCTCTCTAGAGGTGGAGAGAGCGAGCACGGGGCTTGCTGAAGGGACAGGCTGCCCCACTCCTCCGCAGCCTCATCCTCCACCAGGCTGGGCGGAGATGACTACACCAGATCTCCTCTGATAAAGGATGTGCGATAAGGGCTAATGGCTGTGGTTACAACAGCTAGGCATGGCTTCAAAGAAATAATTATCTGTGACTCAGTCCTCCAGTTAAAGGTGTGCAGGGGGTGGGGGATAGATGTGGAAAGGGTGGTTTGGTTGGATCCTAAAAAGGAAATATGCATTCTCAGGCTGGGGTTGCTTAAAGGGAAAAAAAAATCTCCCCCCCCAAAACAAAATGACTGGTCACAGCATGGCAGAGGAGCCCAGACCGCTTGCTGCCTCTGTCCCTGCCCAATCACTATCCCCACCTTGCATGGCTCTAGCCCACCAGGCTCTCTCTCCACCTGACCTGGGTGCTCATATCTCAGCTGTTCAAAAGGCAGCATCCTTAAACTGGTTTTCTCACTCCACATCCAAGCCCCAGCCACCTGTTGGAAACCATGACTCTCTCCTCTCACTCCTTGCTCCCTTACCCACTTGGGGCCCAATTTCACTCTCCACTCTGTGACCATCTCCTTCGGGGACCCTTCAAGTCTCTGCCCGAGCCCATTCATGCCTCCATACCAGAGCTGGCCACTGTCCATTCCTCCTGGTGCTGCTGCTGCTGGTGCTGCAGGAAGCTGATTCGGCGGCGGAAGTGGCGGGGACAATGGGGACAGGTGAAAGGTCCCTCCCGGGGTGCATGGACCCGCCCATGGCCCTCCAGCCGGGCTGCTGTCCGGAAGGCCTTGCCACAGATGCTGCAACGGTGGCGCTTGGGGTCTGTGTGGGTCCTCCCATGGTTCTTAAGGGACAGCAGGTTGGGTAGAAGCTTCGGGCAGAGGGAGCAGGGATAGAGTCCAGTGGTGTGGGCCTTCTGGTGGTTCAGCAGGCTGCCGGCATGGCGGTAGGAACGCCCACATTGGGCACAGCAGAAGGGCCGCTCCGTGTCTCCAGCCTCTGTGGCCTTCAAACCTTGCCCTCCACTAGCTCTCTCAGCACTCTCTCCTGGAGCTCTTGGGGGCTCTGATAGGAACTCCTGGGCTTTCCCTTGACCAGGGAGACCCACTTTGTCCTCCACAGTCTGAGCTTTGGGACCTCTGGCCTTTTCTATCTGGGTTGGCACCTGACTATAGTCCCTGGCATGAGTCTGTAGATGGCTGGCCAGTTCCTGGTGGGACTGGAGGGTCTTGCCACAGTCAGAGCAGGCAAAAGGTTGGGAAGCTATGTGGTTGTGGCTGTGGCTGTGGCTTTTACTGGCCACAGGATCCAAAAATTCTTTGGAGCAGAGCACGCAATAGTGTCGGTCTGTCTTGTGGGTGTTGTGGTGGTTCAAGGGGCCACCTGGCTGGCAACAGGTCCTGCCACACTGGCTGCAGGAAGAGGAGTGACTCTCTGACTGGAGCTGAGAACTACTGTCTCCATTGTCCCAGCCATCCACATGACTCAGACCAGGTCCATTGGACTGGCTGTCAACAAGGTGGCAAGGACTCCTGGGGACACTGTCCTCTGAATCGCCTTCTGGCTTGGTCATTACCTGGCCCTGAGGAACCCAACCTTCATCGTGACTCACCAGTCCTTGGTCTCCTTGCCACCCATCTGCCTTCCGCACACCCCAGGACAATGGTTCTGTGGCTCTTGATGCCTTGATAGGAATCAGACTGTGCTCGTCTGGCCTCAAGGCCCCATCCTCCAGCTGGGGTACTGACTCCATGCTACCTGCCCTGCCCTCCTGTCCCTGGATGGCAGCCAGGTTCCCCTCTGTGCCATTTGGGCCTTCCTGGCCACTAGCCAGCTCCCGTTTGGTCTCCGCCTCATGCTCCCGCAGGTGTCGCTCCAAAGATCCCCGGCCAGGAAAGCCATGGCCACAGAGGGCACAGCGCACAGTTGATCGCCGACACCGTCCTGCCCGCCGCCGCCGATTCTCTGAGTGCAGCCTCTGATGGTCCTTCAGAGCCATGCGGTTGGAGTAGGTCTTGGGGCAGGTGGGGCAACTGTACTGGCCTGTCTCATGGCTGCGCCGGTGGTTCAGGAGGCTGCCGGCATGGCGGTAGGTCCGCCCACACTGGCCACACCGGAAGGGCCTATCTTCCCGGACCAGCTTTCGGGTGCCCCCACCCCCTCGCCGTTCAGCATGGACTCGCTGGTGGCTGGCCAGCTGTTTCCGCAGGCGGAAGGCCTTCCCGCAGTCGCTACAGCGGAAACGCCGGGGATCTGCATGGATGCGCCGGTGGTTCTTGAGGGACATGAGGTTCGAGAAGCCCTTGGAGCAGGCCTGGCAGCCAAAGTGGCCAGTCTGGTGGCTCTGCCGGTGATTGATGAGGCTGCCTGCGTGCTTGTACGACCGGCCGCACACCTCGCAGCTGAAGGGCCGCTCAGAACTGGCCTCAGTCTGGCAGCCCTTCTCTGCTGTCTCCAACCTTGGCTCTTCCTCCTCCCCCTTCACAGTGGTCTCCTCCCATGCCTCTTCTTTCACCCTGGCCACCTCCTCCAGGGGCTCCACTTTAAATGCTTCCTGGAGCTTCCCTACTTCTGCCGGCCCTGACCCCTCCTCTGCCATGTTCTGGGGCTCACTGCTGCTTCCTGCCTCTGGGAAGGGGCCCACCTGGGGCTCGGAGCCTTTGCAGCGAGGGTGGTTCCGCAGATGGTTACGGTAGGCAGCCAGGTTGGGGTAGCAGCGGGAGCAGACGAGGCAGGTGAAGTCTCCGGTCTGGTGGATCTTGCGGTGGTTCACCAGGCTGCCCCCGTGGCGGTAGGTCTTGCCACACTGGTTGCAGCGAAAGGGGCGGGGCTGGGCCTCCAGCAAACTTTCAGCACCCTGTGTGCAAAGGCTGCCAGCCTCTGTGGTGCCTACTCCCTCTTCAGACTTTGTGTCTCCACCCTCTCCAGAGACAGAGGTCACTGTGCCCTCCAAGACACTGTCTGCAACCATGTCCATGGCATCACCTGACACTCCCAGGGGACTGGGAGGCTTGTTTGTGGTAGTCCCAGAACTTTGACTTTGGTGGTGACGCTCCAGACTCCCCAGGTCATCGTAGGTCTGCCCACAGCAGCCACAGATGTGTCCATACCCTGCTCCATCCAGCGCCTCCACCTCCCGCTGCAGCTGATTCAGCAGCTCTGCCTCCGAGAGCTGCAGGGGTGGGCTATGGGTGGAGGCTGCCTCTGTTGCTCCCTCCTCTTCCCCCTCTTCCTCTGAGCCCTCTGCCACACCTGAGGAGCTGTGAGCCTGGCGCCGGTGAAGCCTGTAGCCAGCCCGCCCAGGAAAGATCATGCCACAGAGACAGCATAGGAAAGGCTGTGCAGAGGCCGCCTCCCCAGGCCCGTGGTTCTGGAAGTGGCTGCGCAGGGCAGGTAGAGAGTCAAACTCCTTTGGGCAAAGGGAGCACTGATAGATGCCTGGTGGGTGGCAGGGCCTGTGGCTCAGCAGGCTGGTGGCATGGGGGAAAGAATGCCCACAGTCAGAACATGTGTGAGAGACCTCAGCCTGCCAGGCGGTGGCAGCTCCAGCTGAGTGGGAAGAAGAGTTAGGCCGGCCAGTGGCCAGTTTCTGGTCTTCGTCCACTCCAGTGAGGCCGTTAGAGAAGCAAGTCCCATTGCCTTCCTCATTGCCCGGGATTTCCAAGTTATCAAGGAAACAAGCCTCCTTCCTTTCTAGCCCTTCTTCAGTCCCTCTGCTCTCTCTGTCACCCTGGAAACAGGCCTCATCCCTCTCAAGCCCACATTTGTCCCCTTCAGATTCAGCCTGCAAACAGTCCCCATCACTTTCCAAGTTGCCTTCGGCCCCACAAGGACTTTCCCCTGAAGGATCTTGGGGAAAGTCCAGGCTCTCATGGTCTTCCAACTCCTGGGCCCAGTTTCCCACTGACGGGAGTCTGGCTTCTCTCCCACTGCCAGCATTGCCAGCCCGTTTCCGATGCCGCCTGCTCCACCGCCGACTGTGGCGTCGCAAATGGTTCTTCATGGCAGCCATGGTGTGGAAGTGCTTGGCACAGGCCCCACAACTGAAGTCCCCTGTCTGGTGGGTCTGCCTGTGGTTGATAAGGCTGCCCGAATGGCGATAGCTCTTTCCACAGTCTCGGCAGGCAAATGCCCGAGGAGGTGACAGGTTGGTCCCTGTCCTATCTTCCCCTTCTCCTGCCCTGTGGGTCAGGCTGTGATATTCAAGGCTCCTGAGGTCGTCAAAGAACTTCCCACAGGTGTTACAGATCTGTGGTACAGTCCTTTCTGCTGCTGATGGGAAATCGGTGGCCTCCTCTTCATGTCTGCACACATGCCCCTCAGCTGTGTGAGGAGCGGCTTCTGCTCCCAACGGGTCAGGCGGGAGTTCCACCTTGAGGTGGCTGGGGGGGCCCTCGGTCCCTGGGTCTGCACTTAGGCGAGCAGCCTTGCAATGTACCCGCACATGGTTGCGCAGGGCCATAAGGTTGGGGTACTTGCGGGGACAGAGTGAGCACTGGTATTCTCCTGTCCGATGGCTGTGGCGGTGGTTCACCAGGCTACCCCGGTGGCGGTAAGCCCGACCACACTCATTGCACTTATAGGGACGATAGTCCAGGGTGGTGGAGGGGACCTCTTCCTCTTTGTGAGTGCTCTCAGCCAGCAGCAGGGGAGCTGATGGCTGCCCATCTTCTCCAGCTCCTTGCCGGGGTCTGTGATGAGCCCGCACGTGGTTTTTGAGGGCAGCTGCATTGAAGAGCTGCTTAGAACAGATTGAGCAGGGATAGACACCTGTCTGGTGGCTCTTTCGATGGTTGATGAGGCTCCCAGCATGGCGGTAAGTACGGCCACAATCCCCACAGCGGAAAGGCCGGTATTCTTCCAGGCCACTGTCCTCCAACTCCCCAGAGGTGCTGAGCTCTCCAGAGCCATTCAGCATCTGTGTACTAGGGAGCTGGTCCCGGCTGCTCTCGTTTGTGTGCCCATTGGTAGTGGGCATCCCTTTCTCTTCCCATGGCCGCTCCTGCATTTCACCCTCATGGGACTGCTGGTGTTCCAGCAGCTCCCGGGGGAGCCGGAAAGCACGAGGGCAGTGGGGACAGTGGTAAGGCCGATACTGGGCATGGAGTCGGGAGTGGTTCTTCAGGGCCATGAGGTTAGAGAACTCCTTAAAGCAGATGGCACAAGGGTAATTGCCCAGGGTGTGACTCTGACGGTGGTTGGTGAGGCTCCCAGCATGCTTGTAGGTCTTGCCGCATTGACTGCACTTGTACCGTCGCTCCTCCTCAGCAGGAGGGGACTGGGTGGGCTCCTGGCCCCCTGTGAAGTTCACTACTGATTCAGCCAAATACTGTTCCAAATTGCTAAGGAGGCTGCTGGCTGGGGTGGGGAGAGGGGGGGCTCTGGCAGAGTTGTTAGTGGGCCCCCAGCCCTCTGCACTTTCCTCGGGATCTGGCTGGCTCTCCCAGCCTTCTCTTTGTCTGGTGTGTGGATCTTCCCAAGTGCCCAGAGCTGCCCTGGGGTCAGGTCTAGACTCAAAGTCAGGTGTCTCTTCAGTATGTTTTGTCTGGTTTCCCCAGCTTTCCCCAGGGCCAAGCCTCTGGCCCCAGGAGTCAGAGGAAACCATCTCACCCTGGAGGTGAGGAGTGGCTACCTTGGGGCGGGGGGGCCTGCGCCTGCGCCGTCCTTCAGGAGCATGAGTCCTCATGTGGCTCTTGAGGGCCATGGGATTGGTAAAGTCCTTGCCACAAGTGGTACAGGGGAAAAGGCCAGTCTCGTGGGTCCGGCGGTGGTTGACCAGGCTCCCTGGGTGACGGTAGCCCCGCCCACACTGCTGGCAGCGGTAGGGCCGAGGAATGCTGTCAGCCTCCTCACTGTCCTGGTTGGGAGATGGATGGAGCAGTTCTCGGTGCCGTGACAGTTCCGGAAGGCTAGGAAAGTGGCGCTGACAGTTGGAGCAGCTGAGTGAGGGGGGTGCGTCCTCCATGGGGCAATGTAGCAGAAACCTGGAGCTTCAGGATGAGCAGACAGGTGGGAGCAGCATCTTCCTCTGGTGGAGGAGCTAAGGCCTAGAAAGAGAGAGCACTGGTCAAAAGGAAGGCCTGAATTAACTTTGCTTCTAGGTTCTATGAGCAACAAGTTGACCAGAAGTCACTGAGAGGTTCCTCAAGCCTCAATGCCCAGAGACCTGCTTTCCAGTAGAAATAATCTTGAGGCACCATCATTTAAGGCTCCCTGTGCACAAGCTCCCTAAATATGACTGACTTAGGCATAAGTCAACCCTAGAGGTATAGACAAGAAAACAAAAGTCTAGAGGAATGCAATCTATTTCTGATCACATACCTATTATCGTGTTCTTCAGACCAGATCCAAAAGGTCTTACTGTTCCTAACCCTCTGCTCTTTATAATCCTGAAACAAACAAAATCTTTTGTGACATCTTAAAAGGAAACCAGAAGTCTTTCTAGGCTTCTCAATAAGAGAAGTTCAATCCTTCCTCCTTCACCCTTCAGCTAAACAAAGTAGCCTAGAAGCATTGAAAAAGCAACTACTTTCTCCAGTTGACAGCTGAGGACCTGAGAGGTTAGACGCCCTGTTCAGAGAAAGAGCTGGCTTGTTCTTTTATTGCCCCTAGTCCTTTCAGGTCACAAGGTCTCTTTTCCAAGAGACTCTCATGGCCACTTCCTTTACGTACTTCCCCTGAACCCAAACTATCTTCCATCTTGGAAATTCCACTCCCTTCCAGGCTGGAATTTCATTTCATCCCTACCTTTTCTTTCCCATGGCCCCTCAACATCCTTTCTCATTTTTTCTTCCGCCTCCTCACTTAATACTGATGGTGACAGCAATTCACTGTGCTAAGTATATTCATCTTGTCATTTAATCCCCACAACACACCGCAATGCCTGTTATCCCAGTTTACACATGAGCAGTCTTCACTCCAAAGCCGTGCCCTCTCAATTCCAGTACCTCATGCCTCCTACAACACGTTGGCCTTTTCCGATTCTGACTCCATGTTCCCGTGGGACCCCAACACAACTCCAATCTCTGACTCTAAAACCCCTCACTGATCCCTCGAACTCTCAACCTTACAAAGCTCTTCGCTCAAGAGTCCCCTCCCCTAATCAACTACAGACGAGGTCTTCTCTTCTCACTCATCTCCTCTGCCAATCTCCTCTCAGAACCCCTACCTCGCACCGGCGGCTCCTTCTTGTTCCCGCCGCGGGCGCGTCCGTTGGGGACCGCGAACGGGAGCGCGCCTGCGCACTGGGACCCTTACCCTAACTGCAGCTGCACGCCCCGAGGGGTGGCTGTGGGGGGCTCTCGCGCTCCCACACACGCACACTCAGTCGGGGCTCCCGGGAGGTGGGAGGAAAGGGAAAGAGGGAAAGGGGAAGCGGAGAAGGAAGGAAGTAAAGGGAAGAGTGCACAGCTGGCACAAGCCAGAAGTCTACCCCCAGCTCCGCGGACACTTCCTATTGTTACTAGGAAACAGGAAGTGTCCTAGAGGCAAAAGCTTCCCCGACAGACTTCCGCCTCGGGAACACTTCCTGTCCCGCCTCCTAGCAGCCGTTCTGCACAGACACACCTCACACTCTGGCTCCGCCCACGTAGGTCACAGGGCGGTGTTTTTACGCACTACCTTAGCCACACTTCCGGCAAAAACTGCAAAAATCGTTCTGGTGCACATTGCATAAACAGAAGAGGGAAAAAAAGATTCTGCATCCCCGGTCACAGTACTTGGTGACACTTTTTGTGGGGCTCCCTGAAAGACTCTCCCCAAGACAGATGGAGGAACTGTCATTAAATTCACTCCATGTTATTAAAGGAAATGTGGAATATAAGCGAATTTAGATACTACAAAGCTTGAGCAGTTCCTTTCTGCCCTCCCACATTCTAGTCCTTGCAGACACTTCCGGTGACTTGGCCCCAGGCTAGTAACAGCCGGGTTTATACCTTCAACCTGGCCGGCGTCCCCTACCCTTGGCACCCACAGGATGTTTCTCCGCCACTATAGGCTGGATGTAGTCCGTAAACTTTTCCTTCCTGCCTAGCGGGGAAAGCTCTCTTCCATTTCCGCTCGCCCCCGCCGGCCCCGCCTCCCCTGCCCCCTGCTGGGTCCTAGTGCCGACCCCTCTGGTAGTGTCCCGGGCTCCATCCCTGCGAAGAGCTGACGCTGACACCACGGAGCCAGCCTGAGTCCGATCAGGTAGGGAAAGCCAGCGGGAAGCCGCGGAGGCCCCCGGCGGTTCCCGCGCGACTGCAATCCGATCTGGCCTTAGTTTCCCTGTGGGCGCCGAAGGCGGACTGGGTTGGCCTGGCGCGAGCCGCGCGGGCGGGGCGGGCGGCGAGCCGCCCCGGGCAGGTTACCGGCCCAGCAGGTCCTAGAACCCGCCGGCTGTCTCCGCGGGCCGGCTCTTCGGAGACCGAGGCTCGGCCCGCGCGTCCTAGAGCCCGCCATGTTGTGGGCTTTTGTCCCAGCCGCGCGGGCCGCCTAGCGAGGTCCCGGCGCCTTGGCCCCCCCTCCCTGGCCGAGGCCCTGGCTGCCCCTCCCGCGGTCCTAAAGAACGCCATCTTGCAGGCCTTTGTCCACATTTGGCCCTCCGTCCATTCATTTGTTCACTCCCTTGTTCTTCGCTCACTCCTTGCCACGTTCTCCGAGGCCACGTTTTCCAAGGGCTCATTCCGAGACGAGTCAACCCAGGGCCGTGCAAAGGCTGCTTGTCTCTCGGGGTGCCGACCTGGACGGTGGCAGGGAGCGAGGGAAGCAGGGTTTCTGCAGCTCTCGGCCCCTCCTCAGCGCGTCTGTAGACCCTAACGCCCTTCAGACTCCACATGCGTTAGGGGCCGCATTTTACTGATGAGGAAATTGAGCCCAGAGCGCCGTGGGGCGCTTACCTCTCTGCTGCCCACTAAGTATTCCCGAGGGCACTGGGGCAGGGGGTAGGTATTTGAAGGATGCAAAAGAATTTTCCCATGGGAGAAGACAAGCAAGTGCTCCATAGGCAGAGGAGACTGCATACAGAGGTGGGGACGGTTGAAAACTGTGGCTGGACCTTAGGTCGCTGTCGGGAGAAGGGCACTGCCCCCGGAGCTGAGGCTGGAAAAGTATGTTGGGATCAACTTGTGAACTTTCCAAGTTGGAGGCCTAGGAGGCCATCTCTGCACTGTTCCGGCAACTCACCAGATTTGTCCTGGCCTTTGAAGCCTATGTGATGACTTGTTTAGAGATGGGGAGACTGAAGTGTCTGCTCTGTCACTTCAACCCTGCCCCCAGCGTCCTAGCCTAAGCTTTTTGGGAATTGGATTTTTTTTTTTGGAGGCTGGCTGGTGCTGGGATCTGAACCCTTGACCTTGGTGTTATGGCACCGTGCAGGAATTGAATCTCTGCATCCCTGGTGAAACAGCAGAACTTCATCACCCTCCTAAGCCAGTAGTGAAGCAAAGACAAGGCTCCATCACCACAGCAATTAACCCACTGTGGGATACTAGGGTGATATTTGGACCCTGTGAACTGGGAAAGGCTGAAAAATAGTTGTTGACTGACATTCTTACAGACTCCTACTATTGGGGAGGCAGAGGCAGAGGGTTCGAATTCCATCTGAGGTTGATTCATTACGTTTGTTTTGGTCACCAAACAGGGTTCTGGATGTAGAGGATGCAGAATACAGATAATCAGGTTTCCTGGCTCTTTGCCAGCCTGGACTCTGGTGCTGCAGACAGAGAATTAACAACAAAACCATAAGATGTGTAGCTCACTGGCTGTGACCATGACTAGTTAACTAGTTATTTTGCTTCTCTGTGGTGTTACTTCTTATAAGAACACTAATCCTATTAAGTAATTAAGGTTAAATGAGGTCATAAGGGGAGGCCTTAATTATTTCCATAAAGGTCCTATCTCCAAATACAGTCACAAGGTGGGTAAGGGCTTTAGTATATGAATTGGGTATGGGGGTGGGACACAAACGTTCAATACTTAACAAACTTCTAGGCAGATGTGAGGTTAGCTTGAGTAGTCTGAGTAATGTGCATAAAACGCTTAGAATGATAGCTGGCCCACGGTAAGCTTGCAAGGAATGTTATCCAGATGACACCATAAAGGAAGTTAAAAAGGAGGACATTAATGTGGAGGAGATGGAGAGTGAGCAGCAGGGATACAGACAGCATTAAGAAAGGTGGTCACGAAAGCCCTCTGAGTAGGCGACAGGGACCTAAGGCCCATATGAAATTAAAGAAACAGCTACACAGAGATCCTGGGGTAATAGTGGTCTGACAACTGCTCATGCAAAAGCCCTAAGGTGGAAAGGAATGGGGCTCTTTGAGGAGAATAAAGGGTGGAGCTTCGGAAGCCATGGAGAGAGGAGTGGGAGAGGAGGTAAGTGGGAGTTAGAGGGGCCTTGCTGGTCATGGAAAAGATATTGGCCTTAGTCCTGGGAACGGTGGGAAGTCTCATGATTTAGCTAATAAACCTTGAATGAATGAAGACTGGTAGAGAAAGAACCCAGCCTAGGGCCTGAAGACTTGGGTTTCAGTCTGGGCTCCTTTACTAATTACATATCCTCGTGTGAGTTTTTTCCCTTTTAGGGACCTTAATCTCAGCATCTGACAAAGAGGTATAGTAAAAATGCCTCTCTTCTAGGACCTTGTGAAGGCCTAAGGATGTGTGTTTCATTCTTTTTTTAATTTTTAAAGATAACTGGTAAGGGGATCTTAACCCTCAACTTGGTGTTGTCAGCACCACACTCTGCCAAGTGAGCCAACCAGCCACCCACCCCTATATAGGGATCCAAACCTATGGCCTTGGTGTTATCAACACCACACTCTCCCAAGTGAGCCACGGGCTGGCCCTTGTGTTTGGTTCTTAAGTGTTGGTTGGAATGATCCAGGGAGTGTGTTTAAAGTACAGATCCCTAGGGCCAGCCCATGGCTCACTAGGGAGAGTGGGGTGCTGATAACACCAAGGCCACGGGTTCGGATCCCTATGTAGGGATGGCCAGTTAGCTTATTTGGGAGAGCATGGTGCTGACAACACCAAGTCAAGGGTTAAGATCCCCTTACTGGTCATCTTTTGAAAAAAAAATTTTAAGGGCCGGCCTGTGGCTCACTCGGGAGAGTGCGGTGCTGATAACACCAAGGCTGTGGGTTCGGATCCCATATAGGGATGGCCGGTTCGCTCACTGGCTGAGCGTGGTGCTGAGAACACCAAATCAAGGGTTAAGATCCCCTTACCGGTCATCTTTTTTAAAAAAAAAAAAGAAAAGAAAAGAAAAAAAATTTTAATAAAAAAAATAAATAAAATACAGATTCCTGAGCCCTACCTCAAGCTCCCTGGATGATTATTCTGATGCAGGAGTTTCACAGACCTGACTTGGAGAAACATTACTCTAGGGAGTGGTGGGTAGAAGAGTCCTGGGTAAACAGTGAAGTCAGGAGTTAATGGTGGGTCTTTAGACAGAGGCCTAGTCTACCTTGCCCTGTACTCTTCATGGAGCTGGGCACCTGCTGGCATCAGTCTGGCACTCCCTTACCTTTTCCCATGGGAAGCGCCTTAGGAAGAAGGATGTACTCCTCTAGCTACCTGGTCTCTGGTTCACAGACAGGAAGACTGAGGCCCAGAACCAGCAAGGGGCAGTCTAGAGGCCAGAGCTCAGAATCAGTGGGCCTAGTCCTCTGAGAGGGTAACAGAGTCATAAAGGGTGGTGGCTCTGGTTTCAAGGCAGTTCTGCAAGGATGAGAGAAGACACATTTTGATCTGAGATCAGAGTTCTGGT
Source organism: Cynocephalus volans (assembly GCF_027409185.1). Classification (NCBI taxonomy): domain Eukaryota; kingdom Metazoa; phylum Chordata; class Mammalia; order Dermoptera; family Cynocephalidae; genus Cynocephalus; species Cynocephalus volans. The sequence goes on from NC_084465.1 coordinate 113,001,179, forward strand.
CATTGTGGGGCTGGCTCAAGCAGCGAACAAGTCTGGGAGGTCCCGGACCACTAAGCAAGGGCCCAACAACTTGAGGCAAGTTGAACACCTGGATTCAAGGCTCTCCAGTTAGCTCAGTTGGTTCGAGTGTGGTGCCAATAATGCCAAGGTCTAGCATTTGATCTCTGTTAATGGCTAGCCACAGAAAAGGAAAAAGAGATAAAGACATGTGGATTCAGGTATTATCTGTATGAATCCCAGCAGTGTGACTGTGGGCAAGTCAGTTAACTCTTAGAACCTTAAGTTATTCATCTGTAAAATGGGGACAGTAATCCCTATCTCGGGAAGCTATGAGAGAATTAGAGTTACATGCTCAGCAAAGTGTCTGGCTCTGAGAAGACTCAATAATTGAGGGCAGTAATTTTTCTTGTCGCATTCAATCCTTACCCAGCCCTGCGAGAAGTACTGTTATTACCTCTGTTTTTCAGATAAGAAAACTGAGGTTCTAAAACACACAATAAATTGCACAAAGTCACATCAGATGGCAAGTAATGGAGGCAAGATTCAAAACCAGGCAGTTTGGCTTCAGAGGCTGTGCACTTGACGATAATGCTGTACTGTTTTTCTAGACCTCAGTTCCCTTACCTGTGAAAGGGAATAATAGAACTTTTCTCATAGTGTTGCTGTGAAGGGTCAGTGAGTTAAAACACATAAAGAGCCTAGGATACTGCCTTGTATTGGGCAAGTGCTCAGTAAATGCAAGTTATCATTTTTTTAAGGAGAAACTTTATCAAGCAGACTCCAGAGTTGGTCTGGAAAGGAGGTAGTGAATGCCTCGTCCAGAGATAGGGAGGGATCCCAAGATCCCCTGGAAACTAGGAGGAATAAAAACCATTGAGGTTAGAATTTAAGCCCCTTAACTCACCTTCAGGCCCCAGGATTTAATGGGAAAAGTGAAATAACCAAGCTGAGGGTAGAACAGTTGTGTGTGGTTTCGGCCAAAACCCAAAGAGATGCAGGAAGAGCTTCCTGGGGGGAGGTGGGGCTCAAATGAAGGATTGGTAGGATTTGGAACAACCAGGAAGGACCTGAGAACTTGCATGGTATGATGAAAGCCATGGAAAGTTTTTGAGCAGAGAACAGGAAGCATGACATAGTACTTTAGGGAGAACTCTCTGGCTACATTGGGGGAGGTGGGGGAGGGAAGTGGGGAGGACTGAGGCAGGGCCTCCAGGGAGATCGGTGCTGACCCTAGAGACGCAGCCCTTGCCACTCACCCTAGGGGCTCCTGTATTTCCCCCAGCACCCTCCTGGCTCAGCGCAGCTCCAACTCCCTCCTGTGTCATAACTTAGAAGCCACCAACCCCTGAGGAGTTCAGATGAGGAAACAGGCCTATAAACAAGCACCAGTTTCATGGAGGTCTCATAGTAAGTTATCCATGGGCCTGCAAGTGGAACCTAGGCCTCCTAGCCTCTGGGAACCCCCCTCACCCCCATCCCCTAGCAGCAGCTGCTGAACACTCCTTAAGTGGATCCACCATAATCCTCTTCTCTTCATCTCCCAGGGAGGATGAGCTGATGTTAAGACTAATATAGCCATTAATCCTATTTGCTTCCAACTGTGATCCCCAGGAGCAGCTGGTGGAGGGTGTCTGGGCCCTGGACTGGAAAGTAGGGACCTCAGCTAGAGCTGGTGTCCTAGGAGGCCACACCAGGTCAGATATATCGGTTATGACTCAGAAAGAGGCTTCTAACTGCTAGCAGTGGCTCAAACTGCCTTGAGAGAGAGTGAGCTTCCCATTACCAGAGTTACTGGAACAGGAGTCCAACAGAGATTCCAGAGAAGAGGGTGGACCAGGATTCCTGTCTGGGGTGGAGTTCCTCACAGCTGTGTAGGACCAGAATTCTGTGTGAACAGTTGCTGTCTCTGAGAGCAAACCAACCAGCGGGGAAAGACAAAACACATGTGCTGGGGACCTATCACTTCCAGACATTGCCAACCACCACATTTAGCCCATTGGCTCCACCCTCTTCTGGACCCAGGCTTGTCTTCCCTGGGTGCTTGGAGACCTTCAGGTCAGGCCCATGTCTGGGTACCCTCTGCATCTGCAGCCTTGCACAGCACACTGTGTCTGGGTAGAGTCCTTGGACACTGAGCCCAAGAAGGAAGATGGCAACAGAAATGGAACCTGGGCCTCTGGGAATGCCACAGGGTTTGGAAACGTCCAGAGGTTGGGAAGGGAAAGGCAGGTGGACTTTTTGTGACCCCAGCCTCTTCTCTTAGCCTCTCTGAGGTCACCTGGTCCAACTCCTTTCTGTCAACGAGCAAATTAGAGTGGAAACTTGAACGCAGGGTATCAGAGCCAGGAATGCTTGGCAGGAAGGATGTGGGGTCCCAGTTCGGTCTGAGCATCCCCAGGTTGGAAATGCAAATAAGACAGGGCCTCCTCTGAGGCCTCACTTTGGTTAGGAGAGAGGCCTTGAAGAAAGGTGAAGGGATGCAGCTTCGGTCTAATATTGCTTCTCTTACAGAGAAGCCCCGCCCACCAAGGCCATGGAGGTGGAGGCCTCGGAGGCCTGGTCCCCAGCCCCTGGCTACAAGCGCTCTGGCCGCCGCTACAAGTGCCTGTCCTGTACCAAGACATTTCCAAACGCTCCCAGGGCAGCGCGCCATGCTGCAACACACGGGTCTGCAGACTGCACGGAGGAGGTGGCCGAGGTGAAGCCAAAGCCGGAGACAGAAGCCAAGGCGGAGGAAGCCAGTGGGGACAAGTTGTCTGGATCAGCAGCTAAGCCTCGGCCCTACGCGTGCCCGTTGTGCCCCAAGGCCTACAAGACGGCACCCGAGCTGCGCAGCCACGGTCGCAGCCACACGGGCGAGAAGCCCTTCCCGTGCCCCGAGTGTGGCCGTCGCTTCATGCAACCTGTGTGCCTGCGCGTGCACCTGGCCTCGCACGCCGGCGAGCTGCCCTTCCGTTGTGCGCACTGCCCCAAGGCCTACGGTGCGCTCTCCAAGCTCAAGATCCACCAGCGCGGTCACACCGGCGAGCGGCCCTACACCTGCGCCGACTGTGGCAAGAGCTTCGCCGACCCCTCAGTGTTCCGCAAGCACCGGCGAACACACGCGGGGCTACGGCCCTACAGCTGTGAGCGCTGTGGCAAAGCCTACGCGGAACTAAAGGACCTGCGCAACCACGAGCGGTGAGGGCCGGTCCGGGGCGGGGACGACGGCGGTGGCTGTAGCCAATTGGGCCTGGGGTGGAGTCTCAAAGAGTGGAATGAGCCAATGGGAAGGTGGGTGGGGCTGACCTCGGGGAGGGGCTGGGCAGGTGGGAAGAGTTGGTGCCCCAGGTTGGATAGGGATGGGGCATGGGGGCGGGGCAGACCACCATGAGATGGAGTCCCGAGAACAGGGTGGGGTCAGAGTTGCCTAGGCTCCTGAACTGCTGGAACGGGGCAGGGTTTGAAGTTTGGCGGGTCAGAGGGTCTTTGGTGGTACACGGGGAATGTGAGTGGGGCCTGTCCTGTCCAGGTCTTTGATGTGCACAGGGGTTTCTTACTCTGGGGTGCAGTCCTGGGTGTACCGAGACTCCCAGGGATGTTTAGGGAACCCCTAAATTACAGCCAAGACAGGCAGCACAGCTCAGATTCTGGGGCTGTCACCTTCATGCCCGGTCCTCCACACTCCCACAGGTCCCACACTGGTGAGCGCCCCTTCCTCTGCTCCGAGTGCGGGAAGAGCTTCTCCCGCTCTTCGTCACTCACGTGCCACCAGCGCATCCACGCCGCGCAGAAGCCCTATCGCTGCCCGGCCTGCGGCAAGGGCTTCACGCAGCTCAGCTCCTACCAGAGCCATGAGCGCACCCACTCGGGCGAGAAGCCCTTCCTGTGCCCGCGCTGCGGCCGCATGTTCTCCGACCCCTCGAGCTTCCGGCGCCACCAGCGTGCGCACGAGGGCGTGAAGCCTTACCGCTGCGAGAAGTGCGGCAAGGATTTCCGGCAGCCGGCAGACCTGGCCATGCACCGGCGCGTGCACACAGGCGACCGGCCGTTCAAGTGCCTGCAGTGCGACAAAACTTTTGTGGCGTCCTGGGACCTCAAGCGACACGCGCTGGTGCACTCAGGCCAGCGGCCCTTCCGCTGCGAGGAGTGTGGGCGTGCCTTCGCTGAGCGCGCCAGCCTCACCAAGCACAGCCGCGTGCACTCGGGGGAGCGCCCTTTCCACTGCAACGCCTGCGGAAAGTCCTTTGTGGTCTCATCAAGCCTGAGGAAGCATGAGCGGACCCATCGTAGCAGTGAGGCTGCAGGGGCTCCCCCACAGCAGGAGCTGGTAGTGGGGTTGGCGCTGCCTGTGGGCGTGGCAGGTGAGGGCTCAGCCGCCCCAGCAGCAGGTGCGGAACTAGGGGACCCTCCAACAGGGCTGCTAGAGCTACCCCCGGAGCCAGGTGGTGTGATGGCCACACAGTGGCAGGTGGTGGGCATGACGGTGGAGCATGTGGAGTGCCAGGATGCTTGTGTTGGGGAGGCTCCTGGTCCCTTGGGTGGGGCAGGTGAGGTGGGGGGTGAGGAGGTTGACGAGAAGCCACCACAGTTTGTGTGCCGCGAGTGCAAGGAGACCTTCTCCACGCTGACGTTGCTGCGGCGGCACGAGCGCTCACACCCGGAGCTCCGGCCCTTTCCCTGCACCCAGTGCGGCAAGAGCTTCTCAGACCGGGCCGGGCTGCGCAAGCACAGCCGCACACACAGCTCTGTGCGCCCCTACACCTGCCCTCACTGTCCCAAGGCCTTCTTGAGTGCCAGTGACCTGCGCAAGCACGAACGAACCCACCCCGTGTCCATCGGGACCCCCACGCCCCTGGAGCCCCTTGTGGCTTTGCTAGGAATGCCTGAAGAGGGGCCAGCCTGAAGCCCGTGCCTCACCCCAAGCCCCACGCTCCCAGGAACCCAGCACCCCAGGGTGCCTCCCGAACCCCTTTTGCCCCAGCTCACTCTTTAGACTCCAGATCCCTGCCCCTGAGCAATTAGCTCAGCTGTCGCCCAACTGAGAGAGCTGGGAACAGTAGAGGCTGGCAGCAGCTGTGAGAGACGTGGTTCTCTCTGAGCAACATCATTAAAGCATTCACTTTGACACTCGGCTGTCTTCTGTGTTCTGGTTTGGGGTGCAGGGGTGGGAGTTTGGGCATCAGATAAGGTTCAGCAGATTAGAAACCAGAAGGGTCTTTGGATACATTGTTTGTCAAAGTATGTTTTAGGATGTTTTGCCACAAAGGGTTCCAAGGCCAAGTACAGAAAATTCCCTGTGCCCTTTTTGGGGATTCTTGGTGATCAAAAGTGTATTAGAGGTATTAAGTGCTGGAGTGAGCAGATCTGTTTAGCTTTGTTTAGCCTATACTTATTTGGCATGGAAACCTTTTACTGAGTAGTTCTACTGTCCTTTTATAGAAAATAAACTGAGGTAAAAAAAAATTAACCTTCCCTGTATACTGCAATAACAAATTAGAAATATACTTGGAGGAAAAAAGGGTTTCCATTCACAACAACAAAACCCACAGAACAAAGGAGTAAGCCTCACAAGAAATGTTATCTCTGGCCTGAAGGATATGAGGTCAGACCTAAGTAAATGGAGATATATACCATGTACCTGAATGGAAAGACTCTTTAAAAGAAGCTGATTCTCCCCAGTTTAATCCTTAAATGCCTTGCCATCCTAAAGGATTTTTTATTTTATTTATTTATTTTTTTTATTTTTTTTATTTTTTTTAAAGTGACCAGTAAGGGGATCTTAACCGTTGGCTTGGTGTTGTCAGCACCACGCTCAGCCAGTGAGCGAACCGGCCATCCCTATGTAGGATCCGAACCCATGGCCTTGGTGTTATCAGCACCGTACTCTCCTGAGTGAGCCACGGGCCGGCCCTCTAAAGGATTTTTTAAACAGAACTTGAGAATCCAAAGTTCATGTACAATAAATTTTTTTAAAACAGAGTTGATGTGTTTGATATGCTTCATAAACAGCAAACACTGGAGTAAAAACAGGCTATTATTGGCACAAAAATAATGGAGAGAGAGTGGGGGGTGTTCAAAACAGCCCTGACTATTTCTGTGAATTTAGTTTTTATGGTAAATGTGATTATTCAAAACAGTGGGAAAAGGATAGACTTAAATAACTTTCCAGTTGTATTCGTACTCTGGAAGGCTATACAACAATTTTTAAATAATTTTTCAAAGACCAAAAATGGAAAAACAAAAAGGAGGCCCCACATTTAGTGTAAATTGGTACAGCCTCTTGGGAAGATGATTTAATCATACTTAAAAAGTTGAACGCACATAGCCTTGGACCCAGCAAGTACACCTCATAATTTACACCACAGATTTCTTTTTCCACTTCTGTTGCAAAATCAAAGATAGAAGAATATTCAATGCAGCAAACTTTGTGGTAACAAAGAACTCTGGAACACCCTAAATGTCCATTGACAGAGGACTAATTAATTAAGGCTAACCACTGTGAAATACACTATGCAGGTGTTTTTTTAAAAAATGAGGCCTATCTGTTACTGAACGATGTCCGAAAAATATGGTACAAAGCCCTGTGGTTAGTATGCTCCCCTTTGGGCCAAGTTACACATAAGTGCTCAAATTCCCATAGAATATTCTAGAAGGGTACTCAAAAACTGACTCAAGTTTATAAATTCCAGCCACTAATGCCTTCCCCATTCATAAGCCAAAACACAGCCAAAGGTAAAGTGAATCAGAACCTCCTTTCTGTGCTCTTACCTCAAGACTTGGGGGCCACCAAATTGAAATTGTCAGGAAGTGACCAGCGTGCCAGATCCACATGCCAGCCATAGGGGATATCGTAGCAGTTGTCCATAGCCCAGGCTTGATGGACCAGGTGGTCAGTGCCAGGAGCAGAAGTGGCAGGTGTCTCCTTGATGGCAGGGCCTCAGCGTCGTCATACCCAGGCCCTCAAACATTAGCTTTAGAAGGAGCCTTCACTACTGGTCTCCATAATAGAACAAGGGCCACGTGTCAACAGCAGGGGCTACGGTGTAGGAAGAGAGCACCGGTTTGGCCAAGGACACTCACTGCTCATCCCTATACCCAGAACAGGGCAGCCACTGACCACAGGCCTCCTGTCTGTCTAGGCTGGGGCCACAGTCTGATGGGGGCCAGGAAAGAAACAGACCAGACTAGAGGATTGAAAGCAGGGGGACTTTGGTTACTACCAACTTGCTCTGTGACCTTGAACAAGATGGTTTATCTTGGGGGTGGGGGAGATACCTTTTTAAAATCGATACAAAGAAAAAATAAATAAATAAAATAAAATAAAATAAAATTGATACAAAGATACCATATATGCTGATCAACAGATACCCCTTGCTATCTACCTGTAATTAAGAATGAAGTGGTGATAACACCAAGATCAAGGGTTCGGATCCCTGTACAGGCTAGCCACCAAAAAAAAAAAAAAAAAAAGATATAATTCACATATAAAACTAACCCTTTTGAAGCACACAATTCAGAGGTTTTTAGTGTATCATAGGGTTATGCAACCATCACAATCTAATTCTAGAATATTTTCCTCCCTCTAAAAGGAGCTCCATACCCATTAGCTGTCACTTCTTATTGCCCCCTGCTGTAACCCCTCAGCCCTAACCAGTCACTGATATACTTTCTGTCTATAGATGTGCCTATTCTGAACATATTTTGTAAATGGAATACCATATGTGTAGCTTGTATCAATACTTCATTTTTTTTATTGCCAAATAATATTTCATTGTGTGGATATACCACATTTTGTTTATTCATTCATCAGTTGATGGGCATTTGGATTTTTCCATTTTTTGGCTATGAATAATGTTGCTATGAACGTTCATGTACAAATTTTTGTGTGAACATATATTTTCAATTCTCTTGTATATATGAGTGTATTTCAAAAAGGTCATGGAAAAATGGAGTTAAAAGATAATATGAATCTTTCCATGAGCTTTTTGAAGACCGCTTGTATACCTAGAACTGCTGGGTCACATGGTAACTCTATGTTTAATTTGAGGAACTGTCAGACTGTTTCCAAACTGGCTGCACCATTTTACATTCCCACCACTTGTTATTATCTGTCTTTGTTATTATAGTTGTTCTAGCGGGTGTGAATTTTGTAGTTTTGATTTGCATTTCCCTGATGGCAAATGATGTTGAGCATCTGTTCATGTATTTATTGGCTATTTGTATATTGTCTTTAGACAAATGTCTATTCAAGTCCTTTGCCCTTTTAAAATTGGGTTGTTTGTCTTCGTGCTGTTGAGTGGTAAGAGTTCTTTATATATTCCAGACACAAATTCTTTATGATTTGCAAAAATTCTCTCCCACTCTGTGAGTTTTCTTTTCACCTGCTTGATGATGCTGTTTGAAGCACAAAAGTGTTTAACTTTGATGACATCCAGTTTATCTACTTTTTCTTTTGTTGCTTGTGCTTGGGGTACCTTATCTAAGAAACCATTTACTATCTAAGGTCATCAAGATTTATGCCTGTGTTTTCATCTAAGAGTTTTCTAGTTTAAAGTTTTATAAACGTTTATAAAGTTTATAACTTAGTTATAAACTTATAAAAGTTTTTATAAACTATAAAAGTTTTATCACTGAAAGCTCTTACATTTAGGTCTTTGATCCATTTTGAGTAAATTTTTGTATAAGGTTTGAGATAGGGATCCAACTTCATTCTTTTGCTTTGGATGTCCAGTTGTCCCAGCACCATTTGTTCAAAAGACTATTTGTTCTCCATTGAATTGTCTTGACACTTGTTGAAAATAAACTGACTCAAAATATTAGGGTTTATTTCTGGACTCTCAATTTTATTCTATGGGGGTATTATGCCAGTACAACAATGTTTTGATTACTGTAGCTTTGTGTTCAGTTTTTAAATCAAGACCTGTGAGTCCTCCAGCTTGTTCTATTTCAGCATTATTTTTGATTTTCTGGATCCTTTGCATTTCCATATGAATTTTATTTTATTTTATTTTTTATTTTTTGGCAGCTGGCCAGTAAGGGGATCTGAAACCTTGACCTCGGTGTTATATCAGCACCACACTCTCCCAAGTGAGCTAACCAGCCAGCCAGCCCTTCCATATGAATTTTAGAATCAACTTGTCGACATTTGCCTACCCCTCTCACCGCAAAAACAAACAAACAAAAAACACTAAGGGCTGACTGGTTAGCTCAGTTGGTTAGAGCATGGTGCTGATAACACCAAGGTCCAGTGTTCAATCTCTGTACCAGACAGCTTCCAAAAAAAAAAAAAAAAAGCTAGGTGGGATTTCAGTAGGGATTGCATTGAATCAATTGATCAATTTGAGGAGTACTGCTATCTTAACAATATGAAATCTTCTTCCCCATGAACATGAGATATTTTTTCATTTATTTAGATATTTAATTTCTTTCAACAATGTTTTGTAGTTTTTAGTGTATAAATCTTACACTTCTCTTAAGTTTATATCTAAGTATCTTATTCCTTTTGTTATTATTATAAATGAATTGTTTTCTTCATTTCATTCTTGGATTCTTCATTGCTAGTGATGAGAAATACAATATATTTTTGTACATTATTCTTGTATTCTACAACCTTGTTGGTTTATTAGCTCTAATAGTTGTGTGTGTGTGTGTGTTTGTGGATTCCTGAGGATTTTCTATGTACAAGATCATGTTATCTGTAAATATAGTTTACTTCTCCTTTCCAATCTGATGCCTTTTACTTCTTTTTCTTCCCTAGTTTCTCAGGCTAGAACTGTCAGCACAATGTTAAATAGAAGTGGTGGGAGCAGACATCCTCATTTTGTTCCTGATCTCAGAGAAAAGCATCCAGTATTTCACCATTAAGTATGACATCAGCTGTGGGTTTTTCATAGATGCCTTTTTGTAATCAGCAAATTGAGGAAGTTCCCTTTTATTCCTAGTTTCTTAAGCTTTTTTATTGTGAAAGGGCGTTAGATTTTGTCAAATGAATTTTCTGTGTCTATTGAGATGATCATATGGTTTTTGTTCTGTATTCTATTAATATTTTGTATTACATTAATTGAGCTTTGGATGTTAAATTAACCTTACAGTCCTGAGATAAATCCCACTTGGCTGTGCTGTATAATCCTTTTTATATATTGCTGGATTTGGTTTGCTGGTATTTTGTTGAGGGTTTTTGCATCTATAGGCATAAAAATATTTCCCTGTAGTTTTCTTTTCTTGTGATGTCTTTGTCTGGTTTTGTTATCTGGGTAATGTCCCAGACAGTCTGACTTTTGGCCCTCACTTTTCTTCTGCCCAAGCTTCCCTTACTTCTCCAGTTTCCTACCAGGGCTGTTGCAGGTACTGAATGCTTCTGGGGGGTGTACCATCAGAACCTCTGCTGCTGGGGCAATAGTTGACATCAACCCTCAGTCCATACTGTGGACCATGGTCATCATCCCCTCCCCAGACAAATGGCTGGAAAAATTGGGGCTCCTCCAAGGAGAATGCTCCAGGCCCAGTTAGGGAAGACAGCAGGCTTTGAAGGTAGGGCACTTATTCTGGACTCAGCTGTGGAGATTTGGAGACCAGTTCTAGATTATTTACACAGAGTCCACTCACAAGAGAAATCCCTCCCCCTGGAGCCTGCCTTCCTTTCAATCCCTACCCCAGCTCTGACCTCATCTACCTACTCTCTCCATTCAGCAGGCTCCAGCCACAATGGCCTTCTGCTTGTTTCTTCCCAGCCTCAGGGCCTTTGCACTTGCTGTGCCTGGGAATGGAACCCACTGCTCTAGATTTGCCCATGATGCTCTTTCCCTTTACTCTAGTCTCAGTTCAAATATCACTATGTTAGGCTTCTACTGCTGCATAATAAATTACCACAAATTTAACAGTTTAAAACAACACCGGTTTACTATTTTATAGTTCTATAGGTCAGGAGTCCAGTCAGCAGAATGCTCTACTTAGGGTCTCACAAGACTAAGTCAAGGTTTTGGGTGGCCTGGTCTCTTATCTAGAGGCACTGGTGTAGAATTCAGTTCCAGAATTAACAGAATTCAGTTCCTTTTGGCCATAGGACTGAGGTCCCTGTTTCTTTGCTGGCTGTTAGCCAAAGGCTGTTCTCAGCTTCCAGAGGCCATCTACATTCCTTGGCTGGGGGCCCCTTCATATTAATAGCCAGCAATGACACATCAAGTCCTCCTGCTTAAGATTTCTGACTTCTCATTCTGCCTTCCTCTTCTTTACCTTTTTTTTTTTTTTTGGTGGCTGGCCGCTATAGGGATCCAAACCCTTGCTTGACCTTCATGTTACAAGGCTGTGCCCTAACCAATGCCTTCCTCTTCTACTGCTAGCTGGAGAAACTTCTCTGCTTTTAAGAGTTCATGTGATTACATTGAGCCCACCTAAATAATCCAAAATAATCTCCCTATTTTAACCTTAACTTTAATAAGTAACCATATGTGTGTGTGTGTGTGTGTGTGTGTGTGTGTATGTATATATACATATACTTTTTTTCTTTTTTTTGTAGCTGGTATGGGGAACTGAACCCTTTATCTTGATGTTACAAGGCTGCACTCTAACCATCTGAATGAACCGGCCAGCCCAAACTTTAATTAGTAAACTTAATTACATCTGCAAAGTCCCTTTTGCCATGTTAGTCTACATATTCATAGGGATTAGGGTGTGGAATATTCGGGAGCCATTATTTTGCCTACCACAGTTCACCCTCTAGCCTTCAAAGTTCACGTCTGTCCAACATACAAAATATATTCACTTCCTCTCAAGGTCCTTAAAAGTCTCATCCCATTACAACATCAAGTCAAAGTCTGAAAAATCTCATGGTCTGACTCAGATGCAGATGAGGCTTTGGGTATGATCCCGGAACACTATTCTTTTCCATCTGTGGACCTACAAGTGAAGAAGCGAGTCGTGTGCTCCCAACAGGCAGTGGTGGGACAGGCACAGGATAACAGTTATAGACATTCTGGTTCAAAATGGGGATAAATGGAAGGTAAAAAGGAGTCATCAGGGCCGACCCATGGCTCACTTGGGAGAGTGTGGTGCTAATAACACCAAGGCCGCAGGTTCCAATCCCTATATAAGAATGGCCGGTTAGCTCACTTGGGAGAGTGTGGTGCAGACAACACCAAGTCAAGGGTTAAGATCCCCTTACTGGTCATCTTCTTAAAAAATAAATAAATAAAAAATAAAAAAATAAAAAGGAGTCATCAATCTAAAGTAATTTCAAAACCCAGCTAGGAAAATTCCCTTAGGTTTCCAGGCATGGAAGTGATCCTCTACGGCTCTGCTCTGCCCTTCGGATTAGTCATCTTTTCTAAGAAGCCGTTCCAGACCACCTATTAGAACAGCCATCTCTAACTCTCCATCAGTTTTTGACACATCATTCTGCTTCATTTTTTTTATAATACATGTTACACCTCTATAATATAATATTTTAGCTATTTATTTACTTGTGTTCTCTACTGAAATATAAACTCCATGAAAGCAGAGACTTTGTATTTTCACCTGTTTTTCCAACACCTGCCATGAAGCCTGGCACATAGGTCTTGCTCAATATATATTTTGTGAATAAATAAATGAGTTAAATATGGAATGGGGTGGTGTGATAGGCTGAATAATGTCCCCCCCGCCCACATGTGTCCATGTCCTAATCCCTGGAATCTGTAAATGTTACCTTATCTGGCAAAAGAGACTTTGAAAATATAGGGGAAAAACTCCAGGTAATAGGACTGGGCAAAGACTATATGAGTAAGATACCAAAAGCACAAGCAACAAAAGAAAAAATAAATAAATGGGATTATATCAAACTAAAAAGCTTCTACACAGCAAAGGAAACAATCAACAGAGTGGAGCCTATGGAATGGGAGAAAATATCTGCACACTATACATCTGACAAGGGATTAATATCCATAATATACAAAGAACTCAAACAACTATACAGTAAAAAAATAATCCATTTTAAAAACGGGCAAAGGAGATGAATAGACACTTTTCAAAGGAAGACATACAAATGGCCAACAGGTACATGAAAAAATGCTCAGCATCACTAGTCATCAGAGAAATGCAAATCAAAACCACATTGAGATATCATCTCACCCCAGTTAGACTGGCCATTATTAAAAAGACCAAGAATAACAAATGCTGGCAAGGATGCAGGGAAAGGGGAACTCTTCTACACTGTTGGTAGGACTGTAAATTAGCACAGCCATTGTGGAAAACAGTATGGAGCTTTCTCAGCCAACTACAGATAGAGCTACCATATGATCCAGCAATCCCACTGCTGGGCATATATCCAAAGGAATGGAGATCATCATGTCGAAGGGATACCAACACTCCCATGTTCATTGCAGCTCTATTTACAGTAGCCAAAATATAGAACCAACCTAAGTGTCCATCAATGGATAACTGGATACAGAAAATGTGGTATATATACACAATGGAATACTACTCAGACATAAAAAAAGAATGAAATCCTACCATTTGCAGCAAAATGGATGAGTCTGGAGAAAATTATGTTAAGTAAAATGAGCCAAACTAGGAAAGAGAAATACCACATGTTCTCACTTATAACAGGGAGAGAGAGAGAGAGAGACAGGGAGGGAGGGAGGAAGAAAGACCACAACAATTCAACTCTCAGAAGGAGAGAAGAGAACAAATCTAAGGTTACTGGAGATGGGGGGAGAGAGGGAGGGGGTTTGGGGAGGGACAGGTCAGGTAAAGGTCATAAAGAAAAATCATGATTTGTAATAATGAATATGCTAATAATAATACTTTTAAAAAGAGACTTTGAAGGTGTGATTAAGTTAAGGATCTTGAGATGGGGAGATTATCCTGGATTATCTGGGTGGGTCCTATGTAATCATAAGAGTCCTTATAAGAGGGACACAGACTGAGTAAGAGTTGCAGGAGAGGTGATGTGAAGATGGAAGTAGAGATTGGATTGATGTGCTTTCAATTGGAGGATAAGGTCTCTGGCCAAGAAATACAGGCACCCATTTAGTGGCTGAAAGAGGCAAAGAAATGGATTCTCCAGCACAGCCACCAATAGGAACCAGCCCTGCCAACACCATTACTTTAGCTCAGTGAAAGTGATTTTGGACTTCTGACCTCTAGAACTGTAAGAGAATAAAAGTGTGTTGTTTTAAGCCACAAGTCTGTGGTAATTCGTTATATCAGTAATAGGAAACTACATAGTTGGGATGTGTTAACACGCACAGTGTGTGCCTGCATCCACTGGTGGTTCCCCAGTGTTCATACTCCCCTTATTCCAGAGTAACTGAACTTTTATCAGGGCAGAAAGCTGCTCAGGATAAAGATTATCTTCCTCAGTAACCCTTTCAGCTGGATGTGGCCATACGACTACATACTAACTGGATTCAAGCAGAAATGGTCTGCACAACTTGAGTCATGCAAATTAAGGGAAAGGGCAAGCCATGCCTTCCCTCTTCTGCCTTCACAAGGGCCAGACTGTGGAAACGACTATCTTGGATCACTTGGGAGAGGGCAATGCCCTCAGGGTGAAACAGCAACAAGACAGAAAGAACCTGGGCCTTGATGGCTTCATGGAATGACCCACCATACTAATTTGGACTCTATATAACAAAGAAATGAGGGCTTTAAAAGAAGAGGAGAGTCTGTCTCTCTCTTGATCTCTCTCTGCTTCTACCATCTTACAATATGAGATCCCTGGGTCACTGTCGCCACCACCAAATGGACTTTGGACTTCCCAGCCTCAGAAACTCCTCGAGAGACTTCCAGTCAAGATGGCAGAATAGACGGTCCCTGGCGTCACTCTCTCCCACAAATCAACTGATTTAAACTATAAAAACATAACAACAAGTGCATACGGAATGGGGAGACGTCCAGTGGGGGAGGCAGAAGCTCCGCGGAGACCACATGCCCTGCGGGGCCGCCGGCACACAATCTGGCAGATAAGCTTCACTGCCGCCACCCAGCTCCATTCCCAGCCCAGCCCAGTGAGCACAGAGTGGGGAGACGTCCGGCAGGGGAGGCGGAGGCTCCGCAGAAACCACACACCCTGTGGGGCTGCCACTGCATGATCCAGCAGGAAGGCTTCACCGCAGGCACCCGGCTCCATTCCCAGCCTAGCCTAGTGCACTTGGAGCAGGGAGACATCCGACAGGGGAGGCGGGAACTCCATGGGGACCACACCACTGCCGCACGATCCAGCAGCCCGGCCCAATGCATACAGAGCACAGAGACGTCCAGCAGGGGAGATAGAAGCTCTGTAGAGTCCACACACCCTGTGGGGGGGCCACCACCACACGATCCAGCAGCAGGTAGGCTTCATCGCTGCCACCCGGCTCCATCCCAGGCCCGGCCTAGCGTGCACGGAGCAGGGAGACATCCAGCAAGGGAATGGGAAGCTCTGCAGAGACCACACGCTCTGCAGTGCCTCCACGCATCCCAGCAGCCCGGCCCAGAGCGCACAGAACAGGGAGAAGTCCAGCACGGGAGGTGAAAGCTCACCAGAGACCACACACCCTGCAGTACCGCCCCGTGATCCAGCAGCCTGGCTGAGTCCAAGCTGACCAGAGAGGTGGCTCCCCGAAGAGGCCCAAGACCCGAGGCAACCACACACGCAAGGCACTAGTGGCCAACTGAGCAGTCACTGAGGTAGCCATACCAAATTGGCAACCACAGCAACATCTTAGTCAGTCAATAATGTCAAACCTGTGGACTGTGAAACCCCCTGCCACAATGAATAAACATCAAAGAAAAGATACCAGAAATATGAAAAATCAAGAAAGTACACCACCAAAGGATAATAACTCTCAAGCTCTAGATCCTATAGAACAAGAAGCCCTTGAAATGACTGACAAGGAATTTTGAGTGATAATTCTAAGGAAACTGAATGAGATACAAGAAAACTCAGCTAGACATCATGATGAAATGAGGAAAAGTATACAGGACCTGAAAGAAGAAATCTACAAGGAAATCAATGCCCTGAAAAACAATGTAGCAGAACTTGCTGAACTGAAGAAGTTATTCAGCGAAATAAAAAACACAACAGAGAGTTTAACCAGCAGGCTTGCAGAAGTTGAAGAGAGAACCTCTGAACTTGAAGATGGGCTGTTTGAAATAACACAAGCAGACAAAAAAAAAAAAAAGAAAAGAAAAGAAAAGAAAAGAAAAAGAAAAAAGAATCAAAGGCATTGAAGAAAATCTGAAGGGATATCAGACAACCTTAAGCACTCAAATATCCGAGTCATGGGTATTCCAGAAGGGGAGGAAAAAGGAGATTGCATTGAAACATATTCAACAAAATAGTGGCAGAAAACTTTCCAGGCATAGGAAAAATCACAGATCTTCAGATCCAGGAAGCTCAACGATCTCCAGACATATTCAACCCAAAAAGGTCTTCTCCAAGACATGTTATAGTCAAATTGGCAAAACTCAAAGACAAAGAGAGAATCTTAAAAGAGAGAAGCATCAAATCACCTATAAGGGAGCCCCAATCAGGCTAACATCAGACTTTTCATCACAAACTCTAAAAGTCAGGAAGGAATGGGATGATATATTCAAAATACTAAAAGACAGAGATTGCCAGCCCAGAATACTCTACCCTGCAAGGCTATCCTTCCGAAATGAAGGGCAAATAGTATATTTTTCAGACAAACAAAAACTGTGGGAGTTCACCACCACACGACCACCCTTACAAGAAATTCTCAAGGGAGTACTGGGTTTGGTTCCTGAAAAATAACTACCACTGCCATAAAAACCCAAGAAAAATCAAAACCCACCAGTATAATAAAAATGGCATTCATGAAGAGAAAACAAACAAACAAAAAGACTATCTACAACCCAAGGAACCAACAAACACAGAAAACAAACAGTAAATCAGAAAGTAAGGAACAAAAGACACCTAAGACAACCAAACAATAAACAATAAAATGCTAGGAATAAGTTAACACTTTTCAATAACAACTCTTAATGTAAAAGGCTTAAATTCCCCAATCAAAAGACACAGACTAGCTGACTGGATTAAAAAGGAGGACCCAACTATATGCTGCCTTCAAGAGACCCACCTCACCCATAAAGACTCACACAGACTAAGAGTGAAGGGATGGAAAAAGATTTACCATGTAAACAGAAAAGAAAAATGAGCTGGAGTGGCTATTCTTATATCTGATAAAATAGACTTTAAACTAAAATCCATAAAAAGAGACAATGAGGGACACTACGTAATGATAAAAGGACTGATCCATCAAGAAGACATAACAATCATAAATATATATGCACTCAACGTTGGAGCAGCCAGATTTATAAAACAAACTCTATTAGACCTAAAGAAGGAAATAGACACTAATACCATAATAGCCGGGGACCTGAACACCCCACTGTCAATATTAGACAGAACATCTAGGCAAGGAATCAGCAGAGAAACACAAGATCTAAACAATACTCTAGACCAATTGGACTTGGCAGATATCTACAGAACATTCCATTCAACAACCTCAGAATATTCATTCTTCTCATCAGCACATGGATCATTCTCCAGGATAGATCACATATTAGGTCACAAATCAAGTCTCAATAAATTCAAAAAAATTGGAATTATCCCATGTATTTTCTCAGACCACAATGGATTAAAATTAGAAATCAATAACAAATGAAATTCTAGAAACTATACAAACACATGGCAATTATACAGCATTCTATTTAATGACATATGGGTCCAAGAAGGAATCAAGCAGGAAATCAAAAAATTTATTGAAACTAATGAAAATAATGATACATCATACCAAAACCTGTGGGATACTGCAAAAGCAGTATTAAGGGGGAAATTTATTGCATTAAATGCTCATCTCAGAAGAATGGAAAGATGGCAAGTGAACAACCTAACACTTCACCTTAAAGAACTAGAAAAACAAGAACAATCCAAACCTAAAGTTAGCAGACAGAAAGAAATCATTAAGATCAGAGCAGAACTTAATGAAATTGAAACCCAAAAAACAATACAAAAGATCGATGAATCAAAAAGTTGATTTTTTTGGGCCGGCCCGTGGCTCACTCGGGAGAGTGTGGTGCTGATAACACCGAGGCCGCAGGTTCGGATCCCATATAGGGATGGCTGGTTTGCTCACTGGGTGAGCGTGGTGCTGACACCACCAAGTCAAGGGTTAAGATCCCCTGACCGGTCATCTTTAAAAAAAAAAAAAAAAAAGTTGGTTTTTTGAAAAGATAAATAAAATTAACAAACCATTAGCATGGCTAACAGAAAAAAAGAAGAGAGAAGATTCAAATAACAAAAATTAGAAATGAAAAAGGTGATATTACAACTGATTCAGCTGAAATACAAGGAATCATTCGAGACTACTATAAACAAGTACACACCAACAAATTAGAAACTCTGGAGGAAATGGATGAATTTCTGGACACACACATGCTCCCAAAACTGAGCCATGAAGACGTAGAAAATCTGAACAGACCAATAACAATAAAGGAGATTGAAGCTGTTATCAGAAGGCTCCCAACAAAGAAAAGCCCAGGACCAGATGTATTCACAGCAGAATTTTACCAAACATTCAAAGAGGAATTGACACTGATTCTTTACAAACTATTCCAAAAGATTGAAACAGACGCAAATCTCCCAAACTCATTCTATGAAGCAAACATCATCCTGATACCAAAACCAGGTAAAGATATTACCAAACAAGAAAACTACAGGCCGATATCCTTGATGAATATAGATGCAAAAATCCTCAATAAAATACTAGCAAACAGAATACAGCAACACATACATAAAATTATTCACCACGATCAAGTGGGATTCATACCAGGGATGCAAGGTTGGTTCAACATACGCAAATCAATAAATGTGACACACTATATTAATAAAATCAAACACAAGGACCATATGATCATCTCTATAGATGCTGAAATAGCATTTGATAAAATTCAACACTCATTCATGACAAAGACCCTCTATAAGTTAGGTATAGATGGAAAGTATCTCAACATAATTAAAGCCATATATGAAAAACCCACTGCCAATATCATCCTGAATGGGGAAAAGCTGAAAGCTTTTCCTTTAAGAACAGGAACTAGACAAGGATGCCCACTCTCACCACTCCTATTCAACATAGTGTTGGAAGTACTAGCCAGAGCAATCAGAGAAGAGAAGGAAATAAAGGGCATCCAGATTGGAAAAGATGAAGTCAAACTGTCCCTGTTTGCAGATGACATGATCCTATATACCGAACAGCCTAAAGCCTCTACAAAAAAACTCTTGGAATTGATAAATGATTTCAGCACAGTAGCAGGATACAAAATCAACACACAAAAATCAGTAGCATTTCTATTCTCCAATAGTGAACATGCAGAAAGAGAAATCAAGAAAGCCTGCCCATTTACAATAGCCACCAAAAAAAATAAAATACTTAGGAATTGAGTTAACCAAGGATGTGAAAAATCTCTATAATGAGAACTACAAACCACTGCTGAGAGAAATTAGAGAAGATACAAGAAGATGGAAAGATATCCCATGCTCTTGGATTGGAAGAATCAACATAGTGGAAATGTCCATACTACCCAAAGTGATATACAAATTCAATGCCATCCCCATCAAATTCCAATGACATTTTTCTCAGAAATGGAAAGAACTATCCAGACATTTATATGGAATAACAAAAGACCACGCATAGCCAAAGCAACGCTGAGCTAAAAAAATAATAAAGCTGGAGGCATAACACTACCTGACTTTAAACTATACTACAAAGCAATAATAACCAAAACAGTATGGTACTGGAATAAAAACAGACACACTGATCAATGGAATAGAATAGAAAATCCAGAAATCAACCCACACATCTACAGCCATCTGATCTTTGACAAAGGCACCAAGCCTATACACTGGGGAAGAGACTGCCTTTTTAGCAAATGGTGCTGGGAGAACTGGATATCAATATGAAGGAGAATCAAACTAGACCCATACCTTTCACCATATACTAAAGTCAACTCAAAATGGATTAAAGAATTAAATATACACCCTGAAACAATAAAACTTCTTAAAGAAAACATAGGAGAAACAATTCAGGAAGCAGGACTGGACACAGACTTCATGAATATGACACCAAAAGCACGGGCAACCAAAGGAAAAATAAACAAATGGGATTATATCAAACTAAAGAGCTTCTGCACAGCAAAAGAACAATTAACAGAGTTAAAAGACAACCAACAGAGTGGGAGAAAATATTTGCAAAATATACATCTGACAACGGATTAATATCCAGAATATACAAGGGACTCAAACAACTTTACAAGAAAAAAACAAGCAACCCAATTAAAAAATGGGCAAAAGTGCTAAGTAGGCATTTCTCTAAGGAAGATATACAAATGGCCAACAGACATGAAAAAATGCTCAGCATCACTCAGCATCCGGGAAATGCAAATCAAAACTACACTGAGATACCATCTCACCCCAGTTAGGATGGCTAAAATCCAAAAGACTCTGAACGATAAATGCTGGTGAGGTTGCAGAGAAAAAGGAACTCTCATACATTGTTGGTGGGACTGCAAAATGGTGCAGCCTCTATGGAAAATGGTACGGAGGTTCCTCAAACAATTGCAGATAGATCTACCATATGACCCAGCTATCCCACTGCTTGAATATACCCAGAGGATTGGAAATCATGAAGTCGAAGGTATACCTGTTCCCCAATGTTCATCGCAGCACTACTTACAATAGCCAAGAATTGGAACCAGCCCAAATGTCCATCATCAGATGAGTGGATATGGAAAATGTCTACACAATGGAATACTATTCAGCTATAAAAAAGAATGAAATACTGCCATTTGCAACAACATGGATGGACCTTGGGAGAATTATATTAAGTGAATCAAGTTAGGCACTGAAAGAGAAATACCACATGTTCTCACTTATTGGTGGGAGATAAAAATAAATAAATAAATTCACACACACACAAAAGAAAAAAAAACGGGGGGGAGAAGAAGACATAACAATTACAATTCCTTGAAGTTGACATGACAAGCATACAGAAAGGACATTGTTGGGTGGGAGGGAGGAGAGGGAGGAGGGAGGGAGGTTTTGGTAATGGGCCACAATAATCAACTACATTGTATATCGACAAAATAAAATTAAAAAAAAAAAAAAAACAAAGAAAACCCCAGCATGGATTATAACCTAATAGTTGATTCCAGTTTATGGCAGTAGACTCAATTTCTATCTCGGGAAAAAAAAAAAAAAAAAAAAAAGGCAAAGAAATAAGCTTCTGTCTTGTTCAAACCCTAGTTCATTTAGGTCTCTGTTTCATGCAGCTTCCCAAACACAAACTGACACAGAATTTTCAGTTTCTCTCCATTATGTTGAAACTGCCAGGAAGGGTGGGTGTCCATGGAATTAGGATGAATTTCGGCTTTACTTTTCTCCTTTTTTCTTTCTGGACAGCTCCTTTGTAATGGTGCCATGTGGTTTTAGGATTATGTGAGTTGAACATTTACAAGGCACTGAGTTGATGCTAGAAGGTCTGGGGGGGCCCCCTCCCCCCCAGGAGGTTTTCCTAGTTCCCAGTAGTGGCTGCTGCTAGTTGTCAAGAGCCAACAAGAATCAGGAAGGCTCACTGGATAGGACCTGAACAGGGGCAAAGGCTCAGACCTCATCACATCGCCATAGCTCATTATGGTATACCAGTTGTCATGGTGATGGGAAAGGGGAATTGAATAGAGGAGCCTCTGAAATATGCAGGGAGCTTTGATCAGTCAGCTAGGACCAAGTCACGCTGCAGTAACAACAACCCAAAAATCTCAGTGGCTCACAACAAAAGTTTATTTCTTAGTCATATTCCATGTCCTCCACAGGTCAGTTGTGACTCTGTCCTATGCCATCTTCACTCCAAAATCTAACCTGAAAGAACAGCCTCAATCTGGAACTTTCGATCTTGAGACACAGAGAGAAGACACAAAAGTGGCAGACCTCATGGTGGTTCCTAAAGCTTCTTCTTGGAAGCAGTACATGTCATTTCTACTCAAGTTCCATTGCTAAAGCAAGCCACATAGGCAAACCTGATGTCACTGGAGTGGGGATATATAATCTTTCCAATTGGTAGGGCCCCATGGGGAGGACGAGTGAATGTTTTTGAACAATTATAAAATCTTCCCCAGTCTGCCCTCTCCATCACAAATACTGCCTGTGTACTGCTTCTGCATGCAAAATAAATGCATCTTCCCAAGGGAGGCCACCCAAGCCACCCATCTAATTGTGACATCAGGCTCAAGTCTCAGACCTCTAACAGTTTCTATGTCAGGTTCTCTTGATCCAGAAGCCTATGAACCAGAGAGAGAGAGACAGTGCACAGTTATCTGTTCCCCGCCCCACAACACAGACATCCAACATATAAAGTAGAACAAGGACAGGAAGACGGCAGTTTTCGCTCTCATTCGGAAGTAAATATGGGAGACACACAACAGTTAATGGTCCATAGAGAGCCTAAAAACCCAGCTGGGCAGATGTTGAGAAGGACCACACCTTTGCCTGGGAATGGGACTGCTACCTGGGAAGAGTTGCCTAGTTCATTCTGCCCCTGGAGTGGACCATCTTTTTCTATTTATTCTCCCTGGCCACATTTCAGAGGACATTGGAGGTTGTGCCTTTCTAAAGTAGAGTAGCTTTCTCAGTCTCCTTCATGCCCATAGCAATCTGGGGACCCAACAGTCATATTATGTCTTGAGTGCTCACCATAAAAATCCAAGCTGGTGGCTTTTGCAGAGGAGCAGTGCAATTGTCTTAGAAACCTACCCTTATCTATTTGATTCCAGTCAGTTCCATGGGCCAATAGCCACACCCATAACTCTTTTCCGACACACCTCTAACACCTCTCTCTTCAGACTTAACTGCAGGCAGATTGAGCCTATATACTAACTGCTTTGGGAGAGCTGCACTCTTAATCTCTTTTTTTCTGAATCATCTTGACTAACTGAAAGGATTTATTGGGAACCACTTTGATCAGCTCAGAGGATTTTACAAAAGGTATAACAGCCACACACTTGATATGGCCCTTGCCACAAAAATGAGTTTGGGTTTTTGTTTTTTCATAAAAATGAGTTTTAATCAGACTTTGTAGCTTAATGGCCTTCTCAGTTGTATCTTTTACTGGTTAAAAACGTGGATCACTTGCCTGGAGTTCCTATATTCTCTTCCATTTCTGCTTAAAAACTGACCACTTATTTCTTGAGTCATCCCTTACAGCAATGTGTCAAATGTACCCAGTAGGAGCCCCGGCATGCTACTAATATTTTCTTTCCCAAACTTTTTGCCTAAAGCCCCATGCTCATTTGGTCATTATATTTTTAGTTATTGCCAGCTTACAGTTTAACCAAATGCTTTACCATTGTACAACACGTCATCATCTTTCCAACTTCCAATGATATAGTTTCCTCACCAGCCACTGTCCAGTTCAAAGCCAATGCCACATAGTTTAGGTTTTTTATAAGTTTTTTAATTTTTTTTTTTTTTTTTTTTTTGGTGGCTAGTCAGTACAGGAATCAAACCCTGGACCTTGAGCTAACCCGCCAGCCCCTAGGCTCATTTTTTATTGTAGCAGCACCCAACTTCTGGACACTACTTCCGTAAGTTTGTTTAAACTAATTATGATGTGGTAACAGACAACTTCCATATATCAGTGGCTCACAGTAAGACATTTATTTCTCATATGATACATCATTTTACAGGTGTAATGGGCTACAGCCCACCCTAGGTTCCAGGTTAAAAAGGAAATCAAGATCTGGAAACTGCCAGGCTCATGGTAGAGGGAGAAGAGAAGGGAAGCTGCCAGACTACTCGGTGGTGCTTAAAGCTTCTGTTTGGAAAAGGTACTCTACATTTCTACTCATATTGCCTGGGCCAAAGCAAGGCATATAGCGAAGCCTATGATAAGCAGGGCGTGAACATATCATGCCCCTACAGGGAGGGGCCCAGTGGTGACGGACAATAAATATTTGGAACAATAATGCAGTCCCGAGATGTCAGCACTGAGCTTGTTCACTCCTCCTGCCACCACACTCACGCTTGCTGCTGCAGCGTTTTGTACCACATACACCTCGGCCAAAGGTAAAGTCTTGACTCAAGGTCAGGCAGTTCCGAGGCAGGTCACTGTAGCCTGAACTGGAGAGCAGACTAGACCAATTCCTTTTCTTGTAAATTTGAACCTTGAAATACTGAGCAAGTGAGTCACAGCTGAAAGACTGTGCTACATGATGGATTAAGAAAAGTCACACAACTAACCAAGACCCTGTGCCCTGAAGGCTGGGCTAACAGCAGCCAAGCCAGGAGTTCCATGCCAAGCCTGCCTCTAGCCCCTCACTCTGGTCAGGTTCCCACAGGGAAGGGCTATCTACAGGGGAGCCTGTCACATCTCCAGAGCATGGGTCCGCTTGCCCACTTGCCTACCAGATCTGCTCCAAACTTGTTGCTCACCTGTTCAAAAACCTTCCATTGGTCCCAACAGCCCACAGGAAAAGTTCAAACTACTGAGCCCAGCATCAAGGCCTCACTTGGCCACGTAGCCACCTCTTCTAGGCGGTTCTGGATGGATTCCTGGGTGAGACAGGTGAGCTGCCTTTCAGGGGTGGCGCTGTCCAGCATGGCCAAGAAGAAGGCACCTGTTGCACATGGACACCAGCTGCACAGATGTGGTGTGGTGAATGCCACAGATCCTGTGGTTTTACTCTGAAGGCAGAGAGGTGACAGAGTGGCTAACAGCCAACAGGACAGGATTCCACTGGAGATGAAGGTGGCAGGGGTGAGAGATGGAGGATCAGGGAAGCCGGATCCAAATCAGTCTTGCACTGGGGCAGGATCCCCGCCTGCAGCTTCCCCATCAGGTAGACATCTAGGTTGTTTGCACACTCCTGAGAATGCAGAGCTCTTTCCTGTAAAGTCCCCTGCTCACTACCCCTGCCAGTCCCTCCACAAGCCCATAGCCTTCCCATCTCTTTCGGAGCTTTGATCGTGCCCCTCTTGTTCTGTGAAAAAGCCAACCACTTTTGGGCGCATCTGCGAAGCTGCTCTGAGGCCCTGCCTATATCAGCATCCAGATCTAAGTACTCTTTATTTTACTTATTTATTTTTTTAAAAGATGACCGGTAAGGGGATCTTAACCCTTGACTTGGTGTTGTCAGCACCACGCTCTCCCAAGTGAGCTAACTGGCCATCCCTATATAGGGACCCGAACCCGTGGCCTTGGTGTTGTCAGCTCCACACTCTACCAAGTGAGCCACAGGCCGGCCCTTAAGTGCTCTTTAATACTGGGAGGGGAGGGTCACTTCCCCATGACACCCTATGGACCAATCCCGATGTTCTTCAGGGACAACATTTAGGTCCTCTGGCCAATCCTTTTCCAGTTGTGAACAAGCCACTGCTTCAGCCACACCCTACACACTGCATGCCGAGCTGCAGGAAATCTTGGACTGGTGCAGGCACCCTGCAAAGGCCACTCCAGTGCCATGGGGAGGCACTACAGGTGGCCACTGAGCCTCAGATGGAGGCAGAGCAGGCAGGGTCTGCCCTTGAGCCCAATCTGCCCTCCTGCCCCTCCTCTGACCCTGAGGCCCAATCCTCCCCCATGCACCTGTCCCTCCCCCAGCCCAGGTGCAGGCACCACCCGCTCTCCAACCAGCCGGCTTACCCTTTGAAACCAGGGCTGTGGGGGGATGGGAGCCACATCCCGCTCCAGAAATTAGGCATCAGGACTAGGAACCATTAGAAATTTGGAGTCGGGGCTTGGAGTTCAGGTGCCTTATAGAAACGACAAGTAAGATCCTCTGCCTCCTCTACTTGCTTCAGCCAGGTAACCCCTTAGAAGCCAGGTTCACTGATGGGGTCATTGGCTCTCTAAGCTAAACTCATATAAAAGGCAATGCCTTTTTCTGGTCCCAGGCCTGGCCTATTCTTCTGAGACCAGACCCGCCCTGTCCACTGTCACCAAAGCAGCAGCCTCAGTTGGTTCATTTTTGGGATTTTTTTGGCAGCTTGCCAGGAGGGGGATCTGAACCCTTGACCCTGGTGTTACAACACCTAACCGGCCAGACCTCAATTACTTTCATGGTGCCTCTAACTCTAGGCCTCAGGAATGCCCACTGACACTATGCACACACATGTGCACATGTGCATATCCACACATGCGTGCACACACACAAAACACACACGTCTCACCTGAGTCCCAGCCTGGCCCGGTCAGCCTTATTGCTTCGGGGACAGGTACTCACAGTGGCCTTTCCCCAGGGACAGTACTGTGCTGGGAGCCAGATGTGGGGGATACCCCTCCCTACTCCACCCGTTCCTGTGGGAGAATAGAAGGGCAGACCGGCCTGCTGTGGTCACAGCACCTCGGCAGTCTGATCTGAGCCTGCCCGGGCTGGGCCTGGCCCCAGGGATGGTCAGGACAGGGAGGCTGGATACCTGGAAGCCCTGTGCCAGCCCTTCCAGGAACACACATACACAGGGTCTTTCTTCCTTCATTTTAATTTTTTACAAAACCGTGTGTCCCAGCCAAACAGGATGCTACAGGCCTTCCCTGGGGCACTGTGTCCAGAAGTGGGAGGCCCCCATGAATGAGCAGCTGCCAACCCCAGAAGAACCATCTGCCCCTCCACACAGGGGCCAGTGTCAGGAATGGGGTCTGGTTGGAGGCTCTGCCCTGCCCCTAGCAGCTGCTGGGAGAGAAGGCCAGGCCCTGGGTTCCTGGTGCTCCCAGTGCCTGCAAGGGAAGGAGGGAGAAGAAGGTCTGAGAGGAGGAGGGAAGGCTGGGGCCAGGGAGGCGGGAGGCCACGGGTCAGGCCCACAATATCTCACCAAGAAAGTATGATATTATCCAACCACTGTGGTGATGCCGATGATGACTGCCAGGATGAGGACAGTGACGGACACACAGATGGCAATAAAGACTTTCTTCTGCAGGAGAGGAGGGGATCAGGGAAAGTTGCTCGGGGGTGCCAGGGCCAGGCCGGGCTGGGAGGCTCACCTTCCGTGCCTTCTTCTGGTTCTCCAGGGCTATCTTGACATGTTCCTGCCCACGCTCCACGTAGTCCGCTGAGCTCAGGATGTTCTTCTCGATCCGGTTGATCATCTCCCCCTGCTCAGAGGATAGGGCAGTTCAGGAAGGTAGGGATGATGGGGGTTGGGGGACCAGCAGCTCCTTTGCCCACTCCAACCCCAAATGACTGAAGGACAATCCTGGTGGAGAAAAACTGCACTAACAAAGAGGCAGGACGCGATCTGACAGTTCAGACTCCTGAGGATAGCCTCCACGCCCCTTCTATGGCATGTCCCTCCTCCCCTGCTCCCTGGCCCACATGGACTGTGTGTGCAGTGGTGGCTTGGAGCTAAGAGCCTGAAATGGCTCAAAGCTCTTCACAGATGGTGAATTTCTGTCTCCTCACAAATCTGTCTAAATTCACCCATTCTTCTAGGCCTGTCTGCCAGCTGCTCTGAAGCCCTCCCTATTCCTGCCTCCTCCTGGCACCACTAGTTTCCAGGTCCCGGTACTCCTACTGAGATCCCTTCCCCCTGTCTCCCAGCTGCAGAAGGGTACTGGCTATAGCATGACTGAAGTCAGCTCCTCCAGGACAGGGCTGGAAGCTCACCTCAACCCTTACACCAGGGCCAGGGGAATGGCACCCCCAACCCCAACCCTGTGCAGACTTTAGCAGGCAGGCCCCCTAGGGGGCAACTTTGACTGGAGCTTTTAGAAGTATAAGGGAGGATGCTATTGGTGGAGAAGGAGCCAGGGCTGGGGCCATACCTGTGCCAGGCTCATGTTGGAAGGGTGGGGCAGGATACTACGTATACGGGAGCAACCATCAGGGTAGCTGTGGAGTCGGGCACGATTCTGGGGCTACAGCTAAGGATGGAAGTAAGGGTCATCCTGGGCGTGTGGCTAAGCCTGGAAGAGCACAAAAGCCTCGGGAGAGAGTCTAAGGGTGGAGGTAGGCTGGTAGTTGCGCTGGCAGTTCTGACTGAGCAGAGTCTCACAGGTGGGGGCTGCCTGGGGCGCCCACCTGCATCTCCACCTCAGTTGCCAAAAAAGTAAAGATGTCATGAAGCTCTCGGATGCTGCGTTCAAGCTGCTGGATCTCACTGTGCCGGGCTGAGATCTCATTTAGGGCCTGTCGAGTCACCTGTGTGTCCTTCAGTATCTGGAAAGTAGACAGGAAAGGGGGAACAGATCACAGGCAGAGCAGCAGCAGGCCAGAAGTTCTTGCTGAGCTCCAGCAGGCCTCTGGCCTAGAGGCTGACGAGCAGCTTCAGGCATGTTAATTCTCTTCTGAGACTCAGCAGTCCTCAGTCAAAAAGGGCTGGACTCAGGGAGGAGGGGAGGCTAGCCACAGCCACTCACATTGGACACAAACACCTCACTCTGCCCACTGTCCAGCATCTGCTCCAGCTCCTCGTCAGACACCATTCCAGCATTGGCTGGGGAGGAAAAGGCCAGGATCAGAGCTGGGTCAGGGCGAGCTGACACTGTGGGCCACGCGCCACGACTCACTGATCTTCAGCTGCCTCAGGATCCTCTCCACGTTCTTCTCCCGGTACTCAGACTGCATGGAGTTGCACTTGTTGATGAGCTCCACGAATTGCTGGGACAGGACCCCGTGCTGAAGATGGAGAGCGCAGGCTGGGCACCTCTGAGAGGCAGCTGTTACACAATGCCTGCGCCTTAACCACCTTGCCAGGCTCCCCCGCTTCTCTCAGAGGAAAAGCCACATGGCCCTACATGATCTGCTCCTTCCCACTTTACCCCTCTGACCTCACCTCCTCCCACTGTCCCCTCCCTCCCTCCATCTCACTGCTCTCTGAGCAGAGCGCACTCCCACCCCAGACCTTTGCACTCCCTCCTCCTTCTGCCTGTGCAGTGGATTGAATGTCTCCTCAAAACTCACTGAAGCTTGAATTGTGTCCCCAAGTTTTATGTATTAGAAATTTAGCCCCTCACTGTGACTGTTAAGAGGGTGGGAAATCCTATTGTGGTAATTGAAAGGTGGAGCCTTGAAGAGGTGATTGGATTGTAGGACTGTGCAGTAGTGAATGGATTAATAATGGTGGTCAGGGGTGTGGTTCTGAGAGCTTTAAAAAGGATGAATGAGGAGGTTACGTGCTCTCTCTGCTCCGCTATTTTCATAATGTCATACTCTGCTATCACTGTCACCACCAACAAGACCTTCACCAGCTATGTTCCCTGGACTGTGGACTTCCAAGCCTCAGAAACTGTAAGCAATAAATTTGTTTTTCTTTATAAATCACCCAGTTCCAGGTATTTTGTTACAAGCCACAGAAATGGACCAATGCAGCCTGGAATGCTCATTCCTCACAAATACTTTCACATCTTTGCTCAAATGTCACCTTCTGAATGAAGCGTTCTCCATCTTATTTAAATTGCAAGCCTACCCTCTCCTGGCACTCTCTATCCCTCTTTCCCTGCACTTTTTTCGTGAATATTTACTATGTCCTAAATTAATTCACTTATTTATTATGGTGATTGTCTCTCCTCACCACAATGTAAGTAAGTTCCATGAGGATAAGGGTCTTTGGTTCACTGTATACTAAACAGCCCAAAAAGGCTCTGGCCCACATCGGCACTCAGTATGTATTTGCTGAGTGCTTGCTGAATGCCAGCCTCATTGCTGAGACTAGAGGTGTGCTAGTGTGCCTGCGGGTCACATGTTGCCTGGTAGAACAGGTCCATCTAGGTTCTCTGTCTCTCACACCAATGACCACCACAGGTTCCCATGAAACACCCTCTTGGGGGCATCTTGCCCCACCTTGTCTCTTCTCCCAATGCTTTAAATACGCTCATTCCTTGGAGTTCTTTCTTCAGAGATATATCTGTTCTCCTGGACTCAGCTGCACCCTTTCAAGATGCCCAAATTGATCCATCTTCAATTTGGGGCCTTTGCTGAGCCCTGGGCTCATGTACCTCAACCCTGACCCCCAAGAACCCCAAACCATTCCTCACTGGGCACCCAGAGGGGGCCACTCATATCTCAAATCTCCTTACTAAGATGTCACCCCAGGGAAGTTCCTCATCAGTGTGGCCCCAGGGAAGTTCCTCTTCCTGACTTCTTAAATTCTGCACATGGGGCTGAGGATGTCCCTGTCACATAGGCAGGAAAACTGCCAGTCATTCTGACTTTTCCCTCTCCTTCTCTGGGCAGAGCCAGGAGCCACCAAGTCCTATATGAATAATGTCTTTGTCCCTGTTCAACCCTAACTCCCCATCTCAGCTCCTGGAAAGCATGTCTCCTAAAGCCAAGACTAGGGCATGTCTGGGGACACAGCACTTTCTCATTGAATGGAGAAGAAAGCAGGGTGTTACAATGGATTGGACGTCAGGAGATCTTGGTTCTTGACCTTGAGGGAGTTCTTTCTCTCTCTGAGCCTGTTTCCCCATTTGGAAAATCATTAGATCAGGGTTGACTCAGTCTCTGAGGGCCCTTCCTTCATACATCTGCCATCTAATGACTTATGAAATACTTGTTGAAATGTCCGGGTTCTGGGAAAAACAAACCCACCTGTGTTTTTCTCATTCTCATGTTGACTGAGTTATAATTCTCATCAGCTTCCTCCTTCTGGGGCTCTATGGCTGTGAGAAGACACAAGGTGGGGGATGTGTTGAACTGTGACTTATGAAAATTGTTTTGGTAACAGGACACAGGGCCAGGGCCATACCCCAACCACAAAATAGGGAGGTGCTTGTCTCCATAGGATTTTCTGGGAAAACGAAACATCACAAAATGGCTGTAGTGTATTAAATGTTCCCCCCAAACTCACTGAAGCTTGAATTGTGTCCCTCAAGTTTTATACATTAGACACTTGGCCCCAACTGTGATTGTCAGGAGGGTGGGAGATCCTATTATGGTAATTGAGATGTGGGGCCTTGGGGAGGTGATTAGATTGTAGTATCATGCTGTAGTGGTGAATGGATTAATAACACTCATCATGGGCGTGGTTCTGAGGGCTTTAAAAGCAGGGCAGTGAGGAACTATCCCTCTCTCTGCTCCGCCATTTTCTGTAATGTGGGGTCACTTGCCACCACCATGACCCTCACCAGATGTGTTCCCTGCACTGGGACTTCCCAGCCTCTGAAACTGTAAGCAATAAATTTTATTTTCTTTATAAATCACTCAATTCCAGGTACTTCTGTTATAAGCAACAGAAACGGACTAATACGATGACTAATTCTGAGAGTCTGACAGGAGAAAGTCTGTTTTTCTTTGTATTACATCAGTGAGTTCCCACAGATATGCAGAAGCCTCCTGACAAAACCCTCATCTGCCAGCCCAAAGAATGCAGTATGGGCAGCACGAATTGTAGGAATGAATGGTTTCATTGTAAATAAAGGAAACTGAGAGGCACGCATGTGCTATGGAGAGTACATAGACTGGAAGCCAAGACGCAGAGATTCTACACCCAGGCTTGCTCTATGACCTGGATATACTATTGGCTTCTCTGGGCCAATACTCCCCAGATATACCAGGAACAGGGCAGGATCAGAGGGAAGGATCTGTTCGAAGACCTAGGAGCTCACCTTTCAGCTGCGTGCGGATATCCCTCCCCAGCTGTTTGATCTCGTCGCGCAGGTTCTGAAGGTCCTGCTTCATGCCTGAAGAAGAAAAGGCGTGGCTCCCAAACAGCAAACAGCAGCCCCTAGCTCAACAAACCACCCCAGCCCACCTACGTGGAACTACAGCCCCCACAATCCTTCGGGCTGAGCATGCGCTCTGCACCCGGGGCGTCACTCACTCTCCTCGGGAAGGGGCGTGGCCAGGATGGTGACCTGCTGCTTCTCCAACTCCCGGACTTTATTCTCCAGCTTGACAATAGTCTGCCGAATTGTTCGGACCTGTGGAGGGTGACCGAAACAGCTGAAAGAGATATGGGGTACTCCAGACCGCGCAGCTCCTCGGGTCCTCCTGCTCATTCGCGAATCCAGGCCAAGACCCCAGCCCCTTACCTTCTGGAAGAACTCATCGTCCGGGCTCCCCAACCGGGCCGTGCCCGGGTGCACCACCAGCGCCACCCACTCCTTGTCCTCATCGTCCGAGCTGTCATCCCCCTGCCAGGGCCGGAGTCATTTTCACCACTTCCTTGCTGCGGTTCTCGCCCCGCAGGACCCACAGGCTTCCGGGACTTTCCTTCCTGGCCATCAGCCACCCCTCCGTGCCCCGAAGACCATGAGTCTTGCATTTCAGCCCGTCCGCCCGTCCCCAAACCTGCTGCCGCAACTTCTCACCTGCCTCAACTCATGGGTCCGGTCCCGCATGGCTGCCCGCACTCCCTCTCCCCAGCGCCTGAGTCCCCAGGGCCTCTAGGTTCTGAGTTTGGAATTTCCGTACCCCGCTCACACTGACATTCCCTTCCGTCCCCGTGCGGACCCCAGCACCCCCGCGAGCTGCCAGAAGCTTTGTCCCCGGTACCGTCCACAGTCAGCGGGAAGGAGCCGACCTCGGGGACCCCCAAAGGTTCCACAGGTTGGAATTCCCTTTTCTTCCCCCCTCCCGCTCCCTTGGCCTCAGCCCCGCCCCTCTGGGATGATTCGGGGCATGCGCACGAGGTCGCGTCTACTGCTCCCCGGAGGGAAAGGCGGCGATCGGAAGCTGTGGCGCCCCGAACGGAAGTGGAGCTGCCTCGACGTGAGACCCCGCCCCTTTTGCCGGAAATGTGGCCTTTTCTAACGGAAATGTAGTTGCCGAAAACGGTGGGAATGCGTCATTTGTACGTAATCTGAGAGAACCGCATCTCACGTCACCCCATGGTGCCCCCCCCCCACGTCACGTGACCGGCCGTGTCCCAGCCGCTCGGAGGCGGAACGTGACGTTTTGACTATCACGTGTGCCGGCTCTGTCAGAGTCGTCTCTGGGACGCCCGTCTTCTCACGACGTCTCCGGCATCCCGGCTTCCGAGCTGCGCCCCCACATCCCCCCAGGAGGTGAAGAGCGGGGTGCTGACCACCCCCAGAGAGCTTTGAGGCAGTGGGTGGTAGGACCCTCGCTGAATTCGCCTTTATTTCTTTTGGGTCCAGGGGCGTGGGCAGACTGACGACTTAGAATTTGGTGCTGTCAGCATCATGAGACCTTGAAAGTCAGAAAATAATAAGATCCGAGGCTTCAGCGTCACAGAATTGCAGGGTTTTGTAGGCAGGGCATCTGGGGGTGGGAGGTGAGCTCACCCAAGGCAGGAATCTCTTCTCCCGCATACTCCTGGCGCAGCCTCTGACAGGTGGGCGGCGGCCCCTGCTTGAACACTGCAGTCCCACTGAGCTCACTACCTTCTGAGCTGCGGGACCGTCTCAGGGCAGCTCAGGCTGAGAAAAGTGTCTGTATGATGTTGAGCAGTTTGCTTCCCTTCCACTTCCACACCCCACCCCTACCTTGCACCTGAGATCGAGGCAAGGTCTTGTTCTTAACTGAATCCCCAGTACCTAGTTCAGTACCTAGCACATAATGGGCCCTCGATAAATATTTGTGGAGGCTGGTCGATTAGCTCGTTAGTTAGAGCGTGGTGATGATAACACCAAGGTCCAGGGTGCGATCTCTGTGCCAGGTCAGGAGGCCAAGCCCCACCTGGTAGAGTCCCCTGGAGATCATGAGGAAGAATTTCTCTGCTTTTGGGTCTTCCGTGTCAGTCTCTGCCTCTCCGATGAACTACCATTTACCTCTGCCTCCCTGCCCCCCTTTCTCTCTCTCTCTCTCTCTCTGTCTCTCTCATA
Organism: Cynocephalus volans; assembly: GCF_027409185.1. Lineage (NCBI taxonomy): Eukaryota > Metazoa > Chordata > Mammalia > Dermoptera > Cynocephalidae > Cynocephalus > Cynocephalus volans. The sequence goes on from NC_084465.1 coordinate 113,034,913, forward strand.
CTCTGTCTCTGAGCGGTACAGTGGAAGGTCTCTTGCACACCTGACTTCTAGTCCTGCGTGTGATCTTGAATAATTCATTGCGCCTCTCTGGGACTCAGTTTCCCCATTTGACAACTTGGTCTGGTAATTTCTGCCTATCCTAAGGTAAGACTCGTAATTGTCTAGTGAGGTTAGGAAGGACGTAGAAGGGTCTTGTCAACTGTTGAGGGTTCTTCTTCTCTGGGCCCACCAGTCCCATCTGCCCCTCTCTGTTTCTCAGACTCTTGATGACTTGCCTTCTTGGTCCCCAACTGCAATCGGAAGTTGTTGGTGCCTCTTTTAAACTTATCAGGATTATAATATTCATTGTTTCATTTGTGGCTCTGGGTAGGATCACAGGGCTTTGGAATAGTGACTCAAGGTCACAGGAGGCTGGACTAGAGCCTCGTAGAATGGTGTGTGGAGGGGACAGAGGCCATTTGGAGAGACTGGCTCTGGGGATGGAGCTCTCCAGAGCTGAGCCCTTGTTCCTCCCAGGCCCTCTGAGCAGCCTTGAAGTGTGTTTTAAGTATGTTGGTTCTTGGATATATAGGTGTCAGCAGGTGTGTTTGAATGTGTGTTTCTTTCAGTCTCTGTGAAGGTCAGGTTATACCTAATCCTGAGGCTTAGCAGCCTAACCTGTCCTCTCTATCTGCAGGTCCAGTCCTATCAACACTGGAGCCAGATGGCTTGGGCTGGAATACCAGCTCATTCACCTAGTAACTCTATGAGGCAAGTTGCTTAACCTCTCTGTGCCTCAGTTCTTGTTTGAAAAATGGAAATAACAGTAGTACAAAATTCACAGGGAGGACATATGTAAAGTGAATAGAGAGTGCCTGGTACAGTGCTATATAAGTGTCTGCTGCTATTATGTGATGGTGATGACGATGGCTATTAATCTTAGGATTTCGGCAGCCCCAGTGTCTCTGCCAGGGCTTCCACTCTGCTCCTTGTCCAGGGTCTTCCTTCCCCTTTCCATCTCCTGAGCCCCACTGTGCTACATGTCCTGGGCTAGCAGCCTTGCCAACTCCTTCACATCTCTCATGTCTCCCCTTGGATCTACATACCATATATTTTGCTTACTAATTTTATATATTGTCTGTCTTCACTGCCCTTGCCCCCCCCCTGAATGTGACCTCCATGAGGACAGGGATTTTCACCTGCCTTATTCACTGCTGTGTCCCCTGCATCTACAACAGTGCCTGGCACACAATAGCTGGTCAATAAATATTCATGAATGAATGAAATTATTTCTTTTTCGTTTAATATTTATATAGTACTTACATATGCTGGGCACAAAATAAGCACCTTATAAATATTAACTCATTTAGTCCTCAAAACAATTCCATGAGATAGGTACTATTAGTGTCCTCATTTTACAGATGAGGAAACCAAGGCAAAGAGAAGTTAAGTAACTTGTCCAAAGTTACACAGCTAGTAAAGACAGAGCCAGGATTTGAACCCAGATAGTGGAGTTCCAGAGTCTGTGCTCTTAACCACTATGCTATGATACAAGGAAAATACCAGCTAGGGGTGACTCCTTATGTTCCACCCACCCTTGGGGACTTGCTGCCACCTGCAGATGCTCTGCTTGGATTATCTGGGGGAGGAGGAGAAACTGCCTGCCTGACTGAGCCTGCTCCCATCCCCTGTCACAGGGCCTCTCTCCCACGCCTGCTGGAGAGGTTGTTGGTCCTCTTCCCTCTCCCTGTTTGCTTTGTCCACAGGAGCCAAAGATGTCCATATATGTCTCACTAAAGGGCCTCCATTCACCCTACAGATATCTCTGAGGCTGTTTCTGTGCCGAGCCCCAAGAGCCACAGAGATGAAGCCCCTATAGTTCCCTGAGAATGTTTTGAGCCCAAACTTGACCACTCCCTACAATTCCATTTGAGACCCTCTCCTCTTCAAACTACACATATTCTTGTGACTTTAATTGACATCCATATATTAGCCTCTAAATCCATATCTCCAGCCAAAAATTCCTTCTTGAGTCCCACATCCCTGAATCTCCCTGCCTCCTGGATGTCCCCTCCTGGATATCCCCTTCTGGATGTCTCACAGGCATCTTAAGCTCATCATGTCCCAACCAGGATATATTGCCTACCCCGAGAACTTCCAAAACCAGCTTCTCTTCCTCCTGTGTTTTCTGTCCATGTGGTTGAATTTATTCTAAGGGTGATAGATCACACAATTTGTCAGAATAAACTCCATAAAAATACTAGAAGAAAATATGAGCAAAGTCTTTTATAGCTCTTGGAGTGAAGAAAACTTTCCCAACTCACACACAGAATTCAGAAGCTATAAAAAATTAATACATTTATCTGCATAAAAAATTTTGCATGGGCTGACCAGTTACTTGATTAGAGCATGGTGCCGATAACATCAAGGTCCAAGGTTCAATCCTGTACTGGCCAGCCACCAAAACAAACAAACAAACAACCCAGCAAGAAAAAACTTGCTAAGCAAAATCAAAAGACAAACTGGGAAAAAATGTTTGCAATCCTTATTGTATACAAGGGTCTAATCTCCCTACTATTTAAAGAGCTCCCACATATTGATAAGAAAGATCAATAGTTCAATTAAAAAGTAAGCAAAGAACATGACAGTTCACAAAAAAGAAAATACATAAGACCTTAAACATATATACAGATGTTCAACATTGCAGATAAGAGAAATGAAAATTAAGACAATACTGAAATAACATTTTTAATTTATGGCATTAGCAAAAGTCCTTAAGTTTGCCAAAACACTCTTTTGACAAGACTATGGGGAAACATGTACTTTCACCCATTATTGATGGGAATGCAAAATAATATAGTCCAGCCAATATTTATCAAAATTACAAATGCATATACTCTTTGAACCAGCAATCTCATTTCTGAAAATCTATCTGAACGAGATTCCTGCTGTATCAAGCAACCATCCCCCATAATTTGGGGTTACTTACTGTGATAAAACAACGATTTACTGTTTCTTCAGAATCTGAGGGTGGCTGGGTAGGTTTTCTGCTGGTCTTACCTTTGACTACTCAAGTGGCTGCAGTCAGCTACACTCACACTCACGTGTCTGTGACCTTAGTTCTGATGGCTGGATGGCTGAGCCACTCTCTCCATGTGACATTTCTCTGTGTGGGTTACTTCATAGCGTCATGGCCTCAGAGTTCCAAGAGGGTGAAAGGGGAGGCTGCAATGCCTCCTGAAGCCCTATTCAGAATTTGCACAATGTTAATGTTCTACCACATTCTGTTAGTCAAAGCAAGTCACAAGTCCATACCAACTTCAAAGGGTGGGGGATAGAATTTCAACTCACCACATCTGCACATGAATGAAACGACACATACATCCAATGTTATTCATTGAGCATTGTTTGTAAGAGATCAGAAACTTGTCCATCAGCAGACACGAATCTGTCAAAAAGAATTAGGAACCTCACTATGTATAAATATGAAATATTTGTTAAATATCAAGGTTCAGAAAAAGTATCATGTTTACTGTTGTATAAGAAAAAAAGTGTGTGTACGTGTGTGTGTGTGTGTGTGTGTATTTGCTTATATCCTCACAAAGAAATCCTGGAAAGTTATATAAGAAACAAATAAAAGTTGTTCCCTAGGGGTGGTTCCTGGGAACAGGGTGATTAGTACAGTTGTTAGAGTAAGAGTTTCACTGTACACCTTTTTTATTACTTAGATTTTTTTTTTTTGACCGGTAAGGGGATTGCAACCCTCAGCACGGTGTGGTCTGCACCACACTCAGCCAGTGAGCGCACCGGCCATCTCTATATAGGATCCGAACCCATGGCCGCGGCACTACCAGCGCCACACTCTCCCGAGTGAGCCACAGGGCTGCCCCATTATTTAGATTTTTGAACCATGTGAAGGTACTACCTATTGAAAAAAATTATATTGAAAGAATGGTAAAGGGGTACTACTGAATAATTTTAAGCCAAGGAATATGTGTTAGTCAGCTTAGGCTGCTGTAACAAAATGCCATAGACTGGGTGGCTTAAACAATAGACATTTATTTCTCACAGCTCTGGAGGCTGGGAAGTCCAAGATCAAGGTGTCAGCAGATTTGGTTTGTGGTGAGGGCCCACTTTCTGTTTGCAGACGGCCACCTTCTTGTACCATCACATGGCAGATAGAGGAAGCTCTAGTGTTGTTCTCCTTATTAGAACATTAGTCCCATCATGATGGCCCCACCCTCATGACCTCATCTAAACCTAATTATCTCCCAAAGCCTCAGCTTCTAATACCATCATATTGGGGGTCAAAGTTTCAACATATGAATTTTGGGGAAACACCATAACGGAACACCACGATCAGACTTTCCTTTTACAGAGATCCTACTGTGGCCATGTGCAGTGCCACCACAGATGGCTGTGCTGGTGGGCACTACACAGAGCATCACACCAGTGGGGCACCATTCACATCCTAGACACCATGTATTTGAATATTTACTAAAAGAAGTATCTGATGGCTGGAAGTAGAGTGCCATAAGGAAAGAACACCTCTTTCTAATTTGCATAAAGGTGCAGTAAGGGTTGGCAGTAGCCTGGCTCTGTGAAGATCAATTGGGAGATCAGTTAGAAATCACCCCAGGCCAAAAGTAATGAGGCCTACACTGAAGCCTGGAGATGGGTATGAAATGCCCATTTAAGAGATGGAATCTATCAGACACAACTGCAGATTAGAGGGGGTGAGGAGGGAGTAGAAGGGTCCTAGATCACTCCTGGGTCTTTGGCTGTGGTTGTATGTGGAGTAAGTTTGCTGGAGTAAAAGAAAGATCTTAACATAAATTGCCTTTATAAATCACATCAACAAACTAGGAAGAAAAGACATACAAAAAAAGAAAACAAAACAACAACAACAAAAAACTAGGAGGAAATGCAAAAACACCATTTATAGAAATACAAAATGCCTAAGAATAAATCTTTTAAAGATATATTAATGTCCTTTATGAGAGAAAAAAATTTTACTTTTATTGAAAGATTTTAAAGAAGTCTAACTTAATGGAAAGATATACCATGTAAATGGATAGGAAAACTCAATATCATAAGGACTTAAGCTCTAGCAAAATATATCTACAAAGGCAGTGCCACGATCCAGTGTCTGCTGCGTGATACTGACTCTGGTTTTGGTGGAGAGAAGGGCTGGAATGGGCCCCCTGGGAGGCAGAGACCAGTTGACCAGGAGAATGTTTTGATAGTCTGGCATTTCTGTCTGGATTGGATCCCAGCTCCTGCCTTGAGCAAGTTACTTAAACTCTTTGTATTTCAGTTTCCTTATCTATAAATGGAGATAAAATAGCAGTAATCTCAACGGTTATTGTGAAGATTAGTATGACTGAATACATATAAGACACTTACAACTCCATACATGATAAGCACAATATAAGAATTAACAGGCTGACCAGTTACCTCAGTTGGTTAGAGCACAGTGTTGATAACACCAAGGTCAAGGGTTCAGTTCCCTGAACTGGCCAGCTGCCACAAAAAAAAAAAAAAAAAAAAAAGAGGTATTACCACCATTATTTTTATTTTTTAATTTTTAATTTTAATTTTTTTTTTTTTTTTAAAGATGACCGGTAAGGGGATCTTAACCCTTGACTTGGTGTTGTCAGCACCACGCTCTTCGAAGTGAGCTACGGGCTGCCCCTAACCACCATTATTTTTAATGTTATTAACATATTCACTGTACAGGTTCATGATGGTTTGAATGGGCAGTGGAAATAGTGAGGACAGGGGCATGGTACCAGATTCCAGGGGCCTGATTAATACACTCTGAAAACCAGATGTGAGGGATGGAGGAACAGGAAAGGGGCAACCCCAGAATAACAGTGCTTTCACATCTGCTTGAATCGAGATTTTCAGGTCACAAATGGCTTCTGTGCTCATTTTCTCTTCCGTGCCTGAAGGGTAGGTATTAGAGCCATTTTACGGATTTGGAAACTAGGGCTTAGCAGTTAGGTGACCTGCTCCATAAGGAGAGGATTGATATTTGCTTTGCACAACAGTAGGGCCTCAACAAATCCTTACTGATGGATAGGTCAAATGGGTATTTATTCTTCTGCTCCTAAGCACAGTAGGTGTGACAAGTCCTGTGCCAGATGCCATAGGGAGGCAGGGATTAATCAGATGAGATCCTTGAACATGAGGAACTCAGAGTCCAGCAGGTTGATAAGGTACATATAAATTTCTCTACCTAAAGCAGTGAGTCTTCCTTAAGGCCAGATGCTCGGGAAGTAACCCAAACCCACTGCAAAAATAAATCTTCATTGTATCAAATCACTGCAATTTTGAGGGATGTTTGTTAGATAGCATAACCTAGCCTAGCCTAACTAATATACTGTGGTTCCCAAACTTGACTGAAAATGAGGATTACCAGAGATAATTACCAAAAACCTAGCTTCTGGGCCCCAAGCCGGTTCTACTGAATCAGAATTTCCAGGGGTAAGGCCTGGTAATCTGTATATTTAATAGGCTTTCCCTCCAGCTTTCGAAGAGCCAAGAAAGACTCCAGCAATTAAACTCTGGAGGAAGAATAGGAGTTGGGCTTGGGGATATGAGAGGGCAGGGTGTTCCAGGGGACAGGAACATGAGGAAAGGCATGGAGGTAGGAAAACACAGGAAAAACTTGGGACTGGAATGAGAGGGTGCATGCAGGATGGTGGCCCTTGCTGAAGTGGAAAGCTGGGGTAGGAAGTCTGGGCTTTATCTCATTGGCAATTCAGAAGCAGAGAACTTTTCTGAGCAGGGACTGGTCTAACCAGGCCAGCACCTAGAAAGGCCACTCAGGTAGGGAGAATGCCTAGGAAGCTGGTGCACGATCAGGCAATTCACCTCACAGGTTATCGGGTAGACTTTGAGCGATCATGGGCATGGTGAGCTCAGAATCACCACTGTCAGCACAGTACGTGTGCTTGTGTCCCTATGGAGAATGGCAGCCAGACTTGACTTGCGTATCTTTCACTCATTCATCATTTAACAAATACTTATTGAGCACCTACTATGTACAGGTGCCAGAGTGCCACGGGAAAACTAGCAATGGAGAAAACAGACAAAAATCCCTGCCTTTGTGGAGCTTATTTTCTTTGTCTTTATGCCTGGGTAAAGGTGAGAGGGAATATGCCATTCATTCAGATTTTTAGTGAGCATCTACTTTGTGCCTGACCTTGTGTTGGCTGCTGGGAGTAGCAGACATGAGTCAAGTGCAGTCTGGTCTGGTGGGGAAGCAGACTCAGCCCACACGTGGTGAGGCTGTCTGCCCAGAGTGCTGGGAGAGGCTTGCTCTGGGTGATGGAGGATGAGAGGTCTGACTCTCAAAGAAGGGGCCAAACAGCATTCTGGGCACAGGGAACACACAGAGAAAGACTCAGAGGTGTCTAGAGTCCATGATTACCTGGTGTGATTAAGGCACAGAAGGAAAGTAGGAGAGAGGAGGTGATAATGGTGGGATTCACATGCCAGAACAGGCTTTTGAGTGTACTCCAGGACGCCATGGGGGATGTTGGAGGTGTTGGTGCAGGGGGTTAATGTTATCACATTTGTTTGGGGGACAATCACAGTACGGGCTGGGGAAGAAGATGGATGTGAAGGAAAGGGCACAGGGAGGAGGCTGTTCCAATGGTCCAGGTGAAGGACAATAAGGGCCCAGGCTGACCTGAGTGGTGGGAGCAGAGAACCCCCAAGAGACAGTTCTGGATGTGGCAGCTGAGAGAGGAGCTCTAACACAGAGGTTTACAAGAATGGGCTTTGCAATCAGAATGTGCAAATGAGAGCCCCAGCCCTGGCCTTTATTAGCCTTGTGGGCTTGTATACCTTATCTAACCATTCAAAGCCTCAGTTCCCTGATCTGCACACTCAGGAGAATAGTGGCGGCTGCTGTGAGGTTGGGAGATTTCTGGGAGCTGCCAGCATAGTGAGGGGGACATCGTGGATGCTCAGAACATGGTAGCATTATTATGATGGGGAGCAAGTCAAGGACAGCTTCCTGTCTGTTTGAGCAGCTGGGTGGACGGAGATGCCATCTCTCATGGAGAACACAGAAAGAAGCACTTTGGGGGTGAACAAGGCCACCGCCAGCTTTCAGCTTCCCATAGCAAAGCCCTGGCCTTGCTCATCATAGTCATGAATTTACTTAGGTCTCTGATAGCATTTTTTGTCTCAGTGCTCAGGCACATAGTAGGTGCTGCCTTTGTGGAGAGGGCTCTGACTTGCAGGTGCAGATGTGGGTACTATGGGTGTATGTAGGTGCAGAAAGGTGCAGGTAAAGAAAGAGAGGCTGGGATGGAGCCCAGGGAACCCTGATGTTGAGGGCTGTAGGAGAAAGAAGGGGCCCAGAGGGAGGCTGGGAGACATCCAGAGGTTGGGGACAGAGGGGGACAGGAGAAGAAAGGCGGAGAGGGAGGAGGGCATTCAAGAGGAGAGAGGTCAAGTTTGGCGCTGCTGAGGATAAGACCTGACCAGTGGTCGAAGGATTTGGCATCCAGGCGGTCCCTGGTACTCAGCAAAAGCAGCGTCAAGGCCTGGCCTGGCAGGGCCAAAGCCCCACTGCAGGGGGGAGGAGTTCATGTGCTGTGACAAGGTGGAGATGGGGAGAGGAGAGGTGGGCCTTGAGGACAGGAGCACGCAGGGTAACGTGAACCCTCAGGGGTACCAGATTTCTGCTCCCAATAAGAATGAATTTCATTTTTAACAGTCAGAGCCATCTGAATGATGGGCCAGGCAGTCTCGGACGGTAGTGAGCACCCTGTCCCTGGAGGCAATCAAGCAGAGCCCTGAGACACAAGACCGCGGGGGTGCTCAGGCGTAGGGTGGGAGAAGGTGTGCAAATCAGGCCCCACGCCCTTCTCAGCAAGCGCTTGGCTGACGCCTTGCATCAAAAAAGCCACACAGAGGGTCAGTCTTGCTACTGCTAGTGTCCAAAGAGCCTCCTGCAGGGCCACCAGACGCAGAGGTGGTCGCGTGTAGGCTCACACCCAGACACGCAGACACAAAGCATAAATCGCTCCCTGTCTCCCGGTGTGAAGACGTCCGCATCTCTGTCCCCAGGTCGCTCCTCAATTCATCCCCTTGTCCTCTTTCCGCCGGCCCGCGCCGGTCCCCGCGTTGCCTCCGCCCCTCTCCGCAGCTCCTGCCTCCCTCCCCCACCCGCTTCTCGGCCTCCCCAGTGCCCCTCCCCGCGTGTCCCCCTCCCCGGACTACAACCCCCAGGCGCCCCCAGCCCCCTACGCTGCGCATGCCCCTGCTCCCCGCCCCCTCCCGTTCCCCCTCCCTCCTGCCTCCTCACCTCCCTCCGCCCCCCTCCCCCGCGCCTCGGCTCCCGCATCCCTCCATCCAACCCTGTGCCGCAGCCGCATCGCCACCGCAGCCCAGGCAGAGCCGAGCCGGCCCAGGCCCCTGTCCCTGCTCGGCCCTCGGCCCACTGGCCCCCGGCCCCGCCCGCAGGCCCCCCTCAGCGGCTTGGGCGCCCCCCGCACCCCCAGACCCCGGCCTCCAGCACCGAGGCGGGAGGCAGGGAGCAGCAGCAGGGGCAGGAGGACGAGGAGGAGGAGAAGCAGCCGTCGCAGGATGAAGGATCGGACTCAGGAGCTGCGGAGTGTGAGCTTGGGGGTGGGGAAGAATGGGGGGGCGGGACCCCAATATTTGGGGAGCGCGTGGCGATGGAGTGGGGGAGGTGCTGAGACGTGGGGGCGAATGATGAGACTGGAGGTTGGTAGCCGGGGCACCCCAATATCTCAAGGTACCTGATGTTTCCAGTGAACCTGCATTTTGGGGATAGTGGCTGGTAGGGGTTGGAAGCCATTAAGACATGAGGGGGCAGGAGAGGTCTCAGGGGCCTGGGACACCCCCCATTCCCAGGAGGGCCCTGGGGTCTAATATGGGGATGTCAGGAGAGAATTGGAGGGTACTGTCATCCCCTATGGCAGATTTGCCAAATTAGAAGGATGGAGGCGGTTACCTGGCCAGACTGAGAGTCCAGCAGGACCTAGATTTGGGGGATGCTATGGGGAAGGACACAGTTTGGGACTGAGATGCCAACACCTGGCAGTGAATGAAGTGTGTGCACACGCGCGTGCTGTTCCCCAAGAGAGGGGGCACCTCTTGGAGATGGGGAGGGAGGAGTGGCTCAGGAGACAGCCAGAGGGCCAGGGCCTGAGACGGGTGACCCTGGAGGTGGGAGCTGGGGATGCAGAGGAGAGGGGAGAAGGTTCCATGCACAGGGCTCGCCATGGAATTGGGTTGTGTGACATGGGTCGCACTCTGCCGGGGGAACTGGAGCATCCTGAGCAGTCCGGGGTGGGCGATGGGGGCCCGGGTCTGCAGGCCTGAAGAGGCCCAGGTCCAGGAGTCTGGCCAGGCAGTCAGTTGTTTGGGGAGATGGGGGAGGGCTGTGCTAGAGGTTGCAGTGGAGGCTGCTGTGGGTGGACGCTACTATTTGGGGGGGCTGGGGAGTGGGGCTTGATGAGAATGGTTTCAGGAGCAGGGAGGATGCTGGGGCACTTGGAGAAATGACCTGGGGCCTGAGGAGGCAGAGCTGACCATCGCTGTGTGCTCCTGGCCTGTGGTGTTGTTCATAAAGGTTCTAGCTCTGGCCAGTGTATCCTGATGCACTGGGTCCTTACCCGGAGTCTGTTGGTTGTTACTCCATTTGACAGATGAAGAAACTGAGATGGCAAGGGACTTGCCCAAGGTCACCATGCAAGTTGGGTGGGGGGTCAGAATGGAATCTGGGTTTCCCATCTAAGTCAACATGGGTCTCTGCTTTTTCAGTCTTTGAAACTCAAGTCTCAACAGTGGATTTGGGGGTGGGGACCCAGGTCACAAAGAGATGAGGGAAAAGAGCTTGGAGGCAAGTGACTGCTGTCTCTGGGGAAAGACAGGTTGGCAAGTGGGAAGAAAGGAGGAGCTGGTGGTTGAGGGAGGGAATTTTGAAGGTTTATTTCTTTACTAAACTTTTACTGAATATATGCTCAGGCGTGAGGAAAATGACAGTGATAATAACCAATACTGTTCTAAGTGTTTTATATGTTTTAACTCATTTTGATCCTCACAGCAACCCTGTGAGGCTGGTATTAGTATTATCTTATTTTATAGATAAGGAAACGGAGGCCCAGAGAGGTCAAGTAATTCGATGAAAGTCACACAGCTAGTAAAAGGCAAGATTCAAACCCAGGCAGGCTGGTTTCAGCATTGGTGCTCCACACTCCCCTGCTCTCGTGGCGCAGTTTGCAAAGCAGGTTGCCATCCATAATCTCACTAGATTCTCACCAGCCTCCTGGAAAGGTAGGTGGACTGGAAGGCTACCTCATTTTATAGTTGGGGAAACTGAGGCTCAGAATGGTTAAATAACTTGCCCAAGGCCACACAGCTAGCACGTGAGGAATGCAGATTTGAACTCAGATCTGCCTGCTGCCAAGACTATTTTGTTACTCCAAAACTCAGAGAGATGGGAAGTGCATTGGGGTGAGGTCATGGTGGAATTGTGGTATAATCAGAGAGAGAGGGAAGGAAGAGGCTAAGACAGGGGTGAACGGGGAGGAGGGGATGGGGAGTCCTCATCTGAGTGAGTCAGGGCGCCCCTGCCCAGAGGTGAGGAATCCCATGGGCTGGGGCTGCTGGGGCCGCCACACGGGGGAGGTGGGAGAGGGTGTGGAGGGGGGAGGGTCTGGGTGAAGACTGATGCTTTGATGTTAGTCACGGCTCAGGGAAACTGGAGATTTGGGAGGGGGTGGATGGGGCAGAAAGAAGCTGCCAGATGCAAGGAGTAGAGGGGTCTCCCTGCCAGAGTTGAGAGTGAGGAGGCTGGGAGGCAGGAGAGACTGGGCAGGGTGTAGGGGTCTCTGACATGCTGGGGAGGACCCTGGGAGGAGGGGATGTTAGCTCAGGGGGCCCGATTGTCTTTCCAACAGTACATTAGAGTTCCCAAGGGGTTCTTGCATCTGTTTATCACTAGTGGTTGAGGGAGGCTTGGGATCTAGACTGTCTGGATTCAAATCCTAACTTTGCTACTTCCTGTGTGACCTTGGGCAAGTTGCTTAACCTCTCCGGTCCTCGTTTTCTTCATGTATGAAGTGGGAGTAATAATAGTACTTGTTTTACAGGGTTGTCCCGAGGATTAAAAGTAGTTAATATGCATAAAGTGCCTTGGGGGAAGCCTGGGGCACAGCAGTGCTCTGTTTGCTACTCCACCGATGACTTTTATTTCTCTTGAACGTCACATAAGGCTGCTTAAATGGGCAATATGTGATCCCTAATTTATTCTGAAGTAAATTAAGGGCCAAAGAAAAAAAACTGACTTGTGCCCAACGCCACAAAACTCTTAGTGGCAGAACTGGGTGGAACCAGGGTTTTCTGTCTTCAGTTCACCAAGTACCTTTGGTTGCAATGGGGAGTTAGTCAGCTGAACAGTTGTCCTAGGGCCCGAAGAGTGAGGCCAAGGCTGGGGCTCAAGAGAAGAGGGGAACAAGTGATGGAGAGGAATGTTGGTTGGGGAGAGAGGCCAGGAGGGGCCCGGTGTGGGCTAGAGTCTGTGGAGTGGGAGGCAGGAGGCGTGAGGGGACGAGGAGACTGGGAGGAGCAGAGTGGAGGAAGATGAGACCTGCAGTGAGGGAGGCTAGAATTTGAGGCTGGATGAGATGAAGGCTGCTAAAGGACAAGTTGCACACCCTGAAAGCAGGGGCCAAGTCCCATGCATAGCCCTTAGGTATAGGGCAGGCATACTAGGTGCTTTAGAAATGCAGACCTGAAGGAATGGGATGAAAGAGTGGCCCAGTAGTCAGAGACCAAGGGACCCTGGGCGATAGATGGGTTGACATCTTCCATGTAGTGCTGGGCTTCTTTCTGCCATTCAGACACAAGTCTCTCCCTGAATGAGGGCCTTCACCCATGTTCCCTCTGCCCGGAATGCTGTTTCCTCTCCCCAGAATGCTTTTCCCTCTGGCCTGAATTCTGTTCCCTCTGTCTTGAATGCTATTCCCTCTGTCTTGAATGCTGTTCCACTGTTCCCTCTGTCCAGAATGCTGTTCCCTCTGCCCTGAATGCTGTTCCCTCTGCCCTGAATGCTGTTCCCTCTGCCCATAATTCTGTTCCCTATGCCCAGAATGCTGTTCCCTTTGTCTTGAATGCTATTCCCTCTGTCTTGAATGCTGTTTCACTGTTCCCTCTGCCCAGAATGCTGTTCTCTCTGCCTTGAATGCTGTTCCCTCTGTCCAGAATGCTGTTCCCTCTGCCCTGAATGCTGTTCCCTCTGCCCATAATTCTGTTCCCTCTGCCCAGAATGCTGTTCCCTTTGTCTTGAATGCTATTCCCTCTGCCTTGAATGCTGTTCCACTGTTCCCTCTGTCCAGAATGCTGTTCCCTCTGCCCTGAATGCTGTTCCCTCTGCCCTGAATGCTGTTCCCTCTGCCCAGAATCCTGTTCCCTCTGTCTTGAATGCTCTTCCCTCTGCCCTGAGTTCTGTTTCCCCCATATTGTGGCACAGTTGGCTCCTTCAGGACTCAGCTCAAATGTCACCTCCCCAGAAAGGCCCTCCCTGACCATCCTGTATAAAGCCCCCCTTGATACCCATTTCTCTCTATCACATCTTCCTGTTTATCCCCCTCCTGCTATTTAGCACGACCTGAAATTACCTTGTCCATTTTTCATTGTCAGCTCCTGGTAGGCAGGACCTTCTCACCTGTCCTGTTCACCCTGTACCCCCAGTAGCACCCAGAGGAGAATTTGGTATAAGTTGTACACGTTCTTAGATGAATGAATGGCTCAGTGAGGCAGAGGGAGGATGAGGAAAGGGGGTAGGTGGGTCAGGCAGGGAAGGTGGAGGAGAGCGGTCGGGGTGAGAGGGCTGGGCTGAACACCCGCAGGAGGGAGGAGAGGCCCAGGCCAGGGAGACAGATGGACAGAAGCAGGAGGAGGGCGCGGGGAGAGGCTGCTCCTCTAGATCAAATGCCACTTGCACCCGGAGGAGCACGGGCGAGCACATGTGTCACACACACATACGCACACACACACGCGTGCTCTCTCTGTGACTTCTCTATCGCCCAGCTCCAGTCTCTTTCCGCCTCTGTTTTCATCACCTCTCACCATCTGTCTCTTTGGTCACTGACTTGCCAACTCGCATTGTCCCTCTTCTCCTTCCTTTTATTTCTGTCCTGGTTGTCCCTGCATTGACACACACGTGAGGGCCCTGGTGTCTTGGTGTGAAAAACCTGGCCTGGGGGGTCCTGGGAAGGCCACACTGAAGCTGGAGGAGGCCCCGGAAGGTGTCTAGAAGCTCTGCGCCATCTCCTTTTGTCCTCTCAAGTGCTCAGGAGTGGGAGAGCAGGAGAGAGCAGAGAGAGCAGAGGCCTGGGTTCAAATCCCGGCACCCCAGCAGCACCCCATCATGTGTAATCTTGGGCAAGTTACTTCATTTCTCTGTGCTTCAGTTTCCCCATCTTTCAGATGTGAGTAAGAATAGCATCTACCTCAGGGAGTGGCTGTGAGGACTAAAGCAGAAATGGAAAGCACTTATAACAAGGCCCAGCTCGCAGAATCGGCGCGTATGATGTGTTAGACATGTATAGATTATTATCATCCTCATTTTGCACATGAGGAAACTGAGGCTTGAATTGTCCATCTGTAAACCCAAAGCCACCGTAAAGTGAATGAGGCACATTTGACCATTTTTTCCTAGATAGTCTCATTTGCCCCCAGCCTGCTTTCTTTCAGGTTGGCCTAACTTCTTCCAGAAATGGAGGCTGTGCTCATTATGAAACACACACACCTCAGAGCAGGGTGGGCCCTTGGTGACCACTTTCCCCAGCCCACCCACTGCACATACGAGAGAATGGGGGCCCAGAGAGCAGCTGAGATTTGCCTAGAGTCACAGCAAGTCACATGGAGGCTGCAAAGCTTTGCTTCCTGTCTGAGCTCTTCCTGCAGCCATGGGCCTTCTTACTGATTCTCTGTCCTGGCTACAGGAATTCAGCAGTACTGAGGACGCAGCAGATCAGGCTCTCTGGGGCCAGGTAGGAATAGAGGGACTGCCATCTGTCAGCAGGATGGTTGAGCAAGAGCCTGGGATTTAGCCCCTTACAGTCCTGGGGTCAGGTCCCACTCCTGGCTTTATTTGCTGTGTTGCCTTAGGCAGGTTGGACAACCTCTCTGAGCCTGTTTCCTCATCTGTAACATGGCGGGGCAGGGGGTAATAACCAGCCCTCATCAAGCACTCGCCTTCTCTCCTGCAGCATTAGGCATTCTTCCTGCCTGTCTCATGGCCTCCTCCTGACCACCATCTAGGGTAGACATTATTGCCTATATCAGCAAGTGCGGACACTGAGGCTCAGGGTGGGGAAGGTCATGTGGCCTTCTGGCTGCTGACCTAGGGTGAGTTCTTTAGCCTATGCCTCAGTTTCCTCATATGTGGAAGGGAACTATAATACTATCTACATCAGAGGACGACTGCAAGAATTAAATGGATAAATATATGCAGAGTGCACGGAACAGTGCCCAGCATGTTGTAAAATGCTATCCAAATGTTAGCCATAATTATAATTATGGTCCTTACAGAGTTTTAATGAAGATTAAATGAGATAACAAGTATGTAAGACTTATGCAAAAGGTACTATCGTGGGGGCTGGCCAGTTAGCTCAGTTGGTTAGAGTGTGGTGGTATAACGCTAAGATCAAGGGTTTGGGTCCCTGTACTGGCCAGCCACCAAAAACAAACAAACAAACAAAAAGGTGCTATCAAATGATAATATTTTGCCTGGTTTTCAGGGCACAGAGCCTCACCCAGATCAGGCCTTAGCAGAAGCTGACTGAGAGAGAAAGTTATGTGGCAGAGAGTATCACTGGAAGGTGGTCCAGTCTGGAGTCTTGGGGTGGGCAGAGGCAGGTGTCCTGGATTCTCAAGGTTCCCACCCGTGTTCAGCCTGGGTGCCCTTGGGCAAGGCACTTTCCTTTTTTCCCTCTGGCCTCCTGTTCCCTCATCTGTGAAATGGGGACAGTGACATTTGCTCAGCTTTTCTCACAGAGTTATGGTGGTGAGGATCAAAGGGGATTACGGATGTGCAAGTGTTTGTAAACTGTAGAGGATTATTAGGTCTCAGCTCTCATTGTAATTATTATACCAAATAAATCATACTTGGGCCTGCTATCTTCCTCTCTCAAGGGCAAGTAAACAGGTGGCCCAGGATGCTCCAGGGAAGGATGTAAGGGAACAACAGGAGGGACAGAAATTAGACTTTAGGAAGGACTTTCTAAAGCTCACAGGGGGAAGGGAAAGAGACAGAGAACAGGAAAGTTCCCAGGCCCCTGGGCCCATAAGAGGCCTCATGACATGTGTGCAGGTGGGCTGAGGGCTGAATGCGTGTCGAAGGCAGATAAGGACAGAGGAAGGCTTTGGGCTCCAGGGAAGGGAAGCTTCATAAAGCAGCTGGTTTTTGAGGACAGAGAAGGCAGAGAGCAGCATGGGAGGCCGATAGTCTCAGAACTGAGCCCAGCACCCCAGAGCTTCTCAGGGCCAAGGTCTATCTGGGGTGATCCTGAGCCAGGTGGAGGCTCGAGGAGCCAGAAGTCCTATCAGGGTTCCTAAGACCCACCCATGCCACCTCTCCTTCTGGGGACAGTTGGGGCCCAAGACGGAGGAACCTCCCTTTCCAGGCAGATATTTGGGATTGTCTGGAAATTAAATGCAAGTGCTGAACACATTTTCTGGTGTGGGGCCCAGCATCTGTGTTGAGAATCCCTGGAGTTCGGTCTGGGCAGGGCTTAGGCGGGAAGCTGGGGAGTGCTTCAGGAACGTCTAGCTGGAGGTTTCCTCTGGGCTGTCTGGGCACTTCCTGGTGCTGTTGGGTTCGACTGATTCCAGGTTCTCTTGGCTGTCTGGATTGCATCGAAGGTCCCATCTGGCTTTGTCTAGGTTCGATCTGAGCTGTCTGGAATCTGTCTGGGATCTGTCTGAGCCTAGTCTAGTTCTGTCTGAGCCTGGCTGGCTTCTGTCAGGGCCTGTCTGTGTTCTGCTTGGACCCTGTCGAACTCTCCTCTTTAGATCCCAACCGGCTACATCCCCAGGTAGATGCTCTTTGGATCCTGTCTTGATTTCATTCCAGCTCTGTGCTTCAATTCTATATGAGCTCCAGCTAGATTCTTGCTGGAAATTAGGATGAACTCTGTTTAAATTCCCACTGTGGCCTGATTAGGGCTCCAGATGTAATTAAGCTTGATGGGCTCAGATTTTGCCCTGAGACCTCTGTCCCAGGCAGAAAAGAGTGCGGAGAGAGGACTGTGTGGCACTGGGAACCCTCCCTGCCCCCTGCTCTTGCCCAGGTCTGAATGAGTGTGCAGGCCCGAGGCTCAGAGAGGCTGAGGACAGGCCCAGAGGGCCCTCCTGAATGTCCCTGAGCTGCAGCCAAAGGCCTGTGTGTCCACACGCGTCACGTGCAGCTCTGCCATGGCTCTGTGTGCGGGCGAACGGCAGCATGTCAGTGTATCTGCGTGTGGGTGTCAGAGCCTATTTCTGTGGCCTGCGTGTCAGCTCTTCTGTCTGTGCCGCTGGTCTGTCTGTCGGCGGCAGTGGTGGTGTGGGTGGGTAGATCCCTTTGTGTCTCTGAGCCCTGCGGGTGGAGGACTGAACAGCTGCAGGTTGCAACTGGGAAATCCAAGCAAGCAAGAGTAGGTGGGTGTGAAATGGAAGGGCTGGTTGAAAGCAAGTAACTACACCAGGAAGGGTAGCAAAGGGGGAGCAGGAGCGGGCGGAGGGGGAAGGCGTCACGGGGGGGATCAGGGCGCTGCTTTTGTCCCCCAGCCCTCACCGGCCGGACTGGGCTTGCTCAACTGGGCTCCTGCCCCTGGCAGCGAAGTGACCTTGCTCAGGGGATGTGGTTGGTCGGTGGGGGAAGGAGGAGAGGAGAACGAGTGTAAAGTGAGGCCTGGGCAGGAGCAACTGGGGGGCGGCAGGAGGTTCAGGCTCCTAGGACTCCTTCCCAGAACCCTTATTGGAGCCCAGAGCCAATTACTGCAAGGCTGGCATTTACCTAGTTGTTAAAATATTGAAATATGCCCATACTGGTTGGTTAATAGCAGCTGCCCTGAATATCATCCTCCTCCAGGATGACTCTGCACCCACAAGGCCACATCCACCCCAAAAGGGTGTCTTTTGCTAATTCCCTCCAAGGTGTCCTTTGGGCTATCAGCTACCCTGGCCTTCAGGTCCTTGTTCATTCTGACTTTTGGTGCCTTTGCCATGCCTCCTACATGGGACTTGTCCCAAGTCCCCTTACATATGTGTGGTAACGAGAGGGCCACAGAGCTAGAGAGCCAGCCTTGGGGACCAGTATACGGACTGCTCATGGATTCAGCCTTCCTTTGCCTCCCAGGCGAAAGACAGTGATGATGAGGAGGAGGTGGTCCATGTGGATCGGGACCACTTCATGGATGAGTTTTTTGAACAGGTAATGAGTCCCCAGTGCCCCCAGACCTAGAACCCAGCTCCTAGCCAACAACTACCTTTTTCCAGTTCCCCACGCCCACCAACTCCTGCAACCTCCTTGGCCTTTTATCAACTCTCCTGGGTCTGGCCCATTTGCCTGAAGCCCGGCCGATTCCCCGGATCCCCTTGTCTGGACTGACAACTTGGCTGGGTATGGCTGGTTTTCTGCCCCAGGTAGAAGAAATCCGGGGCTGCATTGAGAAGCTGTCGGAGGACGTGGAACAGGTGAAAAAACAGCATAGTGCCATCCTGGCCGCCCCCAACCCAGATGAGAGTGAGTGCTGCTGCTGCTGGCTGGGGGTGAAGGAGGAGGGGTCTGGGGTCCCACCCAGACTTCTCACCTGCCCTCGCCCTCCCCTCAGAGACCAAACAGGAGCTGGAGGACCTCACTGCAGACATCAAGAAGACGGCTAACAAGGTTCGGTCTAAGTTGAAAGGTGAGGAGTGCAATCCCTCAATTAGGGAGAAAAATAACTCTGCCCACAATTGACACAACAGGCCTTTCTATAACGAATGTCAGCAAACTTCCAGGGGCCAGATTCCTAAACAGCAAGAAAGCACAAACTGCCAGATATCCCCCCTTGATCCAGATTCTTTGGAGAAATATACATGACAGGGAAATGAGGGAGAGGAGCCTTTCTGTCCAGATCACATCTGCACCCTGCTGGTTCCATCAGCATGAAGGTCCACCAGAAAAATATAGTCTCCAAGTGGCCTTGGTTTCATTAAGTCCTCATTTCTCCTGAGCAGGCACCCGTCATAGCTCTGAGCACCCAGTAGGTGGGCTCAGCAAATGCCTCCGAATTGGTATCCTTGGCTCAGGACAGATTGGACCGTGTGGCTGACATCAGAGTCTGGCAAGCTTTCAGGAGGGGCTTGCCAAAAGCTCATGTATTCACTCTAATTTAAGGACTTGGGTGCTGGTAATAATCACCTTTCTCCAAAGCATTGTGGGTTGGGAACCTCCTTGTTTGCTGGTGCCAGGAGAATAGCAGCGTTACTGTGCTGCTGGTTTGTATGCTAACGGTTGTTCAGCATCAGAAAACATTTGCCAAGCACCTACAATGTCCGAGGCACATTGCTAGGCTTTGGGGAGAAGGAGCTATAACAGATGCCTGGACCTGAGAACACTGACCTTGGTCCAGGTGACGAAATGAGAACAGGAATTCCATGCCCTCCTGGACTCAAGAGGAGGCCATATATGAGCTCTGATGCTGATTTGTAAAAACAAGTCCTTTGCACTCAGGAGAGTGTGCTGGAATGGAAAATACCCTAAATCAGGAGCACATGGAGTGCAAATTCATGTCCAACCTTCACTCAATATCAATTTTCTCTGGGCAAGTCCCCTACCCTTAGCTTTCTCATCAGTACAATAAGAAAAATTGAAGCAATTTAAAAACTGGCTTTTTAGGGCCGGCCCATGGCTCACTCGGGAGAGTGTGGTGCTGATCACACCAAGGCCAAGGGTTCGGATCCTATATAGGGATGGCCGGTTGGCTCACTTGGGAGAGCGTGGTGCTGACAACACCAAGTCAAGGGTTAAGATCCCCTTACCAGTCATCTTTTAAAAAAATTTTAAAAATAAATAAAAACTGGCTTTTTTTTTTTTTTTTGCGGGGTGGGAGCAGCAAAATGTTTTTTTCCAAATGAAATCTTACAAAGAACTCAGTGTATAAAAAGCTCTGGCTGAACTGGTGTCGGGAAGTCCCACCTGTCTGGCCTCCCCTTCACTCACTGCAGCAGCCCTGCACTTCTGTCTCAGAGGCAGGTTCCTCCAGCACACAGTTTAAAAATCCCTGGGCTCAATGGTTTCTTTGGGTCCATTGAGCTCTGACCTTGAACACTCTCTGTAAAACCATGAAGAGAGAAGGCTCTGTGGTTCAGGGGTTTGGGAATAGACCCAGAAAGAACCTAAGAGAAGTGGCAGTGGCTTAGAGAAGCTGACTTTCCAGACCTGCAGAAGAGGAGAGAAGATTTTCCTCTTTTCCGTCCTCTTCTGGTCAGTAGTATGAGCTGGTGGTATGAGCTCAGGCTTGGGCTGTAACCTTGAATGAGCTGTTTTACCCACTTGAACCTGTTTCTGGTCTGAAACATGGGCTGATAACACTGAACTCCCAGGATTGTTGTAAAAAGCTAGTGAGATCCTGTAAAAGACCCCTCCCTCCTGACTTGGCCCCAGCCCCAAGTCTGACAATAGGGCCTCAGTGTGGGCCAGCAGATTCCCGTATCTCTGAGTGTTTGTGTCCCTGGGCTTTTCCTGCATCAGCTGGGCCAGAGCTGTCACTCAGTCACTATGCCTGCCATTGCTGGCAGGGGAGCCTCGGGTGCCATCTCTCCCCGATGCCTGCAGAACGGAGAAGTGATAGTCTCAGGAATGGTCCACAGGCCCTGGGAGGTCTGAGAGGGCTTGGTGATTCATCCCTGCTGCATTTTCTGATCTTGCCACAAGCTCTTTTTTAGAAAATCTGAATGATAGTGTCATGAGTGCATGATCCAGAAGCAGGAATCCCAGTTAATCAGTGCACTTTTCCAGAACATCCTTTAGAAGTGGGAATTCCCAGTACGGCTATCACCTTGCAGGGCAGGGGGAGGGCTGTTTTCTGTGTTGGAATATCTATCCATCCTTCATCCTGGAATTCTCCCGGGCAAGGGTAGTCACTAGAACCTAACCCACCTGGAAGTGCCTGCCTTCCACCCAAAAAATCGCAGGATGGGTTCCTGCCCCCTGTCCAGGGGCTGTAGGAGGTGGAGAGTCCCCCACATACAGGGCCCCTCAGGTGGATGGGCCCACACCCTCTCTGGGATTGGGCAGGAGTTACAGCTGGTGGGAATTTCCAAGACCCAGTCCTTCCACCAGAACAAATAGCCCCCTCTGTCTTGTGACCGTCTGACCCTCAGCCTCCCCTCCCACCCACCTTCGGGACCCCCTCTAACATCTGTCCTTTTATTTACTGGCCTCCTGCCCCTTCACCGTGGATCCTCTACTGCCCGCCCTCCGCATGTGCATGACATTTCTTCCCAGGCCTGGGGACAGTCTCCAGGCGTCGACCCTTCCTACGCCCCGGACCCCCGCCCCACAAGCCCCGGGTCTCCCGCGCGTCACTGCGCCCTCTCTCCCACAGCGATCGAGCAAAGCATTGAACAGGAGGAAGGGCTGAACCGTTCCTCCGCGGACCTGCGCATCCGCAAGACTCAGGTAGGCGGGGGCGGCCCGGCGCGGGCGGGAACAGCCTGGCTCGGAGGAGCCCGGGCTGCAGGCGGGTGGGGTCCTGGGCCCGAGCGGAGCAAGGCGCGGAGCGGGGCTGTAGGAGAGGTGGGACCCGGCCACCTCTTAGTGCCCTAACTGGGTCGGGCGTAGTATGGGGGGACCCGGGGTGGGGGTAGGGGACTGTGAACTTGTGGGGCGTCGGGACTGCAGGCCGAGGTGAATAAGAGGACGTAAACTAATTCAGCCCGTCCTCCCCTCTCCATCCGCCTGCCTCGGTCTCTGCTCTCTGGTCCCTAATGTGTCTGTCACCCCCACCCAGCACTCCACACTCTCCCGGAAGTTCGTGGAGGTAATGACCGAGTATAACGCGACCCAGTCCAAGTACCGGGACCGCTGCAAGGACCGGATCCAGCGGCAGCTGGAGATCAGTGCGTGTGTCCCGACCCCACGACCCCCCCAAACCCTACGGAACGGCCCACGGCCCCGTCCAGGCCCTTCCTCTGTGTGGAGGGGGCGCCTGGCCTAAGGCCGGTTGGAGGGTGGCTCCCGGGCCCCCGCCCCGGCCTGGCCCAGTCCTTGAGCAGGGGTCCTTTCTCTTCACAGCGGGGAGGACCACGACCAATGAAGAACTGGAGGACATGCTGGAGAGCGGGAAGCTGGCCATCTTCACGGACGACGTGAGCCGTCTGGGGGCGGACTCTGGGTTTGGAAAGCATTTGCCTCCCCGCCAAGCTCAGGTTGAACCGAGGTCCCAAGTCCACCCTGGAATAACAAGCAGCGGGAAGCCCCGACCGGGAACTGGGGAATTCCGTGGGAGCAGGGCAGGAAGGCACCTTCGTGAGGATGGCCAAGGGTGGCACGCCAGGCACTGTGCTAAGCACTTCCCATATTTACATGTACCTCCTAACTCATTTACTCCTCGCCACCACCCCGCGAGGGAGCCCCGTTTCACAGCCGAGGAAAACTGGCCCAGAAAATAACTTGTCCAGGGTCCCCGAGCGGGGGCAGAACCAGCATTTGCATCCACAGGGTAGTTTCAGAGTCAGAACTCTTGGGTCCTCAGATACACTATGCCCTCCCCTGCCAAAGTGGGTCATTTCATCATATGACTAATGTGCCTACATTTTGAAATTTTTTAAAAGAACAGGTTTTGGTTTTGCTTAAGTTTTGCATACTGCCCTGCCCTTGTCATTTTATATGTGAGTGGATGGGCTTTCCCCCAACACTAGTTCTTCTTTCTCTTTACGAACTTTTGCCCTGGCATGCCCAGTCCTGTCTCTGTTTCTGCTTCTGGTGGCAAAATGGCCCTGGCTAAGGGTTCTAGACCAGGTTTAAAGTATGCACTGTGATTGTCTTATAGTTTTCAGCAAGTTGTTATTTAGGTAATTGATCTTTTTTGAATTAGCTTTGAGCAAATTGATTATGGGCCGGTTCACCTGGAGTCCCCCAAACGGCTCTGCTCAGGCTGTCTGTCCGTGTGAGAATGGAAGGAAGCCTGGTGGGTGTTTCCAAGGGAGCCACTTCAATGGACAAGAGCCAATCCCTGCTCACTGACCCACTATCAGTACAGGGGAAACCTGTCATTACAATGCAGGGTGGTCGGGATGTTGGCTGAGGACTGTGCCAGCTGCAGATGGGCCTGAAGTGGTAGTTGAAGGCGATTAACGCTGGAGTCAGGGAAGACTTCCTGGGGGAGGTGTCATTGAGCTGTGCCTTGAAAGACAAGGAGCTTGTGGACATGGGTGAAGGACACTTCAGTCAAAGAGGACTGGGAGAGAGGACCACTTGCCAAATGGCCATTGGATGATTTGGGCTCTTATAGGATGAGCAGGAGATCAGGGCAGAAAGGGAGACTGCTGAAGTGAAGGTGTGTAGCTTTCGGTACTGGGGAGCCCTGGCAGGTTTTAGAGCAGAGGAGTGGCTTGATGCTGTCTGAACAGCTTGGGAAATGAGTGGCCTGAGCCAGACGAGATGTGTGTGCTTGTGGGTTGGGTTCTGAGGGCCGCAGTGCATTTCTGTACTATCTGTCCCCTGCCCCATCTCAGGCAGCTGCAGGTCACTGTGGGCACACTGCCTTCCCATCAGGGCCCCACTCTCTGCTTGCTATGCCCTCCCTGCTGCTCCTTCTTCCATCTCCCTGCCTGCCTCTGACCATCTCTCCTCCCTGGGCTGCCCTGGCGTCCATGACAGAGGAAGCCCTGGAGCAAGGTGGTGGGCTTGGACAAGTTTTCTTTTTTGTAATTTAACAAACTTCTCTTTAGTGTTTACTGTGTAATCCATGTACACATATGAACTCACTCCATTTTTATGACAATCCTGTGAGGTGGGCACTGTCATGACCCACATTTTCTTGGTGGGGAAACTGAGGCCAAGCGAGGTTAAATAATTTGCCCAGGGTTACAGCTAGTGAATGACACTTGGACTTGACCCCAGATGCTCTGGCTGCAGAGTCGAAGCTCTTGTGGGGGTGAGGAGTGGTCGCAGCCCTTTCCCCTCCATCGCCCTAGATCAAAATGGACTCGCAGATGACGAAGCAGGCGCTGAATGAGATTGAGACAAGGCACAACGAGATCATCAAACTGGAAACCAGCATCCGCGAGTTGCACGACATGTTTGTGGACATGGCCATGCTTGTGGAAAGCCAGGTACTGGCTGTGCCATGCCGATTGGGAGCCGCCCTGGGCCCCGGGCTTCCCCCCATCCCTCCATGTGCCTCTCTGTCTGCAGGGCGAGATGATCGACCGCATTGAGTACAACGTGGAACATTCCGTGGACTATGTGGAGCGAGCTGTGTCGGACACCAAGAAAGCTGTGAAATATCAGAGCAAGGCCCGGAGGGTGAGCAGGCCCGGGGCCTGGTGGGGGCGGGGGCGGGTCCTGGTGGGTGGGGCTGGGCTCAGGCCAGGGCCCGCGGCAAGTTAAGAAATCGGGTGAAAGGACTTATCTCTGGCTCTGACCTCTTCCTATTTCTGTTTTCCTCCCTTCTTTTCCTTCACACCCTCCTCCCTCATCTTTTCCTCCATCTGTCTGTCTGTCTGTCGGTCTCTCTCGTTCTCTCTCTGCCTCTCTCTGTCTCTCCTCTTTCTGTCTGCAGAAGAAAATCATGATCATCATTTGCTGTGTGGTGCTGGGGGTGGTCTTAGCGTCATCCATTGGGGGGACGCTGGGCTTGTAGGCCCCCGACCCTTCTCTCTCCCAGACCCCTCCCCACCACATTGGGAGCAATACCCCCACCACCCTTTTCACTCTATCCTCTGCTCCAGGCTCACCCCCAAAACAGACCCAGGCAGCCCCCTCCTTGACCCCCACAGCAGACCTTGGAGTCCCTGGACCTCCCCCTGCCATGGACCACCCCTGCCCCGCACGTAGATAGCAACAGGCGTGATTACACATGCACACCAACATGCATGCCGCCGGCACATGCTCGAGACGTGTGGACACCCCAGCGTGTGTGTACATGTGTAGATGTGTGTAGATGCTCCACACCCCTTTCTTGCTCCCCACCTCAAGTCTGGATGTGGTCTGAGCTCCCCGCTTCACCTGGGTTGTTGTGTAGACTGTAGCTGAGTATAACACAGCAGCCCATCAGGGCCCCCTCTGTCTTCTGTGAATAGGTGTGTGTGTGAGTGTGTGCGTGTGCACGCATGTGTCTCCAGGATGTGCCCGAAGTGTTGACAGGTCTTCTCAGGTGGAACCCTCCACACTGTGGACTGGACACCAGTTTGGGCTGGGCACAGAAATCTTTGTTACTATGCTACCTGTAATGAGGTCGTGGGAGTGTGTGAGTGTGTGTGGAGGGGCTATCTACACAGTGTGTTTCTGCCCCTTTGTATTCCACATACACACACGTGTTTATCTTTAGAGACGTGTGCCCCATCTAAGTTGTTTCTCCAGATTTATTTGCCCCTCTCTCTCCCAGAGCTGCTGTCCCCCTGGTATGACCGCACACAGTGCGACATCAATCTTGTGCACCTGGAGCGCCCTGCCTGGCCAGGCCTCGGGCTCCCTGTGCACACATGCCCAGATCCTTATCTCTCTGTGTCCATGCCCGAGGATCAGCCCAAGCCCACAAAAGCTGGTGCACCACAGTGTGCCCGCACGCCGAGGCTGGGGAGGGCCCGTGGCGGTGGCCACGCCCAGGGCGCACACACACACTGGAGCACATGAATGCCTCCTCGAGGGCTGCTGGTAGGGCTGTTATTGACAAGGCAAGATGTCCAGGGTGCCCCTCCTGCCACCCACACACTCACCTCAGACCTGGGAGAGGCCAGTGTCTGTCCCTACTGCCCCATCCGATGCTCTGGGCTCTGACGGCCTCAGGGAACTTGAGTTTGGGAACTGTTTATTTCAGACTTACCGGAGTGGCCAGTGTGGCAACGATCACTCAGGGGGCCAGGTCCTGGGACCTATCCCCTGGACACCTGTCCTGCTGAAAGGTCAGCAGTGGCCGCCTATGGCACCAGGGTGAGATGGAGCGGGGAACAGGACTGGGCTCTGGCAGTGGGGAAAGGGTAGCTTCTCTCTGGTTGTGTTTGGTGGCAGGTGGGAGGTGCATGAACAAAAAGACAGTGTTAGAAGTCCCCCCTCTATGGTCGAGGGACATGTGGGTGAACACACAGGAACATGAATGTGCCCCACCCAGGGGTGGGGCCCATGTGCACAGGTGGAGGGCTCAGGCATGTGTGTGCTCGGTCCCAGGTCATGTGAAGTGTGTGTGTGTGTGTGTGTGTGTGTGTGTGTGTATGCACGCGCACCGGCCACACAGGTATGAACTCCTGGCACACCCCAGCCCAGCTCAGACAGTCACCCTCCCCTGCACGTGGCTGTTCGGGCCCTGTCTGCCCTGGCCTGTGTGCATGTCAGTGTGGCCATACATGTGTCGCCCCCAGGTCAGCTGTCCTGAGCAGGGGAGCTTGCCTGCCTGTTCCCAGAATGCCCTTCCACAGGACAGGAAGTCTGCCCGGGGTCTGGCCACAGCCTTCCTGCTCCTCCTCAGGTTTTGGTGACATCAGAGCAGGCCCCAATATCCAGTCCATTCTCTCTTCCTGCTGCCCAGCCAGGATCCCCTTTGAACCCAGGTGTTTCTGGAAGTCCCGCAGCCTTGGGGCCAGAAGGAGAAGGGTGGAGCTGCGGCTGGGTGGCACTAGGCCCACCACTGCCTATCTCTGGGCCTCAGGTGGACCAGGGGATCCCCAAGGGGCTGCTGTGCCCCAACTTTCTACGAGTCCCACACATTGCGTGATGTGTTTGCGTGTTGGCTGTCGTTGTCTGTGTGTCCCAGAATGTCATCTGGGGTCTGGTGTCTTTTGCATGTTCTTGGACAAGTGTGTGCTGCCCACCCTCCACGCACTTCCAGCCGGCAAACCCACGTGTGCCCCGCGGGTGGTCCCGGGCCTGGCCAGGGCTCAGTGCATCCCCACCCCGTCCCCCACCCTGTCCCTGACCCCTGCCTCTCACAAAGCACACTGCGTGTCCATCCCATGTGCCCGTGGGGCGGTGTGCGCTCTCGCCATGCCTCGAGCTGTGCACATGATGTGTTCTATGCATTCACCCTGCCCCCTGCCTGCCCCGCACAGGACCAGATGGGTGGCCCCCGGCTCCTCCTACCCCCCTGCCCCTGCCCGCTGTGCAGCCGTGTGCGTTGGCGTGTGTTTCTGTGTCGCTGGCGTGTCACGTGACGTAGCTGTGTTTGCTGACATGAGCCCCTGCCCCGTCTGTTTCTCTGTTGGTTTCTAGAGCTCTCTCCCTCCCCTCTCCAGAGGGGACAGGACTCCTAGGGCCTGGCTGGGGGCCCAGAGCCAGGTCGCCCTCTCCTGTCAGCCCTCAGAGCCCCATTTCTATTGGTGACCAAGTTGCAAACGGATAAAACACAGGAAAATTCTGCCCCTCCCAGCCCTGCATGTCCTGTCCCCAGAACCCCCCCACCCCCACCCCGGGCCGGTTGGGCCCCGTGGGACGGGAGAAATAGCAACCAATCCAACAGCGGGCGTGCCGTGTGCTCACTTCCTTCTGTCCCCACCCGGGACAGGGGCGCCGTGGGGAGGGGGAGATGCGTGGGGGGAGGAGTGGGGAGCTGGACAGACCAGTGGACACAGGCTTGGACAAGGATTTTAATCCAGGGCATGGCCAGGTACAGCATTCCCGGGGCACCCTCAGCAGAGCACTAACACGATGGCAGGAACTGAATGTGGGTGGAGGGGTGAGATGTAGTAAAAACCTACTGATTTCCTCAGCCTTCGTTGAGGGGAATTCAAAGATAAATGTCTAAAGGTGATACATTTTTTAAAACAATGGGAATATAACTCCCCAAGGAGGGACGAAGGTTGTGGAGGAGCCAGAGAAGCCTCTCCACTCTGACCCTGGGCCTGAAGATCCACCCGGATGGCTGGAGACCAGCGTGTGGCCTGTGGAGCCTCTGCCTGCTTCCAGCTGGAAAAGCCCCAGCGGGACAGGCAGTTGGGACCATCCAGGTGGCAGAACCCGGGTTGAGAGTGAAGTCACTCTGGTCCCAAACCCCTGCCCTAGAACTTGGAGGCATCAGGACCCAATGCAGACCCAGGGCTTGTGGACTTAAAGTGTGGTGGGCTCCAGACAGCCGGTCTGGTGCCAGAGCCCTGCCTCCAGCTCTGGACTACAGTCATCCCTCCCAGCCAGGGGTGTGGGCCGGGGCCTGGGTGGAGGCACTGGACGGGTCTCCAGGCCCCGGCCCTAGATCACTGGGCTGAGCCCTCCGTGGCCTTCACCCAGAGGATGGTGCGGGTCCGGCTGTCCTCCCATGAGAACAGGGGCTCATAGCCAAAATGGCGCTGAGCCTTGTCGGTGCTGACGGTGAAGGTGGTGTTGGCCACAGCCAGTGTGTAGGGGTTCAGCAGGGGCGCGTAGAGCAGCAGCGGCCGCAGCAGCCACTGCAGCAGGGCGTTGAGCGCAGCCAGGAGCACCAGCAGCCAGTAGGGCAACAGCGGGCGGGTGCCCACCAGCCGCAGTCCACAGGGGCCCAGGAACTCCATGTTGAAATCCTCGTAGCTCTTGTAGGGTGATGCGTCATAGCAGAAGTACACCTGGCCACCTATCAGTGCCGCGCGCTGCTCCATCTCCCGGGCCACCAGCACGTGCATCCAGGCCACGTTGCCTGTCCATGGGGGAAGGGAGCGGACATGTCCCTGAGAGCCCTTGTGACCATGCAGATGCTGCCCACATCTCCACTATGGCCTGGTAAAGGTTGCTTTTCCCCCAGCCCCTATAGCCACTTGCTGTCCTGGGCCAGCTGTCCTTCTTTTGGTCCTGTGTAGAAGCTGCCCCCTCTTCTCCTGGGGAGATGCTGCTCCCACAGCTGCAATCCTCTCCTGGACTTGTGACATGCATTTTGTCAGCCTTTCCTAACTTGCATGGATACTGTTTCCACCGTGCCTGCACAGTGCCCACCTTGGCTCATGAACAGACTATCCTTTTCCAGCCAGGTGCACACGGCCCTCCCAGAACCACCCCCTTCTAGAGCAGGTCCTCCTACCCTGGTCTTAGCCTCTCCCTGCCTGTCCCAGTTCTCACCCACATAGACCCGGCCGTGCTCCACAGAGGCCGAGACAGCCCGGAAGAGCCGGCCCCCCAGGCGCAGGCCCTGGCGGTAGAAGTCCCTCATGATCTGGTGGCCTTCACCGTAGATGCCCGTGGGACGCAGGGCACATGTCACCAGGGGCAGCCCCCCGCGGACCTGGTGGCAAAAGGCAGGCATTGCTAATACCCAGACCGGGTGGTTTGCTCTCTGGCCTGGCCTCATCAGGCTGGAGATGGAAGGGAGGTGCCTGGAGCAGGTTGCAAATAATCTCCTGTGCCTGGCAGTGGCGCCCAAGGCCCTCTCTGCTCTCACCTTCCTTCCATTGGCCTCCAGGACCAGCCGCTCAGCCAGGGCCTTGCTGCGAGGATAGGGGTGCTTGTGTATTGCTTCATATGGGGTGTCCTCATTGCCCCTAGGGAGAGAGAGGAAAGACTTAATGCTGATGGGAAATGGGCTGTTAAAATATTGGGAGACCTCAGCTCACCTGTAGAAGGGGTGGCCTTTGGTGTTAGGCCCCACAACTTCCATGCTGCTGGTGTAGACCAGGAACTGTGTTCCAGTCTGTACACAAGCCTCGATCACGTTCTGTGTACCTGGGAGAAGTGGGGTGGATCCAAGCTGAGGTTTCCTCCCTCTCCACATCCTTCCCCTCCCCATCTCAGGTCCAGGGAAACCACAGTGGGTCAGGTGGTAGCAACAGAGCTGTCAACAGGACAGGTTGTCACACGGGAATCACAAGAGGTCATGGTCAAAGAGGGGGTGGGGAACAAACAGGCGAGATCAGGCCATGCCTCAGGGACTGGGAAGTGTGATTAGACCTGGGAGGGCCCTCACCCTGCACGTTGACCTCGTGGATGGTCTTGGGACTGGCCCTCCCAAACACGTCCACGAGCCCAGCTGTGTGGATGACCACATGGGCTCCGGCCACAGCTGCTGTCACCTCGTGGGCCTGGGTCACATCCCCCTGGATGGCAGTCACCTGCACGGGCCCTGGTGGGGCATGGGGGAGGCCAGAGGCAATGTCAGAGCCAAGGCCAGCTGCTGGGTTCCGCCTGCACCCTCGGGAGCCACGTTCCCAGTGTGACTCATTCGTCCATCCATGTGGACTGGAGAACATAAACAGGGATCAGCTTTTCTACCACAGGGGTGGGGATCCTGGCTTGGGAGGGGATGGGGAAGGGGATCCATGCCTTCTTCCCTCCACAATCACCTGTCTTCAGGTCCTCCAGCCAGGGACCCAAGTGTAGGTCAAAGACCCGGATCTCATGGAGCCGGGGCTCCCGCTGCAACAGCATTCGCACCACATGCTCCCCCAAGAAGCCACAGCCGCCTGTGACCAGGTACACCAACTTCTGGGCCTGGGCAGAGTCTGCCATGCCTGGCTGAGGAAGAGACCTTGCTTCACTTGAGTTGCCTGCTGCCACCTGCCCCAGTCACCTGTCCTCCCAGACAGGGCCCGCTGGCTTGGCAGACAGGAGTACAGTGACATTGGGGCGGGGAGGCAGAACTCTCCAAAGCTGCTGCCATAGGTGCAGGAGCCAGGCCTGACCCTGTTACCTGCTGAGTTCTTAAGAGGGGTAAGGGATGGGGCTGCGGGAAGTGGTCAAGGTTTGAGGTGGATGGGGAGAGAAGTTTCAGGGTAAAAATGGAGGGTGGGAAGGCAGGGAGGTGGAAGTCGAGAGGAAGGTATAGAAAAGTGGGAAGGGCCACCTTTGTCCCTCGGATCACCTCTGCCTACCTGCGGCCACTGTCCGAGGGTGCCTCAACTGGCCACCAGACGGTCAGTCTTCTTTTGTCGCCTGGGCCCGCCAGCCAGCAACACATCATCCCACTTCCGCTTGCTCCTCCTCCTCCTCCCTCCTGGCCCATTCCAGGAACAGACCAGCCCAGCTGCCACCCCCTCCACCCCCACTCTTGCCATGGGGTGCCCCCTGGTGGCCACTCTGCCTCTATGGCATCAGGTTCCAGCAAAGAACCTGGAAGACGAAAAAGCCAGAACTGCTGGGTGGGCGCTGAGGGGTTTGGGCCCATGGGATGGAGCCTGCAGGGTGACCTCATTCCCACTGCCTGACCCCAGTCCCTCCCTTCTGCTGGAGCTCCAGCAGCAGCTGCGGTTCTGGAGAGGCAGACAGGCCTGACCTTGGCTTGGCTCTGGCAGGCACTGGGAGGGATTTCTGGCATAGCTGGGGCAGCCTGTCAGGTGGCCCAAAGCAATGGCACTGGGTCTGTGGGTCTAGGCTGTTGCCCGAAAGCCCCTTTCCACAACCCAAACTTCAGACCACCCATTTCCCCCTCTTCATCTTGCCCCACCCTCTGTATCCCCAACCCCCATCCCTCCCTGCTCTTCCCCAGAGATATGGACCAAGAACTTTTGTACAATAAAGTTTAATCACAATTATAAAAATGTGGCATTGGGTTTGCACTATTAACATATGTACAATCCAGCCCAACAGGAAGGGCCCACCCCCCACCATCCTGGCCTGGCTGAGCCACAGCCGCCAGACACCAGGGTGGAAGGGTGACCCACAGGGTCTGGCAGGAACAGAAGACGAGGCAGGGTTCCAGGCACAGAGTCCCCAGGACTGGGGGTGCAGGGCCCCCCCCAGGGGAGAACATGGCCACTGCCCCGAGAGACCCCTATACTGGGGAGGGGTGCACGTGGGGCACAAAGGAAAGTCCCCATTAACACAAAGCGAGAGGGCTGTGCAGCCCCCACAAGAACAGGATCTGTACAGGCCGGCACCCCAGGTTTCCACAGGAAACAGCTGCTGGCAGCTACAAAACATTTACAGCTTCTTCTCCGCAAAGAAAAAAAATTAGGAGGTGGGTTGGCAGGGGCGACAAGGGAGGCAGAAGCTGCCTCAAGGGACTGAGGCTCCCTTACTGGGCTCAGGGCCCCCCAAACCCACACTGGGAGATGGGGGCATGAGGGCCCTGCTGAGCCCACTAAGGCTGGGGGTGCTGGGAGCTCAGGGCACCAAGGGGGAATAAATAGGGGTGTGGGCACCAGTCCTGCCCACCTCAGTTGAGGGAGCCACGGCAGCTCTCGGTGCCACACAGACACGGAATCTTGTTGTCCTCCAGTGGGAACTTGTAGTCGTAGGTGATCTCCTCGTCCACGCCGATGGGCTGCTTGGAGTAAATCACGATCTTCTTCTGCGACTCAATGGTGATCACCTTGGCATAACAGTTGGGCTGTAGCGGGGAGGGCAGTGTGAGCCATGGCCCACCTTCCCCTTGCCCATCCCCCGCCCAGTTTCCAGCTCCCAGCGCACCGTGCAGCAGTGGTTGATGAACCTCGCCAGGTTGCCACACTTGGTGGCATCGATGATGGTGTCATGGTCCACCCGGAACAGGTAGCTGCTGCCTATGCCCTCCTGCACGTAGCGCTTCTCCCGCATGTCGGCCACCATCTGGGACGGAGGGATGCAGACGGTTGCAGACCTGCCCCTTGACCTCCTACTGGACCAGGCCTGAGGCCACCAGCCCCTCTAGACAGTCTATCAGCCACCACCCCAGTGACCCGCATTAGCCAGGTCTGGACCTGTGTTTCTGATTCTGGCTCCCACGAACCCAAGGCCTTGTGATATGCCCTTAACTTTGCTTCCAGGAGCCCTCCCTCTTCTGGCCACCCACCCTAAACCCTGGCTGCCATTCTGACTAAGTCACCACATGAGGACCCCAGGGAAGTCTGCACTGATGCTCCGGGCAGAAGGGCCACCAGGTCCTCCAGGAGCATCTGCCTGATCATGATGGAGCCCCCAGACTGCTGTGGGGCTAGCAGGGGCAGCTTCCGAAACGTCAATGGCCATTTCGTGGTCTCACCCTACTCATCTCTTCTCTTCCAAACAAGCATCAGCCAGCTGCCGCTGGCCAGTGCAAAAGACAGATTGTTCACGTTAGGGCCCGTGTCCTTGTGTGAGAAGGAGCAACTCTTACTTCCCCGAAAACAGGACAGTGAGATCTCTGCACTCTCCTTTGGTGACCTCACTTCCTTTCAGAGCTTCAACTGCCAGTTAAGTGGTGGAGACTCCTCCCAAACTTCCATCACCAGCCAAAACCCACCTTGGTGGAGCTGCTGGGCGTCCTCCCCTTGATGTCCCTGGGGCCCCACCTCACATGTCCAGCTTGGCCCTCATCTTGATCATACATCTATCTGTCCCTGCTCCCATCTTCCCGGCAGCCAGTGGCAGCGTCCTGAGAAAGGGCCCTGCCACCTCCTCGCCCTCCCCTCCACAGCCAACTCCCCAGAACCCACAGGTTCCTGTAATCATCAGTGCCTAGTCCAGGTCCCCCTCGCCTTGGCCTGGGTCTCTGCCACAGCCCCCACACGGGTGGCAGCCTAGATTAGCTCTCCCTTCACACTACAGCCACAGGGAGTTTGCTCTCCTGCTTCACGCTTGCCAGGTGTTCCTCCTGTCTCCCCACAGGCCCAAACTTATTCAGGGGACCCCCAAGCTCTGTGTAGTCAGTGCTCCACCTGCCCCCAGCCTCACATCAGTGCCACTGGCCCTACTTTTCCCAAATAGCCGCACCAATCTCCTTGCCCTCATATGACCGCATCCTTCCAGGCCCTGGCACATGCTGACCCACACCCAGCAGCACGTGCCCCTCACCCGGGCCTGGAGCTCCTCAACCTCTCTCAGCATTTGCTCAAACATCACTGTCTCGGGGAGGCCTGGGGTCCCTGCTCCCCCACCCCTGCCTCCCCAAATTTCCCCTCTAATACCAAACACCGTCCTCTACTGTTATCACTTTTCTTTCTTTTTCTTTTTTTCAAAAGATGACCAGTAAGAGGATCTTAACCCTTGACTTGGTGTTGTCAGCACCATGCTCTCCCAAGTGAGCTAACCGGCCATCCCTATATAGGAATCCAAACCCTTGGCCTTGGTGTTATCAGCACCACACTCTCCCAAGTGAGCCACGGGCTGGCCCTGTCGTCACTTTTTGATGCCTGTCTTCCCCACTTCCCCAGGTCCTTAAAGGGGGCGGCAATATCATCCTTGTTTCCTGCTGGATCACTGTCTGCTTAATTGTACCTACAAGCGATTGCAGGAGGCTGGGAGGGAGCGGAGGAGGAGGGATGGCAAAAAGGACAAGGCAGCTCCACCAGCTAGTCTTGGAGCTGGAGGGTATATGAGGCTTCATCCAGAGGGCCAAGTGGTACACAGGCGAGCACCCTGCACTGAGGTCGTCAGATCAGGGCTGGGGCTGGGTGTGGAGCCTCACCTGGCGGATGTTCTGACCCACGTATTCGATGACCATCTCGTCGGCTGCAATGGGTTCCATCGCAAACAGACCCCACTCGTGGATCCGGCTCCGGCCAAATCGGAGCTTCTTCTTCCGGAACTGGGAGGCAGAACAGACTGTCCAGCTGGATGCCGCCCAAGACCTAGCCCCTTGCCTTTCCTGCAGACCTCCCAGAACAGGGGTGTACTGGCCACTCACCCCGACCTCCACCCCAGGGGACCCCTGGAGCCAGCACAGGCAGCTGCCCTCTTCAACCTCTGCAGAACTCCTCACCTTGAGCTGGTTTAGCTTCAGCAGGTCACTATCCATGATGGCCGAGGTGCCGATGGCGCTCAGCAGCCGCCGCTGCTCAGACCGGCGCTCTGAAAGCACGCGGTTAGTGCCCTGTGAGACACAGAACAGGGAGGAGGTGAGGGACCAGAGAAGTATGGGAGGCAGCTGCGGTGGCCAGGATCAGGGCAGGCCCCACCTGAGTGTCTGCTCCCTCCAGCTGCCGGGCCGAGACGGGGCACACATCCAGGTACTTGTCCTTCTCCTTCTTGCTGATGGGGTAGTAGCCCTCGCTGCGGGCTGAGCCTGTCTGGTGCTCTCGGGGCCCGTCCTGGGGCCGCCGCTTGCGTTTTGGAGTGCTCAGGTTGGTGAGTGCAGGGCGTTAAGGAAGAGAAGGGCTCCTCACTGCCAGATCCCCAGGCCCGCTCCTCTGCATCCACCCCAGTCCCAGCCCGTGGAAAGGGCAGCTGCCTTAGCTGAGCATGATCAGCATGAGGAAGATGAGGTGAGAGAAGCAAGTCTCAGAGCCCACCACTCCTGCCTGAAAAACTCTGTGAGGCTGAAAGAGGCGGGAGGCAGAGAGAGGCACGAGGCAGAGAGGAGTTGGCTTGGCAGCCAGAGAAACACCCAGGCTGAACGCGGCGTGGCGAGCTGAACAGGAGCGGGGTAGATAGATGCAGACACTAGGAATGACCCGAGGAGGACACCACCTGGCTGTGACCCCAAGGAAGGCCACCCCCACCCCCGGGCCCACGTCCTCCTGTCCTGTGCAGGCGACCACTGCAGCACAGGATATTGGTGTGATGGACCCAGTGGGTGTCGTTGAGCCAGTCAGCCCCGCTAGTCTGCTGTAGCAGCCGCTCGTACGTGAGCCGCAGGTAGCCCATGTCTTCCAAGTCCAGACCCGAGTTCCAAATGTCATACAGGATGGTCATCTGCTCAAACTCGCTGCGAGGCTCGTAGGTGGGTGGCGGCGGGGGCGGGGGCAGAGGTGGCCTACGGCGCCGGGTGTGGGAGCGGAGGCTGCGGCGCCGGACAGCCCCCTCCCCATCACTGCTGCTGCTGCTGCTGCTCTCAGAGGACTCGGACTCCTCCTCCTCGTCCTCTTCCTCCTCCCTGTCCTCTGGTCGCTGCTGCAGCTGCTGCGGCTGCTTGGGCTCTTCCGCCTCAGACACCACCACCTCAGGGGCCTCGAGGACCTCATCTGCTGGGGAGCTGAAGAGCGCTGCAGGGGCAGAGACTGGCTCTGGGGGCCGCGGGACCGGCGTAGAGGGTGCGGGCTTGACAGCCAGGGCATAGTTATGCTCCAGGAGGATGTGGCTGAGCAGGGGGCTGGGGCGGTCTGCCTCGTCTGACGTCTCTGTGGCCTCTGAATCGTTGACAGCAGGCAGGGCAGCCAGACCACGCCGGGCCGGGGTCAGGGCCAGATCAGCCAGTACTGCCAGGTCCACTTCTGTCCCTGGCTCAGCCTCTTCTTCCTCAGTGCAGCGGCCTCGGCCTCCAGCCCGACCCCGGCCTCCTCGCGTCACCTCCTCGGGCCAGCTCTTGACCAAAGATGCATGATCCAGGGGCAGGTTGCGAATGGTCCGCTCCACACCCCGGGGGACTTTGCGAGAGGCTGGGCCAGGAGACTTGGCCTGCGGCGGGGCAGCTGGGGCAGGGTCTGGGGCTGGCACCTCCTCCACAGCAGAGAAGGAGACGGTTTTCCGGCGCTTCTTGGGTGGGGGTAGGAGTGGGATAGGGGAAGAGGGGCGCTCATCAGGGCAGGGCGCAGGGGCTGGAGGCCCAGCTGGTAGCTCTGGGGGAGGCTGGGGCACACTGGGAGGTGGTTCCTTAGTTGGACCTGGGGAAGGAAGCACACAGTGACAGGGAGGAGGGTCAGCTTCTAGGCCTGACATCAACAGAGATTGGCCTGGGCAGAAGCCCTGCCGCTCAACTGGGCCCTGGGCTGCCCCGTCTCAACAGTCTGTGACACTCCCTTCTCAGCTTCTGCCCCAGAAACTCACCCTGCAACGTCCCCACCTCTACGGGCTCCCCTGACGGGATGGGATTCTGCACTTGCAGGAGTGTCAGGCATGGGTTGAACACGCTGAGCGGACACTCTCCGCTTCCCCACAGAGCTCACAGTCAGTGAGAGGCAATGACACAGAACACACGCCCGCCCAGCTGTGAGGAGGGGACATGGGGCTCTGCACAAACGCCTGGAGTCCAGCCTTTTCACCAGCACTGGCAGCGACAGCACCACATCCAACCACAGGCACAAGGACCAAGGCGATTTCTGCCAGCTGCGTTCTATAATAATGACCCCATTAGCCAGCCTGGAACTAAAATATCCACTATCTTAAACACAAACGACACTCGCGGTTTACCGAGGTGAAAGGATACAAGGTAAGAAGCTGCATCTTTGTATTAAAATATGTTATAATGCGGTGTTACAATGTTAAGGTCTCTGGCTGGTTAGCTCAGTTGGTTTGAGAGCAGCCTTGAAACACCAAGGTCAAGAGTTCAATCCCCATACCAGCCAGTCACCAGAAAAAAATTTTTTTTTCATTGGAACATATAATATCAATGTCAAGGCTCCACCCCCTCAACCAAACTGAGGAGTTGCCCTAGTGGGGAGGGGATCAGGAGGAATCTCCCCCAAGGAAGCTGAGGCTGAAGCTGAAACCCAAAGGACCAGGGGTGGGCTGGGGAGTGGGTGTACTGTCTTTGAGAAAGTGGCGTTGGGCCTCCCCAGCTCAGCCCCCAGGACAGGGAGCACATCCTCCATCTCACACTCACGTCCATGGGGGAAAGCCTGCCTAGAGCTTTTAGAGCTAGCCCAACACCACCTCCTTTGTGAAGCCTTGCCTGGCTTCTCTAGACAGCGTAAAGCCTTCCTTTCGGAACCTGAAGGCAGGAGGCTCTCAGCTGCCCATCTCAAGCTGACTGTGGAGATTAACAGCTAGCATCTTGTGCCTAGCACCAATCCAAGCCTTTTCCACACACTGACTCGTTTACCTGCTGCCCTGCGCTGCTCTGGACGTCCTGTAGCCTCGGGGGTTTCATATCTGGCACCACCCCTCACACAGCTGGAGGGCAGCAGCACCAGGCCTGGCCGGACAGGCAGGGATCAACGTACATCTGCGGCCTAACAAATGCTCCCGGATCTGGCCCCCTGAGCGAGGCCCGCAGGCCATGGTGCTTTAGGCTCTGGATACCAGCCAGGGTTTCAGCCAGCAGTAACCCACGCTCAGAAGTTATGGAGGCCCTCAGTTTCTGTAAGTCCTCTCACCTCTTCTCTCCCCCACGTTGGAGCAGCCTCCCCCCAACCCATCCTCTGACCCAGCCACTCCAGCTTCCAGAGACCTCACTGAAGAACAAATCCCCCTCCCAGCTCAGGTTCCTCATCCCCATTTCCCTTTGCTCCCCGGTCTGAAGGAAACCTGCCCTTCTGTTTAGGAGACAACTGTGGGGGTACCTGCCCAGTCAATACAACTCCCACCT
This sequence comes from Cynocephalus volans, assembly GCF_027409185.1. NCBI lineage: Eukaryota > Metazoa > Chordata > Mammalia > Dermoptera > Cynocephalidae > Cynocephalus > Cynocephalus volans. The sequence goes on from NC_084465.1 coordinate 113,073,168, forward strand.
TTCTCTGCGAACTGCTCTTCTGATACCCCCAGATCCACAAGGGTGAAGCCCCAGAAGCCAGTTTCTACTGCATGACCTACCCCCCTCCCAGGGCCATCACTAACTGACCCAAGCCAGCCCAACCAGAAACTTCCTTGAGAATAAGGCTCTAAGATAGACGGGCCTATCTGTGGCCAGCCTGGGAGGCAGGTGGAGGCAGACACCCTGGGTTGGAATGGAGAAGCAGAGGAAGCCCATTTGCAGGAGGTGGGAAGAATGAACCAGACTGGAAGACAGAAGAAAAGCTAGTCCTACAGGCATTTTGGTCCCTGTTTTTGGGTTCTACCAGACAGGCCACAACCTATAAACAAATCCCTTTACTAAAAATTGGTTCCTGTTACCAGAAACTCAATGAGCCTTCAGTGAGGCACCAACTTACCAGAAGCCATGACCCCTTCTCTGGAGGTGGGTGTGGGCTACCCTTTGCTATCTTCTGAGCCCTCCCCCAGACTCCTGCCATTGGGCCACACAGCCCTCCCCCAGCCACATCCTTGGGAATGTGGATGTCCCTGCACACCCCCTCATTCTCTAAAAACTGAGGGACCTGCCTTCATCTCCCTTCCTCTCCACCCCTGTCATCCCCCTGGGGTATTGGCTCTCCCACCTGTTTACCTGGATTCCCACATCTCCAGCGACCTGCTTCACTCGCCCTCAGCTACCCTCCACCAAACACAGGCCTGGCTCTGCCTGGCCCTGTCAACCCCATTGAGGTCCATGCCCTCGGGCCTCGGGCCACAGTCCCCAGTGCCCTTTTCCCATTCCCACCCCTCACCCTGGCTCTAGGCCACTGCCCTTCTCCTAAACTTCTTGCCTTCTCCTGCCCAGACCCCAGGCCCTCACTTGGTCCTCTCCTCTCTCAGCTCCTGTCGCATCAAGTCATCCTTCCAGCACTCCCACCCTGCGTCCCCCCAGCTGCCCCTGTTCCTCAGCTCCAGGCCCCACGTCCACAGGCCCCTGTGCTGCTGGCAAGCCTAGTCGCCTTCCATCCTCACTTCCCACTCCCCTCGCTTTCCAAGGCTCCTGCTGCTCCTACAGAGCCAAGAGGAGCTTTGGGCATGAAACCTCTGCCTCCCCCTTTACAGATACGTTTGCCTCAGATCTGAGTCCGTCCCTGCCTCCCCAGGAATGCCACTCCAGCAAAGACTCTTCTCTCCTGGTCCATCCACCTTCTCCCTCTGCCCTTCAGTGGAGGAACATGCCCAGCTCTCAACTAATTTAAAAAGCTAAACTCTCCATCAACCCTGCATTCTCTTCTTGCTGTCTCTCCAATCCCAGCCGGGTAACCCTGGGCTTGTTCCTGCATCCCACTAGCCTCCAATTCCTCATCTGTAAAATGGGAATGACCAGGATATTGTGAGGACTGAATAAGAAAATGAATTTTCAACTTGCTACGCCTAGAGCCTGGCATCCAGTAAGTACTCAATAAATATAAGCTAATTTTATAATTCTGACTCCTCAACTCTTTTCCTTCTCAGCCACAGTAGCCTATCCTTCCAGAAGGCTATCTTTGTCACCTCCCCTCACTCCTTAACAACCCATAACTTGGCTTCAGTCTCAACTGCTCAACTGATAAGGTCACCAAGGACCTCCTAACTGTCAAATCCAACAGACACTTTGCTATCTTATAACCTCTTTCTGGCCCAATGACACCGACCACTCCCTCCTCTTTAAACCCTGAGCTGCCCTTGGGGTGCAAACCTGACAGCTCCCTGGTTTCCTTCCCGCCTGTCACTCCTCTCTAGCCCTCTCTGGCTTTCTTCTGCCCACCTGTCTCTCAGGACTCCAAGGCTCCACCCCCTCCTCTCATTCCACACCTCCTCCTCAGTTCTACAGGTGAACTCACACCTGCACTAGCACTGCTCTCCAACATTTGCCTCATTTCCAGCCTGCTGTTCCTGCCAGAGCTTCAGATCTATTGATCCAACTGCCAGTGATTCTACCCGGAGCTCCCAGAGGCATCTCAAACTCAATCCCAACAAAGCTCAGCAGTTTTCTTCCTAATCTGGGTTCTCGTTCCTGAGTTTCGTTTCCTGGTAAGTAGTGTAACCAAGCCATCCTATCTCCTAGATTTCTCTCAAATCTTCATCCATACCTCCACTCCACTGCCCCGTACCTCACCATAACCACCCTCCCGTTCTCACCTATGAGCCTTCAAACCTTCCAATGGCACCGTACCTCCTTCCTCATCTCTTCCAAATGTCTCCCTCTCCTGCCAGGATGGTCTTTCTGAAATGCAGACCTGGCCATGTCCCCCTCCTTCTTCCTGCTCCACTGAGTATGAAACCTGGGACCCCGCAGACCCTTCTGCTTTCCAACAGACCCAGAAGCAGCTGGAGAGTCATCTGAGATGTAATGAGAGCCTTGTCTCCCCCTGGTGAGGGGTCTGTACCTGAGCCGAGTGTGCCAGTGCTGGGCTCCTGTGGCCACTACCTATCTCGGACCATGGATGCTCAATAACGTTCAAGTGGGTGATCCTGGGAGTCTATGTGCACCTTTGAAGCATACCTTAAAAGCAGACTTATTTGATTCCATCGTAGGAACACCCCAATTCAAGCTACCACCATAGCTCACCTTCCTTCCTTACTGCAATTGCCTCTTTTTTTGGTGGCGGGCTGGTAAGGGGATCTGAACCCTTGACCTTGGTGTTATAACAGCATGCTCTAACCAACTGAGCTAACTGGCCAGCCACCTCTGCAATCACCTCTTAGTCTCTCTGAACCTACTCTGGCCCCTCTCCAAGTTTCCTCTGCACTGCATCTTTTCAAAACACAAATCTGATCATGTCACTCCTCTGATGGCTTTATACTGGTCTCAAGATAAAGACCAAATTCCTAAGATAGCCTGCTTGTTTTGCATGGCCCGGTCCTTGCCCACATCTCCGGTTTCAGCCACCCCAGCTCCCCTCTGTGCTCAGTCCTACAGAAGGTTAGCTTTCTTCCAGGCTTCCCAACCTGCTGCTTCCCCTGCCTCAGGGCCTTTGCACATGCTAACCCCGCCTTCCTCCCTGCCTTGCCTACATTTCAGGCCAACTATGCCTTAGCAGGGAAGATTTCCCCATGCGCTCAGATGTGCTCGAGTTCTGAGTACTTTGTACTTTTCCTTCATGGTGCTTTCACAGTCTGTAATGATGGGTTTTCTTATGGATTAATTACTCAACCCAACCATCTCTTCCTGTAGACTGGGAGCTCGCCGAGGGCGAGAGTAGTGCCTGCTGAGCACACCATCATAGCCCTGCACCTAACTCCTGCTTGGCTGTGGTAAGTACTCCATAAACACCTACCGCCTGAACCAGCAGTTCACTCAGCTGGATAAATTACCCATATGTGCTATAAAATAACAATAGAACGCACAAATCCACAAAGGAATGCAAAGATAGAGCTAAATTCTGAGTTAATGTTGTGAATATTTGTTTTCTACCTACTTAGCCATTTAATCACCTGCACATATCTACTATACATTAAGGAACGAGCTTAAGAAAAATTAGTAGGAGGATCTTCTTAAATTGGGAATTTTCTCCATAACTTACTTGGACGGAAGGCATTTCCCTATTACTTTAGCAGCCAAACGCCCTGGTCTGGCTCTGCAAAACCACTGTAGCAGAGCAGTTTGACATGTTAGGCCATAAATGTCTCCAAGCAAGGGGGAGTGACAGGTGACAGTGACTCTTTTTTGGTATATTTTTCCAAGAGTCATACACTTATACACAATAAGTGCAGGTTCCACTGTTCTCTCTCTCTCTCTCACACACAGATCAGATCAACACTCACCTGCAAGTCTTGCTGGAGACTTCTCTTGCTCAGGAAGTGGTATGACGGGGGAGCCTGCCACTTGCTCAGGCTCGGCCTCCTCCACAGGAGCTGGCATGGGCACTGGGACTTCTCTAGGGGGTGGTGAGGCTGAGGGAATGGTTGCTAGCTGCTCCTCCTCTTCCTCTTCCTCAGAGGACTCAGATGATGAAGAGGACGAGGAGGACGAAGAGGAGGATGAGGAGGACGAGGAGCTGGAGGAGCTGCTGCTCTCGGAGTCTGACGTGCTATCGTTTTCACCATCTGAGTCAGCATACAGAGAACATTTGGAGGACGAATCGCTTTCCTCGTCCTCGCCTGGAAATCCAGAAGGAGCAATCAGGCGAGGTGGAAAGGCCTCGGTGAAGCTGTGGGTTCACTCACGGACTCACTACATGGATGTCACCCTATGTCAAGGAGTTGGATAAGCAAAAAGTTTGTTCCCACTGAGGTAAGATCAGTATTAAGGGGCTGGGGAGCGTGGTGAAGGGAAGCCCTGGACTTTGGAGCAGCAGCTCAGGGAAGGCCTCCCTGAGAAGGAGATGCTGAAACCAGGGACAAGGAGGAGTCTGCCACACAAGCAGTGGGGCTCAGTGGGGACGTCAAAGGCAAGAAAAGGCAGGTACTTGCAGACTGGCAAGCTTTTCCCAAAGTGGGTCTTATGGACACAGGCTGGATGACAGACTCTGTGAAAAAGGATTCTAGGGTGAAATAAGCTTAGAAAACATGACAAGCTCCATGCCTCTGGGAGACTGGTAATGTATGGGAAGGGCTCTAAGAAATCCAGGAGTTCCAGTCTTTGAGGAACACAGTTGGGCAAATTAGAACAGAAGATGGTGGTGGCTAGGGAGGAGGCTGAAGGATGGCCACATGCAGCTGAACAGATAAACAGGGCTGGAGCACAAAGGTTGAGAAGTCACCTTGCGGAAAACAGGGAGCCAGGAAAGACTTCACGGAGGGACGTAACAATCAGGTGTGCGTTTTAGGAAAGATAATTCTATCAGCAGTTTGGAAAATGGAGTGGAATGGAGGGAGAAGGATGGACACAGAGACAGGGAAATCAGTCCCCTGCCACAAGAGTCGAAGTCACAAAGACAGGACAGCAGGAACAAAGGTGGTGACAAATGCAAGAAGCATTCAGGAGGGAACTCTGATGGAACTGGTGATTGAGTGGTTGTGGGGGGTCCACAGCCCTCTCTCCTAGCAGACAGCCCTGCCCCTGAGAGACAGGCCCTTGGGTCATCCACTCGCTGTCCTGACCTCTGCAGAAACGGCACCTCTCCAAGGTGTTCCTTGACCAGCACAGAGAAAAGAGTAAATCTTTCCCCAGTCCCCACCCTATCAGTTTCTACCCCGTTAACCTATTTTACCTTCTTCAAAGCACAAGTTTCTACCTGAATTGATCTTATTTGTTTGCTTGTTCGTCAAGTCTCCTCCTAACCTCCAACAAGTTCTGCAAAAGCAGGAACCACGTCCACCTGCTATGTCCCAAATACCTAGAACAGCACCCAGCACAGAGGGGCTCGCTGTACATTTCTGAACAAATGAATGGAAAGGAAGCCTGAACTATCTACCCAAGACCTCAAAGAACAAGGAGAAAAAAACACGTGTTCAACTGAAGGACAGAGGAGTGTCTGGTGATGGCAGCTGTGAGGGGGAGAAAGGAGGCACAGCTTGGTGGCTGGGCCTTAGAGGGAGAGCAGTGGTCTAAGGTGAAAAGATACAGACAGGCTGGCAACATTGAGGGGGAGGAGGAGAATGCAGACCCCTTATCTCCAGGGCCTGGGAAAATAAGTAGGCTCCACGAGGTGATCCTCAGGGGAGCTGCATTTCAGTAGAAGAGGCAAGCAGGAGGAGTGTTCTGAGTACTGGGGTTTTACTTCCAGGGGGCCAAGGGTTCCAAAGGATGTGGCTAAAATCATTGCTCTTGCAGAGGGCAAAGGTGGCCAATAAATCTACCAGGAAAGTTATGCAGGCCCAGGAAAGGGCTAGCTGAGTGGTGAATCTCTTCCTCCCAAGCCAGAATTCTATTCAACTGGCTGTGCTCACCATCTGACGCCTCTGTCTCCTTCTTAGTGGTATCCACAGCTTCCTCTCGCTCTTCATCTTCCTCATCATCCTCATCATCCTCCTCGTCCTTAAAGAAAGGGACAAATGGGGACTAACAGGAAAGGGACAACTGGTCCTCCATGAGGCACAGCTGCCTGGGCTCCAGCCCAGTGTGAAACTGGCCATAGGGACAGGGACTCAGGAAATAGGCTCTGGCAGGGACTCAGTGCCCCGGCCCCCCACCTTCTCTGAGGAGGACTCCTGAGACGCCTCCTCCCCTTCGCTGTCCAGAGCAAAGGACTTGCGGTGCTTGCCCTGGGTCTTGCCTCGGTCCTCATCTCGCTTCGGGGGCTTGCTCCCCAGCCGTCCCGACTCTCCGGCCTCCTTCTCTCGCTCAGGGTCTAGGCCAGGCGAGTGGGGGTCAGGGCACTCTACCATCAACAATGAGTTATCATCCCCCTACCCCATGCAAAGAGCTTTACATACACTGCTGCTGACCTGCTAGACAGTCCTCATTTTACAGACAAGAAGTTGAAGTTCAGTAGAGAAACAAACACCTCACAGTCATCTAACAGCTTATGCTGTTTTAAACATATCCCACCCACTTTATCTTTCGTCTTTTTCTGGGTTGGGTGGAAGAGGAGCTGACTTGTGCCTGGCCCAAGAAAAGAGTAAGAAGGCCAGTAGGTCTCCAAGGAAGCAGATATGACTCAATACAGAAGTCTCCCAGCCATGTCAGCTGTCAACGAACAGCTCAGATTTAGACAAAGTGGGAAGAAGGCTGCAGGAGAACATAAGCATTAGATAGTAAACTCGGCTAGATGACTGGCTTAACTTCGAAATTCTCTGATTCTATATACTGAAGAGTCTATTTCTATGTTACAGGTGGAAAAACCAAGATGCAGAAAGCTTAACTCAGCATACTAGAGCAAGAACTACAACTACACCACAGGGATAGCCCTGTCTGATCTTCTCACGCCTCTCGGAACTGCCTGGGTTTAACCCTGTGCCAGAATTTCCACTTGGCTCCCTGCCCTCTAGATACCCTGACCCCTTTGTCTCCGTCTCTCGCTTTCATCAGAATCTAAGCAGCCCATTCCCTTTCTCCAGCCGCCTGATCTCCCATTCACCATCTTCGTCTTCCTCAGCTGGAGTGGAGGGCCGGGGCCTCTTTTCCTCACTGGCTTCTGAAATTTCCGATGGTTCTTTCCGCTTTACCTGGGAGAGGGGGAAGAGATGGGGCCCATTTAGAACTCAAGCACTCACAGGTGCTGACCACCCCCTCCCCCTTGCTCCACCCCCTCAGCAAGTCCACAGTTCTAGGTACCTTAAACGAAGGCAGCCGCAAGGCCCCTCGCAGCCCTGACCCAAAGGCAAAGGCCTCGATGCCTGTGGTTCCCCCGCTCTTGGCCCAGTCTACGAGGGACAGCAGGCCTGGCTCTTTGAGCTTTGTCTTCTCTTTATCCTCCTCCTTGGCTTGCTGTTTGGCTGCATTCTGGAATGGCTGCAAGCAACAGGGAAACTGAACCCCAGAACCCAGGCGTTCCCACCTCCCTGAGAACCAAATCCAGACCCCAGGAATTCAGAAAAGCATCTATTTCCTCCTCCATTTGACACACGTGTCTGTCACACCTGTACAGGCATTTGCCCAAAAGTCTGCTCCCTTAGCCCTGGGAAATAGCTACAGGTATTCCCACACCACAGACAGCAAAACTGAAGACTGAACCCCAGAGAGACTTAAGGGCCTTGACCACCACAAGTAAGCAGTGGAGCGGGTCAAAGCTCTTCTGCCTCTCCGGCCCATGTGTGTCTGCTGCTGTGTCCCCTAACACCACTGCCCAGCTAGGGTGTCCCTCTGAGGGCCCGTGGTCTCGCTCTCCACTCCCCTCCACCTAGTGCATGTGGCCTGGAGAGCCAGAGGCCTAACCTTCCCCTGTGCAGCTCCAGGTCTCCCCAGTCCCAGGCATTGGCCTCACCTTGGCCTTCTCTTCTTTGCTCTCCCACCACTGGTCAAAGGCTCCAAAGGCCACGTTTTCCACCATCTTGCGGTTGAGGTCTCGCTGCATGATGCTCTTCATCTCTTGGACTAGGGTGGCCAGCACGCGGCCCACGGTGCCTGCTGACGGTAGGGCCTTGCCCTCTGCCAGCTCTGCTTCCTCCCTGGGAGGCAGCCGGGCCTCTTCTCCCGAGATGGAGGAGGGCAGGGGCTCGGCTGCCATGGGCAAAGGCAGGTGGTAGGCCTCCCGGGAGTAGGCCCCTCGGCCTTCTTGCCCTTGTGTGTACAGAGCATAGGGCAAGCCATAGGCTGCCTCCTGGGGGGGCGGGAATGGGAGGAAGGCCTCCCCAAAGACCCCACCAAGGGGACCGGCTGAGGCAGCAGTCAATCCCTTGCCCTGCCGCAGCTGGTGGAGCCGAGTTAACATCTGGGTCTGCATCTGGAAGGACATAGGCATCCCTCCCCACTGAGCCCCAAGCCGGTCCATGAGCTCCAAGGAGTTCACAAAGTCATAGATGTGAGGAGGAGGGGGAGGGGGTGGGGGGTACTCAGGGGGTGGTGGCCCATCAGGTCGGGGTGGGAGGAGGTAGGCAGGTTGGTGGGGAGGATAACCAAGGGGAAGGGAAGCCAGATAGGGAGGGGGAGGAGGAGGGGGAGGGGGAGGGGGTGGAGGCTGCTGGGGGGGTGTCGGGGCCGGGGGTGGTGAGCCACCCCTGTCGTCGTCGGAGATCTCCATGTCCTCTCCAGAAGAGCATGGAGAAGCCTATGGGGGTACAGAGAAGGGTCACAGAAAGCTTCTATCTGTTCCCTGGTTTTCTCCTCAAGTCCCTGTTTTCCTATCAACTTCCCTTCCCTCAGCCTTCGGGGCCCAGCCCTGCCCTCCACATCCCAGGTACCTCCTCTGACTGACCCCAACCTCACCTGGTTCTGTCCGTTGGCCTTGGGAGACTCTCGGGTAGCCCCTGGTTCCCCACTCCCTGGGGGTGCGACATCCTCAAAATTAGCTGGTGCAGGAGGGGGTGTGCAAGGCCCGTGACCTGACCCTGAAGGCACCTCGCTCCCTGTGTCCCTAGCCCCAGGGCCGGCGCTGCTGTTCTCTTCCTCCTCCTCTGTGTCGGAGGCCAGGAAAGAAAACTTGGAACGCTGCTCCTTCAGCAGCATCTCGATGCGGGAATCCAGGCTGCTGTGCTGAGCGAAGGGCACGCTCTCATTGGTGGTCTCTGGAGCTGGGGAGCCGGAACGGGCAGGTGAGGCTGGGCGGGGGGAGGTCCGAGCTTCTTCTCTCTCAGGGCTGGGCCCCCCACCGCCCCCGCCTCCACCAGGTTCTGGAGGCTCCGGCGGTGGGGCCTCAGAGGCAGGAGGCCGGTAGTCCTGGTCAGCGGGCCGGCTGGGCTCAGGGGGCAGGTAGGAAGTGTAGGAAGGTGGAAAGCGCTCAGCTGTATTTTCAGCAAAGGGGGCCCCGGGGGCCTCCTCTCGAGGTGCCCGGCGGGGTGGGTAGGAAGCATGGCGCTGGTAGCGATTCCAGCTCTCATAATATGCTGGGTAGTTTGAGTCAGAACCACGAAATTGAGAGGTCGAGGAAGAAGAGGTCGATGAGGAGGACGAGGACAATGAGGAGGAAGAAGAGGAGGATGCAGCAGTGGCTGCAGTGGTGGCTGAGATGGCTGTAGAGGCGGTTGTGGGGGCCGAAGATGCAGAGAAATGGCGGCGAGAAAAGGAATCTTGGTAGCTGTTCTCTGACCTCCGGGGCTTGAAGGAGGTGGAAGTGGTGCTAGAGAAGAAGTGGGGACATTAGCTGGTCTCATCTCTACATGACCAAACCCAAGTGTCCTGCTTCTCAATACCCAAAGCTCCTCTACAATGGGTTCCTAGCTAGCAAGCTCCCTGAGGACGGCAGTTTGTTGGCTGAATCCACAGAGAAACTAGAACAAATTATTTCCCTCTTGGAGAGACTTTGGCCTTCCTCCTCCCAGTGGCAGTTCCCAGAGTCTGATGGCTGGGGGCCCCAGATGGTGTTTGCTCTTTACCTGCTGGAGTAGGCAGAGTCCTGAGAGTAGGGCGTGCTGCCCCGAGATGTGTAGGGGGTTCCTTGGGAGGACTGAGGGGTGAACTGGCCAAAGGAAGATGGGGTATCTTGTCGGCTGCTGGAGAAGCTTGTGTCCTGGGAACATGGGGTGCCATTGCCAGGGGTGCCCACCACAGCAGTGCCTGCTGGGTAGGTGGCCGTGTCAGAGGAAGAGCGGCGGCGGGATTCAGTCTGGAGGGAGAGAGCAAGGCAAGGAGAAAGGAAAAGTGATCAAGCACCATTTGAAAACATGCTCTCCCCCAAACCAAGAATCCCTGTCTTTGGAAGGATCTAGGCATCTTTTCTTGGCTCTTCCTGTATTTAACAGGGAAGTCCAGAACCTCCCCAAAGACTGCTCCTGCTCCTGGCACGCAGGAACCATGCCCACAGCCACAAGCTTCTCACCGTCTCAGTGGCTCCTCCAGAGCCCTGGAACTTCTCACTCAAGGCCTTGCCCCCTGTGGGCACAGTCTGAGGGGTGTAGGAGCCATTGACAATCAGTTCATAGTACTTCATTCGTTGTTGTCCTAGAGGCAGAGACATGGGAAACAACAGTCAGATGGAGAAAACAACACCTTCCTGACCTGGTATTGCTGTTTCTTTCTCAAGCTTCAAGTTTCCTACAATTTCTTGGAGTCTTGGGTTTTGGGATTTTAGTTTTCCTACCTTATCTCTATCTTTAAGACCTTCTACGTCATCTCTACCTCTTAACCGCTACAAATAATATGTTTTATGACACTTCACAGTTTACAAAAACTCTTCTACATATGTTGCTACACTGGCTGATCATCAGGATAGAAAAGAATCAGTGCCCCTATTTTACAGGCTTATCAGCACCGCACTCTCCCGAGTGAGCCACAGGCCGGCCCCTTCTATTTTACAGGCTTAAAGAAAACGGACCTGCCCAACGTCACAAAATTCTTTGGTGGAAGAACTGGAATTCAAACCCGGGTTATCTGCAGTTAAATCCCCCCATACTCTTTGTCCTATAAACTAAAGGTTGCAGAATGGTAGCCTGAGGACTAAATCCAGCCTACAGATATGTTTTATTCACCCTGCATAATGACTTAAAAAGTCTGGGGACGGGGGTAGGAGGGATGAAGTAATACTTAAAAACCATGAGATTTCCCTGGTGGAAAAAAAATTAAAAAACAAAAACAAACAAAAAAAAACAACACCACCCATGAGATTTGACACAAAAATCTTGATTTCTGGCTTTTCTTTTAAAAATCAAATTAGGGAATAATAGCCCTTATTCCCACTTGCAAACTGGCTAATGCCAACTAACAGCTCCTTTAGGTGGCACTCTAACCTACAGTTCACCATAGACCCCACTCCTCCCTACTGTTCCTTAACAAAGAAGCCCAGAATGCTTCACTCATCTTTATAGTTTCCCAATACTCTACCTAAAATTTCAAAACCAAAAAAACTGAAAACCTACTTATTTTGCAGATTTTGGAGTCAAACCCTGACCTGAGCTAATGATTTACTGCAGCCTTTATTCAGTCTATCTAGTGTGACCCCTCCCTATGATTTCTTACAGATATAATCATGTGCTCAACTTTGGGGTGCTGCCCTGACCCTGCCGAAGATAACACACAGAAAAACATGTATGTCCCATAATTCCTCTCTAAAATTTAAAAATGCTGATTTCAGAAACACATCTGGCCCTAAGAGTTTCAGATAAGGAATCATGATCCTGATCACTTGCCTGACCCCAACAAGCACTTGCACATACAATCTGATGGAGCCCACCTTTGAGCAGCGGGCACAGGTGCCCTCACCTTTGATATCAAGCTGGGCGTGGATGATGTTGCCCATGACGGAGGTCAGGTGGAGGTTCTTGACTGTTTCCTTGGCGCCCCGAGTGCTGGTGAAAAGCACACGGGCCAGGCCCAGGTGCTTGCGAGTGCGGGGGTGAAGAAGGATTTCTACCTCCTCCACCTCACCATACTTTCGGCACATGTCCTTCAGGAAGGTCTCCCGCACATTGTCATTCAACCTTGCAAAAGTCACTTCCTTCAGTGGGATCTGTCCAATGTAGAACTCATCCAGCTGAGAAGAGAACAGGAGTTGGTCTGGGGTCTCAATATTGACCACTCTTCCTTTGCCCTTTGGGAAACTTTAGCAAAATCCATGCAGTCAAGAGAGAGGTCTGGGAAACGGAAGGGTAAGGGGAGGAGGCCACACAGAGGATACATCAGTCTTGACTCTTCTCTTTCCTGAATTCTTCTCACCATACAAGAATGGCAAGAACCAGGAACAGAAATGCACAAACTGAGAAACCCCCATGGAAGGAACTAGTAGGGAAATAATTCACTAGCTCAGCTTTTACTAAGTGACCGCCTGAGACTGGGCACTAGAAATACAAAGATGAAAAAGAAAAAAGATTCCTGCTCAGAAAAATAGACAACACAGACAGACACACACAATTGCCTGACGCAGTGTCAGCAGAGGTACAGACAGGGTGTTTGGGAGTTCACAGAAGAAAACCTTTGTATAGAGTGAAATCAGGGAAGAATGCATAAAGATGGTGGCATTCTTACTGGAGTTTCTGGATAAACAGGTGTTTGCCAAAATGACAAGGACTTCTAGCACATGCAACTATAAGACAACTAGGCATTTTCTAAAAACTGCAAAGCGTATGGTATGAAGGTAACACAGGGGTGTTACATCAAGGCCAAGGATAAGGCTTGGCCAGATCAATAATCATATGTGCCAATGCTCAAAAACGGACTTGGCAACAAGAGTAAAATAAGAGAACAGTAAAACCAAAGCAACAAATGGCAGCATAAAATAGAGAGAATGGAAGCAAGGAAACCAGGTGAAATGAAGACAAGGGTCTATATTACAGAAGGGGCAATGGGAATAGAAAGATTCAGACAAAGCAGAAAAAGAGTCACCAGGACTTGGTGACAGACTATGTAAGAAATTAGGGAGAGGAGAATCATAGGATGACTACCAGGTTTCTAGCCTGTGCAGCTGAGTAGATGGTGTTGCCATTTATCAGTAGAGGGAAAATGAAATAGAAAGCAGAATTAAGGCGGTGAAGAGAATTTGTTTTAAATCTCTTGAGTATGAGATGTCTGTGGGGCCTTCACATGGACAGACTAATGGTGGCTGGAAACATATATTTGGAAGCCATCAACATTTAGGTAATAGGTGAAGCCATGGCTGTGAAACAGTAAGGAAACCCCACAATTTATTTAGAAGGGAAAAAGAATGAAGAATTAGTGGAAGAAACTAAGAACCATCAGTTCTTAGTCCAAGGCCTGATGAGTGTCCTGCTTGGAGTGGAAAATGGGAATCCTCTGAGAAAACAAGATGGTCAAATGAGAGGTGAGAAACACAGGACTCTGGGGTGGCAGTGGCTTTGTCACTCCCTTTAATTGTGGCGGAACTGAGATATCTCACTGTTGTGCTATGCACTGTCTAGGAATACAGTGATAAATATAGCAGCTAAATCTGCCTTTACTTCATCCTTCAAGAAGTCAATACCCCCACCACCAGGGATACACTTTGGACACCTCACCTATACCTCTCTAGAAAGATAAGTTTACCTCCTACCCAAAACAACTCAGTCTCATTGCCACTAAGGTTGTTCGACCTGGCTGTGTCCTTTTCACTACAAAACCCCTTTTATTAGGCTATATGAAGACTAGAGTGTCAGGATGGATCTTTTCTGCACCCTCCAAGGGCCACCACACCAGGAGACCAGCAGACACTTACCTTAAACTTAGGGACTGGGAGGGAAAAGTCTCTGTTTTTGGACCTGACATGGCAACGGGGGTCTTGGAGATCTTCGACTGGTATATACTTTGAGTCCTAGGAAGGAAAGCAGGAACAGAAAGACAGCTCAAGATGAAACCAGGCTGTTGAGCTCTAAGAAGCCCATTTGGAGATTCACATGCAAAAGAGCTGGGTTCAGTTGTCCACCCTTGAGAAAGCAGGCTATAGGTAGGAGAGTTCTGGGTGCTGAACGGAGTAACAGAGAAGCAGGGGGCCTGGAGTTCCCTAGATGGCAAGAAAAGGTCTGGGGCACTCACGTTGACGCTGAAGTGGATTCCATCATAGCGGTACACCTTTTGAGAAGGCCTGCGCAAGGCAGGGTCCAAGGCAGGATCCACGATGAGCTTGTAGTTCCGCCACTGGAAGCTCGGGGCCTTCTGCCCATCTCCCCCACCTTCCTGATCCATCTTTGCTCATTTACACTGTTAGGAAAAGAGGGATATGCAAGGGGGTGATCCCTTGCTGGGGGATCAAGGCTTGACTCCCTTGCTATCCCTCATTGGCTAGCTCAGATTCCAGGTTCTCTCATCACACCAGTTTCCACAGCTCACCATGAACGCGGCTCCCCCAGATTTCGCCCTAAGTACCCTCTGTCTCACCACAACACCCCATGCTCTCTCCACTTCCCAACTCTTCCCTCAGGCCCCCAGGCCCATCTCGCGCCCCCTTACCTTCCCGCTCTCCCCAGCGCGCGCCCCACTTGGCCTCCGCGCAAGACCCCTCCCCCGCCCCCTGGCAGGCCCCGCCCCCTCCCGCCTCCTCACCGGCCAGCGGCCCGGGCCAAGCCCCGGCTCCCGCTCCCACAGACCCGCTCCCGTCCCCGCGCCCCGACCCTCCGGCCGAGAAGTGGCACCTCTTCGGGGCGTTAGAAACACCGCGAGACCGAGCCCGAGACCCGGCTTCGACCCCGAATCCGGGCCGGGGGGTGGGGAACGCGCGCCGATGCCCTCTCCTCCCGCCCCGGTTCGTTCTGCGCCCCCCCCTCCACCGGTCTCCGCGCACGCGCGCCGCGGCCCCACTCACCCGCTCGCGGCGAGCGGCTCCCCTCCCCCCACCCCGCGCGGCACCTCAGCGGCGCGAGGCGGCGGCGGCGGCGGCGGCGGCAGCGCGAGACCCGGCCCCGCAGCGGTGGCGGCGGCGGTGCCCCCCCCACCACCACCTCCCCGGCGCGCGCACCAAACACCACCGCCACCTGCGCGAGGCCCAGCGGGCACAGCGTCTGCATTCGCACTTTCGCCACGGGTGCCGCCAGGAGACCCACGGGGCCGAGGGTAGCGGCCTCGCCTCGGCCGGCGCCCTATAAGGCTCGGGAGTTGCGGCCCAAGGAGCCTGGAGATTGGTCGCATCCCCCGGAGAGTGGGCTTCACCACCACTATGCAGCTGCTCCGGCCTGGGGTTTCTGACGAATCGGCGGTGACGAAAGCTGTGACCAGTCCCTGAGGGAAAAGGGGGCGGGCGGAGGGGAGGCGGCCAGCTGGAGCTATGCAGGGTTGAGTGGCGCGTTGAGCGGACGCAGATTCGTCGGGCGGGCGGGGCGAATCGGTGGACAGGACGCGCGCTCCTCTGCGCCTCTTCCCTGCCCCTTCCTTGCGCCGCCGGAGGTCTAAGGGGCTGCAGATTCGCCACTGTTCCTGGCTTCAGCCGTCGCCTCCCTTCATCCGCCTTGGTGGTGTCAAGAAAATAACGCCCGGTTAGTCAAGTCGTGTTGGCAGAGTCGACCACTTTTTCTGGCTCTTTCTTCCTCACACAACTCAGGGGATAGCCCACTTCTGACCCAGGAGGAAATGGCTCCAGCCCAGAGCTCCTGTTTGAGTCCGATGAAAATTTCCAGTCAGGTGTAGAGGATTCCCGAGTAATTCAGAGGAGGAGCCGGCCTGTCGAATCTGCGGACCCTTCTGGGCGGGGCAAAGGCGCCGCGCGCCGAGGGGCGTGGCCAGAGCGTGCGGAGCCCGGCGGGGCGGGGCGCGGCGCCTGCTGCAGGACCCGCCGAAACCGGGGCGGACTGGGAGGGGCACCCGGGAGGTGGAAGGATACCACCAGGAGCGGTGACTCAGGCCGTTTGCCCGGCCCTGCACTTGATGTCGGGAGCGTTTTCTTCCCACTATCATCCTTGGGCCTATAGCTGTTTAAGATGCCCATTTGACAGATGGGGAGACTGAGGCCCGTAGAAGGTGCCGCATTTTGCCATACTTAGCCCACAATTAGTGGTTAAATCCGGGACTGTCTCCGCGTTCTCTAATAGGCCTAGTTGGGCCTAAAGGGCCTTAAATGGGTCGTGTAAAATATAATAAACTAGATCCTACAGGATCTGGAGTGGGCTGGTCGACTCTCCAGGCATCATGGCCCCAGTGCCAGCTTTCTTCAGCTGGGGCTCCCTATGCTCATGGGAGCCCGCCACTCGAGGTCAGCACCAGCGCAGGCCTATACCTGGGACCCTGGGGCCGGGTCCCCCTCAGGCTGGACACCCTTTTTATCATGTGTGGACGCAGACACCCTGGTCTCTGGGGGGAACGGCACTCCCAAGAGGCCCATCAGCCTGAGCTGAGGATGCCCTAGACTCCTGACATCTCTATATCAGTTCCTCACTATAGGACCTTGGGCAAGTCATTGACCTAAGTTTCAGATTCTTCCTCTAAAAATGGATGTTAATTCCTGTCACACAGTACTATTGTAGACATCAGAACAGTGCAGGAAAGAATCTTGGAGCCCGGTTTGTGTAAATCCACCATTTCAAGGAACAGAGAAAGGGGACTTGCCCAAGGTCTCACACCACAGCAAAGAAGACAGAGGATTAAAACCCTTTCAAATTTTGAGGGAAATGAGGCTAAAAAATTAATTTACATGGAGGCATAGGTGATGAGATCAGATTCCTTACTTTTGCCCCAGGTGAAAGGTGCTGGTTCATTTTCTCAAATCAAACAAAGATTCCCATGTGATGGTAAGGGTAATCCGAATTCGGTTTCACTGACTAGCTGTGAAACCTATGAAAAGCCCCTGGTATGTAGCACTCAAGAAAGAAACTTACACTAGGCTGGCTAGGTAGCTCAGCTGGTTAGAACTCAGCCTTATAACACCAAGGTTGTGGGTTCAGATCCCCATACCGGCCAGAGGCCCAATAAATAAAGTTAAAAAAAAACAAAAAACTTACACTAAATCCTCAATGGAAGAGATACAGACCCTGAGCTCAGGAACAAGATTTCAAAGGCCTTTAGCCTTGAAATAACTCTCCACATTCAGAAGCAATTGGTCCATGTCAGTGCCTGACAGGGCTCGCACCTGGAACCCACTCCCTGCCAGGTACATTTGCCTCCACCTGCCTCTTAGGAACAAGTAACCTCCCAGGAAGTCCCCCCACCTTCATCCCATTCACAGCCACAGGAACATATGTGAAACACAGTTTATTGTACAAAACGGTGCATCAAAAATTCAGTGTCTGAAGAGCTCTGCATTCCACAGGCTAATGACTGGACCTTCTCCCTTAAAACTTCCTCACCCAACCCTTGCTAAGGAGTCAGGCTGGGGCACAGGCCCTCAGTCTCCCAACACCTCCAGCCCTGGCCCAGGAGAGTGAGAACTGGGTATAGATGCATAAATGAAGGCCTAGGGCAGTGGGCCAGGTATCACCCCTTCTGCGTGTGGCCATAGGTCACCAACAGTGGGGGGTTGGCTTGGACCTCCAAAAACAGGGAGGATCCTTCTAGGAAAGGCTGGACCTATGCCTGGGGCAGAAATACCCAAATCCCTCTAAAGCAACTAAAGCAAGAATGTGGAACCCCTCAAAGTATGGGGCCAGGGAAATAGTTCCCAAAAATGCCAACTGTGAAATAGATTCTACAAAAATAAAGCAAGGGTTGACTGCCTTCTGGGGCAGCTGTGTGGGCCTGTAACCTTCTGACCTCCACATCTTGTGCAGGAGCAAGGGACTGAAGGTCAGCATCACAGGTCCACCTGGGTCTCCCTGCCTCCCCTCTATCTACTGCATGGTACTTGGACTGAGGACCTTCCACTTCCTCCCTTGTTCCTCCCAGCCTAGGTGCAGGGTAGAACTTACAAAACCCATTGAATGGACGGACATGGAAAAATCCCTGGGGATATAGGAGCTGCCCCAAGGCCTGGCCCAAAGGACCCTGCGGGCAGGAATCTGGTGTCTACCTGAGAGTGGCCCGCAGGAAGTGGCTCCAGCCAGGGGTAGGGAATGAGGTCTGCAGGCCCCTGGGGCCTCTGGTAGACCCCTACAAGAGGGGCAGGCAGTGCTGCAGCAGTGGCTGACACCAGCCTCACACAGCCTGCAGCTCCCCCTGCAGGCGACTTAGCTCCTCCAGCTCTTGCTTGTAGCGGTCTGTCTTGTGTGCCACCAAAGAGCGGTAGAAATGCAGGGCAAAGGCCACGAACACGAGCCCCACGGGTACCATGATTGCTGTGGAGGCCATGGCTGCTTGCCAGCCTGGCCCATGGGTCCCACTACCACCACATGCTTGCCGAGGTGGGCAGGCCTCAGATGATGGCTCAGCGTGTGATGGGGCTACAGAAGCAGAAGGTGGGGGGAGGTTGGAAGCTGGACTAAGGGAGGTGGCCACTGATGTCAGAGTCCCAGGCACCTGGGTTGCAGGTACCACAGGGGCCGGTGTGTCCAAGGGAGCCCCTATGGGCACAAACTTGACCCAACCAACCAAGACAACTTCAGCAAGGAAGAGGAAGGTGCCCAAGGCAGTGGAAAAGCCCCAGGCCAGCTCCACGTAGCGGTGGAGCCGCTGGTGTGGAGACTGGTGGACAGAGTTGAGGTTGTGAATGTTGCTCACAGCTTCAATGTGGGGCAGCAGACACGTGGAGACCATGAGTGCAAAGAGGTGCACAGCCACCAGCACAGTGGTACAGGCACTAAAGGCCACCAGCAGGCCTGGTGGGTATTCATGGTTGCTCTCCAGCTGTACCTCCACCATGGCCACCTGTAAGGACAAGAGGGATGGACTGAGTGCCCGTAACCTCCTCAATAGTAGAAGAGTTTTTGACTGTTGGGATACATCACTGATTTATTCCTAGGACCTAGAATGGTGACTGGCAGGAAGAAGGCACTGACTTTGTCAAGTGAACAAATGGGCAGCCTTGGCAAGGCTCTGTCCTGTTCTGGACCTTGGTTTCCCCACCTGGCTATCAAGAGGGCTGGATGATATGTTTGACAATTTTACCTTGTAATAACATAGGGGTTAGCAACAGATTATGGAGCTGGGCTGACTGGGTTCGTTCTCAGCTCTACAAGCTGTGTAATCTAGAGCAAGTGACTTAGCTTTGTCTGTG
Source organism: Cynocephalus volans (assembly GCF_027409185.1). Taxonomy (NCBI): domain Eukaryota; kingdom Metazoa; phylum Chordata; class Mammalia; order Dermoptera; family Cynocephalidae; genus Cynocephalus; species Cynocephalus volans. Next base: position 113,092,186 of record NC_084465.1, read on the forward strand.
CCTCCATTTCCTATCTGGAATAGGGGGTTGATAATAGCACCTACCTGCCTTATAGGGTGGTTGAGAAAATTAAATGAGATGATACATACCAAGTGCTAAGAACAGTGCCGGGCACACAGTAAGCACTAGGTAAGTGTTTTCTGTTATTATAGTTAACGCTAAAGTCTGAGGCCAGAGTTTGCAAATTGGTACACCATGAACCGAAGCCAGCTTGCAGACATGTTTTGCTTGGCTCACACAATGTGTTTTTTTTTATTGAATTACTTGCCAACTTTTAAAACTCAAGAGATTTCATATAAATATCTCTATTTCCAGATCCTCTGGAAAACTTGGAAGATCTGGTCACACCAGGCCCACATTCCTGCATGGGGTCTCTCAGCTAGAGTTGAGTCATGGCTGCTCCCTGTGGACAGGTCATGGGGTCTCTTGATCACCAGTCTCACTTGGCCAACTTGGCATCCATAGTACCTGCCTGGCCTTGGCAAATATTTGAATTGATGACTCTGTTCTAGCAATGTATAAATTTTGGACTCGAGACAGACTGCCTAAATTCAAATCCTGCCACTTACTTGCTGTGGGACCTTGGGCAGCTGTCTTAACATCTCGGATCCTCAGTTTTCTCATCTGTAAAATGGCCATAGTAGTGGTAGCTACTTCATAGGATAATAGAAAGTCAATGAACATAAAAGTCACGAGCTCAGTTCCTGGTACTTACTGACAGTTCAAAACAATTCGTGTAATGTTATTCTAACTCAGGCTACTTGGGTTTCAGAATCTGGATCTTTCCTCATCCCTGGTTCTCACAGGGTCTAGTAGTTTGCTCTGGGGCTAGGGGGAAGGTACAGAGCATGGCAGGTGGTGGTAGGAAAATAAGGCTGAATATTTTGGGAAACTAGGCCATAGCAGGTGTTACCAGGTGTTTTCCACAGACAGGGATCTGGGTCAGGTTTAATCCTGGTTTTTCCCAGAGCCAGGCCCAGCCTTGCTCACCCCTGCCAGGACTGGGGCCAGTCCTTCCCCCAATACCTACACATCCATCCTCTTGATCCTGCAGAGAAGGCCCTGGCCCTTAAGCTGTCACCCCAGCAACCTGCAAGTCCTACAGTTGGCCAGACTGTCCCGTTGGGAACAGGCTGGACCATGGGGTTGACCTCCCTCAGCTGCTCCCTCCCTCTGCAGTCTGTGAAGATGAAGAGAAGCCAACTCCCCGCCCCTAAATGACACCCCCAGGAGGAAGGGGGGTTCGGTCTATGGATTCTGGGACCCCAAATAGAAAATCAGAGGTCTAGGATAACCCTTAGAGACTTTACCTGTCATCATTCAAATACAGAGGCTAAGGCACAGAGAGGGCAGGGACTAACCCAAATCACCTAGTACTATGACCCTACCTCAGCTGCCTCTGATGTCCACCCCAACTGCCTCTGATGTCCACCCCAACAGAAGCACGTTCCCAAAAGCACCCCCCCATCCCCTTTCTTCTTCCTGTAATGAACAGTCCGGTGACCCTGGGTCCTAGTTCATTCTATATTCTTTATCTGCTGAGTGTCCTTGGCAGAGTGACTGCCCCACTCTGGGCCTCGGTTTCCACACTTGTCTAATTAGCAGGTTAGTCCGAGCCACCTCTGGTGTGTGTCTTGCTCTGATGTGCTTGGATCTGGGGTTCCTGATGACAAGAATCACAGTTCATCTGGGGCGGGTACTTGGCAGGCTACAGAGGGCGCACCCTCCATGATCTCAGAATTTCCCACTGGCCTGCGAGGGGAGGAGGCTGTCCAGGGTCACACAGCTGGCCATAGCAGGGAGGAGTCAGGACTCGTGTCTGTTGACTCCTCACCATAGGACTGACTCCCTCTATCCCACTTCTTGTTAGGCCACTTCTGGGACCGTTAGCTGGTATCCTCCTCCCACACCTGCAGCTTATCAGCTTGAGAATCGCTTATCAGCTTCCCTCCCCAGCGGCTTCCTCACGGGCATCACCTTTTCTCAGTTTTCCTGGGTGATACTAGCACCCTTTGTGCCTTCTGCAGAGCAGCCTCCTTCCTCGGGACGGGCCTGCCTTCAGTTGCATCCAGTTTATTCCCACCCCCACCCCCGTTGATAGAACCCCTGTCCGGCTCTGACTTGCCTTTGAACTTCTCATGAGGACCTAGTGACCGCTTCTGCCAGAAGGATCACTCTGCCCTATCGTTGCCTATGTGTCCCCGTTGGTGACTTGTTTACACCCTCCCCCATGGCCCGTTTATATCCCTGGAGTCCTGTTAACCCACCCACACCCATAAAAAGGGACTTGTTCAGTCCATTGGGACCTAGTTCGTTCCCCGTTTAAACTCCATCTTTCCCTTTCCTCTACCCTGTCTCCCTGGGGGAACCGGTTACTTCACCCCCACCCCGTGTGCCCCTTCCCTCCCTCACCATGGCGAAGCCCGAGAGCAGGGCGGACGTGCGGCTGGAGGCTTTGAGCTTGGCTCGGCTGAGGTAGAGGCGGCGCCAGCTGAGCGCCCGCAGCGAGTGCTGGCTGGCCCCCATGAGGTCGAGGTAGCCGCGGTGCACGAACTCCCGGTACGTGGCCGAGCCCGCGGGGCTCTCAGCCTCCGGGTTCAGCGGGGTCTGCTCGCCCGCGTCCCCCTCGGCGCCCTTCATCCTGGGGGGGGGGGGGGCGGCACCAGGAGGGCTGAGCGGTCACAGCGGGGCCGAGGCGCCTCGGAAGCCCCAGGAAGGCCGGCCCAAAGCGGGGGAAGGCCCCATCCCCCGGCGGGGCGAGCGGGGATGAGGGCAGTAGGAGCCCGGAAAGAGGCGACCCCGGCGAAGCAGGAAGAGCAGCGGCTGCGGGGAAGCCCCAGGGGCCGAAGCGGGAAAACAGAGGCCGCAACAGGAACTGGGGCAGAGGCGGAGCCGGGGCGGCCACATGACGGGGTGGAGCCGGGGGACGGAGCCCCCGCAGTCCCAGATCCGTGGGCAGAGATCCCGGGGGACCCCGCGAAACCACCGCACCAGGATTACCATGCAGGCGCCCGAGCCCCAGCCTGTGACTGGGAGTTCCGAGCTCCAGACCACTCCAAGGCACACCTGGACACTCCCAGGTCTAAGCAGTAAACTTGGGAAAGGTGAGCTCATTCACCTGTAGAAACGGCAGGGGCCCCTCAGATCGATCTAAACAGCCCCTAGGAGTGAGCCCTTCGGCTATCCCCACCATACCCCAGTTCCCCGACGCTGCAGACAGACACACGAACTCGGCGGCCCCGGCTGGAAGATTCTGAGTTTTATAGCAAACCGTATTGTACAAACCCGGGGCCCAGGGGCCCAGCCCGGCTGGGTCCCCCACTTGCCCCTCGCCGGGCTGCCTCCTCCCCCTCCCCCAAGCGGCCCCATCCTTGAGCCTTTCGCGACCCCCAGGTCCCCCCTCCCCTCCAGCCTTTGGTCCGCCCAGTCCCACCCCCCCACCCGCGCACCTCCCTGTTACCTGAGGTATGTGGATAGATCCCCCCTCCCCAACGTGGTACAACCCGGCTCCCCCAGGAGGCCCGGGCTGAGGGGCGGGACCTGGCCCCGACTCCGCCCTCTGGCTCCCGAAGCCCCTCCCCAGCACCGGAGGAGGGGCGGGGAGAGGTGGGCCAAGAGAGTCTGTTACAAAGTTCCCATGGCAACTAGAGGGGCCATTTCCAGCCTTAGCACTGGCATCGGGAGGTGTCCGTTGGCTGCTATTTCCATGGCAACCAGGAGTGGCAGTTCCCTGGGCAAATGGGATAGTTTCCATGACGATGAAAGAGTGGGTAGAGCCAAGCTGGAGGAGTCCCATCTTCCCCATCATTGGGCTGGCACCCCCCACCCCCAACTCGGGTCAAGAGGGGTGTAGCTGCTCAATACAGTAAAGCAAGAGAGAGCCTGGGGGTGGCGCAGTCCAAACTGGGTGCCCACTGGTCCAGTCTCAATCCCAGCTGGTCCTGTCCCCTCACACTCCGGCTCTCCCAGGTCCGAGGTTCCCCCGGTTCAAGTAACACTTCAGTACAGATGAATGTTCAAGTATTGTGCGGAGAGGCAGGCAGGGGGCTGGGGTACCCCTCACCACTCCCCTGGGCCACGAGCTGAACAGCGGTAGTCCCGTGGCCCCCACTCCTCGCAATAGCTGCCATTTTCAGTGACGTTCAAGGAGTCAGGGTCAGGAGGGGAAGGAACTGAAATCTGGGGAGGGGGTAAGGAGAGGGGTGACCCCCCTGAGGGGGTACAATTGCCCCCACACCTGCTGTTGCCCCCACCCCCCACTCAGCCCTGGCTTTCCCCTGGCTCCCTAAGTCCCCCTACCTGACACCAGGATCCCCAATTGCTCCTCTGGTTTCCCTTTTTGGCCCCCCCATCCCACCCCGCATTCCAAGACTTTGTTCCCTGAACCCTTGGTGGTCTGCTTTCTGCCCCCTCCCCCCGCCCATCCTCCACCTCCCCCAGCCCCTGGCTCCCAGTATCCTGTGTGCAGATACCCTTTTCCCATTCTCCCTCCCTCAAATTTGCACCTGAACCCCCCTCCCACCATCCCTTTGGCTCAGCACCCCCCAGAACCTCTGACCCATTCCCCCCAGGGGATGGACAATGAAGCAGGTGAAAGGGGGAGGAGATGGGAAGGACAGACCCCCAGAGATATCAGTGCAGGGGGAAGAGAAGGGGGAAGCTGGCTCAAGTTCCTGGGCAGGAATCCCAAGTCAGAAAACTCAGGAATCCCAAGTCACGAGGTGGGTAACCTGGCCTCCCAGCAAGGGGTGAAATGAAGGCCGAGGTCCAGGCTCCTGATGAGTCCAGGGAAGGGTGGGGGGGCGCCCAACTAGCTGTCCTTGAGAAGTAGCTTCTCCTCTGGGCAGCGGAAGGGGCCAGGGGGGCCAGCGGCTGCCAGCCGGGCACAAGCTTCAGGTGAGAGCTGGCGGCAGGAGCGCAGGTCTAGGCGGCGTAGACGCGGGCAGCGGCGGAACAGCGGGAGGCAGTGGTCTGTGAGGCGGTGGCAACCTGGGGGATGGGACAGCAAGAGTTGAGACCAGGTAGGTGAGTGGGGACCAACAGGGGAACCCGATGGACAGGGGACCATGCTTACCAGCAAGATTGAGGTGCACCAGGGTCTCGCGGAGTGGAGATGTGGGGGCTGTGAGGAGGTGGACACTGGGGTCCCCGACGTGGGCGCAGTGGCTCAGGTCCAGGGCGCTCAGCTGGGGTGCATGGCGCAGCAGGAGACGCAGGGAGGCATCTGTCAGCTCCAGGCCTGCCAGGCGCAGTTCTGCCACCCCCTGCAGCCGCCCCCGGCTCTCTGTTTGTCCTGGGCAGGCAGAAGATAGTCAGCACCCCTGGCCACTCCTGTCCCTGCACCCAGGTGTCCAGAAGAGCTGTCTCCATACCCTCACTCCTCACCAACCCCCAAACCTGCTTCCACCATAAGCAAGGTTCAACTAGCTGCACTCACACAAGGCTTGCTCTTCTCCCAAATACCCAAACAACTGACTGCAGCTCATCTGTGCATTGCTCACATCACCTCCTCAGTGAGGCCTGCCATGATTACTGTCTGAAACTATAACATTCCACACACTCCTACCCCTTCCCTGCATTTTTTTTTTTCATTTTTTCACCATCTGACATATTGTATACATTTTTTCCTACTAATCTTGCTCTCTTTCTAGGAGAATTCAGTTCCATTGAAGGCAGGAATTTTTGTCTGTGTTGTTCATTGCTCTAGCAACTGAGACACACTAGGTGCTCAATATATATTTATTCATTCATCCAACACATGACATTCCTTTTTTTTTTTTTTTTTTTTTTTTGTCGTTTTTTCGTGACCGGCACTCAGCCAGTGAGTGCACTGGTCATTCTTATATAGGATCCGAACCCGCGGCGGGAGTGTCGCCGCGCTCCCAGCGCAGCACTCTACCGAGTGCGCCACGGGCTCGGCCCGAACACATGACATTCCTAAAGGGCCTTCTCCCAGGCCCTTCTCCCGCTTCCCTCTCTTCCATGATTCGTAGTGAACAGTTGGACACTCCCCTGGTCACCACTCTGGGTCAACACCACTCTGGCCTGAACTCCTGCCCCAGCCTCCTCACTCATTCCAGTATCTCCTCTTCTTCCTAGCATCCACTGAGAGCCATTCTCAAACACAAACAGGACAACATCCCTCCTCTGCTAAAAGCTCTGAGGGCAACTCAAAGAAGTCCAGTCTTGGTAGAACATTCCAATTCCTATAAGGTCTCATACCTGTCTCTGCTCCTAATTCCTCTCCCTTACCCCCAAACACATAGGCCAAATTTCACAAGTGGCCCTGCCCAAGACACAGCCTGGCCAGTGTCCCTGGCTTTCAGGTCTGAGCTCAGAGGCCTCCTCTTCTCCCATCTCTGGGGAAGAGTTCACGCCCCTCATCTTTGCCCCCAAAGCACATGTCTGCCTTTGTTTTATAACACTGGCTGTCAAACTGGAGAGGCTTCAGAGTCCCCCGGAGAGCTGGTTAAAATGGCTTTGCTGGCCCCACCCCTGGAATTTAGGTGGGTTTAGGGTGGGGCCTCAGAGTTTACTTTTCTAATAAGCTCTCCAGGGATGTTGATGCTGCTGGTCCAGAGAGCATACTTTAAGAACCACAGCCTTGGGAGACAAGTTCTCTAATCATCATTCCTGTTTACTGATGAGAAAATTGAGGCTCAAATCATAAAGCAATCTGTCCAAGCTCAGATTATAAAGAAACAGAGCCAGGAAGCCCAGGACTGGTGACTCGAAGTCCACACTCTTACCACAATGCTGTCTCCTGCCAGGCACCAGCCTAGCCCTGAGATAAACTAGATCAGATGTCACAAACTCATGAAACCAGACTCCAAAAGTGGAATCTGTATAGTGCTAAAAATTTTCTTAAATTAATGACTAACAACACAAAAAGGACTTTTTTTTTTTTGGTGGCTGGCAGGTACAGGGATCAAACTCTGGACCTTGGTGTTATTAGCACCATGCTCTAACTAATTGGGCTAACTGGCTGGCCCCAAAAATAGCATTTTAAGAAAGAAATTCAGATACTGAGCTTTGCTTTGAAGAACTGTTAAGATCTAGCATCACTGGGGACCCCCTCTCCACCTGACAGTGATGGGCTGGAGCTGGGCTGCTAGAGGCCACCCCCTAATGTCCTGCACCAGAGCATCACTCTTCTTGTCTGCCAGGCCACCTCTGCAGATGCTCGACTTTGCAAGCCCTGGATTCTACTCCTCCTCCTGTCTTTGAGGAGCTAAGAGCCTGGAGAGGGGATACATTTACAGATGCCTCCAACCTTAGGCCACAGTTAAAGGCCATTAGAGGAAAGGAGAGAAAAGAGAGGTCACTTCTGGTTTGGGTGGGGGAAGTAGTCATCTGCCAGGATTTCACTGAGGTGGTAGCATTTAAGCTGGGCCTCCCAGGGTTTGAACATGGAGCGAGGTGACAGAAGAATACAACAGGCAGAGGGCAAAAGTGAGGAAGTAGAAGGACTTCCAGTTCTGCTCCAGGAATGCTGCACAAAGCCAGGGAGCCAGGAAAGGAGAAGTGGGTGCACAGTCCTGACACACACAGCAGCCCTGAGGGCCTGGAAGGCTCATCTTGGGGAGCTCCTGAGGAAGGACTTGAACTGAAATGAATTAAGGCAGGAGGAGGTGGGGTGGGTCTGTCAGATAGCCAGCACTGTTTCACCTTGTGGAATGCAGCCCACCCCCAAATCTTTCCAATTCAGTCCAGTTCCAGTAAGAATGGGCAGCAGGTGAGGGCACTGGCCTGGCTCTGCCTGTGTGACTTGTGGCAGTCACTCAACCCCTCTGGGCTTCTAGTGCCTTGTCCAGAAAATGCTTCTCTAGTCCCCCCTTCCAGGGTTGCTATGAAAGGGGTTAGGTGGGAAGAAGGGAGCCAGGAAAGGAAGCTGTGGAAGAACTTTGCAATTATTCTCTTATTTAAGGTCCCAGCAAATCTTTTGGAATCTTCCCTCAAACTAGACCTCCCTTTTATCCCGACTGTTTGCTCATTCAATTTATTCATTCAACAAGTATTTACTGAGCACACCACTGAGTAAGCAGCCAGCCCTTGCCATCACAGAGCTTAAGAACCCACTGAGAGGAACAGAGCTGAAATCACTTCTCTGCTGCACAGTGATGTGCTGGGAGGGGACTGCTTTCACAGATAAGAGGGACTCTGAGCTCAGTGGGGGGAGGATCAGGGAGGGCTCCTAGGTGGAAGTGGCATTTGTGCTGAGGCCTGAAGGATGTCTAGGTGTTAATCAGATGGAGGAGGATAGAGCCTAAGAGGCAAAGAGGAGTAAAGGACCTGGGTTGCAAGGAACTTGATGATGAGGCTGAGGTGGCCAAAATGCAGGGACAGCCTAGGTCAGTGGGAGCCAGACCATGCCGGGACTTGGAGACTGTGGTAAAATATTGGTCTTTATCCAAAAAGCACCAGGGAGCAATGAGAGTTTAGAGCACAGGAGTGACATGGACAGATATGCCCTTCTGGATGGTTCCCCTGGCCCCAGTGTGGAGAATAGACTGCTAAAGGCCAGAGAGGATGCTGTGAGTGTCCCATCTCCTGGATTTATGAGAAGCTCCAGTGCCCCTACCTCCCACCTCCATATGACCCCTCTGCTCCCAGCAACTCCCTCCACCCTATGGGCCTCCTGCCTCAGCAAACTGCTAATCGTGCCTCACACTTCCTGGGAAAACCCTGTCCCTTTCAGGACTCAGTTCAAAGCACACAGCAGGTGAGTGAATGAACGATCGCCAAGCCAGGTCTTCCTGCTCAATCTCATGTGTTCTTTCCTTTTCTCAGATACTTTAACCTACTGGCCAGCCGCCAAAAACAAAACAAAACAAAACAAAACAATAAAAAACCTTTAACAAGACCCAGCATGAGTCAGAAGAGACCTTAGAGGCCTCGTACCCTCACCTTGGCCAACCCATTCTACAGATGTAAAACAGGGGCCGCACCTGGTTTGGTGTCTGGTGGAGGCAGGAGCAGCTCGCGGAGCTGGGAGTCTTTAACATCCTCTATCCAGCGGAGGTCCAGGAGCCGCAGGGCTGGCAGTGGGGCTGAGCCCAGGGCAGAGACAGACAGCCAGGAGCAGCCGGAAAGCACCAGCTCCTGCAGGCCTGGGAGTGGTGGGGATGGGTCAGGAAGCAAGTGCTGCAGGCCTGTCCCCGTCCCTCCCCTGTCCTGCCTCACCACCCCACCCTACCTTGTAGTCGGTTGAGAAGCCACATGAGCTGCTTCTTGGAGACACCTGTCCAGCTGAGGTCCAGGGCACGGGGCTGGCGGCGAACCACACCGCTGAGCATGGGCGGGGTCAGAGACTTCCGCCGGCTCAGGTCCATTCGAGGCCACAGACGCTTGTCATAGCACCTGTCAGCCACAAGGGGGAGACAGAGACCTCAGTCCTCAGCTCCCAGGGAGCCCACAATCCCCACACTCTCTCCAGGCCCACACAGCCGGTGGCAAGAAGCTCCTGGCCCCAGGCCAAGAGCTTTGGGACCCCACTCCATCACTAACTGGATGCGAAATCCTGGGCAAGTCCACTTCTCTCCCTGAGCCTCAGAGGCCTCACTTACCAAAAGAAAGCAATGACCCAGACTCTGCCTGCCCCACAGGGCTGCTATAAGATCAAATAAGGTAATTACAGTCCATGGGCCTTAAAGCTTATAAAGCATTATGCAAAATACAAACTCAAACACTTCACGCACCATCTAATGCAACGTCAAAGGGACTGGTGTTATCACTAGTCCCCACCTCCTTTGGGCTTCTTGATTCCTCCCTGGCAAAGCCAGTGGCTCATGGATAAATCTTATTGCCTCTACTAATCTCTGCCCCTGATCCACATCTGCCCCATCTTGATGCCAGCTGCCCAAAGCTGGACTGACAGCCCTGATATTTTCTCTTTCTTTGATTATTGTGTTTCTCCAACTAAAATGTAAGCTCCATAAAGGCAGATTGGCCTTTTTTCACTTCTGTATCCTAGTCTTCAATGCACTGTTGCGTGCAAAGTAGGTTATTTGTTGCACGTTTGTTGAATGAATGAATCAAGCCAGTGTGAACTACTTACAGCTCACATGGAGCACTCCTCCCCACACTCATCTATTCACTCAATGTTTACGGAAGGCCCGGTAGGTTCCAGGTATTGAAGCTACAAGATGAATGAGGCCTGAACAAAGTTAAACAGGTTTCCTGACCCCAGCACTCCAAGAGCCTTGACTAGTCCAACATGCAGTGAACTGGAGAAGGGCTTCCCAAACTCACTTCACCAAGGAACCCTTCCCCATCTCTTCCAAGGTTATCTATTAACATTTTGTAGTACACTAAAGTTCCTCTGGGCTGTTTGGGAACTCTCTTCTAGTTCAGCTGTGTCAGGACATTCCCACTGGACTAGATGGACTGTGTCAGACGCAACAGGGACAGGGCAGGGCCCACGAAGCTCGTCTTTCCCTTCAAGAAGTTCTGGGCTGGAGCAGTGTCCCAAACTCCCGTCATCAACTGTCCACTTGTCTGCAGACCATGAATTCACCTTTAAATCATCCCCTCTTTGCACTGAAAATCAGTATTGTTTCACATAAATATGTTAACCTTAAAAATAAATTACAATACTCTAACAAGCATGAGAAATTAAATAAATAAATAACAATAAAAACAGACCAGGGTTATTTTGAATTCTAGTGAATTCTAGGGCTATTGCTGTGGCTTTAGGCTACCACTAAAGGCTACTTCTGTTAAACAGGGAGATAATCAAGTGTTAGAGAAGTATTAAAGGTAAAACAGCACCCAACGGAGACTTCCTTTTCAAAACTAACAGAAGAATTAAGCCATGTTTTTAATAAGCCGGGGATACTCCAGAGCCCCAGGTGACATTTTAGGAAATGCTGGAAGCACAGACACCAAGAAGGCTTCCATTTGAACAACTCCACTCCTCTGCTACCCAAACTCTTGTTCTCTCCTTACCCCACCTCCGCCTTTTGGCATTATAACCTCTTCCTCTCCGGATACCTTCCACTCAATTAACTTTTGCAAATCTTTCCAATTCTAAAAGGGAAAAGGAAAAAACCAACCCAGCTTCTGCCCCTAGGTCCAACCCCTTTTCTCTTTCCACACACAGTGAAATCCTGCTCCATCCAAAACCTCTCTCTGCCTACTCTGACCTATCCTTGAATCCCAGCTCAACTGCTACCACTTCCTTGAAGCCCTCCTGGATTGTCCACAGCTGGAAGGGAACCCCTCTCCTTGAGGGCCCCCACAGGCCCTGATTATGTTTCTGTATCATATTCCATGAGAGCCAGGCCAAACCACCCACCTGCCTACAGACACACAATGCTGTCTGGTGCCAACATGTTTGGGCACATGCTGTGCCTCTTCCAGAAATGCCAACCAACCCAGATCCTGCAAGGCTCAGCTCCAGTTCCTTCTCTTCCCGGAAGTCTCCCTGACCCTTTCTTGGCTGGAGCTCATCAGTCCTGTTACCGTTGTATGAGGACATGGGGGTTAAACCTCAGTGGCAGCCAACAGTCACTGAGAACCTCTGTTATCAAGTGACCAGCTTCCACTGGGCCCAGAGCAGGCAGATGACAGGGTTCTTGCTACACGATCAGGGGAGACACAGTCTGAGGTGCTAAGCGACACAATAAGAGTCAATTCAAGGACGGGGATGGGGAGCCTCATGGAGAAACAATGTCTGAACCAAGACTTTGAGGGAAGAAGTGGCTATTTCAGAGAGGGGAGGGGAGGGGAGGAAGAGGGTGTGTTCTGGGTGGGGAAGAATCGGTGTCTAGGCCCAGGAGCAAGACAAAACGGAGAGTTCTGGGAACCTCAGGGAGCAGGAACTATGGGCAGTTCATCATCTCATCGTGATGATGAGAATGATAATGATGATAATGATGACAATGACAGCACTGATAACTAGTGTTCCTCCAGGGTTCACAATGTACCAGGTATTGTACAATGCGTTAAGCATTTAACCTCAGAACAGCCTGAGGAGGTAAATACAACTATTATCATCTTTTTACTGTTAAGGAAAATGAGGCCCAGAGAGGTTAAGAAACTCGTTCAAGGGCCCACAGCTACTAAGTGCTAGCAGAACCAAGCTGTCTGGGTGGCCAGCCTGAGCTCTGAGTGCGGAAGAGGCAGGGGTGGGGCTGCAGGGAGGCTGTGGTAGAGACGCCAAAGGAAGAAGGGCTAGGATGCCAGGCCACGGACTGCTGTGGCCACAGAGCCCAGAGGTGAAGTATGTCAGCTGGGGGGATCTAAACTCCAGCTCTGCCACCTCCAGGCTTTGGGCAACCGTAGGCATGTCACTTGCCTTCTCGGGGCCTCCATTTCCTGAACCATAAAAGGTGAAGGATGGCACTTACTTCCAAGGTTTGCTGTGACAATAGAGGGAGATAACACAGGGGATGTGTTTAGTGCAGTCACAGGGGCCCAGTTCATGCCCAAATGACAAAACAGGACTGCGGGATTTCATTGTGAGCACACCAGGACAACAACAGATGGGTTCTAAGTTAGGGAATGACACTGAGGCAAGAGGTAGGAAAAACTCTTAAGAGCCAAGGCATGCCGTCGTCTCAGAGAGGCAGGGCTTCATGTCCAAGTTTCCTAGCCCATTCACTTTCTCCTTGACTCCAGCCACCCTCATGCCTGAGTCAGCACATTACTAAGCCCACTGGCGAAACCCTAAATTCTAATCTTAAACCTAGCTCTTGCAGGAGCCCCTCGGGACAGGGTGCTGGGCCAAACTGCTCCCTGCAAGCTCACAGTCTCTGGGGCTCCAACCACAGCCACTTCTTCCTTCTCAGAGCTCTCTGGGCTCCCTGAAGCCACCACCGTCCTATAGTCTGTCCATCTGCAGGCCTTGACTCCCAACCCCAGCTGGCCTTGACCCTGCATTCCAGTCCCTTCCTTGCTGCCCTCTCTGCACATGTCCTTGAAAGCCCCAGGCCTCTTCCGGCAACTCAACAACTCCTCCATACCTTCCCTGCCCACCCTCTTTCCCCTTGCTCTTGGAAGAGCACTTCGCCTCCCAGTTCCAAGAGATGAACGCCACCAGACAGGAAAGCCTGCAACTTCCTGCTCTCTCACCTACAAATTTCTCCAGCTCCACCCTCTACTACCTCTTTCCACACTCCATCCTGATTTCCTCACTTTCATTCATTCATTCAGCAAATATTTTTTCAGTACCTATTGCATGGTAGGCCATCCTAGAAACTAGGGACACAGCAGGAACAGACAGATCAAGTCCCCACCTTCGAGTTGACGTCACTGACACTATGCAATCTGACTTTGGTCCCCCATGACCCACTCCATGGAGCACAGCCAAGGATACCAAGGCCTCCTTGTAGCAAAATTCAACTGCTACTTCTCGGTCCTTCCTCTCCCGTGACCTCTTGCCAACACCCACCAAGGCTTATCACTCATTCCTCCCTCAGTCTCTCTCCTCTTTGGGGCACACCTCTGTCCTTGATTTCCTCCAATTTCTCTGCTGCTTTCTCTAACTCTGAAATACTGACATTCTACCTTCCACATCGTTGAAGCTACCTGAATGTCAAAAACTCCCAAGCTTCTATCTTTGTCTAGAGCTTCCGACCGGCAGGTCCAGTTGCTGTCCTGCCAGCTCCAGCTGGCTGGCCCACAGACCTTGCAGACCAACCCTGTCAAATCTGAGCTCTGCACTTTCTCCCAAACCTGCTCCTCCTCCATTATTCCTGAGCTTGGGGAATAGAGCTGTTGCCCATCCAGAGTCCTGCACCACAAATTCAGTTGGGTGAGAGTTGTCCTGCTGCCCCCAAAGCAAATTAGCCACCAGGTCCAAGACATTTCACTTCTTAAAGTTCTCAACCTGAATCCCTCCCCACTGCCCCTGCCTCTGTGCCCAGACCTGGCACAGCCTCCTGAGAGGTCCCACCGTGTCCCCCACAGGCCCTGGCTCTGCTCTGCCCTCATCCTTCTCATCGAAGCCACCATTTTATTGAGTGTTTAGTAACTTTCAGGCACGATGCTAAGTGCTTTGCAGAAACCACCTCACTGAACCTCCATAAGGTGAGCTTTAATATGAGCCCCAGACTACAGATGAGAAAACTATGGCCTTGAGGTGTAGCTGTCCACCCATGGCCACATGGCCAGGAAGTGCTGGAGTCACACTGGAGGAAACCCATGGGTCAGACTCCAGGGCCCAAGCTGGAAACCACTGTGCAATCCAGCTTGCTGCTCTGTCCACTTCCGGTCAGATGTCTCTCCTTGAAGCAGAAATCAGGGTCTTTTCAGTTCTGGATCCCATGTGCCAAAGGCTGGCCTTGAAGGGGACTCAGCAAACATTTCTTCAATTAATACATGAGGCAGGGGTGGTAATTCCCAGCAACTTCTGCAACTATCTGCTTCTATGTTACCAGTTGACTGGGAATTCTTCAAGGGGCACAGATCTATGTTCTGAGAACTACAAGTCCTTGCTTTTGGTAAACATCTGTAACTGTGTGAGTAATAGTAATAATAATTTCAGTTAAGGCATTAACTATAGTTCCTATTTCCTAGGTACTGAGTTCAATTCTTTATGCATATTAGCTCACAAAAACACTATAAAGAAAGAGCTTTTATTATCCTGGTTTTCTTAGATGAAGTAACCAAGGCACAGTGAAGTTATGTAAATGGCCCAACTGCATACAGCTCCTTAGGGGAGAATAATGTTCGGTGGCAGGCCATTTGCCTGCAGAGACCAGAAGGCCTGTACTAGCACCCCAGACCTTGGCTGAAGGGAGAGGACAGGAGTTGCAGTTCAGCTGCTAACGTGCACTGCGACTTCAGGTGTCCCTCATTCTCTCATGGGGCAACTACTACAAGGAATAAATCAGCTAACATTGTGAAGTGCCCTACCGGAGGTCCACAGCGAGTACCTGGGAAAGAGCCTGAATTTACTCATTTATAAAACATTTCTTGAGCACCTACACTATCCCTTGTCACATGCTGGGGACATAAATATCTGACAGACAGTATCTGCCCCCTCCCAGCAACTGACAGGAACAGAAAAAAGAGTCAATGAATGAAGGCTTGTCAACACGGAGAGGGCCTCTGTGTGCTCTCTGAGGGGAACAGAGTGCTGTGGAGTTTGATGGAGAGAATTCTGCTGGGGCCGGGATCAGAGAGGCAGACAAGAGGCTGGGGAGGGTGACCGGCATTTCTTAACGAGTGAGGTTCAGGAGCTGGGGGGTGGGAGTAGAGGAAGGAGAGTGGACAGAGGGTGTCGCTGTGGCTCCAGGTGAGGAAGCTCTGAGCTGAACCAGGAGGTCCAAGGGGCCAGCAAGGGGCATTCCATACATAAACGGGACCAATAATCAGACTGCCCCCAGAAAAGGGAGCATGGAAAGTAAGTGAGATCATGCATTACAGCACTTAGTACTATGCTTGGCACACACTAAACAATAAATAATAGCTATCATTAAGAGGAAAGACTCTGGAGCCAGAGGGCCCAGGTTCAAATTCCTGGTTCTATTCCTTCCTCTCCAAATGACCTAGGGCCTCAGCTTCATCTCAGCTGCCCCACAAAGCTGGCTGCGAGGATTAGATGAGCTCACAAAGGGAACGCACACTGCGCACAGTGAATATGGCAGTGTCACACTATAACAATACATACACGCTACAGAAGTATTATCTACACAAAAGCAAGGCCCAGAGAGGATCAGAGACCTAGTATAAGTCACAAAGCAAGTGAGAAGCACGCTGGCAATGGAACTCAGGCCTCTCTAGGCCACTCACCAGCGGCTCCAAGTTCGGCAGACTCGCATGCAGATACACAGCTCTCGGGGCCCGAGGTGCTGGAAGACACGAAGCCAGGCGGCCCGGGGCAGAGGGTGGTCGGATCCAGCAGCTAAAGGCAGCGTATCAGGCTCAGGGCTTCGAGGTGGGGGCCGTACCACATGCCTCTCCAACTGTGGAGGCCGGGGTGGTGGGGCGGGGCCCAAGGGCCAGCTGAGCAGAGGCGCCCCACTGCCAGGGCGCACAGCCCGCCGTCCCCCACGGTTCTCTTTCTCGCCAGAGCTGCCCCGGGCTGGTCTTCGCCCATTCCGGGCCTCGCCAGGGGCCTCATCCTCACTAAGCGATGTGCCTGATGAGTCGGAGTCAGAGTCCGAATCAGAGGAGGAAGAGGAGGTATCAGGCACCCGCTCCAGCAGCTGGCACATCCGCTTGAAACGCTCTAGCTTCTCCCTCTGTGGTGATGGGGATGGCACCGCCGGACCCTCAGCAGAGGCCAAAGTCGGCTTTGGTTTCTGCAGGAAGACAGGTGAGGCTGTTCTAGGGCCTGAAACACATGTTCTCCCCCTAACCCCCCACCACCACCCATGAGGAGTCACCAGGGGATGTACAGCCCAAGGGACAGTCCTGAGTTCCAGCAGTGGCACTGCTGCTAAACAATGTGAGACCTTGGACAAGTCAAGGTCTCTGTACTTCATTTTCCCCATCTGTAACACGAAGGTGCTAATTCAAAGAATTAAAAGCCTGTGGGTGTCGATGGCTTATAAACTTCCAAATGCAGTAAGGTATGGAGAACACTAGAGACCTGGTTTTGAGTACTGGCTAGCTTATCAACTCTGTATGACCTCGGCAAGCCCCTGCTTTATCATATATGACATGGGACACCTGGACTAGACAATTCTGAGCATCTACTCAACAATGTGAGAGTAACAGGGACCACCTGGCCCCGTGCGGAGCACCCCATGGTCACTGACTCACAGTGCTCTAATGCAGTGGCGATTTGGGCTACTCTTTTTAGACACAAGGAAAGTGAGGCTCAAAGAGATTAAATGACTTGCCCAAGGCAACAAACTGACAAATGGCAGAGGCAAGATTTGAACACAATGAGGCAGACCCTGCCTTTAATGTGTCAGTGCGAAGTAATATCTGAGTTCTAGCTTTGCTGTGAGACTTTCAGCTAATCTTTGAACTTCTTGGGCCTCATCTCCCTTGAATTTAGGTAAATTTTATAGTTAACAAGTCTCATTTACTTTCATTACGTCATTAGATTTATACAGTTCTGTGGAATAGATGGGTAAGGTGGGCAGCATCATCTCCATTTCACGGATGGGAAAACTGAGGCTCAGAGCAGCTGACAAGTTGCCAAGATCATTCAAAGAGTAAGCAGTTGGGCAGAAATGTGAACTCAGTTCTTTCCCCTTTAAGGCTCGGAAAGATGAGGTGAATGGACCAGATAATACCTTAAGGGCTCTTGAGAACTCAGGGGCTCCTGTGGCCTGGACCCAACCCACCCTCCCACCCAACTCTTCCCAGGGGCCCAGACCCCCATTATGGCCAGTGGGGCTGGGGCAGGACAAAGCCAGCAGGAAGATAAAGAGCTGTGTCTGTAGGGTGGAGGGTGGGGCAAGGAAAGGTAGGAGGGGGAGGGAGGAGGTCCCCGGCACACCTCCCAGTTCTCGGGAGGGAGCCCAGGGTGGCAGGACGAGAAAGCCTGGCTTGGATTCAGAACCCTGGGGGGCAGAAGGCCGGGGCCGCCTGGGTCCGATCCTCGGAGGAGGCAGGCATCTCCACCCACCTTCTTCAGGTGCCTCTCTCGGCCTCCTTTCACCTACCAGAGCAATAGGCAGATATGGGGGAGGGAAGAGACCCCATTAGGCCCTCAATGACCACAAAACTTAAGGCCCACACCCTTCTGTTAGACTACAAGTCCCAGAAGCCCCCATCTCAGGGAAGAGTCTGAGCATGCTCACCTTGCAACCAGTGTCTTGGCTCACTGAGCATGCTCTCATCTCCTCTTTCTTTCCCCTCAGGCCCTTTCCAACCCCTCCCTCCTCCTCCTCCATAGCAGTTCATTTGAGCATGCTCTCTCCTTCCTCCCAAACCACCCAGGTTTCTCAAATCTTCCCAGCCAGTGCCAATTTCCCCCCTCACCTGTACCTCTCCTCCACACTGAGTATGCCCCATCCCTCCCAACTCCTGACCCACATCTTCCAACAACCCCTGGACAAACCCACTGAAGCATAGCCTCCCAGACCCCCTCCCCCAATAATGGCCAACACTACAGCTCCCAGAATCCCTTACGCTTGACCTAGTGAGCATGCTCCATGGCTCACCTTTTTCCTTGGGGTGGGGGGCTCATTCCCTGCCTCCCTCTCCTTTCGTTTGGGGGGCCCAGACACGTCCTCTGGGGGGGGGCCAGGAGGTAGGGGGCCCTTGCGCCTTGGAGGGGGTGGTGGAAGTGGCGGCTCCTCTGTCAGCTTCCATCCACTCCCCAGGCTGGCGCCCTCCTCACCATTGTCAGCCCTGCGGCGGCCTGGCCCCTCACCTGAATCCTGGAGAGATGGAAGCTGGGAGTGAGGTGCTGCACAGCTCCCCAGCTCACCACCTATCCAGCCCCCAGTCCAGCCCCTGCCCCTACCTTGTTGGTGCGGCCTTCCTGGGTGCAGCGAGGGCACTCCCAACAGTTGGGGATCTCTGCATTGATGACACCCTCAGCCTTCCCCATCTGTAGGCAAGAGGGCAGGGAGTGGATGTAGGATGCTAGCAAACCCAGCAGCAGTGTGCCCCACCTCCTTGCTCCCTGACAATCGGCCCCATCCCAGATCCCAGGGTCCCCAAGACTATCACCTTCAGGCAGCCAGGGTGGACGATCTCGTTGCAGATTGTACACTCCATGAGGCTCAAACCAAATTTCTCTTCCTCTCCCTCCACTGTGTCCTCCTTCCCAGCCTCCCCACACAAGAGGCACACAGCTGTGTGTGGGAGCACGGGCTGTTGGGGAAGAGGGGTATCAGGTACCCCGGAAGCCAGCAACAGGGGAAAGACCCTTCTCCTTCTGGGGACCCTGGCCAGTTGTTGGATAAGGTTCAGAACCCATGTGGCAAGCTAAGTCAAATCCTGTATCTTTTCCTTTTTGGCAGTATGACCTCGAGCAACTGATCTGACCTCCTTGAATCTCTGTTTTGCATCTATAAAACGGGGCTAAGAATCTTTCCCCTGCAGGACTGTTGTAAGAATGAGATGATGGAGGAGGCGCATTCGATACAAAGTTGTATTCACTGTTGTGATTGTCATAACTGAATCCAGGGCCAGTGTGACCCTGAAAGTACAGCTGGCTTTGGGGAGGGAGACCACAGGCATATATCGTAATAATACTCAGAGAGGCTGAAGATATGGCAGCAGTTTGGGGTGATTCTGAGGCTGCTCAATTGGGCAGCCCAAGGGTTGCTCTGGATCCCGTAATGAACCCGATTTGGGCAAGACCCCAGGGAACACTAAAGGCAGCCGGCTAGTCTTGGAGAAAACGGTAGCAGCCTTCAGACAGTGTGACTTAGGGGAGGATAATGGCCATACTGAATCCTACTGGGGATGCTGAGGGTTGTGAGAAGCATCAAGGAAGAAGCAGGTAGGGGAAAATGGCACAGAAGAGCAAGGCAAGGGGTTGGGGGACGAAGGAAGAGAAGAGAGGGGCTGTGGGGTGAGGAAACTAACCAGGAAAGAGCAGCTGGAGGAAGAGGGAGGTGGTGGTGTGGGGAGGGGGATGCAGGATGCAGCTGCTGGGGAAGGGGCTGCTCTCTGGAGCCCAGGGAAGCTCAAAGGATGAGGAAGGCAGGGAGGAAATCCCCATTTCCCCCACACCTACTGTGTGCTAGGCCTCTGGTGGGCACGTTCACACCCCTGCTATTGTTTAATCTTTACAACTCAGCAAAGGAAACATTTTACAGAGAAGGCACCTGAGGTTCAAAGTGATTTGCTCAAGGTCACACAAAGGGTGAGCCTGGCCTCAAATCCAATGGATGGATGATGAGGAAGAGGCCAGAGAAGAGCAAGCCTGTTCACAGGGGCCAGCTGTGGGAATAGGCCACTTATGCACAGATACCTCCGGGGAGTGGTACCGCAGGGGCTGAGCTCTCCGTGGGTCTGTGCTGAGAGCTAGGAAAAGCGTGAAGGTAGGGACTGGGTCAGATTCTTCTGTGCTCCCTAACACTGCTCCCAGCTTGGAACTAAGAAAATAGACATTTAAACAAACCAGGGAACAGATGAAGGAAATGAATGAGCGAACAAACGGCAACTCTATAGTACACTCTGGGAAGCAGCCACCCCAGAAAAGAGCTTGGGCCAGCCGGGGAGGGGTGCCCAGAGCTCCAAGGGGACTCCAAACGCGGGGGCAGAACTCACGGCAGTGCACTGCCGGAGCAGGCACGACTGCTTCATGCGCCCAGGCCCCCCGAACTTCTTCATGTCTCGGCAGAAGTGGCAGTCCCCGCACTCAGTTCGCACACAGGCCCGGCAGCGGCGGCAGCGGGTTCGGCGTCGGCGCGCTCCGGCCCCCGGCCCCCGGCTGCTCGACGACATTGGGGGCGTCAGCAACGCCGAGGGCTGTGGGTGAATGGTAGCAGGGTCAGACGGGCCTGGGAGACTCCTGGCAGCAGCTCTCCCCACCCCTAGGCAGCCAGAGCTTGCCCTCCTACCCACGGGGACAAAGAGGTCACCCCCTCCTGTGTGAGTCTCAGGGGGAAGGCACTCCTTCTACTCAAGGCCTTTCCCTCCCTGCAGCAGCTCGTCTGGCTCCTGGGAGCCATGAGAACTGGCTTCCTGACATTACTCCTCCTCTACCACTTCCTCAGTGCCCCTTCCTGAGCCCAGGGAGGAGGAAGGGATACTGAGTCCTCTCCTCTGACGTCACCACACCAAAGCTCCTTTCAAAGGCCAGGGGCTCCTCATCTGTGGTGTTATTTCAGAAAGGTCCCAGCTCTCCTTGTTTTCCAAATATAGAACACCCCAGGATTTTCCCAACTTAAAATTCCCCAGATTTATCTCCAAGGCACCCCCAGATTCCATGGTGGAAGCTCCAGACTTTTCTTTCTCCTTCTCATAAGCCCCAGCCATCCAATCTCTCTTGCTCCCAAACCTGAATATCTTCCCTAGATCCAATGGGATCCTTACTCCCCCATCCCTAATGATCCACTCTGCCCCCCAACTTCCGGGGCTCTGACACCCCCCTGAGATGTTTCTTCAGAGTGTCTTCTCAGCCTAAGATCTCAGCTCCTGTGTTCCCCTCAGAGCTCCTTCTGCTCCATGCCATACTCCTGGATCCCTCGGGTCAACCTAGGCAATCTCCCAGATTCCCTGGGATTCTAGAATCCAGCCTGACATCTCCACAAAACTCAGGATAGGCTCGGTCTTAGATTCCCCCCAGCTTCCCAGGCTGCTTTCCATCCCTAATTGTCTGGAATCCCTCGGGTTCCCCTTCCCATGGAAACTAGATCCTCCAAGATCCCATACAGACTCAGCACGCCTGGAAGGTCTCTTCCCAGTGAAGAGTCTTACCCCAGCTTCCCCCTTTTCAGGGACTTCCAGACCCATCCATGAGGGTAAGGGGCCCTCCAGCGCTCCAGGGGAGGGGCCTGGAGGGCGGCGACTGCAGGCGGGGGTGGGGGGTCTGCAAGGGGAAGCAGGGTCTAGGAAGGAAGGCCAGTTCCCCAGGGTTGAGAGACACTAGGAAGGAGGACTGGAAATGAGGAGTTTGGAGCAAAGAGAGGGTGAGGCTGGGGGCGGGGAAGGTAGAGAGAGGCCGGGCTGAGGATGAATGGGAGTGGGAGCTGCCCGGGTCTGGGGATGAGGAGGAGCCGCACGAACCCACCTCACACGTGTCCCGGGAGCCATCTCTCCCTTCTCGGCAGCTCCCGGCGGGTCGGCGGCCATCGGCGGCGGGGGGGCCGGGCGGCGCGGGGCGCGGAACGCTCAGAACGCCGGGGTCCACGGCCCCCCGAGGGCGCTCGGCCCCTCCCTCCGGCGGAGGCCGGGACGGCGGCGAGTGGAGATGGGGGGCGCCGGGGGCGAGGCCCTCCCACGGGCTACGGCGCGGCCCTTCCAGGGGGAGGTCCTGCTCCGGGGGGCTCAGTCCCTCAGCCCCCCCAGGCCAACGGGGGGTCCTCGGGCGCAGGGTGCTCAGCTTCTGCCCGGGCCCCACTCAGTCCCGGGTCCGAGTCACAGCTCCCCTCCTCCCGCCCCGCCTCTCCCCAGCGCCCCCGGCCCTTTAACTGGCCCCTTCCCAGCCCCCACTGCCCAGGGGTCCAGGGCCAGGCCTGGGCCCCCCACCGTATCCGGGGTTCAAGCCCCGCCCACCGCCGGTTCCCGGGGAGGGGGGGGTCCCTGCAACCTGCCCCCCTCCCCTGGGCCCGCCCCTGGACTGCGGCCCCCGGCCCTACCGATACGGGGCGAGGGGAGGGGGGCGAAGGAAGCTGCTCCGGCCCCGCCCCCCAGCCCGCGCGCGCCCCCTCCCTCTCCCCCTCCCCCCCCGCGCGACCCTCGGGAGATAGGGATTTAAATAAAATTTGAATAAATCCCCCTCCTCAAGCGGGAGAATGGAAGGAAAGGATGGAGGGGGACAGGGAAGGGGGGAGGGGCAGTTGTGGGGGTCTCAGCCCCCCTGGTCCCCCGGCCCCGCTCTGCTTCGGCCCGGGGCCCTGACCGCCTCTCTCATCCCTCCTCAGCTCCTTCCTCCTTCCTCCTCTCTTTCCCCTCCCCTCCCTCCTCCTTCCCTCCTCCTCCTCTTTACTCCCTCCTTCTCCCAGAGGAACCCCGCCCCCTACTCCCTCCTTCCTCCACCACCTCCACTTTCCAGGACAAACGGGCGCGGGGTACGACGGAAGTTGTAGTCCCGCAGCCACCGATGATACCGTGGGAACAACGGGACACTGGGGCCAGCGCGGACTACAAGCAATATGGCGGAGGGCGTGCCAATCCGGGAGCCGAGGATGCCGGGAGTTATAGTCTGTTTGCCCCGAAGCTCCCCGTTGCAGAACACAGAGAAGGAGCGGGAACGATGACTACAAACAAGATGGCCTTCTCCCCAGACTCGACCTCCTTCCCAGGCATTCACACGCCCTCCTGTCCACAACCCTCCGCGTGTGTGGTACCTGACGGGAGTCGCAGTCCATCTGCTGCCTTCCCGCTGCCATTTCTACTCGTCAGGAACAATGGAAAGGTGAAAAGGAACGAGGACTACAAGCAAGATGGCGGAAGAGGGGCGTACACCTGACTAGAAGTCGATCTTTTGAGGTGCGATGGGAAAAGTAGTTTTCTAGCCTTCTAGAGTTCCTTAAGAATGGCGGACCCAGGAGGATAAGGAGACTACCGAAAAGATGGCAGGCTGCCTAGCCTCACCCCGCCGCCTCATTCTCCCACCTCGGGCACCTCGCCCGCCTGAACTCTAAAGCCCCTCCGGGCGGCGCGAGGCCTGACGGGAGTTGCAGTCCCCGGCTGTCCGGTTCTCTGCAGTAGAGACAATGGAGGGAGCGGGCGGGGCTGCCGGCAGAGATGGCAGCCGAGGGGGAGCGGGGGCGGCGCACGGGACTTGTAGTCCAGGCGCCAGGGCTGTTCCCGGCAGCACCGGGAAAGAGGACTACAGCGAAGATGGCAGCCTAGCCGCTCGACCCCTGCGCCAGAGCCTGCTGGGGGTCGTAGTCCCTTTCTGAGCTCTACAGAGAAAGGACGTTGGCTGTCGAAACGTGCATTACCACGCCAAACTACGAGCCGACGGAAACGGAAGGTCTCTTTCCTCCTTTCCCCGCCACCGGTTTCGGAACGGCCTGCCGGGAGATGGAGTCCCAAGCGTTCGCTCGCTAGTGGAGGGGAGAATTTATGTCACCAGTGGGAATCAGTGCGGGTGGGGAAGAAAGACGTACGAGCGATCCAGGAATTTCGAACGTCCTCCTCCCCGTGTGGCGGGGGCTTCATATTTCAAGGGACGGCTCTTTAAAGGAAAGCAACAGTAATCACCATCGTCGCGACCGGGGAGGCGTGGTTCTCGCCGAGAGTGCACTCACGCTTGGGCGTCTCGCACCCGATGCTGTTCTCCAAGCCTTCGGGATTTTGTATCTTACAAGTCGTGGGGGCTCCAGGGGAAAGGCTCATGCAAAACCCCCGACCCATCCCGAGAAGTCACCAAACCTCGGTTTTCTCATCTGAAAAACGGGGGTAATGATACCCACCTCGAACAAGACAGTGTTCACGAAAGTGCCCAGATCTGACACGGGGCACGTGTGGGTGGTTCCTTTCTTGAAGTCCCTTCCAGTCCAGCCGTCCTGGGAACACAGGAATCTATCGTGCCGGACGGAGTTAGCTCCCGTGGGAAGAAAACTGTGATGAGCAGGCTCCCCGCATCTTGAGCGCCCGCCACCCGTTCTCATCTGGCCCTCCACTACCAGGCATTGCTCCCAGGGGGCGCCCGTTCTCCACTTGACTGAGGTCCTACCAACGCCAAATTCCTCAACCTGAAGTTGTCGGCTCAGCATGCTGCCCAGTCTCATTCATCCCTGGCCTGATTTCCAAGTCACCCTTGGAGGCTTCCCCCTAGACATCCCAGTTGCCAACACAAATGGGACTGCTTCCCACCTCTGTGCCATCTTACCTTCCGTCTTGATCTCCACTGCCTGGAAAACTGCTCACTTCTGACTCCAAGGCAGCCCCTCTGCCTCCTTCTCTCTTCAATGTTTCGGGGCCTTGCGGAAGACTTGGTGGGTGTGGTTTTTCTGTTAGGGAAGTTAACGCTGGCCAGTGCGGTGTGAAGGCCAAGTTTGCAGAGACTGGCCTCAGGCTGAACTGAGGGTCTTTGCAGCTCACTTTCTCAGTCAGGAAATCCTCGGCTCACAGAGGATTGTTTGTCCCCTTTGTCCTCACTGCTTTAACTTTGGCTTGCAAGATTGCCTTAGGGCTTTTTCAAAAGCCCTTCCCTCAGCCCCCTGTTATGCTCTTCTCCACCTTCCATCCCACTTCCCCACCCCGTTAACCATTCATCCTTCAGGCTTCCATTTATTTTTTATTTTTTTCTTTTATTTATTTTTTTCTTTTTGTCTTTTTCGTGACCGGCACTCAGCCAGTGAGTGCACCGGCCATCCCTATATAGGATCAGAACCCACGGCGGGAGCGTCGCTGCACTCCCAGCGCCGCACTCTCCCGAGTGCGCCACGGGCTCAGCCCCAGGCTTCCATTTAAATGCCACTGTCCCAGTGAAGCCTTCCTGCAATTCCTAGATGAGATCTATTGTCTCCCCACTAGATTGTAAGTTTTGTGGGAAGTCCACCTCACAAGCGTTTTCAGCATCTCATTTGATCCTCATAAGAATCCTATGAGGTAAAATCCCATTTTATAAAACTGGTGCCCTCAACTCTACAGAACGATGAATGGCAGAGCCCCTTCTTCACCAGCCCCGGCTCCTGCCCACTGCTCCGAAGGGTGTGGGAGGGCCAGTCCCCAAGGATGGAGGACCATGGAGCAGGTGCCAGAGCCCATACCCCTGGGCCTCTGTGCCCCAGCTGCACCCAGGATCTGTGGGGTATGTGGGGCACAGCCTGACCCTCCTAACCTGCTGACCACACCTGGCACCAACTCTGTGTTCATTTTTCAAGAAACAATTCAAATTGCTGCTTGGAATTTGAAATTTCCTGTAACTGTCAGTGTAGGGACTATATCCTGATCCTGTTTCATTTTTAGACCAACTTGGTAAAAATTCCTGGTCCTGCCCAAGCCTCCCCACAATTGAACCGCACGTGAGCCCTGAAAAAAAAAAAAAATAGAGCGATGAGTGGAAGAGCCAGAATTCAAACCCAAGTCTCCAGAGCCGAAGCTCAGAACTACAACATCCACAAACATCAAATCCAGCCATGTGTGTTTCATTTGGCCTAGCAACAACACATTTCTCATGAAAACAATATTTACAGTTTCTCTTGAAAAATCCTGAAATTTAGCAAAAATGAGTCTGTACTCCTTAAACAAAAAACAGCTGAAGCTGAACAGGGGCTGCCCCTTTTGGACAACTCATATCACTAGTGCCCCACAGTCCTCTCTCAGCTTGCTTCAGTCATAATATAAGCAATATTGGCCCCATTCTAACTCAGACAAGCAGAATAAGACCGTTGAGGGCCAAGACCATTCCTTATACTGTGGGTAGCCCCTCCATGTTGGGCACTATGCTTGCTCACACAGCTGGGTGGGTAGGTAGATGGCAGAGTGAGACTGCATATAAAGATATAGGAAAACTAAGATCTTTTTCAGTTGTACAAAAATTATGTTTGTTCTTTGTCTTATTTATGCATATTGTTTAAGAACCTTTGGAAGAATGGCTTAAGACCTCTCAGTGGTGATGGTTTCTTATGTGAGGGCCTGGGCTGTGGGACTACAGACTAGTTTCAGAAATAGGTCATGCCATTCAGTCTTCAGAGGGGAGCTGCTGAAAAGGAAAGGAGGGCACCTGCCTGCTTTCAGAACTATCTGCTACCTTGGAACAAGCACACTGAGTTCAAAAGATGGAGTGGCCCATTTATCCTGAGGTTCCTTTGTAGCAAGAGCTGCTCTTCCTTCTCAGTCTGTTCTGGACCTCTGTCGAAGTTCACAGCTTCTCTATCAGCCAGGGTAGGCTAGGGTATGCTGCAGTAACAAGTCTCAAGTTTTAGTGGCTTATAACAACAAGGGTCTGTTTCTTGCTCATGCTGCATGTGAAGTGTGGTCAGCAGGGGAGGTCTGCTCCTTGTAGTTGCTCAAGGAGTAAAGCCAAGGGGAAAGGCTCCATCTCCATAAGACTTTCCATGATCACCATCATAGTGGGAGGAGGACTTGGTGAAACATGCACCAGCTTTTATAGCTTCTGCCCAGAAGTGACACATGACAGTTCTCACATTTTATTAACCAGTCACATAACTGTACCTAATTTGAAGGAGCCACGGAAGGGAACTCTTGGCACATTCCCGGAAGGAGAAGAACTGGTAAACTTCTGGACAATCCTAATGACAAGCACAGCTTCCTATGGGTCCTAGGGGAAATTAGTGCCGTCTCCTAGAGGATTTTCAGAATCCAAGCCAATGGAAAGCAGGAAGCATGCCCAGGGACCTCAGAAGCTATGGGCAGCCCCTGCCACTGCTGCAGACACTGCTGCCACATGGGTGGTATGCCATAGCCACTGCCACACCAACTTCTGCCTCAGGGATGGCTTGCCACCATAGCAGCAGCCACCACACCATGCAGGAGGTCCACAGACCACTCAACTGCATCGGCAAAGGAAAGTCACCAGCAGAGCCCAGGGAAAGAGGTGAGGGAGTGCATACTCATGACCCAGTAGCCCAACCCACAAGGGGCATTATGCTGCACATGCGGTAGCACACCTAGGAGTGGGAGGTAAATGTGCAGACTACAGGACTGCCTTGATATGGGGAAAGACACACACGGAACCCCCTAAGAGTGTGGAAACCAGAAAACCCAAAAAGAATAAGGAAGAAAATTCCCAATTACCACCAACCCAACCCCCGACCAGGGGAAGCAAGAATCCAGAAGGAGCATCTGCCTGTGGGAAAGAGGAAAGAGAAACACTGCCCAGGGTCATGCAGCCCAACCAAAGAGTGACAGGGCACCCAGGCACTTCTCTGAAGAACTCAAGATCTCACTCACATCTTCAACAACCCAACACATTGTCAATAACCTCATCAATGAATCACCAAGTGCCCCAGTGCATAGGTGTATTAGTCCTTTTCTGTTGCTTATAGCAAAATACTTGAACTGGGTGATTTATAAGAAAATGAAATTTATTGCTTACAGTTTCAGAGGCTGGGAAGTCCAAAGTCCAGGGAACATATCTTGTGAGAGTCTTGGTGGTGGTAACAGTGATCCAGGGGTCTCACATTGCAGAAAATGGCAGAGTAGAGAGAACTTCTCATGTGCTCTTCTTTTAAAGCCCTCAGAACCATGCCCCTGACCACAATTATCAATCCATTCACTATGGCATGGTCCTATAATCTAATCACCTCCCCAAGGCCCTAATTTTCAATTACCATAATAGGATCTCCCACCCTCAACAGTTACAGTGGTGATTAAGCCTCAGTGAAGTTGGGGGGAGGGCATCCAATCTACACCACTAGGCCACAGAGGAACTCACATGCAACTCCAAGATTGAATGCCACTGAGGTGCCCATATGGACTACACTGCCATATCTACCCAGAACCAATACTAGGACATCCTACCCAATGGTTAATCTGGAACACATCTACAGGAGGAAGTCATCTTTCTCCTCAAAGCCCACTCTAGAGTAACGGAAGAGGCAGCTGATCTACCACATGACCAGACATCAACATAGAGATACTATAAATAGAAAAAATAAAAGAAAATATCAGTCCAATAAAGGGATACAATGGCTCTTGACCCCATAGGGCAGAAAACCCTTGAAATGACTAAAAAGGAATTCTGAGTAACAGTCTTGGGGAAACTCAGTGAGATACAGGAGGACTCAGTTGGACAAATCAATGAACTGAGCAGAACTATCCAAAATATGAAGGAGGAGATCTAAAAAGAGATTAACACTGTGAAAAAGAATGTAGCAGAACTCCTAGAACTGAAGGAGGCATACAATGAAATAAAAACACAGCTGAGCTGAGAGCTTAGGCAGCAGGCTAGATCAAGCAGAAGAAATGATTTTTTTTTTTTTTTAAGATGACCGGTAAGGGGATCTTAACCCTTGGCTTGGTGTTGTCAGCACCACGCTCAGCCAGTGAGCGAACCGGCCATCCCTATATGGGATCCGAACCCGGGGCTTTGGTGTTATCAGCACCGCACTCTCCCGAGTGAGCCACAGGCCGGCCCAATCCCTATCAAACTAACAGCAGACTTCTCAACAGAAACTCTACAGGCCACAAGAGCATGGGATGACATATTCAAAACACTAAAAGAAAAAAACTGCCAGCCAAGAATATTATACCTGGTAAGGCTATCCTTCAGAAATGAGAGAGAAATAGTGTATTTCCCAGAAAAATAAAATCTGTGGGAGTTCACCACTACACAACCAGCCATACAAGAAATCTGCAAGGGAGTCCTACATCTGGAATCCAAAAAACAATAATCACTACCATGAATACACAAGAAAGAACAAAACCCACTGGTAGAACAATAATGCAAATGAGAAAGAGAAAGAAACTGTATCTTACCACCTCCAACAACCAACAAACACTGAAGACAAACAATAAAAGAGAAAAAAAGGAACAAAAAGTATTTAAAACATCCAAATGAAAATCAATAAAATGGCAGGAATAAGACAATATCTTTCAATAACAACCCTAAATGTAAATGGATTAAATACTCCACTCAAAAGATACAGACTAACTGATTGGATTAAAAAGCTAGATCCAACTATATGCTGTCTACAAGAGACTCACCTCACCTTTAAAGACACAAACTAATAGTGAAGGGATGGAAAAAGATATACCATGCAAATGGAAATCAAAAGCGAGCAGGAGTAGCTGTGCTTATATCAGATAAAATAGACTTTAAACCAAAAACTATAAAAAGAGACAAAGAAAGCTATTATATAATAATAAGGGAATCTATCCAGCAAGGATAGATAACAATCATAAATATATATGCACCCAACACTGGAGTACCCAGATATATAAAGCAAACATTATTAGACCTAAAGAAAGAGATAGACACCAATGCAATAACATTGGGGGACCTGAACACCCTTCTCTCAATATTGGACAGATCATCTAGGCACAAATCAACAGAGTAACACAGGATTTAAACCACACCTTAGACCAACTGGACTTGGCAGATATCTACAGAACATTTCTTTTATATTTTTTATTATTTTTTAAAATTTATTTTGTCGATATACATTGTGGTTGATTATTGTTGCCCCTTACCAAAACCTCCCTCCCTCCTCCCTCTCCTCCCTCCCCCCCAACAATGTCCTTTCTGTTTGCTTGTATCAACTTCAAGTAATTGTGGTTGTTATATCTTCTTCCCCCCCACCCCCGGTTTGTGTGTGTGTGTGTGTGTGTGTGTGTGTGTGTGTGTGTGTGTGTGAGTGAATTTATATATTAATTTTTAGCTCCCACCAATAAGTGAGAACATGTGGTATTTCTCTTTCTGTGCCTGACTCGTTTCACTTAATATAATTCTCTCAAGGTCCATCCATGTTGCTGCAAATGGCAGTATTTCATTCGTTTTTATAGCTGAGTAGTATTCCATTGTGTAGATATACCACATTTTCCGTATCCACTCATCCAATGATGGATATTTGGGCTGGTTCCAACTCATGGCTATTGTAAAGAGTGCTGCAATGAACATTGGGGAACAGGTATACCTTCGACTTGATGATTTCCGTTCCTCTGGGTATATTCCCAGCAGTGGGATAGCTGGGTCATATGGTAGATCTATCTGCAATTGTTTGAGGAACCTCCATACCATTTTCCATAGAGGCTGCACCATTTTGCAGTCCCACCAACAATGTATGAGAGTTCCTTTTTCTCCGCAACCTCGCCAGCATTTATCGTTCAGAGTCTTTTGGATTTTAGCCATCCTAACTGGGGTGAGATGGTATCTCAGTGTAGTTTTGATTTGCATTTCCCAGATGCTGAGTGATGTTGAGCATTTTTTCATATGTCTGTTGGCCATTTGTATATCTTCCTTAGAGAAATGCCTACTTAGCTCTTTTGCCCATTTTTTAATTGGGTTGCTTGTTTTTTCTTGTAAAGTTGTCTGAGTTCCTTATATATGCTGGATATTAATCCTTTGTCAGATGTATATTTTGCAAATATTTTCTCCCACTCTGTTGGTTGTCTTTTAACTCTGTTAATTGTTTCTTTTGCTGTGCAGAAGCTTTTTAGTTTGATATAATCCCATTTGTTTATTTTTCCTTTGGTTGCCCGTGCTTTCGGGGTTGTATTGATGAAGTCTGTGTCCAGTCCTATTTCCTGAAGTGTTTCTCCTATGTTTTCTTTAAGAAGTTTTATTGTTTCAGGGTGTATATTTAAATCCTTAATCCATTTTGAGTTGATTTTAGTATATGGTGAGAGGTATGGCTCTAGTTTCATTCTCCTGCATATTGATATCCAGTTATCTCAGCACCATTTGCTGAAGAGGCAATCCCTTCCCCAGTGAATAGGCTTGGTGCCTTTGTCAAAGATCAGATAGCAGTAAGTGTGTGGGTTGATTTTTGGATTCTCTATTCTATTCCATTGATCAGTGTGTCTGTTTTTATGCCAGTACCATACTGTTTTGGTTATTATAGCTTTGTAGTATAGCTTAAAGTTGGGTAGTGTTATGCCTCCAGCTTTATTTTTTTTGCTCAGCATTGCTTTGGCTACGCGTGGTCTTTTATTATTCCATATAAATGTCTGGATAGTTCTTTCCATTTCTGAGAAAAATGTCCTTGGAATTTTGATGGGGATTGCATTGAATTTGTATATCACTTTTGGTAGTATGGACATTTTCACTATGTTGATTCTTCCAATCCAAGAGCATGGGATATCTTTCCATCTTCTTGTGTCCCCTTTAATTTCTCTCAGCAATGGTTTGTAGTTCTCATTATAGAGATCTTTCACATCCTTGGTTAACTCAATTCCTAAGTATTTTATTTTTTTGGTAGCTATTATAAATGGGCAAGCTTTCTTGATTTTTCTTTCTCCATGTTCACTATTGGAGAATAGAAATGCTACTGATTTTTGTGTGTTGATTTTGTATCCTGCTACTGTGCTGAAATCATTTATCAACTCCAAAAGTTTTTCTGTAGAGGCTTTAGGCTGTTCGATATATAGGATCATGTCATCTGCAAACAGGGACAGTTTGACTTCATCTTTTCCAATCTGGATGCCCTTTATTTCCTTCTCTTCTCTGATTGCTCTGGCTAGTACTTCCAAAACTATGTTGAATAGAAGTGGTGAGAGTGGGCATCCTTGTCTAGTTCCTGTTCTTAAAGGAAAAGCTTTCAGCTTTTCCCCATTCAGGATGATATTGGCAGTGGGTTTATCATATATGGCTTTAATTATGTTGAGATACTTTCCATCTATACCTAACTTATAGAGGGTCTTTGTCATGAATGAGTGCTGAATTTTATCAAATGCTTTTTCAGCATCTATAGAGATGATCATATGGTCCTTGTGTTTGACTTTATTAATATGGTGTATCACATTTATTGATTTGCGTATGTTGAACCAACCTTGCATCCCTGGTATGAATCCCACTTAATCGTGGTGAATAATTTTGTGTATGTGTTGCTGTATTCTGTTTGCTAGTATTTTATTGAGGATTTTTGCATCTATATTTATCAAGGATATCGGCCTGTAGTTTTCTTTTTTAGTTATATCTTTACCTGGTTTTGGTATCAGGATGATGTTTGCTTCATAGAATGAGTTCAGGAGATTTGCGTCTGTTTCAATCTTTTGGAATAGTTTGTAAAGAATCGGTGTCAATTCCTCTTTGAATGTTTGGTAAAATTCTGCTGTGAATCCATCTGGTCCTGGGCTTTTCTTTGTTGGGAGCCTTCTGATAACAGCTTCAATCTCCTTTATTGTTATTGGTCTGTTCAAATTTTCTACATCTTCATGGTTCAGTTTTGGGAGCTTGTGTGTGTCCAGAAATATATCCATTTCCTCCAGATTTTCAAATTTGTTGGCGTATAGTTGTTTATAGTAGTCTCGAATGATTCCTTGTATTTCAGCTGAATCAGTTGTAATATCGCCTTTTTCATTTCTAATTTTTGTTATTTGAATCTTCTCTCTTCTTTTTTTTTTTTTTGTTAGCCATGCTAATGGTTTGTCAATTTTATTTATCTTTTCAAAAAACCAACTTTTTGATTCATTGATCTTTTGTATTGTTTTTTGGGTTTCAATTTCATTCAGTTCTGCTCTGATCTTCATGATTTCATTCCGTCTGCTAACTTTGGGTTTGGATTGTTCTTGTTTTTCTAGTTCTTTAAGGTGAAGTGTTAGGTTGTTCACTTGCCATCTTTCCATTCTTCTGAGATGAGCATTTAATGCAAAAATTTCCCCCTTAATACTGCTTTTGCAGTATCCCACAGGTTTTGGTATGATGTATCATTATTTTCATTTGTTTCAATAAATTTTTTGATTTCCTGCTTGATTTCTTTTTGGACCCATATGTCATTAAGCAGAATGCTGTTTAATTTCCATGTGTTTGTATAGTTTCCAGAGTTTCGTTTGTTATTAATTTCTAGTTTTAATCCATTGTGGTCTGAGAAAATACATCGGATAATTCCAATTTTTTTGAATTTATTGAGACTTGATTTGTAACCTAATATGTGATCTATCCTGGAGAATGATCCATGTGCTGATGAGAAGAATGAATATTCTGAGGTTGTTGGGTGGAATGTTCAGTAGATGTCTGCCAATTGCAATTGGTCTAGAGTATTGTTTAGATCTTGTGTTTCTCTACTGATTCTTTGCCTAGATGATCTGTCTAATATTGACAGTGGGGTGTTCAGGTCCCCTGCTATTATGGTATTAGTGTCTATTTCCTTCTTTAGGTCTAATAGAGTTTGTTTTATAAATCTGGCTGCTCCAACATTGGGTGCATACATATTTTGATTGTTATGTCTTCTTGATGGATCAGTCATTTTATCATTAAGTAGTGTCCCTCATTGTCTCTTTTTATGGTTTTTAGTTTAAAGTCTCTTTTGTCAGATATAAGAATAGCTACTCCAGCTCGTTTTTCTTTTCTGTTTGCATGGTAAATCTTTTTCCATCCTTTCACTCTTAGTCTATGTGAATCATTATGGGTGAGGTGGGTCTCTTGTAGGCAGCATATAGTTGGGTCCTCCTTTTTAATCCAGTCAGCCAGTCTTCTACAGAACATTTCATCCAACCACCACAGAATATACATTCTTGTCATCAGCACATGGAACATTCTCCAGGATAGATCACATACTAGGTCACAAATTGTCTCAACAAATCTTTTAAAGTTGAAGTAATTTCATGAATCTTTTCAGACCACAACATATTAAAACTAGAAATCAATAGGAAACAAAACTCCAGAAGCTATACAAACACATGGAAATTAACCAACATGCTCCTGAATGACCTATGGGTCCAAGAAGAAATTAAAACAGGAAATCAAAAAATTTCTTGAAACTAATGAAAATAAGGACACATCATACCAACTTGTGGGATACTTCAAAAGCAGTATTAAAAGGAAAGTTTATTACAATAAATGCTTACATCAAAAGAGTAGAAAAATCTCAAATAAACAACTTAATGCTACATCTCAAAGAACTAGAAAAACAAGAGCAATCCAATCCCCAAATTAGTAGACAGAAAGCAAGAATTAAGACCAGAGCAGAATTAAATGAAATAGAGACCCCCAAAATGATACACAAGATCAATGAAACAAAAAGTTGGTTTTTTGAGAAGATAAACAAAATAAACAAATCATTAGGTAGGTTAACTAAAAGAGAAAAGACCCAAATAATCAAAATCAGAAATGAAAAAAGAGACATTACGTCCAATCCTGCAGAAATACAAAGACTCATTAGAGACTATTATAAACAACTATAAACCAACAAATAAAAAAACCTAGAGGAAATGGACAAATTTCTGGACACAAACAACTACCAAGACTGAACCAATAAGAAATGGAAAACTTGGGCCGAGCCCATGGCACACTCGGGAGTGCGGCGCTGGGAGTGCGGCGCTGGGAGCGCGGCGACGCTCCTGCCGCGGGTTTGGATCCTATATAGGAATGGCCGGTGCACTCACTGGCTGAGTGCTGGTCACGAAAAAGGCAAAAAAAAAAAAAAAAAGAAAGAAAGAAATGGAAAACCTGAACAGGCCAATAACAAGCAATGAGACTGAAGAAGTAATCAGCAGTCTCCCAACAAAGAAAAGCCCAGGACTGGATGCCTTTACTGCTGAATTCTACCAAACCTTTAAAGAGGAATTAATACCAATTCTCTTTAAACTACTCCAAAATATTGAAACAGAGCCCATTCTCCCAAACTCATTCTATGAGGCCAGCATCACCCTGATACCAAAACCAGACAAAGATGCAACAAGAAAAGAAAACTACAGGCCAATATCTTTGACAAACATAGATGCAAAAATCCTCAACAAAATATTAGCAAACAGAATACAGCAACACATCAAAAAAACTGTACACCACAATCATGTGGGATTCATCCCAGGGATGCAAGGATGGTTTAACATACGCAAGTCAATAAATGTAATACACCACATTAACAAAATCAAGGACAAAAACTATATGATTATCTCAATAGACACAAAAAAAGCATTTGACAAAATTCAACATCCCTTTATGATAAAGACTCAGCAAATTAGGTATAGAAGGAAAGTGTCTCAACACAATAAAAGCCATATACTACAAACCCACTGTCAATATCATCCTGAATGAAATGATATTTCAGCTTTTCCCTTAAGAATGGGAATAAGACAAGGATGCCCACTCTCACCACTCCTATTTAACATAGTATTGGAAGTACTAGCCAGAGCAATCAGCAAGAAAAAGAAGTAAAGGGCATCCAGACTGGAAAAGACAAAGTCAAACTGTCCCTGTTTGCAGATGACATTATCCTATACAGAGAAAAACCTAAAGACTCTACATAAAAACTCTTAGAGTTGTTAAATGATTTCAGTAAAGTTGCAGGGTAGAAAATCAACATGCAAAAATCAGTAGCATTTTTATATTCCAACAATGAACTAGCAGAAAAAGAAATTAAGAAACCTAGCCCATTTAGAATAGTCACCAAAAAATGAAATACCTAGGAATAAGTTTAACCAAGGAGGTGAAAGATCTCTACAACAAGAACTGCAAATCACCGCTGAAAGAAATTAAAGAGGACACAAAAAGATAGAAAGATATCCCATGCTCTTGGATTGGAAGACTTAACATTGTGAAAATGTCCATACTACCCAAAGCAATCTATAGATTCAATGCAAGTCCCATCAAAATACCAATGATATTCTTCACAGAAATAGGAAAAACAATCCTAATATTCACACGGAACAAAAAAGACCCTGAATGGCCAAAGCAATTCTGAGTAAAAAAAGATAAAACTGGAGGCATAACACTACCTGACTTCAAATTATGCTACAAAGCTATAGTAACCAAAACATTATGATACTGGCATAAAAACAGACACATGATCCAATGGAATAGAATAGAGAACCCAGAAATCAACCCACATACTTATAGCCAACTGATATTTGACAAAGGCACCAAGAACATACATTGGGAAAAGACTACCTCTTTGATAAATGGTGCTGGGAAAACTGTATATCCATATGTAGAAGAATGAAACTAGACCTGTACCTCTTGCCGTCTACCAAAATCAACTCAAAATGGATTAAGGACTTAAATATAACACCTGAAACTATAAAACTCCTAAAAGAAAACATAGGGGAAACACTTCTGGAAGTAGGACTGGGCAAAACCTTTATGAGCAAGACTCTAAAAGCACAGGCAACAAAAGGAAAAATTAATGAATAGGGTTATATCAACTAGAAAGCTTCTGCACAGCAAGTGAAGCAATTAACTTAGCACAAAGACAAACTACAGGGTGGGAGAAAATATTTGCATACCACGCATCCAACAAGGGATTAATATGCAGAATATACAAGGAACTCAAAAAACTTAACAGTAAAAAAATGAGCAACCCAATTAAAAAATGGGCAAAAGAGCTGAATAGGCATTTCTCAAAGGAAGATATACAAATGCCCAACAGACACATGAAAAAATGCTCAACATCACTCAGCATCAGGGAAATGCAAATCAAAACCACATTGAGATATCATTTCACACCAGTTAGACTGGCCATTATCAAAAAGACAAAGAATAACAAATGCTGGCGAGTATGTGGAGAAAGGGGAATCCTCCAACACTGTTGGTGGGACTGTAAATTGGTGTAGCCATTATGAGAAACGTTATGGAGTTTCTTCAAACAACTACAGATAGAACTGCCATAGGTCCAGTAATTCCACTGCTGTGTATATAACCAAAGGAATGGAAATCATAATGTTGAAGGGATACCTGCACTCCCATGTTTATCGCAGCTCTATTTACAATAGCTAAGAATTGGAACCAACCTAAATGTCCATCATCAGATGACTGGATAAGGAAAATGTGATACATTTATACGATGGAATACTACCATGCCATAAAAAAGAATGAAATACTGTCATTTGCAGCAACATGGATGAGCTTGAAGAAAATTATGTTGAGTGAAATAAGCCAGGCACAGAAAGAGAAATACCGCATGTCCTCACTCATAAGTGGGAGCTAAAAAAGAAAGAAAGAAACAAACAAACAAACAAACAAATAACAATCACAACAATACGTTGAACTTTCAAAAGGAGTGAACAGAACTGAGGTCACCAGAGATGGGGAAGGGGAGAAGAAGGGGGGTAAGGGAGAAATTGATTAAGGGCCACAAAAAGTGATTACATTGTATAATGTTGAATATACTAATTAACCTGTTTTGAGCATCACATATTACACAGGTATTGATATTTAACGCTGTACCCCACAGATATGTACAATCAACTATGTTTCAATAAAAAAAAAAAAGAAGAAGAAGAAAGAAATCAGAATCTAAACCAGGTCCACATACTGCATTTGGCTGCTGCAGTAGGCACCTCTGAGACAGCCCCACGTGATCCCTGCCTCCTGGTGTCCCCCTGCCCTGGAATGCAGGCTGGACTTAGAGACTTGTTTCTATAAGGAAAAGGATAGGCAAAAGTGATGGGGTGTCACCTCCAAGATAATACTATAAAAGACCATGACTCCCACCCTCTTAGCACTCTCTCTACGTCTTCTTGGCTTCTCTAGTCAAGCAAGATATCATGTTGTGAACTGCACTATGGCAAGGTCACTGTGGCAGGGAACTGAGGACAGCCTCCAACTAATAGACGGGCAGGACTGAATCCTGCCAACACCTCCTGAATGGACTTGGAAGCAGATACCCTACCCCCTTGGGGTGACTGCAGCCCTGACCCTGATTGCAGCCTTGTGAGAGCCCCTCAGCCAGATGTGCCCAGATTCCCAACCCACAGAAACTGTGACATAATAGTTATTGTAAGTCACAAGGTTTTGGAATAATTTGTTACACAGCAATAAATAACTGATATTGTTGTTTTGTTTCCTGAATCTTTTTAATCTACAACAGTTCTCCTACCTGTTTTGTTTTTTTCTTGCCAGGCCTTGTTCTATGTGGAAGATAGAATGTGTGTATTACTCATTGTCCTTCAACATGTGACCCAGAGTGCCCTAGGAGATGGGGCAGGGGTAGCCTCCAAGCTAAAAATGCAGAGGCCTGGGGTCCATCCCAGGTCTCTTGAATCTCTGTGTGGGGCCAGGAATCTGTATTTCTAATTTTCACATGTATTCTCATGCACCAATGAGAGGTTACTTGTGAGGACATACATACTCAAGTCTTTGCACAGGACAGCCAACTTGGTTTTTCAGTTGGCTAAACAAAAGTTTCTTCTGCATGCTAGTTTTCACATATCTATGACAATTTAAACCATGTTTAAGAGAAAATCAACTCAATTGCATGTGAAATATTGACGATTTAAAATATTCTAGGGAGTCTAAAATGTTAAACACCTTTTTGTTTCATGCTGTGTTGTAAACTGTCTGGATGCTTTCTGCAAATTGCTACTGAGTCTCTGTGATTCATTTGCTCTTTATTTTTATGCCATATACATATTTCATGCAGCCCTTCTATTAGTTACCTATTGCTCCCTAAATTTAGTGGCTTAAAACAACAATAATCATTTGTGATCTCTCATGGTTTCTGTGGGTCAGGAATTCAGTAGGGGCACAGCAGGGATGGCATCTCGCTGCTCCACCACGTCTAGGGGCTCAGCTGGCAGACTCAAAAGCTGGGGGCTGGAATCATCTGAAGTTTTCATTCATTTTCATGCGTGGCAGCTGATGCTGGCTGTTGGCCAGAGCACCTGCACATGGCCTTTTATGTGGCCTGGGCTTCTTCCCAACATGGCACCTGGATTCCAAGGACAAGTGTCCAAAGAAGCACTTCTTACAATCTTGCCTCAGAAGTCACATAGCATCACTTCTGCTGCATTCTGTTTGCTGCAGGTAAGACACTAGAACCAGCTGCATTTGAGGGCAGGGAATTAGGCTCTTCCTTTTGAAGGGAGGAGTGCCAAAGAATTTGTGGACATAGTTTAACATCACCGTGATCCTAACGAAAATATGAGTGGGATCATCCCCATTAGTATTCTGGATTGTGAGACAGTACACTCCAATAATCTCTAGCAACATCTGAGTGCACTTAGAGTGAAAAAAAAAATAGAGATAAATGTTAAATGTATTCACCTTTTACTTTTTACTTTATGGGTGTTGTGTTATGCGACTTGCTTTAGAAGGCTTTTTCTTAGCCCAAGCTTTTAAAGTGTTCTTCTATATTTTTACCTAATGATTTTAGAGATCTTTTTCATATTTAAGTCTTTAAACTATTATTAATTTTTAAAATGATGTTAGGAAGGGAAACTGTGCAAGATGAGGATTCTTGACCTAGTGATGAGGAAGTGTCCCAGAAGAAGGAGGTGGTCCGGATAGAGCTGGGAGGGAAAAGCTGAGATGTGGTCTCTGAGTCCAGAGAAAGCTCTGGAGCCCACACTGTACTGCCAATTAGTTCCACCTGGAGGCAAGGGTCCTGCCTTTTATCACCCTGGGCCCGTCTGTCATTGATCATGTTTTGCCAGGGGAGGGGCACAAGGCAGTTCCCCAGAGATGGGGGACAGCAGGGGGGTGAGGGATGTACTGTGGTCAAAGGGATCCAAGTGGGGCATCGAAGCGTGCACCAGAATACACCTTTGCTTTGCTCAGGTCGACTTGCTTCTCCCAATAAGTTCACCCTGTGCACGTCCAGCTTCTCCATGTTTCTGATTGGTCACAATTTCTGGGTAAACATAGAAGAGTTAATTCTAGAGCCTTTTTAAAAAAATTTATTTTTGGCAGCTGGCCGTACAAGGATCCGAACCCCTGACCTTGGTGTTACCAGCACCATGCTCTGGAGCCTTAACTGATATTCATCACCTCCTTCCTTTGCCACCTACTCATTCTAGCCACCCCCCAACCCCTCACTCCCAGCTTCAGTGGGTATTTCTGCTCCTGTAGATAGTTTGCCTAGTGGGTTGACCCTGACTCTCATCTCTGCAGAAGCCGAGTCTCTAGTTCCTATGCCCTATCAGGTCATGGCTATAATACTTGCCCATTTACAAATAAAGCTCATTGTGGGTATCTAGAAATGTCTGAGTGCTAAACATCCTCCTAGCACCTGGTGACAACCGGGGTCTATTACCTCTGCCAGTATGTAGCAAGCCTTTTCTTTGCCTGCTGGTCATGAGGGGACCAAAGTGACCAGGCAGCAGCTGCAGCTCAAAATTCAGTGGGACTTATCTTAGCTCGTTTTCTGTTGCTATAACAGAATACCTGAGGCTGGGCAATTTATAAAGAAAAGAAATTTATTTCCTACAGTTCTGGAGACTGGGAAGTCCAAGGTCAAGAAGGTGCATCTGGTCTGCTTCTGGTGAGGGCCTCGTGCCGCAGCGTAGCAGGGCAGAAGGCATCACAGGGCAAGAGGTGCGCACAAGAGCCCAACTGGCTTTTATAACCGACTCACTCTGGTGATAACTCATTAATCCATTAACACATTAATCCACTGATGGATTAATCTATTCATGAGGACAGAGCCCTCATGACTCAGTCACCTCTTAAAGGCCCCACCTCTTAATACTGTTACATTGGGGATTAAGTTTCAACATGAGTTTTGGAGGGCAGAAACCACATCCAAATTACAGGAGGCCTCTTGCCATGTCCCTGGGTAGAAATGTTTCTCCCCACTCTAGAAACCAGGGACTAGGATCTCTAGATCCTCAGGGCCTAAAGTTGGAGGGGACTAAGCACAAATTCACCAGGGGGCACACTGGGAGTGGTAGTGAGCAGAGCCACTCCTGCTTCCACCCTTCGGAACTGAAGCCTCCTGTACCCACCTCCTGGGGCACAGCACCATTGAATAGCCTTAGTTTAAGGTGTGTGTCTCCTTCTGAAAGATGGTGCTGCATCCTCTCCATGCTGGCATCTCAGCTGTGCCCTCCAGAGGCTGTTCCATCACCCTAAGAGGCCAGCAGCTTCTGGATGGTGCAGCAAGGGGTAGTATGTCACCACCGCACTTTCTTTGCTGTAAAGTGCATCCTTTGGTCCACGGGAGAAGAAGGTAGCTGTGAGCCATTAGCAACCAATACACATACCAGCTGGGGGCTAGTGCACTACCAGTAAAACAATCTGGGTGGGACACCAGCTGCACCCATAAGACCTAACTAAACTTTTCCCTATAATCTTACAGCTGTCCCTGTACCATCTTTTTAAAACAGTGTGTTCTTATCCTTCCTCATTGAAATGTCACTTCTATCACATACTAAATACCTCCGTATACACGGGTCTGTTCTTGGTCTTTCTATTCTGTTCCATTGATCTCCTTGTCTAGTTCTGCATCTTTATCCCAAAGTGTTTTATGAAGCATAATTTGAGGGTAGCTTCTGGTATTTGGCAAAGTCTACTCATCTGATTAGACTCTGTTCATGTGTCACTTCTTTGGGAAGTTCAGGTCACACAGTAGCCATTCGGTAGTAGCATAATTGAGGCTTTAAAAATGTGATTCTTTTCCTTTCCCGGTATCTTATCTGAGAAATAGGGATGACAGCCGCTGGCCAGATAACCCAGGGTGCCAGAGGCTGAAGGTAGTGGTTACGGTAAAGAGCCCCAGCTCTGGTGCCTGCATTCAAATCCTAGCACTGCTCCCTACTAGTGGTGGGACCCCGGACCGATCACTTAACCTTGTTGTGCCTCCATTTCCTCATCTGCTAAATGGGGACACAGTACTACCTACTCCAAGAGATTTTGTAAAGAGATAGTGAGTCAATATACAGAAGCAGCTTAGAACAATTGCAGGCCCCTAGTAAGCACTTGAGAAATGTTAGTGGTGGTGATGATGATGATGATG
Organism: Cynocephalus volans; assembly: GCF_027409185.1. NCBI lineage: Eukaryota > Metazoa > Chordata > Mammalia > Dermoptera > Cynocephalidae > Cynocephalus > Cynocephalus volans. The sequence continues at coordinate 113,133,963 of NC_084465.1, forward strand.
AAGGGGGAACCGCAAGGCTGTGTGCTCCAGGGGGCCAGGGGCCTCTTGGTCTTGGTTGCCATCATCTCCCAGGCTCTGGAATGTGCTGTGAAGGTCCATGGAATTAACGAATGGAGTGGGCTGTGCCCTGATGGCAGGCACCTGGTGGGTGGAGTCGGTGACAGCCTGGGAGATGGGAATTATTACCCCAGTTTCCAGATAAGAAAACAAACTAAAGCTCAGAGACGTTAAGTGACTTGCCCAAGCTAGTGATGAACAGAGGCAGGACTTGAACCCAGGTCTGCTGACTCATAAATTGCTGGATTCCCAAGGTATCAGCTTCTGGTAAGATCAAATCAGAGATGGAGACAGGTGGGCCTGCAGGGGGCAGGGAGGGAGCTGGACGAGTGGCAGAGCTGATGGCCTTTGCCAAAATAGGCCCTGTGGACAAGCGGAGCTGGGCCCGGGATGGGGCTGATTCCTGCAGCTGTGAAGGGCGCCTCCAGAAGGCAGGCATGGTGGGGTTGGGCAGGGGTGAGGCCTGGCCCCACGTCCACCATCCACCTGTGAATAGCACCAGATCGAGTGTCTGCTTCCCTCCTCCCCTTCTGCCCTCCTCCTTCCCCGCATCCAGCACCATGGTGTGGACTACGCCTCAGTGCACCCACTCAATGGGCTCGCTCTAATCCCCTGACATCACCACCTGCCAGCCCTGGCATCCCCCAGCCTTGGAGAACCTGTTGAGGACCCCCCCTGGAACCCGCATTTTTCCTTGACCTCCTCCCTCTTTTTGCTCATAGTTCAGATCTCGGACACCCCACCTCCAACCCAAGCTGGGGGCAGGAGTCTAGGATCTGCCCTGGCTTTGCTGTGTGACTCCTGGTAAGTAGCTGCCCCTTTCTGGGCCTCAGACTCCTCATCTAAGTCCTCCCAACCCCCAGCTAATCACATCGCTCTATTCTGGCTTCCTCTCAGTGTTCTGTCGCTCTAGGAAATCTTGGCTTTATTAGTTCAGGTGTGTATTATTGGTCTCCCCACTGGACTATGTGCTCCATGAGGCAGGGACCGTGCCTGCCACATTATTCAGCCTGGTGCTAGCACACAGTAGGTGCTCCATTAATATCTGCTGAGTGAATGTATGGGCCCCCTCCCTCCACGTCACCCCCCAGTGAGGGGAGATAGGGTGGGGCAGCGTTCTAGCCACCCCGGCTGGAATTTGGGTGGGGGTCTGACTGATCACTCTCTGACTCAGAGGGCAGGCAAGGGTGAGAGCGGGACATCCTCTCCATCACGAACATGTTGGCAGACCCCTGCAGAGGAATGTCTGTCTCCCCCTACCCTGCCCCTCTGCCACAAGGCTTCTTCAGGGGGAGGAGGAATGCCTCAGGTGTGTGCATCTGTGTGTGTCCATGTGGTTTGTGCCCGGGCAGAGGAACAAGATCTCTAGTGTAGCGGAAGCTAGGACGTGGCTAGATCCCAAGATTCCTAATGCCCAGCTACACACATGTCTGCGTGTCCCTGTATGGGCACGAGGTGTGTGTATCTCTTGTGTGTAAACGCCTGCTCTATGCAGGCACCTCTGGCTGGGCCTCCAGGTGTGGTATGTGTTCATGTGTCTGTACGTGTGTGTGCGCTCATCTGTCTGGGACTCTGGGACTCTGGGTGCGAGACTTGTGTAGGTCTGGCGAGATACAACACATACGTAGGCATGACCACTATGGTGTCAGCTCCATGACAGTAGGGACTTTTGTCTGTCTTGTTCCCTGCTCTATCCGCAGCACCTAAAACAGAGACTGGCACAGTGTAAGGCGCCCTGCGTACTTGAATGAATGAATGGAGGCAAGTGTGTGTGCGTGCCTGGTGTGTGCCCACGTGCCAACGTGTGAGTGCACGTGTGCGTGCTCCTGTGTCTATAGGGCACCTGCATGTGGGTGATGTGGCTCACACACCACCCCTGCTGTCCCTTTTCCCCAACTCCTTGGGAGCCAGGGCCAAATGCCTGGGTCCCTGTGGGGCGGAGCAGGGGCCGCCTCCTCAGGGGAAACTGGATCCCAGGACGTGCGGAGCGGCAGGGAGTGGGGCAGCCCCTTTGTCCCCCGATAATCCCCTCCACGCCCTTACCCCTCCCTCCCAGCCACCAGAGTTTAAGGTTGAATTTGGGAGCTGTAGGGGTCTAGGGTACCCCCTCAGCCTCCACTTCCCTGCCTGTTCCCTGTCTCTGGGTCTTCTGTACCCTGAGTCCTGGCCTCTCTGCCTGGAATATATGCTCTTCTGGGTCCCTCCCAAACCTCTCCCTGTTCTGTCCCATGGCCGGGTCTGTCTTTTATTCTTTGCCAGGACCCTGCCTGCTGCTTGCCCCCTCCCCAGGGCGTGACTCCTTCCCTCCCTCCTGGGCAGCCCCAGGTATAAAGCCACCCAAGGGACGGGAGGACAGGCACCCTGGAAAGACCCAGAGACTGCAGAGAGGAAGGAAGCAGGAGAGAGCATGAGCTATCCGCTGGGTGAGTGAGCAGGCAGGGGTGCCAGGCCTCAGACACCAGGACGGGAAGGGGCACTGCAGCCCTTGGGCTGTGACATGGGTGCTTGGCTGTCCTTGCATCTGCTGGAAACCTCCAGATCCTTCCACATGGAAGATTTAATTCGCCATTCATCCAACAAATATTTATTGAGTGTCTTATGTGCTAGGCACTGTTCTAAGCATTTGGGGATACCGCAGTGACAAACAGACAAAAATCCATGGCCTTATGGAGACATCATTCTGCAGACACACATTACATGTAATAAGTAAATATAATGCCAGCTTGATAGAAGGTGGCTTGATGATCTAAGTTTGTTGAATGAATGAATGAATGAATGAATGAAACTTTTGACCTTCTCTTCATTGGTTCTGAACTTCTGGGAACTCAGGAATGTGGGAAGGGTAATGAAAGTGACCATCCTGGGGTTGCTTCGTCTCCATCACTTCCTCACTGGTGACCTTAGGGAATCCCATCCTCTCTGAGCCTCATACCACAGGTGGGGCCAGACCTTTGAGAGGACAATCTGGCAGCATCTATTCAAATTTAAAATAAGCATGCCCTCTAATCCAGATATTCTCGTTTTATTTTACTTTTTATTTTTTTGTTGGCTGGCTGGTATGGCGATCCAAACCCTTGACCTTGGTGTTGTCAACACCACGCTCTCCCAAGTGGGCTAACCAGCCAGCCCCAAGATATTCCTATTTGAAAAGCGCCCAAAGAGGCTGGGATAAGAATGTTCATAGCAACATTCATTCACTCATTCATTCATTCAACAGATGCTTATTACGGGGAACCAGCAGTGAATGAACCAGATAAGGTTTCCTCTTCCTTGGAGTTGATATTCTAGTTGGAGAGGCAGCAGCAAGCAAGTAAACAAATAAATAAATGAGGGAGCTTCAGATAACAAAAGTCTCTGAAGATGAGAAATCGGGGATAGGGGCTTCTGATATGATTGCCAGGACAGCTTGTCTGAGCTGAGGCCTGAAGGACAAGGAGTAGCCAGTCTCGGCAGGTGTGGAGGGCAGTCCCGAGGGGCCACAGCAAGGGGAAGGGCCTGCGGGGGAAACATAAAGAAAGCCAGGGCAGAGGGCACATGCCTCTGCAGGCCATGCTGAGGACTGTGTTTTCATGCTCAGTGAGGCGGGGGCCAGGCATATGCTGGAGCATGAGGCTTATGGCTGGACTTGGGGCCCTGGGATGGGGAGGCAAGGCTGGAAGCAGAGGGACTAGGGAGGAGGGCACCGCCCAAGCAAGAGGTGATGGTGGCATGGACAGGGTGGAAGCAGTGGAAGGAGGGAAAGATCTTTTCATCTTTTAAAACTTTTTATTTAAAGTAACAAGCACACAAGTCATAAGTGTACAGCTCAATGAATTTTCACAACATGAACACATCCTTGTAATGAGCACCAAGATTGATCAGAAAACGTTTGCACTGGCTGCCTTTTAAAGATAGAGTCAGTGGGATTTGCTGTGGTACTAGATATGCAGAGTAAGAAAAAAACGAGGCCGCAAAGAGGACCCATGGTTTGGGCCTGGGTAACTGGAAGAATGGAAATGCTTTACCTGAGATGGGGGAGTTTGGAGGGGAGGGTTGGGAGTCAGAGGGGGGATGGAATCCAGAGCCTAGTATTGGATATTTTGAGTTTGAGATGCTTAGTAAGAGCCAAGTGAAAATGTCAAGTAACAAGTTGAATACATGAGTCTGGAGTTCAGGGAGTGTCCTGGTAGAAATAATCGGCCTACAAGGAGTTCTGCCCTGACTTGGAGATACAAGACGGTTGTGGGCCACAAGGGCTGTACCCTTTGGAGGAGTTGCCAAGAAGGAGGAGTGAATGGGCAGGCAGGGTCGGGCCTTGGTGCTGACCTCTGATTCCTCTGCCAGCCCCCCTCTGCCTGCTGACCCTGCTGCTGCCACCCCTCAGTCTGGCAGCCCCCATCTCCCCAGCTGAGCCCATCAGCCAAGCCTACAGCCTGGCCCTCTACATGCAGAAGAATACCTCAACGCTGCTGCAGATTTACGTGAGTGACGCTGAGCAAAAGCAGGGGACCAGGGGAGAGGGACACTGCCCTCCTGGCCCAGCCTGGCTGGGGGAAGCACAGCAAGCCCAGGGGAAGTTCCTTCTGTGGGTCTGAGGGTACGGGGCTCTTTTAACTAGAGACACACTCACTCGAATGCTGTCACTGATGGCCGGTGACCTTGGGCAAGTCATTCTTCCTGTCTTGATCTCAGCTTCCTCATCTGCAAAATGAGACGGTGATCCTGCCTTTGCTGACCTCTCAGGACTGTTACAAGGTTCAGAGAGAGCATCTAGAGGGAAGGGCTTTACATAGCCACGACGATTTCCAGCTCATGCTGTGTGCTCACTTGAGCCCTATGCCATGCAAGGTACTCTATTCCCGTGATCTCATTGACTTCTCAAACAGTTCTGGGAGGTGGAATTATACACAGTCCATTTTATAGATAAGGAAACTCAGTCTTCAAGGGGGTGAATAATCTGCATGAGGTCACAGAACTAATAACTGGCGGTGCCAGGATCTGAAACCAGGTCTTGAAATTCTGTGCCCCCAATCACCCCACCTCACGCCCCACCCCACCATCTAGAAATTCAAACTGCCAGCTGCTGTCTGGGTCAGACCCACAGATATTTTTTGTTAAGCCCACACGGTGTCTGTTCAAATTCTGAATATGAATGCCTGTGTGAAGCAGGCATAGGGACCCTCTTGGTCTTAACTCCCACCCCATCTCAGTCCTGTCTTCTTCCCAAGTGACATGATCAGCCTGGCCCTGGGGGCTCTGGGGTTTGCTATGCTTTCACTGTAATACATTCCAGGACCAGGTGAAGTTACTCAATCTACCTCCTAGTCCCATATCCGCCACTGTTCCCTGGATAGGCTTGAGCACCCTGAGCCTCAGTTTCTCCACCTGTAAAATGGGTCTGCAGGAGTAGGTGATCAACCAATTAGGACATTTCTCAGTGTGCATTAAGATTCTGTGGGTCTCAGTTTGTGGAGATGAGAAGTTTGATGGAGAAGGCTTTCAATTAAATATAATAATATGAACAATGATTTATTAACAATTATAGTAAAGTTAACAAACATAAACAACTAAATGTAAATTAAAAAGAAAGCTATCAGGCTGTAACTATGTTGTCAATAATATATGTGGATTGAAAATACTATAATAAGTAATTAATATAATCACATATTAATATAAATATATTATTAATTAGTAATGGCTTATCACACCCTTCTTGTATGTTAGATGCTGTGCTAAATGCTTTACATGTATTATTTCTGATCATCCACACAATAACGCAGGCACAGGGGAATTGCCAAAGCTTGTGACTCAGCATTGCACATCTAGGACATGGACGATGACAAACTGGAGCCAAACTGGAGCCTAACCGGACCCTTGCCCTGTGTTAGGATGTCCCACCAACTCTCTGAGTGTTAGTGAATGGCGACTCCAACTAGCAGGATGCCAGTCTCAGAGGCAGATGTGAAGTCAGGGTCCCAAGTACCCCTTTGGTCACTCCTGTCTGTGTCTGTCCCTCATGCAGCTCCAGTACCAGGGCAGCCCCTTTAGTGACCCTGGCTTCTCAGCCCCTGAGCTCCAGCTGCGCAGCCTGCCTCCTGCCGCCATCTCTTTCAAGACCTGGCATGCCCTGGATGATCGGGAGCGGCTAGGCCGTGCCCAGGGGGCCTTCCTCGCCTTGACTCAGCACCTCCAGCTCGTGGGAGATGACCAGAGCGACTTGAATCCTGGTAGTCCCATCCTGCTGGCCCAGCTAGGGGCTGCACGACTCAGGGCCCAAGGCCTGCTGGGTAACATGGCTGCCATCATGACTGCCCTGGGGCTGCCTATCCCCCCTGAAGAGGACACTCTTGGGCTTGTCCCTTTTGGGGCTTCAGCCTTTGAAAGGAAATGTCGAGGCTACGTAGTGACCCGGGAATATGGTCACTGGACAGACCGCGTTGTGAGGGACTTGGCTCTGCTCAAGGCCAAATACCCAGCATAGAGAGGTAGGACTTCCTGTCAGAGGCTGCAACACTTCCTCTTTCACAGCACTCTTTTCTGCCTTGCTTCTGGGCTAGAGAAGGAGATACATCTTGTCTAGCACACAGGACTTATGTGCTATGTCTTTGGGAATATTTCCTGAAAGCCAGGCCTCAATCTCTTATTGCCTGGGCCTTCCTACCCAGATCCCATGGCCTCCCTTCCAGATCAGGGTGGGTTTCCCCAGAGAGCATTTCATGGACTACCAGTCCAGTGGTACTGGTTGCCCACTTCCGGGCTGGAAAGAAGTGCCTCTCTCAAGAGGCTTCTTTTCCCACTCTACAGGGAGGGGACAGTTGGTCTCCTTCAGGGAGAGCCCTGAGATCTTCTCCTTTCTGTAATTTTGGGAGACCCAGGGGCTGCCTTCCTGTCTCCATCTACCTCACTTCCTGTGTGAAGATATGCCCTTTCTGAGCAGATAGGCCTCCCTTCTTGTTGGAGTTCACTTCCTCCCCTTGTCTACCTCTCTACAGCCACTGTTCTTCAAGGGACTTCACTTCCTGATCAATAGAAATCCAATTCTTAAAGAACTAAGGACACAAGTCACATCTGTTTCTTGCTCAGGGAACATCTCTTCCTGTTCTGGGCTGACTATTCATACTGTGACTTTTGGGTTTGTCTGAGGGACCAGGCTGCACCCCAGGGATCCTATTCTCCTCAAAGCTGTGTCCCCATTTTCAACAACTGTATATACAACTTCAGTTTTGTGTTTATTTTTTAGCATTTTATTAACAAAAAGTTAATTTATTTTCAGAAACAAAACTCTTTTAAGGCGTTGCTCTTTTTCTCTCCACAGACCTGGCTTGGGGTGGGAGTGGGGGTCGTGCAGGGACAGGGCAGAGGAAGGTGGAGGAGGAGAAGGACATAAAAGGGAGAGGAGGCGGGGCCCAAAGGGACGGATGGGACTGCGGAGAGTGAGGTGGCAGGTGGAGCGACAGGGGAAGGTGGCAGCAATTTGTCTGGAGCTGCCTTCCCATCACAGGACCAGCAGGCACGTCCCTGGCCAGGAAGGGACAGAGAGAGGAACAGAGGGAGACAGAGCGACGAGGCTGAGATGTACACACGCTCACACAGGGCTAAGGGAGACAACAGATGGGTACAGAGAGAGACAGAGAGACCCGAGAGACAGAAAAGGGGGGAGACCAAAGAGAATGAGGCAGACCCAAGGATGGAGAAAATGGGAGGGAAAGCAAGAAAATGGCAGACCCAGGGGAAGCTGCACGCGGAGACAAGGGGGTCCAGAGGGGAAAGGAGAATGAGGACAGATAAAGAGAGACGGCCGCGACAGAGCGGTGGAGACCGGCAAGGACAGACATGCCTAAAGCGACAGGGACGCCTACAGACGCTCAGGCCGGGCCCCCGGGCACCAGCTGGCCCAGGTCGCCCTCGGTGCGGCTCACCCACTCGCGGTAGAGGCCGCACACGCGCAGCCCCAGCACCTTGGCGGGGAAGACGCCCGCGGCGACGGTGGCGGTGGCGGCGGTGGGAGGCTCGGGCCGGGGCTCGCGGGCGGGGGCGCCCAGCGCCGCCAGCACGGCCTCCACGGCGGCGCCCAGGGCCCGGGCCTGGCGCGCCGCGTCCTCCAGGCGCCGCAGCAGGCGCGGCGCGCGCGGGTTCAGCTCGGCCTGGCGGCGGCTCACGGCGTCGAGCAGCGGGGGCAGCGCGGCCAGCGCCGCCGCGTCCAGCCGCAGCCGCTCGGCCACCGGCAGCGCCGCGTGGGTCGGCGTCGGGGAACTCAGGCCGGCCACCGGCAGCCGCGGGGGCGAGAAGCCGGGCAGCCCGAAGGGGTCTCCCTGGTGCTGCACCTGCAGAGACACGGCCGGCGGCGGGTCAGCGTTGTCCTCGCGGGGGGCCGTGGGGGTCGTCCATTCTTAACTGAGCCCTCCGCCCCTCTCCCAGGGCCTTGGTTTCCTCATCTTGGAAATGATAAACCCCTCCTACCAGGGTTGTTGTGTTTGAGATCACAAACAACGCAGGCATTACACCAGTGCCTTCGTTTCCGAAACGGAGCTAACAACAGTATCAACTTCACAAGGGCACTATGAGCATGTTAAGTGCTTAGGACAGGGCCTGGGTCCTAGGAGGGCTCAGTAAATGTTAGCTCTTTTATTAAGGTTATCTTTCGGGCCCGGGTTCAAATGCTGTCTCTACCACTTACGAGCTGTGCGGTTTTGGGCAAAACCATTTCTCTCCCCTGAGCCTCAGTCTTCTCATTTGCAAAGTGGGGCAACAGCTCCCTGCCCTGTCTTCCTCCCAATAATCTCCCGAGATTCATGTAAGATAGTGACCCAGTTGATTTCACTCCCTCCTCCTATCCTCCCCAACCTCTCCTACCTGCGTTGAGCACCGGCTCAATGAATAATTATTATATGAATGAACAAATGAAAGATAAAGGTGATTTGTATTCTATAAAATGCTGTAAAAATAACATTCGTTCTTTGCTCTAACATCTTGCCTCTGGTCAGGCATTGTGTTTGCCTCTTCAAACACTATTTCTAATCTTCCCAATAATGAGTGTAATGATGATGATGATGGTTTTGTAAATAAGAAAATTGGAGCTTAAGATATACAGTGACTTGCTCTAGGACACCATCGAGGAAGTAGCAGAATTGGAATTTGAACCAATGTTGGTTAAGACTACAAAGTTAGTGCTTTCTATTATTCCGCTACCTGCTGGCGTAATTGTTATACTAATATTTTTAATGTGATTATTACTGCCCACAGTCACAGTTAGCAAGTTGGAAGGCCTACAGTCTGTCTGATTCAAAACTGAGCCCTCCCTCCACTACACCAGGGTAATTTGGGAAAACATCTTCCTTCCTGGGCTGGGCCCTTTGCCTAACCAAAGATGTGAGCAGAACCCCCTCCTCTGTAAAAGTCCCCTCTTGGGATAGAATTTTCGTCCCCAATTGAAAACTTTTTATGGCCTCTCTGCATATACTAAAGAGAAGAGTTCACAGTCCATCCAGTTAAGCTGCTTCATTTTACAGCTGGGGAGATTGGAGATGATGTAACAAGATCACACAGAAGTAGAACCTAGGTTTCCTGACTCCCACACCAGAGTTCTCTTCACTCCCTCGGGCTGCCTCTGACTTAAAGCACCAAGGAGGGAGACTTCAAGCTGAGGAGTACAGAGCAGTATTTGGGGCACAGATAGGGTCTTCATCCAATTGGCTGTGTGGCCAGGGGCAAGTCACTGTCCCTCTCAGGAGCCCTGCTTTCCCCAGCTGGGAAATGAGGTTGAGAAAATGAGTGGTCCAGGACCTTTGTGATCTGTGCGTCCCCATTCCCCAGGCCCTTGGTGCCCCACCCGCATTCCCACTCACATATTCCTGGAGCAGCTGCTCAGCATATTTGGTGAGGAGGTGGGCAAGGCTGTGTGTCTGACGGATCTTGGCCTCCAAGTGGGGAAGGAGTGAGACTGAGGAGTCAGCCTGGGGGTCTTCTGGTGGGAAAGGGGGGAGGAATGAAGGCAGCTCAAACCCCTGCTCCTTGACCACCTCTCCCAGGCTGGCTCTTCCTTCCTGAACCCAGAAGCTCTGCTTGATTCTCCAACTTTCAAGCCGGGCAGGGTCTGTCCCATTTCAACTGAGGGAAAATGAAGCAAGCAGTTGCTCTACCTGAAATGTGTTCCTTGTCCCCAAATCTTATTGAAATCCTATTAAAGCTGAATTCAAATACTGCCTCCTCAGTGCAGGCCTCCAGATTCCCCCTCCCTTAAGTGAACTTCTTTCGATTTAGGGCCACTTGTTCATACTTCCAGACTAGCTCTTCTACTGGTTCTTTTAAATGTGCATATCTCTGCCTTAGCCTGGAAACCCTTTGAAGACATGGCTCACATACCTCTGTACCTCAGTTAATATTGGTAGAATTCAACTTCATTTTAAGCACAGAACTTCAAAGGAGAATGTGCCGTTATGGCCATTTTATAGATAGGGAGACTGAAGTCCCTTTCCCTCCCTCATGCCCCTTCTATGCAAAGTGCTGAGCTGCGCAGCACGGATGAATCAATCTAGCCTTCCCAGGCACAAGCCAGAATGTGGCGCCCTGGAGAACTACATTTCCCGAGAGGCCCAGCGCGCGCGCCCAAAGCATGCTGGGGAATGTAGTTCAGGTCCGGCAACTCCTTCCCCGCCTCCCGCCCCCCACCTGAGTTTCCCACCGTCAAGTCCCATTCCTCAGCAGCCCCAACTTGTGTCTCCTGTTGTCACTCACTAGCTCAAAGACTCACTCCTGTGGCTCAAAGACTTCCTTCCCTAATTCTATCCCTAACTCCAATCCCCCAGCTTTGATTTTTTTCCCGATACTTAGAGTGGACCCAGTCTTCCTGCCCCAGCCCCGACCCCACTCCCCCTTCGAGGTGTACTCGCATCGGTGATCTAACCCCTGAGCCCAAGTCCCTGAAGCTTCAGCCCCAGGTCTCTTCTAAACCCACGCTCCTGCCCCTTTCTCACAACTCACCCGCTCGTTACCTGACACCAGAGCCCTGCTCTCCCCCGCCCAGGCCGCTCCCCTCCCGGACCCGAGATGGCGGAGACCCAGACCCCAACCCTTCTGACTCTTGCTGCCCTCACGGACCCGGAGTCCGGTCCCTCAGCCCCTTACCCAGACTTCCCTCCCTCCGGCTCATGCTGGCCCCTGGCTGATCCCGGTTCCCTCCACGCCCCCCTTCCGAGGGGGGAGAAGGGGAAAGGGTTAGGGGCGTGGCCCTGCCGCAGCCAATCAGAGCCCAGACCCCAAACATTCCCCCCCCCCCCCCCCCCCGGCAACTTCCAGGCAAGATTCCTTGGCCCTGAGCTAAGCTCCCTGCCTGCTCTGCCCAGAGGGGGAAGGGGCCTGAGGTGGGGGAGGCAGGTCGACTGTACGGTGGACGGGTCCTCGGGGCTGGGAGTGTTGGGACCTGGGAGGCAGCCTTGTTTCCGGCTGGGATGGGGAGGCTCAGGCTTCGACCTGAGGCAGAGTTTGGCGCCTGGGCTGTTTGGAGGGGAAAGTTGGGGAGACAGGAGAGGAAAGCTGCGGGGCTGGCAGGACAGGAATGTGCAGGCCCTCCCTTTTGGCTGGGGGCGAGTGTGAGAGAGGCCATCGTGGGGGACGTCAGGCTTGGGTCACACCTGTCCAGACATACACCTCTTGGCCTTAGATACCTTCCACTCTCGTCACACCTCCCAGAAGGGAGATAGACACACCACCTCAGCCCCGCTTACCAGGCCCAGTAACAGAACCCCGCTGACACACACATGCATCTACTGAAGGGTTAATGCATACAGTCTCACTTGGGAACAAACTTCAGAGACCTGTACAGGAGGTCACACCCATACATCAACCACGTTAACCTGGTGTAGACACTGAAAGGAATGTACACACTTACCCCTTCACATGGTTCCCAAGCACCTGTTCTGTTCTAGGCTCTGGTACAGAGATGATCCACACTTGGTTTCCGGCCCCCGGAGGAGCTCACAGTCTGATGGGGGAGATCGTAGTCAACAGCAGGTTATAGGGTTTGTGAGTGAAGGGATTGGGAAGGAGTCCTCTGTGTCTGTGAGGATATTGTCATGAGCAGACAACTGTCAGAATGAAGGAAGAAAGGGATTAGCTGGCACAGCAGGTGCAGCTGAAGTCACACTGTTGGTAGGAGTCACAACCACACACTTATTACAGTGAATATTTATTGGCTATTTTGTGCTGGGCACTTTTCTAAAAACTATATACATATTAACTTACTCCTATGTTATAGATGAGAAAATACAGATAAGGGATTTGTCCAAGGTCACACAGCTGGGTGTGGCAGTGCTGGGATTTTACCTCAGCAGTTTGACTCCAGAAATGCTGTCATAACCACTCTAATCTTTTAACCCCTCTGGACATGGTCACACCAAAACTCACAAACACAACAGCCACACCCTTGAAACACACACACTCACACATACACGCATGGCAGCAGCAGCACAAATTTAGGTATCTGCTGCCAAGCCAGCCTCAAATAAAATCAACTAAGACACACTCATTTTCTTTAAGTAAACTTTTAATTGATGTATAATACACAATCGGAAAAGTGCACACATCATAAGTGTACATACAGCTTGATGAATTTTTACAGAGTAAATATGCCCAAGGAATCAGCACCAGATTAAGAAACAGAAATGACCAGCTCCTAGAAGCCCCCCTCTTATCCCCTTCCCAGTCGTAAGGGTGACCATTATCCTGATATCTCACACCATAAATTGGGACGAAGCATCCCTGGCTGCTACAGGAGTATAGTTAAGAAACAACCTTACTTTGAGCGGGAGGAACGACGATACTGTCTCTTTTTGAACTTCGTATAAATAGAGTACAAGGTCAAGGGTTTGGATCCGGAAAGCTACAGGAAAAAACAAAACAAAACACCATAAATGGAGTAATATAGCATGTACTGTTGTATCACTGTATCTGGCTTCTTTTGGTCAAGATTTGTTCATGAAACTTGTCCACGGTGTTGGGTATAGCAGGATCAGTCATTCTCGTTGCAGCGTCTATGCCCATGGTATGATGGGGTATTTCCAGTGTGGAGCTTTTATGAACAGTGCTATGAACATTCCAGTATACGTCTCTTGGTGCTCATACCTACGCATTTCTGTTGGGTGTTGACGACCTAGGAGTGGAACTGCTGGATCATAGGGTTGGCATATGTTTGCCTTTGCTAGAAAACTGCCGTTTTCCAAAGCTTCTCTACCAGTTCATACTTCCCAGAAATATGAGAGGTCCAGTTGCTCCACTTCCTTGTCTACACTTGGTACTTTCTCACTTTAGCAATTCTGGTGGGTGAAGCCCCACTCGTATTGGCAGTGTCTGGCACCTAATTGGCACTCAGTTTATTGTTGAATGAACGGATGAATGAGGTTGGGCAGCATAGAATCAGACAGCCTGGCGGGGTGGACACACACACACTTGGACCACACAGCATTTCAAGGACGCCCACCTGCAGCGGACGAACACCCAACACAGACCCTCTAGTGCACCCCGGAGCCCACGTGGTCTGAACGCGCCTCCTCGGCGGGGCCGCGCGCGTCCAGTCGCGGAGCCGTCCCCAACTCTCCCCCTCGGCGGCGGGCAGGGGGCGCTGCGCGTCCAGGCGCCCCCGAGGGGGCGGGTCCGGGGCGGGGCGGAGCCGGCCCGGCTTCCAGGCCTGGGCTCTGGCCGCCCGCGCCGCCCGCACCGCCCGGCCGCTCCTGGGACGGGCCGGGGCGGGGCGCGGCGGCAGGAAGCGGGGCGGGGACTCGCGGAGGCGTTGGGGAACGAGGGAGGGCGCGGCCAACTCCCGGAGGGACGGCAGGCCCAGAGAGCGGCGCCCCGGCCTGGCGCCGAGCCTGAGCCCGCCGGACGGGAGGCGGCCCCGTCGCGGGCTCGGCCCCGGCCTCAGCCCCGCCAGCATGGCCGGCCGGACCGTACGGGCTGAGACCCGGAGCCGGGCCAAGGATGACATCAAGAAGGTGATGGCGACCATCGAGAAGGTCCGGAGATGGTGAGCGCTGCCCCGGGGCCAGGGACGGGACATGGTGGACGGGACCACCATCACCAAATGCGTCTACCCTCCCCTCTCCAGCTATGGCCCCCAGATGTTAGGTGTGCCCCCGCCCACCAGCTGTGCTCCGGATCGACCGGGCTCTGTCCCCTTTCCCGTGGCCACTCCTGGGGTCTACAAAGCGTGGTCCCCAGCCATGCCCTCCCAGAGCGGGAGCCCCCATTTGTGCCCCGCCCCCCAAAGCTTTTGACACTCCTGCAAGTGTGCCCCGGGATCTTCACTGCTTTGGTCCCTAGCCAGGCCCACAGCCGTGCCCCCTATGCCTGCCCCAGGGCTCTGCAGAGCCATGGCCCCAAGTCATACCCTCTCTAGAGAAGGTTTTCAGGGCTTTCTTTCTCTAACTATTCCCCATTAGCAAAACTGTCCCTATCCTCGTACACCTCTCGCACCTCTGCAGGTACCCCCAGATGTGCCCAGCTCCTGGGGGGGCTCTCTCCTCAGGCCTCTCTGACCCAACCCCCCACCCTCCCACAGGGAGAAGCGCTGGGTGACTGTGGGCGACACTTCCCTTCGTATCTTCAAGTGGGTGCCAGTGGTGGACCCCCAGGAGGAGGTGAGCAAGTCCCTGCCCCCAAGGCCCTGCATCCATGCAACCTCAGGCAAGCCCCTCCCCACCCTGGTCTCTACCTCCAGTCCCCACTCTGAGACCTCAAATGCAGCCGCCCAGACAGATGTTTATGATTATTAGCAACTCCTCTCTTTCCTTTTCCTTCTCCAGACCCACCAGTGCACAACCTCTGTCACCTCAGGCAGGGCCTCTTGCTTCTTTGTGCCTCAGTGTCCTTATTTGTTCAGTGGGGGCTTTGCAAGAGCTAATTAGAAAGCTGGTCCTGACCCTTATCTCTCTGACCCCCAGGAGCGACGGCGGGCAGGTGGAGGGGCAGAGAGATCCCGTGGCCGGGATCGGCGGGGCAGGGGCACCAGTCCCCGAGGGGGTGGTCCTCTCATCCTGCTGGATCTCAATGGTACGTAGGGATCTTGGAATTTGGGGGGCTGTGAGGATGGAAGTAGGGTACTGGGGGGCCTCAGGCCAACCCTCTCCACTTTTGCTTCTGCAGATGAGAACAGCAACCAGAGTTTCCATTCGGAAGGCTCCCTCCAAAAGGGCACTGAGCCCAGCCCTGGGGGCACTCCCCAGCCCAGCCGCCCTGTGTCACCTGCTGGACCCCCAGAAGGGGTCCCCGAGGAGTCTCAGCCCCCACGGCTCGGCCAAGAGAGAGGTAGGACCATGTGCCTCCCAGGAGCCCTCTTCTCTGAGTCCTGTCTTCTCCAAAGCTGAACCCAGCAGCTTATCTCTCTTCCTGCTCCCCCTATGTGCTGCCTCCTCAGGGGGCCTTTTGCTGCAAAAACTGCCTCCAGCCACTATCTCATTCCTCTGGCTTCTTAGGATCTGTAGATAATGCATCACCATCTGAGATTTCCATATAAATTTAATTTTTTACTAGTTTATTGTTTTTCTCCCCACTCTCATCTCATATCAGCTTCCTGAATGTTGGGCCAATATGGATCTTGTTCACTACTGTATCCTTAGAATACCATGGAACACATAATAAGTGCTCAATAAATATTTGTTGAGTGAATAAATAATAGTGATAATCGTAGGAGTGATTAGGAATAATAGGGATAACAGCTAATATTTATTGAACTCTTACTGTGTGCGAGGCACATTCTAAGCACATTACATGTTTTTTCTCATTTAATCCTCACTACAACCTTATGAGGGTTATGATCCTGTTGTGATCTCTATGATCCTCATCTTATTTTTTTTTTTTTTTTTTTTTTTTTTACCCCCCAAACCCCTCATCTTATGATGAGGAAACTGGGACCCAGAGAAGTTAAGTCACCCAAGCTCACTCAGCCAGTGGCCAGCATCCTGGGCATGAGTCCTCCTCAGCCCTTCTTTCTTCCATACAGTCTGTCCCTGTCTGGTCAGTACCTCCTCCCAAACGTGTTTCCCTTCCTCTGCCCCCCTAGGCCCTGGCCTGGATCTGGCCTTCCCGTCTCTCGCCTGCACGTGGCTCTAGCCTCCTCACTGGTCTCCTCCAGTCACCTCCACACAGATGCCAGAACAACTTTTTCTAAAGTGCAAGTTTGATGGGGTCATTTTCCTGCTTAAAATCCTTCAATGGCTCCCAATGGCCTTTGACTCCTCAGCTTGGCAGTCTGGGACTTCATGAACTGTTCCCTGCTGACCTCATTGTTCTCTGCCAAGAACACCATGACTTGGGCCTATGGGCTTAGTCTAGATCATGCCAGCACTTGTATACCTCTGTTAATATAAAAATGATAACTAGCATTTATTGAGCACTTACTGTACACCAGACGCTAAGGGCTTTACCTGCATTATCTCATTTAATCTTCCCAACAGCCTCATGTGGTAATTACTATCATTATCTCCATTTTACATATGGACAAACCGAGGCCCAGAGAAATTAAGCAGCTTGCCCAAAGTCAGGATTTGAACCCAGGCAGTCCAACCACAGAATCTGTGCTAAGCATGTGTTCCCTCTGCCTAAAATGTGTTCTGCCTCCATTTGTCTACCCTGTAAAACCTTACTCACCTTTCAACAGCCCACATAAGTGCTCCTTCCTCCATCTGCCTCCTGGATCGCAGCCGGACTTCCGGCTCCCTCCTCATTGCTCCCACCGAACTCTGGCTTATGTGATTGGCGCTCATTTGTCTCCCCCATTCTCCATGCCATTGGCACAGAGTGGCTGTTCAGGGCATATCTGTTCACTTGACATTCCAGATCCTGGGGGCATAACTACAGGCGGCACTGATGAACCCCCAATGCTGACCAAGGAGGAGCCTGTTCCAGAATTGCTGGAGGCTGAGGTGAGAGAGGCCAGAAGGCTGGGTTAGGGTTTTGGAGGGAATGGGAACTCCGGGGCAGCTGAAGGCTTGGAGGCTGCACCTGAGGTGCAGGCGGGAGATGCAGCTAAAGCCTTTGAGGCTGGGTTCTTGGGACTGAAAAAAAGGGTGTTTTAGAGATAAAAAGAGAGCTGGTCAGTGCTAATTTAAGACCATTAAAAGTCTGAGAAGATCATGGTGTTCCTCCATGCCTTTAAAAAACTATATCCTAAGCTGTAAAATTAGCTTAAGAAAGTTCCTCATAAACTTCTGACTTTTCTCACAAGGACTACCTTGGTGCATTTTTCAGAAATATCTGTATCAGATTCTTTCCCTCAAACAGTGTTGCTGCTGCTGTTGTTTTCGGTGCCCTACTAAATCTGCATCTTGGGCACCTGGCCCTGGGCTAAACTCCTGGGTCCGGGACGGGAGTGGAGTGGAGGCTTTGGAGAAGGCAAAGGCTAGGAGGCTGTACTCCTGGGTTTGGGTGGAGCTCACGCCTGTCCGCCCTTCCTCTCCAGGCCCCCGAAGCTTACCCCGTCTTTGAGCCAGTGCCACCTGTCCCTGAGGCAGCCCAGGGTGACACAGAGGACTCGGAGGGCGCCCCCCCACTCAAGCGCATCTGCCCAAATGCCCCCGATCCCTGAGAAGCCGGCCTGCCTGTCCTGTTGCCCCAGGGGCTCCTTTGGCTTTTTACAAATAAAGACCCTTTTGTAATTTTGTGTCATGTCATTTCCCCGTCAGGGCTGGGGAGGGTCTTTGGAGACAGTTTTGTCTCATGCTCCATTTCTCAGATGGGGTCACTGAGGCTCTGAGAGGACCTTCCTAAAGTCACGCCATGAGTCAGATGTGCGGTGGGGGCTTGAGCCAGGACTCTGCCCTCCAACATACCCACCCTGTGCTATCCCCCTTACCTTTGACCTTCCCTGACCTTCACCTTCCTCCTTTGGGAATCCCAGTACCCCTCTTATTCTTGCTCAGCCCTCGCCCGAACAATTAACAAAGCTCTGGGCAGCTGGGCCCATGATTCCCATTTCATACACAGGAACACAGAGGCCCAGAGGAACTTAGGGGCCTGGGATGACCCAACCCCTTCGCTGTCCCCCAGGAAACTACAGCATCATGCCTTCCTGCCTTTGCCCAGCCGTTCCTCCACCTGGCAACCCTGGCCCAGACTTTTGGTTGAGTCTTTCTGGTCCCCAATTGAATCACCACCTCCTCCAAGAAGCCTTCCCTGACTCAGGCTCAGTAGTCAGTTTTCCCCTTTTTGAGCTCCTACAACCCCTTGAACTTCCTTTCCTTTGTTCAGCATTTATCAGGCTGTTTAGATGATTGGTTTGTGTGTGTCTTGTTCCACTAGGCTGTGGGCTCCTTAAGACAGAACTGGGTCCCCAGCCATGCCTAGCACAACCCTAGGACCAGAGCAGTCATAGCAACTGCTTCACAAATAAATGAATGGGCTGAGGTTATCCAGGAAGGCTTCTCTGAGTTGGTCGCATGTGAGCTGGGCTCTGAGACATGAACCTCAGTGTGGTAGATCTAAAGTCAGAAGCCCTGGTTCAAGTCCTGGCAGTGTTACTCACTATCTGTATGGCTCTAGGCTAGCTGTTTCTACTCTCTGAGCCTTAGTTTATCTGAGCAATGGGGACAATAACTAGGCCTCACCTGCCCCAGTAGTTTGTGGGAATCCTCAAATAATATAAGATCTCCTCATTCTGTGCCTGCAAGAAAGGCAGGGTCAGGTGTACTAGTCCTATTTTTATTTTTAACAAAGGAAAAGACAGGTTCAGAGAGGACCAAATTGGAACTTTAAAGAACCATTAAAAAATGCAAGGGTAACAAATAAAAAAGAACAACAACCACAAAAACATGTAAGGGTGTTTCCTGACAGCAGTTGTGGCAGTAATAGTGGACCCAGGGCTGGCCAGGGGAGCCAGGTGTGCAGTGACAGATTTGTTTCCTATTACTGCCATAACAAATTACCACAAACTTAGTGGCTTAAAGCCACATAAATTTATTATCTTACAGTTCCAGAGGTCAGAATTCCAAAATTAGTCTCACTGAGCTGAAGTCCAGGTGTCAGCAGGGCTGGTTCCTTCTAGAGGCTGTAGGGAAATCTGTCTCCTTGCATTTTCCAGCTTCTAGAGGCCACCTGCATCCCTTGGCTTGTGACCCCTCCTTCCACCTTCAAATCCAGGAGTGTAGCATCTTCCAATCTCTTTCTGCTTCTGTCACGTCTCCTTCTCTAACTCTCCTCCCTCCGTCTTATAAGGACCCTTGTGATTACATTGGGCCACATAAATAATCCAGGAGTATCTTCCCATCTCAAGATTCTTAATCACATCTGCAAATTCCCATTTGCCATGTAAAGTAACAGACTCACAGGTTCTGGGGATTAGGATGTGGACGTCTTTGGAGACATTATTCAGCCCACCACATTTGGTAATCTCAGCTATGTTCTGGATGTGTGGGTCATCTCATTACTCCCCTCAACCACCCCATGAAGTGATGAGTGTGCTTTGTACACTGTAAAGTGCCTTGTACGGGTTAGTGATACAGTGTTAAGGTCCAGAATTCAGGTTCTGGGTTTGAATCTCAGTATCTGCATTCATTTGCTGTGTGACCTTGAGCAAGTGACTTAACTCTTCTGTACCAGTTTTCTCTTCTGTAAAATGGGGATAATAGTAACTTCAGCCTGGTGGGACTATTGTGAGGATTAAATGAGGCAATGCATGGAGAGAGAGCCCTTGGCTTGGCACATAATAAGTGCTCAATAAATGGCAATTTCCCCCCCACTACCCCATTTTATAGATAAGGATGCTTAGGGTGTGCGGGATAGAGGCCAGAGACTTGCCTGTTAGTGGGGTGGGGAGGAGAATCCTGGCCCTGAATGGGGTGTCCATTTCTGAGAAGCCTTGAGAGGCTAAAGTTTGAGTCTCCCCCATTCCTGTCCCTCTCTTGGTCACAGGCCACAAGCAACTATCCCCAAGCCCAGGCCTGTCCCCCCCACTCTATGGCCCACTTTCTTTTTTTTTTTTTTGTCGTTTTTTCGTGACCGGCACTCAGCCAGTGAGTGCACCGGTCATTCCTATATAGGATCCGAACCCGCGGCGGGAGCGTCGCCGCGCTCCCAGCGCAGCGCTCTACCGAGTGCGCCACGGGCTCGGCCCCTATGGCCCACTTTCTGACCTCATTTAAAAACCTTCTCTTCCACAGCCAGGCCCCCAATTCATCACCTTGCAGTGCCCTCCCCACCCTCCCAATGTCTACACTCTCTTTTTGGAAATTTTTCCACCCATGGCTCTTGGGCCCTGGCCTCCAGTGCCCCACCCCGACATTCTCCTCCCTTCTGTGCCCCGTCCATCCTTGGTCTCTCTCTCCTCTTTCTGATCCCTTAAATGTCTCTTGCCCTGGCCTAACTCCTCCCAGTAGACACTCTCCCTGCCGGGTCCTACCTATGTTTTGAATATGTGGCTTCTAATTCTCTGCCTCCACATTCTGCCCCGTACCTCCAGACTCAGTGCCAAGTGGCTGTGCAGCATCTCCATGGGGATGTACCACAGACCCTCAGCCTCACCTTCCCCCTGACCCAATCCCATCATCCTCTGTGCCCATAAATGGCCTCACAATCCCAGGAGTTGGCCAAGATGGGAACACCCAGGAATCAGCATCAACTTCCATGAGTCACCATATCCTAAGCCTCTGTCCTAAGTAATTCTCCAGTCTGCTCTTTTCTTCAACACCACACTGGTTTACGAGGTGCCACCAAAACTATTTTAGCAGCCTCCCAGTGGGGCTCCCTTCTTCTCTTGCCCACCTCCAATGCATGCCCCACCCAGCAGCTGGGCAGTATTGCAGAAACCCAAATCCGTCCATGATGCTGCCCCTGGTTACACCCCTCCAGTTCTCCTCATTGCCTGCTGATGGTGTGCCTCTGCCACTCCACCCACAGCTCCCCCCACCCCAAGTGCTCGTGCTCCTTCTCACCTCCCCGGCTTGGCTCTCACTGTTTGCTCTGCCAGGAGTGCCCTTCTTGTTCCCTCATCGCCTGGCTGAGGCCTTCTTGTTGCTCAACCTTAGCTTCTGGTGGTGTCTTCTCTCCTTTCCCTCATGCCCCCTGCCTCTCCTGTGCCATTCATGGAATGTCTGTGTCCCCTCCAGTCTTCATCATCATGAGGGCAGAGGAATTCCTGTATTCATAGCGATGTGTATTTGTTGTCCACTTACTGTTTGCTGGGCACTGTTCTAGACCCTGGGGATATGGCACAAACAAAATAGAAAAAAATCCCTGCCCTCACAGAGCTTACCTTCAGTCAATGATGTTATATGTAAGAAGTTATAAGTATTTTGGGAAAATAAGCCCGAGTAAGGGAGATGAGGAGAGAGCATGTTGCAATTTTCAATAGGGAGGTCAGGGCTGGCCTCACTGAGGAGACATTTGAGGAAAAGCTTGAAGAAGGTGAGAGAGCGAGCCATGTGAATATCTGGGGGAAGAGCATTCCAGGCAGAGGGAACAGCCAGTGCAGCAGATGGGTGTGGCTGGAGGGAGCGGGGAGCCAAGAAGTGGTGGGAAGGGAGTGAAGATCAGGTGAGCCCACAGGCAGGGCAAGCGCATACTCTGCCATTCAAACTGAGACACTTTAGAGAACAAAAGAAGAGGTATTAATAATCATGCTCAGATAACAGGTGAAAGGTGGTACACCCAGGATGTACGGCCATCCTGCTTGGAGGCCATAGTCAGGACTTTGGCCTTTAGTCTGGGTACAATGAAGATCTATTGAGGGGATCTGAGCAGAAGAGTGACATGATTAGATTTAGGGCTTTTTCCCCTAATGTTTTATTCTAAAAGGTTTTTAAACATACAAAAAAGATTTTAAATGAATTGGAAGAATGCAATAGTTGAAAGAATTGTATAGGTAATATACATATGCCTCCACCTAGGTCCTATAGCATTCTGCTGTATTTGTTTATCACATATCCACATCCATCCGTCTTATTTTCTTGATACATTTCAAAATAAGTTCTGGACAAGGGCCGGCCTGTGGCTCACTTGGGAGAGTGCGGTGCTGATAACACCAAGGCCATGGGCTCGGATCCTATATAGGGATGGCTGGTTAGCTCACTGGCTGAGCATACTGCTGACAACACCAAGTCAAGGGTTAAGATCCCCTTACCAGTCATCTTTTAAAAAAAAAAAAAAAAAAAAGTGGACACCAGTACACGTTCCTCTAAACACTTAAGCATGCACATTGTTAACCAGAGTCCAGTATTTACTCACAGGGTTTTTTTTCTCTTTTTGAGATAAAATATCCATATAGTGAAATGCACAAGTGTTAACTGTACCATTCATTGAATTTTAACAAATGCATCCATCTGCATATGGCAAACCCTTATCAAATACGGAACATCACCATCACCCCAGAAAATTCCCCAGCCCCAACTCCCCAGAAGCAACCCCTGTTCTGATTTTGTTTTTAAACCACAGATTAGGTTAATCTATTCTAGAACTTTATATAAATGGAATTACACAGTATGTATTCCTTTGCATCTGTTTTCTTTTACTCAGGCCTAATATCCTTGAGAGTCATCCATATTGTTGCATGGATAAATAATTCATTATTTTTTATTGCTAAATTGTATGCCTCAGACTTCGGTTTCACCAGGATCACTGCCAGGTGGAGACAGATAGGTCCAACACAGATAGGTCTTTCCCAACCTCTAGGTCCCTGCCCAAGCCTGTCAAGCCCAGGGTTCAGAGATCTGGGTGAACACACCCCAGAGAGACAGCCTTTTTCCAGGAACTTTCTAGAATGGGGAGTCTGTGGCATCAATCTCCCCAGATTTCTGGGAAGAGAGAACTATATCAGGGATAGGATCTAGAATGACCAAGCATCCCAGCTTACCCAGGATTTACCTGGTCTTAGTACTGCAAGTTCCATGTCCCAAGACACCACTCAATCCTAGGCAAACTGGATGGCTGGTCACCATAGCAAGATCCCACCACTGCCTCTGGGGCTCCAGACACATTCTCTCCCAAGACTCCACTCCCTTCCTCCTAATGATTGATTTTCCTTAAACTTCAAACTGGACTACTACTCCCCTGCTCTAAAACCAACCATGGCTCCCCATGGCAACCCAAAGAACACACTGAGCCCATGGCAGTGGTTCTCAAACTGCTGCACACTGGAACCACATGGAGAATCTTTTAAAAATTCTGATGCCTGGCTTCCATCCTAGACATTTTTAATTGATATAGTGTGTGACTTGGGCATTGGGATTTTTTTTTTTTTTTTTTTTTTTTCTTTTTTTGGCAGCTGGCTAGTATGGGTATCTGAACCCTTGGCCTTGGTGTTGTAACACTACTCTCTAACCAACTGAGCTAACCAGCCAGTCTGGCATTAGGATTTTTAAAAGCTCCCAAGGTGATGCCAATGTACTGCAAAATTTAGGAACCACTGGCTTATGGATGTAATTTCCTTGGCTTAGAAAACGTTGAATATGTTGCCAACATTTCAAGTCAAGCGATTTCATATAAAAATCTGCACTCCCAGCTACCCTTGAAAGCAGAAGTTCTGAGACATTGAGTTTGCCTCCCAGAGTGATCATGAGGGGGCGCCCAAAACTAGCTACCCTGGAGATGGACCCCATGCTCTCCAGTCACCACCATCCTTTATGTTCACTGGCAATGGCCTACAGGCTAATGGGTGAGCTTCGCAGCCTTCTCGCTTTTCTATAATACTTCACTTCTGCCCTCCAGCCACATGGGCCTCATGTTGCTCTTGCACTTCTGCCATTGTCCATGGAGTTCTCTCCCCAAGCCCCTTATCATGGCAGACAAGTCCCTAATCAATGTAGCCCCTGCCCACCTCTCTTGCCCCTCTCCACCAACCTCTCTACTATCTAATACACATAACTTCTAACACAGGCAGCTGGCCAGGCCGTTTCCCACTGCCTGAGATTTGCTCTTGCCTCTGCCTGGGATGCTCTTCTACTTCGCCCTCCTCCCTTCTAGCCTTCCTTTCTCTTTCTAGCCAATACTTACTTATCTCTCAGGCTGTGGGTTCCATCTCACCTCTTCCAGGAAGGTTCTCCGACCTTCAAACTAGGTGAGATCCCTGGTTAGTCACCGTACTTCCTCTTTCATTTGACATCTCACTTCCCCTGCTAGAGTTATGCCACGTTTGTCTCATTCATCTTTGTTCTCCTAGGGCCTAATATAGTGCCTGGTAAACAGTAGGTACTCAATGATAAATGAATGAAAGAACAAAAGCAAACACAGTTCCCTTTTTCCACTGGCAAAATCCTACTCCTTTTCTGGTTACACTTCTGCTATAGTATCCCAATCTGTTCTCCTGGAGACACAAAATTGTCACTGAGGTTGGGTGATCAATGGAGTTTTAGCTCAGGTCCACCTCACAGCGGGCCCAGTGGATCCCCAAACTCATCCTCTTGTTCTTTCCCCAGTTCCAGAATGCATACTTGGAATCCACACGTCAGTTCACTGGGTCTCTCTGCATGGCTGTGAAGGCAGGGACATTTCTGATTGGTGACCCTGGGACCCACCCCCCCAGGGTTGGCACAAGGGCAGGACACAAAAACTTACTTTCCATCCTCTTAAATCTGTCTGTTGGTTTTCAGTTTGTAATGGCTTTCTTGTCTGTCCCCTCCTCTGTTCTTCCAGTCAGGCAGATCTGGTGTAGTGAAGGGTCAGGATGCAGGAGAGGAATGGAGAAATTCCAGATTCGAACTGATTGTACTAACGGTGATTTTGGGCAAGTCATTTCCCCTTAGTTGCCTCATCTGAAAAATGGAGCCACTAATCTTTTCCTCACCTTTGGGGTCATCCATCTTTGCACTACATGAGGAACAGCATGAACCAAGTGCAGAGCATAGCCTGAGAATCTGTGTGTAAGCCAATTATTTTTTTTTTTTTTGGCGGTTGGCTGGTATGAGGTTCGGAACCCTCGAGCTCGGTGTTACAATACCGTGCTCTAACCGGCTGGACTAACCGGCCAGCCCTCAAACCAAATTTTTGTAAAATAAATATTTTGGACTTTTGCTTTCTAGAATCACCGGTATTACATGCACTCTAGGAAATTTAGGAGATGAAGTGCCAAAGAAAAGAAAGTGAAACTCTGTTGTAATCTGTGATGACCCTGGTTGGGGTTTTAATGCCTATGTTTTAACACCCTGTGAGGGAGCCAGAGAGATGCGGTTGGACTAAAGGAAAACAGCCAGTCGTGGGGCGCGCGGGGTCTACTTCAGCGCGCTGTGTGTTCGGCCTCCTGGTCCGTACAGTGGGACCCACAGGCCCGCCTCCCTCACGGCCTCTTGCGAAGCTTCGAGTAGACAAAAGAGGGCAGGTGTTTCAGCAGCAGCCAGCAAGGCGAGAGCGGCGCGGCCCAGGGAGGGTTAAAGCCACCGACGCGGCCTGGCGCGCGCTAGAAGGGCCGAGCGGACTTCCGGCGGGGGCGGGGCGCGCTAGAGAGCCTCCCGCTGCCGGCCCGTCCTCGTCTGCAGGGGGAGGACCGCGTCGCTCGGCCTCTACCTGTGCCGCGGCGGGCACCCGGCCTCTAGGCCAGGCCCTGCCCACGTGGCCCTCCTCCGAGGTCTGCACTTGCAGTTTTGACCGTGGGCAGCATTTTGGCCCCTTCTGGGCCTTGGTTTCTCCCGCCATGTAGAGGCGTGAGGGTCCTGGAGCGAGCTGAGGACAGTCGGTTTCTTTAACTCACTTGCATCTTGTATAATCCCCATTAAACGGTCAAGGAAGCTGAGACCCAGAAGGGGAAGTTTCTTTGCTTCCCATCCGCTTATCTAGTGGGCAGAGACGCAGCTCAAAGCCTCATCCTTGATTTCTAGCGCTGCTGCTCCGGGAGTCCAAGGACGTATCTGACAATAGCCACAGGCGTGCTACACAAATTATCTCAGTCTTACTCCAACCTTGTGAGGCAGGAGCTGTTGTCCACGTTTTAGGGATAAGAAAACTGAAGCTCAGGGTCATTTCTCCAGATTCGTGGTGCAGGTCAATGGCTCAGTAGGGAAAGATATAAACCCAAGTTGTCTTACTTGATTGAGATATCTGTTTTTTTGGAATAAAGCCAACACTGAGTGCTTATTAAGTCTTTCACAAAGAGGCAAGGTTCTTACTTACCATTGGTTCACAGACCTGGCTAAGGTAAATAAATAGTGGTCCTGGTTCAGGTGTCTTTGAATCCTTTTAATTATCTCCAGGAGGAAGAATTGGAAGAATTAGCACCTCCACATATCTCCATATATTTAAAACAATAAGATATAAATTTATTGAGATATAATTCACACACCAGTTAAAGTGTACAATCCAGTGGTTCTAAGTGTTTTGCAACATCACCAGAGTCACTTTTAGAACATTAAAAAAAAACCCAACCATACCCGTTAGCGGTCACTCCCATCTCTTCCTCCTCCACCATCGCTACTACCACTAATCTACTTTCTGTCTCTATAGATTTGCCTCTTTTGAGACATTTCATATAAGGCTATATGTGACCTTTTTGTGACTGAGATCTTATTTTAACAAAATCCAGGCTTTGAGGTCAGAGCATTGGCCAGCTAGAATGGAATAGCACTGTTTTGATTTTACATGTTACCACTCCAGGGTAAGTGATAGGCATTTCCATTTATGGTAGGGATTAAAGTTTCATTTCTGACAAAATTTATTTCCATAAAAAAGTGAGTTGATATATACAAAGGACAAGGTTAAGTAAGGTTAAGTAAATAGTAAATGGGATGTGAATGAAATTTGGAAAACACTAGATTGTCTGATTTAAGGTTCTCCAGGACATAATTTGAAATAACCTTATTATTTAATTTCATTTTCCTATCTACTCCTGTGAGGAAGTACATCATTTTACTGATGAAGAAACAGGTTCAGAGAAGTACAGCAACTTGTCCAAGGTCACACAGCTAGAGAGAATCTAGACTTAACCTAAGGTCTGTCTGATTACAAAGACCACCTATTTACCAAGTCTGGAAATAAGACGGGTGGGAAAATGGACTAGCAGGCTTGAGAGAGAACTCCAGCCACTAGACCAAAACATGAGGATGCCAGGCTGGCTAAGTTGTTTTGGGTACCCGTTTAAACAAATATTTAAATACTTCTATAAAACAATTTATGCCTCTAAACAGAAATCCATCTCAGTCACCACTGGGGCTCTCTTCCTCTCTAAAGGATGCACAATTCAGGTGGTGTTGCCTGGATAACCAGGGTTTGTGTGTGTGTTTGTGTGTGTGTTGGTGGTGGGTAGAGTGGAATCTGTAGTTCATTGTGGTTGCTGTTGGCATCACTGTCCAAGCCCACAGTGGTCCCTTAAAGTCTTTGGCTTCTGCCATATACCACATGTGGGCACCAGAATCTCTGGGCTGGCCAGGACTCCTCTTCATGGGGTGCTATGCTTCCTAGACTATCAGGCAGCCACCTGCTCTCAGGACTGGCCAGTTTCCTGGAGCTCAGCCATGGAGCATGCACCAGGACTCCCTCTCTCCCCTTACCAGTCCAGGGACTTTTCTGTCCCTTGCCATCACCATCACCAAGACCCTCTGCCTACTTCCTGATACCCTATTTCACATCTTATTTCACTGCGGGCTCAAACAGCCCATTGAACTCAGAACCCATTTCCAATAAAGCTAGTTCCCTTTTCCAAAAAGCTTAATTTTTAAACCAAAATTTTCAAAAATATTTCATACCTGTTGTGGATAAAAATAACAATAAGGTTTTTTTCAAAAACGTAGCATATAGAAGACAGACAAAACAATCAAATCCTGCCATATGTTGTTCAACTCTTATTTAACTCAGTCCTCTTCTCTCCTGGTTGTGCAATTCAACTTGGACCCAAACTTGAAGTTACCCACACCTGTCCTCCTTAGAAGACAGTGAGGGTACATCTGTTCTTACTCACCTTGGGTGAGAATCTCAACCCTAACCCAAGCAATTATCTGCATAATTCTGGACCATGTAAAACAAAATAGCTAAATTTGAGCTAAGTAATAGTCTAAGAGCACTACATGCATAATCTCACAAAATCATTTCAACAACTCCCTGGGGTAAGTACATTATTCCCATCTTACAGATGAGAAAACTGAAGCACAGAAAAGTTAGGTAACTTGTTCCAATGTTAGTAAATAGTAGACACAGATTTGAATCCACATAGTCTGACTTCAGAGTGTGTGTTCTCAGAGTTTAGATGAAGACAGTTTCCTCTTCTTTTTTTTTTTTTGGTAGTGGCTGGCTGGTATGGGGATCTGAACCTTTGACTGTGCTGTTATAACATGGTACTCTAACCAACTGAGCTAACCGGCCAGCCCTAGTTTCTTCCATCATTTACAGCAGTATTTTAGTGTTCCCTATATATTGGTACCCTCCTGAGGCAGGCTGTGTAGCTGCCTGGGAAGCAGAATTTAGGCTTCCCCTTTCCAGAGAGGAGTCTGAGCACCCTGAGACCTGGATCTCCCATTCAGGACACCTTTCTCCCTCCCCAGTTCCTGCCTCTTTGGTGATGAGTTAATTAATGACTGTTCCCCTGACCCAGAACTGCCAATCTGAGTTACTGCTGTGTGTCAGCACTGGGCTAGGTACATCTGCAGTTTCTCTGTTCCTTGCTACAGTCCAGCAAGGAGCTATTATCCCCGCTTTACAAGTAAACCGAGGATTAGGACAGTGAAGTGGCTTGCCTAGGAGCACACAGTTAGTGAATGGAGCTACAAGGATTAGAACCCAGACACCCACCCCTGAGTCCACTACTCTGTTAACGCCTTAGTGATTTTCCAGAGCTGAGAGCCATGTAGGTGAGAGGGATGATGACTGGCTGTGGTATCCAAGCAAGTCTCTTTCTCTGGCTCCATTTCCTTATCTGCAAAAGCTTTTTTCCAACTTTCTAATAAAATCAGGCTTTTTTTTTTTTCCTTGTAATTTCAAAGCGAAACTCAAGGACTACTGTAAAGAGGGTATTCTTACAAAGAAAGGAAAAAAAGCAGTCTTTCCCCTTTTGGGGGGAGTCATCAGGCCTGCTGTGAGCAACCATTTTCTGCCTAGGCAGCAACTGGCCTGAGGGGCTTAGAGTATGTGGGAGAGGAGATGAGGATCCCTAAGCCTGTCTGGAGAGCACGAACATGATGGTAACAATGGCTTCCATTTCCTGGGTCTTCCTAGTGTGCCAGGCCCTGGGCTAAGTGATGCATGTATACATAAGTGAGGTATGTATATATGTATACACACACACACAAACTGTAGAGGTCATGCCCTTATCTGCTGCATACTCTACTTCTCTAGATTTTTAGAGGGGAGTCATTTCTGTTCATTTCTTCAACAGTCATGGAGGTTCTATTCTATGCTAGGCCCATACTGAGCTCTTAGAAAAGACAAATTCAAGGTGTTAGCAGTAGGAATCTTTAGTGGTAGGAATAAGTGTTACTCTTATTTTTGCTTATTTGTATTTTGTAACTTACTACAATGTATATATATGGCTTTTATAATAAAACAAAAATCAGTTCCCTGCCCTCCAAGTATGCCTCTACTTGTACAGTACTCTTTTTCCAATTTAAATGATTATGACTCCAATAATGAAATAAATCCCAAGTAAGGAAGTCAATACTTTGTACTAGAGAGAAGTGTCCTCCTGATTCAAGTGGCAGCCACATCTGCAGGCCCTTCTGACTGCAGGGACCAAATGTCACGATACACCACCTTCTTCCCCTCAAATCCCCAACTGGCCTTGGGATTGGTATCTGAACCCAACTTTCCATAGCAGTGATTCTCAGCTGGGCCTGAACGTTTAGAAAGGTAAGGGGCAGATCTGATTGTCACACAGCATGTAGTTAGCAAGACCAAGGGATGCTCATCATGCTGTCATTCACCAGGTACCCTCAAACAAATGTCCTGCCCAGATGCCAGTGGACTCCTATAGGCTGGCCTGGTGTTTGAGGTGTTTGGGCCTGGAAATATTGCCTAATTGGATCATACCTACCTGGCTGACTGAATCCAGTTTCTTGCAAAGTTTGAAAGACAGACTCAGAAAACGTGAGCTGAAACAATGTGGACCAAGAAAGGTCACATCAGGGGGTCTGTGCAAGGGAATAAATATGATGCTTCTAAGGAACAATGACATGCCAGGGTCACTGTGACTTCCATGGGTTTAAAGGGTAAGACCAATGTCCCAGGTATCTGTGAGGCTCCACCTCAGATAAACACTCATCAGCTAAACAGAGAGCAATATACAAGCTTATGAAAAATCCTATAAATGCTTTCCCTTTTATTAAAAGTCATTGAGTAGACAATAAATGATACTTTAAGTTAAAACTACTTACTCTATTCATAAGTATTCAACGTACCCTTCCTTATTTTCTTGAAATGTTCTAGGATTCATTCTTTCAACAGGTAATTTTGAGACAAGTAACTTACCCTCTAAGAGGAATATTCTGTGGAATGTTTGCTGCCTTTTTAATTTTATAGCTTTAAGTCCCTAGGTCATGACAAGGAATGACTTGAGATTTATATCTACTGGATCTGAAATTCTTACAGTTTCCTAAAAGTTGAACAGGAAGAAGTAAATCCATGTATTTAAACATTTTATGTAAGTAGAATTTGTGATTGGGGAAGCATTATACCAGTGCACAGTACCTAGCTAAATGCTTTGTTCAATTTATAATTGTGAATTAAAATAATTAAGATTATAGGCTCAGAGAGGGAAAGCAATAGGCTCAGAGTCACAAAGCAAGTAGGTGCAAAGCTGAAGCTACAACTCTGGTCCCTTACCTTCAAGCTCAGTGCCCTTTCACTGGTCTCTCCCCATGACTGTCAACTCACAAAGCCATGGCCAATGAGAAAACTACAGGTTAGTTTAAAAACTGAAACAGGGAAGCTGAGAAGAGAAGGCAGGTGAAGCAGAAAGCAGAGGTCATAACAGGAAGGCAAATTTAAATTTTTTTTTTTTTTTTTTTGCTGTTGTATTAGTTTCCTATTGTTGTAATAAATTACCACAAATTTAGTGGCTTAAAACAACACAGACTTATTCTCTTACAATTTTGTAGGTCAGAAGTCCAACATGGGACCAACTGGGCAAAAATCAAGCTGCCATCAGAGCTATGCTCCTTTCTGGAGGCTCTAGGGGAGAATCTGTTTCACTGCCTTTTCCAGCTTCTGGACGCTGTCCCCATTCCTTGGCTCATGGCCTCTTCCTCCGTCTTCAGAGCCAGTAATATTGCATCTCTCTGACCACTCTTCCACAATCACATCTCTCTCTCATCACAACCAGAAAAGATTCTCTGATTTTAAACACCTATGGGGCCCACTTGAATGATCCGGAATAATCTCCCCATCTCAAGGTCCTTAAATTAATCACACCTACAACATCCCTTTGTCAAGAAACATATTCACAGGTTCCCAGGGTTAGGGTGTGGTCATCTTAGGACATTAGAGTGAGGGCCATTATTCTGCCTATCACAGTTATGAAATACCCACATGCATAAACGTTCATAGAAAATAGTTTAATATTATAAAACAAAATACCTTTATAACTACCACCCAAACCAAGAAATAAACATCGTCAGAATCTCAGTGATACTCCCTCCCCTCAATAATGTTTCTTGTTTGCATTTGCTTGGAATTCTTGTTTGTCCATCTATTTATTTTAAACATTTTTTGTCACTTTGTTTTGTGTGTTTTTTCCATAAATTTTATATAGCTAGATTTTAAAAGTAATTTAGACTAACAAGCTCTGGCTTACAATAGGTTAATTCAGATGTTCATATTTATTGTGATAACCAATATACTTTTTTCTTTCCACTGTATTTTATATTTACTATTTATTTTTCATGAATGTTTTCCTCTATGCTTTTTTTTTTTTTTTTTTTTTTTTAATTTTATGGGCTTGGTCAAGTTTTTGTTCATTCCTTTTTTCATTAACCTGCTAGTGTTTATCTTCTTTCCTAACAATCATACATACAGTTGTTGTATCAATACATGGTAATAATCCTGATCCTTCACCAAAATGTTTTACCTTCCCACCCCTTTACAACTCCCTGAAAGATGATACCTTTAGAATGTTTTTATCATCCTGCTTTCCCCACTCCTGGAGTTTTACTGAGATAGCTTACTATTTTTTGCCCTAGTCTATTAGGATTTTCACCAATCACTTCTGCAAAATAATCTCTACTTAGCACTTTAAAGCACAAATTCCCAGTCTGTCTTCCACCGTTTAAGATGAACTATATTTACTGCAATAGTCACTGCTCACCGCAGCTACCTCACCTCTTCCTCTGTCATTATCCTGAGCTCCCAATCACTATTGAGAGAACTTTCTTGAGGACTTTCCTCAGATAGGGCATGCAGATGATAGATGCACTGAAGCTTGTTTGCTAGCAAAAATATTTCTTTTGCCCTGGTTGTCCTGTCTTCAGCCTGATGACATGATGGCTAATTTTGATTCTCGGGTTACATTCCTTTTCTCTTAGCAGTCTGTATTCTACTGTCTCATAGCTCAGAGTATTACAGATGGGTGATCTTAAACTAGTCTGATCCTCATTCCTTTGTAAGTAACCTGGTCTTTCTGTCTGGAAGCTTGTAAATTGTTTTTTCTATTTCTGGAATTCAGGAGTTTCATCAGGATATATCTAGATGTGTTTTTTAAATTATTTTATTTTATCATTACACAATGTAAACATTTCTTGTGGCCCTTTACCGATTTCTCCCTAATCCTCCTCCCCCTCCCCCTTTCCCACCTCTGGTGCCATCAGTTCTGTTCTCTCCTTTTGAAAGTTTAGGGAATTTTTGTGATTGCTGTATCTTTCTTTTTTTATTTCTTTTTTCATCTCCCACTTATGAGTGAGCACATGTGGTATTTCTCTTCTTGTACCTGGCTTATTTCACTCAATATAATTTTCTCTAAGTTCATGTTGCAGTGAATGGTAGAATTTCAGTCTTTTTTATGGCACAGTAGTATTCCACTGTGTATATATACCACATTTTTCTTATCCAGTCGTCCGTTGATGGACATTTAGGTTGGTTCCAACTCTTAGCTATTGTAAATAGAGCTGCAATAAACATGGAAGTGCAGGTATCCCTTCAACATAATGATTTCCATTCCTTTGGGTATATACCCAGCAGTGGGACTGCTGGATCATATGGCAAGTCTATCTGTAGTCGTTTGAGGAACCTCCATACTGTTTCTGTAATGGCTACATCAATTTACAGTCCCACCAACAGCCATGTAGGAGGTTCCCCTTTCTCCACATACTTGTCAGCATTTGTTATTCTCTGTCTTTTTGATACTGGCCAGTCTAACTGGTGTGAGATGATATCTCAATGTGGTTTTGATTTGCATTTCCCTGATGCTGAGTGATGTTGAGCATTTTTTCATGTGTCTGTTGGGCATTTGTATATGTTCCTTTGAGAAATGCCTATTCAACTCCTTTGCCTATTTTTTAATCAGATTATTTGTTTTTTTATTGTTAAGTTGTTTGAGTTCTTTGTATATTCTGGATATTAATCCCTTGTCAGGTGCATAGTTTGTGAATATTTTCTCCCATTCTGTAGGCTGTCTTTTTGCTCTGTTAACCCTTCCGTTTGCTGTGCAGAAGCTTTTTAGTTTGATATAATGCCATTGGCTTAATTTTCCTTTTGTTGCCTGTGCTTTTGGGG
This sequence comes from Cynocephalus volans, assembly GCF_027409185.1. NCBI lineage: Eukaryota > Metazoa > Chordata > Mammalia > Dermoptera > Cynocephalidae > Cynocephalus > Cynocephalus volans. Next base: position 113,167,593 of record NC_084465.1, read on the forward strand.
TCTTGTTCATAAAGTCTTTGCCCAGTCCTACTTTCTGAAGTGTTTCCCCTATGTTTTTTTTTAGTAGTTTTATAGTTTTGTGTCTTATATACAAGTCTTTAATCCATTTTGAGTTGATTTTGGTACATGGCAAAAAGTACAGGTCTAGTTTCATTCTTCTACACATGGGTGTCCAGTTTTCCCAGTACCACTTCTTGAAGAGGCAGTCCTCTCCCCAGTGTATGCTCCTGTTGCCCTTGTCAAATGTCAGTTGGCTGTAAGTATATGGGTTGATTCTGGGTTCTATTCTGTTCCACTGTTCTGAGTCTCTCTTTTTATGCCAGTACCATGCTGTTTTGGTTACTATAGCTTTGTAATATAATCTGAGGTCAGGTAGTGTAATACCTCCAGCTTTATTTTTTTTGCTCAGGGTTGCTTTTGCTATTCAGGGTCTTTTGTTGTTCCATATGAATGTTAGGATTGTTTTTTTCTATTTCTGTGAAGAATGTCATTGGCATTTTGATGAGGATTTCATTCAATCTGTAGATCACTTTGGGTAGTATGGACATTTTCACATAAATTAATCAGTTAATTCTTTCAGTCCAAGAGCATGGGATATCTTTCCATCTTTTTGGGTCCTCTTTAATTTCTTTCGGTAGTGATTTGTAGTTCTCATTGAGATCTTTCACCTCCTTGGTTAAACTTATTCCTAGGTGTTTTTGTTTTGTTTTGTTTTGCTTTATTTTGTTTTTGTGATGACTATTGTAAATGGACTAGCTTTCTTGATTTCTTTTTCTGCTAGTTTGTTGTTGGAGTATTAAAATGCTACTGATTTTTGTGTGTTGATTTTGTATCCTACAATATTACTCAAATCGTTTATCAGCTCTGTTTTTTGGTAGAGTCTTTAGGTTTTTCTATATATAGGATCATGTCATCTACAAACAGGGACAGTCTGACTTTGTCTTTTCCAATCTGGATGCCCTTTATTTCTTTCTGTTGCCTGATTGTTCTGGCTAGTACTTCCAATGCTATGTTAAAAAGGAGTGATGAGAGTGGGTATCCTTGTCTTGTTCCTGTTCTTAAGGGAAAAGCTGAAAGCTTTTCTCCATTCAGGATGATATTGGCAGTGGGTATGTCATATATGGCTTTTATCATGTTGAGATATTTTCCTTCTATACCTATTTTTCTGAGAATCTTTATCATGAAGTGATGTTGAATTTTGTCAAATGCTTTTTCTCTGTCTGTTGAGATAATCATATGGTTTTTTTCCTTGTTTCTGTTGATGTGGTATATCACATTTATTGACTTACATTCTTTGTATAGTTGAACCATCCCTGCATCCCTGGGATGAATCCCACTTGACCATGATATATAATCTTTCTGATGTGTTACTGTATTCTGATTGCTAATATTTTGTTGAGGACTTTTGCATCTATGTTCATCAGATATTGGCCTGTAGTTTTCTTTTTTTGTTGCATCTTTGTCTGTTAGATGTTTATCTTTATTACTGTGAATCCTTTTACTCAGACTCAAATTTCTTCCTCCATCTGTTACTTTTATCTTCTTTTTGGACTCCTGTTATTTGCATGTTTGGTCTTCTGGATCAGTCCTTCATATTTACATTTAATGGCACAATTTCCTTCCCCTCATACTTTTGATTTCTTCCAGTATCTTTGGGTCTCTCCTTGGTGACTTTGCTAGTTACCAAGTATGTCTATTTTAATATTTCATTATTAAGGAAATAATCACAAGAAGGGTCTATGGGCCAACTGTGCCCACTGAGTTGGCCTGGAGTCAAGACTCTATCACCTGACCAGTAAGCCCCCACTTCATTTTTTTGTTTGTTTGTTTGTTTTTGGAGGCTGGCCAGTACAGGGATCAAACACTGGACCATGCATGTTAGCACCATGCTCTAATGAACTAAGCTAACTGGACAGCTCCTGTAAGCCCTACTTTGATTGGTGGACCACAAGTGGCATTTTGGGTTACCTGGAATAAGCATCAATTTAGAGCCCATGTCTAGTAATCCCTAAAAGGTCCAGATAGTTCCCTTTCCCCAGTGCACAGATGCCCTAGTAAATGGCCAAAAGTTCCTTTGGGGAGGGGTTGAAGGAAGATTTATGATGAGTACTTGTGGCAGTGGTGCGAGGTCCTTACATAAGGGAAGTAAGGGGCTCTGTGTCAGTGATTCAATTAAGGGGCTCTGGGTTAGTGATTGACTTAGGTCTGGAAACTAGTGAGAGGCTGTGATTCTCCACTGTGGCAACTCAAGTCAGGATTCTGACTATCAGACCTAGGGTTTCTTTCTTTTTTTTTTTTTTTTTAAAGATGACCGGTAAGGGGATCTTAACCCTTAACTTGGTGTTGTCAACACCATGCTCACCCAGTGAGCTAACCAGCCATTCCTCTATGGGCTCCGAACCCGGGGCCTTGGTGTTATCAGCACCACACTCTCCCGAGTGAGCCACGGGCCGGCCCGGGTTTCTTCTATTGTATAGACCAAGCAGGAGAGAAATACTTCTGGGATGAGTAACGACCTCCAAAAATATACCCCTCCATAAAAGCAATGAGGACACTGGCAAAAATGGGCAAAACCAGCTTTTTCAGAACTTTAGAAATTAACCAAGGACTAACTATAATCCAAGGCATGGTTTTTTGTTTGTTTTGGCAGGTGGCCAGTACCTCAGTGTTGTCAGCACCAACTTCTAACCAAGTGAGTTAACTGGCCAGCCCCAAGGCATGTTTATTCAAGAAAACCAGCTGTATCCTAATAAGAAGTGTGAGCTTTGTGGTATTTTTTTTAACTTGCCCTATTCCCATTCTCCTCTCCCTAGATCCACAGTAATCTTGAAATTAAGACCCTCACAACTAAGGGACCTGTGAGAACCAATAGCCTAGCAGCCACTGGAGGGGGCAGAACAGGTTTGAAGCTGTACAAAAGCTCCATTGGCAGAGAAGTGTCACTATTTGACCTATCTGTTGTCTTCCTGAAAAGCTCTACTCTCAGAACTTGTCTTTATTTCACCTGACTCAGAATTTTTCCTGTGCTCACAGCCATATGCCTAGGGCATTTCTTGAAAACAATCAGTGGTAATTGTTTAATGTCACAACTGCCTGAGGTGGTGATACCAGTTCAATGATAGAGAGACTGATTTAAAAAAAAAAAGGGGGGAGCTGGCCTGTGGCTCACTTGCGAGAGCATGGTGCTGACAACATCAAGTCAAGGGCTAAGATCCCCTTACTGGTCATCTTTTTTTTTTTTTAAAAAAAAGGGGGAAAAACAAAAACCCTGGGAAATGACATATCCATAAGAGAGCTTCAAAAAGCTCTGACATTTTCTTGAGAATTCCTAGAAGGTCACCAGCATGATAGGGCTGTAAAGATGCCCAGGAAAGTCTTGAGAAGACACCCAAGCCCTCATCTCTGGCTGACCCTGTGGCTTTGTGCAAACAGGAAGAGAAGGTTAAACCAGTGTTGTAAACTGCCTGCTGGAGTGCTGAAAACATAACCCAACACACACACACACACACACACACACACACACACACACACACACACACACACACACACACACACACCCACCCACCCACCCACCCACAGAGCCCCTAAGAAAAGGCTGGGAGACTTATTGGTTGAAGACATTTAAAGAAATCTCTGTCCAATCATTAGCAGACCTCTCAGCTAATTTAGCAGGTATCAGTGGTCACAGAACAAAGAATAAAGACTTTACTGAACTAGTCTAGGAAAGTCACTTAACAAACAGCAACAACAACAAACATCAAAAATAACAAAGCTTGGGGAGGGGTGGAATCTGATTTTCAGAGTTGCCACATTATTATTATTATTATTGTTATTGTTGTTATTTTGGTGGCTGGCCTGTAAGGGGATCTGAACCTTTGACCTTGGTGTTATAACACTGCGCTCTAACCAAATGAGCTAACCAGCCAGCCCTTAAACTATTTCAAATGTCACTTTGAACCAAAAATTATGAGACAGCAAAGAAACTGGAAAGTTTTGTTTATAATTTTTTTCTTTTATATGTTTTAAAAGACAACTGCAAAAAGCAGTAATTATGAAACTGTGTTGACGGACTTCTAATATGTAAAGATATAAATTGTATGACAATAATAGCACAAAGGAAGAGAGAAAGAGGACAATTTATAACGATGAAAGGGTCAATCCATCAGGAAGACATAAGTATATATACCCTTAACAACAGAGCCCCAAAATACATGAAGCAAAAATGGACAGAACTGCATGGAGAAATAGGTAATACAACAGTAATAGCTGGAGATTTCAATACCCTGCTTTCAGTAATGGATAGAACAATTAGAAGATCAACAAGGAGATAATGATCAAAGAGTATTGGAGTATGCTGCCCATCCATTTCATTTCTAGGGACACTGTAATCAAATAGCTACAGCCAAGACCTCTGCAAGCCAAGAAACCAAATTGCCTGATGGTCTCTGCTGCCTTTTACAGTTGATGTGTCCACCTTGTAGGGATCCCCTCATACCCACTGAGATCAGGGAGCCCATCTGAATGGTGTATACCCTGCAGCCTTACTCGCCTACAAAGGATAGCAACCAGAGAGCTTTTCAAAGATGGAAGTGCTCCCTTCAATGCTTTAGCAAAGGGAGTGTTTTTTGCATCCCTTCATATGTAAATGCAATCCATCACACTAAGCCTTTGGATTCCCTCTTCCTTGTGATGCCAGGACAGCTCTGGCATCTCAATTCACTAACCATAGGCCACACTGTTAAGTCCAAATTTTGGTCAACCCACGAAGTAACCTCTTAGAGCCAATTTCTTGTATTCAAGCAAATACATTCAATCTGGAATCTCTAGTAAATGCACCTGTATCAATGAATTTGGCCCTTCCTATTGTTATATTCTACCCTCATTAGTCTAACACCCTTAGAATCCATTCTCCCATCCCTAGGTTTCTGCCAACATATTAGCAATGTCTTGCAATTCTTTTGTTGTGTAAGCTGTTTCCTCCTGCATTATACTGTGTACCTATCCCCCGGAACATGCTGAGATTTGACCCTAGTTAAAGGCCTACTGCAATAGAGTGGTTGTGGTGGATTTTGAGGGGAATGAGCATCTACTTTCAAGGCATTTGCCCATGTAAGGTCATCATAGGGTTTTCAGACAAAGTAAACTTAGTGTCCTCACACCCTGGATGTCAAGCTACTTCCACTCATAAGAGAGACTCTGAGTGACTTAGGAGTTCAATATTGTCTGCTTCATCTGGGCTCAACCAGATGTACCATTCTAAATTTCTGAACCCAATTCTTTCCTGATTAATGCCATAGTTTTTCTGTGACAAATCTGATGAGACTGTGAATTCAACTGTCATTATAATTCAGCAAACCACACAATTAAATTATGTGTTTTGACTTTTAGTAATAACAACCCTGGGTCTCCATAAGAGATTGTCATACTGAGCTGAGAGTTAATAGACCTGCAGTTGTTATTATCTCTCTGTAATCACTCAAGTGTACCGAAAAGATTCATCCCACACCACAGCCCTACTCCTTGATCATTACTATTGTGATAGCAGTCAAGGTTAGCAGCCGTTTGGGTTCCCAAGACATGTGCTTCAGTTGGCACTTCACCACAATCAACTACACATGACAGCTTAATTAACTGTGATGCCACTGCAGGCCATGGATTACTAGCATCCCATTTCCCACTGGAAGGGAGCTCAGCACTGTCCTCAAGCCCGATGGTGTGACCAAATTATTCTCCTAATCCCATCTTTGTGGGTCTATCTCCTGGGGTCACTTCCAGTACCAATTACTATATCAAAGTCCAATCAGGAGATAGAAGCCACAATGGAAAAGTTTAACATAAGGAATTACTTATAGGGGATTGGAATAATAAGGAATTGGGTAATAAGAGCTAAAGACAATTATAAAGAATACAGAGAAGTAGCAGCTATAAAGATTAGCCACTATCACTAAGGCTGAGAAAGAGCATCCCAGGGAGAGTCCTCTCTCACCAGAGCTCAGATCCAGACTTCATTTGAAAGGGCATGGCAGAGAAGTCACTGATGCACCTCACCAATGCGACCTCCTAGAAATCTGACCTTTGGTGGCAGGTGAAGCTGCTAATCACTGAACACTGCTGGAACCAAGAACTGTAGGAAGTGCACTCTGCAGGAGCCCAGCACTGGAAAGAGCTTTGCCGGTACAGGGATCAAGCACTGTAGAAAGTCGTGCCATTACACAAGTCAAGTGCTAGAGCATGCATACTCAGCAACAGGCCAGCTCTGGAGAAAGCCACACCAATACAGGAATCGAGTGCTGTAGAAAGCCATGCTTTCTACATGTTAAGGAAAGTGCACTTGGTGGGAGCACAGTGCTGGAGAGAAAGCCAGACTTCTACAGAAGTCAAATGCTGGAGAAAGCTTGCTCTGCTGGAGTTCACTGCTAGAAAAAGTTGTATTAAGGTTATGACTGGTTATGGGTGTGCAAAAACAAAGTGTCAGGAATTCCTCATTACAAAGGCAGCATGTGGTCTGGGGTCTGTGCTTTCCATACTGGGGGAGGGGGTGTGGCAAGGTGGATGTAAGTTAGGGGCTCTGAGCTTCCCAAGGACTCCTCACTCTGGACATGCATCTAGGGCAGAAGACCACTGGGATTTCCCCACATACTTGTGTCCCTACAAAACCCTGCAGCAAGAGCAAGAAAAATGAAACCTCATAGGACCAGAATCAGGAAGAGCATCCCCTTCCTTCATCTTGCCATGTCCCTCCAGCGCCCTCTACTGACAAAGCATAACATCATGCTCTGTGCAAGGAGAAATGCGTAAATAGTTCAGCCCATTATCTCAGAGCTGGTACTGGAGGGTGAATTTGGAGCTGAGAGACGATAAATTGAAAACTGATATTGTGACAGAATCTCCACACAGACTGAGGGCCAATATGGTAGGAAGGGCTAAGAGAAAGCCCATGGAACTTTTCCCTTCCTATAAACCAGTAAGTAGAAATACCACATCCCTGAGGGAAGCACTGAGATTAATGCCACCATCAAAGAATTGAAAAAAGCCTGGGTTGGGTAGTGACACCTATCACATACCACCAGTTTGGCCTGTACAGAAGTCAGATGGATCTTGGAGAACAGCTGTGAACTATCATCCATTTTATCAGGTGGTGACACCAATCTCAGCTGTCTCAAATATAGTACTCTTTCTTGGAGCAAAACAACATGTCCCCTGGCATTTGGTATGCGGCTATCAACCTAGCTTTTTCTCCATATCAAATGCTACATGCACCAGAAGCAGTTTGCTTTCAGCTGACAAAACTGTCATACTTGTATATCTTTAGGTTGCTTGAAGGCCATGTCAATTCTGTTCTGTCATAAAATAGTCTGAGATCTTGATCATCTTGACATTCCACAAAACGTCACACTGGTTCACCATATTGACATTACTGAATCTGATGAGCAGGAAGTAACAAGTACTTTCATTACATTAGTAAAACATGCAAACTAGAAAGTGGGAGATAAACCCCACAAAAAATTCCAAGGCCTGTACCCTCAGTGGAGTTTCTAAGGACTGAAAGGTCAAAAGTATGTAAAGGTATCTCTTCTAAAGTGAAAGACAAATTGCACCTCATACAGTCTACTCCTCCCTAAAAAAGGCACAATGCTTGGTAGGCCTATTTGGATTCCGGAGGCAACAAAGCTCATCAATGGAGTCACCTGTAAGGCTGCCAGTTTTGAGTAGGGACCAGAGCAAGAAGAGGCTCTGCAGCACATCCAGGCTGTGTTATGTGCTGCTGTACCACTTGGTACTTATGATCCAGAAGAGCCAATGATACTCAGAGTGTCCATGGTAAACAGGGATGCTATATGAAGCCTCTAGCAAGCACCAATAGGAGAACCACAGCACCGATTCACAGGATTTTTTTAAAAAATTAACCTAGGCCCTTTTTTGGAAACAACTTTTCTGCTTTTGAGAAACAGCTCTGGCTTGCTACTGGGCCTTGGTAGGGACTGAACACCTAATCAGAAGACATCAGGTGACCATGCAACCTGAGCTTCTCCTCATGAATGGAGTGCTGTCTGACCAATCTAACCACAAGGTTGAATGTGCTCAGTGGCAATCTATCATGAAATGGAAATGGTATGTAGGAGACCAGGCTTGGAAAGGTCCAGAAGGTATGAACCATTTATATAAGCAGGTGACTCAGACTCCTTGGACACCAACTCCTATTACATTCTTTTCCATGACCTCCTGGGTTATCCCTTATGACCAATGGTCCAAGGTAGAAAAATTAAAGCCTGTTTACAGATGAGTCTGCATGACCTGCTGTTATGACCTGGCAGTGGAGAGATGCAGCACCACAAGCCCACCTGGGTGAACCGGAAGGACTGCTGGCAAGAAAAATTCTTGCAGTAGACAGAATTCTGAGCAGTACGTTTGGTTGTTCACCAAATCTGGCATGAGCAATGACCAGAAGTACAGACCTATACTAATTCATAGGCAGTTGCTAATGGTTTAGCTGGATGGTCAGGGATTTGGAAGGAACAGGATTGGAAGATTAGTGACAAGGAAATTTGAGCTCTTGTAACCTTTTTTTTCGGGGGGGGGGCGGGGTAGTGCAGGGATCCAAACCCTTGACCTTGGTGTTACAACACTGCACTCTAACCAACTGAGCTAACCGGCCAGCCCTTCTAACCTTTTCTAAAAACAGTCCTCGTCAATCAATGTCACTTCAATTGGAGCCCTTTCATCCAGAGAATGGCTTGGTCTTCTCTCCTCTGGTTTCTGAGTCCTTTAGATGGGCTGTTAACTTTTCTTTATTCATAATTTTATTTTCTCTCAGCAGTCAGAACAGGATATTAGGTCCTTTTAAATGCACGCAAGTGGTATGAGACAACAGTTTCCTCTTGAGTGGGCCAGTGTATTAGTTTGCTAGGGATGCCATAACAAAGTACCACAGATTGGGTGGCTTAAATAACAAATTTATTTTCTCAGTTCCGGAGGCTAGTCCAAGATCAAGGTTTCTGCAGGGTTGTTTTCTTCTGAGGCCTCTCTCCTTGGCTTGTAGGTGCTGTCTTCTCCCTGTGTCTTCACATGGTCTCCCCTCTGTATGTATCTCTGTCTAAATTTCTTCTGCTTATAAAGACACCAGTCATATTGGATTGGGATCCATGCTAATGATCTCATTTTAATTTAATTATCTCTTTAAAGACCCTATCTCCAAATATAGTTACATTCTGATGTACTAGGTCTTAGGACTTCAACATATGAATGGGGGGTAGGGTACAGATACAATTCAGTCCACACAGCCAGTACTGAACAAACCTGAAAACCATTTTCCTACCACTAAGGCACTAAGAGGAAGCCTCACTTACAGGGCTTTTCGAGAGCAGGCAGCAGTCTTTCCTCAAGTCAGTCTACCTGTGCAGCTCCCTTCCAGGTCCTTAAAGGTGAGCAGATGAGGTAGGCACTTCCAGGGCTGCATGTGTATGTGTGGTTTTTGTTGTTGTTGTTGAGGGGAGGGATGAGGGAGCCCATTAGTTAATTATATCTCTTTTCTCTTTGAGTTCAGGACCATGTTACTGAATTCAGAATGATGTACTCATCCACAGGTAGCACGGGGCCAGGACAGACCTCCCCTTATAAAACTTGGAACCTGGAGGAGTAAAGCAGAACCTAAGTTCTTAGCCCGCAGGCTCTCTCTCAAGGGGAAAAATAGAGGAAGGAACAGGTACATGGATATGCCATTTCTCCTTCCTAAGTAACTCCATTCCTTCCTAAGGAGGTGGGGAAAGGTCAGCAGTGTTATACCAGGAGACTCCTTCTACGTAAAAGGAAACATATGCTCTCCACATAATTATGCAAAAGAGCTGGCACAGCTCTTTCCTGAAGGGATTTCAAAGTTCTCTTCAGCTGAGGTCTTTCATGAAACAAAGTGTATTTGTTTTCTATTGATGCATAACAAATCACCACAAATTCAGCATCTTAACACACATTTATTATCTCACAGTTCTACAGGTCAGATCATGTGGGCTTGACTGGGTTCTCAGCTCAGGGTCTCAGCTCAAGGCCAAAGTCAAGGTGTTGGCTGAGCTGAGCTCTTCTTATCCAGAGGCTTTGGGGGAGAATCCACTTCTGAGCTCATACAGGATGTTGGCCAAATTCAGTTTCTTGCAGCATAGAACTGCTCACTGCTTCCTTGCTGGCTGTCAGCTAGGGGCGGCTCTCTCGAGGCCACCTGCATGCCTCCTCATGTGGTTCCTTCCACTTCAAGACAGCAATGTCTCAAATGGCCCTAGTGCTTCAAATCTCTGACTTTCTCTTCTGCTACCAGCCAGAGAAAACTCTTCCTTTAAATGGCTAATCTCCATATCTTAACCTCAACTGACTTGGAACTTTAATTGCATCTGCCAAGTCCTTTCTAAATTAGTGTTTGATTGAATAACTAGGGACAGGACTCTTGGGAGGCCATCTTTAGAATTCTGTCTTCCACACCACAGAATCCCTATCTTTGCTCCACGTCTGGAGAGAAGGCAGTCTCTCTCTGCCACTGGATTCTTAAGTCCTAGCCTAGAACAAAATATAAGAAAGTGTGGTACATGCTCTCTCTAGAGAGACCACAGTCAGCTCTTTGGCTGGTTCCAAAATTCTTGGCAACTTTGTGTGAATTGGAAAAAAGTACTCTTTCCTTAAAATGACTTACTGCTATCTTTTGGAAATTTCTTATAATAACTATACAAATCTACGTTTACCTGGAAGTGAATGGCACCTCTGCATTCCAACCTCTTGCCTACCCTGACTGTTGTCTATGGAGACTTCTCCCCTGACCCCCCACCCCGAATCTTTCTGACATTCTTCATTAATTTATTTTTATCTATTGATGATTTGGGGGAAATGTGAAATGATATAGCCACCAATTGGTCTGACTAGAGTAATAAGTTAATACCCCAAAGAAAAACATCTTTGCCAGTGGTCTGATGTAATCTGTTTGCTTATATCCATAAGCAAATATCCAAGATCCTCCAAGGAGCAAACCCTGAAGGAACAGCAATATTAAGGCAATAATAGCAGCCACTAATGTTACTCAGTGCCTATATCTATATACACGTTTAAACGTAGATCAGATATAATCATATATCTGGTCTATATTTATACACACAGTCTCATATATACATAATCTCATCTAATCCTCACAGGAACCCTCTGGGCAGGGATTATTATCCCTACTATATAGATAAGAAAACTGAGGCCTGGTGATGTTACATTACTTGCCCAAGTTCATGAGTAGTAAGAAACTGAGCCAGGATTCAAACCTCTGCCATCCAATCCAAAGGCCACATTCCTTAACCACCTTGGTGGAGATTAGTTGAGTGCCTGTGCCCTGAATAGACACCTTTACTCTGTGCCTCTTAAATAGAAACTAGGGCTGTTCTGTAGTGAAGCCAGTGGCCCTACCTGGGATAGGGAAGAGGCCAGTTCTGGAATGTCTTAGTTCTATTCATGGGAATGGCCTAAAGGGAAAAATGTGGTAGGGAGCTGTTTGTGGCTAAAAGAAGATAGCCAGTGGGACTCAGAGAGAAAACTATGCAGGAGGAAAAAGGGTAGGGCCCTGTTTAGTTCACCATTGTATCTCCAGCCTGGCACCTTGCTAGCCTGTACTGAATGACTGAATTACTACCCGACCAGCCAAGCAGAGAGCATGGCATGTGAGAGCTCCTGTCTGTATTCTGCCGCTCTGTTGTCTGCTTTTGCTACCAACCCCTTCCCTTTTCAAGAAATTAACTCATTTGAACTGGATTTGAGAGCATCCTACATTGCAGGTCTTGTACCAAGTGCTTTATCTGCATCTTCTTATTTAAAGTCCTCACAAGAACCTACCAATAGAGTATTTCATATTTGAAAGGCTTCTGGGCTAGAAAGAAATATCCACTACCTTCTGTACTCAATTTATTAAACTATTTAATAAAAAAAAATTAAAAGCCTTTTTTTTATACGGGATTTAAGCTTTGATTATAAATTTGACCAATTAAAGTATCTTAAGTAATTTAAACTGTAAATACAAATTCAATATGGCTGATTCTTTTAACTACTTCATATGTTTTAAACATACACAAATATAATTATTATAAATGTATTAAAACCCTGCCATCAACACTGGTTATTAAAGTTCTAAAATCCATGAATTTAATTGTTTGTTACTCTTATTCCAACACCTTCCTGAGGTTCCAATTTCCCAGCAATTGGAATTGCTGGATCTTTTTTGAGAATATGTCATATTGTTTTCCATAGCAGCTGCACTATTTCACATTGCCACCAACAGTGCACAAGGATTTCAGTTCACCCACATCCTCACTGATACTTAATTTTCTGGGTTTTTTTGATAGTAGTCATTTTAATAGATGGTATCATTATGGTTTTGATTTGGATTTTCCTGGTGTTAGTGATTTTAAGCATCTTTTCATGTGCTTGTTGGCCACTGTACATCTTCTTTGGATAAATATCCAAGTCTTGGCCATTTTTTAATTGGGTTGTTTCATTGCTGTTGTTGAATTGTAGGAGTTTATATATTATGGGGCTTACCAGGTAGCTCAGTTATCAGCACCACACTCTAACCAACTGAGCTAACCAACCAGCTGCCAAAAAACAAAAACAAATGCAAAATTTTAAAATATATGTATATTCTGGATATTAACCCTTTATCATAAAATCTGGGGATCTTTTGTGATGGGACCTGGAAGTCAGTATTTCTTAAAAGCTTCCCACGTTGAGAACTATTTTCTTAGGAGATGAGGTAGTAAGTGTGTTTAAGTTAGTTCTCATTAGGATATATGTGTAATTCATCATCTCAGAACAAAGTTTTTGGGTTTCTTTTTTTGGCTGCTGGCTGGTGTAGGAAGTGGAACCCTTGACCTTCATGTTATAACATGGCACTCTAACCAACTGAGCTAACCATCTAGCACTCACAACAAAGTATTGAAATCTCCTTTTACCTGGCTACTTTATGTGTTCATCAGTACTTTGCAGTCATGGTAGGGCCCTCGCTTTTCCCAGGTTCACAGTTTTTTGGTTCTATTCTTTCCTCCCTGCCCAGACAGAAATGAGTTCATATTTATTCCTTATAGAGAAAAAGCAGAAGAAACAAAATACCCATATATTAACACATCTACTTACAACAATTATCAAAATTATATATAGAGGGTACTTCAAAAAGTTCATGGAAAAATGGAATTAAAAAATAATATGACATGGAGCTGGGGGAAGCCAAACCCAGCCTCAACTAGGCAAGCTGCCGCCACTGCCCTGGGCCCCACCAGGGTCCTGAGGTATGCAGCCAGAGGAAGCTGAACACAGCTGCAACCAGGTAAAGAGCACACCCAAAACACCATTTTCATGCAGGTAGCCCACCATAGCCACCGCAATTGCCATGGCTGCCACAAAAGTGGCTAGTCTCTATAAGCAGCAGTCACAGCCACCTTGCAGATGGTATGCCAGACTCTCAACTGCATTGACACAAGAAGCACCAGTGGAGACAAAACAAAACAAAACAAAAAAGAAGAGGTCCTCTCTTTCCACAAAGTACACTCCAGAGTAACAGAAGCAGCATCTGATTTACAATATGGGAGGACATGATCACACCTGTCTCTATAATGAACAGATAATCTAGGCAACAAACCAACAGAGGAACAGTTAATATATTAGATGCAGAGAACAAATCTATGGTTATTAGAGGGGGGAGGGGAAGTGGGAAGGGAAAGGGAAAAGGGGAAGGGGAGAGATTGGATAAGGGGCCTAAAGAATGAGTATGATTTGTAACAGTGAATATGCTAATAAAAAATAAATTTTAAAAAATGGATTTAAAAGACAATATGACATACTGGCCATTCACTAAAAAAAAAAAAAAAGATAATACAAATCTTTCCATGAACTTTTTGAAGACCCTGCCATATCTTGTTATCACTTTCTTAGATAGTACAACTACCTTTTTGGAGACTTTATCATAACTTTTTTTTTTAAGTAACAGACTTCATTTTTATGGCAGCCTTAGGTTTGCAGAAAAATTGAGCAGAAAATACAGACAGTTCATATCATAACTTTCTACTTTTAAGTATGTTATAGACTCACAGCCTTTCCCAGTCATTTCACTCAAACATAATTATTATATATTTTAGGGTGCGGAAATTATTATAGCTTGGACAGCTGTAGTCCATTTAATTACGATCTTTGTCTTTGTACACTACCTTTGATATCCTTGAAAATATATCCTTGCTTTCTGGTATCAACAGAATGCTGTATACCCTTTCTGGTTTTTGTCTCAAATGTAATCAGTTACCCTCCAAAGACTCCTGGTTGTTTTAATGGTAAATACCATATTAGACACCAAAATCTGGGCATTAAGGATATACATAAGCATTGTTAGTACGGGACCTCACTCGGTGACAGATTTGGAAAAGTTCTCTTTAAGGTAAAAGTTTATATTGATCTTTCCAATTTCACATATCACAGCCTTCCTGATGGTCTGTGAATCTACCCACCACACTTACAGAATCTTTTGAGGTTGCTGTTACCATGATCTCCATCTAATAGCTGAACAAACTGAGACTACAATAAGTTATGTTAACTTGCCCAAGCTTACACTGCAAGTGTTGGTGCTGGGATTCAAACCCAGCACTGATTCTGAAACTGAGCTACTACAGGTTTCCCACAAGGCCCTGCCTCAACCTCTACCTGCTGTCAGAAATACAGAATTTAGTCATTTGCAAAAGACTTTATCTCCAATAGATATGTACAATCAACTATGTTTCAATTTTTTTAAAAAAGACTTTCCACCAAGTTGCCCCATTTAGGACTCCCAAGGCAGGGTTTTCCTAGCTGTCGGTGGGGTGAGAAGAGGAAACACTACCGAGATTCTTCTTTTCCCCCTGCAGGATTCAGGAGTGAGGATGACAAGAAGAGCCCTCCACGAGAAAGGCCTGAAGACGGAGCCCCTCAGGAGGCTTCTGCCCAGGAGGGGCCTCCGGACAAATGCCCGGCCGACTTCCACGGTGCCGGATACCAGAGCTCTCGGGGGAGGAAGCAAGACCCCAAGGGCGCCCAGGACGATCCCCCAGGGGAAGGGGAGGTGAGCTGGCTCCCCAGGCTGGATGAGGCCCTGAGACCTCCTTTAGCCGTCCCAACATCCAGCCACCTCCTCGTGCCCCAAGGGCGGAAACAGCTTCTGAGCTCGACACCCGCCACGGGCACATCAGGGGCAAGTGGCCCTGTGCCTGGCCCTGCCCCGAACCTAAGGTCACAGTACCCATCTTGCTTGCCACCAGTTCTCACACAGTGAGTGGGCCCACCAGCGTCCCCAAATGTGGGAAGGGCTTGGGACAGAACTCGGATAACACGCAGCCCCTGAGGACACCTTTCTGCGAGGCCTTGCTGCCCCCGGAGTGCGGGGGTGGGGACACCGGACTGCCTTGCCCACCTCCTCACGCCCGCGCAGCCACCCACCAGGCGGCCCCGAGCGTGCCCCGTGCGGCGGCGACTTCCATCCCGGGAGAAGGGCCGAGTTCCGGCAGCGTGGAGCCACAGGTGCCGCCTCAACGAGGTCACACCACCTCCAGTTGGGCAGGACAGCCGGCATCGAGGGGCCGCAACACTACGTGACGACGCAGCGGCGGTCCACGCATGCGTGGAAGCCGCGCGCATCGAGTTGCCGGCGCGGCAGCTTCTGTCCGAGGCCTGTGGCCGCCTGGACTGGAAGTTGGGGGACCTCCTGCGCTAGAGGACGTGCAGCCCCAGCATCCACCAGGGAGCCCACCTCGCCAGCCAACACGGGAGCCCATCTGGACCAGAGGCCTCGCGCTGCGAGATTCGCGTGGAGGAGCGGAGACTTCCGGGGCAGCCCTGAGCCCAAGCTCCCTGGCAGATCTCCACCTGGGGAGCCCTAGGGCGAATGAGCTGAGTGGTTCTCAAGGCTATCCCCAAGCTCTTGCTTCCTAAATTCACTGATGGGCCTGTCGTTCTAGGAAATAACCATTTATCGAGGGCTTACTCTGTGCTACTCATCGTGACTTATGTCATTTACTTCTTACAACATCTCTGTGACATACATATTCTCATTATCAGCATTTTGCAGATGGAGAAATCAAGTCTCCGAAAGTTTAAGAGACCAACCCAAAGTTACACGCCAGCGTGCGGCAGAACCAGCATTCAGACCCAGGTCTGTCTGCCTGACCACACAGCCCACCCTGCTGTACCACTTCTCCTGCTGGGGACACGGTGGGGTTAAGGCTGTGGGTTTGACATGGCCTCCATTTATGGAGCATCCATTTTTCTCAGTGGTGAATTATATACAACACTAAAATGAGCAGATACTCCCTGGTATGCAAGTTAACACTTGCACCAGTGACGAAGGTGAAATTTGAGACGACATAGAAATTTCATGCATAAGGCCAATATTCAGGCTCAGCCCATGGATCCCTGGAGTGACCTCTTCTCAAACCTCTCTAGAGTGATCCTGGGGAAGGCAGCTCCACACCAGGGCCAGTTCCTGCGTGCAGCCTTCCTGGAGGCCGAGGAAGATGACCTTTTTCCACCACTTACCATTCCACTGAATTGCTTGGGAAGTTTATCCACTTCCTCTGGGCTGTTTCCAAATTCCCAACAGATAGTAATCTTCAGGATTTGGGAATGAAAAATTGGAATTCTTGGGAATTCCTGAAATCATGTTATTCTGTATTTTTCATAACTTTCTGTACATTTTTTTTTTTTAACAAACAAGAAATACACGTTTGGTAGTAGTTACAAAGAACTGTAGGTCATAGCAAATACTCAATAACTGGAAAATGCCAGCAAACATTATTGGGTAGTATTTGAATAATAAAATGTTTAAATCTTAAGCAAGATTAACAGTGCTCTACAGAGTCACAAGTTGAAATTGCCAATTTAAGGACTTATTTGTTCCCAAAACTTGTTATTTCTTGGAACATTATTCATAGGATTTGTATAAACACATGATGCATGTAAACATTAGTATTTATTTTATTTGTGAGAATAACTCGCTATTAACAGCAGACAGGACCAAAAATACACTTTTACTATGTCAGCAGCTACAAAAAAGACTGATTAGATTGTGACTACTTCTCTTCTATGTGCTCCTGTCACAAGTTCCAGAAATGTCTACCTTAACTTTAGATTCATGTGTCAACATTTCCTTCTCTTGCTTTCTACTCAATGGATTCCTTCAAACCAGGAATGCCTCTATGTTGATTGTTAAGCATTAATTCTCACAGGAGAATTATAATACTTTTCCCCCTTTTCCCAATTTCTTGACTGACTGTTTTTGGGATTCAGGAAAACATGAATTTCCCAGTAAATGCCAGGAAGTATTTCCTGCATAGAAACACTACTGACCAGGATTCACAAGGCAAGTCTGCTGCAGAGATATTACCTACAACTCATATTTGTATATTGTCAAGCCCAGTCATTAAAGCTTCATGGTTTCTGGGGCCTCAGAGCCGGAGAATCCAAGTATGGATTCTAGCTCTGCCTGTTCCTGGTTGTGAGGCCTTGGGCAAGTCATTTTACCTCTCTGAGCTTCAATTCAATGGGTAAATAATGTCTGGGAAATAATATGCTTACTTTGAGAGACAATATTGTAGAAGAGTTAGGAGTGTAGCTTTGGAGTTAGCCTGAGGATCTAATCCTGGCTCCATTACTTACTACCTCTTTGATTTGGGGCAAATTCTGACCACTCCATTTTTCTCTTCTGTAAAATGGGGACACTAATTGAGCCTATTTCATAAAGTTTTGGTGAGTATAAATGGGATCACATATGAAAATGCTTAACACAGAGCATAGTACATTGTAAATGCTTGATACACATGGGTCAGTATAGTTATTATATGCTGTATCTACCTCACAGGGCAGTTGTGAGGGTTACAGGGAGGTTATGTTGGCAAAGTGCTGTTTAAGCTGTGAAATGGTACCTACACACTTCTCTTTCCTTCACAGATGGGATGGTCAGACGCTATGAGCAGACGTTAGTGGTGTCCCCAAGTAAGGGACCTGAGAATACTTATATTCTTAGAAGGTAGCTGTGTTGAGGAGGAGGTGTCTCCATGGTTAGCTGGAAAACAGGGTGCAAAATGGTCTTAGGTGAGAGTTAACTGCAATCAAGTAGGCAAACTCTGGCATGGTATGATTGGGGCATGACTGGGAAGAGGGAGGCAGTTGATCATCAAAAGCTTTGGAAGAAGGATGATGTTAAGTGGAACCTGCCCACTATATGTTGTGTTGTTGTTGTTGTTGTTGTTGTTTTTATAGGGATCGAATTAGAGGAAGCAGACATGTACTAGAAGGTGGTGAGGGGGCTCTGACTCTTCTCTGAAACTGTTACTGGTGAAAAGCTGAACTTAGGAAACATTCCCTTAGCTGGAATCAGTGCACCCCCTCCTGCTGTCACATGATGTCATTCATTCCTTAGATCGTAGACCAAACACGATTCAAAGGGCCTTCCAAAGATAATCTCATGTAATCCTGACAGCAGCCCCATAAAGTAAATGCTAGCGCTACTCCCATTTTGCAGATCAGTCTTGGAGTCTGTGAAAGTTAAGTGCATTGCCCAAAGTCACATAGCTCATATATTGTGGAATCAGGTCTCAGAGTCCAATCCCTTAGCCCCACCAGGCTGCCTTAACCCACCAGGGGCCAGATTGCTGATCTTGAACAAGGAAGGAGAAAATCCAAATGTATGAGATTTTAGCACCTACATGTCCTCCTCCTTTGTCTTTGATAACAATTCTCTTTCTCTCTCCTGATTTTATTCCTAGTTCTCTCGACACTGCTTCTTTGCTTCCAGGACCATTTTTCTCTGCTTAGCCCATAAATCAGGGTCCTCTGGGCACCATTGTTGGACGCTTTTCTCTTTCTTTTGCACAGGTCTGTCTATGAAGGCTCTTCCTTATGCCAACAGCTTCAGTGACTGGTCATCTCTCATGTTAATCCAGACTGCCCTTTTAACCACCATCCTGGGAAGCCAACTGCCTCCTGGACATCCCCTCTCTGAGGTTCCAGGTTCCCAAATAGATTTATCATTTCCCTTAACCCGCCTCTCCTCCTGAGTTCTGCCTCCTTCTTACCATGGCCTCTTCATTCATTTCATATACTGGAGTAGTGGTGGGGAACCCAGGAAGCCCTCAAAGGTGAAGCCTCTTGAATAAGTTCTTGGGGCTAGAGGTGGAAAACTGTGTTCTCTGAGATCTACCAACAGTTTGGGGTTGAAGTTGGAGAGTGGACTTCATCATTTAATCAATCAGCTGTCTACTGAGTGCCCAGCAGTGTGCCAGGTCCACTAGCTGGGGTGGAGGATGCATCCATGAGTAAAACAGGATCCTGGCTTCAGGGAGCTTCCAGGATACTGGGAAAGACAGAAATTAAGCAATCCCCCCAAAATACAAACTCTTATAAACTGTGATAAGTATCGTGAAGGAAAAGTTCAGGGTACTATGAAAGAATATAATCTAAATTTGGTTGGGGGAGGGGTTGATGGTCAAAGAAGGCCATTTTGAGAAAGTGACAATTACTGTATCCCTAAGACCTTAGTTGAGGGAAGAGGATTCCATATAAAGGCAACAGTAGAAAAAATAAATAAATAAAAATTTAAAAAAATAAAATAAAGGCAACAGTAGGCACAAAAGGCCCATAGGTGGGAAAGAGCTTGACATGTTGGGAAAACTGAAAGGCAGTCCATGTAGCTGGAGCTGAGGATGCCGACAGATGTGGCCAAGATAAGACCCAATGAGCTGGGCAGGGATGGTGCCAGCAGCTTCGCAGGCCATAGTAATGAGCCTGGATTTTCTGGGAGTTGTAAGAAAAATACAAAGGACATCCGTATATCCTTTACCCCAAATTCACATATTCTTAACATTTTATCCCATTTGCTTGATCACTTGATGTTTCTATATTTTAATAATTTGGGGGGGGTCAGCTGGCTGGTGTGGGGGTCGAAACCCCTTGACCTTGGCATTATAACACCATGCTCTAACCACCTGAGCTAACTGGCCAGCCCTATCTATATTCAGAGTGTGTACATATGACTTTTATTCTGAACTATTTGAGAATAAGTTGTATATATCATGTTCCTTTACCTCTAAATGCAGTGTGTTTCCTACCACAGTACAGCTATCCACTTCTCTAGCTTTAACACTGATGCAATATGGTATCTAATTTACCACTTGTCAATTGTCTCAATGATGTCCTTTATATATCATTTTTCTCTCTAGCACTGGATCCAGGCTAGAAATGATGTATTGCATTAAGTTGCTATTTCTCTGTAGTATCCTTTAATCTGAAATAGACTTTCTTTGTCTCTTATGATGTTGACACTGAAGAATGCAGTCTTCCCATTTATTTGAATAGAATGTTCCTTATTTTGGATTTGCCTGCTGTTTCTGTATTATTATATATGGGTTATGCATTCCTGGCTGGAAGACTGCATAAGTGATAGTGTGTTCTTCTCAGTGTACCAACTAGAGGCATACAATGTCTGTCTATTCCTCCTTGGTGATTTTAATGTTTATCTCCCAGGCAAGGTTTTGTCTGATTTCTCCAATCTAGGGCCGGCCCATGGCTCACTTGGGAGAGTGTGGTGCTGATTTCTCCAATCTATAGTTACTGTTTTTCCCTTGTAACTAATAAGCAATCTATAGGGAGGTACTTTATTACCATGAAGATATCCTATTCCATGTCAAAGGTTAAATAGATGAGATTTAACACCTACTAATGATTCTTGCCTGAATAAGTCTTTATCATGATAGTTACAAAATTATAACTCTTCAACTCCAGGACTCCTTCTACATTTATTAGTTAACACTTGACATTCTTCGGTAAGGGGATCTTAACCCTTGACTTGGTTTTGTCAGCACCACTCTCTCCCAAGTGAGCTAACCAGCCATCCATATAGGGATCCGAACCCATGGCCTTGGTGTTATCAGCACCACACTCTCCCAAGTGAGCCACGGGCCGGCCCCAACATTTGACATTCTTATGCCCATTTTTTTATACATTTACTATTAATAGGGACTCTTGGATTTCTGTTATTTTGCAATAATTTATAATTAGTATTAACCTTAATTATTTTGGTGTTCAGATTGTCCCAGATTTGGCCAGTGGGAGCCCCTTAAAACTAGAAGCCTGGATTTCATCCCAACTTCAATGGAATGGCATGATTCAATTTGCATATAAGACCACCCTGACTGCTGTGTGAGATTGTGTTGTAGGGGCACAAATAAGGAACAAGGAGACCCATTAGGAGGCTCTTGTGTAGTCCAGGTGGGAGCTGTGGCTTAGACTGGGGTGGTGACATACAGAGTGGAGGGAATGGAGGGATGTAAGAGACATTGGAAGTAGAATCAGGAGGACTTAGTGGTGGATTGTGCATATGAGCAGTCAGAGAGGGAAGGGTCAGGAATGATTGGAGCAGCGGGGTAGCTGGTAGAGATGTTCACTGATATGGGAAAGACAAGCAGAGTAAGGGGGTCGGGTGAGATGAATGTGTTAGACTTATTTGAACATCCTGCATTCTCTGGCATCCAAGGGAAGATGTCAATTTAAACAACTGGATATATGATTCTGGAGCTGGTGAGAGAAGTCCAGACCAGAAGTAAATTTAACAGTCGCACATATAGATCATTTTTGAATCCATGGTCTTGTATGAAATGCTGTAAAAGGAGAATGTGGAATGAGGAGTAAAAAGGGGGCAGTCTGGGACTCCTGAGGGAGTTCACTGTTTTGGGGGTGTAGGGGTGTGTGGCAGGAAATGGCAATGGAGAGGTCTGTGGGGACTAGATCACATGGAGCCTGGAATGTCAGGCCGAATCCTGAGTGCTGTGGGGAACCATCAAAGAGTTCTGAGCAGGGGAGCGCATGACAGGGTGTGAATTGAGTTACAGAAAGATTGTTCTGACAGCCAAGTAAAGATGATTTGGAGGGCTGTGGCAGTGGCTAATGCTGTGGTTCTTTCTAAAGTAAGTCTGCCTGTCTCTTGCCAGTAGGGATTGGTCAGATGGGTCCCCATGCCTGGAATGCCCTCTGGGCACAAAGATGATCAAAGCACCTGTCTGTCACAACTGCACTTATCAGCTCCAGGTAACATGTCAGCAAACCCCCATCTCCCTGCCTCATTTTGGCAGGAGCCACACGACTTGCTTCTGAGACCTTTCCCCAGCCAGGTGCAATATAGTAGGTGTGAGAGTGCATGGGCCGGTCCCCTAGGTTAGCTGAGTCTGCTTGGGGACCATGATCCTCTGCCCTGGCATGTTTTGAGTTATTCAAACCTATATGTTTCCTCCACCCCCATCCCCGCCACATGCCATGGGAGGTGGGTTCAAAACTGGATGAACATCCTAGTGCATCTTCTTACCAGAGGTAGTGTTGGGCAGGAAACCAGCAATCCTGCCCATGGGTGCTGACAGCCCATTGACAGACACAAAGAACCAAAGGCAGAATTGTAAGAGACCAGAGGGAGGGGCAGATGCTCTGGAAGCCCAAGAAAGGCAAGATTGTTTCTGGTTGGAGAAATCAAGAGTAGTCCTCCAGAGAAGGTGGCATTTGAACTAGCCTTGAAGGTAAAGAATAGTATTTTCTCTCTTTCTTTCTTTTTTTTTTTATAAAAGATGACTGGTAAGGGGATCTTAACCCTTGACTTGGTGTTGTCAGCACCACGCTCTCCCAAGTGAGCTAACTGGCCATCCCTATATAGGGATCTGAACCCTTGGCCTTGGTGTTATTAGCACCACAGGCCGGCCCTAAAGAAGAGTATTTCCCATTTCACAAAAGAAATATTGATTATTCAGTAGAAAAGAGGAAATAAAAAAAAATCAAAGCTCCTTTTCCTCATATTTTATTGACATTGTCAACACAATCATTATTGGTGGCATAATATTCCATAGGCAGATACTCCATAATTAGTCCCCTATGTTGGAATAATTCATTCCAGGCCTCATGACATTGGCTTGGGACTTGTGGGCTGGGAAGTGGGGTCAGAAGCAACTCTGAAAAAAGACCAGATGCAACTCAGGAATCAGTGCTCAAGCCCATCCATTCATTCTTCTGTTCCACAAATGTTCATTAAGGACCCAACGCGCACCAGGCCCTGAGGATACAGTGAGTATCAGGACGTGGCTCCAGTCCTGTCGAGTCTAATAGTAAAGGAGTCACAAGTGGAAAGAACTGATCATAGAGCAACACATAGAGTGCCACAATAGAGGCACAGTATGTACAAGATGTGGTGATGACATAGAAGTTGCTGAAGTAGCTGAAGCCTTAGGAGCAGATGAGGATCCAAGCAGAGCCCTGCTCCCGGCAGTGAGAAGGAAAGAGGACTGAAGACACACATCCAAAGACCAGGTGACATGACACTGCTAAGTCCTTCTCTGTCCACAGGCAGAAAGCACATTTCTTAGGCTTCTGGGTGTTAATTTTTTCTGTTTTCTATTTCAAATATTTCCTTTCTCCCATTTTGGGGGAGACTTTTTATACTATTTTCCAAAATTTCAACTTGCATGTTTAATTCATTCATTTTATTTTTCTCTCTTTTTGGCACTAAAATCATTTAATGCTGTTAATTTACCTTTGCATATAGCTTTGGCTGTTAATCCTACTTTTAAAATTATTTTCTGAATAATCCGTTTTATTTTTTATTTACTTCTTGTCCTAAAGATACTTTGAGATGCTGTTTATGTTGTTAAATTTATAAGTGGTGTATTTTATATGATAGTTAGTTGTATTGCATTTTGACCAGAGAATGGCTTCTAGAATTTCTACTTTTCAAAGTTTACCAAAATATTCTCTGTAGTTTAATATTTATTGAATTTTGTCACTGTCCATGAAACTTGAAAAGAAGGTGTACTGTTTGTTTTCAGAGTAAAAAAATTTTTATATGTTCATATCCTCTATGTCCTTATTTATTTTTTGATTACTTGTTCAGAAAATGTGTTAGAGTATTTCCAATAAAACTGTTTCTCATGTTTTTCCTTGTATTACTAAGTATTTCATTTCATAGATCTTTGTTCTTTATTTGACCCATAAGGAATTAAACCCCTTCACTGTTCATTATACCTTTTAGAGAGTGAGGTTAAGAACCCAGGCTCTGGAGTCAAACAGCCTGGGTTAAAATCCCAGATCTGCCATTCATTAGCTTAAATTCCTTACCCATAAAATGGAAGTAATAATATAATGGTTTCTCCCTGGTATAGCTGTTGGATTAAACAAGATGGTGAATGTAAAATATTTAGACTATTGCCTGGCACATGGTAAGGGCTCAATAAAGCCAGAATCAGCTACTGTGATTATTATCATGTTGCCTGGCTGACCAATATTGGCACTGAGACCTCTGGTATAGAGGGAGAAAAGGTCTTTAGGAACCATCTTCTTTTTTTCTCTGTCCAGCACACGTCTGGTAAACATAATGCCTCATGTAGAGCATTAGAAGTCATTGTGAGTCCAGGGTCCTGAGGCAGGAGCCTAGGGCTGTCCCCCCACCCACAATCAGGCAAGGAGCACACTGAAAACACCACTTCCATGCACGTGGCCCATCACAGCCATCGCCGTAGCCATGACTGCCACAAAAGCAGCTTGATGCAATAGCAGTAGCCACAGCTACCATGCAGGTGGCCCTCCAGACACTATACTGCATTGACACAAGGAGAGTCACTAGGGGAGACTAGAAAAAGAAGAGGACATCTATTTTTACCTCAAAGTACTCTCTAGTGTCCCCATGATTTTTCTTTCTATACATTGTGTATTTAGGAGAGTGTTGTTTAATTTCCACACATTTGTGAATTTTCTAAATTTCTTTCTGTTACTGTGGTCAAAGAACATATTTTCTATGATCTTAGTCTTTTTAAATGAATTAAGACTTGTTTTATGGCCAAAAATAAAAATAAATAAATAAAAAGTCATTACAAAAAACAGAAAGGAAAACAAAGTCAACAGCTTCCCAGCATGGAAAAACACTGAGATACACTTTATTTTTGATGGTAGGTCACATGGGTCAGCCCATGTACTGGCATGTGAATGATATTAGTGGTACACTCCAGCTTTGCATGGGGGTAAAGGGACAAGGTGGGCTGGGAGCAGAGAGGGAAGCCCAAGCTTTTGCAAGATGTCGCTTTGAACACTGTGCCCCAGCCATATCCTCAGATCCCTTTGACCAGCACAGTGAGCCCATATTCTGCATGCTTTTCTGCCAATGGCTTATACCCACAACCCTCAGAGTCTTGCACCTGGACACTGGAGCCATTTTAACCATGGAAACTTCTATGTCCCTACCCTCTGCCTCTCCCAGGGAGGCTTATACCCCATGATTGGTATGTAAGTACAGTCATGCATCGCTTAATGATGGAGATACATTCTGAGAAATGCATTGTTAGGCGACTTCATCATTGTGTGAGTGTCACAGAGTACACTTACTGGAATCTCCATGGTATAGCCTACACCTAGGCTAAATGGTATAACCATTATAATCTTATGGGACCACCATTCAGTCTATCATTTATGGAAACATTATACAGCACATCACTATGCAAAAGCTCAGCTACTTTGCCCTGAAGTAGAACAAACTCTAAGGTGTTTATACTCCAGAGCTCCTCCCAGGATAAGGCTTAGGCTGGGACTTTATTTAAGGTTGCACACTTGGTAGGCTCCTTCGTGCGCTTGCTATCCTGACTATTTTACTCCCTTATTGGTTTTTCCTGGGAATACTTCTTTCTTTAATGTATTATTTGCACTCTAATCAGCTTCTGGGAGAATCCAAGCTAAGACAGACTGTTTTACTCTCTCCTGAAGAGGAGGAATTCTGATATTGAGAGAGTATAGTAGTCAGGACTGTTTTGGTTGCAAGGGATGTAAACCCCCAAATTACTAGCTTAGACAAGAAAGGAATGGGGTGGGGGAGGGGTTTGAAGGATACTGGAGTACCTCAAGTAGTCACAAGAAGGAAAGGAGTTCACCTGAGCCTCAGAGCCATCTGGGATCAGGGCTTTAAATAGAACCTGGGCATCCTCTCCTCAACTCTCTTGATGCTTTATTCATACCTGTTTTTTTCTCTGAGAGTGGTATTTCCATGTAGCTGTAAACAAGGCTACAAACAGAATCTCTACCACATTTTCCTCAGCTCTGCCCCTGATTTGTCCAGTTTGGGACCAAATGCTTGGGGCAAGGGAGTCATATAGCACCATTGGGGCCATTGCTGACTAGTGAATATATGCTTTGTGAAGGAGGGGCTGTGGCAAGAAGAAAGGAGGGATTCTGGACAGTAAAAACTGATGCCTACCATACAGTTCACTTGGTAAAAAGGGCCGTGAACTTTAAAACACATGACTTACTTGTAAACCCATATCCACAGCAGCACTATTCATAAGAACTGAAGGGTGGAAACAAACGTCCATCAACAGATGAATGAATAAACAATATGTGGTCTATACAAACACACAATGGAATATTATTCAGCCTTAAAAAGGAATAAAATTCTGATACAAAACACAGATGAGCCTTGAAAACATTATGCTAAGTGAAATAAGCCAGACACAAAATGACAACTATTTTATGATTCCACTTAGATGAGGTAGCTAGAATAAGCAAATTCATAGAGACAGAAACTAGAATAGTGGTTACCAGGGGATGGAAGGAAGGGCTAATGGGGAGTTATTTTTTTAATAGGTATAGAATTTCTGTTTGAGATGATAAAAAGTTCACAAAATGGATAGTGGTGATGGTTGCACAACATTTTGAATATATTTAATATCATTGAATTGTGCCTTTGAAAAAGGTTAAAATTGTAAATTTTATGTTATGTATAGCTTATCACAATTTTTTTTAAGGCATTGGGTTATCATTCACTTCTGGCCAAAGTGGAATAATGAGGACCAGATTTACCCTTCTGCCTGAGGCAACTTAAAAAAATTCATGAAACAATGGTTTTCAACACCTTGGACATCAGACAGTGAAGAACAGTGATCCCTGGGAGATGGGAGATGGGAATGGATGAGTTCTAAAACAGTCCCAGTCCATTACATTGGGAGAATTTCCAAGACATAGCACAGAGAAGAAGACATGAGGTAGAGCCCGGCAGACTCTGAGTTCATAAGATGGAGTTTAGATACCAGGGACACCAAGGCACCTCAAGTTCACAGGAAGGACTACCAGAAAGGATAAAGCTGTACAAAGAGTGATCCCTGTAGAGCTGCAGAAACCCCCCTAGAGTATTTAGTGCATGGGTGTGAGGAAAGTACTTGATATCAGAGAAATAACTATCTGAAAGAATTAGACAGAATAGTGCCAGGCATTCATACAGGGCAGGTAATAATACCTATTTCCCCCATCCAGACTGGAAAAACTCATACTTCATGAAGCAGTGGGTAGAGCACTCAGGAAGTCCTTGCCTCAGTCTGGGAAACAATTAGCCCTAGACTGAGCACTGCTCTGGATTTGCCTAACAAATCATAAAAGCAACACCTAAAAGAATCAAATTGTTTTCAAGTAATGTAACTATATCCTAGGTTAAATATTTATAAGAATAAAAATATATCCAACAACCAAGAAGGTAAAATTCACAATGTCTGGCATTCAATAAAAGATTACCAGTCACACAATGGGTCAAGAAAACATGATCGTTGTGAGAATAATAATCAATCAATCAACAGTGACCCAAAACTGAGAGAGATTTTAGAATTAGAAGTGATGGACATTAAAAGATAAATTCTATATTTTCACAAAACTAAGTAGAGATATAGAGGACATTAAAAAAAAAGACCCAAATCATATTTCTAGAGTGGAAACTACTCTCAAAGTCTGACATGAAAAATATGCTACATGGGATTAACACCAGATGACACACTGCAGAAGAAAATATCAGAGAACTTGAAGGCATGACAATAGAAACTATTCAAAATGAAACTCAGAAAAAAGAAAAGAATAAAAACAAAAAGGTAAAGAGCATCACTGAGCTATGGGACAACTTCAAGTGGTTTAGTATATGGGTAATTAAAGTCTCCCCATACATGCCAGCTCCTGGCCAGGCAGTGGTCTTCACAGAGCTGCTTGACCCCCTACCCTGCACCAGGCACATCCGTATGCAGCCCAAAAACTTGTCATGCAATGCACTGCCCCCTAGGAGAGACAACATCAACTGCATGCCCACTCATGGCCTGATAGTCAGTTGGGCAGTGACTCCATGCCTCAGACTACCAAACAGCCAGTTGGCCCTCTGTGCCTGCACCCACTTGGCTCAAAAACAAGCCCAGAGTCTCTGACCTAGCAAAACAGAGCCAGTGTTGGCACAAACTCCTGCAGTCTAGGCCACTAAGCCATTTGTAGACTTCACTGAGGAAGATTACAACTATAGAAACTGCACAAAGATTATACTTCTCAGTCCACCCAACACCAGAGCCATTGCAACATATCCAAAGGACACCCTGGGACTTGCATACAGGAAAAATTCATTTCTACATAATCTACTCCATAAAATTGGGGAAAACAATTACTCCATTACATGCACAGATATTGACTTAGGGACATAAGCATGAAAAAGCAAGGAAACATGATACCTCAAAGGAACACAATAAGTCTCCAGTAACAGATGCCAAAGAAATGGATAGTCACAAAATACCTGTAGATGAATTTCAAATGATGATCTTAAGGAAACTTAATGAGATACAAGAGAACACAGACAAACAATTCAATGAAATCAGAAAAATAATTCATGATCTGAATGAGAAATTAACAGAGAGATAGATATCATTTAAAAACTGGAAACCTTGGAGCTGAAGAATTCCATGGATGAAATAAAAAATGTAATTGATAGCTCAACAACAGACTAGATCAAGCAGGAGAGAGAATTTCTGAACTTGAAGACAGATCTTTTCAAACTGCCCAGTCTGAGGAAAAAGAAGAAATAAGAACGAAAAAGAATGAAGAAAGCCTATGAGACTTATGAGACACCATTAAGTGAACAAATGTTTGAATAATAGGTATTCCAGAGGGAGAAGAGATAGAAAAAGACACAGAAACCCTATTAAATGAAACAATAGCTAAAAACTCCACATGTATTGGGAGAGATATGAACATTCAAATTCAGGAAGCTCAAAAGTCCCCAGTTAGACTCAACACAAAAAGATCCTTTCTAAAGCAGATCATAATCAAACTGTCAAAGACAAAGAGAGAATTCTAAAAGCTGCAAGGGAAAAACATCAAGTCACATATAAGGGAATCCATATTAGACTATCAGCAGATTTCTCAATAGAAACCTTGCAGGCCAGAAGAGAATAGGATGATATATTCAAGGTCATGAAAGAAAAAAACTGTCAGCCAGGAATAATTTATTCAGCAAAGCTAGCCTTTAGAAATGAGGGAGAAATAAAGGCCTTCCTAGATAAGCAAAAACTGAGGGAATTCAATACTAACAGACCAACCCTACAAGAAATACTTAAGGGGAGCAACAACCGGAAATGAAAAGATGATACCTACTATCATGAAAACATGTAAATGTACAAAACTCACCTGTAGGAGTAAATTCATAATTCAAACTCAGAACATCCCAGTGAGGTAATGGTACTATGTAAACCCTTCAATCCTCTAGTATGAAGATTTAAAATCAAAATGGTCAAAACCAAAAACAAATGAAAAAAGAAAACCAAATATAATTAGTGGCTAAGGAACATATAAACATAAATGTTAATTAAGGCAACAAAAATATGATTTGCATGTGTGGGTGGGTAAGTCTAGAGTATTTTCAACTCAACTAAAGTTAAGTTGCTATCAGCTTAAATAGTTTATTGTAATTACAAGATTCTTTATGTTAGCCCCAAAGTAACCACAAAAAAAGAAATTACAGCATACACAGAAATGAGAAAAAGAAAATAAAGCTTAGAACCACAGAAAACCACAAACCCATAGAGGTAAATAACAACAGAAAAAGAAAAGAGCTAAGACTCTACAAAACAACCAGAAAACAATTAATAAAATGGCAGGAATAAGTTCTTACATATCAGTAATAACCTTGCATGTAAATGGATTAAACTCTCCAATTAAAATATATAGAGTGGCTGAAAGGATTTAAAAAAACAAGACCCCAAAATATGCTGCCTACAAGAGATTCACCTAACTATTAAAGACAAACATAGACTGAGAGTGAAGGGCTAGAAAAAGATATTCCAACCAAAAGTGAGCAGGAGTAGCCACACTTACATCAGATAAAATAAACTTTACATCAAAAACTGTAAAAAGAGACAAAATTGATGAAGGGATCAATTCAACAAGAGGATATAACAATTTTTAATATATGTGCATCCAACAACAGAGCATCCAGATATGTAAAGCAAATATATTAGACCTAAGGGAGAGATAGATTGCAATTCAATAATAGTAGGGTACTCTAAAACCCTGTTTTCAATGAACAGATAATCTAAACAGAAAATAAACAAAAAACCTGACTTAAACTGTACCATAGACTAAATGGACCTTACAGACATTTACAGAACATTCCATCCAACAGCTACACATTCTTCTCAGATGCACATGGAATATTCTCCAGGATAGACCCTACATTAGGCCACGGAACAAGTCTACACAAATTTTAAAAGATAGAGATCATATCAAGTATCTTTTCTGACCACAGTGGTGTAAAACTAGAAATCAACAACAAGAAAAACTTTGGAACTTTACAAATACAGGAAAATTAAACGTGCTCCTAAACAACCAAATGGCTTATATTAGTCTGTTTCTGTTGCTTATAACACAATGCCTGGAACTGGGTAATTTGTTAGAAACAAAATGTATTGCTCACAGTTTTGGAGGCAGGAAAATCCATAGTCCGGGGAATGCATCTGCTAAAGGCCTTGTTGGTGGCAACAGTGACACAGGGCTCTCACTTGGCAGAATGGCAGATCAGAGAGAGAGAGACTTCCATGTGCTTTCCTTTTAAAGTCCTCAGAACCATGCCCATTACCACTATTAAACAACTTGTTCTAGCAGTGTCCCCACAACCTAATTGCCTCTTCAAGGCCCCACCTTTCAATTACTATAATAGGATTTTCCACCCTCAACAGTTACAGCAGGGATAAGCTTCCCATGACTTTGGGGGGGCCATTCAATCCACTGCCAGGTTAATGAAGAAATTAAAAGGGAAATTTAAAAAATTCCTTGAGACAAATGAAAACAGAAACACATCATACCAAAACCTATGGGATATGGCAAAAGCAGTTCAAAGAGAAAAATTTATAGCCATAAATGCCTATATCAAAAAAGAATGATTTTTAGAGGGGAGGAGGGTAGGCTGGGGGCTGGAAAAAAAAGAATAATTTCTAATAATCAACCTAATGATGTGCCTAAAGGAACTAGAAAAACAACAAACTAAACCCAAAATTGGCAGAAGAAAATAAATAATAAAGATCAGAGCAGAAATAAATGAAATAGAAACTTAAAAAACCACAAAGGATCATAAGAGACTGTTATGAACAACTACATGACAACAAATCTGGTAACATAGAATAAATTCCTGGGCAAATACAATCTACCAAGATTAAATTATGAAGAAACAGAAAATCTGAACAGACCAATAACAAGTTAGGAAATTGAATCAGTAATACAAATTCTTCCATTAAAGAAAGGCTCAGGACCTGATGACTTCACTACTGAAGATTATTTTGAAATAATCTTTTCAAAAAATTGAGGAGGGAATACTTCCCAACTCATTTTATGAGGCCAGCATTACTCTGATTCCAAAACCAGACAATGACACAAGAAAAAAAGAAAAGTACAGGCCAATATCCTTGATGAACACAGATGCAAAAATTCTCAACAAGATACTAGCAAACCAAATCCAACAGCACATTAAAAAGATCATTCACTATGATCAAGTGGGATTTATCCCAGGAGTGTAAGGATAGTTTAACATATGCAAATTAATAAATGTGATTCACCACATTAACAGAAAGACAAAAACCATACGATCATTTCAACTGAAATAAAAAAAGCATTTGATAAAATCCAACATTCCTTCATGGTAACGGCTCTTAACAAACTAAGTGTTGAAAATATACCTCAATATAATAAAGGCCATATACAACAAATGAATAGCTAACATCATACTGATTGGTAAAAGCTGAGAGGTTTTACTCTTAGATCAGGAACAAGACAAGGATGCCCACTCTCAACACTTCTATTCAACATAGTACTGAAGATTGTGCTGATAACACCAGGGTCCATGGTCCAATATCTGTACCGGCCGGCCACCAAAAACAAACAAACAACAACAACAAAATATATATATTTTATATTTTTTATATACTAAAATCTATACATATAAACTCAATATATATATATAGAGAGAGAGATTTATATGTATAGATTTTAGTTTTATACTTTATACATGCGTGTGTGTGTGTGTGTGTGTGTGTGTGTGTGTGTGTGTATGTGTAAAAAACTGGAAATCCTAGCCAGAGCAGTTATACAAGAGAAAAAAATAAAAGGCATCCAAATTGGAGAAGAGGAAGTCAAACTGTCCCTGTTTGCCAATGATATGATCTTATATATAAAAAACCATAAAGATTCCACCAAAAAACTGTTAGAACTAATAAACTAGTTCAGTAAAGTTGCAGGGTACTAAATCATAATACAAAAGTCAGTAGCATTTCTATATACTACTAGCAAATAATCTGAAAAAAAAATCAAGAACAAAAGTTCTTTTATAATAACTATAAAAAAAAGATACCTAGGAATAAACTTAACCAAGGAGGTAAAATACCTCTACAATGAAAACTATAAAACTTTGAAGAAAGAAATTGAAGAGGACATGAATATCCCATATTTATGAATTGGAAGAATTAATATTGTTAAAATGGCTATTCTACCCAAAGCAATCTACAGATATAATTCAATCCCTATCAAAATACTGATGACAGGGCCGAGCCCGTGGCGCACTTGGTAGAGTGCTGCGCTGGGAGCGCAGCGACCCTCCCGCCACGGGTTCGGATCCTATATAGGACTGACCGGAGCACTCACTGGCTGAGTGCCGGTCACGAAAAAACGACAAAAAAAAAAAAAAAAATACTGATGACATTCTTCACCAAAATAAAAAAAAAAAGTCCTAAAATTTACACAAAACCAAAAAGACCCCAAATAGCCAAGTAATCCTGAGAAAAATTAACAAAGCTGGAGGCATCACACTACCTGACTTCAAATTGTACTTACAAAACTATAATAACCAAAACTGCATGTTCTTGGCATAAAAACAGACACATAAACCAATGGAAGAAAATAGAGAACCCAGAAATAAATTCACACACCTATAGCCAACTGATCTTTGACAAAGGTGCTGAGAATACATATTGGGGAAAAGACAGTCTCTTTAGTACATGGATCTGGCAAAACCAGATATCCAAATGCAGAAGAATGACACTAGACCTCTACCTTCTCACCATATACAAAAATCAACTCAAAAAGGATTAAAGATTTAAATGTGAAACCCAAAACTATGAAACTACTTGAAGAAGACAGAGGGAATGATTTTTTAAATAAGACTTCAAATGCACAAGCAATAAAAGCAAAAATAGACAAGTGGGATTATATCAAACTAAACAGCTTTTGCACATCAAAGGAAACCGTTAACCGAGTGAAGAGATAATCTACAGAATGGGAGAGAATATTTGTAAACTATGCATCTCATCTGTCAAGGGGTTAATATCAAGAATATATAAGGCAGCTCAACAGCAAACAAACAAACAAACAAAAAACCCCAATTAAGAAATGGGCAAAGGATCTTAATAGACACTTCTCAAAAGATGACATACAAATGACCAACAGGCATATGAAAAAAATGCTCAACATCACTAATCATCAGGGAAATGCAAATCAAAACAACAATGAGATACCACTTCACTCCAGGTAGAATGGCTACTATGAAAAAGACAAAAGAAACAAGTATTGGTGGAGATGTGGAAAAAAGGGAACACTTGCACACTGTTGACATGAGTGTAAACTAGTACAGCCATTATGGAAAACAGGATTTAGGTTCCTCAAAAAATTTAATATAGAACTACCATATGATTCAGCAATCCCACTACTGGGTATATACCCAGAGGAAATGAAGTCAGTATGTCAAACAGATATCTGAACTCCCATGTTTATTGCAGCACAATTTACGATAGTCAAGATATGGAATCAACCTAAGCATCCAATAGTGTATGAATGGATTTTTAAAATGTAGTAGGGCTGGCAGGATAGCTCAGTTGGTACAGGATGGTGCTGATAATACCAAGGTAAAGAGTTCAGATCCTCATACTGCCAGCTGCCAAAAAAAAAAGTGGTATATACACAATGGAATACTATTTAACCATAAAAAGGAATGAATTGCTGTCACTTGCAGCAACATGGATGGACTTGGAGGCTATTATGTTAAGTGAAGTAAGCCAGGCACAGAAAGTCAAATATCACATAATCTCACTCATATGGAGAATTTTTTTAAAGTTGATTCTATAGAGACAGAGAGTAAAACAGTGGTTACCAGGGACTAGAAAGGAGAGGGGGGAAGGAAAAATAGGGAGAGGTTGGCCAATGGGTACAATATTACAATTAGATAGGACGAATAAGTTCTGGTCTTCTATGGCACAGTAGGCATAGTGACTATGGTTAACAGTTAAGTTTTGTATATTACATAATAGCTAGAGGAGAGGCTTTTCAATGTTTTCACCACAAAGAAATGATCAACGCATGAGGCTATGGTTACATTAACTACCCTGACCCAATCATTATATAACATATATATGTATTGAAACATCAGATTGTACCCCATAATCATGTACAATTACCATGTGTCAATTAAAATAAAAAGAAAAGTCTCTAAGAGAGGATTGGGGATAGAAAAAATTATGAAAATATATGGTGGATAAAAAATTTCCAAACAAACTCTTAAATTCAAGAAGCTCAACAATTGTAAATAAAAAATATGAAAAAAAAAAAGACTACATTAAGATATGTCATAATTAAATTGCTCAAAACCAGTAATAAAGAGAAAATATTAAAAGTAGTGGGGGGTACATATGTTATATACAAAATAACTCCACAAAGATAAGGATGACAAAGAAGGACATTAAATATTGATAAAAGATTTAATACAAGAAGAAAATAAAATAATTATAAACATATATTAACCTAGTAAAAAAGCCCCAAGATATATGAAGCAAATATTGACAGAATTAAAGGAAGAAATACGATTCTACAATAGCAGTTAGAGATAACAATATCCCACTTACAATCCCACAAAATAGAAGATCATCAAGGAAATAGACAATTTAAACAACAGTATAAATTAATTAGACCTAACAGATATATGTAGAACACTCCATACAAGAATAGCAAAATACATATTCTTCTCAAGTGCACATGAGCATTCTCTAGATTAGACCATATGATAGGCCACTAAACAAGTCTTAAAACATTTTAAAAGGCTAAATTCATGCAAGATAACTTTTCTGATCACAAAGCAATGAAACAAGATATGAATAACAGAGGTAATACTGAAAAATTCACAAGTATGTGGAAATTAAACAACATACTCTTAAATAACCAATGTGTCAAAGAAAGAAACCACAAGGGAAATTAGAAAATAACTTGAGATGAATGAAAATGAAAACATAAATACCAAAACTTATGGAATGCAGCAAAAGCAGTGCTTACAGGGAAATTTAAAGCTACAAATTCATATATTTTGTAAAAAAGAAAGATCTCAGATCAATAACTTAACTATATATGTAAAGGAACTAGAAAAAGAAGAGCAAACTGAACTAAAATCCAGCAGATGAAAGAAAATAATGCAGATTAGAGATAAATAAAATAGAGAATAGAAAAAATTAAAAAAACAATAGCTGGTTGTTTGAAAAGATCGACAAAATTGACAAAACTTTAGCTACATTAACTAAGAAAGAAAGAGAAGACTCAAATTACTAAAATCCAGAATGAAAGTGGAGACATCACTACTGACTTTACAGAAATAAAAGAGTTATATTATGAACAGTTGTACTCCAACATATTGGATAGCCTAGGTGAATTGGAAGAACACAATCTACCTAAACTGACTCAGGAAAAAGTAGGAAAATCTGAATAGATCTATAACTAGTAAGGCAATTGCATCAGTAATCAAAAACACTCAACAAAAACCCAGAATCAGATGACTTCACTGGTGAATTCTACCAAACATTTAAAGAAATTAATATCAATTTTTCTCAAACTCTTCCAAAATAATTGAAGAGGAGAGAATACTTTATAATTCACTCTATGAAGCCAGCATTACCCTGATACCAATGCCAAACAAAGACTACAAGAAAGGAAAACTACAGACCAATATTCCTTATGAACATAGGTACAAAAATTCTCAACTAAACACTAGCAAATCTAATTCACCAGCATATTAAAAGTGTTACACATCATGACTGATTTAGTTTGGATGTGTTGTCCCCACCAAAACTCATGTAGAAATCTGATCCCCAATGTGGCAGTGTTGGGAGTTGAGTGATGGGGGTGGATCCCTCATGAATGGATTGATGCTCTCCCCAGGTGGGAGGATTAATGAGTGAGTTCTCGCTCTATTAGTTCCCACGAGAGCTGGTTATTTAAAAGACCCTGGCACCTTCTCTCTCTCTCTCTCTGTCTCTCTCTTACTTCCTTTCTCCACCTGATCTGCTTGTACTCACCGGCTGCTACCACTTTCCACCATGAGTAGAAGCAGCCTGAGACCTGTGCCAGATGCAGCTGTCCCAGAATCGTAAGCAAATTAAACCTCTCTTCTTTATAAATTACCCAGTCTCCGGTGTTTCTGTTATAGCAACACAAATGGACTAATAAAATGACCAAGGGGCTTCATTCCTGGAATACAAGGATTTTTTCAATGTGAAATCAATACATGCAATTAATTAATAGAATGAATTAATAGTATATTATTTATGTATTATAAAATTATAAAAGAATTAACATTAGCAGAGTGAAAAAACATTATCATCTTAATTAATGCTGAAAAAGCATTTAACAAAATTAAACACTCATGATAAAAACACTGAAAACACTAGGAATTTAAGTAACTTTCCGCAACATGATAAAGTGCATTTATGAAGCACCCACAGGCAATATCTTACTCAGTGATGAAAGTCTGAAAGCTTGTCCTCTGAGATCAGTAACAAGACAAGGATGTCTGCTTTCACCACTTCTTTTTTTTTTAAATTTTATTTTGTCAATATACAATGTGGTTGATTATTGTGGCCCATTACCAAAACCTCCCTCCCTTCTCCCTCTCCCCACTCCCACCCAACAATGTCCTTTCTGTTTGCTTGTGGTATCAACTTCAAGGAACTGTAGTTTTATGTCTTCTTTCCCCACCCCCACCCCCACCACCCCGGGGTTTTGTGTGTGTGTGTGTGTGTGTGTGTGTGTGTGTGTGTGTGTGTGTGTGTGTGAATTTATTTATTTATTTTTAGCTCCCACCAATAAGTGAGAACATGTGGTATTTCTCTTTCTGTGCCTGACTCGTTTCACTTAATATAATTCTCTCAAGGTCCATCCATGTTGCTGCAAATGGCAGTATTTCATTCTTTTTTATAGCTGAGTAGTATTCCATTGTGTAGATATACCACATTTTCCGTATCCACTCATCCAATGATGGACATTTGGGCTGGTTCCAACTCTTGGCTATTGTAAAGAGTGCTGCAATGAACACTGGGGAACAGGTATACCTTCGACTTGATGAGTTCCATTCCTCTGGGTATATTCCCAGCAGTGGGATAGCTGGGTCATATGGCAGATCTATCTGCAATTGTTTGAGGAACCTCCATACCATTTTCCATAGAGGCTGCACCATTTTGCAGTCCCACCAACAACGTATGAGAGTTCCTTTTTCTCCGCAACGTCGCCAGCATTTATCGTTCAGAGTCTTTTGGATTTTAGCCATCCTAACTGGGGTGAGATGGTATCTCAGTGTAGTTTTGATTTGCATCTCCCGGATGCTGAGTGATGTTGAGCATTTTTTCATATGTCTGTTGGCCAGTTGTATATCTTCCTTAGAGAAATGCCTACTTAGCTCTTTTGCCCACTTTTGAATTGGGTTGCTTGTTTTTTTCTTGTAAAGTTGTTTGAGTTCCTTATATATTCTGGATATTAATCTTTTGTCAGATGTATATTTTGCAAATATTTTCTCCCACTATGTTGGTTGTCTTTTAACTCTGTTAATTGTTTCTTTTGCTGTGCAGAAGCTCTTTAGTTTGATATAATCCCATTTGTTTATTTTTCCTGTGGTTGCCTGTGCTTTTCGGGTTGTATTCATGAAGTCTGTGTCCAGTCCTACTTCCTGAAGTGTTTCTCCTATGTTTTCTTTAAGAAGTTTTATTGTTTCAGGGTGTATATTTAATTCTTTAATCCATTTTGAGTTGACTTTAGTGTATGGTGAAAGGTATGGGTCTAGTTTCATTCTCCTGCATACTGATATCCAGTTCTCCCAGCACCATTTGCTAAAGAGGCAGTCTCTTCCCCAGTGTATAGGCTTGGTACCTTTGTCAAAGATCAGATGGCTGTAGGTGTGTGGGTTGATTTCTGGATTCTCTATTCTATTCCATTGATCCAAGTGTCTGTTTTGGTTACTATAGCTTTGTAATATAATTTAAAGACAGGTAGTGTTATGCCTCCAGCTTTATTTTTTTGCTCAGTGTTGCTTTGGCTATGCATGGTCTTTTGTTATTCCATATAAATGTCTGGATAGTTCTTTCCATTTCTGAGAAAAATGTCTTTGGAATTTTGATGGGGATTGCATTGAATTTGTATATCACTTTGGGTAGTATGGACATTTTCACAATGTTAATTCTTCCAATCCAAGAGCATGGGATATCTTTCCATCTTCTTGTGTCCCCTTTAATTTCTCTCAGCAATGGTTTGTAGTTCTCATTATAGAGATCTTTCACATCCTTGGTTAACTCAATTCCTAAGTATTTTATTTTTTTGGTAGCTATTATAAATGGGCAAGCTTTCTTGATTTTTCTTTCTCCATGTTCACGATTGGAGAATAGAAATGCTACTGATTTTTGTGTGTTGATTTTGTATCCTGCTACTGTGCTGAAATCATTTATCAACTCCAAAAGTTTTTCTGTAGAGGCTTTAGGCTGTTCGATATATAGGATCATGTCATCTGCAAACAGGGACAGTTTGACTTCATCTTTTCCAATCTGGATGCCCTTTATTTCCTTCTCTTCTCTGATTGCTCTGGCTAGTACTTCCAAAACTATGTTGAATAGAAGTGGTGAGAGTGGGCATCCTTGTCTAGTTCCTGTTCTTAAAAGAAAAGTTTTCAGCTTTTCCCCATTCAGGATGATATTG
This sequence comes from Cynocephalus volans, assembly GCF_027409185.1. NCBI lineage: Eukaryota > Metazoa > Chordata > Mammalia > Dermoptera > Cynocephalidae > Cynocephalus > Cynocephalus volans. The sequence goes on from NC_084465.1 coordinate 113,206,956, forward strand.
GCAGTGGGTTTATCATATATGGCTTTAATTATGTTGAGATACTTTCCATCTATACCTAACTTATAGGGGGTCTTTGTCATGAATGAGTGTTGAATTTTATCAAATGCTTTTTCAGCATCTATAGAGATGATCATATGGTCCTTGTGTTTGACTTTATTAATAAGGTGTATCACATTTATTGATTTGCATATGTTGAACCAAGCTGGCATCCCTGGGATGAATCCCACTTTATCGTGGTGAATAATTTTACCTATGTGTTGTTGTATTCTGTTGGCTAGTATTTTATTGAGGATTTTTGCATCTATATTCATCAAGGATATCCGCCTGTAGTTTTCTTTTTTGGTTATATCTTTACCTGGTTTTGGTATCAGGATGATGTTTGCTTCATAGAATGAGTTTGGGAGATTTCCGTCTGTTTCACCCTTTTGGAATAGTTTGTAAAGAATCGGTGTCAATTCCTCTTTGAATGTTTGGTAAAATTCTGCTGTGAATCCATCTGGTCCTGGGCTTTTCTTTTTTGGGAGCCTTCTGATAACAGCTTCAATCTCCTTTATTGTTATTGGTCTGTTCAAATTTTCTACATCTTCATGGTTCAGTTTTGGGAGCTTGTGTGTGTCCAGAAATTTATCCATTTCCTCCAGATTTTCAAATTTGTTGGCATATAGTTGTTTATAGTAGTCCCGAATGATTCCTTGTATTTCAGATGAGTCAGTTGTAATATCGCCTTTTTCATTTCTAATTTTTGTTATTTGAGTCTTCTCTCTTCTTTTTTTTTGTTAGCCATGCTAATGGTTTGTCAATTTTATTTATCTTTTCAAAAGACCAACTTTTTGATTCATTGATCTTTTGTATTGTTTTTTGGGTTTCAATTTCATTCAGTTCTGCTCTGATCTTCATGATTTCTTTCTGTTTGCTAACTTTAGGTTTGGATTGTTCTTGTTTTTCTAGTTCTTTAAGGTGAAGTGTTAGGTTGTTCACTTGCCATCTTTCCATTCTTCTGAGGTGAGCATTTAATGCAATAAATTTCCCCTTTAATACTGCTTTTGCAGTATCCCACAGGTTTGGGTATGATGTATCATTATTTTCATTTGTTTCAATAAATTTTTTGATTTCCTGCTTGATTTCTTCTTGGACCCATATGTCATTAAGCAGAATGCTGTTTAATTTCCATGTGTTTGGGCCAGCCTGTGGCTCACTCGGGAGAGTGTGGTGCTAAGAACACCAAGGCCCCGGGTTCGGATCCCATATACGGATGGCCGGTTCGCTCACTGGCTGAGCATGGTGCTCACAACACCAAGTCAAGGGTTAAGATCACTTTACCGGTCATCTTTAAAAAAAAAAAAAAAAAAAAATTTCCATGTTTTTGTATAGTTTCCAGAGTTTCGTTTGTTATTAATTTCTAGTTTTAATCCATTGTGGTCTGAGAAAATACATCGGATAATTCCAATTTTTTTGAATTTATTGAGACTTGATTTGTGACCTAATATGTGATCTATCCTGGAGAATGATCCATGTGCTGATGAGAAGAATGAATATTCTGAGGTTGTTGGATGGAATGTTCTGTAGATATCTGCCAATTGCAATTGGTCTAGAGTATTGTTTAGATCTTGTGTTTCTCTACTGATTCTTTGCCTAGATGATCTGTCTAATATTGACAGGGGTGTTCAGGTCCCCTGCTATTATGGTATTAGTGTCTATTTCCTTCTTTAGGTCTAATAGAGTTTGTTTTATAAATCTGGCTGCTCCAACATTGGGTGTGTACATATTTATGATTGTTATGTCTTCTTGATGGATCAGTCCTTTTAGTGTCCCTCATTGTCTCTTTTTATGGTTTTTAGTTTAAAGTCTCTTTTGTCAGATATAAGAATAGCTACTCCAGCTCGTTTTTCTTTTCTGTTTGCATGGTAAATCTTTTTCCATCCTTTCACTCTCAGTCTATGTGAATCTTTATGGGTGAGGTGGGTCTCTTGTAGGCAGCATATAGTTGGGTCCTCCTTTTTGATCGAGTCAGCCAGTCTGTGTCTTTTGATAGGGGAATTTAAGCCTTTTACATTAAGAGTTGTTATTGAAAGGTGTTGATTTATTCCTAGCATTTTATTGGTTGTTTGGTTGTCTTAGGTGTCTTTTGTTCCTTGCTTTCTGATTTACTGTTTGGTTTCTGTGTTTGTTGGTTCCTTAGGTTGTAGATAGCATTTTTGTTTGTTTGTTTTCTCTTCATGAATGCCATTTTTATTATACTAGTCGCTTTTGATTTTTTCTTGGGTTTTTATGGCAGTGGTAGCTATTTTTCAGGAACCAAACCCAGTACTCCCTTGAGGATTTCTTGTAAGGGTGGTCATGTGGTAGTGAACTCCCGCAGTTTTTCTTTGTCTGAGAAATATACTATTTGCCCTTCATTTCAGAAGGATGGCCTTGCAGGGCAGCGTATTCTTGGCTGGCAATCTTTGTCTTTTAGTATTTTGAATATATCATCCCATTCCTTTCTAGCTTTTAGGGTTTGTGATGAAAAGTCTGATGTCAGCCTGATTGGGTTCCCTTACAAGTGATTTGATGCTTCTCTCTTGCAGCTTTTAAGATTCTTTGTCCTTGAGTTTTGCCAATTTGACTATAACATGTCTTGGAAAAGACCTTTTTGGGTTAAATACGTTTGGAGATTGTTGAGCTTCCTGGATCTGAAGATCTGTGATTTTTCCTATACCTGGGAAGTTTTCTGCCACTATTTTGTTGAATATGTTTTCAATGTAATCTTCTTTTTCCTCCCCTTCTGGAATACCCATGACTCGGATATTTGAGCGCTTAAGGTTGTCTGATATCTCTCTCAGATTTTCTTCAATGCCTTTGATTCTTTTTTCTTTTTCTTTTTCTTTTCTTTTCTTTTTTTTTTTTTTTTTTTTTTTTTTTTTTTTTTTTTGTCTGCTTGTGTTATTTCAAACAGCCCATCCTTAAGTACAGAGGTTCTCTCTTCAACTTCCACAAGCCTGCTGGTTAAACTCTCCGTTGTGTTTTTTATTTCACTGAATAACTTCTTCAGTTCGGCAAGTTCTGCTACATTTTTTTTCAGGGCATTGATTTCCTTGTACCTTTCCTCTTTCAGGTCCTGTATACTTTTCCTCTTTTCATCATGATGTCTAGCTGAGTTTTCTTGTATCTCATTCAGTTTCCTTAGAATTATCACTCGAAATTCCTTGTCAGTCATTTCAAGGGCTTCTCGTTCTATAGGATCTAGAGCTTGAGTGTTATTATCCTTTGGTGGTGTACTTTCTTGATTTTTTGTATTTTTTGGTATCTTTTCTTTGATGTTTATTCATTGTGGCAGGGGGTTTCACAGTCCACAGATTTGACACTATTGACTGACTAAGATGTTGCTGTGGTTGCCAATTTGGTATGGCTACCTCAATGACTGCTCTGTTGGCCACTAGTGCCTTGCATGTGTGGTTGCCTCAGGTCTTAGGTTTCTCTGGGGAGCCACCTCTCTGGTCAGCTTGGACTCTGCCAGGCTGCTGGATCACGGGGCAGTATCGCAGGGTGTGTGGTCTCTGCTGAGCTTCCACCTCCCGGGCTGGACTTCTCCCTGTTCCATGCACTCTGGCCAGGGCTGCTGGGATGTGCCGAGGTACCGCAGAGCGTGTGGTCTCTGCAGAGCTTCCCCTTCCCCTGCAGGATGTCTCCCTGCTCTGTGCGCGTTAGGCTGGGCTTAGTATGGAGCTGGGTGGCGGCGGTGAAGCCTACCTGCTGCTAGATCGTGCGGCGGTGGCCCCCCCACAGGGTGTGTGGACTCTACGAAGCTTCTATCTCCCTTGCTGGACATCTCTGTGCTCTGTACGCATTGGGCCGGGCTGCTGGATCCTGCGGCAGCAGTGTGGTTCCCGTGGAGTTCCCGCCTCCGCTGCCGGATGTCTCCCTGCTCCAAGTGCACTAGGCCAGGCTGGGAATGGAGCCAGGTGCCTGTGGTGAAGCCTACCTGCTGGATCATGCAGTGGCGGTCCCACAGGGTGTGTGGTTTCTGCGGAGCCTCCACCTTCCCTGCCGGATGTCTCCCCACTCTGTGCACACTGGGCTGGGCTGGGAATGGAGCCAGGTGGCGGCAGTGAAGCCTATCTGCTGGATAGTGCGACAGTGGCCCTGCAGGGCATGTGGTCTCCGTGGAGCTTCTGCCTCCCCTGCTGGACGTCTCCCCATTCCATATGCACTTGATGTTATGTTTTTATAGTTTAAATCAGTTGATTTGTGGGAGAGAGTGACGCTAGGGACCGTCTATTCCGCCATCTTGACCGGAAGTCTATATATAAATTAGTTTCTGAGGCTGGGAAGTCCAAAGTCCATCTGTTATTGGTGACAGTTACCCAGAGGTCTCATATTGCAAGATGGTGGAAGCAGAGACAGCCTCACCACTTCTGTTCAACATAGTACTGGAAGTTTTAGTCAGAAAAATTAGGCAAGAAAAGAAAATAAATGACATCCAAACTGGAAATAAATAAAGTTATCTGTTTGCAGACAACATCTTTTATGTAGAAAACCCTAAAAAATTGGGGCTGGCAGGTAAGGTCAGTTGGTTTGAGCACAGCCTTGTAACATCAAGGTTAAGAGTCAGATACCCCTGCTAGCCAGCTACAAACAAACAAACAAAAAAAATCCACACACAGAGAAATTGTTATTGATAAAAAGTGAACTCAGCAAAGTTATAGGATACAAAATCAACACACAAAAATCAGTTGTATTTCTATATATTTTCAGTGAGCAATTTTTTAAAAAAATTAAAACAATTCCAATTACAGAAGAATATAAGCAATAAATTTAAATAAGGAGGCAAACAACTTGCACCTTGAAAACTACAAAACAGGGCTGGCCAGTTAGCTCATTTGGTTAGATCTTGGTGTTATATCAAGGCTGAGGGTTCAGATCCCCATACAGGTCAGCCACAAAAAGAACAAAAGAAAGAAAACTAAAAAACACTTGTTGAAAGAAATTAAAGAAGACCTAAACAAATGGAAAGAAATTCCATGTTCATGGACTGGAAGACTTAATATTGTTAAGGTGACAATACTACCCCTATCAAAATCCCAACAGTGTTTTTTATAGAAATAGAAAAACCCGCCCTAAAGTTCATATGGAATCTTAAGAAACCCCAAAGAAATCGCCAAAACTATCTTTAAAAAGAACAAGGTCAGAAGACTCACACTTCCTGATTTCAAAACTTACTACAAAGCTACAGTAATCAAAATTGTGTGATACTGTCATAAGGATAGACATATCGACCAATGGAATAGAAAGGAAACCCCAGAAATAAGCCCTCACTTATATGATCAATTGATTTTTGACAAGAGTGCCATGACCATTCAATGGATAAAGGACAGTCTTTATAAAAGATAATGCTGGGAAACCTGGACATTCACATGTGAAAGAATGAAGTGGGACCCCTATATTCAACCATACATAATTAACCCCAAATGGATCAAAGAAGACCTAAACTTAAGAGCTAAAACTATAAAACTCTCAGAAGAAAACGTAGAGAGAATTCTTTATGACATTGGATTTGGCAATGATTTCTTGGATCTGACAGCAAAAACACAGGCAATAAAAGACAAAATAGATAAACTGGACTTCATCAAAATTAAAAACTTTTGTGCATCAAAAGACACTCGCTATCAAGAAAGTGAAAAGATGGGTAAAGAGCCACAAAAAAAATGTTTACATTGTGTAACGATAAAATAAAAATAAATTTAAAAATGTAAAAATACAATATTACATAGAATAGTAATCAAAAACATGAAATAAAAAGTTAGAAGACAACTCCCTGAGCGAGAGAAAATATTTTTCTAATCATATATTTGGTAAGGGATTAATGTCAGAATATATAAAGAACACCCACAACTAAACAATCACAGACCAAACAACCCAATTCAAAAATGGGCAAAGGATTTGAATAGACATTTCTCCCAAGAAGACATATAAATGGCCAATAAGCACATAAAAAGATGTTCAACATCATTAATCATTTGAGGAATGCAAATCAAAACCACATTGAGATATCACTTCGAGCACTTTAGGATGGCTATTATAAAAACAAAACAAACAAACAAACCCCCGAAACAAAAATGCAAAAACAAGTGTTAGCAAGGATAGGGATAAATTGGAACCCTTGTACATTGCTGGCAAGAATGTTAAATGGTGGAGCCACTATGGAAAGATGTTTGGTGGTTCCTCAAAAAAACTAAACATCTATATGGATCCAACAATTCCACTCCAAAGGAATTTAAAGCAGGGATTAACAGATACTTGTACACCAATGTTCACAGCAGTATTATTCACAATAGCCAACAGGCGGAAACAACCAAGTGTCCATCAACAAGTGAATGGATAAACAAAATGTGGTGTATACACACAGTGGAATATTTTTCGGCCATAAAAAGGAATGAAGTTCTGATACATGGTATAAAATGGATGGACCTTGAAAACATCATGCTTAGTGAAATAAACCAGAGAAAGAGAGACAAACGGTGTATAATTCCACTTATATGAGGTACCTAGAATGAGCAAATTCTTAGAGACAGAAAGTAGATTAGAGGTTACCAGTGGGTAACCTATTCCTAAAGGGAGAGGGAAATTGGAAGTTTTTACTTAATGGTTACCAAGTGCATTGGTCCATCTGTGCTGCTATAAGGGACTACCTGAGATTGCCTAATTTATAAAGAACAGAAATGTATTTCTCACAGTTCTGGAGGCTGCGAAGTCCAAGATTAAGAAGCCGGCATCTTGTGAGGGATTCTCTCTGCTTGAATGCTATGTCTTCAGAAGGGAAGAACGCTTTGTCCTCACATAGCAGAAAGTGGCAGGGAAAAAATGACAAAATCCCTTTTATTTATTTATTTATTTATTTTTGTCTTTTTCGTGACCGGTAAGGGGATCGCAACCCTTGGCTTGGTGTCGCCCACACCGCGCTCAGCCAGTGAGCGCACCGGCCTTTCCTGTATAGGATCCGAACCCGCCGAACCCGCCGCGGGAGCATCGCTGCGCTCCCAGCACAGCACTCTCCCGAGTGCGCCATGGGGTGGGCCCAAAATCCCTTTTATAAGGGCACCTGATTCCCATTCCTGAGGAAGCCCTCAGGACCTAATCACCTCTTAAAGGCACCACGTCTTAATATCATCACATTGGCCATTCAGTTTCAACACCTGAATTTTGGAGAGGACACATTCAAACCATTGTAGGGTGATGAAAAAGTTTTGGAGATAGTGATGATGGTTGCACAACACTGTGAATGTAATTAATCTCATTAAATTGCACACTGAAAAATAGTTAAAATGGAATATTTTATGTTCTATTTTATCACAATTTTAAAAAATTAACAATGTAATATACCAAAAACCATTGAATTGAGTACTTTTGTTTTGTTTTGTTTTGACGACTGGCCAGTAAAGGGATCCGAACCCTCAGCCTTGGTGATATAACACCGCCCTCTAACCAACTGAGCTAACTGGCCAACCCCAGTGAACTTTAAGGTATCACTTTTTCTTTCATGAATCTTGCTTTAGGTGTCAAATCTAAATACTCTTTGTCTAGCCCTTGGTCCTGAACACGTTCTTGTTTTTTCCTAAAAGTTTTATAGTTTGTACATTTTACATTTAAGTCTGTAATTCATTTTGAGATCTTTTTTTTTTTTTTTTCCCATTTTGAGTTCATTTTTGTATGAGAGGTTTTGTTTTTGTTTTTGTTTTTTGGGTTTTTGTTGGTGCTGGTGGTGGTGGTCCTTGTTGTTTTTTGTTTTTATTTTTGCCTATGGATGTTCAATCACTCCAGCACTATTTCTTGAAAAAGCAACATTGAGTTGCTTTTGCAACTTTGTAAAAAAATTAGTTGGGAATAATTGTGTGGGTCTACTTCTAGGTTTTCTATTCTGTTCCACTATCTATGTATATATCTATCCTTCTGTCAATAGTCTTTTTTATTTTACTTTTTTTTTTTTTTGATGGCTGATGACAATACAGTCTTGATTACTCTAGCTTCTTTACAATAAGTTTTGAAATCTGGTAATGGATTTATTCCATTTTAGCTTCTTTTTAAAAATTGTTTTAGCTATTTTATTTCCTCTGCATCTTTTCTTTAAATTTTGGAATAATCTTGTCTATATACACAAAAAATCTTACCAAAATTTTGATAGAAATTTTATTAAACCTGTATATCAATTTGGAAAGAATTGATATATTTACTATGTTGAATGTTCTGATCCATGAACACAGTATGGCTCTCTCTCTCTCTCTCTCTGTCTCTCTCTATATGTATATTATTTGATTTATTTCATCAGTGTTGTGCAGTTTTTATCATAGAAGACCTATTCCACTTTTTTAGGTTTACACTTACATATTTCTTTTTTATTGTTTTGTGACATTATAAATGGTATTGTAATTTTTAGTGTCCACGTGTTCATTGCTACAATATAGAAATACAATTGATTTTTTAAAAGTTTATCTTGTATCATGAGACCTTGCTGAACTCACTTATTAGTTCCAGTAGTTTTTGTAGATTCCTTGATATTTTCTTTGTAGGCAATCATCACATCATCTGAAAGTAGTGACAGTTTTATTTCTTCCTTTCCAGTCTGCATGCCCTTTTTTTTCTTTTCTTGCCCTACTGCACTGACTAGAACTTCCAGAACTTTATGGAATAAGAGTAATAAGAATGGACATCCTTTAAATTTTATTTTCCAATTGTTGCTAATAATATATAAAATTTACAATTAAAAAAATAGAATGGAAAAAATACGACTTACTACTCAGCTATAAAAATGAATGAAATACTGCCATTTGCAACAACATGGATGGACCTCGAGAGAATTATATTAAGTGAAACAAGTCAGGCACAGAAAGAGAAATACCACATGTTCTCACTTATTGGTGGGACCTAAAAATTAATATATAAATTCACACACACACACACACACACAAAAAAAAACAAAACGGGGGGGGAAGAAGATATAACAACCACAATTACTTGAAGTTGATACGACAAGCAAACAGAAAGGACATTGTTGGGGGGGAGGGGGGAGGGAGAAGGGAGGGAGGTTTTGGTGATGGGGAGCAATAATCATCCACAATGTATATCAACAAAATAAAATTTAAAAAAAGAAAAAAGAAAAAAATACGACTTAGTTTTGTATATTGATCTTGTATCCTAGACAGAGCTAAATTTATTAGTTGTAATAGTTGTTTTATAGTTTCCTTAGGGTTTTTCTACATAAATAATCATGTAATGTGTAAATGTAGAAAATTTTGCTTCTTACTTTCTGATGCTTCTGACCCTTTTCTTTTTCTTGCTTTATTGCACTGGCTGAGAACTCCAGTACAATGTTGAATAGAAGTAGCAAGAGTGAACATCCTTGACTTGTTCACAATCTTAGAATGAAAGCATTAAATATTTCATCATTAAGTATGATCTTGGCTGTAGTTTTATTGTATATACCTTTTATCAGGTAAAGAAGTTCCATTCTATTGGGTTTTTAACTTTGATTATTGTATTTTTATTTCTAAAAGTTCTATTTGGTTCTTTTTAGATCTGATTGGTCATTTGTTGTTGTTTCCTGCTCCTTGTAAGTATTTTTCAAGCCTATATTTCTTTAAACATATAAATCAGAGATACTTTATTATTAGGGTATAATTCCAATATAGGAAGTGTTGCAGGTCAGTTTCTGCTTTCTGTTATTTCTCTGTGTGCTTAAATATTTTTGACTGTATATTCTCCTTGAAAACTTATTTGAGATTTGTGTTTGTTTCTGTCAATCACCTAAAGATGGCCAGTCTGCAGGCACTTAAACTAAACTTACCGTTTAAAGATATTTTTCGATTATACAAGCTATGCCATTTAGAGCTGAATATCCACCCCAGGGCTAGTTTGTCATCACAACATCATCTCAGAAATAGTTTCTTCCCTCTGCTCTGCTTAGAACCAAAGAACTTTCATTGCAATCCTCTGGGATGGCAAGGAACCTGAGCCAGGTTACTCCTGGTTTACTCCTTTTGGGTCCAACCTTCTTTAGGGAGCATCTCTTAATCACTGTGCAGACCCAGGGCTTGGACTTCTGTTGTGTGAAGCCTGTTGACATTCACCTGGTTTGGCAAATTCTTTCAGGGTAAAGACAGCTTTGGTGCTCAGGTTCCTCTCTGGGCTCACACTTCCATGTAGCTTTATCCTGATAACTCCTTACTACTTCTTTGCTCTTCAGTACTTTAAAAAAGTTATATACATACATACACACACACAGATGCATGTATATATGTATATATTGATATATATGTATATGTATGTATGTATATATTCCTGCACCTGCAGTTTTCTTGTTTTCAGGGAGTGAATTGGTCTGAATAGCCTATCATATTTACCAGCAAGGGTTCTCTGTTTTCAGGCTTCAAAATGTTATTGTCAGCTCTTGTCAGCTCTCATTTCCTCTCTATTTCTCTTTGTCCTTGTATATTTGAGCCTCTAAAAAGAAAAAACAAAAAAACTCCTTTACTCTCATTTTAAAGGAGGTTCAGGAAAAGTTAGAGATAAATAAGTGACTTCAAACCACCATATTTAACCAGAAGTCTCTTATTAATGTCATTGTTACAAATAAAAATGTGAATAAAAGAATAAAAGTCTAGAGGCTGGACAGGACACTTCCCTCTGGTCTTATCACTTGGTGGCTGATTTCCAACCTGCCGGAAATAGCTGTTCCACAAGATATGCCCTCTACTAGAGAGTAGATGTCCTGCCTCCCTCTTTGTCATTCTCCGTTGTCATGGCTGTCCTGGCTGCAGCACACTCTGGCAGCCACAGCGCCCACCACCTTGCCATAATCAAGACTTAAGGGACTGAAGATTGCCTCAGTCGTTCAGATTGAAAAGATTTCCCAAGTGATTCTGGTCCCCCTCCTTCATTACAGAATCACTGAGGTCGCTCTCCATCTTTGACAGAGGCGAGGGAAAGCCTTCTTGACCCTGTCGTGTGTTCTAGTCACATCTGTCTCTGACTGAGACACTCTACTTGTAAATACTGTAAATGTTGATTTCCCTGAGGGGCCATACCTGCTCCACCCCCAGCCTTTTCTACCTCAGTGATGGCAACTCCCCCTTCAGTTGCTCAGGCCAAACCCCTTAGAGCAATTCTTAATTCATCTCTTTATCTCATACCTCCCCCGCCCCCATTTGCAATCTTCTGGGAAATCCTGTGGGGTCTATCTTCAAAATATTTCTAGAATCTTACCACTTTCACCACCTCCACCACCACTACCCTAGCCCAAACTACCATCACATCCTGTACACTGTGGCGTGTATTACCGCAATGGCCTTGCAGCGGGCACCCCTGCTTCCATCCTTGCCCCCTTCCATTGCTTCTCAACACAGCAACCAGAACGATTATTTTAAAATATAGGTCAGGTGATGTCACTCCTCTGCTCAAAACGCTGCAATGGCTCCCCATTTCTGCATAAAAGCCAAGCACACAAGACCTTACAGGATCTGCACTCTGCCCCCTCCTGGCTCCTCACGCTCTGTCCTCACTCCGGATGCTCCAGCCATACTAGCCCAGCTGTTCTTCAGTAACACCATCAGCTGTTCCATCTGCCTGGAATGCTCTTCTCCCAGATAGCCCGTTGGCTAACAGTCTTGACTCCAGTTCTTTGTTTAGCTCTCATTCTCGCTGGTGTCTAACCTGGAGATATTTTAAATGATGAAACTGTGCTTTACCTTTCCCCCCACAGTCTTGTAATCACCTCCTAACACTCTACATAATGTATTATCTCCCCTTGCTAGAATAGAAGTGTTACCAGGCGGCATATCCAGATTCTTGACCCATGAAAGAAGAACCTTTCACGGGACCGGCAAAAGGAAAAGAAGAGAGAGAGAGAAAAACGGAACATGATAGGGCTTTATTACCAAGGGAAGGTGCGCAGGGACGCGCCATCGTGCACAGGCATCTCCGCCAGAGAGAGACCCACGGCACCCCCCGCCTTCTCCTTCCTCTCTGTCCCACGTGGAAACTCCTAATGGTCCGTCCTCTGCCCCTCCTGTTCCGCCTAGTGCCCAGGCGCCGGCGATCTAGTCTGAATGTTTACGAGCAGCCTCCCCGGGCCGTGTCCCTACTGTGTCCTGCTTCCAAAGCTCCAAGAAGGCAGAAATCTTTGACTTGTTCACGGAGCCCGAGCATTTAGAATAGTGCCTGGCAAACTGCAGGCGCCCAATAAATGTTGAATGTGAACATTAGAGGCCTGCATGCCTGACAATGCTACCACCGAGAAGTATAACTAACGCTATCGGGTGGTGGGCCCCGGGTGCTCTTGAACTCCCATACATTCAACCACACCTCGGAGAGCAACTGCTTTGAATTAAAAACACCGATTTTTCGGTCCGCCTAAGCCCTTTCTCGGCTCAGCTTCTTGAAAGTGTGCGTCCCAAGCTCACCGCATACAACCTGTGCAAGGCCCCATCCAACCAACCTATCAAAATCCGCGTCCTTTTTGCCCCTTCAGGGGGACCTTGGCTTTCCTTTTTTTTTTTTTTTTTTTTTTTTCAAAGATGACCGGTAAGGAGATCTTAACCCTTGGCTTGGTGTTGTCAGCACCACGCTCAGCCAGTGAGCTAACCGGTCATCCCTATATGGGATCCGAACCCGGGGCCTTGGTGTTATCAGCACCGCACTCTCCCGAGTGAGCCACGGGCCGGCCCCAACCTTGGCTTTCCTAAAAGCAGTGCCAGAAGCGGCGGGTCGCAGCCAATTTACCAGGTGGGCGTTTCCGCTGGGACGGTTGCCTAGGCCACCGCAGCTTCCGCCGCCGAGAGCAAAGGGGAGGGGCGGAGAAGCGGACGTCCCGCCCCTACCACGATGCTCCCTGGGATAGGCTCGCCGCTGTAAGGCCACGCCCCCGGCCGGGCACGTGCAGCGCCCCAACCGGTTGGCTGCGGGGGCCGCCGCGTTCGGAGGAGGACAAGGCAAGGGCGGCTTGCGCCCCCTGGTCGCGGCTTCTTCCCGGGGAGGTGACCCCGGTAGCCCGGATACCTGAGGAGTCCCGCCCAGAGTGATCGCCCCGGCCCGGCGCAGGGAGAGGTGCTTCTGCCCCTGGCGACTACTGCCACCACAGGTTCCCCGGTTATTCATTCAGACTGCAGTTGGAGCCTAAAGGTCTGGATCCAGGTCCAGCGAGTTCCGAGAAACCTCAGCCCACGGCCGGCCCCTCGTCTGAACCGCTGTTGAAAGACTGGACTCACTAGATGATTTCCAAGGAGCCTGCCGTCTGACAGGCTGTATTCTTCATGGAAGTCCTGGGCTTCTCTGGCCATTGGCCTCGTCAAGTGTAAATGAATAGGCATGGGAAGCCTAGAACTGATCCTGGCTCTGGCACTCACTTGTTGGGTGGCCTTGGGCAAGTCACGTCCTGTTTCTGGGCTTGTTTCCTCATCTTACCGTGAAGGGATTGAACTAGATGTCCTCTAAGGTCCCTTCTAGTTCTTCTTATCTATGAAACAGCCTTGATAAGGTGCGTAAAGTTTCTTTGTAAATGTTTGACATTGGTATCTTCTCAGCCACCTTCACTTTCTGTACCTAGAAGTTCTAGGAAAGGAGGGGAAAGTCTAAGTTGGCAACTAAAAATAAAATAGGGACTGTGAACATATACTGGCAACAAAGACTGCCTGCAACACAGGAAATGATGCTGGAGAGGATAGTGGAAAGTCCGCTATATTTTAACACCCTAATTTTACAGAAGAGGAAACCTTGAGAAGAGCCAAGTCACAATATGAGGAAGACTGATTCAGGTTTTCTGACTTCGTGATCAGTTCCTTTACTAAGTGTTAGCAAATAGAAGGCATAAATATGTAGAAACAGGGAAAGAAAATTGCCCACAGAAATAAAAGCAAACCATTTAATTTGTAGCACTTCCCACTTTCATTTACTTAAGATTTCTATCCCGCCTACGTTTGGGGTGACTTGCAAAGCAAAAATAAAGCAATAAAAAATAAAACAGAACCAAGTTCCCTCCCTTTTCTGCTTTTGCTTTCTGTCACCCTTGTCCCCTCCAGAGGAGCTTCTCACCTTCTAATGTTCCAAATCCACCTCTAATCTTCAGGGGTCACCCATCCACCTTCAAAAAAAGAATAGAAAAAAGCCAACTAAAGCCAAAAACAACCATGTCATTTATATGAAATATCCAGACTAGGCAAATCTGCAGAGACAGAAAGGACATTAGTGGTTGCCTAGGGGGCTGAGGATGGTGGGGAACAAGAAGTGATTGCTAAGAGATGCAGAGTTTACTTTGGGGTGATCAAAATATTCTAAAATTGATTATGGTGACAGTTGTACAACTTTGTGATACTAAAAATCATTGAATTGTACACTTGAAGTAGATGATGTATATGGTATGTGAATTACATCTCAATAAAGCTGTTACATCAAAAGAGGCATCCCAGGAAGCAAAAGCGAATCAAACCAACACGTGCCTGTTTCTTCCCTAGCTTCTGCGTGTCTACATCCTCTCACTCTTGGGAGACCTAGGGTGCTGTTTTGGCCCCTGCAGATGTTTCCTGAATCTCCAAGTGTGTCGCTTCAGGGTCCCCATCTCCTGCTTGGCCACTACCTTCTACTCTGCCTGGCTCCATGTGGTTGAAGGAAGCATGCAAGTTCCCGTGCTCGCCCGCGCACCTGCCTGGGCTGCCATCTCGGTTCCTGGATGGAATTGGGATAGAGAAGGGAAGAATCGAAAGGAGAAGAATAGAATAGAGGTGAGTCTTGCAGGAGACTGGAGAAATGAGAAATTCCGTAGGGCAAAATTGGAAAGAACAAAAGGAAATGTTGAAAAGGAAAAGAACCTTAATCTTTTGTGATTTTATTTTTCCTTCTGGACTACTTTAAGGATGGGATATAGTATTTGAGTAGCCTTCTTCATGGTTGTTTTCTTTATGGAGGTGTTCCTAGAGGGAGCATCATTTTAATAGCTTATTCATGCAGTCAGGTATTAAACATCTACTTCCTTTATGTCTTTACTAAAAGTCTACATTTTCAGAAAAGTCTCCCCTGGCTGACCTACCCAAACTGTCACCATCTTCCCTGACCCTAACACTTCCTCTCCCCTTTCCCTGCTTTATTTTTCTCCCTATTTTCTTTATCTATCTTCCTTAGTAGAATTTAACCACTGTAAGGGCCCAAATTTTTGTTTTATAATTTTTATCTGTTTTGTTCACACTATATCTACAGTGCCTAGGAGAGCCCAGAGTAAGCCCTCAATACGTATCCATTAAATGAGTGAATGAATCTACCATGTGGGTACTTTTTTGATAAAGAAGGGAAGTGTTAAAAGAGTGTTTTGTAAACCGGACAGATTTGTGGCTAAAAGGCTAGGGAGAAAGCAGTCTTTTTAAAAGAACTCTGGGGGGCAAGGAGAGAAAGTCTAGAATGACATTTGACAGTGAAGGACGAGAGTGATGGACCTATATACCTCACTGTTATATAAAAACTGTTAACAGTTTTTGCCTGAACCATTTCACATGGAGACACAGGAGAGGGCATGAATGGGATGAATGCTAGACACCCTTCTGACTACCAGGACTGGCTTCTGATCCAAGCTCTAGCCCTCAGTGTCCATTCAACTTTTCAAAATTACATAACCTTTTAAAGCTTCACTTCCATCTTCTGTAAAATAGGATTATAATACTTTCATATTTGTAAATATTCAGTGAGATAAGATATGAAAACATGTCAGTCCCTGGCACCCAGTAAGTGTTCGATAATTATTTTCCTTTCTGTCCTTTCTTTGGGAAGCTACCTCTCCCTCTTGTGATATCTTCCCATGAATACAGGCATGTTATTCAAGAGTTTGAAGCTACATCGTCTGTCAGTTTGATAAAGTTCTGAAGTTTTCTCTTTGGACTTTTTATGGTATCATTGGTTCTGATGACATATATTTTAATCCTTTAGGGAGGGAGTTAAAGAAAGATATTAGAGAAAACTGGTGAAAAGAAGTTGGGAGTTGGCATTTGCTTTAGGTTTAATATTTGGCACACAACCCAGAACCTGAGTAAGATGACAGCTGAGTCTCTGAGTCCTGCCCAATGTCCCTCTTCAGCCTCAGGTGTTTTAAAGGAGCCCAGTGATTCACACAGGCACCCTGGAATCATCCTACATGGATTTGAAATCCTGGTTCTGCCTGTTACTCTGTGGCCTTATGCAAGTTGCTCAGGCATTGCGACCTCAGCCTTCTCATCTGCCAAGTGGGCATACTCATGGTATTGACCCCACGGCAGTGGTGAGGCTGGAAAGAGCCATGATATGAATGAAGCACTTGGCAAGGGCTTGGCTCAGAGAGCACTTCAGTACCTGTTAACCATTGTTATTATTCTAGAGTATAGAATTCAGAATCAGAATCAGTTTGGGTTTTTTGCTCACAAGGTTCCGTAGATACAGCCCAGTCCTAAACACAGCTTCGGCTGAATCCTGGGCAGAGACTCCATGTCAAGGGGTCTGGGAAATGCTCCCAGCTTTCAGGACTGAGTAAGACTTCTGTTCTCTGTTCTGTGGTGCTGCCTCTCCATTCCTCTGTACCACTAAGGCTTGGGGGCAGGGTGAGTGTTGCTTCCAGCCGTGGGACTGGACTGAAATTCTGTATATATTGCTTGGCTGGGACACCTCCTTGCAGCACATTTCCTCAGACATCACCAAATGTCTGCTACATGCCAGACACCATGCTAGTTACTAGGGCAGTGCAAAGACAGATACGAAGGCGTTACAATCTAACTGGGGAGATAGGACACGTGTATGACTATGCCATTTACCCAGTTGATGATTATTTATTGACCACCTACCATCTGCAAGACATTATATAAAACATTGATTTTGGCACAAACATAGAAACACAGAGGAGGTGTGGTGGTTTGGCCATACCCACCAAATCCGGTGCCTGGTCTCCAAAACTGTGGATGAGATGGATGGATGGATGGTTGGTTGGTTGGTTCGTTGGATGGTTGGTTGTCAGGGAAGGCTTCACAGAGTAGAAGAAATAGCCCTGGACCTTGCTGAATAGAATTTACTCACCGGAGAAGATGACACAAAGATAGGGCCCTCAGGTTCACTTGCGAAGCTGTGGGGCAATAAGTCTAGCTGTATGTGAGGGTTCCTGTAGGGCCTGAGTGGAAGACTCAAATAGCTACTGGGTCCAAGAAAAGTAAATGAGTTAAGGAGGCTGGGTGTGTACTCTCTCTCATTTATCTTTCTCGTATGCACCCTTCTTGCTCTGCCTTCCACTTGGGCACTTTTGATAGAGACGCAGGTCCTAAAAAACGATTTCTCTATACGTGAAAAACATTGGTGCAAGCACGACAGCTGATCCTTGGGCTCAGAGACAGGGAGGTACTTGGGAGTGGTAGGGACTATGACAAACTGGGGACACAAACCAGTCTAAAGGGGGTAGTCGCTCCTTAGCTCAAGGCAGTTGTAACATAGGCCAAGTGGTTCCAGCTCTAACTGATGTTTCAAAAGAAGCTAGAAATCTGGGTTGTTTTGTTTTTTTTTTAAATGAAATCTCCCCATTTAAAAATAAACATCAGCTCAGATTTTAAAAAGAAACTCTGTTGGCCAATTGAAACACATTTTCCAGTTGCATCTGCCAGTCTGTGACCTCTACTTAGGGAACCAACAGATCAAGTTAGAAAGGTGGGCTGGAGCCAGGTTTCAAATAGCCTTGAACGCCAAGCTAAGGAGTTTTGACTTGAACTTATAGACAGTGAGAAATCATTAAAAGGTTTTGTTTTTGAACAGGGGAGTGGCTTGCTTCGAGGGTTGTGGAGTTGCATATGTAGTAAAGGGAGAGGCGTCTGGATTGCAGGTTACTGCAGTGACAGAGGTTTGTGACAGTGAGGTTGAAAGATGGTGGCAGTAGGACTGGAAAGACAGGTCGGATGAAAAAGACGAAGACCAAAAGTATGGTCAGGAGAAGATGCAGAGAGGATGCGGGAAGGGGCAGGAAGGCAGGAGAGAAAGATAACTGAGATTCCAATCTGAGTGAGAGCGAACCAGCAGCAGGAGAAGAGCCGGCCACCCGGGTCTCGGGCCCTCTGAGTGCAGAGAAGCGGTCCAGCGATCCGATCGTCGCCGCAACACGCAGGGGGTGATGCGCCCAGAACCCCGTCGCCTGGGCGCAGGCCTGGCTCCGCTGCTGGCCGGGTGGCCTTGGACAAGCGCGTTGCTCAGACTTTATAAGCAAGTGGCCTATCACCTGGGGGCTAGCGAGGAGGCGACCGGGCCGGAGCTGCGGAGGGAGCGCGAGCGAGCGGTTCCCTAGCCGGGGGCGGGAGCGGCCTCCGCAGGGGACCGGGCGGGCCCTCCGGGACGCGGCGTGCACAACTCCCCGCAGCTCCCGCGCGCCCGGCCCGAGCCGGCCCTCCCCTCCCCGGCTCCTGGGCCTCCCTCTTGGGAACTCAGGTGGGCAGGGATGCTTTTCGGGGACCTCTTCCCCTGCTGCCGTCCCCCATATAGTCCCAGGTGGGCCGGCACGTCGGTGTCCCGGAATCCCCGACACTGGCAGGAAGTGCGGGCGCCTCCCGCCCCCGAGCAGCCTCTCTAGGAGCCCCGGGCTCTGCTCTCAGTGAGAATAACCCCTTCTGCTCCAGCAGGCTAAGGATGGCTGGAGGGATTCGTTTACTTTCTCCCTGAGAAGCGCTGCGTTGTCTGTCTTCTGTGCTGTGCCTCCATCTACAGGGCAGTACCCGACTGCCTGGGTTCATATCCCCGATCGGCACGTTGCTGAGCTCCTGGGACAAGTTACTCAACCTCTCTGAGCCTCTGCTTTCTTATTTGTAAAATAATCGTATCCATCTCAAAGGGCTGCTGTTAAGGATTCAACATGTAACGTGCTTAAGAAGAGCGCCTGACAAGAAGTGCTCAATAAATGGCAGATATTATTTTCATTATTTTTACTGCTACAAAAAAACCGTTGTAGCAATGGAGGGTCAGGTTTTTTGTCTTTTGTTTTTAAAGATGACCGGTAAGGGGATCTTAACCCTTGACTTGGTGTTGTCAGCACCACGCTCTCCCCAGTGAGGTAACCGGCCATCCCTATATAGGGATCCGAACCCGTGGCCTTGGTGTTATCAGCACCACACTCTCCCGAGTGAGCCACAGGCCAGCCCGGAGGGTCAGTTTTGTGACATGAGACTAGGAACATGATAGAAATGATAGTAAGAGCTGCTGTTTTATTGAGGACCTTCTATGAGCTAGGTTCCTTCTATACCTTTTTTCTAAGACCTCAGGGCAATTTCCATTTTATAGATGAAGAATGTATGTCACAGTCTGGAAGTCAAGGCCAACTGATTCCAGGGTACATGCCTTTCCCTCTTCTCCACACCGCATCTCTGATATGGGAAAGTTTTTCTGGGAATTCCAAACTAAAGCATCAAACCCATGGTGCTTCCCTAGATATGGATATCAAGTTAGTCTAGAGCTGAGGACACTGTGCAAAATCACCTAATTCCTACAGTAGTATAAAAACCGATTGTGAGGGTTGGCCAGTTAGTTCAGTTGGTTAGAGCACAGTGCTGATAACACCAAGGTCAAGGTTTCAGATCCCCAAACTGGCTAGATGCAAAAAAAAAAAAAAAAAAATTGTGAATGGTGCTGCCCCAGATTGAACACCAACCTTGCTTACAGAAGATCTTGTGACCTTGGAAAAGACACAAGGTGCAGACAATCAAAGAGAGAAAGGTACTGAGTGTATGTTTGAGGATAAAATAGAACCATGTTTTTATGAGCAACAACAATTACCATCCTGCTTGCCCTTTCACACGACTCGTGGAGATGCTGGAAGAGCAGACATTCCCTACCAGCCATTTCTTCCTGCTTCGATGGCTCAGGGTCCCTCTGGGCAGTTTCCGCTTGGCTCCAGCATTTAGTACTAAAGGTCCTTAGAGTTTGTGGAGGCTGAGAGAGCATGGTCAGGCTGTCCTTTCTTTTCATTTCCTGCAGAGTTTGAACCCTAGGGATTTAGCAGGTGGATAGTCATTGAAGAGGCAGGCCCAGGAGAGTGGGGGTGAGGGGTGGGAAGTGCGGAGTTTCTCACCTGCATGCCCTTAACCATGCTGCTTCCTCTGCTGGATTTAAGCTTTGAGAGGGTGGGACGCTGTCCATCTGGTCATCTCTGCCCCCTACCCTGAGAACAATGTGGGGCTTTCCCAGGACAACTTCAGAAGTAAATGGTTTAGTCAGGACTGGAACTCACATCCCTTGCCTGCTGGCTGCGAGCTTCAGGTTCTTTTTGGAGTACATGGCCAGAGCCATGAGCGTCCCACAGAATGTACCCGTGGGCACGGAGGGGAACATAACTGGGTTTAAAGACCATGCCCACTTTCCCCAGCAAGGAGAATCATGCCCATACCCATACAATACAGGGTATGTTTTCTAATAAGGTTTCTTTCACATTTTTTCTTTCACTTTGCTTTTATATTTTAGAAAAAAAAATTCACATGGTTTAAAAAAATTCAGAGTATATAAAAAGGTAAGTGTGAAAAGCAAGTCTCCCTTCTGCCTCTGCCCACCCCCATCCCATTCCCTCTCCTGAGCTGAACACCGTTACCAGTTTCTTGTGTCTTCTAGAGATAGTCTATGCAAACATCATCTAGAAATTACAAAAATGATAGAACACTGTAGATACTTGCTTTTCCCCTGGGTTTTTTCACATAATAACCTAGTCTGGAGAATGTTTCATGTCAGAGCATACGTATCTGCTTCATTTATTTTCACAGCTGCTGAGTATTCCATTATAGGATAAGCTGTGAGTTATTTAATCAACTCCCCTATGGCGGACTTTTAGGTAATTTTCAGTCTTTTGTTATAAAAACTTTTCGATGACTGTTATTGTGCATACATTTTTGTATGCATGTTCAGCCATGCCTGTAGGATCTAGAAATGGAATTGTTGGGTCAGAGGGTGTGTGTGGGCATTTTGAATTTTGATCAGTATAGCCACATTTTTCTCCAAAGAGGCAGTGCAGATGCATGCTCTTACTAATAATGTTTGAAAGTACCTGTTTTTCCACATAGTATATAATCAAACTTTATATCCAATAACCTCTTAGGTCAAAAATGGTATCTCATGATTATTGATTTTTTTGGTTTGGGGGTTTTGTTGGTTTGTTTTTTGGTGGCTGACTGGGAAGGGGATCCAAACGCTTGACTTTGGTGATGCCAGCACTCATGGTTGTTTTTACTTGCATTACAAGGTCTGTTTTATAACAAACACTGGTAAGCAGAGATTGAAACTTAACATGAGAGGTGTGAAATTTTAAAAAAGCATCATGCTGCTTTGAATTAATTCATGTCTCCTGATCCGACTTGGACGAGCAAAATGAGAAAATGTGCCAGAAAGCGCTCCAACCACCTGCCTCCAAGAGATGCAAAAGACTGGAGTGGACAAATGAATTCCCAGTTTTTAAAATCAGGGAAAGCTATTATTGCTACAGACCGAAGGCCAGGAAACTTGATGTTTAACTCAATGGCAATTCTAAATTAGACCATCAAATGGACCACTTGCGAATAGGATGGTATGGTGCGGGGCAGAGTAAAGCCTTGAGCCCTGCAGGACTGTGTGAAATCTCAGCTCTTACTAGCAGGGAGTCCTTGGGCAAGGCACTTACTATATCTCTGAATTTCAATTTCTTCAGCATAAAATAGGGGCAGCAATAGCCATCTGCCAGAGTGATGGCAAAAACTAAAACGACTCGTAAAATGCTTGGCACAAAGATGTTAGTTAAAATGGAAGAAAAGAAATCAAATCCAAGCCCTCTGGGGTTGCAGCCCCTACACCTCCAAGAAAAAGGGAAGACCCGACAGATGACCTGGAGCCAGCATAGGTCGATTGCCCCTATCCAAGGGGGGCTTGCTCCAAAACTAGTGGGCAGCTCCCAAAGGTAAAGAAGCAAACCAGCAAAACCCAAATACAGTCATGTACCACATTAACATGTAGGTCAATGATGGACCACATATACAATGCTGGTTCTATAAGATTATACTACCGTATTTTTATTGTACCTTTTCTATGTTTAGATACACAAATACTTACCATTCTGCTACGATTGCCTACGGTATTCAGTACAATAACATGCTGTATGGGTTTGTAGCCTTGGAGCAATAGGCTATACCATACAAGGGTTCTGCAAACAATTCATGGAATGATTCGTATTACCTTTTCATTCTATTTTTCCCCAAACTTTATGAAGTACCCTTGTACAGCCTGGGTGTGTAGTAAGCTATACCATCTAGGTTTGTGTAAGTACACCCTATGATGTTTACACGATGCAATCGCCTAACAACGCATTTCTCAGAACACATCCTCGCCATTAAGTGGTGCATGACTGCACTACCCCCTTACAGGATGAAACAAAAACCATCTTCTTACCAGTTGGATATTTCTAGGGCCACCATGTTTCACTCTTTGTGAATGGCCCTGGAGCTGGGAAAGGGGGAGATAGTGTATCTGTCTAGTAAACTCACAAAGCCAAGAGATACATGTTGTGGCTAATTTTTCTTAGAGTTCACCAGTGCTTAAAATTCAATATTCTATGGAAATGATCGGGATAATCCAAGGCTGGTATATGTGATCTGTAACAGTGGCTTTCAAAGCATGACTGCCAAACCTATCGCTGCTGTAGTGGATCAAATTATGTCCCCCCAAAGTTTTATGTATTAGAAACTTAACCCCCACTGTGACTGTTAAGAGGGTGGAAAATCCTATTATGGTAATTGAAAGGTGGAGCCTTGAAGAGGTAATTGGATTGTAGGACTGTGCAGTAGTGAATGGATTAAAAATGGTGGTCAGGGGTGTGGTTCTGACGGCTTTAAAAGAAGAAGAAAGTCTATCTCTCTCTCTCTGCTCTTTCTGCTTCCACCATCTTGCAATGTGAGATCCATGGGTCACTGTTGCCACCACCAGAAGGACTTTGGACTTCCCAGCCTCAGAAACTGTAAGCAAATAAATTTCGTTTTCTTTATAAATCACCCAGTTGCAGGCATTTTTTTATAAGCAACATAAACGGACTAATATAGCCACTGGGCTCTACATCATACACCATTGGGGCCTTCTTTTCCCATTTGCCTCTGTGTTGGACTGGGACCAACCAAAACTAGGGCATGAGATTGAGGACATGACCATCTGCATCGCAAAGTAGCATATTTTTTATTTTTATTATTTTTGTGTGTGTCTGGCTGGCTGGTTCAGATCCACATCTGAACCTGTGACCTTGGTGTTATAAGGCTGCACTCTAACCAACTAAGCTAACCTGCCCGCCCCAAAATAGCACCTTGATGAGGACCCATAGGAGAACTTTCCCCCAAGCCTCACATGAATTATGTAACCAATATTTGCCTGGACCTCTACAAAGTTCAGCAAATCTGTGACCTACTTTTAGCAATTGTATAAACAAAACTTTATACCATATGTTTTGTGTACCAACACTAGCTTCGTGTTATCATTTTCCTCCTTAATTTCCCTTTGCTATTTTCTTTTTGATCTTGTTAATGATACTACTTAGTCAATTGCTACTGCTACTATCACTAACAATGGCCAACAGTTAGTGGCTGTGAGTCTTACTAGATGCCAGGCACCTGTTGTAATATGTTGCTCTATAAATGCCTCAAGTCCTTTTTGAAACGAAGCAAGGTATAAATAAAGAAACAAATACAACTCCCTCATCTCCTTTATGGTACCCACTTAGAGGTATCTTTTTAATATCCAAAGCTTTATATATTAGAGAAAGGCTGCACATCCTCACTTCATAGTTCTTACAACCTGTG
Source organism: Cynocephalus volans (assembly GCF_027409185.1). NCBI lineage: Eukaryota > Metazoa > Chordata > Mammalia > Dermoptera > Cynocephalidae > Cynocephalus > Cynocephalus volans. The sequence continues at coordinate 113,230,751 of NC_084465.1, forward strand.
TTTGAAAATAAACAAACCTACAAAGCAAGCAAAACAAAAACCTCTTAGCAGTCAGAAGCCATGAGTTTAGTGATAATAACACTATAAAACTCAACCCCTAAGACCTGAATAAGGTAAGTGGTGATTGTAGGAGTCTACAAAGAATAGCAGTACCAGAAAAATCTCATGTCCTTTATATGAGGGTGCTCCAAACACCTCATAGAGGGGCTGGCCAATTAGCTCAGTTGGTGGAGTGTGATTCTGAAAACACTAAGGTCAAGGGTTTGGGTCCGCATACTGCCTAGGTGCCAGAAAGAAAAAAAAAAGTTCATGGAAAGATTTGTATTATCTTTGAAATCTATTTTAACACGACCTTTTTGAAGTCCCCTCATATAGTATGAGAACAGTCACTGATGAGGCCTGAGCACTCACTCCATGCCAGACACTGACCTAAGAGCTTGCATGCATTAATATATTTAATCCTTGTATTAGTCCCTTTTGTATTGCTATAACAGAAATACCTGAAACTGGGTAATTTATAAAGAACAGAGGTTTATTTGTCTTACAGTTCTGGCACAGCTGCATCTGATGCAGGCCTCAGGCTACTTCTACTCATGGCAGAAAGTGGCAGGCAACCAGCGGGTACAAGCAGATCACATGGCGAGAGGAAGCAAGAGAGAGCAGAGAGAGAGAGACAAACCCTCCTCTTCTTTTAAAGCCCTCAGAACCATGCCCCTGACACCATTTTTAATCCATTCACTACTGTGTGGTCCTCAAACCAATCACCTCTTTAAGGTTTCCCCTTTCAATTACCATAATAGGATTTCCCACCCTCGTAAAAGTCACAGTGGGGGCTAAGTTTCTAATACATAAAACTTGGGGGACACAATTCAAGCTTTAGGGAGTTTTGAGGGGGACATAATTCAACACATTACAATCCTCATGTCCACTTTATAAAGTAGGAACTATTTTCTATGGTTATAGGATTGATAGGTTCACAGGCCAAGAAAATTGTATAGATCAAGTTTATATGGATTTGAGCAAGGCATGTAATAAAATCTTTCCTCACATCCTTTAAACAAGATGGAGAGATATAGGCTAGATGTCCTGCATTGAGAGTCAGCTAATTACAAGATTATGCACCAGCAAAGCCAATGAAATGCTCATATTTAACCCAATATTTATATTTCTAGTACTATATTTTAAATTTGGAAGACACGTATTCCAGAGATGCTCATCAAAATTTTATTTCTAAGGGCTGGCCCGTGGCTCACTCGGGAGAGTGTGGTGCTGATAATACCAAGGCCACAGGTTCGGATCCTACATAGGGATGGCCTGTTAGCTCACTGGCTGAGTGTGGTGCTGACAACACCAAGCCAAGGGTTAAGATCCCCTTACCAGTCATCTTTTGAAAAAAAATAATTTTATTTCTAAAAGCACAAAAATGGAGGTGGTTGTAAATATTCAACAACAGGGAAATGACTTAGCAGAATGTGGTATATGTGGAAAGAACTGTATGCAGCCATTAAAACTATGGCTTTAAAGACAATGACACAACAAAAACTGACAACTGTGTTAAAAAAAAAAAACTTAGGGGCTGACCCCGTGACGCACTCGGGAGAGTGCAGCGCTGGGAGCGCAGTGGCGCTCCTGCCGCGGGTTCGGATCCTATATAGGGATGGCCAGTGCGTTCACTGGCTGAGCACGGTACGGACGACACCAAGCCAAGGGTTGCGATCACCTTACCGGTCACAAAAAAGACAAAAAAAAAAAAAAAAAAACTTAGAAAAAAATACAGGATATCCCACAGTCTGTTTTTTTATTTATCCACACTCTTCCTCGATGGACATTTAGGTTGTTTCCACTTTTGGGCTTCTGTGAGTAGTGTTGCTATGAATCTTCATAAACTAGTTTTTATGTGAACGTCTATTTTTATTTCTCTTGGGTATACAAGCATACCTAGGAGTGGAATTGCTGGGTTGTATGATAATTCTTTGTTTAACTTTTTGACAAATGCTCAACTGTTTTCCATAGCTATCACACCATTTTACATACCCACTAGCAATGTGTGAGGTTTCCAGTTTCTTCACATTTTCACCCAAACTGGTTATTTTCAGGTTTTTACATTTTTTTATCTTATTATAACCATCCTCATGGGTGTGAAGTGGTATCTCATTGTGGTTTTGATTTGCATTTCTCTAGTGATTAATAACATTATGTGTCTTTTTATGTGCTTGTTGGCCATTTATATATCTTCTTTGGAGAACTGTCCATTCAAGTCCTTTGCCTATTTTTTAATTGGGTTGTCTGTCTTTTTGTTGTTCAGTTGGAAGAGTTCTTTATACGCTCTGTATACTAGATCCTTGTCAGATATATGATTTGCTAATATTTCCTCCCATTCTGTGGGTTGTTTATATTTTCTTGATAATTTCCTTTGATGTACAAATATTTTTAATTTTTATGAAGTCCATTTTATCAATTTTTTTCTTTCATTGCTTGTATGTTTGTATCATATCTAAGAAACCATTGCCAAATCCAAATTCCTGAAATTTTACTCCTATATTTTCTTCTAAAAGTTTTATAGTTTTAGGTCTTAAATTTAGGTCTTTGATATATAATCAGTTAATTTTGCAATGTATCTACTTTTATAATTATAATTTATAACAAGCAATTTTCTATTTATTATACTGATGTTTAGTTTCCTTCCCAGACAGATTTTTTTTTTCAGCTAAGAAAAATGAGGCAATTTGAAGAAAAATATCAAATAACAGTACAGAGAGAACCTGAATGTGGCAAATAGAGTGAGTACAACAGAATCCCTACAGTCAGACCATGGCAAAGATAAAAGCAGTTATCTAGGAGACCTTGTGGTTAGGACTGTAGGATTCGGCTAGAATTTGAACATGGGAATTCCCAAACCTAGAGTCAGAAATCCAAAGACCTCCAGATCCCAAGGTGTTATGGTTGCTTTGTGACCTCAAACATATCTGACCTATCTGAAGTCCTGTTTCCTCACAGGTAAAAAGAGGATGATAACCAGCCAGCTGCCAATAAAAAAAAAAAAAAAAAAAAAGGATGATAATACTGGCCTCTCAAAGGTATCAAGAGAAACAAATGCCTTAATGTGCATGAACGTACTTTATAAGTTATAAATTAAGTCTACCAGGGCCTAGACTTAAATTGGCTGGCGTGTGAGCAGGACCCTGAAAGACAGACAAGACCTGCCTCAGTAGAGTGGAGAAGGGGAAGTGTTCTGGAGGAGGTGGAGGGAGGCATGGCTCAGTTAATGGCCCAGAAGCAAGACAGTCCTTACTGGGATGGGGGCGGGATGGTGTGGAGTGTTTGGTACCATGTAAGAGTGGGGATTACTAGAAGAGCATTGTGCATGGAGGCAGAAAGGTTGTTTTCCAATAGGGCCAGGCCCTCTGGGAGTTTGGACTTCACTGTTTTACAGGCATAATTCTAGGTTCCTTGGGGTATGCCAGTGGTAGAATCAGGCTTCAAGTGTTTGGAAAGCTTACTGGGTTTTTAAAGAATTTTAACTGTGTGAAAATATAATACTCTCCTCTGTCTGTCTTCAACTTCCTTCCCTACTCTTAGGCAGCAATAGAGCATTTGCTCCCAGGGGTGATCAAAGACCTCTCCAGACAGTTTGCTCCCATGTGTCAAATGTGGGCAGGCAAAGAATCACCTTTGTCTTAACATGACTTGGATCAGTTCAGACCTGAAAAAGAAATCAAGATGTTATTTTAATCTCACAATCTTCATTCCCAGCCTTACACTGCAAATATTTACCGTTTTAAAAATATTTTTTGTAATTGGAAATCCTCAGCAGAACAAAGGGTTACGAAGTTAAGTCTTCCTCCTACCCCGGGTCTTTAGTCCTTCCTCCCCAGAAGCAGCTACTGTCCCCAGGCCCTTTAGTATCGCACCCAAATAGTCAAGATATACACAAAAATGATTCACAGACTCACAGACTCTTAGAGTAGAGAACATCTGATCTGACACTGTCATTTTGCAGATAAGGAAACTGAGACCCAGAAAAGTGACTAGAGTTATTTCAAATCTCACCTTTAAGCAAATATTTGGTTACAAAATTGTATACATATCTTTATTTTATTTACATTTATCTTTAATTAACATATACATATTTGCTTAATATATACATTTATTTATCCAATTAGATATGGTTTTTAAAAAATATAAAAATTCTATGAATTTCCAAAAATTAAAAACAACAACAGCCCTCTATTGCTAATGAGTACCACGGAGATATTCTGAAGCTTTTAGGAAGATCATGGGGCATCCGATCAATGGGGAGAAATGAAGAGGGATGGAGGTGGGACAACCCATTAGAAAGTCACTACTGTAGGAATGAGGACCTGATGGCTACTGTAGCCTGGAGCTGGGGCAGATGGAAGAGGGTGCCCCATAGGTCTGAGGACCTACTGGTTAGAGGGGGTGCAGAAGAGGGCACCCCCGAGGCCTTGGGGAGCAGGATGACTAGGTATGGTATAGGGAAATGGAGCTGGTGAATTTGGGATGACTGCTGAGTGGAAAGATCTGTTAGGCAAATGCAGAGAAAGAACAAGGTGAGGAAAGGGGTAGGGCCGGCAGCTGGCATCTAAGGAATCTGGAATTGACCACATGGAGGAGGAGACTTTTAAGGAAGAGAATGAAAGGGAAAGACTTAGGTCTCAGCCTTAGGAAATGCAGTAGCCAGGAGGCATCAGGAGGGTTTGGTGTGAGAAGCTCTAGGGAGCTACTGTAGGTTCTTGAGCAGAGGAGTGACTGATCCTAGAATCCCCCAACTCTCAGAGGTGGAAGGGACCTCCCAGGTCCTGGGACATAGCTCTTGTCCCACACTCCTAAAAACCAGCCCCCAGCACACCTTGTGCGCATGCATGTCTCCAGGAAAGGAGGCGCCATCCTTCCCTGATGCAGCCTCTAGTTAACTCTCATGCCTGTGGTTAGATAGCTCTCCTGGCACCTCAGGTGGTGCCCTCTATAGTGTCCCCATCCATAAAACAGAGGGTTGGAGTGCATGATCGTGGGCCCCTAAGTGCTCACAGGTTAAGCATTGCCTGAGTTCTCAGGACATGGTTTTGAGACTCCTTGCTCTCCTGCCTACCAATCTGTGAACTTGGATGAGGAAGAGTGAGGTAGACCTGGCTAGAGCTGGTCAACTCCTTCTGGGAAAGGGAACGGATTCTTTCCAAGTGCTCAGACATGCATTATCTCATTTAACCCTCCTGTCCCTTGGGTACCAAGGCTCATCCTCATTCCAAAGAAGAGGAAGTGGAATCTCCAAGAATCTCAGTTGCCCAAGAGCACACCAATGAGGATGGCTTAGGGTTGGACCAGGGTCCACCTCCAGGACCTCACTGCTCTCACGGCCACCTGCATTAAGAGGCCACGTGGGAGGTAGGTGAGCCATGACCAAGAGGAGCATGGCGGTGGTTGTTCATGAAAGGCATGGGTAGGTGGGATCATCTTCATCCTTCTAAGAGTCCCCTGCCAGGAGGGTCACCTTCATGGCCATTACGCCAGCTGAATGTGGGCAGGAGGACATCGCACTGTTGTGCACGATTAGAGCCTCTGTCTCTCTAGGAGCAGGACACCCAAACTGTTCCTTGAGAATGGCTCAGCCCAAATGGGGGCATCCTGCACTTCCCAACTCTGTCTCCGACTCCCAGAGCAAGATGAAGGAGAGAATAGAAGACTGTGTGCCTGTGGTCCTAGACACACTGAAGCCAATCTGAGCAGCAAGTTGTGGGTAGGAGCCATGGTGGATCTGAAGCCAGTGTGCCTGGGTTTAAATCCAGCTCTGTCACTTCCTATCTGTGTGTAGGTGACTTACCCTGTCTATCCTTGGGAAAATAATAATACTGGTGTCAGGAGTTGTTGTGAAGGTTCAAAGAGTTACTACATACAAACCCTTGGAACAGTGCCTGGCACTTAATAAGTACTCACTAAGTGTGGCTATTTCAGAAGACATCATCTTATTACCTTTACTTATTACTCTGGACCTGGGGGCCACAGACTAAAGGGGTACAGACTTAACACCTACAGTTAAATGGGTGTTGGAATGTCAGTAGTGAAGGACCATTAATACAGTGAAACCACCTCTCAACCTCAACGTTGAGGACACTACAGGAGTGATAGGGACTGTGACAAACTGGGAAGTTGGTGCCCCTATAGAAAAGCAAGCTCCTACCCAGCTACAGCCAGTCATTGACATGAAAAGTTGGGTCATGTTGCCACATCTTTGGATTTTCCAAAGAAGCAGGAAATTCGGACTTTTATGTGAAATGTACTGATTTTTTGTTTTGTTCTTTTTCTTTTTTATCTCTATTGAAATATACTGATTTTTAAGTGTGGCAAATAATTTAAAAAGCAAGCAAGAAAACGAAAACTGTGTAAAGCCAAACTAAACACTTCTGTGAACCCCCAGAGTATGTCGCCACCCCAGGGCCAGGCCTTTGCAGCCTCGTCAGCAAATTGAGCACCTACTACGTGCCAGTCACTGTTGCAGGCACTGGGCATAGAGCAGTGAATACAAGAGACAAAGCCCCTGCCCAGGCAGAGCTGACATTAGCACACGTGTGCACAGGCAGGTACGGTGTGTGGCAGGGCAGGGAGAGACAGATTACAAGCACATATTCTGTTACAGGCTGTAAGAAACAGAGCAGGGTAAGGGGGACCAGGAGGGGCCCTGAGGTAAGAGTGAGGGGGCAAAGGTGGTGGGAGCCAGAGACAAGATGGAGCTGGGCCTGGATGGGAAGGCGGGTGGAGGAGACAGTACTGGGAGGTGGGCAGAGACTGGACCCGGCCGGACCTCTTCTCCTGGTGGTCACACTCTGTGAACCCCTGATGGGGCCCAAAGGAGCTGTATCCTTTTTAGCAATATCTGCCATTTGGCCCTTTTTCCTCCCCTAGCTCTCTGGAGTCTCTGGACAGATAGCCCTTTACACCTTCTCCTGGGATTCCTTTGTGCCTGTAACCCATATACAACATCCAACTTCTTGAGGGTAGAAAGGCCAATTGTGGTTTAACTCTGAGGTCACCCCACCTCTGTGTTCACACGGTGCCCAGGAACAGTAGGCTGCAACGTACAAATGTGTTGAACTGAAAGAATAATGTGGCCTTAAGAACATGACCTCACTTGTCATGCCTTGGTTTCCTCACCTGTAAAATGGGATAATAGTCCTGCCTCACCCGATTGTGGGGAGGAGGAAATGAGATAAAGGCTGTAAAAACTGGGAGCCCAGATAACCCGGGCCTTGAGAGACCAGTGTTTCCGGGTTTTTAAAGCTTTCTCCTGCTGCAAGCCAGGTGCCCCTTGAGCTCATGGAAAAGATGCTCACCCTCCTTGGCCAGAGAGACCCCACTGGCTTCTCTCCTGCCACCATGGGCCTCAGTTTTCTCCTCTGAGGGGAGGTGATAGGATAAGAGGGGCCAGAACACAGTCTGCCACAAATCCTTCCTGGCTGCCCCTGTCCCCTCAGCCCAAACTCTTGTTGCCATGATTTATTTCATTTAAGCCATTTTTAGTCTGTAGGATGTTCCCTCTACGTGTTCCCCCTGCCAGCCCCTACTCCTACCCCAGAACCCAGGCATCCCAGCCCCATCCCAGGGTGAGTCCAGACAAAGGCCGGCCCCAGGGGACCAGCAGCCGCCAAAGCTGAGACAGGCCTTGCCAGGCGCTGGCGGAGCTCCTGGGAGATGGTGAGCCGCCAGAGATCCGGAGACCCTCGGTGGCACCTGGGTTCCCCCAGCTGCCCATCTCACCGGCTCCCACTTGAGGCAGGGAGAGGGGTGTCGCCTCAGCCACCTCCCTGCTCCCTCAGTCCCCTTTTTCCCAGGCTGTGGGAGGCAAGGGGTTAAATCCCATAGAGCTGATGCTCTGACTCCAGGCTAGAGGGGCCCGGGAAGCTGGGGTCACTTCCTGCTCCGTCCCAGTCACCCTGAACTGGTCCCCGGGTCCTCAGCCTGGAATCACCCCTTGAGGAGGACCCCGGATCCCTGGCCGTCCAGCCCGCCCCCTGCAGCAGGGCAGTCAAGGGGTTAAATCCCCCGGGGCTGGATTCCGCCTTCCGGCTTTTCCCAGACCCCAGAGCCGTGAGTCGGGGACGCTTGGGTTCCCGGGGGGTGGCCCGGAGCGCCCGGGACGGCCGCCGGGGAACAATGGGCGACAGGAGGGGGCGGCGCGGGCCGGCGCCCCCCTCACGGCCAGTGGGGGCGGGGGCGCCGCGGGGGCCGGAGGATTCTGGGAGCGGCGCGAGGGTCGGCGGTGGGGGAGGGGAGGCGTGAGCATGCCGGGAAGAGGGAATCGCCGGCAGCGGGGCCGGCGCCAGCCAGCCGCGGTTCTGGAAGGAGCGGCGCGGCGGGGGGCCCGGAGGCCGGTGGGGGTAGGGGCGACGCCGGCGCGGCTCGGAAGACGGCCGTAGGGTCACGGCTCGGGGGCAGCGCAAGTCTTGCGCTGGCCTGGCGCTGCCTCCACGTCAGGGTCACCCCGGCGGCTCCCCACACCTCTCCCAGAGGCCGTTCCTCCTCTCCCTCCGAGGTCCGAGGCTGGCCGGGCGGCTCCCGGCACTTCTTGCCTCCCTCCGATTTTCTTCCCACTTTCATGGTCCATGTCGGCCTTGTCATTAACCCCTTCCTCTGCCCTGGACCACTGAGTTTGAATTTTTGGGGACAATCAAGGTACATAAGGTCTTACCTGTCCTCCGCAAACACACCAGGACGGCCTTCCCGGCCTCCTCCAAGTGGACAGGTGTGGAAGTTCCTGCCTCCACCTCCCCAAAGACACAGATGGGGAGGCAGATTCTCAGAGCCTAAGTAGGGGCAGAAATGCAGAGATGCAGAAATGAATGCACTTCCTAAAATCCAACTTCAGTCTCTTCTGTCGCTGTTTGTTCAGCTAGTTGGCCGCTCCCAGGGATCCCTTTCCTCCCTTACACCCTGGGCCCTATGCATACAGTGCCCATCCCACACGGCCGCCCAAAGCCCAGGCCCCACCTCGGGGCTCTCTTCAGGGTCTAAAGGTTGTGGGAAGTCCTCTTAGCACTTTGTTCCTGTTGCCCTGTTCTCTCATCCTGGAATCATCTCACTGTCTTTGGAGTAGACAGCTGGCTGTGTTGTAAAGGGTGGGGGGGCACTCCGAACTGTTCCTTTGCTGACATCAACTTGCAAACTGATCTTAAAGGCATTGGACCACACAGGTTTTCCAGGAGCAAGGGGCATCTCGTTCACTCATCCTTCAGTCCTTCAGCAAAATTTATCGAGCAACTATTATGTGCTAGGCACTGTCCTAGGCATATCTATAACATTGACAAAACAGAACAAAAGTAGGAGTCTCAGGGGGGACGGATAATGAAGCTGTGGTGGGGAGTACTGTTTCGAGCTCACAGACAGATTGGCAGGCCTAGTCCCTGGGTCCAACCCCTCTTACAGCCAAGGAAACCCCTGGGTCCCAGGAATTTCTCCAGCCCATTCTCATGGCCAGCAGGCTCTGTCTGAGCTTTCCTTGTCACCTGCCTCCTGCCAGCAGCCCACGAGTATGAGTCAGCCCACAACATGATTCCAAGGTCACCTCATGCTCTGAGAGACAGGGTCATGCCAGACACAGAACCCTGCATTTCCCAACCTGTGACCTTGAAAAAGTCTCCCTGGGCATTGATTTACTAATCTGCAAAATGGACAACCTGATTCCTGGGTCTCTTCATGGGGTTGTGGGAGAATCGGGTGAGAGAAATGAGGGCACCATGGCAGGCACTGTGTCTGCTGCAGCTGGCCTCCACACACTTGTCCATTCTTTTCCTTTCCATTTCCCTCTTTCCTTCTCCTGGTGGCTCCTGCAGAAGACCCTTGGGGCTTTAAAACACCCCTCCCCCACCTCTGGCCTGACCCTCTTTCTGTGCTTGGATAACAACAAAGTGCCCCACTCCTTCTGGAGGGCCCCTTAGGGAAACAGGAGTTTTTTTGTTTTTGTTTTTAACCCTTTAAGTTTCCTGAGCAGACTCAGTTATCTCTGGGGCTCATAAGGTAATAGTTTATTGGTCTCAATTAGTAGCCCCATTAAGAAGGAAAATTAGAGTCTTAATGAGCTTCCTCTGATTAGCGAAATAACAGGTTTCCCAGCCTCTGGGCATCAGAGATGTGAAGTGAGAACCTCCCTCCCCTGTAGGTGTCAGAAACCTCTCCAGCCCCCAGTCTGGGTTCAAAGGGTTATGACTGATGAGTTTTTAATTACACTCTTAAATTCACCTACTTGCTGAGTTGTGATTTTAAGATCTGGAGCAGGAACCAGGCCTGCGGGGGAAGGGGGCCACAGAGAGAATGGGTGCCCAGAAAAAATGGGGTGGTAGGACACTGAAGTTCACATAACGAGGAATAAGGGTGGGGAGAGGGAAAGTGAAGTTCAGAGGGAGTAAGGAAAAGTGCAAAATCAGCTCCCCTGTGTGCTTATCTCTCTCTTCCCCCTCCCCTCCCCAGGGTCCCTGGAACCCTCTGCAGTGCTGAGCTCTGGGATGGAGCCTGAGACAGCGCTGTGGGGCCCGGATCTGCAGGGTCCTGAACAAAGCCCCAACGATGCTCACAGAGGTGAGGGGCACAAGAAGGGACAGTGGTCCTGACAAGACAGTGGCCCCAGTTCAGGGAGGGGCCCAGACTCTGGGGGAAACCCCGGGGAGGGAAGAGAGACCAGACCCCTATTCTGAAAGGAGATGGGGGCTGGAGACTCCCTTTCTCTCTGTAGGTGCCGAGAGTGGGAACGAAGAGGAGAGCTCTCAGCAGGAAAGTTCTGGGGTGGAGATCATCTTGGGAGATCCAGCTCAGAGTCCAGAATTCAAGGACCCACCAGAGATGCCCCCGGAGAGACCCTCCCAGGATCCCTCAGTCCCCCAGGACCCCCCAACCACACTGGGTCACTCCAACCCCTTGGACCACCAGACCCCTCTGGACCCCCCAGCCCCCGAGGTAGTCCCTACCCCATCTGACTGGACCAAGGCCTGTGAGGCCAGTTGGCAGTGGGGGACTCTCACCACGTGGAACAGCCCCCCGGTGGTCCCCACCAATGAGCCCAGCCTGCGGGAGCTGGTGCAGGGCCGCCCCTCCGGCGCCGAGAAGCCCTACATCTGCAACGAGTGCGGCAAGAGCTTCAGCCAGTGGTCCAAGCTGCTGCGGCACCAGCGCATCCACACGGGCGAGCGGCCCAACACCTGCTCCGAGTGCGGCAAGAGCTTCACGCAGAGCTCGCACCTGGTGCAGCACCAGCGCACGCACACTGGTGAGAAGCCCTACAAGTGCCCCGACTGCGGCAAGTGCTTCAGCTGGAGCTCCAACCTGGTGCAGCACCAGCGCACGCACACCGGCGAGAAGCCCTACAAGTGCACCGAGTGCGAGAAGGCCTTCACCCAGAGCACCAACCTCATCAAGCACCAGCGATCGCACACGGGCGAGAAGCCCTACAAGTGCGGCGAGTGCCGGCGGGCTTTCTACCGCAGCTCGGACCTCATTCAGCATCAGGCCACCCACACAGGCGAGAAGCCCTACAAGTGCCCCGAGTGCGGCAAGCGCTTCGGCCAGAACCACAACCTCCTCAAGCACCAGAAGATCCACGCAGGTGAGAAGCCCTACCGCTGCACCGAGTGCGGCAAGAGCTTCATCCAGAGCTCAGAGCTGACCCAGCACCAGCGCACGCACACTGGGGAGAAGCCCTACGAGTGCCTCGAATGCGGCAAGAGTTTCGGCCACAGCTCCACCCTCATCAAGCACCAGCGGACTCACCTGCGCGAGGACCCCTTCAAGTGTCCCGTGTGCGGCAAGACTTTCACCCTGAGTGCCACGCTGCTGCGACACCAGCGCACACACACGGGCGAGCGGCCCTACAAGTGCCCCGAGTGCGGCAAGAGCTTCAGCGTCAGCTCCAACCTCATCAACCACCAGCGTATCCACCGGGGTGAGCGGCCCTATATCTGCGCCGACTGCGGCAAGAGCTTCATCATGAGCTCCACCCTCATCCGCCACCAACGCATACACACGGGCGAGAAGCCCTACAAGTGCTCCGACTGCGGCAAGAGCTTCATCCGCAGCTCCCACCTCATCCAGCACCGACGCACCCACACGGGCGAGAAGCCCTACAAGTGCCCTGAGTGCGGCAAGAGCTTCAGCCAGAGCTCGAACCTCATCACCCACGTCCGCACCCACATGGACGAGAACCTCTTTGTGTGCTCGGACTGTGGGAAGGCCTTTCTGGAGGCACACGAGCTGGAGCAGCACCGGGTGATCCATGAGCGGGGGAAGACTCCAGCCCGAAGAGTGCAAGGCGACACCCTGCTGGGGCTTGGGGATCCCGCCCTGCTGACCCCGCCACCCGGAGCCAAACCACACAAGTGTCTGGTCTGTGGAAAGGGCTTCAATGATGAGGGTATCTTCATGCAGCATCAGAGGATCCATATTGGAGAAAACCCCTACAAAAACGCAGACGGTCTCATCGCACACCCAACCCCCAAACCTCCTCAGTTCCGATCCCCGAGGCTCCCTTTTGGAGGGAATTCCTACCCAGGTGCTGGGGAGGGCAGAGCTGACCCCCCAGGACAGCCCTTTAAAACGCCTGATGGTCAGGAGAGCTTCAGCCAAAGGCTGGGGCTGCTCTCTTCCAAGTCCTACATTTGTTCCCACTGTGGAGAAAGCTTCCTGGATCGCTCTGTGCTCCTCCAACATCAGCTCACCCATGGCAACGAAAAGCCCTTTCTCTTTCCTGATTATAGGATTGGCCTAGGGGAAGGGGCAGGGCCCAGTCCCTTCCTAAGTGGAAAGCCCTTTAAATGCCCTGAATGCAAAAAAAGCTTTGGCCTCAGCTCTGAGCTGCTGCTGCACCAGAAAGTCCATGCAGGCGGGAAGTCCCAAAAGAGTCCGGAGCCGGGGAAGAGCTCCTCCGTCCTCCTGGAACACCTCAGGAGCCCCCTAGGGGCCAGGCCCTACAGCTGCTCAGATTGTGGGGCCTCCTTCCTTGATCGCCTAGCCCTCGCCAGGCACCAGGAAACCCACACCCAAGAAAAGCCCCCCAGACGCGAGGACCCTATTCCAGAGCTAGCCACCCTGTCCACAAGCCAGGAAGGTGAGGGAGAGGCCCCCACCCCCACAGGGAGCAGCAGCCACAAGGAAGGGGAAAGCCCCAAAACCCTCTTGGAAGAAAAGCCCTATTTGTGCCCTGAGTGTGGAGATGGCTTCACAGAAGTCGCAGCCCTACTGCTCCACAGGAGCTGTCACCCAGGTGTCTCCCTTTGAAATGGGTCTGGAGAGACCAGGGGCCTCTCTCTCCTGAGAGGAACACTGGATCACCCAAAAAAATATGTGGGGGAAAGGACAACCCTATCAGATTATAGAGAAGTGGAGGATAAAGAACCCTGGGGAAAAAAGTGCTTTTCCATCAGTGATGAGAAACCCTATAAAATTGTTGGTGGGAACCACTTATAAGGCAGTAGAGAAAAACTGTCGGGTTAGAAACCCTATAAATATGTAGGAAAAAAAAGCCCTTTAAGTCTGTAGCAGAACCCTATAAACCATAGTGGATAAAAGCCCTATTAATTGTAGGATGAGGTCCCAATATGTCTCTAGACAACCCTATAAAACTGTATCAAAATCCTGTAGGGGAAGTGTAGGAAATGCAGCAGTGGCATCAACTTGGGAGGAGTGACCCTCAGAAGGTGCAGAAAACACCTCCCATCCGCTCGTTCCACAGTGTTCTCTCCCCCAGGAGGATGGGAGAGAGCCTCTCTCCCAGCAGCCATGGACAGTTAACACTGAGGAAGATGCTCAGCTGGGGAGTAGTGTGGGAACTGGGTGGAACTGGAAAAGGAAAACAAAAAGAGGACAAAAATAAATGACAAGGAGCTCAAACCCACAGAGGAGATAAGACACAGACTAGGAAGAGAAAGTCCAGCTCATTGCACTGGTGGTTCCTTGGGGTATGGGGCCAACCTTAGCTGAATTGTGTGTGAGGGGAAGAGGTCCATGGAATCCCTTATCAAAAAGAACCCAAAAATGGGGATGAAAAAAAATTATGCCAATCCTTTTTAAAGGCTGAAGTTTGGGGTGCATAAAAAACTTTTGAATGTAAGAATACTGAAAGACCACCACAAAAGTTAGGGGACAGAGTGGGGGGATTTCTGTTAGATTTCTTTGAAGGAAGCAAACCCAGGTGGAGAAACTGTTCAGTTGAAACCCACCAAAAACTCCAGGCCAGTTTCTCCCACTTCCAGGAGCTTGTTAATCTGTAAGTGCAAGCAACTCCCAGCTCAGGCCGCCAGGGTTCTCCCGGAGCCAGGCAGGACTACCCTTTCCCCAGCCAAGCTGGGGACTTGTACTCTGAGAGGCGTCCAGGGAAAGGGTGCCTCCTGCCACATTCTCAGGTCTCACTGTCAGGAGCTTTTTCCTGAAATCTAACTGCCACCAGTCCTGCTGCAGTGGCAGCCCGTTTCTTCAAATTCTGTCCTCAGTGGAGAGAACTGCTGCTAGTCGACCTCCAAAGAATAAAGCCCATCAGAGACTCAAGGCTTGTGTGTGGTTGTCCTCCCTAGACTTCTCCAAGTCAGTGAGAGCTATGTGTGGGTTCACGGTGGCAACAAGGGACAGCAAGTGGACAGAATAGAAAGCTTTGGTCAGCCAGCAACCTGATTTTAAACCTCAGCCTTCATCTGAGCTGGTAGCAAGGCTTCCTGCAGGATGAACCTGGCCACATGCAGAGCTGGGTGTCTAGACACCCCACAGACTGGACATAGGTCTCTACAGCATCTACGGAGACCTGACCCTTCCTCTCCCTGCTCCCTGGAGCCCTCTGAGGCTGTGATGACCCGACCCAATCCTGGCCTTGGGAAGAGATGGATTCCACCCACTCAGCTCCTCTCTCCTGCTTAGCCAGAACCCTTCAGAGGGAAACGGAAGGAAGACAAGCGTTCCCCTGCCAGGCCCCTCTCATCACACACACCACACTGTCACACACTTGCATAAACCAGCCAAACCTGCTCACATGACTGGGCATGTGTAGCAGGGGAGAGACTGTTGCCCTATAATATGGTTGAAGAGAGAAAACTCGAGAGAGAAACATCTGTAACAAGAATCCCACACCCTAACCCTGGAGAGCCTTAAAGAAGGAGAGGACTCTGCTCAGTGCTGGTTCAGAAAGGAAGTGCTCACTGTACCAGTAATGTGCTGTCCTGGAGTGACAGGACTGAGATGCCAGGTGAGGATAGGGGTGACCTGGATTCCTGCGAAGCTGTGGAAGCGACCTAATTTCATTACCTACAAGTTCAAAAGTTGAAAATCTTTTACGCTTCATCTATCCTGCCTCCAAAGGGATGACGCTCACATTTAAAAGGATCAAAATGTAGAACATTGTGGGAGAAGAAACCCAGGCCACTGGTGAGAGTGGAAAGGCAGGTCTTCTATGATTGTGGGGAGGACCTTGCTGACGTCTGCATAAAGCCCTGGCCCATCCAAGCACCAGGCAGGGAAACACTACTGAGAGGGGAGCAGCCTGCCTGCCAATCTCTGTTGGCAGAAATGTCGATAAAGGGGACGCCCCTAAGACTGAGAGAAATCCTCCAAGTCTAAGCAGACTTTTCCTCCTCTAAGATGGTAGCAGAAAGAAACTTAAGTTGTTGAGACAAGCCCTTTGTAAAGCTATAAGTAGATTCCCCCAGAAACAGGTCTGAGGAATCTGTCCCCAGAAGAATCTTGGGGAGCAGCTTTCGGGGCTCAGAGGCCAGTCTGGGGGAGGTGGTCAGTGTAGTTGAAAGCCGACTGTAGGCCTATTGAGGACTAGGGTGTAGCATACGTAGTAGGATGCTCGCATGTTGTAGGGAGGGTGAGGGCTAAGGGTCTTGGCTCTGGTACTGAGTGGAGGATGTGGACATGATTGGTGGGGTCTGGGGTTTCATAGTAGGAAACGGGCAGAGTCAGAGGCCTCCGGAGTGTAAGCTGTTCTCTCTTGCCCACCTCCCTAAGCTCCTTTAGCCAGGAGCTTTCCTCCCAGAGCAAGCTATGTCTTGGGAAGAACTAAGCAGGGAGGGGGCAGCATCCAAAGTCCCTCCGACCAGCTCAGGCAAAGGCCCAGGGGTTGAGGCACTTGTCCACCAAAACTGAGTCTGGAAGGTGTAACATAGCTAGACCCTCTTACCCAACTTCACACAGACCCCTCACAAGTGCCCCGGTGGAGGAACCCAACAGACAGGGGTCAGGTAGTCATTGGTGGAAGCAGAAGGGAGAGCAGAAACTGATCTGAGCTTAGGGTGAAACTTGAAACTGCTGTGGATATGGAGGTCAGATGGGAACTCCAAAGAACTGGGCAGGAATCCTGAATGGTGGGGAAACTTGACACCATCACAACCAAGAGGTGGGGTCCCATGACACCACGCTGGAGATGAGCAGCTCCCAGACTTCTTTGCCCCCATTAGGAAAGCCCCACTCACCCAACTTGTCCCCATGGAGTGAAGCGAGGCCCCGCTTTTGAGTGTTGTGTGTCAATAGCAGTGTTGTGTCTCCGGTGGTCATGTTGATTAGTTGAAGAGAATAAAGGGAATAAGATTCCCCAGGTGTCTTTGTCTTCCCTTTCAGCCCCTACCAGAGCCAGGGCCCATGACTGACCTCAAAAGCTCAGCCAACTTCCAGGCCCACCCTCCATCCAGGGGCCCTGAAGTCCCCATCCAGTGCTTGCTTGTGAGACTGAAGGGTTTATGAAGTTTTAAAATCCATACCCTTGGAGGACTGGGGGAGAAATCTGATGAAATGGTGGCAGAGCCAAGCTTCCCTTGTCAGTGCCTGGCTTCAACCCCAACAGACATGCTGACTACTGGGTGAGTGCCTGGTGCCTCTGGCACTGACCAGCTCAGGCCCAGCTGTGCAGCCCCAGGCAGGCCTCTCTGGCCACAACACTGCATCTTCCCCAGGGTGCCACAGGGGATGGCTCCTAGGATCTAGCTAGTTCCAGAAGCTGGCAGCCACCTCTTCTGGTTCTCATGGGTCCTGGGCCTGGCTCAGTCCCTCCTCTGGACTGTCTCTTAGACCCTGAGGAGAGGTGGGTGGAGACCTGGTTTTCCATCTCACTCTCAGGAGGTCAGCCCATAGGCCCTTACCACGTGGGAATGCTGAGGCTCAGAGAAGGGCTGCTACTTGCCCAAGATCCACAGCAAGACAGTGAGGTAAACTAGCATGACCATGAGCTCAAGCAGACTCTGCACCCCGCCAAGCCTTTCCTACCCACTTCTGGGCCTGGCTGGGGCTCCACACTGACTGGGCCAGCAGGAGCTGCTCCAAGGAATCCTCAGTGCCAGGCTTGATCTCCTAAGCCTGGGCCTGGCCATAGCCGAGTGGCTGAGATCAGTGCTTGCTCTAGCCTGTCATATGCCTCTGTCTCTGTCTCCCGGGGAACTCCTGACCCCGACAGGGAGGTGTCTCCCTATCTTCCCTGTGCCTCTGACACAGACCCCAGGGGAAGGCTCACTGTCTCCTTCCTTTTCCCCACCTGGGAAGTGGGTGGGGCGGGCATGGGGGTGGGAGGGATGGGAGGAAGGCCTTGTCTTTCATTGAGAGACAGTAATGAAGGCTACTCCACATTCCATGTCCCCCACCCTGGGGACACTGAGGTACATGAGAACTAGTCCCAGCATTGGAGGAGTTCTCAGTAAAGTGAGGGGACTACAGGGAAAGAGAAGGCACTGGGGCACAGTGATTGGTTCAGAGATTTAGCAAAAGGGCTATGGACCTAGAGATGGTGCTGCCACAGCAGATGGTTGGGAAACTGACTGGAGGGAGTGTCCTGAGGGATGAAGGTTGCAGGAACAGGGATAGTATGTGTAGGGGCCAAGAGTGGAGCGTGGACAGAGGGTGCATAACAGCTGTGTATAGGCTGAGAGCAGAAAACTAGAGAGCAGAGGCCAGAGTGTGGAGCATCTTATCTGAGGAGCGTGGGGACAGGGTGCCACTGGGGGATTTTTAAGATGACATGATCTTCTCCTCCCCACCGTGAACAGTGGTGATTTTCCAGGCCTGGAGCTCAGGAAAAAGAACTGGGCTGGAGGAGTTGGGTCTTAGCAGCTTGGCTGTAGCCATGGCCATGAATGCACGCACGCACCCAGGGAGAGTGGCAAAGTAGAAAAACGAGTGAAAGAAGAGGACCAGCAGAAGATAGTATGAGAAAAACCAGGAAAATGTAGCACCACAGGACCCAAGGGAAGTTTCCAGAAGAGAGTGGTCAACGTTAAATGCTCCACTGGCCAATCACAGGCAGTAGCCCTAGTTCTGTCTGAAACTGGTGAGTCCACCACTGATGCCAACATCTGCTCACCCCCAAGAGGATAGCCAAGGTCAGGGTTGGCCCAGGAGGAGCTTTTTGGCCTGCCTTTCCCCGTGGCCCAGTGTACCATAGCCTCTGAGACCACTAGGGCGACTGGGTTAGTAAGGACTCAAACCACCTGGGTGGAGCGGCCTGACCAACCATTAACGTAGGTCTTCCCAGCACAGGCTCATAGTAAAGCAACGTTTACTGAGAGTTTACTCTGTCCCAGCCACCGCATGAAGGCTTGCTCGACCCACTAAGATTTTGGGATCTTTATTACACTCGTTTGGGCTTGAGCTTGAGAAAGTGGCTTGACCCCCGACCTTACTATCAGTTATGAAGACCCACAAGGAGTTTTTAGTCCCTTTGATATGGAGATTGGCCTTTAGAGAAGATATCTAGGAAAGAGATGTGTGGTTACTTGCTTTTACTTAAGGAGCCCATGCGAAGGTGACTCCCGGGAAGGAGGGCAGTGCTCACAGAGGATTGGCTAACCTCCACCCCGGGCGCAGCGCTCTTCGGAGACTGGGCTTCTCCACGCGCGCAGATGACCGCGCCTCTATGATGCAATATCCTGCGTTTAACCCACTCTTGCCACCGCTGTTCTCGGCCGCAGCCACTTCCTCGGCGGCCCGATGTCTTCCACCTTCCCGGCCCGTGCCTCCGCGAGCGTGCCCACCACCGCCAACACTGCGCCCGAGGTCACCGTAGTCCACGCCTCAGTCTCCAGTCCGATCTGGTCCAGCTGCTGCGGCCCCGCCGAAACCCCGGGCGCCAGGTGGGGCCCGAAAGCGGACAAAGCCGCGAGTCCCCGCGAAGGCACGACCGCTGACAAGGTTCCGGGGTCCTGCGGAGGCACGGCTGCTGACAAGCCTGTGGCCGCTACCGAAACCATGGCCCTGGTTCCTGCTCCAGCACCAACCCCGGTCAGCACCGGCACTGGCGCCAGTTCCAGCACGGCCTCGGAAAAGGCTCGGTCCGTAGCGCCGATAGTGCGCTGAGCCCAGAGGCGCCGCTCAGCATGCGGCATAGTTCCGAGGACCCGGCCAGCCCGCGGCTGAGGCAGGTTGCAATGAAGGAAGTCACCCAACTGAGGTGTCTCGATCTGTGCGTCCGAGGGGTTGGGGCGGGTGAAGCCGTTGAGGAACGGCCCGCGGGGCTGGGTTCAATACCGCCTTTTACCAGTAAACGGGATAACCAGCTCCAGCCTCCGATAACCTTCTCCCATGTGCGAATAGGGACTACACTTCCCAGGATGCAGCCAAGGTTTCCCAGCGCCCCAGCAACCAATGCCTGCCGGGGGCGTGGACAGCCCGGCCGAGGGTCTGCAGCCTCCCTCCAGTACAGGATAGCTCAACTCCAGTGACTAGGACGTGTTGTCCCTGCAGACGCGCTCCCCAACAGGGCCGGTTAGGGATCCCTAATGGCCATGAGAGCTAAGCACAACTTAGCCTTGAGGTGTGCAGGAACGGAGTGGCATATTGGCGAAGGCCCCCTCCCAGACACATCGAGCCCGGTAAGTGCTGGATAGGTAGCAGCTAAAAACCGGGACTATATTTGGGGTATGAGGCTTAGCTATTCTGACCTAGGCCAAGGGTTGGATGTTTATTCGTAACAATTAGCCTATACAAGACATTTCTAGAGCAGAGGCTGTGGGTCCAAATAAGCCCCTGCACCTATTAGCAGCTCCACTTCCCAGGCCTCTCTGGGTGCTGCCTTCACAGCCCAAGCCTTTGCTTGGGCTGACAGCACAGGAGGCATTGTAGGGACAGGCTCAGTCACAGGGTGTTGGGTGAAGCTCTTCTACCTGGAATGATCGGAAGTTGGCCCAGTGGCTGGGGCTGGTCTGTCCCTTCCTCTCCTGGGAAGTTCCACCTCCACTGCAGTTAAGGCCACCAGGATGAAAGCAGGGTTAGGGCCAGGGATCCAGTGGAGCCTTGGGATGCATGAGGTGGGGATAAGTGGACGTAGAGATTGGGGAGGGGCCTGATTAGAAACTGATGATCTTGGTTCTGTACTCCTAAAATGAGGATGGTGACTGCAACTATACAGCTTCCCAGAGGAAGCAGGTGGTGCCCCCCAGGGGGTATCTCCTTCAGCCCTTAGCACAAGAGCCAGACCTAAGTGTCTACGGTACGCCACAGGACAGAAGCCTTGCCCAGGCCTGGGGGGGTGGAGGCAGGTGAAGAAAGTCTACCTGGGCCCCAGGGCCCAGTCAGCAAGAAGCTGAGGACCTGGCTCAGCCCTGATCCTCACTTCTGGGTATGTAGGCAGGTAGTTAGCCTCCTTTTGTGTGGGAGTTCACAGCCTGGGGAATATCCCCTTAGGGATAGGATGGGTCCACGGAGACAGGAGGAGAAAGGTTGGGGCCAGCTTCTGGGAAGCTCAGTTGAGTGCTCTGGGCGCCTTGGGCCTCCCATGGCAGACCTTTCCTATGGGGGTGGGTGTCCCCTAGCACATAGATCTGACCTTCAGGAAAAGATGGAACTGGGCTTGGCTGATCCCACTCCCACTAGCATGCACCAGAGCCCCCAAACCAACTAGGAGGGCCGGGGCTGGGCACATGGGGTCCAGAATGGAGGATAGGGCCACTGGACCTGGAGTAGGAAGGGGCTGGGGGCACAGCCCCCAGGGTCCATGGGTGTTCCAAAGTCCCTGAGTTTCGGGTTCAGCTGATGTAGACACGGTGGAAGTCATGGGCACCAAAGGCTGCGTTGCACTTGGGGCACTTCCTCTGGCGGGCCTCATAGCGGCCCCGCACACACTCGAAGCAGAAAACGTGGAAGCACTTGGTAAGGACTGCATCCTTCTTGCGGGTGTTACAGCAAGGGCAGGTCAACCGCGCCTGGGCCGGGCAAAGGCATCAGCTTGGGAACAACTCTAACAGTGCCCAGACCCCAAGCTGACAGCATGAGGTGGTCCAGGCTAAGCCCCCCACACAGCGGACTGTATCTAATCCTCGCCATAACCCTGGCAGGTGGGGATGAGAACACTATGTATGAGGAAAAAGTCTCAAAGCCACAAGAGAAAGTAGCAGGTTCTGGATTCTAACCAGAGCAGTGATGACATCACCTGTTCCCTCTCAAGGACAAAGACACACAGGCACAGCCTGGACTCTTCCGTCCTGGAACTTCACCTCTTGCCCCACTGGCTGTCTCTGGCAAAACCCCAATCCTGTCTAACTTCTCTTCATCTGCACCTGCTAAGTCACAGCTGGACATGGCAGTGCCACTAGAAATCTGCTATCTCTACCCTCAACTGGGTCCAGCCCTGGTACTACTGCCCAGAGACTTTGCTGTGGGTCCTGCCTTAGCCTGAGACCTCCCATCTGCCACCAGGAGAGTCTTGCCTCAAGACAGGAATTGCCTCAATTTAGCACTTCCCAACATTCCTCTTCTGGCCTGCCTGAAATCCCAGCCAGCCGGCCACCTCAGCAACCTCCTCAGCATCCATCCCTCTTCCCTTTCTCAGGACCCAATCCTCTGCACAGGCTCTAAAGTCTGTCTCTTCTTTACCTCATGGCTGCCTCCTGCTGCCTCTGCCCCTTCAAGACCCACTTGCTTCAAAGGGCTGTCTGATTACTGACTCGCCCTCACCCCTCCGCACTGAAGTGGTGAGAGTACCAGTGATCTGACCTCCATCCTCACCCCTGCCCAAGAACCATTCCCACCAAGACTGCTGAGTCCAGGGGGCATCTCTCATAGCTCAGTCCATCTTCCTTCTTCTCCACCAAGTCCCCTGCTCGCTCTCCTTCTTCACAGCCCACAGGCTTCCTCTGCCCATTGCTTAAGCTTTGAGTTTCCTAAGGGAAAGATGACCCCTGACCCTTCTCATACCACAGACCCTCCTGGGTGACCACAGTCGTACGTGGCTTCCACCTCTGCTGGCATTTCCCAAGCCCCTGTTCTCCAGCCCAGCCCTTTGCCTTGAGTACCTCCCCAGACAGTCTCCCGCCAAGTACCATGAGCACCACATTCTCAGCATCAATGCATTTCTACCAAAACCTGCTCCTCCAAAGTCTTCCTAACCCACTAAATGGTACTTGTCATCAACCCAGTTTCCCAAACCAGGACCCCAGGAGTCCTCCTCAGTACTTCCACTTCCCTCACTCCATGCATTTGATCCATCCCTGAGTCCAAGCAATTGTCTCCACAGTATCTCTTGAACCAATCTACTTATCTCCAATACTCTAAGCTAGCTAAATACTAGTTTTTGCTTCAATCTCTGCAATCGCTTAACAATTTCCCTGCTTCTAGTCTTCACCACTTCCAGCCCAAATCCAACAGCAGATCTGACCACGTCATTCTATTTAAACCCTTCGATGTCTCCACACCACCTACGGGATAAGCTGAGCTGCTCAACCTGGCTTACCACACCCTTCAGGATCTGATCCTGCACCACTTCTCCACATTCTCTCCTTCACCTCCAACATCCAGCTCTGTCCCTCCAGCACACCTCTTTCAGCTCAGGACCTCACCGCCTGCCTTCCCCTTTGCCTGAACCCTCTCATCCATTCCTCATGGCCAACCCTGACTCACTCCTCAGTGAGTCACCCCCTCACCCCTTGGGTGACATTCCTTCCAGGAAGCCTGCTGACCCCCAGAGCTGATTTAAGGGCTTCCCAAGAGTTCCCACAGCCCCTCTGGCCTCTCCCATCCTGGGATGGAAGAATTCCTTGGCTGCCTCCCCCAAGTGACTGTCAGTTTCAAGAGACTGAGACCAGATCTAGTTCTTAGCTCTGCCATAACCAGCCAGGCACTGTACCTGGCATATGGCATGTATACAACAGACAGACAGTTGTCTGACTCTACAACCAGTGTTCTGCCCACTTATTGCTGTCCTACCTTATTTCCAGGGTCCCAGACTACCCACTACAATTCTCGTCAACCCCTCATCTAAAATTCCTAGGTTGATGGGCCACAATTCAGCCCCACAGCCCCACCTTGTACTCCTTGATCTCCTCCTGGAGGATTTCGTCAGCGTCCGCATAAACCTCCACTTTCCTCTGCTTCTCCAGCTTGCGCCGCAGCCGTGAAATGTCCTCCTGGGGCAAGAGAGAGGCTAAGCTAAGTGCAAGGGTCCTCACCTTTGAAATGCTTGCCCCCAGGCCACATGGGTGACCCTGGCCCACTCAGCACTCCCCCCACACACCTGAGCCCTCTTGAGGTTGAAGCTCTCTTTCTCGCGAGCAGCCCGGCTCTCTGCCAGGCAGGGCTGGATCTCCCGCAGACGAGTCTGTACATGCTCCAGCTGCACCTTAAGGTCCTCAGCCAGCTGGGCTGCTTCCACAGCCTGAGGTGGTAGGACAGGAAGGAGGGAGACTCAAGCATGTGGAGCCATGGTCTACTGGTGCTTGTCTCAAATGTTCCAGTGACACCTGCAAGGAGCTGGTCCTGCCTCCTGACCCCTCAAGCTCTCACCTCCCTACTCTCCCTCCCGTTCCTGACACTTTCAGTCCCTCACCTGCATGATGCTCCCTCTGGTTTTTGAGCCTTCACTGGCACTTCTCTCTGCTCCCCTCAACTCCCCCAACACACATGCAGCTCCCTCAGGTCTCAGCTCATGTCCCCTCCTATTTTTTTTTACAGCACCTTAGTTTCCTTCATAATACTTACTGTGACCTTAATAGCATTTCCTTATTTGTGGGTTTACTGGCTTGCTATCTGTCCCTCAAGACTGGAAGTTCTAGCCTTGACTGGAAGGCAGGGACCCTCTTGTTCCCACTGTCTCTGCAGTGATCAGCATAAGGCCTAGTACATAGCAGGGGCGTAAAAAATACTGCTTAAATGAACTAACTGGAGTAGAAAAGAGCCCAATAGAGGAAATAAAATAAAAATCAATGTTAACCTTAGGCCTTTACCATCAGCTAGATATTTCTTATGTTTAATACAATTATACGATCGGGACCACCAACCCCACTTTATAGCTAACCAGTGAGTAGTGAAGATGCGGGTCCTACAGCCAAGGAGACTTGGACCCAAATCCCAGCTCCATTCTTTCCTGAGCAAATCAACTGACCTCCCTGAGCCTTAGTTTCCTCGCATATAAAATAGGGATAATAACAAAAACTATCTTGGTTCGTTGAGACTGAAACGTGACCAAGCATGTCAAGTCCTTGGCACAGGGTCTGGCACACAGTAAACATCTGGTACATGTGAACTGCCCCCTGAGAAGCAGCAAAGCGGGTCTTGCCCAGGCCACCCATGTAGGTTGCTTCCCCCCGGGCCAGCCGCACCTTCCTCTTATTGAGCTCCAGGGCTTGGCTGCGCAGCGTCAGCTCCTTCTCCACACCACCAAGGCTGCCCTGCAGGGCCCGTTCCTTGTCCTCCAGCTTCTGCACGGTCAGCAGCTGGGCATCCACCTGGGGGTGTGACAGACTCAGTGCTGCGAGCCGCCTCTCAGGTCCCCCTGCAAGACTGGGATGGCCATACCTGCGACTTGAGGCCAAGAACCTGCTCGCCCAGCTCATCCTTCTCCTCCCGCAGCAGCTTATGAATCTGGTTGGCCTTGATGCGCTCTGACATCAGCTTAAAGTTGGCATCGTCCTTTTCCCGTAACTGCTGTAACAGCCGCCCATTCTGCTCCTGCATGTCTTCAAAAGCCTGACCTGTCACATCCATCTCTGACAGTAGAGCTTCCTCCTCCTGCATCAAGCGGGCAGGGACAAGACAGAACATGGTAGGTGGATGGGATGGCCATGTGGGAATGACAAGAAAATGTGGCAAAGCAAACAACCACGGAGTGGACCTGGGCCAGCTAGGTGCCACATCTGCTAGTGAGTTAAGGGAATTCCAGTATTCAGATGCAAGGGGACCCTAAGGGGGTTGCACCTGCTTGGTGGCACCCAACTTGCGCTGCAGGTGTTCTATCTGCTCCTCTGCCTGCCGAATGCGCCGCAAGGCATCCTCATCTGCAATCTTCTTGCTCTCCCTTCGATCTCTCTCCTCCAATTCCCGGATACGGCTCCGTAGCTCATCAACCTACAGCCACAGGCAGGAGGGAGCTCTCTTGTCAATGCTTCCTGCTAACTTAGGGCTCTGCTCTGGACAGAAGCCCCTGGGCAGCCTCTCTGCATGCACCACAAGCCCTGCCTGCCCTCACCTCAGCCTTGGCCTTGCGTTCAGCTGCCATGAGCTGCACTTTATCCCGCTGCTCCTTGGGTGCTGACTTGTACATGTCCAACAGCAGTTTCATCTCCTTCTGGCTTTCCTGGGCCTTCCTGCGGGAGGAGGGTACAGGAGGAAGGCTTGGTGAGTTGGGCTGGAGGCCACTTGGCAGGGGGAGGAAGAAAACAGGAATAGGGCCTCACTTGAGCTCTGCTCGGAGACCCTTAAGGAGTTCCGACTCCTTCCTCTTGGCCTCCTCCACCTTGGCCTTCTCCCGATCAACCCTTGAGAGAGCCGAGGCTACAGGTGGGGGTCCCACACCAGGCCCTTCCCGTTCCCGAAGCTCCCGCTTGGGCCTGGCCTCAGGTTCTCGGCCCCGGGAGGAGGGGCCCTGGGCCCCAGGGGTTAGGGCTTGGGCATCCTCTTCAGAGGGGACCAGCTCCTCCTTCTTCACTGAGCAGGTAGCAGTGGTAGTGCCAGGCACAGAAGCCATCTCCTTTCTGCTGTCAGGAGTACCAACAGGGCCTGTCCCGCTCTCTTCTTTCCCTGGGGCTGGGGCACTGAGGCCAGAGTCTTCTGGGTGGCCCACATTGGGGATGGAGTGGGTAGAGCCACTGGCTTGGGCCCGGAGCTGCAGAGACAGAGAGGAACAGGGATGAGGGGAGATGGTGCTCACTGGGGTTAAACCAAGACTTTCCCCAGGCAGCTCCCTCCTCACCTTGCCAATCTCAGCCTGCACCTCTCGGAGCTTCCTCTTGTATCGCTGGGCATCCCCCTTGAGCTGGTGGTTGTGATTCTGGAGGCTGCTAATCAGGTGGCGCATCTCTCGGTTGATGGGCCCTGGGGGGAGGGTCCAGAAGTAAGGGTGTTGGACTGGTCCCTGTATTAGGGCCCCAACCCTTCAGTGGAGAAAGAGGCTAAGCCAGAGCCATCACTCCCATTAAACGAATGTCACTTTCTCAGTTACATTTCCCTGGCCTCCACATCCAAAATTGCAACACCCTTCTTATGATACTTCCTGTCTTCCTTTTCTGCTTTACTTTTCTTGGTATATCTATCATTACCTAACATACACGTACTATCTTTTTCTTTACTGTCTATCTTCCCCTACTGGAATGTTGCTCCACAATGGCAGGAATTCTTTGTGTTTTGTTCACTGGCATAACCTCAAAGCCTAGAACAGAGCTTTGCTCTCCCAACAACCCCTGTGTACGGTAGTGATGGATTCTGAAGCCCCAAACCAAGGACTTTCCTAAGGGCTACCAGGCAAGTGGCAGAAAATCTTTGTAAAAATGAGTATCTTGAAGAAACACTGTTAAGGCCAGAGAACCAGATAGGGCCAACAGTTCATTTCCTGGCTACATGTGCTCCGTCAACCACCATAGCTGGTAGCGACCCTCACTGTGCCTGAGTGCAGTCCCCATTTTCTACAGGGAGCTGAGGCTCTGCAAAAGGAAGGGGCTTCACCTCTTGCATCTGGATAAGCAGCAGCCCCATACCAGGGGCCAGCACTCCCAGATAAGGCCCCACCTCCACCCTATCCTCACCACATACCCGCCTGCTCGTTGGCTGCCAGGTTCTGTTCAAACTCGATGCGCAGCATCTCGTACTCCTTGCGTACCTGGGCCAGCGTATCCTCCAGCTGGATAACCTCCGTGCGCAGCTTCTTCTGCAGCCCCAGCTCGTCACTCTATGGTTGAGGCATTAAGGACTCGCACAACACCTCAGCCCAACCTCAGGCCTCAGTGCCTTATGAAGAATCTATTCCCAAGGGACCCCTGGTGGGCACACAGGGCCTCTTAAGTCCACGAACAGCTCAACGCTAAGGGTCTAGCCCTCACCCCCAGCCCCTGCCCCTGTTCCAGGGCCATACCTCCATGTGCTCAATGTGTCGCAGGTGGGAGTTCTTGGTGGCCAGCAGCAGCCCCCGGGCCTCATCCAGCTGGGTCTTCACTTGCAGAGACTCATTGTAGAGCAGTGAGAACTGGGCCTGCAGCATGCGGTACTCCCCTGTCTCCCGCACCACCTCCTCAGGAAGGCTCCGCAGGGCCACCTAACAGACAAGGATGCCCAAAAGGAATCAGCGAGAGGATTCAGTTACCTTGTAGGCCCAGGCCCTCTCAGGCCCAACCACAGCCCACCTTGAGGCGCTCGTTGGTCCTCACAGCCCCCTGAAGTTCTGCCTGCAGCTTCTCTAGCTCTGCCATGCGGCTGTTGGCCAATTCCTGGTTTTCCTCCAACTCTGCATTCAGCATCTCAAACTAAGGAGGAGAAGAGCAATGGCAGGCAGGGCCAGGTCAGGTGGCATGCTTCCCTCACATCCCACCATGCACTCCACCCACACTCCCCTGTGTAGGGCAGTGATGGATTCTGAAGCCCCGAAACAAGGACGTTCCTAAGGGCTCCCAGGCAAGTGGCAGAAAATTCAATACTGCATGCTCAGTGTGAGGAATTGACAAGGAGTCAGGGAAGCATTCCTGGAAGAACTGAAGAGCCGGTAAAGGAATAACCGGGTACAGTGACCCCTAGAATGCCAATGACTCTAACATAGTTTACCTAGCATATCATAACATTTATCTCTTTTCAATGCTTTTTCTTTGTGATACTTACAACCAACTGATGCACTACCTTATTTATTTCTCATCTGCTCCTCCAACTAGAACCTAAATTCCACAGAAGCTTTGATTTTTTTCTCTTGTTCTCTCCAATATGCCTAGTGCTTAGCACTTCATGTTCTGAAATTATTTACCAAATAAGAATATGAATGAATGAAAGACCAGCAGGAATGACAGGGAAGGGCCTCAAAGGTAAATGTTTGTTCCTAATCCTGAGGAGAATTTCAAAGATGGAAAAGAGAAAAGGTCATGGGAAGAACTGAGAGGAATGACACTGCTCACCTTCTGCATGCTGAGTGTGATCTGGCCCCCCTGGAAGCCTGACGAGCTTCCAGACACATAGTAGCCAGAGTTAAGCTGTGGAAAGAAGACAGATTATGGATGTGGAGGGGAGAAGCTAGGGCCCTAAGTGCCCAGTCTATCTCCATCTGCCCCAGCACCCCAGCCTTACCTGCTCCAAGGCCTCTGCTAAGTGCTTATTGAGCTTCTGCTCTCGCTTACGCAGCTTCTCAATGTCCCACTGCAGGTCCTCCACCGTTGTCTCCATCTCTAGAACTTTGGTCTCTGCTGATGTCACTTTATCCTGGAGCTCAGAGTACTGGGGGCAATGCAGGGCACAGATGCATGGATGGGGGACTTGGTTCCCTGAGATCCTTGGGTGCCCATCTAACCCAAACCCTACCCTGGTTCTAACCCCATCCCAAAAGCCCCTGGCTCCCACCTCCAATGAGATGCGATGGTGCTTCTCCTGTAGCTGGGTGGCCAAGTCCTGTAGCCGCCGGTTCTCACGGCCCAGCTCCCGGGTATGTGCCCGAGCCGCCTCACTGGGGGGCTCACTGTCTCCTGGGAAGGGAGGGCCCAGGTAAGAGCCAAGCCCAGGGCAATGGGGCAAAGTACTAACTCATTCTGGAGTCTGCTATGTGCCCAGTATGATCCACCAGCTGTCTTGCCAATTTCTCATGACAAAGCCCGGAGTCTTTATCCTCACTGTACAGAGGAGGAAACCAGCTCAGAGAGGGGAACCATTTACCCAGAATGCCCATGCTAGGGTGGCACAACTAAGGCTGGGAAAACGCTGTCAACTTGCAAATCCTGGGCACTAGCTGCTATGCCTCATGGATCAGCAACTGCCACCAAGGTTTGTGCAAAGTGCTCCAGAGAGGTCTCTACCCAGGAGGGGCTGGCCCTACCAGCATTAACTCCTCCATTCCACGGCTCTAGAGTTCAGGAATCAAAGCTGGAATCCCTGTCATCAGCCTACCCTCCTGAGAATATGGCTGATTTATACCTTGAGGAATTTTGGCTACCTTTGGTCTTACGGCACTAGGGGAATTGGGCAGGGGGTGCCATAAGAATCCAGGTGGGGATGGACACCTCTGGGGTAGGAGTACAAAGGACTAACCTTGGCTGTATACTCGCTGACAGAGTTCCTCCACCCGGCGTTGTAGGCAGTCTGAGGCCTCTACCACATGGGACACAGCTGCCTTGGAGAACTCCATGCGGCCCTGTAGCTGCAGCTCCACCTCCTCACTGCTGCTGGCACCCAGTGCCACCACAAACGCCAAGGCTGGCTCACTGAGAGGGGGCCGCAGTTGCATCGGCAGGGGCTCTGGAAGGGATGAACAGACTCTCACAACGATAGCAGCAGCAGCAGTTACCACCACTCTGTACCAAATTCCAGACTGAGCCCTTCACCACTCCATGGCTCACTCAATACAAGCTGTAGAGCACTGTTATCCCCATCTCAAAAGTGAAACAACTGGGGTTCAGGGAGGAAAAGTAAATTCCTGAAGGTTGACGAGCTGCCAAATCACTTCCTCAGGGAAGCCTCCTCTACCTTCCCAATCCAAATTAGAACCACACACACATGCAAACACATTTATTCTCTTTCAGGAGCCCCAATACTTTCCACTTGTTATAGTTTATAACCTACTTATTATGGTTTATGATCATTTCCTCCCTGAAAACAAAAACACTTTCTGCCTATCTTTGATTCCTGAGTCTAGAACAGTGCCAAGTACCAAGTCAACACATAACACTTTTTTGAACTAAACAGATGTCAAAACACAAACTGCAGTATGAATCAAATTAGTAGAATTCCAAAGCCTGTGTTCTTACCCATTGCACTCTGCTGTTCAAACATGAAATCAATTTTTTGTGAGGTGGGAGGGGGTGAGGCAGAGAATTCAAGAGCCCAATATCAAAGTCCCCTCCTCCCCAGGACATTTCGCAGAACTTAAGCTCCCCAGATTTTAGGGCTCTGGCCCTACCCCTCAGGTCCGAAGTCCCTGGCTCTGTGAGAGGGGTCCCAACACGTGTTGGCCCCTCCTGGGTCCCAGGTGCCTCTATCCCTGGCTCCACCTGGTTCTCATGACATCGGAGAAGGGCTTCCACAGTTTCATCCAGCTGAAAAGAGAAAGCACCAAAAATGTTACAAATCCCTCGGTGCTTTCCAGCATGATACTCTTTTCCCAGCAGGAGATTCTGAGGATTGGCAACTGAATCAAGACCAGGTCTTGGAAAGCAAAGGACATCCACCTGGGCCCAGTAGCGGTTGACGATGAGGAGTGTGGCATCATCTGTGGCCTGCCGCTTCTCCAACTTCTCAATTCGTTCTCGCAGTTCATCTTCACAAGCCTGTCGCTGTTCCAACCGCTCTGCCAATTTTTTGTTCTTGAACTGCAGAACTTTCAGATCCATCTCTTCCTACCAAGGGAAACAAAGGCGCGAGGAGAGGATCAAGCACGACTCAGAAACCAATCACAAAGAGAGACAGAGGAAGAGAGCAACTGGACTGGATGAGAGACGAGGGTATTCCCAGACTAACTGCTAACAGGTTTTTTAAATTTGCTTTTTAAAAAGATGACCAGTAACACGATCTTTACCCTTGACTCGGTGTTGTCAGCACCACGCTCTCCCTAGTGAGCTAACCTGCTATCCCTACATAGGGATCGGAACCCGTGGCCTTGGTGTTACCAGCACCACACTCTCCCAAGTGAGCCACGGGCCGGCCCACTGCTAACAGGTTTTCAAAGAGGCTCAGACACCCACAAAGAAAGCGTCTTGGTTGTGAGGAGACTCACATTCTGCTTCTGCCTCTGTCCCTTCCTTAACTCTGAAGTCTTTGACAAATCATGCACCCTCTGGGAACCTGTTTTCCTATATGCAAAGCGAAGACAGACGTGGTGTTCTTGTTTTCCTTCAACAGAGTGTTCTGTGAAATGGACCTTGCCACGTTTGGGGAACTGGGAGTAAGATTCTGGACGGTTTGGGTCGAAAACAGAGATAGAGTCTGCCAAGTTCAGAGGGCTAGGGCAGAAGCCCACGAACCGTGGAAGAAATGCCCCCGAGACGAATGGGCTCGATAAGAGTGGTGGTGGTCTTCTCCTCGCGGCTCGATTTCTTCTCTGGAGGCCCTGAGCCCCCGTCGCCTGCGGCGCGTTTGTTGCCGGGCCCAGACATGGCAGCGGCGGCGAGAAGCAGCGGCGCAGGGTCCCCCGAGGGGCGTCAGGAGGGCGGAGGCGGCACTTCCGTCACCTGTAGAAGACAGAAAGCACAGACGTGGAAGCGGCCGGTGCTCCCCAGCCCGGAACCCCAGCAGCCCCATACACACCCGCCGGCTGCCGCCCCGGGGCCCTTACCGGCAGCAGGGTCAGCGTAACGCCGCCATCTTGGATCTCACCGGATATCAACGGCCCCCGGCACCGGGCGCAGGCGCCAGAGGCAGCGACGGATGTGGCGAACCTTCTCCACTTCTTGCTCCTATTGGTCGCGTTTGGTCCCGCCCCTGGGGTCTTTCGGCTTCTTCCTGAACACCTCCTCTTTCTCTCAGTGATTGGCCAGTAGGCAGTTCCCATGGTAACTGACACCGCACTGCCACTTCCCAACCCTGAGGACTTCGCGGGCCCTGCCATCCGCACCTCCACGAGCGGGCACCCGGGTGGGCACGTGCACCCTATGCGCACGCGCGTCCGCCTCTCCCTGATTGGCGTGTGCCTGCACTTTCTCCCTTCCTTCCTTCACAAGCCCCCTTAGCAACGGTCGCTGCTGAAACAGAGGGAGACGTCCCGGCGGATTGGCTGAAGCGTCGCGGATGGGCCAAGCCTTGGCAGTCGCTGCCCGAGAACTTCCCGTCCCAGAACCGAGGAGGGACAGCGCTTGCGGTGGCCCGCGACACGGAGCGGGGAGATGATCAGCCAGAAGTTCAGCCAGTTCCTGGGAGTGCGGGTGCAGTCTGAGCTTGAACAGCCCTCCGAACTGCGGCGGGAGCCGGAGAAGGGGCTCAGCTCAGTGGGCGAATCGGCCGCGCGGATGGGAACAGGAGTGCGGGCCGGCTTGGCGGCAGCCTTGGCGCTGGCTTCCGTGGGAGCGGATGACGATCCTGGCGCCAACTTGTTCCCGGTGAGAGCGGGACAGAGTGGTCCGCTCGTGAATATTTACAAAGGGGTTCCGGGGCAGGGCGCCATCGCCATTATGTTTACTAACGTTCCGACGATTCTCGGGCTGCCTATTGTTTAGAGAGGTAGGGGCTGTGTGATCCGCACTGTTAATGTGCTCTTGAATAATACTTACGGCCTGCTGGAGCCCAGCCCTGTCCGCGTTGCTCGTACATAGTTCTTGAAATGAGAAGGCAAGTTACAGCGCGTTCTCAGGCCCGCTGGAGATTCGCGATAGGCCAGGGACTAGGGGCCAGATACAAAACAGCTCTGCCTTCCCCAATCCACTTTCTCTCCGCAGCCGCCACCGCCCCAGCCCCGGATCTGCATGTGGTGAGTGTGGGAGCCCCAGGGGAAAGTTACACTTCACACTTGCATTATTCTTTTAGTGCCTCCCTAACAGTCCTGTCCAGCAGCCAGGGCATCGCCTTTTTACAGATGAGGAGACTGAGGCTCAGGCATGCAGTTACTCAAGGTCATTAGAAGCCAGCTTTTCAGCCTCCCCAGTCCAAAAAAGGCAGTTTGTAAAGAGATGTAAATGATATCGTAGGTGCTATGGAGCACTGTATAAACGGGGACACTGAGGCCCATGGGGAGGACTTAACCAAGGTCATACAGCAAAGTAATGGCAGAGCAGAGACAAGAACTCAAGTTTGCTAATCCAAGGCTTTATAAATAGAGAGGATCATAAGAGTTCATTTAGGCCATACCACTCATTTACAGATGAAGAAAGTGAGGTCCGGCAAGGGAAGTGACTTGCCTAAGGTCACACAGCAAGTTAGTAAAAAAGCCAAGCCTCAAAAACTCGGGTCTCCTCATCCCCAGTCTGATGCTCTAGCCTTCATAGACCTGTCATGAGACTAATGTGTAACAGCCACCAATACTTTTCTTTTCTTACAACAGGAAGTACCTGGACATCCATTCCATGCACCAGCTGGAGAAGACAGCCAGCATTGAGGAGATGAGGGAGTATGGGACTGAGCAGGGAAGGGAAAAAGAACTCTTGGGGAAGGCTGAGGGGGTGGGTTGGGAAGACATGAGGAATGGCTGGCTCTAAAGCATGTGGTGAGTGTGGGGTGAGGAGGGGAGGTTCCTGTTGTCACTCACTCCTTCCTTCTCCCTCCCAAGGGTGCTGGCTGAGCTGTTGGAGCTAGGCCATCCTGAGCAGAGCCTGCGGGATGCCATCACCCTGGACCTCTTCTCCCATGCACTCATCTTCTGCCGCCAGCAGGGCTTCTCACTGGAGCAGACATCAGCGGCTTGTGCCCTGCTCCAAGACCTTCACAAGGCCTGTGTTGGTGAGAGGGAGGCAGCTACAAGAAGGTTTGAGCCCCAGGGAGAGGAGGCAGCTGGGTTGGCTGGCATAAAGGACTATGGGAAGCAGAAGTAGGGGGATTACCCCTGAAATATTTGTTTTGTCATTACTAGCAGTAGTGTCACATACAAGTTATTGCCTTGGACATCCTGTTCCCTGGAGGGAACAAAAGGATATGGCATTAATTTTATGGGACTGTTCTCAGAAATAAAAGATGTAAATATATGTATAGTACTCATAAAATAGCTCCTGCTTCCCCACCCCCACTCCCTTTTATTCCTGGACTGATTTTCTTCAAAACGTTTAACAATAACTCAAAATTATATATTTCTTGGTTTATTGTATGTAACTTCCACTAGAATATAAGTTTCATAAGGCAGGACTAGTGTGTCTTGTTTGGAGCCTAAAACAGTACATACTGGGCACTCAGTATTTGTTGAGTGAATTAAGGAAACGAGCTGGGACTTAAACTTAGATCTGTCCACCTGTGAAGCTCATGCTCCTCAAGTAGCTGCTGAGTGAGTGAAACGAATGAATGATGGGCCAGCCCGTGGCTCGCTCGGGAGAATGTGGTGCTGATAACACCAAGGCCACAGGTTTGGATCCCATATAGGGATGGCCGGTTAGCTCACTGGGTGAGCATGGTGCTGACAACACCAAGTCAAGGGTTAAGATCCCGTTACCGGTCATCTTTTTTAAAAAAAAAGAAAGAAAGAAACTAATGAATGATTATCAGGGAGGGGACTCATGGCTTTGTCTCACTTCCCCGACCAGCAACCCCCTTGGGCAACGTGGAGGAATGCTACCGCTACTTCACCAGTGTTCTTTTTTGCCATGGAGTCAGGGTCAGTTTGCCTGGAACAGAACTTTCTTCCTCCCCCAGATAAGGTCTAGCCCAGTCTCCCTCCTCTCTCACACACACCCTCATCTTCTTCTCAAGGCCACAGTGGGCTCTCCCTGCTCTTAGACTGCTGGGCTCTTGGAGGAAAGGCCAGGGCTTCAAGGTAGTCAGTGCTCTAACTCCCAGTCATCACCACAGCGGCCCCCCTTCAGCATCGACCTCTTCAAGGAGGAACAGCTGCTGGCCATGGCAGACTATGTGGTCAACACCTACTTTCGCCACTTCAAGCTCTACAAATATGTCTTCACGCCCCAGGTACTGGGCTACAGATTACAAGAGGCCATCCCTCATCTCCCCCTCTCCCTCAGTGCAGGTGCCCTCCTCTTAGTCTCCCTCTTCCTCTCTTCCCAGGTGCAGCTGGATCTATCTTTGACTTACATGGGGCTACAGCCACCTGAGGTCTGGCCAGAGGGTAAGATGGGTAAGAGAGAGTGCTGGGGCTAGGGGTGGGCTAGGGCTGGGGCTGAGGCCTCTTCCTGCTTCTGGCTTGCAGAGAAAGAAGGCAGCGAGGAGGAGGAGGAGCAGGCAGTCACCCCACAGGAGAAGGAATTGGAGACAGTGGCCCAGCCAGAGCAAGAGCCAAGTGAGGATCTGGAGGGGTTAGGGTGCCCAGTGACTCTAAGCAGGTGTAAAATGAAGGGTTTGGACCACCATCAGGACTTCAGACTTTTTGTTTATAGTTATGGTGTCCTTTCTCCGAATGATTCCCTATGCAGAAGGCCAAGATGACAAATAGATAAAAGCACAGCTGCTCAGGGTGGGGCAGAAGAGGTGGCTCCAGAAAGAGAATGAATAGAAAACCATTGACAATAATAGCCAGCACATATTTGGCAATAAGTGCAGCAGACATGCCCTGTTCTTAAGCATTTTACATATATGAATTCATTTAATCCTCCCTCAAACCTACATGCTAGGTGTCATTATTATTCACATTTCACAAGAGGAAACTGAGGCACAGAAAGGGACACACACATAACCTGCATAAGGTCACACAGCTACTAAGTAACAAATCAGAATTTGTCCAGCACAGCCACTCTGCCCAACTGTCTGTCACAGAAGGCTGGCTGACATTTCCTAAATTGAAGCAACACTGCCACCTGTGAACCCCCAGGTGCACCTTGGGGATTGTGTTCACCCAGCTAGATACAGTCTCTCATTCCCAGATGGCAGCTCTCCTGACCCACCTCTGCCTCCCTGACCCTGCAGGTCAGGTCTGTGTCCTCCGAGCCTACATCAAGACC
The DNA here is from genome assembly GCF_027409185.1 of Cynocephalus volans. Lineage (NCBI taxonomy): Eukaryota > Metazoa > Chordata > Mammalia > Dermoptera > Cynocephalidae > Cynocephalus > Cynocephalus volans. The sequence continues at coordinate 113,266,684 of NC_084465.1, forward strand.
CAGCTGAACAAGGAGCTGGGGCAGCTGCAACAGCTGGTTGAGGAGCAGCTGAAGGCCAGCGAGGAAAGGCTCAGCAGCAAGTTGACCGCACTAGAGCGACCCTTTCAGCCACCTCCGAGCAAAGGCAAGAACAAGACTAAGTGATCCCCAGCATTTTCTCTAATAAAGGCGTTGGCCAGAGCAGCCCCATCCCTGCCTCTGTCCCCCGTCCCCCCAGCACTTTCTGGGCTTCCCTGCTGCAGCCAGACACCAGACATGGGGCACTTGCTCTCCCTGGCGTGCAGCAGATTTTATTTCATATGTAGCACTAACAGGGCCAGGCATGGCATTCGGAGTGGCTCCTTTTCACACCAGCTCTGATCTCAAGGCCCTGGCCAGCGGGGGTAGGTGTACAGGGCTGGTATTTATGATAGTAACATGATCAATGGTGGGCCTGGTTAGGCAGGGGGGCCAGAGGCTAGAGCCCAGAGGGGCTGGAATAATAAAAATCTTCCTGGAAAGTCTTGCTTTCTAGGATTCCCCTGGGCTGATGTCCTAGCCCAGCACCGGTGCGGCCTCATCCTCAGTGACAGTAGCTGAGTCCCCCTCCTCTTCAGGGCCCATGATGGGAAAAGGCCCAAGGGGCCGGTGCTGAAAGAGGGCTGCCCGGTTCTGCTGCTCGCCCTTCTTCACCCAGTGCCCATAGAGCCGGAAGGCACAGTTGTCAATGAGGCGCCGCACAGACCGCAGTGCATAAGGATCCCGCAACAGGGCACTCTTGGTCAGTGGCCGCACACGGTGGGTACTTAGGGCCACTCGTCCAGCAGCCAGCACTGTCCACACTGCCACCTGGGAAGAGGGGCCAGCGTGAGCTCCAGTGGAGAAACACAGGAGAAAGATCATGGGACAGAGACACAAACCATGACACTGTCAGGCTTACCCGGAACCGCTGACGGGGGGTGAGGTTCCAGGGTTGGCTGCCTTCACAACGCTCAAAGAAGGGGTGCTGTAGGGCTTGCTCAGCTGTTAGGCGCTTCTCAGGATCCACCTGCAGCAGCCTTGAGATCTAGGAGAAACCCCAGAGCATGAAGGGCAGCTCTTGGGCCTCCCCCAGTGTCCTCTCATGACCCCGGCTCACCAGGTCTTTGACAGTGTTTGATCGGTCATCCCACTCAGGTGAACTAAACTGGTACTGGCCCTCCATGATCATGCGTAACATCAGGATCTGGCGCCGGTGCCAGAATGGTGGTGACCCAGCCAGGAGTGTGAACAAGATCACCCCACAGGCCCAGCTGAGAAAGAGACCAGAGTCAGGCAGGACTAGGTGACAGTCAAATGTGAGTTGAAGGACAGTAAACACAAGAGGAGGGAGGGGGAGACTAGAAACTCACAGGTCAACCTCCTTGCCATAGCCTGGGTGGGTTTCATCCATGGAGCATTTAAGGATCTCTGGTGCTAGATACCCCGGGGTCCCACACAAATCTGAGGAGAGAAGGTCAAGATTGAGGAGATGTTACCAGCTCCCTCCAGGGCCCTTAACACCATATCTCTGCTGGAGCCTCCTCTACACTACCAGGGCCACCAGTATTCCCATTCTGCTCCCACCTGCCTTCTGTCAAGTCTCAGTACTATACACTGTCCCTGCTGAACAACTCAAATGCCCACCAAGGTTCCTGGTGGCCTTCCTAGGAAAACCTGGGTTTGGCATTGACTTCAGGGTCCTACCCAGGTGTATGATTTGCCTCCTCCAACCCTCCAGGCAAGCCAACTTACCCACTCCTCACACAACTTGCTACCACATTTTTACATACATAGTATATATGGAAAACAAGACCTAAATCTTCTGTGCATCCCTTTCTGCCAAAACCTATTCCTCTTCTGATAATCTCCACTCTGGTTCATGAAACCACAACTCAGCCCAAGGGGAACAAGTGAAAATATGGGATTTCTAAAGCACATACTGGGTAAGTCCCCTGTTTAAAACCCTTCCATGACTCTCCACCATGGCATCAGGATCAAGTCTAGACTCCTGCAGCACAGAGCCCACCATAATTTGATCCACATCTGTATTTTCTTCTACCACTCAGGTATCAATTCTTCCAGGCCAGCACTTTCCAAACTGTGTACCATGGCACACCTCCAGGAGATTTTAATAGGCCTGAATTGAAAATTACTGTCCTGGGAAATTCATTCCTATACCAAGTATTTATTGTACCAAGCACCATATGAGACACAGTGGTAAATTAGATGTGCCCCTACTGGGCTGTCTACCAGAAAGCAAACAAGAAATAAGCATAGAATAAGATGTGTGTCGTGAAGGGAGAAGATATAACAACAAAAAGCAGGGGAACCTAACCTGACCTGGAGGTTTAAAATGAAACCTGAGGGGCCGGCCCGTGGCTCACTCGGGAGAGTGCGGTGCTGATAACACCAAGGCCCCGGGTTCGGATCCCATATAGGGATGGCCAGTTCGCTCACTGGCTGAGCGTGGTGCTGACAACACCAAGGCAAGGGTTAAGATCCCCTTACTGGTCATCTTTATAAAAAAAATAAAATAAAATAAAATAAAATGAAACCTGAATTATCTGAGCCAAGGGAGAAGGCAGAATGGGCAGGGGCAAAGATGATTCCAGAAAGGGGAAAAGGATTAGTGGAAGCCCAAAGGGAAATAAAGTACTGCATCCATAAGACATATAAGTCCACAGGTTAAAAGCATGAGCTCTGGAGTCAGACTGCCAAGTTCATATCTTGGCCCTTTGACCTTGGGCAAGTCATCTCAGCTCTTTAAGCCCATCTATAAAAAGGAGACACTACCTATCATAGGGTTATGGAGACAGCTTAAAGAAATAAGCCATGTAAAGCTTTGTGTGGTGCCTACATCACAGAAAGTGCCAGTAAATGTTAGCTATTAATAAATCTAGTGCAAAGCCATTGAGGGAGATAGTAGCATATTAAAGCCTCTGAGGAGTCCCACAGTTGAACTTTCTTTAACGTTTCCCACGTGCACTAGAAACATTTCTGTCACAACAAACGCATTAACACTGGACTAGGTAAGCCCGAGTCCTGGGACCCCAGGTGGGAAGTGCCGCCTAGACACATCAGGCTCCTAACAGCACACCTAAGGATCACATTGATCCTGTCTCCTCCAGATCCCAAGCACAGTGCTGAGCCCTGTTATCCCCTGCTCCCTCTTTTTCCTCCTGGGACAAGGCCCAGCCTGGGAGACCCCTCCTCTGTGGGTCACTCAGGCTGATGATACTCCTTCCTCAACTTCCCAGGCATGGCCCTGTGCCTGCTGGGTAACACTGTCTGCTCATTTGTCTGTCTCCATCCTCCCCAGGTCAGGACAGCCACTCTGAGTTGCACACAAGGCTCTACACCCAGAGGGTACCTGGCAAGCACTCACCGACTTCTCCCCTTTCCTTGGTACCTGGGACTCAGTACTCAGACCCAGCCAACCATCCTTAGGCCTGAGTCTCCTTCCCTCCCAAGCATCTTAAGGCACCAGATGCCCTCACCTCGAAGCTTCTCGCCAGGTTCCAAGTGGCAGGAGAACCCAAAATCTGAAAGTCGGATCTGCATATTGTCATCTAGGAGAATATTCTCGGGCTTCAGGTCTCGGTGCACAATGTTGTTGGCATGGAGAAAGCTCACTGCTTCCAGCAGAGACCTCATGATGGACCTGGGGGAGGCGCAGTCTCCTCCTCTGCTTCTTCCTGCCCCGCCCCATTCCCTGCTCACCCCAGGGGCTGCAGGCTCAGCCATTACCTGGTTTCCTTTTCTGAGAGGGCCACCTTCTCTGTGAGATAGTCAAACAGCTCTCCCTTCCGCATCCTAAGGGACAGGAGGGGCACAGGAGGTTGATTCACCCCACAGTGGGGACTGAGAAGATAAGCCAGTGCTCACATAAAATATCATGGTAGAAGCCAGAAAAGAGATTCCTCTGCGGACAAACCAAAGAGTCACAAAACAGAGCACTCCAAGAGTGAACTAGACACTAGGGCAGTTTGGTCTGGTGGATTGGTGTTTGAAATATCTGCACTGGACCGTGATGGGGTAATTTTAGCAAGGATAAGTGGCTTCTTGGGATAATATTTACAGGTGGTTCTTTTTATCTGAGAATAACTATACCTTAAAAAGTCCTCTTAAAGTAATTCTATTTAGAACATAAAGCAGAATTTCGGGCTGGCCCTGTGGCTCACTTGGGAGAGTGCAGTGCTGGTAGCACCGAGGCCGCGGGTTTGGATCCTATATAGGGATGGCCGGTGTACTCACTGGCTGAGCATGGTGCAGACCACACCATGCCAAGGGTTGCGATCCCCTTACCGGTCAAAAAATAAAAAAATTAAAAAAACCAGAATTTCAGTTAATAGTGGCAAAAAGGTTGAATAGGACTTTATTTTGAAATTTTATTTTATATTGTCTTTAAAAGTTGAGGTTATGTCCCATACCGGCCAGCTACCAAAAAAAAAAGAGAGCTTATAATTGCAACTCTGCATCAATCCTCAAAATAAAGAATATATCAGGTATTGTTTTGGGGAGTGTCATTGTCCTGCAAAATTGCATGATAGTGTAACAGACATTCCCTACTCTCCCTATGACTTTTGCAGAGGGTCATTTCTGTAAATACACTGAAGGCTTCATGAATTTTTTTCCAAGGGCACATCTTAACTCTTTGGTATTCGTTCTCTTTTTAAGTACCTCTGTAATCAGTTTGCATTATATTGTATAACATCTGACACTTGAATAGACTGATCAGGAAAAGAACTAATGGGCAGAGAGAGACATCAGGGTATGTGTTAAACAAGGAGAGACTGGTGAGTGAGGATCTGTTTTATAAGTGGTCAGTTCATCGTTGAACACTCTCCTCTTAAAACAGCTTTTTCCCCTGCTCACTTTATAACCATGGGGTACTGGATAGTGACCCCTTGGGTCATGAGAACTCTTTGTATTTGACTGATCACTATCACTCTTGAAGAACTTGCTTCACTCATAGAACCTAGGGAAAGGGCCAGAGCCATAGGCTGCAGGCAGGCCAAGGTGGTAGAGAGAGCCCTTGCTGTAGCAGAGGAAGGTGTGAGCAGGGTAGTCTTCAGCCCACTGAGCTGTAAGATTGGGGCCATACATGGAGGTGGGGAGGCGGCTTTTCAGATCAGGACAAGGAGATACTCACAGGTCAAATACCAGGAACATGAAGCTAGAAGACTCGTAGGAATCGATGAGAGTGACTGGGGAAAGAGATAGAAAGGCAGAGAGACAGAAATGGGAAGAAGCAGGTACATATTAAATGGGCTTTTCCACCTGAGGCAGCAGTGGGCTGTTACTGGGAAGGAAGGAGAACCAAAGGAGGCAGTAGGGACCCAAAGGCTGGCCACTCTTTGAAGTGGAACAAAACCAGGAAGGGAGGAGAGGCATGGAGGCACTGTTGGGGGAAGGGGGCTGTGGGCAGTTGGTAGTGGGGTTGTTGGCTAACAGGAGCAGGGAATGCAGCCTCACTGATGTGGGGGTGGCCGGCGACCTGGCGAAGGATGTGTGTCTCTCGCCGTGTGGCTTCCCGCACCTCCTCCAGCTGCTCAGGACTCAGCCGCTCAGCTGTCACCTCCATAATCTTCACTGCAAACTCATGGCCAGTAGCTCGATGAACACAACGGCGGACCACAGAGCTCACTCCTCTGCCAGAGCCAGACAACAGCACAAGTCAGGGCCTCCTACAGTCTCCTTTCTACATACAACAGAGCCTCAGTGTCCTCATGCCCACTGCGCCAGACTCTGAAGACCCACCTGGACAACAGGGCAGTTACCCCAGGGGCTCACCCTGGTCTACAGTAGCTTCACAGTAGCCTCAGGAACATGGGTACCCGGCAAGGTGCAACACGAAGCTAGCTCATAGGGAAGGTAGGCAGGGGATCTGGTTTCAAATCCACGTTCTGCCACTCCCTCCACAGGTAAGCCAAGGCAAGTCCTTTCCACACTGAGCCCCAGAACCTGCCTCTTGCAGGAAGGGGGAAGAAATCATCTACATCTCCTTCCATATTTCACTCACAGTTCCCTGATTACCCCGTCCAAATCCCACAGTTCCCCTGTAATACCTCAGGTGTAGGAGGCTCCAAATAAATATGGAGCCATTGACTAGAAGACCAATGTTAAGAATTAGACCTTAGTTTAGGCCCCCAATTTGCTACCAATTAATCTCCAAGCAGCTCACATAAGGTCTCTGGGTTTTAGCTTCTGCAGTTCTCAATGTAGCCAACAATATCTTGAAGGGATATTGAAAGGCATTAATGAGATAAAGACAGGAAAGTCCATTTGGCTTTCCTAAGAGAAAGTCCTAGACAGGGATTTCCTTGCTAGGGCTCTGTCACCAACTCCATATGACCCTACAAATAACTCAGACTAAGGTGCAAATCCCCCCAGGATCTGGCTTCAAACTACATTTGTTTTTCTCATTCCCCAGTTGTTCTTCACGTGAGCCTTACTGCTGTGCTCTCGGGGGCCTCCCTGGCCTCACATAACTGCCTCTGTTTGGAGTTCTGTCACCCACCTCTCTGGTTAAATCAAGAGATGCAAACTACTGACCCTCAGGCCAAACACAGCCCACAGATGTGTTATGTTTTGGAAGAGCAATGCTTTTCACAAATCTGAATTCACATATCTCAGATGGGACAAGAACCCTCCAGCTACCACAGTACTCAGCACTTCCTACTGTCTTACTCTTGGCACTTTATGGTTTTAATTTCCTGCCCAACCACTAAGGGCATCTGAACTTGAGGCCCATTGTCTAATTATTATTCATCTTTAATAAACCTCTTTGAGAATCTGATGAAAGCTGCACACCTCTACCATGTACATACATTTTTACAATTTCAGGGGGTTCAAAGATCCCCTGAACCTGGCCATCCAGCTAAGAATCCCTACTTTAAGGCCCAAACTAAATGCTACCTCTGCTAATTCTTTGTTTATTCTTCAGAGGAAGGGACCATTCTCTTCTCTGGCATCCCACGGCATTTTACCCCTAAGAGTATTTACTTTTTTTTTTTTTTGATGATCAGTGTGACAGTACAGAACATTCACTCTTAAGTAGTATATCATGACTATGTATCATGACTATCTGTGTGGGAAACCCTAGTCTTCTGACTCAAAGTCCAAATTCCTTTTTTAAAAAAAAAAAAAAAAGATGATCAGTAAGGGGATTTTAAACCCTTGACTTGGTGTTATCAGCACCACACTCTCCCAAGTGAGCTAACCGGCCATCCCTATATAGGGATCCAAACCCACGGCCTTGGTGTTATCAGCACCACACTCTCCCAAGTGAGCCACAGCTGGCCCCAAATTCCTTTCTACTGCTATTCCCCATTGCCTTGTTCTCTGCCTACTCCTTAAATGTTAGACTTCCCCAGGGTCCCATCCTTGACCCTGTTCTCAGGCTATATACACTCTCCCTCAGTAATCCTATGAACCTCCATGCCCCAGATGTCTGCCTCAAGCATCAGGCCAACATGTCTTACTGGACACCTCTTCCTGAGGGTCCTAGAGACGTTTCACATGCATCATGACCACTGAACACCTCATCTCCCCTGAAACTGGCTCCTTTCTCCATACTCCTGACCTCAATTAATGGTGTTGCCATCCATTTAGACTCCCAAGCTAGAATCCTGGGTGCCATTCTTGGCTTCTCCTTCTCCTTCACAATCTAAATCTAACCACTCCAATCCACTCTGCAGAGCTCTCTAATCTATCTCCTAATGCTCCACCCCCCACTGCCACTGCCTTGGCTCAGGCCCTGTCTTTCTAACCTGGACAACTAACAGACTCCTCACTGATCTTCCTGCTGCCAGTCTCAGCCCCTGCAACCCATCCAACCCATTGCTTCTAGAATTAGCTTCCTAAAATATAGTTCCAATCATGTCATTTGCTGCTTAAAGAGTTCCCAGCTTAAATGCTCTACTGAGTTATAAGTGTTCCCTGATTCCTCAGCAGGACCCTTAGAGTAACTGTCCTCTTTTTAAATGATATCTAATACTTTCAATCTTACAGTTAATTGTGGGGTGCACTCAAAATTCTTATCTTCTTTCCATGCTGCCTCTTATTACTACCTACAAAATAAAAGTCAAATCCAAGTTGCTTCACCAGTCATTCATGGCCTTCACCAAACGGCTCAGTCTGTTTTCAGCCTCATCTCTGGCTACAGCCACACTATTCAATTTTTGCTTCAGTGACTTATAACTTATCACCGATTTCTAGAATGTGCCAAGCTCTTTTATTTATTTTATTTTATTTATTTATTAATTTTTTTAAAGATGACCGGTAAGGGGATCTTAACCCTTGGCTTGGTGTTGTCAGCACCACACTCTCCCAAGTGAGCTAACTGGCCATCCCTCTATGGGATCCGAACCCGTGGCCTTGGTGTTATCAGCACCGCACTCTCCCGAGTGAGCCACGAGCCGGCCCGTGCCAAGCTCTTTTAAACTTCAAGCCAGGCTGGCCAGTTAGCTCAGTTAGTTACAGCGTGGTGCTGGTAACACCAAGGTCAAGGGTTTGAATCTCCATACAGGCCAGCAGCCAAAAAAAAAAAAAAAAAAAAAGTTTCAAGCTTATCCATGAAGAAACTGGTACTCTGGGTAAAGCAATTTAGTGAGAGTGTGCAAGTAATTTACTGTGCGGGACAAATAAAAAGAAAAGATAGAAGAGAAAGACAAGGGATGATGCTACCACAGTAATCTTGAAATGAGACAGTAAAGACCCTACCCTCTCTGATCCGCCTCTACCAAAACTGATCTTTCTGCTCCCCTTGGCAGTGGAGTCACTCTTAGGTTCTCCCCTATGGGCTCTTCTCCATCTCAGTGCATCCTCCTTTACCTGGTACAGAAACCCTGCAGTGCTTCAGGAATTAGATCTGGGTTCTCTTTCCTCCCCAATACTCTTTCCCCTGGTGACCTCCATCCAGTCCCTGGAGCTTTAAATACCTTCTATGTGCAAATGATTCCCACTATACTGTCTCAAGCCTTGATATCTCTCCAGAATTCCTGATGCTGACTGCCTTATTGACATCTCCATGTCATATCTAAAAGGAGTCTGGCCAAATCTGACAGTCACACTCCTGTCTGCTTTCATGGCCTCAGCAGCATTTGACACAGCAGACCATGCCAACCTTCCAGAAGCACATTCTTCTTGTGTTTTTCTTTCTAATTAGTAGATGCCATCTCTTCAGTCTCCCGTGCTGGCTCCTCTTTCTCTAACTGACCCCTTAATGGTGACAAGCCCCAGAGCCTGAGCCTAGGCCCCTTTCACTTTCTCTATCTATACTCTCTCCCCATAACTACTACCTAATGCTGATGCTTCCCAAATTCAGAGCTCTAGCCCAGCCTTCTCCCTTGAGTTCCAGACCCATATACCCACTTGACAGTGCCACTTGGATATCTCGAACTAAACATTTTTTTTTTTTTTTTTTTTTAAAGATGACTGGTAAGGGAATCTTAACCCTTGACTTAGTGTTGTCAGCACCATGCTCTCCCAAGTGAGCTAACCAGCCATCCCTATATAGGGATCCAAACCCATGGCCTTGGTGTTATCAACACCACACTCTCTCGGTGAGCCACGGGCCGGCCCTCAAACTAAACATTTCTAAAATAGAACTCTTGATTTACTCACCCCACCTCCCAATCTGATCCTTCCTCAGCCTTCTTCATTCAGTAAATGGTACTCAAGCACTCAAATCCAAATCCTGGAAGTTATCCTTGTTTTCCCCATTTCCCCCATGGTCCATATCCGATCCTTCAGGAAGTTGTATCAAATCTCCCTCTAAACCATCACCCAAATCTATTCACTTCTCTCCATCTCCACCACCACCACTTTAATCTAAACCATCACCATCTTTAGCCTGAATGAATCAATAGCTCCTAATTGATCTCTGCTTTCATTCTGGCCCCTCTCCTTTCCATTCTCTACACAGGAGCCAGAATGATCTTTTTAAAATGTAATAATGACACATATGTATCGAGTGCTTACCATGTGCTGAGAAGTGTTCTAAAGATATCATATGAACTCATGCCATCCTCACAGCAACCTACAAGGTAGGCTCTATTTTTATTCCCAATTTACAAGGGAGAAACTAAGCACAAAAAGGTTAAGTTCCTTGCTCTCAAATCACAGAAATATACAACACATCATGTTATTACCTTGTTAGAAACCATTTGGTTTCACTAGAATAAAATTTAAATTCCTTATCATGGCCTAAGGCTCTTATATAATCTAACCTTTATTCACCTCTCCAACTTAATTTCTTCTACCTTTTCTACCCTTACTACATTCTAGCCCACATGGATCTCAGCTCAAAACTCACTTCCTCAGGAAAGCTCTCCCAGACCTCCTTATCGATAGTGGCCTTCATTAATTACGCTCATTCTATTGCCCTATTTATTTTCTCCCTAGCACTCAGTTTGATCTTTATCTTGTTTCTGTGTTTACTGTCTGCCTCCACCAACAGAATATAAACTACAGGACAGAAACCTTATGGATCTGTATCCCCAGTGCTTAACACAGCACACCCAGCACATTGTATGAGTTTAGGAAACCTTTGAGAAATGTATGTATCTGCCACTGCCTCTGCAGGTGAGGCCTTCCTTCTATCCTCTGCGTGCTGAATTCCTACTCATTCCCAGCCCAAAGATCACTCCTTCTGGGAAGCTGTGGTTTTCTGGGACCTCACAGCACTTTATACAAACCTCTACCTATTTAGCTTGATAAATGTTCATGTGCCTCTTTAGAATGTTCATGTGCCTCTTTCGGTCACTTCACCTGGAGTGCCTCCAGGGCAAAGACATCTCTTCTACCCTCCCCGTGTTTAGTTTTGTTTCTGGCACACAGTAGGTGCTTCAACCATGTTTGCTGAATGCATAAATGAATGAGCTCGTGAAAAAACGGGGATTGATCCAGAATAAGAGTCTAGTCACCAAATAGTCTCCACTAACCCTTCCCATTGAGAACTATCCAGCCCTCAGATGTAACCGCGCATACCGGCTAGGACCCGACCTCTCTGGAGCCCCGTTTCCCTGGCCGCGGCCTCACCTGCCAATGACATCCTTAGGGTCGTACTTCTGATAAAACTCCTTGGCTGCTGCCCAGTCGGGCAGCTCATCCTCCGGCCCCACGTCCAGCGTCATTCTGAAGGAGGTGGGGGCCTGTGCGGAGGAGACGGAGGGAAGTGAGGGCAGAGAGGCCCACAGGCTCTGAGACGACACACATCGCGGCTCCCGAAGGCGAAGCCCTTGCGGCTGGGGCGCCAGGGTCTTGGGGGGTGGGGACGGGGTTGGGGAAGGATCGGGACTGGGGAGCCCCCTCAGAAGGGCCTGGGGGCGGGAGGGGCGGCAGGGAGGAGGACGGGGAAGGGGAAGGGAAATGCCTAGGAAGAACGGGGAAGGGGCTCAAGGGCTGGCGGCTGTTGCCGCGCAGGCGCACTTGAGCAGGTACGGGGAGGGGGCGCGGGGTCTCGCGCAGGCTCACCCGTGGGGGCGGGCAGTGAGGGCAGGGTCGACGCGAGGCCGTTCTGTCGCCGGCTTCGCCTCTAGTTCCTTACCTTAACCCGGCGGCACCGGCGACGACCTGAGGCTCCGCCCCACGCCGCCCACCAATGGCAACGCCGCCCGAAGACTGCGGCTCAGAATCCCTTCCGATTGGAAACTGGTAGTCCAATAGGAAGCCGAGAGCCCCGGGGCTGCGGCGAGCAGTGGAGCACGGAATGACCTCAGAGCGCGGCGCTCGGGCGGGGCTTCAGATACGGCCAATCGGCGTACGGCATCTGCTGGGGGGGCAGCAGAAGGCGGGGCTTGCTGTCAACGGGCGTTGGAGGTCTGCGATGGGACTCGGAAGTTAGGTTTACCGGGAAGCGTGACAGCTGGGATGTCGGGCAGCTGGGATGCAGGACCTCGCTGCGCCTCCAGTTCCCGGACTTTGGCAGGGGCCCCCTCAGTCTCCTCCCAGCATCCCTATCTGAATTTAGCTGTTTTTAATATTAGCAGCCTGGTCCAAAGCTCCTGCCTTGAAGGGCAGACTCCAGCCCTTAAAACGCCTGGACGCACGAAGCTTGGACCCTAGCTCTGCCACTGGGTGCGAACTCAGCCAGCTAGAAGAGGACTCGTTCTGTGGCCGTTCAGAATACCTCCAAAGTCCTAATGCTTACCATCTGGGAGTATTCACTTTCCCAATCTTTCACCCCCTCTCAAAAGCCTTGGGGGTGTATCAAGCTCTGTTCTAAGCCCAGCGGGTTGTTAGATTCTGCCAGAAGCGATATAAGAAGCCTTTTCAGTGCATAGCTCAGCACTGGCATTCACCTACTCATTCAACAAATATTTGTTGAACGTCTTAAGACTTATGCGCTGGACTAACAGCAGTGACAACATATCCATGTGGATGGAGATTATGTTCCAGCGAAAGAGAACACAATGAAATCATTTAATCTAACGATAGCTACCTTAAAAATGTCAGTCTGGGATCACAACCATATGTGGGGAGAAAAGTATATCCGCGTAACTTTTTACGGAGTATGTAGACTTTATACCATAAATTTAAAGACAAAAGAATTGCAAAGAAATCTTGGACTGTATTTAGTAGGTTTGGTTTTTGGTAGTATATCATTATTCTGAAACTGAGTAAGTTGTAATAAACACATGATGTAGTTGGGAGCCTACTTCATAATGTGGGAAAAAGGAATCTAGAATGCGGAAAGGAGAGAAAGGACTGTATGATGACTGAAATTGGAAGAATGGTTTAAAATAGATGAAATTACGTATTTTCTAGCTCTGACCTCTGGAAGGGCCCAGAAGCAGTAACAGCCCAGTAGAATGAGCACACCTCGTGTCTAGATACTGATTTCTAAAGAACAGTCCCAAATAAAGGGAACCAGGGCCCCCTGGGAGAAATTGTCAATTCCCAGGTGGTAGCAGGGAAAATACAAGATGAGTCTGGAACCATTTGTGCCAGAAAGTTAAGTAAAAAATGATGGGGACTTATCTAAAGGACACAACAACCAGGTTGAAGGGGTTTCCAAGGGTCAAAATCAGGGACAAAATAATTATGAGGGGAGGGTCATGAGGCAGGCCTTCTGATGTGCTACGAATGTTCTATTCACCCAGGTGGTGACTACCCAGGTATATTCATATAAAAACATTCACCAAGCTGCACACAGACGATCTGTGCATTTTACTGTATGTAAATTATACCTCAACTAAGCATTTTAAGGATAATGACAGTAATGGTATAACAAACTGAACTGAAAAATAATCTGAGGTCATACTGATATTAAAAATTATAAGTAGGGCCGACCCCGTGGCTCACTCGGGAGAGTGCGGTGCTGGGAGCGCAGCAGCGCTCCGCACCGCGGGTTCGGATCCTACATAGGGATGGCTGGTGCGCTCACTGGCTGAGTGCGGCGCAGACGACGCCAAGCCAAGGGTTACGATCCCCTTACCAGTCGCAAAAAAAAAAAAAAAATATATATATATATATATATATATGTGTGTGTGTGTAAATTAATGCAGAAAAAGACTTTCTTTACAGTAGAAAGCCAACTAACAAATGCATAAAGAATGATAAAGGTCCATTTAAGACATCATGTAGATGTGAAAACATCAACATTTTACAAGCCTCAGTAATAAATGTTTTCAGCAAAATTAACAGGCATTAAAATCACTGCTGAAAATTTGCTGGGGAACAAGATATTTATATAGATTACTTTTTAATTACGAAGGGGGAAAAAAAAGAATCTTTACCTTGCAGTAATATGACAGACACTACCTTAACCAAGCTGTCAATGCTACCACCACCAATAAGAGGACAAACCAATATATGCCTTCTGATGTGGACTGAGAACAGACAATTTATATGGTCTTTTTGCAAAAAAAAATCATAACTTGAATCTACTTATAAGAATCTAAATTGAGGGACATTCTACAAACAACTGGCCTTGCTTCAAAAATGTCACTAAAGGAAAGACAAAAAAAGAAAGGATGAGGAGCTATTTAAAATTGAAGGAGACTAAAGAACCATGACAACTAAATACAGTGAGTGTTCCCACTTGAATCCTAACACAGAAAAGAAATTGCTATAAGGGATGCTACTGGGACAACCGGCAAATTTGAATTTGGACTATATATTAGAATATTATATAGATGTCAGTTCCTCTGAATTATATAATTGTACTGTAGTTATGTGAGTGAATGTACCTGCTCTTAGGAGATAAATCATGAAATTACAGATAAAGGGCCTGTAAATTACCCTTGAATGGTTCAGCGATATAACAAATGTGGTGAAATGTTAAAAATTATTAATCCAGTTAAAGAGTATTCATGAGTTTTTTATATTAGTCTTTTATTGTTTTTAAATGTTTTAAAAATAAAGAGTTAAACAATAGCAAGAACTTATATAATCAGTTTGGGTGAATGGGATATTCTCTCATAGGAAACTAAAATTGCTGATTAATCAAACATTAGCTCAAAAAGTGTTTCTGTAAAAATGTTCCTAAAATGTATTTTTTTTCTTTCTGATTTAGTAATTAGTAGAGTGAATCCAATACAATCTTATCTAGAGAGCATCTCTTCTTAAACTATGTACACTAGAATCACTCAAGAAACTTTGAGAAATCCTAATGCCCAGGCAGCCTCTCACGCCAATTAAATCAGAATCTCTGGGGCATTCTAGACTTAAACCCAGGCATAAAAACTTTTGTGTGTGTGTGTGTCTGACCTTGAGCATAAATACTTTTTAAGGCTCCCCAGGTAGCTCCATTGTGAAGTCAAGGTTGAGAACCACTGCCCTGTGTATGGTTTCTACCCATTGTAATTCTTACTTCTGGGACCACCAAAGAATTCTCTTCACTTTTCCTTCCTGGAGCACTTTGGAACATTGAAGACAGCCATTAGGTGCTTCTTCCCTTCACCTCTTCAGTATGCAACATCTCTAATTCCTTTAAGAGTTCTGCTGGTCTCTGAATTATGGTCAGGTAACCCCAAAATTCCATTCCCAGGACACATGTACTCCAAGAGGCACGTATAAGAATGTCCACAGCAGCATGATTCAAAATATCCCCAAGCTGGAAACATCCCAAAAGTCCAACAAAAATGTATAAATTGTGACATGTTCACATAAAAGAATATTGTATAGCAAAGAAAACTATAGCTATACTGAATACTGATGGGTCTCACTATGTTAGAAACCAGACATAAAAGGAATACATATGATTCCACTTATGTAAAATTCAAATGCAGGAAAAATTAAACTACATTCTTAGAAGTCAGAATGGTAGTTACCCGTGGGAAGAAAGGAAGGAGCAGTGATCAGGAGGATTATAAAGGAGGCTTTGAAGTGTTTGCAATGTTCAGTTTCTTGACTGAATGGTGGTTAGTCAGATGTTTGCTTTGTGTTAACTTATTGAACTGTGTTATTTGTTTTGGGTAATTTCCTGTATGTGTGATATACTTCACAATTTAAAAAATATTTAAAACATTATCATGAGGCCTGAGACAAAGGATGTGAAAGTTCATTATAATCATACAAAAATCATACAGGGTAGTTGTTGCTATTATCCAACCCTTTCCTTCCTCTCTGAGCTCTGGAACCAAACTACCTAGGTTCAATCACAGCTCTGCCATTTACTCACTGAGTGACCTTGGGCAAATCTGTGCCTGTTTCCTCAACTATAAAATGAGAACAAGAGTACCTACTACTGAATCATTGCTGAGGGATGACAGAAGCTAAGAAATATAATGTGCTTAGAACACAACCTGGAATAAAGTACTCAAAAAATAGCAGCTGCTACCAGTAGTACTCTTCCTCTCTGGCCTCAGGATCTCTTGTTGATATGTAAGGGAGAAGCTACATATAAGAAACTTTCAGAAGAAAAAATGATTTCCTTCTCTTGGAGCTCCTAGACGAGGTGACATGCAGGCTTCTGCCGTCAGTCAGATGTCCAGTCTGGATCTCACCAAGGGCCCAGAGGAAAGCAGGGAAAAACAATTAGACAGGAACATTTCACCACTAAAAAAGGTTTTTATTACAAAACAAATTTTGATAAAATCAGGCCTGGTCTTCAACCCCTCCTCTGGGTGGAGGCCCCTAGGATGGGGAGGGGTGGGGGAAATAGAGGGTGGTGGGCACTGAAGGAATAGAGCAGACTGACCTCCCCTTATCAGTCTCAGCTGCTGCCCTCCT
Source organism: Cynocephalus volans (assembly GCF_027409185.1). Taxonomy (NCBI): domain Eukaryota; kingdom Metazoa; phylum Chordata; class Mammalia; order Dermoptera; family Cynocephalidae; genus Cynocephalus; species Cynocephalus volans. The sequence goes on from NC_084465.1 coordinate 113,282,863, forward strand.
TTTATGAGGGCTAGAAGAGCTCTTCCAAAACCCCTTGAGAAAGGCATCATCCTTCCAGCCAGGAAGGACCATTGCTGTCACCAGATCTTAGCAATGCCGCATTGCAGGATCCAGGAGGTCTCGGCTGACTCAGCAGAGGCCACCCAGGGTCACTCAGCCTGAGCGATGGCGTAGGAAAGCAGCCACAGCAGCAGGGGGCCCAGAACAAGGACAGCAAGCCAGACAACAAAGCTGGCCAGGATGAACCTCCGGGCCCGGGCCCCCCAGTGCACTGCCTCCTTGGATTGGCCTGCCTTATGCCGCTCTTCCGCCTGTGGGGGCAGGTTCTTGGTTAGGTTCTCCCTCTGCTTCTGCCCCAAAGTGCCCATTACCCCACTCCACTCCCCCATCCCTGTCATAGCTCAAAACCTCACACCCAAGCCCTCTACCTCCCTTTCCATTTTCTCTTATGCCTCATCTACAAAATGAGATATCCACCTCTGCCCTGTCTACTTTTCAGGAAAGCCACAGTTAGCTCATAAGATCACATATGGGAAAGTGCTTTTCAATCGTTTTTTTCCCCATTTTTTTTCTACCCATCCCAGACTCATTCAGAATTTGGAATTCTTGGCAAGAAACAAACGGTGAGCTTGTTGTACTTCATTCATGACCCGTCAAACAACACCCCATAGGCTCACCTTTGTCATCGTTAAGGAAACTTTTTGTGATTTTGCCCTAATGAAACCCAGAAGCTCTTATGATGATAGGAACAGTTTCTGACTGTTAAAATCATCTAGGGTTGAGAAAATTCCAGCACAATAGTTAAGTTAGCCTGTGTAGCCTTTCAAAAGGTACGCATGCAGTTCCTGTTAGGTTTCTTGAAATAGTGAAGCCTTCTCAAAGACTCTACAGCTTCTTCCAGATTCCTGGAGATTGTTCTCATAACTGATCAGCTGCCTCCAGTCTTGTCCCTTACAATCCACCCTCCATGTAGGTCTTGAGAGTGGATCTTTCTGAAATACAAATCTGACCATACCACTCTCCCTTGCAAAAATCCTGCAATGGCTCCCCAGTACTTTCGAGATAAAGTCAAAACTCCTAAGCACAGAATTGAAGGCCCTCAGGAATTGGGCCCTCTGGCTTCATCTCTCACTATCCTTCACTGGTCCAGCCATGCTGAACTAATAATCCAGGCTTCTGTACACATTGCTCCCTTTACCTGGAAGGCCCATTCACCCTTATCCACTCATCCTGTAAGGTTACTTTCCTGTAACCTCCCCTAAGATGCTTTTCCAGTAACTTACTCTTCCATACACACATACACAATCACACACATATATCCCGAGTACGCTGTGTTCTCTATTATGGCACCGATGAACTGCATTATATTAAAAATTATCCACTTTCACTGCCCTTTCTTTCATTAGACCATGTATCTTTTGACAGCACAGCAAGAACCATGTCTTATTCTTATTTCTGGCACTAGGTCCAGAGCCAAGCCTTGATAAGTATTTAGAAACTGTTTCATCAATGTGGAAAAGCTATTCAAAACCACTGCCTAACACCCACTCCCCTGCTCCCATAGGAATTGTGTTCCTCACCTTGATGGCAAACACAAGAGCCATGACTCCCAGGCAAGAGCAGCCACAGACAATGCTAGTAGCTGCCATGTAGCGGAGGCGGAGCCAGCAGCAGCGGATGGGGGATGGAGAATGGGCAGCTTCCGTGTTGCTCACCAAGCTCTCCACTGCCTTCTCCTCGTCCTCCATCACCTGTGGGCGATACAGTCAACGTACTTGTAAGCCCAACAACTGAGCCCTTGGCCTGGCTTGTTCAGACTCCACCCCTCTCAGAGCATTCTGTCCTCCTGGCCTAGCCTAACTCTCAGGAATGCTGCCTTACTGGGGAATTCCTCCAGTGACTCAGACCAGAAGAGGAAATGTGTGGTTGGAATCCTCTTTCCCCAGCTTAAGATTCTGAGTCTTTGAAGGCAAGCCAGTGTGAACAAAGCATTACCTGTATTATTTACTGTTTTGACAAGTGGAGAGAAGCAAAATGACAAGTACACACTGAGAAGCAGGAAGGATTCAGAATCTCAAAATCTGCTATGAATCCAAGACTAAGTCAGTGATTTTAAACTACACTTCAAACAGCCCTAAAGTTCCCTGAAGATCCCCAGAAGTTGCCTCTAAGCAATAAGGAGTCGTCAGAGAGCAGGACCCTAGGTCCGGTACCCCACTTCAAACAGAGCAGCCATTTCACATGAAAACAGTTCTGAGAATGGAGGAAAGAAAAAACACCCATCTAAGCCGTCTTTTGTAGTTGAAGAAACATCAGAAAGATGTTACCTTCCACGGTGCACCCTTCTTTGCTGTTGCCTCCTTGCCACCAACTCTCTCCATTTTAACCCAGGCCGCACAGGACAATCAGATTAGCATACTGAGTCCAAATGACCTCATTACCCACACAGAAACCAGCATAATGATGCTCTACTTAATCATTTCTCATCTCCCAATTTCTAGATCCTCTAAGCTCTGACATCAAACTCTTTCCACCCTCATCTCCAACCATTCCTATAGCCTAGACAAAATAGAACCATCTGTGATTCCCTGAAAACAAGTAACAAGGGATAGAGAAGATGAAAGAGGCAAGACAATCAGAGAGCAAAGAATGATATGTGCCATGAGGTTGCAGGTGCGTAGGCATGAGGAAAGAACTCAGATGAGGTAAACACAGACATAAAATCGGCAGGAAGAGAACACAAGAATGCGCAGGGAGTTGAAGTCAGAAGGTGTAAAAAGAACAGGGACTCTTACCTGTCTATAGGACTTGAGAGACTGAGAGTTTCGGCTCCTGCCTCAGGTCTGATTTGCCTTGGGTGGAGATGGGGCTGACTCAGGGCTCCAAGCCAAGCTCAAGGGTGGGGTTGGGTGGCCAGCCACCACCTGGAGTCCCAGGAGCTGGGAAGGGGGTGTGGCTGGCTCAAACCAGTTTGGCTAGATGGAAAACAGGAGGGCCAAGGGAGGAGCAACTAGAGAGAGGTAGGATGCCTGCCTTCTAGGAAAAGGAGTGAAAGGTAGCACCTGAGCAAGAGGGATGAAAGAAGGGAAGAGTCTGAGGCATTAGAGAGCTCTAGAGGGAAAGTCCAGGAACCACGGGGATAGATGGGGGGAGTCTGTCTGAGTGACTTAGGAAAAAGCACCCTAGCAGATCAGATTTGCCAATCTTCCCTCTCCATGGGTGATTTTTGCCTCAAAGGTATAGAACCCTGAGTTAGAGATCAGGTACTAGGATCTTTCCAAGAGCAAAAGAGAAGAGAAAAACAATGCCCCAGTTCCCACCCAACCCTCCACCAGACCAGAAAATCAGAAGCCTCCTTACGCGGATGCTCGTACAGAAACTAAGTTTATTATTTTTTCTTCTTAAAAAAAAAAAGAAAAAGAAAAAGAAAAAAAAAAAAAACTCGTTGTAGAGAAGCCCCTCCCCCTTCCCCTAAGGGTGGGGGGCTATGAAAGACAGCTGGGGAGTCAAGTACAAGGGGGTGGGGACAGAGACGATCTTGCCACCCTTAACACTGCCCAGCCATGTGGGGTGAAAGGGAAGGACTGTGATGAGCCCCGTTTCCATGACAACCAGCAGCCTACCCCCTACTTTGGTGGAAAGAAGGGAGAAGGCCCCTGTCTCCCTGGAGGCTTTCCCCTCTCAAAAGACTTCAAGTAGTGGTTAAGAGTCAGGCCTGGTCATGGAAGGAGCGCAGCCGTGATGGAAAGCCTAGGTGGAGGTGCAGTCCACTCACGTCTTGGCCTTGCGGCCTCTGTGACTAACGGTAGGACCAGCCAGGTGGGGAGGGGCACTGCTGCGCAGGATGCGCTGGTCCCCTTGGTTGATGGTCCCAATAAGCCTGCGGGGTCCAGGCCGGCGGCGTGGGGTCCCATCCCCTTCCTCCTCCTCACCAGAAGCTTCAGCCTCAGACTCCTCTACTGAACCCTCAGGGCCCAGGGGACTTGGGGGCTGTGGGCGGCCCCGCTTTGCCAGCCCAGGACCCCCACCAATTGGGGCCCCTGCCCGCTTGCGAGGCACCTTCTCAGTCTCTAGTGGGGCAACTAGAGACCCTGGACGCAGCCGGGTCGAACGCAGTTTGGGGGCTGAGACCACAGGAGGTGTCAATTCTAACCCGCCTGGCCCACTATCTGCTAAATCCAGGTCATCCTGAATTACGGCCACCACCATGGACCCTTCACTCTTTCGTCCCCGTGTTCCCTCTGCTTCAAGCCGCAGCCGGGCCAGACGGGTGAGGGGGCGGCTTCCATCCTCATCAGAGGAACTACCCTCACTTTCCCCCTGGCCCTGGGGTTGCCGCCGCCTCCCCAATCCACAGCTCTCAAGGACAGAAGAGCTGTCACGGTCCAAGACAGGGAGCTGGCTGGGCCGAGGCGATGGTGGATTCTTAGGAGGTCGGCCCCTCTTCCGCTTAGGTGGGGACGTTGAAATGGTGACAGTGGTAACAGTGTTGGCAACAGTAGCAGTGGGACAGGCTAGCAGTGGTGGGAGTGGTGGCAAAGGGGGTGGTGGTGGGAGTGGCTGTGTCCGACTCTCTAAGTTGCCATCCCCTGGAGAGGAAATGGTCCCAGGGATGGGCAAATCTCGTGCCTTAGGGGGCCGCCCACGCCTTCTTTTCTCCACAGGTGACAGGATGATGGGCTCGGGTCTGTGAACTAGCTGGGGCCCAAGAATAAGCTGGGGTCCCAGGACAGGCTCTGCAACAATTAGAGTCTCAGCCCCAGAGACTGGGTCAGCCACATTGGTTTTTCCCTTAGAGGCAGATGAAGGTGCCTCATCCACCCCTCTCCCAGCATCTGCTGGAGACTTGTTCTTCTTGGGGGGCCTCCCCCTCCGTCGTTTCACAGCAGGTGGGGTGATGGCAAGCAGTGCCCCTTCTCCATTCTCTGGGCTGCCCCTACCAGTCACCCCCAGCTCAATGCGGCGACGAGCTATGAAGGACTGCTGGGTTGGGCTGGGCAGTGAGGGTGGGGGAGCAGCATCACAGGCCCCACTGGTGGGAGGCGAGGATTCTGGCCCTGACATGCTGCGGGTAGATGGGCTTCCTGGGCTGGTACTAGTCTCAGAGACTCCAGGCACTAGTGTGCTGGCAGTTCCTCGCTGTTGCCGCCGTCGCCTCACCAGTTCCTTTTCCTCTACCACAGTTACTAGCCGTCCTGGCAGTTTGCGAAGAACTTTGGGGCCTGGAGGTTGACCTGGCCGACAAGCCCCCTGACCCCTAATTTCTACATCAGCACTGGTGCGACGCCGAGGGGGTCGGGCAGGTGAAGGACCTTCAGGTGAGGAGGTGGTGGAAGATGAGGTTGACGGGGCTGCGATCTCAGCCGTAACAACTTCCTGTGGCTTCTCTGGGCCGCAGGTTGGGGTGTGGGCCTCCACCAGCTCTTCTGAGTTCCTGTCAGCCTCCAATGGCTCCTGAAGCGGCTCATCGGATGCTGCTGAGATTGGGAGCGCCAGCCCATTGCTCTCACTCAGACACATGGATAGCTCCTCACCAGCAGGCAGCATTGTGAGGATGGTCCCCTCAGCAGGACCTGGTACTTCCTGCTCTTGACCGTTGGGGACACTGTCAGCCTCCAGGGTTGGACTAGGTGCAGAAGGGGTAAGAGTAAGGTGCTTCTCTGACATGGGCAGGATCTCAACAGCAACTGGCAACAGATCCTTAGGGGGCACAAGAGTAAGTGAGGAGGTCTCAGAACTGGCCATGCTAGCCAGCTCCAGGGACTCTGTAGATGACGATTGTGCACACAGTTCTGCCTCAGGCCCCGATCCCAAGGGGAGGCTGGTGACTGGGGGAGGGATGGGCACAGAAGGTGGACCAAGCAAGAGAGGAGAGGAAGGAGTTAAGAGAGAGGTCTGGGCTGGTGGTGGAGTATGAGCTGGTGGAGGAGTACAGGAAGGAGAGGTAGAGGCAGGAGAATAGGAGGGAGGAATCTGCAGAGAAGGAGGTGGGGGAGAAGGCAATATATGGACAGGAAGAATGGTTATTGAATTTGGGGATGAAATGGGTATTGGCACAGAGGTTGGGACAGGGATTGGGGCAGGAATTGCAGCAGAAACTGAAGCTGGAGTGGGTCGAGGCCTAGGTGCTGGCCTGGGAACTCGCTCCCTGGCAGGGCTGCAGCGGGGGGTCGTGGTGATGCTCCGGGTATGATGGGTGGATGTGACAGAAGTGTGGTTTGCCCCTTGAGTCTCATTCCGGGCTCCACGAAGACGCTCACTAACTCGAGTCCCCAGCCTCTCAGGGGCCTTGGCCTTCTTACTGCGCCGGTGGCTGCCTCCACCACTCCCACAGGAAATCTCATCCCCAGCCCCAGACCCCTCCTCCTCCTCTTGGGGTAGGCGGAACACCTCCTCCTTGGCTTGGTCCAGGTCTTTTCGGGCAGCTTCCACTTGCTCCTACCAACAACAGAGCCCAAGGGTGGTCAGAGAGGCAAGCAAGAGAGGGAGTGAGTAGAAATTAGCAGCTTCCCACTCCCTAGAAATACTTACTTCTGCTTGCTTGAGTTCCTCTCGGCTCACCTCCTCCAGAGAGGCTTCCAGGAACTTCATGGCATACCGCTCAATGGGAGTCAGCTGTGGGGAGTAGTAGTGGTGAAGAACACAGACCTGGTGCCCAAAGCCCCATCATGTTTGTTTATTATCACCAGAGAAGATAAAAGAGGGTCATAAGCACAGGGGAAGGGGTTGTGGAGGGTAAGGTAGAGAACTGAATCCAACACTGACCTGTTCTACAAGGGCAGCAATTTCCTGCTCGGCCCGGGACATCTCCTCATCCTCAGCCCCAGGCCGACTGACCTCTTCTCCCTCACCAGCAAGAAACCCATCATTCTCATTAAATTCTGCAAGCTCAGCCACCTGTTCAGCCTTGGCCTGGGTGGCCGCACGGATATCCTCTTCATCTTCTGCCCGACACAATGCCTGCAAGGGTGTAAAGACGAGAAAAAAACTTGAGACTTAATGAACTTTACATTCTGTGATTTGATTCTGGCAAAAATTTGAGACCAAATTTATACCTAAGCAGGTTTGTAATGGAACTCAATAAACTTCTGGGCCCCTAGGGCTAACGAAACAATTCAGTGGTCCACACAGGATGAAATGGATTTCACCAGGACTCCCACTAGGGACAAAAAGACTGTTTTTTAGAAACCCCTAGCTCTATTTCCTTTCCTTTAGAGTCAGCCTTAGATCTCTAAAAAAAGGCAGTCACAGAAGGATCTGAACATCAAAAAACCTGTAATTCTTTTTCGTACTGAGATGCCTCAGAACAACATACTAACCACATCTAATCTTTCCTTTAGATGAATATCCAGAGAGCTCACACCAAGCCACTGAGGGAAGCTGCCTACAGCACACTCTGAAATGAAAAGGCACTCAGTAGGGGAAAACATCTCCATGATGCGCGGCACCTATGGATCCTAAACACTTGTCTACACTTGAAAAGCTCTGAAAAAAAAAAACACAAACAGGTCTGGCCTGTTAACTCACTTGGTAATCAAGGGTTTGGATCCCTATACTGGCCAGCCGCCAAAAAAAGAAAGAAAAAAAAAAAAAAAAAAAAAACCCACAAACGAAGACCCACACCCCAAAATTATGATTTAGTAGATTTTGAGATGGGGCCCAAGAATCCTTTTGAAACCTTTCCAAGTGATTCTATTATTCATCAATGTTTGGAAAACAGTGTTCTACATCATGTACAAAGCACTGCTTACATGCATTATACCATTTAATCCTCAGAATTACTTCCTTCTCATTAGCATTTCAGAGAACTGGAAAGTGAGGCTCACAAGTGTAACAAGTCTGTAACTTGGCTTAACAAACACAATTATTAAGAAGTACTGTTGGAATTCAAACCTCAAACTGAGGACTCCAAATCCTGTTTTTTCCTACTAAATCATGTGAACCAATAAGCTACGTACTTACAACTATCAAAAGCTGACTGTAATCTGGGAAGCAGTAGAAACAGTTCTTTCTCCCTGGACAAGTACAACAGTCTAATGAAAGACAAGATATACTGTAAGTACTTAGCTCTACTTTAGGGATTGCCCACTCTTTTTTCACCTGCTCCAAAATATGGGTCTGTTTGCTGGCCACAGTCTCTTCCTCCTCTTCAGGGGCAGGGGGTACAGATGAGCCAGGTGGCTCCTCCAGAGGCATATCAAACAGCTCTCGGATGGTCTGCTATTGAACAGAATAGAGGGAAAAATGTCATAGTCAATGGAATGCTAGTCTCCAGTCTATAGCTGTGAAGCTGGTTGATAGCTCTTGGATATCATAGGCACCGCTGGTTGAAAAGATAGGTCTGTGAAGGCCAAAGAAAGTCCTTTAATAGACAGGAAAAACACCTATAAGGATAGCAGTTCTTTTCTGCATAGGCTGAAAGATCTTATTTAGTACCTGTTTAAAATAGGCTGTAGTGAAGTTGCCTCCCTCAATGGCCATGTCTCCCAACATTCTCTTCTGATTTGCCTTTTTTAGGATGTTCTCCTCCACTGTCCGTTCACTGATAAGCCTAAGGGGTAATGGAGGCTAAGTGTAAACAGCCAAATATATCAAGGAAACCCAATCAATTAAAGGGAAATTAAGGTGAGGAAACACTAGGCAATACCTATAGATGTGGACATCTCGTGTCTGCCCAATTCGATGACAGCGATCCTGGGCCTGAGCATCCATGGTGGGATTCCAGTCGCTGTCATAAAAAACAACAGTGTCTGCTCCTGTCAGGTTCACGCCCACACCCCCACTCCGAGTTGAAAGGATGAAGCAGAATATGCGTTTGTCTGCATTGAACCGTTCCATCAAGGCCTAGAGGAAAAGGAAAAAAAGATGGCATTGGATGACTTATCCCCCAAAACAGGTCCAAGGCTTAGTGAGGCCTCTTCTGGAAGCCAAGGCCTAGGAAAAGGAGACAGAAGTTGAGGTGACCCTGTATGGGCTGCAGATGTCTGTGTTACCTGTCTCTGTTCAACTCTAGTAGACCCGTCTAGACGCAAGTAGAGGTGGCCATGATAGGTGAGAAACTGCTCCAATACATCCAGCATTCGGGTCATCTGGGTGAAGATGAGCACCCGGTGTCCGTCTGCCTTGAGCTGCCGCAACAGCACTGCCAACGTTTGCAGCTTTCCTGAAGAGATATGAAGGAGTACAGGAAGCTAACCACAAGCTGGAATGAGGAGAATGCTTAGCACTGGAAGGCTATGATTGAGAGGTAATCAAGGCTTTAGGCCAATGTTTCAGTTAGCCTAGGAGACCAAATATATTTAACTCCAATAAAAATAAAGACAATAAATAGGAAAAAAGTTTAACCCCATACATTTTCTTCCTTTAAGGGTACCCCTCTTAAGTCTGCTCCTGTCTGGGATCTAACTTCTCTGAGTGTAACTAGGGATAGATAGGATAATACAGAACCATCAGGGAGGAAAAATGGAATCTTCAAAGGTTTATGAACAAGAGACCTTCCTACCACAAAAGTCATATGAGCTGAAACAAAGAACAGAATCACAGGACCGACACCAATAAATCCATGGGCATAGGTTACAGACAGGGATTTAAGATCACAGATCAGAATCATAGAGTCAGATAGGATCTTAGGTTATATAGTTCATCCTCACATTAAACACAGAAATAACTAATATGACATTTCTGAAAGGTCATTTTAACACTTTCAACAGAGACTTTCAATTCATCTATTCTGAATGGTTTCAAATGCTACTAAAATTTTTTCTTTTACTAAAATATGTATTCAGCACGTATGAATAAAAATTCTGATTTTCTTATAGTCTAGGACATTTAGGAAATCTCCAAACATGTTACTATAAAAATGTCTGTCTAGAGTTGTGGCAGAAACTGGTCACTACTGACCAATAGCCATTCTTGGGTAATAGAACATGATTAACACTGTAGACACCTGGCAGAGATCCCCTGCTCCCAGGGTAGGCAGGCCCCACCCCAACCCCAGAAAGTGAATTATGATTGGTCTAAATAAGCCACAGTTCCTCTTTGCCGTTCCCCTTTGTTAGTGATTGCTTTAAGGATGGGCACATGGCTCACTCTGAGCCAATGGGCTGTAAAGCAAAGGAGGACTTTCTTTCCCAGGAAAAAAAGAGAAAGACTTGCTCAAAGTGTTTTGTCTTAATTAATCTCTTGCTTCCTAGATAGAGAACTGGTGTGCTCCCTGGAGCTATGGTAGCCAACTTAACACCATGAGAAATAAGCATGAGAATAAAAAGATAAAAGATAATGATGGTAAGCAGTTAGAAAGACAAGATTCTGGGTCCATGAAGATACCATTAAGCTGCTGAGCCAACCACACACCACTGTTCTCAGAATTTCTCATTAAATAATAAATGCTCTTGTTGATTTAAGCCACTGTCAACTGGTTTTCTGTTACCTGTAGCCAAATGCATTCTAACCAATACAAGGGTCCTTGCCTTTTCAAAGACCAAAATTAACTACTTACTGTGCAGTCCTGTACCACAATAACCTTTTCCCATAAATCTAAAAACTCTGTGCTGTGCTATCTCACTTGTTATTGTATACCATAGGATTTACAAAATATGACAGATGTTCACAAAACGATCAGTGAATGAATAAATGAGTTAGCAGCACGCATTTCAACTTTCATAAAAGTCAAATTCATGAATGCTAAGGTACCATCATAAGGCCTACATTTCTCCATCCTGCCCATAAGCACAACCTAAAAAACTGTCTAATGCTTTACAGAAATCCCTAGAGACCTCATGTGCAGCATCCCTCTGATATAACAGTCTTGCTACTAAGAAAAAGACGTCACGTTCTGCACTGGCCAATGAACTCACCACAATCATACTGGATGAGTCTCAAGTCGGGGAACTGGGTGCGCATGTTACACACAATCCGGTGCAAAGGACGAGCCCGGGGCCAGAGCTCACAGGCCAATTGCTCCTGGAATGCTGCCTGACGTGGGGCCAGCCAAGGAGGTGGGTGGCAGGCATGCAGGGAAGGGGGAGGTGCCTCCACAGGAGGCATGACAAAGATGAACCTGTGAAAGGAAGAAGGCAAGCAGTGTAAAAGATGGGATTCTGAAATACCACAGAAGTTAGCACCTTCACCAGCCCTAAGCACTACATCCACTCTGAGCCCCAAGACCCACTCCCCATTAGCACTTAGCCCTGCCAACCTCTCAATGATTTCTGACAGCTGGTCTAGTCGTTGCTGGGGTAACAGTACAGCCCGGTGGGCAGCCTCAGTATAAGTCCAAAAGGTGGGGTGGCTGGGGCCAGGAGAACGAGGGCCGATGGGGCTGGCAACAGGTTGGGGCAAGGTACAGAATTCCAGGACTTCAGTCCCATACACGGGTGCCAGGGCCCCATGAGCCTCACTAAGTTGGAAAATCCGTTCCAGGCGTTCAGACCGCTGCCGCTTCCGCTTTTCCTCCAGAGAGTCCTGGGGATAAGAGAAAAAAAATCACAGAGACAAGAATCAGTGTCCTCAAGAGTCCACATCAAAGCCTTATAGAAAATCTGACAGTTCTTCCCAGAGATAGACAATCTATAGAAACCATGAGATCCAAAAATACACTATGCTTTTTGTAGTTTTCCAATGAACTATCAATGAGAACTATTCCTTTCACAACGTTAAATAACTTCTCTGCAAGATAAATCTTCCCTTGTATGCTACCAGAGCAAAATGTCTAAACATTCAAAATTAAGATCTGATTATCCAATGAGTTTACAGAACGGAAGATTTATGGGGATTTTCCTATGTAACACAACTCCAAAACACCTATCTTAATTTATCTTCTTATGGTGGGTCCAAAACAATCATTGGAAGCCTTCCTCAAATTGCTGACTAGGATACAGAGGGGCTAATCAAATCTATAGCAGGTTTTTCCCAAGGGCCAGACTGGAATGAGATGGGATGAGAACAGCTAACCGGACATCCAGGTATCAACACTCTGAGAAAGAAAAAGGGTTACCTGGCAGTCAGGAAAACTATATGACTTTGACCCAATCCTTTCCATCTCTGTGCTTCCAGTTTCAGTTGTAAAACCACCTAACTCTTCTCTGCTGTACTTACCATGCTTGTAGTTTTACATTTGTACGATTATTTGATTAATATCTTCCACCTACTAACCTGTAAGCCCCATATAACATGATCTTGCTCACTATAATCCCAATATCAAGCTCAGTATCTGGCACAAAGTAGGCTCTCAGCAAATTTATCTGTTAATAGAAAGAACAAATGAGGGAGCCTGGACTCCAGGAGATGGTTCTGAAAAAAGCACTGTCCCAAATCTCCCTTCCTGATTGCTACCTTAAGTGAAGGGGGAAAAAACATCAAAGCAGAGGGAAAAACCAATACACACCAGTTCCCAATAGTAACAAAAGAGAAAATATTTGCAAACCACACATCAGAAAAGGGGCTTGGAACCAGAATATATAAAGAACACTTGCAACTCAATAATAGAAAGATAAATAATCCATTTAAAAAGGGCAAAGAATCTGAACAGACATTTCTTCAAAGAAGATAAACAAATGGGTAACAACCACATGAAAAGATGCTCAACATTAGCCAACAGGGAAATGAAAATCAAAACATTAATAAGATACTACTAAGATGGCTATAAATGAAAGTGTTGGTAAAAATGGGTGGAGAAAGTAGAACTCTCACAGATTGCTGTTGGGAATGTCAAATGGTGCTGCAGCCACTTTGAAAAACAGTTTGGCAGTTCTTCAAACAGTTAAACAGTTACCACATGACCCAACAATTCTTGTCCTCTGCGTATTTGTATATAAGAGAAATTGAAAACATATCCACACAAACTCGTATGTAAAATGTCTGCAGCATTATTCACAACAGCCAGAAAATAGAAATAATCCAAATGCCTCCATCAACTGATGAATGGATAAATAAAATGTGATGTACATCCACACAATGGAATACTATTCAACAATAAAAAGTACTCACATATGCTATAACCTAGATGAACCTTAAAAACATTATACTAAATGAAAGAAGCCAGTCACAAAGGACCATATATTATATGACTCTACAGGCAAATCAGACAGAAAATAGGTCAGTGGTTGTCTAGGGCTGGGAGGGATAGTTGGGTAGGGGGATGATGGCTAAGGGGTACAAGGTTTCTTTTTGGGGCCGTGGAAAAATTTTAAAATTGATAGTGGTAATAGCTGCATACTCTATGAATATACTAAAAAGCCACTGAATTGTACACCTTAAATGGGTGAATTGTATGGTATGTGATTTACAACTCAAATTGTATAAAGAAAAAAATAGTGGCAAGCAGCTACTACCCAATCACAGAGCAACCAAAATTCAGCACAGACCATGGGTTGCCACACTTGGGTTGTTAGGATCTAAGCTCTTCTCCCTCTACTCTCTATTGCCAAAAACCAAGACCAACCCAAGCATCAGGAAAAGATCAAAGGCAGAATCAGTGGCATTGGTGGAGGGTGGGGTGTGGGGACTAGGGCTGAAGCAAAGAATAAGCAGCAACTCTGATAGAGTGAGAAAAAGATCTGGAGGGATTCACTGGACCTTTCTTATTAGTTTCTGGGTTACTCTAAGCTGAGCTGTTAATTTAACTTAACCACACATATATGAAACTATATATATAATAAAGGAAAAAAAATGGCTACTAGAAAGCTCACAAAAGGACAGAGAACAGATTTCCTTTTACTGCCCACTTATCACCATGGAGGTAAAAACTAGAAGAAATGACTATCAAAGCTAGAGGTTCACAATCTCTAGGGAACTGTATTCCATGGTTTCATCTTTCCCTTAGAAGTTCAAATACTTGATGATGGTGATGATTTTAGCAATTGAGAAAAAGCCTTCCTGTCTCTGATGATTGTTTTTTGTGAGGAAGAGGTGAAAGCAATGTAATCAATACATCTGTGTTCTCACAAATTGTGTAAACCTTTAGAACAGCATTTAATGGTCTCGTTTTCTCCTCTGTAAAATGAGGCAATTACATGCCAACACTAATTCAACAGATTAAAAATGAACCAAAGAAACCACTGGTAACAAAAAGGGCTTGAACACATCAGTGATTAGTACTTTTAAAAGCACATTCAGTCCTCTATTACCCTCCAAGAAAGGAAGAACATGGATTACAATTTCTCAAATGAAGATACAGGCCCAGGAAAGAGAAGGGACTTGCCCAAGCGTCACTCAAGTACTTAGTTCATACACTAGGCTTTGTAATTTGCCAAGTTAAAAGTGGTATTCTGTTCCATCCGCTCTATCAACACTCCAAAGAAACAACTTCCTGTTCCCTCACCTTTGAGGAAGTAACACTTACCAGATAGAAAGGGGAACGAGGTGGTGGGGGGGGCTGGCGTCGAGGCCGGGGGCCACTGAACGAGGCAGCAGTGGAGGGAGGGCTGGGGGGACCAGAGCGCAATGTCAGTGTCTCAGGCTCATCCTTGGGAACAGGCAGCCGGGATACCATGGTGACGGGCAAGGGAGCGGTGCCAGATGCCGAAACCACAAAGGAAGATGCCTGGGAAGCTGGGGCCTGTGTTGAGGCTGGTGCCAATGCCAGGGTCTGAGCTGCAGCTGGGCCCAGAGTGGGCACTGGAACTGGGGCAGGACTCAAAGTAAGTGTTTGCACTGAAGCTGGGGCCAGGAGTGAAGCAGATGATGATGCCGGAGCCAAAGTCAGCGTGTGAGCTGGGGCCGGGCCCATTGGAGAAGCTGGAGCCAGGCCCACTGGAGAAGCTGGAGCCAGAGGGGGTGCCGGAGCCAGAGACAGTGTCTGATTTGGACCCAGTGGTGGTCCTGGTGCCAAAGACAGTGTCTGGGCTGGAGGTGGTACCAGGGATGATGCTGGAGTCAATGACAATGTCTGAGTTGAAAAGGGCCCCTGGGTGTTCCCTGTTCCCAAAGAGAGTGTCTGAGATGGAGATGAGCCGCCAAGAGCGGGTGCTAAAGCTGGAGCTAAGGCCAGTGTCTGCGCAGAAGCCGGGCTCGGGAGAGGTGATGGAACTGGGGCTGGTACCATAGTTTGAGTTGATGGAGACAACACAGGAGTTGGGGCTGGCACCAATGAAGATGCTGAGGCTAAAGGGGTTCCTGGAGTAGATGATGGAGCCACAACCGGAACTGGAGTCTGTGATGGAGCCAAGACAGCAGCAGGACCTGGTGATGGTGCCAGAACTGGAAGAGGAGCCAGAGGTGGAGCTGGAGAAGGTGCCAGGATTGCTGTCTGTGGAGCCGCCATAGGAGCCAGAGAGGTGGCTAGAGCCTGAGATGCAGAAGGCGCTGGAGCCAGCAGGGAAGTCTGAGCTGGATTTGGCGCTGCTGGAAAAGGATTGGCCAGAGCTGAAGCTGGCACCAGGACAGGTGAGCATGCTGGGGCCACGGCTGAGTTCAACCCTGGAACATGTGAAGAGGTGGGAGCCAACAACAGAGGATGACCAGGTGTCTGAGACGGAGACAGGGACGGAGCTGTGGCCAAACCCAGAGTCAAGGTTGACGCTGATGGGGAAGCTCCAGCTGGTGCCAAAGACGGAGGTCCAGGAGCCACTGAGACAACAGGGGCCAGTGTTGGGGACACATTGGTCAACAGAGCTGGGCCTGAAGCCGTAACAGGCAAGGGGGCTGAAATGGGGATGGTGAGTGGAGCTGAGGCTGGGACAGAAAGCGTGGTGGGGACAGAGACGGGGAGTGAAGATGACACTGAGACTGTAGAGGACACAGGACTAGCAAGGGGAGAGGAGTTGGGAATTGGCATTGGAGAAGAGGCTGGCCCAGGGAGTGAGGACGGCACATGGAGAGAAGAGATGGTCAAGGGAGCAGCTCCAGGTGCTGAAGCTGTGGAGACAGAGACTAGTTAGCCCTAGGATTCTTTTCCTGACCCTTCTACTACCAAGTCCCACCCTTTCCCTTACCCCCAAGCTTCACCTGTTTCTCAGAAAGCCTTCACTCCACAACATGAGGTGAAAAATTAAAGGACCTGACAACTTAACATTTTCTGGAGGTTTTTTTGGCAGCTGGTTGGTACAAGGATTGAACCCTGGACCTTGGTGTTATAGCACCATGCTCTGACCGACTGAGCTAACCAGCCAGGCCAGAAAACTTAACCTTTTCATTCCCTCCAAGACTCCAACAGGTATATTTTGTCAGAGCTCAGGCAGCCTAGTTTTGGGGCTCACTGTAAATCAAGGCTGTATGTTGATAATGATCTGTTGTGACTAAGAAACCGTCAGGGCCACCCCCACTTCATCTCCATTCCTGGCAAAAAGTTTTGGCCTCAGCCACCTGGACTCACCACTGACTTCAGGTGAAGGACTGTGAACCAGCTTGAGAAGAGGCCTCACCAGAGTGGGCGCGGGTATGGGGCCACGGGCAGTACCCAGAGGTGTGGGTAGCCGGCCAGGGGTTAACGTAGGGCGTGGTGTCAACACAGCTGGAAGCCCAGAGCTTGGAGGCCGGGGTGCTGGGGCCAACGGAGGAACAGCTGTCAGTCCATCCCGAGGGGCCTGTCTCACTACAATCTTCACCACGCCTGTATTATTCACCATGGTTGGTGGCACTGCAAGAGGAAGCTACATTGAGGGGAAGGTAGAAAAGAAACAAGAGACCCAAAGGATGGAAGAAGTCCAGGGGCAGGAGAGGATGGCAGACAGATGAAGACACTGATAAGGGATAACAACACTGAGGAAAGACTGGACAGACAACAGCCCAGGACATGCCTGGATAGACCAAGGCCAGCAAGGGCTTAGTAAGTAGGAAGGCCAGAAGCCTCACCCTGGTTAGCAGCAAGCGGAAGGCTGAGGCCAGTGGGGGCAGGGGTGGTGCTGGGGGTCGAAGAAGGCAGCACAGAGACAGGGGTGGGGCCAGGGGTCGGGGCCACAGCCTGGATGAGGGCCACATGGGCAGGCTGGCTGATGAGGTGGTGCTGCCCCCCTGCTGACACCAGGTGCACCACATTCCCTAGGTTAAGGGCAGAGAGAGAGAGAGAAAAAGAGAGAGAGAAGCAGCTATCAGCCAGAGGAGGGCAGAGGCAAGGGCAAGAAGAGAGGCAAAGAACAGAGAGGGAATGATTTCTCTAGAATCATCTCTTCCCTATCTTTATCAAAAGATCCCCTCCAACCATTCCCCTTGGACCCACCCACCAAAAGCTAGGGAAAGAAACATAAAGGCTGACAACTAAAAACAGTCACAAAAACAAGGGAACAGGGGAGAGGAGAACAAATGCAGGACAGGGGATGGGTTTTACCTACTTTGCAGCGGGCGGGGCTGCCCCACAGCAAGCTGGCGCACCTGGGCACCAGTCAAAGTCAGCTTGTTGCCCTGGATTTGGAAGGTGAGAGGTTTGCTTCCCCCTGCACTAGCCACTGGACGTTGTGCCAGTGAGGCCAACTGCCCGATGCTGACCACTTCGCCTGCTATGAACAAAGAAGGCCTTATTGTACACAGGACTCACCCTGCTTAACCTCACTTCACAGACCCCCACAAAGCACACACCTCTCCCGCAATCCCCAGTTCCTCACTGCCTTTCCCACAATTTACCATGCCCCAACAAAATCAGCCTCCATCTACAGCCTTTGAGCTTTCACATGCTACTCCTTCCAATCCCACTTGTTTGCTTAATAATCTCCTTTACATCTTATGGCCTGCCACCAGAATGAGCTTATCACCACCCTCTCCTGTACACTGCCCTTTTACCCCAAATAATTTTCTACTGCTAGGCTTACTATTATTTACTCATCTATGTGTCATCTCCATATGTGAATTCTTGGATGGCTCTTAATTATGATTTACCAAAGTCTGATAAAATACGCAATATACTTTATCTGCCGAGAATTTGATACTCTCATGTTCCTGAGCTTTTCTCGAGCTCCCTGGCATATAAGCCTTCTTCCCATCTCAAGTTCCTCCCCAGAACCCTAGAAACTTACAGGGCAGGCGAGCCTGCATGTCGGGAGACAGGATGAGGCGCTGTGGTGCAGGGATCGGAGCTGGCACTGCTGTGGTGGTAGCAGCTGCTGTGGTGGTACAGGTGGTGGTGGCAGCAACAGGAGGAAAGGTGTAACCTGGTGGCACTGTCAGGGGCTTTAACAGGCTAGAGGAGCCTGGAGGTGGGGCTGGGCTCAGACGAACTGGGGCAGGTGGGGTCGGCTTCAGGGACAGAGTTGGAGTAGGAGGCCGTGAGGTCCCACCACTCAGAACCCCTAGGGGGGATGGCAACACTGAAGACACAAAACAAACACCTGTCAGATACACCCGACTAAAGCCTTAGCCTGATCCCAAAAGCCTCCATGCTCCCTTTCCAACTCAAACACCACACCCCAGTCCCCAACCTGGCTCCTCAAACACTTTAATTTCATCACTTCTTCCCCAGTCGGAACAACCTTTCTCAAGTACCACTCATCCTCCTTGGCTCCCTTTCAACTCACCCTGGGGGAGAGGACCACTGCTTGGCTGTAATGGAGGCAAGAGAACAGGGCCAGGGGGCCGGGATGCGGGAATAAGTGGGGGCCCAGCAGGTGAGGCCGACACCATCAGTGGTGCTGGCAGCACCGGGGGGGGGAGGCCGGGGGTGGGCTGGGCTGAGAGCTCAGGGACTGGAAGAGGCCGAACTGGCACAGGGCCCAAGGGCATCCGTGGGCTGTTCACCACCACCACTGTCCGGCCTTCTTGCTTGGGCACTGGCTGCAGCATCCTATGAGGAAAAAAACAAGGGAAGTAAATAAGGAGGAAAGTGAAATAGTGAAAAAAAGGAAAAAGAAAGATGAAGCAGGAAAAAACAAAACAGATTACAAAAGCAAACGGGGGAAAGAGACTCAAAGGAGGAAGAGGAAAGGAGATCCAAGATTATCAGAAAGCACCAAGCAGAGAGTGGGGGGAAAAATCAGTGACAAACATAGAAGACCCTCCCAGGACCCTCTTCTAGTTATTCTCTCCCCCCAATCCCTCCATAGTACTTTGCACCCACCCCATATAAACAATCTAACCTAGCCTCCAACACTTTCCTTTCTACCCCAATACCTTCCAGCCAACTGTAGTCACTTTTCCTAGGAACCCACCCCCTTATTCCTTAGTCCTGGTACCTGTTGACTTTCATCTTGACTGGCTTGGGCCGGGGTGGGGGGTCAGGAGCGGTAGCCACCTCTAGCAGTACCCGACGAGAGAGGCGGTGCCGGGGCAGAAATGTGTCAGCCTCATATCGAGAGACACGACCCTCTAGGCCAATAAGGTCAAACCGACCCATATCTATCCGCTGCCGCAAGAAGGAACACAAAGAATGGTGTCAAAGATGACAATTTGGCAATGATTTCATGGATACATCAAAAGCACAGGCAACAAAAGAAAAAAATACATCAAACTACATCAAAATTTTAAACTTTTGTGCATCAAAAAACATTATCAATACAGTGAAAAGGTAACCCACAGAATGGGACAAAATACTTACAAGTCATATATCTAATAAGGGGTTAATTTTCAAAGTACACAAAGAACTCCTACAACTCAACAACTATAATAAGATAATCCAATTTTTAAAAGATCAGCAAAAGTCTTCAATAGACATTTCTCCAAAGATATACAAATGGCCAACAAGTACATGTAAAGACACTCAGCATCACTCATCATTACGGAAATGCAAATCAAAAACCACAATGAAACACCACTTCACACCCATTCATTTGGCTCCTATAAAAAACGAAAAAACAGGTTGGGGCAAAGATGTGGAGAAATGAAAAGCCTTCTGCACCACTGGTGGGAATGTAAAATGTGCAGCTGCTATGGAAAACAGTATGGTGGTTCTCGAAATATTAGAAACGGAATTGTCATGATACAGCAATTCCAACTTTTGGGGTACATACCCAAAAGAATAGAAAGCAGGGACTCGAACAGATATTTGTTCACCCACGTTCGCAGCAGCATTATTCATAATAGCCAAAGGTGGAAACAACCCAGTGTACATCAACAGATGAATGAATAAACAAAATGTAGTATAGATGCTGATCAACTTACAATGGGGTTATGTCCTGATAAACCCATAAGTCAAAAATACTGTATGTTGAAAATGCATTTAACACCCCCAATAAACCCACTGTAAAGTCGAAAAATTTTAAGTTGAACCATTGTAAATCAGGGACCACCTGGTATACATAGTGGAATATTATTCAGCCTTAAATAGAAAGGAAAAAGGCTGGCTGGTTAACTCAGTTGGTTAGAGCATGGTGTTAGTAACATCAAGGGCAATGGTGCGGATCCCCGTACCAGACAACTGCCAAAAATAAAAAATAAATAAATAAAAACAAAAAGGAAGGAAATTGACACATGCTACAACATGGATAAACACTGAAAACATTATGCTAAGTGAAGTAAGCCATTCACAAAAGGATTAGTACTTCATGATTCCATTTATGTGAAGTGCATAAGAGTCAAATTCATAGAAACAGAAAATAGAATGGTGAATGCCAGGGTAGGACAAGGAGAAAATGGACAGTTACTGTTTAATGGGTATAGAGTTTCAGTTTGGGAAGACAAAAAAAGTCCAAGAGATGAATGGTGGTGATGGCTGCACAATGTAAATGTACTTAATGCCACTGAACTGTATACTTAAAAATGGTTAAAATACTAAATTTTGTTACATATATTTTACTCCAAGAAAAAAAAATTAGGAGAACAAAGTGGTCAGAAAGAAGAAAAGAGTAGGAAAAGCAAGATAATATTTACAAAGTATCTGCAAATATGCCATGGAAAAAAAGAAGAAAAAAACCCAAGAATACAAATATGCCAGGCACACGTCTCAGCACTTTCAAAAACATTAATTCTCAAACACACTGCAGAACAGGCTTTACAATACCTGTTTTGAAAGGCAAGGAAACCTAGGGTTAGAGGTTAATAACTAACTCGCCAAAAGTCAGCATGGCTAGAAAACAATGGAACTAGAGAAACAGTACTGAGGGGTTGAAATGAGGTGAATGGAAAGGATGCAAAATGTCAGACCCTAGTCTAAAGAAAAGAGGGAGGGAGGGGGGAGAGGGAGAAAGAGGGAGGGGGAGGGGGAGGGAAAGGGGGAGAAAGAGCAAGAAAGAGAAAGAGAAAGAAAGAGAAAAGAAAAGAAAAAAGAAGAGAAGAGAAAAAAGAAAAAAGAAGAGAAAAGAAAAGAAAAAAGGAAAGAGGTACAGGTTTGCGGTATGGGACAATAACCTTGGGGGCAACTACTTACCTGAAGGGGATGGACATCTGTGGCCCTTAGCACCAGAGAGGCAGTGCTGAAGCAGATGCCTGGGGTGATGAAAGGGGAGGTAACAGGTCGAGGATCAAACAGATTTGGATGATTGCAGACTTTTCGAAGTTGCATCAAAATGTTGATGACGCTCATGAAATGGCCTGTGGCTAGTGTCTCCTTAGTTCTAGAGAGAGAGGAAAAGTAAATAAGATATCCTGACAGCCACCTCCACTTCAACCTACGGTCCCAGGGCCCATCCTCAGTCCTCCCTTACGTGGTCTGTGCCATGAAGTCATCATAGAGACAGCGTTGGCGCTTGGAGAGCCGGCAGCGGATAACATGCTCATACTTTTTGGGCATCTGCTTCTCAACATCCACCTTAACTCGGCGCAGCAAAAAAGGCCGCAAAACCTAAAAGCAAATAAGCAGGAGGCTGATGAAAGAACAGCGGGCACTGAGCCCCAGCCTAGCCCGTCTAGCTGGGTCTTGGCCTGATGACTGGCTGAGCGCTGAATAAGCCCATCAGCAAACACTCATGGAGCGATGTGGCATGCCCAGATGTCAACCCCACAAAAATGAATCAGATATGAGACCTCCTCTCGAGGAACTTACTGTCTGTTAAAGGAGACAAAGATAATGATACCACAACATACAATGTGATACAAGGAAGCACTGAGGATAGACCAACTATGCAGGAAAAATGACTCAAACTAAATTTTGAGGAATGATTATAAATTTACAAGATTATGAAAATAAATCCAGGAGAGATGTGAAAACAAAAATTGTGGCCCTGACAGGACAAAAAACAAAAGGCAAGCCTGTAATCTCAGTAGATAAAATCTGGTAGGATACGATCATCAATATCTATAGTGACATGGAAGAGCACTTGTTAAATAAACTTAGTTTACCAAATGATGGTGTGACTGACCAAGATGGAGTAGAAATAATAGGCTATAAGGCCAAAGATGTTTGTCTTAGAACAGAGTGAGTTAAAAGAACTTTCTATTAAAGATATCAAGTCAGAAACTTAAATACAGGTCGAGTGACGTTTATTGTCACACAGGAAATAGTCAAAGCCTTAGGAATGAGTATGCTTATGAAATACAAAGATTGAGAAGATGAGCTAAAAATCAGAACGCTGAAAGATGTTATTTAAAAGCTGGGCAAAGCGGGAGGTGCCAAAGATGATCCACCCCCCCACCAAAAAGAGAGAGAACACATCAAAAATACAAAGTTGAGGAAACCCAGGTAAGGAGAAATCCAAGCAGGGAGTGATCAGCACTATCATTCTACTCAAAGAAAATAAGGACAAAATCACCACCATTAAAGAAAACAAGCAGAATGATAACTAACAAAGTCACTTAATTTCATAACGGGTTAGGCCCTAGAACACTGCAGTTTGACAACTGGGTAAGTTCAGCCTAGCGCTGACTTCCCCCTCCCCAAGGGTTTCCTGGGGAACTATTGCCCTTAGTTCCTCGCCATTCCCAATACCCTCAACAAAGTGTTGCAGGCCCTACCTTGTGGAGGCGCTTGACTAGACCTTCATTATACTCTTGGCTGCCCTCAATCATGCCAGTGAGGGGGTTAGAGAACCATTCCTTGAACTCGCGATGAGACTGGAAGACATGGGGCATCAAAAAGTGCATCAAGGACCACAGCTCCATAAGGCTGTTCTGCAAGGGAGTTCCTGTCAGGAGCAGGCGCCTCTGGCTGCAAAGAGACAGAGGGAATCACCAGGAGGATGGTCAGCAAGATCCCAACCTTCTGAGTATCGTTGATAAACTCAACCCAAGCAGCCCATCCTTCAGGCCTAGTCAACCCTCCCACAAATCCCCATCTCTATACCTACCTGTTGAAGTTGAGCAGTGACTGCCAACGCTGTGACTTGAAGTTCTTGATGTTCTGAGCTTCATCCAGAATGAGATAGCGCCAGTTCTTGCGGCGGAAGGCCTGGTGGTCCTGCAGCACCAGCTTGTAAGACGTGATACACACATGGAAGGCATTGGGCTTGGTCCAGCCCTGAGGGATCAAAGAAGAAAAGTAGCAGATACTGGCATAAAAAGAAAATTAAGTTAAGAGAAAACATGCTAAGGTCCTCAAGGGACTGAAATCAGGTTGGAAGAAAAGAGAAAGTCCCAGGAGAATAATGAAGAAATAAAAAGAGAAAGGAAAGGACCTCATCTGAGAAAAGGCCTAAAAATAAAGAAGGCATTAATATGGGGAGAAAGTGACCACATGAAGGATCAAACCTGTCTCTTGAGCTTCCTCTCTTTCTGTGCTCCATAGTAAGTTAGGATTTTAAAGCTGGGGCACCAACGTTTCAACTCCATCTCCCAGTTCAACATCACGCTGGTGGGAACAATGATTAAATGGGGACCCCAGTTACCTGTTTGGCAAAAGAATGAGAGATGGTAAGGAAATGTAAACTTTGCAGCTCTCGTTCCTCAGGTATATCCCTGACCATCTTGTCCTTCTAATGGTCATTCCTAAGAATCCTAGCACCTATGCTATTCTCTCTATACAGTTACTGACCAGAATCAACGAAGCTACTAAGACAGCAGCAAGATCGCAAGTATTTCACCTTCCTGCAGTTGAAGTCACCAACAAACTCCCCAGGACATTGGCCATGAGGATCCAAGATAAAAGGCTCTGACTAGTTACCTTTCTCACATGCCAAGTGAGCAAGCAGGGAGATGGTCTGGATTGTCTTCCCCAGCCCCATCTCATCAGCAAGAATGCCATTAAGCTTCTTCTCATACATAGTAACCAGCCAGTCCAGCCCAATGTGTTGGTACTCCCGGAGCTGACCCCGCAGAAGCAGGGGAATAGGTGTCTTCACCTGGCAGAAAAGAAAAAGAGGTATTACAGTGGAACTGAGGCATCTGTCGCTGGGAAACAGGAACATCAAGATATGAAAAAGTAGAAGTTGGGGACTGGGGATGGACACCTGGGTAGTGGCCAAGGTGTAACCCTTAGGTTGGAGACTTTCAGCTGCTGCAGCGATGTCAGTAATTTCTTTCTTAGGGCCTAAAGTGGTGGTGGGCCCTGGGGTAGGAGGCCCACTGCCCCCATCTGCCTCACTCTGCTCTTCATCCCGGGCAAGCAAGTACTCCACCCCAAAATCATCATCATCTTCCTCTTCCTCATCCGCTTGGCTCTGTGACTGGGCATCCTCAGACTCATCAGACTCAGATTCCTCTGATTCTGAACTCCTGCTTGTTTCTTCCTCCTCTGAATGCTCATCTTCTTCATCCTCGCTCTGCTCCTCAGCAGAGTCTAAAGTACAAGACCAAGGCTTAGCACTCACCATACCTGCTGCTTCAATGCCTGCCTTCCCCAGCTCCATCTCATGATCACACATTTCACCTGACTGACTGCTACTGTCCTCTTGAGGAGCCTCTTCAGCTTCTGTGGCCACGTCTGGTTCACAGTCAGAACTGTTTGCCTCATCCTTCTCATCTTCATCTTCCTCTTCTTCTTCACTGCTCCCAGAGCCCAGGGCGGAAGCATCGGAGGCATAAGCTCCTGCATACTGTTGCAATAGCTCCTCCACAGATAGCTCACCTGGAAGATAAATAAAGGGTAAACTTTCGCTTGCTTAAAGGGGAGAGGACAAGGAGAGATTTGAGTGGTGCCAGTTCATTTTACTTAGGTCTCTGTCGACACTGCTAGGCCCAGGTCTGATGGGAGGCAGAAGAGTTTACTTTCAGCACCAGCTATCAAACCATGCCCCACAACCTGGTTTAGAATCATGGGAGGTGCTGCTTTCTACGGAGAAGGACATCAACCTGGTGAGCCTCTCTTTCAAGGTTCAGGTCAAATGTTGCCAATATCCTCTTACAGCAGCTCTTCCCTCCACTGAGCTCCCACATCACTTTGTTCAAACTTCTGTCAAATGCACTCATTACTTTCTACTTATAATTATTCATCTATAAGTCTGTCTTTGGCATTAGACCTGGAGTTCCTACAGGGGGGATAAAAAGTATCTTACTATCTCTGTAACCCCAGCACTCTGCACAGGGGAATTATCCAGTGGATGCTCAATAATGTCTGGTGAACGTCACCTTCTCGAGCCAACTCGCTCAGCTCCATGGTATGATCCACATCCCCTTCCAACTGCTCCTCAGCTGCTATGGTGTCCTCCTCATCCTCCGCTAGGAAAGAGAATGAAGTAGGATCAATGGAGATAGAAGCACAGAACACAATCCAAAGGGAGAGAGTGAGAAAGCCTGAATGGTTAGATCCAGACAATTAAGTCAAGTAGTAAGGGGCAACAGGATAAAGACAACAGGCCTGACCTTCATCCTCATTGGCAGTAAACTCTTCATCATCTTCATCTGGATGCCAAGGCTGCTTGTTACGCCGTCTGACAGAGGAAGGTGGGGGCTTTACCTATATGGCAAAGGAAGAAATAGGGTAGGGCCTAAGATTAGAGCAGCAAGAGAAAAGCGCGATGCTGAATAAGACATCACAGAATGGTCTCTGTCCCACTGAGTGACAGCTGCCACTGGTATAGCACCAGGGCAAGGATGCAATCAAGGGTTTTCTCTCAGCACCAGCTACCAAATCCTGGCCCCACTGCCTGGGGAAGGACCTGTGAAAGTGCTAGGTGAGAAAGGCCTCCAACACCACCCCATGTACCCAGGCATATGCAGAAACAGAGGATTTAGGTCCAGAAGAGACTTCAAGGTTACCATTCACTCTTCCACTGCAGTATCAGAACTCTGCCAATCACAGGCTGCAACTTGTCCAACTCCCAGATTCTTCCCCATCCATCCCCAAATGAGAGCCCAATTTTCCTTAACCAGGGAGGGCTCCCAAAAACTACAACCAACCTAATAGCACAGAGCTTAGACCCTTAGTCTCTCTCTCTGCTCCTACACTGAAGCCTCCCCCCTCCAACCCTTCTGCCTATACCTCCAACACCTGAGAGGATTCTTCTTCACCACCTTCTTCAGGCCCATCTCGGGTGTCACTATCATGAGAGGAAGGGGTTTGAGAGGGGCTGGGAGACCCTCCCAGCAGCTGTGGTGGGAGGGAACGGAGCAGCTCTTCCAGTGGCAGTTCTCCCTCATGTCGAAGCAGCTCAATCTCACGCTTCTGAGTCTCTGCATCATTGCCTTCCTGTTGTTCTTCAACCTCAATAGTCTCCTCATCATCCTCTTCCTCCTCCTCTTGGGGTTGGAAGTCCCCATCTATAGCAGGAGAACAAGGTCACAAAGTCCACGGGCCCTGCAAGCCACAGGGTGGGTTTTTCAGCTCTGGAAAGGGTACATAAAGAAGAGTAACAGGGCCAAACAGAACACACACCTTCATCATCCAGCTGGGAAGCCGGGGGTGGAGGACTAGAGGCAGCTGAGGAAGAGCCGAGGCAAGGGGAAGAGCCTGCTTTGCTGGAGGCTAGCGGCTGGTTGAGGCTCTGAGACAGAAGATCTGAGTACTTTTCAGTTTGCCCCACAATGAAGTCTAGGTGCAGGTCCAGAGCTTTTTTGCGCTTTTCCTCAAGTCGGGATTGTTGCTTGAACTGTACCACCTGCCACAATCATGAAAGGTACTGTTCATCAAAATAACTATTTATATACTCTTTTTCCCAGTGTTTAGGGAGGCCTCCTTTATGTCAAGCCCCGGACTGGCCTCTCACAGCTGAAGAACTAAGATTCAACAGGGTGTTACTGAGGAAAGCACAAAGGGAGTACAAGAGAAAGAAGAGCCAGCTTTGCCTCAGGCATTTGAGGAAGATTGGCAAATGCATCGAGTTAAATCTTAAAAAAATAATAAAAGAAAAAATAACTTTAATAAATAAGTGTTCCTTAAGTGCAAGTCAGGAGAAAGGCATTCCCAGCAGCAGAAAGAGCATGTGTAAATGACCAGGAATGTGCAAAAGAAAGGTATGAAAGGTTTGAAGTGTAAAGGAAAAGGAACTGGCAGGACCAAGACTGAAAATGTAGAAAGACCCAGGTAGTACCTGAAAAATAATTACAACTTAATATATGGGCAATGGAAACTTTGATGGTATTTAAGCAGGTAAAATGGGACAAATATGTTTTAGAAAAAGCATGCTAAATGCCCTGCAAAGGACAGATGGCCTAGAGGGGTCAAGGAGTCCTGCTAGCAATCCCCAAACTCAGGACCCCATATTTTACCACTACACTTCTTTCTTCTTCACAGCACTCAATACTAGAAAGGTCCAATGCATGAAATTAAAGCATTTGCTCCCTCAAGAAGTTCTGATTGTTCCTACTACACCATACCACCCACCAACCTAATCCAAGGCCACTTCCCTTTCCCAATCCTTGCTGCCTACCTTCTCCACATTGCTCCAGAACTGCCTGACATCCTTGGCCATGGTGGAAGCAATTCGGCGCAACTTGGCCTGCTCCTCCCTACGGGCCCGTTCCTCTTTCTGCCGCTGCTCTTCGTGGTGCCGGATCACCATGCGCACCACCTATGGAATGAGGACCCAGTGTAAAAATTCAAAGCCGGACCTCTCCACCCAATAGCAAAGAAAATAATCAAGCAAGAAATCTAGGAAATGAGAGCTTGCTTCTTGATACTACAGGCATCAAAAAGAACCCTATACCATTCTGTATGGTTCCTTCAACTAACTCATCAATCAAGGGAAAGCACACCTGAGAAGGAAATGGAAGGTGGGGGCCGGCCCCGTGGCGCACTTGGGAGAGTGCAACGCTGGGAGCGCAGCGGCGCTCCAGCCGCAGGTTCGGATCCTATATACGGATGGCCAGTGCACTCACTGGCTGAGCGTGGTGCGAGCGACACCAAGCCAAGGGTTGCGATCCCCTTACCGGTCACAAAAAAGACAAAAAAAAAAAAAAAAGGAAATGGAAGGTGGACCCAGCTGAGGACATACCTTACGGGCCACACCCCGTTTCCAACGGCGCTCCTGAGCAAAGTCAGCAGAAAGCCACTGCATCTCTTCACAAAGATAATCCCAGTGGCCCTTGGGGCGGGGTGGCTCTGGTACCTTAGGCAGCCTCTTCAGTGACCAGAAACCCTCCTTCCGCAGCTCAGCAATCCGAGTCTCAATCTCAGCCTCCTAAATGAAGGAGAGCTAAGTTAATCAACAGTTCCTGGACACATACTCCATCTCACTGCCATGGCCGAGTTCCTGAGCACTGACTAGGCTGAGTGTCTTATGCTTGTGTTTAGACCACATACAAATCCTACAAGTATGCATTATGCTCTCTTCATATGAAAAAAAATTCAGGGAGATTAAGTGATTTGCCCAAGATCACACAGCTAGGAAGTTAATAAGAGCTGAGAACCAAAGATAGGTCTAAAGACTCCAGATACCTGACTTCATCAATCTCCACACCCCACATACACAGACAAGACTTGGGAAAACACATCTCAAAGGGAGATTCCCAGAGAAGGAAGGAATGCACCCTTCCTTCTTGACTCTAGATACAAAGGCTTGACTGGCCGGGTAGCTCAGGTGGTCAGAGCACAGCCTTATAACACAAAGGTCAAGGGTTCGGATTCCCTTATCAGCTAGCTGCCAAAACAAAAACAGATACAAGGGCTCTTCATCACTGCAGAATTCCACTTAGAGCATGTTCATGCTATATCAAGCTTAGAAATATTCCATAAAGCCCAATTTACACAATCCTATTTGTTTTAAAAAATGCTGTTTTTGTAAAAAAGCACATTCTTATATAAAAAATACTGAGAAGTTATACACAAAAAGATTAACACTAGTTAGGTACAACAAAAAGGTAACAGGGTGGTCAGTTTTACTAAAGTGTCTACATCTGTTATATTTTATGATAAAAAACAAATAAAAGCATTAAAACAATTTTTTTTTTTTTTTTTTTTTTAAAAGATGACCGGTAAGGGGATCTTAACCCTCGACTTGGTGTTGTCAGCACCACGCTCAGCCAGTGAGCGAACCGGCCATCCGTATATGGGATCCGAACCCGGGGCCTTGGTGTTATCAGCACCGCACTCTCCCGAGTGAGCCACGGGCCGGCCCCCCAATTTTTTTTAACAGATGTGACTTTAAGAACTCAGGACAAGGGCTGGTTGGTTAGCTCAGCTGGTTAGAGCACGGTGCTGGTAACACCAAAGTCTGGGGTTTGATCCCTGTACCATCCAGCCTCCAAAAAACAAACAAATTCAGGACAACTGTCCTCCTCATTTCTGTCCTCTCCTGACAGAAACTAAATCACAGAGGAAATGACAACCAGAGATGAGACAGGGAACTAAATCGTCTGACAGTGATGGAAAGTCAAGACAGACATGAATAGCAGACTAGCAGCTCTCAAATTTGAGCATGCAGCAGAATCACCTGGAGGGCTTTTTAAACCAGATTGCTGACCCCACCCCCCACCCCCCAAGTTTTAAATAGATAGATGGGGAAGAGCTACCAGATGATGCTGATGCTGCTGGCCCAAGAACCACGCTTATTTTTTTTACCATTTTTACCACCGGATAAACATAACATAAATTGCAGGACAGAAATAAGTATAATCAGTTAAATCTTAAGAACACTTTTATGTCTGTGTTTTCCTTTAATTTAAACATCCTAATAGTACATACAAACCATTATACCATCCTTACTTAAAGCAAAGGAAAAAGACAGTTCAAGCGACCTGCTCAAGATGACATAAGCTAAGGCAGAATCCATACTCTAAATTCATGATACGAAAGGAAAGAAATGTTGGGGCCGGCCCGTGGCTCACTCGGGAGAGTGTGGTGCTGATAACACCAAGGCCCCGGGTTCGGATCCCATATAGGGATGGCCGGTTAGCTCACTGGGTGAGCGTGGTGCTGACAACACCAAGTCAAGGGTTAAGATCCCCTTACCGGTCATCTTTTAAAAAAAAAAAAAAAAAAAAAAAGAAAGAAATGTAAAATACCCATAAGACGTGGGAGGTTAAGGGAAGAAGACTTCCAAGAATCATCACGGGCCTTCCCAATACGTACATGCTTGGCCTGCTCTGCAATTTCAGCATGGCTCTTTTCCCACTTTGGGCCCCTGTTAGCCAGATCAGCAGCCTGGAGTAAGCTGAGCCCTTCCAGGGGCACTGTGGCACCATCTGGGGGGCCTGGAGGTCCATCCAGAGAGGAATCTTGAGCTATGTGCTGGGGAGAGATGCCACCTGCCCCACTAGAAGCTGGGGAACTGGATGAGGCAGGGGACACAGGATTGCTGCCTGTCATGCCGTCCGACACCATCTAGAAAAGGGAAAAATTACAGAGAAAACAAATGCTTAGCACTGTGCTAAGTGTTTTAAATAAATTATTTTGTTCCACCTTCATAAGAAAGAACTCTGAAGTACCAATTTCATTTTTGTAAACACAAACATTTGAGATAAAGTTTTAATAAGGTGCTCAAGATGGCAGAGCCAAGTTCACAGCAGATGCTTGACATGCAAGAGTTATGTTCTGACATTTACAGCTACCAAATTTAAGAATACTACTACAGCAAATGATTCCAAATTTTAATGATCTTTTCAAAGCCTCAATGATTTCACTTACATAAACAATTCCCTATCTGCCCCCCCCCCCACTATTTTCACAGCCAAGTATGGCAGATTCACCTATGTAATAAATCTGTGCTACTACCAAATTCAGTAGACACCAGAAACCAAGCCACCTAAACCTCTTCACTGGAGAGGCAGAGGCTGTGAGGATGTCACTGTTTTCAGACACCCCATATCATTTTACAAGATACTGCACAAGCAATAAGAAGTAAAAAAAAACAAAGTCGTACTGAAATGCAGATACTCAGGGAACTCAGGAAATCCACTCCAGCATGCAAGTCTCACAGTACACTCAAATTTCCCCCTCAGCTAAATGCCAAAAGACTATTATTCCTCACAAGTTTCCCCAGTTGCTCAGGAAAATTATAAATATCAAATCCACAAACATCAAGTCTCCTGTATACAAACCTTGATCTGTCTAGTTTCAAAAGCCATGCTCTTTTTTCTACCCCACATTACTTCCTTAGTACAAAAGAGAATGCTACACACCGTCCATAAGTGTTATCCTTTCCAATTCTGAAAGAAGTTAAACTATTCTCAAAGCGTACAGTCTTAGAAGCATGTGACCCTAACCTCTATTTCCAACCTGGCCTAATTCCACCTTTTTTAGGTAATGAGGAGCTTCTGCACTCTTAGAAATCAATACTACACTAACGTCAAGTAGAATATGAAGATCCAATAGGCTTGATGGCTTGATGTATTAGAGCTCAGCGCACCTAAGCACCAAAGAGTCTCCAGGCTCAGTTACTCAGGAACCTAGGACCTGCCACATTTCTTCCACCTTAGAGCCAGCAGTCTACAAGGCAAAAGCACAGAAGGAACCCTCCCCACTTGCAAACCTGTGTCTGTAGGATTGGGAGCTGAGAGTGAGCAGGGGAGGGGCTGCTCTGCATGGTCCCACTCCCAGGCTCCTCGTTGGATGCCTGAAGAATGACTGGGGTGTTATCACCACTGCTGCTGGCCGAGGGGCTGGCGTCCGGCTGCAGGGCATGCTGGGAGCTGGCCTCATTCTGGGCCACCGGCCACCGGGACCCGCCTTCCAGGGCCCGGGGCCCACTAGGGCGTCCCAGCCTCCACTCAGGTCCACCAGCCTCTGGAGCACCTAAAGTAGTATAAAAAGAGGATAGAAATGTGATTAAAGATTAAAGAATTCTTTTGAAAAACCAGGAATAACATTGAAAAATAAAGATAAGCAGAGAATAAAAGAGATTAAAGAATTCTTTTTAAAAGAGAACATTAAAAAATAAAGGGATTATAGCCTACATTTCTTGAGCATTTACTATATCTCAGATACTTTATTACTAAGTACTTGCTTGACGTGCTCTATAATACTCACATCTACCCCATGAGCCAGGTGCTTTTCACTCCATAACAAATATTTAGTTTCTTCTATGCACCAAGGACAGAGCCATACAGAAAAGATCCCTGACCTAAATGGAGCTTATGTTAGCTCTACTTTAAAAGTTAGGAAATCAGGACACAAAAAGACCAAATGACTTGCATAAGGTCACACAGTAAGGAAGAAGTAGAAGGAAGACTTAAACCCACAGAGTCTGATACCAGCACCATGGAAAATCTGCAATGCTCCCTGGTAGCGCCAAGGTGATCAGATCTATGCCTCCATCCACAACCCCAATATTGTTATCGCACTACTATGATCAAAATCTACACAGTAAAATCACATGCAAGTATTCCCATAGTTCCCCAGAGCAAAACCACAAGTACTGATTTATAATTTCTCTCATTATCTCAAACATTTTTCTATTAGTATCAGTACACAAAATGGTATGGGAACCCTCACCTGTGTGAGCTGAGACCACACCCCCTGTGAAAGTCTGCACTTCCACGGTGCTGCCGTACTGAGGGGAATCACGCCTGAAACAAACAAGAGAAAAACAGTAGTAAAGAACCAATTAATATTTGCAGACATCCACCAAAGTTTATTATTCACTCCAGTTTTTTGAGACTTTTACATATACCCAAATCAGTTCAAAGGTGGGAAGAGGAAAACTACAGCAGCAGCAGCTCACACTTCAGAAAAATAAAGGCAAATAATGTTTCGCGAAAACAGAATCCTGTGGAGTCATAAGATTCCGGCGGCGGAGGAGAGTTCGAAGTGGAGCAAAAGATTTAGAAAGTGTAAGTCAAAAAGGCTCCTCCAAGTCTAGAGGGCTAATAAAGCAAAAAAAGCTGTCACATGCAACTCAAAAAGGTGCTGGCTGCCTGGCAGCCTGCTGGCCTTTCCAGTGATGACTGAAGGCTGTCAGAAATAAGAGTGGAATTCGCAGAAAGAATAAACATGCTGGTCACAGAAGAATCCACCCAGGATTCTGGGCAGGGCCCTGTGAATCCTATACCTGCTCCGAGACACACTTCCCCAAACACAAGAGCTACAGCAAGAGACATTAAAGAGCGTGGTGTGAGAGAGGCCGCACAGCGAAGAATCATGCGCCGGAAACAGGCAGGGTTAACCCACACAAGGCCCGGAAGTGTTTCCCCAGTGTTTAAGGAAATTCCACAGCCACGGTGCGCCTTTGATGTAGTCCCTCCTCCACAGCGGATTCCCAGGACCGAGCTAACCAGATCCCAAGAAGCCTGAACTCTTGACCCCAGTCTTCGTAACTGTCGCCCAACCCATCCCAGCAGACTGACCCAGTGTGACCCCTGACCTCTGCCCAAGCTGCCACTAGCCCTAAGATCGCCCCGCCCCCTCCTAGACTCCCACCCCACCCAACGTGCGCGCCAGACGGGGGGAGGGGCCCGCGCGTGCGCGGCTGGGGGCGGAGCGAGTCGGCTGCGCGCACAGCCCGGGGGCTCCCGCCAGAACCCAAGCCCACGCACGCCAGGGTAGCAGGGCTAGGAAGCCCTTCATCCACTTCTGTCAGGGGGCCCCCCCCACCACTAGACCGCGAAAAGCTGAGAGAAAGGAGGGTTCATGCCGCCAGGTTCTGGTCCCCTGACTGGTTGCGGCGTGCGCGCGCCCCGACTGCTCATCCCACGCCCCCCTTCCTCTTCCCGCGCGCCCCTGAGCGGGGACTAGGGTTAGTGGGCGTGCAGGAGCGCACCTGGGTCGGTCCTCTCAGGGATCGCTCGCTCAGGCACGCGTGCGCAGAAAGGCGGGAGGGGAGACGAGACGCGCCGGGGCCCAATGCCGGCCGGCCGGCCTGACCCTCTCAGTCTGTCTCTATGGGCGCGCGCCGCCAGCCTCGCGCACCGGCCCCGGGGCCCTGGCTGAAGGTGCGCGCGCAGCACCCCGGGAAGGTGGGAGGGGAGGCGGTGGCGGAAAGATGCGCGCGCAGTCACCCGTCAGGGGAGGGGGAACTGTGGAGCGTCCGCCATCTTGTCTCCCTCTCCTTACCTGCGTCCTCGGGGGCGTGCGCACCACCCCCCTCCCGCCGAGGAGGGGGGAGGGCCCCCTCTTGGCCACCGCCTTCGCGGCCTTCAGATTCCCCTGAGGGCCGCGACTACTGCCACCGCCTTGTCTCCAGTGCCTCCTCTCGCGGCTCAGAGATGCTGGCGGTGGGTGGGATTAAGGGGAGACGTTACTTCCAGCAAGCCGCCGCCGCCGCCGCTCCCGAGGCCTCACCAAAATGGCCGCCGCCGTCTCGGCCGCCACCACCACAACCACCACAGCTCGCTATCGCTGCCGCCGGCGCGGCCCGTCCTCTCGCGAGAGACAGTAACTGGGGGGGGGGGGGGGGGGAGTTCGCGTGCTAGCGTAAGGCACCGCCCAACCCGCAGGGCACGCTGGGAGTTGTAGTTCACCCGAAGGCTCTGCGGGGAACACCCGAAGGCTCTGCGCTTCCCCGCAGTAGAGCGTCTATCCTCCACCAACAGAGCTGCCTTGGTCTGCATTGCGGCTCCCAACTCAGACCACCACCCCTTCTATTTTTTTTTTACAGATGACCCGGTGAGCTGAAGCAAGTTAGCAGTGGAGCCTGGGCCTCCTGATTCCCATGACAGCCCACTTTTTTAGCTCAGCTTGGTTTTACATGAGGATATTTTCCCGATTGCTCCCGAACATTTGTTCGCAAACTTTCCAGGTTAAGAACCCCTTTGAGAATCTGATACCCTCACCCCAGAATAGAACCGTAATAACAGCTACCTTATACTGAGACTGCTTTGTGCGTGATTATCTCTTTTAATCCTAGTACTGCTTCATTTCACAAACGAATTGAGCCTGGGAGGTTAACCACAGTGACTGAGCCCAAAGCCAAAATTCATAGCCAAACTGTCTAAGCCACAAGAATGCTCTCACAAAATTTTACCACCTTAAGCCCACTCTAAAAGACCAGGTTAGAAAGCCCCGATAAAGCTCTCATTCAGCTCCTCTACTTCATCCTCACAGTTTAGCTCTTTCCTGTGAAGAAGGGGTTGTGGTTCCATTTTACAGATGAAGCTTTCTTTGAATGAAAAGTGAACGAAGAGCTGTCTGGTTAGCTCAGTTGGTTAGAGCATGGTGCTGATAGCACCAAGATCCAGGGTTTGATCCCTGTACTGGCCAGCTGCCAAAAAAAATAAAAGGTGAGTGATGCTCACTTTAGATCCTCCTCCCATCACCTTCAGAAGAGAGGAGGCCAGGCCAGAGTCCAAATGGCTTGAACTTAGCTTTGTGCTACTAATTCCTCGCTGTGTCACCTTGAGCAATTCACTTCACCTCTCTGAGCCTCACTTTCCTCATCTGTAAAGTGGGGATAGAGTTGCTGATGTAAAATTGCTCTGAAAGCTCTAAGGAACACCTAAATGCAGAGTGTGTTTGGGACCTATATTTCAGTGCCTCAAACTCATGATTTTCAGGTTAAGTTTAGCCCTTAAATGCACTTTATGTAGTGTCGTTTTTTGTTCGTTTTTGACGGCTGACCTATACAGGGAGCCCTTGACATTGGTGTTATTAGTACCAGGCTGTAACCAACCGAGCTAACTGGCCAGCCTTTACATAGTGTTCTTATGTTCTGTGTATTTATTAGTAATACTTCAGGCAGGAGAATGAGGTCTACAACTTGCCATCATTCCCAATTGTCTTGCACTGGGCAACTTCACACATTTGTAATATCTGTCTGGCTCCTGAAGGCAGTTGAATTTGCAACCTCTGTTTGTAACATGTGAATGTCAGTGAGCATACTCGCCTGACCCAACATTTCCTCTGCCCACTTTGTGTCTGGCCCTGTGTTGGGTGCAGTGGGAGAGACAGGAGGGAAGATGGCACAGTCCCTGCTCTCAAGAATTTAGTCTCATTTGGGGATAAGCTGTGAGCATGGTTAAAAAAAAAAAAAAAAAATCACGCCAGAATGTTCTGATGCCATGGGAGAAGGGTGGTCAAGGAACTCACCAAGGGTCAGGTACCTAGTGGAGTATCAGGGAGTGCCTCCTAGAGAAAGTATCATTTGATCCTGGCCTGGAAAAATTTAGGCATGAAGGTAGGCACTCCAGGAAAGTGATACAGCCTCAACAAGGTTGAAGTTTAGGGGGACAGAAAATAGATCCATTCTTTATGAGGGAGCATCTTGAAGCACTGCTGGGGAGGTTGCCTGGATCCAAGTGGCTAAAAGCCTAGCATACCAGGTGAGGTATGGAGCATTAGTTCGAAGGTGACAGGGAGCTATTGAAAGTTGTCGAGCAGGGCCGGCCCGTGGCTCACTCGGGAGAGTACGGTGCTGATAACACCAAGGCCCCGGGTTCGGATCCCATATACGGATGGCCAGTTCGCTCACTGGCTGAGCGTGGTGCTCACAAAACCAAGTCAAGGGTTAAGATCCCCTTACCGGTCATCTTTAAAAAAAAAAAAAAAAAAAAAGTTGTCGAGCAGGGGATTGGTATGGTCTGGGCTCCATTTTTCAAAGCGTGATCTACCAGAATGTATGGGATGGCTATAAGGATAGCTGTAAGGGTGGAGGTAGGAAGAATATGAGCAGTCATCCAGCTGTAATGGGAGCCACTGGCCAGGAGGTGGCAGTGAAGATGGGGGGAGAGACACAGAAGAGAAGAATTAACAGAACTTGGCAGACAGTTAATTGCCAGTGGTGATGATCCTCTAAACAGCCGTTCACCTTGCCTTCTGTGAAGCCAGCCTTTCCCAGGCTTCTACCTCCTACCTCCCTGGCTGTTCTTTCTCAGTCTCCCTTACAGGACACTTCTGGACCCCCCATCAATTGTTGGGGATCCTAGGCGTTCTTCCTTCAAGTGCCTTCTCTCATCCAACGTGTTTTCGAGGGCAGAGGCAGATAGTGTGAAGCTAATGAAACTTAAGCTCCCAGAATCCCTCCCTTGCATGGATCCTTCATTGCTAGAAGTGGCTGGGGGTTATGGGACTGTCTAGGTGAGACAGGGAAGCCAGGTTGTAACCAGAAGGCATTTGCATTTAAGCATTTCTGGTCATTTGCCTCAAGAGATCTCATAAGAAAAGGGCATTCTTCTCTAAGCTTCCAGTAATGTATGCGGCTTTCATTGTGCATTCCAATTCCCATCTCTTAAGTCAAGGACTCCCAAGGACTATCCCCAGCTGGCAACTTGGGTTCCCATCTGTCTAACTCCTGGATTCCTTGAACAAGAGGCCCCCCAGGCTCCTCGGACTCATATACAACCAAAAGTGAACTCATGATCTAAACCACAGAACCTGCTCTTGGTCCCCTCTGCTCTGAGGAGATGGCACCACCGTCCACCAGTTGCTTAAGCTAGAAATGTAGGCATCGCCTTCCCTTTCCCTTACACCCACATTCAGCTACCAAGTCTTATCCATTACATCTTAAATATTCCTCAATTCTATCCATTTTTCTCCAGTTCCACACCCTCTCCAAAGCCCTTGGTGACTTACAATCATCGGCAGTCACAAAAACTGGCTTGTTGGGACTTTAGCCTCTCCTTCCTGCCCCATTCTTTGATATGGGCAATTGATGTTTCTCAGTCTTATGTAAAGTGTAATGCAAATTAAGCTTCAAGATTAATTGAGTCCGCTAGCCCCCTGCTCTCTTCCATCTAGACAGCTGTTTCTAACCCTCCTGGCAAGGGAAAATTCTGGACCAAGTCCCAGTTCCTGTGAGATTTCCAGTCCAATGGGAGGAACAGAAGAATCATGTGAGAGTGTAACATAATGTCAGGGACTGGTGAGGGCTAATAACATAATAAAGCAGGTGGAGAAGGGCAGGGGAGGTGCCACTTTAGACAAGGACATCTCTAGGGAGGTGGCAGTTGAACAGAGACCTGAAGGAGGTTTCTCCGCACAGCATCCAGAAAAACTTTCTTTTTACTTTTTTCTTTTTTGGTGGCTGGCCGGTACAGGGATCCAAACTCTTGACCTTGGTGTTACAGGGCAGTGCTCTAACCAACTGAGCTAACCGGCCAGCCCCAGGAAAGTTTTTCTAACTGCAAATCAGTCATTTGAAACAAGTTTTGCTTCAAGTCCTTTCATGGCCCCCATGAAACTTCTTTCTGAGGCCCACAAGGTCTTGCGTGGTGAGCCCCTGCTAAGTTCTCCAGCCTCATCTCTCCCAGCCCTCTACACTCCAGCCACTTGTCTCTTTAGAGGCTCTTTCTCCACTCTGCTTCTCTTTCCTTCCACCCAGTTAGAACCTACATATCCTTGAGAGCCAGTTGTTTTGTTTTGTTTTGGCAGCTGGCTGGTACAGGGATCGAACCCTGGACCTTGGTATTATCAGCACCACACTGTAACCAACTGAGCGAACTGGCCAGCTCAGAACCTATATATTCTTAGTCCCAGGGTAGCATCGCTACCTCCAGAAGCCTTCCCTGCCCTCAGACTACATGGTATCTCCTGTAACATCTGTGCTGTTTTGCTTCTCAGCACTTAACACTAGGAATAATTCTTTGAATTCATATCTCTTTTGTTCACTTCTGGGCACTTGTCTAGGGAGTGCCAGGCACATTGCAAATGTCAATAACTAGGGCTTAGTTGATGCCTGCATGCATGAGTGATAGCAATAACCGTGTGTTAAATTTACACAAAAAGTATAATAGTGACAAACACTAAGTACCAATCTGTGTTTTTGCACAAACTCACTTCATTCTAGAATAACCCCGTTAAGTACATTAGCATCCCTTTCTACAGATGGTAAAAAGGATGGTTAAGTAACTTGTTCCAAGTTACACAGCTGTGAAGGAGTAGAACAGGTACTCAAACCTAGAGAGACTGACTCCCATTGGTGCTCTTAATTGTCGTGCGATACAGCCTATCAAGTCCAAGTGTACGATGTGCCAGGCATTATTCTAGGCACTGGGGAGATAATGTTGGAAAAACAAATAAAACACTCAAGGTTCCAGTTCTCATCAAGCTTACATTCCTGGTGGGGGAAGACAAAGAACAAACATATAAACAAGTAAGAATATAAAATAATGATGGGTAATATGTGCTTTGAAAAAATAAAGCAATTTGCAGGGGGAGGGGGAAGGGCGGGGGAAGTGCAGTTGTACACAAGTTTGTGTGGGAACAGAGATGCTCTGGGAGAAGACTACTGTAAGCGGAGGTAAATATGTGCAAAGACCCTGAGGCGAGACCCAGCTTATCCTGACAGGAAACGACCAGCAGGCCCAGGAAGCTGCAGGGAACAAGGGAGCAGTAGCAGATGAGGTCTAAGAGGAGGGTCAGGCCTGGATCTGGCAGGGCTTGCAAGCCAAGCTAAGGGCTTAAGATCAAATTCTAAGCGTAGCAGGAGGGCTTTGAGAAGCAGAGGCCAGATACACCGTGTTGGGAATGGACTGTAGGGTTGAGATTTGAAGGTGATTGCTGTAGTCTAGGTGAGAGGTGATGGAAATTGAAATCTTCATGTAGAAAGGGAACATGGAGATAGTATGACCAGATTTAGCAAATACCTCTTCCAGGGTAACTCTGGGAGGTGTATAGTGGCTGAGGTACCAGGAGGCTGGGAGAGGGTGGAGAGAGCTGCTAGAATACCTCTCCTCCCTATGAACTTCTGAGACCACAGCCAAGCACAGAGCCTTCACAGGACCTTAACAGGTTGAACTTACCACATCCTTTTTTAAAAAAAAATATTTATTTTTGGCAGCTGGCCGGTAACCCCTTACTGAACCCTTGACCTTGGTGTTAGAACTCCGTGCTGTGACCAACAGAGCTAATTGGCCAGCCCTGAACTTGACACTTCTTAAGTGAACACACCAATCAAAAGTTTTTCAACTATAGGCTGGCGGGTTAGCTCAGTTGGTTAGAGCATAGCCTTATAACACCAAGGTCAAGGAGTTGGATCCCCGTACCAGCCAGCCACCAAAAAAAAAGTAAAAAAAAGCCCAGTCGTAAAAGGAGGAAACTACAATCATGATACCCAAAGACGTGGAAAGCTAGGTGCTCAGGTGCTGCTGGGGGGACTGTAAATGTGCACAGTCTTTTTGATTTGGGTTTTTTAAAAACTTTCTTAAAAAAATTTTTTTTTTATTTTAAATATAACTTCGCCCCAGAAATTCCACTTTTAAAAATTTATCAGGGATGAATCAGATAAATGAGCAAATGTGTGTGAGCAAAGATGTTCATCACAGCACTGCTTATAAAAGCAAAACATTTGGACCTGACATAAAGGTTCAATAAAGGAAAAACGGACAAAGAAAATGAAGAAGTAGTAGGGAGACAAGGACACTCAAATGGCCAATAAATACATTGAAAAGATGGTCACCCTCATGAATAATCAGAGAAGTATAAAAATGGTAACATAACCATTTCACAGAGCAAAGAGGACTTTCACTTTTATCTGTAAAGTTGCATTTTATTTAACAATTCTTCATTTCTGCAATGCACCTTAGCACACAATCCAAATTATGATCTCTGAAAGGAACTAGGGGCTGGTTGCAGAAAAGGCTGAGTCCCTGTCAATGGCTAGAAGGTACAAGGTGAGCCTGGAACATTTTGTTGAGCCAGAAACATCTTGTTAAGCCAGGAGCCAAGGAATCTTTTCCTTGTTGGAAAGACGCAGGAGCCATCCCACTAGCCAATATTAAAACCGTTTAAGCCTCGAAGGGAGGATGTTGGCTGAAGCCAAATACCTTCTATTGTGTTATCTTGTTAATCTAAAAAAAAAAAAAGCAAAAAATATAACAATGTGTTTGTTAATTCTAGAAGAGTGGTACACAGGAGCTATACTTATTTTTTAAACTTAAAAACAACTGAAAATGTTTCCAGTGTAGAGGTAACACAAATATTTGCTTTATAATTACTTTTTTTGAAGTGCATATGTTTTATACATTCTTCTGATATGTATTGTATTTTACAATTAAAAACTTTTAAAAAACCAAAAACCCTGTGCAACAGTAAGGGATTGCTTGATTGAATTATGATATAGCTGTATAATGTGATAATGTGCAGCCATTGGACAGAATGATGTGCTGGCTTGGGACATATGAGAACAGCAAGGTACAGAGTAGTGTATTTTGTATGATTCCAATTTATAACTCAAGAGAATAAATATGTTTGTATAGCCAGAGAAATATGAAATGGTGTTCTCCATTATTAGAGTTATCTCTGAACAGTATGATTTAGAGATAATTTCAACTTTTTGTATATTTGTCTGAATTTTAAAAAATTTTGGTCACATGCATGATGTATCATTATTGTAAAAGCAACATACTATAAAAAATCTATACCACCTCAATCCAATCTCCCACACAAAACTACTCTGAATAATTTGGTGAGTATCCTTATAGACTGTTTTTCAGACCTTTACACACATACGTTTTCTCTTTTAACAAAACTTAAGTGATACTGCACATATTGTTCTTTAACTTACATTTTTGATTTAGCAACAGTTATAAAGATTTTTTTCTTTGTGAATTGCATTTGTATAATCAGGAAAAAAGTATAATAATTTCCATTTTTGGAAACATATATTATTGACATGAAAAAATGTGGGAAAACAACTAACAACATCTGTAACATGATTCCATTTTGTAAAATTAAATATATCTGAATAAGCAAACAAAAAATTAGACAAAAAGTTTGGAAGAATATATCCCAACTGTTAAATGCCATTATCTGTTGAGGATAAGAAAAAATTTACATTCTTCTATATTTTTAAAAAAATGTTTTTGCAGTGAGCACACATTGCTTCCTTAAAATAGATTTTTTTAGATCGTAGAGGTAATAAGTGCTTGCTCTTTGTAAAAATTAAGTCCAGTATTATGAAGTGTAAACCAGAAATTATGTCCTTCCCCTCACCTTCTCAATTCCATTGCCTAGAAGTAAACAATGTTGACAGTTGCTTTCATTTCCCTCCCAGAAATTTCCCGTGTCTTTTATCCCTGCAAATGATATCACATATATATGTATATTGTTCTACACCTTGCCTTTTTACACTTACTATATGTATAATATCTTTCCAGGTCAATACATGTAGATTTATCTCATACTTTTAAACAGCTGCCTAATGGTCAATTGCAGGGCTGATGTACAGCTAACTTTGTACCATTCTGTGATGAACAACCTTGTACATTTACATCTTGAGTTGTGCAAGTAAATCTGTAATGTAAATTCTTAAAAGTGGAAGAGAACTGCTGGGTTGAAGAGTATGTACATGTAAGATTTCTGTAGATGCTTAAATATTGCCCTCCAAAGGGACTGCCCCAATCTCCAGTGCCACCAACAGGATATGAAGAGTGCCTCCTTGCTTCTCCCTCAACAATACCATTAACAGGCAAGCTTTTA
Organism: Cynocephalus volans; assembly: GCF_027409185.1. Lineage (NCBI taxonomy): Eukaryota > Metazoa > Chordata > Mammalia > Dermoptera > Cynocephalidae > Cynocephalus > Cynocephalus volans. The sequence goes on from NC_084465.1 coordinate 113,325,254, forward strand.
AAATATCTGCTGTGAAACATCATTTTACTGAATAAAAGCTTTGTTTTAAGTTTTTATCTAGACACTTAAGCTCTTGTTAAAAAGATATTCTTTGGGGCCGGCCCGTGGCTCACTCGGTAGAGTGCGGTGCTGATAGCGCCAAGGCCCCGGGTTCGGATCCCATATACGGATGGCCGGTTCGCTCACTGGCTGAGCGTGGTGCTGACAACACCAAGTCAAGGGTTAAGATCCCCTTACCGGTCATCTTTTAAAAAAAAAAAAAAAAAAAAAAAAAGATATTCTTTGCACAAAGTAAAACAAAACCAAGCAAAAATTCCAAACTATCCAGAAAGGTGTAAGATAAAAAGGAAGTCTCCGTATCCATGGCCACCCACCCTACCCAGTCCCAGTTACCCAGTGAAAGGCTTAGATGGTTTCATGTGTGTACTTCTGCAGCTGTTCTACGAATACAGAATTTTATGTATATAGACAACGGGCATTTCCTCCGCTAATGTTTTTGACACAAATTGTATGATACACATTCTTTGTTTTTTTGGCGGCTGGCCGGTACAGGGATCAAACTCTGGACCTTGGTATTGTCAGCACCACACTCTACCCAACTGAGTTAACTGGTCAGCTTTTTTTTTTTTAAGAAAGGACCTCAAGTACAAAGAATTGGATTAATTGAAATCCTTAATCTGTGGCCCATCGTCATTTTCTATTCATGGTCTTCTTTTATTTCTTTACTTGTTTTATCTGTTTTTGTTCATTCATTTCTATATTTACTTATAAATATTACAATAATTTTAACAATAACTTCATCTCTTCTGATGGACTCTACCTCTATCCCATTCCAGCTGCTTCCTCTCACCCCAAGCCAGGAAACCACTATCTTTATTATTTCTTTGCCTTTGGTTATGTACTTTTGTCCTCTATATCATGAGTAGACAATATGTTGTTTGGTTTTAGTTGTTTCTGAATTTTATGAAAAGGGTATGATGTTGTATGTAATCTTTGGGTTCTTGCTTTCTTTTTTACACTCAATATTATATTAAAAATCACCCATGCTGTTACGTGTAGCTATGGTTCACTCAAATTTCACTCTTGAATAATATTTCCTTTTGTCAAGGTACCCCAATGTATTTGTTGAAGGGCATTTTGGGTTCCTTCTGTTTTTTTGCCATACGTTTACTGCTGTTATGAATATTCATGTATGTGTCTACTGGAGCACTTGGGCAAGACTTACTCCTGGATATTTGCCCAAAAGAAGAACTGCTGGATTTTAAGGTATGTAAATATGCAATTTTACGAGACAATAATTTTTTTCCAAAATGGCTGTATGGATTATATAAGCCACCAGCAATGTATAGAAAACGTATTGATCTTCTCCAATACTTGGTATTATCTGACATCTTCATTTTTGCCCATAGATATGGAATGCTATCTCATTATGATCTTGATTTGTACTTCCTTGATTACAAATGATATTGAGTATCTATAAGCTGTATAGCCATGTTTTCTCTGTTTTGAAATGCATATTCAAGTCTTTTGGCCATTTTTCTATTTTCATTTTATTGTTCTTTATTGATTTTTAGAAAGCCTTTAGATTTTCTCCATATATATTTTTGAATGGCTCTGTGTGTTTACATGTGTCTTTTTCAAATTTAGCTTATGATTTCATTTTCTTTACTTTTTTTATTTTAATTTTTTTTAAAAGATGACCAGTAAAGGGATCTTAACCCTTGGCTTGGTGTTGTCAGCACCAAGCTCTCCCAAGTGAGCCACAGGCCAGCCCTTAATTTTAATAGTTTCATTTATTACCATTTTCTTTTAAAGTTAACTTTTGTGTTTTAAGAGATTTTTCATTACCCCAAGGTCAGAAAGAAGTTCCATTATTTTCCTCCTAAAAGTTTTAGTTTTGATAATTAAGTCTTTATATCTGGAGTTGATTTTTGTGCATAGTGTGAGGCACTGATCTAATCTCATTTTTTCCCGTATGGGTGACCATTTTCTTCCAGCCCCAATTATTGAACAGTGCCTCCTTTGATCTGCCATGCCAGCCTTTATCAGTTTCATGTACTGATGAGTTAATTGTGGTGAATTCCTATCAATACCAACACTACATTGTCTTTGTTACTACAGCTTTGCAATAATTCTGATAGAGTAAGTCTCCTATCTTTATTCTTTAGAAGTATCTTCCTGTTCTAAGCTCTTTACTCCTCCCTATATATTTTTAATTGGCTTGACGTGTTTCATGAAAAACTCGTGATTTTTGTTAGCATTCCATTGACTCTTACAGATCAATTTGGAGAGAACTGACATCTTCACAATATTGAGTTTTCCTATCCATGAGCATGATCTATCACTATTTACTTACTAATAATAAATCTTGAAGATTATTTCAGATCTACCCATTTGGGTCCACCTCATATTTATTTATTTATTTATTTTTGGTGGCTGGACATTACAGATATTGAACCCTGGACCTTGGTGTTATCAGCACCATGCTCTATCCAACTGAGCTAACCAGCCAGCCCATACTTCATATTTTTAAAGACCACACAAGTCCACTGTGTGAATGTCAAATGATTTATTTAATCAATCCCTTATTTTGGACACTTGAGTTCTTTCCATTTTCTAGCTCTAGAAACAATGTTTTATTTTATTTTTCACAGTCACATTTTTTCATTCTGCAGTGTTTATTTTTTCATTAAAAAAAGGGGGAGGGAGGAGAGGGAGCAACAAAGGAAAACAGAGAGAGAAGGTGAACAACTCTTGCAGAGCCAGAAGCCCAGGGAGAGAAAGAGCTGGCTGGCTGATGAGAAGACCTGAGTAGTTGGGAAGAAGAATGCAAGAGCTCCCTGAAACAACACAAATCTCTATGCACCTCAAGGCTACAGCCTGATAGAGCTGGCTGTGGGACTCAGCCACCAGCCAACAGCCAGCAGCTCTACTGAAACCTAACCAACCCCCAAGCCCAGGATTTCATTAGTTTGAAAGCCTCCTGTTTTGCAGACACGTTTTAACAATCCTGGGTTTAGCCATATAGAAGATGGCCTCTTTCTGTTCAAGGTTCATTTTGGTGACTCCTTAGCAGCCAGTGGCTGATCTCTTATTGTGGGCTCTCATCCTTTCCCAGGAGGGCAATCTGTTGCCACAGCTGCCGCTCCTCTTCCTGTGCCTTGCTGTGGCTTCAACACCTCAGCCCCTCAGCCTAGTGGTAGGATACTGGTTCAAAGTATCCTGCATTGGACTACCCAGAGCTACATAGATATATATAGAGAGAGTGGTACATTCAGGGGCCCTAGAAACACTATTTTAGTGCATACCCTTGTGTTGAATATCTTTACTCATGTGGATGGAAAAACTGTTTGGTTTTGTTTGTTTTACTTACTTAACTAGCCTGTTCTGCACTGAGCATAATGGCTCCAGTCATCCTCAGTCCTTATTCCTTACCTTATTCCTCCCTCCTATCTTCTCCAGGAAATGGCAGTGCCTCTGTGCATTAGGGCTCAGAATCTGGGGGAGTCTACAATTGCTTCTCCTGAAGTAGGGGTGGGGATGGGAGGTTTGGGGTAAAATAAACTGATTTCCCTAGATAAGAAAAACTGCTTTGTTTCTGATAAGGGCCAGGCTCTTCATACACATTTCACTGAAGCGGTGAGAGGTTAGCACCATTACCTCCCTGTTATTCCTGCATTAACCTGAAACACAGCTTAAGTAACAGGCCCCAGATCACACAGCATTTTATTTTAATTAATTTATTTATTTATCCATTCATTCATTTGTTTGTTTTTTGGTGGCTGGCTGGTACCGGAAGTGAACCCATGGCCTTGGGTTATACACACAGCATTTTAGAGACCTGGATTTCAATCTGAGCTGTTCCACCAGGCTTTGGGAAATGTTTATTGACAAAGATGGGTGTGAGTATATCAATAAACACTTGTTACCTGATTTCTCTCCTTTCAGAGTTCTAAACATTTCCATTGTATACTTCAAAGGACTCATTGTTTCGTTAATGAAAAAGTCAACATTCATTTGCATGACTGAGAGCCTCTCCTCCTCATTCACAGTGGGGCTTGGGAGAGCTGAAGTTGGTATTAGAGAATGAGCTAGAGACCAGAAGACCTGGTCTGATCTGGGTAACTAACATAGGGTCTTACACCTAGTTTCATAAGCATTAGCAGTTACTATTACTCAGAACATTTACATAACGATCGCCCTGACAGCTACTACATTAACCATGCTTCAAGAGTTGTGGGAGGGCTTTTCATCTGTGGCAGCTTTTTTTTTTTTTTTTTTGGCAGCTGGCTCATGTAGGCAGGGATCGAACCCTGGACCGTGGTGTTGTAAGCACCAAGCTCTGACCAACTGACCAACCATTTGCAGCAGCTTTAATCCTTACCGTCCTGAGAGGTTCAAGGCCCTTTTAACAGGTGTGGTTAACTCTCAGGCTCACAGAGGTAATCAGCCTAAAATCACCAAGCAAATAGCTAGCAAATCTGGGATTCAAACCCATATTTTCACCAACCCCAAACTCTGCTCATCTTGATTCTTTTCACCAAGTTTAGATGAGCCCTTTTCATCTATGAGCCTTACTGTAGTCATGTGTAAAATAGGGATAGTCAAACCAGTCTTGCCTGCTTCGCTGTATAACTGAGCATTCCATTCTTTTTTTCTTTGGGGGAGAGTGGGGGGGCGGTTGGCTGGCTGGTACAGGGATTGAGCCCTAGCATTATATTATTATTAAATAACCAACCCAAGTAAGTCAGTGCTGGAGGCAGATTAATAATATTAGTAATAATTATTGACTGGGGCTGACCCCATGGCGCACTCGGGAGAGTGCGGCGCTGTGAGCGCAGCCATGCTCCCGCCGCGGGTTCGGATCCTATATAGGGCTGGCCGGTGCGCTCACTGGCTGAGCGCGGTGCGGGCAACACCAAGCCAAGGGTTGCGATCCCCTTACCGGTCACAAAAAGGACAAAAATAATAATAATAATTATTGACTGGACAGTTAGCTCAGTTAGTTAAAGCACAGCCTTGTAAGCACAACACCAAGGTCAAGTGTTCGGTTCCCTGTACCAGGTAGCTGCAAAAATAAATAAATAAATAAAAATAAATCTTTCCTAGGGCTAGCCAGTCAGCTCAGTTGGTTAGAGGGGTGCTGATAACACCAAGGTTCAGGGTTCCATCCCTGCACTGGTCAGCTGCCAAGAGAAAAATAACAATTCTTCCCATTTATAGAACATCAATAATTCTTACAACAATGCCATTGAGATAGGTTTTATTATTATTCCCATTTTGCAAATAAGGGTACTAAGGTTAGGAGAGGTGAAGTCATTTGCTAAAGGTTACGCAGCTCAAGGTTCATTGACTGTTCTAGAAAAGAGGAGAGTGGAGGAAGGCAAGAAGAGATTCCCTCCAAGACCCGAGGCAAAGCTTCCCACTGATTCTGGGAGGAGTTGGAACCGGGAGGTCGGTGAAGGCTTTCGTCAGTCGAAATGTACTGCCCATGAGAAGTGCCCCACAGCAGCCTTCATAGTTCATTCTTCACACAGTAGCCAGCAACAGGCACACTAGCCTCCTGGCAGGGCCCTCAGCCCTCCCAGCACGTTCCCACCTCAGGACTGTGCACGGCAACTCCCTCTGCCTAAAGCATTCCTCTCCCCAATTTTTTATTATCATATTTTATTTGTTTGTTTTTGGGTTTTTGGCAGCTGGCTGGCACGGGAATCCAAACCATTGACCTTGGTGTTATAACAGCATGCTCTAACCAACTGATACGTTTTTATTTTAAAAGTTATATATATAAATGTTTGTTTTTTAAAGTAGAGGCAGTGGGCGGGTCTGAGTGCGGTGATGTTTACAACTAATTGATCACAACCACTTACAGATTTCTTTATTCCTTCTCTACTCCCACTGCTTTACTTGACTAGCCTAAAGAAAAAGGAGAGATGGTAGAACATTAACAGTAAAAGTAAAACCCTCCCTATATTCACTCCCTAGAAGTTCCTGTTATGAAATTCTCAAATATCTTTTTAGAAATATTTTCTGTACATATATACTTGTACATAACTTTCTAGGGCTGGCTGATTAGCTCAGTTAGAGTGCAGCCTTATAACACCAAGGTCACAAGTTTGGATTCCCATACTGGCCAGCCACCAGAAAAAAAAGGGACCCACCATATATATATATGGTGGGTCCCTTCTCTGTAAGCTTTCATGAAGATGGGGTGTGAATTATATAAATATATATATTATATTTATATATAATTGGTAGCAAACTATACTTTACACACAGTTCTTTACCTTAATTTTTTTGACTTGACATTGCATCACAGAGACCTTTCCATATCTTCCACATCTGCAAATGCAGGCACACCTCATTCTTTTCAACAGCTCCCTGGTATTTATCCATTGTTGATTGTACCCATTTATTCAACAGATTCCTGTGGACTGACATTTAGGTTGTTTCTAGTCTTTGTGGTATGACGAACAGGGTTTCTGGGAGTATTCTTTTATTATGGTTATTATTACTATTGACATAACATATATAGAATGTACCTTTTAAAGTGGACAATTCAATGGTTTTAGTACATTCACAAAATTGTAAAACCATTACCACTATTTAATTCTGGGGACATTCTTGGATACATATTTTCATGGTCTCGTGTGAATGTTAGCAGGAGACACTTCTGGAAGTACAGTTGATGGGCTTTGGGGAGATTATTCCTTCCAATGGGAAAAAATCTGGGGCATGTCCATCACCCACAAACAGAAGTCCTGGGCCCAGAGGCTCGGGATCACCACATTGCCCCTGACATATTCAGTATTTTGTAATGAGTGCCAGTCCTGAAAAATTAGGTCCCTCTGGATTTTCACACATTGGATTTGCTCAAAGCAGGCTAGGCCCTAAATATTCCAGTTAGAACAGGCAAATGGTGGGGAATGCCCCAGGAATATGTGTATTGTAATGTCTCAATTCACAGACCATGCTGTTGTGTGATCCTTTAAAAACCTAAATCAGTTAACGTTCTTCTGCCACAAAACTATGAAAAAAAGAAAAAAAAAGTAGGGCCAAAATAAACAAATTCTGCAATGGCTAGCATCTCACTCACTGGAAGCCAAAGTCCTCACAAAGGTCTGCAAAGCCAGCATGATCTGTGGTCCCTGCTCACCTCTCCGGCCTCCTCTATCACCCTCCCCCTCACTCTCCCTGCTCCAGCCACGCTGGCCTCCAGCACATGCCTCTACCTAAAGCAGTCCTCTCCCAGGTAACTGCACAATTCCATGCTCACTTCATTCCCACTTCTGCTCAACTGGCATCCCTTCAAAAAACCCTCTAATCTCCTGGTATAAACAAGCATCCCAGCACTATCTAGCCCATATCCTATTGTTGGGAAAATAGAATAATTTAATCAGGCCCCCTTGCCTGCCCATCTGGTTAGGGGTGGTGTGGCGCATTCTTTGTAAGCAAATTGTGTGTAGGGGGGTGGAGTTAGTGCTCGTGCACAGTGCTGCGACTTGGCTGGGCATTGTCTGCCTCAGGGGTCCACCAGGTGCAGCCACGCTCTCAAACCTATGGCTCTAAGGAAATTTTGGCCGGTTACCTAGCTCATATACCTGTGTGTGAGGGGTCTGGTGACCCAGCCTGGCATGTGAGGGGTCTGGTGACCCCAGCCTGGCGTGTGAAGGGTTTGTAGTTTGTGACCCAGTCTGGACAACGGACTTGAGGGGTCTGTGAACACCAGAACTGGCCCTAGCTTGACAATTGGCCCAGTCGGCAGGATTACGGGCAGGTAAAAGAGCGTGACACCTATTTTTTCTCCATAACAGTTATCACTAGCTAATATATATTTATTTGTTTACTCTTTGTCTCCCCCTTTTAACTTTTAATCTCCAGAGAAAAATATTTTTATGCTTTTTGTTTACTGCCAGATTGCTAAAACAGACTCTGATACACAGTAGGTGATCAATAAATATTTGTTATTTGTTGATGGAATAATTGGATGAGTAGCTTTCACTGAGGCCCGAAACAAAATTTGTAAACTATCCAAAGGCAGGGAGGGGTGGTGGTGGAAGGAATGGGCAGAGGACTTGAAGGGACAGAAAACGAAAACACAAATGATTTTTAAATGTACAGCAAGATGTTCGATTTCACTCATCATAAAAGAAATGCAAATTAAAACTTCTATGAGTCACCATTTTTCACCTAACAGATTGGCGAAGATCAAAAAGCTTCTTATTTTTCAGTGTTAGCAAGGGTGTGGGGAGACAGGTCCTCTCATACTTGTTGGTGAGAGTGAAAACTGTTGACAGGTTTGTGGAGGACAATTTGGCAGAATCTACGCAAAATTTGAAAGCATATACAGTTGGCCCTTGGTATCCACGGACTCCACATCCTCAGATTCAATCAACTGCAGATTGAAAATGTAGTTAGGCCTACAATGATTGCATCTGTACTAAAAAAGTACAGACTTTTTTTTTGTCATTATTCCCCAAACAATACAGTATAACAACTTTTTTTTTTTTTAATTAATTTTTTTTTTTTTTTTTTTTTTTTGTCTTTTTCGTGACCGGCACTCAGCCAGTGAGTGCACCGGCCATTCCTATGTAGGATCCGAACCCGCGGCGGGAGCGTCGCCGCAGCTCCCAGCGCCGCAGTGCGCCACGGGCTCAGCCCAGTATAACAACTATTTACATAGTATTTACATTGTATTAAGTACTAAAAGTGATCTAGAGATGATTTAAAGTATAGGGGAGGATATGCATAGGTTGTATGCAAATACGATGCCATTTTATATAAGGGACTTGAGCATCTGTGGATTTTGGTATCTGTGGGGGTCCTGGAACTCATTCCTGTGGATGTCTGGGGATGATTGAGCTCTGTAATTCCATGTTTAGGAATTTTTCCTGCAGACTCATTTGCTCAAGTGTACAAAGATGTATTTGCTGCAGCACTCCTTGTTCTAGTAGAATAGTGGAAAGAATGTAAATGTGTATTAATGGCGACTGGTTAAACATATTATGGTATATTCTTACAATGGAACACTATGCAGAGGTTAAAAAAGGAGGTAGCTCTGTGCTGAAATAAAACAATCCTGAAGAGATAGTTACTTGAAAAAAAGCAATATACAGAACACTGTGTGCTGTATGTAAATATTTGTTAAAAGAAGAAAAAAAGAAACTGTTCTGTAGAAACAAACAAGAAATTGACATGGTGCCTCTGGGAAGGGGAAAAGAAGCAGGAGGGGGTGAGCTGGAGAAGAAAGAAGGCTTTTCAACTCTACCATTTTATATGCTATGAGCTGTTTTATGTTACATCAGCTATTGTTTTTAACTTTTAAAAATTGACAGTGCATGTGTATTAGACAAAATTTTAAAGATACAAAAGGATAAGCAGTCAAAAGTAAGTCTCAGTGCTAAAAACAAAACAAACAAACAAAAAAACTCTACAATGATGGGAGTAATGCCAAAGGGACACAGGAACCAACTGAAAACTGGAACAATTTGAGCATAATAAACAAAGTACTACAAGATTATAACCTAAACTGTAAAATAGATATCCATGAATCCATACTAATATAAATAATTGAATAAATAAATAAATGGGAAAGAAAAGAGAAATCTCTCATGCTAAAGAATTCCAAATAATACATGCAGATTCTCTGTCCTCAAAGAGGTAAAGCATAATTCCCCACTCCTGTAGTATGGGGCTGTGGATAGTGACTTCCTTCTAAAGAGTACAGTATGAGGCCGGTCCGTGGCTCACTTGGGAGAGTGTGGTGCTGACAACACCAAGTCAAGGGTTAAGATCCCCTTACCAGTCATCTTTAAAAAAAAATAAAAATAAAGAGTACAGTATGGAAAGGGGAGAAAAAGAGTAACTTTGCAGTGGACTCTGACAAGCACTATCTCAGCCAAGTGATCAAGGTCAATATCAGCAGTGATAAATAATCTGAAAGCATGTAACCTTGATATGACATGATAAAAATGGTACTTTATCTCGGCTTCCTCCTCAAACCCATAATTCTAGTATAATCCTGAGAAAAGCAACATACAAATCCCAATTAAGGCACACTGTACATAATACTTGACCAGTACTCCTCAAAATTGTCATCTGGGAAACTATCAGTCAAGAGAAACCTAAAAAGACATGTTGATTAAATATAATGTGGTATCCTTGTGTGATCCTGGAACAGACAAAGGACATTAGGTAGTTACTAAGGAAATCTGAATAAAGTATGGACTCTAGTTAATAGTAAATAATATTGTACTGATTAACTAATTGTAACAAATGTACCATACATACTACTGTGATATATATACATATTTTTTAAAAAGATGACCGGTAAGGGGATCTTAACCCTTGACTTGATGTTGTCAGCACCACGCTCTCTCAAGTGAGCTAATCGGCCATCCCTGTATAGGGATCCGAACCCTTGGCCTTGGTGTTATCAGCACCACACTCTCCCAAGTGAGCCATGGGCTGGCCCTCTAATGTGATATTAATAATAGAGGAAACTTAGGGCTGGGTGGTTAGCTCAGCTGGTGAGATCATGGTGTTATAACACCCAGGTTAGGGGTTCAGATCTCCATATTGGCCAGCCGCCAAAAAAATTTAAAAAGAAATAATAGAGGAAACTGGGCACAGGAAATATGAAAACTCTACACTAACTTTGTAAATGTTCTGTAAATCTAGAAGTATTCTAAAAAATAAAGTTTCTTTTTTATTTTTATTTATTTATTTTTTAAAATTTTTATTGAATCAAAATTGATTATACATATTTTGGGGGTTCAACACTGAGATATGTTGATCAAATCAATATTACGAGCATATATATTGTTACAAATCGTAATTATTCTTTATGCCCCTTGTCCAGTCTCATCCCATCCACCCTCCCTCCTCCCTCCCCTCTAATTACCCTAGATTTCTTCTCTCCTTCTGAAAGAATAATGGTTACTCTGTTGATTTGTTGCCTAGATGATCTGTCCAATGCTGAGAGGTGTGATCAGGTCTCCCAATATTATCATAGAGCAGATGCTTCTTCTGTCACTCTGAAATGGGCTTTGTGGAGAGAGACATCCTCCTCTTTTGTTTATCCCTACTGGTGACTCTCCTTGTGTCAATGCACTCCAGTGGCTGGCAGACCATCTGCATGGTGGTTGTGGCATCTAGCTGCTTTCGTGGCAGCCATGGTTATTGTGGTGGCTGTGGTGGGCCCCCCACATGGAAGTGATGTTTTTGACATGCTCCTTGGAGCTGGTGGTGTGCCTGGTTGTGGGAGGGGGGTCCAGTCCCCTTGTCCATGCCTCGGGTCTCCAGGTGGGCCCTGAGGCACTGGCACAGTATGCCTGGTTGTGGGAGGGAGGTCTGGTCCTGGTTCCAGCAGGGCCCTGAGGTGCTGGTGGTGTGAGTGGTTGTGGGCAGGTGTACGTCCCCGGCTCCATACCTCAGGTCCCCTGGCAGATCCCAAGGAGCTGGTGGTTTGCCTGGGCCAGAACTAAGTTTTTGTCCTTTGCTTACTTCTAAAACGGGGGAACTTCCTGTGGGAACCAGTACTTGAACTGTGTGGTTGAGCTAAATTGCTATTTTGCTGCTGTTTCCCTAGGGAAGGCTTTTTGTGCAGCTCAGAGTTTAATGGTTGACCTTACAGTTACTTCTGGCTCTCCAGAGACCCGATGCACCTGGGTTGTGTTGAAACTCTGATCTAGGCCTGAGTTTTTTCATCAAACTGCACTCCATGCAATTCTATATTCCTGACTCCTCTGAGTGGTCCTGTGCTGATTGGGGGGCAGATTGGCTGTCCTTGCTGTGTCCCAGTGTTCTCCCAGTGGGCCTGTCTCCCCCACTGCCTGTGCTCCAAGCACTTCCCATGGGGCGGGCCCTGTACTGATCCCTTGTGATGACTCACCAGCCTCTGAGTGGCTCCCCTTTTTCAGCTTTTCTGGCTTCTTGCTCCTGTGTAGGTTCATGGGAACCCTATTAGTGGTCTTGCTGTCCTGGGGGCCACCAAGGCCCTCTTCTTCCCTGCCGCCTTCAAGCAACTCCATCTGAAGGGCACAGCTGCAGCTTCTGCGGCTCCTGCTTGGTGCACTCAGCAGTTCCAGCCTTAAAGCAGCTGTGGCCCGAAATGCTCAGAGCAGTTTTTTTCTTTCTCTCATCGTGGTTTCTCCCGCCTTCATGAACTCCTTAGGCCTCTCTTCCTCTTACCCTGAGCTTCATTGGCCCCAGCTTGGCTGATGTCACATTTTTATAGTTGTAAATTGGTTGATTTATGGGAGAGTGATGCTGGAGACCATCTATTCTGCCATCTTGACCGGAACCCTAAAGTTTATTTTTTAACCATCTCCCCAAATGAGTTGTGTCCTTTCTTCTCTGGACTCCATAGTCTTGTAACTTCTCTGAACTTCGATTTACCCATTTTGAAATAGCAAAATTATTTCTAATCTTTTAAACTATAATCAATAACATTCATTTATTGAATGTTCACTGTACTAAGCACCCTGTGCACGCATTATCCCACGAACCATCAGGACGAACCTGTGGGCTGGGATCGTCATTTCCCTTGTTTTCTCACCATGGAAACAGGCTGCATCTAGGCCACACAGCTGGTAAACATCGAGGCCAAACTCAAGCCATGGTCCAACTGATGATGGCAAAGGCTCTTAACTTGTATTCTTCATTGACTCACATTGAGGCTCTCAAATTTGCTTCTTAGAGTTTCTGATCAGAAGGGCATCACTAGTAATGACCGTAAATCACTCTTTGAGCACTTATTCTTTGCCGGGTACCATAAGCTTATTAACTTACCAAATTATATGTAATGCTAGGAGAAACCATTAGAACTCCACTTTAAACTCTCATACTTTTCTGATGGGAATGTATAATGGTACAGCCACTTTGGAAACCAGTTCGTCAGTTCCCAAAAATGTTAAAAATAGAGTTATCATTTGACTCAGCAATTCCACTCCTAGGTATATGAGTGTACCCAAGAGAATTGAAAACGTGTTCATGCGAAAAAAAATTGTACACGAATGTCCACAGCAGCATTATTCATAATAGGCAAAAGGTAGAAACAACCCAAATGCCCATCAGTTAAAGAATGGATAAACAAAATGTGGTATATCCATATAATGGAATATTATTTGGCAATTAAAAGGAGACAAGCTACAATGTGGATGAATCTTGAAATCATAATGCTAAGTGAAAGGTGGCCAGTTACAAAAGACAGCGTGAGTTATATGGTATGGTATGTGAATTATATCTCAATAAATTTGTTTTTAAAACCTTCTATTTCATAAATTTAAAAAACCTTGGTACAGAAATGGTAAGTACATTGCTTAAGACAACATAGGGCTGGTTGGTTAGCTCAGTTGGTTACAGCGCAGTGTTGTAACACCAAGGTCAAGGGTTTGGATCTCCATCCCGGCCAGCTGCCAAAACAAAACAAAAAATAGTTACTACACTGAGCTTGTTCAAAGAAATGCATTTCCTAGTAGCAGCCTCACTATGGTGAATGATTTTTGCTTTGTTTTGTTTTTCCCCAAATGTTGACAATCGTTTCTGAACTCCCATCTTATCTCTGCCTGAGGAGTTGCCCTGAGCGAGGATCAGAGCTCACAGAGATGAATCAATGGTGAATGGTGGTTATGAGGACAGGCACTAAAAAGACAGTACTGAAATTCTTTCCTTTTAGCCTCTCTAATTTTCTTTACCCAGTATGTCTGTTGCTTCTTTCTCATAGTGTAGAATGTAAGCTCCAGGAGGGCTGGGATTTGTTTCTTTTAGCTCTGTATCCCCAGCCACTACTTCGGTGTCTGGCATGACGGATGAAGTCAACAGTGGGTAAAAGAATAAAAGGCAGCTCAGACAGTGAATTGAGTTAGCGCAGAGCAAGGTTTCCAACTTCTGGTGACACAGAGATGCAAACAGTGGAGACATGGGAGGAACAGATCTAGGAGATGACCTGGTTTAGGATATATGAGGTGCTCGTGGAGAGATCTAGGAGAGGTTGGATAAACATGTCTAGTATTTCACCCAGAGTTCCATACTTAAATGCCTACAGGGTCCAGGATGGTAGCCTGAATAGTAATGGTGGTCTACTGCAGAACAACAGAGTGGACGGGACAGTGGCAATCTGGAGAGATCCTGCTTCATCTCAGAGAACACCCATGGGGAAAGCAGGTCCAGTGTCAATAGATTTTTGGATTTTTCAAGTTGAAAATAAGGACTTCCATGTGAAATCTTGTCTCCAAGTCAAATTTCACCTTCCAGAGAAAGGTTTTCTGACTTTTGTTAGAGCAATCAAGTCTTGAGCTTCCCTAGAAGTCTTGGGTGTGTGTGGTGATGGCAGAGAACGTTGGATGTATCTTTCCTAAAGCAACAAGTACACTTGGAACAAGGCTACCCAATTAATTCTGGGAGGCTCAGGTTGGGGCCAGTCCTGGTAGCCCAGTTTACTAGTCTTTTTTTGTGTGTGTGTGGCTGGTCAGGACAGGGATCCAAACCTTTGACCTTGGTGTTATAACACTGCACTCTAACCAACTGAGATAACTGGCCAGCCAGTCACTTGCTTTTTTAATGATTACACCAAAGAATAATGTTAAGTGTAGAAAGGAAATTTCAAAACAGTACATTTGACAGGATCTTATTTAAGAAATATATACATTTTAAGTATACAGTTAGAAAAATAACTTGAGGAATTTACCCATGACAATTAAGTGGTTACCTCTGAAAGGTGGGACTAAGGGGCACTTTTCCTTTATATTATGTATTTCTGTGAATATGAATTATTTTATAAGACCATGGATTACTTAACAAAAACCAATAGATTTTTGAAAATTATGTATCTTTTCTAACATAACTGTATATATGTGCGAGTAAACAGAGAAAGGGACCTGAAGAACTTACTACTACCAAATGATGGGCAGTAGTTGCCTTTGGGGAGGAGTGTGGGGTTTGGGAAGGTTAGCAGGTGACAAGGAAGTTTGTTTTGCTCAGTGTCTTTCTGCATTGTTTGAATCTTATATACTCTGCAGTCTTGGGTGTTGGGAAAATGGAACAATTTGGCCAAGCTCTCCTCGCCTCCGAGCCGGTTCAGGGTCATTTGGTAAACATTGTGTGTGTGGGTGGAGTATGTGCGCCTGCAAGGTGGTGCTGCTATGGCTGGTGTTTACTGCCTCAGGCACCTGCCCTGTGTGGCCATGTTTTTTCCAGACCTGCAGCTTCTAAGGACGGTGTGGCCGGTTGCCTAGCATATAGACCTGCATGAAGGGGTCTGGTGACCCAGCCTGGTGTGGAGGGGTCTGGTGACCCAGCCTGGTGTGTTAAGGGTTTGTGACCCAGTCTGTGAATGGGCTTGAGGGGTCTGGGAGCTCCAGACCCAGCCCTAGCTCAACTATCAGCCCAGTCGGTACAGGATTACTGGCAGGTAAAAGAGCCACGACAACTAGCGTGGTTGCCTAGCTTTACAATTGGTGTCACAAACAGGATTAAGAGCTAGACAATTGGTGCTGTGAGGATTCCAGGCCTCTCAGTAGCCCTTGTCATAGCCAGACAAATTGGCATAGTCAGCAGGATCACGCCACACTTGGTGTAGCCTGCGACAGGACTCTGAGCAGATACAGGAGCTGAAAGCCCTTGGAAGAAGGTGGAAATGTGGCTATTTGTGAATATGCTGTGCCCTCTGGCCACCTTCCTGTTGACCGGGACCTGGTTGCTGCACACTGTACTGCAAGGCAGCATAGACCAAGTACTATGGCAGAAAACCCCTTGGGAGGGGGAGGAAATGTGGCTGTCTTTGAGCATGTGGTGGCCAGTGGCCACTTTTCTGCTGATCAGAGCCTGGCTGCTGCTCACTCTGCTGCAAGTTGATCAAGATTTGAAGCAGAAAGCAGAGTTGTTGGCAGATGATGTGCAGCTACTGGCAGATTCAAGGCAGAAAGCAGAGTCGTTGGAAGCATGGATAAATGTCCTGGAGGACGACATGTGGCAACTGGCCACTCCTTCCCCTCACACCAGGGAAGATGACCAACCCAATGGTGAGTTGGGGGAAACTGTGCATCTCCAGGCACGACCTGTTGGGCCCGAGAAATTGAGGCATGAGCAGCCTATGTGACCAGACAGACAAGCAGTGGGTGATCCACAGGTGACCCATGTCCTACCTATGTCCTGTATACCCAGGTTGAACTGGTTGACTTGGGGAGACAGTTCCAGCAGAAACATGGGGAGACCCTGGCTGCTTGGCTGTTGCGGTTATGGGACCTAGGGGTGGATAGTGTAATGTGCTCTGGTGAGGAGGTGGAGAAATGGGCCTCCATCATCATGCACCCATCCCTGAGACAGCGGCTGCAGAATAGCCACAGGTATGCACAAAGGTGAGGCAATCACTCCTTGATGGATCAGGTGAATCTAGCTGCCCGAACCGTGTGGGCAAATGCTGGAGAACTGTCCAAGATTGTTAGTAAATGGCAAATGTATGCTGAGCTGGTTCAAATCATTTGAGAGCTGGGAATGTGGCAGTCCATGTTTAATGTGAACACTCGTGGCCTGGACAATGAGAACTTTACAGGCAGCATGAGAGACATAGTGCTGCAAAATGCCCCGTCAACGTCCTTTGGGTCACTGATGGCCGTACTAGACCCATACATTGGTCGTCCTATACATGAGGTAACGACCATGATAACCAGCTTGGGTGAAGTAGAGGAGAGGAGACAAGCAAAAGGGGTCCAAAAGATGGCTAAGACCAACCCCCCAAGAAATGGTCAGGATTTTATCCCAAAGGGACCAAGCAAGACTAGCTGTAAGGAGATATGGCTTGACTTGCTTGCGGCAGGGGTTGATAAAAAGAAAATTGACCAGGGCTGGCCCGTGGCTCACTCAGGAGAGTGTGGTGCTGATAATACCAAGGCCACGGGTTCGGATCCTATATAAGGATGTCTGGTTGGCTCATTAGCTGAGTGTGGTGCTGACAACACCAAGCCAAGGGTTAAGATCCCCTTACCAGTCATCTTTAAAAAAAAAAAAGACAGAAAGAAAATTGACCAGAAGCCAAATGCAGTTCTGTTTGCCTTGTGGCAGCAATTGCTCCCTGAATAGCGTTTCACCAAATGTCGGGAAACAGGTAGCAAGGTACACTCAGTGGATTTAAAGGACTTCTTTGTTGCTCCTGAGGAGGCAGATGAACTGTTGCATTCTGATTAGGGAACAGGCCAAGTTACTTGTCTTTTGGGGGCAGGCAAGCACCAGAGGCCTCATGTTGAATTGGCAATATATTGGTCAAGGACGAATGTGCAGCATGTTTTGGCATTGGTGGATACAGGTGCAGAATGTATGGCAATCCAGAGAAGTTCCAGGGGCCACAGTGTGTATAGATGGCTATGGAGGACGTACTACTGAGGTCAAAGCTGTGTCATTGCCATTGGGCATAGGAAGATTACCCCCTCGTGTATACACTATATATATATATATCACCTATAGCTGAATACATCTTGGGTATGGATGTACTTTATGGTTTGCACCTGCAAACAACAGTTGGAGAGTTTCAGCTGCGAATATGGACAGTAAAGCCTGTGTTACGAGGATATGCTAAACATGACCCACAGCTGTTACCCAAGCCAAGATGTGTGGTTAATGTAAAGCAGTATCGCCTACCAGGAGGACATGCAGAGATAAGTGCTACTATATTGGAATTAGAGACAGTTGGCATTATTCATCCAGCTCAGAGCCCATTTAATGCTCCGGTATGGCCAGTGAAAAAGCCTGATAATACCTGGAGAATGACGGTAGATTATTGAGAACTGAACAAAGTAGTGCCTCCTTTGCATGCAGCTGTGCCTTCAGTTCATGACTTGATGGATCAGCTGACGACTCATCTGGGGACTTATCATTATGTACTGGAGCTTGCAAATGCTTTTTTCTCCATTCCAATCTCAGCTGATAGCCAAGATCAATTTGCCTTCATGTGGGAAAGAAGACAGTGGACCTTTCAAGTATTGCCCCAAGGTTATCTGCACAGCCCAACCATCTGTCATGGTTTGGTGGCTGGGGACCTAGCCAAGTGGACTAGGCCCAGCATGGTTACAATGTTTCATTACATTGATGATGTGTTACTAACTTCTGATTCTCTTGCAGATATAACCCAGACAGCTCCAATGCTGCTAAGTCATTTGGAACAATGTGAGTGGGCCATGAACACAGCCAAAGTGCAAGGACCTGGGCTGTCAGTCAAATTCCTGGGAGTGGTCTGGTTGGGTAAGACGAGGGTCATCCCAGAAGATATTATAGAGAAGATACAGGCATACCCTCGACCCACATCGGTAGCTCAGCTATGGACATATTTGGGACTTTTGGGGTATTGGAGAGCTTTTGTACCCCATATGGCCCAAATGGCATGCCCACTATATGCATTGACAAAGAAAGGAGCCCTCTGGGATTGGACTGAGGAAGTAGAACAAGCTTATTGGGCTACGAAAAGAGCAATACAGCAAGCACAAGCTTTACAAGTGGCCAACCCCACTAAGCCGTTTGAGTTAGACATACATATAACCCAGGAGGGGTTAGGATGGGGTTTGTGGCAGAGACAAGAGTGATTCCACACCTGTAGGATTCTGGTCTCAGCTCTGGAAGGGTGCTGAAGTGTGCTACAACCTAATAGAAAAGCAGTTAGCAGCTGTGTATTCTGCCTTGGTAGCACTGAAGCTATCACAGGAACTGCCAAAGTCCAAGTAAGAACGACATACCCCATAATAGGTTGGCTGTGCATATGGGCAACCAAGCCTAAAATGGGTGTAGCTCAGACTCCCACTTTGTCTAAATGGGGAGCATATATAGAACAAAGGAGCACTGTGTCAATGAGTCCTCTGTCCAAAGAGTTGCAAACTGTGCTAGGCCCAGTAGAGGTCGTGGAGGAAACTTTGACACAACCGTTACTCATGGAGGTGGAAGCTACACCATTCCATGAGGGACAGGGACCTATCACAGAGCAAGCTTGGTATACAGATGGCTCTAGCATGGGAACTTCAGCATCATGGACAGCTATTGCTGTCCAGCTCTTAACAGATACCATGTGGTATGAAAATGGCACAGGACAAAGCAGTCAATGGGCTAAATTGAGACCAGTATGGATGGTAATAAAAAATGAGCCTGGGCCATTAACCATCTGTACTGACAGCTGGGCTGTATACAAAGGTTTAATCCTTTGGGTTTCTATTTGGAATTATCAATGGTGGGTGGTAGGCCACCGACCCCTGTGGGGACAAGTCATGTGGTAAGAGTTATGGGAATTGGGGCATGAGAAAGAAGTAACTCTTTTCCATGTCACAGGACACTTCCCCTTAGCTAGTCCAGGAAATGATGAAGCCGATGCCTTGGCAAAGGTAAGATGGCTGGAGAGAGCCCCAGCTACTGATGTAGCCCAGTGGTTACATTGATGAATGCAGCATGCTGGCAGTAAAACCATGTGGACGGCAGCTCAAAGATGGGCCTTGCCTATAAAATGGGAAGATGTAGTGAATGTCTGTCGTGCTTGCCCAGCGTGTGCTCAAGAGAGCCCACACCCCCAGTGGGTGCCCATACAGATGGGCAAATAACTCGAGGAAGGGTGCCCCTGACTCAATGAAAAGTGGACTTTGTCGGACCACTGCCAAGGTCAGAGAATTTCAGATACATCTTCACAGCTGTTGATACAGCTACTGGCCTTTTGTTTGTATGGCCTTGTAAGGCACCAGACCAGGTAAACACTTTGAAGGCACTGAATAGCCTTACAGCTATGTATGGCTGGCCTGTAGTTATAGAGAGTGATAATGGAACCCACTTTACTG
The DNA here is from genome assembly GCF_027409185.1 of Cynocephalus volans. Classification (NCBI taxonomy): domain Eukaryota; kingdom Metazoa; phylum Chordata; class Mammalia; order Dermoptera; family Cynocephalidae; genus Cynocephalus; species Cynocephalus volans. The sequence goes on from NC_084465.1 coordinate 113,345,056, forward strand.
GACATGGGTTTCAGAGGTGGGCCTCCCAGTTGTCCATTCAGTGGAAGTTACACGTGCCATATCATCCCCAGGCGGTGGGGATGATTGAACGGTACAATGGCCTTTTAAAAAAGGGACTCAGGCTATCTGCCCAAACCCCATCATTGAAGGGGTGGGCATGGCGATTATGGCCGACAGTCAGAATTCTAAATGAGAGACCCCGCAAGGGCGGACCCTCTCCAGTGGGAGCTCTGTTGCATAGGGCTGCAGCACCTATACAGCTGCAAATCACTACTAAAGGTAAGCTTTTGAAGCCAGGATATGGCAAGAATGGAAATATTCTCTTTCTGGCTCCAACCTGATTGCAACAGGGACAGACAGTACAAGGAATGGCCTTGGAGAATAAAAGCCCCCCATATACGCTGGGTAGGTTTAATAGGGCCTTGAGGAAGGCCCTAGAGGAAGGCTTGCAAGTTTCACCTTGGGTGACAAGTACCTGGCCTCCTCGAGTAAAGGTGACATGGCCTGGAACAGATAAGCACTCTATTCCAAAGGTCACATTTGTATTATCATTATGGCCAATTATGAGTTCCCCTATACTGTTACATGTAGAACCTACAGATCCAACAGTGTTAGCAGATAAAGTATGGTATCATAAGCCAGGTGAGATACCTATTCCTGCAACCATCCTTTCTCAGGATGGCAAACTGGCATGTATCTTACTAGAGAGGTGAGAACTTCCCCTATTGGTGCCAATAACTCTTCTATCTTTTCGCCCATAGTGTTCTGGCTGCAGGCACGGCACCAGAGTCACGTGATTGATATATTGGCCTGCTGAACGTGCATTGAACTGTCCATCAGTATTACAGGATTTACATGGAGGATCACACCAATGGTGACTAACTGGACATGTGCAGCTGACAGTTAAAAGGACAGAGGCATAGTGAATGGACAATAGCTTATGTAAATGTAAGGATCATTTATCCTGGCTAAGGGAATATTGCGGAAGATTCTGGACATGTAGATTGTAAGGCGAGGGACCCTGAAGGGGTGGATTGTTGGGAAAATAGAACAATTTGGTCAGGCTCCCCTCACCTCCAAGCAGGTTCAGGGTAGTTCGGAAATGTGTGTGGGGGTGGAGTAAGTGCGCCTGCAAGGTGGCACCACTTTGGCTGGTTTTTACTACCTTGCGCGCCTGCCCTGCGTGGCCATGTTTTTCCAGACCTGCAGCTTCCCAGGATGGTGTGGCTGGTTACCTAGCTCATAGACCTGCATGAAGGGGTCTGGTGACCCAGCCTGGCATGTGAAGGGCTTGTGACCCAGTCTGTGAATGGGCTTGAGGGGTCTGGGAGCTCCAGACCCAGGCCTAGCTCAGCCATCGGCCCAGTCAGTGCAGGTAAAAGAGCAGCGACTAGTATGGTCACCTAGTTTTACACTGGGTTGTAGAAAATAACCTGAAAAACATCAGTGCCCACACTCTAACCCAACCATCCAAAGTAGCAGAACTGTCCTAGGTGGTAGGAAGGGGAAGACCCCATTGGGACACAGACAGTATTGCTCTCATCCCTCCCCACCCCAGGATCCAGCCCAATCACCCCAGGTGAACCACAACACACTGAAAGAGCAGCCAGGGGACCTCATTGTAACACTCATTTTTATATAAATATCCGCAAGTCATGTTACAGAATAAGCCCCACCGGGGAAAAAAGTCAACATTATGGTTTTGTTAAACTGACCCCCGCCCTCTAGGTCAGGCCCCAGCCTGGAGGCGCCTGCTGCTTTGGGAAGCTGGGGCTGCTGCCAGGAGGCTGCTGAAGAAGCTGCCTGTGTCGCCCACCCCTGGGCTAACCCCTTCTTTGGTGTGTGGTACATGGTGACCTTCTCTGGCCCCCTCTTAGCCTGAAGGGTTCTGGAGAACAGGGTTCTGGGGAGCACAGCCCAGGAATCCTGGGGGCACTTGGAAATGGGGTGGGGGGGGTGACTGAGCCATTAAGAGGTGGAGTCTGAGGCTTAGAGTTTGAACCTTTTGGGGTGGGAGTGCAGAGTTAACACCAACAAGTTGGGGGGATGACCTGGGCTGTCAGCCAAGCAGGAAGTATTTGTCCTTCCCTCCAGCCTATGGCCCCAGGTCCCTTCCCCTGTTGATCCACCTCCTGCTAGACCCCACATTCCCAGGGAGAAGCCCTGGGTTCCTGCTTATCCCTTCCCAGCTCTTCCCCCTGCAATCCTCCCTCCCCCCACAGAGAGGCCAGAGGCTAGGAACACAGCACCAGTCTGAGGATTTAATTAACCAGGAAGGGGACTGTTGGGACACCCCTGTAAAAATGTACAAAAGGTCTGGGGGGCTATGTGGAAGGGGTGATAAATATGTACATGGAACCCCCTTCCTTTAGCCCCTCCTCCCCCTGCCCTAGGAGGGCCTGAGGACTTGGGTGGTAGGTGAAGGGGAGTGGGGCACTTTGGCCTCTGGCTTAGTGAGCCCTTGGGGAGGCAGGCCAATGGCCTAGAGGCCCTTAGAGGGGGTGATGATGCACCTCGGAGATCATGAGCTGTGACCTCTGAAATGACCCCCCTCTCATGTACACACACACACACACACACACCTCTCTCTCCCTCCCTAGAGGCTGTGACCTCTGCCATCCCAGTGACCCCATGATCCATGTGATGCTGGATCTCATGGGGGTTGGGGCTTCTGCTGCCAGGTTCTATGACCTCAGGTGGCTGGTGAGGTCATGACCTTTGCCCTTCAGCCCTGCCTTCAAACCTCAGCCCTAGGACCTTGTCAAAGGAAAGCGGGGATGGAGCTTTGCCCCTGCCCCTCACCTTTCCTCACCTGTCAGCCCGGGCTGGGCCAGGGGCCCTAGGGGGGGAACTGGGCCGGGGGGCGGGCACAAGCGGAGGTGGTGCCCCCAAAAGGGCTCCTGGTGGGGTCTTGCTGAGAAGGTGAGGGGTTCCCGGGGCTGCAGCAGGTGGTGGCGGAGGAGCCAAGCGGCTGTATAACAGGGGATGAGCAGGCTCTAGACCATAGAGGCGGGCAGCAGCCACTGCCCCTGGCCCAGTCAGCTCTTCTCCCGCCTCATAGAAGCGGGGTGGCCTAGCGAGGCGGGGGGGCCCTGCCAACCAGGTGGGCTCCAAGAAGCCAGCACAGCGCTCTGGCGGACTAGGGCCCAGAAAGGGGGGCGGCCGGGGCCTCTCAAACAGCAGATGAAGGCCCTGAGGCCCAGTGGCTGCAGCTGCGGCAGCGGCGGCAGCAGCAGCGGCAGCGGCAGCGGCAGCAGCAGCAGCCTCCTCCTTTCGCTCTTCTTTTACCCGCACGGATTCCTTGGCTGGCCTGGCCCCTTCATCGCCAGCCCGGGCCTTGGGAGTAGCAGGAGAAACCCGGAGCTGGGGCCGTGAGAAGGGGAGGTCCCTGGGGAGCAGATGTCAGGGAGAGAATGAAGCTACTCCGGTGGTCAGAGAGGTCAGGGCCCGAGCTGCAGGGAGGCATACCTGTCTTTCTCCTCCTTGGTGAGAGAGGGCTCTCTCCGCTCCACAGGCCGCTCCTTGTCTGAGCCTGGTGTCCGGGCAGCCTCAGGGGGCCGGACCCAGGCAGGAAAGGCCAGAGGACTGCGGTGTAGGCGGCCCCATGGGTCTGGTGGGGAGGCGAAGGCTGGTGGGGCCCCTGGGCTTTCTTTCTGGGCAAAGACGGCGCCGGAGTCTGGGAGAGGGTGAAGTAGAAAGTGATGGGCCAGGAGGGGGAGGCCCCATTTAGGAATCCTTCAGGCACCCGCCTGAGCACACTACCCCACTGCTATAGCCCCCCACGCCCCCAGCACTCACTGAATGTGGGGCTGCCCAGGCCTCCAAAGGCCCCGTTGGAGAGGGCAGCCAAGGAGGCGAAGCTTGTGGGACGCCCAAAGGGATCTGTGGGAGGAAAGGGGGATGGTCAGAGCACTGGGCAGCCAGCTCTGAGTAGGCATGAAGAACTGGCGAGGAAGAGGCCCAGCAGCAAGTGGGCCCTGGAGACCTCAGCTGCTTGGTTTCAACAACCCCATGCTGGGCATTTCCTCGGGCCAGACAAGGCACCGAGCTCAGACACACATCATGTTCTTTAACTTCACAATGAGCCCCACGAGGTGGACAGGCAGGCTCATCCCACTTAAAGATGACAGAACAGGCTCAGAGAGGTGAAATGACTTGCTAACAGTCACCTAGCCAGTGAGTGGTGCCATCAAGCCAAGACCTTCTGACACCAGAAGCCAAGCTCTTCTCCCCTACACCAGCCACCTGGACCCATCTTAGCTGATCTCAGCTCTGCAGCAAGCTACTCGCCTGGAGCCCTCTGTAGGCTTCCCCACCTGACATGCAGGGCCCTTCCCAGCCTTTCCTCAACTTCATGCATGTGTCACTCAGCCGAATGAAATAACTAATCTATTCTCCCAGGGGAACCTCACAACCTCCCCAGCCATGAACATCTTTCTCTGAGCCATCAGGCTCAACTCCTTCTCCACCCAAAGCCAGATTCAGTCTCCTCAAGAAGCCAGCGAGATCCCTAGGGGTCAGTGACTATGCTCTCCCCTGGGCCTGCAAACCCCCTCCTCCCCCAGGTGGCATCACTGGCTATTTCAGAGACAGGGTGTGGCCTGTCAGAGATGAGATCACCCTGCCCTTCCCTGCTCATTTTACAGATGAGGAAACCAAGGCTCAGAGGGGGCAGAGTAAATTGCCCAAGGTCACAAAGCAAGTGGAACCAGGTCTACCCCCCATTCCAGCTGCCTGTTGGGACTGATTTCCATCCCCAGCTTGAGAACCCCTGGATGTCAGGGACAAGGCCTGGGTTCCCCGAGATGCCCTTGGCTCTTACCAATGTGGGTGCTGGGGCTCAGGAAGGGTCCGTGGGCCCCGGGAGCTGCTGTGAAAGGGTTGGCTGCAGCGTGGACGGCACCTGGGGCAGAGAGGTGGGAAATACTGATGAGGCTGAGTGGGCGCAAGATGGGCCTCGGGCTATAGACAGGAACCTCAGGCCCTGAGAGGGCCAGCTGGACTCACCAGTCGCAGTGAAGAGGGAGGCCGGGTGGGAGAGCTCCTGCCCAGGGGGCAGGGCCCCATAGGGCCCCGGAAGGCAGGGCAGGAGGTCGTTCCGAAAGTCAAGCTTGTGGGAGTCACCCTGTGTGGGGCACAGGGAGAGGGGCAGTGAGTGAGGAGCTAGGTCTGGTCCCACTCCTTCTCTCCTTCCCCAGCTCCCCTGTAAGGGCTGGCTGCACCAAGATGGGGCTTGGGTACCTATCCTCTGCCTCTCTCAGAGCCTTCTCTGACCATTCCCACAGTCAGCCAGAGAACTAAAGTGCTAACTGTGAACTGCTCAGCAGTGGCAAGGAACAAGGGAAAATGTTTCTGACCAGGACTCTGCTGAGCTCTGTGGAAGGCCTCCCCTGACTCCCAGACCCACTCTCCCCAGCCCTCCAGCCCCAGTACCTTCATCTTTTCCTGGTGTCTCAGGATCATGTAAGCCACGCGCACGTGCATGGCACACCACTTCCCTGGTTTCTGTGCCCCAGAAGGATGACCAAAGAGAAAGGGAAGGAGAGAATGTTCACTCATCATCCACTCCAGGCCTGGCCCTAGGCCTAGCCTTGCCATATGACATCCCCACTTATCATCCCTACAACTCAGGGATATCTAGGGTCAATTTACAGCCTAGGCAACTGAGGCTCAGAGAGATAAACTGTCTTGCCCAAGGTCCCACGGCCAATTACATCTGAGCCCAGGTCTGTGACTTGAAAGCCCTTGACTTTCTGCTGTTCCACATCTGGCTGCCTCCATGTCTTGGGCTTCTTGCTCATTCCCAAGCAAGACCCCCCCTCAGCCAAACACCCTGACACCAGCCCCCAATCTCATGCAGCCTGAGGCCCTCACCAAACTCACCCTCAAAGGTGGCCGGAAATGGTCGGGGATCTGGGGATGGCAAAGGAGAGATAGGAGGCAATTCAGACCTGTTTACTGAGCCAGGTGCCTCATCTCCAGAGTGCCCATGTACCCCCAAACACCTCCCTGGCACTGTGTGTGGCTCCCTGAAGCCTTTCCTGCTGTGTCAAAACTCATTCCCCATCTCTCCCACTCTAAGCATCTCTGTTCCAGCACATTCCTGGAACAGTGCCCTCCTGGAGCACTGGGGCAGGTGAGTAGGCACTGGGGCAGGCAGGACAGGTTTCTCAGCCACAGAAGCTACCCTATCAGCAGCTTTACAATAAGGGGGTCTATTTAATATTACTTTAGGAAAAAACACCATTTAAGGAAGTTAGAAAACCTCCAGTCTAGCCAACCCTTTAGGAAAGGCGTCCTGTGCTTTTCACAATGTTCCCAGAGCCCTGGGGTCTAAGGCTGCTACATGTGCTAAGGGGGAGGGAAGGCTCTGGCTCCCAGCCACTTCACAAAAGGGCACCTTATCTCCTAATTGTTCTATAGACAGGGCTTCCTGGTATGATGCCATTAAAAAAAAATGTTCTGTGGCCTAAAAAATTTGAAAACCCCTGCAAAAGCCACTGTCCTGGGATGACCATATGAACTTCCTATTCCTCGTGCCTGGCAAATTGGTTATTTACAGAAACTATCTCTCATTAGACACCTGAAACATATATTATGGGGAGGAAATCAGTGGCTGTGACTTTTCTCAAGTCAACCCTGCTCTCCCCCTCAACATACCTGCCAGCTCCCCCAGGCCCTGCCCTGGCCCCCCTCACCTGCGTCCCCTTCTGAGGGAGCCCGCTCGGCACTGGCCCCAGTCGTGGTGGCAGCTCAGGGTTCGTGCTCTGGGAAAGGGGAGTGGAGGGATCAGACAGGAGAGCTGGCACCAAGCGTAAAAGGGGTCCAGAGCCAAGCTAGGGGGACAGGACAGGGAAGGGAAAATGGCTTTGGAGAAACCTGGGTCCAGAAAGGGAGGGCAGGAGGATGGGCATGGTTCTGGGGAATGGGAGGAAGGTATGTGGACCCCCGGGAGTCTGGGTTTGTAAGGGATGAGAGGTGGTGGCGGTGTTTGGACTGGGAGCTCACCTTGGGCTGGAAGGCCCCCTGCAGGGAGCCAAAGGAGACAGCCGGCGGGAGGCCCGGAGGTAGCCCGGGCACTGCGGGAGGGAAGGCCGTGTACGGCTGTGGAGAGAAGGGGACTAGTCCAAGCAGGGGGTGGACCCCATGTCTGGTTTGCCCATCAGTCCTTTGGCCTCCACCCTAAACCCCCAGGGAGCTCTCCAAGGCTCAAAGCTCCTGCTCTTGAAGCTGAGGACGCGTGCCCAGCAGTCAGGGCCACACACACTGCTGCATCTGTGCCCGCCCCCCCCACACACACTCACACTCACATTATGTCGGAAAAGGCCTTCCATCTTTCCTGGATATTTCTCAAACTAGGGAAGAGAAGGGAAGAGTAAGCTGCCAGCCAGGGACCCAGGGCCTTCCCCGGGAAGCCACACCCTCCCCCCAGGCCTCTGAGCCTCACAGCCGGCCCATGGAGGAGCTCACCATGTGGGGGCCGTGGGGTGGCAGCAGGCCTGGGGGGTAAGGGGTGAAGTGCTGGTGGGTGTGCTGGTGGGTGTGCTGGTGCTGGTGGTTGTGCTGGTGGAACTGGAAGGCCAGGGGCCGGGCCGAGCCCCCTGCCCCCACCACCTCAGGGCCACCCTGGGCATTCAGGTAGCGAGAATTCAGGTCCTGGCCGATAAGGTCCTGCTCTGTGGGAGGGGAGGGGGAGAAGGCTTTAATGGCTGTCACCCCCGTATCAGCCTCCTCAGGTCCAGGTGACTGGCCTTTGCTCTAGCCTTAAGCCACTCCCTCCTCAAGCCGTGCTGTCTACTGAGGCCCAGATGTCCCAAAGCCAACTGGGCCCAAGCCCTGGGCCATGGCCCCCCACCCCCCGGCCAGGACCCCAAACTCACCAGAAAGGGCGTTAGCGGCTGAGGCCCCAGGGTGCCCTGGCACCTGCAGCAGGGGTGGGGGTGGGGGCAGGGTGGGGCCAGGGGAGAACAAGGAGGGGTGGTGGGGTGGGGGTGGGGGCCGCAGCCCGGGGGGGGGAAAGCCGTGGGTGGACAAAGGCAGGGGCAGTGAGGGCGTCGGGGGCCGGTGGGTGAGCTGCACGGACGAGGAGGAGGCAGATGAGGAGGAGGAGGACGAAGAGGATGATGAGGGGGGAGGCTGAGCCACGGGAGGGGCCGGGGCCTTGGGGGGCGGCCGTGAAGAGCTGGGGAGAGAAGTGGGGAGATGAGTGAGGGGGTTGGGAGGTGCCAGCTCTGACGGGAGGGGGTCAGAAGCCTGGGTGATAACATGACCCTGGTTTTCCAACATGGGCAGTGGCAGAACCCGGCCCCCAGGACCCCCCCAGGGAACCCATCCTCAGACTGAGGTGCCCCCCACACCTAAAAACCCCCTCTTCTCCCTCTCTGGGTCTCTGCTTCCACATAGCTGCCTCTGCCGTCTCCAGCCATATGACTTTCCCTTTTCTGACTCAACCACAGCACAAAACAGATCACTCATTTTGACTCTTAATTACAATAGGCCACCTGGGTTCCCACCCTAAGACAGTGGAAGCAGCACCACTGGCCTGGCCTGGAAGTCAGGAGACCTGAAATCTAGGCCCATCTTGCCATTAATGCCCTGGGTGACCTTGAGCAAGTTACTGCCCCTCTCTGAGCCTTAGTTTTCTCAATAACAACAACAGTGATAATGATGGTAACAGTAATATTAGCGACAGCATCAGTAACAGCAATGATTCTTACCCTTTGGTGAGCACTTCCTGTATGCAAGCCAAGTGCTGGCACCTGCCTTACACGCTAACGCAAGTCTCCAACATTTCACACCCTTTCCAATTGTGGCTATGGCCATGTAACCATCTGTACCGTACCATTTGCTTCTTTCTGTAACTTAACTTGGTTTCTTTCTTTTTTACTTAGCCTCACTCTAAGCAGTAATATGTGAAATCAAGGGCACATAAAAGCTAACCCTTGACTGTTTTGAAGAGTTGACTCACAGAGGACCTGAAGTCATCCCATGTATCACTTATGCTAAGTACACACTTTGGGAAACACTGCATTCACTCAGAGTCAATTCTCACAGCAGCTTTAGGATGAAGGTATTATTATTAGTTTATTTCACAGAAAGAGGAAATGAGGCTCAGAGAGGTTAAGTGACTTGTCAAAAATCACACAGCCAGTAAGCAGCAGAGCAAGAATTTGAATCCAGGTATGACTGACACCAAAGCCAGCACTCTTAATCGTCATGTCAGCATTTCCCAAAGTATGTTCCAGAGAACACTATTAGTAGCAGATAAGTCTTCCAAAAAGTTCTCACCAGCAAATAAAACTAGGAAATGGCACAAACTGGATCCCCCGGCACGTGAACACAGATAGGGCTTAGCTAAGTCTTGCAGCCATCTCTTTAACTTGTTTCACTTGGTATCTTTCAAAGTTTTCGGCCTCAGAATCCTTTTTCAAGTCACATCCCATAGGCATCCCATATCCCAGTCACAGGTTGCAGGGGTTGGTGCCAAAATGACCAGGCTCTTCAAGATCAGATCAAACCCCTGGACCACTCACCTGCCAGTGCTGAGGTCCAGGCTGTTGCCATAGGGAGAAGTGCGGAGGCCGAAGGGTGAGACCCGAAGCTGCAGCTGGGGTTGGGGTGGGGGTGGCAGACTGGGGGTGGCCGGCAGGGGTGCAGGGGGTGAGACAGGAGGCCGAGGGGCCGGTGGAGGCGGTGGTTCCTTTGGGGGGAAAGGCACTAGCAGCGGGTCGGGCCCTGGGGGCTGTTCCTGGCTCCGCTCCAGGCCCGACACTTTAGGGACCACGGAGAGTTTTGCTTCACAGTTCCCATTGAAGGCGCCGTGGGGGCCCGAGGCTGTGAGGGCAGGATGGCAGACATGCTCAGCTAAGGCTCATGCTCACACATTTCCCTCCCTTGCCTCCAGCCCCAGCCCTTGGGACCAACCTTTGCTGGTTGAGACAGTAAAGGATGGGTCGAGGTCATCATCGGAGACCTGGGGAAGAAGGGCAGGGATAGGGTTAGCTTGTGGTCAAGCCAGGCCTCCACACAGGAATACCAATAGCCTCTGGCGCCTGCTAGGAACTGGTTGTGGTGGCAAGTCTGTTCCATCAGCTTAGTTGAGATCCACCAAAGACTGTGAGCTGTATGGGGGCCTAACCATGGATAAAGGAATGGAGCAGCTGAGCCCAAGAATCTGATAGGCCAGGAAGACTGAATCAAAGCAGCACTGAAGTGGTAGAGAAGCAGGCAAATCGAAGCAAAAATATCAGTGATCACTAACTGCTGACCCACAGGCCTATCTGACCTACAAATCTGTTTGGTCTACAAGTGTCAGCAAAAATTTTTAAACTTTGCTGATATTTACTTGTTTATTTATTTTTTGGTGGCTGGCCAGTACTAATTGATACTTAGAGATCCAGAGATTCTTTGTTAAAACCCAGACTTACAGGTTCTCTCAACAATGGGCCCCCATTCTTGTGTGGCAACAATGAGCTAGAACAGGACAGCGACCACCCCCTCTAGATGGGCAAGAAGTCTGATTCACCATAGTCCCTGTCCAGCCAACTTTTAAAATGAAAATAAGACACACATCAGGGAGTGCAAATTTAGTTACATACAGGGGCCAAGTGGGTAGACCATTAACTGCTAGAACACATCTGAAAACAAGAAAATCAGCCTTAATAATAAACTGAAATACAACTTTATGGGATAAGTTCTTACACTGACTACAATGGTTAATGTCCACACTGCCAGGACCATGGCATCAGACTCTAATCTATGAGACCCTAATTATGAGAGCACACTAACAGCCAGCAGCAAGGACCATCTCAGTTCCACAGCCACTTTGGATTTCTGTGGAGAGCCAACATAGCTCCAAGAAGCTTTGAAAAGAATGGCATACCAAGACACAGACTTTCCATTCTTTGATCAGCTAGTCCTAGTCACCAAAAAAAAAAGAAGCCATTTATCCTCCCCCCCTTCCTCCCCAAAACCTAATCTTGGCTCAACCTAACCCATGTTCCCTACTCAAGGGGAGGATCTTTATGCTGCACGTAGAAGGCCTTTAAGCAGCAGTCCATTTTACAATCTGTGACACTGCCCACCCAACAAGTTCTAGCCCCACTCACCCTCTCGTCCAGATCACTTTCCGCGTCACACTGGAGAGAAGGAAAGACAGGTGTCATGAGAGGGAAGAGGAGTGGGGCCCAAGCTGGAGAGGGGAGGGGCTGGTACAGGTGGATAGCACTTACTATGTATCCAGCTTCCAGAGAGTGACGGGAGGAGGCCTGAGAAAGACCAGAGTCCAGAGGTAAAGGAGGCTGTGACTGGTGAGGCAGCTGGTTAAAGTCTCAACTCCCAGCAAGGCACTCAAAGTCTCTTATGATCTATTCTCAAATTCTTTTTCTAGCTGCCTTCTCCTGCTACTGCCCACCCCATTCCCAATGCTCTTGTCATTTTCTAAGTACACCAGTTCTCACATTTCTGTGCTTGGCCCAAAACAACTTTTCCCCCTTTTCCCCTCTTAGCAAACTTCTGACTTCAGGGCCTGACTAAGACATCCTAGGGGGCTTTCCCTAACCACAACCCTCCTCCCTTCCCCCAAGCAGAATGAGTGGCTTCCTCATGTAAGTTTCTGTAGCATCTCTCCCAGATCTCTGCGTTCTGTAGCCACTCAAGTTATGGTCTAGGTGTTTGCTTGTTGACTATTTCTTTCCTGCTAGAATGCTACCACCTTGAGGGAAGGGCAGGGACCACATCTAATTTATTTATGATTCAACTAAATCCCTTTGATGTGTCTCTGAATTATCCATATGTTTGAAGGAAACATGTTATCAGCCAAAAGCAGGTGAGTCTGACTGTAGACAGGTCTTTATCAGACCTGGATAGGAGTAGGGGCTCAAATTTGCTCTGCCTTCCTCTCTGCCTTTAGAGACTAGGGTCACCGTTTACCATGGGCATTGCTGATGGAAAACGGTTCTATGTAACGGACATTCTGCAGTTTTAAAGGATGGGGATCTGGGACAAGCTCACCTCTTTCCTTCTCCGCTTATTGGGCCATTTTCGGGCCCGATCCCCAGGGGGTCGGCCAGGCTCCCGATCAGAGCTGTCCCCTGGCTCCCCAGTGGCCCCACTGGAGCCTCCCCTCTTCCGCTTCCCAGAATGCTTCAGCCGATGTTCCAATCGCTCTGGGGGCTGAAGAGATGCATCCTTCTGTGGAGGAGGAGACGGAATTGAGATGGACAGAAAAAGGAAAGCTCCTGACCTCTCTAGGGGTGACCGGGCCACCAAAATGCCTCTCAGGCCGGGTAATCTGGTTGATCCCTGGAGACTAGCTCTACCTCCACCCACCCTAGGGTGGGGCAGAGGCCTGGCCAGAGGAGCCGGTTGCTCTGGTTTGGGGTGCCAGCATTCCCCCCTCAATTCCACCCAATCTAGGCATTGTACCCTTCTCTCTGCCCCTCTGAAACCCCCAAAGGCCCCCAACCCCATTAGGCCCCACCTGCAAAGCCTCGAGGCTGGCGAAACTAGCGATGGCGAAGCCATCAATCAAGTCTTCCTCCTCTTCTTCCTCCTCTTCTGGCTCCTCCTCGGCTTCCCCATCGTCTGCACCCCCATCCTCCTCCTCCTCCTCTTCCTCCCCGCGGCTGCCCGAGCCGGCAGGCCGCTTGCGAGCTCGGGGTCGCGGGGGCCGAGGCCTAGGACGAGGTCGCCGCCGTCTCGGGCCCCCAGGCCGCTCTCCAGACGAAGCTGACGACCACGGCCTGGCGGGCGGCGGCGGCGAAGACGACGACGAGGAGCCTCGCGGGGTGGCCAACAGGGCCCGGGGCGCGTCGCCGCCCGGACCCCGGCGGCGCCGCTGCTCCCGGTCTCGGTCTCGGCGCGAGCAGCGCCGCCGCCGTCGCTCCCCCTCCGCTGCCCAGCCTGGGCCCGGGGCCGCGGCCGCTGCCGTCTCCATGGCGACCGCCCTCAGCGCCGCATCCGGAGGCGGCGGGCCCGAAGCGGCCTGTCCGCAGGCCCGGGGTCGCAGGCGCGGCACTGGAGGCTGCACAGGGACGAAAATACCACGGCTTCCCCTTTAAAGCAGGATCTGCTGGCCCCGAGCTTGCCCCAAGGCCAAGGCCCGGGGAGCCGGCGCCGCCCCCGGGGCGACAAGCCCGAGGGCCCCCCCCGTGGGGCCGGCGGGGCCGCTACGGCGAAAACGGGGCGACCGTCCCTTTAAGGCGAGGCCTCAATTTGTCCAGCCCCTGGCCCCTTTAAGACGACCCAACAGTGGCCGGCTGGCCTAGTGCGGCGGCCACCCCCTGCCAGGGGTCGAGGCAAGTCTCCCGGAGAAAGAGGAAGGGCCACCCCTTTAAAAGGGGCCGAAAGCTCGCCCCGAAACGCAGACCTCCCCTTTAAAAGTGTCCCAAGTCCTCCGGCTAAAAGAGGCCACCCCTTTAAGGAGTCCAGGGTTCTTCAAACAGCAGGCCGTCCCTTTAAGGGCTCGGGAATTGGCTTTTAGTCTTCCACAAGCAGCCACTTCCCCATTAAGCTGAATTTAAAGGACTTCTTGCGTGGGGGGAGGAGGAGGTGAGAAACCCCACTCGCCCTAATTCTTCCAACAGCACAGTTCTCTGTCAGTGTCTGTTCAGCGGCTTCCCCTTTAAGGCTGCCGTTGTCGTCTGCTTAGTTCCGTTGCCACCCCTTTAAGGAGATTTAAAGGGGCCTCCTCTGGGCCCAGTTCCTCCAGCCTCCGCCTCTGGTCTCCAAGAAAGGCGCGAGGGGGGGGCGGGGCCGCGGGGGCCAAACCTCCAAAGCCCCGGATGTGAGGCAACAGTGACGGGTAGAGCTTCTCTGTCCGCCGACATAAAAGTCTCTTCCTCCTTTCCTCCGTCTCTGTCTGACGTGTGCCTTAGGGTATCCAGAACGGCCGCTGGGGACCAGGGAAGCTCCAGCGTACCCTCCCGTTGTCTCCTTTGGAGTCTTGGGCCCCTTCTCCACTAGGACTTCCCAGCCCCTCCTCCCTCTTCCTCCTCAGCCTACACCTCCTTCCTCTCTCTGCCTCCTCCCACTCTCCGCCCCCTTCCCCTCACCCCCCACGGCCTCAGTTGTTGATAGGTTGAGAAGTACACGTCAAGGCGAAGGGCGGAGTCACACTCGGAGGAGAGGGCAACATGGAACCGCCCCCAAACCTTGGATTAGGTTACGTCAGGTTAGCTCCGCCCTTCCTCGAGTCTTGTGACTCGACTGGTTAGAAGTGGGTGTTTGGGGCGGTCCCCCGTGGCCCCGCCTCTTCCTGCTCTTGGTTTTATTGGCCCGCCTTCTGACTGCTTTCAGGAGTCGGGATGTGGGGCATAAGTTGTGGGGGCGGTTGGCCACTGGGCGGCGCGGGGCTGGGCAGGTGGCGCTACACGGCCACTTAACGTCGTCTCTCCCTTTCCGCCGTCCCGCGTGGCCCACGGGCGCCCTGTTTCTCGCGCACGCGCGCGGCGATGCCACCGCCCGGGTGGCAGCTCGGCGACCGCTGCGCGGCGTGGAGTGACCCGAAATCGCCGCGTGCTTGGCGAGCGCTGGGTGCAACCGCGTCCCGCTACCGCTGGGTTGGATGAGAGGGTGCTGGCCTGCGCTCTCTGAGAGCTAAAATACATCTTGCATTATGTGCCGGGCGCTTTCTCACATTTGCTAACAATTCTACGAGGTAGATACTGCTATGAGCCCCATTATACGGAGGAGGGGAGTTGATAAAATAGCGGGTTGTTAGTTTCCCAGCCAAGATTTGGGCCCAAGAAGCCTATCTCTAAGGCTGGCCGATTAGCTCATTTGATTAGAACCACAGTGTTGATAACGCCAAGGTCAAGGGTTCAGATTCCCATATCGGCCAGCCGCAAAACAAAAACAACAAAAAAGGCAGCCCATCTAGGTAGGGTCTGTGCTCTAGCCTCTGGTCTATTCTGCCTATGAATTATGAAAGATGGAGAGTGTCACTGCTGGCCTCTGGTTGCCTGAGTTAGCATTTTAATGTGGCCGTGCTGACATGCTCACCTTGCTTTCTCATCTATAAAATGGCTATAATTCCCTCTCACAGGGCTATGTGCAGGTCGAGTACCTGTGACAGATTGTTGTAGGTGCTCAGTTATGGCTGATTACTCTTAGTTCTTGAAGCCCGCGGCAGGTTCTGGCCTGCACGTTAGGAGGAACTCAGGGCCATTTCAGTTTCCTTGTTGTAAGTGAATTGGGAGAACCCTGACCAGGTCCAGGGCCAGTATCTTTTGGAGCTGATTCAGAAAGTGTCCCTCCACACAGGAGAATTCTCAAATCACGAGAGTATCTCCACCTCCTCTCTGTACCCAATCCCCCTCACCTTCCCTGGCACCACCCCTATTTCTCAGTCTTTTGGGGGCCAAGGTAGAAATATCAGGCAGTGCTGCCTCAAACTTGGCTAGAGAGTCACACAAAAAAATCTCAAACTTGGCTAAAGACACAAAAGAATCAGAAACATATCCAAAACTTTACTAGAAATATAGAGAAAAAATAAAACTGCCTTGGAGGTTTTTCCTCCCTCCAGGACGGATAGACTGACAAACAGATGAAACTCCTAGGTCCGATGGCGCAACTCCCCATCCACTTCTTCCTCCTCCAGGAGCAAGGCATCTAGCTCCTCCAGCCGCTGCTGCAGCAGGGGTTCCACATCCCGGCTGGGGGCCAGGTTGGGAGTAAGGGTCCTGCCAGCTGCAGCCCGGACCCCGCGGGATGGACGCCGGGATCGAGGAAGGCTGCTGTCCCGAAATTCTACAGCCCGCCGGAGCTTCCTTGAGCTGGTGAAAATCAGAGTCCCATTGCGCTCCCGGGGTTCCTCAAAGATGGTTTCAAAGGTCCTGGGCCAGGCGGGGAGAGGAGCTGGTTACCAGCATGTCCCCAGTTCCAGCCTTCCCTTTACCACCCCATGAGCCTTTAATGTTTCTCACCTCCTGGTCGTGGGTGACTGGTAATTCTTATTGGTGTAAATTTCTTCCAAGCTAAACTCCTTCTTATTCAACCTGAGAGCAAAGAGCAGAGACAAATGAGAAAGCATGGGCCAGCAGGGCCTGAAGAAGGGTTAGGTAAGGCCTGGTCTGTATTTCAGTTTCTGGGACATGCTAGGGCCAGGAGTGTTGCCTGAAGCAGAGACATAGTTCTAAACACAAGCCATGTCCACACCTAATTGAATCCTCCAGGCTGGCCAAGGCAGCTCCATGCCCAGTGAGTCTCTCACCTGACTGGTCGAGGCAGCCCCATTGGCGTAAGGTTTAATTGAGGACGGACGGGGGTCCTGCGTATTCTGAATCGAGAAACCTTTCCTGTGGTCTGCAAAAATGGGGCAGAGGGTAAAAGAGTAGCATGGGATCAGGCCCCCACTTGTCTCCTCCCCTCACTGGTACTCCTACCTTGGTCTCAGGGTCTGAAAGCACCTTGTCCTTTGAGACTCTTGGCTCCTTCCCCTTGGATGAACCCAACCTGCAGAGAAGGTCAAGGCTCAGGGACAAACAAGATTCACATCAACATCCCCATCTCCTGCACACTGGGTACTTAGAGAAGGAGGCTGAGCCCAGGCTATGGCCAGTGTTTCAAAGAGGGTTTATTGAGAGCATTACCTGGATTCTGCTGGTTCGGAGAAGGAGGAAGTGGATGCAGTGGGCAAACAAGATGTGGAGAGAGAAGGGGAGACTCCCACTCCTCCAAGAGGGAAGACTTCTTTCCGGAGACAGGGCCGAGGGGGTGGTGGGGCTCGGGCCATTTCCCCACCACCCACAGTGTGCCGCCGTGGCCGTGGCCGGCTTGGTTGGGGTGGAGCAGGTGGCCAGGTGCAGGTACCTGGGCTGGGAGGCCCCAGATCAGGGCAGGAGTGACTTCTGCCCAAAGAGGGCTTAAGAAGAGTTGCTGGGGTATTGTGGTCCTGAGCCCGCCACTGGCGGATAGGGGGCCGGGGACTAACAGACTCGGTGCCCTCAGCAGCCCCAGACTGCTCAGCTTCTGAGATGGCGATCTTCAACTCCAGCTTCATGGGGGGCGATGGGGGTGGGGGCTGTGGGGCTTTGTTGGGTGTGAGGAAGATGTCGGCGAAGCTCTCCAGCTTGGAGCGGACGGAACGGAAGAGGGGGGCCAAACCCCAGGGATTGAGGCGGGGGCGTAAAAGGCCGGATGGCGGTGGGGTCGATGGGGGCTCCAGAGCAGGATCTGGGGTTAAGGAAAGGAGAGGGTCATGGGTGTGCACTCTTCAGCTGCAGGTGTCTAAGCCCCACCTCAGAAGTCTTAGTTCCTCCCCCAAACACTAAACTTTGTCTGCAGAGGAATAAGCCCACCTCTAAAACACTAAGTCCTGCATATAGGAGTGAAACCTCAAGCATCTGAAGTCTAAACCCCATCTTCAAACACCAGGCTCTGCCCTGATAGGGGTTTAAGCCTCACCCCCACCTCTGCACCTGACACTTCTGAACCCTTGACCTTGGTGTTGTAACACCACACTCTAACCAACAGAGCTAACTGGCCAGACCTCACCTGATGCTTCCAAGCTTAACTAGGTTTTTCCAGACCCCCAAGCTTCATCCCTCTACATGAGTCCTTACCTGGTAGTGGGCTCTCTGGAGGGTCTGCGGGCAGGACAGATGGCTGGAATGAGGGTTCTAGATCCCTGGCTGGAGGCATTGGCTGGTGAACCATCATCATGCACTCAGCTCTGGAGTGAAGGGACAAGGTGAAGGTTGGGGGAGCTTCCAGGTCCAGATCCCACCTGAGGCAGCACCTCCCCTGTCCCTTACAGCTTCTGAAGTTGCTACAAGGAATGGATAAGTAAATCCTGATGCCCCTAGCTCTGGCTATCTGGATGACGAGTGTTGCCTGGATACTTTGATAATGCCTCCCCAACACTCTCACCTTTGTGCTGGGACGATGAAGTTGGGGCTCTCATCGGTGAAGCCCTGGATAGAAACAGAGGATGTCTGTGGAGGGACAGGGGGCAGGGAAGCCTCCTTAGTCCTCCACATCCCAACTCTTTCAGACCCCAGATACCTGCTTGGGTTCATACCAAAGACATTTTTTTTTTTTTCCAGTTTTGGTGGCTGGCTGGTAGAGGGATTGAACCCTGGACCTTGGTGTTATCAGAACCACAATCTAACCGACTGAGCTAACTGGCCATCCTAAAGACATTTTTATATAGTCTTTGCTCAGGCAGTGTCCGCCACCTAAAATGCTGTCCTCCTTGCCCTGAGAGAAATCTACCCCAGACTCAGGCCTCCTGCCCCTGGCTTCCATCCCTGCTGGAGTGCGTGGCTCCAGTTACACCCCTGAAATCCTTACCCTAAGCTCACATACCGCAGCTGGAGATCTGGAACTGGCAATGTCTTCCAACATCACCACCAAGGTAGGTTGGGGGGCCTGGTCCACCTTTTGTGAAGAGCCCTCCTCTGGGCCAGGGGTTGTCCTTGACCGCCACCTCAGGGTGAAAGGGGACCGATGGATTCGGCTCAAAGGCTCTCGACACAAATGCAGTGGGTCTGGAGGACTAGAGAGGGAACAGGAAGATCAAGAAGGGCTCAGCTGTGTTCCCAGTTTACCTCCCATTCTGCCATGCTACCTGGCCTGTGAGGACCACGTGGCCTGTCTGGGCGGTGAGGCAGGTGGCTGGCTGTGGACAGAATCCTGATGATTGCTGCAGTGCTGTGGGAAGGCAGTCTCCTTCTGGGGATCCAGGGGGACCTAGGAGAGGAAGAGGTGTCAAGAACAAGGTGATAGAATGAGGGTGCACTGGACAGGTCCCCCTAACAGTGCCTTTAGCCACAAAAGTGACAGAGATTATAGCTAGAATTAACTCAAATCCCCAAAGAAGTGAATTGGACTGAATTAGGGGCAAGATATTAGAGTCCTGAGCTGCAGGTGTGGGGCCTGGGTAATCTCACCCAGGCTGGAGAAATGAAAAAGAGAGGGCGACCTTGGGTGGGTCACTGCCTTATTTTGGGGCTTAGTTTTTCTCATCTGTGCAATTGAGCCAAAGATCTCTGCCTGCTTCCCAAGGATGTTGGGCTGGGAAGAAAGCAGAAGGGTTTCTCATATTTATAGTTCTAGGGATGTGGTTCCAGCCCAACAGGTTTGGTGGAGGGGGGATGGGCACTAGAGACCCTGTCCAATTCCAGGTTGGAGTAACTGGGAGCCAAGCAGGACTTTAGCATTAGGGAGGCTGCCTGAGTGATGGGCAGAAGAAGGTGTTTGGACCTCAGGTATCCTCAGATATGGTCTGAGGTCCTGAGGAAGGTATGGGGGAAAGAGTCTCTCAGTTCAGGGGGCTCACCATGTGGGCAGCCATGACATCTTCCAGCACCACTGCCAGGACCCGCCGAGAGGCCTTTTCCAGAGGCGAAGGGGTCCCCCGGGGCTGCAGCCTCGGCCGTTTTGGGCTCCCGGCTCCCCATAATGCTCGAGCCAGAGGCTGGCGGCACAGACGCGACTGGCCAGGCGGGCTGGAGGGTGAAAGAAGCAGAGGACGGTCGCCTGAACCTGTCGTTGGCTTTGTAGTTTCCCGGTACGGCCGCCAGGATCCCCGGCTCCCGGGTTCAAGACAGGCGGGCGGGGTGCGCTCTCACCTGGAGTCCCCGGGCAAATCCATGGGGGAAGCGGCGGCTCCGGGGGGTCCCTGGGGGATCCCAGGCTGCGGCCTGGGGTAAGGGGGGAGCGGGGGAGCGGGGAGTAAGGGCCAGCTCCTCCCCCGGGGCTCCGCCCTTCATGGTCCGCCCGCGACTCCCGGTAGCCCACGGGCCGGAGCCCTGGGGCGCGGAAAGGCGCCCCCGGCCGGCCGCCCGGAGCGGGTGTTCTCCCGCTGCTGCCGTCTGGATCAGACGATCACTCGCACCCTGCCTCGCATCTGCCGCGAGAACCTGGATTGCGGCGGCCCCAGTTCTCCCACGGCCCGAGCCTCCCGGGGTCTTTGTCCCTGCAGATTCCGCCCTGAGATCCCCAGGAGATTCAGTTTCCGCTGGATCCCTCTGCGATCCTCTCCTCCACTGCCAGCGAATGGCCGAGAACTTCAAAGTAATACTCTACACACCAACAGTCCTCCCTCCCACCAGATCCCCTAGACCAGATCCCTGTGGAAAGAATCCTATAGCGCGGTTCCTCCAATCAGACGCCGCGCGAGGATCCTCCTCCCCCTGTGAGCTTCAGCTCCACAGAGCTCCACTCAGACAGGGGCGGCCGGAGCTTAAGCATCACGGAACTCAGTCTGGATCCCCGGGGATCCACTGTCAAGCAGATACCCCCTTCGCTCCAATGCCGGGAGGTCCCGCCCACGCCTCCCCTCCCGGCCCTCCCCGGATCCCCGCCCAGCGTTCTCCTCAGTCCGGGACCAGATGGTTCAAATGTTTCCTTCCCCGCCCCCTCCCGCCCTCTCTCCAGCCACTCCGTGCCCTCCCCGGCGCGCCGCTCACCGCCGCCTCCCGCGGGTCCAGGGTCTTCCACAGCTCCCACCTCCGGCTCCTTTAAAACCAGCCTTACCTAGCACTGCCCAACCGCCGAGCGCCTTCTTCTCGGAGCGCCTGGGCACCGCCCAATCGCCGGTCCCCGTCTTCCGGGGTGTTAAGAAACTAAGTGAAGCCGCCTGGCGGCCATCATCCCTACGGGCAAACCGGCCGAATCGGGCAGCGCTGGCATTATAGTCGAGGGCAGACATCGCAGTCCTCGTTGAACGTAGTGGACAGGATGGCGTCATCTGTTGAGGGTCGGTCAGTCGTCAAATACTATGCCAGGTTTTTTCAGCTACTAAGGCAACCGTAGTGAAGCCGGAATGCCGCCACGTTTTTTAAGGGCATTTTCAGGTTCTTTGGTTCCTAGGCCGATAAACGTGGACTGAGTGCTAACGACATGTGAAATTCCAAATTTCCTGGAGAGGCCAGATTTGAAGCCTGTTCCGGCAACGGCCTGGGTTCCTCAGTGGGGTTCCCGCGGCACAGACCTCGCGCTTGGGAGGAGCTGCCGAGGGCCCTAAGCCCGCACACCTGAAGTCACAGACTAGGGCTGGGGCGGCCTCTGGCTCCATTGCTTGCGCTGTAGCCTGGAGAGATGAGGCTACGCAGAAGTGAGTTGGAAGCTGGGGGCGTTGAGCTTCACTTCACCTGAGTGTTGTATATTTCTTCCTGGAGGAGTGGGGGTGTCTGCGGGCCGCGCAGAGGGCTCAGTATAGGGGCCTCATTGCAGGAGACCAATAACCCACCTTTTCTTGCTCGGTGGGGCTCAGCCCGCTTCCCTCTTTCTGTTCCGGGCTCCCAGGAGCCACTCTCTTAAGAGGGATCTGCTTGATGGGAGGTGTAAATAGTCCTGAGGAGTAAAGGGTCAGGAGATCCTGCTGCTTGGGGAGGCTTCATCGTGGAGCCTTTACCGGGAGCCACGCTGTTGGTGGGGAGGAAGTGGGCATGTACTGGCTTCTTGCACTGTGAAGGCACCCTCTCTGCCTAACCAAAGCCCGTGTGTCCACTGGTCTCCTTCCCCAGGATTCCCTGGTCCAAACCAGTCCTTATTCTCTTGATAGAACGAGAGAGGCTGAAGCCTAGAATCCTGGGTCTGAGATCAAGGTGCACAGGCACCTCCCAGCTCAGCATAAGTCTCTCTCAGGGGATTGAATGACGAAAGTAATGAAACAGAAAGAATGATATGGAAAAGAGCAAAATTGGTAAGAGCTTGCATGGAACGTGGACACTCCCCAACTCTGTTCCCAAGGACTCATCCATATTGAAAATCTCCCAGGACTACAGTATCTCTCTTTGTAACTCAAGGCCTGCTGAATCCTTTGGAATCCATTATGAGACTTGTGGCAGTAGCAGGCAGCAGCTCTTCCAGCTAGAGCTGTCCTCTGTCCCTCTAGCTCAGGGCTGGCTGTGTATGGTGCCTGAGGGTGTTCTTGGAGCTATGGCGATGATTAATTCAGCTGCAGGTGCCTGGAGAACCTTCTCAACCTTTGGTGGAAAGCTAAACATACAGGTGTTTCTCAGGCCCCAGGGTGGGAAAAGCCCACAAGAGCAGAACAGGCCTAATCTGAATTTTGATTCTCTAGTCTCCTGAAGATGTCAACAACACCGAGGACAGAGGGAGTATCCTAAAGAAAAGGCCTGGGCCTGAGAATCTGGTAGGAAGGGCCCTGCCCTGGGACCCTAACTTGGGGTACTGGAGTTCATCAAATTCAAGTCTGAGGTAGACTAGTAGCAATCTGAGCCCTCAGCCCAGGCCAGCAAGAGTGAGCCCTCATAGCCTCATGGTCTCACCTCTGCACTTTTTGTGATTACCATTTCAGCAACTACTGCCTTACCCACCACCTGTGTACACACCGCAGCTTGTGGGCACTGTGCTGATCCAGTGGTAAGAGGCTGCACACAGCCTCCAGCAGGACTGGTGATGTGGCTGGAGATTGGCAGTTAGTGCACTTTGGTGTGTCATTCATCAGAAACTCTGAGCTCCTTTAGACTCTGGGTCTCCCTTCTTAACTGTTCCTGGCTTCAGTGGTCTCATATGTAAGATGGGAACAATAAACCCATCATGCTTACTTCAAAATAGACTTGGAATAGTCAGGCTTACTTCAAAATAGACTTGGAAGATCAAGAGCAAGCGAGAAGACACATCCAAATGTGCTTGATAAAGAATTTAAGTCTCAAGCTACAGGTAAGAAGTGGATGATAAAAACTGCTACTTCTTCCTCAGACAGCCCTGTGCCTTCTGGTCCTCAAGCCAGCTGCCCTGCTCAGTACTGTGTAGAAGCCGCTAGCCTGAGCTGTAGATCAGCCAGGGGAGGTTGGGTTGGGTTGGGTTGGTTGTGGCTGTAGGGTGTTGAGATGTGTGGGATGCTTAGTTATAGCCTTTGCCAAGAGCCACTCCTGAGAAATGACAGGAAGCCTTGGGTTTGGGTTGCTGCTCTGGTTTGCATCAACCATTCAACAGATTTTTTTTTTTTTTTTTTTTTCAAAAGATGACCGGTAAGGGGATCTCAACCCTTGGCTTGGTGTTGTCAGCACCACGCTCAGCCAGTGAGCAAACCGGCCATCCCTATATAGGATCCGAACCCGTGGCCTTGGTGTTATTAGCACCGCACTCTACCGAGTGAGCCACGGGCGGCCCAACCATTCAACAGATTTCAACACCTCCCGTGTGCTGTGCCCTGGGGAGAGATAGGTTCCTGTCCCGTGGGAGTTTGAGGCTTGTAATACTGCATTTATATCCCTGTATACAAGATTGCCACTGGCTCTGCTGCTTCCCTCAGCTTCAGTCCTCTCCATCCCAAAGTACTTGGTTCAGCCAGGTTTTGGCACATTTTTGCCCAATTTAACTCCCCTGATGCACAGTATTCAAGACTCACCTCTAGGGGCTCTTCTGCTCTGCTTAGCTACTTTAGGTTGCTAATTTTGTTTTTTAATCTGAGAAGGCTGGTCCTACCCATGGCCTACCTCTTTTTTCCCAGTGTAGAGAGCCACCTGCCACCAATTCCGCCTTGGCCTGCCTTTTTATTGGTGGGGAGATGCTTAGGCAGGGGTCAGGCTTGTAGGATCTGAGCTGTAAAGTAATAGCGCTTATGGTGAGGATGTTGGGAGGGGAGAGGTTGGGAGAGTTGGAGAGAGAGCAAAGAAAGGTGAAGGGAACTGCCTGTGACTATCAGAAATAACAGTATGTCACTGTGCCAGCTATAAATTTATTACCTCTCAGCTCCAAGTTCATCCTTTTTTTTCTGCTCTGTGAAAATGGATCTTTGCCCTTTAAGTATTTTTTCTCTGCCAGCTGGCATCATGTTAAGTTTTGTCAATAGAAGGCTGGGGAGATACTGTAGGAAGAAAGGGTTTTGCTTCCTTGTTCTAGTGAGCCCTGCTGGCAGGCTCCTCCAGTGCAAGTGGGTTCCCCAGCTCCCAGCTTCTCCAGCGCCGTGCGTGGTGGCCGCCAACTCCCCCTGGTGCCCTCCTTGGATGGCTTTGTAGTGGAGTGTCTCTAGTGAGACACCTTCCCATAAGCAGCTTTCCCTGGCACCCCAGACAGAAGATTTCCAGCAAGTTCCACCAGAGTGGAACCCCAGTAACTTCTTTTTGTTTGTTTTTAGTTTTTGGTGGGTTTTTTGGCGGCTGGCTGGTACAGGGATTGAACCCTGGACCTTGGTGTTATCAGCATCACATTCTAACTAACTGAGCTAACCAGTCAGCCCCCAGCGACTTCTGTGCCCTCTCCAAAAAGTTCTGGATCTCAGTCCCAGGAAAGATGGAGGCTTTTTCTTATATGCTCTACGTCAGCCTGAGGGGTAGTGGCTGCTCCTTTATATCTGCTATTCTTGCATTTTTTAGAGTTTTCTTTACTTATTACTGTCTGTAGTGGGCAGTGTTCCTACCCCCCCCCAAAGATATGTTCAAGTCCTAACCTCCCCAGTTACTGTGAATGTGACCTTACTTGGAAATAGAGTCTTTGTAGATGTAATCAAGTTAAAATAAGGTCATACTGGATTAGGATGGGTCCTAATCGGATGACTGGTGTCCTTATAAGAAGGAAACTTGGACACAGACACATAGAAAAGAGAATGCCATGTGAAGACATGCACAGAGACACACAGGGAGAATGCCATATGACAACAGAGGCACAGATTGGAGTGACACATTTACAAGCCAAGTAATGCCCAAGATGGCCAGCATCTACCAGAAGCTAGGAAGAGGCAGGAAAGATTGTACCAAGGGTCTCATGGCATGGCCCTGCTGATGGCTTGATTTCAGATTCTAGTCTCTAGAACTGCTAGAGAGTGAATTTATTGTAATTTGTGATGGCAGCCCTAGGAAAATAATATACAACACAGTCCTTCACTTCCTTAACTCCCTGTTATAGTTGATAAGTTTTTTTTAAATTAATTAATTTTTTTATTTTTTGTACATTTTTTTAATCGGTTGATAGTTTTTATATTAAACATTTCCTTGTTCAAATTACCATGTGGTTTCTCTCTCCTGATTGGACCCAGACTTAATCTATCGCTAACAAAAATATCAGATCTCCATACCAGTCAGCCACAAAAAAAAAAAAAAAAAAAGGAATATCCAGATTTTCAAAGTTCCCACTGCAATTACTATGCGGATATTTTAGAGAGTAGGCCACTGGCAGGAGAGGGAGAGTCTGCATTGGAAACATGTTCCTTAAAGTCATTTTGAATGCTGCTGCTACCATCCCCGAGAAGAAAATAGAAAATGAGCGCAGATAGTGCCTGTTAGGACAAGCTGGCTCAGCTGAAGCAGAGGAAGCGGAGCCGGGCAGCTGCCAGGTTGTCTAAAGGTGATTCCTGGTGTCCTGTGATTTCAGGTGGAGGCCAGATCTAGACAGCATTCAGAAAACATGTCCAGGCAGGGGGGTCTGGAAATGGTTGTGACTGATGTTCTGGGCTGAGAAGGCAGAGGGACAGTGGTACTCAGGGCTAGAGTGACAGTGCTGGCGCACGGAGGTCCATGACACAGAAAACAGATTCATACCACTGTGACTTTTCCTCCAGAGAAAGAAAACAGCCTCAACATGGGACAGCAGGACCTCGGGTGGTCAGGAAGCCTCTAAGTAAGGGCTGAAGTGTCTGTTTATTGGTTCAACACATTTGTTGAACTCCAACCATGTGCCAGACACAAAAGACACTGGAGAGAAGACAGAGTCCTTGTCCTCAGGGAGAGAGACAAGTTGATGGAGTTTGGATGTGTTGTCCCCTCCAAAACTCGTGGAAATTTGATCTCCAATGTGGCAGTGTTGGAAACTAAGTCATGGGGGTGGATCCCTCATGAATCGATTAATGCTCTCTCTGGGGGAGGGGGGAGTAATGAGTGAGTTCTCGCTCTGTTAGTTCCAGCGAGAGCTAGTTGCTTAAAAAGACCCTGGCACCTTCTCTCTCTCTTGCTTCCTCTCTCGCCATGTGATGTGCTTGTATCCGCTGGCTGCCTGCCACTTTCTGCCATGAAGATAAGCAGCCTGAGGCCCATGCCAGATGCAGCTGTCCCAGAATCGTAACCAAATAAACCTCTTTCCTTTATAAATTACCCACTCTCAGGTATTTCTGTCATAGCAACCCAAAACAGACTAAAACACAAGTACATAGACCAGCTCATGGTGAGATAAATACTAAACTCAGCTTATATACAGGTTCCCAAAAGGACACATAAGCAGAGCTAGAGAAGAAGAGAGCTTCCGAGAGAACGTGATGAATAATGTGAGAATTTAAGGAAAGGGGTTCAAAGGTCTTGCATGGGGGTCATCACAGCATGTGCAAAGGTCCAGAGGGGAAAATTCAGGAGGCTGCAAATAATTTGGTCATCACCCTATCTGAGCTAATACACCCCTTTTAGAACAAATATATATATATATTTTAAAAAGATGATGGGTAAGGGGATCTGAACCCTTGACTTGGTGTTGTCAGCACCACGCTCTCCCAAGTGAACTAACTGGCCATCCTTATATAGGGATCCGAAACCGTGGCCTTGGTGTTATCAGCACCACAATCTCGCAAGAGAGCCATGGGCCAGCCCTAGAACAAATATTTTGAATGCTCTTTTTTACTATGATGAGGTAAATGAATAGTGAAATAACCCATGTACAGTTCTACTTTTATTTTTTATTTTATTTTATTTTTTTTAAAAAGGTGACTGGTAAGGGGATCTTAACCCTTGACTTGGTGTTGTCAGCACCACGCTCACCCAGTGAGCAAACTGGGCATCCCTATATGGGATCCGAACCCATGGCCTTGGTGTTATCAGCACCGCACTCTCCCAAGTGAGCCACAGGCCGGCCCCCAGTTCTACTTTTAAAAACCAGTATAACCCTACCTGTAATTTAAAGGACAAATAAAGGGAAATCATTTATTTTTATTTTTATTTTTATTATTTTATTTTATTTTATTTCTTTTCTTTTTAAAAAGATGACCGGTAAGGGGATCTTAACCCTTGATTTGGTGTTGTTAGCACCACGCTCACCCAGTGAGCTAACCGGCCATCCCTATATGGGATCCGAACCCGGGGCCTTGGTGTTATCAGCACCACACTCTCCCGAGTGAGCCACGGGCAGGGCCAGAAATCATTTATTTTTAAAAAGTGTATACCCAATAGTATACTGTATATAAATGAGAGTAAAAGCTACAAATACATGAATGAATTTTAGTAGCAAAAGAAGCTAGAAACAAAAGAGTGCATTCATACTGAATGATTCCATTTACATTCAATTAGAGGCAAAACTAATCTATAATGTTAGAAATTTGGACCAGTGCTTACACTTGGGGAGAGGTAGTAAGAAGGGACATGAGAGGGTCTAGGGAGCTAGAAATGTTTTCGTTTCTTGACCTGGGTACTAGTTATGTGGGTGTATTCACTTTGTGAAAATTCATTGAGCTTACACTTAGGATTTGTGCACTATTCTGTATTGTATTCTTTAAAAATTTTTTAAAATAATGTATATGTCAAAATGTAAATGCTTGGGTAGGACTTTGCCAGAAGATTTATTGAAGTTGTCATATGCTTGCAACCACATGGAGAATTTCTGTGAATACAGTAGCTAAAAATGCAGACTGTTACTGTGAGTTGTTGGTGATTCAAATTCCACATGTGTGGATATCTGTGTCATGTTTTTCCAAAATGGCAAACAATTCTTGGTAAGTTTCCAAACAAAAATAAAATACAATCTTCCCTTGATTTATACAGGTGTCTGCCTTCCTGGAAAAGTCAGGATTAAAACTATTTATATGTTTGGGTTGATACACAAAATGAATTCTGTACTCAGATAGTCATGAACCTGTTCTCACCTACATGAATGTCCATGGGGCATTCTGAAAATGATGGAGAACAAGAGACAGTTTTTCATTGAGCCGGACTGTCTGTAGGTCAACTGATATCCCTGGGTTCACCCATTAATTTCAGTAGGTCCTCAATCACTGTGACCGAAAGATCCTGCTTCCATAAATTCACAAAACAAACCCTAGGGGTGGCCCTGCCCCTGTGGGGAACCACTGGTTTAGGGCCACGGATTCAGAGTATGAGGTTTAGCATCTGGGGACGGATCTGTACAGATCTGGAGGTGCAAGGATTATTCAGGGCTCAGTGAAGGTCAGAGAGTGGGAACTGCTAAGCGTTGCTATGCTTGACTCCATTAAGATGTGTTAAATGAATGAGCAAGCAAATGAGTGAATGGATGCTGCAGGTAATAAGGAACTATTGACATTTTCAATTAAATATTTATTTATTTACTTTTCACGGCAGGCTGATACCGGTATTCGAACCTGTAACCTTGGTGTTATCAGCACCATACTCCAACCAAGTGAACCAACCAGCCATCCCTTAAATTTAATTTTTAATAGGTCTCAATCTTCCTGCTTCTCAAGAGGGAAGGAGGATGTTCCATGATGGAAGGAAGGGGGAGAAGAGCATGAAATGAGACCTATGACCCACCCCTGACCTCCCCAAATTAATTTCAAGAGATTGTCTTACTGGGTTGGGATCCATAAGAATTTTCCCTTAATAGAACAGTACAAGACCAGGCTATTCTTGTAGAACTCAATGGGCCACAGAAGAGTCTGGAAAGAATCCTCCTGTGCATTTCTACTACTGTCATCTGAGTTAAGACCCCCATTTACTCTTTCTTGGATGAAGGCAAGCAAAAGCCTCTTCTCATCTCTGACTTCTCATTTTCCAAATCTTAAAACCCAACCCAGAGTATGTCACTCCCTTGCTCAAGAATATTCAACACTTTCCTGCTGCCTACAGCATAAGAACCAAAGTGCTTGTTTAATTCTCAAGGAATCAGATCCCTGTACAGGCCGGCTGCAAAAAACAAACAAAAAACCCCAAAAAACTCAGGGAAAGGGAGGGAAAAAACATTTACCATTGACATCAACTGCCTGCCATATGCTAAGAGTTTGTATTAGTTTCCTAGGGATGCTGTAACAAAGGTCCCCAAACTGGATGGCTTAAAACAGAAATTTATTCTCTCATAGTTCTGGAAGCTAGAACTCCAAAATCAAGGTGTCTGCAGGGCCATGTTCCCTCCGAGACCCAATGTAGAATCCTTCCTGGCTGCTTCTTAACTTCTGGTGGTAGCCAACAATCTTTGGTATTTCTTGGCCTGCAGCTGCATCATTCCAATCTCTGCCTTGGTGTCACACTGAGTTCTCCCTATGTCTTTGCATCTCTGTTTTCTTATAAGGACAACAGTCAGATAAGGGCCAGTCTTACTGAATGTGATCTTAATTTGATTGCATCTACAAAGACTATCTTTTGGGGGACACAATTTACAACTTTGCAAGGTAGAGATTATGATTAAACTGAGGCTCAGGAAAAAAAACAATATAAAAACAAAAAGCCAGGATGGCCAGTTAGCACAGTTGGTTAGACCCTGGTGCTGGTAATACCAAGGTCCAGGATTCTTTCCCTTACTGGCCAGCTGCAAAAAACCCAAGGTTCAGAGATGTAAGGTGACTGACTAAATGTCACAAAGCTAATAAATAGTAAGTATGAGTTGGGATGTCCCTGCCTACTCTGTCAAGCTACACATCATGTTCATTTTTATGTAGCATGATCTTACCCCAACTGACATTGCAAAATCTCCCTCAAATACAAGGGTACTTCAAAAAGTTCATGGAAAGATTTGTATTATCTTTCAGTTCTATTTTTCCATGAACTTTTTGATGTACCCTTGTACTCTATACTAGAGCCAAAGTGATCTATTACCTCCGTATGTCCTAAACTTCTCATCTTTTACCTCCTCCATTCTCCATTTATTCAATTTCTACCATCCTTGAAGGCCCAGCTCAAACGGCACCCCCCACCCCCAAGCCTTCTGTGGTCCCTCCTTCTGATCTTCTGCCCTGCAATTGTGTTCCCTTCTAAAATGCTGCTCACCTGAAAGGACTGGATGGGGAGAGTTTTGTAACACTGTGGAGTCCCCCAAATTTTTAGTGAGGTTACAAAGAACTTTCACACATTTTGAAACAGCTTTATTGAACCAGAACCCACATAAACATACTCGTATAATTCACCTATTTGAAGTGTACAATTCAATGTATTTTTGTGTGTTAGCATCACCACAGTGAATCTTAGCACATTTTCATCATCCCCCAAAGTAATTCCATATCCATTAGTATTCATTCCCTATTCCTCCCAATCCTTCTATTAATTTGTCTATCTTGGATATGTCACACACACACACAAAAACCTTTCACATTTTTATTTGCCTCCTACAAGGATTCTTTTTTGTAGGAATATTACACAATGATTTTGGGGGATCAACACCCTCCTATTTTACAGGAGAAAACGGACCATTATTGAGGATTTGTAAGTGTCAACTTTGCACACGGGTTTTGAATACCGCCGCTACAAAGTTGAGCCAGGATTTTGAGATTTCGAGGGGGGCCTTTGACCTTCTACCCCAGTACAGTTGGAGTCAAGGCCAGGGCCCGGGAGGCACTGACCTTGGATGCCAAGTCCCGCACGGCGAAGCTCCTGGGTTCTTGTGGGGACAGCCACAGGTCCACAGTCCCAGCCCAGCAAGTCCTGAACGCACCTTCGTGCCACGGCTGCTCCCCCAAGCAACCACGAGACTGATCGGCGGTGCGCGCTTCCGGTTACTTTCCGCGCAAGCGGCATTCAAACCTCCGCCCCTTCCGAGGCCCAATCAGCGTGCACCTTGTTTAAACGTTGGACGGGACGTGTCCTATCAGCGAGTGCGATCGTAGAGACCGAGCCCAGGGGGACATGCCGCTGGAAGGCTGTGGAAAGGGTTCCGCCATCCCGCATGGTGCTTCATTCAGTAAAGTTAGCTTGTCTAAGCGGGGAAGGGACATTGTACTGCCTTTAGAAGCAAGTGGGGCATCTGGCGTCGCCACGTTTTCTAGGGGATGTTCTCAGGATCTGGATCCTCCAGTGGCTCCTAAATCTAAGGGAGGTCCTGAAGGCCGCTGCCCCAAACCGACACGTGTCTAATAAAAGGCTGGGAGAGCCTTTGACCTTTTTCTGGTTGTAGTTAAAGCTGCCAGTGTATTTTTAAAAAAACAAACAAGCAAAGAAAAACTACACCAAAAACAAAAACAGAAAAACAACAAAACAAAAAACGTAAGATAAAAACAAAAACCCAAGGTAACAAAAATAGTATGTTTATCAAAATGATGTTTTTAACACAAAAATACACTGCAATATAGT
This sequence comes from Cynocephalus volans, assembly GCF_027409185.1. Taxonomy (NCBI): domain Eukaryota; kingdom Metazoa; phylum Chordata; class Mammalia; order Dermoptera; family Cynocephalidae; genus Cynocephalus; species Cynocephalus volans. The sequence goes on from NC_084465.1 coordinate 113,376,198, forward strand.
TACATATTCACAAAATAGTTAGAAAAATAATACACAAGGCAAATTAATGAGGCCTTCCTAAATGAGTGTTTTCTTTCTGCTCTCTCATTGTCTCTGCGTCCAGACTACTTGTTCGAAGATAAAATCAAAAGTTTAAATTTGAAGGGCCGGCCCGTGGCTCACTCCGGAGAGTGCGGTGCTGATAACACCAAGGCCACGGGTTCGGATCCTATATAGGGATGGCCGGTTTGCTCACTAGGTGAGCGTGGTGTTGACAACACCAAGCCAAGGGTTGAGATCCCCTTACCGGTCATCTTTAAAAAAATAAATAAATAAATAAAAATAAAAATAAATTTGAGGCTGGTGGGTTAGCCCAGTTGGTTGAAGCGTGATATTGATAACACCAAGGTCAAAGCTTCACAGCCACCAAGAAAAAAAAAAAAAAGTTTAAATTTGAGAGGTTACTGAAAATGAGGCCTGAGAACAAAGACTCCTCTGCCCCCTCCTCCCCACAGACCATGTTTTTGAGGCCTTAAAGGTGTGGGTCTCAGAGATAGCATATTCAGTACCTTACAGTGTCTAAGTGCTTGCAGGCTAATATCAGACAGTCTTGGATTCTGATCCTGATTCCATCTTTTACATGCAGTCTGGACTTGGGAAAACCACCTAATTTCTCTGAGCCTCCATTTCCTTAATGTTAAAATGGTTCTAATAACACCTAGTTGAGGGCATAGGAGTTGTACTTCTCCTCCCCTACCAGGGACTTTCTTTGGGACTCCTCCTGACTCATTTCTTCTTCCCCAGGATCTAAGAACCCAAAACCACTTTGTCTCTTAGCTAGGACAAAAAGTTGAAGTCTCTGGTGTCCTGAAGCTGGAGATCCCAAGGAGTAGGCAGGTCCCCCAGGAGTCTGTTGAGATGAAGGAATGCTTCTAGCCCTAAAGTCAGACTTCTTGGAAGGCCTCAAGGGCCCATCACTCACAAAGATCTCCCTGTAAAGAAAATACCTCAAGCAATTTCAGTACCTTTTGTGGGCAGTTCCATTCTCTTAGATTCCAGGTGACACCAGGCTGCTTCCAGGTTTGAGGAATGTAACAGTAGGTTTCTAAAAGTAACCCTTGACTATCTTTTCTCCCCACACCCATCCCCTAGTGAATGATATGGAGAGAGGGCTATGATGTGGGGGTAGGGAAAGGAACTAAGTTTTGCTTAGCACATACTCATACAGTACTGAACTCAGGTCCTGTACCTTATTCTTTCTAAAGAGGGTCCATTTAATTACATTATCTCATTTAATCCTCACAGCATCCCCAAGAGGAAGAAAATTATTGTCCCTGTTTAATAGGTAAGGAAATTAAAGCATAGAGGTTGTGTACCTTGCCAAGTGAGGGGCAGAGGATTGGGTGCTTTGTGAATGGGAATTCACAAGGAAACACGAGCTCATTGGAAGGTGACTTAAGTGTTTGGAGCTTTAGGTATGAACATTTCCTTTGGTTGGAGGAGGAGAGTTGTAAAAGTTGGTTCATGTTTGCAGTCACTCTAAGATGAGGATTGGGTTTTGGTGTGCTCCTGATTAAAAAGAGGTTAGGGCTGGCTGCTTGCTCAGTAGGTTAGAGCACAGCCTTGTAACACCAAGGTGAAGGGTTTGGATCCCCATACTGGCCAGCCCCCTCCCCCCCAAAAAAGATTAGAATCTAGTGCTTTCTTAAGGTGTCCAGCTACTCTTTCCTGAATACTCATGTGTTACTAATCTTGAGTATTTCAAAACTTGAAATGTAAACGATGTTGAAGTAGTTTCTCCACAGGTTGAGGATCTCAGGATCCTGTTTTTTTCCTGAGCCAGTCCTAAGGAGTTCCTAGCCCTTGGGACTTCCTGCTGTTGGAAAGGAGAGTGGGTGGAAGGTCTGCTTTCACAGATGGGGAACAATGCTCCTGACTGAGGTGTTCTATCTGCATGGGCAAGATGAACTCTTAATGAGGGACTCTTGGTAGTTCCTGGTATTCGGTGGTACTGTGAGACAGCTGTGGGGGCTTGGGCAGCTCTCTTCAGCAGCTCCCCAGGGGGACTTTGACTCAAGTCTGAGTTTTCCACCGCCTTCATCCTCACCCCTCCAAGATAGTGAAAGGCCTCATGAAACAAAACTGACTGCAGCCCAAGTCTTGAGATTCTCCCACTTTTCCAGCCAAAGACAAAGGGAAGAAATTGCAGAAGGAAGGGACCTAAGGCCAAGAAACCCTGGCACCTAGAGCTGGTGCCTCACCCTGAGTCTTAGGACAATGGCCTGGCACCTTTGAAACTGAAATCCCCATCCAAGTCTATTAATTCCCCACTGCAAACCCTGAAACCTTGACTGCAGCTGGGCCTTCCGCAAACTATCTTCCCTGGATTTGTATCCCTAGGTGCAGTCTTGCCTATTCCCTGAATGTGGCTGTTACTTCTCCAGGGCCTAGGAGCTGATTAGCCACAGAAGCAGTACCCAGAAGTGTCTCACTACTTGTGCATGAAGTGCAGGGCCCACTCCCTTTTCAGCTCTTAAGGGCATTACCTGAATGAGTGAGTGAGAAGTGGCCTCACACCTTCCCCAAAGACCTGAAGTATTTTTCTTGCTACTAGCTCTTATTAAGCATCAGCAGAACCACCCTCAGTGGTAGAAAGAAAATCCAGATTAAAAAGAAAAAAGAAAAAAATCCAGATACATATAAAGAAGTAGCCAAAAGAGTTGGGGTCCCAGTTCTTCCATCCAGATCCACCTGAGGGTGTTAAGCATTACCCAGATACCTTCCAGAAGTCTAGGGGAATCAGCCTGGTAGAGTGAGGGGGCTTCCAGGGATATGGGAGTGGGAGATACCTGTATAGCCAAGGGATGGGACTCTGAAGGGGGTGGTGGTGGTGAAGACTGTGCCTCTGAGGCTTCTCCAAGAATAGAAATTATATACTTAATGGCATTTCTTACTGCTTAGAAAGACAGTAGAACATACTAGGAAGCATCTCCCTTGTTGGCCAAGCTCTATCTCCCTCAGATAATAACACTCGAAATAACTGCCTACCATAGGCCCCATACTTAACACAGGTAACTCATTTAAACCTTACGTGACATTTCTGTGAAATAGGTAGTATGCTCCCAGTTTCAGAGATGAAGAAGCCTACTCTGTCAAGGTGAAGTAACTTGCTTATATACCACAGCTGCCACGAGGTGGAGCCAGCGTTCAGAAGAGGTTTCCTGACTCCAGGACCTGAGCTTTTTCCATGTGTGAGCCCTTCACTTGTCCTGTGCCTCACAGCCTGTAAAGGGGGTGTATTACGGAATGAGGGACCACTGCGAACTTCTGGGAATAGAAGGACAACTGTTTCCTAGAGAATGGGGCGGGGCGAGGGGGGGAGCCCAGAAGGGAAAAGGGGAAAGCACAGAATTTTTTTTTTTTTGGCAGCTGGCCAGTATGGGGATCTGAACCCTTGGCCTTGGTGTTAAAACACCGTGCTCTAACCAGCTGAGCTAACCATCCTGCCCAAGAAAAAATTTTTTCATTACTTCGATATTTTTTAGCAATTCCTGTGCTGCAGAGTGGCTGTATAGTACAATGGTTAGTATATATAAACTTCAAAGCTGGATACATTGGATTCAATTGCTGGCTCCTTAATTTAGCATTTTCACAGTGGAGGAAGTTCTTACTGGACTGTGCTTGAGCATCCCATTCGGAAAGTGAGACCATCAGCCTCAAGGGGTAGTTTTGAGGGTTAAATGAGATATGTGAAGTGTTTTGCAGTTACTGCCACATTGTGTGCTATGGTTTTTATTATTACCACTACAGTATTGGATGTTTAGGAGCAACAACAAAAAAACAAGATTCTGACTTTGCCCACTCATCCATCAGAGCAGTGAAGAAAGGGGAAGAGGGTGCTTCTGTCAGTCACTGAAGTCCGGCTGGTGTCCAAGACCCGGTCTATCCCAGGAGTGTGTGAGCTGCTGAAGGGCCGTGACAGCTCACAAGGGAAACCCCTAATGATTAAGTCAGTAGAAAGAGCAGTGGGCTTGCAGCCAGATGGGCCTGAGACAGGCGGCTGCGCACCTGGGGCAATGCAGCAGTTCCTTAAGTTCGCTCGACTGCCTAGAATTGGCTTTTCTCAGGGCGGTAGCCCAGTTCGTTTTGCGGCCAGGACACACTCTCGGAGTCCTGGTATGTCAGCGGAACAGAAGCATCCGAGGGAGAACTGCGCTGACCCCTCCTGGGCTCACTGCACCGTTCCCTCCTCTGAATGCCTCCCTAGTCCTGCGCATGCGAATCTGGTCCGTCAGTCGTTACCTAGCAACAGCGTCCTGAGTCCGGCCCAAGAAGCCAATCAGCGCGGATCTAATTTTTAAAAAATTTTTTTAAATTGGGGGCTGGCCGCTCTTGACCTTGGTGTTACAACACCGCGCTCTAGCCAATCGAGCTAACCGGTCAAGCCCCCCGACCTAGATATTTTGGTTTGGGGAGCAGTTTAATCACTGAGAGTTGTCGGAAGCCACGCCCTCAAGCTAATCTCCGCAAAAGCCATTCAGGGGTTAGGATTGCACGGGCCGGAGCTGAGCTGGTTCTTATTTGATAAGATCATACGGAGGATATGCAAGCTTCGCGAAGGCAGGTCGCCGCCGTATTCTCTTAGGGCATTTTCCGGTTCCATTGTCCATTCTGGGTACCAGAGTGACCCACGCCGCGGTGATTCCTGTGTTCTGGACCCAGCTCGGGCGCCAGGTCCAGCGGGGCGGTATCCCCTCAGCTCGGAAAAGACAGTGACTCCGGGACTGGAGCATCCAGGACCTGCGGGCTGGCAGAGTCCAAGGCGCCGCCCCCAGCCCCGCTCTCCATCCTGAGCCCAAAGAACCTGGAGCCGTGCCGAGGAGGCCGGGGGCCGTGAGCTGCGCGGCCGTGCCGGTGTATTTCTTGCTGGGGGAGTGGCGAAGTCTGCGGCCAGCGCAGAGCCCTGTACCGGACGGTGAAACCGGAGACCTACGGCCAGCTGGGGGCGCTCGGTGAGGCCCTTTAGGGCTTCTTTGCTTTACCCATTTCTGCTCATTTATTCGAAATGTTCCTGAACAAGTTCTTGCGTGAGAGCTGCAGACGTAGAGACAAAACAGAGGGCGCAAAATGTTTGGAGAGGATGGGGAACGGAGGAGCTAAAGGCTTGGGCTGAGGCTTGGAGAGAGAGTGTCCCAGAATACTTCCTGATAGCCTTGTTACTGTTTGTTTGTTTAAAGCAATCTACCATGACCATATTTCCCTGTCTTTGACTTCATCTACAGAATGTTTTTTTGTTTGTTTGTTTGTTTGTTTTTGATAACAGCTTTATTGATATATTATTCACACACTATACAATTCACTCGTTTAAAGTGTGCAATTAAATGGTTTTTAGTATATTCACAGAGTTGTGAAACCCCAAAAAGAAACCCTCCACCCCTTAGCCATCACTCTCCTCATTCTCTCCTCCTCCAGCGCTTGGCAACCCCTAATCTATTTTCTGTCTCTACACTTTTGCCTGTTTTCTGGACATTTCGTATTGATGGAATCATAAGATATGTGCTCTTTTACATCTGGCTTTTTTCACTTGGCGTAATGTTATTTTTTTTTTTGGCATAATGTTTTTAAGGTTTATCCATGTTGTAGCATGCATTAGTATTAAAATTCTTTTTTAAAAATATTGTTTATAATTGACACATACTAACTGTACAGGTTTATGAAGTACAGTGTGATGTTTCAATACATGCATACGTCGTATAATGATCAGATCAGGGTAGGTAGCATACCCCAAAATTTTTTTAATAGACTATTTTTAGAGCAGTTTTAGGTTCACCGTGAAACTGAGTGGAAAGTACAGACCTCCCGTATCCCTCTGCCTCCTCCTAAACAAGCAGCCTCTCCCACTGTCAACATCCCCTGCCAAAGTGGTACATTTATTACAATTAATGAGCCTACCTTGACATGTCATTATCACCCAAATTACATAGTTTACATTAGGGTTCACTTTTGGTGTTGCACATTCTATGGGTTTTGACAGGTATAATGAATGACATGTATCCATCATGATAGTATCATACACGATAGTTTCACTGCCCTGAAAATCCTCTGTGCTCCACCTATTTAACTGTCCCCTCCCCACCACCACTGGCAATGAGTGATCTTTTTTACTATCCCCATAGTTTTGCCTTTTCCAGAATGTCATTTAGTTGGAATCACAGTACATAGCCTTTTCAGATTGGATTCTTTCACTTAGTAATATGCATTTAAGTTTCCTCCATGTCTTTTTGCAGCTTGATAACTCATGTCTTTTTTTTTTTTTTTTTTTTCTTAAAGATGATTGGTGGGCTGTCCCCGTGGCTCACTCGGGAGAGTGTGGCACTGGTACCGTTGAGACTGCAGGTTCGGATCCTATATAGGGATGGCTGGTGCGCTCAAAGACTGAGCATGGTGCACACAATACTGTGCCTAGGGTTGCGATACCCTTACTGGTCAGAAAAAAAAAAAAAAAAAGATGACCGGTAAGGGGATCTTAACCCTTGACTTGCTGTTGTCAGCAACACCCTCTCCCAAGTGAGCTAACCGGCCATCCCTATACAAGGATCTGAACCTGTGGCCTTGGTGTTATCAGTACCACATTCTCCCAAGTGAGCCACAGACTGGCCCTAACTCATGTCTTTTTACTGCTAAGATCCCATTGTATGGATGTACCACAAGTATCTACTCACCTACTGAAGGACATCTTAGTTGCTTCAAAGTTTTAACAATTATGGATAAAGCTGCTATAAACACCCATGCACAGGTTTTTGTGTGGACATAAGTTGTCAGTTCAGTTGGCTAAATACCAAGGAGCACAATTGCTAATTCTATGATTATATTTAGTGTTATAAGAAACCGACAATCTGTCTTTCAAAGTGGTTTTGTCAAGTGCTTTTTTCCACATCTGTTGTGGTGTTGTTTTTGTTTTTATTTTATTGATATGATGTATTACATTAATTGATTTTCAAATGTTAAACCAACCTTGCATTCCTGGGATAAATCCTGCCTGATCATGGTCCTTTTTTATAGGTTGCCAGATTTCATTTGCTACTGTATTTTATTAAGGATTTATTTTTATTTATTTATTTATTTATTCTTTAAAGATGACCAGTAGGGGATCTTAACCCTTGACTTGGTGTTATCAGCACCACACTCTCCCAAGTGACCTACGGGCTGGCCCTTTTATTTTTATTTTTAATTGTGATAAAATACACACAACATAAAATTTACCATCTTAACCATATTTTACAGTTCAGTAGTTAAATATACAGTCATACACTGCATAGTGATGTTTCATCAATGATGAACTGCATATACGAGGGTACTTTGAAAATTTTATGGGAAAAATAGAATTAAAAGATAATACAAATATTTCCAAGAACTTTTTGAAAACCCCTTGTACAACGATGATCCCATAAGATTATAATGACTATACTGTATAGCCTAGTTGTGTAGTAGGTTTGTATAAGTACATCCCATGGTGTCGGCACAATGAAATCACCTAATGATGCATTTCTCAGAACATATCCCTGTTGTTAAGTGATGCATTGTTACAGGACAGATGGCCGAGAAACCAAGCATCACTCAGAGGGTTGAAGAACTCAAAGATTTATTACATCAGTGGGCCAGAGTTCACACTCCAAAGTCCGAGCCCCAACCCCAGGTTTGCAAAGAGTTATATAGGTTATGTTCTTCCAGGGTTTTGGGTTTCATTTTCTCGGAATCCATGCAGTGGGGGCTAAGTTGATACAAAAGGCAGTCAGTGTTACAAAGCAAAACAAAAATCAAAGATACAGGCAAAAAACAAAAAGCCGAAGTACAGCTGCAGGTTTAAGTTTTTCTGGGCTTGTCCATATCATTCCCCCCTTTGATGCTTTCATCTAATTCTTTAAGTCAGCATCATACTCAGGCTCTTTTGCAGGTGTATGGGGTAGTGGTGATAATCAGAGGCACATGGGGCATCACTGGGGAAGCCAGGGTGTGGGTCAGGAGTCATAATGGGGCCCATCAGTGAGTGGTCCCAAATGAACCCTGTCTGGGGACTTTCTAGCTAAGACCTGCAAGGGAAAGACACACAGCAGAAAATTAAAACAAAGGCAAGGATCGCCAATCCCAAAAAACACAGTCCAGCAAATTCTTCCGGGGTGCCGCCCCTCATCAGAGATCCTCAAGCTTCAGCCATGCGTTGACTGGTCAGCTACCAGAGTGACCAGGGCAGGGCTGTTTTCTGGTTGCCTCTGGAGTCGGACCTTGAGCGGATTCATGGGGTCATTGTGTCATCCAGTGTGACTGCCTTTTTGACACATGTGGTGGATCCAGGGCCTGAGACCTGCAACTTTAATAGCTGTGGGAGTAGTAAGAACAACCATGGGGGGGCCTGTCCAGACAGGCTGGAGAGGCCTCTTTTTTCAATCTTTGACCCAGAGATTGGACATACAGGGGTATGTCCAGTTTCCTAAAGGGATAGAGGCCCACTCTAGTACTTCCCTTGTGATCTGACAGAGAGTTTTTCCTAGAGCTTGCAATTGTTGGGATAACTCTAGTTCCCTTAGCTGTTGGGGGTTTCCCTTTAGCTTGGGTACAATTGGAGGTGGCCTCCCATACATGATTTCATAGGGGGAATACCCCAAAGGCCCTGGTGTGTATTGGGCCTGGAGTAAGGCTAAGGGTAGCATGTCTACCCAAGGCAGCTTTGTTTCCTGGCATAGCTTGGCTAGTGTGGTCTTGAGGGTCTGATTCGTGAGCTCAACTTTCCCTAAGCTTTTTGGCCTATATGCTGCATGGAGTTTCCACCTGATTCCTAGTGTCTTGGCCAAAGTCTGAACAATTTCTGACACAAAGGCTGGCCCATTGTCAGATCCTATAGTTAGTGGCAGCCCATGCCTTGGTATGACTTCCTTTATTTAGGAGGGCCCTGGCTACTTCCCATGCTTGTTCAGTACAGATTGCCAGAGCCTTGACCCATCCGGTGAAGGAGCAGATTAAAACTAGAGGGTACTTACAGCCTCTGTGTCGTTTTACTTCAGTGAAGTCTAACCACTAAGTCCTCGAATGGTGCAGTCCCGGTTGTTTATACACCTGAAGGCAGCTAGGGTTTTTGTTCGGCATTGTTCCAGGCGCATGTTGGACATCAGTAACTGATCTGAGCACACAGCAAAGGGAATCTGGTTATAAAGTAGTATCTGCTCAGTGCAGCTTCAAGAGTTGTTTTCCCCCAATGTGTCATCTCATGATATTGTGACATCAGCTGGTAGGCCAACTGCTAGGGAACCAGAAGTCTCTGATCTGGGAGCTTCCACCATCCCTCCTTGGTCTTTCTCCCCACTTCGCTAGCTGCCCATTAAGCTTCTTCCTTTGTGTACCTTGGGTGTTGCATTGTTTCTGGTACCAACATGATTTTGGCACCATTGCCCAAGTCCACAGCAGGCTCTGTTTGGGTGGCTGCTCTCCTGGCCATTTGGTCTGCCAGCCAGTTCCCTTACTGATTTTGTCAGTCCCTTTCTGGTGTCCTTTGCAGTGTATGACGGCCACTGGAGTTGGCTCCCACACTGCTTCAAGCAGTTGGAGGATCTCTTCTTTGTTTTAATCATCTTTCCTCCTGTCAGCAACAGCCCCCTTTCCTTATATATGGCCCCATGGATGTGTTAAGTGGTGAAGGCATACTTAGAATTGGTATAGATATTGACCCATTTCCCCTTCGAGTATCTCAGTGCTTGGATTGGTGCCCATAGTTCTGCTTGCTATGCTGACCAACCTTGAGGGCTTTGCCTCTATAACTCTTTCATGAATAGTTACCATATATCCAGCTGTTCGTTGTCCTTCCTTGATGTAGCTGCTCCCATCTGTGAACAGTTCTGTGTACAGGTCAGTCAAGGGTAGGTCTGTCAGATCAGGTCTGCTGGAGGATATCTCATCCATTAGTTCTTTGCAGTCATGGTCTGGGGATCTGGATTCAGCAGATAGAAGCATTTTGTCCCAAGGTGAGTTTGTCTGCCTCCCAAATTAGGGCGACCATGGCCAGCCGGCTGCCACAGTGTCTAGTTGCTTGGACAAGTATGCCATTGGCCTTTGCCAAGGTCCTATAGTCTAGGTGAGGACTCCCAAAGCCAAGTGATTTTTTTTCACAAACTAAGAGATTGAAGTTCTGGGTCACATCAGGTATTCCTAGGGCAGGGGTCTGGACCAGCAGGGTCTTTATTTCTGAGAAAGCCTGCTATTGTTCAGGTCCCCACACTAGGGTCTCCTTTTCAGGCCCTTTGATAGCCTCATATAGAGGTTTAGCTTTTTCCGAGTATCCTGATATCCAAATCCGGCAGAAGCCAGCAGCCCTGAGGAATTCTTGGACTTTCCTCTTGGTGTCCGGTGGGGGTATGGTGCAGACAGCCTGCTTTCTTTCTATCCCCAGTAAGTGACATCCATCGGAGATGTGAAACCTGAGATACTGAATCTCTTGTTGACATATTTGGGTGCTTTTCCAGGACACCTTATACCCTGATGTGGAGAGTAGTTTTAGCAGGGCCCTGGTGCCTGCCCAACAATCTTCCTTAGTAGGGCTGGCCAGGGGGAGGTCATCTACATACTGGAGCAGGGTACAGTTTAATTTGTTTTCTGGGAAGGTAGACAGGTCTTAGACTTGTTGGTTGGCTTCTTTGCACCAGCTTTTAGCCCATGGAGGAGAGCCTTTCAGTATCATCGGAGGTTGTTTCTTCCTTCCTTATCATTGAGATCCCAATTTGGTGTGGTATCTGGGGCAGTGGTTTTAGCCCATGCCTCTGAATCCATAGTGCTGGCAGGTTCCTGCTCCTGGATCCATTGCCTTGCTCCTACCAGGATGCACCGCCATTCTTTGGTGTTGAAGAGGGTGAGAAGTAGCTGGCAGCAATCTTCCCAGGTAGGCTGATATGTGAGGAAGATGGATTCCAGGAGATTGACAAGGGCCTGGGGCTGCTCCGAGTAGGGAGGTGTGCGGTGTTTCCAGTTTAAGAGATCAGTGGTAGTGAATGGTTGATAGTAGAAAAGAGGTCACCCCGGCTGAACGCTGCTGTCTGGATTGACCTGTGGTGGCCCTCGGGTTTCTCGGAGGGGCATTTGGAGGGCCAGGGGTTGCTGCACAGAGCAGAGGTGTCTTCTCACTGGCTCAGGACTGGCTGGGGGAGGGGGAGCTGATGGCTTTTGTGGGGGTGAAGGGACCGATGCCAGTGGATTGTCTGGCAGTGGAGGATGGTGATGAGCAGTGGGGCCCGGTGGGGTAGATGGGGCATAAGGCGGGGGTAATAGCTCATCATCTGTGGCCCCCTGAAAGATAGGCTTCATAGGCCGCCAGTCTGGGAACGTGTGTGCCACTGGGACCTTGCATTGTCCCTCCTGCATGCAGAATTGGACCCATGGGGGCATAGAGGAAATTGCTCTGGGTGGCCAGGATCCCCTGTCACTATCTTGTATATGGCCTGATGGTCAGTAGGAAGAGGGTTCCCGCTGATGGCCAGCCCACATTTAAGGTGGGCCATTCAAGTTCACAAAGGGTTCAGAGTGTTCCAGGAGTCATCTCGACTCCATAATCCCCTGAATATCCCTCTTTGAAGTTCTTGAGCATGCATTCTAAGACAGTGGGTTTAGAAGTGGTCCCTCCCATGGCAACGAGAATGCCTGTGCCTCTCTTTGCAATAGCCCAAGTAGCATTGATGTCGCCACTCCTCCAAGGAAAGGAGAGTAAAAATGTTATGGGGGGGTTGGGACCCGGGGATGGTGTCCCAGAGGCAAAAGGGCAAGTTGCTTCTGGGAGGATGAGGCAGCTCCGTGATTGGGTGCCAAGGTACACTTCACTCAGGGCCTTGAAAAAGTGCCTACCGTCTCACCTGGGGCAGCAAGGGGTTCCCACCACCGGCCTCCCGTGTCGCCCTCCCTGCAGCAGTGACATGGATGAACAAGGGTGGGGTGCCCCTCCTCAGAGAGGAAGAGCCATACAGATGTCCACCTGGCTGCGTTCCTTGCGGGACTGTCAGGTGCATCTTGGCTAAGGTGTACCCGTATAAATCCCGGGCCTGGTCGCAGTCTTCAGGGACTGGAATCACTATTGTGCCGTATGATGTGACCATGGAACCGCAGGTTAGGGCCCACTCAGGTGCCTCAGCATAGTTGCCTTGCTGCCACAAAGATTCATTCACTCACACAGACATTCAGAGTTTAAAACATTCCTCCCCGCTTGGATGGTCCTGACTGAACTGGCGGTCTCCCGCAAGATGACCGTGGGAGGTGATCAAGCTCCTCTTCTGCCCAGAGGCAGGCCTGAACTGAACTGAGTCTGAGTCCTAGGGCTTCACCTGATCCTGATGTTCTTGGGTGTGAGTTAGTCCATTCCTCCACTGAGTCCGTCTGAAGCTGGTCACCCCAGAGTTGTTGGAGTCCTGGTGAAGGAGGACCCAAGAAAGCATTCAGGTGGTGCCACTTCATCTGAAGGCCAAGGCTCCTCCACTCCAAGGGCAGCTCCCTCTCAGGTTGGTGGCTAAAGGGGCCAGTCCGGTTGGCTTTCAGGGAACCAGAAGAGTTACAGGACACGTGTCACTTGGAGGGTTGGAGAACTCAAAGATTTATTACACCAGTGGGCCCAGAGGAGTTAACAGTCCAAAGTCTGAGCCCCGACCCCAGGCTTGCAAAGGGTTATATAAGTTACATTCTTCTGGGGTTTTGGGTTTCCACACGGGGGGGGGGGGGGGGGGCTCAGTTGATACAAAAGGAGGTCGGTGTTACAGAAGCAAAACAAAAAACAAAGATATAGGTGCAAAACAAAAGCCGAAGTACAGGTGCAGGTTTAAGTTTTTCTGGGCTTGTTCATATCAGCATAACTGAACTCACATCGTTGTACATTCAACTTTCCACCAAAAATTTGCAGCATCTTTTCATCTTGAAAAACTGAAACTCTATATCAGTTAAGCAACTCCACATTACCCCCTCCCTCCAGGCCGTGGCAACCATCATTTTACTTTCTGTTGTATGAATTTAACTACTCTAGATACCTCATGCAAGTTGAATCATATAGTATTTGTCTTTTTTGTAACTGTCTCCAGCTTTTTTCAATCAGCATAATGTCCTCAAGGGCTATCCACGTTGTAGCATGTAAGAATTTCCTTCTTTTTTAAGGTTGGATAATATTCCATCGTGTATTTTTGTTGACCCATTCATCCATTGATGGACCCTTGGGTTTCTTCCACCTTTTGGCTGTTGTGAATAATGCTACTAAGAATATGGGTGTGCAAATATCTCTTTGAGAAAATGAAATAAAAAATAAAAATAAAAACAAATATCCCTTTGAGGCCCTGCTTTCAATTCTTTTGGATAGATACTCAGAAGTGGAAGTGCCAGATCATGTGGTAGTTGTTTAATTTTTTGAGCTACTGTAATATTGCTTCCCGTAGCAGCTGCACCATTTTACATTCCCACTTACCCAGCACTAAGGTTCCAATTTCTGCACATCCTCACCAGCACTTGTTTCTGGTTTTTCTTTGTTTTATAGTAGCCATTTTATTGGGTGTGAGGACGGTATATTTTTGAACACTGAGGACAGCCTGAACCTATCATCCCTGCTGAAAACAATGCTTTCCTTTTTTGGTGGCTTGCAGTATGCGGATCTGAACCCCTGACCGTGGTGTTATGACACTGCTCCAACCAACTGAGCTAACTGGCCAGCCGTGAGAACAACTACTTTTAACGTAATTTCTCTAGCTCTTTCTCCATGTTCCATCCAGTTGGAAACTATTATTGCTGTATTAATTTTTTTTCCCTATCTGATTCACAATGTTTTGGGTTTTTTTTCTGCGCATAGAACTCGGAGGTGAGACACTGTCGCATAGCTCCCTGGAGTCCCTGAGCGCTTTCCTCCTTGGCTTAGGCACACACGCCTTTGTCTGCATACTTGTGTGTCTCCCTCACTAGGCTGGTGCACCACTGAGAGCACCCTGAGAGCCACTTTTCTCCAGTCCCCCGCATTATGCTGGGAGATGCCACGTTAAAGTCAGACATGGTGGCCGAGGACTAACCCTTGAGGCAAGTGCAGTGGAGACCTTAGCATCCGGAAGGCGGTGGCGAGGAATGTAACCTGCGGGATCGAGGAGACCTCTTTTAGCTCCCTGCTCTATATTTTCGCGCCTAGCCCTGGGCTCAGCACAGCGGACGCTCAATAAACGTGTGAATGTTGGTTAAGCCCGGGTACCGAGGAGGCAGGGCGCTCGGAGCAACGCAGACAGAGCTCTGGCGAGCGTGGGCCGAGTGCGGGCGGGAAGGAGGGCGGGCGCGGCGCTCGGAGGCAGGTGGCACCGCAGCAGGTGCTCCCCACGTACGCGTGCCCCGCTGCATGTCGCTGCACGCAGAGGCTCTGCCGGGCCGCCTGGGCCGGCTTCCCACAAACTGCAATACTTCGCGAGACCCAATCGAAACGCCGACCCTTGCTTTCTGCCACGCGCCACCCAATGACCAAGCCCGGGAGGGAGAAGGACTTAAAGCTCCAGGGCGCCATTCCACTTGAGGGCGCCGCTGGCTCGGTCTAGCCTCCGGTGCTCTGAACCCGGTCCACTGCAGGGGAGAGAATCACATCCGAGGGTTTGCATGGGCCCCAAGACAGGCTGGTCCCAGTGCCCCTTGGGTGTCCCCCGAGGTGCCCGAGTCCGAGGACCCGCGGGGTTCGGCCCTGCTGCATCCCCAAAGCCGGGGCCCGCCAGAGCCCCGAGCCGAGGCCGGGGAGAGAGCGCCGGACCCATGGCTCCGCCCCCGGCCCTGCTCCCCAGTCCACGGGCCAGGGGAGGTCGGGCCCGAGCGGAGGAGGCCCAGGACCGTGAGGTTCGCGTGTACTTCTCCCCAGAGGAGTGGGGGCGTCTGCGGCCGGCGCAGAGGGCCCTGTACCGGGACGTGATGCGCGAGACCTACGGCCACCTGGGCGCGCTCAGCGAGGCCCGCCCCGCCCCTTGTCCCCTTTTGTGCAACACGGAGAGCCTTCGGGTTGCAGCTGAGAGTGTCTGCAATTCGGGAGGGGCTTCCCTGAGGGTTGGGGAGGTCGCACCCCACTTCTGCGGAGGAAATACCTTCTCTAGGCTCCTGCCTCTCATCCCGGTCGCTGATGTCCTCTCCTCGCCTAGGACTTGCAGGCCCCAAACCCGCCCTCATCTCCTGGATGGAGCAAAGGGAGGCGTGGAGCCCGGAGGCCGAGGACCCCCAGGATACTAAGGAGGGCGCGAGGCGCCCAGGATCTGGGATAGGTGAGGAAAGTGGAGTCGAGGTGACAGTCGGCCTTTCTTGGGGGGCAAGTGAGGCAGGCCCTATCCCCAGCACCCCCCTCTCCTCACCCAGCCCTTCTCCTTATAGCCCCAGTTAAGAAGAATCTCTGAACCTTCTCTTCCAAAGTTCCCTTTCCAGACCAGGTGCCTTCCTGGGGTCAAGGGTGGCTACGTAGGGGGAAGAGAAGTTGGGGACAGAATTTATTGAGGCTTCTTCTCTGCCCGTACGGTGTCTGCCCGCTGCAAAGAGGAGCCAGACGCTCAATAGTGAGGCCTGGACTGTCGGCCCAGGTGGTAACGGTGTTTCACATACAGTCCTGCTGTCCACGCCAGTACTTTGAAAAATGTCTCTACTGAAATGCTCACATATAAGGGCTTTAACATGGCCGGGGTGATCGCTTATTTCTGACAAGTAATGACATCCCCCACTTTCTGACAAAACTACAATTTTTCAAGCCCTGACTGAGGAAAAAAGATGGTGTCTGTCCATGCACTGGGGAACTGCCCCCCATAGACAGAGCAGGGTCTACACCAGCAACACAGGGGCCGCCGGGACTGCTGCTCCCTGCGCAGACATCGCCCCATCCTGAGAGAAAGCACAGGCATGGGGATGCAAGTACTCCGGTGTTCAGTTTTAATTCTTTTGTCTGTTTAGAAAGCAAGAAAAAGAAGAATGAACAGAGCAACAAAATCGAGGCCCAGGAGCTGGAGCATGACCCGATGAGGGAGGAGCCACCACCACAGGCCAGGCTGGCCGCCAGCTTCAGGAGCTGCAGCGATATAGTGCCCCAGGTCCCCGCTGACACAGGGCGCTGGTGCATCCGGACTCCCGAGAGGCCCTACCCGCGCCTGGACCGCAGCTGCTCCTTCAGCTACCCTTCCCTCCTGGCCAGTCACCAGCGGGTCCACTCTGGGGAGCGGCCCTTTCCCTGCGAGCAGTGTGGCGGTCTTTTGTGCCCAAGGGGCAGCCTGGCTGTGCACATGCGCACACACACTGGGGAGAAGCCCTTCGCCTGCCCAGACTGTGGGAGGGCCTTTGCGTACCCCTTGATGCTGGTCCGACATCAGCGAATCCACTCCGGAGACCGCCCATACGTCTGTGGGCCCTGTGGGGTTCAGTTCTCGTAGAGGTCTCACCTGGTCAAGCACCAGCTGCTCCACACAGGAGACAAGCCCTATTCGTGTCCCGACTGTGGCCGCTGCTTCCGCCAGAGTGGAGCCCTGGCCATCCACAGACACAGACATGGCAGGGAGAAGCCATACCTGTGCATCGAGTGTGGGCACCATCTCGCCCATCCTTCCCTCTTGGCTATCCACCAGCGCAACCACGCTAGAAAGAAGCTCCATATCTGTTCCTACTGTGGTCGAGGCTCTGCCCTACCCCACCCTTCTGACCAGCCACCAGCGGGTCCACTCTGGGGAGCGCCCCTACCCCTGCACCCATTGTGGCACCTGCTTTGCCCAGAAAAATAACCTGCTCCAGCACCAGCGCATCCACACGGGTGAAAAGTCCTATGAGTGCCCTGACTGTGGCTGCTGCTGCTTCCGGCAAAGTGGCTCTCTGGCCATCCACCAGCGCACACATGTAGGGGAGAAGCCCTACTCCTGCCCTGAGTGTGGGCACTGCTTCTCCTCTTCCTGTGTCCTCAACAGCCACAGGCGCATCCATGCTGCCGAAAGGCCCTCCCCTTGTCCCCAGTGCGAGAAAGCCTTTAAGTGGAAGAGTGCCCTGGAAGTCCACCAATGGATCCATCGAACAGGTGGGGTGAGTCAGAGGGGTGGCAGACCTCTGTCACGACCCAACCCAGGCTTCAGTCCCTGAGGCCCAGGAAACCTCAGTACACTTCTGGCATTTTCCAGATGTGTTCCAGTAGTGCCGGTGTCCTGAGTTAAGCAGTGTCAAGGAGCTAATGATTTAAGATTTCTGTCTTAAGTACTGGGAAGGAGGTGCAGAGAGGGCAAGGCACAGGAGAGGGGAGAAAAGGGAATCAATGGAAAAGGAGATAGTGGGGGCTGAGCCACATCTGGTGTCTATGAGAGACTTGGGAGCAGATACTAGAACTGAGAAGGGAGAAGGACATCCAGCTGAAGAATCTACCAGAAAGTATGAGACTCCTCCAATCCTCTCCCAGCACTGACGCTGGTCCCTGACCTTTCAACTCCAGGTTTCCCCCTTACTAGATGTCAAGGGGACAAATCACAGATCCAAACACCTGGCTTGGACCAGAAGCCATAATGTAAGAAGATTATAGGCTTTGAACTAGTCTATCCCCTGTTCAGTTTTGGCTCATCCCTTGTGTTAAAGACAAGACAGGGTCGGCCCGTGGCTCACTTGGGAACGTGTGGTGCTGAAAACACCAAGGCTACGGGTTTGGATCCCAATATAGGGATGGCCGGTTAGCTCACTTGGGAGAGCGTGGTGCTGACAACACCAAGTCAAGGGTTAAAATCCCCTTACCAGTCATCTTACAAAAAAAAAAAAAAAAAAAAAAAAAAGACAAGACAGTAGGCCCCAAATGGAGTCACTAATGCTGAATTTCCACATCACCAAACCAAAACCTAAGTTGTATACTTGTAAAATCTGACCTTCTGAGAAATCAGGAAAGAGATGATAGCCAGATATCATTAAGCCAATAAGATTTCACTTGCATTCCTATAAGGAAAGTGATCTTGAAAAGACCAATCTGCTATTTGTTCCTGTTTCTACCTTCTTCCCCCTGCTTTTTTCCCCTATAACACTCACCCACTCTTGTTAGCTCATCAGACATCCTTTCTGTTTTGTAGGTTTGGGTGCTGCTGGGTTCAGGAATTGCTAATAAAAGCCAATTAGACTATGAAACTCAATTTGTTGAAATTTTCTTGCAACATCAACTTTTCTGATAATTTCCTCATCTATAAAATGAACACAGTAATACTACTCTAAGGTATTGTGAGGACTAAGTAATATTTAGTCAAAACTGTCTACCAGTACTATACTGTTCACGTTGTACATCCTCTGAGCTTTGAGTTTTTTGAATATTGAGGACAGCCTTATCTACTCATCCTGCTGGTCAGAATCACTGGAATCTTCTCATCCAAAGTTTCCTCTTCCCTGACATGGAGTCTTCCTCATGTTAGGGCAGCTGGTCCCAAGGAGGTGGGAAGGAGGTGGGAAGGAGGTGGGAAGGAGGTGGGAGGGTGGGGACTGAGATCTTTTTATTCTGCTGAGTACCTCCAGTACTGCTGTCCAGCCAAGCTTTCTGCAACTATAAGAATGTTCTAGATCTGTGCTGTCCAACACAGAAGTCACTAGCCAAATATAGTTAGTTAGCACTTGAAATGTGGCTAGCGTGCCTGAAGAAATGTAAATTTTTACTTTTAACTTAAGCCTAGAGGATCTGCATGCTCTTTCTGACTGGTCTCAGAGAGCAACCGGAAGTCAACTGAGCCAGGCTTGTCTGCACTCGTTTCTCATGGTATGGCTTGACATTAGAAGCTGCCCAGTCCCTCTCTGTATAAAGAATTCAATGACTCGGCACCTACCAATTAGAATGAAAACAGGTGTTTTCCTCCTGCTGCGGTCTCAGGTTTTGGAGAAATATTTCCACTGAAATACCTGTTTTTTTTTTTTTTTTTTTGGTGGCTAGGCAGTTCAGGGATCCAAACCCTTGACTTTGGTGTTTTGACATTGTACTCTAACAAACTGAATTAACCAGCCAGCCCACCAAAATGCCCACATTTAAGATCTTTAACCAGGGAGAGATGCCAGCTTAGTCCTGAAAAGAGTTCAGCTGTTGCCGACCAGTACCCCGAGGGGAGATAGTGGGAAATGAAGAGACATGCCTTATGAGGTCAGGAGGACCTTACAGGCTGATGACCTGCAAGGCATCTCAGTTTATTTTGGGTTCCTTTTTATAAGCCAGTGAAAATAAATTGTACTAAATTATATCTG
The DNA here is from genome assembly GCF_027409185.1 of Cynocephalus volans. NCBI lineage: Eukaryota > Metazoa > Chordata > Mammalia > Dermoptera > Cynocephalidae > Cynocephalus > Cynocephalus volans. Next base: position 113,395,404 of record NC_084465.1, read on the forward strand.
GTACCAAACTACTTATAGAACATTTTCAGCTGCCATGGCACTTGAAGATTCATGGCTAACTACTTAACAAAATAAGAACATAAGTTTCTCATTTACAAAGCTCTCAGGGTCCTGGGTTCAATCAAAGGTCAGACCTCAAAGGAAGGGAGAAGGGGGAAGAAGGCAAAACGGGAAGCCAGCCTTGCTGGCTTATCCCCTAGAATAGCAAGGACTTTGTCATCTTGCTATTCAGTACCTCACATTTCCCCCTTCTGTATTTTGGCTGATGATGACCCCAGGACCTCTCATTTGAATCCGTAATTGGTGGGTAGTGGTACAGAGTCACTGTAATTGTTGGTTGCTACAATGGAGGCAGATTGAAAATTATAAACACCATTAATGAATAAAATATCTACTGTACAGTGTACAAGGGATGCAACTGAGACAGTTTCATTGGTTACAGGAGATATTATAACCATTACCATGGGGCATTATTTCAAAATTTCCCACAAGTAGCACATTGGGAGGAGCTACACAAGAGCATAAACCATAGGAAACCACAAGCTTTTGAACTTGGTCTATATAAATACAATAACAACACTCAATGAAGCAAGCAATCTCCACAAATCTGGATGGGCTATACCCTGAGTTGTATACCATATCCTAGTCACCCAACCCCCAGGTACCACCCAGTTGGACAGCAGCCAGGATTCTAGGTGATGATGAGACCAGTCCCATAATGCCTTCTCATTATCTGAAGAAAACCAAACAGGGTGGTGTAATACAGGGGTGGGATAATAACATTGGGGGTATTTGACAGCCAGTGGGGGTATTTGACAAAAGGCTGTCCATGTTGATCCACACAGGAAGACAGCCCAGTTTTTTTTATCCCATCCAATCCATACATTACAGTCTGCATATGAACTCCTGGACAAGGTTAGAGTCCTTTTGAAGGTGCTTCTATCCCATGTGCCAATTTTCCTTGGATGTGGGCATGAAAGCAACTGAACCTAGGCTTAGTGGTAAAACAAATGGGTAAAGCAGAAGAATGAGCAGTGTAATTAACAGACCTATTTACTTCAGGAATTATAGATCCATCCTCCACATATCCCTTTTTAATTTAGTTAAAAGAAAAAGCAAGTTATAAATCAAGGTTTTACAGTTAAGACAAAACATTGTTATAGGTTGGGTTTATAATTAAAAAGCCTGTAGCAAAGACATATATAATACTGTTTCATTAGTAAACTAAAAACAAGCTAACAACAAGGCATGTGTAGGGCTCTGGGAGAAACTCAGCAGACAGTCTTTTTATAGCTTTTAGTCCTTAAACAAAAATAAAACAGGTGTCAAACATAGTACAAAATGTGTTGACCTAAAAGCAAATTTAGGCAGAAGGTTTAAATTAAAATTTGAAAACATATTTATTGTATCAACAATTTTGGAAAATTAAAGTCACATAAACTTGAAAAGTATATTTACGTATTTTATATGCATTAATTATAAGCCAGTTTGGTACCATGTAGACAATACAAACACACATATAGACATGAACATGTAGGCATAACATACATTTATGTACATATATATAGACAGATAAAATAGAAAACTCACTAGTATAAAAGGAGTTAGATTTGTTCTTTTTAAAAATGTCAAGATTTATCTGTGAGGCCTCACCTTATTTTAGAGAAAATAAGGTAACAAAACAGGTTGATTTTAGTTCTTTGTTTTTTAAATGGGTTACTGAGCTTAAGGTTGAGTCAGAGAGCAGAGATAAGGTCACAGACTTTTGGGGTTTCAAGAGAAAAGCAGCAGACTCAAAAGGAAGGTCTGGTTGGTGCCAGGACTGTGTTTCTCAAAGCCTCAGAGTCCCTGGTAAAGAAGAGAAGCATGTGCAGTTAAGAAAACATGTTTAAACAAAACCAACGTTGTAAAGAAATATTAACTTCTTTTACTTTAGTTTGTCCAATTAAAAGTTCTTTCAGTCACTGGCAAAGATTAAGTTTTATTTTTAATTAATTTGTTTATTTGTGACACAAACATGTCTTTGTTTCTTGTTAAAGTCTAGAGTAGGTTTCAGAGTGATTTGACAAAGATTCCAAAATGTTAGGTAGGAAGCCTTGATGAGACCCATTGCATAACCAATAACCAATTAGTTTCCACATTTCCCTGTCAAGGCTTCCTTTCTTGGGATACCAAGGACATTGTTTAATAACCATTAACAGTTTTATAAGCTGCCATTTGGTTACTTTACAGCTGGCTGTTTTAAGGAGACAGTGGAGTTGTAATCTATGTTGAGTTCCCTCCTTTAGATAAAGGAAGTTCCCATATTTTAAAAGTGAAAGAAAAAAACAAAACTTATGGGCTGTTTCAATATCCTGCAAAACTAAGATCAAATATTGACTGTCTGAATATAAATTAAAGGGACTGTCCTGTAATAAGGAAAAAGCATAAATAACAGAGTGAAGTTCAACATGCTGTGCAGAGGAGGCTTGAACATATCTAGAAAAGGGTTGGTCATCAATAATTACTACTGTTAGTCCAGTGCTGGAACCATCAGTAAACATGAGGGAAGCATTAGATAAAGGAATTGAAGAAGTATTCTTAGGAAGGATGAAGGAAGTATGCTGAAAAAATTGTAACAGTTTATTCTGAGGGTAGTGGACAGAGATTTGGCCAGTAAATTCTGCACAGGCTTCTCGCCAAGCAGCAACAGAGCTCGTTAACCATTGAAACTGCTGTGATGAGAAAGGAATAACAAAATAATGAGGGTCAATTCCAAGCAACTGTTGCAACCGATGCTGCCCTTTGATAAAGTTGTGAGAAACAGATAAGGAATTAAGGTATGAGTCTGATAAGATGGTAAAAAAAAGCCACTGCAATGGGCCATGTTTCTGCCATATTAACGCAGTGGGAATAATAGGTGTGGGAAATAGGATAAGAAATAAGGGTAAAGATGGGTTTACATGAAAAGCCTGTGTTTTGTGAATGGCTTGTTCTACTTTCTGCAACACATGGATTGCTGCAGGAGTCAAACTTCTGGGAGAATTACGTGATGAGTCACCCTTTAAGATGTCAAATAAAGGTTGAAGATCCACAGTTGTAATTTTTGGAAATCATTAAGTGTATTCAAAGAATCACGCTTGATTTGAATTTGTGGGCCAATGGTCTTGTTGTCTATGATATGACCTAAATAAGAAAAGGAGTGTTGCATTTGAATTTTCCGGAGATAGAACCAAACCATAAGTAGCTGTAAAAGTAAGGCAAATCATAACTGAAGCCAAAATGTTTCATTATTTTAGTTACACTAAGTTTCCGCTCATATTGTCAGAGCTAGGGCTCAGACCCTCCAAACCCATTGTACAGACTGGGTCCCCAGACCCCTCACACACAGGTCCATGCTAGGTAATTGGGAAAGATTTCAGGAGCTGTTGACAGATGACAAGAGCTCAGCCTTCAGCTTCCTCAGCGGCAGCAGCTTACAGGCCGGCAGTGGCAGTGGCCTTGCAGAGGGTCCTCGGGGCACTAGTCGCAGCAGCAGCCTCCAGCAGTAGTGACCTCCCCATGCCCCCCCCCCACACAGGGGGGCATCCCGGAGCTGGGAGGCGCCATGGGATCAGAGCCACTCATCCTTATATGTAAGTCCATAACCCAGGACACCTGGGTGCACACTTACACTTACACTAGATGATAACCAAGGAACACCTGAGCACATATGCCTGTTTACATCAAATGCTCGGCAAGAGTCTGAACATCTGAGAGGCCCTAATTATTTTTCCTATATTTTCCCAACAATCCACCCCTTCAGGGTCCCTCACTATACAATCTACACGTTCAGAATCTTCCATGATGTTCCCTTAGCGAGGATAACTGACCTTGCTTTCACATATCCTATTCCATCCCAACAGTCCCAAAAGTTTTTAGCTTGTTCTAGCACCAACTCTATAGTCCAAAGTCTCATCTGAGACCAAAGACAAATCTCCTTTCAGCTGTGTACCTGCAAAAATCAAAAACAAATTTATCTACTTCCAAAATACAGTGGCACAGACATTGGGTACATATTCATATTCCAAAAGGGTAGGAATAGACAAAGAAAAACAGGCTTCAAATCCAAAACCCAAACAGGGCAAACATTAAGCACACTGGGGCACTTGGATCCCCAAAGCACTGAGCAACCTTGCTCCTACAGCTCTGCCAGGTGCAGCCTATTGAGCTGCCTTGGTGCCTGCAGCTTTTCCAGGCCATCGTTGTACACTGCCAGCAGCCCCACGGTTCTAGGTTCCTGGTGGCAGTCCCACCATCCTGGCTCCACTAGACATTTCCTCAGTAGGGGTTCTCTGTGGGGGCTCTGACCCCACTTTTTCTGCCCCACATTGCTCCGTAGATGACCTCTGCAGCGGCTCCACCCCTGCAGCAGGTCTCTGACCGAGTTCCCAGGCTTTTCTATTCACTCAGTCTCAGGCAGTTTTTTATAGCGTTCGCCCACAGTTCAAACAACTGCATTTTCCCAGACCATCACGGAGTGGCTGCCCTGCCTCTGGGCACATCTGCAGCCATTCTGCAGCTGCTGCCTCAGAGACAGGCACGTAGTAACGGAGACTTGAAATTCTGCAAGGGCACCCATCCTCGGGTCATCTGCCCATCTGCATGTGGCACTCTTTTCTCGGGTGTTACAGCACTCTGGCCAGCCACTGGGTTTAAGTGGCACCCAGCGAGCCATCTGCATGTCGGACAAATGTCACATGCATTTACTACATTGTCTCCCAGAGCATGTTACACCATCCACCCCTAGGTCCCATAGCTGCAGTAAGTAGGGGCTCTCTCTGTTTTTGCTACTTTGCTTCTCCAAGCCAACCTATTCAACCTGGGTATATGGGACATAGGCAGTGAACTAGATCACCTGTTGGTTGCCCACCGGTCAGCCCGGTCCCACAGGCTGCTTGTGCTTCACTTTGAGCAGGTTGTTCCAGGAGACACATAGTCCCCCACAACTCACCACCGGGTTTGTCATATGTCTTTGGTGTTGGAAGCAAGGATGACCTGTCGCTGTACTTCAGCCTCCAGGGCATGCATCCTCACTTCAGATCTGTCTGCTTTCTGCTGCAAGTCTCAAAACTATGCTGCTTTGTGGGTGTTCTGGCCCATGTTGGCTCACAATGCAGCAACAGCCAGACCCCATTCAACAGGAAAGCGGCCACCAGGCACCACATACTCAAAGGTAGTCACATCTCCTCCCACTCCCAAGGGGTTTCCTGCTTCTTTACCTGCTTGTCATCCCTCAATGACTACTCAAATTGCTGGGCTCTTTTACCTGCCCATAATCCTGCCACGACTATGCCAATTGTAAAGTAAGGCAAATCATAACTAAAGCTAAGATGTTTCACTATTTGTTATTATCTTAGTTATACTAAGTTTCCACTTATATTGTCAGAGCTAGGGCTCAGACCCTCCAAACCCATTGTACAGACTGGTCCCACTGTACAGCTTACAGGTCTGGCAGTAGCCTTGCAGAGGGTCCTGGGGCCACTAGCAGCAGCCTCCAGCAGCAGTAGTGACATCCCAATGCCCCCCCCCCAAAGGGGGGCATCCCAGGACTGGGAGGTGCCATGGATCATAGCCACTCATCCTTATACTTAAGTCCGTAACCCAGGACACCTGGGTGCACATGCGCAATTACACTAAATGATAACCAAGGAACACCTGAGTGCATACCCTGTTTACATCAAATGCTTGGCAAGATTCTGAACATCTGAGGGGCCCTGACCATTTTCCCAACAGTAGCTAATACCTTAGAAAGGGAATCATGGGCTGGCCCGTGGCTCACTCGGGAGAGTGCAGTGCTGATAATACCAAGGCCACGGGTTCGGATCCCGTATAGGGATGGCCGGTTAGCTCACTGGGTGAGCGTGGTGCTGACAACACCAAGTCAAGGGTTAAGATCCCCTTACCGATCATCTTTAAAAAAAAAAAAAAAAAAAAAAGGGAATCAAATATTGAAAATAAACGCTGTTGACTTTTATGGGCAATTAGAATATCAACCATATAATGGATGATATATGTCTGAGGATATTGGCATCGTAAAGGCTCAAGAACATTAGAAATATATTTTTGACATACCTTGTGGCAATACCTTCCATTGACATCTTTTCATGGAGGCTTGAAAATTAAGAGGGTATGCTAAAAGTGAACCGTTCACAATCTGAAGGAGACAAGGGGATGGAAAAGAAACAGTTCTGCAGGCCCAGGACTATTAAATAAAATGAAGCCAGGATGGCTATAGGAGACAGAAGGCCAGGTTGTAAAATGCCTATGGGTTTCAAAAATGCATTAATAGCTCGGGGGTCTTGCAAAAGTCTCCACGAGCCAGATTTTTTCTTAATGACAAAAATAGGGATATTCCAAGGACTATTAGAGGGCTCAATACGGCCCTTTTGAAGTTGAGCTTGAACCAAATTTTGACAAGCAAGCAATTTCTCCTGAGTAAGGGGCCACTGATCCACCCATACGGGTGTACCTGAGATCCAAACAATTGGATCAGCAGTGGCAGGAGATATCAGGGCCCCTGTTATAAAGGGGTAGAGGAATGGTGCAGAATTTCATTGGGACTCAATAGTAAAGCTCCCATTTGCTGCAAGACATCACGTCCCCACAAGTTAATAGGTATAGAAGAAAGCACATAGGGTTGAAAAGTCTCGGGATGGCCTTGCATTGTCAGTCCAAGTGAGGAAAGAGCTTCTCTGCCAAGGTGCACTTGATTGGCTGATCCCTTGGAGCTCAGTCATGGCTGGCTGCAAAGGCCAAGAACCAGGCCAGTATGTTCAGGACATGACAGAACTGTCAGGTCCCGTATCTAACAACCCCTTAAAGAGTTTTTCCTGAATAGATAACACTAAATCTGGGTATCTCTTTCCTATTTGTTGTACCCAATAGGCTTTATCAGATGACCCAAACCCTTGCTCTCCCCATGGGGTATTTTGAAGAACCTTACCTGTAATTAAAAGAGGGACCAATACTAGTTGAGCTATTTTCATGTCAGGAGAGACAGTGATGATTCCTTGCCCTGCAGCAGCTATAACTTGTATCTCTCCAGTATAATCAGAGTCAGTGACTCCAGGAAACACCTGAAGACCCTTTAAAGTAAGGCTGCTCCATCCCAAGATAATTCCTACACTGCTTGAAGGTAAAGGGTCAAATATACCAGTATAGCTTGTGGCCCCATAGTAGGGGTTAACACAAACCGAGCTGTGGGGCTGAGAGCCAATCCTCCACTTCCTCTGGTTGCCCGGGAGAGGTCAGTGATGGTTTTTTGGAAGCCGACTCCAGAATTTGGGGAGGACAGATGGACATGGCCACCATTGTTTGATGGGGCTGGGCCAGGCCCCATTTCCTGTTTCCCTGCTGGGGAAGAGGCCAACCCTCTGCCGTGGTTTTGGAACGGCGTTCATTAGCCCAGTGGTGTCCCCTCCAACATCTTGGGCAGATATTTGGAGCAGGTGTGGAAGGAGAGTTATCAGGAATGGAAGCTTGATTAGGACATTGCTTTGCAAAATAACCTCCTTTTCCGCATTTAAAACATGTTTTGGATCTATGCCTTGGATCCTCTTTTCCTTGCTCTCTAAAATATTGAGAGGGCATTATATTTCGCAAGGCAGCGGCAAAAGCTACCCCCTGCATGTATAAGGGCCCAATATCCTCACAGAGACGGACGCAGTCAGAAAGTATCCCCTTCTTATGATAAGGACAAATAGCAGTCTGGCAAGCCGAATTGGTGTTTTCACAAGCCAGCTGCTAGGTCAGCAGCATTCCATCTACCACTAGGCATCCCATGGCCTGTAACAAATGGGACAAGAAATCCTGATATGGTTCATCAGGACCCTGATGGATCTTTCTAAGTTCTTCCATTTTAGTGCCAGCTGTGGGGAGCCTCCTCCAAGCTTGCTGGGCAATGGTATTAATCTGTTGGTAAACATCAGCGGAGAATCCTAACAGTTGCACCACTGTGGAGAAATCACCCTCACCAGCCAACATATCAAAAGTGATTTCAAGTCCTTCTCTGTGATTGCACTCAGATTGTTCCTGAGCACATTCAGAAAACTCTGATTTCCGCAAAACGTATTCACCTCCACTAAGACAGGCTTTTGCTATATTTTTCCAATCCACTGGGGAGAGAGCATTGACCGCCATTGTCTCAAGTAAGCTCAAAGTAAGGGGAGCAGTAGCCCCATACTGCAAGACCATTTATGATTTCCATGGCAGGACTTCATCAGACAGTCAAAAGCCAACAAAAAGTCAGGGGACTCAATGGCCAAAGGTGGGGGTGAAGGCAATGGCTCGGCAGGAAGTAACTCCGCCTCACTATATTTCCTCTTTATCCTCTGTCTCTTCAGTGCATTCTCTAATCAAAGGTTTTTCAATAACATCAGTGGGGGAAGAAAGTATATCAGAAACTTCAATAGGTTTAGAGATGGTTGAGACCACAGGGACTTTAGAAGCCTCATGGCCAGGATGCAAACAGTCTCTGATCAAATTCCATAAAGAAAAGGTGTCAACAGGGACCTTAGAAGGACCCACAACACAATAATGTTCTTGGAGCTGTCGCCCATCATGTTCCCAAGTTTCTTCTAAGTGAACAATAGAGACCTTGCAGCCCCGGGCTTTAAGCATAGGTTTCAAAACTTGGAGAAAGAGATCCAGCTCTTTCCTCCCTCTTTGTCCCATTAGTTTCACTCCTGACTATCTGACTATATGCCTTCATTCCTAAACAGAATAGGTATGTGCCCTAAAACATGAAGGTTTCCAAGAAGTTTCTCCATACTCAGGCCCCTGTTTGGGCGCCACTTGTTGCCAACCAGTACCCCGAGGGGAGATGGTGGGATATGAAGAGACACACTTTATGAGATCAGGAAGACCTTACAGGCTGATGACCTGCAAGGTATCTCAGTTTATTTTGGGTTCCTTTTTATAAACCAGTGAAAATAACAAATCATACTGACTAAATCAATTATATCAGGTACCAAACTATTTATAGAACATTTTCAGCTGCCACAGCACTTGAAGATTCATGGCTAACTACTTATCAACAAAATAAGAACATAAGTTTCTCATTTACAAAGCTCTCAGGGTCCTGGGTTCAATCAAAGGTCAAACTTCAAAGGGAGGGAGAAGGGAGAAAAAGTCAAAATGGGAAGCCAGCCTTGCTGGCTTATGCCCTAGAATAGCAGAGACTTTGTCATCTTACTATTCAGTACCTCACATTCGGCCCTTCCTTATGAGAACACTCTACAGTTTTGGACACCCTGAGTGTGCAATAAGGGATGGCGCTTTTCTCTGAAAATGAATACAGCTGCTTGAGGTGGGAGGGGCTTCTCCAACTGAGGGCCTCTCACTGAGGCCCTATGCCTATGAACAGGCACTCAGTCTAGGGTTCTGCTCCGTCCCCATTCGCAACTGCCTGACTCCAAGAGAGAAGTGGCTGTGGGGATTCAGAGCCCCCTGCAATCTTCTTCCAATTCTCTTGTTTCTGTGCAAAGCAAGAGTAAGAAGAAAAGTAGAACAGAAGGAAGAACTGGGGGTCAGGGAGAGGTCAGCATGCAAGGGGTGCAGACCCCCTCAGAGCAGCTGAGGGCTCCGACTGCAGGGGCTGTGGCCAGATGCTGTCTCAGGGCCCCTGAGCCACAGGGCAACGTTTGCTCAGGCTCCCAAGAGGCCCTGCCCATGTCTGGGCTGTGACCACAGTTCACGCTCCCTCCTGCTCTTGGCCAGCAATTCTGCTCTGTGGAGCAGCCCTTCCCTGTGATAATGTGGCTGCTGCTCTCTCTCAGTGTAGGGCTCATTCATCCACACAGGTGAGACACCCTGCTTAAGAAACTGCTTAAGGAAAAGTGGGGCTCTGGCCACACATGCAAAGGAGAAGCCCTATGCATGTTTTGATTGTAGATGGCTCTTTGCCTTCCCCTCCTGTGGGTCAGACACAGGAAAATCCACTCTGGTGACCACCCCCATGTTTGTGGTTCATGTACTATCCACTTCTCTCAGAGGGCTTACCTGGTCCAGTACCAGCTGCTCCATACTGGGGAAAAGCCCTACCTGTGCCCTGACCGTGGCCTCCTGTTCCCCCTGAGCAGGGCCCTGTCTGTGCATAGATGCAGAGGTGTGCGCACAGGCCGCCTTGCTAACCCTCCCTCCTGGCCAGCTACTGGCGTGTGCACTTGGGCGAGCACTGCCACCATTGCCTACAGTGTGGAACTCACTTTGCTGGCTGGGACTCTTGCTCCAGCACCAGCTCACCCACTCAGGAGAGAAACCCTGTGTGCTCTGACTGTGGGGGTGGGTCCACCAAAGAGGCTCCCTTGGCCATTTCGAGGGTGTGCACACCCCTAGTGAGAACCCTGACCCCTGCCCAGACTAGGACATCTGCTTCCCCCACTCCTCCCTCCTGCTCACTCACAGGTATATCCACTTTGATAAGAGGCCCTTTCCCTGCACCAGTGTGGGAAAAGCTTCAAGATAAGTATGCCCTGAAAGCCCACCCGTACACCCATCAGGCCACCCGAGAGAGGCAAAGATGTGGAGAAATCTTGGTCAGTCCATGTGCCAGCCTGCTGATCTCAGGGATCAGGACCCCCCAGTTCACGTCTGCTAGTTTTCAAGTAAATTCCAGGAGTGCAGGTGACCTGGATCAGGAGCTGTGAAGGAACTCCTGATGGAAGATATCCTTCCTCATCAAGTATTGGGGAAAGCCATGGAGAGCAAGCAGGGCATGACAGAGAGGAAGAAAGGGGGAGATGCACCAAGTGGCAAGGTTTGTAGGTACCTGCAAGTCTCCCTTCAGAGAGCAGGACATAGAGGTAATCAGAAATGTAACAGGGCCAGCCTGTGGCTCACTCGGGAGAGTGAGGTGCTGATAACACTAAGGCCATGGGTTCGGACCCTATATGGCCAGTTAGCTCACTGGTTGAGCGTGGTGCTGACAACACCAAGTCAAGTGTTAAGATCCCCTTAACGGTCATCTTTAAAAAAAAAAAAGAAGAAGAAATGTATCAGTGAGGGACACGTCACTCTGCAAGGGATAGGTGGAAACTGGACCACACTAATCTGGTAAGAAAAGGCAAGACTCCTGTATCCCTCCCCAGGGACTACCACCGCTGGCCTGATCTGGGTGGATGGCGCAATGGCATCTTAGGCCAAGGTTGGGTCCAGTCGGTCTGTAAGGTGAAACTACATGTGCACTTCCAATTGCTTCCCCTCGCTGAGCATAAAACAAGGAGGAATCCCTGAAAGCTTGTCACCCAGTTTAGCTGCCAGTGCAATGCAGAGGACATTCCAGGTTCAAATCTCATCCCTGCCTTTACTAACAGATTTTGAGCAAGCTGCTCAAGTTTTTGATAGCTGTGGTATAAGGATAATTGTCCTCATAAGGACTCCGGAAGGTGAGTTTCAACTGAGATCATCTATATCAACATGCTGGGTACTTAGTTGGCTCTTGACACCATTTCCCTTTACCCAGAACAGGGTGCCTTAGGCCTTCATGTGTCCTCGGGTGTGCAGACTCCCTGGATCGTCTCCACCCTTCTCTGCAGTGGTCCATTGTCCTTCAAGAGGAGCCCTGCTTGTTCCCATGCTCAGTGTGGATTCAGGAATTTATACAGAAGGGAGCATTAAGTCCTGGTTACTTTTTAAAAAGTGTTTTCCTATAGATAAACGCATCTGACTCTGCCTGATTCCTTGGTTAGCGGCTCCCACTGAGATGATGGCAAGCCTGGCCCAAGAAAGAGTACTCTATGCAGAAAGAGTAGGCACAAAGCTATCAGTTCACCCTGCAGACTACCAGAAGTTGCAAAATTCCTAAAACATTGTGAGGTCTTTTACTTCTATAGACTGACTTAGGAGCTCCCCAGTGTACAGGATGAAGCCCTCCAATATCTGGTACCAATTTACCCTTTCAGTCTTTTAGTTTTACCGTAAGTGTATTTTACTACATAAGTAAGTATCTTTATTGCCTTCACACCCAGGACACTCCTGAATTCTTGGTTTTGTGCCAGAGACTTCTATGGCAACAGAATTCAGCTGTTTTTTCAGCACATGTATATTGACCACCACTGCCCTCTCTAAATCCTACCTCTTCCTAGACCAAACTCATTCCCCACCTGATGCATCGATCTGGAAATTCATTAAGAGGAGGGATTCTGTCGTTACTCTTCCTGGCAATTCTGACATTCCACCAGTTCTCCCTAACTCCAGTATTTCAATAGACAAATACTCATCCTCAGGTCACAGTAGAACTCAATGAATATTACCTGCAGTTTTTTCTATCATCTCTGTTCAGACACCTCCTTCCTCAGAATGTCTCACCGCCTGTCTTATTTTGTGACTTTCCCTGTCACATTGTTCGTCTTTATTCCTTGAAGGCTTTGAGGTTAGTATTTTGCCCATGGTAGGTGCTTTAAAATATTGGTTAATGGGTTAGAGAGACAGAAGTGTATGTCGCCAGCTGAGGTAAGAGATGTGGCAAATGATATATTCTCCTGCCTCCAGTACCCCTGGGAGATGGCATTGAGCTGGTGAAACTCTGCACCGTCACCTTTACACAGAAGTAGGGGGCAAAGGGGTGGGTGCTGGCTGGCTCCATCAGCAATTTTCTGTGCCTTTCACATACATGCTTGTATCATTCTGTTATTATGAGTTGTGAATTTATATGCCTCACTAGGCTATAAACTTCATTCAAAATATGGCCCCTGGCTTATTTCTGAAACCCTGCCTCTCCTAACCGCCTAGCAGTATGCTTTGTACATTGAATAAATATCATGTACAAATAATGCATGGAGATTATTCAGAAGATTGAACCTGAAGAGAGACAAAGGGCTCAGGTGGATTCCTGAGTTAGCAAGCAAATTAGCATAGCCAGAAGGAAGGATGACTAGACAGTGGTATGAATAAAGGTCTGTCGGTCCCGCATTTAAATCTTTGTCCCTCCTCCTTACTAGCGATATGACCCTGGAAGCTCATGGAATCCCTCTGAGATCGTTTCTTCATCATTTGAATCGGGAACGGTAACCATCAGCTCACAAAATGGTAGCAAAGAATAAATAAGATGAAATGTGTATTACGTTGGGCACGCCTCCTGCCCCCAGATAACGCTAACCTTAATTCCCTTCCCAAAAGGGCAAGAAGGAAGTTAACCATCGTCCAAAGCGAAGGCCTCTCTGAAAAAGCCACAAAAAAGAATCCCGGGTTGGCCAGAGGGGCTCTGTCGCTCAAGTCATTTCCTCCAGAGATAGGCTGAGTCTGCCAGAGAAGAACAGTGGAAAACAACCCCAGGGCCTCTTACTGATTGATCCCAGGTACCCGCAACCGACTTCAGAACTGACTGTGGTCACAGGACACTGAAGGTCCAGCTTCTTGCCCTTACGCATCCGTTGGCTTCGTTCAAACAGGCCGCCTTCTCCAGCGCCCAATCAGTACGCTCGATCCTCGGCCGCCGCCCAATCGGCGCGTGTAATGGGAGGAAAAAAAAGAGAGGGCGTGAAGCAGCGCCGCAGCGCCATCACACTTGAGGGCAGAGAGGTTAGGAAGCCGGCATGGCGCTCCGGTCAATAAAATCGATAGCTGGAAACTGCCTGTGTTCCAGGCAAAGGCGGTGCAGCAGCAGCGCCGCCATTTTCCCCGAAGGCATCTTCCGGTGCCTTTCACCCAAGTTTGGGCAGGAGTTTCCTGAATAACAGCGAAAGGTTTCCTTTAGCCCCGCAGGCGGCCGAGTCCGATTCCCGCCGGGCCTCCCCGGCCACGCTCAGCCCTGGTCCGGCTCCTAAACGCCGGGGTCCGCCCGCGCCCAGGGGCCGAGGCCGGGACGGGGAAGGCCGTGGCGCCGGCTTCTCGGGTCCAATGGCGCCGCCTTCGGCTCCGCTCTCCGCGCGGGGACCAGGAGAAGCCGGGCCCAGTCGGAGAAGGGGAAGGAGGCCGAGGGCCGTGAGGTTCGCGGACGTGGCCGTGTACTTCTCCCCGGAGGAGTGGGGGTGTCTGCGGCCGGCGCAGAGGGCCCTGTACCGGGACGTGATGCGCGAGACCTACGGCCACCTGGGCGCGCTCGGTGAGGCCCGGCCCAATCCGCTTCCGCGGGGCACGAAGGGATGGGGGAGATTGGGGGCGGGGGGAGGCAGGGAGTCCAGGGTCCTGGCCTGCCACCAGGTTGTCAGGGGAGGGGGCAGGGGCTCGGCGGCAGATGCTGTCGGGTAGATATTTGCTCAGTGCTATTTAGGAGCTGGCCCTGACTGGTTCTCCTTTCCCAGGATGCGCAGGTCCCAAACCATCTCTCATCTCCTGGTTGGAACGAAATACAGATGATTGGGAACCGGCTGCCCTGGATCCGCAGGAGTATCCGAGAGGGGTAACAGTCCAGAGAAGTGAGTGGAAAATGCCCGCGGAGAGCCTGCAGCCCTCCTGGCTAGGGGTACCCATGACCCAGGCTGTCGTGCTGCGTTTGGTGTTTATTTTCACGGTCTCTGGGTCGTGTCTGTGTTGGTGTGGGCTCGGTCCACCATACAAAGATTCCCATGCTGGTTTGCAAACTAACCACCAACAGTTCTCCATTGTGTAAATGAATCAGCGAGCTTTTAAAAGCAGCTACCCTCCAGCATCCTTCCCAGGATCCCTGCCCGGAGCCTCCTTTGAACTGGGCACTGACTGAGAGACCCTAAACTCCTTGCAGTTTTCTGGGTTTGGGCTGAAGGGGTCATGGGGAGCCGCTGCCTGGGATGCAGGGGCCTCTTTCTGCTCTTATGACAGAATGACCCTAACCAGTGCAGGACATATTGCGTTCTACTCAGCCAGGCTGACGCCATTCCAAGAGCTCCAGATCCACCCAAAGGGGCAGATGGAACTGTCTAGGCTGGAGTTTCTGTGCTAGATTCTCTAAGGCCAGGGATATCTGAAAAGATTCAGATCTGACCGTGACATTTCCTTGCTTAAAACCTTTCAGTTAGTTTTTACCAAGGCTTTCAGGTGGCTCTTGGTTGTATCTAAGTCATTGGGGAACTTGGTAAAAATACAGATTCTGGGACCCCATCCCAGAACTATTGATTCACGCTTGTGGATTCAGTGGATGTCTAGGAACTTGTATTTTTTGTAATAGCCCCAGTTGATTTGGATGTGCATCTAGGTTTGAGGACCATTGGATAAAATATAGTCCAAGGTGTTTAACAGTGCTTACTCAGTGCTTCTTAAAGTTTGGTCCCAGACCAGCAGCTGGTCCCAGACCAGTTCTTGAGTAATCGTTGTTAGAAATGCAAATTCTGGGCTGGCTGGTTAGTTCAGTTAGTTAGAGCAGTGTTGTAACACCAAGGTCAAGGGTTTGGTTCTGCATACCCGCCAGCCGCCAAAAAAAAAAAAAGGAAAGGAAAGAAATGCAAATTGTTGGACCCTACTCCAGACCTGCTGCATCCAAAACTGGCAGTAAGACCCATCAATCTCTTTCAATAAGCCCTCCAGGTGATTCTGATCACAATAAAGTTTGGAAACCATTGGCTTAGAGGGTGTTATGACCTAGTCACTGCCAGCTCATATGTCATTTGTTTCCACTTCCTGCCTTACCCTTTTTGTCTAAGAAGATCTTACACTTGTGTGCACTGCACAGTGATCCTGGGGACTTTGTGTTGTGTCTGCTGCCTGGTCTGCCATTTCAACCTTTATGAGCACGGTGCTCTAACTAGCTGAGCTAACTGGCCAGCCCCCATTTTAACCTTTATAACACTCCATTATGTTATTTCATCTTTTAAGAATCAGATAAATTGGGCCAGCCTGTGGCTCACTTGGGAGAGTGTGGTGATGATAATACCAAAGCCACGGGTTCAGATACCATAGAGGGGTGGCCAGTTAGCTCACTGGGTGAGCATGGTGCTGACAACACCAAGTCAAGGGTTAAGATCCCCTTACCGAGGGGCTGGCCCGTGGCTCACTTGGGAGAGTGTGGTGCTGATGACACCAAGTCAAGGGTTAAGATCTCCTTACCGGTCATCTTATTTTTAAAAAAAGAAAAGGAAAAAAAAAAAAAAAAAAGAATCAGCTAAATCCCTGTACTGGCCAGCCACCAAAAAAAAAGAAAAAAGAATCAAGCTAAAGTTAGGGTTCAAATCCTCATACTGGCTAGCTGCTAAAAACAAAACAAAAAAGAATCAGCTAAGTTAAATAAACTATGGCTCATTCACAATGGAATTCTATGTAACTGTAAAATAGAATAAGGACACGTGCTGACATAGAGCGATCTTTAGAATATATTAAGGGAAAAAAGACAGTATAGTCAAGTATAGATAAAGTGTGCTTATGTTATCTTTTATGTAAGAAAGGTGGGGGAAGAGAATATATGTTTTATTGCATAAAAAACACTGGGAGAAACTAATTAATGTGGTATCTGCGGGGTAGAGGGGGACGAGGGTGGGAGCAAGACTTCTCTGTGTTCTTTCTAAAATATTTTGACTTTTAGAAAAACAGAGAAAAAAAATTTTTGACTTTTGAACCATGTAAGCTCCTCACCTCTTTAAATATTGTTTTTGCAGTCAGCTTAATTTCCTTCAAGAAAATCTCTGAATTCTCCAGGCTTGTTTAGGGGCTCCTATAATACCCTCTGTTTTTCCATAATAGCATGTCACACTTAGCTGTCTGTGGCACTAACTTTTTTTTTTTTTTTTTTTTTTGGTGGCTGGCCAGTAGGGGGATCCGAACACTTTGACCTCAGCGTTATAACCAACTGAGCCAACCAGCCAGCCGTTGTGGCACTAACAATTGAGGACAGAGGTTGAGTCTATTGGCCTAGTAACCTGCAACATATAATAGGCAAGAGTAGGAGCCACGTATTTGTTAAATTGATTTCTCCTTGTGTTCCTATAGAAACCAGAACCAGAAAGAAGAATGGGGAGAAGGAAGTATTCCCACCGAAGGAGGCACCCCGAAAGGGGAAACGGGGGCGGCGGCCCAGCAAACCCCGACTGATCCCCAGGCAGACGTCCGGGGGCCCCATCTGCCCTGACTGTGGCTGTACTTTCCCTGATCACCCGGCCCTGGAGAGCCACAAGTGTGCCCAGAATCTGAAAAAGCCTTACCCTTGCCCAGACTGTGGGCGCCGCTTTTCCTACCCATCCCTGCTGGTCAGCCACCGGCGGGCGCATTCTGGTGAGTGCCCCTATGTTTGTGATCAGTGTGGCAAACGTTTCTCCCAGCGCAAGAACCTCTCCCAGCACCAGGTTATCCATACAGGCGAGAAGCCCTACCACTGCCCTGACTGTGGCCGCTGCTTCCGGAGAAGCCGGTCTTTGGCCAATCACCGGACCACGCACACGGGTGAGAAACCCCACCAGTGCCCTAGCTGCGGGCGTCGCTTCGCCTACCCCTCCTTGCTAGCCATCCACCAGCGTACACACACGGGAGAGAAGCCCTACACCTGCCTGGAGTGCAACCGCCGCTTCCGCCAGCGCACCGCCCTGGTCATCCACCAGCGCATCCACACTGGCGAGAAGCCCTACCCGTGTCCAGACTGTGAGCGACGTTTCTCCTCATCCTCTCGCCTGGTCAGTCACCGGCGTGTGCACTCTGGGGAGCGTCCCTACGCCTGCGAGCACTGCGAGGCCCGCTTCTCCCAGCGCAGCACGCTGCTCCAGCACCAGCTCTTGCATACAGGGGAGAAGCCCTACCCCTGCCCAGACTGTGGACGTGCCTTCCGGCGGAGCGGCTCCCTGGCCATACATCGCAGCACACACACCGAGGAGAAGCTGCATGCCTGTGACGACTGTGGTCGCCGCTTCGCCTACCCCTCACTGCTAGCCAGCCACCGGCGTGTGCACTCAGGCGAGCGGCCCTATGCCTGCGACCTTTGCTCCAAGCGCTTTGCCCAGTGGAGCCACCTAGCTCAGCACCAGCTCCTGCACACTGGGGAGAAACCTTTCCCCTGCCTTGAGTGTGGCCGATGCTTCCGCCAGAGGTGGTCTCTGGCCGTCCACAAGTGTATCCCCAAGGCCCAAAACTGTGGCCCTAGATCTGCTATTGGGGGGCCCAGCCAGAGAGGCAGTGTTCTTTAGAATGGGAAGGACTGTATAAGTTCATTTCATTTCATGGAGGGGCCCAGGAAAGAGAAGGAAAAGACTTAGGTCATACGGGGCAGAGTCAGAATAAAACCCAGGTCTCCTGCTCCACTGGCCTGAACTTGAGTATATTCCACCGCAATGACTGCCTTACTGTGCGTGTCTACAACAGTCCTATTAGGAGAGGTGACATCATGTCGTTAAGGTTTACCAGGCTACCCTATCCTAAAATAATTCGTGTGTGTGGATGTCAAAGCTAAAAGTTCTCCCCATCTATTTTAGGGGCTGTCTGCTTTTCTAGCTAGTGCATATGGGGATTACCTGTCCCCTTGCCTGCAGTCGGGAGAATCCCATTTGTAGAGGGCAGGACCTTCCCCTACTCTGCCTCTTTCTCCATACCAAGTTGGAAAAACCTGGTTTAGCTTACCTTTTACAACACTCCTGCCGACTGGTCTTCTACTCCTTGCTTGAAAACTTCTGTTGACAGGGAGTTCAGTAGCTCACAAGGCAGGTCATTTCATTGGTGATGGCGCTGATCTTTAGAAAGTTAAATACCACATCCTTCTCTGTAAATTCTTTCCAGAATATGTCTGATACTTCATCTACATGGCAGCCCTTCAGATAACTTAATCACTTTTCCCTTAAGCTTTCAGGTTAAATAGCACTAATTTGGTCAAGCATTCCTTAAAGACAAGGTTTCAACTCCCACACATCTCTCTCCAAACAGGCACTGATTTTTCAATATTTCTTTTAAAGGATCATACAAAAATAAGGCAGCACCTACAGTGTACACTGTATATCTCCTTGGTCTGTACTTGTTTTAACAGCTCTAGGTTGCACTGGATTTGGAGGCAGCTGCACTGTACCAGGGGTTTGTTGGGTTGCAAACATCTAAATGCTCTTAGCTTTTTTTCTCTAAACCACATACTATAAAGCTAAGTCTTCTTCACCCTGTGTTTGGAAAATTGGTTCAGGCTGGGTATGAGATATAAGCACGGTAAGCTTTGGGAGAAGATTGGTCTTAAGGAAAAGCAGGAGACCTGTGGTCTATCAGCAAGAAGTGAAAATGGGACTGGCTTGTTATACTGCACCTAGTTCCAGGCAGTCAGTTGCTGGAAAATCCTTGAGAACTGGATCTTATTCCTCCCTGATTCTCATTAGAATAAAGAGAATCAGCAAAGAAGCTTCCGTGAGGCCTCAGTCAACATTTTTTCATAAAATGAGGTGAGGCCATTCAAGGAGGGTGGAAAGTTAGATAACTGAATATGGAGAGGAAGAGTGTACAGTCATCAAGTTGTGTCCACGCCTGCCTGCCTCACATAAGCTACTGAGGGCAGTGGCAGCAGTGTGTCTTAATCCCTGATACGCCTCCATGGCACACACTGAGTAGGTGCTCAGTAAAGCTTTACTGAATTAAATGTGAACAAGGCCTACCACTTTGTCTTGGGCAGCTGCACCAAATTGGAATTTCCAAACATGACTCTCATATTCCAGCAGCTGGAGTGGGTCATGCTCCTACCCTGTTGCCTCTTCCTACAGCTGCCCTGGTCTCAGCCCGACTGAGGAGCAGCTGGGGAACACAGCGTTTTGTAATTACCTCTGTTTGGGTGTTTAGCAAGTTGCATTGTAACTGTTTGTTTGTTTCTCCTTGGATGATGAGCTACCCCCAGGCAGGGGTCATACCAGATTGGGACCCAATAAAATGTCTGATGAATGAATCATGTTGCTTGTGGAATTGCTTTTTACAAAATGTAAAGCTAGCTCCTTGACAAGCAGAAATTTTTACTGTTCTGGTGGAGATCCAGCCCCTCAGACTGGGAGAACTGCTCTGCCCTCGCAGGGACCTATCAGGATGTCTGCTAGCCCCTGTGTTAGAACTGGCTCTCTCCCCTACCCTTTATCACCAGGCTGACCAAATGTATTTCCTCACCTAGCAATTTCATAGCTTTCTTTGGGCCTGGATTGTAATTCATAAAACTTGGGAGCCATTGATGCCTAAATTCCATTATGTGGTCTGTGGAGAGCAGAAATGAGAGACAGCTTCCTAGGTTCCCTAAGGCACTTTGGTCCCAGGGTCCTTTCGATGGCCAGCTGTGATCCTGGCCCTGTATTCAGTGAGAGAGCCCAGTATCCTTCTAATATATTCCCCTTTTTGCTTAAGAGGAAATTGAGTTTCTGTTACTTGCAACCAAAAGAATTGACTAACACATATCTCCAATCTGGGTTACTCTCCCATGTACCTTCATGCCTATATATGAGCTGTGGAGAAAAAAAATCTATGGTGCTATTGAGAGGGGACATACCTTTCCTGATCTCCAACCTGTTAAGCCTTCAATGTTATGTCTTTCATATACCCTTAACCAGTGAACGTCTCCTCTTTCACTAAGGAAACCAGGTGTCAAATAGGAACTCCTTCAACATTCCACTCCCCACCCCGACTCCAAATTTACCTGTGTGACCACTTGTACTTGCTCCCATCCTACGTCAGGCGAAGTCCTCACATGCAGTGTTAGTCACCATAGCTGTGCCTGAATTTCATCCACGTCTGCCTCCCACAGGGCCTTTGCTCCATCTATTACTCCTTCCCTCTCCTCTTTCAGTTTTGTGATTTTAGAGTCTCTCATCCCAAACACACACACTCCAGCCTATAAACATGCTAAGATCTGTCTTTATTTATTTGGTTTTTGGCAGCTGGTCGGTGAGGGGCTCCAAACCCTTGACCTTAGGGTTACCAGCAGATTTGTCTTTAAAACAATAAAAAAGAACTTTCCCTCTGGCCTCAGTCCCCATATCCTATTTTCAGCCAAGTTTCTTGAAGCAGTAGCCTACATTCACTATCCACTTCTGTTTATTCTCTGGCCTACTGCAATATTATTAATAGCCACTTGGTTGAGCTTTTATGATGTGCCACATGCTGTGCTAAGCACTTTATATACATTCCAATCTATTATTTACAAGAACCCTATTAAGTAGGTGTCCTCCATGGGTCTCTCACATTTCCACACATCTTGCTTAGTATGCCAAAAATGTAAGGCCCTGCCTTCAAGAAATTCTCAGACTTAAGCCAATTTACAGAACTAGGGCCCCTTGAATAAAGAGGAGGCTGGGTCCCCTTGATGGAGGACCACGCTATACTGGAAAAAGATATGCTGCAGATCTTCTTCCCAGCCTTTTCCAAATGTACCTACAGCCATTTCCCAAGGTTACTGGGCATTGGAGAAGGGGGAATAACTACAGTTTTTAGGGAATACTGAACATTGGATCTAAACTGATTCTAATTCTAGGAGATCCAAAATATCATTGTAGTTCACCAGGTACAGTGGACTCCTGGAGCTCAAGTGTGTGCAGGAAGAGGTTAGCTCAGCAGCTGTAGGTTGCTCAAACCCTGCACATTCCAAAGAAAGCTCATCTTCAGGAATGGCACTTGGCCTACTTCTGGGAAATAAATTCTGAGCCCTTAGAATATTTTATCTGATTAGAGTGTTTTTGTTTGCTGGATATCTTGGGTCATGCCATACCAATCTGACCAGATAAGTTTATCCTAACAAAGTGATAACGTGATTTATAGTGAATGCCTGTTTTTGCTCTGGGGGGGGGCAGGGGTCTGAGTAGCTGAGGTCAGTTATGTGGGCACTCCAAGCCTATGTGACAGACACCAAAAACCCTGAACACCAAGGCCCTCATTGGAAACAATTTGCACAGGTCACAAATCACTGCTGGGAGAATTAAATGCATTCCTGTGCAACTCCACTGGGAGAAGACCCCTGAAAGTTTGCTCATGGTTTCTCCCGTACTTTGCCCCATTAGCTTTTCCCTTGGTCAATTTTAATCTGTATCCTGTGCTTTAATAAACTATTATTGTGAGTATAACAAAGAACTAAATAAATAAGGAAAGCTCTAGCCACTTTTTACCCAGGCCATTTCTCAGGATTGTGTTTGCAGCAAGTCTCCATTTGGGACAAAGAGCAGTTTGCTTACTGACAGCAGGTTCCCCAAGCTCTTTTTCCCTCCCTGTAATGCAATTCACTGCAAGCCCTGCCTCCATCTGGGCTCCTCTATTTTGCTTCTGTGAAACTTGGGAGGCGAAAGGAACCAACACTTCCATGCTCATGTTGCCTGTTGTGCTATGAACAATAAGGTCTTTTGTTCTGACCCAGGAACCTCTTTTCTGTCAGTACCCATGAAACAGTAACAGACTAACTTATTAACTTGCAAGTAGGGTAGCCTCAAATTCCAAACCTGAGTAGGTCTTATTTCCCTTTAACCGATGAGGAAACTGAGGCTCAGTGATATTAGATAACTTGCCTAGGATCACATAAATGTATCTGATAATTCTGAGGGCCAGGATTTCAAGCCAGGTCTTACTTCAAAGCCAGCTACTACACAAGGTGCTGTTCCACTAAAACTGTCCTTTAAGATGAGTGATAACCCAATTACCAAATCAGTACTTCAGTTTTTAATCTTATTTGTCTTAGTTTTCCTACTCAAACTCTCTTGTAACTTCGCTCTCATGCCCTATATTCCTCTAGTCTTTGGTGTCTCTTGTGGTTCCTTCTAGTGTACACACGAGGAAATTCCTAACCAGCATTTCTGGGGAAATGTATATGTTTTTCCAAATCCCAAGAACAATCATTCAAGAAATTAGGAAAATGCAAAAAGTATTATAATTCTCCTGTGAGATTAAAGCTTAACAATCAACACAGAGAAGTTACTAGTTTGAAGGATATCACTGAAAGCAGATAATGAAACATCATCTGACACACACAGTTGCTGACAAAGAACTGAAAGTTAATGTCAACATTTCTGGGAAAGGGATAGGAGTACCTAGAAGAAAAGATGTCACATAATGGGTATGATCAGGCAGTCTTGCTTATGGCTATTGTCATCTTATGTCTGTCTGCTGTCACCGTGAGTCATTCTTGTAAACATAATATACCACAGCATACTTCGTACAAATCTCATTACTATGCAGGATGTGACATTGTGATTTTTTGAGCGTGTGTTGTAAAATACATATAATAGGCATGCCCGTGGCTTACTTGAGAGAGTGTGGTGCTGATAACACCAAGGCCATGGGTTCGGATCCCTATGTAGGGTTGGCCAGTTAGCTCACTTGGGAGAGCGTGGTGCTGATAACACCAAGTCAAGGGTTAAGATCCCCTTAATGGTCATCTTTTTGGGGAAAAAAAAACCCACATAAAATTTACCATATTGACCATTTTTTTTTTTTTCCGTGACCGGCGCTCAGCCAGGGAGTGCACCGGTCATTCTTATATAGGATCCGAACCCGCGGCAGGAGCGTCGCCGCGCTGCTAGCGCAGCACGCTACTGAGTGCGCCACGGGCTCAGCCCCATATTGACCATTTTTAAACATATAGTTCAGTGGCATTAAGTACATTCACAATGTTGTGTAACCATCACCACTATTTCCATAACATTTTCATCATCTCAAACAGAAGCCCTGTGCCTACTAACCAATAACTCTCTATACCCACCTTTCCCCATCCCTGGTAACCTCTATTCTACTTTCTGTCTCTATATGTCTTCATATAAGTGGAATCATACAATATTTGTCCTTTGTGACTGGCTTATCTTAACACAATGTTTTCAAGGATCATCCCTGTTGCAGCATGTATCAGAATTTCATTCCTTTGGATGGCTGAATAATATTCCATTGTGTATCAATATCCCATGTTTTGTTTATCCTTTCATCAATTATGGACACTTGGGTTGTTTCTACTTTTTGGCTATTTTGTGAATCATGTTGCTATGAACATTGGTGTACAAGTATATACAAGTACTGTTTGAATCCCTTTTGATTCTTTTGGCTATATATCTGTCAACAGAATTGCTGGATCATTTAGTTGGTCTACGTTTAACTTTCTGAGGAACTGCCAAACTGTTTTGCATAGCAACTACACCATTTTACATTCCCACCAGCAATGCACAAGGGTTCCGATTTCTCCACATCCTCAGCAACATTTGTTATTTTTTCCTTTTTTTTCTTTTTGGTTGTTAATAACCATCCCAATGGGTATGAAATGTTATCTCACTAAGGTTTTCTTTTTTATTGTGGTAAAATATATATTACATAAATTCACCGTTTTAGCTATTTTAAAGCATATAGTTCAGGGGCATTAAGTACTCACTGTGGTTTTGATTCGTATTTCCCTAATGACTTATGATGTTGACCATCTTTTTATTGCTTATTGGCCATCTGTGTATACATGGTTCCCAATTTACAATGCTTAGACTTACAATTTTTAACTTTATGATTATGTAAAAGCAAAATGCATTCAGTAGAAACTATACTTCAAATTTTGAATTTTAATCTTTGCCCTGGCTAACGAAGGGCAATATGATACTGGACAGCACAGCAAGCCACAGCTCTCAGACAGCCACATGATCATGAGGGTAAACAACTGAGACTATTTAGTATACAGTATTCAATAAACTACATGAAATATTCAACACTGTATTATAAAATAGGCTTTGTGTTAGATGATTTTGCTCAATGGTAGGATAATGTAAGTGTTCTAAGCACATTTATTTATTTATTTTTAAAGATGACCGGTAAGGGGATCTTAACCCTTGACTTGGTGTTATCAGCACCACGCTCTCCCAAGTGAGCCACGGGCCAGTACATTTAAAGTAGGTTTGGCTAAGCTATGATGTTCAGTAGGTTAGGTGTATTAAGTGCTTTTTTGTCTGACATTTTCAACTTACAATGGGTTTATCAGGATATAACCCCATTGTAAGTTGAGAGGCATATGTATTTTCTTTGGGAAAATGTCTATCAACCCCTTTGCCCATTTTTGAATTGGGCTCTTTGTTTTTTTGTAGTTGAGCTATAGGAGTTCTTTATAATTGCTGATATTAATTC
Source organism: Cynocephalus volans (assembly GCF_027409185.1). Taxonomy (NCBI): domain Eukaryota; kingdom Metazoa; phylum Chordata; class Mammalia; order Dermoptera; family Cynocephalidae; genus Cynocephalus; species Cynocephalus volans. Next base: position 113,420,328 of record NC_084465.1, read on the forward strand.
CTTATCAGATATATAATTTGTGAATATTTCTCCCATTCTGTGGGTTGTCTTTAGTTTTTTTCCTTTTTCCTTTTGTGGCTGGCCAGTGCGGAGATCCAAATCCTGGACTTTCCTGTTATCAGCATCATGCTCTACCCAAGTGAACTAACTGGCCAGCCTACTCTCTTGATAGTGTCCTTTGCACTAAAGTTTTCGATTTGGTGAAGTCCAATTTATCTACTTTTTCTTTTGTTGCTTATGCTTCTGGTGTCATATCCAATAAATCATTGCTAGATCCATATCTTGATGATTTTCCCTATGTTTTCTTCTAAGAGCTTTACAGTTATAGCTCTTAAGTTTAGATCTTTGATCCATTTTGTGTTAATTTTGTATATGGTGTAAGGTAAAGATCTGACTTCATTCTTTTGTGGATATCCAGTTTTCCAGGCACCATTTGTTGAAAAGACTGTCCTTTCCTCATTGAACACTATTGGCACCCTTGTCAAAAATCAATTGACCGTATACGTGAAGGTTTATCTCTGGGGTAAAATAAGTTTTTAATTTGGCAATTTTGACAGATGATTCTGTGTAATGTGACTAAACTTGCTAGGAGAGCCAAATATTCCATTATTTGACTACGACTAAATAATGGTCACTGGTGTTTTCCAGTGCTTGAATATTTGCTATAGGCTAGAGTTATTTGTAAATAATACTAAACTTAATATTTCTTATTTATTAAACAAACTTTTTAGACATCTACTATAATGAGTAAAGTGGATGAAGTGTATAAATATTTTAAGAATAACAGGATTTCAGGAATTCTGGTTTCACATTCCCAAATACCAAAAATTAGTGTCTTGTCAAAATATGGAGACACTAGTTCTCCTTAGGCTCCTTTATGGATTCCTTTTCTGGCTGCACTTACTGCACAAAGACATCCTCTTTGTGATCCTTTCGTCACTCTTTTTTTCCACTCCCACGGCTGTGACACAGCTGTGTGGTAATGGCTTCTAAGTCCATATCTCCAGCCTGGATTTCTTTCTTCCATTTCAGTCTTACTATTCTGTCTACACATTTCCACATGGATGTAATGTCAAACTCAACATGCCAAGACAAAATTCCTCCTTATTTAAGTTAAATCAGGTGAGTGATAGAATAGAGAGGTCTGCTAGGGGAGCACAGGCCAGCTCTCAGTCATGGCCTAGGCTGTGATCTCAGGCTGACAAGTCCAAAAACTTGATCTTGTCAGGACCTAAGTGGATATGACTCAGAGAGATGACCTAATCCTATTAAGCCACTAATAGGTTAACTCCTTAAGAGGACACTACCTTGTCAGGAACCAGGATGCCTAAGTATGCTCTCCAGGGTGAGTTATTCAGAAGTTTAGGTCAGTCTTCAGGTTCCTGGGTAGACGTCTAGGAATGGTATAGAATCCTGAGGGTCCAGGCCCAAAGCAGCAAATGCGTCAGTGATACTCAGAATGCTCATGTTCCCGAACCCTCTCTCATTTTTCTTGGCAAACTTTGACATACATTGCCATCTGAGCCTGTTACCCATCTCTACTTTTTCCTCAAATGACACTCTTTTTTAGAAATTGTTTTATTTTTGGGGCCGGCCCGTGGCTCACTCGGTAGAGTGAGGTGCTGATAACACCAAGGCCACGGGTTCGGATCTTATATAGGGATGGCCAGTTTGCTCAGTGGCTGAGCGTGTTGCTGACAACACTAAGTCAAGGGTTGAGATCCCCTTACTGGTCATCTTTTAAAAAAAAAAAATAAAAAAGAAAAAGAAATTGTTTTATTTTTAAAAAAACACATATAACATGGCACCAAATTTAAAAGGTAAAAAAAAAGTATGCAGTAAAAATAAAATCTTTCTCCTGCCACTATCCTCCATGTTCCAAGTTGTCCTACCTAAAAGCCATTGTTACCAGTTTTTTATATAACCTCTTTTCTTTTTTTCACGTTTTTTTCTTTTTCTTTTTTTTTTTTTAAAGGCAAGTCAAGTGAAGTGGTGGGGGTGGAGAAGAAAAACAAATCTGTAACTAGTTGTGATTAATTAGTTGTAAACACCATGGCACTCAGACGGCCTATAACTTCCTTCTTTATGGATATACAAACACATAGGTATATCACCCCTTCCCCTTTTAATACAAACAGTAGTATATTATAGACACTATTTTGCACCTTGATTTTTTCTTAACAATATATCTTGTTCAGAGGTTGATCCAGATCAGCACATGTAAAGCTATTTCATTCTTGTTGAAACAGCATAGTATTCCATGGCACAGCTATACCTTATTTTATTTAACATGGACATTTTGGTTGTTTCTTATCTTTTATTAAATAAACAATGTCCCAGTGAATATCCTTTTACATATCTCTCTGTGCCCAGATATGAAGCTTTCTATAGGATATTCCAAGTAGTGGAAATCGGTCAAACAGAACGTTGTAATTTTAATAGTTATTGCCAGGTTGCTTTCTAGGAAGTTGTGTGAATTTGCACTCCCATCAGCAGTGTATGGGAGTGCCTCTTCACCTACACCTTTAATAACACAGTGTATCATTCACTCCTTGATTCAACAAATATCTTGGGCAACTACCATATGACATGTAGTGTTCTAGAAGATGGAGATGCAGTAGTGAACAACAGACAAAGTCCCTGCCCTCATGGAGATTAAAGGCTAAAGGAAAAGAAAGACAATGTCAGGAAGTATTGGAGTGAGCAGGACTGAAGCCATTATTGGGACCTAAAACTGCATGGGCTGCAGGGGGGGGGGGCAGATTTTAAAAAGGACAGTTTGTTTTTTCCTCTCCACTCTTTTCTTCCCACTCCCTGACTTTCTTATCTTGCTTGCTAAATAGGAGAACAAGGCTGAGAAGTTAATCAGTACTTTGCAGAGCTAACAGTTCTTTCCTTGAGAGTTTTGAGAAGTGATCAAGGCCCAATGACTGGAAGCTGACCTTGGGCACCAGCCAAGTCAACCAGAGCTCTGCGAAGCAAAACTACGCAAAACACTGTGGAAAAGATGATTCTACTCCACAGCAAACAAAATCTTGCAGGGTCCTGAGGTAACAGTGAAGATGAGATCGGAAACCAGATGAGGCCTTGGTGAAACCTTGTACCTGACTCATAGACACAGACCCCTCGTAGCTCACGTCTCCTCTCCAGCTTTTCACCTCCTACATTCCATTCCCTCAACCCCTCCTTTAAAAACCCCTCAGTAAACCGAAGTCTTTGAGATGGGATAGCCTACTATCTCCTTCAGCTGAATACATCTGCTTTTCTAACACCAACCATTTGACTTCTGAGTCTTTTTTTTTTTTTTCCTTCCCAAGGGGGCTGGCAGCCAGTCCTGAGTTCAGTAACATAAGTAGTAAGTGCTGGATGAGGGGATGAAAGTAGTGAGAGGAAAAATTTTGGACAGGAGAATCAGCAACTATTTTGATCTTTGCTCATCAGATAGATAAAAAAATACTATTATGTAATTTTAATTTGCATTCTTCTATTATGACTGATTATTTTTAATCAATGTTTTAAGACATCTCTGTATATTTATCTTTTTTTGTGTGTGTGTGGCTGCTGGCAGGTACAGGGATCCAAACCCTTGACCTTGGTGTTATCAGTACCGAACTCTAACCAAGTGAGCTAACTGACCAGCCCCTGGATTTGTGGTTCTTTAATAAAGAAATTAGTCCTTTGTTTAGGATATAATTTGCAAATATTTTTCTCCATTTACTACTGTATATTGTCTTCTTAAGGGCATTTTTGCCATATATTCTCTCTTTATGTAGGTTTTCATCCCTTGTTCTTTGAAAGTTATACATTCTTTTGGAATGTATCCTTAAATTGTGTTTGTTTTTATTTTTTTACCCTTAAATTTTTAACACATGTATTTGACTTAAAGTTTATTTCCTATTATCTGCTGCCTATTTTTAATTTAAAGTGAAAAATACTTTCAGATATCTGTACTGGCAAGCTGCCAAAAATAAATAAATAAATAAATAAAAATAAAGTGAAAAAATACCTTGAGTTTTGATTCCAATTGTTATAATTTATAAAACAGTTCATTTTAATATTATAAAAACATTTGTCAGTTATGCTGTAATTGATTTGGGGCTACTGTGATTCAAAATATTATTTCCCATTTCAATGTTCAGGTGGCACATTGCTTATGTATCATGTTCTGTACTTTGCATATTCCCTTAGTCCTTTTTAAAACTGCATATTACATGGGGAAATGATGTGAATAGCAAAATTTATATGAACTTATTTTTCTTTTTCTAGCCAATACTGGACCTTCTTTGTTCTGGTTTTTGTCCTCCGCGCCATCCTTTTATACATTCCATACTGCATAGCAGAAAGCTTAATGGCTGCTACAGACACTTTGAGTAGTACCTGTAAGGAACTTACCCTATTTCTCATAACAGATATCATGGACTTCATTTGCCAGAGCACATCTGATTGAGTGGGGAGTTTGGGGCACTGGTCTCAAGGAAACAGCCATCTTTGAAACTATGTTTTTCTTGATCTTTAGAAGCAACTTAGTTGGCAGCAATGGTGCAAAGAAATCAGTGAACTATCATAAAATGGACATTTTGTCATTGGCAAAAGCAAACAGGAGGCTGGGAAAAAATGCTGAATGGTATAGCAAGCCTCTTGGGGGTGATACTAAGTACTCACGTTTCACTTTTATTGAAGGCATAGTATTTTCACAGGGACTTACTGAAAAATTTAAAAGGTTTTTATCTTTTAGGGGGAAAAAAACCTAATGTTGACCAAAATTTCCATACTCTAGAACAGTATAAGGACCTTACAACACCTTCATTTAAATTATATACTCCCATCGAAGTCACAGAAGAGGCACTTCCCTAGAATTAAAGAGTAGAGTAGGACTAATTAAATGAGAAAAATGTATTAAATAAGATAAAATAAAATGTCCTACCAGAAGTAAATCCTTATATTTATGATCAATTGATTTTCAACAAAGGTGTCAAGACAATTTATAGTCTTTTCAACAAATGGTGGTGGGAAAACTGGATAACCACATACATAAGAATGAGTTTGGCCCCTACCAGCTAGCTGTCAAAAAAACAAAACAAGGGCCGGCCTGTGGCTCACTTGGGTGAGCGTGGTGCTGACAACACCAAGTCAAGGGTTAAGATCCACTTACCAGTCATCTTTAAAAAAAATAAAATAAAATAAAATAAATAATAAAAAGAATGAATTTCAACCTCTCCCTTCAACCAGATACAAAAATTAACTCAATATGGACTAGAAGACCTAAATGTAACAGCCAAAAACTATAAAACTATTAGGAGAATACATAGGCAGAAATCTTCGTGATCTTGGATTAGGTAGTGATTTCTTAGCTATGACACCAAAAGCACAAGCAACAAAAGAAAACAGGCATAATGGATTTCATCAAAATTAAACCTTTCGACTGCTCCATCATTTTCACAATGTGATATCCTGCCGTTACTGTTGCCACTACCAATACCTTCAACAGCTGTGTTCCCTCATCTTTGGACTTACCAGGCTCAGAAACTACGGATTTTGGATTTCCCAGCCTCAGAAACTGTGGTGCTGGAGGTCAAGATGGCGGAAGAGGAGAGCTGCCTGCCGCTCTTCCGCCATGAGTAGAAGCAGCCTGAGGCCGGCGCCAGATGCAGCTGTAGCAGAATCGGCGCAAAGGAACAGCTTCGAAAGGGTGTCTTTACACTGCCGAGAACCGGGAATCTTCCCCCAACCCGCGCGCGCGACCCGCCGGTGCACCGCAGCTGCAGACGTGGAAACATGGAGGCGTGAGCCGGCGTGTGTCACCCCGGGCGGCAGCGGTGACCACGGCTTCGGACCCCCCGCCCCCACCCGCCCGTCCCTGGAGCTGGAAGCGAATCAGCCCGCGGCCGAGACAGGGAGATGTCCAGCGGGAGAGGCAGAAGCTCCACGGAGACCACACGCCCTGCGGGGCCGCCACTGTGTGATCCAACAGGCAGGCTTCACTGCCGCCACCCAGCTTCATTCCCAGCCCAGCCCAGTGCACACAGAGCAGGGAGTCGTCTGGCAGGGGAAGGGGAAGCTCTGCAGAGACCACACGCTCTGCGGTGCCTCGGCGCATCCCAGCAGCCTGGACCAGAGCGCACTGGAACAGGGAGTCACTGAGGTAGCAATACCAAATTGGCAACCACAGCAACATCTTAGTCAGTCAATAGTGTCAAACCTGTGGACTGTGAAACCCCCTGCCACAATGAATAAACATCAAAGAAAAGATACCAGAAATACGAAAAATCAAGAAAGTACACCACCAAAAGATAATAAATCTCAAGCTCTAGATCCTATAGAACAAGAAGCCCTTGAAATGACTGACAAGGAATTTCGAGTGATAATTCTAAGGAAATTGAATGAGATACAAGAAAACTCAGCTAGACATCATGATGAAATGAGGAAAAGTATACAGGACCTGAAAGAGGAAATGTACAAGGAAGTCAATGCCCTGAAAAAAAAGTAGCAGAACTTGCCGAACTGAAGAAGTTATTCAGCGAAATAAAAAACACAACGGATAGCTTAACCAACAGGCTTGTGGAAGTTAAAGAGAGAACCTCTGAACTTGAAGATGGGCTGTTTGAAATAACACAAGGAGACAAAAAAAGAAAAAAAAAAAAAAAGAAAAAGAAAAAGAAAAAAGAATCAAAGGCATTGAAGAAAATCTGAGAGAGATATCAGATAACCTTAAGTGCTCAAATATCCGAGTCATGGGTATTCCAGAAGGGGAGGAAAAAGGAGATTGCATTGAAAACATATTCAACAAAATAGTGGCAGAAAACTTCCCAGGTATAGGAAAAATCACAGATCTTCAGATCCAGGAAGCTCAACGATCTCCAAACGTATTCAACCCAAAAAGGTCTTCTCCAAGACATGTTATAGTCAAATTGGCAAAACTCAGAGACAAAGAGAGAATCTTAAAAGCTGCAAGAGAGAAGCATCAAATCACCTATATGGGAGCCCCAATCAGGCTAACATCAGACTTTTCATCACAAACCCTAAAAGCCAGAAAGGAATGGGATGATATATCCAAAATACTAAAAGACAGAGATTGTCAGCCAAGAATACTCTACCCTGCAAGGCTATCCTTCTGAAATGAAGGGCAAATAGTATATTTCTCAGACAAACAAAAACTGCGGGAGTTCACTACCACACGACCACCATTACAAGAAATTCTCAAGGGAGTACTGGGTTTGGTTCCTGTAAAATAACTACCACTGCCATAAAAACCCAAGAAAAATCAAAACACACTAGTATAATAAAAATGGCATTCATGAAGAGAAAACAAACAAACAAAAAGGCTATCTACAACCTAAGGAACCAACAAACACAGAAAACGAACAGTAAATCAGAAAGCAAGGAACAAAAGACACCTAAGACAACCAAACAACAATCAACAAAATGCTAGGAATAAATCAACACTATTCAATAACAACTCAATGTAAAAGGCTTAAATTCCCCAACCAAAAGACACAGACCGGTTGACTGGATTAAAAAGGAGGACCCAACTATATGCTGCCTTCAAGAGACCCACCTCACCCATAAAGACTCACATAGACTAAGAGTGAAAGGATGGAAAAAGATTTACCATGCAAACAGAAAAGAAAAACGAGCTGGAGTAGCTATTCTTATATCTGACAAAGCAGACTTTAAACTAAAAACCATAAAAAGAGACAATGAGGGACACTACATAATGATAAAAGGACTGATCCATCAAGAAGACATAACAATCATAAATATGTACGCACCCAATGTTGGAGCAGCCAGATTTATAAAACAAACTCTATTAGACCTAAAGAAGGAATTAGACACTAATACCATAATAGCAGGGGACCTGAACACCCCACTGTCAATATTGGACAGATCATCTAGGCAAAGAATCAGCAGAGAAACACAAGATCTAAACAATACTCTAGACCAATAGGACTTGGCAGATATCTACAGAACATTCCACCCAACAACCTCAGAATATTCATTCTTCTCATCAGCACATGGAACATTCTCCAGGATAGATCACATATTAGGTCACAAATCAAGTCTCAACAAATTCAAAAAAATTGGAATTATCCCATGTATTTTCTCAGACCATAATGGGTTAAAACTAGAAATCAATAACAAACGAAATTCTGGAAACTATACAAACACATGGAAATTAAACAGCATTCTACTTAATGACATATGGGTCCAAGAAGAAATCAAGCAGGAAATCAAAAAATTTATTGAAACTAATGAAAATAATGATACATCATACCAAAACCTGTGGGATACTGCAAAAGCAGTATTAAGGGGGAAATTTATTGCATTAAATGCTCACCTCAGAAGAATGGAAAGATGGCAAGTAAACAACCTAACACTTCACCTTAAAGATCTAGAAAAACGAGAACAAACCAAACCTAAAGTTAGCAGACGGAAAGAAATCATTAAGATCAGAGCAGAACTTAATGAAATTGAAACCCAAAAAACAATACAAAAGATCAATGAATCAAAAAGTTGGTTTTTTGAAAAGATAAATAAAATTGACAAACCATTAGCATGGCTAACAAAAAAAAGAAGAGAAAAGATTCAAATAACAAAAATTAGAAATGAAAAAGGTGATATTACAACTGATTCATCTGAAATATAAGGAATCATTCAAGACTACCATAAACAACTACACGCCAACAAGTTTGAAAATCTGGAGGAAATGGATAAATTTCTGGACACACACAAGCTCCCAAAACTGAGCCATGAAGATGTAGAAAATCTGAACAGACCAATAACAATAAAGGAGATTGAAGATGTTATCAGAAAGCTCCCAACAAAGAAAAGCCCAGGACCAGATGGATTCACAGTAGAATTTTACCAAACATTCAAAGAGGAATTGACACCGATTCTTTACAAACTATTCCAAAAGATTGAAACAGACGCAAGTCTGTTTCTTTCTATGAAGCAAACATCATCCTGATACCAAAACCAGGTAAAGATATAACCAAAAAAGAAAACTACAGGCCAATATCCTTGATGAATATAGATGCAAAAATCCTCACTAAAATACTAGCAAACAGAATACAGCAACACACACGTAAAATTATTCACCACGATCAAGTGGGATTCATCCCAGGGATGCAAGGTTGGATCAACATAAGCAAATCAATAAATGTGATTCACCATATTAATAAAATCAAACACAAGGACCATATGATCATCTCTATAGATGCTGAAAAAGCATTTGATAAAATTCAACACTCATTCATGACAAAGACCCTCTATAAGTTAGGTATAGACGGAAAGTATCTCAACATAATTAAAGACATATATGATAAGCCCACCGCCAATATCATCCTGAATGGGGAAAAGCTGAAAGCTTTTCCTTTAAGAACAGGAACTAGACAAGGATGCCCACTCTCTCCACTCCTATTCAACATAGTGTTGGAAGTACTAGCCGGAGCAATCAGAGAAGAGAAGGAAATAAAGGGCATCCAGATTGGAAAAGATGAAGTCAAACTGTCCCTGTTTGCAGATGACATGATCCTATATATCGAACAGCCTAAAACCTCTACAAAAAAACTCTTGGAGGTGATAAATGACTTCAGCACAGTAGCAGGATACAAAATCAACACACAAAAATCAGTAGCATTTCTATTCTCCAATAGTGAACATGCAGAAAAAGAAGTCAAGAAAGCCTGCCCATTTACAATAGCCACCAAAAAAATAAAATACTTAGGAATTGAGTTAACCAAGGATGTGAAAAATCTCTATAATGAGAACTACAAACCACTGCTGAGAGAAATTAGAGAGCATATGAGAAGATGGAAAGATATCCCATACTCTTGGATTGGAAGAATCAACATAGTGAAAATGTCCATACTACCCAAAGTGATATACAAATTTAATGCAATCCCCTTCAAAATTCCAAAGACATTTTTCTCAGAAATGGAAAGAACTATCCAGACATTTATATGGAATAACAAAAGACCACGCATAGCCAAAGCAATGCTGATCAAAAAAAGTAAAGCTGGAGGCATAACACTACCTGACTTTAAACTATACTACAAAGCTATAATAACCCAAACAGTATGGTACTGGCATAAAAACAGACACACTGATCAATGGAATAGAATAGAGAATCCAGAAATCATCCCACACACCTACAGCTATCTGATGTTTGACAAAGGCACCAAGCCTATACACTGGGGAAGAGACTGCCTCTTTAGCAAATGGTGCTGGGAGAACTGGATATCAATATGCAGGAGAATGAAACTAGACCCACACCTTTCACCATACACTAAAGTCAACTCAAATGGATTAAAGAATTAAATATAAACCTTGAAACAATAAAACTTCTTATAGAAAACATAGGAGAGACACTTCAGGAAATAGGACTGGACACAGACTTCATGAATACGATCCCAAAAGCAAGGGCAACCAAAGGAAAAATAAACAAATGGGATTATATCAAACTAAAAATCTTCTGCACAGCAAAAGAAACAATTAACAGAGTTAAAAGACAACCAACAGAGTGGGAGAAAATATTTGCAAAATATACATCTGACAAAGGATTAATATCCAGAATATACAAGGAACTCAAACAACTTTACAAGAAAAAACAAGCAACCCAATTAAAAAATGGGCAAAAGAGCTAAATAGGCATTTCTCTAAGGAAGATATACAAATGGCCAACAGACATATGAAAAAATGCTCAACATCACTCAGCATCCGGGAAATGCAAATCAAAACTACACGGAGATACCATCTCACCCCAGTTAGGATGGCTAAAATCCAAAAGACTCTGAACAATAAATGCTGGTGAGGTTGCAGAGAAAAAGGAACCCTCATACATTTTTGGTGGGACTGCAAAATGGTGCAGCCTCTATGGAAAATGGTATGGAGGTTCCTCAAACAATTGCAGATAGATCTGCCATATGACCCAGCTATCCCACTGCTGGGAATATACCCAAAGGAATGGAAATCATCAAGTGGAAGGTATACCTGTTCCCCAATGTTCATCGCAGCACTCTTTACAATAGCCAAGAGTTGGAACCAGCCCAAATGTCCATCATCGGATGAGTGGATACAGAAAATGTGGTATATCTACACAATGGAATACTACTCAGCTATAAAAACGAATGAAATACTGCCATTTGCAACAACATGGATGGACCTTGAGAGAATTATATTAAGTGAAACGAGTCAGGCACAGAAAGAGAAATACCACATGTTCTCACTTATTGGTGGGAGCTAAAAATTAATATATAAATTCGCACACACACACACACACAAAAAAAAAAACCGGGGGGGGGGGAGATATAACAACTATAATTCCTTGAAGTTGATACGACAAGCAAACAGAAAGGACATTGTTGGGAGGGAGGGGCGAGAGGGAGGAGGGAGGGAGGTTTCGGTAATGGGCCACAATAATCAACCACATTGTATATTGACAAAATAAAATTAAGAAAAAAAAATAAATAAAAGAAAGTAAAAAAAAATTAAACCTTTCGTGTTCAAAGGACACCATCAAGAGAGGGAAAAGACAGGGGCTGGCCGTGGCTCACTCGGGAGAGTGTGGTGCTGATAAGACCAAGGCCACAGGTTCGGATCCCATGTAGGGATGGCCAGTTAGTTCAGTGGGTGAGCATGGTGCTGGCAACACCAAGTGAAGGATTAAGATCCACTTACTGGTCATCTTTAAAAAAAAAAAAAAAAAAGGGCCGGCCCGTGGCTCACTCAGGAGAGTGCGGTGCTGATAACACCAAGGCCCGGGGTTCGGATCCCTTAAAAAAAAAAAAAAAAAAAAAAAACAGAGGGAAAAGACAACCCATAGACTGAGAGAAAATATATCTGAAAAGAGATTTTTATCACTAAGAAACATATTAAAATAACCAAAAAACAAACCAAAAAACTCTTAAACTGATACCAAAATCAGACAAAGACATTACAAGAAAAGAAAACTACAGACCAATATCCTTTATGAATACTGACACAAAAATCCTCAGTAAATAGGGGCTGGCCAGTTAGTGCAATTGGTTAGAGCACAGTCTTATAACACCAAGGTCACAGGTTCAGATCTCTGTACCAGCCAGCCGCCCCCGCTCCCAAAATCCTCAACAAAGTATTAGCAAACCAAAGTTGCATATTAAAAAGATTATACCCCATGACCAAGTGAGATTTATTCTTGGAATGCAAGAATTGCTTAACATGCAAAAGTCGATCAATGTAATATATCACATTAATAGAACAAAAGAAAAATATAATCATCTCAATGATGCAGAAAACGAATTTGACAGAATTTAACACTTTTTTTTTTTTCTAAAAACACTCAATAAACTAGAAAGAGTAGGAAACTTCCTCAACTTGATAAAGGCCATATATAAAAAAATCCACAGCTAACATCCTCAGCGGTGAAAGACTGAAGAAAAGCTTTTCCCCTAGAACCAGGAACAAGACAAAAATGCCCGCTTTTGCCACTTCTATTCAATATTGTATTGGAAGTTCCAGTCAGAGCAAGTGGACAAGAAAAAGAAATAAAAAGCATCCAAGTTGGAAGGGGAGAAGTAAAATTATCTCTATTCTCAGATAACATGATCTTATATATAGAAAACTGTAAAGATTCCACAAAAAACTGTTAGAATAAATTAATTCAGAAAAGCTGCAAGATACAAAGTCAACACACAAAAATCAGTACATTAGCAATGACCAATCCAAAAAGAAAAAAAGACAAAAAGGTAATTAAGAAAACAATTCCATTTACAATATCATTAAAAAGAACAAAATATTCAGGAATAAATTTAACCAAGGAGGCACAAGTACTAGCTAAAAACTACAAAACATTGCTGAAAGAAAACAAGGGAGACCTAAACAAATGGAAAGAGGTCCTGTGTTTATGGACTGGAGACTTAACATTGTTAAAATGACAATAATAACCAAAGCAATCTACAGATCCAATGTAATCTCTATCAAAATCCCAACAGTGATGAAGTTTTAAAACTAGAGAGAGGTGATTGGTGGTTATATAGTGACTGCACCAAATACTTATTTGTACACTTTAAAATGGTTAATCATGCTTTGTCTAGGCAATATCCAGCCTGCTTGTCGTTCTTTTTTACCCCCAACATTTTATTTTAAAAGTTTTCAATCATAAAGGTGAAAGAATTTTACAGTGAACACCCATATATTAACCACCTAGGTTCTACCATTAACAGTCCCTCCTCCCCATGGGGCTCTGCTTGATACTACCACTAACATTTTACTACACCTGCTTTATCAAGTAACTGTCCATCTCTCTACCAGTCCATTTTACTTTTTTTTATGCATTTCAAAAATATTGCTGATATTAGTACACTTCACCCCTAAACACCTCAGCATACATGTCATTAACTAGAGCTCAACATTTCTTTTCTATATTTTTGAGTTAAAAGTACACAAAACAAAGTGCACAAATTTTAAGTGTTTATTTGCTGAGAGTTGGCAAATACATACACCTATGTAACCCAAAAATATAGAACACGACTATCATCCCTAGAAAGTTCCCTTATGCCCCTTCCTAGTTAATTCCTATCCCCACCTCACCAGATAAAACTACTATACTGTTCTAAACTCGTTTTCCGTGTTATAAAACTTCATATAATTAGGATCACACAGTGTGTATTCATTTGTCTAAGGCTTCTTTCACTCAGCATACTGTCTTTGAGACCTGCTTCTCTTTTAGATCTTCAATTCTTGAATTCAGAGATGGGTGTACGCCCACACACAGTAGAGTACTTGACAAAGCTCAGAAATAGCTCAGCACTGTTACCTGTATTAGTTTCCTATTGCTACTGTAAGAAATTACCACAGGAATGGCCTGTGGTTCACTAGGGAGAGTGAGGTGCTGATGACACCAAGTCAAGGGTTAAGATCCCCTTACAGGTCATCTTTAAAAAAAGAAAGAAATTACCACAAACTTGGTGGCTTAAAATAACGCAAATTTATTATTTTTACAGTTCTGCATGTCAGAAGTCTGGAAATAGGTCTTTTTTGTGGGGGAGGGGGAGGGGATCAGAACCTGTGACCTTGATGTTATAAGGCTGTGTTCTAACCAACTGAGCTAACCAGCCAGCCCTAAAGATAGGTTTTATGGGACTAAAATCAAGGTGTTGGCAGAACTGCATTTCTTCTCTAGAGGATCCAGGAGAAAATTGTTCCTTGCCTCTTCCATCATCTAGAGGCTGCCTGCATTCCTTGGCTTGTGGCCCCTTTCCAGCAACTGCAGCACTCCCGCCTCTGTTTTTGTTATCACATCTCCTTCTCTGACTTTGACCCTCCTGCCTCCATTTTATAAGAACCATTGTGATGTCAGACCCACTGGGATAATCCAGGATACTTTTTGCATCTCAAGATTCTTAGCTTTATCACATCTGCAAAGTCCCATTTGCCAATGTATGATAACATATTCACAGGTTTTGGGGATTAGGACATGACATCTTTGGGGTCTGTTATTCTGTTTACCAGGTAACCCAAATAATTAAAAGACCTTAAGACGATGTTTCTTAAAATGGGGTAACCAGAAGGTACAAAATAAATACTGTATATCTTCAGGATATATCAATTTTTCTTGTGGGTTTAGGAGAAAAGTTAAATAATTTAAATTGATAAATGGTTGAAAACACTAGTCTTCCCTTTGAATCAGCAATTTGACTAGGAATTCTACAGACATGCTCGTATATATACCCAATAAAGTTTTTCTAAGGATATGATTGCAGCAGTTTATCACAGTAAGACTAGAAACAAACTAATTAAACTATCCAAACAGGTAATTAAGAAAACAGAGAATGGGTTAAACAAATTGCTTCATCCATACAATGGAACACTATGCAGCAAAAATTTTTTTAGAAAAAAAAGCAGATCTACATATGCTGAAGTTGAACAATCTGCAAGATATAGGTGAAAAAAAAAAAGAAATGTAAACAGTGTGTTAAGGTACTTGTGAAAAAAAAACACAAAAGACGTATATGCTTTTATTCACCTAATATACGTCAGGAAAGACAGAAGAAACTGGTAGAAGAGGTTGTCTCTGGGGAAGGGAAGGAGAAAGGAGACTTTTTTAAAATTGAAGGGTAATATATATAAGGATAATTCACATATCATAGGTGAACAACTCATCAATTCTCACAAACTGAACATATTTGAGTAACCAGCACTTAGATCATGAAACAGAATATTATCAGCACTCTAGAAGGAAAAAGCTTAACCCACTATCCTAAAATTATTTTTTGGCAGCTAGCTGGTATGGGGATCCGAACCCTTGACCTTGGTGTTATAACACCACACTCTAACCAAACAGCCAGCCCATAGTCTGTTTTTTTTTTTTTTTTTTTTTTTTGGCAGATAGCCAGTACATGTTTTATATTTTACATAAATGGAATGATACATTACATACTATTTGGGGGCTGGCTTCTTTTGCTTTAAGATATATCCATATCATGCACATAGTTATATGTCATTTATTCTCATTTCTGAATAGTATTCCATTTAATGGATATCCCACAACTTATTTATCCATCCTACTGCTGTGGATAGTTTCTAGTTTTTGGCTATTCTAACTAGTGTTGCTGAGAACGTGTGAGTACATGTCTTGGAGTAAACATATGTATGCATTCTGTTGAGTATACACCTAGGAGTGGAACTGCTGGGTCAGAGGGTGTACTTACATTCAGCTTTAGTAGATATTGCCAGTTTTCCAAAGTGGTTGTACCAACTTACACTCCACCAATAGTGTCAGAGAGTCCAACACTTGAGAAACTTACATTTGACTATATATTCTTTTGAACTGTATTATATTATAAAACAGAATGCAAATGCACATTATTATTTTTTTGCAATTATTAATGGTAAGGGGATCTTAACCCTTGATTTGGTGTTGTCAGCACCACACTCTCCAAGTGAGCAAACCGGCCATCCCTATATAGGGATCTGAACCCGTGACCTTGGTGTTATCAGCACCACACTCTTCCCAAGTGAGCCACGGGACAGCCTTAAAGCTACATCTTCAAAAGCGGCTTCACATGGGATGAAAGCTTCGTGTAACACATCTAGAACTTTCCTCTTCTGCTCCTATGAACAGGTGGCTGGAAAGGTTTGATAAACAGTCTTAAGAGATGATCTGATTATTTTCCCAGTTTTATTACTCATTTTTCAGCTGTAACGTGAACACAGGTTTTCTGATTGAGACAGGAGACAGATGGTAATAATTATTACAGGAATAACTATAAACTCATATTTGTTAAGAGCATACTTTGTACAGGGCCCTGTAGAGGCCTAAGCACTGAACCTGGGGGCCGGCTCTGCCCCGCATCTCTAAACGGGAAGAAGTCTGGGCCCTCGGAACAGGGGCCAAGCCAAGTGCCGGGTGGGAGCCTGTTCCCGCGGCCGCCGGTGCTGGACCCCCCGGCTCGCTCAACGCCACCAGCAGCCTCCGTCTTCGCTCTTCGCTTTCACTCAGCTCGAAGCCCTGGGTACCCGGACCCGCCCGCAAGAAGTGTCATCTAAGAAACACAAGAGAGTAGCGTCAACCGGGCAGAACCTCCCTCTTAGGTTGCTGTCCGGGAAAAGCGAGCCAGTAGAGACCTCGCCGGCCCTTCAGCTCCGGCCACTTTCAGAGCAATCGTCCTTTCACCCTCAGCCTTTCAAACAAGCCGCTCCCGACAGACCAATCACAGCCTTCCTTCTTCCCCTGGCCTCGCACGGCTGGCCAATCAAAGCACGCAATCTATCAGTCGGTTGGGTCATGGGGTGCGACCTCCCTGCTAGACTCCCCCGCGGAATGCAAGGGCAGAGAGAAAAGGCCAGCGATGTTGACGCCGCAGAGCGCCATCTTGGTTAAGGGCAGGAGGGGGCGCCGTTGCGGACTTTTCAGAGAAAAGACAGAAAAGCTGCAGCGTTTCCGCGTATCCCGGAAGCCTCTCTTTGCTTAACACTGAGGGGTTTCTCATGGCACCGCCCCGGTCCCGTTGCCGGCGGATGTACGCGGGTAGGCCGGGCTCAAGTGGAGGAAGCCCGGGGCCGTGAGGTTCGCGGATGTGGCCGTGTACTTCTCCCCGGAGGAGTGGGAGTGTCTGCGGCCCGCGCAGAGGGCCCTGTACCGGGACGTGATGCGCGAGACCTACCGCCACCTGGGCGCGCTTGTGTTTGTGGGAAGGGACGTTGGTGTCCCCAGAGGCGAGTGAGCTGGCGGTGGGGCGCTGAGGAAGCAGCCGCAGCCCCCCCTCCTGCGTTCTCAGTGTCTCCTCAGGCTTTTCAGGGCCCAACGCCGCTTTTGCCTTTTGAGTGGAAGAAGAGTTGGAGGCTTGGAGCCCAGAGGGTGAGAGACCGGCAGCGGTCAGCAGAGGCAAGAGAAAGGTGACAGGGACTTCAGAGCTCCCCCCAACTCTGATCCTCAGCACACACTGCGCCTTCCAGAATCGCATCGTGTCTCCCTGCACCCTCTCTCCAAGAAGGTTCTTATCTCACCGCAAAATGGCCTGATAGAACAGCCAGATTGGGACTTACAGAACCATTTAATCATAGTGGAAAACCCTAGTTTAAGGCAAAATAGAGCTTGAGCTTTCTGGGAAGTCAAGGGAAAGGGGAAGCATATAACTTTTTTTTTTTTTTAAGATGACCGGTACGGGGATCTTAACCCTTGACTTGGTGTTGTCAGCACCACGCTCACCCAGTGAGCTAACCGGCCATCCCTATATGGGATCCGAACCCTTAGCCTTGGTGTTATCAGCACCACACTCTCCCGAGTGAGCCACGGGCCGGCCCGGAAGCATATAATTTGATTTTTTTGTGTGTGATAAAATGAAGACAAATGCTCCTCTTGGATATTAATTATGTGGATCACAGTGTAATAGCTAATGTCATTCATCAGATTTTAAAATGAAGATAAAGTGTTTTACCTGCAGCTGTTATGTCATAATAAATATTTGTTCCCAGAAGGTCTTTCCATGGAACCTGGTGTGCAGTCCAAGTGTAGACTTTTTGGAGATGGCCTTGAATGGCGCCAAGGAACGTCATTTAATGGCTATTTTGCAAAGAGATCATAAGCATGTTCAGGATTATAAGCTTCATGAGGGATGGGCCCATCACTGTCAGCAGTGCTTGACACATAGTAGATGTTCAATACTGTTCACTTCTTGGCGTTCAGGGCCTTCCTGCATTAACCTCCAGGCAATGGAATTGCTCTTACTCTGTCTGGGCTAGCTTTCAGGGCTTCATAAGGCCCCAGTCGTTGAGCTGCTCCCAGGAACCCATACACTTAGCCATTCATGCTGCCTCTCAGGGCTGGACATGGTCTGGAAAATGCTGCTAAGATTCAGGTTGCATCTTTTCCCCTGTGTCGGGATCCAGGGATGGGAATGAGGAGAAAGAAGGACTGGAGAAGAGTCCAAAACAAAAAGAGATGGAACATGAGCAAGTGTCTCTCAAGCAGAGCTCCATCAAGCCTTGGCTCAAGGACACTGCAACCCGCAGATCACCCTACTCTTGCCCAGACTGTGGCCACAACTTGAGCTACCTATCCGTCCTGGCCAGCCACCAGCAGGTCCACTCCAGGAAGCAGCCCTTCCCCTGTGACCAGTGCCAGGCCTGTTTCCCCATTGCAAGTACCTGCCCCAGCATCAGTTCATCCACACAGGTGAAAAGCCCTATCCCTGCCCTCACTGTGGACACTGCTTCCTCCACTGGCGTTCCCTTGCCATCCACAAGCGGGCTCACATGGGGTAGAGGCCCTACCCATGCCCAGACTGCAAGAGTCGTTTCACTTTCCTCTACTGGCTGCCCACCCACCAGCTCAAGCACACAGGCGAGAACGCCCCACTTCCAGCCTACTCACCTCTGGGGTTCTGTAAGTCCCAATCTCAGGAACCCTGCAATGGGGTCCCGACTGCAGCCTCTGCCTTATCTGCTCTTCTTTCTTCCTCAGTCACCAGCACATTCACCCTGACAACCAGCCTTTCCCCTGCCTTGAGTGCGGGAAAGTCTTCAAGGGCCAGTACGCCCTAGAAGCCCATTGGTGGGTCCATGGCTCTGGCACCAAGAGACTGAGGTGGCAGCAGGCTGCAGCAGGGCTTTCAGAGCCAATCAATGTTTTGGGAGGCCAGGATTCCCCAGTTCATTTCTGGTACTTTCCAGATTTATTTGTTGATGGAGTTCACACAAGCTGATCTGTTTTCTTTGGAAAGGAAGAGGCAAAGTTTATACATTTAGGGGACGGCCCATGGCTCAGTTGGGAGAGTGTGATGCTGATGGCACCAAGGCCAAGGGTTTGGATCCCTATATAGGGATGGCCAGTTAGCTCACTTGGGAGAGCATGGTGCTGACAACACCAAGTCAAGGGTTAACACCCCCTTACCGGTCATCTTTTAAAAAAAAATTTTTTTAAGTTTATACATTTGGGGGATAAGGAGAGGAAGTAGGCATTTAAGGAAAACCACGTTTTGTATTAGGAAACAAGCAGAGATAAGGGAGCACAGAGAAGGTCTGGGAAAAAGGAGGCAGGAATCTGAAAAGCTGCCTGAGGGCTGAACCCATTTTCTGAGGCTTCTGCTCACAGAGCCCCTTATTCCAAGTACCACGTGAGGTTATTTCACTGCAAACCATTCACCTAACTGGCTTTTCTTTCTGGATTGTTCTCTCCCTTAGAGTGCTCTGCTTTCTGTCCTGTAGCTCTCCTGCTCCTCGGGGATGGGGTCCCCTAGATGTGAGAGCCTATTAAAGGAGCCATCACCCACTTTGGATCCCTCAGAATAGAGGGCACATCTTGGGCCTGTATCCACAGGGGAAGCTCATCCAAGTCTTTTGTCTTTTAGCCAATGCAGGTGAAACATCTGGCAAGGAGACACATTTGGTATCTCCTTGGTTTGGTCTTGAAAACGTAGAGGTGGCCATAGAGAGGACAGTGGCCTCAAGTGGGGTCTCTCCTACCCCATGCTCACTATGCACATAGTGCACTGAAGTATCAAACTAGTGAACTTTAAGATTGGGCCATCTCTTCACTGTATGAATTGGTGATTGTGATGTTTTTTTCTTCCTCAGATATCTGCATTTTCTCTGGATTTTGCATCTTTTGAATAATGGTATATTCTTGGGCCACAGCATATATAATGCTGGGGACTTTGTTTTTAAGAAAATATAATGCAGGGCTGGCCCGTGGCTCACTCAGGAGAGTGCAGTGCTGATAACACCAAGGCCACGGGTTCAGATCCCTATATAGGGATGGCCGGTTAGCTCACAGGCTGAGCGTGGTGCTGACAACACCAAACCAAGGGTTGAGATCCCCTTACTGGTCATTTAAAAAAAAAAAAAAATACACACACACACACACACACACACACACAATGCTGGGGACTTCGTTTTTAAGAAAATATGATGCTGGGGACTTCGTTTTTAAGAAAGTGTAGATTACTTGTGATTAGAGTTGAAATCAAGGCATAGTCTCCCATCTCATTTTTTTTTTTTTTTTTTTTGAAGATGACTGGTAAGGGGATCTTAACCCTTGACTTGGTTTTGTCAGCACCATACTCTCCCGAGTGAACCACGGGCTGGCCCATCCCATCTCATTTTTACTGTAATGCCTATACAGTATATGTCAAAAGTTAGGAGAGGTCTTTCTGACCCATTCAGATCTGCTAGCCCTATTTTTGAACAAGAAACTGTTCAAGGAATAAACGAAGGGGAAGACGGGACTAAGCATGTCTGCATGCCAGGATTGATGCTGCCTGACTCAAGTACCTCTTTGAACAAAAGACTGTTTCTCTGAAACCCTCGGTTGCAAAGATGATTGATTATTCATGAGAACTGAGTGTTATTTTTACTTCTCCTGAATTGGTAGACCTGGATTCCAGGCTCAGTCCCCACTAGCTGTGTGGCCTTAAGCATATGATCCAACATTTCTGAGCCTTAGTTGAAAGTGAGTAATGGCGGGCCGGCCCGTGGCTCACTCGGTAGAGTGTGGTGCTGATAACACCAAGGCCACGGGTTCGGATCCTATATAGGGATGGCCGGTTTGCTCACTGGCTGAGCGTGGTGCTGACAACACCAAGCCAAGGGTTGAGATCCCCTTACCGGTCATCTTTTAAAAAAAAAAAAAAAAAAAAGAAAGTGAGTAATGGCAACTTCACAATGTTTGAGATAAAATGTGACAGGTATAAAGGCATCTAGCATGTTTTTACAGCTTTTTTTTTTTTTTTTTTGTCTTTTCGTAACCAGTAAGGGGATCGCAACCCTAGGGGTGGTGTCGTCCGCACCACGCTCAGCCAGTGAGCGCACCGGCCATTCCTATATAGGATCCGAACCTGCGGCGGGAGCACCACTGCGCTCCCAAGCCGCACTCTCCCTAGTGCGCCACAGGGCCGGCCCATGTTTTTACAGTTTCAAATAGCTGAACTTTCCATGCCTCCACCATTTTATTATACAAATTTTCAAACATTCAAAAGAGTGGAAATATAACACCAAGGTCAAAGGTTTGGATCCCCATACCAGCCAGCTGCCAAAAAAAAAGAATGGGAAGAATTTTACAGTAAACACTCATGTGCCCATCACCTAGATTCTACAATTAGCATTTTGTTAATTTATTTGTTTTACACATGTCAATCATCTCTCCATCCCTGCTTTGGTCTGAATGTTTGTCCCCTCCTAAACTCATGTGGAATTTAATCCCCAATATGGTATTTGAAAGGTGGGGCCTTTAAAAGGTGATTGGATTGTGGGTACTGTACTCTCATGAATGGGTTAATCCATCATGGAGTAATGGGTTAATGGTTTAATGGCTTATCAGGGAGTAGACTTAGGACTTTACAAGGAGAGGAAGAAAGCATGTAAAGAGTGCTCTTGCTCAGCCCTTTTGCTAAGTGATGACCCATATCAACATGAGACTGTAGAGTTCCCACCAAGAAGGCCCTCCCCAGATGTGCCTCCTGGACCATGAATTTCCCAGCCTCCAAAACTGTAAGAAATAAACCTCTCTTCTTTATAAATTACCCAGTTTCAGTATTCTGTTATCAGCAAACAGAAAATGGACTAATACAATCCCTCTATCCATTCATTTAACCATCTTTTTTTTTTTTTTTTTGCAGCTGGCTGATACCATGATTGAACCCTGGACCTTGGTGTTATCAGCAGCAAACCTAACCAACTGAACTGGCCAGTCTGACCATCTTATTTTCTTTAAATTATTTCACGGTAAGTTGCAAACATCTTTATACCTCACGCCTAAACATTTCAGCATAAGGCTGAGCTTTATGCAGGAAACTTTAGTTCTCACTTAAAGTTCAGATGTCCCCTGTTATTAACAAGTAAAATTTATTTATGAAACACAATTATCTCTTGTATGTTTTATGACTTCTAGTAATTATCTGATCAGGAGTCTTGAACAAACATTTACAGTTTGATGGGCAATAAAACAATTTTAAAGCAAGAGCATCTTTGTATTTTTATAATGAATGACAGGAAAACAACATGACATCAGTCACTTAGGATGGAACAGTTTTTTTAGTCTTACTTGAAAGTTTGTTTCTTTTTGTTGTTGTTGATTTTTTTGTTTGTTTTTTGTTTGGGGTGGCTGGCTGGTAAGGGGATCTGAACTCTTGACCTTGGTGAGAAAGTTCATGATTTTGCTCCATCTACATAGGTCTTTTCCATTCTTAATGCAAAGACAAGAAATTTACTTCATAGTACCTGAAGAAACAAAAGTAGTTTTCAGTCCAGGTGAAATGCTTCATAGTACCTCATTAGTTCAAGTTGATTCTCTGTTTAAAAGGAGACATTTCTGAGGGTATATTTTTCCTTACCCCATTACACTATTCACAACAATGAATGCAGTGAGGCACCTCCAGAACTCAAAGTTTATAAAATAAGGCTATAATTGTTAAGAGGCAAGATCAACAGAAGTCACTAAAAGCCTGAAAGTTGTCTGGGTGAAAAACAGCAAAGGCAGGCCAGAAAATATAAAGAAACCTTGACTGAAAAGGCACTAGCATTATTGGCAATGAAGAACATTATTGAACAGAAAGGGGAGGCAGGAGAGCTATGCAAGGAATGGTTCCAGGACCAGACTGGGCTCCTGACAGCAGGGACCTGGTAGGTCTCATTTGTCATCTCCAGTGACCAGCACCATGCTCAGCAAACAGTGCTCTAGCATCCAGCTTACTGTAGAAATATTCCAAATGTGGGGATGAAGACATCTAGACTTATAGTTTGTTGGGAAAATAGAATAATTTAATCAGGCCCTCTTGCCTGCCTGTCCGGTTGGGGGTGGTGTGGTGCATTCTTTGTAAATAAGTTGTGTGTGGGTAGAGTTAGTGCGCATGTGCAGTGCCACAACCTGGCTGGCATCTGCCTTGGGCATCCGCCGTGCATGGCCATGCTCTCCAACCTACAGCTTCCAAGGACCCTTTTGCTGGTTGCCTAACTCATAGACCTGTGTGAGAGGGGTCTGGTGACCCAGCCCGGTGTGTGAGGGGTCTGGGGACCCAGCCTGGCGTGTGAAGGGTTTGTGACCCAGTCTGAACAACGGGCTTGAGGGTTCTGTGAACTCCAGACTCAGCCCTAGCTCAACAATTGGCCCAGTCGGTGCAGGATTACGAGCAGGTAAAAGAGCTTGACATAGTCTAATACTACCAGCCGCTAAGATGACCCATTGTGACTACAAAATAAACAGGAAGACATTGAATCCAGGAAGCAGAGGATACAACCCAGGGGAGCAGGAAGGTAAGACCCTGGATGAGAGCTGAGTCCCAGTCCATTTTGGAGAGAGGACTGAATGCTCAAGGAGGATGTTTCCCGTGAAAAAAATGGGACTTGAGATCTGATGCTATCCTTGGTCATCTGGAACAACTTACAGAAGCAGAGAGGATAATGTAAAGAGAAAAGAAAGATAATTAGAAACTTCAACCAAACAGTTGAACAAGAATGGAAATATAAACATAGCACATATGGGAAATATTTACTATAATTTATTGTATTAAGTATGTTGGGAATAGAGGTGAGGGGAATGGAACTAAAGCATTAAATATTGAAATATTCTCTCCTTGACCAAATCTGAGCCCTTTCTCAACTAGGCCTCCACCTTGGCCTATAAAAACTTGTACAAAATACTAACATAGTTTTTAGCAGCTCAAGGCCCCATCCCTAAGATGACCCTAGTTCCCCTTAAAATGGCTGCCTGACGGGCCGACCCCGTGGCGCACTCGGGAGAGTGCGGCGCTGGGAGCGCAGCAGCACTCCCGCCGCGGGTTCGGATCCTATGTAGAGATGGCTGGTGCACTCACTGACTGAGCGCGGTGCGGCCGGTCACAAAAAAGACAAAAAAAATAAAAATAAAATGGCTGCCTGAGAAAACTCAAGGCTGCCAAAAGAACAGAGTGTTTGTTCAGGAGGGGAGGAGCCTAACTTCGAAAAGGGCCAGTTAGCAAACCCAGGTGGGTTTCACATGGACCAAACTCCTCTTTTCCCCCTCCCCCTTTTTGTAAATTTTCACTTCCCTGACTGTATTGAGTCCCTGCTCACCCCCTCCCTATTCTCTCATTCTCTCTTTAAAATGCCCAGACACCTCTGTACAATTCAAGTTGAGTTCAGTTCACACTGGACTCTTTTCCTTATTGCAATAGTATATTACTGATTAAAATCTGTCCTTACCACTTTAACTAGTTTCCAGCTTCATTTATCTTTGATAGTATCATAGCAGGATGTCCTAGATAATGTCTAAAATGAGTATATCAAGAAATAGCAAGGGGGCTGGCTGGTTAGCTCTCTTGGTTAGAGCATGATGGTCTAGAGATGGTCTCGGGTTTGGATCACCAAACAGGCCAGTCGCCAAAAAAAAAAAAAAAAAAAAAAAAGAAAGAAAGAAAAAGAAAAAGAAATAGTAATAAAAGCGTATTTTTAAAAATGAAAGTTCCAGAAGAAACAGTAAGATAATAAGTGTATTGACTTAGTTTAGGAAGATGAAGAAATTCTGGAGATGGTTGGTGGTGATGGTTGTACAACAATGTGAATGTACTTAATACCACTGAACTATACATTTAAAAATAATTAAAACGATAAATTTTATGTTATGTATATTTTGCCAGTTTTTTAAAAAAGAGGAATGAAGTCCTGATACATGCTACAATGTAGATGAACCTTGAAAACATGTTAAGTGAAATAAACTGGACCCAAATGGACAAATATTTTATGATTCCATTTATATGAATGATCTAGAATAGGCAAATTCATAGTGACAGAACGCAGATTATAAGTTACCAGGGGCTGGGAGGGAGGGAGGAATCTGACTGCTTAACAGATTCAGGTTTCCTTTTGGGCTGATGAAAGTGTTTTGGAAATATAGTGGTGTTGGTTGCACAACATTGTGAAATGCCACTGAATCATAAACCTAAAAATGGTTAAAATGGCAAATTATATATATATATATATTTTTTACCACAATTTAAAAAATAGTGTAATATACCAAAACCATTGTATGCTTTAAATGGATGAATTGTGTACTAACTGAATTGTATTTCAATAAAACTGTTAAACAAACAAAAAAACCTTGAATACAAATGTTCGCAGCAGCACTACTCACAACAGCCAAAAGGTGGGCACAATCCAAGTGTCTGTCCATCAACTGATAAACGAATAAACAAAATGTAACGTAATATTATTATTAACATCATCCAGCCATCAGAAGGGATGAAGTACAGTATTGATAAAAGTTACAGCATGGACAAACCTTGAGAACAGTATGTTAAGTGACAGGAGCCAGTCGCAAAAGTCTACATATTATATGATCCAGTTGATATAAAATACCCAGAAAAAAAAAGACCATAGAGATAGAAAGCAGATTAGTAATTCCCAGGGGCGGGGGGAGAGGAGAACGGGAAGTGGCTGCTTATGGGTAGGGGTGGTCTCCTTGTGGGGTGATGACAATAGGTGGTGGTGATGGCTGCACGTTGTGAATATAGTAAATGCCGCTGAATGGTACAGTTTAAAATGGCTAGTCTATCTTATGTGTATTTTACCACAATAAAAAATATTGACCGGAAAGGGTGCACAAGGAAACATTGAGAGGTGACATCAGTGTCCTATATCTCGTTTTGGGTGATGGTTACACGGTTGTATACATTTGTCAAAACTCGGCGAACTTTACATTGAAGATCTGTGCATTTTAGTGAATGTGCGATATAACTCAAATTAATAAAAATTGCTAAGTACCGGCCAGCCACCAAAATAAGTAAATAAATAATAAAAAGAGTTAAAAGTAATTGCCTCTGAGGAGCGGAGCTGCGGACACAAGCGGTCCGAACTGTCAACATGCACCCGGGTTCCACCTCGGCTGTACCCCGCGTTTGCCAGAGTGTGTGCATCTTCCCGCAGGGGCTGGGGACCAGATGCCAGGTCCCGCCGTCGGGAGGCCTGCTGGGAGACCGTCGGGGACACAATCCCGGGCACCACAGACGCCGAAGTCCCCGTTGCTTTCCAGTCTTGTCAACAAAGGCTTTAGGGCCGCGGGTCCTTTCAAAGGCCCCGCCAGGCCGGGACCAATCACGATGCCGTTTCTTCCCGAGGCCCCGGCCAATCACCAGCCGCCGTGTACTGCGCGCGAGAAGAGGCCCGTGAAGCTGCGGGCGCGTCCATCTTTCTTGATGGCAAGAAGGCTTCCCTATCCCCGCCTTCCCAGCAGGTCTCCTACTCAAAAGCCGCTGAGACGACCATTGTATTTAAGGGCAAGTGGGATGATGAGGCCTTGGACGCCAGAGAGGCTCCATATTTGATATTCTCAAAGACTGACGCCCTCAAGAGCAGCCGGTGACAATTGAAGCCAGGTTGTCGCCATATTTTCTGAAGACACCTTCCGGGTCCCTTAACTCGGGTGTCTGTGTCCAAACGGCCACGAAGTGAATAAACACCAAGTTTTATTTGTCCCCACCAGAATCCCTAGCAGCCAGTCCCTGCTGCTTGGTGTCCTCGGCTACGTTTGGACGCCAAGGCTGGGCGGGGCCCGGGCCTGGGCAGTCCTTCCTGCGGACGACAAAAGCCGAGACCCGGAGCGGGGAGGCGGTGGCCCCGGGCACAAGGCGGCCGCTGCTCGGGCTGGGAGGCCCCATGTCGCCGCCCCCGGCCCCGCTCCTGGCGCTGAGACCCGGGGAGACCCGGCCTGGTTGCAGGAAGCCCGGGGCCGTGAGGTTCGCGGACGTGGCCGTGTACTTCTCCCCGGAGGAGTGGGGGTGTCTGCGGCCCGCGCAGAGGGCCCTGTACCGGGACGTGATGCGCGAGACCTACGGCCACCTGGGCGCGCTCGGTGAGGCCCCTAGTCAGAGCCCCTCCTCCCTCACCGGGGTTCACAGGGGAGGTGATAGAGTGCAGAGGATTGCAAGCCCTAACCCCGCACTGTTCCACCAACAGCACCAGCCACTTCCCATTCCTGGGCTTCAGGTACCCCCTGGGGAGTCTTTCGGTCCCGCAACCTCTTCATTCAGGCAGGAGCATTGCAGACCCTGTCCAGGTTGAGTATAATTTTGAGGAGGAGCCCTCACCCTGGCAGGGAGATGTCATCTTCCCAGGATAGCCTCTTAGGCCAGCACCGTGACCCCTGTTCTCTCCCAGGATTCCCGGGCCCCAAACCAGCCCTCATCTCTTGGATGGAACAGGAGAGTGAGGCTTGGAGCCCCGCCGCCCAGGATCCTGAGGAGGGGGAAAGCCTGGGAGGAGCTCTGAGAGGTGAGGGATTGTCCCGGGTCTCTCCTGACTTTGTTCTCCAGGGCTTCCCGTCTAGCAAAGTTTTCTTTCAGGTCCCCAATTCAAGCATTCGTATGGAAAGTAAAGAGCTAACCTGTGTTGGACACTAGAGCGGGAAGGAAGGCAGACCTGGTACAAAGTTTTAAAAACGTGGGACAGTAGTCATGTGACCAGAGTGGGACAATCAGGAGACCAGGTCCAAGGTCTTAGGTTTCCAGGTCCCTCTAGTAGAAAACACCACTCTTTCTCCCTCTTTTAGGAACAACTAAAACCCCCAAAGAGCAGAAGTGGCTTCGGGTCTGCCTTTCATATCCTCAAGCAAGACAAACTGGTACAAGAGAAAATGCCCAGTAATTGACAGCTTGGTTTTTCCCTCCTCACCATCCCCCAGTGGAGTGATCTTGACCAAATGTGTCTCCTCATCTGTAAAACTCAAAAAATGGAAACACCACACTAATAATAGCTACCACTTACTAAGCATTTACTAAGTGCTAAATATACATCTACTTATCTAATCCTCCCCATAACTTGTAAAGTTAAACCATTCGCATTCCTGTTTGACACATGAGGAACCAAGGCCCAGATAAGTCACTCTTAAGAGATCTGAACCCTGTTTACCTTCCTTCAAAGCACTAGGCAGTACTTTTCTGGCACTACTGTAAGTAAAAGCACCCTATAACCTGAGACCGTCTATGCGAAAGTGTTTATTTTATTTTATTATTATTATTATTATTATTATTTTTAAAGATGACCGGTAAGGGGATCTTAATCCTTGACTTGGTGTTGTCAGCACCACGCTCTCCCAAGTGAGCTAACCGGCCATCCCTATATAGAGATCTGAACCCATGGCCTTGGTGTTATCAGCACCACACTCTCCCAAGTGAGCCACGGGCCAGCCCCTCTAAAGTGTTTTTATTTTTATTTTATTGACTAGCCGATATAGGGATGGAACCCTGGACCTTGGTGTTATCAGTACCACGCTCTAAGGAACTGAGCTAACTGGTCAGCCCCCAAAGTGTTTTTAAATGTAACTTCATTCCTGTTTCCCAGGAGACACCCCAAACAAGATGGAAGACGAACCCGAGGAAGAGCCAGGAACCAAGGGACCTGGAAAGATTCCTGGGAAGGAGCGGTGGGAGGAGCTGGTTACATACAACCCTGGCTCGACTATCAGCGTGGCCTCGGCAAGAGCACAGCCATCCACGAAAGCTGCCAGGGACCAAATGGCAGGCGCGCAGTCCCCTGTCGTGGTGCCCAGCGTGGACGCCCAGGCCAGCCAACGGCGCCACGTTTGTACAGACTGTGGCCGCCGCTTCACCTACCCCTCGCTGCTGGCCAGCCACCGGCGCATGCACTCGGGGGAGCGGCCCTTCCCCTGCCCCGAGTGTGGCATGCGCTTCAAGAGGAAGTTCGCTGTGGAGGCGCATCAGTGGATCCACCGCTCCTGCTCGGGCGGGCGGCGGGGCCGCAGGCCTGGGATCCGGGCTGTGCCTCGGGCCCCAGTTCGTGGTGACCGGGACCCACCTGTGCTCTTTCGGCACTACCCGGACATCTTTGAGGAGTGCGGATGAGTGGCTCCCACAGGCTGGAGTTGAGCCTGACCTCGACACTGAGGACTGACTGAGCCCTGAGTGAGGCTCCTGAGTCAGGGACTTGGGAACTAAAATCCATCCCTTGGGCTTCCCTCAAGGATCCCTCAAGTTTCCAAACTTGTAAAAAGAAAAGTGCCTGTAAAGATTCAGATAGATTAAACTTGACATCTCTCTTCCCAGTCTTTTGTTTAAAAAAAAAAAAAAAATGAAGAGAGTGAGATGCTGGACTTTTCTCTGTTATCTCAGCAGCAACTGAGATGTCTCCATCATCTCAGGAAACATCCGCACACATTCCTTATCTACTTCAGAGGTAAATGCTGAAGGGGCTAAGGCCCGGGGAGGGGGCCCAGATGGAGGGCATGGTCAAGCCCTGGCTAATTGTCACCAGCAGGGAGCCAGGGAAATGGCATGGGTGCGAAGAGCAGACACCTGTGGTACAAATCTAGTCTCTGCCACTTGCCCCAGGCATGGCTGGTAAGTCACATGCCCTCCCTGAGCCTCAGTTCCCTTATCAGTAAAGTGAGGATTAATAATATCTACCTCAAGGGTTACTGTGAAGACTGAACTTTTTTTCTTTTTGAGGCTGGCCTGTATGGGGATCCAAACTCTTGACCTTAGTGTTATAACACCTGCGCTCTAACCAACTGAGCTAACCGGCCAGCCCAGGGACTGAAATTTTAACACGATAATATGTATGACACAGTAAATGTGCAATAAACATTCGTTGAAAGCGTGGATTATTGTCGCCATTTTACACTTTAGAAAGTGTAAAGAAGCCTGCTAAGGAGGAAGGGTATGGATATCAATAGCCATGTTTTGCAGATAGGGAAACTGAGGCTCAGAGACATGAAGTGATGCTCTCAAAGTGTTACTGCTATCAGCAGCAAGGCTAGAAACTGACACAGAGCCCAGATATTTCTACCACTTCCTCTAAGAAGTCAGATCTGGGCAGAAAACATGGGGGAAGAAGGGGGCTCTGGATGCAGGACACAGCTCAGTCTGGCTGGGACATGTGAGCAGGACACTGAGAGCCCCAGCAGGGCTGGTGCCCATTTTCAGTGAGAAAGTGCCATCACCATCAATGACTGTGTGTTGAGTGCCTTCTGTTGATGGGATTGTGCCAGATGAGAAGATAATTCCAAGATGAGGAAAGCTGACTCCGTTCATTCATTCAGCAAACACCATCTGAGGCCTCTGTGTGTTTTTGTGCTGGGCTCTGGGGACATAGCTGACTCAGGACCCACAATCCACGTGGGAAGAGAGTGATCAGGGCTGTGACAGAGGAAGCCCAGAGGCATCACCTAACTCTGCCTGGTTGGCTATGTGCCAGGAGATGCTTACTGAAAGGGAGATGGCTGTGTTTCCCATAGCATCAAGTAAAATCGGTGTTGGGGGAGAGTTGCAGGGAGAGGGAGCAGCCAGGAGGCTTGTTTCATAGAAAGAAGAAAACATGGACACTGTGGAACAGAGGTTAAGAGAATGGGCTCTGGATAAGACTGTCCAGGTTCAGATCCCACTCACTTGCTTTATGCTGTGCAATATTGGGCAAATCACTTCCTGCTCAAGGCACCTCTCTGTGCCTCAGTTTACTCATCTATAAAACCTGGATGATAACAGCACCTATCTCATGAGAATGGTGTAAAGATTAAATGAGATAACAGAGCGGTGCCTTGCACATTACTGTTTAATAAACATTGGTTATTTTATTATTCTAACACAATACAAAATTGTATATGAGAGGACCTAGAGGAGATCTGGGCAGGTCTTCTGAATCAAGGAAGACTTCCCAGAGAAGGTGGCTCAAACTGGCCTTGAAGAATGAGAAAGATTTCAATAGACCTAGGTAGGCATGTATGGAGAATAGTCAGCAGTTCCTCTTGACTGAAACATAAAAAAACAGGGAATAATAGGAGCCAGTTGCAACTGAGAGGTGGGCTGAAATCTGGGAGGACCACAGATCCCAGCAAAGGAGATTGAGGTTTATCCTATAGGCACTGAGGAGCCATGGAAATTTCTTGAGCAAGAGCAGGGCTGTTTGACAGATGCTGTCCGAAGATGTTTTTGCAAAGCAGTGTGGGATGTGACTTGTGGGAGGAGACTAGACACTAGAGATCTGTTGTGCACCTATTCCTAGGTGGAGGTCATCAGGAACTGGGACCAAAGGTAGTGAACTTGGAATTGGGAAGAAAGATACTCACTAGAGGCTTCTGCCATAGAATCTACCTGGCTCAGTGACTGACTATGAGCTGTGACCAAGTAAGACCCAGAGGTTTCAAGCATGGAGAGCTGGAGAAAAGGAGCACCAGTGCTGGGCAAGGGGTGATCAGGAGCAGGAGGGTGTACAGGGAGGGGTGAGTCCAAAGAGAAGGTGTAGTTGGAGAGAGGAGGAGCCGCCAGGTAGGGAGAAGCAGAGCAGGCATGGTGTGCCAAGCACAGAGCTGCCCGGTCAGCACCAGCGCTGGTGCCATGGCCCAGGGTGAGTGCTGTCGCCCTCTCTCTTCTTCTCATTTATCCACTTAACCAATATCCACTGTGTTAGTGAATTTTTCTTGCTTATAACAAAATACCTGAAACTGGGTGATTTATAAAGAAAATAAAATTTGTTGCTTACAGTTTCAGAGGCTAGGAAGTCCAAAGTCCAGGGAACACACCTGGTGAGTCTTCTTTGGTGGTGGCTTTACAGCAATGCAGGGGTCTCACATGGCAGAAAATGGTGCAGCAGAGAAATAGCTCCTTATGCATTCTCCTCTTAAAGCCTTCAGAACCACTCCCATGACCACCATTTTTATTCCATTCACTAGGCAAGGTCCTACAATCTAATCACCTCTTTAAGGCTCCACCTTGCAATTAACATAATAGGATTTCCCACCCTCTTAACAGTCACGATGAGGATTAAGTTTTAGGGGGACATTCAACCCAAGACAGCCACTAAGCATTTACCACATACTAGCCGCTATTCTGTGTGTCAGGATATAGCAGGGGAAACAGACTCACAAACTCTCTTGGAGCTTACATTCTAGCAGGGTAGGAAGAGACAAGCAATAAACCAGAACATTACTAAAGCAAGGTACTGTAATTGAAAATAATAAGCACTACAGAGAAGCTAACTAAAACAGAGTGTATTCGTTTGTTTTCTGTCACTTATAACAGAATACCTGAAA
Organism: Cynocephalus volans; assembly: GCF_027409185.1. NCBI lineage: Eukaryota > Metazoa > Chordata > Mammalia > Dermoptera > Cynocephalidae > Cynocephalus > Cynocephalus volans. Next base: position 113,452,813 of record NC_084465.1, read on the forward strand.
CTGGGTAATTTATAAAGAAATGAAATTTCTTACAGTTTTAGAGGCTGGGAAGCCCAAGGTCTGGGGAACATATCTGCTGAGGGCCTTTTTCTGGGTGATGACTCTCTACAGCGACACAGGGTGTCACATGGTGAGAATGGCAAGAGCGCCATAAGTGCTCACTTGCTCTTCCTATAAAGCCAGCAGTCTACTGCCTGATAACCATTACTCCATGAATAGATCAATCCATGCACAAGGGCACAGTCCTCATGAACCAATCCCCTCTTAAAGGCCCCACCTTTCAAACACCATAATCGGATTTCCCACCCTCTTAACACTGTTACAATTGGGTTCAAGTTTCCAATACATGAGCTTTTAGTGGACACATTTAACCCATAGCACAGAGGGATATGCTGAAAGTGCCAGTTGCAGACGGATACTTAGGCTGGGCTTTAGTGAGGAGGAGACATTTGAGCTGAGATCCAAATGATGAGAAGAGGCCATGCAGAAGTAGGGCTGGGAGTGTGGGAGTCAGGGAGGGCAGTGGGTAGAAGCTTTTCCAAACAGGAGGAACAGCAAGTGGGATGCTCTGAGCTGGGGATGAGTTCAGGTGAGGTGCTGAGAGGATACTTGTGGCTAGACTGAGGAACTGATGGAGAAGATTTCCAGATGAGCCTGGGGAGGGGGAGGGGCAGATCACAGAGGCTCTTGCCTGCCATGATGCAAAGTTGGGATTTGATTCTAAATATATCAGGACACCAAGGTCAAGGGTTCAGATCCCCATACCAGCCTGCCACCAAAAATAAAATAAATAAATATATCAGGAAGCCACTGGGTTGTTTTAGTTTTGTGGTAAAATATACATAACGTAAAATTTAAACTGTTTTTAAGTGTACAGTTTAGTGGCATTAAGACATTCATATGGTTGTGCAACCATCACCACCATCAGTCTATAGCACTTTTGCATCCTCCCCAATTGAAATTCTGTATGCATGAACACCCCTCACCTCCCTGCTGCCCCAGCCCTCGGCAACCACCATTCTCCTTCCTTCCATCATGAATTTGACTACTCTAAGTACCTCATGCAAACCACTGGGGGGTTAAGCAGAGTGTTAAGGTGATCTGATTTGCATCTGCTCAGAGAATGGTCTGCAGTAGGGCAAGCAGAGGCAGGCTGGAGATGGAGAGTGGCAGATGGGCTGGAAGTGAATGCTGGCAGGGGAACAACAGGACTGGATGTGGGGGCTAAGGGCATCAGAGGAGCCCAGAATGGTGATTAGCTTTTGGCTGAGTGAGGAGGAGAATGGAGATGCCAGTTCCTGGGGTGGCCCTGGGGGTGGACTGCGGCATTTTAGAGCTAGAAGGAAGCTCTTGGAGCTGTCTAGTTCAGTGCTTTAAGCAGGGTTTGGGGAGCAGTAGATGGAACAGGTTTCTTTATGGAAGACTGCCCTGCACCTTCAATATGCTAAAGGGGAGTCTCCAAGATCACGGGGAAGAACGCTTGTTTTTTTTGCAACAGTATCTCATGGGAATACTGTTCCTCAGAATATTCTCTGAGAAAGCTGAGGCCCAGAGAGAGCAGGGTACTCACTTAAGGTCACATAGTTGAATCAGTGGCAGAGGCAGGACTGGAACCCAAACCTCCTGATTTTCCAGGCAAAGCCCTTCCTGTTTTCACTACGCCAGGCCGCAGTACCATGCCAAATGGATGGGAAAGGCCAGAGGCTCGAAGCCCAGGGACCTGCGAGGAGACCCCAGGTTTAAACCCGCAAGGGCCTGAGCAAGAGGAGCCCACAGATGAGGGCTGCTGCAGGGCCCCTGTTGTGAGACCTGGGGTCACCCTTCCTCCTGGGCAATTTCATATAGTTCCTAAACACTCGAATGACTTTTTCCCACCCATTACATGACCCCTAAACATACCCTCTTATTTACTTTTCCATACATATCATAGCCTGTCATTTTAATTTTTTCTTTTTACATTTATATGAGAGTGTGGATTGTATATGTGGCCAGAAGTAGCTCTCTGACTTCCTAGATCCCTGCCTCTTGTACTACCCCACATTTCAACTGCATCTTGTAACCTGGCTTAAAATCCCACATCTCTCTGGTTGCTGCAATTTTGCCTTCAATAGCTTGAGACATTCCAGCATGGGCTCTGGAGTCAGACTGCCTGGGTTTTAATCCTGGCTTCACCACTTACTAGCTGTGTGGCCTGGGGCAAGGTAACCTCTCTGGGCCTTAGCTTCCTGATCTGTAAGTAAGGCTACCTCCCTATCTATGAATGTTTTGTTAACATTAGTTAACAGGCAAAAGCACTTAAAACAGAGTCTGGCACATAGCAAGTGATCGATCGAGGTAAGCAAATATTAATCTCTTCAGTCCTATCACAGAATCAACTGCAGCTCTTGTATACTCCGCCATTCTGTTCTGTTTAGAGAGCTTGGAATAGGGAAATCCTGGGGCATATATTAGTGGGGTATTAAAAGTCCTGGGGGCTGGGTTAGCTCACTCGGTAGTGCGTGATGCTGATAAAACAAATGAGTCCTGTCGTCCAGTAACTCGTCTAATTTTTAATACAACCATAATACATTAAAAATCCAATTCGTTTCACATGGCCAGCAGGGGTCAGTAAACTTTCAGTGTTCACGTTGCTTTCCTAGAGCAGGCCTGGAGGGGGCAGTGAGAGACCGTGGGAAAGTCTCGCCCCCAGCCCGGACCTCCTACGGGGCTGCCTGACCTTGGGCTCCAATTTTCTTTTCTGTAAAATGACTCTGAACGCTAAAGCACTGAGAAGCATCGGCCCGGTGTACTCAGTTAAAGAACTAGTAAATGTGGAAATGTCACAGGTAGCCCATCTCTGGAGGGATATTTAAGAAGCTGTTCATAGAGGAATACGGTGGGGAGACATCACCGAGTATTCCACCGTAGCTTGTAAATGAACCCACCCCACCCCTTTTTTTTTAGAAATGAGTTCGCCAGGGACTGGGGAGGGACGTCAGGGCGGCGACCCCGGGATCCGGGCCCGGGTCCCCTCCCCTGTGCCCCCGCCGCCGCGCTCGCGCACCCAGCCTCGTCCTGAGCGCGGGCGCCCCGGCGGCTGCCGCCACCCGAACCTCGGGCAAGAGGCGCCCCCAGGGCCGCCTGAGGATCCGCCAGGGAAGACAATTCGAGGGGGAGCGAACCAGGTCGCCAACACCAGATGGGCCTTCAAACTGTTCACTGCCTTTCTCTAAGGGGAAAAGAAGCCGGGGCGCCTCCACCTTTTCTGAGGGCGCCTCCATTTCCTCGGCTCCGGGCCCACCGAGTTCGCGGTGTCGGCCGTTTCCCGCCGTCCTAGAGCGGCCCCGCCAGTGCTACTTCCGGCCGCCGGGCGCTGAGGACCCCCGCCCCCAGCCTTCAGGGACGTGGTGCTAGATACCCACAGCCTACTGGGCGTGCTCGGCGAGGCCCGGCCCACCCCTATCCAGGGAAGGGGTGGGTGGTAGGGACAGGGCTGGGTGCCTGAGTCGCGCCAACTCCTGCCCCTCGTTGACTCAGCTTCCTACGATCCCAGCCTAGATTCGGCATCACAAGTTCAAAACAGCCTCCCTTGCCAGACTCAGTAGCTCCTCAGCACCTCTTGCAAAAAGTTCAGAGCCTATGTACCCCAATAGCCTTCAAGGCTCAGGGCACGCTAACCTGCTCAAATTCAAACCAGATATTTCCCTGCAGGGAAGCTCTCTGGACATGCGTCTAGCTTAAGGAGCCTTCGCGCCTCAAAATCTAACCCATCCTTCAATGCCCTCAAATGCTATTTCCAAGAAATTCCTCCTGGGGCACTTCTGCCCTGTTGGGGCTCAGAAAATACCCCAAAGTATGGCGCTTTGGTTATGCTTAGTACTTTTAACTAAAGGAGAAGGAAAGGCCTCAAAAGAAGTCTCAGAAGCAAAGTCTCTTTGTGGTAGTGAGCAGGACTGAAGCCATGTTGGGACCTAAAACCCCCTAAGTTCTACAAGATTTTAAAAAGACAGTTTTTTTTTCTTGGCATGCATATCTCTGAGTTCCCTGTTTCCCTGTGGTTATTTGATATTTGAACCTTGGTTGTGGGGCAAAATGACATTATTTACATAAGTGTAACGTTGTTTTCCAGCCAGCCTGAAGCTGCAGACTTGCTACAAGACATGTACTATCCAGACCCTGGGAAACAGAGGAATGCATTGATAAAGCTAGGCTGATTCCACCCCTCCAGCAGGACCCTGAGATAACAGCAAGGATGGGAGCAGAAACCAGATGGAGCCTTGGCAAGACCTTGCACCTGGCTCCCTGCACGGAGCCCCCACAGCTCACATCCCTCTCCCTCCTACTTTTCATTTCCCACCTTCTGTTCCCTCAACCCCGTCTTTAAAAATTGCTCAGTAAAACTGAGTCTTGGAGATGGCCTTAATCTGGCCATTCTCCTTTAGGTTTACTGGGGAGATTGGTTAGTCTAACATCTCTCCTCAGGTTACGGGGATTCCTGAATAAAAGTTGACTTCCATTTTCACCAGTGAAAGGAAAAGCCCTGCCCCAAGCGCAAAAGAAACACACCAGGAGACAGGGACTCAACCAAAGTGTATTAGGCAGGCAAAGGAACAAGCGGGCTGCCCTCTCGGAAGTGGGAGCAGCAGCAGGGGTAGTCAGGCTGGGCCTTTTATATCCAGTCAGGCTGAGCTGGACTGTTCCTATTGGCTAAGAAGGAAGGGGACGGAAGCGGAAGCAGTGGGGTTTAAGCTGAGTTGGGATTTTTCTATAGGTGGAGAAATTCGGGGGGGGCAGGAAGGGGATGTGGTGGTGAAGAAGGGGGAGGGGGTTCCTTGTGATTCTTGGAAAACGTGCTGTTATTCTAGGGACCTGAAACTCTCCGCAGCCATTTTGGGTGTTTCTCCCATCCGCCCGCCACCATCTTAGACATCGGCTAAAACATAATTGCCTAACATTCCCCCCTTTTTGGTTTAGATAGGAAAACGGGTGTTGCCATCGTCTCTGGCTACTTCCTGCTGAATGGGGGGTGTCGTAGGGGTTGTCAGAAGTGGGCACGCTGGAGTAGGAGTGGAGCAGAAGCTGGCTGACAGATACCCTAGACACCTCTCAAATTCGTTCCTGAGGATTGGGGATGGTAAGGGATGTTGAGTTTCCAGGTGATGTTCAGACTTTCGGAGACCTGCTGGGTGACACTGGAGGTGAAGGCTGGGCTGTTGTCATGTGGGTGAAATCAAGCTGCCAGTCCTCCCCCGGTTGATGGCCTTGGAGTTGATGGTTAGGTCCCACTCTGTGAATTCCCCTCTGAGAGTTAACAGCAGAACAGGTGTTGCAAGACTGATGAACCTCCTCAATGAGCTTTCGGAGGTGTGGGTTATGGAAAAGGGGTTCTAGGAACCGACATAAAGCTTTTGGGCCAATGTGGAGGGATTGGTGGACATCTGTAATGATGCTGCGGACTAGGTGGCCTGGGAGGGCTACCTTATCTGGGATAAAAATCCAACCCTTGTCCCTGATAATTCCCCCCAACCGCTTGAGGGTTTGAGTTTCTTTTTTGGTATATGAGGGGTAATGGGGTGTGTTGAGGAAAAGGAGAGGAGCTGGGGCGGAGCCCAGAGCCATAGCTTGGGCTGTGGAATTGGCTTTGTTGTTGCCTTTAGATATAAGGTCTTTAGAGGACTGGTGGCCATGGCAGTGAACGATAGCGACCTCAGTTGGGAGGCTAAGGACCTTGAGTAGCTTTGAGATGAGGGGGCCCATTGATTATTGGGGTCCCTTTAGTAGTAAGGAATCCTCGTTCTTGCCAGAGGACAGAATGAGTATGGGTGATGAGAAAAGCATATCTGGAATCTGTGTATATAGTGACCTGTTGTCCCTTGGACAAGGTGGAGGGCCCAAGTGGGGGCTATTAGCTCCGCCTTTGAGAGGCTATTCTGAGGGGAAGGGGTATAGCCTCTAAGGTGGCATCTAGAGTAACGACAGCATAGGCTGCATGCCTTTGGCCGTCTGGGGCAATGAAAGAACTACCATTTATGAAAAGCACATGGTCAGGATTAGATAGGGGCTGGTCAGAGAGCCCTGGATGTGAGGGAATAAAGTCTTCTAAAAGTTGAGGACAGGAATGTAAAGGGTTGGGAGTAGTGGAGGGAGTAGGCAGAAGGGTTGTGGGGTCTAAGCGGGGGAAGGGGAGGTGGATAAAGAAATCTGGGGATTTTCAATGAAAAGGAGGTGGTACAGTTGGATTCTGGAAGGAGTCAAATGGGCGAGGGATTTGTGGCTGAGCAGGTCCCCCAAGCGATGGGAAGAAAAGACAATGAGGGGTTGGCCCAGAGTAAGCTTGAGAGCTTCCTTGGTTAGGGAGGCAGCAGCTGCTAATGCCCTGAAACATGGCTGCCATCCCTGGACCGTGACATCTAGCTGTTTTGATAGGTATGCCACTGCCCGATAGGCCGGTCCTGCAGGCTGGGCCAGGAGGCCAGTAGCCAAGCCAGAACGCTCATTTGTAAGTAGATGAAAGGGCTTTGAAGGGTCCAGGAGAGCCAGAGTGGGTCCTGCAGTGAGACAATCCCATAGCCTATAGAAAAGGTGTTTAACAGTGGTGGGGTTAGTTAATGGTCGCTGTAGGGTGTCCTTAGCTGCCTTGTATAAGGGTTGCACTAGAAGGGTGAAGTTGGGGATCCACTGTTGGAAGAAACCCACAAGGACCAGAAAGGAGAGGATGTCATCAGCTCTCTGGGGAGATTGGAGATCCCAGAGGAGGTGGATATGGTCAACTGTAAGACACTTGGAAGTGGGGGTTAGGGATATGCCTAGGTAAGTAACTGTGGGGGTGCAAAGTTGAGACTTGGAAGGAGTGACCCAATAACCCCTAGACCCAAGGAAATTGAGAAGGGTGGCAGTATTCTCTTGGGAAGAGGATCATGAGGGGCTGCAAAGAAGGAGGTCATCCACATATTGGAGGAGGGTGCTGTACTTTAGAGTGCAGAGACTAAGATTTTTGGTTAAAGCCTAGCCAAGTAGATGGGGTCTATCTCAAAAGCCTTGTGGCAAAACAGTTCAGGTAAGTTGTTGCGAAGTATATGTGTCAGGGTCCTCCCAAGTGAAGGCAAAAAGGAAATAAGAGTCTGGATGAAGGGGGACAGGGTAGGAGGGAATTATTAGGAAAGAATGAGAGAAAGGAAATCCATCCAGGCTACAGGAAGGGGGCGGGGTGGTCCGTGGATTAGAAGAGGTGCCATCAATTCCCATGACCGCCACTGGGGAGGGGAAGCTGGTGCCCAAGTAGGAAGGCAGAACAGAGTAGATAGCCCCCGTGTCCAACAGGAAGGAAATGGACTTACCTGCTACCTGGAGCATGACCCTGGGTTCAGCGTGGGTTAGAGGGGTTTCCAAATCTGGGCCCCGTCTGTTGTCATCCAGGCCAAGGACCTGGAAGGTGGGACTTACTGGCTTGGAGTTTCCTCCACGTGGAAGCGCCAGGGACCTTCCGATGCTGGGCAGTCAGACCGCCAGTGGTCCATCCTCTGGCATTGAGGACAAGAGCATATTGGTTCCTTTGGATTTGGACATTGATGGGCCCAGTGTCCGTCAGTGCCACACTTGAAGTTGGCCCCTGGGGGGCGCTGGGTTACCCCTTTCCATTGGCTCCCTGAGCCAGCCGGCCGCAGGGCTGCTACCAAGGCTTGGGTTTGGAGTTGGATCTTCTGCTGGACCCGGGCTTGTCTTTTAGGTTCGGCCATTTCCTCCCGGGCATTAAAATCTTTAAATGCCATTCTCACCAGGCCGGGAATGGGAGTTTGAAGGCGGGAATGATTAAAAAAGAAAATGGGGGGCCAGGAGAATAGCTTCCGCCGGGGTAGAGGGTTCGAAAATTTAGGGACGTTTAGGGCCAAAGGAACCAATGTGAAAAAAAGGGGGGTGTCTGAGTAAGGAGGACTTTGAAATGGGTGGGTAGGACGGTTGGCAATGGCAGGGCAGATGGGTGGGGCCGATAGGGGAAGGGACGTGAGCACACAGGGGCAAGGCTGCCGGCCGGAGCCATATCAGAGACAAGTAGGAAGTCAGAGGAGCAGGTGGAGGGTCGGGAGGAACAGGTCAAACAGACGGGAAATCAAAGTCGGACGCCAGGAGCTCAAAGGAGGAGGAGGAAATTAAAATTGAATTCAGAAAGGAGAAGCCAGTTAATTCAGAATGAAACCCGGTCCGGTTCCAGAGCGGAAGTGAAAAAGGATTAGGAGCTTAACAATGGCTGTAGAAGTTGGAGGGTGGAGGAGCAGAGGAGAAGTTAAGGTTGAGCTCCAGGAGCTCGGAAGTGTGAGCGGAACTCCAGGAGTTCGAGAAGGAGAGGCCGGTCCGCTTAAAATGAATTGAGATTGGGCAGTTCCCATAATTCCTGCCGGGCAGTCCCTGGAAAAAAGGCTCAAAACAGGTAAAGGTAAGGGAAATAACCATGGATCCTGGCTAAGACAAAGAAGAAGAGAGAAAGGGAAAAAGAAAGTAAAAAATTCTGTCCGATCTGGGCAGGGGAACTTAAAAGACAAGAGTGGGGGAGAAGCCAGCGAGCACATGTAAAACGGGTAAAAGGAGCGAGGGGGACAAAATAGTTCCAGTAACCGAAAGTAAAACAGGTCATGGATAAAGGGAGCTCCAGGAGCTCCGGAGACAAGGACGGAGCAGTTACAGTTGACTGAAGGCGAAACAGGCAGTGGGTAAAATGGGGGTAACAGGGAGTGGATAAAGGGAGCTCCAGGAGCTCCAGAAAAAAGAATGGGGAAGAGACCTCGGGTGCCAGGAGTGGAGCAGCCAAAACTGAGCTAAGAGCCCGGAAGACAGGGTACAGGAAAAAGGGGCGAGAGGGGGAGAAAGAGTTGCTGGTCCCCGAGCCGGCGGGCTGGCCAGGTTTTCAGGGGGTTTGGACAGAGGAGAAGGGGGGAAGGATTCAGGGGTTTTTGGAGCAGACGGAGCCGATGTGGTTTGAGCGAGGAAGTCCGGTTCCAAAATGAAAGTAAAAAAAATGGAGGGAAGAAAAGAAGCAGACGAAAAAGTAAAATTGGTATTAACAGTTGTTCATCTGGTGTTATAGTTGCCTGTGGCAGGTAAGAAAAGCTTGGATATAAAGAATTTTGGCCCATTTTTCCGGTCACTTGCAGAAATTATATAGATCCCACAAGATGTCGGGGTTGAGAGACCCAAAAGGGGGCCACTTGTTTTGGTTCTCTAAATGATAATTTGGCCATTCCTGAGTGGAAAGTCGAATAAGCTGTTTGGGTTTTAAATCTGGAGTTAAGCCTAGTGTACGTAGATGTTGTAACAAGCACTTCAGGGGAGAGTCGGCCGGGAAAGAGGGAGCAGCCCCCATAAGGGACATAGATGGTGCAACTGCACCTATAAGGGTCCCCACTTCGCTGAAGAACTGAGAAGCCTCGGATCACCCAAAACAGTCGTCACTGGTTTCCGATGATTAAGGGGACCCCAGTGGGTCCAACAGCCTTGGGGCACCCGACGCCGGGGCTTTCAAAGTGCCACGAGGGCAGGAGAGAAAACTGGTTTTCTGGAACCGCGCGGTGGTAGAGAAGGGGGAACTCCCACACGATCTGGCGGAGTCTCTACCTGAGAGATAAAAGGCTGGGACCAACGAAAGACACCAATAAGGGATAACTCACCAAATTGGAGATCACTGTTGCATATGCATGGCAATCGGGAAGAAGGGCTGGGCTGAATGTCATCACTGGTGTGGACTCCGGGCCATGGGCAGAGAAATGGATGGGGGTCCCACTAGGAGTGGGGAAACTCCATCTGAGTCATGGAAACAATGAAAGGAAAAAACCCCTGCCCGAGCGCAAAAGAAACACACCAGGAGACAGGGACTCAACCAAAGTGTATTAGGCAGGCAAAGGAACAAGCGGGCTGCCCTCTTGGAAGCGGGAGCAGCAGCAGGGAGAGTCAGGGTCAGCCTTTTATATCCAGTCAGGCTGAGCTGGACTGTTCCTATTGGCTAAGAAGGAAGGGGAGGGAAGCGAGCCGGGTTTAAGCTGAGTTGGGATTTTTCTATAGGTGGAGAAATTCATGGGTGCAGGAAGGGGATGTGGTGGTGAAGAAGGGGGAGGGGGTTTCTTGTGATTCTTGGAAAACGTGCTGTTATTCTAGGGACCTGAAACTCTCCGCAGCCATTTTGGGTGTTTCTCCCATCCACCCGCCACCATCTTAGACATCGGCTAAAACATAATTGCCTAACAATCAACATTTGACTTTTGAGTGGTTTGCTTTTGAAAGGGGGCAGGCAGCCACACCTGTGTCCCAGAAACAAGATTTGGGGAGCCTCAGCCAGGAGTTGAGTGCCCCCACGGGTATCATCCCTAGCTAGACTTCTCCTGCTCTGATGTTTCTCTACCCACTTTCTTCCCCAAGGCAAGCGATAGAAACTAAAATTCCTCTTCCCCCAGACAGGTCATAGAAACTAGAAATATTACTGTAACCTTTTCCTACCTTTCTGAGTGGGAGTGGGCCATAAATTCTCTGACCTTCCTTGTCTCATATTAGGTCATAAGACCTTTGTTCCAGAAGGGTACTGCCCTATACTGGGTAGGAAGGAATGCTACACAGAGGTAAGGCCACAAAAAATCTGGACAGACAGACCTTGCTGGGTATCCCCCCTCAGTCTGTTACCATTAGATCATACTCTTTTTCTTTCTTTCTTTCTTTCTTTTTTTTTTTGGCCCCTGGCCGGCATGGGGAAGATCATACATTTTTTTCCAATCACATTTCTACATGGCTGTCCATTTTTCATCAAACCTAAGCATAAAAATGGACAGTTTTCCCTGGGTCTTTGGGTCTTCATTTCTGAAGTCTCCTGTGTCAGATAAAATTTTGGTTAAATAAATTTGTTACGCTTTTCTCTTTTTAACCTATCTTTTGTTATGAGAGTGTCAAGCACGACCCTTATGATAGGTAAGGAAAAGTATCACATCTTCCTACCCTATGGCCCCATGCTAGAAGCCTCCTTAGAACTGTGGCTCTATGTCTATCTCTACAGCCTGGAGCATTATCTGCCCAGAAGGTCTTCCCAAACCTGTGCCAGCAGAATTCATACCTGGTATCTTTCTCCCGTAGTTTAGTGTTAACTTTGAGCAGGAACTTCATCTTGGTTTGCCAACATCTCTTGTTGTGAGGCACCCTCCCACAAGAAATACACTTACATGCCACTCATGCAGAAAAGGGCAGTTTAAGGGCCGGCCCGTGGCTCACTTGGTAGAGTGCGGTGCTGATAACACCAAGGCCACGGGTTCTGATCCTATATAGGGATGGCCGGTTTGCTCACTGGCTGAGCATGGTGCTGACAACACCAAGCCAAGGGTTGAGATCCCCTTACCGGTCATCTTTTTGAAAAAAAAAAAAAAAAAAAGGGCAGTTTATTCACTCCAGTTGGCCAGTGTCCATCTCCCAAGGAGCAACCAAGGAAGAGCAGCCTCGGGCCTTGGTCTTGTAGGGTTTTTAAAGGCAAAAACTACATCCCATTGGCACATGGGTTTGTCCAGGTGCACAAAGTAAGCTAGGGAGCTAGGTCACAGAGGCCAAGAATGAGCCATTCGAGAAATCAAGCACACAAGTTTTCATTGTGTATGATTCCTGTTCCCATGTAATAATTCACTGTGTATGGCTCCTGTTTCTATGCACTTGGTTTTGTTTCTATTAGAAGGTCAATGGTTTCTCATGCAGAAGGGAGGAGGGTAGTCTGCAGGTCAGACAGGGGGCAGAATGGAGTTACTTAGGTTAAGCACGCAATTCTACAGAAGCAGATAGCGTACGTTATGAGGGTGTAGGGAACTCTATTTCACTCTATACCCAGAACATCCAGAACAATGCCTGGCACACAAGAGGTGCCCAATTGGCTTTCATTAAGTGAATGTATAGGTAGTCTTAGGTTATGTTTCTGGAGTGATCCGTGTTCTTCTCCAGGATTACCAAACCCCAAACCAGCCTGTGGACCTGAACCCCTTCCCCCACCCTTGAATATTAACTGACTAGCTTTTCTGCTTCTGTAATTAGCTTGCACAAGGTTTTACAAGCCCCTGCGGGTGGGACTTTCTGGTAAGGGCAGATAAAGGACTTCTCAAACTGCCCAAAGTTCACCCAGTTCTGGGAAGGGCCTAACCACACAAGGGGTGGGCTGTTGGGCAATTCCCCAGTTCCTCGTCTGTATACCACCCCACTGAAAGCCACCAATGAATTTAAAAGTCACCTCAGGTGACCAATAAGCTGTATACAACTCATCCTGTTGCCAAAGTCTGCCTACCAAAATGAATAAAAAGTGCTCATGTTAAGAGCTCAGGGCCGCTTCTGTCCTGAAGATGGAGTGACCCCAGCATGCTGGAATAAAAAACCTCTTGCTTGATTGCAGTGATCTCTGTCTCCTGGTCTTTGCGAGATGAGCCTTCCCAACAAGTAAGATTCGTGTTTTCGGGCCAGTCTTACAAGCCCTCATCTGCTGGGTAGAGGAGGAGTTCCAGCTGTGGGGCCCAGATGCTCAGGAGCCTCCTGAAGAAGGAAGACTAAAAGGAAGCCAGAATGGTGAGAAGTGGGGGCCATGTCCCAGTTCCAGTTGGAAGGGAAAATGTTTTGTTGAGCAAGAAATGCCACCTGTATGTTCCTTGCTGCTGGTGTTATTAATTTTTGCTGACCTGAATTTTTGACACTACTGGAGCCTTGGACCTTGACCTTCTCTTTCTCACTTAATTGGCTTGGAGACATCCAGTGGTAACATGATCAGGCCATACTGTATGAGTCATCCAAATTCTAGGTCAGTGGCAGCGTGTGAATTCATGCTGGAAGCAGTTCACCTTTCTGTCTCCAGGTCCCTGGACCCTATAACAGCTGCTCCTCTGGTAGGCCTTGAGGTGCGTATGAATGTCCCTGCCTCATGAGCCCCTGAATTGGCCAGCAGAATCCAGGGGTGGGGTGGTCCCCAGGGGCTAGGTACTTATCTGAATTCTTCTGCTGTTGTGAGGGTTGATTCTGTCTCCTGAATATAAGCAGCCCTTGGGGAGCTGATAGGGCTGCAGGTAAGTTTGAATCTGCTATGTTTCCTGACAGCCACTCAGAAAAATGGTACATTTGGAAGGGACCAGCAGGAGTCTGTTTGGGAGCTGTCATGAGTCCCTGGGTTTGGAGACACTGACCTGATCTCTGAGCCTCTGGCCAAGGCTCCCTGTAACCAGGCCTTCCCCAAACCCTCCATCTGTGCCTGGCCTCAACACCTGGTATTCACCTAGCATCCTCATTCCTGTCCCAAGTGCAGTCACCCTTTGCCAATATCGTCAGCCTGGCTTGGTGTACTCCGTGGAGTGACCCTTCACCTGCAGCTCATAGGATACCTGCTTCTACCACAGTGAGTACCCCTCATGCTACCTGCTGACCCAAGCAGGCAAGTGCTCCCAGGCCTGTCCCCACTGTGGGTGGTGCTTCAGCCAGAGGCCCACCAGTGGCCTGGTGCCATGGGCCTCAGGGGACCCCAGGTTTGTGAACTATGCCCATGGTTCTTCCCAGGAGGGCCCAGACTCCCCAGAGAGCTTCTAGTACTACCCAAAGCTTTTCCAGGCCTGTGGGTGATGGACACCACACTGAGGGGTGGGCACTGACAGGTGACAAAACGCCACTGCTCTTAAGGGAAGTGTTCATTTTTTTCTTGTGTCCTTCAGGGGACTGAGAGGCTGGGAGAGCTAGGGCTGGGGTCCAGACCCTGTGGGCAACCCTGCATCCTTGTTCTTTCCAGCCTGCCCTCCATCAAACCTTTCTCCTTGGCTAGGCTGACCCCTCCCAAGCTTTCTGTTTCCTTCCCTGGCCTGCTATGATCAACTCTTTACTGTTGAGTATGCATAAAGCAAATGTACTTCACAGGGCCTGGTTTTCCAAAGCCTTGCAGTTTCAAATACTGACCTTGCAAAGAACAGGAAAATTTCCCCAGGCTATAGAGTCTTTGTTGTAAGATAAAGAATTGTAACACAGCAGGGTTGCTGGCTCAAAGACAGATAGGTTACTGATTGATATGTAAAGATACTGGGAAATTGCTGTAAGAAGAGACTGTTTGCTAAAATCAAGCTTTTGTTGCAAATTGCATTATGGAAGGTCACCTTGCTTGTCATACTGAAAGTTACCAGCTTCCATTGCTAAACTTGTTAAGCTGTACTTAGAAAAAACCCCACCTATGTTCTCTTCCTGTAACTTCCTGGTCTGGAGAATAAATGTGGGAAGAGAACCCCAATTCGTGGTTAATTTCCCAAATGGAAGGAATGCCTCGTTCCTGAGGGTTCTAGGAGATTAACTCCTTCTGGGGGCTTCTCACTGCTCAGAAGAGATGGGCGTTGAGTAATCTTCTGTGGCTCCGTCACCCAGGGGAAAAGGGGTGACAAATCCGTGGGAGGCAAAGCAACACTTTACCTGCCCAGGTCCCCTGGGTGTGGGGAGAAGCATCTACCAGCTTGGAGGTGTTGGGCCGAAGCCTCTGGGGGAGCCTTTGAAAGGAGGCAAACAGTCAGAAGCTCCAGGCTGGACGCCAGACCTGCTGAAGAGGTGAATGAAGTCTTTTTCAAGAAGTGTGTGAAATGCTGCAAATTATCTAACAAGCCAAAAAAAAAAAAAAAAAAAAACACAAAAAAACCCCAAGTCTTCCCAGGGCAGGGTATTCATGATGGCATGTGGGAGCACAGAGTAGGCAGTCAATAAACGTGAGTAGGCAGGGCCAGCCCCATGGCTCACTCACCAGAGTGCCGCGCTGGTAGTGCTGAGGATGGCCGGCATGCTCACTGACTGAACCTGGTGCAGACCACACCATGCCGAGGGTTGCGATCCCCTTACCCGTCCAAAGTGGGGAAAAATGTGAGTAGGCAGTCAATAAATAAAATAAATTTATTTTAAAATAAGTGTGACATTTAAAAATAAAAGCAGAGGTCTGGGGGTAGAAATGGGGGGGAGTCGGTGACATTTGTTGGGTTAAAGACTCCAAAGGGACAGGATGGGGGAAGAAAGGGATGAACTGGGTTTGAGCCCTGCAGAGTCCCAGGTACACGTGGGACATCGGTGCAGGGGCAGGGAGCCAGGCCTCAGCGGGAGGCGTCCTGCAGGGCAGGTGCGGGGAGGATAAGCTGGTAGAAAAGCGGTCCTTCTGACCTTTCTCAGGCCTTACCCGCCCCTCCCCTGCTGCCCCCACAATCTAGAAGCTCCCAGAATTTCAGGCTCCAACCAGTTTCCAACAGCGGTTTTCTTTTATCCACTCCATTTTTTTCACCCTCCACCTTGGGAACAGGATGCTGTTACTCAGTTTTTGAGGTAATGAGGACAGAGCAAGAGTGATGGGCTTGAGCCCGATTACGAACGGTCCAGAAACGAAAACTAACATCGGACAGCGGCCAGCCCCGGTCCGCGCCGCCCTCCGCCGGCTGCTCCTTTGTCCCCGCGCCCCGGGCGGGGCTGCGAGCCGGGCCGTGGACGCCCGGCTGGGTGTGGGGGTGGGCGCCGGTCGCCGCCGCGGCCATTTTGGGTGAGGGCACGAAGACAAAGCTGCCCGGAGACGCCGGGTGGCGTCATCGTGGGCCCGCTTTTGCGCCGGAGCAAAGTTCGGGAGGCCGCGTTGCCGCCATGTTTTATGAAGGCATCCTGCAGTTCTGATGACGTCCTCGCAGCCTTCGGCTCTTAGTTGTCATCCACTTTAGTGGGCCCTCGAGAGGCCGGTCCCTGCTCTCTCTCTCCGTAATGACCACCTTCCAACCCCGGGACCCGGTCTGGGGACGCGTTCTTGGGCGAGAGAGGTTCTGCTGACCCAGGCCCGGCCAGGGGGGCGGCTGGCGCGTCGCCGGGACCGGCGGTTCCCATGGCACCGCCTCCGGCCCCGCGCCCCTCCCGGGACCCAGACGGGGCCGGGCGCGAGTGGAGGAAGCCCGGGGCCGTGAGGTTCGCGGACGTGGCCGTGTACTTCTCCCCGGAGGAGTGGGGGTGTCTGCGGCCCGCGCAGAGGGCCCTGTACCGCGACGTGATGCGCGAGACCTATGGCCACCTGGGCGCGCTCGGTGAGAGCCCTACCCAGTCGCCCCGGCCCGCAGTCCCCGCATTCCCTGCCCGTCTCGGTCTTGCACGTGGAGTGGGGGGTCCGAGGTCCCGGCAGTGGGCCCGTGCAGGGCGGCCTCCCCGCAGCGTGGGGTTTGCGTTCTTCTCCTCCAGGAGTCGGAGGCACCAAGCCAGCGCTCATCTCCTGGGTGGAGGGAGAGGCGGACTTGTGGGGACCCGATGCCCAGGATCCGGAGGTGGCGAAGGGTCCGGCAGGAGCAGATACAGGTGAAGTATTGGGTACTCAGTCTCATGAGGACTTTGTGCCTGACCCATCCTGGCACCCTCTGCTTAGCAGTTTCTTCCCTGAATTGCTTTCCTGGCCCCTGCCTGGCTTCTGGATTTCCCCTAGAAACGGGCTGTGATTGGACTCAGGCCCTGGCATACCCGCCTCTGAGCTCCTCACACCTAGTTGGTCTTAAACGCTGTTGACTACGTGTATCTATCTCCAGGTCATCCTCCCTGCTGTGTTCCCACACTCTGGCTCCTCTGCCACCTCCTGTGTTAGTTTACTTTCTCTTGGCTTCCAATGTTTTCCTCCTTCAATTCATCTTGTTAACCTTTGCAAAGTGCCCAGCCCCACTGAATTTAGCAGTGCCGGCCATTTTCACGCTTTTCTTTGTGCTGTTCCTGCTTCCTGGAGCATCTTCGATGTACACTCGTCCTTCGTAATGTAGCCCAGATGTCATCTCTCCCGCCTCCCTGCAAGTGCCATTTCCCCAGCCCTGAGGCACAATGTTCTATTCCTTCCCTCTTCTCCTCTTTCTGTCTTTGCAGGCAAGGAAAAGATGTCCGTCCTAGCTGCCCTGCCTGGGTGCTGAGCGCCAAGGCGGCTGCACTTAAGGGTCTTCTCTGTCACCAAATGGGGTATGGGATTCAAGGACTAGGATTGAGCCAGAGTCTGAGCTCTCCCCTTACCTCCCAGCAGGTTCCAGAAACAAGGAAAAGAAGAGACAAAGGGAAGGGACTGAAGCTCTGGGGAAGACCTTTTCAATGGCCACAGGTCCTCCTGGGCTGAAGGCTCCCCTGGTCCCCTCTCCTGGGCTCCCTTACGGTTTGGAGCAGCCGTCCAAGGGGCCTCGCCGGGGTCGCCCCCCGCTCGGCGCCCACCCCCGTGTCCTGCGAGCAGACCAGCGTCACGGCTGCCACGTGTGCGGGAAGAGTTTTGCCTGGCGCTCCACGCTGGTGGAGCACCTCTACACCCACACGGGCGAGAAGCCCTTCGGCTGCCCGGACTGCGGCAAGGGCTTCAGCCAGGCCTCCTCCCTGAGCAAGCACCGGGCCATCCACCGAGGTGAGCGGCCCCACTGCTGCCCCGACTGCGGCCGGGCCTTCACCCAGCGCTCTGCCCTCACCACCCACCTGCGGGTGCACACAGGCGAGAAGCCCTACCACTGTGCTGCCTGTGGCCGCAGCTTCAGCCAGAGCTCGGCCCTGTACCAGCACCAGCGGGTACACAGCGGCGAGACGCCTTTCCCCTGCGCTCACTGCGGCCGCGCCTTTGCCCACGCCTCGGACCTGCGGCGCCACGTGCGCACCCACACTGGCGAGAAGCCCTACCCGTGCCCGGACTGCGGGCGCTGCTTCCGCCAGAGCTCCGAAATGGCAGCCCACAGGCGCACCCACAGCGGCGAGCGCCCCTACCCCTGCCCTCAGTGTGGCAGGTGCTTCGGCCAGAAGTCAGCCATGGCCAAGCACCAGTGGGTCCATCGACCAGGGGCCGGGGGGCGCAGGGGCCGGAGAGCCAGTGGGTTGTCTGTGTCCCTGGCCCCTGGCCGGGGGGACCTGGACCCACCTGTGGGCTTCCAGCACTATCCAGAGATATTCCAGGAGTGCGGGTGACAACCTCAAAAGTGACAAGGCACAGGGTGAAGATCTAGACGTTGTCTGGGGCCCAGCATGGCTCCAGGGAGGTCACAGAATTCCTGGCAGGAGCTGGAGCTGGGGGATGAGAACAGTCTCATCTCCGTCTGCCCTCATCTTGGTCCCTCCTGCCCCAGACTCTAGCAGCCCCGTTTGCTGAGCCAGGGCTGAGGTGAAAAGCCCCATCAGACCCCCATGTGTTAAGAGGATTGAGGTAAATGGGAACCTTGATTTACCCATGTCTTTTTACTGCAGAAGTTGAAAACTGATGGTGGCATAATGAATCTGGCCTGTAGCTACCTTGTTTGTTTATTTTTTGGCCCAGGCAGCATTTTTAAATGTTATGAATTAGTGGTCAAAATTTAAAAATTGGGATACTTCACACAAAAATCGAGGTTTCTGGCTTTTTTGGAAAAATTCATAGATTTGGCAGCTTATCCTAAACTCCTGCAAGACCATAGTTGGTGGGAGCTGAGCCCACCCCTGTGGCCCTAGTCTATCCCCCCTGCTCCCAGTCCATCCCTGGTGCCCCTAATCTATCCCCTGTGCCCCCAATCCATCCAGTCGATGGAGCTGCAGCCAGAACTGTTCACCATGACCCTCCTGGCCAAGCATCTGTTAACATTTGTCATGGCTCGCTTTTAGCATTTTTGGTGTTTTTCTTCAAGTAGAGTAAAGAAGAAAGTGAAATATTTCTTGAACCCGTGTCTGTCAAAGCAGGCCTTATTCACCTGGCATTTGCCATTCATTTATATGACCTGCTGGGCTCCTATAGTCATTTGAGTTTGCAAACCATTCTCTACAGCATTCAGGTTTTCCTGAATTGGAGAGAGCATGTATGTGAAAGGGTGGCAGAAGAGAAGTGAAAATAGGCTTTTTTTAGATCTTTGCTTGTATCGCATTTTATGATTTTCTTTCTTTCTTTTTTTTTTTTTTAAGGATGGCCGGTAAGGGGATCTTAACCCTTGGCTTGGTGTTGTCAGCACCACGCTCAACCAGTGAGCTAACCGGCCATCCCTATATAGGGATCCGAACCCGTGGCCTTGATGTTATCAGCACCGCACTCTCCCGAGTGAGCCACGGGCCAGCCCTGCATTTTATGATTTTCAAAGTACTGGCTTGTCCATCAAGTCATGTCATGCTCATCGCTGGAGATGAAAGCAACTTGCTTGAAGAGGACATCCCAGTCAAAAGGAGGCAGTCAGGATTGAATCTTTCATCCCAATCCAAGTGGTATGTCTGCTGTGCCACGGCAGCACTCTCAGCTGACCGGCTATTCCTAGTTTTGAAAGGGAAGGCCCCGAGAGGTCCCTCAGTCCTCCCTTGGCCTCCCTGGGAGAGCCCGATGGCTCAGGCCTTTTTGGTCAGCCTAGTCCCAGCCAGGAGGGCCTCATCACATTTTTGAACCAGAGATCTCAGCTTTTCCATCCTTTTGCAGTTGAGGACACTGAGAGGGATGGCGAAGCAACCTGTCCAAGGTCACATGCAGAATGAGACCCCAGGGTTCTTGGTTTACTGCTGTCTTTACCACATCCCTCCTGAGTTCCTTGCCAGTGTCTCAGCCAGGGTTCCGGAGGGATCTGCCCACTCCCTATGACAATGTGTAGGCCTTAATCTGGACTGGGACAGGCTAGCCCAGTGTCAGCAAAGCCCAGGCACCAGATGGGTCTGACAAAACAGCCACATGACAGACCAGGTTGAGGGAGAAACCAGCCTGGGATGAGAGTTCCAAGGTGAAAGCAAAGCTTGCATCTTTGCTGTTTAGATCCCCACCACTGTGAACAAAGGGGACTAGGCCAGGAACATTTGTGTTAGATTTGTAGCCATAGGGGACCATACCCATCTGTATTCCCATGCTCTGCAGAGAATCCCGCTCCCCCACCCCCCGCCGCCGCCACACCACCTTGTGACTCCATTATGCATCTATCACTAAGTCCTTTGTGGTCAGAGCCCACTCTTGTGCAGGTAACAGAAGCAGCCAGCCATGGGCAGACCCTGCCTGCCTGTGGTCAGGACATTTCCCTCAGAGAGTAGTAGCGAGGGCTTCTGTCCTCTGCTGGCTGTGCACACAGCCTGTTCGTTCATTTCAGCCCTGCGTCTGGCTACCTTAGGGAGGAAGAAACCAAATGAGTCAACCTGGAGAAAATTCTAAAGAAGGAGGTAGGATATTTGAAGAAAAGACACTTCAGATGAAGTAGTGAACTGACTCGATCCCAACCAAATCTTCAAATCCCACCCCACCAAATCCTCCCTTGCTTTAAGCTTTTCTGGGGAGGATTGGCTCATGTGCCACCTTGTCACAAGGAGGACATGGAGGGAGAAGAGGCACCTTGGCAGTAGGAGCTACCTTTGTGCCAGCTTTTATTAGCAGTGTACAACCCCCTCCCTCCCCAATCCCCCGTGCTGCTGGGGAAAGCCTAGCTTGCAACACAAGTTCTCAGCTCAGACTCAAAACCAGATCTAGACTCTGCCCTCAGCTTGCCAATTAAAAGTGCCATAATTACTACTTAGAGATCTCTGAGTGCTTTGAAGTTTGGAAGGTTTGCTTAGGGACCAGAAACCAGACCCAACTCCTCTGCTTCCTGCCCTCATGACCCAACCTTCCACCATTTAATCAATTTTTTAGTGTCATGAAACCCTTAAGCCTCAGCCCCACTCCATTCTCAGCTCCTCGTCTCTTGGCACAGATACTTCCATCCAAAGTAGGGCTTCCGTTTCTCTCAGTTACCACAGGTCTTTGATGCTCAGCCCAGAAGCAATTTAAGCAAGGGAGAGGGTTTTCCCAGGGCTTCATCGGTGCATTAGGAGAAAAGCTTTTCTGCACCAGACATGATAATCCCCAGCCCAGTGGCCTACAAGAATGAGAAATAGAGGCCATGACCACAGGGCCTGTCTCTAGCTTGTCGAGGCCACTTAAAACAAGAGTAGGTACTAATTTGAGCTCCAAAGACCCCTATGATTCCTTGGAATGTCTATCTGTGTGTGTCTTTCTAGGAATAGAACACTCCAAGATGTTTATTACTCAAAGAAGCTAAAAACTGCTCTAGGCCAGTATTTTCTTTTTCTTTTGGGTGGTTGGCCAGTATGGGGATCTGAACCCTTGACCTCGGCGTTATAGCACCATGCTCTAACCAACTGAGCTAACTGACCAGCCCTATAGGCCAGCATTTTCAAAGTAAGGCCTCCCTGCCACAGAATCAGACGGGAGTATCTTTTAAAAATGTAGCTAGAAGGGCTGGCCCATGGCTCGGGAGAGTGCGGTGCTGATAACACCAAGGCCATGGGTTCAGATCCTATATAGGGATGACCGGTTCGCTCACTGGCTGAGTGTGGTGCTGACAACACCAAGCCAAGGGTTAAGATCCCCTTACCAGTCTTTTAAAAAATAAAAAAAAAAATTAAAAATGTAGCTAGAGACCTGCACCTTACCCCTAGCCTATTGAATCAGAATCTACAGGGGTGGAATTTTATGCTTGCTGAAGTCAGCGAAAACCATTGCTCTGAAAAAACTTTATTTTCTAGCTGCTTTTAGTTTTGCAAGAATCTCAGGGCCTGTCCCAAATGTGTGAGGCCAGGGGATGACCTACTCATACACAAAGAACCCTCATTCTCTTTGTTCTTCCCAGAGAGCCCTGTGCCATGGCTGGTCTCTTGTCGGGTACCTCAGATCAGACTGAATAGACTGGGGCATCTCTTTTAGCATCTGACAGAGAGGCATTTAGAGGGCTTGTCCTTTGCATACAGCAAGGCAGCAGTTCATGCAGAAGGCTTTCTCACACTAGAACCTTGTGCAGGCTCTCCCTAGCACAGGTGCTGTGGTGCAGGCCATGCCGGCTGGACCATGAACATCGGTGCACTGAATGGCTCTGCCCAGTGCTGCTGCACACCAAGGGAGGATGTTGGGGACATCTACCTAACTCAGCACCTGCACAGGGGCTCCTCCTCTCCATGGACACAGTGCTATAACAAGGCCAGTGGACTTCCCCCTTGTCCTCTCTTGAATTAGTTGGTGCTGGGTCAAGTTGTAATTCTGGTTTATCAGAGGCTTCCTGTGCACAGAGCCTCACTGCTGTGGGTGTGTGGCAGGCTGAGGTTGGCTGCCTGTTGAATTCCCTGTGCATAGGCAGGACCCAGGTGCTGGAGGAGGCTTGCTGGAAGTCAGCCATTCTTTTACTGTAGGCATCAATGAGGCTGTATTTCCACGTGGAAATGCTGGTGCTAGAACAACTTGAAACCCTGGCCCATCTTCTGCCACCCTTGGGGCTTGTGGCATGAAGAGTGTAAGCAGTTGACCATATCAGAGCTGGGGCTGGGGGCCTGCAACACATTTTGTAGGGTATGATAGCTTCTTGTGTGATTTTTCTGGAAGATGAGCAAGTTGGAGGTCAGAGAAAAGTGTCTCATGAAGGACATTTTGGTTTCTCACCTGTGTGAGTGCTTTGAGGATGACCAGGGAGTGCCCCATATCCATCTCTTCCCAGTGGGTGCATTTGTAGGGTGTTCTGCCTGTGTGGGCTCTCTAATGCTGGACCAGGTGAGCCATTCTTAGTAAAGGTTTTAGGACAAACAGACTTTGAGATGGGAGCTGGAGGCTGTTCCTTTGGGGGGCAGAAAGTTACCCCCAGTTCATTTTTGGGACCATCTCTATGATTCTAATAGTCTCTATTGAGATCTTTTCTCAATAGATCATTTTAGCCTTTTACCACTTGGTATTCTCCAAATTCTTGTTCTCATCTTTCAGGAGAATGGAAGATGCTATCTCTTACACTTTCCTCTGTGTAATGGTAAATTAATTTTTAAAAATTATGGATTTTTATAATTTCCTTATTTTAAAACACTGCTGGTTCTCCTAATGTTTTCCAAATGTGAGAAAACTCCCTCTCTCTCTCTTAAGCTATCTATAACTAATGACAGTTTGGTAAAATGTCATTTAAAACAGAGATAAAAATATTTGTTTTCTCCCTATTTGATCCCCCCAAATTTAATAACTTTAAGTATCCTTATGATTATTATGGCAATGTGGCTATTTTTATAAGTTCAATGAAAATTAACTCTGTCTCTTTATAACAGGATATAATTTAAAACTTTGGATATAAGATAGCATGTCTCACTTCTAAATTGCTGACCCCTCTTTCATGTTGCCTTAATTTGGCCTAACTGCTGCTTCATCCTGCTGTTCACCCCCCCCCCCCCCCCCCGCCGCCGACATGGAACAGATCACTGAAAGAAAGTGAGCCGGGATGCTTCTTTTAATAACCCCCTGGGAAAGGAATTCCCAGTGCTGTGGGATTTACGCAAAGAAAAGTAAGACCTTTTCAATCAAGATATCGATCATCAATGCTTTTATGAGGAATGCCTTGATCATAAAGGGGGAAATAACGTCTTCTCTACAAAAGCAGCTGTCTAAATTTTCCTGGCTTTTAAGAGGGTGTTTGTAACTTGGATGAGACATCCTGTTCCTAAACAAAAGACTTGTAATTGATCAAATATTTTACAAAAGACTAGACACTCTGAAAGCAATAATGTCCTGGACAATTTAACATCAACAAACTCTCTGGACTCAGAATCAACTATTATATGGAGCAGAATCCCTTTCCGGAGTTTCAACAATTGGTGATTATACCCAATTCACAGCACATGGAATGATGCCGATGCAGCCACTGAGAGACGATGACATCATCAGTCCTCACCTGAAGTAAATTAAAAGGACTTGCCATGCTAAATGATAACAACTTCGCTTTAAATGCTTTTGTCTTAACTGTGCCAACCTGATCTATAGCTTTTGCCTTTTCTTCTAAATAAATAAAATGGGGGGGGAGATGTAGATGATGCATAAAGCGTATGTACTTCACAGGGCCTGGTTTTCCAAAGCCTTGCAGTTTCAAATAATGAATGACCTTACAAAAAACAGGAAATTTTCCCCAGGCTATTGAGTCTCTGTTGTAAGATAAAGAGTTGTAACACAGCAAGGCTGCTGGTTCAAAGACAGACAAATTACTGATTGATATGTAAAGATACTGGGAAATTGCTGTAAGAAGAGAATGTTTGCTAAGATCAAGCTTTTGTTGGTGGATCACTTATTGCCTAATAGAATGTCATCTGGCTTGTTTCACTGAAAGTTACCACCCTATATTGTTAAACTATAACCCCACCTATGTCTCTTGTTGTAACTTCCTAGGCTGGAGAATAAATACAGGAAGGGAACCCCAATTCGTGGTTAATTTCCCAAGGAAGGAATGCCTCTCTCTTGAGGGTTCAGGAAAATTAACCACTTCGGGGTTTCTCACTGCTCAGAAGAGGTGAGCTTTGAGTAATCCTTTGTGGCTCTGTCACCCAGGGGAAGTGGGGTGACAAATCTGTGGGGGGCAAAGCAACACCATCTTTCCTTCCAACCAGTTTCTTCCCTTCATTTGTCTGGTAGGCAACAAGAAAACACACAATCCATGCTCCTACATCACACACACATGAGAATTTGGCTCACTAGCTGTCAAGAAAGCTACCAAACTCGTTTCAGCACAAAGGGTAAACGAAGGACGAGAACTGGATGACATTAAGTTGGCTTTCTAGGGTCACTTCTCAACTGAGAGTTGCACCTCGGGCAGTGTTTCTCAGTTCCCTTCCTCTACAAGCCTCCATTCAAGTCAGACAGGACTGGAGGGTTCTTAGATGCCTTAAAGGCCAGATGGTGCTCTCTCCAGTTCTCAATTGTTGTATCACCCTCACCTGGAAGGAATCCTGCCTCCCTGTGAGAAAAACCAGGAACCAGGGACTAAGGCTCCTAGGGATCGAGTTAAACTCAGGTTTTGGCAAAGTTGGAGGGGAATGGTAGGGTAAGAGAAAAGAGGCCTTCTCTCTGCAGGAGGATCCCTGGACGGGCCCGTCAGCAACTGGAACCTGTGGAAGAAGTAAAGTGCGAAGGAAGGGGTGTCGGGGAGACCGGGATTGGGGCGGGGGAAGGTGTCTGTCCTCAGATCCCTTGGCTTTCATTCTTCATAAAGATAAAGACATAATGGAGGATACATGGGGGTGAGAAAAGTTTTGAAAGTAGGGGAGACGCCTGGCACCGCCGTCCCACTCATCCCGCAGGCACTTCTGGCGGACAGCGGCAGTGGAACCGGCCTGAACGCCTCCAGCCAACCAGAGAGGAGCCCGCATTCCCCGGCGACCTCTAATGCCCAGCGGCCCGCGGAGCTAGAGGAGGCGGGGCGGCGAGAGCACGAGACTCACTGGCCAATGGCTGGGTTCCCTGGGATGTAGGGGCGGTGCCTCTGAAAACGGAGGCGGGGCTGTTTCCTTGGCAACGATCCTAGCCCTCCCAGAGGTGGGGGCGGATTAGGAGGAGGGGAGAGGAGAGGGGAGGGGAGAGGGGAGGGGGCCTGGAGGAGTGAGGGTGGACGCGCCGGTGCTGGGGGACTAGATTTCGAGGAGTGGGTTCCAGCTTCAAGAACCTTGATGAGGCTAAGAGAGAGTCCGTCCAGGTTCCCGAGGCGCGGCCAGAGCTAACCCGGAGGCCCGGGAGGGGAGGGGAGCTAGACACCGCCCCCGCTGGCGCCGGGAAGCGTCGCTCCTTCTCGCTGACCTTGGTCTCGCTCGTCGCCTCGCCCTTGGCCACACGCATTGGACGACGCAGGGCCCAGGAGATGGACAGACAGGCCCCTGCCCGGACGGAGACCTAGGACACAGGCACAGAAACTGTCCTAGCCCCTCCCGCTGGCTTCGGGGCACCGGGTCCTCCCCTACCCCAATGCCGGGCCGTCCAGCCCAGGGTTAATGCCAACGAGTTTCCACCTCCAGCCGCTCCTAGAGAGGCCGCGGCACTAGCCAGCGGGGGGAACTGGCCGCGGACGGACACTTCCTGTGCGGGGGGAGGGGGCTGTACGGCCGCAGCCCAGCCGGGGGCTGGGGGTCCAGACGACTGGGTTTCGGGCTGGGAGCGGTGTTTGGGGGCGGCAGGAGGAGTCGTGAAGCTCCTCATCTCCGAGGCCACGACGCGTGGGAGCCCGTGAGGGCCACAGGGCAAGCCGAAATCTTGGGAGGGGGGCGGGGCCGCGGGTAGGGGAGGGGCCCGGCGAGCAGGGGAGGCCCAGGGTCAAGACGTCCGGCCTCGAGGCCGGGGCTGAGCAGTCGGGTACCCAGGGCGACGCTGAGCGGGCGAGTGGCTAGGGCCCGGGTCTCAGGGTACTCAGGCCGGGTCGCAAGATCGTTCACCATCGCCGCTGCACTGGGATCCGGCAGGGATGGAGCGGGAGGAGTCGCCGTGGGGCCTCGAGCCCCAGGAGGTGCAAAGTCCTGACGAAGTGAGGAGCCCCGAAGGGTCGCTCAAAGGTGAGGGAGGGACCGATCCTCCGAGAAGTGTACCTGGCAGTGGGAGAAGGGGCTGTGGTCGTGAGAGGGAAAGAGGGCCGGGGACTTGGACACCTGGGACTTGAAGGAGGCCCCGGTGGGGGACTGGGTGTCCTGGGTCTGCCGAGGGGGCCGTGGGAATTTAAGCACCTGCCCAAGGGCCAGCGACCCTGCTTGGGTTGGGGGGAGGTTTGTGGCAACTAATGGGCCAGATGACCTACCAGGCTCCACACAATCTGGGTTTTCTGTAATTCTCTGATCCTGCAGGCAACATGAGTGAGAATGAGGAAGAGGACATTTCTCAGCAAGAAGGCACTGGGGACTATGAAGTCGAAGAGATACCGTTTGGGCTTGAACCCCAAAGCCCTGGGTTCGAGTCACAAAGCCCAGAGTTTGAACCCCAAAGCCCCAGGTTTGAGCCTGAAAGCCCAGGATTTGAGTCCCAAAGCCCTGGGTTTGTGCCCCCAAGCCCCGAGTTTGCACCCAGAAGCCCTGAATCAGATTCTCAGAGCCCCGAGTTTGAATCCCAGAGCCCTGGATATGAACCCCAGAGTCCTGGGTATGAACCCAAGAGCCCCGGATATGAACCCCGGAGTCCTGGGTATGAATACCGGAGCCCCGGGTATGAACCTAAGAGCCCCGGATATGAACCCCGGAGCCCTGAATACGAATCAAAAAGGTCCAGGTATGAATCCCAGAGCCCAGGGTGTGAACGCCAGAACCCTGGATTTGAACCCCAGAATTCTGAGTTCAAAACCCAAAGCCCTGAGTTTGAAACTCAAAGTTCCAAATTCCAGGAAGGTGCACAGATGCTTCTGAATCCTGAGGAAAAGAATCCCTTGAGCATTCCCTTAGGAGTTCATCCCCTGGACTCCTTCACTCAGGGGTTTGGGGAGCAGCCCACAGAGGGCATGCCCCTAGGGCCACCTTTTGAGATGCCCACAGGGGCCCTGCTAGCTACACCGGAGTTTGAGATGCTCCAGAATCCCCTGGGTCTGACGGGGGCCCTTCGGGGTCCAGGCCGACGGGGTGGCCGGGCCAGGGGTGGTCAGGGCCCTAGGCCTAACATCTGCGGCATCTGCGGTAAGAGCTTTGGGCGGGGCTCCACCCTGATCCAGCACCAGCGCATCCATACGGGTGAGAAGCCCTATAAATGTGAGGTCTGTAGCAAGGCCTTCTCCCAGAGCTCTGACCTCATCAAACACCAGCGCACTCACACGGGTGAGAGGCCCTACAAGTGTCCCCGTTGCGGCAAGGCCTTCGCTGACAGCTCTTACCTGCTTCGCCACCAGCGCACCCACTCTGGCCAGAAGCCCTACACGTGCCCACACTGTGGCAAGGCCTTTGGCGACAGCTCCTACCTCCTGCGACACCAGCGCACCCACAGCCACGAACGGCCCTATAGCTGCACCGAGTGCGGCAAGTGCTACAGCCAGAACTCCTCCCTGCGCAGCCATCAGAGGGTGCACACCGGCCAGAGGCCCTTCAGCTGTGGCATCTGCGGCAAGAGCTTCTCCCAGCGGTCGGCGCTCATCCCCCACGCCCGCAGCCACGCCCGTGAGAAGCCCTTCAAGTGCCCTGAGTGCGGCAAGCGCTTTGGCCAGAGCTCAGTGCTGGCCATCCACGCCCGCACCCACCTGCCTGGCCGCACCTACAACTGCCCCGACTGCGGCAAGACCTTCAATCGCTCGTCCACGCTGATCCAGCACCAGCGCTCGCACACGGGCGAGCGGCCCTACAGGTGCGCTGTCTGCGGCAAGGGCTTCTGCCGCTCTTCCACGCTGCTGCAGCATCACCGGGTCCATAGTGGTGAGCGGCCCTACAAGTGTGATGACTGTGGGAAGGCCTTCTCCCAGAGCTCTGACCTCATCCGCCACCAGCGGACCCACGCAGCCGGCCGGCGCTGACAGGGCCCCCGTCAGGGGTGGGGAGGTGGCGGGCAGAAGAGAAGGTGACAGGGAGCTAGAGAAACTTTTAGAGAGGATGGTGGAAAAACTGGAGGAGAATGGAGGAGTTGAGGATTCTAGAAGACGGGCAAGGGTGGAGGAAGTTATATGCCCTGGAGACTTATGGGAAATGGGCTGTGAGGAGGGGTTGGAGGGAGGCCAGACAGGCGGCAAGAGGCTCTGGGAGAGATCCAGAAGGAGGTCAGCCGAGAGCTGGCCTCAGCAGCATGCGCCTTGGTGGGTGCCTGGTTTGGCCAAGTGCTAGAGGGGTGGGGGGAGGGAGGGGGGGCTATGTAATTAGAGTGGCGTAGCTTAGGTTGATTGGTAGCTGCTGAGACCCTCGTTGAGTCAGGAAGGGGGTGAGAGGGTAGGTTGGGTGGGGAGTGTGGCCCTGGGGTGGGCCTGGGCCTCAGTGCAAACCCCAGCCTCCCTTCCTCAGGCTTTGGAGCCCCTGAATTTGAATTCAATAAAAACCTTTATGTGGTAAAAGAGACTTGTTCTTGAAATGTGAGTGTGTCCGGTGCCCTGGGCAGTGGAAGACACTAGTCACAGCTGGAACAGCCAGTGAAGCCCTGGGGCCTTATCTGGATGTGGTTTTATATTCCACGTTTCAGTGGAATCTCGTAATCTGAGGCTCAGAAGACATGATTTGTCCATATCTGCCCAAGTTTGTGTTTCATGCTTTGAATGCTGCACCAACACAGAGGGGGCCATGTGGGGGAGGCGTGAGAAAGCCCCCAACTTTGTGGCAATTCCTCTTCCTAAACAGAAGGTTTGTCCTTGGACTATAAAACAGACCCTCATTCTCACATCCAGGCGTGGAGCCCATTTTTCCATCTCCCCCTGGTTCCTGACACTCAGCTGCCCAATCTCCTGAGCTGGAACTTCTAGCCACCACCTTGTCCAGATCCTGACTCTAAGACTAGGGTCACAGTGTGTGGAGTATACTAACATTTATAAAGCAATGTATTTCACAGGGCCTAATTTTTTAGAATTATACATAGAAATGTTAAGCTTGTGAAAGAGAAAACTCCCTGAGATAAAGTCTCTTGTAGATAAAGAATTGTAACACAGCAAAGTTGCTGGCTGTAAGGGCAGATGTCCTTGGTGCAGCTAAACCTAATGATTGTTGCCATGACAATTATCTTACCATTCTTTTTGTAACCACCTGTGTTCCTTTTCTATAACTTTCTGGCCTGGAGAATAAATACTGAGAGAAAACCCTATAGTTCATGGTTATTTTCTGAGGAATGCCGCTCTCTTGAGAGTTCCTGGAAATTCCTTTGCGGCTTCTTACTGCTCAGAAGAAATGGTCTTTGAGTAATCCTTTGTGTCTCTGTCACCCTGGGAGAGGTGACAGGCTTAGTGGTTTTCAAATTATTTTGGGATGGTTCATATATATAGCTATATATGTTGAATAAACTGCAATCACTCACCTGACATGATGTTATATATATAGACATTTACCTAAACATTCATTTGAATTCTACAATTCAATTTTTCATATTTTAGAGTTGATTTTTATTTTCAGCTCACAAACTTGTTTATAGGCCCTTGAAAGCTGGAAGGCCCTAGACATGGTGTGTGTGATGCTTAATTGATAAAGTGGCCTGTTTACAGAGAACTCAGTATATAAAACCAGATCAAAGGAGGATGGGGACTCAGCTGCTCAGACCCGCTCCTCTCTTCCATGACACTGAAGTACCTCCAGAGCCAAGGTGGAGTAACAAAGCCCAGAAAGGGCTTGTGTTTTTCCCCAAAGATGTTAATCACTTTTTTCTCTCTCCTTCTCTCACAAGTACAGTGTTTTCTAGAGGCTGCATGATATATAAGGCCATATGTCATGACTCTGGTATCTCCTGTGGGATGTGGGTTTGGGTGTTTTTATGTTTTACATTTTCTCCACTTTAATTTCTAATTTGATAAATATCAATAGATATAATCCATATAAACAAAAGTCCTTTGGGGATCCTCAGTAATTTCTGAGTGTAAAGGGGTCCTGAGAACAAAATGTTTGAAGTTCCCTGAATTAAATTTTTATGAAACATCTGTGTGCCAGGACCTCACAGTCTCAAGAGAGGAGTAGTCCTGAGTCAGTGCCATGAGCCTCAGTGCAGTGGAAACTAAGGGTTGATGGGATCAAGCAGATGAGAAAGCTTGGAAGTGCCTTAAAGTAAGGAAGATCTGAATGGACAGGAAAGAGGAGGGACGGAGTGTGCTGGCAAGGGGACCAGCATATGCAATGCACAGAGGTGGGGAAGACAAGTAGGTATGTGAGGACAGGTGCTGTCAAGTGAGCTAGGTACAGATTCCGGGACACGACGGTGGCAGCTCTTATTCTGAAATGAACTTCACTTTTTTGGTTCTAACCTTAATGAAGATATTCACAATCTTTTTTTAGTGTCGTGGAATCTCACCTCCTTAGAGACACCTCCCTGACCACCTGTCTAAAACAGCCTTTGCCATCACACCCTTGCCTATTATCCTGCTTTCTTTTCTTCACGGCCCTCATCACTATCTGAAATCACATTTTTGCATGTTTACTCTGTTTTCCCACTGGCACAAAAGCTTTCTGAGAAGGGAGACTCGTCTGTCTTGTTCACCATTATGTTCTCAGAGCCTGGAACAGGGCCTGATGCAGAGCACTCAAGAAACAATGAAGGAATGAATGGAATCTGACTGATGTTTCAGGATACCCACAGATAGTTTCATGTACACTGAGTAGTTCTGTGATATTCCTGACAGTTAAACACTCCTTCCCTCTTTGGGAAATGGGCCTTACTTCTTCCTTCCCAATGTCCTGCTTATGAGCCAGCCCACTGGCTCCCTGGGGGCTGGGTCAGGAGAGTAGTACAGGCTGGAGAAACTAGTGGGCTTTTAAAGATTGTTTTGCGTCTTACATGCCAGGTTTGGGAATGGTCAGGTGTAGGCAGAATGGGGCCATCAAAGATCAATGCTTGGGGGACCAAATGTTGCTTCTACCCTCCTGCCATCTACAGATACATTGGACACACCATTTTCTCTCTTCTCCCTGTGCTGGATTGGGAGCTGGCCTTAGTCACTCAATATTCCCTGGGGGTCCTACTGACCACAAGAGGGCAGCAGTGACTGGCCCCCTCTGTCACTTCTAAAGGAGGGCGTTAGGGCTATGCTCCTTCAATCATTGCTTTAATAAAAAAAGTGGAGGGTCTATACACCCATCTTTTTTTTTTTCTTTTAAAGATGACCGGTAAGGGGATCTTAACCCTTGACTTGGTGTTGTCAGCACCATGCTCACCCAGTGAGCTAACTGGTCATCCCTATATGGGATCCAAACCCGGGGCCTTGGTGTTATCAGCACCACACTCTCCCGAGTGAGCCACGGGCCGGGCCCCCCACTTCCCTTTTGAATGAACCCACAATGTTGGGCGCAGGTCAGTATCTGAGGGTCATTGTAGCCAAAAAAAAGGAAGAAAGAAAGAAAGAAAAACAAGAGTTGACTATTTTGGTCCCACTTAGCAAAAGGGTTGGGAAGGAAATATTCTTTTAATTGAGCCAGGCTGGAATGTTGCACCAGCACGAAAATATCACAAAATTGAATGGAATTTCACATTTATTGGGTAAATAAATGTAGCCACCATGCTTGGCGCTGGGGCTCCAGGTGAACACATAGCCCCCACCTTGAGCTCACGGTCTCCCCATGGGGCCCCTGAACCAGGTGTGTAGTCCTGGGAGAGGCTGAGCGCCAGGGGAAGGCAGGGTCTGGGAAGACTGAGCTGTTCCTTATCTTCCCACAGGCTCTGAGATTAAACCAATGACATTATGTGAAGCACCCACTACAAGGGTACTTCAGAAAGTTTGTGGAAAGACCCATCTTATCTTTCAATCCCATTTTTCCATGAACTTTTTGAAGCATGTGCCTGGCCCTTGTGATATCACCAGAGATCTCTAGGTGCAAGACAGGTATGTTCCTACCCCGTAGGGTGCACTGTTTGAGAGACAGATATGAAGTCAATCATTAAACGGTGAACAAATATGACCCGTGCTGAGTGGGACGAGTGCAGGCTGGAGGAGGTGTGTACAATGTGGGAACCCAAGTGAGTCGGGGTCAGGGCTGATCCGAGGAAACTGACATGTGAGCTGAGGCCTGAGGGCTGAGTGAGAGCAAGCCGGGAAAGCAGAGCAGGGAGGAATGTTCCAGGCACGGAGGGTGTGGGGTGGGGTGTGAGTGGGTGGGGTGTATGGCTCTTGAGAAGCAATGAGGTGGGATGTCTCTAGAAGAGGCTTGGGAAGGCCACAGAGCCCAATCTCGCAGGGTCTTGGAAGGCATATTAAGGAATTTGGTCTTTGGCCAAACAGCAAGGCGCCTGCAATAGCTATGTAGTGACACGGGTCAGATTTGCTCTCTGGCAGCAGAATAGAAAGCTGACTGGACTCCAGGCAGGGGACAGTGCAGGGATGGGTGTGGGGGTCTGAGGCACTTGTGGACACCCAAGGGTAGGTGTGAGGGCCGAGAGTGTCACTAGGTCCTGAGACTACAGTTTCTTCAAGTTCAGATCAGATGTTCTCTTCCAGGGCAGGAAACTAAGAGAGGCTGGTGGAAGCCAGGACCATCTGATAATTACAAGGCCACATTCTGTAGCCTTCCTGGCCCATCCCTCAGCAGATTTTCACCATGAGCCTGCAAAGGAGGCAGGCAGGAATGAATTCCATATTCAAATAGGGAAACGGAGGCCCAGGGAGGGGCAGTGATTTGTCTGAGGACACACAGTGAAATGAAGGTCGAGGCAGACCACCCCAGCATCCTGAGTCCAGTCTTGGGCCCTCTGTGCCTGGGCCTGGGCCTCAGTCCTTGCCACCTTCGTCCTGGCCCTCCTCCCCGTGGAGGGGTTCCAGACAGCCCGGATCCATGGCCTCTTCCCCAGATGCCAGCTGCCCAGAGTCTTCTCCAGGGATTCCATTTGGGACACCGCCATCAGCATCCATCTTCTCCTTCAGGTTCCGTTTGAAGAAGCCAACCTGTAGGAAGACAAAAATTGGCTCAGCAAAAAGTCTACAAAGCACTTCAGACCATTGGCCCCAGCAAGATGTGATAACATTTTATGTTAATGAGTCACAAGTGCCTCAGTCACCTGGTGCTGCTCGGGTTGGGTGCAGGTATCTCTATGCTTGGTTCCTGGCAATATTTTAAAAAGCTTTAAGTTTAATAGTTCATTTTTTTAGGCTCATCGAAGTATCACATGCCAATCTTTTGGGCAGGTGATTTGACCTTATCTAATCCTACTAGTAAGAGCGCCGTGCACTCTCCCTTGAAAGCTCAAAACGCATAATTTTTTCACCCAGAAATTTGACCTCTCAGAATTAATTCCAACGAATATTTGGACAAGTGTGCAAAGATGTGGGTAACGAGTATTTTTTTTTCAATCACATTCTTTGAAATAGATATAAATTAGAAACAATCTAAATGTTCATCAACAGAGAACTTGTAAAACAAAAGATGGACATCTGGACAGCAGAAAACCAGCCAGGTTAAAATGCAAGAAGTAGGAGTGCATTGACACAGGGAGAGTCACCAGCAGAGACCAAAGAAAAGAAGAGGATGTCTCTCTCCACAAAGCCCATTTCATAGTGACAGAAGAAGCAGCGGCTCTATGATAATATTGGGGGACCTGATCACACCTCTCAGCATTGGACAGATCATCTAGACAACAAATCAAGAGAGTAACCATTACTCTTTCAGAGGGAGAGAAGAAATTTAGGGTAATTAGAGGGGGGAGGGCAGAGGGAGGGGGGATTGGGAGAGATTGAACAAGGGACATAAAGAATAAGTACAATTTGTAACAATATACATACTAGTAATATTGATTTGATACACATATGTCAATATTGAATGTCCTGAATATGTATAATCAATTACGATTCAATAAAAGAAAAAAGAAAAAAAAAAAGCAAGGGGTAGGCCTGACTGTGCTCATAGGGAAAGACATCAAGATACAGAATCAAATGGAAAATACAAGTTCTCAAGCTGCAGATATAGTATTTATGTTTTCTGCATATGCATTCATATACCAACTTTCTCTTTTTCTCTCTCTCATGCTCACACATATACGCATGTTAACTCAAAATTAGAACCTGGAAGAATATAAACAAAATGGTTGTCAATGACAACCCCCTGGAAGTGCTATAGAGAAAAACTGATTTACTATGTTCTCTTTTCAGTAACATTTGAGACATGTACATGGAACATCAAGCTTCCGCTACTCTTTATCTGTAACTTCTACTCATCCTTAAAACCAACGAGGAAGCCACCTCTCTTGGGCCCTTCCAGCCTGTGAGGCTCCTCTGTTACAGGCTCCAAAGCACACAGGCCCCCAGCGTAGCCTCGTCTTCCTGTCTGTCTTCCCCATTAGACTGTGAGGGCCACAAAGGCAGGGATGGTGTTTGCGGTATGTGCCTCTGTGGCTGGTGCCTGGTACAATGCCTGGTACCAGAAGGCCCTTGATGTGTGGGCATGTCCTTCTCCCTCCTCTCCAAGGACACCCAGTTCTGGCTCTGCCACTGCTAGCTTGAGCGATGCTGGAAAAGTCTCCCTTGCGGGCCGACCCCGTGGCGCACTTGGGAGAGTGCGGCGCTGGGAGCACAGTAGTGCTCCCGCCACGGGTTCGGATCCTATATAAGGATGGCCGGTGCGCTTGCGGTGTGGCCGGTCACAAAAAGACAAAAAAAAAAGAAAAGTCTCCCTTGCTTTCTGGGCTTCAGTGGCCTTCTCTGTAGCAGGAGGGAGTAGGTCGAGGCCCTTCCTGCTTTAGTGCTGTCTGGTCTTGGTACTCTCCCTGGCTCCTGCCAATTCCCCTTCCTGGCCTGGATGTCTTGGCAATGCCCGTTTCTCCCAGATACGCCCACCTTGTAGAGCGCGATGAAGATCAGCAGCAGGAGCAGCAGCCCCCCAACGCCACTCAACACGTAGAGGTGCAGCATCTCCTTCTCATACACCACATCAACCTTCATCACGACCTGAGGGAGGAGGCAGGAGGCAAGTGAAGGAACTTCTTTCCCACCTGGAGAAGCTCCTGGGAACCTGTTCTCGGTCCCCCGTCTTGCCATGTCTGTCTGGACTGAATCGCAGCACCGACTCTGGCTCTAGACCATCTCCCCACAGCACATCACCCCCAGCAGTCACCATGGGGACTTGGCCAATGGGTACATGGCCCACCTGAGCTTTCACTGGCTTCTCACCTGTCGCTGTCTCTGCGCACAGAGCCTCCGCTGCACCCTCTGACTGTTGGGTTGGTAGCCTTTGCCAAGCTGCCAGCAGATGGGTGTTTACCTAGCATGTAAGCCTACTGTGTCTCAGACAGGTGACCTTGTGGCCTGCTTGCCCACCGGGGGGGGGGGGTGGGAACTTCCCCAAGGCTGATGGCTCTGACCATGGGGAAGTTCTGACTTGTGCTGAGCCCCAAAATGCTCCCATGTATGTAGCTCTCCCACGTCTAGCTCTGCCCAGGGGTCCCTCAGATCCCTCTGCTGCCTGCTCCTGGGTCTTCTGAGGAGGTGGAGATACCTGGGCCAGGGAGGCGTTGCTGCCGTAGAGGTGGAAATGCTTGCTGCTGTTGAAGGAGATGGAGAGGGAACTGCAGAGGCTGAACATGGAGGAGGCCTGCAGGAGACAGGGGGAGGCGTCAGGACCAGGAGAACAAGGACCAAGATCCCATGGGCTTCTGCCCCCACCTCAGCACAATGGGGTCCCAGTGGGATCCTCCCATCCCTACTCAGTCTCTACTGTAGCATGCTAATGGGTCACTCCCCACTGGAGGAAGGAAAGTTTTTCTGTAAAGAACATTTAAGAACTATCTGTAGACCCAGGAAAATAGCCCTGCAAATTTCAATCAAATAGTGGTTCTATTTCAACTGTAACTGTATAAACATGGGGGATTTTTCATCCAGGTGGAAAAGGGAAATGGAGAAAGACTACCTGGTGGGGAACCCACCCGCCACTCCCCCGATTGCCACCTCACGTTTGGCATGAGCAGGTGCTACCTCGATCTCTCCCACCAGCTCCACGGTCCCGACCACTTCGATGAGGCTCTCCTGCTTGAAGACAACTGGGCAGTGGAACTCAGCTCCGGGGAGACAAGGCTGCAGGGGATAAGGAATCCAGGGGGTCAGAAAGGCCTGTCTCCCCACCTGCCCCGCCCTGGCCCGCCCCAAGTTCTTAGCTTGCATGCCCATACCTCAGCCTCACTGGGCACCCTTTTTAGATCCTCATGATGGCAGGGGACAGGAGGCTCCTAGGAATGAGAGGGTGGGTCTTCAGTTAGTCCAGAGCTCCCCAGCCCAGCTGAGACCTTGGCCTCTGGTTCTTCACCCCCACTGGCCCTCCATGAATTTAGACATCATTGAGTCTAGCAGGATCTGGATTAGTCCATCCTCACTCCCTTCTACACATCTGCCCTCTGTTCCCCAGTATGTGCTCACCCCCCACAGCCCTGCACACCCTCTCCCTCGTCTGGGCAGCACTTACCATCTGCACACTCCATGTATGCATGATGGGCCCCCCACTGTGAGGCTGTGGCACCCTGATCAAGGCCTCCAGGGCGGGCACGTTGTGGTCATGGATGGAAGTCTGAATCCTCACCTAACACAGAGAACAAGGGACTGCAGAGCCCTGAATGCCAGCCATCCCACCTGCCACCCCAGACCCTGCACACCCTCCATTCCTCTTCCAGTCTTCATTGGCTGAATCTCAAAGGCCCACTATTTGTTAGGCAGTGTGGAACGATCAGCTACAGCCCGCCCCGTCCCATGCCCTTCCCTCTGCTGAATGCTCATCCCTGCTCTCTCCATGTGGCAAAATCTCGTGCATTCTGCAGGGTCCTGCTCCAATGTCATCTCTGAAGATTTGGCTGACTCCCCAAGGATAGGGCAGCTTCCCCCTGCTGTATGTCCACACCTCTCTGTACACCCCCAGCAGAGTTGCAAAGAATCTGCTTGTGCGTCTGTGTCTCCACTAGACCAGGAGCTTCCTGAGGACAGGAGCCATGTCTTATTTCACCTCCAATTCCCTATTGCTTGACACAGTACCCAGTACCGTAATAGGCATCAAATAAAGAAGCTTTTTGAAAAAAAAAAAAAAAAGGTTTTTGAATGAGTGAATGAATGAATGACATTTAATAAGGAGAGATGTAAAAATTATTTGCATGGGGCAGTTTGTGAAAGACTCATTTTGACAACTACATTGAATTAAGAAACATTTCCTGAGTGCATTTTATATAAAAAGCTAACTGTGTTACAGCTGGGAGACCTGGAACCATATAAGAAATCAACACAGGAATAGCACCAATCATGTCTTAGGGGGGTCAGGCGATTCAAGGGGTTCTGTCGTTTATTCATTCAACAAACATTGGGGACACTAAAAATATCAGTTAAACTAAACTGAAAAGGTGTAATGTCAGAGGCAGCATTTGAATTTTGTGTAAGATGAACAGGATTTTAGCAGATGAAGATGAGGAGGGAATCCAGAAAGAGAAGATGCAGAGAGTTAGGACAGCCCCAGGTGAGTGTGATACGGCTGGAGGGGAGGGCGTCTGGGAAGGAGACGTAGGAGATAAGGCAGGAAAGGAAGCTTGGGACCAGACTGCAGGGCCCAGAAGGTCCGAAGTCGAGGAGTCAGGGTACTATCGACTAGGCAATGGGGAGCCATGGAAGGTAGATGAGGAAGGGAGTGGCTCCAGGGAGATTCCTCCACTGCAGGCATAGCATGGAAAGAAGCTGGGAAAGATGGATCTCAGCCCAAGTTGGAAGCCTGTCTCCATAGCCCAGCTGCAAGATGAGGAGCTGAGTCTCTGTGGTAGCAGGGGTAAAAGAGAGAGGGGGATACAGACGACAGAACTTAAGGAGCAGTGGGGCCAGGCTCAGAGGAAGGAGAAATCCATCCAGACATGGAAGTCATGCTTGAGGAAAAGATGGTGCTTTTAAACGATTCTGAGCAAGCCAGAGGCCTTGGTTTAGAATATGTTGAGACCAAAGCTTCAGGAATAGCAATCGTACTCCTAGTTATACTGCACTACTCTATACTGCACTTCTCCAGGGCGGGATGAACAAGCTCTTGCCTCAGGCAGCACCCACTCCTCTCTCAGAGGTTACTTCTAGGGAAGTCTCAGACTCAGGGGGCAGCCTCCTTCCTCTGCGCCCCTGTAACGAAGATCCCTATTACGGTGCATAAGAAATGGCGGATCATTCACTTAGAGGTTAAATACATGGATTTTGGTATTCAATGACATGCTTGAGCCTGACCCCTTCCCCTTATTAGCTGTGTAAACTGGGCAAGTTACTGACCTGTCTGTGCTGCAGATTTCTCATCCATAAAATGGGAATGCAATGCCTGTCTTATAGGACTGCACAGGCTGGTGTGAGAATTATAGGGGGTTGCCTATGTAAAGCACCAGGCACAGAATTTGGGTTTGGTGGGTGGACAAGGACCCTGTCTTACTTATTGCTGACCCAGCACCTTGCAAACTACCTAAACTAGAACAGTGACTCATTAAATTCTTGAATCAAAAACTAGGTTCTTGCTCACAGTCCTGCTTGCTCTCAAGTTCTGTGATTCTATAAATAACTATCCAGGGGTGGAAGGGAGTCAGTGGGTGTGCTGCCACTGGAAGGGTTTAAGCAGAGGCTGTGAAGCTACAGAGAAAGGCTTCTAGAACTAGGTGGAGGGCTGGACCTGTTGAGCACGGGAACTGCCTCTAATTGGCATCGGCATCCTCAGTCCCCAGGACAGGGACGAACGAATATGTGATCTATAAAGGTCCTTTCATGTTGAGGTTCATACCTGGTAGATGTGCTTGACTTGGTGTATCTTGGGACCTTTAGGGGTGAAACTGATATAGAGTGTGGAGTTTTCCTGGCTGTGGAGAGAAAAGAGCAAAGAGGGAAGGTGAGGGAGATGGCAATCCAGACTCCAGGACACCTCTGTGTTGCCAGCCACTATGCTGGGGACTGCACAGGACCACACGATCTTATTTCCCTTTGGAAATTAAGGCTCCTGGAGGGGGTCAGACTCTTGCCCAAAGCACCACAGTGGAGGGACAGGACTGGAGCCCAGGGCTGTGCTCTCCTCACTTCATGCCACCTCATCAGTGTCTCCACTGTCCTTGGTTCCCTGCTTATCTCCTAGATAACTGCATCAACCTCTGACTGCCCTCCCATCCTGTCCTTCCAACGCACACTGCTGGCTGACCTTCCAAATATCACTCCCTGATCCTGCCACTCATTCAGAACTCGTCAATGGCCCCCTGCTGCCCATGAGGGTCAGGTCCCAAACCCCCACATCCCAGCTGCCTTCCCACTGCTCCCCCAAACACACCTGCCCTTGTCTTGGCCTGTGCTGTGCTCTCATGAGAACGCCCGGCCTCCTTCCTGCCCCTTATCCAAATCCCCCCGTCTTCCAGATCTCAGCCCAAGCCCTACCTTCTCCATGAACCCTTCCATCTCTCTGCCAACCCATGCTGATCTTTCCCAGGTCTAATTTCAAATCAATATCATTCTGTTCAGCGTTTGTGTTCAACAGCACTGAAGAGTTGGGCTCAGACACTGTCCCTGTCCTGATCTCACTGAGCAAACCACTGAAAAAGCCACTCTACGTTTCTAGTTTCTTTTCTATAAATGAGAAAACCCAACTAGTGATCCCCATGGATCCTTCCTCCACAGCTTTCTGAGATTCACTGCTTTTGTGTGTGCATGAGTTTGGTCTCTCCAAATAAAGGGCACAGGCCATTGTGAAACTTGTCTGACCCAGAGCCCTTAAAGGGACCTCACTCTTTGGAGTGTTGAAAACTGCTGGGGTTCTGGCTAGAATCAGTTCCAGTTACTGCTGGGGGCTCTGGCAAAGGAATGGAGCTTAGAGCAAGAGCCCTGGGAGGCAAGGTCGGGGCCCTGGCTGGGGAGGCTGAGGTGGGAGGAGACGGTTGGACAGCAGCTCAGAAGGACTCACTCCTCGATGAGGATGTTGATGGGGTACAGGACTGGGATGCTGGTAGCAGCAGAGTTGTCCTCCAGGAGGCCTGAATCCTCATTGTCACTGCATTGAAGCAAGGTAGAGGGCAATATTAGTTGAAGGGCCTGGCCAGGGCTGCATTGCAGTCTGAGACGCCAGTGGGGCCTGCTCACCATTCCACAGCGGCGTGCAGCTCGATCAAGTCCCCCCAGAAGCTGTTCAGCAGAGTATTAAACATCACCTGGATAACAACCTGAAAGGGGAAGAGAGAAGAATGAAGATGGAAGGGGCCTCAGGGACAGCTTTGGCACCTCGCAGCCCCCGTGCCTAATCACTATAATCGCAGTGAGCACATAATCTCGAGAACCGGGCTAGGTGTTTTATTCCCATTGTACAGACAAGCAAACCACGGCTGCAAATGG
This sequence comes from Cynocephalus volans, assembly GCF_027409185.1. Taxonomy (NCBI): domain Eukaryota; kingdom Metazoa; phylum Chordata; class Mammalia; order Dermoptera; family Cynocephalidae; genus Cynocephalus; species Cynocephalus volans. The sequence goes on from NC_084465.1 coordinate 113,493,432, forward strand.
TCAGGTCATGTTGTAAGGTCAGAAAATGGATAACCCGACCCCAGGATTGTCTGAATCCAAAGTCCAGGCTTGCAGACATGACACAAAACAGCTCCACATGCATTCCCCTTGGAATAGGGACTGTAAAGCCCTTCCTCAAAATCATCTGTGCCCTTCCCCAGAACCAAGAGCCCCCTCTCCTCTGCCAGCTCATAGCCCCTGGCTGCTTGGCTCCTAGGACGGGAAGCACTCACCGAGCTGCCTGCCTTAAAGATGGGAGAGCTCACATTGCAAGAGAGTGTCCTCATCAGAAGCCCAGACTCCTCAGGAAGCTCCTCGCAGCTCACAGGCATCTGGTTGTGGGGCTGGGAGTGAGGAAAGGGAGAAGTTCATTGGCCGACAAGGTTAAATGTTCCCCCAGAGGCCACGAACCCTCAGGGCCCCCCTCCTCCAGGGCTGTCCTTGTGATGACAGGTTCTCAGAGAGGAAGGGCCAAAGGATCACAGGCACAGACAGAGGTTTAGTACAAAGATATTCACTGCAACACTATTTATGAGTGAAAAAGTGGAAGTGATCAAACAGTCTGAAGAGGTAGGAATGGTTCAGTCAATTACAACACAATCGAGGAAGAGAGTACTGTGAGATCATTAAAATGCTGCTACATGTACACGTTCTGCAACCATTTTTGAAATGAGCTTGATCCTGAGCTAACCATTATTAAATCATCTGTCTTCATCACAATGTTAGGAGGGACAGATTTCGGCCTCAGATTAGGAAGAGAAACAGGTAAGTAGAGGCTCATGGAAGTTAAGTGACTTCCCCAAGGTCTCACAACTGGGTAATAGCAGGGATCCCATAAGAATCTGAACTCCAGAACTCAACGTTTTTTTTTTTTTTTTTAAAGATGACCGGTAAGGGGATCTTAACCCTTGACTTGGTGTTGTCAGCACCACGCTCTCCCAAGTGAGCCACGGGCCAGCCCCTTGTCAAGTTCTTAATCTCTCCACTAGATGCCCCTCAAGGAAGCGTTTAATATCACTGTATAAGAATAATTCGTCTCCATCAAAAGTTGAATAGATAAACAAAATGTGGTATATGCATACATTGGGATATTCAGCCTTAAAAAGGTAGGAGATTCATATGTGCTACCACGTGGATGAACCTCAAAAACATTATGCTAAATGAAATGAGCCAGACACAAAGGACAAATATTATATCACTCCATTTATATGAAATATCTAGAATAGGTAAATGCATAGAGAAAGAAAGTAGATTGGAGGTTACCACAGATGGGCGGAGTGGGGGAGGTGGTGCAGGGAATGGGAAGTAATTGCTTAACGGGACGAGAGCTTCTGTTTGAGATGATGAGAAAGTTCTGGAATCAGACATTGATGATGTTTGCACAACACTGTGAATGTGCTCAATGCCACTGAATTGTATGCTTAAAAATGGTTACGGTGGGGGCTGGCTGGTTAGCACACTTGGTCAGAGTATGGTGCAGATAACACCAAAGTCAAGAGTTCAGATCTCCAACTGGCCGGCCTCCAAAAAACAAAAAATAGTTAAAAAAAAAAAAAAAAAAAAAAAAAAAGGTTAAAATGGTAAAACTTAAATTACACATATTTTATCACAATAAAAACTTTTTAAAAAAAACATGGAGGAAAAATAACCATACGGAGCGCAAAATGCCAATTAGTTAAAACAATCATAGGATAAGTAAATACACAGTTTAATGTGTGCGAAGGTATATAGATAAACAGATAATATAAATATATATAGGAAAGTAAGAAGGATAAACACCAGGGCCGGCCCGTGGCTCACTCGGGAGAGTGCGGTGCTGATAACACCAAGGCCATGGGTTCGGATCCTGTATAGGGATGGCCAGTTAGCTCACTTGGGAGAGCGTGGTGCTGACAACACCAAGCCAAGGGTTAAGATCCCCTTACCGGTCATCTTTAAAAAAAAAAAAAAGAAGGATAAACACCAAAAGATTGAAAGTAGTAATTGTCTTCTTCTTTAAACTTCTCTGTGATTTCCAAGATTCCATGATGATCATGTATTACTCTTATAATAATAATTCACAAAATAAATAAATAAATAAATAAAAGTTATATTTAAAACAATCCAGGCCATGTCTCAAAAACACTTTGGTCAGCTCTATGGGGGAGGTAAATTAATCTCAACTGTGCACATCTTGATCAGTGCACACACTTGGGAGCACCTTCCATGAGCCTCTTTCATACACTCCATTTCATGCGACCACTCTCACTAACCCTGCAGGTGTGCCCAGCTTCACTTTTTGGTTGTGGAATCCAAAGCTCAAAGAAGGTAAAACTGGTACCTCAGATCACATAGTTCAAGGTCACATCAGGCTGAGAACCCAGATGTGACCCAAAGACCTCTGCCTACCAGCTGCTGTCCCATGTCCAGGCTGTCCTGGCTGTCTGAGGCTCAAAGAAGGGGGAAGAAGCATGCAGGTGTGGAGTATGCATAAAGCAAATGTACTTCACGGGTCCTGGTTTTCCAAAGCCTTGCAGTTTCAAATACTGACCATGCAAAGGACAGGAAATCTTCCCCAGGCTAAAGTCTTTGTTGTAAGATAAAGAAGTGTAACACAGCAAGGTTGCTGGCTCAAAGACAGACAGGTTACTGATTGATATGTAAAGATACTGGGAAATTGCTGTAAGAAGAGAATGTTTGCTAAAATCAAGCTTTTGTTGCAAATTGCATTATGGAAGGTCACCTTGCTTGTCTTACTGAATGTTACCAGCTTCTATTGTTAAACTTGTTAAACTATACTTAGCAAAAACCCCACCTATGTTCTCTTTCTGTAACTTCTTGGTCTGGAGAATAAATGTGGGAGGAGAACCCCAATTCATGGTTAATTTCCCAAATGGAAGGAATGCCTTGCTCTTGAGGGTTCCGGGAGATTAACCCCGTTTTTGGGCTTCTCACTGCTCAGAAGAGATGAGCATTGAGTAATCTTTGGTGGCTCCATCACCCAGGGGAAAAGGGGTGACAAATCCGTGGGAGGCAAAGCAATATGCAGGGGAAGCATGATGGGAAGCATGCAGGGAAGCTGCAGGTGGAGCATGCAGGGAAGCATGTGGGGGAAGCATGCCGGGAAGCATGAGGGGAAGCATGAGGGGAAGCATGCAGGCAGGTGCGCCCTCGTGCTCACCTTGAGCATCTCCACCTTGCGGAAGGAGAGTCCCCGGGTGAAGTTCAGGTCTAGCTGGACCCAGTAAGCATCTTCTCCTAAGTTACTCAGGGTCAGTTCCACAGACAGGCTGGCAGAGGGGGTCAGACGCAGGACTCTGGATCTGGGGGTGAGATCAGGGAAAGTTATGGGGGCTGAGATGAAAGAAGCAGCATAAGAGTGGGGGATTTCAGAATGGAGGGATCTGGTAGACCGGAAGAAATAAATACCAAGAAAAAAGCTCCTATGCTCAGGTTTGAAGTTTTACAATCTCATCTGGTCCTGATGGGAGTTCCACAAGGGACTTGCGTTTCTCAGAGAAGGAAACTAAAGCCCAGAGAGGGAAGTGGTGTCCCCAGAGGACACATCTAGTGAGCGGAGAGGGGGGTCTTTTGACTCTAATTCAATGTTCTTTCCAGCACACAGAAGCTGCCTCAGGAAAACACAGATTGGAACTGGTCACAGGAGTGGGGTGGTGGCAGGAGTTTGGGGACCTTCACAGACCTTGCTGGAGAGAAGGACAGCTCCAGGTTTGCCTCGCATTTCTTGTCCTCCCCGCAGTTCTTCTCAAAAGGGACCTGAAATGTCAAGAAGAAAGGACTAGGAGGCTCAGGACCCCAGACCCAGGAGCGGCCGGACCCCAGGCCTCTCTGCCTGCCCCTCTCCCCCACTTACCTCCTTGGTCTCCAAGTGTGGTGAGGGTCTCAGGATGGGCTGCATGTCCCTCCCCTGCTGAGTACCAAGGAGTGGGGGGACCTGGAGACAGCAGAGATTAGTTGAGGCAGCAGGTCTCATGAAGGAGGGCTGGAGGGACTCCGAGCTTGGGGCTCACCTGGGCTGTCTTCCCAGGTCTCAACCCACACTGTCTGTGCAGCCCTCTCTGGCAGCAGCTCCTAGATGGAAGGCCGAAGCTCAGGGGACAGGAGATCTGGGTCATGACAAAGTGGACCCCCAAACTCCTCCCTTGGCAGGAATCTCTAGCTACACAGCCTCTGGACTCGCCTGCCTGTGAATGGCTCTTCCACTCTGGTTCTTCTGTGAATCCCATCTGCCCTAGAATAGCTCTCCATTACTTATCAAACCAAGGCCAAGTCTTCAACATTTCCTGAACTGCTACTCTGGGCCAGGCTGCATGCTGGGCAGTGGATACACACCAGAGAACCAAACAGACATGCTGCCTGCCCTCCCAATCTGGTGGAAGAAACGACATGGTATTTCAACAGAGTGGGTCAAGTGTTATGACAGGACAAGTGTAGGTATCTTCAGAGCAGCAGAAGGGACTCCCATCCTAGACTTGGGGATCAGAGAAGCTTCCTGAAGGAATGGCATCCCAACTGAAATCTAAAGGATGAGAAGGAGGGAGCCAGTTGATGAGAATGGAGAAAGAGGAAGAAAGTTCTATACAGATGCCCAGAGAGAAGGGAGAGACTGTGTCTTGTGCTCAGAGCAGGAAGATGCTCAGACTGGCTGGAGCCCCATGTGCATTAGAAAGGACAGGGAGAGAAGCAGGGGCCAGATGCTACTGAGCCTTACAGGCCATGTTAGGGGGCTGGGACTTTATCCTAAGGGTAATGGGGCCCTGGAAGGATTTTATGGGTTATCAACTGAATATTCTAGAAAGACTCCAGCCTCCTCTGCTTCCAGGCCACCTGCCAAGCAGCCTCCAGACTCTTCCTTCAGGAGCTGGAGTCCTGGTGGCCTCTGCTGACTGCTTGCCACCCACCCTCAACATTTATACACAGATTCCCATCACCCATTGGACCACAGCCAGGGCCTCAAGCTTGCTCAGCCATCTTTCTGCCAGAAACTAAGCCCATTTCCCCATTTCCCTTGAACTTGCTGCTGTACCTTTCCTCCTCTCTCCACCTACCCAAAGTCCACTCATTTTTCAAGATCCAGAACCAATGACATTTCCCCGAGGAAGTCTTTTTTGACAACTGTGATCTCAGGTTTCTTGTCCTCCGAGTTTCTATACCATACAGTTTGGCATTTAATTAGTGCCTATGGCAGAGACTGCTGGTTGTCCCCATATAGCCTTCCTCACCTCCTGCCTTTAAAATAGAGCCTCCACTTTTTATCAGGTTGCACAGTCATGTGGACAGAGGATGAGTTTTCCAGCCTCTCTTGCAGCTAGGTGTGATCATGTGACTAAGTCCTGACCAATGAGACATAAGCAAAAGTGTTATGTGGATTTTCAGGAAGTATTCCGAAAGGGAAGATGTATGCTTTTCTTCCAGCCTCCTTGGCAAGGCTGAGACATGAGGGTTAGAGCTTGAGCAGCATCTTCAACCACAAAGAGGCACACAGAGGATGAATACAGAAGGCAGCTAAGGCTGACATTGTAAAGTGGGGGTAAGTAAACTATGGCTGGAAGGCCAATCCAGCCCCCACCTTCTACGTAAATGAGGGCTACACCCATTAATTTATCTGTTAGTAACATTTTTTTTTCTTGGTGGCTGGCCAGGGTGAGTTTATGTATTGTTTATGGATGCTCTGATGCTGCAACAGCAGAACCGAGTGGTTGCAACAGAGACCATATAGCCTGCAAAGCCAAAAATATTTACTATCTGGCCCTTTCCAGATAAAGTTTGCCAACCCCTGATTTACAGCCACAGAACTATCATACCTGCCTTATAGGAGAAAGACTTTTCTCTCTCTTTGTTTGTTTGTTTGGTTGGTTGCTGGAGGGTACAGGGTTAGACCCTGGACCTTGCTGTTATCAGAACCATGCTCTAACCAACTGAGCTAACTGGTCAGCCCAACTTTTCTTTTTTTTTTTTTTTTTTTGTCTTTTTCGTGACCGGCACTCAGCCAGTGAGTGCACCGGCCATTTCCATATAGGATCCAAACCCGCGGCGGGAGCGTTGCTGCGCTCCCAGCACTGCACTCTTCCGAGTGCGCCACGGGCTCGGCCCCCAACTTTTCTTTTTTAAAGCCACTTTTAATTTGAATCTCTGCTGTTTGCAGATAACTAATCTGACTGACATCTTGCCTTGGCCTCCTGGATGACTCACAGGCCCCAAGTGCCACCAGTCCAAAGCTGAGCTCACCAGCTCCCCTTCCTAACAAACCTGCTTCTCCCCTAGTGCTCCCTGATGTGGGGAGCGGCTTCATCATCTACCCAGATCCAAGTCAGAAATGGACCTCATCTTCTGCCTCTCCCCTGACTTTCAGCACCTTGACAATTCTGACTCTTACATCCCTCTTCAGTGCACCCCTCTTCTTCACTCCTGCAGAAGCAGCCTGGTTCAGATCTTACTGTCCCTCAACAGGACCACGATAGCAGCCTCCCGGCCACCCAGCTTCTAGGAGCACATCCTTACAAGCCAAACCCATGTCGCTGCTGGAATTAGCTTCCTAGAATACATATGTGACAGTAGAGATGTCCACTCTCCCTTCTCCCAACTCCTCTGCATGCATGTCTGCTCCACTCCAGGGCTGGCGATGGGCATCTGACCCAGGATTGATCCCAGGGGTTGGTTTAGGAGTGTGAATACGGCCCAGACTCTTCGGGTTACCAAGTGGTAAAGATCATGTCCAGCAATAATACCAACACACAGATAACGAGCCATGATAGGGAGAAAGACAGATTCCTGACAGCCTTGTTTGGGTGCCTGGATGCAGCTTTGTGTGAAGCCAGGCTCCTCCCTTGGTCTCTGCAAAGTCAGGAGATTCCCTTTTCGCTTAGGTCAGGTTTGAGTTGGGTTTCCAACACTTGAAATCAAAAAATCGTATTCATATTTAATATTTCCTTCCTCTGTATAAAAATCCTTTAATGGCTCCTCAATGCTCTCAGCGAAAAGGCCACTCAAGAGCCGCCAATCTCCTCCTCCTCTTTTCTCTCTCTGTGCTCACATTACAACTTCTTTCTGGGTGCCCACCTCTGGGGACTTAAGGGTCCCCTCTCCCTGTGGAAAGGCTTTCCTTATCTCCCCAAATCTCTGGCATAGATCATCACCACCCTGTATCTAACTCTATCATACCATCATCACAGCGCCTGTGACAGTCTGTGGACTTTGACTCTCCAACAGCAGACTGTGAGCTCTTTAAGGTGGGGACCATGTTTATTTACCGCTGTGGAGCCCAGCAGAGGCCTGAGCACAGGGCAGGTGCTCAGTCACCTTTCCTCAAGTGCATGCTGAGCATCTGGCAGGCAGGGGTTTTATTTTTGGTCAGCATGCCAGTGTTATCTTTGGCTCTCAGCAGAGCAAGCCTGGGTGGGTGGGGTGCACCCAGTATGCATTGCCAAAAGCCCCAGGAAAGTCCCCTTGCAGGGGTGAGAGGTCTCCTGCTCCGGGAGAGACCTCACAATGCTGAGACTCACCTTACAGGTGGGGAACAGCCCCAGAGGTGGACAGAACCTGCTCATGCTTGTGACAAAAAAAAAAGAAGAAGAAGAAGAAGAAAAAAATCCACATCTTCAGGCTTCCAGGCCCAGGTTCTTTCCACCACACCTTGCTGCCTTTAGACAAGCCAAATCACCAGCAGCGTGTCAAGGATTTCAGAAAAGGAAATAGGCTTTTGGCACTGGGCAGGGAGTGTCAGATCCAGTACACTAGGGTAGATATGGTATCCTGCCACCTTTTACATAATAACACTACCCCAATTTGGCTTTAGGGGAATTACCCTAACTGAACACACATAGGCGAGAAGGCCAATCAAGGTGCCCTGTCCTTTCACCAATAAGGTGTAGCCCTGGCCTAAAGCTAGGCCTTCTGAAGTTCTCTTCCTGGAATCTGCATCGCGAATAGTGTTAGAAGCCTCAGGAGGTCCAGAGCTGATGCACAGCAGGGCCAGGAGCAGGTTCCCCGAAGGAGCCCTGAAGAGCCCGCCCATTACTGCCTCCTCTTGAGAGCCCCCTGAGCCAACACCCTGTCCCCCCTTCTTCCCAAACTTGGTTTTTCAAATTCATCTTCAGTGTAAACTCCTGTATACTCCTTTCCTTACACACTTCTTACTGTGTAAGTAAGCCATATTTGCTTTCTGTTGCTTATAATTGAAGACTCCTGTATAAATGCAGTCACTTCTTGCTAAACGGAATTTCTGCTCTCCCCTATCCCCCCTCAATACCCCAGCCAGTCTTCTTACTGCGTTTTGGTCCCTCAGCGTCTCTTCTTCCTCCCAAAGAGAGAAATTCAGGGAGACGTTGATGGGGGAGATGAGGTCTTGAATGCACATCTGAGAATGATAAGAGGTCAAGCTGTCACAGTTCTGACCTTGACCACACTTCAATTAAACACATACCTTATCTGCACTTTACAAATGATTAATTCAGTAGTTAGTTGCCTAAGACCTTACCAGTAGTAAAAATACATTTACTCTATATTAGATGTTTATAATATGCCCAGGGGTGCTTCTCAGCCCCAATTCCATGGCAGACATCAGTAATGAATCACAGCACTTTCCCCATGGAATCCTAATGGGAGTCCTGAATCTTTGTCAAACTGCACTAGGCAGCCATTATCAAAGTTCACATAAGAAAAGAATATTCTAGAATAACTAGAATATCCTAGTTCTAGAATATTAGTTCCTTGAAAACAGGGATGGGTCTTTGTCTTTTTTTACTACCAGTACCTGACACTGGCACTTTGTAGGCACTCAATTTGCATTTCGCCTAGAGTTTCTGCTAGTCCAAAAAGGTGGGCATTATTATCGCACATTAAAAATGAGGAAAATGAAGCCTAAAACAATGACACATTTGTCCTAAGGTCTAAAACTAGCAGAAACAGAGCCAAGTGTTGAATCTACATCTGTTTAAATCCAAAGTACTAGGTCTTTCCACCATGTTACACTGCCTTCTTCTCTGGCAATTTCATGTTTAAAACTTCCAAATCTTGTAAGGGGTGGGGTGCGGGGGGCAGAGAGGCACTGAGTGGATGTATGCATGAAATAAGATTGAGTTAATAGTTGTCAAAACTGGGTGATCATCAAACTATTTTCTTCTAATTTTGTATGTCTGACACCCTCCATAAGAAAAAATTTAAGGGCCGGCCCGTGGCTCACTCGGGAGAGTGTGGTGCTGATAACACCAAGGCCACGGGTTTGGATCTTTAAAAAAAAAAAAAGAAAGAAAAGAAAAAAAAGAAAAAATTTAAAACAAACTTCAAACTCTTTTTTGGGGGGTGGCTGGCCTGTAGGGGGATCCGAACCCCTATCCTTGTTGTTATAACACCATGCTCTAACCAGCTGAGCTAACCGGCCAGCCTGAACTTCAAAATCTTATACATCAATCCTATACTCAGCCTTTTATGAAATATTTGAGACCATAATAATTCGATATCAATCCCATTTTTACACAGGACTGCTATAAGCAAATGGAATCTGGATACTTCAGCAGTTGTTTAAACTAATATTTAAAAGAACTATTTCTGAGACAGGTGTTAATAGTAAATGACCGTATGTTCCCGGCAAATAATGACACACCAGCATGACTAAATATTCTATAGCCGTTAGAAATAATTACGAAACCTGGGTGGCAGCATTAATATATAACGTGTGAAAGGAGTAGGAAAAACATAATTACACTGCCATCGTGATCATCTTAATAACGCCTATGTAAATACATTGAAAACTAGAAGGAAATATGCCAAGCGTGTTATTACTCCTATTGTACAGTGGAGGAAATGGTAATACAGAGAGATCACAGTGACTTGTCTTCAGCTGGACAGTGGCAGAGCTGAGCCTGCCCCGCTGTGCTGTTGTCAGCTCATCCTCCCTCCCCACAGCACGTGCACTGGCTCCCTTACCGGGAAGTGAAACCAGAACTTAGTGCAGGACCTATCTGGGGTGACAGCTGTGTTCCCGCTGAGTTCATGGCTCCCTCCTGGGAAGAACCCCCGGCTTCTGGTCCGATGACCATCCAGCTGCAGAGTGTAAGTGAGATTGGCAACCAGGCGGCCTGGGTGGGTGAAAAAGGTGGGAGTTGAATGGTAGGGGGTCCTGGGGCCAGAAGCCCGGATTTGAGGCGGGCAGCTGCTGGGGGGGTGGGCAGGAGGACAGCACTGACCTTCGAACTGGGGGATGAGGGACTGGACCTGGAAGCAGACGGTGATATTAACGCCTTCCTTCCTCCTGTTACTGGTGGAATATGAGCACTCCACTTCGTGCACTGGGATCTCGGCTGGGGAAAAGGACATCTGAGTGATGACATCCACCACGGGCCGGGAGCTGTGGGCAGAAGACAACCAAGTCTCTCCCCCGCCTCAACTGCACATCCCCGCCAGACCCGGGACCCCACCCAGCAGCCCTCTCCTTCCCTAGCGACTCAACGTCACTGTCTCCTCTCAGTGAAAATAATCATGATAGGGCCGGCCCGTAGCTCACTTGGGAGAGCGTGGTGCTGACAACACCAAGTCAAGGGTTAAGATCCCCTAACCGGTCATCTTTTTTAAAAAAAAAAAAGAAAAGAAAAGAATCATAATAATTAATTAAGGCTCCCCCGTTCATTCTAGCAGCCTTCTGACCCATTTTTCATACAGAAGGGTGAGCTCTTAGAAAGAAAAATCTTATTGAGTCACTTCCATGCTTATAACCCTTCAATGATGCCACATGACATTTAGACTAAAATTCAAGCTTTTTACTGTACATGCTCTATTTCCTGTCTCTCTAGTCTTAACCCCCACCACGTTCCCCTGAGCTGACCGTGGTCCGGCCACACTGGCCCTCTTTCACATCAAGCTTTTGCTGGCCTTACGGCCTTGGCACATGCTGGGCTTTCTACACAGTAAGCTCTTACCCCAGATTTCTGCAAGCCTGGCTCTTCTCAGCTTTCACTTCCTAGCTCAAATATTACCTCCTCTACAGTAGGCATCCCCTGCTTGTCTCTCTCATAGTACCCTGTTCATTTCCTTCATGGCACCTATTACAATTTGCAATTACCTATCTACTTATTTCATTTTTTGTTATATATATTCCCATACGTACACCCTGTACCCAATGCCTGGCTCAGTGTTTAAGACACAGCAGGTGATCAATAAATATCTATTCTCTATATATCACACATGATGCTTCTCGCAACTCTAAGATATGGGTAAGGCAGGAAATGTCATGACGGTTTCAAAGATGAAGAAATTTAGGTCCTGAGAATCTGAGTGACTGGGGTAAGATCACACAAGAGTAAGTGGCAGAGCTTTGACGTGAGTCCAGTCACCAGGTTCTAAAGCCATGCCTTTATCTGTCACATGGTGTTAATCCTCTAGGAGGTTTTAGTGCCACGTAGGCCTGGGTTCTGTCCCAGTTCTGTCACTGAATGGCAGCTGTTTAACCCAGAGTAAGACATGAAGCCTCTATAAAAAGAGAATCTATCTCACAGGACTGGGGTGAAGACTGAAAATGCCATACAGCATTTAGCATGGTGCCCAGCGTACAGCAACTGTTCAAAGGTGGAGAGCTGAGATTATCAGGTGGAGTGCAGGCGTCTCATCTCACCTCAGCATGATCACCTGACCCTCAGCCCCCACAGCCACGTCTGGCAGGCCATCCCCTCCAAGGTCCTTCACCCCGTGGATGGAGCGTCCGAACCACCGAATTCCTGAGAACACCTGGGTCCCTTCTATCCGCTGAGAGCAAGAGAGAAATTCATGCTAAGCTGGGGACAGGACAGGTTGGAGGGCAGGAAGAGTCAGCCTGGGGAGTGGGGTCTAGGCTTGGAGGCTTCCAGGTGCCTGGGAATGGGTTTTGATTGGCAGACAGGGTACCTCACCTGACTTGGCCGGGGGCCGAGCCCACCGGGCCGCCCATTGAAGATGTACACAGCCCCCTGCTCCTCCAGAGGGGCTCCCACGGCCAAGTCCACCAGCCCATCCCCGTTGAGGTCTGCCAGGGCAGTGATAGCTGCTCCAAACCGCCCAAGGGGGTAGCCAGGATCCCCCTGCAGTTCTGAGACCACCTCGAACCTCAGCTGGGAAAGAGCAAGGAAATAGGTCACAGGCCCATCACTCAGCAAGCTTCACAGAATACAGCACTGGGAAGAACAATTTAGTGAAGAACTCTAAAGAAATGTACGATGTGGTCCCTTATAGAATTAGAATGACACCATCAGACTAACTGGGTTCAATGCCAGCTGCACCTCTTACTATCTGTGTGACCTCGTGGCTTGGGAATGATCCTAGCCTTGCTGAGACTTAGTGTCCCCCATTGTAAAATAAAGCTTGTGGGATCTCAGAGGTGATCGTTAGGATCAGATGAGGTCATGTACATAAAAAGTTTGGCACTGGACGACCACTGAGATGCCATGGGATGCACCCCGGGCTCTCCCAAGCCAGGGCAGTGGGGGGCCTTGGGCCTTGGCCACACCCCCCTGACACCCACAGCCAGCCCAGCTGCGACCACCAAGCTGCAGCAAGAAGGGCCCTGGTTTCCCAAGCTGGGATGGTGGAGGTGAGGGCTTTTGTTACAACCCCCTGACATCTGCACCCAGCCCAGCAATGACCAAGCCATGGCTGGAAACCCCCCAATCTCCCCTGTGGGAATGAGGGGAGTGCCACAGGCTTCAATCCCGCCCTTCCTCCTTCCTCCTTCTTCCATCCTATTTCCTTCCCCTTTTCCCTCTCCCCCTCCCTCCCAACTGCTCTGCAACAACATCCTAGAATGTAAAAAATAATATTGATAAAATCACATCTTAAAAAAAAAAAAAGTTTGGTGCTGGGCCGTGTGTACAGTCTACTCCCAGTGGGTATTAGCTATCGTCTGTTGTTCTAAAGGTTGATTAACACACGATCAGACAGGAAAGCCTTTCAAAATAATTGGGACCCGAGGAGGGCTGCGAATCTCTGTTTCTCCCCGCCCCCTCAGCTCAACGTCCTGGTCCCCACCTCTTTTCTCTGGTAGATGAACACCCGGCCTCCTCTCTGCTCCCCATAGAACAGGGGGGCTCCAATCAGCAGCAGCTCTGTCTCCCCATCTTGGTCCATGTCAATGCCACATAGCTCCCCACCAAAATAAGAGCCAATCTGTAGGGAGAGGAAGATGTTTCAGAAAGAGCTCCCCACCAAAATAAAAGCCAATCTGTAGGGAGAGGACGACATTTCAGGAAGAGCCCCTGGGGGATGGCAGGGGATGGCAGGATACCTCCCTCCCCCTCAGCTGGGTCATGTCCATCTTATTCCAATCCCTCAAATGTAGGTTCAAATCCTGGATTCACCATTACAACCTATGTGATTTAAGACAAGTTAGGCTCTTTGAAGTGCAGTTTCTTAAACTGGAGAGTAGTGATGATGAGGCTTACCTCAGAGGGCTTGTGAGAAATAAGTGTGATTGTGTTTGGCACAGTGCCTGCCACACAGTCAGTGGGTGAGTATTCAAAGGACAGCAGGGAACGTAACTCATGTCACACCAGCCACGTCCTGCAGATGCCCCTCGGGCTGTGCTCACCTGGACCCCATCTATTTTCTGGACCTGGCTCCAGTTTCTGCTGCCCTGTGGCTCTTGGAACAGCATCACCCGCCCCACGTGCTGGTATCGGGGGGCTCCAGCTGCCAGCAGTGCTGCGTGTCCTCGGGAGGGCAGCCAGGTCACTGCATAACCTGAGGAGAGAAAGAGCGAGGGGCTCAGAGTTAAGAACACAGAGGATTCTGGAGGAACATGACACCAAGGGGAAAGGGGCAGAGGCTTGGAAATTGGATTAGTAGCAAAGATGTATCAAAACAGCTAGAAAACCTTCTCCTGAGAAAAGCAGCCAGGTGCTCCGAGCAGCACAAACACTGCCCTCTTGGCCTAATACTGCATTTCTCAAACCGTGGGTGACATGCACGCCCAGGGAAAAGCAGCAGTGAACCACAGGATAAATATGGTGCATCCTCTGAGGTTCAATTTACCTGAGGATTCCTCTTTTTAATAATAAAATGCAATTGGATATATTAGTAAGGAGAACGTAAACTCAGCATGAATATTAAAAACAAAGCAGACTTGAAAAATGTCATACATAAAGATATCACTCCAGGCTATCTTCCTGCTTCGCACCTGTGGTGAGTTCTCTCCCCTCTATTACTGAGGGGACACTGAGAAAATGTCTCAGGAGATGCTGCAGGGGACTGGACCCAGGATCAAGAGAGAGCCAGGGGCCAGGTGAGAACCAGGAGCCACCCAATAGGAGTGCTCTGACTCCAGAGACCATTCACTAACCCACCGTGGTCTTCTCTGCACAGAGCAGGTGAAAGTGAGTGAGAGAAACAGAAATGCATGGGAGGACGGGTGAGGACCCTGAGCCACCTCTCCACTCAGTCATGTGGAGTCCTCAAGCACGAAGGGTAAGAACTTGCCCTTCGAAATCAGACGTTTAAATCCCAGTGCTACTTCCTCCTAGCTGTGTAATCTTGACTAAATTCTTTCATGCCTCTGAGGCTCTGTTTTCTCACCCTATGAGTACGAACCTCATAGAGTGATTTTGAAGATTAAATAAGATTGTGGACATAAGATGCTTTGCACTATGCTAGTGATAGCTAAACTAAGATCTGAAGAATCTCAAGATCATATTATTTATATATATGCACATAAATATCCACATACATGTATATATTTATGTATGTGTATGTGTGTACAGTGGGGAGGGTGCCTAACCAGAGGATAAACTTTAGACTTATTTCCTCTTCCTTAGTGAGCAATGTTGCCAGCTATTTTACAGTACACTGAAGAACAAAAAATCACCTTGAAGGCACTACTGTAGGTCCTGCAGTGTAAGTGTAGTGGTTTACAGAACAGACTTTGTGCTAGATCACCTGGGCTCCACCACTAGTTCTGTACCCCTGGGAAAGTGATTTAAGCCCTCTTTAGCTCAGTTTCTTCATCTGTAAAATAAAGATAATAAAAAATACCTTCTCACTGAGTTTTAGTGAGGACAAATGAGGTAAAATATGTTAACACATGTAAAGTGCTTAGAATGGTGCCTGGCACACAATACATGCTTGGTAAAAAATGTTAAATAAACATAAAAACAAAGAAAAGAAAAAAAAACCTACCTCAGAAGGGTAAATGTAAGATGAATAGCACCAATTTTCCAGAGGAAAATTTAATGAGACCTTATGTTCTGAGAGCTTAACAAGGGAGTGACTCACCCTATGCAGTGGTCATGGATGAGACAGGGTAAAAGAATGGTGGTTCTAGATCCATGAGAAAGTAGAACCTGGAAGCAGTCCTGTCCTAGGGCTTTTGGAGCCACTCATACCTTGGGGCAGGCTGACTATATGAATAGAAACTGAAAGAGCACAAGGGTGAGACCCCTGGCAGCCTGAGACTGGCATCACCAGGGTGGACAAACATTCACAGAACTGCACAGGACAAGACTACAACAGTGACACCTTGAGGTAAAGGGAAGCAACAGCAGTTGTGGGTTGATAAG
This sequence comes from Cynocephalus volans, assembly GCF_027409185.1. NCBI lineage: Eukaryota > Metazoa > Chordata > Mammalia > Dermoptera > Cynocephalidae > Cynocephalus > Cynocephalus volans. Next base: position 113,508,944 of record NC_084465.1, read on the forward strand.
GCTCATTTCTTCTACACTTGACATCAAAAGAACTCTTGATGGTTGGAGCATGGTGCTGGTAACACCAAGGTCTGGGGTTCAATCCCCCCCCAAAAAAACCCCCAAAACTTGTGAAACTGAATAAAGCCCTAGAGTTCTTTCTCTGGCAATTCAAGAGGAGGAAGCCTCAAGAAGGAGCTACTAGTCCTCCTGCTAATAACGCAGGTTGTTTTAAAATGTACCTATATAGGGGCTGGCCTGTGGCTCACTCAGGAGAGTGTGGTGCTGATAACACCAAGGCCATGGGTTCAGATCCCTATATAGGGATGGCCAGTTAGCTCACTTGGAAGAGCGTGGTGGGGACAACCCCAAGTCAAGGGTTAAGATCCCCTTACTGGTCATCTTTTCTAAAAAAATTTTTAAAATTTTTAAAAAATGTACCTATATATGACTGAGTGGTGACATGGAGAGGTCACTGTCATTGAAAGAAGTTTATTACTCACAGTTCCCCAGAAGCTGAGGACATAGCACATCATGCAGGGCCAGATGGGGGAGGCAGAAGGAGGAAGGGGAGAGAATGGTCCAGAGCTTTTATTGTGGTTTCCTGGAGTGGAATGAGTGAGGTATGGTAGGCAAGTTTGAACGAGCTTAGGATTGGACAGTTTGAGTAGTTTTGGCAGGCTCTGGGTGATAGAGGTGGTGTCTAGTTGGCTGGTACCTGGCCCTGGGTGATTTAGGGCCAAGGAACTCTTGCCTTGGTGTGAGAGTTAAATGAAAGAGGTGGCTGGGACCACGGGCCCTGGATTGGCTGGTTTGCATATGAAAGCCATGTTCAGAGGCAAGGTGTTCATTACTCCGGGAATTGGCTAGCCCTGGGAGAAGCAGTCTCTCCAGGATTAGCAAGGCCCAAGATGTCAAAACATCAGAAAATAAAAAACCCGATAAATATACAGGTCAGGGGTTATTAAGGGGGAAATTAAGAATGTTATGACCATATTTACACTCTGAGTTTGTTCCTGCTGGTTGCTTAATTGCTTTCATTATTATTTTGAAAGCCAGTCTGAGCAACTCTCTGGCCTCTAAAACTGGAAGAACCCAGTAGAAAAGAGATGGACTCACCCAAATATCCCTCTTTCACTTCTGGTGTCAGTGGTTCATTTCCAACAAATGCATCTTCCTGCAGGTCCACCGTCAGGTCTAGAAAGCCCCCAGCCCAGTCCTTGGCTCCAACTGCCCCCACGACTGCATGGCCCTGCCCAGGGAAGGGGGTGAGCAGGTCAGCATCCTCCTGGAACCAGCTGCCCTCTCACCCCCTCTGCCTGTTGCTCAGGCTCCCCACATACCCGACTGAGGTCAGCGCTGATGCCGCTGGAGGACAGCTCCATGTTGAAGGATGTCAGGTCCTGTTTGCTTGTGCCTGAAGGACAAAGAAGAGGAGAAGGGGCCGAGCCCCAGGGAGCCATAAAAACAGGGATACATGTGCAAGGACTGAGGAAGAGGCACCACAGTCACATTTGGGCACGTTAGACACAGCATGAACTTTGGAGTCAGATGGACCTGGAAAAGTGGCTTAACACTCTGAGTTTTCTCAGGCAAAACTCCAGGAGCCCCAGATTCAGATGCCCAGCTACTCGGCATGTCTAAGAAGCAGCTCCTGGTTTCTGCTCCTGGTCAGGCTCCCACTGTCAGTGACTGGCACCCACCCATCTAGTGAGTGACGCAAAGAAACCAGGAAGCAGCCTAGATTCTTCCCTTCCCCCCATCCTAGCTCCAACACATCACCAAATCATCATGGTCCTGCCTTCAAAATACACCTGCCCCTGCTCTGGACCACCTCACTGCCCCTTCCTGCCACCACACGGGACAAGACATTGCATCTCCTGCTTGATGAGTACAACAGCTTGTTCATTTGGTCTCTGACCCCATTCTTTGTTTCCAGAAAAGCCAGAATAGTCTTTATAAAATCTTTAAAATAGTCTTTAAAAAATTGTCTTTAAAAAGAAATGATCTGATATTTTAAAAATATAAAATATCAGATCATCTCTTTCCCTATCTAAAAACACTTCATTCCTTCCCATTCCAGTTCACGCTAAAATCCAAAGTCTTTCCGAGGGCCCAGAAGGCCCTGCCCTGCCTCCCTCTCTCGCCTTCTCCCTCCCCTCCTGTCACACGCTCCTGTCATGCTGGCCTTTCTCCTGTTCCTCCGATAGCCCAACAAAGCCCATTCCCATCTCCCGGCCTTGCTCTTCTCTCTGACTGGAATGTTCTCTGCCCACATGCCTCGTGTAGATGCTTGAGTCTCGCCTTTCCTGTCTCAGCTCAAAAGTCATTTCAGAGTGAATTTTACCAATTAAAAAAGAAAAAAGTCATCTCAAAAAGCTTCCTTGTAAAGCCTATCCAAAGTGGCTTCCTCCAGCTAAATCTATCACATTATTTCATTCACTTTCTTTATTTTTTTTTTAAAGATGACCGATAAGGGGATCTTAACCCCTGACTTGGTGTTGTCAGCACCATGTCTCCCAAGTGAGCCACGGGCCAGCCCTCATTTATTTTCCTTATAGCACTTTTCACCGTCTTTAATTATCGAGTTTCTGACTCGTTTACTGTCTTTTTGTATCCAACTTGAATGAGCTCCACTTTAGGGACATCCTAAGTGTCTCATTCACAGGGCCTGGTGCGTGGCTGTTGGAAGCATGAGTCAAGAAAGTGGAAATACTACCACCAGCTTCCAACCATGCTGAGAAATGAATTGAATGATATCACATGCTGGTGACATGTAAGTTTTCAAGAAAACCGGCAACTATTATGATGATTTGTTCATTCATTGATAAATATTTAGAGTAACTAAGTGTCTTGGTGAAAAAGGAGACACAACGGGCTGGCGGGTTAGCTCTGTCGGTTACAGCATGATGTTATAACAACAAGGTCAAGGGTTTGGATCCCGGCACTGGCCAGCCATTGAAGGGAAAACAAACAAACAAACAAACAAAAAAACACACACGTACAAGGCTTGCCCTGACAGAACTCTGGGTTTAGTGTGGGGGACAGTTATTGAACAGACAAATCAGAATACTGTGCACGCCATAGGGGCGAGGACAGGGAACACACAGCATCCCCGCAGCGCATGGGAAGAAATGCTAACCCAGACTTGGGCACCAGCGAGAACTTATTCAGAGGAAGTGACATCTAAACTGAGATCTGAAGGATGAGCAGGGGCAGGTCAAGTTAGAGGATAATAAGAGCTATGATCTATAGAGAGCCTACAATGTATCAGGCAAGTTGCTAAACTTGTTATGGGTTGGACTGTGTCTTCCCAAAAAGCTATGTTGAAGTCCTAATCCCCAGTACCTCAGAATGTGACCTTATTTGGAAATAGGGTCTTTATAGAGGTAATCAAAATGAAGTCATTAGGAAGGGCCCTAATCCAATATGACTGGTGTTCTTATAAAAAGGAGAAATTCGGACACAGAGACAGACACATGCAGAGGAAAGACAGTGCGAAGAGACGCAGAGAGATGACAGCCATGTGACGGGCATGAGGCATCTACAAGTCGAGAAATGCCAAGGACTGCCTGCAAACACCAGAAGCTACAAGAGGCCAGGAAGGATTCTCTCCTAGAACTGTTTGAAAGAGCATGGCCCTTCTAGCTTCCAGATTGTCAAGACAATAAATTTCGGTTGCTTTAAGCCACCTAGTTTTTGATACTTGTGTTACAGCAGCCCTAGGAAACACAACAGTTAAACCTTGAGTCCCTGTGAGACTGGTATTATTATCCCCATTGAACAGAGAAGAACAATTCTTAAAGAGGGAAGTGACCTGGCTGAGGTCACACAGCAAATAAGAGGATTCTTGGGGAGGTCTGCCCAGTCCCATTACAAGTGTATATATCACAATGCTTCTTCAACTGAGCTGAACATCAAGGTTGTGTCCTAGCAAAGGGGACTTCCCTGTGGGAATCGTGTCTTTCAGCAGACTAGGCTTCCTGGGACAGTACTATCCCATAACCGGTCCTCCATATGGTGATTTGCTTATTCTAGGCCGAGAAAAAGGACCTGCGGGCTCGTCACACTTAGCCCCTGCCAGCTTGCCCATCTTGTTATCTGAGGCCTAAGATAAGTGAAAATGAGACAGCTGACCAAGGAGAAGAAGGAATCGTAGTCATTCTGCAGGGCTCAGATGACATCAGCAAGAGACAGGCCAATCTGGGCCCCATCCTAGATCAAGCTGAGCTCCAGAAGGAAGATGGAATTGCAGAGAGAAATACCAGAGGCTGCTCCTAAATCACTCTTTCCTAAATTCCTACTTGAGGTCTTATTTTAGGAGCACTCTTAACATGGTGTCAGATACTCAGTAAGTGCTCGTTAATATTATTCAGTGTGTCTCTAACCTAATGTCCCTGGTGAGTTTCTGTATACAACCTCCCCAGCTCTCTCCAGGGCCTGCCACTCACCCTCAATGACGTAAATCTTCTTTTGCAGCTCAGTGAATAGATCTTTAAGCTTCTCAAATGTGTCCAGAATCTTTACAAATTCCTTAGCGGGTTCTGAGGCAAATTTGTGGAGTGTCTCCTGACTCGCCTTGGTCCTAAAATGCCTTCCGATCTGTGAGGGAGTGAAGAGTCGAGAGCTGGCATCCCCATAATCTCAGATCAGTTTTCTAGGATTTTCACAAGACCCTGTCCCTGGGGAGAAAGCAGCCTGGGTTTCAGGAACAGGAGAGGGACGACAAGATGTAAGAAGCAGCCCGGGCCTGGCCCATACCCCTATGATGTAGCGGATGACGTCCTTGGCCGCCTCAATGCTGCCGTTGTCAGTGGCCTCCCCATCAGTGATGATGATGAGCACTTTGGTGGCATCTGGCCGGGCCCCCAGCTCTTGCCGGAACACGTTTGTCCTGTGTCCAGGAAAGGGGCATGTGAGAGACCCCCCATCCCAGGGCCTGAGGTCCCCACCCTCTTCACACTGCCCCATTGATTATGCAAAAGTCCTTTGCCATCCCCTAGGCAGGTTTTCCAGGGCTTCAGCAGCCTCCTCTGAACCCCCCATTCGCCCTTGCTTCCTCCCCTCTCCCTCTGCACCAGCGATCTTCGTGCCATATTCTAGGCAGCGCGGAGTGTCGTGGGCCAGAGTCCATGGGCAGGGAGGGGAGGTTTTGTGAGCCGCAACTCTGGGTTTCCTACCGTCCATTTCAACCACATGCAACCACTCTTTAACTGGTTAAAGATGTTGATCTAGGTGAGATTTCAATGGGGAAAAAGGGTTCCACAGTCAAAGAAAATTGAGAAGTCACCTTCCTGAGCAAGCCCCTATGGCACCTCCTCAGACTGCCTGTAGATCTCTGCTGCAGCGTTTATCCTAGTGAACTGCAGCAACTTGTTTCTGTGTCAATTTCCCCCAAACCACGAGTTCCTCAAGGAAAGGGCCACGTGTGATTTGCTGCTGTGTCTCTGGCTCCCTCATAGATTAGGTGTGCAGTGCATGTGAGATGAAAGAAGAGAGAACTGAATACTGGATGGGTCAAGGCTCAGGACTCCCGTCCTGCCGCAGCCTCCTGAGCACGTTGGCTTGTCTCCAGCTCTTGCTGGCACAGCAGCTCTATGTGAAACTCTGACCCACAGACGCCTACTGCCAAGACCTTGGCTTCTATCTTGGAAGCAAAGTGTTCCTTCAACTTCCATCCATATAGACAGGGGCCTATCATGGGTCCAGTTCATGGATTCCCATCCTGGTTTAAACCACTATCATCTCTCATCTGGATTTTTCAGTAGCCTCCTAACTGGCCTCTCTGCCTCCACCCTTGCCACTCTACAGTCTAATATCAACCCTGCAGCCCGAAGGATCTTTTTGAAAACATAAATCAGATCACTCCTCTGCTCAGAACCATCAATGACTTCTCATCGTACACAAAGGAAAAGCCAAAGTCCTTACTATAGTCTTCAAGCCTCCAACTCATCTGGATTCCCATTATCTCTCTGACCTCATCTCCTAGTGTTCTCCTCTCTCACTTATTTCTCTCCAGCCACACTGGCGTCTTGGCTATTCTTGAACATCCGCAGCATCATCTCATCTCAAGGCTTTTGCTATTCCATGAGGTCATCCCCCAGGGATCCACATGGCTTGCTTCCTCCCCTCCAACAAGAATCTGCTCCAATGGAACCTTCCCTGACCTTCCTATTGAATATTGCTTGATTTTTCTTTATAAAACTTACATCTTCAACTTCATCTTCTAATTTACTTACTTATCCTGTTATTATATTTCTCTCCCCTACTAAAGTGTTAAGCTACAAGAGGGCAGAGATTTTTCCTTGTTTCATTCCCTGCTGTATTCCCAGTTCCTAGAACACAGCAAACAATAACTCATAGGCCAAATCCAGCCTGCAGTCTGCTTTTGCATGGTCCATGAGCTAAGAATGGTTTTTATATTTTTAAAGAGTTATAAAAACTAAAAAGAATATGCAGCAGAAACCATATGTGGCCAGAAAAGCTTAAAATATTTATTATCTGGCCCTTTGCAGAAAAAGTTTACCAACTCCTGACCCAGAACACTGCCTGGTACCAAAGCAGGTAGTCAGGAGGTGTTTACAACAAACATTCCCATGACCACTTCTTTTTGCTCTCACAGTTGACATCATTTAGGGTGTCTTCTCATCCTGCTGTGATCCTTTTCTCTTAGACTCCTTCCCGTAGTGGGACCCCAGAATCTGTTTGTGCCTTGGGATCTTGCACCATAAAGTAGACCCAGACTATGGCTGGGTGGACCCCTGGACACCTAACCCAGGCTCAGCCAACCAGATTTTCTCTCCTGGAAACTGGAATGCAGGTAGTTCATCTAACTTGAGGAACGAAGCTGCTATTTTTTGAGCAGATGTGGCTTGACCACGTACCAACCAAAGCTGTCTACAGAGAGAGAATAAAGTGAACATGACAGAACATGGGAGCCCCAGAGGAAATATCTGGAAACACATGCACAGAGTCTTGAGGACACGTCGCACAGGCATGTTTGCCTTATGCAAATTCAACGATGCATACTACATGCTTGGCAAAGAAAAGTGAAAAAAATATACTAAATAGCTCAGGAGATCCTTCCTTCTATTTCACCCAATTTGAGTTTATGCCCAGGGGGGTATGATATGGGAGACATAAATTCTCTTATTCTCCAAATCAATCTCAGTTCCCACGGCCACTTCTAATGCTCAAAGGTAGGTGTTTTCTGAATATATAATATGGTCCTTCAACACAATCTAACTACTTTCATCTAGGCCTCAACTTAAACACAGCAATCTGATCCAACTCTGGGGGAAAAATTTCTGTATTGGATTTAGGAAATCAGGCTTTGGTAGCTTCCAATGTGTGACCTGAATATATTGAATTTTATCAACAATTTAAGGAATTCTTCAAAGATAATTTTGACTATTTGAGATTTTTCTTTATACACTGAGTTCCAAAGCTAATCCCCAGGGCTGGCCGGTTAGCTCAGTTGGTTAGAGCACAGTGTTAATAACACTAAGATCAAGGGTTCAGATCCCCATACTGGCCAGCCACCGAAACAAAAAAAAAAAAAAAAAGAAAGAAAGAAAAAGCCGATCCCTGTTTAAAATGTGACTCTACTGTGGCTGCCAGGATTCACGATCACTTTCCAAGTCCTGGTCTAGTCCCTCATGAGGCCTGGCAATAGTTCCTGTCCCAAGGGTTCATGAGCTATCCTTGAATCCTCTCAAGAATTTCCCTTTAGATTTAGTTAGTATATAGCAGATTTCTGTTACTTACAACCATAAGAACCTGGACTAAGATTGCTCCACTTGAATTCATACAATAAACTGCCCCTTGCTGTACCTACCTATTGAGTTCCTCCACTCTGCAACTGGATGAAGCTAGCTCACACAGGACAAATGAATGGATATGCTCTCTCCTGCAAAAGGGAACTCACATGACATAGTTGATGGCACCAAAGGTGTTGGTCAACAGGCGCATGTGTGTTGTGTTGGCTAGCAGAACATCAGGGTCCTTTAGTCTAACATAATCCAAGAAATTAAATTCTGCTTTGTAGCTCGTTGAAAACTGAACAGCAGCAAACTAGGAAAGGAAAGAAGAAATGATATGTAGTTCCTTGTGTCTTCCCACTTATCCACTCCAATCTCTATTTTTTATGCAGGACCTGGGCAACCCAATTCCACAGCCCTGCCCCAAATCATTCTTTTGAAAATGAGGCAATACACAAACACAGAGCTCTTGTCCTGCCTACACACCAATAAGGATGGTTCCCAGTGTGTGACCCTGCTAATGGGATACAGTTGACAGGGCTGGGGATGGCCACTGACTGAGGCTAAGCTAGTCAGAATCTCTACTCTGAGAGTTTGAAATTTGCAGAGGAAGGGATTGGTTGAGGGGAAGGTAAAAATCCCTCCTGGAACTTTAACACAATAACTTACGATCTTCCCACAGACCCATGTGATCCACGGAAGCTGAGGGAACCAGTCTACAGAGAGAGCGAGAAGGAGGAGGAAGCAAAAGCACAAAAAGAAACAGAAATGAGAACTATAGAAAATTCTAGAAGCTTTCTACTCCCTGGTTTTTGTTCCTTTCAGAGGCTTATTTATAGCCATGCCCACAGGTCCTGGAGATATGTCATACTAAAAAAACTTTTTTATGGCTTTAACCAGTTCAGGTAGGCATCTTTCACCCCTGCAACCAAAAATCCTAACATATTTACCTGGTAGGAAGAGTTGCTGAGTTTCTTCATCACTTCCTTCATGAAGTCCACAATTTTCTGAAATTCATCTGATTTCAGGCTCATTGAGCCATCAAACAGAAATACCAGGTCTACGTTGCCCTTTATACATTCTGCAGAGGCCACATACAAAGGGACCCGGTGAGGTGTCTCCAGCATTTGGCCCACCCATGCTGGTTCCCAGGAATGGGCAGCCACTAGGAGGTATTTTCACCCACTGGGTCCCCAGTTCCTTACCCTGATAACCAGGGTGGCCTTGCCGCACAGGGCCCCCCAGATTCTGGTGGAAGAGATAACACAGGCCACTCAGATATTTATTCTGGTCACATGTCCGAGACAGCCCAGGGTCACAGGCCTGAAGGAAGCAAAGGCCAAAGGGTTGGGGCTTCCTCCTGCTGTGTGTCTTTTGGGCGTCATCAGCCAAGAATAAGAACCTTCAGAGTCCTTGTCCCCCTCCCTTCCTCCGTTCAGCCACTGGTTAGCAAGGCAAGGTAATTGACTCCACACGTCTCTCATAGCCAACTCTCCATCCCTGCTACCAATGCTCTATGCCAGTGCATGCCCACTGCCTACAGGATGAAGTCTGAACGCCATCACTTAACGTTTATATTGTTTACAGTTGGGCGCTGTCCTAAATTTCCAGGCCCACGCCCTCCCATTCCCAATCACATTCTGTATAAGCCAAACCAAATACTCGCTATTCTCAGTATATAAAATGCTGTTTCTTTCACTTTTGACTATCTTTCCTGCCAGACTGCAATTTCTGGAAAGGGAAGGCTTGTGTCCTGGTCATCTTGGTATTTCATTCCCCTGCTCCCTACAGAACCTAGCATGATGACTGACATATAATAGCTGCTAAGTGAACAAGTGCTAATTAAATTCTGGATCAGTATTTCACTCAGTCTTCCATCTCTCACACACCTGTGTCCGAGGGATGCTGGCTGGGATAAATTGGAAAGAGCGATGAACTTGGAATCAATTGGGAATTTGATTCAAATCCTGGCTCTACCACTTCACAACCATGTGACCTTGGCCAAGTCTCTTAACCCCTTTGGTCCTGTTTCCTCATCGTAAAATGTATGTACTGATCCCTATCTCACCTGAGTGTCTTGACAGTTAAAAGAGATAAAGCAGTGTTTCCCAGACTTTAGGCATCTGTGTAATACTTGTGCAAATTTCTGCCATGTGGGTATATTATTAATTACTTAGCATCTTCCTTTACATTTGTTTTTTATTTTTAAACGTCTTCCTAAGCAATACAATCCATGAAATCATGAATTTGATGAGTTTGCAGTATACTTTTTTCTAACAAGCCATCAAATAAATATATAACTACTAAAACATTAAAAATTTGTATGTCACCGAAAATCATGTTGTATATCAACGTGACAGATATTTCACATTTGGAAGAAAAACTGAAGTAAATAAGGTTTTGCAAATAGCCGGCTAGAGCACGGGTGTTATAACACCAAGGTCAAGGGTTCAGATCCCCATACCGGCCAGCTGCCAAAAAAAAGAGAGAAGAGTTGGCTCATACTTGGTTCTCAATATCACTAACAGAATTGGAATCTCTCTGATGTCTTTAAACTTCTATGGGCTCTCTTATCCATTTTCTTTCTTCCACTTTGCAATCTCTCTTTCCTAGCATCGAGCTTCATAGGCTCTGATATCATCACCACAACACAAAATTCTTACCAAAAGGCTTCCATCTGTGGGGTCTGTTGCTAAGGTCATTCCCAGGTACTTGGAAGTAGAGTTGGAACCTGCAGGCACCAGAAAGTTGGTCTGGAGGAACTCAGGCAATCCAGGGCTATGGGGCCACCCTCGATTTCCCTGAAACACCACTCCTCCAGCTCCCTCCCCAGTTACTCACCACTCAGACGGACTGGTTGGCAGTGCCCTGTGCCAGGCTGGCACTGATAGAGGTTTCCTGTGCTGTTCCCCTCACCTGGAGCTCCCACAACAACCCTGCTGAGAAATTTCACCTGTGAGATGGAGTTGCCCAGGGCTTTATCCACCTACTGCTACCTAGTAAGGGGGTTCAGAGCCCACCAAATACCTCAAAGCAATGCAGCCGTCCCCTTCAGGAGGATTCTTTAGCCCCTGCCTCTCCCCCTACTGAATCCCAGAGAAATAATTCCATATGCCAGAATTCTAGGAAGTTAAGGGTCCTTTCCTTTTGGAGTCTAGAAAAAACTGAGGCCCAGAGAATGACCAGCCAGGGTGTCACATTAAGAGTTCGGTCATCAATTCAAAAGCCAATTATGGCTTATCTGCTATGTGTTAGGCTGGGGTAGTGCTAGGAAAGGGAAGGGGGCGAGACATAAAATCCCCGCGTTCGAGGAGCTCACTGCGCGTTTAGGGAGAACCAAGCGCCTAGGAGGTGATGCAGAGTGTTTTAAGGGCTGTGATGTGTCCCTTATTAGGCACTTATGTGGCGCCCTAACGACCGTCCTCATCCTATGGTCTGATCCTCCAGATGGGAATGTCCTGGCGACCTGCCCCGTTTCGGCGCGGGGGCAGCTCGGGGTGGGCATCGGGCGCTCTGCCGGGCAGGGAGCACGTGGGGGCGGCAGCTCACCCGTTTCCCACCTGCAGGACGCGGTACCCAAAGTGCCTCCCGGCGCGTGGGACGGAGAAGTTCTGCACATGTCGCACGTCCAGGTTGTAGCTCGAGGCCGGCGCTGAGAAAGGCGAGGGCATCAGCGCCTGCGAGCCCAGGCCCCGCGCGCCCCTCCCGGCCGCCACACCCAGGCGGAGCTGGGGCCGCACCTGCACTTCCCCTCCAGGGCCGTAACCCTGGGAATATGGAAGCACCCAGACCTCGGGCAGGCTTCCCAGGGTCCGAGAACTTCCCGTTTGGCCTCCAGGCAAAGAGGGAAGAATGAGAAGGCGGAGGCCTGAGAGAGGAGAGGATGGAAGGGGCCCCAGACACGGGGCGGCCAGATGCACAGGCAGAAACCGAGACGAGAAGGGGATGCCCCAGCATAGGGCGCGGCTCCCCACACGCCCACTTCTCCAGGAATGGGGGCCCAGGCGCCCCAGAACTCATGATCTGCCCAGGCTTCCTCCCACAGATGGGGAATTCAAGATGCCCTGATCCCTGTTCGCAGGGACCAGTCTCTCCCTGAACCTCAGATCTCAGATCCCCATCCCATCCCCCTCCTCAAACAGCCTCGGCATCATTTGCAAACTCCAAACTGTCCTTTCACGTGCTGCTGTCCCTCCCGCTGCTTTTCCTCAGGCATCAGGCATAGCTCAGGGTCCCCCAGGGTGTCAGGGATGCCTTTGTTTGTTCAGATGAAGGGATGAAGGCGAGAAATGGGAAAGGACTGGCCTAGGAGGCACAGAGAGGGGGTCCCACGGGAAGCGCCAGAACCCAGCACTCCTCTGCCAGCTCTAGGTACCCATTAACCACCTGTCTTCTGTAAGGCCCACCCCCTCACTACACCAACTTGTCCCACCCCCCTCTTTTCCTCCATACTTGGCCTGTACTTTGAGTTCTGACTTTCTTTCTCTTTCTTTCCCCACCTCTCCATCTGGGATTCCTGGGCCCCAGATTACCTATGGCCAACACCACCCTTAGAGCAACTTCTCATTTTCTCCCGTTCGGCAAAGCCCTGTAGTCTTCCTGGTCGCAGACACGTCTCGTCCCCTCCCCGCCTCCTTTGCCTACCGAAGAGAAAGGGCCCCCACAGCAGCAGCCTCAGTATGGTGATGCAGGAATTCTTCATCTTTCCAGCAGCTGGAGGGACTTGTGGACCCAGGCTGAGCCTCAGAGGGCCCTGGGGATTTGCTGGTGACCTAGACAGGGTGAGAGAGGGAAATGATAATGCCCTAGGGCCTCCTCCAATGGAACTTTCTCACAGAGGCGCCAGGCTGGTGACAGTGGGTGGGGTCAGAGGGTGTGCTTGTGGGGGGTGTGAAATTGCAGGGTTCAGAGAGGAAGTGTAGCAAGTTAGAGACATTTCCTGTGCCTGTGTGATTTTCACATCATCCAAGAGCAGAAAGCATGGTGGCTAAATGACTACTCTGCTCAGCAGCCGCTGCATCATAGACTCTCACTAACACATTGGTGAAAGACTCTTGAACACTCAGCAGAGCACTGGCCAAGTAAACTGGGGTACTGCCATTATGGGATGCTACGTAGCCATGAAAAAATGAGGGAGAAAAAAATAAGATAGGGGGAAAATACAGTAGATTTCTCTTGACATTGACAAATGCCCACGATACACTGTTAAAGAAAAAGAGCAAGTTACAGGACAGTGTATTTAGTGACTAATTTTGGTTCTAAAAAGTAAAAAAGTGAAATCCACAGAATGGTAGCAATTATTTGCAAATCATATGTCTAAGGGACTTGTACCCAGAATACATAAAAGCAAACAAAAACCCCCTCATAACTCAACAATAAAAAAACAAATAACCAAATTTTTTTAAACAAGAGTTTGAATAAACATTTCTCCAATGATAATATGTAAATGGGCAACAAGCTCATGAAAAGATGTTCAACATTATTAGTCATTAGAGAAATGCAAATCGAATCCACAATGAGATACCACTTCACACCGACTAAGATGGCTAGAATTTAAAAAGAAAGAAAATAAGTTGCTGAAGATGTGGAGAAATTGGAACCCTGGTACTTTGCTGGTGAGAATGTGAAATGGTGCAGCTGCTGTGGAAAACAGTTTGACAGTCCTTCCAAAAACTTAAACACAGAGTTACTATATGACCCAGCAATTCCTCTCCTAGGTATGTACCCAAAATAATTGAAAACATATGTTCATTAAAAACTTAGGGCCGAGGGCCGGCCTGTGGCTCACTTGGGAGAGTGTGGTGCTGATAACACCAAGGCCACGGGTTCGGATCCCTATACAGGGATGGCTGGTTCGCTCACTTGGGAGAGCGTTGTGCTGACAACACCAAGTCAAGGGTTAAGATTCCCTTATCGGTCATCTTTAAAAAACAAAACAAACAAAAAAACTCATACACAAATGCTCATAGCAGCACTATCCATACGAGCCCAAAACAGGAAACAACCCACATGTCTATCAACTGATGAACGGTTAAACAAAATATTCTATATCTGTACAGTGCAATATTATTCACCCATAAAAAAGATGAAGTACTGGTAAATGCTACAACATGGATAAACCTTGAAAATATGTTAAGCGAAAGAAGCAGGCACAAAAGGTCACATATTGTATGATTCCATTTAAATAAAACGACCAAAATAGGCAAATCTATAGAGACAGAAAGTGGTTGCCACGGATGGGGGAAATGGGAAATGGGAGTGACTGCTAATGGGTATAGGGTTTTTTGGGGGTGATGAAATGTTCTGAAATTAGATGAGGATGACTGCACAACTTTGTTAATATATAAAAGCTATTGAATTGCAACTTTAAAATAGTGAGTTTTGGGGTAGGGAGGAGGGAGGGAGGTTTTGGTGATGGGGAGCAATAATCAGCCACAATATATATCGATAAAATAAAAATTTAAAAAAAAAAAAAAAAGAAGGAGGGAAAACCTGGTTGGAAAAATAAATAAATAAATAAATAAAGTACACGTTCCTATTTAAGGCATAAAAAAAAAATAGTGAGTTTTATGATATGTGAATTATCTCAATAAGAAATTTTAAAGTAATAAAAAATAAAATTAATATGTGTGTGTATAAAAAATCTGAAAGTTTAGTTCAAAATAGATGCTACCAAAAAAATAATAATAAGTAATAATTAGGGGCTAGCTGTTTAGCTCAGTTGGTTAGAGTGTGGTGCCGATAACACCAAGGTCCAGAGTTTGATCCCAGTACCAGCCAGCTGCCGAAACAAAAACAAACAAATTAAAAAATAAAAATCTGAAAGGATATACAACCAAACTCTAAACAGTGGTTATCTCTGCAGAATGAGGTTTACACATTTCCATATTGCCTGAATTGTTTTTACAATGAGGATGTATAACTTTACTATTTTAAGAAATAGAATTACCATTAAAAAAAAAAAATTAAAAACAGAACAGAATAGAGGAACTGTATTTGTTTATGGGAAAATGGGAAGGACTTTTCAGATACCCCCTGAGCTGTGAAGAAATCCTGCTCAACCTTCAAGGTCACTTCTAGTGTGACTGCCTTGGGGAAGGCTTTTGCAACCAGGTTTTCTATAATCTACTGCCAGGCAACTGCAACGCGACAAGTTGGCTGTGGTAATTAGATGACATTGGATAGTCTTTTTCAAATTCAGTTAAAATCAGATAATTCAGACTGATTTCTTTGATTCTCTGTAGAGCAGTCCCAATTCACAACTAAACAAATTCTTTTGCTTTGTTCTGAAATTACAAAAAGAATATACATTTTTAGATTCAAACGCTACAGAAGTGTGTAAAGAAAAAAGATAAAATTTTCTTTGGACAACCATCCACATCCCTAAATCCCAAGAATAACCATTGTTAACAACTGGAGCTGTACATTCTTCATGAAAAAAAAAGTATTCGTTCTACTAATTAACCATACAGGTTTGACCTGTTTGAAAAAACTGTAATTATCTCACTGTAGAACATATAACCCAGAATTAATAATCAAATCAGCCATCCCCAGTGTGAAAGTTTTCCTTTAGACCATCTTCAAAATTTAAATGCTTGAATTAAGACTTAAGTTTATAGAAATTTTAAGTGTATCAGCAGCAATGAATAGAATATCTGGTATAAAAGGAATTCAGGAAACAATCTCAAAGTCTCCATTGCCTGGATTACAGATTATGTGTATGTTTCAGCAGACAAGTATACTTGTTTACATATTTATCATATTCTGGTTTCAGATTAAAAATAATAATACTATCACAGTCTGTTTGGGCTGCTATAACAAATTACCTTAGACTGGATAGTTTGTAAAAAACAGAAATTTATTTCTTACAGTTCTGGAGGTTGCAAAGTGCAGTATCAAGGTGCAAGCAGATTTAGCATCTGGGCTGGCCCGTGGCTCACTTGGGAGAGTGTGGTGCTGATAACACCAAGGCCACGGGTTCGGATCCCTATATAGGGATGGCCGGTTCGCTCACTTGGGAGAGCGTGGTGCTGACAACACCAACTCAAGGGTTAAGATTGCCTTATCGGTCATCTTTAAAAAAAAAGATTTAGCATCTGATGAGGGTTCCATCTGCCTCAAAGGTGGTGCCTCCTCACTATGTCTTGTGTGTGTAGTGTGGAGGCCCCACCTCTAAACACTACTGTACTGGGGATAAAGTTTTAACATGAATTTTTTTTTTTTAAAGATGACTGTTAAGGGGATCTTAACCCTTGACTTGGTGTTGTCAGCACCACGCTCACCCAGTGAGCTAACCGGCCATCCCTATATGGGATCCGAACCCATGGCCTTGGTGTTTTCGGGACTGCACTCTCCCGAGTGAGCCATGGGTGAGCCCTTTAACATGAATTTTGGAGGGGCACAAACATTCAAACCATAGCATTCTGACCCAAGCCACCCAAAATTCATGTCTTTCTCACAAAAATACATTCATTCCATCCCAATAGCCCCAAAAGTCTTAACTTAATTCAGCATGAACTTTTTAAAAAATTTTTTATTTTTTAAAAGATGACTGTTAAGGGGATCTTAACCCTTGACTTGATGTTGTCAGAACCACGCTCACCCAAGTGAGCCACAGGCCAGCCCAGCATGAACTTTAAAGTCTAAATCCAAAGCCTCATCTAAATGTCACCTAAATCAGACTTAGGTGAAACTCCAGGGATTATTCATCCTGAGGCAACTTCTTTCTGCAGCTGTGGGCCTGTGAAATCAAGCTAGTTACATGCCTCCAAAATATAATGTTGGGACAGGCATAGGTTAGACATTCTCATTCCAAAAGGGAGAAATAGAAAAGAAGAGATAACAGGTCCCAAGTCAATCCAAAATCTAAAAGAGTAAACATGAAATCTTAAGGCTCTGTAATAATCTTCTTTGGCTCCATGTCCCACCTTCTGGATACAATGGGGCAAGGGTTAAGCCCCCAAGGCTCTAGGCAACCCACGTTGGACTTATACTCCTATGGTTCTCTCAGGCTGAAGTTACATGCTGTGGCTCCACTGGTCTGGAGTCTCAGGGGTGACCCCACCCCTACAACTCCACTGGGCATTACCCTATGGGGACTTTCTGCAGAGGCCCAGCCCCTGAAGCCAGTTCTCTGCCTGGTCCCCAAGGCTTTCTGGGGCATCCTTTGAAAGCTAGGTTGGAGGTAGCCCTGCCCCCACAGTTTATGCACTCTGCCCATCCATGGAGATGGCACTGTGTGGACACCACCAAGGTTTATCACCTGTGCTCTCTGGAGTGGTAGCCTGAGCTGCACCTGGGCTCACTTCAGCCACAGCTGGGGCAGCCAAGGAGCACTGCACTGAAATGCATAAGGCAGAAACTTGAGGTGACCCTGAGCAGTGAGCTGTGAGATCCCATGGCTTCCCTGGCCCCTCTCTTGAAACCCTCAAGTCCCTGGCACTCTCGGCCTGTGATGGGAGTGGCAGCATTGAAGAGCTCCAAAATGCCTTTGGGGCCTTTCTTCCACTGTTCTGATGAATAGCATGTGGCTTCCTTATATCCATACCAATCTCCTTATCAGACACCCTTGGTGTTCTCTCCTGAACATGCTTTTTCATTCTTAATACGTCCAGGCTGACAATTTTCCAAATGTTTAAGTTTTGCTTCCCTTTTGATGATAAATTCCATCTTTAATTCATTTCTCTCTTGTTGCACTTTATGACAGTCGAGAGAGGCCGTGCTGTACCCTCAAGACTTTGCTTAGAGATTTCTTCCACCAAATATCCTATTTAATTACTTTTAAGTTTTGTCTTCCACAAAACACTAGGACACAAAAACAGATCAGCCAAGTTATTTGCCACTTTATAACAAGGATGACCTTTCCTCTAGTTTCCAATAACTTATTCCCTCACTTCTGTCTAAGACCTCATCAGAATGGCCTTTACTGTTCATATTTCTACCTACATTCTGATCATGATTACTTAAGTAATCTCTAAGATTGAGGCTCTCTCTACAGTTCTTCTCTTCTTCTGAGCCCTCACCAGAATCGTCCTTCAGGCTCCTTTCCCAGCAATGTAGCTCATAACTCTTCTAGCCTCTTCCCATTACCCAGTTCCAAAGTTGCTTCCACAGTTTTAGGCATTTGTTACAGAAACACCCCAATTCTTGGTACCAGTTTTTGTCTTAGTCCATTCAGGTTGCTTTAACAAAATACCTCAGACTGGGTAAATTGTAAATAATAGAAATTTATTTCTCACAGCTCTGAAGGCTGGGAAGTCCAAGATCAAGACACCAGTAGATTTGATGTCTGGTGAAGGCTGCTCTCTGCTTCCAAGATGGCTCATTTTTGCTGTGTCCCCATATGGTGGAAGGGCAAAAAGGGACAAACTCACTCCCTCAAGGTCTTTTATGAGGGCACTAATCTCATGCATGAGGGTGGAGCTGTCACAGTCTAATCACCTCCCAATGCACACACTTCTTAATACCATCACCTTGGGGTTTAAGTTCCAACATGTGAATTTTTTAAAAAAATATTCATAGAAATATAATAATAATAAGGACAGCATCACAAATCAGTAGAGAAAAAAAAATTTGCCAAATAGTGTTGGAAAAATAAATTAACTCCTTGGGGAAAAAAATGAGTTCTCCTGTTGCTTTGCCTCCCACGGATTTGTCACCCCTTTTCCCCTGGCTGACAGAGCCGCAAAAGATTACTCAAAGCCCATCTCTTCTGAACAGTGAGAAGCCCTGAAAAGGGGTTAATCTCCCGGAACCCTCAAGAGTGAGGCATTCCTTCCATTTGGGAAATTAACCACGAATTGAGGTTCTCTTCCCACATTTATTCTCCAGACCAGGAAATTACAGGAAGAGAACATAGGTGGGGTTTTTGCTAAGTATAGTTTAACAAGTTTAACAATAGAAGCTGGTAACATTCAGTAAGATAAGCAAGGTGACCTTCCATAATGCAATTTTCAACAAAAGCTTGATTTTAGCAAACATTCTCTTCTTACAGCAATTTCTCAGTATCTTTACATATCAATCAGTAACCTGTCTGTCTTTGAGCCAGCAACCCTGCTGTGTTACAGTTCTTTATCTTACAACAGAGACTTTAGCCTGGGGAAAATTTCCTGTCCTTTGCAAGGTCAGTATTTGAAACTGCAAGGCTTTGGAAAACCAGGCCTTGTGAAGTACATTTGCTTTATACATACTCCACATTCTCCTCAGCAAGATGAAGGCCTTTCAAAGCATTTTAAAAACAATAGAAATACACACACAAAATACCTATGGGCATCAAAACACCACCAAAAAAAAGAAAAGAAAAGAAAAAGCTGATGGTTAAACTATTTATAACAAATGAGAGACAAACAAAAGATTAATATTCTCAATATATTAAAAAAACTCTTACAAATTACTAAGAAAAAAGTTTTAAAATAGTCTAAGAATGTGAAAAGAGCAACATGAAAAACACATTAACTTCATTAATATCAAAAGAAATTCATGTTAAAGCAATGAAATTTCACTTTTCGCCTGTTAAAATGGTAAAAATTAAACTATAATAGTGCAGCTAAGAGTGTTGACACTTTTTTTTTTTTAAAGATGACTGATAAGGGGATCTTAACCCTTGACTTGATGTTGTCAGCACCACGCTCTCCCAACTGAGCTAACCGGTCATCCCTATATATGATCCGAACCCACAGCCTTGGTGTTATCAGCACCGTGCTCTCCCAAGTGAACCATGGGCCAGCCCTCTTAAAGGACAACTTTTTCTCAACACCCAGCACTTCTTTCTCTGCTGCTTCAATCAGCTCTCAGGACATCCATTCCCAAAGTCCTCCCCTCTTTCCTGCACATGATGAGCACTCAAATATTTCTGGAATGAATGAATGAGTGAATGACCCAACAGTATAAATCCAATTCTGATCGAGAACACTAAATTACTGCATTTTACTCTAGACGGATTACAAGATGCTTTTACTGTCTTCTCCCACACAACTCTATTTCCTCCATATCTTCTAAAACAGATGAATATCATGCATACTTTTATAATAAGGAGGGAATAAACAAACAGAACTATACTTTCTCCTCTGTTTTAACTGGCTCTTAGGTCTAGATTAGAGATACTAATGCTTGATCTGGGATAATAAATGAAACTCAGTTGTACAATTTCCATACACTTTGGAAAACATTTAGGACCTGTGGTAGGTCTGGCCTCAACAAGTAGTCATTAAATCAGCTGTTCTCTTTTCTGGAATTAAAGAGTAACACACTAACACAAAATTAAAGCATGTCTCAAAAATCAGAATGCGAGCTTGTCTGCCATCTCTGAGCAAATTACAGATTGACTCATAATAATACAAACATGCCCAGAGGGCTGACAGCACTATTTCACAAAGTTGATTGTACTGTTTCTCTTTATAAATGGCCAGCCTGATGCACAGCATGTTTAGTTACAAACACCTCTGCTGACTCTCTCCCTGCAACATTTTCATGGCTACCAAGGGAGTTGTTCAATTCTTCTTTGATGTAATTCATCTGAAGATCAGTATCTACAGATCCAAACCCTCTTAAAGCCCTCTCATAATATTCTCTTAAGTTTGCCATCTTGCAGGATTCCTGCTCCTTTTCAAACTGGATCATTTTCCTGATAAAATGGACTGAAAATAGATGGCTTTCCTGTAAACTTTTAAACACAGTTCTGGCCTTCTTGAAGCTACCACTTCGATAAGCCCAGTCCAGGTACTTATCCTTCAGTTACTGGGTCGGCACCTGTGACAGCTAAGATAGCTTCCTCAGAGACTGCTTCCATGTCTTCGTGGCTTTTGGCACCCTCACTCCACTCTGCCCAAGAAATCCACAATGGCAGACAAGCCTGGGGTTTCAAGTGCACAAAGTGTTCTTCAAAAAGCATGGCTATGTCAGGACTCTTTGAGTCAATCAGCACCTGCAGCTTCCTCTGCCACATTGTCCCAGAGTCTCTAAACAACTCAGTCCCAGCTACTGCTACCTCCAGAGCTTCCTTCAAGAAGTCCTGGTACAGCAACAACTCAATCACTGCTTGTGCTGGAATTCTGACAGAAGCTTGAGTTCATGTGCCTTTCTGAATGCAATTATGGTTTTTTCCAGCCTCTTCTTTTTGAGGAACTCACTATTTGTGTTCTTAGCAAATCTTTCCAAGAAAAAGTTGATGTAACTCTTCCACCTCTCCAGCCCATCTCCACTGCTTTAGTTTGTTTCGTTACAGGCTGTTCTTCTCCTGGCTGTGACTCGATCTCTAATTCTCGCTGTGCCACATCATCCCAAGTGAGAGGGTCATCTGTGTGGAGAGCCTGAAGGTCATCATAAATTTCTTTTTGTAGATCTTTGGCAAAGTCAAATAGTTGTGCGATTGAAAGCAGTGGTACATACAATTCTGCACCTTTAATTGTGCTTACAGAATGTTTATAGATAATCCGTGCCAACTCGCCCTAAAGTTCAGGACGATCGATTCCCCACATCCATGTCAGTTTTTTCAAATTCTTGCTTTTCCTTCCTCAGTTTTTCAGCATTCATCAGCTCCATCCTAAAGTATTCTTGATAAAGTTTTGGTTATATGGATGAAAGCACAGATGCCCATAGAAATAGTTGTCTTGCACTTTCTGAAGACAAGTGATCTTCGATTTCCCATTTAGCTACCATGATCCACAAAGCTGACTTGTTGAATGAATGGCTAACATTGAAAAGAATATCTTGCTAAGATGAGTTTTGGTAGCCCATTTCTTACAAAAAACTATATACGGTAGCCAAAGTTAAACATCATCCTCCCATGTTGCTAAAGCATGTCAGAAGACACCTTGTACCCGGTGTACAATAGAATTCTCAATCTCATCCTTCTTAAATGAATATCCAGTGCATGTTCTTCTCTGGATCAGCTCCGATAGATGAATTTCATATTGAACGTAATTGATAAAGTCTTCCTTGTAAAGGGCTCTTCGCTGTATTCTGTACTCTAGATTGGAAGCCTTCTTAATGATGGCCTTAATCTCCACCTGGCTGAATAGTCCAATGTGCTCTAGCTTCTCTGATTCAGGGAGTCAATCTTCTATGCATTCCTGAATTATCTCTGTCATGAGATCTGAACTCTACAACGCTGTGGGGAGATTCTCAACCACCAACACGTGCAGGAAGCACCCACCTTTCAGTCTGGAGATCCAGCCTTTACACTTGCACATCCCAACATATGAATTTTGGAAGGACACATAAAAACCATAACAAAAATTTTTTTTCCTGTTTGAAAACTATAAGGCTGAGGAAGATACAAGGTAAGAGTAAGCCCTAAGGATTCTAGGAAGTCAGGGTATCCCTTCCATACAAAAAAATTCACCCTCTAAAAGAGTATAGTTCATGAGTTTTGACAAAGGTATACAGTTGACTAACCACCATGACAATCAAGATGTAGAATATTTCCATCACCCCAAAATGCTCCTTTTTGCCACTTAGTAGTCAATTCCTTCCATCCACCCCAACTCCCTGGCAACCATTAATCTGATCTCTATCCTTACAGTTTGCTTTTTCCAGAATATTATATAAATGGAATCATATTATTTGTAGCCTTTTGTGTCTGGCTTCATTCACTTAGCATAATGCTATTGAAATTCATCCATGCTGTTGTTGCATGTCCAATATTTTTAAATTGCTAAGTAGTCGTCCTGAGTACCACAATCGCTCTGTTCATTTATCAGCTGACCGACATTTGGGTTGTTTCCAGTTTTTAGTGACTATGAATAAAACTGCTATAAATATTTGCGTACAGGCTTCTGTGCAAACATATGTTTTTACTTCTCTTGTATGAATAAATAGGAGTGGGACTTTTAGATCATATAGGAAATGTATGTTTAACTTTATAAGAAAGTGGTGGGGCTGGCCGGTTAGCTCAGTCAGTCAGTGTGGTGCTCATAACACCAAGATCAAGGGTTCAGATCCCCATACTGGCTAGATGCCAAAAAAGAAAGAAAGAAAGAAACTGCCAAACTGTTTTCCAAAAATCTTTTGCATTTTGTATTCTCACTAGCAATGTATACCCTAGGACCCTTCGATTACCCTAGGAAAGTGGAAGAGTGCCCTAAACATGATTGAGATTGTATTTCCACCCAAGAAGTTCATAGGGGACTCAACATCAGATTTAATTTAGAAAAATAAAGTAACTATTTTATACCTAAGTGTTTTTCACACCTGCTATACCTGCAATGAGAGTCTTCCACTTTAAAGAACTAGACAGCAGGTCCAGCAGGCTGCGTGCTGAACGCTGTTATTTTTTCAAGCTCTACACAAATGATATCTCTCCTGGGAAGCCCTCCTCAGGCTGCTTTCTTCTCTAATTTCCCTTCACTCATTTGTTCTTACCTCTTATCATATTGTATCCATGGATATGTTTGTTTAGACCATCTGTTCTCAAACTTGAGAGTGCATCAGAATCATCTAGAGGGCTTACTAAAAGCCAGACTGCTGTACTCCTCCCCAATGTTTTCGATTCAGTAGGTCTTGGATGAAGCCCAAGAATATTCATTCCTAACAAGTTCCCAGGAGCTGCTGCTGCTGCTGGTGGTGGTCCACACATTTAGAATGCCCGATCTAGACAATAAAGTTAGTTAGACCTATGTCCAAATCCAAATCCTGATACTTGATAGCTGTGTGATAATGGGCAAGTTCAATAAATTGTCTGAGCCTTGCTTTCTTTATCTGCAAAATGGGAACAATATCTTAAACTTCAGTTAAAAGCATTAAAGGACATCATGAAATAGAAGCCCCTGACAAACAGGGGTGATTAAGATGTTTGTCAAATGAATGAATACTGTTCACGGATGATGTCTGTATAGTTGTTCAAGATGTTCCTTGAGTTGGAAGGAATATCCATAAAAACTTAACAAATAGGAGGCAAGGAACAGAGCATGCCCAGGGTCATTTAGGCAGAAGCTGAGGGCAGCATCCCCTGTTGGGAAATGGGCAAGGAGCATGTGGAAAACACCACTTCCTCCCAGTGGCCCACTACAGCCACTGCCACAGCTGTGGCTGCCACAAAAGTGGCTTGATGCCATAGCAGTAGCCACAGCTTCCTTTCAGGTGGCCCAGCAGACACCTGACTACAGTGATACAAGGAGAATCACTAGTGGAGACTGAAAAAAGAAGAGGATGTCTCTCTCCTCAAAGCCCACTCTAGGGTAGTAGAAGAAGTATCTGCTCTGGGCCGGCCTGTGGCTCACTTGGGAGAGTGTGCTGCTGACAACACCAAGTTGAGAGTTAAGATCCCCTTACCGGTCATCTTAAAAAAAAAAAAAAAAAAGAAGCAACTGCTCTACCATTCCCCTGCTTTATTTCTGACTGAGTAAATTCTATCTTCTCTCCTTTTTTCTTAGTCAGTCTACATAAAGATTTGCTGTGGAGGGTACTAAAATTAATAAAGCACAAGTATTTCACAGAGCCTTAACCTTTAACTTAGTAGGGCCACAGCCCTTAGATAAGAAGGACCACAGTCCTTAGATCAGGCTGTAGCTTAGTAGGATCTTTATCTTAGTAGGACCACAGTCCTTAGTTTTAGAAGGGCCAAAGCCCTTTAATTTAGGCTGTAGCATAGTGGGGCCACAGCCCTTTAGTTGTTAGCAAGACCAAAGTCTCGTAGTTTAGGAAATGGCCTAACTTCTTAGTATTGCACATAGAAATGCTAAGCTTGGGAAAAAACAGAAAACTTTCACAGGACTAAAATGCGGAGTATGCATAAAGCAAATGTACTTCACAGGGCCTGGTTTTCCAAAGACTTGAAGTTTCAAATATTGACCTTGCAAAGGACAGGAAATTTTCCCCAGGCTATAGTCTCTGTTGTAAGATAAAGAACTGTAACACAGCAGGGTTGCTGGCTCAAAGACAGACAGGTTACTGACTGACATGTAAAGATACTGAGAAATTGCTGTAAGAAGAGAATGTTTGCTAAAATCAAGCTTTTGTTAGTGGATTGACTTAATTGCATTATGGAAGGTCACCTTGCTTGTCTTACTGAATGTTACCAGCTTCTATTGTTAAAATTGTTCAACTATACTTAGCAAAAACCCCACCTATGTTCTCTTCCTGTAACTTCCTGGTCTGGAGAATAAATGCGGGAAGAGAACTCCAATTCATGGTTAATTTCCCAAATGGAAGGAATGCCTCTCTCTTGAGGATTCCGGGAGATTAACCCCACTTTGGGGCTTCTTGTTGCTCAGAAGAGATGGGCTCTGAGTAATCTTTGGTGGCTCCATCACCCAGGGGAAAATGAGTGACAAATCCATGAGAGGCAAAGCAACAAATGGTGACCCCGACATGATGAATTCTGTCCACGGATCAGAGACTGACCTGCCAAGCCTTGGAAAGGAAAAGAAACAGGACATCCACCACTCATCCCGACAAAAGGGAGGCCCCAACAAAAGGGGGAAAAGAAACAAGACACCCAGAAAAAGGAAGAGGATGTCTACTCATCCCGTCAAGAGGGAAATCCCGGTAAGGGGGACTCACCCTGGTAAAGGGGATCACAGAGGTGGCTTTCGATTAAGCGATTGCATGCCTGCTGCAGTGTCTAGCTAGGGCTTTGCCCGGAAGGTTTGCTTTCTTACTCTCTCACTTTTCTACCTATTCTTGCAATTATGGGTAGTTTACTGTCAAAGAGGGAAGTTCAACATAGTTCAGTCCTTCTATGTCTCCTTAAGGCAGTAGGTTATAAAGTAACTAACTGTCATCTAACTAAATTATTATTGATTATAGTGGTTTGGAAATGTTGTCAAATTGCTTTAAAAATTATTCAGAACCTTAACAAAGGGAAAAAACGTGTTTATGCCATTAAAGAGGATGAAAAACAATCCTCGCCTCCTCCTCCTCCTCCTCTCCCCCCACCTCCTCCTTTGGAGATAAATAACTCATTTATTTGCTTGATGGAGTCCTGTTTTAAAGAAGGACATAACATGGGAGTTGCTGCTCATCATGTCTTTCCTGTTGTAAGAACTGGGACTCAGTCGAGACATGAAAACCTCCCATTCTCCTTGTTTGAAAGATTTAAAAAGAGCATCACAGAAAATGGCTTACATAGTACTTCTACTAAGGAATACTTGGAATCAATTGCTAATGGGCACAATACGACCCCTTGGGATTGGAAAAACTGTTTTAACTCCTGCTCAATATACTGTATGGCTACAAGAATTTCGGGAAGCCTTACATGCTATTTCACTTGAAAATTTATGAAATGAGGTTCAAATTAGCATGGACATGTTACTTGATCAAACAAATAGGGCAGCCATAAAGGCTTGGAACAAAATTCCTGAAACAAAATCTAAACTTCACCCTTTTGCTTCCCCTGATGCGTTTTGGATACAAAGATTAGATAAGACTCAGTCACTACTGACATTATCTGTTGAAAAAAATTAATCAGAGAAATTGAATCAAGCTACTTTACTTGTTAAATGACATTTACAAATGGGACATTTAGAGCCATTGCATAGTCCCTGGAATACTCCCACTAAATCTTTGGCTACTATTAGACAGGGACCCGTTGAGCCTTATATAGATTTTATTAATTGTCTTCAAGATGCTATAACTAGACAAATTGATAATGCTCATGACAATCCAGAACTGCTATCACAAGTTTATTTACATTTAATCAAACAAGTTAATAATGCTGGTTTACAAGTAGCTCCAGATAAAATTCAAAAAAAGGACCCTTGGAAATACCTTGGTTTTTTGATCACTCAGAGAAATATACGGCCACAAAATATATCTTTCCATATTCAGGAGCCTTTTACTCTAAATGACTTACAAAAATTACTTGGTGATATTAACTGGCTCCACCCTTATGGGCATTCCTACTTAGCAATTACAACGTTTGTTTAATACCTTAAAGGGAGACCTTGATCTGTCCGCCCCTCATTACTTTTCTGAAGAAGCAAAATTAGAATTAAAACAGATTGAGGGCTGGCCCATGGCTCACTCGGGAGAGTGCGGTGCTGATAACACCAAGGCCATGGGTTCGGATCCTATATAGGGATGGCCGGTTGGCTCACTGGCTGAGCGTGACAACACCAAGTCAAGGGTTAAGATCCCCTTACCAGTCATCTTAAAAAAAAAAAAAAAAAGAATTAAAACAGATTGAATCCTTTTTACATTCCAATATAACTAACATGTATTGTTAAATCTCAAGTCATTCATTTCATTATTTTAAACACCCCCACATAGTCCCACAGGTTTGCTTTGCCAATTTCTTCCTCAAATAGGAGTCATTGAATGGATTTTCTTACCCCATCAACAAAAAAATAAATTAAATACTAAATTAGAACAAGGTATTCATTTACTCACTAGGAGGAGACACCATTGTCAAGTACTTACTGGGTATGATCCTGATAATATTAATCCTGGTCTTTCTAAAACTGATTTTCACACTGCCCTTGAACAATCCAAGTCTTTACAGATAACTATGGCTGATTTTGTTGGTAAGATATAATTCTTATTACCCTGTGATAAAATTTTACAAGGACTCCAAGTACTGCCCGTACAATTAAAATCCTGTTTATCCCCTATTCCCCTCCCTCAAGCACTAACTGTGTTTATCGACGGTTCTGGCAGATCAGGAAAGGGATCTATAACATGGCAGGACCAGGGAATCTGGAAACATTTTGTTACTATTTATCATAAGTCCACTCAAAGGGCTCAATTGGCAGCTGCCATTGCAGCTTTACAACATTTTTACAATCAGCCACTTAGTTTAGTAGCTGACTCTGCCTATGTAGTTGGAGTCTTACAGGTAATTCAAGATGCACATATCCATGAGGGAAATGATTTTCTTTTATTTGAAATGTTTCAACATTTACAAAAACTTATTCAAAAAAGACATCATCCTTTCTATGTAACTCACACGCATTCTCATTCTGGTCTTCCTGGCCGTTTATCAATTGGAAATTATATGGCTGATCACTTTGTTATGTATAATAATGTATGCATAATAATATAATCAACAGAAAGCTGTTGATTCTCATCAGTGCTTTCATCAGGATGCACAAGCTGTGGCTAACCTGCATCAGATCTCTTACAGGCAAGCTCAAGATATTGGTCATGTTTGTCCCGATTGTCAGAGGTTTTCTAAATCTAATTTCCCTGGAGGAGTTAATCCTCGAGAAATAAAAGGTAATGAAATTTGGCAAATGGAAGTCACTCATTATTCCACTTTTGGACATCTTAAATATTTACATGTTACTGTTGGTACTTACTCTGGTCTTACTCATGCCACTGCCCAAACAGCAGAAACTGCTAAACATGTTAAAAAAACATTGTCTTTCTGCCTTTGCCACAATGGGGATTCCTAATCAAATTAAAACAGATAATGGACCAGCATACACCTCCAAAGTCTTTCAAGTATTCTGTGACAACTGAAACATTAAACATGTCACATCACAGGAATCCCATTTAATCCCACTGGCCAGGCAATTATTGAAAGAGCTAACGGCCTTCCTAAATGTCAAATAGGTAAACAAAGGAAGGGTAATATAGATATAGGAATGGCTCCTCATAAACAGGTTTTTAAAACTCTGTTTACACTAAATATTTTAAACCATAATTCCCCAAAATTAACAGCCATAGAACAATACTTTATACCTCCTAAAAAGAGACCTAGACCCTTGGTTTTATCTGCCACCTGCCTACGGGACCACAATGGTTGGGACCTGTCAAATTGTTAACATGGGGGAGAGGGTATACATCTGTTTTCTCACCCACAGGCCCACTATGGATTCCTCCTAAGGCTGTTAAACCTTATGTGGAACCCCAAACCAGATGAGGAATTGAATCTGATCCCAAAATCTCAACGCCTCGCCATCACACCTCAATTCATCTCACTGGGGATGGTACACATCAGACCACCAGTAATGAAAATAATGACAACAAGCTCCAAATTGACCTGGGGTAAATTAAAAAACTTCAACAGTCAAATAGCTTTCAATAGCTCAGCCCTTAAGTTCAGTAACTCATTTGAAAAATAAAAACTAAACTAAAATCTACCTGTTTAACTAGATGGTCTCAAATTTTCTAGCATCCAGCTGGTTATCTTAAACAGACTTCTAAATTCTCTTCTAGTCTCATCTATGTATTTCTTCACAAAATCCTCTGGTAAAGTTCTGTGCCATTTTTTTAAAAAAGGAAAACTTTCTCTGCATCTTCTTGAAAAGGCTTGCATACTTTGCTTTACAATGTAAATTTATCTTGCTGTCTCTAAAACAGGGTGAGGCCTCACCAATAAGTCTTAAAAAACCACAGTCTAAACCTGACTGTCCTTTTTTTTTTTTCTGACTGTCCTTTTTACT
Organism: Cynocephalus volans; assembly: GCF_027409185.1. Classification (NCBI taxonomy): domain Eukaryota; kingdom Metazoa; phylum Chordata; class Mammalia; order Dermoptera; family Cynocephalidae; genus Cynocephalus; species Cynocephalus volans. The sequence continues at coordinate 113,538,006 of NC_084465.1, forward strand.
AGTGAGCTTTTTTTACATCTTGAACAAAACCTATAAGATCCTTGTTTGTTCTTGTTGTCTATATCTGCATATATACATGTGTAAGCTGTATGTTATGTCTATATGTTCATGTCTGTATGTGTAATTATGCTGTCTGCAAGGTACCAAATTGGCTTATAATTAATGCACACTCATTAAATAGAGAAGTATACTTTTCAAGTTCACGTGACTTAAATTTTCTAAAGTTTTGATAAATATATTTTCAAACTTTTATTTAAACCTTTTACCTAAATTTGTCTCTAGATCAATATGTCTCCTGGCTATCTCAGCTCTGCCTCCTGGCCATGCTGGGAGAAACAATATCTTTTAGACATTATCTTTGTAAATACCGCCCTCTGTCTTAAGCTCCACATGGCTCCAAATGCCATGTGGAAACCTGGGACCCAAAATGGGTAGTGAAAGGAAACCTATGCCCAATATCACACAGGCCCTAGTTAACATTAACTGATAAGGGTATAGATCTAATACACCAAGTTTTTGCTGGGAAACCATAAATGTGTATTTGGTAAAAATAGCTAAAACTCAAACTGGGCTTTGCATAATTTGCTCTGATAAATGGATGCCTATTTACTAACCTGAATGTATAAAAATGTTATCAGCACACATCATTGCCTGGGTTTACTAATCAAACAGTATTACTAGAGGTCTTTTCACTTGACTGCTCTTAATACAAAATTGTGAAAGGTTTTCTTTCTCCCTTAGCTAACTGGTTTAAGAAACTTATTTCATGATAATTTCTTGTGCTCTCTGCCTTTGAAACCCTTTGTCACTTTGGTTTTATTTTTATAATAATTTGTGATTTTATTCAACTGTTTTAAGCCTTTTATTATTTGACAAAGCTAAATTCTGAAAGCTCAAACTTTTGGTTTAAACTAACTTTGAGGGGCCGGCCCGTGGCTCACTCGGGAGAGTGCGGTGCTGAGAACACCAAGGCCCTGGGTTCGGATCCCATATACGGATGGCCGGTTCGCTCACTGGCTGAGCGTGGTGCTCACAACACCAAGTCAAGGGTTAAGAACCCCTTACCGGTCATCTTTAAAAAAATAAATAAATAAATAAATAAACTAACTTTGAGGAGTTCCAAGGGCCCTGGAGAAGTCAAAGGATATATAAAAAATGTATCAAAACTAATTGGCTTATTTAATAAATTAAACTATATGGGAAAGCATTGTCAGTACTGAAGGTGTTATGGATATGTGTTCCAAAGTCTTGTAAGCTTCTTAAATATCTGTGTCTTGATATAAACACTACCAGTCATAATCTTGGTTTAATTATAATTTTAAAATGTTATGTCTTCAAATATTTCATGAAAAAACTCTGATAGGTACAGTTTCCTGACAAACTTTGAGTTCATAGCTTTAAACTAAAGTTCCAAAATTCTAATGAAGAAACCTGATGGGTTTGTGAAATTGTTCACAAAGGTCAAAACAACAAAAGTTAATTAGTGAACTAATTAAAAATAATTATGGGTTTTTACAATTTCCTTATTTTAAAACACTGCTGGTTCTCTTAATGTTTTGTTTTCCAAATTAAAAAAAAAAAAACCTCTCTCTCTCCTCTTAAGCTATCTATAACTAACAACAGTTTGGTAAAATATCATTTAAAACAGAGATAAAAGCATTTGTTTTCTCCTTATTTGATCCCCCCCAAATTTAATAACTTTAAGTATCTTTATGATTATTATGACAATGTGGCTACTTTCATAAATTCAATGAAAATTAACTCTCTCTCTTTATAACAGGATATAATTTAAAACTTTGGATATAAGATAGCATGTCTCACTTCTAATTTGCTGACCCCTCTTTCATGTTGTCTTAAGGCTTAACTGCTGCTTCATCCTGCTGTTCATCTTTCCCCCCCAATGTGGGACAGATCACCACCTGGGAAAGGGCCTTGCCAACAGCATGGAATTTATACAAAGAAAAGTAAGACCTTTCCAATCAAGATATTGATCATCAGTGCTTTTATGAGGAATGCCTTGATCATAAAGGGGGAAATAACATCTTCTCCATAAAAGCAGTTCTCTAAATTTTCCTGGCCTTAAAGAGGGTGTTTGTAACTTGGATGAGACATCCCTGTTCTTAGACAAAAAATTTATAATACATTAAAAATTTTTACAAAGACTAGATGCTTTGAAAGCAGTAATGTCCTGGACAGGTGAACATTAACAAACTCTCTGGATGCAGAATCAACTATTATATGGAGCAGAATCTCATTCCCGAGTTTTAACAATTGGTAATTACACCCAATTCACAGCACCTGGAGTGATGCCAATCCAGCCACTCTGAGACGATATCATCAGTCCTCACCTGAAATAAATTAAAAGGACTTGCCATGCTAAATGATACCAACTTTGCTTTAAATGCTTTTGTCTCAACTGTGAAAACCTGATCTATAGGTTTTGCTTTTTCTTTTAAATAAATAAAATGGGGAGAGATGTGGAGTATGCATAAAGCAAATGTACTTCACGAGGCCTGGTTTTCCAAAGCCTTGCAGTTTCAAATACTGACCTTGCAAAGGACAGGAAATTTTCCCCAGGCTATCGTCTCTGTTGTAAGATAAAGAATTGTAACACAGCAAGGTTGCTGGCTCAAAGACAGGTTACTGATCGACATGTAAAGATACTGGGAAATTGCTGTAGGAAGAGAATGTTTGCTAAAATCAAGCTTTTGTTGCAAATTGCATTATGGAAGGTCACCTTGCTTGTCTTACTGAAAGTTACCAGCTTCTATTGTTAAACTTGTTAAACTGTACCTAGCAAAAACCCCACCTATGTTCTCTTCCTGTAACTTCCTGGTCTGGAGAATAAATGTGGGAAGAGAACCCCAATTCATGGTTAATTTCCCAAATGGAAGGAATGCCTCTCTCTTCAGGGTTCTGGAAGATTAACCCCTTTTCAGGGCTTCTCACTGCTCAGAAGAGATGGGCTTTGAGTAATCTTTGGCAGCTCTGTCACCCAATGGAAAACAGGTGATAAATCCGTGGGAGGCAAAGCAACACTAAAAAGTCTCTGGTGTGGATATGAAAATTATAACACAGCAAAAGTGCTTGCTCTAAGGGCAGATGTCCTTGGTGCAGCTAAACCTATTGATGAAAAAAATATGTGCTAAAATCTTCAAGGCTACTCTGGCAGTTAGTGGTTGATTCCACATTTCACTTTCAAGTGTTTCTCTAAGTTTCCTAGGAAACTAAGTGTTGCCATAATGATTATCTCATTGGTTCTTTTATATGTCACATAGCTTAGTTTTATGACTCCTTTGACTGTAAATTGCTCGAACTATTTTTCAGTTGCACCTGCTTTAATGAAAATTGTCATGTAGCTAGTTTGTTTATGTTTTCACTATGACTGATTAACCACCTGTGTTCTTTTCTGTAACTTTTTGCCTGTACCATAAAAATCGAGAGAAAGCCTAGTTCAGGGTTATTTCCCAGGAATTCCTTCTCTCTTGAAGAAGTGATCTCCTGGAATTAACCTCTTCTGGGCCTCTCACTGCTCTTGAAAAATGGGCTTTGAGTAATCCTTTGTGTCTCCATCTCCATCACCCTGGGGGAGAGGTGACAGTTTGCAAATTTTGTTGATTTTTTAAAAGAATTAAAAAAAAAAAAAAGAAAAAGACCAGTAGCAGAATATTGTGTGCTTGACATCTAGGGGAAATCTTCTGCATTTGCCCTTTAGTACAGTCATCAGGTTCTTGAATTCCCTACAACATTAATTTATAGTATTAATAAACAGCCTTAGTTGTTTCATGCCAAAAAAAAAAAAAGTGGTATATACATACAATGGAATATTATTCAGCCTTAGAAAGGACAGAAATTCTGGCACATGCTACAACATGGATGAACCTTGAAAACATTATGTTAAGTGCAATAAGCCAGTCACAAAAGGACAAATACTGTATGATTCTACTTACTGAAGTACCTGGAGTGGTCAAATTTATAGAAACAGAAAGCAAAGGGTGGTTGCCAGGGGCTGGAGGTGCGGTGGAGTATGAGGAGTGTGGAATATTCATAAAGCAAATGTACTTCACAGGGCCTGGTTTTCCAAAGCCTTGCAGTTTCAAATATTGACCTTGCAGAGGACTGGAAATTTTCCTCAGGCTATAAAGTCTCTGGTGTATGATAAAGATTTGTGGCACAGCAAGGTTGCTGGCTCAAGGACAGACTAGTTACTGATTGTTATGTAAAGATACTGAGAAATTGCTGTAAGATCAGTTAATTGTCTAATGGAATGTTATCTGACTTGTTTCACTGAAAGTTACCAGCCTATATTGTTAAACTATAACCCCACCTATGTTCTCTTCCTCTAACTTCCTGGTCGGGAAAATAAATGCAGGAAGAGAATCCCAATTCAGGGTTAATTTCCCAAGTAAGGAATGCCTCTTGCTTGAGGGTTCTGGTGGGAGATTAACCACTTCAGGGTCTCTCACTGCTCAGAAGAGATGAGTTTTGAGTAATCCTTTGCATCTCCGTCACCCAAGGGAAGAGGGGTGACAAATCCATGGGGGGCAAAGCAACAGAGGAGTTATCGTTTGGTGGTTACAGAGTTTCAGCTTGGGATCATCAAAGAGTTCTGGAGATGGGTGGTGGTGAGGATTCACAACAATGTCAATTACCTAATGCCACTGAGCTGTTCACTTCAAAATAGTTAAGATGGTGTATTTCATGGAATATGTATTTCACCACAATTAAAAATTGAAAAACAAAAACGAATAGGCTAGAACTGATACCTCCCTCTGAGTATCACCCACTCAGGGGAGGGTCCTTCTGAAACTTGATTTTCAGCAGAGATTCCCCAGACTTAAGCACAGGCTATCTGACCAGCTGGTGGGAATATTGTTGATGGGATTCAAGTTCCTTGTAGAAAGATTTAAGGGGTGCCTGGTAGGGTGACTCATCAAGGTGGGATCATGTTGAGAGCAGCCAGGCAGCTGAAGACCTCCTGGGACATGCTCCTGAATCTACCCCTCCCCTCTAGCCCCACCCTCCACCATGGTCCAGGCCCTCATTACTTTTCCTGTGTGGTTGCAACAGCCTCCCTGCTGATGAGGCTTTTCTGCTCCAAATCGTTCACACCTGCTTTGTTCCTGCTGCCCCACACCTTTTCCTAGAGCAAGGAGGAATCGTGAAAAGGCACGGACTCGGGAGCCTGGCAGACTGGGTCCCACCACCGTGGGGGGCAGGGGGTGCCAGATAGATGGATGGAGCCATTCTCTGAGCCACTGTCATTTGCTCTTTCCTTACCTGTAAGCTGGGGATCTGAACACCTACCCCTCAGGTATAAAGAGGTGGTGAGCACTTAATCAGAACCACGTTCTTCCCTGCCTTGCAAGCGTGGGACAGATCACACCATTTGTTCTATTCAAGGCCTTGTGATAGCTCCCCACTGCCTAGCCTTTATTTCTGCTTATTGTTTAACTTCCCCACTAGGCGGTTAAGCAGAGACTTTGTCTTTTTTTACATCATACCCGCAGCACCTGGCTTTGTCAATCAGTATTTGTTGAATGAATGCCTGCCTATAGAATCATCTCAAACTCCAGATGCTGGTCTGGGACTTTGGTCTCATTTCTCTTATGAACTTCATGCCCACCGCTTCCCCTGTCTTTCAGCTCATGGCCAAACTGTTCTTTGTGCACAGGGCTTTCCTGGGCTGCCCTGCTTTTCCTCATGGTGTTCCTTCCACCAGAACTTCCCTTTCTCCCCTCTATTCATGTCAATATCCCACTCACCCCGCAAGGTTCCCACCAGATGATGCCTCCTCCATAAGCCCTTGTCCCCACCCTCAGCCTTCAACCACGAGTGACATTTCTTAATTATTATTGATGGGGGCTGGCCGGTTAGCTGGGTTGGTCAGGATCGTTCTTCTGAGTGTGGTGGTGCTGATAATACCAAGGTCCAGGGTTCAATCCCTGCACAGACCAGCCGCCAAAAAAAAAAAAATCAATTATTATTGATGAACATGTCCGCCTTCCAACTAGTCTGCTCTCCTCGAGGTTAGACTCCTGTTCTGCTGCCTCTGTCTCCTGGTTGTTAGCACAAGGCCTGGCAACAAGGCCTGGCAGAGAGCAGATGCTCACGATGAAGTGCCTGCTTCTGCCTGACTTTACTTTTAACTTACACTGTCTGTCACACCAATGCCACCTGCTCAGAGACAAAGCTCCAAGCTGGCCTTCCACAGGGGTAGTTAAGGATTGGCTGAAACACGAGCATCCGACCTGAGTGTTGGCCACATCTGGCTAGTGGATGATGAACAGCCTGGCCTGAAGGGCTGTGCCCAAAGGACACAGTGGGAGGTACACCCATCAGTTGGCTCCCTCCAGAACTTGCACTGGAGAACACAAAGAGGATCGGTCAGTTATAAGTGAAAGAACAGCACAGACAGGCAGAGAAATAGATGTCATGAGAGGTAAATATGAGGAACAGCAACAACAGCTAGAGCTGTCTCCATTCCTAATGGCCTCTCTAGTCCCAGTCCGCACACTCTCATGCTGAACCTTTCTCACCTGTGGCATTTTTTTTTTTTTTTTTGGTGGCTGGCCAGTATGGAGATCCGAACCCTTGACCTTGGTGTTATCAACACTGCTTTCATCAACCAGCGCTTCCTCCCCTGTGGTTCTTAAATGAATAAAATGTTGGATAAGCAAGGGCGTGGCAGCAGGGAGCCTCTGGGCAAGCATGGGGACCAGTGGGTCTGTGATGCTGGAGATGGCACCAGGGGTCTGGCCGGAAGATCAGGCTGGGCCTCCCTGCTCCCAACACCCACCCAGCAGGCCTGACCACCCACAGACCGTGCACAAATCAAGGCTAAAGCCCTTTCCAGCTTCGCAGGGAAGATCTGCTGGTACAAGACGTGCTGGTGCGATGCTGCTGGTTGCCATCAGCTGCAGCCTCCCACCACTTCCTCCTGAGCGTGGAGACATAGCTGCTTTGATCAGGATGGTTCTTCTGACAGAGTATGTGGGTCACCACTATGCACCTCCCCTTCTTCCCACCTGCCCCGCAGTTATAAGGAGGCTGCATCTCAGGGGAAAGGAGGTCACTAAGGTCTGGGGGCTCACGGTGGGTGAGCCTTGGAGACCACCAACCTATGCCAAGGCCTTTGTGATCTCATGGGAGGTGGGCCTCTGTGTTTGAAAGTTCTAGAAACTCTATAAATTCACACACACACACACACACACACACACACACACACACACACACACACAAAAAAAAAAAAAAAAAAACAGGGGGGAGGAAGAAGATATAACAACCACAATCACTTGAAGTTGATACGACAAGCAAACAGAAAGGACATTGTTGGGGGGGAGGGGGGAGGGAGGAGGGAGGGAGGTTTTGGTGATGGGGAGCAATAATCAGCCACAATGTATATCGACAAAAGAAAATTTAAAAATAAAATAAATAAATAAAAAAAAATAAAAAAAATAAATAAATTTATATAACAACAACAACAAAAAATAAATAAAATTACACATTAAAAAAAAAAAGAAAGTTCTAGAAACTCAACTTGGATTTTCCGAGGGAGGGCTGAGCTGAACACAGCACAGGTAGGATTTTCTGAGGATGGCATCCCTTGGGCATTCACATGAAGTCCATGGGACCCTACTGTCACTGGGTGACATCACTCCAGGGGCTTCATGTCTAGCCTCTAGGTGTGTGATTGATTTGTGTGTGTGTATGGATGTGGGTGGGTGTGGCCAAAACAGCAAATAGTTCAGGTCCAGAGACCCAGGAACAGCTATGGGCAATATTCTCTTGCTGTCCTGTTGCGATGCTTCCCTTCCCTTCCCTGGACCTCCGTGCCTTCCTCTGTCTATAGCTCAGACTTCCGCAGGACTCACCAATCTGTGAGCTCCAACAGGATCACATTGCCCTCCATACCCCCACGTTGTTGCCTTTTTACCCCCACCTGCTGGTGCAAGATCTCCAGCCTCCTGCCAATCTCCAGTGCGGTGGCACAATGTCTCCAGCGCTATTTCTCTGGCGCTCCGCTCCCTCCTGTGCGCTGCCCCAGGCTGTGCCTCACCTGCTGTTCTGTAGGCAAGACATTAGACACAGTGGTTCTCCTTGTGATTGGCCCTGAGCCCTGGAAGTGCCAGAGCTGAGGGGGTTGTAGCAGAGTGGGGGAGAACAGCTCTCTCTGCTTTGATTACATCCTGATAAAGGTGTCCCCAAGCTACTGCTTGGGCTCCAGCATGTACAGGCTGGTGAAACAGCTTGGTTTAGTTTTTACCGATGCTCCTCTGTTTCTCGAACCCAGGTTTATGTGCAAGTGCCTGAGCCAGACACCTGCTTGGATAATAGCCACTTTGCTATAGTAAAGATCACTACGCCCCTTGGAAGACCAAGACTGTGTTCCTGAGTCAAGCTCCCTCTCGTTTGAGTCCCCTCCCCCACCCCCGGAAGTTTCTCTACTCCATTGCAAAAACTCGTCTGTAGGGTCACCTTATTAGTTCTCCAGACCCGCCCAGTCATTTTGGAACTTCTAAAGTAGCCAAAACCTAAACTTGGCCTGCAGCAGTTCATAGTGGGTAACCCCTGCCCTTTTCATCTTGTTACACCAAGGCGAGTGAACTCCCTGCCATCATTCTCCCTCAATGGGCAAAAGGAAAACATTCCCGGACTTCTGACCAGGTAGCCTGAGTCCATCTAGAAAACACATGACCAGGAGCTGGAGGGCTTGCTGCTGTATGAGGTGTTTGCATTGGGTAATGAGGTGAAGCGCTGGAGGTGGGGTGGGATGGGGCATCTTTCCCATTCATTCAGCATCTCTAATAGCTAGATGACTGGGAAGTCCTCCTGCCTTCTCTGACCACCTACTGGACTCTCCTCAACCCTTCTGCCACTCCTCCTCGAGCAGAATATTCCTGAAGCTCCTTGGGGAGTTTGGATGACTCCCATCCAAGCCTAGAATGGTTCCCTATTATTTGGTCTTGGCCAAAGCTCCTATTGTGGCCTATCTGAGATGGCTAAAACCAAAGGAATAAATTTGTTCAAAAAATCACAAAACCCTCACGGGAACCCAAACACAACAGTTGCATTGGAAGGGGGCATGCGTGTCCTCCACTCTTCTCTCTCTGCAGGACACTTCCGTCCACCTCTTCGACAAAGAGTGAAGGTGGCTGCCCTTTGGGGGCAGCCTCGGTTCCCATCTTTACATATTCTTAATTGAAAAGACCACCGAGGCTGAAGTCTCAATTTCCAGTCTTAGAAGGGAGAATCTGATTGGTCCACCTGGAGTCAAATGTCCACCCTACAGTAAGTCGATATGGCCAAAGGAACAGGGTCATGTCCTAAGTCCAGCATCTGGCCACCTCACTTGGTGGGAAAGCAGTTCTGATGTAGAGGCCACAGGGCTAGGCAGACACCATAGTCATGTGTTACCTGGGGTGAGGCTCAGTCTTACTCTATCACTCTCTCCCTAGCCTCGTGTCCTGCTCTCCCTCTTCTGTCATCTCATCAGCCCATCCCCTTTGCCTGGAATGTGCATCCCTCACTACCACTTGCCAACGCATGTTGAAGCCTCTAAGTCATCATGCCAACTTCTCTGTGCCATCTTTTATGACACCCTCGGTGAAGTGTAGTAACAAAATTTCAGATTTGAAAGAACTCCCAAATATCACCTAAGTCAACCCTCCCCTGCCTCACACAAATCCCTTCTGTAATCATATTACTTCCTAGCAAGTGTTCAACCAGCCCCTTACACACCTCCAGAGAGAGGATGCTCACGACTTCCTGAGGAGATCTACTGTGTCTCCTGCAGCTCTGTCTACAGGAAAATGTTCTCTTGTGTTGCACGTGAATTTGCCTCCTGGTGGCTTCCACACTTTTGAGCTGGTTCTGCCCTGTGGAAATGTCCAGGACAAATCTGTTCCCTTCCACATATGGAAGCCCCTTCAGAAATGTAGAGAGGACTCACGTCACCCCTTGGTCGTCTCTCTTCCAGGCTGAACATCCTCAGTTCTATCTAATATTCCCCGTAAGACAAAGTCTCAATTCCCCTGACCACCCTGTTTCAACTTTCCTCCTAAAATCTGGTGCCTCAAGATAAATGCGACAAGGATATTCAAGGAAATCTTTTAATAGAAAAAGGAAGGAGGGGGCTGGATAGTTAGCTTGGTTGGTCAGAGCCTGGTGCTGATAACACGAAGGCTCAGGGTTCAATCCCCGTACCAGCCAGCCCTTCCAAAATAAATAAATAATAAGAAGTTGGTCAAATCAATTAAGTACATCTACTTTACAGAATATTATTCAGCCTACAAAATATGGTAGATTTACATGTACTTGCATGGAAAGATGATGATAATATAAGCAAAAAAAAAAGCAAGTTACAATAGAGCATAGCATCTTACTTGTCTGCTAGGCAGGAAGTCTGTTTTTCTTAGCCTCTCACTCCCACATCTAACATTCTTTAGTGTATACATTAAAACAAATCGGGGAGAGGCTATTTACTGGATTCTGCATAGTTTTTATTTCTAGATTCTGGAGATGTCTTGAGTTATCTCTAGAGTATAGAAAATGAGGTTTTGGGGAACTTCCACATGCTATATATATATAAACACACACACCTATATATGTAATGTTTTTTTAATAAAAAGCACATATTACTTTTATAACCACGAAATGATAATAATAAAGGATTTGCGATGCTTTGGCTAGCTCTCAGTGCCAGCTGCTGCTCTCTTACCTTATTCTTATTCTTTCCATTTATTCTTACAGCAAACACCCTCTAAGGCTTCTTGGCACCAGACTGCATGTCGGGCCTTGGGTTCAGGGAGCCCAGTGAGGGTTGGCTCCAGCTTTGAGGAGCTTGCAGGTGTCAGAGAACACCCGACTTTGTAAATGCTAGAACACAGGAAAGCCCAGGGTTATGGGATCACAGAAGAAGGACTTCCTGGAGTCTTAAAGTGTTTGTTGGGCAGAGAAACAGCCACTGCAAAGGGCTTTTGGGTGACAAAGGGCACCTCCGCCCACCTCCTCCCCCCTCTCCACCCTGGCCCAAGCCATCCCCCACCTTCACTGGTCTTCTGATGTGTCCTGCCCCTCCAGTCTATTCCCCATCCAACAGCCAAAGGGATCTTTCAGAAACACAAATCCAACTGGATCATTCCCCCGCTTAGAACCCTTCCGTGGCTTCCTCTTTCTCTTAGGATAAAAAGTCCAGAAATCCTTCACATGACCCATCAGATCTTATGTCCAATCCATCAGGAAGTCCTGTTGGCTCTATCTTCAAAACATACCCAGAATCTGACCACCTCTCACATCTCCACGGACCCACCCTCGAGCAAGCCATCCTTGCCTCCCTCCCCTGGGTTTTTGCAGGAGCCTCCTCACTGTCTTGCCTCCACTCTCCCCACCCCGGCTCCCCTCAGCAGCAACCAGAATTATCATATCACTTCTCTGGTCTAAATCCTCCAATGGCTCCTGTCTTGCCCAGGATCAAAGCCAAAGGCCTTACAGTGGCCCCGAAGACCCTGCAAGGTCGGCCTCTTGGCCATGTACCTGCTCTGCCTGGAATGCTCCTCCTCAGATGGTCACATGACACCCTCCCTCACCCCTTCAAAGCCACCCTCTCATTCTCTGTCTCTATCTTGTCTCCTCCATCTGCCATTGCTCTGAGTCTCTCTTTCCTGTTCTTGAGGCAAGAGGTGACTCACTCGGGCTTCTCACATTTGCCCCAGATAGAAAGCTGAAGCTTTCTGCTAGTGGGAGGGTGGAGGGGGTGTGGGTGCTGTGGCCAGGGTGTCACCCCTCAAGTCTGCTGAGGCAGAGCCTGTTGCTGGAGGTCCCATGGGTCTCCGGAGGGAGATGGATGTTGGGAACTGAGGCCTCAGGACCTTTGCACTTGCTGTTCTCTGCCTAAAACACTCTTCCCCAGAGACCCATGTATTCATTCCTCATTTCATTCAAGCCTTTACTTCAAAGTCACATTCTCAGTGAGGCCCCTCCCTGGCCACGGATGCATAATACACACTCAGTGTGGTATACACTTCCTAACCTCCTTCAGATTTCACTTTTTCTCCTTAGCATCCATCCCTAACTAACAAATGATTGATTTCATCGATGACTGTCTCCCTCCACTAGTATGTCAGCTCCACAAGGACAGGTATTATTGTCTGTTGGGTTCACTGCTGTACCTCCAGTGTCTAGAACAGTGGCTGGCACAGAGGGGATCTTCAGTAAATTCAGTCTTCGTGAATGAATCTGGGAGAGTATTGAGCATCTATAACATGCTGGATAATTTTTAGACATATGTATTTTATTTCTTACCAGAAATAAATGGTATCATCCCAATTTTGCTTGAAAAAAAAGGCTGCATACACAGGGCACCCACCTAGTGCACTGCTCCACACAGGGTGAAGGGTCACAGAGCGCCCCCTAGAGTTCACTGTGAGGTGGTGGCCGTCTACATACATGAAAGAAAATGTCTAAGATACTCTCCAAGAGGTGTTAATAGTACTTCTTTCTGGGAAGTGGGATTTCAAGTTATTTTAACTTTCTTTCTTTTTACTAAGCTATATTTTATGGTTTTCCTACAATAACAACAGAATGATTTTGAAATAAGCAAAAAATGTAACTAAAAGTGTACTGAAGCTATGTCTATTTTATCAGTAAAAAATTTTTTTTAAGAATACTGAACCTTAAAGCATAATGTTATAACTCTGAGTTATATAAAAAAAAAAAAATAGCTAGCCCAAATGTCGTGTGTGAAGAACAAATGAGAGGCTGGTACTCAGATCCTCTTATTCTTTAAAATTCCTCATCTGCTCTCCCACCCCACCCCCAGCTCGTTACTTTTGTGATCTTTGACCCACATGCTATTCCCTGATGAGAAATGTGGTGCAATGGATCTCTCAGAGAGAAACAATAACAAGATAAAAAGGATTCACAGTCACAGGGACCATCCTTGCAAGGCCCATGTGGACCACCTGCACAAAGGCAAACGAACTTGGTCACTGGCCAAGGCAAATTTCTTTGTACTGGCCCAAGTGAAAGTTGCTTCCAAGTCAGGTAACAGGAAACCGTATGGATAAAAACTTTTACTTCCTTGAGGGGAGTGGTGTGGTATTACCAAGGAGGATCCTGGCTGAGAGGTAGAGGATCTGGTTCTGACATTCTCGCTGTGTCGCTTCTTAGCTGGCGACCCTGTCTGCTAGAGTCTCACTTTTCAGGGACCTCAGTTTTCTCTTCTGTAAAATGGAGGGTGGGGATGTAAAAAATAAACAAAATGGAAATAATAATGCCAATTTCCGGGGGCTGCCTTGAGGATTAAATGAGGAGATAAATAAATGCAAAATACTTAGCAACATGCCTGGATCATCATGTGCTCAGCGAATGGTATGGGTAATTATATGAAATGATTTATTAATCTACAAATGTAATTACCATGTAAAGTACTAGGGCAACAGGGTGCAGAAAACACACTAGTGGGGCAGACAGATAGTTATGGCATAAAGAGTTACACCTTGTGCTAAATGCTGAGAGGGAAAAGTCCAAAGAACTAAGAGAGCAAGTAACCAGCAGCACCTGATCTAGTCACTTTTTAACTCAGGTGAGGTGATTATAAACGTAATAGAATGTTTTCCTTTTTCCCTTAGTGATATAAGTACACGTGTATAATATGCTGAACATTTTGCAAAGAACTTTTCACAGTTAAGGTTTTCATGTGGTCCTTACACCACATCTTTTTATTTTTTTATTTTTTATTTTTTTAAATTTTATTTTGTCGATATACATTTTGGCTGATTATTGCTCCCCATCACCAAAACCTCCCTCCCTTCTCCCTCCCCCCCTCCCCCCCAACAATGTCCTTTCTGTTTGCTTGTCGTATCAACTTCAAGTAATTGTGGTTGTTATATCTTCTTCCCCCCCCCGGTTTTGTGTGTGTGTGTGTGTGTGAATTTATATATTAATTTTTAGCTCCCACCAATAAGTGAGAACATGTGGTATTTCTCTTTCTGTGCCTGACTTGTTTCACTTAGTATAATTCTCTTGAGGTCTATCCATGTTGTTGCAAATGGCAGTATTTCATTAGTTTTTTATAGCTGAGTAGTATTCCATTGTGTAGATGTACCACATTTTCCGTATCCACTCATCCGATGATGGACATTTGGGCTGGTTCCAACTCTTGGCTATTGTAAAGAGGGCTGCGATGAACATTGGGGAACAGGTATACCTTCGACTTGATGATTTCCATTCCTCTGGGTATATTCCCAGCAGTGGGATAGCTGGGTCGTATGGTAGATCTATCTGGGATTATATCAAACTAAAAAGCTTCTACACAGCAAAAGAAACAATTAACAGAGTTAAAAGACAACCAACAGAGTGGGAGAAAATATTTGCAAAATATACATCTGACAAAGGATTAATATCCAGAATATATAAGGAACTCAAACAACTTTACAAGAAGAAAACAAGCAACCCAATTAAAAAATGGGCAAAAGAGCTAAGTAGGCATTTCTCTAAGGAAGATATACAAATGGCCAACAGACATATGAAAAAATGCTCAACATCACTCAGCATCCGGGAAATGCAAATCAAAACCACACTGAGATACCATCTAACCCCAGTTAGGATGGCTAAAATCCAAGACTCTGAACGATAAATGCTGGCGAGGTTGCGGAGAAAAAGGAACTCTCATACATTGTTGGTGGGACTGCAAAATGGTGCAGCCTCTATGGAAAATGGTATGGAGGTTCCTCAAACAATTGCAGATAGTCTTACACCACATCTTAAACAGAGATTCTGACCTTCACAGAAGTGGAAACCAAGGTGCAGAGAGGATATACATGAACTCAGACAGCTCATTGATAGCAATTCCGAGGTCAGACAAAATCCACAAGTCTTTTGTTTCTGCATCTATTATTTTTTCACTGTACCATTTTTTCCTTTTTGTTTTAAAAATTCTGAATATAACAGTTTGGGGGGAAGGGGCTGGCTGGTATGGGAATCCAAACCCTTGAACTTAGTGTTATAACACTGCACTCTAACCAACTGGGCTAACAGGCAAGACCTCATTTTCCCTTTTTTTTTTATGTTGAAATACAGCTTACTTACAAAAAGAGTGTGGGAAAACAGATATGTACGGTCTAAACAACACCCATTTACCCACCACCAACCCAAGAAACAGAATTCAACATAGCCCAAGAGCTTCTTATGTCCCCCTCCCCAGAAATAAGCCCTAAATTTTGAGTGTATTCTGTTGCCTTTTTAAAAAGTTTTTATCATTTATGTACGTATCTCTTAACTATATTATTATTTTGACTGAGGTTAAACTTTATGTAAATGGCATCATAGTTTATGTTTTCTTCTGTAACTTGCTTCTTAGTACCAACATTTTGCTTTTTGAGATTCTCCATATTGATGATGCTTATACCTATAATTCATTTTCACATGTAAATGATATTCCATTGTATGATTATGCCACAATCTATTTATGCATTTCCTGTTAGCAGACATTTGGGTTGTGTATGAGTATACAGAAAAAACACAAAGTGTTTTTCATACACTCTTACTAAGCAATAATCAACACTACAGAAGACCTACTTCTGACTTCTGTGACCAAAAGTGTGGGGATTTCTCCTCACTAGCAAACAAGGCAGCGATTCTTCAGTGACCACCATCTGGGTGTCCTCTAATTTATTTCAGTTCTGACACTATCTACCTGGAGATAGCATCAGATCCCACAGGGTGAGGGCTCAGTACCCAACACCGCACCCTACTTCAGTCACAAGCCCAGGCCTCTGGAACTTCTGACCAGCCAG
This sequence comes from Cynocephalus volans, assembly GCF_027409185.1. Taxonomy (NCBI): domain Eukaryota; kingdom Metazoa; phylum Chordata; class Mammalia; order Dermoptera; family Cynocephalidae; genus Cynocephalus; species Cynocephalus volans. The sequence goes on from NC_084465.1 coordinate 113,553,803, forward strand.
CTATAAATCGGGGTTCCACAACCCCTTCCTTGGGTTCGATTAGTTTGCTTGAGCAGCTCACAGAACTCAGGAAAGCCCATACTTATTATTAGGAAGGATGTTACAAAGGATACAGATGAAGAGATGCATAGGGCGAGGTATGGGGGAAGGAGTGCAGCGCTTCCATGCCCTGCACAGGCTCGCCACCCTCCAGGAACCCCGTGTCCAACTATCTGGAAGCTCCCTGAATCCTGCGCTCTTGGATCTTTATGGAAGTTTCATGAGGTAGGCATGACTGAAGCATGGACAATCATGTAGAAATGTGATTGGACAAAAAAAGGGTCTGATCTAACACTAACTGCCTGGGTGGGGAAATCCTGCAAGGCCTGTCTGTACAGTTTCCTCCTGACATCTCTGTGCAGCATTCCTTTCTCTGGGGCATGAGGCAGGGCCCCTCCTGAAATGGGGGTCTTATGACCTACAATCAGACAAGGTAGGTCAGAGAATTTCCGGCCTCAGGGAGAAAAAGGAGCAGGTGAAAGGAGGGCAGGAGAAGGCCAGAGAGTAGCATGAGCCAGGAATTGTGAATGAAAACCAATATATAAATATTATAATGTCACAGATTGTTTCCAATACATAAATATTACAATGTCACATGTTGCTCTTACAGTCATTTTTATTTTTTAAGAAAGATAAGTAGGGCCGGCCCGTGGCTCACTCGGGAGAGTGCGGTGCTAATAACACCAAGGCCCCGGGTTCGGATCCCATATACGGATGGCCGGTTCGCTCACTGGGTGAGCGTGGTGCTGACCACACCAAGTCAAGGGTTAAGATCACCTTACCGGTCATCTTTTAAAAAAAAAAAAAAAAAAAGAAAGATAAGTAGATTCTTTGTTTTCAATCTTCATTTTTCTAAGTAGATTCTTTCAAAAACTTTACAAGATGTTGTAAGTTTTGTAAATTTAAAGTCCAGACCTACATCCACATGAACAGTACTGTATGATAATAGGTTCTCATTCATTCTGAGTTTACCATCAGCCAGGAACTGTGTTAAGTGCTATACACATATTTTTTTCATTTGATTCTCATAACATTCCTATTTGGTATTATTATTATCTTCCGGTGAAGAACTATGTTACAGGTAATGAAACTGAGGTTAGATAATTTGCCAAAGGTCATTTGTACAGTCAAGACTGCAACTCCATCTTATTATAACATTCAATTTCCTTCCAATTCACTCCATGCCTCAATATTGTATTGTGCAGTAATAAAAACCAAATGTCTAATAGTACTGATTTGATCATCACATACTGTACACAAATACTGATAGTCAACTCTGTACCCCATAATATGCAAAAATAAATAAATGAATAAATAAATAACCAAATGTAATGATATACTGTAAGATCTGTATCTCCTATGTAATTTTAAAATATTTTTTATTGTGGTAAAATACGTATAACATAAAATTTACCATCTTAACCATTTTTTGTGATGGGTTAAGAATTATTTTTATTTTTTTTTTTCTTTGTACATGTTTATGGAGTACAGTTTGTAGTTTCAATACATGCACATATTGTATAATGATCTAATCCATCTTAACCATTTTTTTTTTTTTTTTTAATAAAGATGACTGGTAAGGGGATCCTAACCTTTGACTTGGCGTTGTCAGCACCACACTCTCCCAAGTGAGACACGAGCCGGCCCTCATCTTAACTGTTTTAACCATCTATTTTTAAGTGTACAGTTCAGTAGTGTTAAGTACATTCACATTGTTGTGCAACCAGTTTCCAGAACTCTACAGTCATTCTTATTCATGTCTCCTGGGAAACGTGTGCAAGAGTTTCTCTGGGCATGCCCTATGGGTGGAATTGCTGGGGCACTGGGTTTGTACACGTTCAGCTTTATTCACTAAGGCCAAACTCTTTTCCAAAATAGCGGCACCAATTTATTCTCCCATGAACAGTTACTTTTTTAAAAAGTAGGTAATACACTCAAATATTTAAACATTTTTTTAAAGTTCCAAATGTAAAGAAACAAAATGATAATACAATGAAAAATCTCGTCTCACAACCACCTCATTCTCTCCCAACAGGTAACCAATATTATCAGTTTATGGTGATTATCCTTCCAGAAAATGCTATTGTGTGTATTTCCCCCTTTTCCCAACAAATGCTAGCATTCTATGATACTGTTCTGAATCTTGTTTGTCTCTTTTAACAAACATCATAGGCAGTATAACCTGTTGGCCTTTGGAGCAGATTGCCTCATGTCTCAGCTCTACTCTAAGCTGGCTGTGACCTTGAATAGGTCATTTAATCTCCCTGTGACTCATATTCCTTTTCTGTAAAATAAGGGAAAGAACCTTCACTCATAGTTTTTGTGAGAAATTAGTTAATATATGTAAAGCATTTAGGACTGCGCCTATTAGAACCATTAACTATTATCAATACAATTACATAAATGTTTTTTATTCTTTTTTACAGTTACATGGTAGTCTATTATATAAGGGTACTTCAAAAGGTTCGTGGAAAAATGGAATTAAAAGATAGTACGAATCTTTCAATGAACTTTTTGAAGACCCATTGTATAAAAGTATCATAATTTATTTTAAACATAATTGATAAACAATTAAATTTTTTCTGGTACGTTATTATAAACAGCACAGTATTAATTAAGATATCCTTTCCCACACTGGTAAGTACATCCGTAGGATAAAATCCTAGAATTGGAATTGCTGGGTCAAATGTGTATGTGCAGTTGTTATTTTAATAGATACAGGCAAATGGCCCTTCATAGGTATATCACAGATTCTCATATATATTAACTTAGAGAGATATAGAAATTTAAAAATAAAACAGACCCAGGTAAGCACATCCGACGCAGGGAGAGGGAAAGTGACTCCCACAGGCAGCCAGTGGCGCAAACAGCATCAGAACCCATGCGGATGTCTGGACTTTGAGTCATTATATTGATGCTGCAGTTTGCTTACTTAATGGTAGCACCTTAATTTCTAATTTCTCATTCTTTCCGACTTTTCCCTTGAGCTATTTTCCTACCCTGGACTGATCATGTGCTCTGTCAAGGGACCCTTGGACAATTCTGACCGTCATAAGGATTGCCGAGTGACCGGTCTCCCTTCGTCTGCGAGAATGCCGGACTTGGTAAAGTGACTCGAGGGGAGCAGAGTTCCGCCAGCCACTTCCAAGAGATCATTCGAATTACGAAAGGTCAAGGGCTCGGATTCCCTTATCGGCCAGCCGCCATAAAAGGAAAAACAAAAAACAAAAAAACAAGGTGAGCGAACTAAAGTATCTGACAATCTGCACTCTTCCTCGGATCAGTTTTGCAAACGGATGGTCGATTTGCAATACACCTTTTAGAGGAAAGGAAGCCCGCGTCTGGGCGGCAGAGTCGTCATTGGATGGTGCGGCTGTCAATCATCACGGGTATAAATAAAGGAAGCCGGCGCTCCTCCCTTAGGGAGGTCAGGAGTTTGTCGCGTGGGTTGATCCGCCTTGCGCGAGTCGTGTGGGGAGACTGCGAGTGGTGGTTGACTGTTACTCCGTATTACCTTGAGTAGAAGGGAAAAGGGTCCTCTCCTCCCTCCCTGCCAGGCGGGCGCGATGGCGGAAGCTGCGGCGACGGGCGCCAGCGGGGAGGCGGGGGCGGCGGCGGAAGGCTGCTCGGGCCCGGCGGGCTGGTCTCTGAGTGGGGGTTTCTCGAGCTACCGGCCCTTCGAGCCCCAGGCGTTGGGCCTCAGCCCGAGCTGGAGGTTGACGGGCTTCTCCGGCATGAAGGGCTGAGGCTGTAAGGTCCCCCAGGAGACGCTGCTCAAACTCCTGGAGGGACTGAAGCGGCCGGACTTGCGGCCCCCGCTGGGCCGGGGCCTGGTTGGAGGCCAGGAAGAGGCGGCACAGGAAGCCGGCCTGCCAGCCGTGCCGGGCCCCAGCCCGCCCTTCCCAGCCCTGGGCATTGGGATGGACTCCTGCGTCATCCCCCTGAGGCATGGGGGCCTGTCACTGGTACAGACCACAGACTTCTTTTACCCCTTGGTGGAAGACCCCTACATGATGGGGCGCATAGCCTGTGCCAACGTGCTGAGCGACCTCTATGCCATGGGCATTACTGAATGTGACAACATGTTGATGTTACTCAGCGTCAGCCAGAGTATGAGTGACGAGGAGCGAGAGAAAGTAACACCACTCATGATCAAAGGCTTTCGAGATGCGGCTGAGGAAGGAGGGACTGTGGTGACTGGTGGACAAACGGTGGTCAACCCTTGGATTATCGTCGGTGGAGTTGCCACTGTGGTATGTCAGCCAAATGAATTCATAATGCCCGACAGTGCAGTAGTTGGGGATGTGCTCGTGTTAACCAAACCCTTAGGAACCCAAGTTGCTGTCAATGCCCACCAATGGCTGGATAATCCTGAAAAGTGGAATAAGATAAAGATGGTGGTTTCCAGAGAAGAGGTAGAGCTGGCCTATCAGGAAGCTATGTTCAATATGGCTACCCTAAACAGAACTGCTGCTGGATTAATGCACACTTTTAATGCCCACGCGGCCACAGATATCACGGGCTTTGGCATTCTAGGACACTCTCAGAACCTTGCCAAACAACAAAGAAATGAAGTGTCCTTTGTCATTCATAATCTGCCAGTCATTGCCAAGATGGTTGCCATCAGCAAGGCTAGTGGGCGGTTTGGACTTCTTCAGGGAACCTCAGCTGAAACCTCTGGGGGATTACTGATTTGTCTACCAAGGGAACAGGCGGCTCGCTTTTGTTCTGAAATCAAGTCTTCCAAGTATGGAGAGGGTCACCAGGCATGGATCGTCGGCATTGTGGAAAAAGGAAACCGCACGGCCCGGATCATTGACAAGCCTCGAGTTATTGAGGTCCTACCTCGTGGGGCCACTGCTGCGGCTCTTGTTCCTGACAATTCCAGTGCTTCCTCTGAGCCTAGCTCATGAGATGGAATAGCACAAATTGTTTGGCACTTAGAGGCTTTGTACAAGATCATGAACAATTCTCAAGAGTTGATTTTAAGAAATTTTCAAAGAAGGCTGCCTGCATAGTGGTACCAGCTGCTGTTTGTAGATGATTTGAATCAGCCCATCAAAAACTGAGGCTACGCACATTCTGAGGCCAGAACTAACTTTTGAACTTTGGGAGAATGTTTATTCATCTCTTGGACAGGAGTGGAAAAACCTCTGTTTCCTCCTTCCAAAGCCAGATGAGGCTATTCCAGTTGGAAGGATTTTTCTTTGCACTGAGTTAATTAATTTCTGCACAGGGAGTGAGATTACTTATTAAGGTTACATTACACACACCAAAAAAAAAAAAAAAAAAATTGCAAAATGAAAAAACTTTATATCAGAGGCAAATGAGTTTGGACCAATACTGTTGGTAATATAAATTGTTAAGAGAGCTCTTATAATGCTTGTCAAATTCTTTATTAGATTTTTCCAAAGTACTGGTTCTTTCCCGCTATGGACAAGAATTGAGCAGCTTGTCCAATGACTGGGAAAGGAGGACCTGCAACCATCTGACTTGGTCTCTGTTAATGATGTCTCTTTCTCTAAACCCCATAAGGACTGGAAGAGGCAGAGTAAGCCCCAGAGCCCAGGTCTTGGTGGTTATTAAGATGTTAAGTCTTGTGCTGAAAATTCCTGGTGATTTAATAAAGTAATTTCTAGCTAAATAAATAAAAGGGACTTTATTGAAAAACTCTTCTGGCTATTGTCTGGTTCCGTGGAATTCTCAATCTTTTACAGTCTTATAGAATGAACCAGTTGATACATTTAGAGTTTGGCAAAGTGGAGATTTGAGTGTTTTTCCTGATAAACTCCGATTTCAGTTTGTACCTTCCCCCGATATGACAGAAAAGGGCTCAAAAGTGGCATAAACTCCAAGAATTAGAGGATGGGAGAGGAAATAGCAAAAGAAAGGTGACAACAATTCTTGCAAGATGGGAGGAAGTGGAAGAGGGGTAACTGACTTAGCAAAATAGAGGAAAACTTCAGAGTGGGGAAATAAGAAACGAGATAAGCTCTGGAGGTGCTTAGGAAGGTGGGGTTATGGGGTGGGTGGAAAGCCTATATGCAGGATAATTACATCTTTATAGTTCTCAAGCCTTTCCCCCAATTTCACATAGCTGGGTGACTGCCTCTCACCTCTGCAGGTAAAATGACTGGGGACTGTCAGGAACACCAGGCACAGAAGAGGACAAGGAGCCTCATGGAAAAGAATAAAAACGGCTGGTTATATCAGTTAGTTAGAGGATGGTGTTGATAACACCAAGTCAAGGGTTCAGATTCCCTCGCTGGCCAGCTGCCAAAATAAAAATAAAAACTGAAACATGAGACTGGCCCAGCCCCCCTCCTCAGCTTAGCTATTAAAACATTGGCCTAAGGGCTGGCTGGTTAGCTAAGTCGGTTAGAGTGTGGTGCTGATAACACCGAGGTCCAGAGTTTGATCCTGTACCCCCCAGCCACAAAAAAACCCCCAAAACAAGAACCAAACACTGGCCAGCTTATACCACCCCCTGCCTGGCACAGGTGAAAGGTTGGAGAATACTCTGGAGAAAATGAACATGCTCAGAAAAAAGATGTATAAATATAAATATTTAGGAGATCCCCAGTGAAAATCACTGAGCCATGAAGCCTCCCAGTTGAGAAGCCTCATTCAAGGACATTAAGATTTTTAGTGCCGTGTTCTTAGATATGAGCAGTCAAGGATTGCCAGACATTTGAGGCAAGACTTGAAAGTAGTTGAAGCAACAGAAAAAAGAAACTCGGAATAAAGAGACAATGTAGGGAGTAGATGAGAAAGATAAAAAAAGAGAAAGTATCTACAAAATGACAATTGATAACGCACTTAGAATATCTGATAAAGCTAAAATTTTAAAATTCAGTAAGAAAAAGTTGAGGCAATTTATCAAAGTAGAACAAAAAGACAAAAAGATGCACAATAGAAGAGAAAAATGTATGAAAATAAGAGGTGAGCCAGGAATTTCAACATCTAAGAGGAGTTCTAGAAAGAAGTAAAGCAGATGGAAGAAAATGATTATTGAATAATAGAAGTTTTCTAAAACTTATTAAAAGTAGTAAGTTACATACCTCTTGAACCCCCAGCATAGTGAATTTTAAAAGACCCACACTAGGGCCAGCACGTGGCTCACTCAGGAGAGTGCAGTGCTGATAACACCAAGGCCATGGGTTCAGATCCCTATATAGGGATGGCTGATTAGCTCACTGGTTGAGCGTGGTGCTGACAACACCAAGCCAAGGGTTAAGATCCCCTTACTGGTCATCTTTTTAAAGAAAATAAATGAATGAATAAATGAATGAACGACCCACACTGATTTTATTAAATTTCAAAATGCCAGGGATAAAGAGACCCTAATAATAATACTGTAATAACAAATGTTTATATATTATGTGCTTAGTGGCAGGCACTTAGTGCTTTATATGTATTAATTCATTCAATCTTCTGATAAGCCCATTTTGCAAATAAGGAAGCTGAGGTGCCTGGAGATTAGAAGTTCGTCCAAGGTCACACAGGCAGTCTTCCAGGCAGCCTTGATTCCAGAACCTGTGCTTCTTTTTTTTTTTTTAAAGATGACGGGTAAGGGGATCTTAACCCTTGACTTGGTGTTGTCAGCATCACGCTCTCCCAAGTGAGCTAACCGGCCATCCCTATATGGGATCCGAACCCGTGGCCTTGGTGTTATCAGCACCGCACTCTCCCGAGTGAGCCACAGGCCGGCCCCTCAGAACCTGTGCTTCTAATCACTATGATCTCAAAGAAAGGTTTGGGGATAAGTATGATACCAGACTTCTCAACAGCGAATTGGAAGCTGAAAGATAACGAGGCAGTTTTCAAAATTCTGAGGGTAAGCGATTTTCTATGTTGCATTCTATACCAAGACATATTTTTCAAGCAAGTAGAATAAAAATATCTTTAGACATTCAAGGTATCAGAATGGCTTTATCCTATGCACTCTTAAGAAACCACTGGAAGATATGCTCCAGCAGAACAAGGGAGCAAACAGAAAAACATGGGATCCAGGAAATGGGACCCAGCACAGGAGGTGAGGGTAATAGCTGTACAGCAGGATTAGAGAGCAACTGGCCCATACTAGACCAGGAGCCTGGAAAGCTTCCAGGAAAGAAAACAATGGAACTGATGTTGTATTGGTACATTTAATTGTGTGAAAAAATTGTATTGGAGGGATGATGGAAGATGTAGACAGAATTGGTGATAATCATACAGAAAACTAGTTAATAAAAAAATAATAAAGCAGTTATCAACTCCAGTTAAAGATAACCTTGTAGGGCCGGCCCGTGGCTCACTCGGGAGAGTGTGGTGTTGATAACACCAAGGCCACGGGTTCGGATCCCATATAGGGATGGCCGGTTAGCTCACTTGGGAGAGCGTGATGCTGACAACACCAAGTCTAGGGTTAAGATCCCCTTACTGGTCATCTTTAAAAAAAAAAAAAAAAATTGTCCCATTCCTTCCAGCATACACATGATGGGTCCTTGGAGGCCACCTAGGCCAGATCTCTATTATACATATAGGGAAACTGAAGCTCGGAGAAGAGAAACAACCTTCCCAAGGGCATTGGTGGATGGATGCCCCATCACCTGATTCCTAGTTTCCCATCACACCCTGTTGTCTCTGGGACCTCTGACCAGTAGAAGTTCCCCCCCCCACACACACACCACCTGCCCAGCTGTCGGCCTCTACTACTTTGTTCTACAGGCACCACCACCTCCTCCACTCCAGGTTTTCCCAAAGAGCCATACTGAGATCAATTACACCAACTTGGCTGTAGAGGGGAAGGTGGCCAGACTCTGAGCAGCAGAAGGGAGTGCGCATGCGCTTGTTCTCCTGTCCTGTCCATCCATCTGTCATTACACATTTATTGGCTTGCACTGGTGAAATGCCTTTGGTCTGAAAAGACTAGGGTGCCCAGTCTCTTGGGAGGATAGGCATATAAAGAGCTAAACACAGACACCAACCAAAAGACAAGACCCAACACACTGAGGCCCTGATTAAAGCAGGGAGGTTGGGTTGCTGAGATGTGTCTGAGGAGAATGGAGAAAACTGACTAGATAAGAGGTGAGGGATGGGGAAGAGCCTGGAATGCAGAGTCCAGATGAAGGGGTCAGTTATACGTTCATGTCTATTCCCTCTGTTCTGGGTTTGGCTGGTCTTCAGAGGGTGATGCTATGGAGCAAGGAACTCGGATGTCCCTGCAGGATGCTTTCCAAGAGCCTTACAGCTCAGCCAGGGATCTCCTGGGAGGAAGGCAGAGGCAGTCCCAGAGAGTGTCTCTTCCTTCCTGTCAGTCTCCAAAAGGACCATCTGACCTGTGAGCTCCAGAAGTCCTGGTCCCTGACTCTTCTAAAATCTAAGACATAGAGGACTCCTGAGAAAGCTACTTTCCAAGTGGTATTTTATATTCTAGTACAAGAGTCTGGGTTCTTGTCTGGAGAAGCTCAGCAAGGAGGGGGCTGGGGACATCTGAAACTTCCAGTTCCCAGATCCGTAAAGTAGCCCGATGCTCTAGAACTTTAGACTTGTATGTCCATCTTGAACTCAGCATGTCCCAAAGTGAATTAATTATCTTCCCTCTCACCCTAGGTCTTCTGTGTCTTCATTTCAGCAAATGGCAAAACTATTCATCCAGTTACTTAAAGCCAGAAACCCAGAAGTTACCCAGGACTCCCTCTTTTCTCCCATTTCCCATATCCAACCTTCATGTTGCCTAGTCAAGTGGCTAATTCAGTGCTCTCATCTTCCCCAGCAGCTCACAGCATACAAATCAGATGTCCGCTCATTCTGACTTTCCTCTCTTTGCCTCCATAACACCACACTCCTCCAAATTGACTCCTGTTTCACTTGCTCTTATCTGCTCAACTGCTAAATGGTGGAGTATCCCAAATCTTAGTCTTGTCTATTCAGATTCTTCTGTTAGTTATTCTTCTCCAGTTCCACTTTAAGTACTGTCTAAATGACTGAGACTACCAGATCTGAATTGCCAGCATTGATCGCTCCTCTAAACCTTAGATTCATAAATCCACCTGCCAACGTGACAAGCATCTTTGACTTGCTTTGTCCTAAATCAAACTCCTGATGCCACAAGTGTTCAATCCTGCACCTCATCTTACCTGTCCCGAAATGAGTCACCATCCATTCACGAAGTTGCTAAACACTCAAAACCTGTGAGCTGGAGTGGCTGGTTAGCTCAGTTGGTTACAGCGTGGTGTTATAACACCAAAGTCAAGGGTTTAAATCCCCATATGGGCCAGCCACCAAAACCAAAACAAAACCAAACCGCAAAAATCTGTGAGCCATGCTTGATTTTACGTTCTCCCATCCCCCCTCTTCAAAATCAATGAAGCCTATAGATCCACCTCCAAAATATGTCCCCAGAACAAACACTTCCTCATCTTCCCTCACCATCGGCCTGGCCCAAGTCACCATCATCTCTTGCCTGGACAACTGCAGAAACTAATCCCCGTGCTCCTCTTGCTGTCCTTCAGTTCATTCCTAATGCAGCAGCCTGAGGGCTCATCCATACAAAATATGATCATACCACTCCCCTGCTTAAAACCCTCCAAAGGGTTTCCATAACGCTTAAAATCCAAATTAAAATAAAATTCACGATTAATCTGATCTGAACTCTATTTACTTCTCCTATACCATACATACCAACACTCTCCCTCTGGCTCACGACATTCCCACCACACTGGAATTCTTTTTCTCTTTAGAACACGCCAAGCCTTTCCTGCTTTAAGTATTGGTTGTTCCTTTTACCTAGAACTCTATTCCCCTTGATTTTTGCTCAGCTTAAATGTCACTTTCTCTAAGATGAGTAACAGAAAACCCAGGGAAAGTGGCTTACCAATAAAGGGATTTATTATCTTATATTACTAAATTAGGGCATTTCTGGAACTTGTGAAATAAGTGGCTCAGCAATGTCATCAAGGATCAAGGTCCTTCCTATCTTGCTGATCTGATGATCTCAGCCTGCAGGCTTGCTCTCCTCTCAATCCTTCCTCACATACCCATGTCTAGAGGTGGAAACAACCCCTGTCTCTCTCTCTTTTTTTTAAGGACTAAGACCATGTCCCAGAAGTCTCCAACAGACTTCCTCTAATTTCTCACTGTCAAGAACTAGGCCACTTAGCTCAGTTGGTTACAGCATAGCCTTGGAATGCTAAAGTTGCAGGTTCAGATCTCTGAACCAGCCAGGTGCAAAAAAAAAAAAAAAAAAAGAAAAAAGAGAACTAGGTCAAATGCTCACCCATAAACCAATCAATGGGCAGGATTATGGGACCATAATGACCAGTCAAATGGAGGAGTGGTAAACCCCACAACAAAATCAAGATTTTGCAAGAATGGAGGCAGGGAAAAAGGGTGGTTAAGTAGGTAAGCAACAGTGCTTACTACATCTTCACTGGACCGTGAAAGATGTCCCCAATCACTTTTCACAGTGTTTGAAATACAGTAACATTAAATTTTTTTTCCATAATATTTCTCACCATTTCAGGCAAAATAATGTAGGGGCCAAGGGAAGATATACCCTTCAACCCCCTGAAGGTTCTCTGAAAAATCACCTGATAAACACAGATTAATGTGAAGAGGCATACAAATTATATTTTATTTTATATTTTATTTGGCAGCTAGCCAGTACAAATTGTTATATCTTAGTTATACATGACACAGGAGCCTTCAGAATGAAGACCCAAAGATATAGAAAAAATTGTTCATATTTATGCTTAGGTTCTCTGAAGCAGGCACAGCCATGTAGAAGTGTGATTGGACAAGAAAAGTGTGATCTAACACTCACAGACTGAGGGGGGAAACACAGCAAGGCCTGTCTGTTTGGATTTTTCTTGGCTTCTTTGTGTAGCATTCCTTCCTCCAGGGTATGTGGTAGGCCTCTTTCTGGAATGGGGGTCTTATGACCTACAATCAGACAAGCTAGGTCAGAGAATTTCTTTATGTCCAGCTCCAAGACAGTGACCCGCTTTGGGGAAGAGGAATTCTAAATTCTATGGCTTGCCATAGAATGAGAATGAGAATGGGGAGAATGAGATCAAAAGACAGGAGAGCAGGAGAAGGTCAGAGGAAAACTTTGCTTTTGAGGCTGTTTCTGAGGCCTTCACTTTGGGGTGTCATTTTCTGAGCCCCAACAATAGCATAGGGGCTAACAACACAGACTCTGAAGCAAAACTGCCTGGATTTGAAACCTGGCTCTACCACTTCACTAGCTGTTAAATTTCTTAAACTCTCAGTTTCCTTATCTGTAAAATGGGGATGACAATAATAATATTACCTACCTCGTAGGGTTGCTGTGAGGATTAAATGAGTTGGTATAAGGATTAGATATGGAAAATGCTTTAAACAGCTACCAAGTTCCAGTTCGTTCCTGAGGCCCAGCTGAATCCTGGAGACACTCTTGTATCCTTGTAATAAATTTCCTTTTCTTGCTTAAACCAGTTCAAACTTATTTCTGTTTCTTGCATTCAATTTTAACTGCTGAGTAATATCCATCATATAAATATACCTCAATGTACCCATCCTTTTATTGATAGACATTTATTTTCAATCTTTCACTATTGCAAACAACTTGTTATGTGTATCTCTTTGTAAACATGCGCTAGTTTCTCCAGAATATTGGCCAAAAAAGAAACTGAAGCCAAATACATACAGCAAAGATTTATTGAGTCGATATGCCAGTTGCAACCAGGGAGACACATAAATCAGGCAGCCATGAAAATGTGGTTTGAAAAGGGCCAGCAGAGCTAAATTTTTTTTTTTTTTTTTTTGATAGCTGGCAGGCATGGGGATCCCTACGCTTAATCTTGGAGAAGAGTTTAGCATTTTATAATCACAAGAAGGGGGAGAAATCAGAGAGAGGACTGGCTGGTTAGCTCAGTTGGATAGAGCATAGCGGAGCGTGGTGCTGATAACACCAAGGCCCAGGGTTCAATCTCTACACCAATCGGCTGCCAAAAAAAAAAAAAAAGAGAGAGAGAGAAATCAAAGGGGAGAGATCGAAGGACAGCTCTCCTAATCTTTATGGCTTTCTGGCAGCCATTATGGCTGCTTCTAAGTAAAATGGTCTTATTATAACACTTTTCAGGACAGGTGGAAGTGACTGCTGGCTTATTCCAAATCTCCCTGGGTGCTGTAATTTAGCTGACCTGGTCAGAACAGATTTTTTTTTTTTTTTTTAATCAAGAGTATGCCTAGAAATGGAATTGCCACACCTTTGGGATCTTAATTTCTTTCTTTCTTTTTTTTTTTTAAAAAAAGATGACTGGTAAGAGGATCTTAACCCTTGACTTGGTGTTGTCAGCACATGCTCACCCAGTGAGCTAACCATCCATCCCTATATAGGGATCCGAACCGTGGCCGTGGTGTCATTAGCACCACACTCTCCCGAGTGAGCCACGGGCCGGCCCAGGGATCTTAATTTCTAAAACCTGACTCTCTGCCCTTTCCAACACTTCCTTATTCTTTCACTTTCACCAAACTGCAAGTCTCTTTAAACTCCTGGAGAGCAGAGATAGTGCCTCTAATAAGGATACAATAATAAATAATTCTTGCTGGCCAGTTAATTCAGTTGGGTACAGCATGGTGTTATAACAGCAAGGTCAAGGGTTCAGATCTTCATACCTGCCAGCCACCAAAACAAATAAATAATTCTTTACAACAATAACGCTGTTCTTGGGTTTCATGAAGATCTCTGCTCTTAGGCCGGCCCGTGGCTCACTCGGTAGAGTGCGGTGCTGATAACACCAAGGCCACGGGTTCGGATCCTATATAGGGATGGCCGGTTTGCTCACTGGCTGAGCGTGGTGCTGACAACACCAAGCCAAGGGTTGAGATCCCCTTACCGGTCATCTTTTTAAAAAAAAAAAAAGATCTCTGCTCTTCCCATGGCCAATAACTCAGTACTTCTCAGATTTGAACAACTCTGATTCATCATCTCGTACATTCTCTATCTAAGCGAGCCTGGCATTCTCACGCGTGGGGTGTAGGAGCCGTGATATTGACCCATGAGGCTGGGGCGGTGGGCAGGGGCCAGGCCGTAACGGACCCCGTATTTCAGGGCCATGTACCTATACTACGCTGAGGGCAGGGAGGAGAAACGACTGATACCCTTCCTTAGGACAGGAATGGGGGAGTAACCTTGTCAACCACAGGCAACAGCTGGGGAAGGGAGCCGAAGTCGGACTCAGACCTGGGTCCTCGTAGTCCTATCTAACCTCGCTCCACTCTTTCCCTTCAATCTCAGCCAAATTGTGTGGGGCTGGTCTAGATGGTTCTCAGTGTCCCTGAGAAACTTAATATCTAGGAGCAGGGCCCTTCATTTATAGAGTTTATCCACCGAACGCGCCCTGCCCACTTCACTTTGGTTTCATTTGGCGCCCAAAAGGGAAGTGACGCCCCTGCACTCGCCCGCCCTCTGCCCTTAAGTCTTTTCCCCAGGTCGAATTGGTACCTGTACCTTTAAGGTGCTTGGCCTAGGCGGAAGAATTCGAGGGCCTGAGTCTACGACCCTCGTTTGAAGCTCCCTCAGATTGGTCCAGTCTGGGCGAGGGGCGGGCTGTAGAAAATTCCACATAAGTCATTGGTCTTTCCTCCGGCTCCGCCCCGTGAAGCAATCGAGAACGCCCGTGATTGGTCAGGGGCTCTGGAGGCGGGCCCGAACGTTGCGCCCGGTTCTTGTACGGTATCCGCTATAGCTGGGTGGGTGGCATGTCTCGGGCGGGTGGGGAGACGCGTGAGGGCACGCGGGGAGAGAGCAGTGCTGCTGCCGGCCCGTTCAGCTTCAGCTCGGAGCCCACGCTTGAGGACATGTAAGCAGTCCTTGCCAGCGCGGGATGGGGAGCGACTCCCTTTCTCCCTCATTGGGGAGGGTCCCTCCACGTGGTGAGGAAGAAGGCTAGCAGCGGTGCTCCTGTCCCGGCTCTGCTGGCTGGCCCCGGGCGAGCCTTCTAACCTCCTCATCTGCAAAACGGGAGTGGCAGTGCACATCTGAGGGAGGGGAAATTGGGTGAGGCCCCCTGAGTAATATTAGGACCATTCTTTATCCTAGCCCTGGGGAGATACCGGAGTCCGATACTGCCTCTGACTTCCAGGAGTGGGTGGTACGACAGGGACAAATGAAGTACTGAGAGGTGGGGGACATTATTTCTTGTTGAGGGAAATCAAGAAAGGCTTCTTTAGGAAGTGGCCGTGGAGTTACAGTCTGTAAGATAAATAGACTTCAGATGTGCAGAGATAGGGACATTGCAGGTGGAGGAAACTGCAGAAGTAAGGCCGGCCCGTGGCTCACTCGGTAGAGTGCGGTGCTGATAACACCAAGGCCACGGGTTCGGATCCTATATAGGGATGGCCGGTTTGCTCACTGGCTGAGCGTGGTGCTGACAACACCAAGCCAAGGGTTGAGATCCCCTTACCGATCATCTTTTTTAAAAAAAAAAAAAAAGAAAGAAACTGCAGAAGTAACAGCAAGAGATGGAATAATGAAGGTGGTATTGTTAGGTTTGGCTGGCGGGTAAGGTTTGTACAGGGGTGCGACCATTTAACAGATGAGGAGACCAAATCCCATAAAGAGGAAATGATGGGCTGGCGGGTTAGCTCTGTTGGTTAGAGCACGTGCTGATAACACCAAGCACCAAAGTCAGTTTCGGATTCCCATACCGCCCAGCCCCCAAAAAACAACAGAAGGAATGACTTGCTCAAGGCCATCTGAGGAGTTAGTTGCAGTATCCCCTGGTCCCATGCCCTCGTTACGTTATCACTGGGGTACCTGCTTGGGCCCTGCATATCCTCCTGCAGCCCCTAACCCTAGGACTTGGGCTTCCACCTCTTTGTCCTGTTCCAGCCGCCGCCTCCATGCTGAGTTTGCTGCTGAACGAGACTGGGACCAGTTCCACCAGCCTCGGAACCTCCTCTTGGCCTTGGTGGGGGAAGTAGGGGAGCTGGCAGAACTCTTGTGAGTAGATGGAAGTCTTCCTGGAAGAGTCTGTGGTGTGGGGGAAGGGGAGGGGCGCATTTAACTGATCATCAGACATGGATTCACTTTCCCTTCCTCACTGCCTGGCTCTGTGCCTGGTGCTGCAGATGGCAGAGATGACTCACATGTCCCTACCTTCTAAGGGCACCCAGTCTCCTGGGAGAGACAGGTGTGAAAATAGCAAGGCAAATCCAGGTCTAAGGAGTGATGGCAACAGCCCTTTACCTCTGTCTCTGGGGCTGAAAAGAAGGTGTTCTACAGAAGACCTGCCTGTGGCATATGAGACAGGGGTCACTACATTTGCAAAGGTAGTGAGGCAAAGTTAATTTCAGCGAGAATCTGATACTCCGTCAGTGTAAGCTTCTCGGGAAAGATCAGGGATTTCGTGTCCATTTTGTTCTTTGTTGTGTCCCAAGTGACTGGCATTAGGCACTCCACAGGTAGCTACTGAATGAGTGATAAGGCTGTGAAGGAGAGGGATAGGGGATAAACGCAGAAAGTTTGGGGCTAGAGAGTGATGTAGTTTGGACAGAAGACCTGACCAGATTTGAGTGCTGGAAAGATTGCTATGTCTGCAGAGTGAATTGGAGAGAATGGGGCAAGGGAGACTAGAGAGGAGGCTGGAGTAGACCAGGCAAGAGGTGGTGAGACCTAGACCAGACAGGGCAGTCACTGAGGGGTGAAGATACTAGGGCACAGAGAGGTGTGTGAGGGCAAGCCATTCATTCATTACAGATTTATGAGCATCAGCTGTGTGCTAGATCTTCTAGAATCTAGAGATAAGGCCTTGAAGAAGGCACATAAGGTTCTCACCTTCACAGTGGAAGGAGACTGACAAATAAGTAAACTAATTTAAAAAGATCTGTAATCGTGGCAAGTTCTATGAGGAAAATCATACAAGGTAATGAGAGAAGGTAACAGAGGGAGGTCTTTTCTGAGGAGGTGATGTCTAAGCTGAGACCTGAATAACAGGAAGGAGCTAGCTATGGGAACCTGGCGGGGGAGGCAGAGGGAGCAGTAAGTACTAAGTGCATAGACCCTGTGACAGTTTTGCCTGTTTTCAAGGCAGAAAATGCTGGAGTGGCTTTAGATAGGGAGCGAGAGAGTAGTGGATGAAGATACTGGAAGAGCGGGGTCAGCTCATGCAGGACCTTGGAGGCATGGTCAGGAGTTTAGATTCATTCTAGGCACCATTAGGGGTTTAGGGAGGCTTTAGCAGAGAAGGAACAAAATGTAATTTGTGCTTTTAAAAGATTGTTATGGGCAGGAGTAGAAGATGAGTTAGTGGGGAGATGGTTAGGAGGCTTCTGTAGTGGTCCAGGTCTGAGGTTTGGTCTGGGGTGGTAGTGGCTAGGGTTGGAGAGAAATAGAATTGGGTCCCAAAGCTTTATCTCAACAAGTAAAATGTTCTCTTGGTCACTTCTTGACTAAGGTAGAGACACAGAGGTCTGGGTTTTATCTGTTAGGGTCTCTTCCCCACCCTGACTCTTCCCAGGACCCAGATGGGTTGAGTTGTCATTGGAGCAACTTCCTAGGAGGTGAGAGTTCATTGCTGCAAGGACTGGGTTAGAGCCCATTTTCCCAGGTAGCATCTCTGTGTGTGTGTGTGTGTCTGTGTTCTGTTCCCAGTCAGTGGAAGGCTGATGAGGAGCCTGGCCCCCAAGCCTGGCCTCCCAGGGAACGAGCAGCCCTTCAAGAGGAGCTTAGTGACGTCCTCATCTACCTAGTGGCATTAGCAGCCCGCTGCCGTGTGGATCTGCCCCAAGCAGTGCTCTCCAAAATGGACACCAACCGACGACGCTACCCAGCCCATCTGTCCCGCGGCTCCTCCCTTAAGTACACAGAATTGCCTAACGGGGCCATCTCTGAAGACCAGCCTTTGGGGCCTGCAGACCTTGCCCGTGAGTCCACAGGCCAGGCCTCAAACTAGAAACATGGGTGCACAGAACCTGCAACTCAGCATGGCATCTGAAGAACAGAGGGTGGCCCGGCCATGAAACCTTGTTCTAATCCTTTCCTAATAGATCATGGGCCCTCCGGCCCCACTTCTTGAGGTCTGAGGCCCAGGAGCCTCCAAAAGATAGCCTCCTGGTGTTTTCTCTCCAAGTAAAACAGTTTGGGGCAATAACTTCTACATTCTTCCTGGGTAGCCAGGGAGGCTCTCTCAGCCTCCTGGAAGGGGTACCGAGGTACCTCAGGCTTCAATACCCATGTATCTTTATTGTACCTCCTTCCTGCAGGGCAGGGTCCTCTGGTTTCTAGCAGATTCCCAGTAGGATCTCATGTACGAGACGTCTCCTCCTCCTTCTGGGCCTGTACAGGAGATTGGAGGCTATATGTCGTATTGGTTAAGAGTCCAGATTCTGGAGCCAGGCTGGGTTTAAATGCTGTCTTTGACATTTATGAGCTGGATTAAATTAAATTACTTCATCTTTCTGCACTTTGGTTTCCTTATCTATAAAATGAAAATAACAGTACCTACCTGACAGGGTTGTAAGGTTTAAGTGAGTTATTAGAGTGCTTAGGACTGTGCCTAGCACATAATAAGTAACTGGCAAGTTTGCAGTTACTGTTAGTCTGTTCGCCTTTTCAACTCAGAACTCTCAGGGGTCCAGTGCAGGAAATCAGGGTCACACATCAGCATTAGGTCTCTGATGTGGGGCAGAACAGGGCTTCCTGTCCTCTTGGGCTTGGGCCCCTTGGTAAAAGTGAACACCCACCCCCCACTCCAAGGCCAATTTCTGTCCTTCCTTTCCACCTAAAGATACTGTTGAGTGTGTGATTTATACATTGTGTGGCCTTGGGACATCTCTTCCCTTTCTGAGATACCTATGGCCTGCTTCCCTCACAGGTGGGGGTAATGCTGGGGAAAAGACCTTTATGCTTTCAAGGATTTGTAGTGGTCACTGACTTACCATCCCTCTGAGCCCATTTCCACATCCGTAAAATTTCCCCTTACCAGCCTCACTGTCTTACTCCTTTATCCAATGATCCCTCTTCTTACTTCCCAGGTAAAACAATCCATCAGATTGGAACTGCTTCAGCTTTATGTCCCAATTCCTCTCCCTCTCCAGTGACAATTACTAATCACTTACTAACCTCATTTCATTCCCTCGCCTTTATCAGTTATCTCCTTCCACTTTTAGATAATCAGCTTCTCTTCCTTTTCTTTTTTTTTAATTTTTTTTTATTTTATTTTTATTTTTAAAAAGATGACCGGTAAGGGGATCTTAACCCTTGACTTGGTGTTGTCAGCACCACGCTCAGCCAGTGAGCGAACCGGCCATCCCTATATGGGATCCGAACCCGGGGCCTTGGTGTTATCAGCACCGCACTCTCCCGAGTGAGCCACGGGCCGGCCCAAAGGGAGAACTGCCGAAACCCGGGAACGAATCTTCCTTTTCATTAGACTTTCTCACCAGCACATAAATCATATCTGAGTCTCTTCCCTATTGACAAAACCCATCAAACCTCCAGCTGCTTCCCACATGCTTTTCACAGCAGGTCCTCTTGAAAACGTTGTCTACACTCACCCATGCTGCTTCCTCATTCTCCCACTTATACCCTGACGCACTCTGGGCTGGTGCTCACCCCCACCCATGCTACTGAAACTACTCTCCCCACTTACCCTGCACTCATGACAAATTCAGCGGACACCAGAGCAGCATCTGACCCAGCTGACCCTCCTTGTGACCAGACACTTTCCTAATTTTCTTCCTACCTCCGGCTGTTCTTTCAGACTCCTTGGGTATCCTCTTCTGAACAACGTAGCATGGACTCCCGAACGCATCTCTTATTTCCAATCACCTTACTTCCCCCTCCACACTTAACCTCTCACATGTCAAGATTGAGCTGTAACAGTTGCTCCCACTTCAGCTCCTTTCCTGCTCCTCATCCTATGCCCCACTCAGTGACACTGTCCTGCAGTACCTGAGCTAGAAAGTCAGTCCCATCTCTCCCTCAAACCCTGGTCCACTGACTCCTATGAATTCTCACTCAAATCTATCCTTCCGCTTTAATCCCTCAAGGCTTCTTTGTTGCCTTGGATCCTTTAACTTGGCTTCCAAGGTCCCTCATAGTCTGTTTCTTGACCTCTTCCTTGCTTTTTGTCCCCACATTCCACCCCAAGGGACACCTGCGAGCTGTAATGAGCCTGGTATGCAGCTTAGGGGTTCTCTCCATACTTCCCCCAACCCCAGCTCTTGACTGTCCAGACCCAGGTTAAACATCACGTCTGAGAAGACTGGAGACCCCTCCTATCCAGCAAACCTCAGCATAGCTCCGGTTGACACTGGACTGCGATTGCCTGTGTACTTGTCACTGGCTGTGTCTATCTGCAAAAATAAAGATAGGAGATTTATCTAACTTTAGGATGTTTTGAGGATGAAAATGAGCAAATATATTTACATAATGAAGCACTTAAAAAACCTTTAGCAAAGTGCTATAAAGTTTCACTAGACTGAGCTCCATGAGTTATGCGTCACTCACACTAAAGCTCTGCAGAAAGTAGTGCCTGTTTCGGCCTGTGGCTCACTTGCCAGAGTGTGGTGCTGATAATACCAAGGCCACAGGTTTGGATCCCTATATAGGGATGGCCGGTTCGCTCACTGGCTGAGCGTAGTGTTGACAACACCAAGTCAAGGGTTAAGATCCCTTTACCCGTCATCTTTTTTAAAAAAGTGCCTGTTTGACCAGGAACGTGTCATATGCATAAATCCTTTCATATCTAAGGTTACAAGAACATAACCAAGGGCAAAGTATGGGACAATGCGCCCCAAACCCGTTACAGGAGCCCCTTTAGATTTATAGCCCTACTTGGTTCCATGTCACCTAAGCTTGGAGAAAACCCCAATCTTCCTCCTCTCCCCACCCACCTCACTCACAGGCACGGGTGGGGTGAGAATATAATACTTTATTAACTAACACAGGCCGAAGGAATGTCGTGAGGGGGAGGTGGGCACTGTTTCCAGGGACCCCGGCAGGAAGTTCTCCCCATCCCAGGGCAGCCAGGCCTGTTGTCCCACCCTTTCCCAGACCCGGGTGCCAGGCGGGGGAGGAGTCGTCGTCCAGGTGAGCGCAGCCGCCTCCCCGTCGCGCTCCCAGCGTGCGCCTCCCCAGCCGGATGCTCGCAGCCCCGCAGCGACAAGAGCGGCGGCTCAGCTGCCCTCACACTCAGGGCAGCGCTCGGCGGCATTGGCGTCCGTGGCGCCGGCGGGCAACTTGAAGTCCCGGCCGCAGCCGGCGCAGATATAGAGGCGACGTCGCATGTGCGAGCGACGGTGGCGGATGTAGTGCGAGCTGAGGCGGAAGCGGCGGCCACATTCCGCGCACGGGTAGGGCCGCTCTCCAGTGTGCGTGCGCGCATGCTCCGCCAGGTTGGAGCGATGGCCGAAGCGGCGGCCGCACACGGGGCAGCGGTGCGGCTTCTCGCCCGTGTGCACGCGCCGGTGCTTGGCCAGCGCTGAGCTCTGAGCGAAGCGCGTGCCGCAGTCGGTGCATGCGTACGGCCGCTCGCCCGTGTGCGTGCGCCGGTGGCGCGCCAGGCACGAACTGCCGCCGAAGGCGCGTCCGCAGTCCGGGCACGCGTACGGCTTCTCGCCCGTGTGCACGCGCAGGTGCTGGGCGTAGTTGGAGCTCTGCGCAAAGCGGCGGTCGCAATGCACGCATGCGTACGGCTTCTCGCCCGTGTGGCGCCGCCGGTGCTGCCGCAGGTTCGAGGCCGCCGAGAAGCGCTTGTCGCACTCGGGGCACTCGTAGGGCCGCTCGCCTGTGTGCGTGCGGCCATGCTTGGTCAGCGCCGACTTCTGCGAGAAGCGACGACCGCACTCGGTGCACGCAAAGGGCCGCTCCCCGGTGTGCGTGCGCGCGTGCTTGGCCAACGTGGAGCGGCGCGCGAAGGCGCGGCCGCAATCCGGGCACGCGTGGGGGCGCGCCGGGTCGGCCGACGGCGCTGGCCCTTCGCTCGCGACCTGCAGGGAGAGGGGGAACAGGTCAGCCCTGACCTATAGGCCCCGGAGCCGGAGACTTGCCTCTCCACCTGCTGCCACCTCTGAGCCTCAGTTCCCCGTCTGTGAAATAGGACAAGCAACAGTGCCTGCCTTATAGGGTGGCTGTGCGCATTAAATATGTGTAACGCTCGTACCAAGTGGCATTCTAGCTATTTTTATTCAACAAATATTTATTGAGCGCGTGCAATGTGCTAGACTTTGTCCCTAGGCAGTGGAGATTCAGCATTAAATAAAAAAGCATTAAAAAGAAAATTCCTGCCTTCAGGAAGAATGGATAAGGAGTTATGGCATTGGGGGATGCTGCAAATTAGGGTTATCAAGACACCTTACTGATATGGTAACATGAGCAAAGACCTGAAGGAGGTGGGAGGTCAGGCTACATGGACATCCCCCAGAAGAGCAATACAGAGGGAACAGCAAGGCCCTGAAGCAGGTGTTCGCCTGCAAGTGCTGAGTTCCAGGAACGGCAAGAAAAAGTGGTTAGAGTAGAATGCATGCAGAGGAGAGTGACTGATGGGGTGGTGGAGGGGATCTCTTAGCTTACGGGTTTTGTAGGCCACAGTAAGAACTGTGGCTTTTAATATCAATGAAATGAGGAACCATTAGAAGAGAGGTCAGAGGGTTTTGAGCAGAGAAGTGACCAGATCAGACACTTTAAAAGGCCCTCTCAGGCCGTTGGGTTTGAAAACTGAAGGAAGGAAGGGAGAGGGCAGAAGCAGGAGCCCAGTAAGGAGGCTACTAGTCATCTGGCAAGAGAGTGGAGGTGGTGAGAAGTGGTTGGTTCTGGATACATCTGCAGTTTGAGACAACAGATACAATAACAGATTAGATATAGGGGTAAAGAAAGGAGTCAAAATGACCCCAAGGTTTTTGAACTTAGCAACTGCAAAGGTGGAATTGCCATTTAAAGTTGAGGATGGTGGGAGGAGCAAAATGGGAGGTGAGATGTTTTGGGACTGTATGGCCAATCCCTTTGACACATCCGGAGCTCAGGAGGGAGGCCTAGGCTGGAGATGTTAATTTTTTACAGCCTTGAGACTGGATGAGACCATTCAGGGAATGGGCTGAGAGAACTTGGGGCAGCATGAGAAGCAGCCAGCAACATGGACAGAGCAGGAGCAGCCATGAGGGAGGAGAGCCAGGAGAGTGGCATCTTGGGAGCCAGGCCAGGACCAAGTCCAGGCCCTTTAATAAACTTTCAAGAGCCAGCATCTATCATTTTTTAAGCTGTAAAGAAAAAGGCAAGGGTAAAAGCCAAATGCTATTCTGTGCCCTGAAATGAAAAAGTTTGAAAATGAGCCAGTTTCATGAGGTCTGGGCTTCCAGAGGGAAAATCAGAAAAAGAAATGCTTTGTAAGAGGTAGGTGAAGGGAAAACAGTCAGTAGAGTGAAGAGGAATACTGAGAGCACATTGCTCCCTTCTTAGAAAAGAGAACGCTCATCCCAGCAAAACTGATGTTGAGTATTTACTGTGGGCCAAGTAATTAAGGACACTAATTTATCACCAAATGAGATAACTGGCAATATTAAGGACAAGGCTTCTCCCATATTTGATCTCCATATTCTATCCCCATTTTATAGATGAAGAAATAAGTTAAGAGAGGGTAAATGATAGCTGGAGATCAGTGGGGCCTTCCCTTTCTGAAGCCACAGAAGGGCAACTTCAAGGCCCTCAAGATCCTTTGTCAAAAGGCAGTGGCTTTAGGGCCAGCCCGTGGCTCACTTGGGAGAGTGTGGTGCTGATAATACCAAGGCCAAGGGTTCGGATCCCTATATAGGGATGGCCAGTTAGCTCACTTGGGAGAGCGTGGTGCTGACAACACCAAGTCAAGGGTTGAGATCCCCTTACCGGTCAACTTTGAAAAAAAAAAAAAAAAAAGGCAGTGGCTTTGAAGTAACCAACTTGGAAGTTGGAAAACGGAAATTTGGGAAATTAGTGACCAGCCAAAGGGAACTCTGGTTTAAACAATATATATATAACAATAATAACAGTGATAACATCACAGTGTTAACTTTGACAACACTACTTTATGTACTTGATCGTATTAAATCCTCTTGTCACCCCCTAGTCAGGTGTTATCTCTTTTGATAGTTGAGAAAGCTGAGGCTCAGGGAGATTACATTCACATAACCAACAAGAGTCAGGACTCAGAATGCTCACCCTCCACCAATAGGCTACATTCTTCCCTGAACTCACACAGCCAAGACGTAACAGAGGCTGGACTCCAAGTCCCTGGCTCTCTCCAAGAGGGATTCAAGGTTAAAATACAACTTGATACTTTAGATCGGGAAACTCCCCACAGCAGGTCTGGCACAGTCTGAATTCAAGGTCACACTTTCCAGTCTTGCCCTGGTTTTGACTTCTATTGAGTTCATTCCAACATGTCAGCCATTGTGGAGAGAACTTTTCTCATTATATCTACATTTTTATGGCCTATTTTTCCTTGGCACCCTCTTTAAGGTGACTTTGGCCAGCCTGAGGGATTCACTGACTTATGAAAAAGAATTCTCCACACATGCATACTCAGTGTCTACAGCCCAGGAGGAGGGGCTCTGGGTGTCAGAGGAACAGTCTTGGTAAGAGGGGCTGAGTCCAGTTCATTAAGGCTCTGGGCAAGTTAAGTTACTCCCCTTCTCTGCCTCAGTGTCCCGAGGAAGGCTAGATAGGCTTGGTGAGATCAGAATTTTCCGTCTTGAGTTATGCATACCACAAGATGAAAGAGGATTCTGGGTGGCATGTGAGCAGACTTTATCTTGTAATCATTTTGTATTACTTTCATGGATATTAGAAAAACAACAGATTATGCGAAACCCACAGTTTTATCAATATTACTGTTAAGATAAAGGTAAGTTTATTTAACAAAACAATGTGAATCTACTTGAAGAAAAGCACTAATAAATAAATAATGTGAATACAACACTGGAGCAATAAACATGTGACTGAAACTTGGCAAATACCAGACTAGGTGATCATTAAAGGCCCTTAGATGTCTTAAATTCCACAACTATTAGATTCAAAAATTAGAATGGTATTTGCACTGTAACAAGAGGGTACTGTGGAGACACAATATATATAGTGTATTAATATAATAATCCAGGTATTTGAAGTTAGTCATTTCGTCTTCCTGCTTAAATATTTTTTTAACCAGGGCAACATCCCAGTTTCCTAGGCAGTCATTAGTTTTTTTTTTTTTGACAGCTGGCCGGTACAGGCATAGAACCCTGGACCTTGGCATTATCAGCACCACATTCTAACCAACTGAGCTAAACAGCCAGCCCAATTCCTTTTTTTTTTTTTTTTAAAGATGACCAGTAAGGGGATCTTAACCCTTGATTTGGGGCTGTCAGCACCACGCTCACCCAGTGAGCTAACTGGCCATCCCTATGGGATCTGAACCCGTGGCCTTGGTATTATCAGCACCACACTCTCCCGAGTGAGCCACAGGCTGGCCCTCAATTCCTAATTAATAATAATAACTACCATTTACTGAGCACTCACTATACGCCAGGAACGATGCTAAGTGCTTTTTAACCCATGTTTTCATTTTAAATTCTCGCAACCTTTTGGGTTAGGTAGCTTAGTTTTGCTTTATAAATAAGGAAATAAGACTCAGAAAGGGACTAAGAGGCTGGTCGGTTAGTTCAGTTGGTAGAGCATTCTGCTGCTAACACCAAGGTCCAGGGTTCAATCCCTCTACTGGCCAGCCACCAAAACAAACAAACAAACAAAAAACACAGGAGAGACTACCCAAGCTACCCATGCAGCTAATGGCAAAGCCAGGGCTTGCTGTCCAGAATACCTCTTCTCATCACCATGATGCAATTCTAATCTCACTGATAATAGTCTGAGGTCACCTACACAGCATGTCTCCCTCCCCTGAACCCTTTCAGCGGTCAGAATCTTCCTTCTTTTTGGTACAAAGTATAAAATACGACCCCTAGCCTCTAGTTCCTTGCTATAGGAAGTGGGGCCCATAGACCAGCGACAACAGCATCACTGGGAACTTTTTAGAAATGCAGAAGCTCAAGCCCCACCCCAGATTTACTGAATCAAAATCTTCATTTTAACAAGATTCCCCAGGTGATTTGTATGCATGTTAAAAACTAAGAAACCTGATCCAGAAGAGAGAAGAGCTACTCCTAATGAAAGTAGGTGGGCTGACGCCACATGGGCAAAAGCTCAGAGGTAAGGGTCAGGTTTGCTTGAAGTTGGGGCACGGGCTAGCTGTTGAGCACTTAGAGATGAAGCCAGAAGTACATGAGATCAGGTGGTGAAGAGCTCTGCATGACAGGCTTAGGAGCTGAGACTTCATCCTGAAACAAAACCACTCGGGTGCAAGCCAGGGAGAGAGGGGTTCGGATGTGCATACAGCCTTCTGCGCAAATCTTTTCTGTTCCTTAAAGACGGATTGGATTTTGGCAGGCACAGAGAGAATACTCCAAACGCTGAGGGCGGCATAATTGAGGCCTATTCTGGACAGTGACTGGTGATGGGACTGGATGGTGGCTCAGAGTCACAGATGTCAGCACTGAAAGGCGCTTTCGAGATCACTATTTCATAGAGAAATGAGGCTCAGGGAGACCACACAGCAAATCAGTGAGCTAACAGTGCTAAATGTTCATGGGATATATGTTTATAATCCCCAATACCACCCTCCTCCCACAAGTCCAGTCACCCAGATGACACTTCTCAGACTGGCATTCAAGGACCTTATTTCATTATTTCATTTTAGAGATAGAAAGCCGAGGCAAAATTGGTAAATGGAGTTAGGATTTGACTGTTACATGATTCCATTTACAGTCTGGCCCTACATACCTATCATAACTAGTCATGCCAAGCCGTTTCCCCACCTCCCAGCCAGTCCAATCAGGGTTTCCAAAGATCCCCTTCTCTGCATCATTGCTGCGTCTACCTTAGAGCAGGCCACCAGCCTTACCTGTCCTGGTCCCCCCACAGCAGCCAATGGGTCTTCTAAACAGAAAATCCGATCATGTCCCTCCCATGATTTAAGGCTTCTGATGGCACCACATAACCTAAGGCAGTTTGTTCAAATTCCTACCCTGACTTTCAAGGCCTTTTACTCTCAGGTCCCTCCTACCTTTCTAGTTTCATCTCCTCTGAGCCTTTGCTTTTGCTGTTTCCTCCTCCTGAAAAGCCCTTCCTCCTCCTCTTCTGCTTGCGAAACCTCCATTAAGCCTTCAAGACCCAAGTCAGAAATCATCTCTGTGAAGCCTTCCCCACAGCCTTGAGTTGTTTGCCCTCAGTGCTCTATTTATGCCTCCCTGTGGGTTTCCCTGTTCAACCTCAGGGTTCGGCCCAGAAAGCCCTTTGATAAAAATGAGTTGAGGCTGGCCAGTTAGCTCACTTGGTTAGAGCATGGTGAGATAACACCAAGGTCAACGGTTCGGTGCTTGTATTGGCTAGCTGCCAAAAAAAACCCCAAAGGGAAAAAAAAAGTTGGAAAAATTACCAGGCTGGCCGTTTAGCTCACTTGGTTAGAGCATGGTGCTAATAACACCAAGGTCCAGGGCTCAGTCCCTGCACAGGCCAGCTGCCAAAAAAAAAAAAAAAAACCACCACACAAAAAACAAACAAAAAAAATGGGCAGGCCGGTTGGCTCAGTTGGTTAGAGTGCAGCCTTGTAACAAAGGGTCACGGGTTCAGATTCCTGTACTGGCCAGCTGCCAAAAAAAAAAAAAAAAAAAAAAAGTCCAAAGGATGACCTAATCCAAGGTCCTGAACTTTAGGGAGAAGAATAAACAATAATAGCAACTATTTACATAATGTTTATCATGTGCCAGACATGGTTACTCTTTACATCCATTAACTCACTCCATCCTCACAACTCCAAGAAGTAGGTGCTGGTATGATTTCCCTTGTACAAATGAAGAAACTGAGGCATAAAGAGGTCAAGAAATTTGCCCAAAGTCACACAGTGACGGAGTTTCTGGAGAGAGAGAGAGAGACAGAGAGAGAGAGAGAGAGACAGAGAGAGAGAGAGAGAGAGAGAGAGAGAGAGAGAGAGAGTGTGTGTGTGTGTGTGTGTGTGTGTGTGTGTGTGTGTGTGTGTGTGTGTGTGTGTTTCCGTGGCCAGTACAGGGAACTATGTTCTTAACTTATGGGCCAAAGGTGGAGATCAGGGAATCTACAAGGCCAGAAGAGACAGGCTGAGCTAGGATTAGTGGCCAAGGAGGTGGGAGAAAAACAACTAGATAGTCATTTATACTGGACGGGAGGCCCGAGGAGCCAGCCCCCACCCCCTAGGACCCACCACGCCCACTAGGGGGCAGCAGAACTTTCTTTCCCTGAGAACTGGGCCCTGAAAGCTGGCCCAGCAGGAGCCCTCCAAGCTGGACTCAGGGCTGCACAGACTCGGGGCAGCCAGAGTCCTGTGCGGTTCTGGGAAGTGGAAACATACCTGGTGGCAGTTAGGATCTCCAATGGGGAAATGTAAGTCATATTCTGATCTCAAAACCTTCAAATACCCTCAGGATAAAACCCAGACTCCCCGTGTGGCCTGCCAACCATCCCACTCTCATCCATGTTATCATGACTGTACCACCTGTCCTCACACTGTTCACAGTGCCCCACTCACAATTCTTTTTTTTTTTTTTTTTTAAAGATGACCGGTAAGGGGATCTTAACCCTTGACTTGGTGTTGTCAGCACCACGCTCAGCCAGTGAGCGAACCGGCCATCCGTATATGGGATCCGAACCCGGGGCCTTGGTGTTATCAGCACCGCACTCTCCCGAGTGAGCCACGGGCCGGCCCCCCACTCACAATTCTGAGCCTCTAAAAGGGCTATTCCCTCTGTACTACTGGTCTCAGATAAGCCACACGTTTACTAACTTTGAGAACTTGAGCCAGTTTCCAAACTGCCCTAGACCTCAGTTTCCTCACCTGTAAAATGGAAATAAATGCTAACTACATCATAAAATCGAAGTGCTTACAACAGTGTCTGGCACGTAGTAAATGCTGTGCAAGAGTTAGTTATTGTTACTGCTGTCTAACCTGACCTCTCTCTCACCCTTAAGTCTTTTTTTTTGGTGGCCAGCCAGTACACGGATTCAAACCCTGACCTTGGTGTTATCAGCGCCACTCTCCTAAGTGAGCAAACCAGCCAGCCCTCTAAGTCTGAATTAAGTTCCCAACTCTGGGCTTCACCACCTCCCTGTGCCCGCACCCATCACACAGGATTGTAACTGCGGGCTTACTCATCAGTCTAACCCTGCTAGGCATCCAGCTCCACAGAGATTCAAGGATAGAGTTCACTCACTCTCCAGCACCCTGCACAGAATATGGCACACTGGTAGGTGTGACATCTGCATGATGGAAGCCTGGGCAGTGGGGCAGAAGATGGGCCGAGCCTGAGAATCTACATTGAGATTCAAGGGAAAGTAGGGGCAAGATCCCTGGCTTCAATCTGAGAGAGGCTGGGCCTGGCACAGGTTTGGGGGCAACGGGCTCCAGGGTGTATGTGACACGTACCTCCTTGTTGTCCACGGGGATCTTGAGTTTCACCACCTCATACTTCTCCTCACCCTCGTCCTCTTCACCCTTCACCAACAGCACCATCTCCTCCTGCATTTCTTCCTCCTCCTCCTCCTCTGCCTGCTGTTCGCCAGGCATCTTGGTGTCCTGAAGCGAGGAGCTGGGTAAGAAGCTCAGGATCCACCCTCCACCATGGCCCTGGCCCAGGCAAGGCGGTGCAGCCGTGGCTTCTCCCGCCCTGCCCTGGTCTCCGAATCTGGCCCTTTCTCGTCCACCCCAGCCCGGCCCCACGCTCCGCCACTGCCCTGGGACCAGCTCCGGATACACCCGTTCGCCCCACTCATCCCAGCGTTCAAGGCCCTGAACAGTTCGAATCTCCAGCCCCCGCAAGTAGCCACCCTCCCCGCGCTGAGTCACTCCCCGGCGCTTGGGTCGGCGACCCGGAGCTCTAGGGCACGGGCTGGAGGCGGGATCGCGGCAGAAACTCTGGGGGGTGCGCACTCACCAGCCGGAGGTTCGGCGCTCGCGCTGCCCCAGGCCTGGGCGCCTGGCGGTTGGGCACTCTGGGAGGCCCCGGCTCGGGGGCGGGACGGGGCGGGACCGCAGGGACGGCCGGTCATTGGTCCGAGAGCCCAACCCCGCCCCTAGGGGGAGGGGCCCGGAGGACCCAGGCGTCCGGCCCAAACTGCTAGGGGAGGGCGGAGAGTCCAGTTCCGGCTACCCCCCGCAGTCCCCCTACTCCCAAAGGCTCGCAACCGCCCCAGTCTGGCGTTCAAGTGCCGCAGTCGGGTTCCAACCTACCCTCACGGCTCTCCTGCCGCGGCCAGGCGAGCCTGCTCCTCCCGAAATAGGCCACGTGCGCTCCCGTCCCGGCCTGGGCCTCTCGCTGGCGCCCCGCCTGGAGGGCGGACCCTGTTGCCTCCTTACCTCTTCCCTTCCCTCTTTTCTCCTCCTCTGGCGTCTTTCTCCTTTCACGGCGTTGCCTTCCCGGTTTCCTGGCCCCTGGGATATCTTACTCCTTGAATACATACTTCCCAAATTCACAGCCCCCTAAACTACTGCTAGCTGTTCAGTGTGTGGCGTGCCTACTTGCGCCAGCATTAGGCAAGCGTTTTACACACCTGTGCTCTTTTGAGCCGCACGGCGATAGATATGCCCATTTAACAGATGAGCTCATTGAAGTTCAGGGAGGTAAACTGATTTGCCAGAATTACACAGTAAGGGTGTCATAGCATCCCTGACAACCAGTATCCTAGGTGGAAAATTAGTAGCCCAGGGCCAAATCCAGTTCACGGAAGTATCTTGTTTGACCCTCAGGGTATTTCTGCTTTTAAAAATTAGATTCAGGGGCCGGCCCGTGGCTCGGGAGAGTGTGGTGCTGATAACACCAAGGCCACGGGTTCGGATCCTATATAGGGATGTCCGGTTAGCTCACCGGCGGAGCGTGGTGCTGACAACACCAAGCCAAGGGTTAAGATCCCCTTACCGGTCATCATTTTAAAATAAATAATAAATAAAATAAAAATTAGGTTCAGAGTTGTACGGTTTGCTCAGTTAGCTAGAGGGCGGCCTTGTAACACCAAGTCGAGGGTTCGGTTCCCCGTACCAGCCAGCCGCCTAAAAAAAAAAAAAAAAAAAAAGTTTCAAAAGATGAGAGGTCTTCTGCAAATTTTAATTTCCAACTTCTAACAGATGGGATAGTTCATATAGAAATCTGTGTTTCCCACTTCTCTCTCTCTCTTTTTTTTTTTTATAGATGACCGGTAAGGGGATCTTAACCCTTGACTTGGTGTTGTCAGCACCACACTCAGCCAGTGAGCGAACCGGCCATCCGTATATGGGATCTGAACCCGGGGCCTTGGTGTTATCAGCACCGCACTCTCCCGAGTGAGCCACGGGCCGGCCCCCCCACTTCTCTTGAAAAGGCCAGCCAGCCACCAAAAAGAAAAAGAAAAAGCAGATATCCAATTCTTCCATTTTATGAAGGGGGTAACTGTTGAGGGAAATAACGACTGTTGAGGCAGAAATAATTTTATAAAATTTATTTGGAGACAAATGTGAGGGTCGACCTGGGAAATACCATTTGACAAAGTCAGAGAAGTGCTCCAACTTTTATTACAAACAACGAAGTCTTTATAGACAGAAAAGGCTGAAGAAAGCAGAAACAAAGAACAAAAGTGGGCGGATTGGTCATTTCAAAGTTACTTTTCTTGTAAGGTGGGGACAGGGAGACAGAACAATAGGAAAATAACTGATGAGTTAACATCAGGTTACTTCAGACTATCTCTTTTGTCTTAGGGCTAAAACAGAGTGAACTTTATTATCATATATATCAAGATTTAAACTGGCCTGTTTGGGAAATTGGCTGTTACCTCTTTCTCCTGACTTGTGGGAGAGTCAGACCACAACATAAGTGACCTGGAACTTAGCAGAGGTGACTCCATTTTGATTTGTAGTCTGGTCAGTTGGGGTGTAGTACAGGAACTTAATGCAAAACAGTGGTCTCATAGATTTTTTTTTTCTTTTGGCAGCTGGCTGGTACAGAGATCAAACTGTAGACGTTGGTAGTATCAGCACCATTTTCTAACCAACTGAGCTAACAGGCCAGCCCTCTGATAATTTTGTTTTTATATTTTGGGTTTTTTTTTTGTTTTTGCAGCTGGCTGGTGTGGGATTCCAATAATTTTTATTTAACACAACTCAGATTCAGAAATGATGAAGGAAAAGAGAAATAACATTCAGTGAATGTTTACAATCCATATGTTGTCACTTTACAATAGCCCTGTGGGGATCAATAATATCTCCATTTGCAAATGAGAAACTAAAACTTAGAGAGGATAAATAATTTGCTCAAACTCGCACAGCTGGTAGCAGCAGATTCAAAGCTCCTGCATTGCACCAAATTATCTTTCAGGAATGAGGACTGGCTGGTTAGCTCAGTTGATTAGAGTGTGGTGCTGATAACACCAAGGTCAAGGGTTCCAAACCCCACACTGGCCAGCCACCAAAAAAAAAAAAAAAAAAATGGAATGAGGTTACAGGAGGAAATTGGTGGCAGAGCCAGGACTGAAACATGAGCATTGAGCTGCAGAGCCCAGGGCATAATTTGGATGTTGGGATTACATCTACTCAAACTTTGGCTCTTCCCCAGAGCTGGGAGAAGGGGCAAATGCCTGGATACACAACATGCCAGATCCCCAAAAGCCACTTTGTGTTCATTCTTTAATCAGGTATTTATTGAGTCCTACCATGCGCCTGGCAACATTCTAGGTATTAGAGATGCAGTAGTGAACAAGACAGACAAATATCTTGGCTCTAGTGGAACGGCTAAGGGTGTAAAAAAATGTAAACAACTAAATAAGTAAATAAACAAGATAATTTCAGATAATGATAGGTGCAATAAGGGAAACAGGGTAAGATGATCCAATAGGGAGTGGATATGGTTTGGGGGCTTCTTTAAAGTAGGCAGAGAAGACATTGCTGAGGACATGATATTTGAGATGAACTTTGAATAGTGAGAAAGGATTAGCCATTTGAAAATCTGGAAGAATGAGACAGAACTGCAGAGGCCTCAAGGCATAAGGTTGGCATGTTTGAGCAACAAAAGGAAGGCTGCGTGGCTGGATCCCAGCAAGCTAGCAAAGGGAAATGTACTAGGAGAGATGGAGGAGAGGTAGACAGGGTCAGATTATAGCTGGAATCCCACCTCTAGCAAGAGCAAGGTCAAAGAGAATTAGTGAAGGGACTTGGCCAGGGGCCTGCCTCTGGGGGCAGTGAAAGTCTTGACAGAAAGGAGACTCCTGCTGTTTAGAACAGGTAATTGCAAAGAAAAGGAAAAGGGCTTCATATATTTGCTCTACAAACATGGACAGGTATCTACTCACAATCAGATCTAGTTCCTGTTCTTGAGAATCTCATAGTCTAGTAAAAGAGACTGTAATTTAAAAAATATATATATGTATATATATATGAAAAGGATAATAGGTATTCTGGCAGGAGAACATTGGAGTGGGTGAATAACTCCCTTGAGGGGAGTGGTATGGGTGCAGGCCTCACCCAGAAGATAAACGATAAACGTGAAAGGCCTTCAAAGATGAGTGGGAATTTGCCAGATTGACAAGGAGGTAGTAGTTTGCGGGATTGTAAACGCTTGTAAAGAGCATAAGAGCATATCAAGTTTCAAGGACACCTATGGGTGCCATGCCCCTGCAAGGACTGGGAGGCAGAAAGTTAAATTGGGGGGCTAGCTGGTTAGCTAAATTGGTACAGCGTGGTGCTGATAACACCAAGGTCAAGGGTTCAGGTCCCCCCCATGCTGGCCAGCCACCAAAAAAGAAAGTTGAATTTGGAAAAGCCTTTATCTTACTCCTCATTACTCTGCCTCTCACTATTTGCCTTCGACCTCACTAGAACTTTACTTCAGTTCTTGAATCCCCAAGGACTTGGTGCATCGCTTCACTCTGCCTAAGACACTGCATCTTCCATCCCGTCTCCCACCTCCTCCTTTCTTAGCTTACTCTAACTTAACGTTAGGTCTAAAGGTTGTTGTGTTTTTTCGGCGGCTGGCAGATACAGGGATTGGACCCTGGCCCTTGGTGTTAGAGCACCACGCTCTCACCAGCTGAGCTAACCAGCCAGCCCTTAGGTCTAGAGTTAATTGCCACGTCTTTGGAGAGACCTTTGGATCACGTAGGACTCTCTCCTGCATTTATGTTTCCTGGATAGTCCTTACTACGCTTCTAATTATTTGTCAGTGTTTAGCTTCTGCATAAAAACTGAAGGCAGGGACTTGGTCCTATTTTACTTCTCGCCCCAGTACTCAGCACATAGTAGGTCACGGTGTTGCCTAAAGGACTAGTTATCCTCAAGACACTCTCCCTGTGCTATGTGCTCAGGTGGGGGTTGTTGAGAGGGGGATTCTCACCCAAGCTGGAGGCTTAGGGAAGGTTTCAGGGAGATAGTAATGCTTGAGGTGTTTTGACAGGAGAGGTTAACGGGGTGGGGGAGCATTACCACTAAAGGAAACAACATTTAGGAGGCAAAGAGCTGAAACCACACAAGTGGAAGACCTTGAATGCCAGCTAAGGGGTTAGGCTTTACAGAGAGGGCATGGGGAGATATGGCAGGGTTGTTTTGTTTTGTTTTGTTTTTTTGGCGGTTGGCCGGTACTGGGATCCGAACCCTTGACCTCGGTGTTTATCAGCGCTGTGAGCCACCGGCCAGCCTTTTTTTTTTTTTCCGGCTGGCCAGTACAGAATTGAACCCTGGACCTTGGTGTCATTGGCGCCATGCTCTATTCAACTGAGCCGACCGGCCAGCCTTTACGGCAGGGTTTTTAATGGGGGAGTGACATGGCCGGATGTAATTTTACAAAGTCCGCTGCAGGTTGGTTTGGAGGCCAAACTGGTATGGAAGGGAGCCAGGGAAACCAGTAGGGAGGATCTTCCAAAAGCGCCAAAAGGGCTCCATTCCAGCCAATGGGTGCGTGTGCACCTGGGGGCAGAAGCCGTCAAGAACCCCAGCCCCATAAGCCCGGCCCGTGGCTGACTCGGGAGACTGTGGTGCTGATAACACCAAAGCCACGGGTTCGGATCCCATACAGGGATGGCTGGTTCGCTCATTGGCTGAGCGTGGTGCTGACAACACCAAGCCAAGGGTTAAGATCCCCTTACCAGTCATCTTTAAAAAACAAAAACAAAAACAAAAACAAAAACAAAAAAACCATAGCCCCGAACGCAAAGTTCTGGGGTCTCGAATGTGTACGCAACTGGGCAAGGTGGGAGTATCGGCAGGAACCGCACTCACCAACTTTCACTGGTTTCTAGGGAAGCCCGGCGATGGTTAAGATCTCGCGAGAACAACTATCCAGGGACTATTCCAGCGCGAGGGGTTGCTGGGACGCTGGAACACGCGAGCTTGCAAAGTAATCCTGTATTTCATTGCTTGGATGGTGAACCGCCCTGGTCTTTTTTGTCCCTGGCCAGTCAGTCCAGTTCCTCTTCCCCCTTCCTCCCTGTTGAGGCTTTCTTAGGAAGAAGCTAGGAATTGGAGTCCTGCTCCGGGGGACGCACGGGTCAGCAGGAAATGCGGTTGCCTGTTCTTGGGGATGAAGAGACATCCCTCTTTACCCTCCCTTTGGGCTGTGCAGCTCCATGGCTTGTTTCACCATATATAAAAGAGCCGGAGGCTGGCGGGTTAGCTCAGTTGGCTAGAGCGCAGCCTTATAACTCCAAGGTCATGGGTTCGGATCCCCCTACCGGCCAGCCGCCATTAAAAAAAAAAAGAGAGCCTCTAGGAGGCAGGTTTTCCCAGAGCCTTTGCGGTCGATGCATCAGCGATGGGTCTCCTGTACCAGACGGGTCGGCAACGTCTCGCCGTGTAGCCGTCGCCATAGCAACAGCGCCCACTGAGCACCCCTCTTCTGCATCGCCTGCCCTCCCTCCGCGGTGTCGCGCATTTTTCCTTTTAAGGGTCGCCCCTCTGGCGTAGGTGGTGCCTGTGGGCAGCCAAACCTTAGGCCTGGGGCATCAGTTGATGGACCTGGTGGCCCTTTTAAAACCGGATGTCGGAGCTAGAAATACACATGGCTTGAGGACTTTGCCTGTGGCGACTCCTCTACTCCTTTTTCAACCCTTGCCACGGGTGCATGCACACGCGCATGCGCGCACACAGAGTCCACGCCTCAGACAAAAAGCAGTTTATTGGTAAGGAGACACATGGAAATGTGGCTGTCGGGCCTTAACGGTTCCCTGGCCTCTCAGGCCTCTCCTCGCTCCAGTCCTGCCTTCTCTCCCAGCCATCTGTTCTCTGCTGATGTCCACCAGGGCCTGGGCTTGGCTTCCCGACTGGATGCCACGAGTGCTCCTTCTGCTGCCTCTGGTCTATTCTGCCAGTGTCCAGGTGTCGGGGTGGATCGGGGTCCCTTAAGGGCACATAGGTCTGGGCTCTGTCCAAGAGTGCCCCTCCTGGCTAAGACCCCATCAGGTGGTCTGAGGTTAGGGGTACGTACTGCCTATCACACAGCAACTTTCCCCATGAGGATGATCAGTATGCCGCTGCCTCGTTCTATCACTTTAAATTCCAACAGTCCCATTTCTGCACCTCCTAAAGTCAAACAAACCCTGGTCCAGGGTGTTACTCTCTCAGGGAAAGGTTGGGAAGGGTCAATTCTTCACAGATAAAAGGCAGCAGGAATTTAGGGTTCTTTAATAGTCCTCAGGCTAAGACCAGTTTATCCATTCAACAAGTATTTATTAAGTGCCTACTGTGTACTAAGCAGTGTTCTAGAAGCTGGGAGTACAGCCCATACTGGCAAAGTCCTGACTAAGCCTAGCCAGGACAGTTTCCTGAGCTTCAAGGTTATTGTCTCAAATCTCTATTTCTATCTATTCACTCCTTTCTCCCGTTTCTTACCCTTTTTCTCCCTCCCACCACCTCCAAGCCCTTTCTTCTGTGCTTAAGTAGCAGAAACCCTCCCTTTGGCCTCCAACCTCCCTGGACCCTATCATTCCAGTCCTGCTGGTGGTTCCTCCTTGAGGGGCCTTGCCCGACCATCCCCTATCCCAAAGGGCCTCAGGACCAGATGCCCACGCTGGTGCTTGATACGGGCAGAACTGTCACCAAAACCCTTGCCACACTCTGCACACTTGTATGGCTTCTCCCCAGTGTGTGTGCGCCTATGTTTGACTAGATCTGAGCTCCGAGGGAATTCCTTCCCACAGAAGCCACACACATGGGGCTGGCTGGATCCAGATGGCTGGGCCCGCACTCGGGGTCGAGGGGCTGTGGGTGCTGGGCCAGGTGGGTTATGTGGCCGCAGGAGAGTGGATGGTGGTGCTGGCCGGGCCCGTTCCCCACGGTGGGTGCGGAGGTGCTTGACTCGAGCTGAGCTGTCAGCAAAACCCTTGCCACATTCGGGACAGAGGTAGGGTTTCTCCCCGGTGTGCACACGATGGTGTTTCACCAGGTCAGAGCTTCGGCGGAAGCCCTTGCCACACTCAGGGCACTTGTGGGGCTTGTCACCCGCCAGTGGTGGGGGTGGTTCCCCAGCCTGTGGGCCCCCAGGCTCTGGTTCCAAGCCAGGCAGGCCAAAAGGCCCATCACCTGAGTGTGAAGGGCTTCGAGGCGTCAGCGGTGGGCTGGTGCCAAGAGGTGGTGGGGGTGGGCTGGGGATCAGAGGGGGCAGAGGGTAGCCTGGGAAGCTGAAGTCCTGGGGCTCCATGTGAGTGAGGCGGTGGCGAAGAAGGGTGGAGCTGAGGCTGAAGGTGCGGTCGCATTCTGGGCAGGCGTGAGGCCTCTCGCCACTGTGCGTGCGGAGGTGTTTGACCCGGGCAGAGCTATCAGCGAAGCCCTTGCCACACTCAGGGCACAGGTAGGGCTTCTCTCCTGTGTGCACCCGCAGGTGCTTTACCAGGTCTGAGCCCCGGGCAAACTCCTTTCCACACACGTCGCAGCCAAAAGGCTTGGGCCCCAGATGACTGCGCTGGTGGCTCAGCAGGCTGCAGCTGAGCACAAACCTTTTGCCACAATCAGTGCAGATATATGGCTTGTCCTGGGCCTTGGGTCCCTGTGAGGCTGCAGTTGCTGCTCGTGATGGCTGCCGTCGGGGCACCACTGGCCGGGGGAGCTGCTCCCCGCGGTGTGTCCGCTGGTGCTTTATGCGGGCAGAACTGTCGCCAAAGCCCTTGCCACAGATGCCACACTTGTAGGGCTTCTCACCCGTGTGTGTCCGTTGGTGTTTCACCAGGTCAGAACTCTGTCGGAAGCTCTTGCCACATTCGCCGCAAATAGTGGGGCGCTCACCAGCAGGGATCCGGGGACGAGGAATCTTTGGGGGCCCCTGGGCTGCTGGCCGGGCTCTGTAGGGCTTCTCACCACTATGAGTTCGCTGGTGTTTAATACGGGCAGAGCTATCCCCAAAGCCCTTGCCACAGACCCCGCACTTGTAGGGTTTCTCCCCTGTGTGGGTCCGCTGGTGTTTCACCAGATCTGACATCTGTCGGAAGCTCTTGCCACACTCACCACACACAGCAGCCCGATCGCTACTAGCCTGGCCCCAGCGTGGTTCTCCCAGGAGCTGGGGGCCTCTGTCCCGAGGCTGAGGCTTGCCTAGCCCTTCTCTCTGGACCCATAAGTCATCCCAGGTCTGAATGCCTTCGGGTTTGAGAGAGGCATTTCCTACTTCATGACCTGGGGCCAAATCTTCCCCTTCTTTGAACCCCAAGTCATCTTCCTGTGGGGTATGTTCAAACTCATCAGGTTGAGAAATCTCCACATTCTCACTCCCTAGACCTGGGGAAAGAAAAGGGAGTTGTAGACCGTGTCCTTTAGCTCAGTCCCTATTTTTGATAGCAACCTCCCAAGGAAGAATTCCTTGTCAATTTGTGATCAAAAGGATCTCTCGCTCGGGGTGGCCTGTGGCTCACTCGGGAGAGTGCGGTGCTGATAACACCAAGGCCACGGGTTCGGATCCCATATAGGGATGGCTGGTTTGCTCACTGGGTGAGCGTGGTGCTGACAACACCAAGTCAAGTGTTAAGATCCCCTTACTGGTCATCTTTAAAAAAAAAAAAAAAGGATCTCTCTCTTTCCTCTGAACTTCTGGAGCACTTATTGTCTGTGCCTCTCAATAATAATAAAAACTTGCTTTTACTATGCCCTTAACATATGCCAATCACTGAACTAAGCATTATTGAATTCTTGTAAACAATCCTATGAGATAATACTATGACTATCCCCATTTTACAGAAATGGAGACTCGGAGAATTTAAGTCGCTTGCTCAAGATTATAAAGGTTAGAATGTAGCAAAGCCAGGTTTTTAACTCAGGTCTGTCTGACATCCAAACCTGTGTTAACCACACTATGTTGTCCTTATTTGTATTTTGTTTGTTTTTGTTGTTGTCTCTATTTGGAAAGCCTGGTATTTGCTATTTCTGTTGTATCTTGTTATATTAGCCCATTCCGTAATCATCCTGTGTGTACCTGAAAGACCCAGACACATATCCTTCTCTTAAGATGCTTAGGGGTGGTAGGAAATAAAAGAAATGAGATAAAGTATCAATAATTATAATTTGGGGTTCACAATAACTGTGTTATCACAACAGAGATAGGAGATGAGGAGTTAAGGACTGGCATTCACTGCAGAGGAAAGAGAAAATCATGGAAAGGAATGGGGGATAAAGCTAGAAAAGGATGGTGGGACTAACCCAAGCATGTAAGGTTTGGGTCGAACACTGGGCTAAGGCTTTGAATTAGTAGACAGAGGGAAGCTAGGGAAGATTTCTGAGAAGAGAGACAGGATCAGATCTGGACTTAGATCAACCTGGCAGCAGAGCGCATCGCTGGAGAAAAAAAGGCGGAGGGGAGGCTATTGCAACTGCCGGGATAAGCTAGAACGAGGCCTGAAGTAGGGCAGAGGCAGTAGGGATGGCGAACACTGTGGGAGCCGAGGAGCGAGTCCTTGAGAAGATGCCCTTCCCGGCCTGGCGCACAGTAGGTGCTCAGAAACGCCGGCTCCCTCCCTCAGTTTCCGCTCCCCTCCCTCCCTGAAGACACACACTGTCCGGTTCTTCTGGGTCTCGGCCAGGCAGAGCCCAGCACCGGAGTCCCCAACCAGCCATTACCTGTCCAGGGCGGCGTGCGGCCGCGGCCCTCACCTGTGCGGGCACCTCTCAGCGGCTCCCTCTCCTCCGAGCCATGGAGATCTGGGCCCCAGGGCTCCACGGCGCGCTCCATCGTCGGCACGCCGCCCTGAGCAAGGGGACAGACACATAATCCTGCGGTCACACAGCCATGTGCGGCCCGCGGCGCCCTGCCGCTGCCCTCTGCCGGCCGGCGCGGGCACCGGGCAGCGTTGGGTCCCGGGCGCGGGGCGCGGGTCCCGGTGCCCCCTGCCCGCACCGCCGGCCGCCCCTGCACCTGCTGCTCCTCCCGGCACGCAGCCGCCCGCTCACCTCGCCGGCCGCCTCGGGCTCCGCCACCCCAGCGCCCTCCGTAGCTCCTCGGCGGGTGCAGGTGCCGAGCCGCCGGCGGCTCCGGGATGCGGGCTCCGAGCCAAACCCAGAGGGGGCTCGGACCCAGGCGTCCCGGGGGCGGCTGCCGGGGGCGGGGACGGGAAGCGGAAGCGCCGGGCCGCACGGAGGCGCTCTAGGAACTGGGAGGAGCTGGGCGCCTGTGGGAGTCTCCCGCGTCGGCCGAAGCTCAGTGGCCGGCGGCGGCTGCGTGCCGCCGAGAGGGCTACTCTAAGCCGAGGACGGCGGCCCGAACTCGGTGGTATTAACCGTGTGCCTCCTGGTCTGCAGCTGAGCGATTAGGGCCGACGACTCTTCCTAATTGTGGCTACCTGCAGCCACCCGCGCCGACCTCCGGGGCTGGCTGACAGCGCCAGCCACCCCGGCCAGGGAAAGACAAAGATCCAAAGACGGACCCAAGGAAAGGGGTGGGGGAGAGACCAAGGCAGACAAAGGGCGGTGGAGACCCCAGACGGGGCGGGGCGGGGCGCCGAGACACGGAAAACAAAGCGGGGCTGGCCCGAGAGGCCGAGGCCGGGGAGGCGTGGGGGTTGGGCGGGGGGAGATCAAGGCAGGATCAGAGGCTAGAGGTGGATGCCAGGTAAATGCTGCAGGGAGAGGCAGGCAGATGGAACCAGATCTGGGCCCCGGAACAGAGACCTTGAGCCAGAGACTCGTAGACAAATCCTAACATAAGAGCCCTGAGTCAGAGAGGACGCAAAGGTGGAGAGAGATGGAGGCACAGCGGCGGATCAAAAATACAGGAGCGAAAGATTGGCGGTTAGAGACAAAGAGATGTAGAAAGAGATAAGAAGTAGATATAATAAAGCCGTTGAAGCAGAGTCAGAGGAGCAATAAAAAAAAAAAAAAAAAAAAAAAAAAAGACAGGGAGCTGGAGAGAAACAAGCCCAGAAGCAGAGAACAAAAGACACCAGTCAGTGAAACGGGCAAGAGACAAAGAGACAGAGACACAAAGAGGCTGCCAGAAAGACTAGGGACAGGTCGACAGCCCTACAAAGGCCAAGCCCATGGAGACGCTAAAGAATTAAGCCCTTTTCCCCATCCTGGTGATGCCTTGGCTGGGGCTGTGTTTCAGGGGACTAGGCCCCAGGAGCAGGATCCCCAGTATCTGTACTCTGGGAAGGCTTGCCCAGAGTGCCTGGGGGTGTCTTCATTCAGCCCCTCTGCCCATGATGGAGAGGGGTACCTGTGATGTGCATTAGTGATTCACATTTATGAGCACCTTAGTGCTAAGCCAAGAGTGTGGGATAAAGAAATGAAACGTGCACGATTTATCCTTGAGGTGCTACTAGTTTAAAGGGGCAGGCACACAAATCATTACAAATAGAGAACTGTGAGGGCGTGAAAGAGTTACAGGGACCGATTCAAGATAGTGTAGGAGGGCTGGCCAGTTAGCTCAGTTGGTTAGAGTGTGGTGCTGATAACATCAAACTCCAGGGTTCGATCCCTGTACCGGCCAGCCGCCTAAATAAATAAATAAATAATTTGTTGGAGTTAATAAGCACATCACCATTAGTTTATATCAACCCCACGCTTAATACATCGACCAGTCAGGAGCCTTTTCTGCAGGGCAATTTGTTAATATGCACAAGTGACTTAAATGTATGACTTCCTTTGACTCAATAATTACCCTTACAGAAATTAAGCCCGAGGAAACGGTTGGACAAGACAGGTGTACAATGAAAACACCACAAACCTGTTCATCTCAGCTCAGCATTGTTTATCATGGAGGAGAATGGGAAAATAAATGAATAAGAATAATAAAGAATGGGAATCAACCTAAATACTAAGCATCTATAAAAATGATTATGTAGATGTGCACTTATCATAGATGGGACTTGCCAGTTAGCTCAGTTGGTTAGAGCACAGCCTTGTAACACCAAGGTTAAGGGTTCGGATCCCCACACCAGCCAGCTGCCAGGAAAAAAACCCCAACAAACAAAAAAAGAAGGATGTACAGAACATATGAAGTGACAAAAGTGGGTTTCCAAAGTTATAATGTGACCTTATTTTTACAAGTAGATATGTATACATACGTCTAGGCATAGGAGCACATCTAGAAAGGGAAACACCAAAATGGGGTTATATCAGGGTGGTATTAAATTTATATTTTTTCCCTTTGGTGGCCAGCACACACAGGGAACTGAACTCTTGACCTTGGTATTGCAAGGCAGTGTTCTAACCAACTGAACTAACCAGCCAGTCCACACTTTTCTAATTCATTTGCATTGTCTAATTTTCCTATGAGAACATATGTTAGTTGTATAATGAATAAATGAATATATTTGATGTTTTCTTAAAGGCTGTTAAATAACTCAGGGAAGAGCTGATCAGAGTCTGAACCCAGGGGAGGGCAATGGGGTGAGAGGTGTGGAGAAAAGAGGACTAATTTTTCTGAAGCATAGGCAGAACTTGGAAACCAATTGGACATACTGGGAGGAGTTCAAGTTTTAGCTGAGACCACAGGCTGCTCAGCCTGAGATGTGGAGGAGGAAGGGCTGCAGTGGAAGGGAAGGGGTATAATCCTCTCTTTCCTTTGCTTCTTTCTCTTTTGGGGGGTGGGGGACCCCTTTCCTTATTTCTAAGTACTCTCTTTCTCCCCCTGCACTTTGAGCACAAATGCTGTGTGTCATAATTACTGTGGCTGTCTTTCTCCCCAGAGGGCCTCGACCCTGACTGGATTCACCCTGTCTAGATCCTCAGCAACTAGTCCAGAAGAGCAGTCACTAGATTTGGGCTGGCAGCACCGCCACACTCCTCAGCTCACGTGATGGTAATAACTAGCATTTTGTGTGAGTTCATCTCATATGTCAGGTGCTGTACTAAGAGCTTGGTGTGTATTAACCCACATAATCTAAATCATGACCCTATGAGGTAGAACTATTAATGGTGTCATTTAACAGATGAAGAAACTGAGTCACAGAGAAGTTAAAGATGCCCGAGGTCCACAGTAAGGTCACACAGCTCTTAATAACTATATAGGGCTGGCCAGTTAGCTTAGTTGGTTAGACCAAGGTGTTATAACACCAAGGTCATGAGTTTGGATCCCCATACCAGCCAGTCACACACAAAAAATAAAAAATACAAATGCTTCTATGTTTCCACAATCATATGTACCTTGCAAAATCTCTGGAGTTCAGTATGGCAGGAGCTTCCAATCCCATTTTATAGATGAAGGAAAGAAAGGCCCAGAGCGGTGACCTTTCTAAGGTAACATGAGGGAACAGTACTAGAAATGAGGTCGAAGTAAGGATAAGATGTACACATGGCAATATGGATAGATCTTAAAAAATAGATCGAAACCAAAAAGTTAACAGAATGATACATGTATATACACATGCATATACATGACCATTTGTATAAACATATACTGTTTATGTACATTAAAATGTACCTTCTGTATAGTACACATTTTTCAAAATGTATACAAACAGGGCCGAGCCTGTGGCGCACTCGG
The DNA here is from genome assembly GCF_027409185.1 of Cynocephalus volans. Classification (NCBI taxonomy): domain Eukaryota; kingdom Metazoa; phylum Chordata; class Mammalia; order Dermoptera; family Cynocephalidae; genus Cynocephalus; species Cynocephalus volans. Next base: position 113,597,822 of record NC_084465.1, read on the forward strand.
GAGAGTGTGGCGCTGGGAGAGCAGCAACGCTCCCGCCAAGGGTTCGGATCCTATATGGGAATGGCCAGTGCACTCACTGGCTGAGTGCCGGTCACGAAAAAGACAAAAAAAAAAAAATGTATACAAACAGAAAAAGTACACATTAAACACATGACAGAAGTTGCCTTATGGGGGGGAGGTGTGGGGTGGAGTTGGTCAGTTGGGGCTGCTATAACAGAATGCCACAGACTGGGCGGCTTAAACAACAGACATTTATTATCATAGTTCAGGAGACTGGAAGTCCAAGGTCAAGGTGCCAGCAGCATTGGTGTCTGGTGAAGCCCCTCTCCTTAGGTTACAGATGTCCTTTCTTCTGTGCATACACAGAGAGAGAGAGAGATGGTGTCTCCTCCTCTTCTTATAAGGACACTAGTCCTGTTGGATTAGGGCCCCACCCTTATGACCTGGTTTAACCTTAATTACCTCCTTAAAGTCTCTATCTCCAAATACAGTCACATTGGGGGTTAGGGCTTCAACATATGAATTTGGGGGTGGAGGGAGAGACACAATTCAGTTCATAACAGGGGCTAAAAGGGAAATAATAAATAAAACCAAAAGGAGTAGAGAAAGAAAATGGGGTTGAAGAGGTAGGTGTAGGCAGGATCCAGATCCAGTAGGACCTTGTAGGCCATGGTAAGGAGATTAGCTTTATAGGCTCAGAGAGGTTAATTTACATGCCCGAGGTCATTCAGCTCATAAATGCTAAGGCTAGGGTTTGTATATTTAACTGATTGATTCCATAGCCCTTGTCATCCAAAACCACTCTGGGTCCTGATAACAAGGCTGAAATGTGTGTATTTCATGTTACCATGAGGTAATTGGAGTTCTGAGAGGTCAGATGACTTGCCCAAGGTCACAGAGCAAGGCCGTGGTAGAGGTGGGGTTTAGGGAGTTCTTTTGGACTCCAAATCAAGGCTTTTTAAAAACATGTTCTGCATCCTCCGAGCATTTGTCCCAACTCACTTCATTTACTCTCTTTTGTGCATTCACGTATCTGCTTTATTATTTATTGGCACCCTCTTTGCACAGGCCTGTACAAGACACTGGGGATGTAGAAATTAGAAGGATATGATCCCCGCCCACAGAGAGCTCAGGAGCAGAAGAGACAGCCAGGAAAGCAAATGGAGGCTTTGGGCGGCCTCTGAAGGGTGCTGGGGAGTCTAAAGGAGGGAGAATGACTCTGCCCAGGGTAGTTGAGGAAGATTTCACAGAGGAGGCAGAGCCCTTTGAATCAAACCCTTGATGGGTAAAGAGAGTTCACCTAGTGCAGAGAAAGGAAAAGCTCAACGTGAAAAAGAGCCAAGGGTGTTTGGATGAGTGAGAGAGGGGGTGATAAGACCAGCTGGAGGAGGCTTTGGCTGCCAGGCCGGAACTCAGACTTGATTCTGAAGTCACTGGGGAGCCCCTAAGGGTTTTGAGCAGGGGAGTTCCGTGGCCAGGATTCTGAAGGAAGGTTTCTCTGGAAGTGGTGTCCAAAGACCTGGAGTCCTTTTAAGAATCCATTGAATCCGATGCATGGAAAATTGATGGCCCCTCCCACCCTCAATCACATTATGGCTTTTGGTCCACTTAGACCCTAGGAACTTTTTTTAACCATCTGTCATAGTCTTTGTCTCACCTGCTAAAGAGAGCAGTCTGCTTCTGTCTTCTCAGCCCATACCCCAACTCTCACCATGGTGAAGGGGCTACAAAGGGGCTTGGAATAAAGGTGTGTGGAGAATGGAGGGGTTGAAGCTGTCTATAGGGGGGATAGGCAAAGGGATCCAGGAGGTGAGAACCCCAGGTATTCTTGGTCTTGGCCTTCCCCACCTCTCTGGGCCTGTGCCAGTTCAAGCATCTCAGCTTCCTACACTGCCCGCCCCTTGTTTGCCGCACTCAACTTCCTGCCCTACCAGAGGAAGTGGGGAGCGATAGCAGGTGCAGGAACAGCTAGCAGAGCCATGGTGAGTCCTTACGCCCAGGAACCCAGGCGTCTCAACCCCCAGCCCCCTACCCTTAGGGTCCCCAGACCCAGCTCGACCCACAGTAGGCTGATTTTTTCCTAGCCCCTGAGCTCAGGTGATACTGGGGGCCCCGTGTGCCACTCCCAACAGCCTCACATTGTGCACCCTCAACAGGACAAGGAGTACGTGGGTTTTGCCGCCCTCCCCAACCAGCTGCACCGCAAGTCTGTCAAGAAGGGGTTTGACTTCACACTCATGGTGGCAGGTCTGGGGGATTGGGAGTGGGAACTGGGGAGGGTAGTGTCCTCAAGAGACCCTGGCTGTCCCCCCACCTGACCAGGTGGGACTGTCCTGTCCACAGGGGAGTCAGGCCTGGGGAAATCCACCCTCATCAACAGCCTGTTCCTCACCAATCTCTATGAGGATCGGCAGGTGCCAGAGGCCAGTGGTAAGACCCTCCCCACCCTCTCCAGGCAGTGCCCTCTGCCCCCTTCCCGTATCCCCCAGGTTGCACAATTTTCCTCTCCATCCGGGGACTTAGGCAGCTCACTGCTTTTCTCTGAGATGGTTTCTTCCACTGAAAAATGGGTGGGGGCAACTGTGATACTGAGAAAGGAAACGAGTCCTGCCTCAGACCCCTCCCCAGCTCCCTGACCTCTCCCTGTCCCCATAGCTCGCTTGACACAAACGCTGACCATTGAGCGCCGGGGCGTAGAGATTGAGGAGGGGGGCATTAAGGTGAAGCTGACCCTGGTGGACACACCTGGCTTTGGGGACTCAGTGGACTGCTCGGACTGGTGAGGAGGAGGGGCAGGGACAAGGGCTAAGCCTCTCAAAGTAGCTACTCTGTGGACACCAAGGGGTCAGTTACAGAGGTGGTCTGTCCTGGCTCCCTGACTCCAAAGGTGGTGCCCACTGCTGGGGGCCCTGTGCATCCTGATGTCTCACCTACACCCCTGCCTGTTTCCCATGATGTCTCTGGTTGTAGCCAAAGAAACTACTTCCTGCTCCCACAGTCCTGGCTAGGCTTGTCCCCTGTGGCCTCTGATCTGTGACTGCAGGTCCTCCCCTTACACCCCAGCTGGCTGCCGGTGGTGCACTTCATCGAGGAGCAATTCGAGCAGTATCTGCGGGATGAGAGTGGCCTGAACCGGAAGAACATCCAGGATACCCGAGTCCACTGCTGCCTCTACTTCATCTCACCCTTCGGCCGGGGGTCTGGGGGGGCACCCTGGGGGCTGGGGCATTTGGGAAGAGCTGGGGGTCTCTGTGCCCCAGGGCTGGGCCCTGACCAATCCCTGGGCACAGGCTCCGGCCCCTAGATGTGGCCTTCCTCCGAGCGGTGCACGAGAAAGTCAACATCATCCCAGTGATTGGCAAAGCAGATGCCCTGACGCCTAAGGAAACACAGGCCCTCAAGCAGAAGGTGAGGGTGGTGACTTTTGGCCCCAAGTGAAGCCAAAAGTCATGACTAAACCTGATCTCAGCTTTGACTTCTTTGATCTTGGGGTGGCCTTTCTGCAGTGTGATGTGTCAGGCAAGCCTGTGGGAGAAAGTTTCTAAGGAAGGTGGGCAGTAGACTGCCAGAAGTAGCCATGCCTCTGCAGGCTCGGAGGAGGCATATGCAGCCCCTGGGCTAGATGCTTGGCTAAGGCCTGTCTGAGGGCAGGGGCATAGACAGGATGACCTCCACCATTCTTCTGGCCCCAGGATGCTGATCACCCCCCACCCTGCTGTCCTCAGAGCCTCTCCCCACTGTTTCTTTTTTTTTTTTTTTTTAAAAGATGACCGGTAAGGGGATCTTAACCCTTGACTTGGTGTTGTGAGCACCACGCTCAGCCAGTGAGCGAACCGGCCATCCGTATATGGGATCCGAACCCGGGGCCTTGGTGTTCTCAGCACCACACTCTCCCGAGTGAGCCACAGGCCGGCCCTCCCCAGTTTCTGATCTGTCTCTCTCTGCTGGTCTCCTCATGTCTGCCCCATCTTAGAATCTTGTCTCAGTGTCTCACCATCTATGTCTGTGAGACTGTTTTTGGTCATCCTGTATGTCCATCTCTTACCATCTTGTCTTTTGTGCCGCTCTGCATCTCACTGTTTCTGGCCATGCCATGCTTGTGTGGCTCATGGCCTCTGTGTCATGGACACTGTCTCCACATCTGTCTCCTCTGAGATCCGGGACCAGCTGAAGGAGGAGGAGATCAACATCTACCAGTTCCCTGAATGTGACTCTGATGAGGATGAAGATTTCAAGAGGCAGGATGCAGAGATGAAGGTGCCAGAGGCAAAGGAGGAAGGGGAGGAGGGGAGGTGGATGTGGAGGTTGAAGCTGAGAAAGAGGTTTCTGCTCACAAGGGGCCAACGTGACCCCTGCCCCCGCCCTCTAGGGAAGCATCCCTTTCGCAGTCGTCGGTTCAAGTGAGGTGGTGAGGGATGGCGGGACCCGACCCGTGAGGGGACGCTGCTACTCCTGGGGTACCGTGGAGGGTGAGTACGGCCAGGCATGCGTCCTGAGGCCAGCAGTGAGCCTAGGCCGTCTCCGAGCCAACGCACCCAACGTGTGAATTTGGGGTAGGCTCTGGTCCCGGGAGTCCTAGGAACCAAACGAGGGGTACTTGGGCTGCCGTGGCAGCGGGACTGTCAGCCGACCCGACCCTGGGGTGGGATTAAACCTTAAGCTCCCTGATGCTCGCTGCTCCGCCCCCCAGTGGAAAACCCACATCACTGCGATTTCCTGAACCTGCGACGGATGCTGGTGCAGACACACCTGCAGGACCTGAAAGAAGTGACGCACGATCTGCTCTACGAGGGCTACCGGGCCCGCTGCCTACAGAGCCTGGCCCGGCCAGGGGCTCGCGATCGAGCCAGCCGCAGGTGAGAGCAGGAACCGACTACTTGGTGCTTCCAGAACCCCGTTCCCCACCATGACCTCGTCTCCCAGGCCCGTCCTCATCACCCATGACCCCGCCTCCACCGCCTAGACCTCTCCCTCAGACTTTGTGCACCCATTTTACCTCCGACCCTAACCTCACGGACGTGGCTCCTCTTCCTACACCCCAACCTCACTCCAGGCCCTGCCTCCGGGCTCTGCCCCACACCTCGGGCCCCGCTCCTGATTCCTGTCTCCTTCCAATACCCCCAGTAAGCTTTCCCGCCAGAGCGCCACAGAGATCCCACTGCCCATGCTGCCTCTGGCCGAGACGGAGAAGCTGATCCGCGAGAAAGACGAAGAGGTGAGCGTGCACCTCGCTTCCCCCCGCAACCAAGGCCCCAGGTCCTCTTCGAGGTCCTTGTCTGGCCTCGCCCGGTCCCACCGCCTGCAATCTTTCCCCGCACAGCTGCGTCGCATGCAAGAGATGCTGGAGAAGATGCAGGCCCAGATGCAGCAGAGCCAGGCTCAGGGCGAGCAATCGGACGCTCTCTGATGCCCCCGCCCCGCCCCGCCCCGGCCTTACCTCGGCTCCGCCTTCATTCAGTCACTGTCCAATCCCCGGGCTCAGACCGCCCAGCGCCTGATGCTGGAGCCCCAGCCGGTTGGCCGCAGCCGCACTGGCTCCGGGCAGGTTCTCCGACAGAGCGCTTCTGCCCAGTCCAGGTGTTTGCAGCCTCGCCCTCGGCCCCGCCCCGACTCTCGGCCCCGCCCTTCAGCGTCCCTCTTCCTCTTCCCGCATCGCCCCTCTTCACCCAAGCTCTGTCCTCAATAAAAACCGAGCTTCCCTGAGGCCACGCGAGTCTTCTTCCACGCGGGCCACACCATCCATTCATCCGTTGGGCACTCCCCTCGGGCCGGCAGAGTTTCCGCCCAGCCTCCCACACAAACCACGGAAGGCGCCGCCGATAAGAAACAAAGACCAGCTGAATTTTATTGGGAGTCTGGGTAGGGGTCAGACTGGCTGTAAGCGTTGGCTAGCAGAGGCCCACGAGGGTCCCCTACTCCTGGTCCTTGGCGTCTCCATGCGTAATGACGTAGCAGATGTTCTTGTAGTCTACGTTGCCGCCCACGTCGGGGGGGAAGGCCGCCCACATGTTCTTGATCTAGCGGGAGACGCAGGGGCATCTCCTACCGCTCCTTGAGCTCCTCCTCCCCAGTCCCTTCGCTACTCCCGGCCCCTCTACGACTCACCTCCTCCTGGGAGAAGCGGTCACACTGCGTGGTAAGCAGCTCCTCCAGGCTGAAGCAGGTGACACACGGAGAGTTGACACTGGGTTCGTGATTCCTTTACACTCCCTCCCACCTCATCCCCGTCGCCACCCCAGTCTTCCCTGAAAACCCGGGTCACCCTAGATACCTCATTGGCCTCCTAAACACTCTGGTCTCCCCGCTTTTTTTTTGCTGAGAAGATGTAGCCCATTTCCACAGTCCTACTTTCTCTGACAGAGCCTAACCCTTGGTAGGAACTTACGGAGGATTTCTGTGTGGGAGCAGCTGAAAGGGGCTACTTACAACTTCTTCTTGATGGTGCCCTTCCCCTCGGGGTCCAGGACCTTGAAGGCTCCAGTGATCACATCCTCAGGGTCAGCACCTGGCGGGTCAGAGGGCACGTGAAGCTGAAGGGTCTGTCTCTGAAGGGTCTGGGAAGAGGCAGCTGTAAGCTTAGATCCGGGACGCTTCACTCACCCTTGAGCTTCTCCCCGAACATGGTCAGGAAGACAGTGAAGTTGATGGGACCGCTGGCCTCCTTCATCATGGCATCGAGCTCCTCATTCTTCACATTGAGGCGGCCTGGAGGGGGATTTGGGGTCAGGTCTGTGCTTCCTATAAATTCAGATCATCCCACCCATTTCTAAGCTGGATAGACTGAGGCCCAAGGTAGAGCTGACAGGGCTGGAATCTAAGGCCACTGAATTCCCCGGACTCTGCAGCCCTGCATATTTATGAGTGGGTGGGGGGGCTCACCCATGGCTGCGAAAGTGTCCCGAAGGTCCTCTTTGTCGATAATGCCATCACGGTTCTGGTCGATTACGGTGAAGGCCTGTGGAGGACAGGGGTGGAGTGGGGGTAGGTCCCCCATGGCCAAGCTTCAGCATCCCTACCCCCAGCCAGATCAGATTCTGGCCCCCAGCCAGCTGTTCTCTTCCACCCCAAGCAGGGCGGGGAGGAAGGAATTCTAAACTCTCCCTCCCCCTAAACAGGTGCACATTCCAGAGAGCAGGGTGTGAGAGGCAGCAGGGGGTGCCTTTGGTCAGTCTTCAGTCTCCCCCATCCCCTCACCTCCTTGAACTCCTGGATCTGAGTCTGGTCGAACATGGAGAAGACATTGGAGCTTCCGCCCTCTGCTGCCCTTCTCTTGGCCCTCTTGGGTGCCTGGTGGGGGTGGGTGGGTGGGTTACTGTTATGCAAAGGGGTCCATGGGCCAGTCCCTACACCTCTCTGGGGGCAGTGATTAGATTCAGGATTTTTTGAGTCCTTTCTTTTTTTTTTTTTTTTTTTTTAAAAATGACCAGTAAGGGGATCTTAACCCTTGACTTGGTGTTGTCAGCACCACGCTCAGCCAGTGAGCAAACCGGCCATCCCTATATGGGATCAGAACCTGGGGCCTTGGTGTTATCAGCACTGCACTCTCCCGAGTGAGCCACGGGCCGGCCCTTGAGTCCCTTCTAAAGCAACTCTTCTGTCCTGGACCTCCCCTTCTTTGGGACATCTTTGCTGAGAGGGCTTGCTTTGAGGGGCTTGCTTTGGTTGCATCCCCCAAATTCCCATCTGTAGCTCCCCAGTCCCCATCCCTCCATCCCACCCAACAGGTAGAAGCTTCCTTCTCTTCTCAGTACCCCGAGCCTGCCTCCTCTGAGCCCCAGACTTGCTGTTTGATCCTGATCCATTCATTTACCCTGTCTGAACCTCTACTTTCTCATTTATAAAACAGGAATGAGAATCCTTGTCTGGAGTGTCCCAGAGGACTTTAGGAAGTGGAGTACAGGAAGGGGTGGAGCAGGCTTTGAGAGGGATTAGACCTCTGTGAGTGGAGTATCTGGGCTGATTATGCTTGGTTGGGTCCTTTAGGCCTTCTCAGTCTGTCTGTTCCCATTAGTGATATCAAGAAAGTGAGGAGTCATCTTTTTTTTTTTTTAAAGATGACCGGTAAGGGGATTTTAACCCTTGACTTGGTGTTGTCAGCACCATGCTCTCCAAAGTGAGCAAACCGGCCATCCCTGTATAGGGATCCGAACCCGTGGCCTTGGTGTTATCAGCACCACACTCTCCCAAGTGAGCATGGGCCGGCCCTTGAAGAGTCATCTTTTTACCTTTTGTTGGACTGGGAACCAGCTGCTTTCTTTCAAAGGGCGAGGCTGCTCTGAGGTCTAAGGGATCTGGGGCAGGGGCTGGGGGATTCTCACTCACCATGTCTTCAGTCTCCTGGGGCAAGGCACTGGCTCTGGCTGGAAAGAAGCAGAGAGTCAGCCTAGAGCAGTCCCACTGGGGTTATATAGTCCTGCCCCAGGGAGCCCTTAACATACCAAGGTAACCTTAGCCCTGAGGGTGCCCACCCCAGATACCAAAATAGCCCAGCTTACAGCTTCTCCTTTCTTGGAGGGTCACAGCAGCTGAAGCCCAGAGAGGGAGGGAGGAGGGAGTGTATCTTGGGATGCATGTCTCACTAGGACCTGGGCAGGAAGGGATGTACTTTCTCCCAAAAGGGGGCTAGAATCTGCCAGAGTTCAGAAGGGGCCCAAGGCAAGGCACAGTTCTTTTTTTTTTTTTTTTTTTTTTTAAAAGATGACCGGTAAGGGGATCTTAACCCTTGACTTGGTGTTGTGAGCACCACGCTCAGACAGTGAGCGAACCGGCCATCCGTATATGGGATCCGAACCCGGGGCCTTGGTGTTATCAGCACCGCACTCTCCCGAGTGAGCCACGGGCCGGCCCAAGGCACAGTTCTAGGAGAGAGATGAACCAGGCTCCTGTAGCCCTGAGTGGGGTGGGCCCAGATTTAACCCCAGTAAACATTTATTGAGCACCTACAGTCTGCCAAGGACTGGGTTGGGCTTTGTGGGTGCACTTTGGTGAACACAATCTGCCAACCCTTGCACTGTGGAGTTCATAGTCAAGTGTGTGTATGTGTGAGGTGGTGGCAGAGCTTAAAGAGTGACATCTGTGGAAGTTGGAGGATCAGGAAGGTCTTGTACATCCCCTTCAAGGAGAGGGGGGATTTGTGAGGAAAGATGCTTTGTGCTTTAACTCCTGGGCCTTGGTTTCCCCTGTGTAAAATGGAGATTTAATTCCCATCCCACAAAACTGCATAATAATTAATAATTAGGCCCTGCCTTGGTGGAACTTACAGTCTAGCCATAGAAAAAGGAATAAATGCAGAAATGACATACCAGCTGGTCAGGAGCCCAGAAGCAGAGGGCACAGCAGCAGTCCTGTCCTGGAGTATGGGAATGGCTTCATAAAGGACAGCAGAAGTGAGTCAGGTAGAGGTGGAGGGGTAGGCATGCTAGGCAGAGGGCACAGCATGGGCAAAGTCCTGGAGAGTGAAAGATCAGAGGTGTTTAAGTTACCAGAATTGTGATGGGGCTGGCACAGAGAATGCAAGGGGCTGATGACCAGACACTGGAGGGCCTTCAATGCCAGGCTGAAGGCAGGGACCCTGGGGAGCCTTGGAATAATTTGAAGCAGGAGAACCTGTTCTAGTATGAGTCTAGAATCATTTCTCTGAGTGCTGGTGTGGAGGCTGGAGCTCAGAGGAGGGGAGGCAAAGGCACCAAGAGGGAAGCTAGCTGGCCAACTCCTCCTAGATGGCTGGCATGGCCAGTGGTTTCTGTCTTCATTCTGAGCAAGCACCAGCTTGGCTGACTGTGTGACTGTGAGGTACCCTTTCCTACCCCTCTGGGCCTCAATGTCCCAGTCTCCTCCATGCAGCGGACATCTGAAGAAATAGTGGCTGAAGAAGGCTCTGGTTGGCAAGGATGTCCATTTCTTCCTCCTCCTTCTCCCTCCAGGACCTGATGTCCTTAGGAAGGTACCTCCTCCCTTTTCCCCTCCTCCAGTCTCATGCCAATGCCTCTAAGACATTTTCTTTTCTGGGCACTGGGGCCCAGCCACCTGTTGTCTCTAAGAAGAGAGAAGGAGCCACCCTAAACTTAGCAGCTGCCCTTTGCCTCCTGCACTGGCCTCGCCCTGCCTCAGACAGCAGCTGCTTTGCCTTATATGGTTACCCTGGGGGGTCAGGCCAGGGAGGAGCCCACTTGTTATTGGGTTCTGGGAGGGGCGGAGGACTCCACAAAGAGTAATAATGGGGGAGTGCTCAGGAAGTTAAGGTCAAATGGAAGGTGGGGAAGTTGAAGAGAAGGAGATCAGACACTGAAGGGGAGTTCACAGGATTTGGGTCTGAGGTGGGAGTGAGAAGCCTTAGAGAACTCAGAAACCAAGGAGGAACTGAGAAGTCTGACTGGAATCTCAGGATGGTGGACGCTGTATGGAAATTGGTGCCCTCTAACTCTGGGACTCAGGAGAATGGGGGTCGGAGAGTGAAGGGGGTGTTTAGAAGTGGGAAGGCTGGAGCTCATAAGGTCAGGTTTTTATGTTCATGGTCTAAGGGCAGCCTGGGCAGCTCATGAGATTGGGGTCTGGGTTCTTAGCAGAAAACAAGGAGCACAGAGAGATGTGGCAATAAGGGGAGAGGAGTTGATGAGACTGGGGTCGCGTGGGATACCGCAAAGAATAAGAACATAGATATGGGGAGTTCATGGGGAGACTGGGATCCCCACCAGAGGGATGAGGTCTGAAGAACTGGAGACTGGGTTCTGGGAAGGAGCTCAGATAGATGGGAACTGAGGAGAGAGACTCGGGGCTTGAATTTCCCTCAAGAAAAGGGAGATCCAGGGTTGGCGGGTTAGCTCAGTTAAGAGCGCAGCCGTGTAACACCAAGGTCAAGTTTCGGTTCCCGCACTGGCCAGCCGCCAAAAGGAAAAGAACAAAAAAAAAAAAAAAAAAAAGAAAAGAAAAAAGAAAAGAAATGGAGATAGGTTTCTTCTGGCTATATAGTCGCCTGGGCTTGGGGTACTAGGGTTGGTTAGGGGACAGGATTGGAGAATTAGAGACAGAGTGAAGGTCCAGAGTACTGGATCAGGAAACCGGATCTGTGGTGGGGCTCAGGGTCCCATAGAACACTAAAGTGGGGGTGCTCAGGAGATGAATGGAGAATGGGGGCCCAGAAAGGACACAGGAGGGGCAGCGCGGCTCTCTTATTGGCTAATGCACGCGGCCCCCTCTCCGCGCTGTCCTCAACTGTCACCACCTCTCGCGCTTGTCTCCGGTTGTCACCGATATCCCTGAGCTGGCACCGCCTGCTGGCAGCGTCCCTGTCCTTTCGACGCTACCATTGGCTGAGACGGCTATCTATCTTCCCCTGTTGCTAAAGTTGGGGAACGTAATCATTGGCCGACGAAGCAAATTAATCGCAAGTTCGGCCCGCCTCCCCTCAGCTGTCATTCCTTCCTGACCATCTTGAGAGACCTCAAGAATCCCTCCGGTCTTCCTACTGACTGCGGTTTCTGTCTGTCACCGCCCAAATAGACATCACTGTCTGTCAATTTGGCCTCCGCCTACTTCCCTTTTCACTGGCTCCCTACTTAACCATTCCTATGGGTCCGGGGGCCCCAGGCTCCGCCTCTTACTCGCCTTCACCTGCCTCTCTCTCTCCGCCCTTCCGCGGTCGCTCCCTCTTCAGCCATGCTTATTGGCTAGGAGGTGCAGCCTCACGCTTTTCTATTAGTTCCTTTCTTCGTCCTGCCTCCTCCTGCCCTTGCTCGCTCTCTGATTGGTCTTATAGCCCTCTGTCTTCTCCGTTTCCTCTTTCCAGGTTACCCAACCCCCGTTCGCGCCGCCAACCCCGCCCACCCTTCCAATGATTGGCAGAAGTCCAGTTCCCTCTGTCCGCTTATTCGTCCAAGTCCTCTGACGAGGCGGGAGAAAAAAGGGGCGCGATGGGACGGCCTGCGCGCAGGCGTGGAATGCCAGAAAGCTGGCCGCTTAGCCGGCTCCGCGGCGAGTGCGCAGGCGCGAGGTCGGCGGCTCGCCCCAAGCGGGAGGGAGGGGGCGGCGGCGAGAGCCTGCGAGGGGGTGAGAGGGCGCCAGGGAGACTCCGGCGAGGGGCGCCCCCCGACCCCTGCCCCGCCTCCGCGGGCCCGGCGGCTGCCCGTGTCAGCCCCGCCCCCGGTGCGCGCCGAGCCGCGCCCTTCGCCCGCTCCCCGTCCCTGGCGGGCTGCGCCGGGCGGCCTGAGGGGCGGCGCCTTCCGCGGCCTCCCCGGCGGGGGCATGTGAGGGGCGGCCCGCGGCCATGGAGACGGGCCCGGCGCCCCTGGTGGCCCCGCCGCGCCGTCACGGCGCCCCCGCGGCCCCCTCGCCGCCGCCCCGGGGTTCCCGGGCGGGGCCCGTTGTGGTGGTAGCTCCGGGACCGCCAATGACTACGGCCACTTCTGCCCCTGTCACCCTGGTGGCTCCCGGGGAGGCGCGGCCCACCTGGGTCCCCGGGACGACCCCGGTCCCGGCCGTCACGGGCAGCACGGTGGTAGTGCTGACTCTGGAGGCCTCACCCGAAGTCCCGAAGACGCAGGTCCCTCCCTGCCCAGAGCCCCCTATGCCCGCGGCAGTGGCAGGAGCCGAGATGTCGATGGCTCTGGCCCCCGAGGCAGACTCTCCGAAGACGAAGGAGGCTCAAACCTCACCTGCCCCAGGACCAGGGACCCCCACCGGGACCCTCACCAGGACCCCTTCCAGAACGGCTCCTGGGGCCCTGACCGCCAAACCCCCGCTTGCCCCCAAGCCGGGAACCACGGTGGCCTCAGGAGTGACTGCCCGGGGCTCAGCAGGACAGGTGACAAGTGGACATGGAGCTGCAACAACACCTGCATCAGCAGGACAGACTCCTGAAGACCCGTCCGGCCCTGGCACAGGCTCTCCAGGGACGGTCGAGGCTCCAGTAGCTGTTGTGACGGTGACCCCAGCTCCAGAGCCTGCTGAAAACTCTCAGGACCTGGGCTCCACGTCCAGCCTGGGACCTGGTATCTCTGGGCCTCGAGGGCAGGCCCCGGATACTCTGAGCTACTTGGACTCCGTGAGCCTCATGTCTGGAACCTTGGAGTCCTTGGCGGATGATGTGAGCTCCATGGGCTCAGACTCCGAGATAAATGGGCTGGCCCTGCGCAAGACGGACAAGTATGGCTTCCTTGGGGGCAGCCAGTACTCGGGCAGCCTGTGAGTACCCAGTGGGTTTGCCTCAGGGAAGCAGAGGTTGGGGGAGGGGGCCACGACACACCTTGCTTGAACTCTGGCAGCCCAGACTTCTCTGAGGTTCCTGGGGCTGATTAGTGGCAGCTGTCATGCCTAGAGCATCCTGAAGTTTCCGTGGCATTGGTGTGTTAGTGAGAGTTTCAGACCAGGATCAGGAGATCTGGGTTTAAGGCTAGACGTTGCCTTTGGCTCGTCATGTGCCCTTGAGCTAGTGGTTTCTCTATTTCTGTGCCTTAGTTTCCTTCTCTCTGAATGGGAAGGTTGAATGAGATGATACCTAAGGTCATCCCAGCTCCTTGATGTGAAACTCTAGCTACACATCAGCTATTCTGGAGGGTTGGTTGGGCAGGGGTTCTGGCAGAGACCCCTGTTAGGGGCAGAGTCTGGGAGGGACGCAGGTTCCTCCCCTATCCCATAGGTATAGGTCCCATGGAGTAGTGAGAAGTCTGAGTGATGGAAGGGAGACCCTGAAAGCAAGGTGTCTCTGTGAAACACAGGGGGCAGTCTTGTGTTTTCACTGAAGGAAAGCGGGTGGGGGAGGCCTCTTCCCCATTTCCTCATCTCCCCAGCCGGTCGGGCTTATTCTTTCCTAATTCCCTCCGGGGGGCCTGAGTCACTTCTCAGTGGGGGTGTGATTGCCTTTGACTTCTTCCTTCCCTCTCTCTGGATCCTGCCCATTGTTCCTATGCCCCTTTTAACCTGCTGCTCAGTTCAGCCTACGGCATCACCTGAGCTCCCAGGTGCCAGGCCCTGGGCTGAGTACTAAGGATAAAGTAATCCTTTTTAGGAGCTGATCATCTAGAGGGAAAGACATACTTAAACGGTTCATTGGTTTCCATATAATACTTTAGGTTTGGCCTAGACATCATCAAGAAGGTTTTGTGAGCACCTAGGGAAGGGATCTTTTGCCCAGACTGGGAATTTGGCTGAAGCTGATCTGAATTGTGAAGAACACGTAGGATTTAGTCACGGCTGTGCGTGTGGGGTGAGGGGAAGCCCTGTGGGAGGGTATTACAGGCAGCGTTTAAAAGCCAACAAATCAGAAAACCTTTGACTGAGCACTGACATTCACGGTTCTGTGTGGGGAAGGCAGCTAAAGTTGCATGAGGACTCAGTTTATAGATGAAGAAGCAGAGCGTTTGAGTGGATTGCCCCCCTCAGATAGTCTGGATCTGTGTGACCAGTCACTCTCTCCTCAGTACAAGTCTGTTCTAAGGAACTTGGGTTGAATTCGATTTTAGAGAGTCCCTCTTGTGTGCCAGGCATTGTGCTTGGTGTTTTTTCTTTGCTTTGTAATTTTGCCCCTTTAAAATCTATCTTCCATGCCAAAGGAATCTTCTGAGGCAAGGCTAACTGTGGCACGTGTTACCTTAAAAGCTTTTAGCAGCCACTGTCCACAGGGTAAAGTCCAAGCTCTTTGGCCTGCACAAAGCTCTGCCACCCTCTCTGGTCTTCTTTCCCACCACTCCTCACCATGCACTTTGTGCTGTGGTCCTGCCAAACTAGTTCATCCCTCCCCCTTCATATTCAGGCTGTCCTACCTGCCAGGAATGCCCTTGTTCCCCTTCTTTGCCTGCTAAGTTCTACTGGGTCCTTCATGGCTTACTTAAGATGTCCCCTCCTCCAGGGAGCCTTCCCTGAGAGCCATTGGCCACACTCCAATTAGGTACCTCTTCTGTGCATCTTTTTCATTGCATTGCTCATACCATAGTGCAGTTATCTCCCCTCTTAGACTATGACCTTCTTGAAGGTAGGAAAGATATCTTGCTCTTTCCAACCCTTAGTAGAGTTTGGAACTGACTTATGATAAAGATTAATGAGAGGGCTGACCCGTGGCTCACTTGGGAGAGTGCAGTGCTGATAACACCAAGGCCATGGGTTCGGATCCCTATATAGGGATGGCCAGTTAGCTCACTTTGGAGAGCGTGGTGCTGACAACACAAAGTCAAGGGTTAAGATCCGCTTACCGGTCATCTTTAAAAAAAAAAAATTAATGAGAGGTGCTCTCTGTTTGAGTTTCAAGAACAAAAATAAACTAATATTTTGGGCTGGCTGGTTAGCTCAGTTGGTTAGAGTGTGGTGCTGATAACACCAACGCCCAGGGTTTGATCCCTGTACTGGCTAGCTGCCCCTGCAGCCCCCCAAAAAGAAGCTAATATTTAATGAGCCACTTCTATTTAACAGTCCTTTATATACAGTTTCTCAATAGTCTTCTTATAACTTCGTTATGTAGGTGGTGGCATCCCTTTTTGTACCTGACAAAGAGCCTCAGGTTGTCACTTTCCAAGACTCCACAGCTTCTGAGGGACAAAACTGGGACTTGAGCTTAGGTCTGTCTGATTTCTAAAACCCAAGCTCGCTCTTCCATTCCACTCACCTTCTGGTACTGACTCCTACAAGCAACTGTTTCAGACTGATGGGGCCCCTTGAGTGTGAAGCTCTGACAGAACAGTGGGCAGACAGGGCAAGGAGAATTTCATTTGGGGCCGTCCCCGTGTCTCACTCGGGAGAGTGCGGCGCTGGTAAGTGCCGAGGCCGCAGGTTCCGATCCTGTATAGGGATGGCCGGTGCGCTCACTGGCTGAGCGTGGTGCATACAACACTGTGCCGAGGGTTGCGATCCCCTTGCTGGTCAAAAAAAAAAAAAAAAAAAGAATTTCATTTGTCTGGGTATCTGGGGTGATGTCAGGGAGGAGGAGGTAGAGGAAATTGCAGGTGACCAAGGGATCTCAAGAGCCTGATAGGACAAAACTCAGTTGCTTCTAAGGAGACAGAGAAGTACATTTGTTCTGTATTTTATTTTATGGATAATAATTGCTATTACTTACTGAGCCCCCTTCTATGTGTTATTTCATATAACCTCTCAACAAACCCTTTCGGGTAGATATTGTTATTCTCTCCATTTTACAAATGAGGAAATTGAAGCTTAGAAAAGTTAAGTGACTTGCCCAAGGTCACACAATGAATAAGTGGTAAAGCTAGGACTTGGATCCAAATATACTGCAAAATGTGGCTTTTAAATATTCTGTACTCTCTCTAAATTTAGATGTGTCACAGTAGGATTTGAACATGATCTCTCTATAAAGATCCAATAGAGAAGGAAGTCCTTTCAGTGTGGTGAACTAGGGCTGTGGATGGCCAAGTGGCCAGGTATCCTGGTGTTTGGTAGCTTACAAAATGTCCAGTGTCTCATTTGAGCCTGGGGAGGTGGCTTCCCCTAGCAATCCAGATTTTATACTGCTGCTACTGACCTCTTCCATGCTCCCCTATCCTGCAGAGAGAGCTCCATTCCCGTGGATGTGGCTCGGCAGCGGGAGCTCAAGTGGCTGGAGATGTTCAGTAACTGGGATAAGTGGCTGTCACGGCGTTTCCAGAAGGTTTGAGAAGGCTGAATGGTGGGCAGGGCAATGCACAAGGAGGGGGGAAGAGGGTAACCCTGTGCTCCAGGGAAGCCTAGGAAACTGATAATATCTGCCCTCTGGATCACAATGGGGATAGGTGGTAGGTGGGCCCTGCGGGGAGAAGTAGTAGCTTTAAAGGTAAACAGCCAGGCCAGGTCCAGTGGAGTCAAGCCTATGGGATGTGGGAGGAGTGTCCTAGGGAGCCTGAGGACTGCTGGGGAAAGCTTACAGGCTGTGCCAGTCCTTGAAAGCTGTCTCCTACCTGCCTCTTTAGGTGAAGCTGCGCTGCCGGAAGGGGATTCCCTCCTCCCTCAGAGCCAAGGCCTGGCAGTATCTGTCTAATAGCAAGGAACTCCTGGAGCAGAACCCGGGCAAGTTTGAGGTGCGTGCAGCTCCAGGGTGTGGGATGTGTGGCTCTGTCTGTGTGAGGGGTGTCAGTTCCCCCAGATCCTGAGATAATCCCTGCTGTCCCACTGCAGGAGCTGGAACGGGCTCCTGGGGACCCCAAGTGGCTGGATGTGATTGAGAAGGACCTGCACCGCCAGTTCCCTTTCCACGAGATGTTTGCTGCTCGAGGGGGGCATGGGTAAGGTGGCCTGGCCATGTGGGTCAGTTGGCAGACGTTTGTTGAAGGCTCCAGGTGGATATGGGCTTGGTTGAAAGCAGTTTTTGCCCTCCAGGACTTCTAGAAGAATGATCCTTAATAGGTTGAGTGTCAAACTATGTCAAAGGATTTGTCCCAAGAGGGAGACTCAACTCTGGTATTGTGTGTGTTTGGGGGCCCCATCGGGGCTCATTGAAGAGGTCGTTTTTGAGCTGAGTTTTATCTTTTTGCTTTTGTTTTTTTTTGGCAGCTGGCCCGTATGGGGGATCCAAACCCTTGACCTTCATGTTATAACACCGTGCTATGTCCAACTAAGCTAACAGGCCAGCAGTGCTGGGTTTTAAAGGATAGATGGGAGCTAGAGCAGGGGGTAGGGTTTTCCTTTCTGGGGCATTATGTAAGCCGTGTCTGGGCAGTGGGGTTGGGTAGAGCTAAGGCTGGAAAAGAGGTTTTGGGCCCGATCACTGAGGGCCCTTAAACACTGTGCAAGTCACTTGGATTTTTCTTCTGTAGGCCAAACTTCCTCAAGATGTGGTATATAGTATTTACCGCTCCCTAGTAGTATGCAAGATGATTTTAGGTGACTCTCAGATGGACATTTTTTCTCAGTAAGTTTATCCTTTAACAAATATTTGTTGAGCACCCGCTACCTGCCAGGCACTGTTCTAGTCACAGATAACAGCAGTGAAAAAGAAACAAAAACTTCTGCCCTCTGTGGGGTTTATTATATTTTGGTGGGAATGACAGTAAATCAGATAAAAAAGGAAAGTATGTTGTATGTGAAATGGTATTAAGTATCAAAGAGGAGTTTCTTGTCTTGTTTTGTTTTTTGGCGGCTGCCTGGTATGGGGATCACAACCCTTGACCTTGATGTTATCAACACCACGCTGTAACTGACTGAGCTAACAGGCCAGCTCAAAAGAGGAGTTTAAAGCAAGAAAGGGGAATAGGAAATGTAAGTGAAGATGGGCTTACAAGTGATCTGATCTGAATTAGGTTTTAAAAGGATCATTCCAGCTGCTGTGTTAAGATGAGACTATAGGGAGACAAGGGCAGAAACAGAGCAGTTAGGAGACTTTTTCTGTAATCTAGGAGAGCGATGATGGTAGGTAGACCAGGATAGTAGCACTGGAAGTATGGGGCGAATGGTTAGATTCTGGATATATTTTGAAGATAGAGTCAAAAGGATTTGGTAATAGGTTAGATGTGAAGTGAGACAGAGGAGTTAAGGGTGATGCCTAAGGTGTTTGGCCTGAGAAACTAGAAGAATGGAGTTGTTATTTACTGATACAGATGGGGAAAACTGGGGGAAACAGACTTGTGGGATATATCAGGAGCTCAGTTTTGGAATGTAGAGTTTAAAATGCTTATTGGAGATGTATGTTGGGTATACGATATATACAAGTGTAGTTTTCAGCAGAGAAGTTTAAACTGGAAATAAATTGGAAATCGAGAGTTGTCAATTTATAGAGGGACTAAATATCACCCATGGGACTGGATGAGATCACCAAGGCAGCATGTAGACACAAAAGGAAAATATCGAAGGATTGAGCCCTGCAGCTCCAACATGTTGAGAATGGGAAAGTGAGCAAGAATCAGTAAAGGAGACTGGAGTGAGAAACTAGAGAGGTAGGAGGAAAACCAGAAGTGTGATTTCTGCAAACAGAATGAAGAGGGGTTTCAAGGATCAGCTGTGTGAAATGCTGTGGGTAAAGTAAAGTTAAGCCTAAATTGACCTCTGGACTAAACAGCGTGGAGGTCATTAGTGACCTTGATAAAAGCAGTTTTGTGTGGAGCAGTGGGTAGAAGCCTGACTGGAGAAAGGGGTCAAGGAAATTGAAGACAGCGTGTATACTCTGGAAGAGTTTTGCCAAATAGGTAAAGAAACGGTGTGGTATTTGTAAAAGAAAGTGAAGTCAAGGGACTTTTTTAAGTTAGAAGGAATAAGAGTATGTTGGTATGCTGATGGAAATGTTCAAGTAGAGAGAGAAAAATTGGTGTTGCAGGAGAGATGAGAGGGTTGCTGGAGTGATGGCCAGTATAGGCGAGAGGGGATAGGATCCAGGTCCAAGTGGAAAGGCTGTGCTTGGCCAGGATCACAGACAGTTCACTCATAGCAACAGGGAGAAGGCAGGGACACAGAGCAGGCAGGTGGGTGGATGTAGCATGGGAGCTTGTGGAAGTTACATGTTTATTTTAATATGTATTAGGTAAAATAACTAGCATATCAAACCTGTCATTTCATGGCTGCTTTTGCAAAATGAAGAAAAAATTTTAAGTAAATAATAGTAGGAGTGGTATGCAGATAGAACACAAATGAAGAACACACTTGAAGGACTGGCTTTTGGGAAAAGCTGTTATAGGCAGTGGTCAGGAGTATGTGTGAATGGAGGCAGGGAGAGGATCTGAGGGATCACTACTTTTTTCTGGGCAAGAGATGGGAGGTCTAAACTGTGAGTTGGCCATAGTGGTGAAGATAGGGAGCAGACATGAAGGGATTCAGG
Source organism: Cynocephalus volans (assembly GCF_027409185.1). NCBI lineage: Eukaryota > Metazoa > Chordata > Mammalia > Dermoptera > Cynocephalidae > Cynocephalus > Cynocephalus volans. The sequence continues at coordinate 113,617,545 of NC_084465.1, forward strand.
ATGTAATGTTGCTTGGACTTGGTGATTAGCTGTGGGGCGGAGAGGAACGCTGTCTTTTCTGATGTGGGGCTGAGTGAAGTCCCAGATGTGGCAAAGGGGCACCCTTAAGGAAGGGGAGCGGGTCTAGGGCAGGGATGTTATTCTTCTGGATGCATAGACATGAGAAAGGTCTGAGGCACAGCTGACTTCCAGGCCTTTACCAAGAGCCAGGACCCATTGGACATGCTGGGGAGAACTGATGAGAACCAGTGAGATAAGGCCAGCCCTCCCCGGGAGAGCTCCTGCTCTGGGTGATACACACATTTGGACAGTGCTAGAGGAGGGCTGATGCTATGGGTGTTGTAAGCTTCCTGGAGAAAATGACCTTGAAAGTCTATGAGATGGTGGCAGATAGAGGGTGAGAGCACAGCCTCCTGTGCTGGGGAACGGTAGGGAGCAGGAGGGTGGGGGGCAGCCAAGGGTGGAAGGCTGGAGCCTGTAACGCTCTGATTGTGGGCTAAACCTTTGCATAAGCTTGCAAGGCAGGATGGGAAGGTGGATACAGCAGTGTGGTGGTGAAGCTCTGAGGTGACTCTGGAATGGATGTAGGAGGGGTCTGGGCTGCGGTTGTTGGGAAGAAGGTTTGGTTTGAGGCAGAGAGCTCCCAGTGGCTGTGAATGCCCTCATGGTCTTCTGCATTCTCCACAGGCAGCAGGACCTGTACCGAATCCTGAAGGCGTATACCATCTACCGGCCTGATGAAGGCTACTGCCAGGCCCAGGCCCCGGTGGCTGCGGTGCTGCTCATGCACATGCCTGCTGAGGTCAGCACATGTGGTCCTGGTCGGGGAGGCGGTGGGAGGATCTTGGCCTGAAGTGGTCATGGGGAACTCCCTGCTTCTCAGGCCCCACCCCGCCTCCTTGTTCTTGCCCTTCACAGCAAGCCTTTTGGTGCTTGGTGCAGATCTGCGACAAGTACCTCCCAGGTTACTACAGTGCAGGGTTGGTGAGTGTCTGGAGGCTGGGTGCATCCAGGGCTGGGACTTTTCCCCAAGGCTACAGGGAGATCCTTGCCCTGACCCACCGTGGCCCTTCTCTCCCTTTCCTCTGGGCCTCTTCCCACTAAGATGAAGATTCCCCTGTCAGGGCCGGTTCTACTCTGAGGGGCCACCATAGGCTGGGCCCTGTTCTCATGGCTTGTCCCACCCCCAGGAGGCCATTCAGCTGGATGGAGAAATCTTTTTTGCGCTTTTGCGCCGGGCCTCCCCACTGGCACATCGGCACCTGCGGCGGCAGCGCATCGACCCCGTGCTCTACATGACAGAGTGGTTCATGTGCATCTTTGCCCGCACCCTTCCCTGGGCTTCAGTGCTGCGCGTCTGGGATATGTTTTTCTGTGAAGGTATTTCTGTGGCCACCCAGGCCAGGAGGGGGCTGGGCTCTCCATTGTGGCTGCCGAGGGTCCTGTCACGTTTCTGGTGGTCCGTGGACAAAGGGTACTTTTTGGCCGAGGCTTCATTGTAAGCAGCCTGGAGGTGGAGAAATAGCCTGATCTTGGCTTTGCAACCAACCTAGAGCCTGCTCTCCTTCCCAGGAACCTGAGACCCATAGCAACTCATTTCCCTTCTTGGGGCCTCAGTTTTCTCACCTGTAAGGGTGGCAGTATTTGGGGATGGGGGCTGAGTCCCTCCTAAATGGGCCAGGCTGAGGTCCTAGGCCCATTTCCCCCATGCTCTCTCCTCTCTAACCTTGCAGGCGTTAAGATCATCTTCCGTGTGGCCCTGGTGCTGCTGCGACACACGCTGGGCTCAGTGGAGAAGGTGCGCTCCTGCCAAGGCATGTATGAAACCATGGAGCAGCTGCGCAACTTACCCCAACAGTGCATGCAGGAGGACTTCCTGGTGCATGAGGTAGGCCTTGGGACTCAGCACACCCCTGTCTGCTCCAGTCCATCCCCACCCTCCTCTTCATGCTGGTATCCATTTTCTCTCCTTCTAGGTGACCAATCTCCCTGTGACAGAAGCACTGATTGAGCGGGAGAATGCAGCCCAGCTCAAAAAGTGGCGTGAAACCCGGGGGGAGCTGCAGTATCGGCCCTCACGACGACTGCATGGCTCCCGGGCCATCCACGAGGAGCGCCGGCGGCAGCAGCCCCCCTTGGGCCCCTCGTCCAGCCTCCTCAGCCTTTCTGGCCTCAAGAGCAGAGGCTCCCGGGCAGCTGGAGGGGCCCCCTCCCCGCCCCCTCCTGCCCGCAGAGCCAGTGCTGGGCCTGCCCCAGGGCCTGTGGTTACTGCTGAGGGACTGCATCCATCCCTTCCCTCACCGACTGGTAGCAGCACCCCCTTGGCTCCCAGCAAGGAGACCCGGAGGCAGGAGAAGGAGCGGCAGAAACAGGAAAAGGAACGGGAGAAGGAGCGGCAGAAACAGGAGAAAGAGCGGGAGAAGCAGGAGAAGGAGCGGCAGAAGTGGGAAAAAGAGCAGGAGAGAGAACAGCAGAAACAGGAGAAGGAGCGGCAGAAGCAGGAGAAGGAGCAGCAGAAGCAGAAGGAGCAGCAAAAGCAGGAGAAGGAGCGGCAGAAGCAGGAGAAGAAGGGCCAAGGCCGGAAGCTCTCGTTGCGTCGAAAGGCAGATGGACCCCCAGCACCCCAGGATGGCGGGGACAGGCCCTCAGCAGCTGAGGCCCGGCAGGACGCTTACTTCTGACCTCTGCCCTGGGGCTGGACCGCATTGCCCCCCTTTTTCCCTCAACCAAGAGCAGACCTGGCTTAGGGTGCTGCCCCCAGTCCCCTAGCAGATGGTCCCTCTTTCTGAGGAAAGTGGCTTGATTCCCAGTCTCCTCGCCAGCTGCTGCTCCCTTCATAGCCAGGACAGCCACAGTGTATGGGGCAGCTGTATTCCCCGGGGCAGCCATGAACACATTTGGGCCCTCTCACCTCCAGTCAGGCCCAGCTGGGGTCTCTGTCACTCCTGCCCCAATTCCCTCTGGGGTCTCCTCCCAGGTGCTGTCCTGATTGGCCTCTTGTCACCACAGGGTGGCTCTTGGCAATGGGAGTCGCAGTTTTCAGATTCTTACACTCCCTTTCCTTCCCCATGAGGTGGAGGTGAGTTCCTTTTCCCTTCCTCAGCCCTGCCTGTGTCCCTCATTTCCAGGCTGGGGGCCACAGCTCTCCTTGCTCTACTTCTGGACATCTCTGTGTAGTAATTATGTACAAGGACTGGGTTGGCCCCAGGGTGGGGTGCTTGCTCTGTCTTCTGTCCTTTGGTTCTCCTTCCGTAATGCTCCTGCACTTGGGTTTATTTAAGGGGACATGCACTGGAATGGGAACTGTCCCCCACTTCCTCTCCCACCACCCTGCTGCTCTCCCTCTACCTTCCCCCCTTGCTCTTTCTTCTCAGGCCTCCCCTGCCTTGTCTCACCAGGACCCCACTTTTCACCTTGTTTGCTTCCAACCCTCAGCCCCTATCTGAGTAAGGGTTTTCCCTTGAGCTCCAGGGGGTGGAACCCAATGTTTACATTCTCTTCTGTCTCTGTCCCCACCCCATGTGGCGCTTTGAGGAACCGGAAAAGAACCTGCTGTTGTACCTGTGCCTGTCTTCTGCCTTGTTATTTGATGAGGGGATTTGAAATAAGGACTAGGGAGGGAGGGGGAGAGCCAGGACCTCCTGGGTCTCTACTGAAGCAGTCTGCTGATCTTGGCAGGTAGGTACCTCTTGGCCTTTGGTCCATCTGAGTCACACATCAATACTGGTTGAGCTCCTGCTCTAGCTTTGCTTGGGATCTGCTGCCTCCATTGTCATTGGCCTCCTGGAGTCCTCCACACAGCACCAGCAGCACCTGGATCGCCTTCCCAAAGTGTTCATGCAGCTTCTGGAAGCCTGAAGGGGGACTAAGAGTGGCTAGAAAGCCACAGTCTTCTGGGGGTGAGCTGGGCTCTTGTCCAGCTTCCTGGCACAGCTCCTGGTACTGGACCTGCAGGGGGGACAGCAGCAGAGCCAGCCGCCTCCAGCTACCCCAGCCAGTGCCCACAGCCAAGCCTCCAGCTGTTCCTGGTTTTCTGCAGCCAGCTTGTAGGCCTGCCCACCTGTGCCCTCCACCCTGTCGGTCAGGATGGTAGAGGCATAGGGATTGGTTGCCTTAAGGCGTGGCTCCGCCTAGCAGGATGAGGCCCAGGGGTGTGTGGTCTGCCTGGTGTTCCAGGTAGAAGGGGTTTCCCCAGAGGATGAACCAGTGGTGCTGGTAGCTGGTGTTTCAGGCACCCTTCTTTAGCAAGATGCCCTCACTGGGGCCTGTGTCCTGAACCCATGAAAGAAACTGAGCACAGACTTTTTGTGCAGTTTCATGGTGATCCAATATGGGGGGAATCCCTGGGGGAGAGAGGAAGAGTGACCCATCTGGTTGCCTGGGAGTAGCCCCATGCCGCCCTTTTCTGGCCCCAACAGGCTCCTCCTGGGTGGTCTTGGCTTAGGAGTATTCAGGCTCTGAGTGTTGTCTAGAGCTAAAGGGTCCCCACAACACAGGGACTGACCTCTCTCACCTCCCGACCCCTCCTTTGCTTGGGTCAGATTGCATCACCTGGGCTGGGGGTCGCTGGGCCCCGTTTGCTAAAGCGGTGGAGGGGGGGGTTCATCCTGCAGCTGTGGTTCAAGAGAGCCACTGTTACCCTTTTTCAGGCCTACCTGAGAGCAGGGCACAAGCGGCTTCTGGCCTGAGTACCGGACACAGGTGCCAATGCCACCTTTTCCGTGATGGCTCTCCTATCTCAGAAACCAGGAACCAGCCAAGGGGGTAGGCCTGGGGCAAAAGACTTCCCCTGGGTCCTAAAGGGAACTGGGTTCTGAAAGTGCCCCAAGAGCGTCAGGGGACCCAGGCGGGCCATCAGGAGACCCGGGCTTCCCCTAGGGGAGAAGAAAAGCCCACACCTGTCAGACCAGGGTAGGGCTGACAACTGGACAATAGGAGTGGGAAGGCTGGACTTCTATGAGATGGTGAGGGGCGCAGAGTCCTTGACTAGTCCTAGAGGAAGGGTGACTGGAACCCTGGAAAGAGAAACGGGGGTATGAACCCACTGGCGCTGCTTGGACTTTGCCCTTCCATCCTGATCTTGAGCGCCCCTTTAAGTAGAGTACGATCCACCTCCTCCCCGGAGCCTCCGCTGCTGTGTGCGGGACTCGAAAGCACCTCAGGCCATCCCTCTCGGGCGATTACTGGCTAGGCGTTCCTACGTCCCTTCTTACGGCATTGTAGCCCCAAGCGGCTAACGTCACTTCTGGCCGGGAGGGAGTAGGAGTGCCTTCCCTCGCTCACCGCGAACTTCCGCCCGCTCTTCCAGTTAGTCCTCTAACCGGAGTGAAGCTACTTCCGGTCTCTCTTGGCGCCTTCCGCAGCCCGCTTCCGGGTTATGGCGGCAGGTGCCCCGGATGTAGCCCTGGAGAAACCATCTCTGCTTTTCTTCTCCTCACTCCGTGGATCCTCAGGTGATCGGGTGCGACTGTCAAATCCCTGTGGCTCTGCCACCTCTCTAGTTTGTACACACAGCCCGGGACAGTTGGAGGTCACCAGGTGGAATTGGGAGTTCGGCTGAGGGGAGGTGGGGGATTGGCCTGGGCTCCAGGTCCTGTGTCCGCCCAGGCCCGCTGGCTTCGAGGGAGCTGGGGGTTGGGGAGCGGTTGTCAGCCATCCGAGCCCCGTCGCGCCGACTGCGGGAGCCGGATGTGGGGTGATCACGTGGGGAAGCCTGTCTTTTTTTCGTCCAGGGTGGTGTTACCCATAGGGTCACCTGAGAGATCTTCCGCGGGTCCGCCCCTCCGTTTCCCCCCCATTAATTCTCTAGGATGCCGAACTAAGTCCTGCGGACCTCCTGGCTGCTAGCTCCTTTTCCAGCCCCTGATTTATGCTCCCTCCCCTCCCAAACTGGCACATATCAGGAAAAATGTTTGTTGTACGGGGGCCTCTTGCGGGGAGTTCCCTTCTCACCCAGTTTCCGTACTCTGCATCCTTTTCTTCAGCTCAGCTTGAGGAGGGTCCCTCTGTCCCATCATGCCAAAGAGGAAAGTGACCTTCCAAGGCGTGGGAGATGAAGTTGATGAGGACGAATTCAGTGTCCCCAAGAAGAAGGTGAGAGATTGTGTTCTGGGGAGGAGCGAGTGAGAGAGGAGCTAGAAGCCTGAAGAGGAAGAAAGCTGGGGGGACAAAGAAGGGGTGTTTTTCGGGTTCTTTGAGGAATGAGTTTGGTGGAGGATTTTAAGTTTGGGTACAGATTCTGGAGTGTTTGGGAAAGTAGGCAGTAATTTGCATTTCTCAACTTGCTGCTCGTGTTCACAGCTGGTGGACCCTGTGGCTGGGGCAGGGGGTCCTGGGAGCCGTTTCAAAGGCAAACACTCTTTGGACAGCGATGAGGAGGATGATGATGAGGAGGGATCCAGCAAATATGACATCCTGGCTTCAGAGGATGTAGAAGGTGAACTATACCCAAGAATTGACTCTGCTGGGGGGACAAGTAGGGGCTTCTGGAGATATGGAGCAAGGGAGGCTCCTGTCTCTTTTTTTCATACCTAGCATGGAGCAACTGTGTCTTTGATAAAGGTCAGGAAGCAGCCACACTTCCCAGCGAGGGGGATGTGCGGATCACACCCTTCAACCTACAGGAAGAGATGGAGGAAGGCCACTTTGATGCTGATGGCAACTACTTTCTGAACCGGGATGCTCAGATCCGAGACAGCTGGCTGGACAACATTGACTGGGTGCGGCCCAGGGACTAGCATGGCTGGGGCCTGGGAGTGGCACAAGGGCTTGGGCCTGGGCCCCTGTGGCAGTTTGTAGGAAGTAACTCCCCTAATTTCCCGTTATAGGTGAAGATTAGGGAGCGGCCACCTGATCAACGCCAGGCCTCAGACTCAGAGGAAGAGGACAGCCTGGGCCAGACACCAATGAGTGCCCAAGCCCTTCTGGAGGGACTTCTGGAACTGCTGTTGCCCAGAGAGACAGTAGCTGGGGCACTGAGGCGTTTGGGAGCCCGAGGAGGAAGCAAAGGGGCCAACAAGGGGACTGGGCGGCCCAGTTCCCCCCAGCGCCTGGACCGGCTCTGCGGGTTGGCTGACCAGATGGTGGCCCGGGGCAACCTTGGCGTATACCAGGAAACGAGGGAACGGTTGGCCATGCGCCTGAAGGGGTTGGGGTGCCAGACCCAGGGACCCCCTGATCCCACGCCCCCACCCTCCCTGGACATGTTTGCTGAGGAAGTGGCAGAGGAGGAGCTGGAGACCCCAACCCCTACCCAGAGAGGAGGTGAGCTTAGAAGGCAGGAGAGGGGCACTGTGGGCAGGAGGCCGGGCACTTGAGACCCACGTGGCTTTGCCCATTATTTCAGAAGCAGAATCGCAAGGAGATGGTCTGGTGGACGTGATGTGGGAGTATAAGTGGGAGAACACAGGGGATGCTGAGCTATATGGGCCCTTCACCAGCACCCAGATGCAGGTAAGCCCCTTTCTCTTCGTTCTGCCTTGTCCCTCCCTACCCAACATTGCTATCGGTCCTAACCTAGTTCTGCTTTCTTTTCCTGCAGACCTGGGTGAGTGAAGGCTACTTCCCAGATGGTGTTTACTGCCGGAAGCTGGACCCCCCAGGTGGTCAGTTCTACAACTCCAAACGCATTGACTTTGACCTCTACACCTGAGACTGAGGGCCCAGTTTGGTGATCCCTTCTTTCCTGGACTTTGTGGAGGAGGTCCCCCTTTCTCAGGCAGTGAGGATATTGGAGGCCACTTTTCAGTTAATGTCCCTTTCCCAATAAAAGCCTTTAGTTGTATAATAGGGCCTTGGCTGTGCTGGTGGCCAGAAGCCAGGGGCCTTCACAGCCCCTTTTGACTTGCCTTGCTCCTTGAGGGTTTCATCCCATGAAGTTCCTTCGTGGGAGTTTCTCTCTGGTGTCTTGAGCCACCTCAGCCTTATTTACTGTGCTTAGAGGCAGAGTATGGGCTTGTTGGGTGTCCTGTGGCCTCCCCCCTGGAGTCTGTGTGCCATGTAAAAATCCTTCTACTCACACATTATTCTCCAGTCTTCTCTGGAGGTTTTTGTTTTGCTGTTCTTAGGTTTTTGGCTTTAAGGACTTCAGATTCTCTGTCCTTGCAGCCACCAGGGCATAGAGCCCCAGAAGTGGAGATTTTAAGCCTGGAAGTGTTAGGACATCTGGAAGGCTTTGGGACCCTGTTTGCGTGAGAAGGAAGCCTCATACTCACTGGCTCCCCACCCTCTCAAGCTCCCTGGACATCAGACAGAAGTGGGATGCCTGTTTTAAGATCATCCAAAGTCCCTACAATTCTGAGAGCCAGTATCTTCCCTAATCTGGCTCCTCCTCTATCCCTTGCCATGGTCCCCGCAGCCCTTAGGTGAAGTGCAAACTCAATGTAGGCATGCGTAGGGTCCTTCAAGGCTACCTGGGCCAACCATGCATTGTATGGGTACAGAGAGGGGCAGTGACTCACCGGAGGTGACACAGTGAATCAGAGAGCTGGCCCAGACACAGTGGGCTTCTTTCCCAGATCTTGGCACAAAGTCTTTTCTGCCAGGCCCTTTGAGGCCCTGTAGCTCTCATTTCCCACTGTGCGCCTGGCAGGGCTGGTGCCTTGAGGAAACTGAGGTACGTGGGCGGGTCTCCTTCCAGGAATCCAGAGTCTGGTGGAGGGGACATGGAGACAGTTATATTTCTGTAGTCTGGACCTAGCACCCTCCACCCCCACCAGTGCTGCCTTATGCTGCTCCTTAGACTGATTTCTTACACTTTCCCACCTTAGCTTCCTGTTGGAATCTCCTGGGAGCTGTAAAATCCTCCTCCTTAGAGATTCTCATTGAGTTGGTCTAGGTTGCAGCCTGGGCTTTGGTCTTTTAGAAGCTCCCCAGGTGTTGGCAGTGTGTAGCCAGGTTGAGACCCCATGACTGAGGTACACCCGGGGACAGAGGCCAGTCCTGGACCCTGTGGTGGTGGCAGAGCTGAGCACGTGTGTGGCCAAATCAGTTACATTAGTTATAGGGGGTCTGAGCACCACAGCCGCAGGACACATGGGAGCCCCAGGGCAGAAGGAGCCAGGGTAGGAACTAGGGAAAGATAGGGGGCCCAGCCAGGTGGGGGTACTTGATCTTCTGGCAATGCCCACTCTAGTGCCAGCCCAGACTGGAATTTTGTTGCCTCCAAGAAGCCATCAATGGTAAGATACCTTACCTTACATGTCTCTAAGAAAGAAAACCCCCTGCCAAGTACAGTTGCAAAATTGATTAAAAGATGCATCTTGATTTCAGAAATGTTCACACATGAAAAGCAGGGGTCTTAGGACCAGTGAGATACAGTGTTCACTTTTATATCCCCTTGTATCTCTGGGAGTGCTTAGTATTCAGTGAGTGGATGGACGCAAGGGTAGTTCCCCCAGGATGTGCTACAGGCACCTCAGACTGAGCCCACCCAAAGCTGACCTCCCCTCCGCTCAGCCTCCTCCTGAGTTCACCTCACTGGTGCCACCCTGTGGTGGGAAGAGTATTGGCTCCCAAAGATGTCCACATCCTGAACCCCAGAAGCTGTTAAGCTTACCTTACGTGGCAAAAGGAACTTTGCAGGTGGGATTAAGTAAGATTTTGAGATGAGATTACCCTGAATTGTTGAGGTGGGCCCAGTGGGATCACAAGGGCCCTTGAAGTGAAAGGGAGTCGGGAGGGTCACACTGCTGGCTGTGAAGACAGGAAAGGGCATGTGCCAAGGGTGTGGGTGGCCTGGGGAAGCTAGAAAGTTTCCTCCCCAGAGCCTTGCAGAGAGATGCAGCCCTGCTGATGTGACTTTAGCCCAGTAAAAACCATTTTGGACTTCTGACCTTTAGATCTGTAAGATAATAAATTTGTGTGGTTTTAAGCCCCTAAATTTGTGGTAATTTGTTATAGCAGCAACAGGAAATATTTAATACACACCCATCCAGCTGAATGCCTCTCCCCTTGTGAACCACCAGTAGTGCCTCATTTTCCCTCCCTGTGGCCATGTCCCTGTCTCCCGCCTGTTTCAAGCCCCTGTCAGCACTTCGGAGGGAAATAACCTATTTCCAGGGTGGTCTTTAGAGCACATCTGAACACATACCACTCCTCTGCTTAAAAAAAAAAAATGTATATAGTTTATAACTAATTATAGATTATTTTTATTTGAGTAAGCTTTTAATATTTTAGAATAGTTTTATAGATTTCAGGAAATTTACAAAGATAGTGCAGAGTTCATCCAGTTTCCTCTATTGTTAACATCTTATAGTGAAATATTTGTCACATCTAATGAACTATTTTTTTAACAGCTCTAATGAAATATAACCCACCCATTTAAAGTGTATACTTCAAAAAGTTCACAATTCTTTGGTCTTTAGTATATTCACAGGGTTGTGCAACCATCACCACAATTTAATTTTAGAAACTTTTTTCGACCATAAAAGAAACCTGACCCATTGGCAGTCCTTCTTACTACTCCCTGCCCCCCTTCCCCTCCAGCTCTGCAACCACTAATCCACTTCCTGTCTCTAGTTGCCTATTCTGGGCATTTCAGATAAATGGAGTAATCCAAATGTGGTCTTTCATGTCTGGCTTCCCCTTAGCTCAGTGTTTTCAAGGCTTGTCCATGTTGTAGCATGTGACAATATTTCATTCTTTTTTATTGTTGAATATAACAGTCCATCGTATACATGAATAGTACATTGTATTAACTAAACTTCACATTTATTTGGATTTTACTAGTTTTCCTTAATGTCCTTTTTCTGTTCCAGGATCCCTTCTGGGATACAACATTACATTTAGTTGTCATGTGTCTAGCTTCCTCTGGTCTGACAGTTTCTCAGACTTTGTTTCTGCTTACCGTGAAAGTTTTGAGGAGTGCTGGTTAGTTATTTTGTAGAATATTCCTAAAGTTTGGGCTTGTCTCATATTTTTCTCGTGATTAGATTTGGGTTATGGGTTTGGGGAGGAAGATCATGGAGGTTAAGTCCCTATTTTTTCTTTTTTTCTTTTTTGACTGGCAAGGGGATTGCAACCCTTGGCTTGGTGTCATCTGCACCACCACGCTCAGCCAGTGAGCGCACCGGCCATCCCCATACAGGATCCGAACCTGTGGCCTCGGCGCTGTAAGCACCACACTCTCCCCAGTGAGCCACAAGGCTGGCCCAAAGTCCCTATTTTTTTCAATTAAAACCTTTAATAGCTCCCCATTGCCCTCAAGATAGAGTTCAAAAGCTTGGAGCTGACTTGGAAGACCTTCCCCTCCAGTCCAGTCTGCCTTTGCCTTCCTGCTCTCTTCTCCACCCACACTCCAGGCTCCAGCCTGCTCCTGAAAAGGTGGTTTCAGTTCTCCAGGCCTGGCTGGTGATGCCTCTCTTTTTTATCTGGAAAAGGCAATTATCTGTTATGACCTAGCCCTACATCTCCTTTTCCTCAAGGCTTCCCTGATTCCCACTCCCCACTTCCCAGCTTGGTGCCTGCAGCACAGGGGTTTGACACATACCTGAAGCAGCTTCTCCCCGTCTGTCTGCACAGTTAGTCCACTTCAGTGCTGACGATGAATAAGGGAATGAGCCAATTCTTTCCTGGTCCTATGTGTCAGGGGATAGCCCCTTCCTGAGACAGACCAGAGGGCAGGGGCCTTTGGGGCTGTTTGTCATTGCTGCCCCAGAAAGAGGTGAGGAGGCCTGGATGGGCAGCCCATGGTGTCTAGACCCAAAAGTCTCAGAGGGGACAGGGCTGGGGATTATTAAGGCTATCCCAACTCCAGGGGGTGTCATTGAGCTATGGGCAAATTTACAAGGAGAGCTTAAGGTCAAAGCTGCAGATGACATCCCTGCGTTTTGGACACCTGACCCTCTGAAATGCAGCCTCTTGCCTTTGGCCAGACCACTTTCCAGAGGAGCAGCAGGAGTGAGGGAAGGAAGATGAGTCTGGACACTCTTGGTTGAGGGCCCTGGTATCAGGCTCTGCCCTGGGGAGACAAGGACTGAGGAGGATGCAAAAGGGGGTTCAAATAAGCAGAGGGTCAGGCTCCACCCAGCCTGAGAAGTTAGGGGGGTCTTGATGCCTGTGACACATCTGCCACCCCTTCCCACATTACACATGGAGTGGCCCAGTTGCCCAGACCCAGGCCTGATGGCCCATTGTGCTGCTGCTGAACCCAGCTCCCAGGTGGCCGGGAGACCTGGGTGTGGGCAGCTTGCCTGCCACTGTGCTCCCAGCCAGAGCCAAGCTGGAGACCTGGATGTGTCCAGCTTTTCCTGACACTGAGACCTGCGAGGACTCTCTCAAGGGTAGACTTAGAAGCAGGTGTTTTGCGCAGGGCCCGAGTGGGGATAATGCTCTGTGGAATCAGTAGCAACTTCTGAACCCCCATGGAGGCCAGGCTGCCCTTGGTCCTTTTTGGTCATTCTCCAGGCTCAGGAGTGTGCTCTTCAATGGTGGGTTCTGTGGTGCTAGGTCACCTTCAGCACCCTCTAGGGGCTACCTCGCCACACATATCCAGTTGGCTGGCTGGGGGCTGCAGCTAGCCTGTCCCTACCAGGCTGTGTTCCCCCAGAAGCTTGTCTGGTCCAAGCTACCCATGTAAACACCATGTGTGACAAGCCTGTAAACCCCAGGGGCAGACCCTGGGGCTCTGAGATTGACCTTGGCAGCCTCTGGTCTTCCTGTGTGATGCCATCAAGCTTGCTCCCACTTTCCTGGTTCCCTGCTTGACACACACACGCCTCTGCCCTGCAGCCCCAGCACCCTGTGTGGGCACGTTTCTCTGTCTCGAGGCTTCATGCTGCCTCAGACACTGCACATCTGCCCTCTGGCCTCATCTGGCCCAGCTTTCCCGGGCTCAGAATCTAAACACATCTCCACTTGATAAGGGAAAAGGAGGGCGTCTGGCATTATATTAAGTACCTAAATAAGTTAGGAATATTATGTTTGATCTCCCCAACTACCTAGTTACATATTTTTCCTGTTTTGCTGGTGAAGAAAATGAGGTTCAGAGAGCTGAGCTGGAGCAACCTGCCCAATGTCACATAGCCTAAAAGTGGCCAAGCCAAAATTTTAATGCAGGTCTGTGTGACACTAAAGTCCAGTCAGAATTTTTGGTGAAGTATCTATTCATATTTGTGCCTATTTTAAAAATTGGGTTGACTTCCTTATATTTTTTTTTGCAAGCTAGCTGGTACAAGGATCCAAACCCATGAACTTGGGGTTATAAGGCTGTGCTTTAACCAACTGAACTAACCGGCCAGCCCCTAACTTCTTACTGAGTTGTAAGAGACATTTATGTATTCCAGACTATTATGGTATTTGAAAGGTGGGGCCTGACTTTAAGTGGTGATTAGATTTGGGGGATTACGTCCTTGTTAATGAATTGATCCATTCATGGAATAATAGGTGTGGTTCTTTTTTTTTTTTTTTTTTTTTTAATAGATGACCAGTAAGGGGATCTTAACCCTTGGCGTTGTCAGCACCATGCTCTCCCAGTGAGCTAACCGGCCATCCCTATGGGATCCGAACCTGTGGCCTTGGTGTTATCAGCACCACACTCTCCGAGTGAGCCACCGGCTGGCCCAATAGGTGTGGTTCTGATGGCTTTAAAAGGAGAGCAAGTGACAAGGTTAGTCCCTTTCTTGCTCACCCATTCTGACCATGTGATACCCTGCGTCCCTGCAGAGCTATGAGAAAGAACAAGGCCCTCACCAGATGTGTTCCCTTGACTTTGGACTTCTCAGCTTCCGAAACTGTAAGAAATAAATTCTATTTTCTTTACAAATTACCCAGTTTCTGTTATTCTGTTATAAGCAACAGAAACACCCTTTTTTCATATCAAATCAAAATCCAGTGTTTTACACTTATACCACATCTCAGTTCAGACTAGCCATATTTTAAGTTCCCAAAAGCTACATGCGGCTAGTGGTTACCATGCTGGACAGTGCTGGACAGATATCCAGAAAGAGGTTTGCATATATATGCAAATTAAGTACATGATAAAGGTGGAATTTCAAATAAGTGACAAAATGAACCAATCAATAGATAGACTGACACAACTGGATATCTGTATCAGGACTGTGGTATCTTGCCCATATTCCTTTATCCTAACCACTTCAGTGGCCCAACTTCCACCTGCCAGCACAGGCCTTTCTTTGACTAAGGGCTTTCTCATGTCTCCAGAGTCCACTTTGTCATCTGTTCAGGGAATTAATGCTCTCAGGAAGAACCTTCAACTGATGACTAATGAGGTGGCAAACCAATACCCCAGTTCTCTCGACTTTTGGGTGGCATAGATCATGCACTGACTGCCAGTGTCCATAAAGATTGATAACATATTTATTTTTAACTGAAACATAATTGATTATACATATTTGTGCAGTACAGAGTTGAATATCAATAAGTTGTGTACAATATGTAATGATCAAATCAGGATAATTAGTATATTCAGTATTACAAAACATGATCATTCTTTGTAACCCTTAACCAATTTCTTGCTAAACCCCCTCCCTCTTCCCCACCTCTAGTAACCACAGTTCTATTCTCTGCTTTTGAAAGTTCAACATATTATTGTAATTGTTTGTTTGTCCATCCATCCTTCCTTATTTATTCATTTATTTTTTAGCTCCCACTTATGAATGAGGACATGCAGTATTTCTCTTTCTGTGCCTGGCTTATTTCACTTAACATAATGTTCTCCAAGCTCATCCATGTTGTTGTGAATGGCAGAATTTCATTGTTCTTATGGCTCAGCAGTATTCCATTGTGTATATATATCACAGTCATCCATTGATGGATGTTTAGGTTGGTTCCATATCTTGGTTATTGTAAATAGAGCTTCAATAAACATGGGAGTACAGTTGTCCCTTCGATATGATGATTTCCATTCCTTTAGGTATATACCTAGGAATGGGATTGCTGGACCGTACAGCAGTTCTGTCTGTACTTGAGAAAGCTCCATACTGTTTTCCATAATGGCTTCACTAATTCATAGTACCACCAACAGTACAGAAGAGTTCCCCTTTCCCCACATCCTCACCAGTATTTGTTATTCTCTGTCTTTTTGATAATAGCCAGTCTAACTGGGGTGAGATGATATCCAATATAGTTTTGATTTGCATCTCCCTGATGCTTAGTGATGTTGAAGATTTTTTCATGTTCCTGTTGGCCATTCGTATGGATAAACATGACATTTATTGATGCCTTCTCTTCCTTGTCCCATTTCCCCAATCCCTTACAATAGTGTTTCCTCTCCCCTGCCAAATAAACTACATACACTTGAATCTTTGGTTCTGCTTCTGTGGGAACCCAAAGAAAATATCCATTTTGGGGGGAAAAATAGTTCCTGTCTTCACATTATGCAGAAAATAAATTCCAAGTGGATTAAAGACTTAAATCTAAAAATCAAAATTATAGGGCTGGCCTGTGGCTCACTCGGGAGAGTGCGGTGCTGAGAACACCAAGGACGCGGGTTCGGATCCTATATAGGGATGGCCGGTTAACTCACTGGCTGAGCGTGGTGCTGACAACACCAAGCCAAGGGTTGAGATCCCCTTACTGGTCATTTAAAAAAATAAATAAATAAAAATAAAAATTATTTAAAAAGTTGAAAAGACATTGTAGAGGATAAAGCATTTACAATTTAGGAGTAGGGAATTGCTCCCCATAAAATGAATATACAAAAAGAATTGCTACAAATCAATCTGGATTTGGCAGTCAACGTTTTCTTGACAAATACAGAAAGAGCACATGCAAAATGGAGACAAGCAGAGATGGAGAGTGCTGGCTGCATTTCATTATGTCCTAAGTCCAGACACTGAGCTTGAGCCCCTGACTGCTCCAGCTCTTTCTGCAATCCTGTGTGCTTCCCCAGTAGCATTTCTAACTTCATAAACTAAGACATTCTTGGCTTTTCTTAATGCTAGTTTGATTTGGATTTTTTCCTTTGCCACCAAAAGAGTACTAGGACCTTTGAATCTGTCCTCTAAAAATACTCTCCCATAAGTGTGCGAAAACAAAAAACGTACGTGACAGCATTGTTCATAATAGCTCAAAATTGAGAACAACCTAAAATTTCAATAATGGAGGATCAAATAAAGGTACATCCAAACTCTGGACTACCATGCACTGTTAAAATAATGAGGTAATGGGCCGGCCCGTGGCTCACTCGGGAGAGTGCGGTGCTGATAACACCAAGGCCCCGGGTTCGGATCCCATATACGGATGGCCGGTTCGCTCACTGGCTGAGCGTGGTGCTGCCAACACCAAGTCAAGGGTTAAGATCCCCTTACCGGTCATCTTTTAAAAAAAAAAAAAAAAAATAATGAGGTAATGAGTATGTGAGGTAATGGATATGTTAATTGGTTTGATTCAGCTCTTCCACAGTGTATACATATTTCAAAACATCATAGTGTATACCATAAATATACATCAATTTTGTCAATTAAAATAACTAAATTAGGTAAATCTATATGCAATAACATAGAAAGAACTCTAAGATATATTGTGAAATTTTAAAATGCAAGTCATAGGATATCACCACCCCATTTATGTAAGATCCCATTTATTATCTCAGTTTTTAAAAAATGAACTATGTACATCAGTGTATGTATAAAAGTACTGAAAAAGAACTGGAATGAAATTTATTATTCTCTTAACGTTTGTCTCTGGAAGAAGGAATAAAGTGAGGGAAAGGAAGCTTCCATTCTTTTTCTCCTTGGGTAGGAACATTTATTCTCCTTCTTAGAGGATAAGGGATTTCTGTGCTATTCCCCAGGAAGAGACAGTACTAGAGTGGTTTTTCTGCCTCTCACTGTCTCCAACACCCCCCCCCCCAACAAAAACAAACAAAAACACTTAATTTGTCTTCAAAGGAAGAAGACTGGCAAATCTGGTGAGAACATGTAAGGACATTTCTTTGGTGAAGTCCCCGGAACTAGTAGATGGTGTTCCTTTGCTGAAAAGACGGGAATAGGTACCACTCTCTGTGGGCCTGCCTAGTTTCCAAAAGAGCACGCTCTTTTCCACTGCCTTTCCCTCCCTAACTTAGAAGTCTGGGGCAGGGGCTGCTTCCTCAGTTGGCAGAGGTCTGGATTTTACAGTCCTTTTGAAAATATTGTGAAGATTACAAGGACCTTTGGAAATTGTTCCATTTAAACTTTCTGGACAAGAGTTTTTCAAGTTATAATTTTGAATATATTTCTCCAATACTTCACTTTTTAGAATACATTCAGCTCACTTTTTATGAACTTTTGAAACTTTAAGGTGACCTCAAACTAAGGCAATTGTCATTTGTTTATATCCAATGGCCTCGAGTAGCTGGTTAAATATTATTAAAAAAAAATTCAGTGCCCCCCAAGAATATATTTTTCAGGAGATCTAAATTATTTATATAGCACTGAATAATTATAACATTCAGTCATAACTAGAATGAAGAGTTAGAACAAAACGTATTTTGCCTGATGGCTCTGTTTACCACCTATTCTTCCTCTATTCAATGACATGAGATTAAACCACACAAAATGGGACCAAGGCTCCATAGACTGAATGGGAACAGGACTGAGCACAAGTAAAAAGTTGATACTTAATAATTCTGTTTGAAAATACCAATTTTAAAAGGAGTCTTTAAGAAGAGATGCCTTTTAATAGTAAACTTTCTTTAAAAAAGAGAAAAAGGTCAATAAACTGCTTGTAACATAGAAATGAGCGATCACCAGAAAAAGAAAACATACATTTTTAAAGTTCATTTTATTTTAATTAATTAATTTTTGGCTGCTGGCCAGTATGGGGATCCAAACCCTTGGCCTTGGTGTTATAACACTGCGCTGTAATCAACTGAGTTAACTGGCCAGCCTGTATTAAAAGTTCAAATGGTATAGGGCCGGCCCATGGCTCACTTCATAGGGACGGCCGGTTAGCTCGCTTGGAGAGTGTGGTGCTGACAACACCAAGTCAAGGCTTAAGATCCCCTTACCGGTCATCTTTAAAAAAAAAAAAAAAACAGTTCAAATGGTAAAGGATCTTAATGTAATGCTAAGGGTCTTTGGCTATCATTTCCTTAAAGATCACTGTGGGGAGGTTGGAATTTGTTTTTATTTCCAGGCAGCTAGTGCTTTACTCAAATGCTACTAACAGGCAGGATTATTTGGACTTGAGCCCCAGAAACATTCACAGGATTCTTAGACTGAGGATCAAGAACACAGCTAGAATAACCAAAGGAAGAAACAACCCAAATGTTCACAATAAATGAATGACTAAACAAAATGTGGTATATCCATACAATGGAATATTATTTAGGCTTAAACAGGAATGAAACTCTGACACATGCTACAACCTGTATGAATCATGAAAACATGCTCAGTGAAATAAACCAGACAAAACAAGACAAATATTGTATGACTCCACTGAAATGAGGTACCCAGAATAAGCAAATTTATAGACACAGAAAGTAGTATAATGGTTACCAGAGTTCAGGGAGGGAGCAATGGAGAGTCACTGTTTAATAGGTACAGACTTGCAGTTTAGGATGATAAAAAGTTGGGGACAGATGGGCTGGCTGGTTAGCTCAGTTGGTTAGAGTGCAGCCTTATAATACCAAGGTTACAGGTTCGGATCGCCATACCAGACAGCTGCAAAAAAAAAAAAAGTTCTGAAGGCAGCCGGTGGCTCACTTTGGAGAGCGTGGTGCTGACAACACGAAGTCAAGGGTTAAGATCCCCTTACCAGTCATCTTTAAAAAACAAACAAAAAGGGGCTGCCCCGTGGCTCACTCGGGAGAGTGCGGTGCTGGTAACACCAAGGCCACGGGTTCGGATCCCATATAAGGATGGCTGGTTCGCTCACTGGCTGAGCGTGGTACTGACAACACCAAGTCAAGGGTTGAGATCCCCTTACCAGTCATCTTTAAAAAAAAAAAAAAAGGTTTTATTTATTTCTTTTTAATGCCACCTTTAGCAATTAAGGAACCAAGAACCAGTACTTAGCTATAACTTTTCACTAATATAACCTGAATGACACCAGGTCTTACACGTGTTTTAATCTTCCAGCACCCTATACACAAGCTTGAAATGAGCTCATTTTTAAGCTATTTATTTTCTTGGGTTCCAGAGAGCTTTTATATTTTTCTTTTTTTTTTCTTTTCTTTTCTTTTTTTTTAAAGATGACCGGTAAGGGGATCTTAACCCTTGACTTGGTGTTGTCAGCACCACACTCACCCAGTGAGCAACCGGCCATCCCTATATGGGATCCGAACCCGTGGCTTTGGTGTTATCAGCACCACACTCTCCCGAGTGAGCCACGGGCTGGCCCCGAGCTTTTCTATTTTTGACACTTCTCCGACCTTACTCTGTTGGGAGTCGTGGGACTTTTTAGATTAAGTATTAAGACCTGAGCAAACAGGTTGACAAACGTGACAAAAGGGAAGAAACTGGGCCGGCCCGTGGCTCACTCGGGAGAGTGTGGTGCTGATAACACCAAGACCACGGGTTCGGATCCTATATAGGGATGGCCGGTTAGCTCACTGGGTGAGTGTGGTGCTGACAACACCAAGTCAAGGGTTAAGATCCCCTTACCGGTCATCTTTTTTTTAAAAAAAAAAAAAAAGGGAAGAAACTGGAGAGGGTGGGAACAGCTTCAGAGGATGCACCCACCTCCAGGTCTGCTATTAGCGAGCACGAGTATCGCAGTCGTAACTACCTGACAAGTAGATAAAACTGGAATTAAGATCTAACACAGACCCTAATCTAGCCACTTTCTCCACCAAAACAAAAGAAAAACAGGAACTCCTCAGAAAGTGGTTGCACCTGGGGCCATGCTGCACGCTAAGCTGCTGGGGGAAGTTACTGGAAGAAGGTCCTTTATCCTTTGCTCTCCCTCAGGATCTCGCCTCGCTCAGGAAGCCGGGGGCGTGGAGAGAGAAAAGTGGAGACATCCTTCCCTGACCCGGGTCCACAGTCTGAACAAGTAACTTCACCACACGCAGCGACTGAAGGTCCCAGGCTGTGCGCAGAGGGCGAACACACGAGAAACCGGAGGAAGGCGCGGCAGGAGAACCCTGCGCACGCGCGCCCCTCCTCACAGGCTCCCTTTCTCCTCAGGGCGGGGCAAAGGCGGTCTGACTTTCCCGCCCTCTCGCCCCGCCCCCTGCGCCGCCCGCGGGAAGGCGTTGCCAAGGGGACCCAGCACCGCCTCCCCGCCCCGCCCCGCCTATGGCTGCACCGCCTGCCTGGTAGCCCGTGCGGACCTTGCGACGGCGACAGTGGGATCCCATGGAGCTTTCAAGAAACCCCGTGGGTACGACCAGGGATTGGTGGGGGCTGGGCCGCTGCAGGCATTTCTTTTGGCTGGGCGTCGTGTGCGACACGGTGGCGTGGCGGTGCTGTTCACCGGCGTCTTCGCCAACCTGGACTTCTACGACCCGCTGCTCTACCTGGGTTCCATCATCATCTTCCTCAGCCTCTTCTTGTGGGTCTCCTGGTACACCGGCAACATCGAGCTGCTTCCGGAAGAAGCCTTGAAGGGGAGCCCCCGGGCGCCCTTCCGCTCCGTGGTGGCATCCCTGCTCCGGAGCGTCAGCCACCGCTGCTCTTTGAGCTTCGGGAACTTCTCCGCCTCCTTTTTGCGGATCCCGCGACGGCGGTTTCGGCCGCGCCTCCAGAGGATCCTTCCAAGGACGGCTTCCCTGGTTATGACTGTCACGGGCCAGGTAGAGGAACAGCTGGGACAGGAGGACAAAGGCAAAGAGAGCGGCGACCCTCAAGACTTTTGCAAAGAGAATCGGGGCGCCAAGCCTGAAGGTGACAAAAGTTCAGAGGCAGTTGGCTCCCCAGGTCGACGACCACGGGCCCATCTGGTGTGGCCTGTGTTCCCTCTCCCTCTGGACCAGCCTCTGCCTTCCGCTGTCCTGGCCTCTGAGAGCCTGCCTGTAGTCTCCTAGCCATTTTTACTTGTAGGAGCCAGCCTGTCATTTCCGTGGCCCCGACAAGCCAGCCTCCAGTTACCCTTGCCTCCACGACCCAGCCTGTAGTCCCCATGGCCTCTGAGAGACACCTCCGAGTCCCTGTGGCCTCTGGAAGCCACCCTCTGGTTCTTGTGGCTTCAAAGAGCCATGTCCATGTCCCTCTTGCCTCACAGAGCCAGCTCCAGAATTTTCCTCGAGCCTCTCAAACTCAGCCTCCACCTGTTCTGGCTTCTGGAACCTGGGCTCTGGCCACCCAGGTTCCTCTGATGACTGTGGACCCGCAGGTCTCTCATGCCGTGCAGGACTTCCAGGACCTGCTTTCAACCCAGCAGGCCACCCAGAGCACCTCTTTAGTCCAGGCGATTGTTGTAAATCAGTCTTGGTGGCTGGAAGGGACAGGACTTCCGACCCACTTCACAAGCGGTTGTCGGGGATGTGGTCGCTGCGGCCTCTGCGGTCACCACGCTGGGCGCCTCGAGGACTGGGTGAGATGCGGGCCGCTGCCTTCTGCATGTCTGGGACCAGGTTGCGGGAATGCATCTGAAAAGGCCCGGGACAGAGCTAGTGGAGTGTGGCAGGGGCAGGGGGAGAGGGTCGTCTCGGGTTCCCGGGAATGAGCACATTCCCTTTACGTGAGTAGTGGAGTTGGGAGCGGTCTGGAAAAGTGAGTCTGTCCTCTGTTCCAGAGGCCCTCGTTCTCCCCACTGGGCTTCCTCTCAGCGTCCCAGGCCCGGGGCTCCTTTACTCCTCTTCCCTCCAGCTTCTTCGTCTGGATTTGGAAGGGGTTCCTGGGCTGTTTGGGTTATCAGCCGAATGCCTCACTGATTGCAAATTGATTCTTAAATTTTTTTGTTTGAAGTTTGTTGCGACTGGTATTGGTTTATCCCTCTTTATCTTGCTCCTCTGCTTTTAAAGTTCCTAACCCCCATAAAACACTTTGGGGTTTAACTTTCAGAGTCATTGGTGGGATGCTACGTTTTCCACTAACCTTCTCTGTTTAAACGAAGCCAACCTTGTAAAACACTTAGTATAATTTCGTTCACAATATTTATTGAGCTCCTATTTACTGTGTTAGACACTGGGGACAGTAGTCTATCCAAAGAGACTAAGGTCCCTCCTTGCAACAGAGGTTACAGTCTAGGGGGAAAGACAATAATAGGCCAATAAATAAATGAACAAGATGATTTCAGATAGTGATAAGTGCTGTAAAGAAATACAACCAGGTAATGGGGAAGGGTAGGGAGGGGATAAGTACTTCAGATTTCTGTGGGGAAGGCCTCTCTGACATTTGGGCTTCAACTTGAATGAAGACAGGAATCCAGCCATGTATAGATCTGGGAAAAGAGTGAACAGCAAGTGAAATAGGAATCAGCTTGGCAAGTGTGAAGAACAGAAAGGACACTTCTGTGGCTGCAGTAAAACAAGTGGTTGGAGATGAGGTCAGAGAGGCAGGCAGTGGACAGATTAATGCAGGCCCTAAAGACCACAGTAAGGAGTTTGGATTTTTATTCAAAGTGCAGCGTGAAGACACTTTTTGAAAGATCTTTAGGTTACTAAGTGAAGAATGGATCGTTGGGGGATAAGTGTGGTAGCAGGGAGACCCATTAAGAGGCCTTAGCAGTAGCCTAAGCACTGAACAATGTTGGTTCCGTAATTGTTGGCTATTATAGTTTTTATTATTCTCTGTCATGAATTTAATAGCTTGGTAATCTTGGTTCTACAGCGTTTTAGATATGCTTGCATGAGAGAATGATATCTTCAGTTTTCCCCCAAGAAAAACTAGTTCGATGGAACTGTGGCAGAAGTCTTGCTGAAGTACAAAAAGGTAAGACATTTGTTTTTTGTCAGTCAGAATACTATAGTTGTTATACTATAGGCTAGTAGATATAAAATGAATTTTAGATATCAATGTTGAAGTCAAATATTTAATACCATGATGTTGTCAGCTAAACTGCAGTAATAGTGTCCTTGCTGAGGTTTCACCTCTTCAAATGCTTTATTTACTAGTATTTTTTAAAAACTTTAGCAAGTGCTAGAATAAAAAACCATTAGAACATTTTATTTCTTAAGGAATTACCTAAGCATTACTTTGGACAATAAATCAGCTCTGTTAATAGAGGTTTTTGTTTGTTTTTGCATTAGTTTAGAAGTGATACTACTAAATCTTGGGCCAGCCCGTGGCTCACTCGGGAGAGTGCGGTGCTGATAACACCGAGGCCACGGGTTCGGATCCCATATAGGGATGGCCGGTTAGCTCACTGGGTGAGCGTGGTGCTGACAACACCAAGCCAAGGGTTAAGATCCCCTTACCGGTCATCTTTAAAAAAAAAAAAAAAAACAAAGAAGTGATACTACTAAATCTCAGCAGTAGAGGAAAAATGTAAATGCACATTTATATATAATATCCATTTATATCCACATGCATATATGAATGGATACTATCTTAGTTCCTCTTGAATTAGATCATTACAGAGATTTTTTCCTCGTGCTTCTTTAGAATTCTTAGGAGTATCAACTATCATATTCAAATGTCAGTACACAAGTATTGCTAAATATGAATGGCTTTTTAGTTGTCATTTTCTTTTTTCTAAGCCCCCTGGCTTCACTAACATGAAGTTTTAAAACTTTTCCAGTTATGAGTTTATAATTCACAATTGATATGTGTTACAAAGTTCCTTTTGTAATTTCATCAGATGTTAAAAGTCCTGCTGTTGATGTGTAACAGGAAACCAAAGCAAGCATAACTTTTTTTTTTTTTTTCCTTCTTCTTGTTAAGGGAGAAACAAATGATTTTGAGTTGTTGAAGAACCAGCTGTCAGATCCAGACCTAGGTAATTAATTTTGTGTTTGGTTATTAGCAAAGTTATTGCCACTTTGTACAGACATCATTTTGCACTTTTGGTCCTTTTTCTTCCTCCAGAACTTGTTCTCTCCATGATGCTTTTTTTTACCTTAATCCGGTAGTTCCCAGCCAGGGGCAGTTTTACACCCGAGGGGACATTTCACAATGGCTGGAGATATTTTTGGTTGTCATAACCAGGAGGGAGAAGTGCAACTGGCATCTAGAGAGCAGATGAGGAGAATGCTGCTGAACATCTTACAGTGCGCAGGTGGCCCCCACAACCAAGAATGATCCAGCCGCAAATGCCAGCAGTGCTGAGGCTGGCAAACCCTGCTCTACTCATTCCTTCCTACTACCTCTTTCCTATGTGCTTCATGGAACTCATGTCTCTCCAGTTCTAAAGCAAAGTAAAACAAAAAATACAACAAAAGGTGACTTAGCTCTATACTGCTACTCTTTCAGCATTTCCAAGTTCAAGAGATATAGTAGCAACTCAATACATTTTGTTTTCCTTTTCTTCCTTTACTGCCCAATTTTGGAAAGAATAGTCTTTTAATATGGCAGTGGTAGTCAGATTGCCTGAGATAAAATCCCAACTTCATTGTTATCCTGTGTGATCTCAATCAATTGTTTAACCACTCTGCCTCTGTTTTCTTCTCTATAAACCAGGTTTTTAAACAGAGATTTTTAAAGAGGATTAAATGAGTTAGTATATAAAAGCACTTAGAAGAGCCCCTGACCCAAAGTAAGGGCTTTGTAATTGCTAGCTGTTCTGTTCTTGCTGAAGGTCTGCGCTTTCTCATTTTTTCTTCACATTTAAGTCCACAGTTCTTATCACTGCTGTAATTACCCTGACAGAGGTTACCAGTGATTTGTTACATGCTGACTTCAGTGGACTCTTTAAAAAAGCCTCACAGGAATTCTTTGTAGTATTTGGCACTGTTAGCCACCCACTTCTTAAAACCTCCCCTTCAATGTCTCTGATCCTCCTGTCTGCAGATCGATTATCTCTAATCACCCTTTTGATAGGTTCTTAAATTTGGTGTTGATTGGGTTTTCAAACTCAACCCTTTTCTCACTCCACAGATTCTTCCTGTGTGATCTCCTTGCGCCCTAGTGGCTTTGAAATCTGTGTCCTGATAACTCCCAAATTTGTATCTATAACAGATTGTTGTTGTGGGCTTCAGACTTGCTTCTTAACTACATGCTAGATGTATTTGCCCAGAATTGTTACAGATGCTCCAAATTTAGCATGTCTTAAAACAAACTCATTATCTCTTTCCTAAACCCCTCCTTCTGCAGCCTTCTTTATGTGCTTAACTGTTTATTGCTTACCCAGTTCTTGAGCTAGGAACCATGAAGTTTTTCCAGACTTTCTCACTTCTCATATCTGTTCATTTATCAAGTCCTTTGGGAAAAAAATTCCTTCACGTTTTCCCATTTTGCTGGTGCTCTCTTGTCTGAATTCTTCCAGTAACCTCTTTAGTGTTCTCTAGGTTCTTGTCCTCTTCTGTCTCAACCCTCTCCGCCAACCAAACTTATCCTCAACAGTGTAGCCTGACTCATCTCTCTAAAGCACATGCCAAGCATGTCATTCCCCTACTAAAAAAACATTGTACCTATGAAAGAATAAAGGACCAGGTTCTTAGCAAGGCCTGCAACATTTTTTTCTGTATTCAGTCTCGCTAGATACTTTATTCCCTGAATCTGCCACTTCTCATCTTTATGCATGTATATTTTCTTTCTGTATCCATTTACTTGCCACTTATTTGAGCATGGGCTCTGGCTACATTACTCGCTATGTGGCCAAGGGCAATTTACTGCACTTCTTGGCTTCAGTGTCCTTATCTACAGAATGAGTATGAATACTAGTACCCACCTCATAGAATGGTTGTAAGGATCAAATGAGTTAATAATGTATGTTAGAATAGTGCCCTGCACACAATAAGTGCTATATTAGAGTTAGCTATTATATTACTGTTGTTACTGTGATCTACAAAACTCCTACTCTCTTTGAGACCCAGCTGAAATGTTATCTTCTTTAATGAAGCTTTCTCTGGTTCTCTCTAAGCACATGGTTGTTCCTTCATTCAGTCCTTTCCCACACTTCCAGCAGATCTTTCTAATTCCACATCTGGCCTGCAAGGCCCTCCATGATCCATCTGGTTCTTTTTTGCGCCCCATATCGATCTGTTGTCTTCCTGGCCATATATAGTTCAGCCTAACTGAACTACCTTCAGTTTTCTGGAAACATGCTTTTCCCTTTGTAAGAAACATAACCCCCAGAAATTACTCACTCGGTTACTGTTTAAAGACAAGTGAAGCATCATTTTCTCTTTAAAGCTTTTCCAGATCCCTGCCTTCTTTCACAGGTACAAAGAGCCACTTTCTTTGTGTTCCACTGCATTTTATATGAGCGATTCTCATCCTTGGTATCTTGTCATACTAGCAATCACACCAGTTGGGTCTCTCTTAGTTCAGAGAAGTGTTGCAAGTAGTTTGCTTTTAATAATATTTCAGTACTAAAGCACCAAAGTCTATGACTGGTTTACTTTTTATTTTTATTTATTTATTTATTTATTCATTTTCTTACTCTTTTTTTTTTAAAAATTATTATTATTATTATTATTTTATTATTATTTTTTTTAAATTTTATTTTGTCGATATACATTGTGGCTGATTATTGCTCCCCATAGACTGGTTTACTTTTTAAAATGGAGTTTAAATGTTATCCTTGTAATTTTGTTGCACTTTCTTTTAGCGTAAGAGGGATAGAATAACTCTTACTCATCTTTATTTGCATATAACTTAGCTTGTCTTTTCTGTGCTGCAAGCCTCAGTGAACTACATGAATGTTGTTCTTAAGGGTTGTGGACATTATAGGGCCAGCCCATGGCTCACTTGGGAGAGCGTGGTGCTGACAACAAGTCAAGGGTTAAGATCCTGTTACCAGTCATTTAAAAAAAAAAAAAAAAGGGTTGTGGACATTATGAATTTACCACAGTGCCCTGTATCACGTGGCGCTGGGTGTGTGTCTCTGCGTGTGTGTGTTCTCCTGGTGGTGTCGTTGCGTGTATCTGCAGTGTGGGTCTGTGTGTGAGCCTGTCCATGAGCCATAGACCTGAGTGCTCTGGTGAATTCGGGGGTGGTCTGCTTGTGTGTCTCTGTGCTTGTAGTGTCTGTATATTTCCCTGTGAGCACATATGTCTGTGCACCCCAGCATCAGGCAGATACTGATGGGACCTCTCCATTGGTGACCCCTAGGGGTAGGTGAGAAGGGGACACTATGTACTTCTATTCTCAGGCTGGGCCCCTTCTGCCCCTGCTCCTCCCAGCCTCTGGTGGCCCCCTGGTGGTCCTGCCTCAGCCCCCAAGGATGTGGAGTGATGCTCAATTCACAGGACCTCAGACCAGGGTGGTGGGGAAGGCTTCAGGTCCAGGGGTTATACTGAGAGATGGGGGGTATCTGGGGAGGACTCTGGGCTGGGGTCAGTCCTGGGCCCTGGGAGGGGAGTGAGTGGAGATTTCTAGGGAGGGCTGGAGGACAGAGCTCCTGAGTCCCTGAGAAGGTATGAGTGTGTGGGGCGCCCATGGAGAGAGCTTGGGGGGCAGGAGGATGGAGAGGGCTCTGAGGTCCCTGGGCAGAGCTAGGGGAGTCCTGTGGGACTCCTGAGTCTCCAGAGGCTGGGTCCCTCACTCACCCATGACAGGTTTAGGCTGGAACACAGGAGCAGCAGCAGCATTATTGGGGGACACAAAGGCAGAGGGACCATTGCAAGGGGGTAGATAGGGGATGGTCTGGCAGGTAAGTATAGTCACCAAGCCAGGGATGACCACCCTAGATGCACCCCAGCCCCAAGAGGCTCTCCCAGGGTCTCACCCTTCTGCAGGGCCTGGGCAGAGACTAGGTGCCTGGAGCCATGCCTACTGCCCCCTCTGGACCTCTGTGTCCTGGCTATTGAATGGATGCTCAGGGCTACTCCAGGGTGCTGGGGCCAGAAAAGAGAATGTGGCCTCAGTGTATCTCAGATTGGGGATTAAGGAGAATTGCAGAGCAAAGGCATTGAGCCTGGTGAGGAAATGGGGAGCAGAGGTTCCAGCAGAGACATGATGGACATGTAGCATGAACAAGAAAGAAACCTTCATTTCTATAAACCTTCGCTGTTTGAGGCTGATTGCTACCTATGTAATATCCAGCCCACCCTCACTGGTATCCACCATCTCTTCTGCTCTCTATGAGGCAGCCTAGTCTACTGTTGAGAGCATGAGCTTTGTTGTCAGACACACATGGGTTTGAGTTCCAGCTCTGCCTGTTATTACCTGTAAGCTCAGGCAGTTTACTTTGAGTCTCTGAGACTCATTTTGGTCTCTGTAAAATGAGTTGCTTATACCATCACAAGTTGTGGAGAGGATTGGATAAAATAGTATCACATGTGGAGCACTGAGTGCAGGACTGGGCACAGGTAGTAAGTGCTCAGTAAACGTTAGCCACGTAGCTTTGTAATATGCACTGATTGTAAACATTCAGACAATGCAGCAAAGTACTACGAAGGAAGAAAATGTTAACTTTTGACATATGTATCTCTTCACACTTTATTTTTAAACAAATAGAATACTATTATGTATATTCTCTCAACACCTGCTTTTATCTTAATAATATATGTTGAGATATTTTTATGTCAAAAATAAAAATTCTGTACCATTTTCAATTACTGGATGAGAGTCAATTTCATGAATAATCATTAATCTATTATTCAAAAGTTTTGTAGGTTGTACACAACATTTAAAACAAATGAAGTAGGGCCGGCCTGTGGCTCACTTGGGAGAGTGTGGTGCTCATAACACCAAGGCTGTGGGTTTGGATCCCATAGAGGGATGGCCGGTTAGCTGACTTGGAGAGCGTGGTGCTGACAACACCAAGTCAAGGGTTAAGATCCCCTTACTGGTCATCTTTGAAAAACAAAAACAAAAAACAAACAAACAAACAAAAAATAAATGAAGTAAACATCAAAATGTATTATAAGGTGTAAGGATAAATATCATTCTCTTAACTTTTCTTTGTTATATGTATGTATATGTGTATTGGGTTGCAAAACAATGTATTTGTTCTTGCATGATTCTTACTATGAATCATGTTTTAAAAAGTTTGGAAGCTGCTAATTTGAATTTCTTTTTCAAATTTTGCAGGAATTTATATATTTATATTTACATAACTGTTTTGAGTATCTTTGGACACTTGTCTGATTTTCTTCTATAGGCTAACATGACAGCAATGGAGTCCTTTTGAGTTCCTGACACAGAATAAAGGTTCCCGTCTGATTAGGTGGGCTCCACTCCATTCCTAAGCCACTGGAATAGAATAAAGAACCTTGAAAGAAACCTTCCCTTATAGTGTCAATTAATTTTTTTTTTGCAACTGGCCAGTATGGGGATTCAAACCCTTGACCTTGATATTAGCAGCACCACACTCTCCCACATGAGCTAACTGGCCAGCCCTAGTGTCAATTAATTTTTGAGAAAGGTGTTAAGACCATTCCATGGGGAAAGTACAGTCTTTTCAACAAATGATGCTGAGAATCTTGCATGTTCACTTGTAAAAGAATGAAATTACACCACATATAAAAATTAACTCAGAATGGACCAGAAACCGACTGGTGGGAATGTGGAATGGTGCACCCACTTTGGAAAACAGGCAGTTTTGCAAAAAATGAAACAGAATAACCATATAATCCAGCAGTTCCACTTCCAGGTATATAACCCAAAGCAGTGGAAAAAGTGACATGAACAGAAACTTGAACACCAATGTTCATGGCAACATTATTCACAAGATTCAAAAGGTGAGAACAACCTAAATGCCCATCAAGACATGACCAGATACAGAATATTTTGTATATACATACAATGGAATATTATCCAGACTTAAAAAGGAATGACGTTTTGTTACATGCAATAACATGGATGAACGTTAAAATCAATATGTTAAGTGAAATAGCCAGACATGAAAGGGCAAATATTGTATGATTTCACTCATATGTGATACCTAAAACAGGCAAATTCGTAGACTCAAAAAGTAGAGTGGCCAGGTGCTGGGGGTAGTAGGAGTGGGATGTTATTGTTTAACGGGTACAGAGTTTCTGTGTAGGGTGGTAAAATTTTTCTGGAGATGGATAATGGTGATGGTTGCCCCACACTGTGAATTTACTTAAAGCCACTGAATTGAACACTCGAAAATAGTGAAAAAAGTAGATTTTATGTTACAGTTTACCTCAATAAATAAAAAAAAGACAAGTCTCAATGGCAGAGTATCAACATTTCACTGTAATGAGAGCATCTGAAATCAGGGATATAGGTGTGGGCATAGGTGGGAACATCTTTAGAAAATAAAGTACATCTTGCCCCAACCTCCGCAAATGCCATTACTTTGGACACCCCATTCAGTTTAACCAGAATCTCTGCAATCGGATCCAAGCATCAATATTTTTATAACCCCCCTGAAATAATTCTAACATGCAAGCAGCTTTGAGAACCACACACATAAATGGCATATACATACAAAAGAATATAATTTCCCTTTTATCCAACCTTAAAGTTGTGCTGCTGAGAATTAAGGTTAAGGCCCGCATGTTTGGTTTCGGGCAATAGCATCACAAGAGCAGCAGTGCCTCCTGGGGACCATAGTGTGAGGACAGCAGTGACACCATGAAAACTTCCACTGACAGTGTCTTTGGAAAAAGGAGATGGAGTCTGAGATTGATTTCAGGATCTGGATGCTCTTCCATGGCCAATCTTGGAAGCCAATCTTGGAATGTCCTCTTTGTGGTCACTATTGATCTGCCAGGCCTAGAATTTGTTTGACCAAGAGTTACAGCAAGTTTCCTGACAGCCCATCCCAATTTTATGTAATCCCTGGATTTCTCACTTAGGGTTCAGGGTCCAAAAGATATGGGTTGGATCCTGGTTGACATGGAGAAGACGCATAACAACTCCGATCTGCAGTTTTTCCCTGTGTAAAGTAGAAATAATAGAGCTCCATGCGGGCTCAGTGAGAATAAGTGACTAGTTCACACCCTGTTGCTGGTAACTGGAATATAGGCCCATTCAAGGCCTATATTCTTAACTACACGAGATCATTAGAACCCAAGTCTGGTGGTTCAGAAGTAAGTCTTCTTTCTACCCCATAGGTTAGCCCATTAGTCCTAGATAGTTTAGGACAAGAAGGGATCTGGGAAAAACCTGTGAGTTTTGAGTTTAGTTAAAACAGGCTTCACTGAGTTGAATCAAATAAAGGAAGATCAGGAGAAGTGTCAGAATGCAGAGTTCCCTGCAGGGATTCTTAGGGCCAGGACAGCGGCAGATGGGGTGCCATTATCTCAGCACATGAAGAGTCCTATAGGCCTGGTGGGCTTGATCCTGATGCCAATGTTTCCTCCAGTGTTGGGCAGTAGGATGTTGCCCTCATCGTCAATGATCTAGAGCAAGAGGCCTATGAATCCCACCCCGCAAGATTCCCCAGACCTTCTGTTCCATGCTAGCATTGTGTGGCTCATTCACAGGACCCCAGTGGGGATAAATGGAGATAGTAATGCAGGAACCGGGTCAGAAAATAGACTAAGACTGTTAAGTCTTTGAAATCAGCAAATATGAAACTCAGGTCAAGGGTCCGTTTGTTTTATGGGTATGTAGATATCACCAATGTGTCTGCAAACTAGAAAACATTGATCAAGAAAAAAAAGAAGCACCAGTTGGTAGAGCTGCCAGTGCTACCTCCAGATATTCTTTCCCATTCATTGTGTGTGATGCCTCTGGTTGCCCTGGTGATCTGCTTAGTGCCCATGAAAATGCAGTTCTCAACTGAAACCTGCATAGGAAATCAGAGAAAAAATAGAGAGGAGGAATAATGACTAGTCAGAGAATAGTGGCTGGTTCTGCCATCTGGTGTCACACAATGATTCAATCCCTAACCGCTCCCTGCCAAAACCTTAAGACCAGACTTGCATGTCAAAGAATGTGATGGCCTGGCTTGATCTTCAATCCCCGGAGGACACCGCAGCATATTCCTTGTTCACAAAAGAAGGGGGATTGGGGTTGGCCATGGAGTCCAGGCTCAGCTCACAGCAGCAAGAGTCACACACAGCCTCCCCTGCTCATGCATGTCATTTGATGCTGCACAAAGAGCCCTTGTGGGGAAGCTGGAAGGCCTGGATCCCAGGCTCAAGGCGTTGACCCAACTCTACTTAGCAGACTTTGCTGCACTCAACATGGGCTGGGCATGAGTTAGGTGCGGGGTCTACAGAGTCCAGTGCGGCAACAGAGAATGAGGAAAAGGAGTAACTCCTGGGGCGTGGGCATACAATGTAGGGAATGCAGTATCCACTGTATGCCAGGCATATGCCAGTTCACTAGGGGAAGGCCACGAGTCTGCTTAACAAATACTTGGGGCCCTTGAACAGTGAAAGGAATCTGCCTCAACTCTATCTCAGGCTGTGCTGGGATGGTTTAGATTGTTTGTGTTGTTCTCTCTGCTAGCTCTGCTCCAACGTCATTTGTCTTCCAGAAGAACTTTATTCCTCCTTTATGGTTCTCCCAGATATCATTCTTTCTACAGCTGAGTGTTTTACAGACCCAGGTTTGAACCTTGACCCCACCACACACTAACTGTACCAATCAATTTCTCTTGATCTCCTCCTTCATTACAAGGACATAATTGTAACACCTCACAGAGTGCTTGTGAGTGAGTGCATAGCGCAAAGCACACACCAAGTGTTCAATGAATGACAACTACCAGCTGTCACTCAGGCCCCAAGAAGAGTCAGTTGGAAGATTCCCCTTCTGTAATATTTCCCCCTACTTCTATTGTAGACCACAAGGTATTATAATTATTTTTGCTTGTCTGTTTTCCTTGGTAGATAACAAGAATAGAGATCATCCTATTCACCTCTGAGGTCCCAGCAGCTGGCACAATACCTCTCTAAAAACAATGATGACCACAGTAACTGCAGAGTGAACAGATACTATGGGCTGAACACTGGCTAAGGTCATGAAAAATGTTGCACAGATGAGTGAGTAGGTGTGAAAGTACTTTGAGAAATAAAGCACCGTGTATTGTTGCAAATTGTTTGCAAAAAAAAAAAAAAAAAAAGAGAGACAAGTATATCAATTGGAAAGAAAAAGTCATTTTGTTACAGGGCCCAAGATGGCATTCCTCTGTTAGCTCCAGGAATAACGCGGAGGTGGGTGAAAGCAGGACTCTCCAGCATTGGAAATGAATTTAAAATGTGTTGGATTTGTCAGCACCACGCTCAGCCAGTGAGCGAACCGGCCATCCGTATATGGGATCCGAACCCGGGGCCTTGGTGTTATCAGCACCGCACTCTCCCGAGTGAGCCACGGGCTGGCCCCTGCATGTTTGTTTTTAACACTGAAGTCTTCTATAGGTGTTCCGTAGTGTGGCAAAAAGAGCTTAGATTTTTTAGACAGAAGTGGAGCATCCTGGCTCCATCTCTTACGTACACTTCTCATTTTATTCTCACATCTCTGAGTGGCATATGGTTTAACTCCCATTTTACAGAGAAAACTGAGATCCAGAGAGCTTAAGGCACTTATCCAAGGTCATACTTCAAGGACATGGATGAACCTTGTCTATCTGACTGCAAAGTCTGCTTTTTAGTCTCAGTTATCCTCAGCCACTTTCATAAGTTTTACCATATCCACTAACAGTAGTATAATATTGTATCTACTAACAGTATATTCTGCCTCACGTTTTTTCTTTAAACACGCTCATCTTAAAATTAACACAAATAAATTCCTTTACTCTCCTACTATAAGTGAAAAGTTAGTATCATGTAACATGAATAAAAGATAACCATAAAATACAGAGAGAGACACAACAGACTGATAAAGTAGAAAGCATATACACAGAGACACACAAAGAAAGCAGGATTATCGTATTCAATTCTGGGCATCTGCTCTGATCTGTTAGGATCTTTGAGCCTGAGCTCTACTACACTCTCCTTATTGCAAAGGGAAGTGCATGAGAGTGAGAGAAATATTAAAGACAAAGTAGCGGCAAAACAAGACTTGCTGCTTCACTTGATCAGAACAAGTGGAAAGGAGTCCAAAGTGGGCGTATGTGTCTCACTGTGTGATTTGGGATCAGGAATGTGAGACACCTCAGGGCAAGGCTGTCTATAGTTCATAACACTTGGTCATAATTTTTTTCCCCTAAGGCTTCCATGCTAACAGTGTAAATTTTAGGTCTTGCAAAATTCCCAGGTCGAAATGTCCAAATCAACATGTCTTATAGCCTTAAGTCTCATTGGGACACCCAAGGGCAGCCTGGGATGCCCAAGATGGACACTGGGACAGAGCAAGCTTCACTTTTTCCAGTTGACTCCACATGTTTAGCAAAGTCATGTGCAAAGTTGAAGTATTCAGGCACCAGCTGCCTCCCCAGGCTAATGGCTTCCCAGGTGGCCACGATCTTCTGAGTGACAGGTAGAGATAGTGTCTGCCCATGAGATCCGCAGAATTCCCAGGAGCTCCTCAGTGCCTGGGGAACCAAACCTCTCAGCCATAGGTCCATGTTCTCTGTCGCCTCCGTCCTGTCACCAAAGAGAGGAGACTGGGCATCGTCCTGAATTCTGGGCTTTGGGAGGAAACCTGAAGCTGGGGAGGAGCCTGTGGTCAGCCCTGATGGTGACCGTGGTACATACTGACTTGTAGAACAGAGTCTTGGCCTTCAGTCTCAGACTGGCTGTGCGATGTTGGTTATTTCTCTTCTCTAAACCTCAGGCCTATCCCTTCTACCTTTCACTGCCTGTGGGGCTCTGTGGGCCTGAGGTCAGTAACTCAGAGCCCACTTCTCGAAGTTTAGTCCTTCAGCGGGAATTCCTCTAATATCCCTGGACCAATCCTGAACTAGCCTGACAAAGCCTAAGAAAGCTCTTGGTCAGCATTGTCCACTAGAAATATAATGTGAACAACACATGTAATTTACAATATTGTAGTACTTTAAGTACTTTTATTCTAGTGAGAAAAAGGTGAAATTAATTATAATAATACATCTTATGTAACTAGATATATAAAAAGATTATTCCAACATGTAATTAATATACAAAGAAATTATTGAAGAGATATTTTACGTCCCATTTTTGGTACCAAGTCCTCGAAGACCGATGTGTATTTCAGATTTACGAGCACATCTCAATTTGGACTAGCTGCATTTCCGGTGCTCAGCAGCTGCAGATGGCTAGTGGCCCTGTATC
Organism: Cynocephalus volans; assembly: GCF_027409185.1. Lineage (NCBI taxonomy): Eukaryota > Metazoa > Chordata > Mammalia > Dermoptera > Cynocephalidae > Cynocephalus > Cynocephalus volans. The sequence goes on from NC_084465.1 coordinate 113,652,586, forward strand.
GCATGGTGCCCTTTCAGTGTCTTGCTACTGACAGCGAGCATGGTCTTTAGAGCAGCAGCAGCAGCAGCACCACCTGGAGCTCGCTGCAACGGCGGAAGCCCCACCCTGCCCCACACCTGTGGAATCAACATCTGCACATTAGTTAAGGGGATCCCCAGATGCGTCCTAGACACATTAGGGCTGCGTCCCCAGTTTCAGTTCTCTTCTGCCATGTACCTCTTGGTAGTAATAACGATAGAATATGGTAATAAAAACCAACAATAATAATGTTTCCCAACAAGAAAAACAGCAACAACTCTCATCTCTCGAAAGCTTACTGTGTACCAAGCACTTTGAAAGGGCTTCATTAAATCCTTGTAACAACTCTATGTTGTAAATGTTATTTTCTTTATTTTACGAATAAAGAAAGTGAGGCTTGGATGAAAAAAGTGACTTCCAGGTCTCACCTCCAAGAAAGGCGCAGGCTCCACCTTTCGCTGCTGCCACCAACCCTGAGACTATGGCCTCAGGAACTCCCTTTCTGTGATCCTCTCCAAACTCTTCACCTCTCCTGAACTCTGTCCCAAGCCTTTTCCTCTGCCTCGCACTCCTGGATTCCCCAGGCCCCATGGCAGCTGATAAATAAAATCCCCAGTCCTACTTCCCAAGTTCTCAAGGCTATTTCAGGCCATGCCCCTCTTGGCTTCATCACTAAAGGCTTCAGGGGCAGCTGACACTGGAAGAATTTCTTGTCCTTGAACCCAGGAAATGCAAAAGGCATCTGTGTTCTGCTTTGGCTAAGCAGCAGGCCTGAAAGCCTGTAAACATTTGGTTTCCTTAGAACCCCGGTGAAGTTGCTGGCTCTGCCTCCCACAGAAAGCTCTGGCCCAAACACAGCCAAGAGAGGGCAGAGCCAGAAGCCAGCAGAGGACACAGTGACTTCAACTGGTCTGTGCACTTTGAGGCAATGAGAGTGGCCCCTTGCCAAGTTTTTCTCAGGGATCACAGTGGCTAAGAGATTAAACTGCAACTCCTTTGCCCCCAACTGGTGGATGTGTTTCCCCCAAATTCAGGTCAACACCTATTCTGAAAAGAGAACAGGAATTTTACTATGTTTTAACAGAAAGGATACAATAGTGATAATAATATAAGTCAGACCTTCACCTTTTTCTGCTCAAACCGCCCCAGTACGTAGAGATAGAAAATAGATGAGTGGTTGCCTGGGGCTAGGTATGTGACCAGGAAGTGGCTTCAGGGGAACGAGAGATTTCTTTGAGGTGATGGATTGTTTTGAATTTGGATTGTGGTCATGACTGCACAACTCTGTAAATTTACTACCAAAAAAATTAATAATTACACAGTGCCTAAATAAAGCTGTCATCCTACAGCTCCCTGTTTCACTCAGAGTGAAAGTCGAAGTTCTGACAACAGCCTACAAGGTCCCACACAATTTCCTGTGATCTTCCTCTGCTCACCAGGCTCACTCTCTCACTCTGCTCCAGCAGCACTGGTCTCCTTGCTGTTTATTCTCTGAAGTTCTGGCTCACAGTGGGCTGCGGGTAAACTGTGAACAATAGCTAAAAGTGTCCTGACTTGTAGTATTTGCCAGTGCCTGCAGTATAACCACTCCCACCACGACCAACTTCAAGTTCCCGAGGTTTTAACCTGCGTGCAAGGTCCATGAACACTGGCAGTTGTCTCTTGTGTGCCCCTGCAAACTGCCCCAGCAGGGCACAGCTTGCTGGTCTCTGTGCCAAGACTGTCCCTCCCACATGGTTCACCACCTTTCTACCTTCAGGTCTTGACTCAGTGTGCCTCGGTGACCACTTTAACTAAAACTAGAAGCGTCTCCATCTGACATCTCCTACCCTCTGTTCCCTGCCTGATTTTCCTCCTTAGCATTGACCACTTTCTAACATTCAATATTTTTTTTTTTTTTTTTTTTTAGAAAGATGACCAGTAAGGGGATCTTAACCCTGACTTGGTGTTGTCAGCACCATGCTCAGCCAGTGAGTGAACCGGCCATCCCTATATGGGATCCGAACCCGAGGCCTTGGTGTTATCAGCACCACACTCTCCCGAGTGAGCCACGGGCCGGCCCTAACATTCAATATTTTTAATTCACGCTATTACTATCTGTCACCTCTCCCCTCCATACACACACACTAGGACATAAACTCCACAAGGACAGATTTTGGGCTGTTTGTACTACCGTATCCCCAGCACTCAGAACAGTGCCTGCAGCATCGGGAGAGTTCAATAAATGTTTGTTGAGTCAATGAGTAGTAAGTAACTAATATTTAGTGAACATTTTCTATCTGCCAGACATGGTGCTGAGACCTTCCACGTGCAACAAATATACATTGATTTCTGACAGTCTGGGCACAAAGTGTGTGTGTGTGTTGTTGTTGTTTTATTTTTCCAGAATCAAACCAAACCTGGTGAAGTTCCCAGTCACCACGACCTGTGGGAACTTCAGGTTGGTTTAATCTTCACAGCCTCGGGCTGGCCCATGGCTCACTTGGGAGAGTGTGGTGCTGATAGCACCAAGGCCATGGGTTCCGATCCCTATATAGGGATGGCTGGTTAGCTCATTTGGGAAAGTGTGGTGCTGATAACACCAAATCAAGTGTTAAGCTCTGATGGAGTTTGGATGTGTTGTCCCCTCCAAAACTCATGTGGAAATTTGATCCCCAATGTGGCAGTGTTGGAAACTGAGTGAGTCATGGGGGCGGATCCCTCATGAATGGATTAATGCTCTCCCTGGGGGAGGGAGGATTAATGAGTGAGTTCTCGCTCTATTAGTTCCCGCAAGAGCCCGTTGCTTAAAAAAGACCCTGGCACCTTCTCTCTCTCTCTTGCCTCTCTCTCTTGCTTCCTCTCGCCATGTGATCTGCTTGTACCCGCAACTGCCTGCCACTTTCCTCCATGAGTAGAAGCAGCCTGAGGCCTGTGCCAGATGCAGCTGTCCCAGAATCGTAAGCCAAATAAACCTCTTTTCCTTATAAATTACCCAGTCTCAGTCTTCTGTTATAGCAACACAAAACGGACTAAAACAAGCTCCCCTTACCGGTCATCTTTAAAAAATAAATAAATAAATAAATTCTTCACAGCCTCTTCCTTATCCCTAGAATTGGACCAAAGTCCCCCTGATGGAGGAGGGACATGGATGTCCCATTGACAGGATGCTTAGGCATCGATTGCCTGTCTCTGCAGTAACTCAGCATCACACTGGGGATGTACCCCTCTCTGTGCTTTGTTCCCCTGTAGCTCTGTCTCACCAAGGGAGGCCATTGTTGCCAGGCCAGTGTGGCCCATTTCCACGTGATCAGCTCCTCCCCTCCCTGCCAAGCTTGACCACAGGGAATCATCCTCTTGGCCCTCAAGTCTCACTTGCTTGGTACCCAGTCTTCCACTGGGTTTCAGGGAAGAAACTCATCTCTGAATGTCCAGCCAGATCTAAAGATACCATCTCTATCTCAGAGAGGTGGATGGACTGCCTGCCTGTTCTTTAGGCAATCTGGTCTCAATATCACCACTGTCCATCAGTATTTAACAAAACCTGGGCAGCAGACAGCTGAAGGCTGAGAGCTCTGACTATAACAAGGACGATACTGATAATGTTAACTGCCTTTCGTGTATTCACTCAACAAATATTTCTTGAGCACCTGTTACTTGCTGGGCAAAGTAAATTATATGGAATTTGGAAGGTGATTAATGCTAGCAAGAAAAATAAAGGCTGGAAAGAGGGTAAGGAAGACCTGAGAGGGGGATGGGGCAGTTACAGTTTTGAACAAAGTGGTCAGGAAAGGCCCAACTGTGAATGTCACGTTTGAGCAAAGCCTTGAAGGAGCTAAGAGGGTGAACCTTGAGTCTCCCTGGTGAAGAGCTTCCCTGGAAGAGGAACCTACAAGTGCAGAGGCCCTGATGTGAGACCGTGACCGTTGTATTTGAGGACTGGCCAGGAGGCCAATGTGGCTGGAGCAGAGGGAGCCAAGAAAGAGTACTAGGAGATGTGGCCGGATGGGCAAGGGTGTTTCCTGCCTCCCAGATTTTACACTGTTCACTTTGCATATATCATCCTATTTAACTCTCACAGCACTCTTGTGAGTTGCATGCCATTTCACAGGAGAGGAAACTGAGCCCCCGAAAGAGGAGGTGACACGCTCAAGGCCACACAGGTGCTTAGGACAGAGCTGGGATCCCAACTCCAATCTACAGACACTGAGTCAGGCCCTTCTGTGACCCACCCAGTGCTCCACAGTAAGCTATGTTTCTGGCCTTGCCTGCAAATGCCAGCCCCTGCTGTCCTCGCAGCAGGGGTTGCTGGGCAGGGTCACCTGTTACTCAACAATGGCCCATTCTTCTCCAGGGTCATCCCTGGTCCTCCAGAACCCCAGAACTCAGAACATTGCTCCTGAGGCTGCTGTGGTCTCAGTGTGCCCAGCAAGGGACTTCATTTCTGTCTCTGGATTTCTTTGGAACACCTGGCTGCCTCCAGGTCTGCTCTGATCACCAGGGGAAGCCAGGAGTCTGCTCTGTGGGCCACGACTTCCCTTCTGAGTGCCTTGGAGTTTGCTGCCCCAACCCCAGCTCAGCCCCGGCTTCCCACAGGTATGAACTTCACTGAAAATCTCAAATCTGACCCACAGGCCCTGCCCTGTCAGCCTTCCCTGTGCTAGGTGTCAAAAATTTAAGTGTGGATTTGCTATAGATGGCTACACACTAGGATCCACTAGAAGGCTTTAAAAAAAAATGATACCCAGGCTCACCCCATCTTAGACCAATTAAATTAGAACCTACTGGGTTTGGGCTTAAGCATCAGTATTTTATTTTAACTCCCCAAGAGATTCTAATATGTAGTCGTGGTCATGAACCACTGAAATAGACCATGGGGTTTGTTGTGAGAATTAAATTAGGTCATTCATTTATTCATTCATTCAACATTGATTGAGTTCCAAATCTGGTCCAGGAACTTTTCTAGGAGGCGGGAAAATGGCTGGGAGCACGTCATTTACATTTGAAAGTTTTAAAAAAAACATAACAACGTACGCTCAGAAATTATAAAGCAGACAATAGTGATATGGCCGGGAGTGCTGGCAGTGTAGGTGGGTGAGAAAGAGTAGCCTGGGAAGACCGCACTGACCAGCTGGTATTTGAGCTGGGATCTGAATAACTACTAGAAAAGGCTGTAGATGTGGGGGAAGCGTGTTCCAGGCAGAGGCAAAGGCCCCGAGGCGGGTTACAGGCAGGTAGCCTGAGGAAAGGGAAGGCGACCAATGTGACTGGCCCACTGTGAAGGAGGAGAAAGAATGGAGGGGGAGAAGGTCAAGCTGGGCTGAGGATGGGGTCCAGAGCTGGTGAGGCCTGATAGGTCCCAGGGGAAGGTTTGGATGGTGTGTGTGGTGGCCAGCCATGAACCTTTGAATAAGAGGAGTGATGCGATCGACTTCATGTTTATAAAGAAAATCTCTTACTGCTGTGTGGGCATGCACTGGGGGAAAGCAAAGAGCAGAAGCAGAGGGATCTGTGAGGAGGTACTGCCCCATCTGGAAAGGAGACGTGGTGGCTGGGGTCTCGTCCCACAAGGATGCCGGACGAGAGAATGCACAGTCTGTGCATCATGGCCACTCCCCCCTGAGTGGGGGTTGACATCAGAGCTGGACTTGGAATTTGTAGGGCCGGGCAGAGTGGGGCCAGAGGGGCCAGAGGGGCCAGAGGGGCTGCCAGGCCAGAGGAGCAGGTGCAGGGAGAACAGAGGTCCATAGTCCTGCGAACAGAGGGGCAGGGGCTGAACCAGAGGGGTCCAGAGTGCGAGGGGAGCTCTGGGATGATGCAAAGCTGAGCCGGGGTTTTTGGGGGTGTCTCAGGAGAAAGAGTAAGGTGGGAGGGTGGGAGAAGAGCACTCAAGGCCATCCCTCCCGACCCCTAGAAATGCAACCTGGTCCCTTCTTTTTTTTGTTAGTTTGTTTATAAATAAGATGACCGGTAAGGGGATCTTAACACTTGACTTGGTGGTGTCAGCACCACGCTCTCCCAAGTGAGCCACAGGCCGGCCCTCCAGTCCCTTCTTTTCTTCCTTGAGTCAGATGGCAACTTTGGAATGAAGCTTTCCATGGTTGCCCTATTTAACGTTTCAACACCCACCCCCACCCCCACCCCCACCCTCACCCTCACCCTGTCACTTTGGAAGCTTCCCTCTTCTTCTTCTTCTTCTTTTTTTTTTTGACCGGTAAGGGGATCGCAACCCTTGGCACGGTGTGGTCTGCACCACACTCAGCCAGTGAGCGCACCGACCATCCCTATGTAGGATTCGAACCCGTGGCCTCGGCGCTGCGCTCTCCCGAGTGAGCCACGGGGCCGGCCCGAATGCTTCCCTCATCAACCTTTTGTCCTCAGCATGTGTCGTCAGCTGACGTACTATTCATACCTATTTATCTCAAGGGCTTGTGTCCCGCTCCTGGAATGCGAGGACTCTCCTCTGTCGCGTTTGCTTCTCTATCCCTAGCACCTGCATCGTGACCTTAAGAATGTTTGATGAAAGAATAAATGAATGAAGGAAAGAGGGAGTGGACAGGAGCTGCGATGGTTCCGCGAGGCCAGAGGGAAGGCCGGGGTCGGACCCACTCCAACTGCGGAGGGCTTTCCTCACCAGCCGGAGGGCTTGGTCTCCACCCCCTAAGTCCTGGGGCACTGGAAGCCCAGGTTGGCAGGAAACCTGGTACCTCCCATCACCCCTTCCCCACGAATGTATCGGGAATCCCCGAGGAATTCTCTATCAAGGCCTGTGGGGAGAGCGTGGGGCAAGCCCTCCACAGACCCCACTGGCCTGGCTCCTGCTCAGATGCTCACACGTCCACCCAGGCTGAGCTGGGCCAGCAGCAGCCCCCTTGAAGGTTCTGCCCCTGACTCGAGGCCACCGGCCCAGGACCCCCTCTCCTTCAGCGAGCGCCAGCCAGACCTCTCAGAGAGGGTCTCACATCCTTGAATTTCCAGGTTCCTTCCCAGGAGGCCCCCTGGCTCTTTTGCATCTCTGGCCCCCTCCTGCCAAGCAACGATTGTGGGCACCACGCAGGTTAGGCAGGGACAACCAATGAGGCTCAGGAAGATCTAAGTGGCCCTTGCTGCCTTATGTTTCCATGACTAAGAGGAGTTATTCTAGTAAGAAAAAAAATGCTTTTTCTTTGGCGGCTGGCTGGTAGGGGGATTCGAACCCTTAACCTAGGTGTTATACTACAGCGCTTTAAGAGACCAGCCCTAGTCTAGCAGATTTTTGCAGAATGAAAACTAACTCTCTAGTACTTGATGTCTCCATCTAGGCAAAGAACTTTTAGGTGACAGTTTTCCTTGCAAGTAAACGAATCCATGAACAGATAAGCAAACAAGTAAATTAGTTCTAAAAACAGTAGTTCCCATCTAATAGTCACCACGCTGTACCAGAGTCAGCCAGGGCCGACAAGTGGCATGCTACCTGGTGGATCCTGGGACCTGGTGGGTCATCAGGGACCCTGGAGGCTGGGCCGGCAGGAGTGAGCCATCTGGCTGAGACACAGACTTGAACGATGTGCATCACTCAGCTTTCCAGAAAACCAGGCTGTCCCCCCCCCCCCCCCCGCCCTTCGTCCTTATCTCGACTCACTTTGTGGATTTCATTTGACTGTGTGGTTCTCAAGCTACAAACTGCAGGTAGAATAACCTGGACAGGCTTAAGAATCGCAACGCTCAATGACAGTACATGGATCTCATTGGATCCGATTCAAACAAACTTAAAACTTATGAGACAGTCGGGGTAATTTGCACACTGTCTGGGTATTGGATGGTGTGAAGATATTATCGTTCATTTTGTTAAGTATGATAACAGTCTCGTGGTTATAGGTTATTTTTAAATTTTCTTATCTTTTAGAGATTCATAATGAAATATTTATGGATGAAATGAGTTGATGCCTGGGAATGGCTTCAAAATAACTCGGGGCAGAGAGTGGATGAGAATATAAATGAAATAGGATTGGTCGTGGCAGTAACTGAAGTAAAGTGACGGGTAACTTGGGGGTACATTACACCATTCTCTTTATTTTTGTGCATGTTCAAAGTTTCCCAGATAGAAAGTTAAAACAAAACAAACAAAAGAAGCATCTGCAGAGCTTTTGAAACGTAGCTGTCTGGGCCCCTCCCTGAGCAATTCTGAATTAATTGATCTGAGTGAGATTTGAGCATCAGTGTTGTTCTAGAAGCTCCCCAGAGGATTTTAATGTGTTTCCGGGGTTAAGAAGAGCTAATCAAGTGCCAGACAATAAGCATAGTCTGATTCATTTGTGTTTAAAAATGTACATTGAAAAGTATTTTTGTCTAGGCATTTTCAGCATCTGTAAGGATTCATTCAAAACTGCTAACAGTAGCTTTCTGAGCGGTGGGATTACGGAAGAGATTTTTATTTTCCACTTGACTGATTTTTATTGTATTGTTTGGAACTTTTACAAGTGTGTATTGCAGTTATGACTTTTAAAAGAAAATATTTACACTTGAGAAAATTTGTTCAAGAATCAGATGGCGTACAATGCAAGGGAGTGAGCTTCCCGTCACGGGGGCATTCAAGCAGGAGCTGGGGGAGCATGAAGCAGGGGCATTGTCAGCAGAGAGATTCCTGGGAGGCTGTGATGGGGGGTGGCACCAGTTATTTCAGATCCAGAGGCCCACGCCAGGACTCTACAATAGGACCCCGTCTCTGCAAAGGTCTCACTGGCTGGGAAGCCTTTGGGCTAGAGTGGCCTGTGTTTGAGTCAGCGTCCTGCTGCTCCGGGTGGGGCCCTGCTGCTCTGAGCTTCCCCAGGCCATCACCACTGGTCTTGACATGGACCTACTACCTCTTCTCTGGTGCTGCTGCCAAGCTGCGGGCACTGCTGGGAGGCAGTGGGCAGAGCTCAGTCCACATTCACCAAACACCGAATAGCAGACGAGGAAGGGTGGGAGTAGTGACGACGTGGGGCTTGCCACCTGTGCTGATAAGGGCTCTGCTCCTTCTGCTCCTGCAGCACAGCCATGGAGATGCTCTGGACGCCCCTGCTGCTGGTGGCCTCTTGTGTCCACACTGTCCACAGCTCACCAGAGGTGGACGCCAGTGTTCCCAGCATCAACATATCCCAGCCCTTGCACATCCTAGAGGAACGTAACCTGCTGGTGCTAACGCCCGCTGGCCTGACCCAGATGCTGAACCAGACCCGCTTCCTCATGGTGCTTTTCCGTGAGTGTCCCCTCCGGGGTGTTGGGTGACAAGCAGGGTGAGGCCTGCCTCCTTGCTTTTTGGGCCAGAGGAGTTTTACCTATTGCTAAACACATGAGAACGCATTATTAATTTTAAAAAATACATATATATATGTAACATTCTCCCCATTTCCAGATGAGAATACTGAGGCCCAAGGAAGTTAAACAGATTGCAAGGGACTGTGCTGCCACTTTCACCTTGGACTTGTACGTGGCTCCTCTGTCCCACTGAAGACAAGGAGCCAGGTGTTACCCTCAGGTGTATACCATTCTGAGCCTCAGTTTTCTCCTCTGTAAAATGGGCATAAACATAATGCCCATGCTGGATTATTGTGAAGACTAAATAAGATGTGCTAAGTTCCTGGAGCACAACCAGAGAGCTGTAAATGACAGCAGTTGTGCTCAAGGACGTTGTAGACTGTTGCCTTAACCAGCTGAGCTTTGCATGTCTGCTTTGTTCTTTGGACTGTTGTTCTTGGCGTCAGCAGAGAGTGGGGTGAGAACAGGCTGCTTCCCGAGATGCTGGCTCAGAGCTGTGCCCTGGGACACAGCATAAGGGATTTTCATAGCAGCCTTCACCACTGAGCACTCACTGTGTGCTGGGCACTGTCCTAAGCACCTCATGAAGTGTCAAGTCATTTGATCCTCACAACCTAGGGTGGCGGGCACTATGCATTGCCCTATTTTATAGCTGAGGAAACAAAAACTCAGAAAGGCCAAGTGATTTGCCCAAGGTCACACAGCACAAGTGAGGACCACAGACCCTGTAATGTACCACTTTCCCATGGAAGGATTTGGGGATGCAGGAAGCAGATGTGAGCACTGGATTCATAATCCTGCCATCAGAGCCACTCCTGGAAAGTGGCTGGCTCCATGTCAATCCCCAAGGCCTGCTTCCAGGATGTGCCAGGCCTAACCAGCACCCAGGTTTCTGCAGGCCAGGCAGAGCCTGAGGTTGCAGAGCTGAGCAGGGCAGGGGAGGGCAGGGTGCCTTTCCCATCTTGGTTTCTGCCCCTTCCCAAGCCACCGTCCACCCATGTCCCCCTTCCCTCCTGCTCTCGCTGCTGTTCTGGAACAGTCCTTTCTCCCTCTCTCCGTTTACCCCTCTCTAACCATAACCTTCTATAGTCTCATTTTTATTTCCAGTCCAACCGGTACAGTGTAATGTGGCGAAGGTCAGCTTTAGAGGCTAAGGTCCTACATTCAAATGCTAGGCTCTGCCACTCACCAGCTGGTGACCTTGGGCATGTGATCTTGAGCACTCTGAGCCTCTCTTTACCTGGCTGCAAAATGGGGGATTCAATAACATTATATAATATGTAGGGTTACCGTGGAGATTAGGTGGGATAATATGATTAGCACAGGGGCTGGTGCAAAATAAGAGCTTAAGAATATATTGGCTTCACTATCATTGTCATTGCTGGGTTCCTCATCTGTACAGCAAGGTAATAATTCCTCCCTTGCAGGCTGTCGTGAGGATAAAAGTGGGCTCAGAGGGGTAGGCCCCAGCTCCTAGCAAGCACCCCACAGGCAGAAGCTACTGTGTCTTATTCACCCCATTTTGAGACAGCTCTGCTCGGTGCCAGACCCTGGGTGGGGTCTGTGGTGGTCCCAGAGAAAAAGAGTCTCAGTTTCTCTTCTTAAGCACTTTACAGTTTAAGCCATAAATGTCACAAGTCACGAGAAACTCTTTAAAATGCTGCTATGGGTCAGGTGTGTCCCCTGAAAGCTCATGTATTGGAAACTTGACCCCCATTGTAACAGTGTTAAGAGGAAATCCAATCTTGGTCTTTGAAAGGTGGGCATTCAGGAGGTGATTAGATTGTGAGGACTGTGCCCTTGTGAGAGGACTGATCCATTCACAGAGTAATGGGCGTGGTTCTGATGGCTTTAGAAGGAGAGCGAGTGAGAAGCTTAGCTCTTTCTTTCACAACCCACTCTCACTATGTGACACCCTGAGTTGCTGTAGAGAGTCACCCCACCAGGAAGAGGGCCCTCATCAGATATGTTTCCTGGACTTTGGACTTTCCAGCCTGTGAAACTGTAAGAAATAAATTTTACTTCTTTATAAATCATTCAGTTTTAGATATTTTGTTACAGGCAACAAAAATGAACTAATGCAAATGCTATGCATGCCATTAAAATAATCTAAGCTCTGTACTTTGGGTGCCCCGAGGTGCAGAACTAGTGGTTAGGGCTTGTCCTCAGAAACAATCTTTCCAGCTGCAGCAGCTGAGCAGCCCGTCCGGCATGGCCACGGCCCCTCATGTCTTAGACTGAGGAAGGGTGAGTTCATGGTTCATTGTGTCTTATAACTTAGTGATTGACACTGAACCTGGGGCTACAGAGAGGGCTAATCAATTTTACATTCTTTAATTGCATTTGATAACAGCCAATTTAAACACTTTAAACTTCAAGCCTTCCCACTAGCAGGTATTTGAAAGCAGTGAACTCAACCCCAGCAGAGATTTTGATATCTAAAAGAGAAACTCAATTAAAATTATTACATTTGAATCTTTGATTTCTGCCAATACACAATTTAAATCAAAATGAATTCTCAAAAACTGGCAGGCCTTCTGAAGTGACCTTTGAAAAAACTAATCGCTTGGGGAAAGCATTATAAAAGCTTTTTTTCCAAGGACAAATGGGCTCTTTACAAAAGGAATTTTCAGGCATTGCCCACAGGGACTGCCTCAGTAATTCTCAAATCCTCAACTGCTGCTCAGTTTCTCATCTCTCTGAGGAGGCCCAAGAGCCAGTGGTCGGTGGGACCTTTCTTCTCAGATGTCCCTTGCATGTCTCAAAGCCACCTGTATCCAAAACAGACCTCAGCATGTTTGATTTGGTCCCAACAACCTGCTTCTTCTCAGGTTCTGCTTTCACAAACAGCTCCACCATCTGCCCAGTGGCAAAGTCAGAAACTTCAAGGTCATTCTTGATTCTTGCATCTAAACCATTAACATGTCCTGTTGATGCCACCTCCTAAATCCCTCTGCCATATCCAGTTCTCCTTGCACGTCCTTGCCTGGACTTTGGGGTTTAAGCTCCTGTCAGGAGGCCGTGCCCGCCCTCACTCCCAGTTAGACTGTCCGGGCCTCCCACGTGCTTATGCAGCCCTCTATGCTTCTCCCTTCCATAGCATTTGCCATACGGTATCAAAACTGCTTTTAAACTTGCATGTTTCATGGGGGCAGATCTTACTCATCTCTTGATTCCTAACATCTGGCGTTGTGCTTGGAACATGGCAGCCTCCACAGATGTTGAGTGAATGAATGAATGGCCCATGGTTTTTTCCTTCAAAATTAACTTGAATCAGTCAAGGAGAGAAGGAAAGACTATCTTTAGTAGGGAGAGGCCAAGATAAGATTTATTAGGAGCTGTCTAGGGTCATTACTACTCTTCCTTAAGGCAGAGGTAACTCTGCACCAGTCTACCAACCTCTCTCCAGCCCGTCCCCACTCATTTCTCTGCCTCTGGTAACCACTATTCTACTCTCTATTTCTCTCTTTTTCATTTATTTTTCTTAATTGACCCACAATAACTGTATATTTTTATGGAGCACAATATTAACACAACATATACTTTATTTCTTTATTTTGTTTATTTTCTGCCTTCTTCAGTGACAGCAGGGATTTTTATCTGGTTGTTCACTGTTATATCCCCAATACCTGGAATAGTGCCTGGCATATGGTATATCCTAGAAATGACTTGTTGAATGAATGAATGAATGAAATGAATGAATCCCCATGACTATTACTGTTAGGTCTTATCCATCTAGTGCTCAGATCGCAGCATTCCAGCTGCCACAACTCCTTTCTCTCACTTCCATTTCAGACACTCAGGGGCACTGGACTTTGTATGAAACCTCTAAAAGCTCCAACATTTGGACAATCATTCCAAGTGTTTCTCTCGCCCTGAGCTTCTGCCCTTAGAAACTCAGATTTGGATGCTGTGTCAATCAGGAACCCTGAGCTCAGCATGGCCAAATCCACAAGGAAGCCGGGGAGAGGCCTGTGGACCAGAGTGGCTGGCAGAAGGCCAGTTCCTGCCACTGCTGATGATGGAGGGTATCGAAGGTGATGATGGTGATAAAGCAGGCAGTGGAGAGGCATCGATCTACAAGAGAGGCGCAAAGTCCCCACTTCCCATCCATTGATTGGGAGTTTAATGAAAACAATCATTCACTTTCAGGTTCCACTGCAGGAGCAGATGGGCTGCCTGGCAGTGGGGTGTGTGCCAGCTGTCCCGGGGCCCAGCTTTCTGGGCTGTGCTTTACAAAAGACCTCTCTCTTAGACTTGGAACATGCCCTCAGCAGTGGAGGTGATTTGCACTTTTTCCAAGTGCTCCAGATGGAAATGGGGTTTGAGAAAGATAAGAGTTCTGGCTTGAAAGGGAATCAAAGAGCCCCTGCCCTGGCTTGGTCTACCTGCCTCAGACACGGGGCAGTGCAGGACCCACAGTCTCACAATGTTACCACGAGGAAGAAAGGCAGACTTGAGCACCTTTTAGTCCTCTACCATTTAGGCCAGAAATTAAGCCAGAAAGCCCACTGCCAAAGTCACTTGCTGGCTCCCTGTAGCTGTTTCCAGAAAAGGTCTACACCCACCACCACCTCACTGCCCAGCAATGTGAGAGGCCAAGGAAACCAGAGCATCAGATCTCTTAATGGAGAATGTCAGGTCTCTCTCCAAGGGAGTGTTCACATAGGAGATAGGGAAGCATCGTCACCACCCCCCCACCTGGCCTTCCTTACCTGTGGCAGTCCACCAGATGGCGCTTATGAAATCTCTCTCCCTCTCTCTTCCCCCCACCCCAGTTTCTGACCACAGAAATTTTACAATAATAATAATAGTAAGAATAATGCATTATGTCCTTTCCATGTGCTGGGCATTATGCTAAGTGTTTTTTGTTTGTTTGTTTTTTTCTTTTTGTGACCGGTAAGGGGATCGCAACTCTTGGTGCGGTTTCACCCGCACCGTGCTCAGCCAGTGAGCTCACTGGCCATTCCTATACAGGATCCGAACCTGCGGCAAACCCGCGGCGGGAGCGCCGCTGCGCTCCCAAGCGCTGCAGTCTCCCGAGTGCGCCATGGGGCCGGCCCTATGCTAAGTGTTTTACATGCCTAGTGGAGGTTAGAGAGTGGAAACTCTGCCACTGGACTGAGGGAGTTGGGATCCTGGCTACAGCTCCACAGTGGTATGGTCTTGGGCAAGTAGGTCATTTTGTTGTGCCTCAGTTCCCTCATCTATAAAACTGAGATAATAATAATAATACCACCCCACGCAGTTATTGGAAGGAGTAAGCGAGTTAAAACTCTTGGGAAATAATAAGCAATATATAAACTGTTTGTTAAATTTCATTTAACTCTGACAACTCCATGAGGTAGCTGCTATTATTTTCCGCATTTTACACAAGAGAAAAGTGGAGCTTAGAGAGATTAAGTTTCCCAAAGTTGTATTGTTTCCAGTACTACTGAACCTAAAAAACCCTGATGGACATCTTCCAAATTGTCTAATTTCGTGAACCACTGTGTCTTACATCCTGTCACATTTATGAAAACTTACCCATTATCAGCTGAGCACTAGAAAGGCCCAGGAACTAAGCAGCCTGCCCCAGTTTCCAGTAAGTCCCTTTTTATTTCTATCTGAGACCTCGTCAGAGTGGTCTTTACAGTCCATACTTCCATAAGTATCCTGGTCACTGCCATTTAACAAATCCCTAAAACATTCCAAACTTTCCCTGGTTTTCTTATCTTCTAAACTCCTACCAGCAGCTAGGCTTTTCCTAGCCCCCTTCTTCAAATTCTTCCAGCCTTTCCTCAACACCCAGTTCCAAAGCCACTTCCACATTTTCAAGTATTTGTTGTAAGTAAGACCCCACTTCTGGTACCAATTTTCTGTGCTAGTCCGTTTCTGTTGCTTATAGCAAAATACATGAAACTGGGTAACTTATAAAGAAAACTAAATTTATTGCTTACAGTTTCTGAGGCTGAGAAGTCCCAAGTCCAGGAACACATCTGGTGAGAGCCTTGGTGGTGGCAACAGTGACCCAGGGGTCTCACATGTCAGAAAATGATGGAGCAGAGAAAGAGAGACTCTCATGTGCTCTCTTTTTAAAGCCCTCAGAACCATGCCCATGAACTAGGGCATGGTCCTTACAATCTAATCACCTCTTCAAAGTCCCATCTTTCAATTATCATATAAAATTTCCCACCCTCAACAATTACAGTGAGGATTAAATTTCAGTGACTTTGGGAGGGTCATTAAATCCACTGCACAGGCCAAACAAAGAGTCCACCTTGTGAGATGGGGAGGGAGAAAAAGCTCCTGCGAGTTTTGTCTTTACACTGGCTCTTTCAGACAACCCATCCTCAAAGCAATCCAGGAACATGGCTGAGGAGCTGGGCAAAGCCGTGGAGATCATGGGCAAAGGCAAGAACGGGCTCGGTTTTGGCAAAGTAGACATCACCATGGAGAAGGAGCTTCAGCAGGAGTTTGAGGTTAAGAAAGCCCCACAGTTGAAGCTGTTTTTTGAGGGCAACAGGTTGGAGCCCATCAGCTGCAAAGGTAATGGTGCTTGTGTGTCAAGTTTATTTCATGTTCATGTAAAGCCCACTTGACAGTCAGAGGGTGGAGGTTGGAGGCTCTGCTCCACACAGCCTCTCAGGCTCCTTCCACCCTGTGGCTCTACCCTTCTCTAGGATATTGGAGCCACCTGTTCTTGTGTCTGTGTCTGGCCAGCAGTTGAGGTGAGGAGGCAGAATATCACCTCCTTGGATGGTGTGCATGGCCCTGGCCTGGAAGTGGTGAACATCACTTCTATTTGCATTCTATTAACTAGAAGTCTGTTATTTGGCCCCACCCAACTGCAGGAAAGGCTGAGAAATATAGTTCGGTTCTGTGTCCATAGGGAAAATTGTGACATGTAGCTACCTCTGTCACAGCCTGCATCTCAGCTGATAGGCCCTAGAAACACCAAGAGGTGGGAGCATGGAGTGCATGGCTTATAAACTACCAGAGACCAGAGACTAAGTTCCTAATTCTACTCCTTGCCCCCAGTCTTCTACTTTAGAATGATTTTGACAGGGTACTAACCAAGGAAGCACTAGTTAGTGAAAAAGAAGACTTGGAGATGATAGAGCAAGACAGTTTGGAATGCAGCATCTACTAAACACTTTCACTTCTATCATCATTCATTAACTCATTCATTCATTTATTTGACACCCATTTATTGAAAGCCTACCACGTGTCAAGCCCTATCTTGATGTTGAGGATGTTTGGAAGATTATGTGCCTCCATATGGCACATGATAGGCCCTAATTTTTTAAAAAGTTACATATATGACTGCATAAATGGATGCAGATGGACAGATGGATAGATGGATGTAATAATGCTGATAAACATGGAAGTGCCCAGCACTGCCCCTACTACACTGGTAGAATGTTCCATTAGATATGTGTTGAATGATTGAGTCTCAGGAAACTGGGACTGCCTTTCACAGGGTCTGCTATACAGCAGCTTCCAGTAAGCCTAACTGAGTGTTGTTGCAAGAACCAAGTGGCCAGCAAGTGCTGCCAACACCTGCATGGGCAGCAGGATGCCTTGCAGTTCTCAGAACGGGCACAGCAGGGCATGAGAGACACAGGACGGACTTGCCAAGGATGGTGCTGCAGAAAAGAAGCTCAGGGCGGTTACATCAGAGACCTGGCAGGTCTGTGGCTCCAAACAGGCTTGTGGGGAGGGCGGTGCATGTAGGGGGATAAGAGGAGAGATGGCGAGAGAGGGCAGGAGCAGCGAAAGAAGTGGCAGAGACCGCTGCCTCCTGTGGATATTGAGTGATGACCCTCAACATCAGGGACCCACTGATCCCAAGCAAGGAGCCCTTTGTGATGTGTTGGCTTTGGGGAGGGCTATGAAGAAATGAGAAGCCCAAGGTTACTTCGCCGATGTCCATATCTGCTCATGCAGTGGCCCAGGTGCTGGGATGTCCTTCCCTCCTGAAGGACAGGTGAGAGCTGACTCCAGTTAGAGGCAGCGAGGTGACTGTGGATACTTCCAGACCATGAGTGAAGCTGGCAGGAAAGGTCCCCAGTGCCTTTGACCCCTGAGCCTCCTTCGTGGTGGGAGCCAGTGCCTGGGACTTTCTCTGCCATGTGGGAATCTTTATCATCACCTCCTCCAGGAAGTCTCCCCTGACTACCCGGGTCGGGGTGCTGGATCCACTTCTGTGATCCCACAGCACCTGTGCTTCTCCCATCAAGGTCCTCACCTGCAGGTTTGTATCTGTTCCTTGTTGTCTACTGAGAGCATCATAAGGGCAGGGGCCAATCTCACTTCTGTTCTTGGCTCTTCTGAAGAGGCTACTGGAATCAACAGCACACCCCTCTGGGTCCAAATCCTTACTACATGCCTGAGGAACAATCACTTCCTCTTGTCAAACCTCCATTTCTTCTTCTGTGAAATGGGGATGGTGAAAATATCTACACCCTGGGGTTGCCGGCAAGGCACAGGGCCTGACACATACTTGCAGCGTTTACTGTGTTCTGTTCTAGCCCCTTCTCAACCCAATGTAGGAGCTGCTATTACACAACAACCCAGTGTAGCAGGTGCTATTACAGATGGAGAAACTGAGGAACAGAAAGGTACCTCGAAGCTCCCCAGCTATTGAGTGGCGGGGTCGCAAATTTTTCTGAAAAGGGTCAGATAATAAATAGTTTAGGCCTTATGAGCCAGACGACCTCTGTCACAACTACTCAACTCTGCTGATGCAGTATGAAAGCAGCAATATGTCAATGAATGGGTGTGGCTGTGTTCCAGTAAAACTTTATTTATAAAATCAAGCAGTGAGCCAGATTTGGCCAATAGGCTATAGTATGTGGAACCCTGCTCTACATTGTGCTGTACTCTAAATAAATGGCAGATGTGTTTATTATTATTATTAAACTATTAGTTTCCTGACCCTAGTCCAGTGCCTGGAACAATTAGGTTTTTAATAGGTAGATTTTGAGTTTGAATGGGATGGGATTGCTATGGTAATTTGAATACATCTTTTATTTTATTTATTTTTTTTTAAAAGATGACCAGCGGGGCCAAGCCCGTGGCGCACTTGGTAGAGTGCTGCGCTGGCAGCGTGGCGACGCTCCCGCCGTGGGTTCGGATCCTATATAGGACTGACTGGTGCACTCACTGGCTGAGTGCCGGTCATGAAGAAACGACAAAAAAAAAATAAATAAAATAAATAAAATAAATAAAATAAAAGATGACCAGTAAGGGGATCTTAACCCTTGGCTTGGTGTTATCGGCACCACGCTCAGCCAGTGAGTGAACTGGCCATCCCTATACAGGATCTGAACCCATGGTCTTGTTGTTATCAGCACTGCACTCTCCCGAGTGAGCCACAGGCTGGCCCCTGAATACATCTTTTAGATCCAAGCTTCCTATTTCTCATTTTCTAAACTGAATGAGTAATGCCAGTTCTGACAGTCCCCTGCCTTGTGACTTTTACAAAAACTTCTCTTAGGAGGCAGGTGGGATTTAGTCCTTGCTAGGTCAAAGCTCCAGTCCTGTTCTCCTCTTAATCTCCAAGGACTGATGGTGGGAGATGTGGCCTTGGCCACCTCCCTGTAGGGAGAGAGGCTCAGGTTGCCCCCAGGGCCTCTATTAATGATGCATTCACAGCTTGTGCCTGTAAATATGCAGCCAAACACTGGCCCCGGTCAATCATTGACATAACATTCACACCTCAATTGTCACTGTGTCCTCTGTCTCAGGGCCAAGTGCCAGGGGAGGCACCATGCCCCGCGAGGACAGTGCCCAAGCTGCAGGCACTCAGAAATAAACTATTTGCCAAGTTCATAGCTACCTCAGTCCCATGGGGTCCAGGGGGTAAACGGATCTCCTACATCCCAGAGAAGGTGGCCGATATCAAGTTCCCTCAGGCCAGCTTACGTAAGGATTCATTCACCTCATTCATTCATCCTAGGATGATTTCTTGAGCAACTAGTGTGTGCCAGGCATTACAGGAGCTCCTGGGAACTCACACCGAGCAAGTTAACAAAAAATCATCAAAATAATTTCAGAAAGTGATACTCAGTGAAGAAAATAGAACAGGTCACAAGACAGAGAATAACTGGGTAGGGGTGGGGTGGGGTAAGAGAAGAGACACTGAGAGTTCAGTCAGCAGAGGGAGCTGCCTGTGCAGAGCTCAGGAAAGGCCGGCCGGCCCGGGCAGGGGCACTGGCGGAACAAGGCACGATCAGAACGATGCTTCTGATGACCTGAAATTTAACTCATTTGGAGGGTTTTGTCCATCTTTTTTGATATTTTCAGAATTTTTAAACCAATCCCTTTCAGTGCAATTACACCATAATTTTGCCAGCAAATGCCTTTAAGAAAAAGAGTGTGTTTCCATATTTGCCTGCTTTTTTCCTAAAGATGGCTGTGAACACTGTGGAAATGGAAACTCAGCTTCAGGCTGAAATCTCAGAGGAGGGGTGACAGCAGTGGGCAGGGGGAGTGCCATGGTCTGAAGGTGGCATGAAGCCTTCCCTTCCTCTCGGTCTCTTGAAGCCACCATGTAATCCTCATGTGAACTTCTATAGGTGTGACTCACTGGGGCTTTTTAAATAGCCTTATCTGTATGAGTGTCTCCTAAAGCCAAACATGGCATCTGCTGTGGCCGGAAATTCTACTCCTGGCCGTGTACCCAACAGAAGTGCATACCCTGTGCCCCAGAGACATGCACGAGAATTCATTTGTAGTGGCCCCACACTGTAAATGACCGGTGCCTGTCAGCAGAGAATGGGTAGACGGACTGTGGAATATTCACTCAGTGGAACGCTACGCAGCAGTGGGACGAATCTCCAAGTGCATTAACAGCATGGGTGAATACGAAGTTCAGGAACCGGCAGACCGTGCGTGCTGTTAGATGTTAGGATAGTAGTTACACCGGGTGAGGAGAGGAGCTGGGAGGAGGCATGACAGGGACTTCTGAGGGGCTGGTGATGTTCTGTTTCTCTATGTGGATGATAGGTGCAAAAGTGTGTTTGCTTTGTGAAAATTCATCATACTGCACATTGGAATTTGTTCTCCTTTCTGCATGCAGACATACTTCATTATAAGTTTTTTAAAGGCCTGATGTCCTTAGGAAATGCAGACAAAGGCACTGAAAGCAGAGTCCTTCTGCAGCTGACATGGCAGCTCAGGGAACGTTCATCACGCCCCTTCAGTCACTCACCCTGCCGCAGGGCCTTTGCGTTGGGGGGAGGGGCCTGTGCTCTGCCCAGACCTTCTCCCTCTCCTTGCCACCTCCTAGTTAGCACCTCTGTGCCCTTCAGTTCTCAGTGCACGTGTGGCTTCCTCCAGGGAGCCTTCCTTGGTTTCACAGCCTGTCAGGTATCTTTGCTGCAGACTCACAGACTTTTGCTTTTGGATTCTTCCTTTGGGTGTGATTATACACTATTCAGGTGATTATTTGATGACTGTCTTCCTTGACAGAATGACAGCCGCAAAATGGTGGTGATGTGTTCGTTTCTGCTTACTTTTACGTCCCCAGGACAAAGTGTGGCACTTGATAGCATAATAGGCACTTAGTATGTATTTGTCAAATGAAGGAATGAATGAATGAGTGAATGAATAAAGATCTGTGGATATAGTTCAAAGCAACTTATAGCACATACTGCTTTATCTCATAAACTCATTTAAAATGTTCTATTTTGTTCTATAGCAGACTTGGATATAAAATGATACTTTAATTACTTGCCATCATGTGAAGTTAATTATCCTAGGGAACATACTCCATCTGTATATAGCCTTGTGTACATTCGGGCTCACCATTTTATCTTCCCAGATATGGTATGTGTGTCCTAAAAAGCCTTAGAAGCTAAGCCTTTTGTGTGCTTGGCACCTCCTGTAAGGTAGCTGAAAAATGGAAGTCAGGATCCTATGACCTTGGAGGACATTCGGGTCTCAACTGAGAAATTGGAAGCACAGAGGGATAATGGGATATTCCCAAGGTTACAGAGCTAGCTGGTATTTTTATTTATATTTTATTTATATTTTTGAAAAATAAATCCATCTTCCTGTCGCCTTGGAGAGTGCATAAGAAGGAAGACTGGAAATGCTTCCTCTTAGCTTTGATCCCCAGGTTTTCTAGTTGGGTGGCTGTTGGCAAGTTGAACCTTGATTTCCTCATCTGCAAAATGGGGACAGTAAGAGTATCTGTCCCATAGGGTTGCTGTGAAAGTTTAATACATGCAAAACACTCAGCACAGTGTCTGGCCCTTGGTAAGTGCCCCATAACATTTAGCTGCTGTTGTTAATGTCCATGCCTTGGAGGTGGGGGAGAGGGGAAATAGAGGAACTGACCTTTGCCTCCAAGGGGTGGGAGCCAAAGACAAGATACTTCTACTCATTAAACTTGGGGAGGACAGGTCTTGCTCCAGTTCAAGAGGAAACTTCTATGGGATCCATTTGACTGTATCTCTCTCCAGGAGTGGTTGAATCTACTGCCTTGGTCGTTTGGTTGAGAAGACAAATTGGCCAGAAAGCATTTTTGTTCAACAACAGCCAGCAGGTGGTAGAGTTTGTAAAGTCCAGGCCCTTGGTCATCATTGGCTTCTTCCAGGTACTGAGGTCAAGAGGTGGGAGGGGGCTTTTCGACTGATAGGAGGTGCTGGGTCTGGGAAGGGGTGAGGTGGGGAGACTCTGCCACTTGGGTTGTTCCACACCCAATTTTCCCCATCCAATAAGCTGGTTTTCTAGGGGGGCTCCAAGGTTTAAATGAAGAAAGAAAAGATGGAAGTTGGAGTGGTAAGAGAAGCTGGCCAGAGAGATGGACAGGAATGAAAGAAAGGAGAGGAGACTGACATATTCATTCAATTGGTTTTAATAGTGTAACTCATCTTTTGGGGGGTCCATTGAGAACATTGTTGAATAAGGGAATGTCTTATTTTCTCATTTGAGAACCATTGCTTTTTATGCTTCTGACAGCCACCAGCCATGCTTGGGCCAGGCCAGCCTCTCTCCCTAAAGTCTCCCCAAACATCCCCATATGCTAAAACCAGTAACGCATTATAAACACGCACCCATTTGCAAATACGCCAACCCTCATCACAGGTGCAGCAGGGAAGGACAAACAGCTTGGATATGATAGTAAAATGTCTCACGATAGATTTTTATTAATTTTATTTTTTGTATTTATAGATAAATTGCAAATTATTTTTGCTTTTAGAGAATGAGTTCCTCGTGAGTCTTAGCTCACTCACTGTAAGCTGATGAATCCTCCCTGTCTCAGTAGAAGTCAGGACTTTGGCGTCTTGTTTACAAATGTGGAGCGTGTGTGCCTGTTCTTGTCATCCTCGTCTTTGACAGCATTTCTGGGCCCGATTTCCTTTCAAGCTGAAGAGTGAAGGCTGAAACTGGAGTCAATCTTGATACCAAGTTCACGTTTGCTACCAAATGTGTTCTAGTCAATTGCCTCTTCTGAAAGCAATAAAGGAACAAATATTAAAAAGTCTCAATCCTCAGGTTAAAAGAACCTTTAATAATTGGAAAAGGTCAAGTTTATCAATTCTCTCCATTAATCTCTGAGGATTTGCCTATGGTGGCTTTAGTCATAGCCAGAGAAGCCTTCTGGATATGAAATATTCATGAAAGGGGTTTTCAGTGACCCAACAAAACCCCAGAACTTAGAAAAGTGAGGAGACTGATTGACCACCATTTCTATCCTGCCCTTAGATAAGCCAGACGTCTCTGCTTCCTACCAAAGCCTCACCAAGCGTTCTTCCTCACACAGGACTTAGAGGAAGAAGTAGCAGAATTGTTCTATGACGTGATCAAGGACTTCCCGGAGCTCACGTTTGGGGTGATAGCGATTGGAAACTCCATTGGGCGTTTCCATGTCACCCTTGACAGCGTCCTGGTGTTTAAAAAGGTAGGACCTTGATCCTATTGCTAGTGAGGGTGTCTCTAGTTTAAATCAGGGGAAAGTTTATGTGTTGGGGATACAAATTCTGGTTCTGCCACTTTTGAGCTAAGCGGCGTTGGACTAGTTGACTTCTGTGAAATTGGAGTCTCCTGGTGTTTCTGTGGCCTTTCTAGCCATTCTCCACTGTAAACTCCTCCTCCTTCCTTTAACTGGTGCACCCCATTCATCAAGGCTCAGTCCCATGCCCTTTTTTCTTCTGGTCCATGCTTCACCTTTCACCATCAGCAATTAACATCTATACACCCATGACTTATAAACACCCATCTCCAGCCAGACTTCTCTCATCTCCAGACCTTCATGTGCATCACCAGATGTCACAACATGGCTAAACCCAAAGTCACAATCTTCTCAGCAAGTCCTCTTTCAGTGTTTTCTTTCTCTCAATCAGTAAATGGTGCCACCATCTCTCCCATCCAGTTAAGAAGCCAGAAAACCCAGGCACCATTCTAACACCTCCCTCTTCTTCGCCCCTCATAACCAACCTATCACTCCAATCCTATTGATTTTCTATCCAAAATGTCCCTTGAATTTGTTTATCTCTGTCTCTACTGCTACCATCCCAGGTCAAGTGACCATCACCTGCCACAGCCTCTTGCAACAGCCACCCAACGATCTACTCTTGTCCTCTAAAGAGCAGTCTTAACAAAATTCACATCTGATGGTCACTCCCTTTCTCCCCTCTGAAAGTCCTTTAATGGCGTCATAATAATAGGGTAAAGACTGAAACCCTTAGAAAGATCCACAGGGCCTTTCATGGATCTGTGCCCACTGAGTACCTTCCTCCTCTCCCTCTCTGGGATCTAGACCTGAGCCATCCAATATGGCAGCCACTAGTCACGTGTGACTATTTAAACTTAATTAAAATTAATTAAATTAAAATTTTAGTTTCTCAATCACACTAGCCACATTTCAAGTGCTCCATAGCCACATGTCACTGGTGGCTATGGTATTGGACAGCATAGATTTACAGAGCATTTCCATCATCACGGAGAGTTCTAGTGAATAATGCTGCTCTAGACACTGTGGCCGGTTCCTGGGGACGTGCCTTACTCTCTCCCCACACAAAGCCACATCTTTACAACAGCCGTGTTACTTACAGATATGGCCGAGAGAGGCTGGGTGACTTGCCCAAGGCCACGCAGGAGGTAGGTGGAGCGATACCCAGATGTGCTTGAGTTTCAGAGAAGACTCTGAGACTTTTTTTTGTTTTTTAGCCCGTGGAAGTCATTGAAAAGTTTTAAGCTGGGGAGTAAAATAAGCTGATTTGTGTTTTTGGATGGGACAGCATAGAGT
Organism: Cynocephalus volans; assembly: GCF_027409185.1. Lineage (NCBI taxonomy): Eukaryota > Metazoa > Chordata > Mammalia > Dermoptera > Cynocephalidae > Cynocephalus > Cynocephalus volans. The sequence continues at coordinate 113,677,103 of NC_084465.1, forward strand.
CCAGAATAGATTCAAATACTTAACGGAAATTTAGTATGTGATAAAGATGATATTTTAGATTACTGAGGAAATATGTATTACTGAGTGAATAGTGTTGAGACAATTGGGTAGCCACTTGGGAAAAAACTGAACCTGGATCCATACATCACATCTTATCCCAAATTAAATTCCAGATTGATTCCTAACTCAAAAGTATGAAAAATAAAATCATAGAAAGAGTAGAAGATGCCATGGGATAGTTTGTTTTTTATAAAGCAAGACAGAAACCCCAGAAATGATGAAAAGAAAAATACCAATAGATTTGGGCCACACGAAAATTTATAAGTTCTGCAGAATAAACCCCATCAGAAAATCAAAACCCAAATAGCAAACTTGGGAAATACATTTGAGAGAGATCTGGTATATTTTAATGGGTAAGAGCATGAGCCCTGGAGCCAGACTGCCTGGGCTTGAGTCCTCCTCCGCCTCTCATGGGCTTAGCATCCTTGGGCTACTTCACTTCTCTGTGCCTTGGTCCCTCGTCTGTAAATGGGAGAGTTGATGGCGCACAGTTCAATGAGATGTTATGAAGATTAGATAAGTTCATGCATATAACATGCTTAGAACAGCGGCTGGCATAACGTGAGCTCTGCAGTTAGTATTATTAGACTACTATTATGACCAGTAAAGAGTCTGTACTTTATCTGGAGGACAACTTGGGCTATAAAGTATTTAAGTGAGAAAATGACATAGTCAGGCTTGTGTTCTGACAACATCACTCTGCCTGAACTTTGCGGGGTGGATTGAGGGCAGCAAGGAGAGAAGCTGGAAGACCAGTAGGAGACTCTGCAGGAGTCCAGGGGAGAGGTTTGAACCAGGGTGGGATTGGGGAGATGAAGGGAAGGAGATAGAATAGAAATTAGGAGATAGCTGCTTCTTTCTCCTTCCCGAGCTACAGAGAATTATATCATTCCCTGTGTTAATACAGGTCCTTCTGAGAAGCAGTCAGTCAGGATTAGACACACAAAATATTTATTAGGGAAAATGCCTCTGAAGGAAAACAGAGAGCTGTGACAGACTCTGAGAGCCATCGGACCATGAGGAAGGTCTGACCCGTTGAAAGGGAAGAAGGTTGGGGGATGAGTCTTTGACTGCAGTGGGGTTCTAAGAAAGTTCATCAAAATCGTCCATCAGGGAAGTCCTGAGTCTCCCAGGAATGGGCTTGCGTTAGTATCCCTGACACCCTCTGTCATTAGTGGGGAGTCGTGTGTGAGAAACTGCTCAGCCTCTGCACAAATATTTTGATGAATTTCAGAGCCTGACAACTAGGGTTGTGAATTACAATCCCTGTTGTAGATCTGAGATTTTCATGAGGGCCACATACCTATGTTCCACCCACAGGATAATATGCCCCGCCATTCATATTTAGCAGGTTCCTGGATTATGGATTACATCTGCCACCATGCCTCAGTGTGTTCCTTTTATCCAAGGGGAAAATTGTGCTATTTATATTTATTAAGTGTCAATATCGTGGAAGTGACTGCCCTCCAATGTTTTTCTTCTCTTGTCCAAGGGAAAAATTGTGAAACGCCAGGAGCTGATTAATGACAGTACCAACAAGTATGATCTCAATCGAGTCATAAAACAGCACCTTACAGATTTCGTGATTGAATACAACTCTGAGGTCAGTAAGCAAGGCGGTCCCCTGGAGAAGGGTAGCTGGGGAGGCTGTGTGTGCTCAGGATGACATGTTTTCATGTTAATTGCAGAATAAGGATCTCATTTATGAACTGCATATTCCGAATCACATGCTGCTCTTTGTCTCCAAAAGCTCCGAATCATATGGTCTCATAATTCAACATTATAAATTGGCATCGAAAGAATTCCAGAACAAGGTTTGTAGAGGGTGCCATTGCTCTTTCAGGCTCTTGGATGGGAATCTAAGATGTGCAGACCCTGAGACCATTTGCTTGCCATGGTTATTATAAATTAAGTCCCAAAATATCTGCATACAAATTTATTGATTTGTGCATGTAAGGCCAAGGATAGACATCTCCTTCAACCCCCTGAAGGTTCTCTGAAAAATCACCTGATAAACACAGGTTAATATGCAGAAAAAGCATAACAAATTTTATTATGTCACAGTTTTATGTGACATGGGAGCCTTCAGAATAAAAACCCAAATGTGAAGGGGAAATTGTCCATATTTATGCTTAGGCTCTGTGAAGCAGGCACAGCTGTGTAGAAATGTGAATGGACAAGAAAAGTATGGCCTAACCCTCACAGACTGAGGGGGGATTCCCAGCAAGGCCTGTCTGTCCCGATTCTACCTGGCGTGTCTGCGTAGCATTCCTCCCTCCAGGGTAGGGAGCAGAGCCCTTTCTCGAATGGGGGTCTTATGACCTACAATCAGACAGGGTGGGTCAGAGAGTTTCTTTATGACCATCTCCAAGACAGAGAGGCAGGGGGAAGATTAGAGTATACCTGTGACCTGCCTTGGGGAAGAGGGATTCTAGATTCTACGGCTTGCCTCAGGGGAGAATGAGGCTGAGAGACAGGAGGGCCAGAGAAGGTCAGAGGAAAACTCTGCTTTTGAGGCTGCCTGTGAGGCCTTCACTTTGGAGTATCACTTTTCTGGCCCCAACACATGTTAATGCTACATATTATTTACTATTTAATTTAAAATCAGTCTCCTCCATTCTTCTTGCCCAGTATCTCTTCCTTTTTTCACCAAACCTTTGCTCCTTTTTCACTCATCTTTTGAATAAATCTACCATGGGAACATGCTGGTTGGGCAGCTTTTTTGAGAGACTGCGCTCTGCTAAGAGTGGGTGATGGCAGCGTCTGGCTTGGATGTGGGGAAGGAAAGACCTCTCTGCATGAGGTCAGGGAAGGAAAGACCACTCTGCATGAGGTCAGGGAAGGAAAGACCACTCTGCATGAGGTCAGGGAGTCTGAAAAGCCTCAAGGTGAGGAGCAGCACAGATTTTTCTGGCAAGTAATTGCTGAGATTCTGACTTTTAACATTGCATAGTTACCAGTCCAAATTCTCTTCCTCTTACAAGCACATAGCATATTGTAAGCATATTATAAGACAATACATGTCTTAGTTAAGTTTCTTAACCTCAGTCTCCTCATGTGTAAAATGGAGAGTAGTAAGAATTAGACTATATGTAAAGCAATGAGCAAAAGTACAATAAATGGTGCTTATTTATTTTTACCATTATTATCATTACAAATAAATCAGTTTCTAAGTGCTGTACCTATATTTAATGTAGTTCCCACCACCCAGACTATGAGGGCTACTTACTTAATTTTTCTCTTTATTTTTATAAGAAGTATGATTGTGGCAGGGTTTTTCTTTTGAAGAAAATTATTCTGAAAAAAAAATTTTTTTTTTTTGGTGGCTGATTGGTAAGGGGAACTGAACCCTTGACCTTGGTGTTATAAGACCATGCTCTAACCAGCCAGCCCTTACTCTGAAATTTTTTTAAAAATTAAAGACTTTGGGCTGGCCCCGTGGCTCACTCGGGAGAGTGCGGCGCTGGTAGCACTGAGGCCATGGGTTCTGATCCTATATAGGGATGGCCGGTGCGTTCACTGGCTGAGCGCGGTGCAGACCACACTGTGCCGAGGGTTGCAATCCCCTTACCAGTCAGAAAAAAGAAAAAAAGAAAAAAAAAATTAAAGACTTTGAATCCTAAAATAAACATAGAGTAAAGCCATTAGAGTGTGAACATACCTAATATTTATACTACATCCCACCACATTATTTTCTGGAAAATTGTTCCAATCACAGAAATACCTCTCATAAATGTATTTCCTGGTTTTGTCAATGTTACACTCTAAGATTGTTTGACCTAATTAAATTCACTGCAATCTCATTGTTTTCCCTCTATTTTTCCTGTGCTATTGTAATCAATACTTAGCCATATTTTTTTCCAGTTTTTTTTTTCACTCTTTAATCTAGCTGGAATTTATTTTGGCATGTATCAGGGATGAAATTCTAAATTGCTGTTACTCCAACTGCTTGGCTTCCTAAATGCCATTTATTGATTATGATCCATCGCAGAGCCAGAGATAATTAGGTGGATTAACATTGTTCCAGTGGAACGTACCCCTGCATCTAGCTCGTTCCCCTCTCGACTCCAGTGCCCTGCGTGTGGAAGGCAGCCAGTACTTGTTGAACGTATACAAGGACAGTTTTAATAGGTCTGCTCGATTTTTCACAGTCTCCCCAGCACCCAGAAGAGTGGCGCACAGTGGGACCCTTCATCTTTTGGTGGATGAATGACCTGAAAGTATCTCACCCCAGGTGTCTGCAGTGACCTCTAACTTGTCTCCCTATTTCTGCTCTCTCTTTTTGGAAGTTAACAGGATCATTTTTCTTATAAAATATTTGGCAGAAAAATTTTATAACAGATTTGAAAATTACAAAGAATATATATTATGCATGTTAATTACAATGCATACCAATAAATGAGCACTGGTGAACCCACCACTCAACTTAAGGAGAACATAATATTCACTTTGGGGATCTAATTTCTTTCTTTTAAAAAAATTTTTAATTGACACATTGTAATTGTGCCCATTTATGGGGTCCGGTCTGATACATATACATGTTGCATAATCAGGTTACATATATGTGTCGCATAATAATCAGGTTATCACTCTTGCTTCTTCTCTGCAACTAGAGCAGTCTTTTAAAAATTATGTGAGGTCGCTCTCTGGCTTACCGTCCTGCAGTGGCCATCCATTGTGTTCAGAGTAAAGCCGGCTCCTCACTGGGCCTCTGACCTCCTCTCCCATGACTCTCCCTCATGGTGCTGAAGCCACCCTGCCCTCTCCTTTCTGTTCCTGGAACAGTGGAAGCTCTGTGTTTGTTTATTTTGCCCCCAGGCCTTTGCCTTGGCATTTTCCACTGCCTGGGTCACTGTTCGCTCACTCGTCACCTGGGTCCCAGCTAAAATGTCCCCTCCTCAGATTCTCTACCTGACACCGAGCCCCTACCTCACCTGTCTGCGCAGTCACTTTCTGTCACATCATCCTGTTTTGTGGTGTCGTTGGCACTCATCACTGTCTGAGTTTATTCTTTTGTCTGCTCATTTATCATCTGTCTTCTAGACTAGAGTGTAAGCTCTGTGAGGGCAGGAGTTTTGTCTGCTTTGGGCAGTGTTGTATCCCCAGTGCCTAGTGATATGCTTAAGGCATAGTAGGCAGTCCACGAATATTTGTTAAATGAATGAGTGAGTGAAGTTGTGGATTTCCTAGATAGAATAATTTTGAATAATGAGTTGGCGTGTGCTGAACATTTTCCACTTGCCTATACATACATTGTCCTGTTTAATTCTCACAGCAATGCTATAAGGTAGGTACAATTATAGTCACCGTTTTACAGTTAAGGAAACTGAGGCACAGACCAAGATAAAAGTTCAGGACTTCCTGACTTCCTAAAGTTGTGTGGATGGTGCGGGCCACATGATGCTGAAACCGGGCTGGTGGCTGCTGGCTGCTGGCTGCTGCCTGCCTGTGCACTTGGGTGCAAGTCCTCAGAGGCTCTCCATAGACCCCACTATTTGCATTCCGTTCATCCACAGCTTCCCACCAGTTTCTCTCCCTTGGTAAGGATTCAGAGAGACTGGTTTTGTTTGGTTTGGCAGATCCTTTTCATCCTTGTGGATGCAGATGAACCCAGAAATCGACGTGTCCTTGGGTACTTCCAGATCACAGAGGTCAACATCCCATCTGTCCAAATCCTAAACTTAAGCTCCGATGCCAGGTACAAAATGCCTTCGGATGAGATAACCTACAAAAACCTCAAGAAATTTGGCCACAGCTTCCTGAGTCACAGTGCCAAGGTGAGTTTGCTCTCGGATAAAGTTTATCAGAACCTCAAAATCATCCCTTTCTTGTAATCCTGCTGGCTTTGGTCACCTGAATGGAGAGGCAGAATAAAGGTCAACCTCATGGCTCAATATAAGGAAAGCCCCCCATCTCTCCACCTTGAATCTATCCACCTTTGACCTATTCTGAGCTTATAATTCCACATTAACTTTTTAGTGTAAAGTGAAGGCATTTTCTTTGCAGTAATATCCCACTGAAATGCAGGCACTCAGGAGGGCTAACTTATCCTCTGAAAGGAGGCTGTTATCCTCCTATCAGCCTCTACTGTGAAACATTTACTTGGTCGGAGGGTAGAGGGTTGCTTTGGGGAGGAGGGAATGGAACACACAGAGCAATCCAGATTTACCCCAGAGGCTTTAGGGACCTTTCTGTTGGATGGCATAAGAAGAGGGTCTGTTTTGCTAAAAAGGAGAGGCTGCAGAAACATAGCCATGTAACACATCATCACCCACTGTTTATATTCTTTTATTTTTTTCATTGTACATGTTTATAGGGTACAGTTTGTTGTTTCAATGCTTGCATACATTAAATAGTGATCTGATCAATTAGCATATCTATCACCTAAACATTTATCATTTCTTTGTGGTTATAATATTCAAGATCCTCTTTTCTGGCTGTCTTGAAATACACAATACAATATTATTAGCTATTGTCCTCTAGGGCACCAGAACTTATTCTTCCTGTCTAACTGCAACTTTGTAGCTTTGTACCAGTCTTCCAACCTTTCTCCGTCTCCCCCTCCCACCTCCCTCTTCCTGCCTCTGGAAACTACTGTTCTACTATTTCTCTCTCCCTTTTCTGTTTCTCTTTTTAATTTATTTTTCTTAATTGACCCATGATAATTGTATATATTTATGGAATACAATATATTTTGGTGCATTCATACTGTGATCAATGATCATATCATGGCACTTAGTATATCAATCACCTCAAACATTTGTCACCTCTTTGCGCTGGACACGCTCAACATCATCTCGACTAGCAATGCAAAGATACCCAGCTCTTTGTTGTTAACTGTCGTCTCCCTGTATCACTATAGAACCCCAGACCCCATCCATCCTCTCTGTCTGCAACTTTGTACCCGCTGATCACTGTCTCCCCATCCCTCTTCCACCCACCAGTCTCCAGTAAGCACTATCCTACTCTCTACCTGCGAGGTTAGCTTTTTCAGTTTCCACACACGAGTGAGGACACTGGATCCCCCAGTGTTTATTGAGCACTTGCTGTATCATCAACTATCTTGCTGAGTAAGGAGACTGTATTGTTTATTTTCCAAACTGGGATACTTTTGAGAGTAAAGGGGGCATTCTTTAAAAATATCCTGGAACAACTGTTGTAAATTGAGATATTCCAGGCCAAAATCTATGGTCACCTTACCCCTGAGTGTTGCCATGACCTTCTGTCCACTTCCCCGGCAGCCTTCTCAAGCGGAAGCTGTTTTCTCCTATGCACAAAATTGTCATGGGGCCAAGCAGTGAGGCTGGTGCCCTTCTTGCCACTTCCAAACTATGTCTCCTCCTTCCACCTTCAAAAACCCCAGATCCTCTGGGTCCTGTGCTTTTGGACGTTAGACTGCTTGCTCCTGCCCCTCTTGCTGTCCTCTGACCATCTCCGCTTGACTCCGAGGGCTTAAGCTCCTGGTCGCAGACTTGCTCTCCACCCCCACCTGCCATCGTTTCCAGAGCTGTCAACATCTAAAACCCTGGTCTCTCTTCTCTAAGAATCAGTGTGTCCACGCCATTCAGCCACCTGGTGTCATGGCCACACTCCACAGCTGACAGCCCCTCTGAATGCCTGATTTCAAGCTTCCCACCCTCTTAGTTCCCTTCTCCAGCCCCTGGCTTGCTACAGTTACTTGTCTTTCTCACGGCCTCCGATCTCCTGATCCCCTTCTACAATCTCCTAGCGCCCCCTCCTGAACTTGGATGGCACAGTTCGTCGCTCTAGTGATGATTTCCTTCACTCCGTTGTCCCCTCCACTCCCACCTCCTCTGCACCTGTGGTGCTCACCAGGCAAAATTCCAACTCATCTTGAACCCTCTTAATTTCTTTCCTATTTCCAGACCAATATTGGAGAAAGGTAACATCACCTTGAGGCTGGCTAGTTTCATGAAGTCACGAACCAAACTTCCCACGAACTCTCAGAAATGTTCAGGCGTCTCTATGTACATTTCTCCTCGTGTGTTCGTTCTCTTACTGTGTGAGTCTATTTCTCCTCGTACCCCCTCCCTCCTTCCTCTCTCTGCTGCGTGCTCTACCCAAACTGAGAAAACAGAAGTCTTCCTTCTGAGGCTTCCTCATTTTCCGTCACCACATCTACAACCCTGCCTGGAACGCCACTGTCCTCTCTCTTGTTTCTCCAGTTAGATCTGAGGAAGCGTCTGTCTCCCCCTCAAAGGCCAACACGTCCTCTGCTGCTCTTGGAACAGAGATGAGCGTCCTTCACAGGACCTATGACATCTCCCTGATCTGGCTCATTCCTACTTTCCCATCATTTTCACCTTTTCCCATCTCCCACGCCTAGCCACCATGCCGTTTATGCTGCCACTGAAAGAATCTTTCAGTCCTTTCTAGAGGTGGAGTGGGGGTGAGCGAGGACAGTGTGGGAACAAAGGCTGGTGAGCTGGGCAGAGGCTGTCCAGCCAGGGCGTCACGGGCATGTTAAGGATGGGGCGTCCTAAGAGCACTGAGACACAGATTTGCATGGTGAAAACAGAGCCCTGCTTGTAGAGAATGAAGGTGTGGAGGGAATTAGGAGATCCAGGGGGACCATCAGGAGGCTATTCAGTGATCTAGGTGAGAGATGTAGGCTGCCCGGACTAGGGCCGTGACGGTGCAGATGGAGAGAAGGGTGTGGATTCGAGAGATATTCAGGAGGCAATGATCGTAGGGAAACATATGTTCTGAGATTTCCAACACGTCCTTCAAAGAGCAGCAAGAGCTGAGTTTATTCTTCATTCATTCATGTGCCTGATACTGTGCACTAGGCAGTGCATACTCAGTGATGAGGGAGGGAAAGTCCCTTATGTCATTCCATCTAGTGTGACAGAGACACATTAATCAACCCAGGAAACAAATATGAATGATAAACCCGAGTGAGTGATACAAGGAAAAGTACCACATGTTCTGAGAACTGATGATAGTGGGACCTCACTAGTCTAGGGGAGAGTCAAGAAGGTCTTCCCTTGAGGTCACGCAGAAGGACACACGTGCATTAACTAGGTAAGAAGGAAGGGTGGGAGTCAGGGATGAAGGGGCCTTCCAGGCAGAGGGAACAGCATAGCAGAGGCCCGAGTGGGAGCAAGGGCAGCCGTTTGGGTGAAAGCAGAGCAGCAGGGCTGCGGAAAGCAGGGAGAATGGGGAAGGGCTCGGAGGCTGGCAGCACCCAGAGGGTGACGGAGGTTTTATAGGTCACATACGTGATCTTGGTTGTGATTCTTGAAGTAACCGGAAGCAGCTAATTTTTGAAAAAACAAACTAGTGAAGTCGTTAGAAATGTGAACCTCACTCTCACCTAAGAATCCCAAGAGTCATGTATGTAAGTGCTAGAATCCACCCCAGTTTGGAGCTCCATCTCCTCCGCAGCCCTCCGACCCCAATTCACCCTGGACAATCCAGAGTTGACTTCAAGCTTGTGATCTATCTCAGCATTTTGAACTCTTTCCCAAGGCTCTTGTGAAACCCAAACCAAAAAACACAAGAGAAAAGCTTTCGTTGTTTCCAGTCAGGGTGGGGAGCTCCAAATTTGAACCCCTTTCTAGAGACTGTTAGAGCTCTTGAATTTGCTTTCTAGGAACATCAATCCAGCGAAGAGATTCCAAAATACTGGGAGCAGGGGCTGGTTAAGCAGCTTGTGGGGAAGAACTTCAACGTGGTCGTCTTTGACAAGGAAAGGGACGTATTTGTCATGTTCTGTAAGTACCTCCACGGAGGCGATGGGAGGCACCAGGCCCCAACATTACTTATCCAGTGTTGCTCCTGAATTCCTGGGCACTGAAATCTCCAAAACCCATCAATACAGCATGCCAAGGATGGTCTTCACATACCCAAAGAGATCAGATCAAGATGCTGTCAGCTACGGTGCAGCTCTGTGCCCCCAAATCTAATTCTTGGAATGTACGGAATGCCTCACGGAATCCAGGCCTGTGGCTATTTACAGCAATAATGATGCTGACGGCTGCCACCGTCTGATTGGATGCTGCAGGGTATCAGGCCTAATTGCGTACATTATCTCACTTAGTCCTCACAATATCCTTTTGAAAGTAGCTGCTAATTGTTTGTACTCTACAGGTACTAAACAGGTCTCAGGGAGGTGAAGCAACTTTCCAGCGTCACACAGCTAGTAAGTGCTGGAACTAGTTGCACGGAGGCCGTCTGGCTCCAGCTCCTACACGCGTAGTTGTGTACAGAATCCCCTGCCTCTGGCTTTATATGACTATTGAATGGCCGACATGAGGTGGGGTCCAAACCCTTCATGTAAAGGACTTAGCACAGTGTTGCACAGTGTGAGCACCTGATGAATGACAACTGTCATTGCTGTTATTGTTCCTGTTATTATGATTATTTCCAGTGCTCCCCTAAGGACTGTCACTCTTCTCCCACTTTTTTGATTTATACGTGACAGCCACAGCCAGGGGCATTCTCTCCCATCCTGAGACATAGAAGGAGGTGACCCCAAAGTTACTTCAGACATCTCTTTTGTTTTAGCATTTAGTGAGCATACAGTGAGCCCAGCACAAGTTTGCTGTCTGCACACCTGCTCTAGTGAGGTGTGTGACACAAACGCATGAGGACAGTGTGGTGGCTTCCTCATGGCACAGATCAGGGGCCCAGCCTCAGAGAGGCTAATTACCTTACCTTGGGTCACACAGTAAGTAGCAGGGCAAAAAGTTCAAAACAAGCCCTGATGCTGTCACTTCTCTGAAGGTAAGACAAAGCTGGATTGCCTCATGCAGGCCTTTTACAATCTCACTGAAATGGACTCTTGGTGTTTAAATCTGTGTGGCTGAATCACCACGATCTGCAGCCTTTAAATGAAAGGCTGCAGCAGCCTTTCTGTACTTCCCTGACATCAGTTAGGAGACGCCATTTGATTCTGGTAAAAGGCAACAGCAGCCTCATTTTCTTGGAAGCAGGGCTGTCAGGTTTGCTCCCTGGGGCTGTAGCCATTATGCCCGGTCCTGTTCTGACCCAGGGCCCATCAGGCTCTGGGGGGTGGCCAGAGATGCTGCTGGCAGGGGGTCGTGGAGGCACCTGGTTTGTAAATGGGGGATGATCATCCAAAGGTGGTGTCTGAGGGCCTTTGAGGCCGTTCCTCCTGCAGAGCAGAGACTTTGAGCTCTGAGTTTCAGTGGAAGGATGAGATATTATATTATACTGTATTATACTGTGTTATACTTGTAATATAAGGGTCTTAAGTCAAACTAGCCTGTTTTCAAATCCCACTTTCTCTGCCTAATTACTGAATGACCTTGGGTGAGCAGCTTAACCTCTGTTGGATAACCCCTGTGCTATCACACACACACACACACACACACACACAATCACATACACACACACACACACAATCACATACACAAACACACGCACGCGCGCTTTTTGGCAGAGCATGAGGAATCATCTAGGTAATATTTATCTTGGTTTTCTCGTTTGACTGGAGTGGAATGCTATGCTAAAAGAAAGGAAACAAACAAACAAACAAAAAAACCAGACTAGAAGAAAACGTTAGCACTGATAGAGTGAGCGTGTGGCATGGCTGAGATGTAAAATAGCTGACGTGTGGTTAAGAAAGGGGGAGCACAATTTGCAAAGCAGCAGGACCAGGGCAGAGGCGGCGGTGGGGGGCGTCGGCCTCAGTCGTGGCTGCGGGAGCCTGAGCAGCGCCCTCTCTTGCAGACGCTCCCTGGTCTGAGAAGTGCACGGCGCTGTTCCCGGTGCTGGAGGAGCTGGGCAGAAAGTATCAGAACCACTCCACAGTCACCATCGCCAAGATCGACATCACGGCAAACGACATTCAGCTGATGTTCCTGGACCGGTACCCATTCTTCAGGCTTTTTCCCACCGACTCTCAACAAGTGAGGGGCTCTTGCGACCCATGTAACTAAAAGCGTTGATAAGTTTTCATCAGGGACTCAGTTTCTCCCTGTCTCCAGCTCTGCTTTCTACCAAACCAGCTTCATCCTCAGCTCCAGCCTCTATTGTCCTCTCAAATAGTCCAAAGAGTGTTTTCCAGTAGCTTCCATCAAAGTCCTTAGACTCACTGTAATTAGGTACCGCTTCGGTCAGCTGCTCACCCCTGACCCAATCATTGTGGCCAAGTGGATGTGGGTGTTGTGATTAGTCGGGCCTGGGCACAAGCTTCCCTCTAGTGTTGCGGCTGAGCTCTACCCAGACTGTATGGAGTAAGGCGGGAGGCATCTCCATGTGAATAAAGAGGGTGGGGCAGAGGAAGGAAGAAGGGACACTAGAGACACACAATCAGCATCTCTTTACCTTGGGATTCTCATCCTCAGCCATCACCAGGGTTGATGGAGCGGGCTCTCTGTGCCACTTTGGCACGTGGGGACAGGTGTCAATCAAAGAAGCACGAGCCAAGGCTCCTGCTCCTCAGAAGAGAATGGCTGAGCAGGGGAGAGAGAAGTCATTAGGGTCCAGGTCCCTCTCTAAATGTGATTGGAGTGAGGGGAGGGACAGATTTGGGAGGGAAGGTGTGGCTGGAAGTCTTCACGAGGACATGGGACTCTGAAGAATGGAAGGGGTTTAAATCCTGTCAGAGGAGGGGCTGCGGACTCTAGGTGGGAAATATGCTGTGGACAAAGCAGTGGCAGAAGGACGACTGCAGCACAGTGAAGCAGACGCCGTCCTCCTGGTGCAGAAGATGCACGCAGGGGAGCCAGGGAAAATGAGGCTGAGTGTCGCTGATCTGAAGTCATCGGGAAGGGAGTTTAGACAACCAGTGGGCAGTAACCAGCTTCTTAGCCTTCTGAGAGACTGAAAGAGGAAAGGGAACTAGAGAAGACTGAGCACCACCATGTGCAAGACGTGCTGCAAAATAATAATTCCCATTGTTGTTCTTATAGTGATAATCAGAACAGCAAATGCATACAGCACTCAGTGTGAGTCAGGCACTGTTCAGGGCCCTTTACATATATTAACTCATTTAATCCTTGTAACAGCACTGTGTGGTAGGTACTATTATTATCTCCATATTACAGATGAGGAAAATGAGTCATAGAGACATTAAGCAACGAGACCGCCCTGCTAAGTAACGCGGCCAGGGTTCAAGCCCCGGCAGTGTGGTTCCTCAGTCCGTCCTTTGATCCACTACATTGCAGCCTGTGATGTGGGGATTTTTATTATCCTTATCTTAGAGCCATGGTAATGGAGGCTCAGAGGTTAAGGAATCTGTCCAGTGTACCCAGGTTAGGAATTTGACCTGGGTTTACCTATGTCGTAGTCCACGAGCATCTGGCAGGAAGGGGCCGCTGTCCTGACCCTGTTCCATTTTCTCCCCAGGCTGTACCGTACAAGGGAGAACATACCATAAAGGGCTTTTCTGACTTTCTGGAAAGCCAAGTCAAGACCAGGGACACGGATGAGGGTGAGGTAAGCAGCAGCAGCAGCAGCAGCAGCAGCAGCACCCCAGGTTGTTCTGTCCCACACGGAATTGCCAGCAACTCAACGGATTAGAAAAGAGGTGCCGAGAGTCTGGAATTTTGTGCTCCCTGATGGTTGAGGATGGATGGACAACCATCTAGGTTGGGTGCCTTAACCAGTCACCTTTATTTCAAGGGCACCTACTGTGAGGAAGCAGATGTGTCAGACTTTACAAACACGGGAAGGGTCAAGGCTCTGAGGTACACACGGCTCCCAGGGCTGCTTCTCTCGGTTCACTTTCCTGAGACACCAGCCGATGTCTGGATGGGATCCTACCCTCTGGCATTATTCTCCTGATGGGTAGGCCCACAATCGTCCTTCTCCTCTGACCATACCTCAGGGAGGCCATCTGCTGAAAGGTGCCATCTGTATTAGTTAGGAAGGTGCCATCTGTATTAGTTAGGAGTCTTTCAGTTGCAAATGTCAGAGACACTACTCTTCGGTTTAGGCAACAGTGGGAATCTATCCCATACATCTGGTAGAGCATCAGGCAGGGGTGGGTCTGGAAGCACAAACTCTCTTTATCTTCCCTTCTCTGTTTTCCTCTGTGTTGGCTTCATTCTCACAGAAGGTCAAGATTACCCCACAGCTCCAAACTAACATCCTCCCAGCTTAGAAAGAAAGCACCTAGTAGTTCCAGAAAATGTCCTAGACAGGAATCTCATTAGCTAAGCCTGGGTCACCTGCCCAGTCCTGGACCTAGGGGTGGGACCTCGAGTAGGGGAAGGGTGCATCCCCCAAAGGTCCTCACACTAGAAGAGAAAAACCACAGGTGGGCACTTTACCATCCAAGCCAAATGGACCATTAGCGTCTGTGAGGACCCTCCAGGCTGAAGACTGATTCTCTGTGGACGCTTCCAGAAAAAGAGTCCTTGACAACTATAGTCACAATGATCACGTATTTCTTGTCTCTTTATTTCTTTATCTCCTTCTTCCTTCCCTCTCTCCCTCCCTCTCTCCTCTTCCTTAATAGCTATTGTCTGTTGAGCAACATGAAGTGACAGAAGAGGAGGTATTGGCTGAGGAAGAGGAGGCACCTTTTACAGAGAAAGAGTTACCTCGACAGCGGTTGCCTGAGCTGGAGAACGTGACCCAGCTGGGAGAGTCTGCTGTGCAGAAGGAAACGGCTGAAAAGAAGGTGGTGGTGGCTGAGCCAAAGGGACCTCCCAAACCAGGGAAGAAACCAAAAGTCAAGGAAGAACTTTAGCTTCTCCAAATCCAAGAGGGAAGATGCCCAGTTTTCAGGGTCTGGCATCATTTTATGAGTGGATTTACGCCAAAAAAAATTATATATCAGTGTGGTGGGGCAGGTGGGGGGCTGGATAATAAAGGCCCTGCATGTCTTTAGCCCCTGTTTTACTCATTACCTCTCTTTTCTGGTTGGTGCTGCCTTAGAAGAGCTGTTTGGCCTTGGAGTTCAGAAAGGCCTGCAAGGGAAGTCACAACAGCAACATTTAATGAGTGTTTGCAACATGCTGGTCACGCATCTAGTTCTCACAACATCACTGGAGGCTAGGTTTCGTTTTCCCCGTTTTATAGATGAGGAAACTGAGGCACAGAGCTTCTGAGCAACCAGTCAGGGTTACAAAGCTAGAAAGCTGTTGAGATACAATCCCAGGCAATTTCACTCCAGAGACTGTGGCTTAACCACTGTGCACCACCTCCTACCAGGTTGAGGTCCCCACAGTTTGGCTAAACCTTTCAAATGAGGTGGATTAATGTGTATATGCTGGATTTTAGCACAGTAAGAAAATGATCCAACCCCAAACCTGTCCCCAGACTTCTGCATTTCAGTAAGTTACCCACTCATTCAAGCAATAATGCCAGAATCACCCTCAATTGCCTTCTTTCCTTTTACTGCCATAAGAGCGACTTGTCAATGCACACGACCCCACCCACTTCCCCCCACATGACCCCACCTACTTCCTCCATGTGACTCCACCCACTTCCCTTCATCTCCACTGACAATCACCCGCCATTTCTCAGCTGCAGAATTCTTCTAATTGGTCTCTTTGCTGCCACTTCATAGCTACCCCAGTCTCACCACCCGAAACCTCTATATTCCGTACAGCTGCTGGGGCAATCTTTTAAAAAGCCATAGCCATAAGTGCTTTCAATACCTCCTGTTTTAACCCTGTAATGGCATCTGTATTGCCTTGAGAATAAAATCCAGTCTGCTTACCTGCCTCCAAGGTCCTGAAAGGTCTGGCTCCAAGGATGTCTCCTCCTCCCCCTCTCTCCCTCCCTTTCTAGGTTCCAGCCACATTTTCAATCTATTCTTTGAACAAGCCAAACTGACTCTCCCTGTGGCTATTCCCTCTGCCTGAATGCACTCCCTTCAGCCTGCGCTGTCTCCAGATCTTCACGCAGCTGTGTTCTTTCCATCATTAATCTCAGCTCACATGTCACCATCTCGAAGAGGCTTTCCTGGATACCAATATTTGAAAGCACCTTATTATAGTCATGTGTCGGCTAACAAGGATGTGTTCTGTGAAATGTGTTGTCAGGCAATTTTGTTGTTGTGCGAACATCATAGAGTGCATAGCATACCACGCATCTCCCCTGTGTGGTATAGCCTATTGCCCCTAGGCTGCAAACCTCTATAGTATGTTACTGTGTGCATACTTTAGGCAATTGTAACACGATGGTAAATATGTGTGTAAATAAATGTATCTAAACATAGAAAAGGCACAGTAAAAATACATAGTAAGGTCTTAGGAACCACTGTTGTACATGTGGTCCGTCACTGACCAACTGTCCTTGCTCAACATGTGATTGTATTGTGCTGTGCAGTGGTGTACTGCCTGCTTCCCCAGCAGCATGTAAGCCCCCTGAGAGGTGACAGAATCTGTCTTCTTCCTTACTGTTTTCCCAAGGCCTAGACCTTTGCCTGGCATATAGTACGTGCTCAAAAAATGTCCATGCCTCGAATGAAAAATTTTATATCAGACAGCACCCTGTCTCTGAGAGCTACATAATTTCATAGTCAACCAAAGGGAGAGGTGTTGACAATGTCATCCTCAGATCCAAGTTGAACTCTATTAGTTTTCTATTATTGCTTTGACAACTTAATACAAATTTGGTGGCTTAAAACAACACAACTTTATTCTTAGAGTTCTGGAGGCCAGAAATTAGGAATCAATTTCACTGGGCTAAAATCCCTTCCTTGCCTTTCCCCTTCCTGCCTTTTCTGGCCTTTGGGGGCTGGCACATTCTTTGGCTCGTGGTTCTCTCCTAGAATCACTCCAGCCCTTTGTTTCATCCTCACACCTTCCACTTCCCCGACTGACTCCTCCTGCACCCTCTTATAAGCACCACTGCGATCGCATACAGGCTTCCTGGATCACATTTCCATCTCCAGATCCTTAATCAGCTGCACAGTCCCTTTTGCCATATAAGGCAATACAGGCTCTAGGAATGAGGTTGGGGACATATTTGGGGGCCATACTCAGCCTACTACAGACTCACACTGATGATTTATGTCATCCATTTCAGCCAGGTGATAATGGGCCTTCTCTTGAGAAAAGGAGGAGGGTATTATTTTAGGGACTGAGGTCTCCACAAACCATCAGGCCCCTCCACTCTGCACCTGTCACATAAGGCAAAGGCTGTTTGTGCTTTTTCAGATCTCCAGAGCCAATCGCCTCCCCCTCAACCTGGCCTATCCACATCCAGAAGCAGAGAACAGCCTGGGGCCCTGGAACTCACCAGAGCCAGATGCCCTCACAGGGGCAGGTGTTAGTATTCAGGACACATGCAAGGTTCACCTGCCTCACCCTTAGGGCCATGTGGCTGCTGGGCAAGGTGGAGGTCCCTGGGGGCTGCTGGGACTAAATCACGTGAAACAGAGTCCCTGACAGGCCATGAGTCGGAGAATGAGTGTGTCACCTGCAGGTCCCCCAGGTGTAACTGGAGCCTCAGGAGGTGAAGGCTCCAGTAGAGGGAGCAGTATAGGTAGGTGGGGCAGGTAACACCCTCTTGGGGGAGGGGGGATTTTCTCCTTTGGCTCATTTTCTGCTCCTTCCCAACACACCCCAACCTCTCATTCTAACCTTCTTGTTCTGTTTTGTCAACTTTTCAAAACTCTTCGCCCCATAGCTTCACTCTCATGAAAAAGACCTAAAACCACTTGTCCCTCTAAGGTCCTGTAGTGGCTGAGCACGGAATGTTCTGTACCCCCAAGGGATGCAGTATATCATATGGTAAGTCTGAGTGAGAGTTGGGTTTTAGTGGGGCATTAGCAGTAGTCAGCTGTGTGATCTTGGGGAAGGTACTCGGCCTCTCTGAACTTCAGTCTTCTTCCTCGTAACATGGATTGCTCTGCTTTATTGTTGTAGACAATGGATGTATGTAACATGGGAACCCCAGATCTGAGAGGGCACTCGCATCATGTTTACCTATTCCAAAGAAATCACCCAGAGGCCCAGCAGGTAGAGACATTGACGGCACTGATGGCAGCCAGTCAGTAAGCAGTCCACACCGCCACAGAGTACATACAGCAGTTATATAGTGAACAGACCCAAGTAGGGATGTAAATCATTTTCGGGCTTATGTGTAGACCCCCACCCAGCTCACGTAACTTGGGGCCTGCCTGAGATCTGGCAGGGTAGATAAGTTAATCTACCCGCTGACCTCCCAGCGTCAGAGTGCTTGCTCCCTTACTCAGTGGTCTGCTTCGTCCACATTCTGTCTGTCTGAGGGGACTTGCCTTTCCTTGGGTAACTGCCTTGGCCAGGGGCAGCCTCCCAGGGACGAGGGGGAGGGGAAACTCCAGTATGCCAGGGAGGGGGGAGTGTGGCTACGTGCAGCATCTGCCCTCCAACGTAAAAGCACGAACACGGTGTCTGACTCCAGAGAAGGTCTCAGTAAGCCATAGCTTGTTAAGGGCAAGTCTCCTGCCCATGTCTGAAAGTTAAGAGAGAAGAGTGTCTCAAGAAGGAGGGAACTGCTGGGAGATCAAGTAAGGTTCATTCAAAACCAGACATTTATTGATCACTGCCCTGGAAGTAAAATAAAGTGTTGATTAAATTTGGCAACGTGGGAGTCTTTGGTGATCTTGATGCACGGTGTCAATGGAGCTGGCAGTTCAGAAAGCGTATCGGTGTTAGTTGAAGATTGGGCAGATAAAGCTTTTGGGCAATTTGGCTATGAAAGGGCAGAAAATAGGATGGGACCAAAGGAAGGTCTTTGTAGAAGGGCTTGGTGGTGAGAATACTCCAGTGGATAAGAGGAGAGTGGTGATACAGGAGGAAGGGGCAGTGCAGGGGAGAAGGAAAGGCCATCAGAGTGCATGGGAGAGAGACCTCCTACAGGAAGGACGCTGCTGTCACCACCACAGGGGACATGGAAGCTGAGTCCACATGCAGACAGACCGGGAGACGAGGCAGGCTTTGCTTAGTGGACCCAGTGAAGTCCGACATGAGGTCTTAATTAAGTATGTGGGGCTGGCGAGATGGTAGGAGGTTTGAGAAAAGAGCGAGAAAATGTGGAATATGCTATAAAGCTTATGTACTTCACAGGGCCTGGTTTTCCAAAGCCTTGCAGTTTCAAATATTGACCTTGCAAGGACAGGAAATTTTCCTCAGTCTATAAGTCTCTGGTGTAAGATAAAGATTTGTGGCACAGCAGGTTGCTGGCTCAAAGACAGACTAGTTACTGATTGTTATGTAAAGATACTGAGAAACTGTAGGGGGAGAAGGAATGTTTGCTAAGATCAATCTTTTGTTAATTGCCTTACTGGAAAGTCATCTGACTGTTTCACTGAAAGTTACCAGCCTATACTGTTAAAATATAATCCCACCTATGTCTCGTCCTGTAACTTACTGGTTGGAAAATAAATGCAGAAAGAGAACCCCAATTTGGCATTAATTTCCCGAGGAAGGGTTGCCTCTCTCTGGAGGGAAGTTAACCACTTTGGGGCTTCTCACTGCTCAGAAGAGATGGGCTTTAAGTAATCTTTTGCATCTCTGTCACCCAGGGAAAGTGGGGTGACAAATCCATGGGGGGCGAAGCAACGCAAAGTAATAGGAAAATGACCAGTTAGAGAAGGACTGCAGAATGATCCAGCTGTGCTGAGTGAAGGCGATGCTTATTGTTTTAAAAAGTTGGTTTCATTATTATTCAGATACAGCAAGATTAATGGAGCAGGAGACTATCGCCATTGGGAGCATAGCTTGTTATACTCACAGACCCCAAGAGGAGGGGCATGCCATGCCACAGGGGGTGGGGGTGAAAGGCACGTGGGGAAGGGTCAGGAAGCAAAGGGAGCAAGAGCCTTTATTTGGGTTTCTGCAGGAGGGGATGGGAGAGGCAGGGTGAGCAGGTTTAGCATTGGTTGTTGTGAATAATTTTGGAGGGCTCTGGGGCATAGGCGTTGTCTCTAGTTGTCTGGCACCTGGTTGCTTGGGGTGATTAGGGCAAGGGAATAGTACAGGTCCCTCCACTCCAGTGTGAGTGTGAGAGCCCCATAAAAGAGGGGGTGGTTGGGAGTATGGGTTCCAGATTGGCTGGTTTGCATATGAAAGTCACATTCAGAGGTAAATTGTTTGTATCTCTAGGAATTGACAAGGCCTGGGAGGGGCAGTCCCTCTGTGGTCAGCAAGACCCCAAGATGTGAAAGTATCAAATGCAGAAACTAGAAATCATGGTTATTACACTTCTGAAGAGACTCCAACCCAAATTTCCCGTTTCCCTGCCCTGGTCTTTGCCCAGACATCTCCAGAAGCCACCTGAAGTCACCACCTTTAATCCTTTAAAGGCACCTAGATTAGGGTTTAGACAAGGCCTCATGGAAAAGGCATAGGATGTAAATAGCTAGAAAAGAAGAATAAATAGTAAATAAACAGATGATAATTTTCCCGTCCAGCAACGAATTGAAAAAGTGAACAACAGTGAGATATTTCTCACCTGTCTTTCTGGGAAAGATGAAAGAAAGTTGCCAATGCTCAGGGCTGGTGAGTACTGTTGGTAAAGATCGTAAACCAATTTTAAAAAATTTCTCTTGGGTGCTGTTTGGAAAAAGATATCAATATTCTTAAAGTTGTGCCACCTCTTTGAGCAAGAAATTTTACTCCTACAAAATTATCTTGAGGAGGGGATCGCACCAGTGCCGATGGCTATCCTACCACTGAACAGGACGGAGTGAGAAAAGTCTTGAAAAAGTCAATGCAGCTGTCATGGTCATACTTCCTAATCAGCACAGGTTCACGCACACCTGATTTTTCTCAACATGGCCACATCCACTCCTTGCATTGATTTTTGCACTACCACCTACATGGGACTGGGTTAGGAGACATTTTAACTCTCATTTTCTACCCCTGTGACTCTATATCAATAAAGCAGCATTTGCAGGATTTCCATGGGGAGAGTCGTTAACTATGTGGCTTTGCTTGCTTCGTCTCCTTTAGCCACCACGGCAATTCTGGGAGGTGGGTGTTCTCCCTTTGTAGACAAGGAAAATGACCTCAGGAAGGTTAAGAAATGAGCCCACTGGCACAGAGTAAATGGCAGGTCCAGGATTCAGACTGACTGACCCCACAGTCAGTCTGTTTCCTCACAAAGTTGTTCCACCTCCCAAGGGACCTCCACTCTCCAACCTCAGATTGCTTGTTTCACAGAGTGGGTCAGGTCTCATGATACGGAATTATCTTCTGGCTCCGACCTTCGGCCATTCTCAGCTCTTCTCTTGCTCGTGTCTGGAACCTGGAGGAGGTGGCTGATCCAGGAGGATGGGATGTTTCAGATGGGTGCACTCTTTAGGACAGGGGCACATCCCAGCAGGGACAATGAACTCCCTTTTATCCCAGTGCAGCCTGGCTTCAGATACAGGCTTCTGCCTGGCTCCTTGGGTCCACCCCCTCCATGTCAGTGACCAAGAAAAAGCCCAGCACGTTGGCACTGCTTTGCCAGTTAATTTCTAACTAAGGAATCTCTTGCTACCAAAAGGTGCAAAACAGAGGCCTTGCATTTCCAGGAACAGGTGTGACCCCCAATGTCACATTTGGGGTCTCTAGCCATTAGCAAAAAGAACAACAATCTCACAGCTTGAAAGAGGCAAACATTATGCCAAAAGGAAAAAAATATTCCACCTCCAAGGAAATAATCTCAAGAAACAGAATCAGAGGATAATTGGAGGAGATTGACAGCCAGGGGCGATTGTATATACACAAGAGGCACATACCTGTGAACGGACTAATTCCACCTCTCTGGCTTCAGGTAAGGCTATCTGTAGCTGTCTTCTCCTAGTTGGTTTCCATTCTATTTGAGGGAGGTGGGAGAGGAAATTAAGAGTCTGGACATTGGGGCCAGACCTGGATTTGAGTCATTACTCTGCTGGTTATTGGCTTCACAGTCCTTGATGAATTAGTCTCCCTCTCTTTGAGCCTAAACTTTCCTAACAGCAATGACTATTTTTTCATTCATTCAATGAATAATGGTTAAGCACCTACTATGTAGCGGGTATTGGGGATACAGCCATGCACAAGTACATCTGCTGTGTGCTGGGCTCTGCTTTTCATATATTGTCTTAGTTGATCCCAGCGACAACTATGTGCAGTCGGTTACCACCCACTGCAGTTTTTCAGGCTATAGGTCACAACTCATCAGTGGGTCATGAAATCCTTCCATTTGTGGTTTATATCCAGAATTTTCTTTATTAAATAGAATAGAATGTATAAGCAGGCAATGCATATCATAAGGATAAGAATTGTTTTATAAAACTTTTATTTCACGTATGTGTGTGTGTGTGTGTGTGTGTGTGTGTGTGTGTGTGTGTGTGTGTGTGTGTGTGTGTGTGTGTGTGTGCGTTCGTGGGCACGCATGGGCAGGAGCAACTGCTTTGGATTCTGACCAAGTGTTTTCCTTTTGATACATTACAGTCGCAAAGGTCTGGAAAACACTGCTCTACAACACAAGTTCTTTGGGCACAGGGACTTCTTTGAACTGAGCCTGGCACATAATAGACACTCAATTTGTGGAAGCACTGATCCCATTCTATAGATGAGAAAAATGAGTCTTAGCAAATTGAAATAGCTCCCCCAAAGTCACACTCTAGTGATTGGTAAAACAGGGATCTGAGTCCTGGTTGCAGGCTCCAGCTCTCATACACTTAACCATCATGCTACCCTATCTTGCTGCTGTAAAAATTGGGGTAATACTAGCATCCACCTAGGATTATTTTGCTAGTTGGGTGAAATAATAAGTGACTACTCTAGCAACATTAAAATGCATTGTGAAGGTTAGTTACCTCTCAAGCCACTTCTTTACAGTATGTTAGATGCAGGAAGACACGGGCTTTGTCATGTTTGTTGTTCTCTTGGCACCTAGCTCCCTGCTTGGCACATAGTAGCTACCCAATAAATGTTTGCTGAATGAGTAAATGGATCTGGCCAAGTTAGAAGTTTCCAGGCAGGGAGGGGATCAGCAGTCGGCTGTTAAAATCCAAAGCTGCCTACAGTAAGGTGCTGAGTCCAGAACACTGTTGTATCTTGCCACTTTCTACTCCAAATGAGAGACTCTTCAAAATGTATAACATGCTGAGACATGGGGAGCCGAGGCTGGGATGTAGGTGGAAATAAGGGTGAAGCTACAAAGGGGAAAGCCCCACCAAAGCCAGTGCGACAGTATCGCACAATTTTTGTGGTCCAGGTGAATGGTACCTCTTAGAATTGTGCAGTACGCAACCCAGCACTCATCCCGGCTGTCGGTAGGGTAGTCAGGCCATGCATTTGCCCCTCCATCTCTGTGCACAGGACTGCAGGCAACAGAGACACGGAGGAAACCCCAAGGGGCTGATCTGTCCCTGCCTTTGGGCAGGTGCTCCCAGGACCGGAAGCAGCGGTGAAGAGCGGAGAGGATGGGGCGGCTGTTCTCCCTGACCTGGATACCGATCTTGGTTCATTGGAGCTGCAATCACTGACTCCTCAGAAATGAGTAAGTGGTGTGTGTGTGTGTGTGTGTGTGTGTAAGGAGTGATGCTACCTTTTGCAGAGACAGTCTCAATTCCTCTCCTAATATACTTCAGATTCATAGTCTTTATTCCAAGTCCATTTCTTATACTTTAGTGTGCATAGGACTCACGTGGAAATCCGCTAAAATGCAGATTCTGGTTCAGTAGGTCTGGGGTGGGTCCTGAGTCTCTAAACTTCTAGCAAGTTCCCAGGTAATGCTGATGCTGTGGTCCTTGGACCACACGTTAAGGGGCAAGGGGCTAGAAAACCTCTAAGGCCTGCCAGCACTTTACTCCAAGGTCAGGAACATACTCAATCACATGGGAGATTTGAATACACCCAGGTGGTCCCCAAACACCTCCCCTCTCACCCTTAGGAGAGCGTCCCACTGGGCTGAGCACTGCCCTCTCTCCGCTTTCAGCTTCTCCCTGGAGCACTTTGGGGCACATTAAATACTATTGTGGTGTCATGGTTACAAGCATGTACTCTGTGGTCCTGCCCTCTGATTTGTGTCCTGATTCTGTTATGCGCCAATGGAGCACGTGGCTTAATTCTTCTGAACCTCAGTTTCCCCATCTTTAAAATAAGGATAAATAAAAATCTGATCTCATGGGGCCACTGGGAAGGATTCAACAAGATAATGAGTGAAAAGCGCCTACCCTAATGCCTGGCATATAGTAAGTGCTCCATAAACAACAGCTCATTTTAAAAAACCGTTACTTTGCTGAGAAGGAACAAAGTGGGACCGCCTTGCTGGGTGGAGCTGGGGAAGTCTTCTGAGAGGAGGCGACACTGAGCAGAGCCTTGATGAAGGTTCACGAGGCAGGGAAGGGGTCTGGGCAGAGGCCACACAATGTGCAAAGGCAGGGAAGGGGCGGCAGGTTCACCACAAATCCTAGTTACCAAAGTATCGGGGATTCTGAGCGTTATTCCTTCGAATGTGGGAACGTGGGTGTTTTAAAAGAAGACAAGACTTGAAGGCAGCGCTTAACGCAGAAGAGCGAACGGTGGGAGCTCAGCGTTACGGGCAGGCTGGTTCCTTCACTGCTTCCCAGGGAGTCAGCTGGAGCTCGGGTCCTAAGGACCACGGGCTCTTTGGGGGAGGGAGGAATCTGGGTGGTCACCAGCCCGGCTGCCCATGCTCTGAGGCTGGGCTCTTCTGTCCGCAGGCAGGTGCTCTGAATGTCACAGCAATGCCACCTGCATGGAGGACGGTGCCGTCACGACCTGCTCCTGCCAGGAGGGCTTCACTGGCGACGGCCTGGCGTGCGAGGACCTGGACGAGTGCGCCGTGGCGGGGGCGCACAACTGCTCGGCCAACAGCCACTGCGTGAACACGCCGGGGTCCTACAGGTGCGTCTGCAGCGCCGGCTTCCGCGCGACGCCCGGGCTCGGCTGCGTGGACGTGGACGAGTGCGCGGAGCCAGGGCTCAGCCGCTGCCACGCCCTGGCCACCTGTGTCAACGCGGAGGGCAGCTACTCGTGCGTGTGCCCCGCGGACTACCCGGGGGACGGGTGGCACTGCGAGTGCGCCCCGGGCTCCTGCGGGCCGGGGCTGGACTGCGTGGCCGAGGGCGGCGCGAGCGTGTGCGCGGACCCGTGCTGGGCGCACCGCACCCTGGACGAGTACTGGCGCAGCGCCGACTACGGCGCGGGCTGCGCCTGCGACACCGACCTGCGCGGCTGGCACCGCTTCGTGGGCCCGGGCGGCGCGCGCCTGGCCGAGAGCTGCGTGCCCGTCCAGCGCTGCAACACGGCGGCGCCGCTGTGGCTCAACGGCTCGCACCCGTCCAGCGCCGAGGGCATCGTCAGCCGCACGGCCTGCGCGCACTGGAGCGGCCACTGCTGCCGCTGGGACGTGCCCGTGCAGGTGAAGGCCTGCCCCGGCGGCTACTTCGTCTACAACCTGACGCCGGCCCCCGAGTGCCACCTGGCCTACTGCACGGGTGAGCCGGGCGCCGCCCCCGCCCCGGGACTGGACGGGCACCGCGGGGGGCGGGGGCGCGTCCTTGTTGATCGTCTGTCCCTGTGGCCCCGCAGACCCCAGCTCCGTGGAGGGGACGTGTGAGGAGTGCGGCACAGACAAGTACTGCGAAGCGGATGACGGCAGATGGCATTGCCACTGCAGACAGGACATCAACATTACCGGTGAGGCGGGGGAGGACGGGTGGTTGGGAAACCTGTCAGCGGCTGGGGAGGGACACAGCCCTAGGGTGAGGCGGCCCGTGCGGGTCGGACCAGGGAATACACAGGCAGTCTGAGCGAAAAGGGAGGTCCACTAACGCCCATTAAGTGGCAGGACGCTCTCTGGGGCTCCACGAGTCTCCCCTTAGTTGACTCCAAAGCTCCCAGAGCTTGGGGGACCTCCTGGCGCCCAGCCTTCTTTCTGAGACCCCCGCACCGCCCAGGGGCACGTGGGCTGCTGCTACCTGGTGGCCAGAGGCTACCTGAGCCCAGTTCCTGCAGTGCCAGGACACCAAAACAGCTTAGGACGCTGTGCAAGGCACTGGCCCTCTCTGAGCCTCAGTTTCCACATAAGTACAATTGTGGCGAGTACTTTTCAGACTTCTGTCATGATTTCAGTCACTTCCAAGTGCCAATTTTATAATTTTGCTTTATCCGTGTACTACCTATAGTGTTTTTCTTCAAATTGGCCAAATGCCTTCTTCTTTTAAGTAAATTTGGGACATCGATGGTGATTACTGTGTCTGTCTGTGGTGAGCAGCAATTACCTTAGGTAGAAAGTTAGCTGTAAAAATAAATACAATGAAAAGAAAGCTATTAAATTCCAGCAACTGGGTGATTCTTCAATAAAACAATTTTTAAGAGTGAATACTAAAATAAGAAATATTTTAATTTTAAAAAAAGTTTAAAAAAAATATGTTGCTACCTGCCCCAAACTCTGAGCCTGAGGCCTGCCCTCTGTTTAAGTGGGAAGTTGGCGAGTGAATGGCAGTAAAGACATTAGCAGCACGCCGGGACTGTCTCCTTGGTGTAGAAAGGATGGAAAGAAAACGCAGTTAACGTCTTCTTTTCTTTTCTTTTTTAATGGGGACTCAATGTTATTTAATGCTGGGACAGTTAAAGGCCCTAAAACCATCCCGCATTTTGTATGCAACCCACACTTAGGGGACCATGAGGCTGGACAGTTGGCCATCGATGCAACTAGTGATGCTTAGAATCCAGTCTTGTGTCCCCATCACTCAGAGAGGGGAGCGTGAACAGCCCAAGGCTGCTGTGAGCACCTGCAGCTGGTGACCAGCCCAGTCAGCTTGGCCTGGCCCCTGGGGACATGCTGGGTCCCAGAGCTACAGACACAGGCCCCAATCCTGCCCTTCCTGGCTGTTTCAGATGTCTCCCTCCTGGAGCGCAGGCTGGAGTGTGGGGCCAACGACATCAAGGTGTCCCTGGGCATGTGCCAGCTGAAGAGCCTGGGCTTCCAGAAGGTCTTCATGTACCTGCGTGACAGCCAGTGCTCAGGCTTCAAGGAGAAGGGTGATTGGGACTGGGTGTCTGTGGTGACGCCAACCCAGGATGGCCCCTGTGGGACAGTGATGACGGTACGTCCTGGCCAGTGGGGGACAGAGTTGGAGCACTGCCTGGTTAAGCCCGGCTCCACCACTTAGTAGTTGTATGAGCTTGGGTGTGTTATTAGGCCTGGCTGTGCCTCAGTTTCCTCAACTGTAAAATGGAGGAATAATAGTACCTATTCCATAGGGATGTTGAGAGGATTAAATAAGTTAATGAATCTGAGTGATTAGGACAGCAACTGGCACACAGTAAGTGCTTAATAAATGTTTGCTTCAAATAAAGAGGACAATTCATGGTGACAGTCCCCGTCTTACAGAGGGGAAGTAGGGCTCAGACGGCAGTGACTGTTCCCAGCCTGGAGGTGCATCGGCGCTGGGTTCAGGGCAGGTCTGCTTGTCTCTGGGGTCCTGGAGGCAGGGCCTGTATCACTGGCGCTCAGAGGAGCAGGGCCTCACCGCAGAGGCCTCTTTGGATGGGACCAGAGGGAGATGTCGGTGTGAGCGAAGCGTCACCTCCTCCTGCCTCTCTCATCCCCAGAAAGAAAAAGGAAAGAAAACAAAAGAAAGGAAGAAGGAAATTAATCAGTTGTCATTTGCCAAGGACAGATTTGCAGTTCTGTTAGTGACGACTTGGCCTATGGGTTTCAGTCCTCGAGAGAGGAGGCTTGGGGTGATGGAAAGGGCCCAGGCTTGTCAGAGCCCACGCACTGTGGCAGCTACTCTGTCACCCAGTCACTATGAACGTCTGTCTCATCATCCACAAAGCAGGGACTTGGCAGCCCTGCCTCACAGGGTCATTGAGGGGCTACTGCAGTGATGCGAGAAGAGAATTTAGCTCAGGGCCTGGCACGGGACATGTGCTCACGAATGGTTGCTGCTATTGTAATTTTTTATCCTGGAGACTGGGAGGTGGGCCTGCACCTGCTTTAGCTTTATTTTATTTATTTTTTTAATTTTTTATTTTTTCACAATTCAATAAATGTTTTATTGAGGTCCTACGGAGTGCATGAATTTAGGATCTATAATTCACACAGGTAGAAAAGTGTTACTTTAGCCCCCTTTTAAAAAAAGCAAATTACAACTTCCCTATATATTTCAAGTGAATCATTTAACGTAAGTGAGGCTCAGTTTGATGTTACCATAAGTATTAACAGAAGAAAAAAGGAAAGTTTAAACATTTTCCCTTCTACCAAAAAAGGGTTTGGTACCAGGATAAACTAGGCTGTTGGGCTAATAATAGCTGATCAAAAAGTTTAGAAAATCTGGAAGAAAAAGACGTACTTCGAAGCACTGTCCTCTGTGGGCTCATTCCCAAGAGGACAGTAAAATACCAAAAAAAAAAAAAAAAAAAAAATTAAGTGGCTCAAAAATTATAGTGAGAGATAAAGGGAAGAGTTAGTCACAGCTTGGGAAAAAAATTCAAGAACAGGTGACACTAACTGTAGCCAGATTAATAATTCTGTTGTCTCCCTGGAGTTCTGATAGCACTCTGAGGTAACCAGAGGGACTATAATCTCAGGCCCCTTCGAATAGAGTGGTTTTAAATGACAGATTCTCCAGTGCACCAACTGTATTTTCAAGTATAATTCTGGTGTTTGTACCGAGCAACACAGAAGAAAAAGCAGCAAGAAGGAAGTGTCAAGTATATAGGACATAAAATGATTTGGCAGCCCTAGAATTCCCAGTTTGAGTCTTTTTCATCAGGAAAATCACATTCCAGCTCAGTCCAAGGTAACACTGAAGGCAGTGCGACTGATGGCTTGTTATAAGCAGGAGGCAACAGTGAAAGTATTGAATCTTGGCTTTTTTCTTTCATCTGTTTGAAGAACACATGGGACAATAAACTGCTTGCTGATGGCCTTTTCTCAGGATCTTGTTGCAAACAGAGCTGTACCATGCTGAAAAAGGCAGGAGAGAAGGTTTTTGAGGATGGCGTGTGCAATCGGTCACTATTTACTGTGTGAGTTCCACTGGAGACAAGTACACTTTCTCCAATCCCAGAGTCTACACCTGATCGGGAATTTTTCATTCTGGATTCTGATTGAGGGAAAATACTAATATCTAATGGGCTATAAGGAGGACCCTTCAGTTTTTGTAACAGCATCTGAGTTCTGTGCATGTCCTGGAAAGGTACCTGCCCACTGGCTAATTCACATGCTGTAATCCCAACACTGTAAATATCTGACTTCACATTATATCCATGTAAATCCTGTCTCAGTAGTTCTGGACTCAGCCACGGCTGCACTGATGTGCTGAACTGTGGGAAATCATACACAGCCCTATGCCTCTGTCCGTGCTTAACCAAACTATGCAGATGGGACAGGCCAGAGAGGGTCACTAGGCCATCACCAGAAATGAGGATATGGCTGGCTTTAATACTATGAATACAGCCATTTTGATGCAGATAGTTCAACCCTCTTACTGCTCCAAAAAGAATGTTTCTTATTAACGTTTCACTCATTCCTTCAGGAAAGTAGGTACTCAAGGGTTGACTTGCTGAACCATAGGCCATAAATGGAGAAATAACCCAAAGCCAGCTGCCAACAGTGAAAAACGTCCAATAAGTTGTGATATTAGGGTGCCGGAAAAAGCGAGATAGAATCACTGCTTTCTGTAAAGCTTTCAGGCGTTCTTCAGTGCAGTTTTCCAGATTTGTAATTTTTATAGTTGCCAGTGTTCCTGTAGTATGCCGTGCGAGATAGACAGAAGTCAAGTTGTCAAATCCTCTTCCTATTTCTACTTGGAGCTCATAGTGAGACACGTTA
Source organism: Cynocephalus volans (assembly GCF_027409185.1). Lineage (NCBI taxonomy): Eukaryota > Metazoa > Chordata > Mammalia > Dermoptera > Cynocephalidae > Cynocephalus > Cynocephalus volans. Next base: position 113,706,884 of record NC_084465.1, read on the forward strand.
GTGGAACATGTCACTTCGCTGGCTCTAGGGGATGGAGGTGACCAGGAAAGGGTTGGCTCATCAACCAAGTACTGATGGATACTGGTTTCGGGCTGTTTTGCAGGTCTGAGGGATTCAACTTGTGTTCGTGAAGTGCAGAAACAATCCAAAAGAGACATTGAAGCACTTTAGTTCACAGAAAGTGACAAAAATCCATCTAATCCAAAGATTTTTGTTTTATCTTCTTTTCAAGATGCAGAAATATCCCTAGTGGCGACCACGGCCAGCGACTCTCCTTAGGCTGCCAGCAGTGCGGAGCCGGGGCGGACACGGGAGCCCGGGAGTCCGGCTCCCGGACGTAAGAGGTCAGAGCGCTAAGCCCGCTCCCAGCGCGGACCGCGGAGCACAGCAGGGCGGCGGGGCCGGGACCGGGGCCGTCGGCCTGGAACTCTGCCCCAGCCCCAGGCAACTCGCGGGACGGGATTCGCCGCACCGGGGGCCCAGGGTCACGGCCCCGCCTCCCGCCCCTACCTGCTTTAGCTTTAAAGTCCTACTCAGATGCTCATGCCCCTTTCTCCCGCTTCCTCTCTCCAATGCAGAGGAATGAAACCCACGCCACCTACAGCAACACCCTTTACCTGGCAGATGAGATCATCATCCGTGACCTCAACATCAAAATCAACTTTGCGTGCTCCTACCCCTTGGACATGAAAGTCAGCCTGAAGACGTCTCTGGAGCCGATGGTCAGGTGCTGCCAGAGAGGGTCGCCAGTACCCCTGGACGGCTAAACTCCACGACCCCTTAATCACGAGGCCCTCGGCTTTCCTGTCACCTGCCATCCACAGGGAGTGCAGTGTGGGGGCAGGGAGGCAGGGTTGCCCAGTGGAGGAGCCCAGTTAGGAATCCTGGAGCCCAGATTCAAATTCAAGCTCGGTCACAGCTTTGCGAAGTTGGTAGCCCCTCTCTGGGTGTCAGGCTCCTCATCTGTGAAATGGGCTTAGCAATATTTGTACTGCCTTTCTGAGGAGGACAGCAGTGCTCTGCAGATCAGAATAAATATTAGAGCTTCTAGCTTTTCAGAGGAGCAGGGTGGTTGGACCAGGGGGAAACAGTCCAGCTCTGCTATGAGACTCCAGACAAATCATATTCCAGATTTGGATCTCAGTTTCCTTCCTTCTCCATAAATTGAAGGAATTTGATTAAAGAGGTGTCTACAAATTATGTTCCTTGGAAGTACCTTGGAGAGTGGCTCCGGGGTGAATCAGAGATGTTCCAGCCATACTGGGTGCCGCATGAGGTTTTATTATTATTTTTTTAAAAGGCTCCTGTTGCTAAATAAAATCAGAAGTCTTTGAACAGGATGAATCACAGGCCAATGTGATGCTGATGCTGGAAAAAACAATAGTTGTAATAGTAGCTAGCATTTATCGAGAGCTTACTATGACAGGCATTGTGTTAAGTGCTCTACATGGAACATCTCATTGAAATCTACAGCAGCTCTAGGAGATGTGGATATTATTATTGTTGTTGTTATTATTATTCCCATTACTTTGATGTAGACATTGAGGCTCAGGGAAGTTTGAGTAACTTGCCTGAAATTGCAAAGTCTAATAAGTAGTAGAGCTGGATTCAAACATCAGGCCCAGAGCATCCCTTCCACTGCGACCTTCACTTTGAAGCTTGCCCATGGTAATGTGCTCTCTAGACCAGCCAGACTCAGGACAGGGCACTGCGCACCGATGCAGGTGCATGGCTGAGCTGGAGGAAGAAGGTTGCTCACTGCAGGCCTCGGCTGGAGCATCACCCGGCCAGGCAGTGCCCTGGAGCAATGTGGCCATGTCCCAGGCCTGGTAAGCTCCAGGGAGCCACACGTGTGCACAGATGTCTCTCTGTTTAGACTTGGAAATCTTGCCCCAGTCCAAACCAATCACCCAGTTCTCACCTGTAAAATGGACTTCCATATTACTATTTGTCATGTACCTTATCTCATGCAACATCAGTCTTACAATGTCCTTTGTGGGATTGTCCAGTGAAGTCCACATTACAGGGCTGTTTTAAACATGGTTAAAAAGAACTCATTTATGAAAGCCGATCTTCTGATTAGGTGTTAGGACATCATGATGGAGCTGGGACTCAGGTCCATAGGACTCATAATAGCTCATCCCTTTTAACTCATTCTGGGTTGAGACCAAAGAAGGAATCTAGGTGATTCCTTCAGGAATTTGTTCAATCTTGAAGGATACAGGGGCAGCAAGGGCTCCCATGTGAGCGACTGGGCTTGTCACTCGAGATCTGGTCTGTGGATCAGTAGCATCAGCGTCTCCTGGGGAGCTTGTTAGAAATGCAAAACCTTGAGCCCCACCTACTGAATCAGAACCTGCATTTTTAACAAGCTCCCGAGGTGCCCTGTGTACACCCACTGAAGTTTGCAAAGCAACAGGTGCTGGGCTCCAGTCCTACTGCTGGATAGAAACGCAAAGAACTGCAGGGACTGCCTAGGACTGCAGACCAGACAGGGTGGCCCTTCTGCGGATGTGCTCAGCCTGGTCCTCTCACCAGCCCCTCTCCCCCTGCAGCTCCCTGAATATCGGTGTGGGCGGGACGGGCACGTTCACCGTACGGATGGCACTCTTCCAGAACCCTGCCTACACGCATCCCTACGAAGGCTCCTCGGTGGTGCTGTCCACCGAGGCCTTTCTCTACGTGGGCACCATGCTGGATGGGGCTGACCTGTCCCGCTTTGCTCTGTTGATGACCAACTGCTATGCCACGCCCAGCAGTAATGCCACAGACCCCCTGAAGTACTTCATCATCCAGGACAGGTGAGGCAAGGTTTCTACATGGGGGCTCGTGGGTGAAATTCAGGGAGTGTCTTTGGACTTGGATGGGTAAAATGTACATATTTATATTCATTAGTCTCCAGCTGAAGTGTAATATTGCTATCCACTATGAATGTAGGCAACAAACCGCAAAGTATTAGCAGCACACGTGAAACCATTTGTGCTCATCAGTAATTTTCTGTTACTGTTGAACTAGAATTTCCGCTAGACCTTTTTAATGCATTATCAAATACGTATATATATATTTGCAAATGTATGTTTATATATAATATATATGCAAGCATATAATCATATATCAAATGCCTTAGTATTTTGAGACTCGTGCTTCAGTTTAATTGGTTTTTTAATAATCTTTTAAATATTTTTATTTTATGCATTAAAATCATTATTTTTGAGGAGGGAGGGATGCACAGGCTTCACCAGAGGGCCGAGGAGGTCCAGGACTTAGAAAATGGTAAGAAACTCAGTGGGAAGGTGTGCCCAGGGTGGCAGGCAGCCTGGTAGCTGGCACGGAGGAGTGAGGCATGAGCGTGGTTAACCAAGAGCCAGGTGACACTGGGAGGACACAGGTGTGCTGCTTTTCACCAAGAGGCATTTGGTGACTACAAACCATGCCATGATAACACATAGTATGTTAGTGGTAAAGAGGCCACAGAAGAAAGAAAGCAGGGAAGAGAGATGGGCACTTGCAAAATTACAAGCATAGTCAGAGAAATCATGCTGCTTTGCCTCCCACGGATTTGTCACCCCTTTTCCCCTAGGTGATGGAGCCGCCAAAGGTTACTCAAAGCCCATCTCTTTTGAGCAGTGAAAAGCCTCAAAAAGGGGTTAATCTCCCATAGCCCTCAACAGCGAGTCATTGCTTACATTTGGGAAATTAACCACGAATTGGGGTTCTCTTCCTGCATTTATTCTCCAGACCAGCAAGTTACGGGAAGAGACATAGGTGGGGTTTTGCTAAGTATAGTTTAACAAGTTTTACAATAGAAGCTGGTAACATTCAGTAAAAACAAGTCAGATGACATTCTATTAGACAATTAAGTGATCCACTAACAAAGGCTTGATTTAACAAACATTTCTTCTCCCTCCAGCAGCTTCTCAGTAAATTTACATATTAATCAGTAACTTGTCTGTCTTTGAGCCAGCACCCTTGCTGTGTTACGATTCTTATCTTGCAACAGAGACTCAATAGACTGGGGAAATTTTTCTGTCCTTTGCAAGGTCAATATTCGAAACTGCAAGGCTTTGGAAAACCAGGCCCTGTGAGGTACATTTGCTTTATGAATCCTCTACAAAATCGTCCCTTGGAGACAGTGACTTGCTCCCATTTCAGTTCTCTTAGGACCTGCCTGGTCACATCAAGGGACATCTGTAGTTGAGTGTGTTTACACTTCTCTGTCATTTGGAATCTCCTTTTGCCGTAGAAAGCAAGCAGAAGGCTGTTCCAGAGGCTTTTGCAGTTCACAGTGTCTGACTAACATTTCATAGCGCTTGTTAGTTTATCTTACACTCACTGTATGGTCACGTTCTATCTGTGGCAAGTGATACTGGTTTGCCATTTGTGGTCGTGATTTAAAGAATCTTCTAGAAAATAAATGTATTTCAGTAAAAAAAAGAAAAAAAGTAAGAGGATTTAAAGAAAAATAGTTAATAATAATACAAATGTTGGGACACAGGAAAACATTCACAAAGATGGTATCTAGATGAAAAAAAGAACTGAAATTTAGAAAAACAGTCTGTGTCTTTAAATGCTGCTTTCCCTCAAAATGGGACTTGTGATGTGTCTGTACATGAGGCCCCTGTCTCCTTAAGGAATCTGGCAAAATAATAATTTTAAAATCTCAGTCTTCGAAGTCATTCATTCATTCAGCAAGTATTTACTGAGCTCCTATGATGCAGGCACTGTCTGTGGTGCTGAGGATCCCACTGTGTCCCTGTCCTCATGGAGTTCACAGTCAGCTCAGAGAGACTGGATTGAACCCAGGCTCTGCTGTGTGACCTTAGATAAGATACACTATGTCTCTGAGTGTCGTCCATTCATCCTTTTAAGAAATGTTTGCTGAGCAGCTATTATGCTCCAGGCGCTATGCTAGATGCTTCGGATACAACAGTGAACAATTCAGACAAATCCCTCCCCTCTTGGAGTTCACTGCCTGGTAGGAGAGAAGAACTTGAACACGTAATTCCAAGTAGATCAGGCATTTCAGAAATGGAGGGGACAATGGGGTGCTCTTCCATATAATGGGGGAATAATGATGCCCTCCCAGGGTCCACTCCTCTTTCCAGAAACATTTGTTTGAGCACCACCCATGTGCCCAAGCCTGTGCTAGATGCTGGGGAACACTCGTGAATAGGACAGATACAGTCCCTGCCTTCAGGAGTCTCAGTCCTTCAAGGTGATAAGGGACACGCAGGTGATGACAGGCACCTGGCACATCCTTGAACTCCCTCCACTCACTGGGCTTCTCCCTACTAGTCTGGAAGCTGTAGACTTGTTTCCAGGGCCACATCAGCAGAAGCGAGCAGACCCGTTGCCCCATTGGTAGGGCATGCTTTGCAGGGGACCTCTCCAGGATGCACACCCAGAAACCCAGGAGACCCAGATATCCCCAGAGTCTCTGGACTTCTTTGCCAAGTGGGCAAAAGGAAGCTGACGCCGATGGGAACTCTCAGTCCTGTCCCCAGCTGCTTCCCTGGACTCCACTGTGGCTTTCCAGGAGAGGTCAAGGCTCTGTCGCATTATTAGAGCTGTCTGATCCCAGGGAAAACCACATGTGAACATGGAATGCACATGCCTGCCACCTTTACATAAGAGCTCCACATAGATCATGTGCTTGTCCCAGCGCCGTCCATGGTCAGTCCATGGTCAGCTGGGTCTGACTGACCGTGTGCAGGTTCATCTACACTTTGACTCAGGTACAACAGAACATGAAGGAAAAATCTGGGCACGAGAAATAAAAACCAAGTCTAAAGGCAAGAGCTGGAGGGAAAGAATGTACATAAGAATTAGTCTTTAGTTCCTTGGTTTTGTTTCTTTTCTTTTCCTTTTTTGTTTTCTATCAGTTAGTTATTCAGCTCAATATATTCAACAGATATTTTAAACATAAATTCAGTGCCAGGTACTTTTTTAGGTACCATAGAAACAGCAAGTAATGAAAACAGAGCCCTTGTTGATAAGGAGCTCACATTCAAAAGGGGGTTACATTTAAACAATATGTGAAATGTGATGGATGGGACAAGTACTGTGGAGGAAAAAAGCAAGGAAAGGGGATAGAGTGATGGGAGTGCTGGTTTATACAGGATGAGCAGGGAGGGTCTCCCTGACGAGCAGAGGCTGAAAGGAGTGAAGGAGTGAACTGGGGATATCGGAAGAGGGTTGCGGGTAGTCAGAACAGCAGTGCAAAGGCCCCGAGGCAGGATCTTATTCGCATTTCTCCACTGAGATGTGACTAAGACTTGGACAGCTGTACGTCTGAGGCGTGACTCACTGGAGAGGGTCAGAGCATGGGTTTTGTGATCTTGTCCGTTTGCTTACTCAACAAGTCCGTGCTAGGTGCTGGTTAGAACTGCAGAGGGAGCATCCCTGTGCACGAAGACCTTACAGCCTTCAGAGGGAGACAGATCTGTTAGCAGGTAACCGAGTGTGATTGGAATCAGCCCCGAGAGGCCTAGGAGCAGAGAAGAGAAGAACCAGCCAGGCTGTGGAGTTAGGGAGGGCCTCCTGGAAGAGGTGACGAGTTGGGGGCTGGGCATAGCGTAATCCAGGTAAAGGCAATTGCATCTGCAAAGGTTTGGAGGTGGGGAGAGCCCAGAGAGCCACAGACGGCTGGGCATAGAGTGCACGGTGGGGAAGTTGCAGGTGAGGGAGGGGGCTGTGGGCAGGGGTCAGGTTCCGGGGAGCACGGAGCGCTGGGAACGGGGGATACACTGAGACATGGTACCGAGGCATCCGGCTGCAGGGACAAGAACAGAAGCAAGCGATACTGATGAAAGCAGGGAGATGCATTAGGCGGCTTTAAAATCACCCTCATAAGAGACGGTGGCCTGAATTAGGATTGGCCGAGTGGGAATGGAGAAGAAAGGATATTTTCAAGAAATATTTAAAAAGCCAGAATTGGTGATTATTGGAAACAAGGGCTGAGGGGGAAGGAAGGAGCTCAGACAGGAAGGGGCCCGGCGTCCAGCACGGATGACTGGCAGGCGGTGGCGCCTTTGCTTACTGCAGATGACACAGTGAGGAGGCGGCGATTGAGGGGGATTGACGAGTTCAGATTTGGACCTGCTGAGTCTGAGGTGCCTCACGCAGCTCAGCCCAAGCGGAGAGGTCCAGCGGGCAGTAGGGTAGAAGGATCAGGGGAGCAGTCAGAGCTGGGGATACAGATTTGGAACTCGCCAGCCTGTGGATGGTACTTGAAACGTGAGATAATTTGATACCTCCCAGGGAGAGTATATGGAATGACCAAACAATGGGACCCCCAGCATTCTTAGGGACAGCCAGAGGAAGAGGATCCTATAGCTACAGAGCAGGAATATCCAAATAGGTACAGGAGAATCAAGAAAATACATGCGGAGTTGAGGAAGTTGGAGGAAGCAGCAAACACATGCGGAGGCAAAAAATCCCCACTGGACTTGGCCACGAGATGACTTTGCAGGGAAGTTTCAGCCACATGGTTGAGACTAGAATAGAGGGGTCAGAGAGGGATGGAGGAACGGACTCGGAAAAGGAGGACAATCGCGTCACCAGAAGTTGGGAGATCAGGAGCGGGGGACAGAGGCAACTATTTACGTGTTTATAGGGGACAGAGCGAGGTGGGGTGTTGGCCTAGATTTTCTTGGAACAGGACACGAGACGTCTGCTGAGAATGGTGGGGTGAGTGGGTGGCGATGGCTGCAGAGACCATTTAAGAGGGTGGAGAAGGTTAAGGGCGGCTGCTGGGAAGGTGGGTGAGCACCGGCCAGCTGGACGGCTCAGTGGGCTGCGTTGCCGGCCCAGCTGTCCTAAGCTCCACATTTCAGGAACATTTCTCCAAATGCACCAGGAGTGGAGAAGGTGGTTTGCAGCACCTTTTCTTCATCCAAGTTGAGGTTTTGCTAGAAGGTGTTACTGAGGCTAAGACCCCAGCACTCCCTCCCACCAGTAGCCTTGACTCTTTAAAGAGTCCAGAAGTGACAGGAAAGGCGGTGGCCACGTGTTCTGCAGAAGCTTGGACTCTTGTTCTAACCCCATTACTTCCCACACCACGAAAGCCAGGTCCAAGCCTGGAGTTTAAAGTCCATGATCTCCTAAAGCCTCTTCTCGGTTCCACACCTTCCGATTTCTGGGCAGCCCCCGTGTCAAAGGGGATTGGAGGAGAGGCTCTTCTGGTGCTTATTTTGTCCAGGGGCTTTCTCTGTCCTTTGCTGTTTTATAACTCACCATCGCCAAATCGGCCATTTCCAAACCCTCAGCAATAAGTAGCTGAAGTTGGGTAGGTTCTACAGGCCAAGAGTGGGAAACACCCATCCCCTTTCCTAAATTGCTCCCTTTTTCTAACTGGCTGCAAGCCGAGTGGCTCCAGACAGAAGCAGAAGTGTTCTGGGCTGATTGCTAGGAACACAAGGTCCATCTGGAAATCCGATGGGCAAACAAGTGCCTGTTTGATGTCTCTCTCCTTCCCTTGGGCTGTTAAGCTTCCTTCTGAGTAGTGTTTGGTTTCTGGTAATGTATATGGCACCCACTGTATTGGTTTATTGTGAGGATTAAGTGTGGGCAGTAATTGTTACAAAGCACAGAGCCGCCCAGCGCATGGGCCGTTCAGCATTCCTGCTGCTGTTTACAGAGGGGCGTTCGCATGACGGCGAGACGCTGGCAGGTTTACATTATGGGGAAGGGGCACAAAGGGCCTTTCTTTCGCCATCCTTGGCAGTAAAGCGCTGATCTCACCCACACCCAGCAAGCCTAGTGCATCCCTGGAGATGAACTCCAGTCATACCTCAGCACCAATCGCGGAGAGCCACATGGGTGGGAAATTGCCATAAAAAGACAGCCCACAGCAGGCCGTGTTCCCACGGCAGAGGAGGAGGAGGGGACACTCTGTGTTCTCATCCTGAGGTAGGTCATGAGCCCCGGCAGTTCTCCTAATCCTGGGGGGCTCCCCCTCTCGACCCACTGGACTTTCTAGTGTTGTTTGTTTCTGGAAACTTTCAGAACCCAACAAATTCTCTGGACTCTGGCCATTGTCAAGTTCTCCTGATATCTCTCTCTGTCCAGCTCGGTCATGACTCTGTCACCTGCGGGCTGCTCCAGGCCTGCAGATGCCACCCTCACCCTTGCTCTGGACACCCCTACCAGGGGGACAGGTGTCTACTCAGGGTCTCATCTCTAAGAATTACCAGTCCTGGGTGCTCCCACGTTCCTGCTCTCTCACAGCGTATTTAGGATATCCCTTCTAGAAACAGATCTCTGTGTTCAACTGCAGTCTTCCAGAAGCTGTACAGAGTCACCCAAAAGATTTGTCCATTGAGGGAAAGAGTTGCCCAGAGAGTCAGTGTCATGTGAGTGTGTCACAGGCTTCTCACAGCTTTCTTCTACCCACTCCCCATGTACTTATCCATTCATCCCTAAACCTTTACTGAGCACCCGTGTGTGTCAGACTCTGTGCTAGGAGTGAGGGACCTGGGATCCAGTCTGATCTGCTTCCACCCTCACGGAAGTGTCATAGGGCAGGGGCACCCGTTAACCTTGTCTGCAGGTATCCACAGGCACTATAACCCTTTCCCTCCGTCCAGTCTCCAGAAAGCAGGGACCATCCTGAGACCTTCTAGGACCAACTGGATCTAAGCTTGCCTGTGGTTTTGCCAACTTCATCCCCTTGGCAAGTATCTTACTCCTATCACTCTCACCTACTTTCTGCAAGTCGTGCCTGCTTTAAAACAATACACCCCTTCGTGAAGGAAGCCAACAGTTCTGTTTCTGAGAACACAGCCTGTGGCCATAAGCAAGCTTTTTAGCTTCCAGCACAGTGTTTGTCCATATGAGGGGCTCAATAAATACTTCTTGGATTGATGTACTCTGAGCCTCAGTTTCTTCATCTGTAAAATGGGTACAATAATAGTACCTTCCCTGTAGGGTGGTTCAGAGATGTAAATAAGGTATGCAAGGAGCTTAGTACAAGTCCTGCTATTATAGCAGGTGCTGAGCTTATGTAAGTTCCATGTTTGCGGGTTTCAAGATGGCGGTGGCTGCGGCGGTTGGCGCGGAGTAGCTGAGGTGGAAGAGGCGGCCACTGGGCCTCAGGCAGCCGGGAAACTTGTGGACCTTCCTCTCGCCATCTCTTAAGGGATGACCGCAGCTGCTGGCCAGTCATGGGGGGTGACCGCCACTTTGCCCCCGGCAGGAGAGGCTGCCTCATTTACAGGCAACAGCTTTGAAGTGTGGAGCAGGAAAAGAACTGTTTCTTAGCTGCAAAAGCGAGTCTTGAAACAGGGAACACGGCGCCAGGGCTGCTGTGGATGCAGACAGGATCCCGGAGGCCGGGGCCGCGCTGAAGGCGGCCAGCTGCCCTATTCAGGATTCGAGGTTTCAGGCCAGCATTAAAGAAGATTCCTGAGAGCGCCCGAGCCGCGCCGCGACTGAACAGCCCGAGGCGGCAGTGGCGAGAACAGGGAAGGCGACAAACCAGAGGCAGAGAGTGAGCACCCGACCTGGCAAAGCACTGTGAGTGACCCCTGGCCCAGCTCTGTTCGGGGGGCTGACGCCCACCCGGCTCCCGCCTGCATCACCAGGCCACTCACCACCCTGGGGCTGCTTCCATTTTCCCAGGTGCTGGCAGCTCCGCCCGGCTCGGCCGTCACTGAGCCTTCCCACTTACTTGGCCCGGCGCGAGGCTTTCCGGAGCCTGCGGGCTGGCCTCCCCTCCCACTCCCTCCGTGGTTCTCTGGTGGGGCTGGTGGCAGGGGCGTCCCCGGCCAGTGTCGGGAGGGCAAGGAAGTACAGGCGGGCCGACTGTCACTCCCCCACACCCTGGACTCCGGCCCCCAGTAAACTTCCTGTTACTGGGAGGCAGATACCATCTCTGCAGCCACCAGTTTGGAAAAAAGCCTAACCAATTTCTGGTTGGGAATAGTGTGGTAGGAGAGTTCCCAGGTCCAGTTGAACCTGCCGGAGAGCAGGCTGCAGGTGGGCACTAGATTCAATCTATGCCGGGGGGATACAAAGGTGAACAAGACCCGAGAAAGATCTACACAGTGCTACAAAGGCACCCAGAGAGACCAGTCGCCTGTGCCTAGCAGAAACCTGGTAGACTTCCTGGGCGAGGCGGTACCGAGCAGGGTCTTGAAGGCCCAGCTGATAGAAGAGGGGTGCAGAAGACACGCCCCAGCCCAGCAAAGTGCGCACAGAGTGGGGAGACGTGCGACCTGGGAGGCGGAGACTCGACAGAAACCACACACCCAGTGGGGTCGCCACTGCACGATCCAACAGCCTGGGCCAGAGCACACGGAACAGGGAGAAGTCCTGCACAGGAAGTGAAAGCTCAACAGAGATCACACACCCTGTGGTACGTGATCCACCAGCCCAGCAGAGTCCAAGCTGACCAGAAAGGTGGCTCCCCAGAGAAGCCCAAGACCCGAGGCAACCACACACACAAGGCACTAGAGGCCAACTGAGCAGTCACGGAGGGAGCCATACGAAATTTGCAACCACAGCAACATCCTAGTTAGTCATTAGTCTCAAACCGGTGGTCTGTGAAACCCCCTGCCACAATGAATAAACACCAAAAAAAAGATACCAGAAATACAAAAAATCAAGAAAGTACACCACCAAAAGTTAATAAATTTCAAACTCTAGATCCTATAGAACAAGAAGCCACTGAAATAAATGACAAGGAATTTCGAGTGATAATTCTAAGGAAACTGAATGAGATACAAGAAAACTCAGCTAGACATCATGATGAAACGAGGAAAAGTATACAGGATCTGAAAGAGGAAATGTACAAGGAAATCAATGTCCTGAAAAAAAATGTAGCAGAACTTGCTGAACTGAAGAAGTTATTCAGCGAAATAAAAAACACAAAGGAGAGTTTAACCAGCAGGCTTGTTGAAGTTGAAGAGAGAACCTCTGAACTCAAAGATGGGCTGTTTGAAATAACACAAGCAGAAAAAAAAAGAAAGAAGAATCAAGGACATTGAAGAAAATCTGAGAGAGATATCAGACAACCTCAAGCGCTCAAATATCCGAGTCATGGGTATTCCAGAAGGGGAGGAAAATGGAGATTCCATTGAAAACATATTCAACAAAATAGTGGCAGAAAACTTCCCAGGTATAGGAAAAATCACAGATCTTCAGATCCAGGAAGCTCAACGATCTCCAAACGTATTCAACACAAAAAGGCCTTCCCCAAGACATGTCATAGTCAAATTGGCAAAACTCAGAGACAAAGAGAGAATCTTAAAAGCTGCAAGAGAGAAGCGTCAAATCACCTATAAGGGAGCCCCAATCAGGCTAACATCAGACTTCTCATCACAAACCCTAAAAGCTAGAAAGGAATGGGATGATATTTTCAAAATACTAAAAGACAAAGATTGCCAGCTAAGAATACTCTACCCTGCAAGGCTATCCTTCCGAAATGAAGGGCAAATAGTATATTTCTCAGACAAACAAAAACTGTGGGAGTTCACTACCACACAAACACCCTTACAAGAAATCCTCAAGGGAGTACTGGGTTTGGTTCCTGAAAAATAACTACCACTGCCATAAAAACCCAAGAAAAATCAATACCCACTAGTATAATAAAAATGGCATCCGTGAAGAGAAAACAAGCAAACAAAAACACTATCTACAACCTAAGGAACCAACAAACACAGAAACCAAACAGTAAATCAGAAAGCAAGGAACAAAAGACACCTAAGACAACCAAACAACCAATAAAATGCTAGGAATAAATCAACACCTTTCAATAACAACTCTTAACATAAAAGGCTTAAATTCCCCAATCAAAAGACACAGACTGGCTGACTGGATCAAAAAGGAGGACCCAACTATATGCTGCCTACAAGAGACCCACCTCACCCATAAAGATTCACACAGACTAAGAGTGAAAGGATGGAAAAAGATTTACCATGCAAACAGAAAAGAAAAACGAGCTGGAGTAGCTATTCTTATATCTGACAAAATAGATTTTAAACTAAAAACCATAAAAAGAGACAATAAGGGACACTACTTAATGATAAAAGGACTGATCCATCAAGAAGACATAACAATCATAAATATGTACGCATCCAATGTTGGAGCAGCCAGATTTATAAAACAAACTCTATTAGACCTAAAGAAGGAAATAGACACTAATACCATAATAGCAGGGGACCTGAACACCCCACTGTCAATATTAGACAGATCATCTAGGCAAAGAATCAGTAGAGAAACACAAGATCTAAACAAGACTCTAGACCAATTGGAATTGGCAGATATCTACAGAACATTCCACCCAACAACCTCAGAATATTCATTCTTCTCAGCAGCACATGGATCATTCTCCAGGATAGATCACATATTAGGTCACAAATCAAGTCTCAATAAATTCAGAAAAATTGGAATTATCCCATGTATCTTCTCAGACCACAATGGATTAAAACTAGAAATTAATAACAAACAAAACTCTGGAGACTATACAAACACATGGAAATTAAACAGCATTCTACTTAATGACATATGGGTCCAAGAAGAAATCAAGCAGGAAATCAAAAAATTTATTGAAACTAATGAAAACAATGATACATCATACCAAAACCTGTGGGATACTGCAAAAGCAGTATTGAGGGGAAAATTTATCACACTAAACGCTCACTTCAGAAGAATGGAAAGATGGCAAGTGAACAACCTAACACTTCACCTTAAAGAACTAGAAAAACAAGAACAATCCAAACCTAAAGTTAGCAGACGGAAAGAAATCATTAAGATCAGAGCAGAACTGAATGAAATTGAAAACTAAAAAATAATTCAAAAGATCAACGAATCAAAAAGTTGGTTTTTTCAAAAGATAAATAAAATTGACAAACCATTAGCATGGCAAACAAAAAAAAGAAGAGAGAAGACTCAAATAACCAAAATTAGAAATGAAAAAGGCGATATTACAACTGATTCATCTGAAATACAAGGAATCATTCGAGACTACTATAAACAACTATACGCCAACAAATTTGAAAATCTGGAGGAAATGGATAAATTTCTGGACACACACAAGCTCCCAAAACTGAACCATGAAGATGTAGAAAATTTGAACAGACCAATAACAATAAAGGAGATTGAAGCTGTTATCAGAAGGCTCCCAACAAAGAAAAGCCCAGGACCAGATGGATTCACAGCAGAATTTTACCAAACATTCAAAGTGGAATTGACACCGATTCTTTACAAACTATTCCAAAAGATTGAAACGGATGCAAATCTCCCAAACTCATTCTATGAAGCAAACATCATCCTGATACCAAAACCAGGTAAAGATATAACCAAAAAAGAAAACTACAGGCCGATATCCTTGATGAATATAGATGCAAAAATCCTCACTAAAATACTAGCAAACAGAATACAGCAACACATACGTAAAATTATTCATCACGATCAAGTGGGATTCATCCCAGGGATGCAAGGTTGGTTCAACATACGCAAATCAATAAATGTGATACACCATATTAATAAACTCAAACACAAGGACCATATGATCATCTCTATAGATGCTGAAAAAGCATTTGATAAAGTTCAGCACTCATTCATGACAAAGACCCTCTATAAGTTAGGTATAGAGGGAAAGTATCTCAACATAATTAAAGCCATATATGCCAAACCCACTGCCAATATCATCCTGAATGGGGAAAAGCTGAAAGCTTTTCCTTTAAGAACAGGAACTAGACAAGGATGCCCACTCTCACCACTCCTATTCAACATAGTGTTGGAAGTACTAGCCAGAGCAATCAGAGAAGAGAAGGAAATAAAGGGCATCCAGATTGGAAAAGATGAAGTCAAACTGTCCCTGTTTGCAGATGACATGATCCTATATATCGAACAGCCTAAAGCCTCTACAGAAAAACTTTTGGAGTTGATAAATGATTTCAGCACAGTAGCAGGATACAAAATCAACACACAAAAATCAGTTGCATTTCTTTTCTCCAATAGTGAACATGCAGAACGAGAAATCAAGAAAGCCTGCCCATTTACAATAGCCACCAAAAAAATAAAATACTTAGGAATTGAGTTAACCAAGGAGGTGAAAAATCTCTATAATGAGAACTACAAACCACTGCTGAGAGAAATTAGAGAGGATACAAGAAGATGGAAAGATATCCCATGCTCTTGGATTGGAAGAATCAACATAGTGAAAATGTCCATACTACCCAAAGTGGTATACAAATTCAATGCAATCCCCATCAAAATTCCAAAGACATTTTTCTCAGAAATGGAAAAAACTATCCAGACATTTATATGGAACAATAAAAGACCATGCATAGCCAAAGCAATGTTGAGCAAAAAAAAATAAAGCTGGAAGCATAACACTACCTGACTTTAAGCAATACTACAAAGCTATAATAACCAAAACAGTATGGTACTGGCATAAAAACAGACACACTGACCAATGGAATAGAATAGAGAATCCAGAAATCAACCCACACACTTACTGCCATCTGATCTTTGACAAAGGCACCAAGCCTATTCACTGGGGAAGGGACTGCCTCTTCAGCAAATGGTGCTGGGATAACTGGATATCCATATGCAGGAGAATGAAACTAGATCCATACCTCTCACCGTATACTAAAATCAACTCAAAATGGATTAAGGATTTAAATATACACCCTGAAACAATAAAACTTCTTAAAGAAAACATAGGAGAAACACTTCAGGAAATAGGACTGGGCACAGACTTCATGAATACGACCCCAAAAGCACGGGCAACCAAAGGAAAAATAAACAAATGGGATTATATCAAACTAAAAAGCTTCTGCACAGCAAAAGAAACAATTAACAGAGTTAAAAGACAACCAACAGAGTGGCAGAAAATATTTGCAAAATATACATCTGACAAAGGATTAATATCCAGAATCTATAAGGAACTCAAACAACTTTACAAGAAGAAAACAAGCAACCCAATTAAAAAATGGGCAAAAGAGCTAAGTAGGCATTTCTCTAAGGAAGATATACAAATGGCCAACAGACATATGAAAAAATGCTCAACATCACTCAGCATCCGGGAAATGCAAATCAAAACCACATTGAGATACCATCTAACCCCAGTTAGGATGGCTAAAATCCAAAAGACTCTGAACGATAAATGCTGGCAAGGTTGCGGAGAAAAAGGAACTCTCATACATTGTTGGTGGGACTGCAAAATGGTGCAGCCTCTATGGAAAATGGTATGGAGGTTCCTCAAACAATTGCAGATAGATCTACCATACGACCCAGCTATCCCACTGTTGGGAATATACCCAGAGGAATGGAAATCATCAAGTCGAAGGTATACCTGTTCCCCAATGTTTATCGCAGCACTCTTTACAATAGCCAATAGTTGGAACCAGCCCAAATGTCCATCATCGGATGAGTGGATACGGAAAATGTGGTACATCTACACAATGGAATACTACTCAGCTATGAAAACGAATGAAATACTGCCATTTGCAACAACATGGATGGACCTTGAGAGAATTATATTAAGTGAAACAAGTCAGGCACAGAAAGAGAAATACCACATGTTCTCACTTATTGGTGGGAGCTAAAAATTAATATATAAATTCACACACACACACACACAAAAAAAAAAAAAAAAAAAAAAACGGGGGGGAAGAAGATATAACAACCACAATTACTTGAAGTTGATACGACAAACAAACAGAAAGGACATTGTTGGGGGGGGAGGGAGAAGGGAGGGAGGTTTTGGTGATGGGGAGCAATAATCAGCCACAATGTATATCGACAAAATAAAATTAAAAAAAAAAAAAAAGTTCCATGTTTGCACCCACAAGTATCAGCCTCTGTTGCCCTGACCTTATCTGGGTCTTTCCTTTCCTGTAGCTGCATGGGGAGTCTGCACGCTGCTGAGTGACCTGCAAGCCTCACCTTATAGAAAGGATGGAGGGCTCTGACCTCCTGTGGCTGGCCTTGGCCTCCTGCATTCTGACCCTGGCATCTGCGGGGCAGCAAGGTGAGTGCCCTGCTCACCTGGCATCGCAGATGTCCAGACACCTGGGGAGTAAGTGGGGAAGGCAGAGAAGGTGGTGCAGGATAGTGAGAGGAATGAGCTGGTCTACAGCAGAGACTCAGAGCTAGAAGTCAAGGGTTACATGCTGAGAAAAATGGGAACCAAGCCACAGTCTCTCGAAGAGTCAGATCAGAAAGTCCCCTGAAAGGGTGGTGGCAGCCAGTTAGCACAACTTCCCCTGCCCATATCTGGGAGAGATCAGAGCCCTGGGACTGGTATCTCCTTCCTCTGTATCCATTTGCTCATCTTGTAAAAAGGAAAGAGCAAGATTTAGTGATCCCGCTGGTTCCTGCCACAGATCTACAAATTGAGCATCTTACACGCTGTAGAAAGGGTTTTCAGGCTCAAGACTAGGGTGCAAATTTCTGCCTGTGTCACCGGTGGAGGAGGGTATTTGGAGAAACTGAGCTCATGGCTTCTGACGGGAAAATACAGGGAGTGCAGGAAATAATCCTGGAGTAACAAATGCAGCGGCTCCTTTCCTTAAAGCAAGTGCACACGGGAGCGAGGATCTGGTTTCTTCCTTTTTATTGGGCTATTTCACACTGTGGTTTACATAACAGCTTTCTCACGGGGTCTTTGATGGGAACTCCCTCCCTAGAGACCAAGGATCTCAGTGTAGGTTTCTTGACCAGCTTGACACCTTAAATGGAAGAGTTGTAGGGTATATGAATTATATTTCGATAAAACTTTGTTTTACTTTATTTATTTTTTTAAATGTAAAGAACTCTCATTTAATAGGAGTCATAGGCATTAGACTCACTCCTGAAAGCTCTGTGCAAGATCCCACTTAGAGCTCTGCAAAAAAAATCCTTCCGGGCCGAGCCCGTGGCGCACTTGGTAGAGTGCTGCGCTGGCAGCGCGGCGACGCTCCCGCCACAGGTTCGGATCCTATATGGAACTGACCGGTGCACTCACTGGCTGAGTGCCGGTCACGAAAAAACGACAAAAAAAAAAAAAAAAATCCTTCCATGTGTATTTCATTGTCCCAAAAGCATGTTGTTCATATTTGTGAGAGCTTGGCAGTGCTGGGAACAGCAGGGCCCAATCACTGGCATTATTAATAGTTTGCTAGAAAGTGAAATGTCATTTGTGCTCTGTGCTTTCTTGTTTGTTGATTTTGGCAATTTCTGAGTCATCCTTTCTTTCTGCTCCCAGAGGCTTCCACCAGGACCTCTGTGTCCAACCAGTTTGATGGGAGCCCTTGAGAAGCCCATTAGCCATGAAAATAAATCTCTGTGTCCTGCTGGCATGTTTCCTAGGAGAGGAGTCACTAGGTGTTACACATCATATTGGCCAGGAGGCAGATGAGTTATTGTCATTTCCTTTGTAAATCTCATTGTCTGTGGACTCGTAATTTACCCAAAGTAGAAATGTTGCTAATGTCCTTAGGACTGTCCAGACAGAGAGAAGTACTGCACCTGGTTCCAATTGTTAATATTTCACTCTCACTGTCATTAAAAACCAAGCCTCTGCCTCCCAAAAAGAGAGAAAAGGGGGAGCCAGAGAAGGAAGAGAGAGAAGAGAGACAGACAGATTGATAGACACTGGGGACATCCCATAGGGATAAGTAGATTTGTTTTGATCACCAGTTCTCAGGCAGAGACCGGGAAAGGTCCAGTGATCAGGAACAACCCTATCACTGAGGCAAAATTATCCCAATTGAATACCTCTATGCACAGAAGAATCCATTCTGTTTCCATCAAGTCTACTAAGTGAGGTGCTCATGATAATTTTTATTTTTGGATCTTTTCCCCCTTACCCAGGCTGCATTTCCCGCCTCCACCCTCGCTCTTGGCCATGTTCACCTCTAGAAATCCTGCCACAGTTCTGAGAACGACTCTTACCCTTTGGCTTTTGGCAAGTGGCCTTCACCATAGCCCAGAAGGAGTCTTTGCTCTCTGAGAATGCTTCAATAGTGCTTTGTTTATGCTGCTCACGGGGAATCTGTCTTCATTGCCTTGTACTGCAGTTCATTTGTTTATAAGGAAAGTCACAGTCTGCATAAGAGAAAGGACCAGGTCTTGTCAATTTACCCGCCTTACAGAGTATTTCCTTACAGGGCAGCACCTCTTACTTACAGGTATCCTGAGAAGCATTTGCGTAGAATTTGCTCTGTTGAAGGAATATCTACATTTTTTTTTTCAAATCAAAGGAGTAATTCCTTGCTAGGACTGATATATAGAAGTAAAATCGAGCATCAGATGGGTTGTTGGACGTAAAGATTACTTCCAGTGTTGATGGCCTAGGATTCAGAAAAACTATTTGGGAGATTATAAAACTGCGGTATCACCCCATGTATGAGTACAGAGTTTGCTGTGACCTGTGGTTGAGTGAGAACAGTTAAACCAGGTAAATTTCTCTTCATTCTTCATATATCTCTGATTTCTTTCCTTTTTCCAAATTCTCTCATTCAGGTGTTTTGTAAAAAGCTATGTTTGCCTTTTGTTGTAGTGACCATATATTCCAGAAATTTTCTTTTTACATACTAATTTTCATGGTTACTCGTTTGGTTTAGGTCCAATACTATGAAATATGAAGGTGAATTCTTGCTAGTGGCTGTATAAAATTGTGCTTTTAATTAGTTTTGATTCTCATTATTTCAACCATATAATAGATTAGATTTTTCTATTAGGTAAGTCTTTTTGTACTTCAGAAATCTGCTGTTATGTGCCCTGGTTCACAATGAAAATAAGTGTTGAAAGAAAACATCAATGGTCTTAGAAACTTGGCTTGAGAATATTCTATACTTAATTTTTATTGGAATAATGATTCCAGTAGAATTACAGTAGCAGCTGCCTATATCTCTGTCAGTTATCCCCACATCTACAACATATCTTTGTTTCTTTCATTTGTATCTTTAATACAGAATTTTGATTGCTTTTTTTTCTCGTTTTTTATGTAGGTTGAGTGTTTTTTTGGACATTTTCCACAAGATTTTATGCAGGTCATGAATACTCAGAAGAAAAACTAGGCTACTTATCCAAAGTAAGTCTGTAATTTATTTTTTTCAATTATAAATTGGCTAATAAATTCGTAAGTTAAATTCCATTAACTATTCTTTTAAAATACTTGCAATTTTTGTCAGGGAAATAAAAAACTCAAACTCTAAAATATACTTGATCTTTTTGCAGCTTGATTAATGTTTAAGTGATATACGATAGACAGCATCCATTTAAAGTATATAAGTTGTTAAATTTTGATATATGTGTACAGCCATGAAGCCATCCCCACAATTAAGACAATAACTATATCCAGCACCCTGAAAAGTTTCCTCATGCTCCTTTGTAGTCCATCTGCCCTTCCTCTCCCTCTATTTCCACTCCCCAACCTCTGGTCTGCATTTTGTAGAGTTTTATGTAGTGGAATCGAACAGGATGTATTTTTGGGGGGAAGAAGGTCTGGATTATTTTTAGGTCCATATAGCCATTTTGCAATTTTTCCATGTTGATTTGTGTATTAATAGTTTATTCCTTTTCATTGCTGTGTAGAATCACTTGGTGTAGATAGACCAGTTTATCCTTTACTTTTGAAAGAAACACTAGGCTGGTTATTTCCATTTGGTCATGGCCCTTAACACATAAACCCAGAAAGTAGCAACTCTGAAGGATTGTCCCAGTGTATACTTGTATGTTGCAATTCCAAGATGAATTGGTTGAGAAAAAAGTCCAATTGTGCTAAAAGTTATTAATTGGCAAATTAATAACTGTTATTTTTGGAACTCTTTTTTAAAAAACAATCACAAACGTGCAGTATTTTGGTTTTGCTAATTATCCACAACATTTTTTAATAAAAATTATCAAATACCCAGCAACATTGCTTCATTAACTTTTTATTAAGCTTGGTTTATCACATATCACCCATCTATTCATCCCTCTATTCATCCATCAGTCCATCTTATTTTTAGTGCATTTCAAATTAAATTGCAGACATCACTATATTCCTAAATACCTAAGCATGCCAGTCATTAACTAGAGTTTAATATTTGTTGACAGATTTTTCTTTTAATGCAAAACTATATAGAGCAAAAGAAGACAAATCTTAAGTATACATTCACTGAGTTTTGACAATTACATATATGAGTATAATCCAAACCCCTATCAAGATACAGAATATTGCTATCACTCCAGAAAGTGACCTTACCCTCTTCCCAGCCAATCTCTGCCCTCAGAACAGGCTAATTTTGCTTGTCCTATAATTTCCTATAAGTAGGCCATGTCATATGTGCTCTTTGGTGTCTCCTACTCTGTCCAACACAGTGTTTCTGAGATGAAAGAATTACTGAAGTCGTTCTATTGTTGAGTCATATTCTGCTGAATGACTGTCTCTGTTTAATTTACTGTCTTCAAGGAAACATTTGGAACTAAGGTATCAAGTTATCAAAACAATACAGTTGTCCAGAGCCATCTATCTAGAACAGTTATCAGGAACATTCTAAAAATACTCGGTGGAAGTCTTTGTCTTCATTTGCGTTACGGTGTAATAGAACTGAAATCAAGAACCTTCGAAGGCCGGCCCGTGGCTCACTCGGTAGAGTGCGGTGCTGATAACACCAAGGCCACGGGTTCGGGTCCTATATAGGGATGGCCGGTTTGCTCACTGGCTGAGCGTGGTGCTAACAACACCAAGCCAAGGGTTGAGATCCCCTTACCGGTCATCTTTTAAAAAAAAAAAAAAAAAAAAAAGAACCTTCGAGAAATCACACATAATCAGTGCCACATTCATTATCACTGCTTTGGTTTTATTGAAGCCCTAAAAGCTGGTTGTTTCTGAATAAAGTCGTTTCTGTACTGGTTTGTAAATTTTTTGTCTTATGCTGATCTCTAAGTGATAAAAATCAACTTATTTAAGAGAAAATTGTGATTACATGCGTTCCAGCCCAGTGCTGGACACAGGAATAGGTAGGGTCTGTGGTAAATGGGAAACTGAGCTCTGCTTAAGGACAGCCACATTCACAGTCTGACAACATTGCCAGCTGTGACAGAAACATGAGGGCGCCAACGCCAGTCTTTCCTGAAGCAGTAGAAGCCACTGGAGATGTCTGAGGGGCATGGTTACCTCTCAGAGGTTGGTTTAGGGTTTCGGTGAATGATTCTTTGTGATTACTATATTGTTAATTTCTTTGAGATGTCTCATTATTTTGAATGTTGTTGTTCCAGCTACCTGGTATTCTGCCTGACCATTTTCATCCTGGGCCTGGGCCCCCAGCTTTCCTGCCCGTCCCTGCAAGTGTCACCTTGCTGGAGGAGAATCTGATGCCAGGGCTTGAGCCACCCTTAGGTCAGGGGTAGAGACTCATCCTGGTGGCCCCAAAGAAAGGAACAAAGGCTGATCCCAGTTCACAGCCCTGATCCCTCATTCACTCTTTCTTTGAGAGAGATGAGACCCTGTTCCAGGGAGGCCCAGCCTCTCCTGAGGAACCACAGAAAAAGGCTGGAATCTTTAAGAATCCTCACACTCTAATCTGCCCCCATGGCCACCGTGTGTCCTGTCTGACCAGAGCATTCTTTCCTCCATAGACGTCTCAGTGGGTTGACAGGAATTAGGCTCCATCTATTCAAGGGAAGAATGTTGCAGCCTTCTGGTCATATCTTAAAATCACAATACTGAAAGAGCCAGAGAGCTCACAGAATGGCAGAAGTCCCAGGAGGCAGCTGTAATGGGAGCAGGTCAGCCCGGTTCATCTCCATCTGCCAGGACTGACACAGCATGTGACAGTGGACAGTGCCTAGAATGTGGGTGCAGACCCCAGGGCATGTGACTATAGATGTAAAATTCTAACTATAATCTTCACAGGTCTAAGGGATTGAGATATTGAAGGAAGGATACATCCTGACCAAGTAGGAAGCATTCCAGAAAGCAGCGGAGGCTCACCAGTCTACGGGTACTAAATATCACATCAACATTAAAAGAGAAAAGCCAGAGATGATATCAGTAGATTACAGAAAGCAAGCAAATAAAAACCAACAGCCACTATTGGTTGTTAACATCTGAGTAGAAATAAACTAAATATTATTTTTTAACTATTTAGGGAAAAAATCAACAGCAAATATCTTAGGGGATCATGAAATGCTGAAGCCATTTTCATGATAATCAGGAGGAAAACAACACAGGTATCTACTATCATCCCTGATTTCAGAAATGTCTTGGTAATTTTAACTAACACAATCAGACAAAATAAAAGAACCATTAAACAGATTTAAAAAACGAAATTATCTTCATTTATGGTAAAGTGCATTCTAAGTATATTATCATATACTTGAAAACTCAAAAGATTCTACAAAATGAATCTAGAATGTTGTCTGACTACGAGATGCAGTGGCAAAATCCTTTCTTCTCCTTAAGCAAAACAGCTGCAGAAAATGGGAAATGTAAATATCAGAAGGCCCATCTGGAGCACTAAGTGACTCATTTGTCTTCATAACCAGGAGCCCAAAGTGTGGGTGTCAGGGCCATGGAGCTTTGAGCTACTTCTGGGCATTTTTGGCATCAGGAAGATGAAAGCTGTCACAGCAGACAAGCCTGGAACCACAATCCCGAGGCCCTGGGCAGCCCTGTGTCCTCTCTAAGACTCAGCTCTCGGGTGCTTCTCAGAAATAAGTGAGCTCAGTACAGGAGCCAGCACCAGGGCTGGCATTGGCTCCGCACTGTCACCCTGGCCGGCTGGCATCAGAAAGCAGAGGCCCAGGCATGAGCCGCCCTCCCTGCCTCCTGGAGGGTCCTGAGATGGGGCCAGGCTGCCCCTGGGAGCAGGTCCTGAGAGGAACATTCCAAGGGGAAGCAAACTCAGAGCCTGGGGGCACTTGCTGTCATCCATGAGGAGGGGCCTCTTGTGCAGGGGAGGAGAGTGAGGGATGGTCAGGGGTGTGGCTACCCCAGGCGGGGACTCAGTCCCCAGCAGAGGAAGAGCAAGAGGCCTGAGCTGGGAGTGGCCTGGTCAGTGTCTGTTTAACAGGGTGGGAGGCAGGTGAGAGGGGGAGGGGTCTGGGACCTGGAGGAGCCCTCCGGTCTGACCAGCAGCAGTGGGCCGTCCTGGGCGGTACCATTGCTGGGACTGCTGGGCACTGGCGGTGCTGTGGGTGCCACAGGTTAGTTGGGCTCTGGTGACCCTCCCTGGCTATGGAAACAACCAGGAGAAGCAGCTTTCTGCAGGAAATCCTTCCTTTCCAGCCAGAAGTGCTGAACTTTTGATGACTGCTATTCATGGCGATGAGTCTATCTGCTCTGAGCTCGCTCCTCTTTTTGGCCCTGCCCTACAGAGTGGAAGGAGCAGGGCAAGATGTTCTCACAGGAATAAAGATTGACCTGGAAGTGAGCTGTGCCTTCACAGACCACATCACCTTCTGGGAGTGCTATGACATCAAGTGAGGCTTCTGGGGGGGAGGCGGGGTTCCAAGGGAAAAAGGGGAATCTGGAGGGATGGGGAGTCCAGCCCGGGAATATGAGGAGGTCCCAGGCCAGATTGCAGGGGTCCCAGAGGAAGGAGGTGACAAAGGGACAGGCAGTAGGAAACGAGCCACCTGGCTACAGCCTGAATGGTGCAGGAGAGAGTTGCCAAGGTGAAGCCGGGGGCCAGGCCTGAAGGACTGGGAGTGCCTGGGAGTGCCCCTGCCTTAAACAGACCCCTTCAGGGGGAAAGAGCGGGAGATGGCTTAGGAAGGGTTGAGCCTAGAAAGGGCATGTTTCATTGTCAGGGTGTATTAGCCAAAATGAACCTTGCAGCATTGGCACAAAACAAACAAAAGCCTCCACCTTCCCTTCCCTAGGCAGCAGGCCTTATTCCACGTGTTCTCAGCCCATCCCGTGCGCACACAGCAAGTATTCTCAGGAAATGATATTTCCAGGCTGAATTCTCATATTCACCAGCTTGGGTGTTGCTGCATCTTTAAAATTCAGTGTTCCTGACCGCCCAGGGCATACCAGAGAGGATGCAGGCTCAGTGCTGTCGCAGAGGTCCAAGCAAGGACAGGGGGTCTCCAATCTAAAACTAAGATGGATGGGGTGGGGGTTCAGGCTCCTGGTCTCCACTGGAAGTGACTGCCACTTTTCAGAACAAGAACTAACAACTTTCTCCTGCAGTTGTCCCCAAACCACACGAGCTTGGCAGTGTTGCATGATGTCTCTCTGTGGAAAAGTATTTTTTGAGTTAGTGAAGTGTCTAATGGACATAGCTGCTATCATAAAACAACTATGGATTCTGAAGATGCTGTATCATTCAGCAGAAACTTGCCAGGGATTGAAGTTCCCATTTGCCTAAACCGCATAAGCCTGCAGTGGACTGAGAGGTCATTCTCAAAGAGGCTGCTCCTTGCTCTGCCCTCGTTTTCCAGACCATTCCTTCCAGAGAAAGCAGCTGTGCAGCGGGTCCTTTCTTTCTGTTGGGTTCCATCTTTCTCTGTTAAAACCAAACTGAACTTCAATTAGATCAAAGATAGCCTTGTCACTGCAAACACTTCTATTCATGGCTCGATTCTTCTATTTCAACTATTTTACTACCCATTAAAGACTTAAACATGAAAAACAAATTATGTGATCTTTAGAGAAAAGTAAAGGATAATATCATCATCTTGTGATAGAATTTATTAAACTGGACAGAACAATGCAAACCATAACAGAAATGGCTGATAAATTCAAGTGTATCACAATTGAGAACTTCTGCTCATCAGCAGGCAACATATCAAAAAGCAAGCCCAAACTGGACTAGGGTATTTACAATGCATCTGACAAGGGTTTCATTTCCAGCATATACAAGGAAATCTTGCAAATCAATAAGTACAAGACAAACCCAAGAGAAAAAGAAAGAGACCCAAATGCCCAATAAACATACGGAAAGATGGCCAAGCCCTTGAATTACTAGAGAGAAATGAATTCAAAGCAGAAGAGACCCTTTCACACCCACCAGGTTGGCAGACAGTCACCGTCTGATGCCATCTGGTGCTGACAAGTATGTGTGGCAAGGGACACCTGCAGGCATCTGCTCCAGGCAGGAGCATTAGCAGGGCTGATGGGGGCTGCCCAGGATGGCAACCCTCCTGCCTGCCTGCAGAGGCATTGGACACTGTGCACAGGAGCTCAGCAACACAGACTGTGGCAGCATGTGACAGAAGCCATCCAAATGTCCCCCAGATGTGGAACAGGCATAGATGCCACAGTGTGCTGGCATAACCAGATATGGTGCAGCAGGAAAGATGAAGGATGACAGCTGTGCGCAAGGCTCAGGACTCTCGGGAACAAAAGGCGTACAGGCAGCAGATCCCAGGATAATACAGATAGCACGATCCCATTAAATAAAGTTCAAAAACATGCGAAACTCAGCAACATACTCTTTAGGGATGTAAATACTCATAGGTAAAACTATGAAGAAAAGCAAGAAGTGATAAATACATAGTTCAGGCAAAGAGGGATGAGGACAGGATGGGAAAGGCTGAATGACCAGGGTGTCCCTATCACTGATCTATAACCTGCTATATATGGACTCTGTGTATCTGAACCACATGCACAAGCATTGCATACTCAATATCCCTGAGACATGTGTCTAAACATAAAGTCGATGAAGCAGCTCACAATGTCCCCTGCATGAGGCCTCTGACAGCTCCCTCTGCACGTGGAAGGAACAAATGCCTGACAGGACTGCCCACCACACTGGCCTGGCCACCCCGGACAGTCATTCAGGTCTCCCCATGGCTGCCTCCTCCTTTAAGTCCAACTAAATGTCACCTCCCTGAGAGGCCTCCATCACCTCCTTAGCTCTAGCAGCCCATCCCCCCTGGGCCCAGTCAGACCTAGCTTCTGTCTTCTCATTTCCTTCTAACAGGTAAGTAAGGTGATCTCAGTAACATCTTCCCAACAGAACGTGGGACCCCCGAGGGCATGGGGCTCACCTGTTTTCCCCTGACACCTAGTGTGGAGTATACTATAAAGCAAATATACTTCACGGCCTGGTTTTCCAAAGCCTTGCAGTTTCAAATATTGACCTTACAAAAAACAGGAAATTTCCCCCAGGGTATTGAGTCTCTGTTGTAAGATAAAGAGTTGTAACACGGCAAGGCTGCTGGCTCAAAGACAGACACGTTACTGATTGTTATGTAAAGATACTTGGAAATTGCTGTAAGAAGGAATGTTTGCTAAGATCAAGCTTTTGTTGTTGGATCACTTAATTGCCTTAATGGAACATCATCTGACTTGTTTTTACTGAATGTTACCAGCTTCTATTGTTAAACTTGTTAAAACTTTAACCTCACCTATGTGTCTTCTGTAACTTCCTGGGCTGTAGAATAAATGCAGGAAGAGAACGCCAATTCAGGGTTAATTTCCCAAATGAAAGGAATGCCTCATCTCTTGAGGGTTTGGGGAAATTAACCACTTCGGGGCTTCTCACTGCTCAGAAGAGATGGGCTTTGAGTAATCCTTTGTGGCTCCGTCACCCAGGGGAAGAGGGTTGACAAATCCGTGGGGGGCAAAGCAACAACCTAGAACGCTGCCCGACACACAGCAGACTCTAGATGAATGCCCCCGGCAGGAAGGAGGAGAGGAAGGCTGGAGTGGGACAGCAGGCCAGCCAGGCATTCCCAGTGGGAAGGAAGATGGGGAAAGGGGCCTGTACTGGAGGATGGCACCTGGGCCTCAACACCAACACCCCAGGCCATGGCACAGAGGCACTAGTGGCAATGGCATGGTGAGGAAGGAAAGTGCCATGACCTTCTCACCATGATTGTCTGGACCCTTGTACTCCTTGGTGCCACCGCTGTCTGTAATCCCAGCACAGGTGAGGCAGGTGCCTGCCACCCTCCCAAGCACGTGCCGTTCCCACTCTGCTAGGGAGGCACAGGGCTGAGGGGTGGAAGACAAGCCCAGGGTGCTAGGGGTTGACAAGGAGCTAGCAATAGTCCCTCACCCAGCCTCATTCTTTGAACAGGTGGCACTGGGGGATCCAAGCCCTGGCCAAGAGCCAGGGAGGACGCAGTAAGGGAAGACGCTGGAGCCCAGCCCTCAGGGGAGTGGCAGAGGTAGAGTCCCTGCCTGCAGCAGCTGCTAGCCTGAGACTGAGGCCTGGCCCGGGACAGAAAGAAGTAAGCAAAGAGCTCAGGGACCCCAAATTTAATCCCCTACCCCACTCCCAGGCAGCTGCTCATGGAGGCTGCCCTGACCCACATGCTGGGAGCAAGAATTGGTGGCAGAGACATTGGCCCAATGGGCCTGGCAGCCTGGAGCCAAGGGTGCCTTCTGGGGCCAGATCCAGAGCCCGAGCTGACAGCAGAGAGGAGAGCAGAGGAGGTGACCATGGTAGTCAGATGGTCACAAGGACCAAAGGGAGACCAGCCTGCAGCTGGGGATTAGGTGGGGAGAGGAAACTCAGTGAACTGGAAAGAGCAGGGCTTGGCTCTGAGAAATATCTAGAAATAGATCTCAGCTTTACCCTGCACCAGCAGCACAGCCATGGAAAGTCATTTACCACTCCACGGGCCTAGTTTCCTCCTCTGTGCACTGTGCAAAGTGCCACCTGATCCACACGGTTATCAGGAAGACCAGTCAAGATCATTCATCCACTCAGCCATTCCCCAAATACCCTGAGCGCCACCGACCAGCAGCTTAGTACTCTCAATGCCAGCTCCGTGGCCAGCATGAATCCAAGGCAGCCTCTCCTGATCCTTCCTCTCCTGGGCCAGAATCGCCCCCAGCTCAGGGCTCAGCAGTCGCTTGTGGTGGTCTCTGGTCACAAGCAACATTTCTCAGAGGAACAGAACTGTCTGCTCACCAGCAGCATGACATGGCAAAGTCCCCTCCCATTGCCATCTTCCCCACCTCCCCCACCCCTGCTGCCAGCTGTTGTCATTACCTAGGGGCTCATAGCTTTGTCTGGAGGGTCCCCCAAAAGGACCATGGCTCCTCAGGCCACTTCTGCCAGTGATGGGTCCATTAGTTATCTTCTTACAGAGGGTGGGTCAGCGGCCTCCCTGCTGAGCTGTAGGAAATAAGAAAACAGGGAAGGGGGAGAAGAAGAGCAGGGGTTAAAGCTCAGAATCAGGGTGTACTGGAATCACGTGCCCACCTTGGGCCCTGAGAGCCTGGCTCCACTAAGCCCGGTCCCAAGGCCACCCCAGGTGACCCCCGCCAAGCCCCTTCTAGGTGGCCTCCTGCTCCACTGCTCACAGTGTGGAAACAGGGATACACAGCCTTGAAGAAGTCCTGCCCTCAGGAACCCGCAGCCCCCAGCCCTCTGGCCACTTGGAGCTCTGGCTCCCTTGGCTCCCCAATCCCCTGCAAGACCAGCCCTGCCTGGCTTCTGAGCACATGGTACCTGAGGGTCCCCCTGTGTGCACGCCTGTATCCACTGCAGGGCATGAAGAGGCAATACACCTCCGGGCATTGCACCTGGGCTGAGACTGCAGCACTCAGGCCACCTGCCACATCTCTGTCTGTAGCTCTATCTTCCTGAGCCACACCTGATGGGCAGCAGAGCTGGGGTCGGGTTGCCTGAGGGTGAATCTGCTCTGGCCATTGATTATCTACAGCTTGGCTCAGGCTACTGGACCCCTCTGGGCCTCAGTTTCTCATCTGTACAGTGAGGGGAATAAAATGGCCTACGTCTTAGGATTATTGTGAGAAATAAATGGATACACAGTCAGTGCTCAGAGCAGAGTTGACAAAAAGTAAGTGCTCAATACATACTTCACTGGCTTGGCATCATACTTAGGATGACACCAGCCATCTCTGACAAGAGGACGGCGGGGACATCTCTAGCCTGGACCGTGCCAGGGCTGCCGCCCATGGGGTTCCCTTCCCCCTATGGATTTGTCCCTGTGTGCATGAGTCCATGTGGGACCTTATATTTCAAGTGGAACCTTTAATTCAGTGTCCTTTTGGCCAATCTGAAGTATGTAAGAGCCTGGGAAGGCAGAACTGGGAAATGGACAAATGGAGATGGAGAAGAAAAACTTGGCAACTCCTCCACTGGATGGCATCTGTCATCCAGGAGTGACAGGG
Source organism: Cynocephalus volans (assembly GCF_027409185.1). NCBI lineage: Eukaryota > Metazoa > Chordata > Mammalia > Dermoptera > Cynocephalidae > Cynocephalus > Cynocephalus volans. Next base: position 113,736,906 of record NC_084465.1, read on the forward strand.
TGGTGCATTCTGGAGTGAATTTAAGGTGTCAGAGAGGATCCCCACCATGGATGACTTAACAACCGCCCTGGAGGGGAGCAGAGTCAGGGAGATGTTTGGCTTCGGTACAGCCAGTGCTGTTTGCCCAGTCTCTGATATACTGCACAAGGGCGACACTACTCACATTCCAACCGTGGAGAACGTCCTAAGCTTGCAAGCCGTCTCTTGGGAAAACTTACTGATAGCCAGTAGGGAAGAGAAGAAAGCGGCTGAACAATTAAATACAAAATACAGGATATCAACTGTATGCTGTTGGGAAAGACTGCTGCGTTTGAATTGTGATAGATTTCTTTGGCTGCCTGTTATTACTTGTGCATAAAGTGGTTTGTATTATCAGTGTGTTTCAAGGGTGATTTTTTTTCCCCATGCCAGAGAAAATGAATTGCAATCATCAGATTAAAAAATAAGTAAATAAACTGTCTTGGAATAATTCCTCTTCCTTGTGGTCATCTACCAACTACTTATATAGGTAGGTTCATTGGTTTAAGTTTGCTTATTATTTTTAGGGACTGGATTTTGTCCTTTTTGATATAATTTTATTCCTAATTATGAAAAACTGGCAAGCCCCAAGGCGCTGGTGCTGTGCCTGGGCCGGAGCTAATTTTTTGTCCTTTGCTTACTTCTAAAACGGGGGAACTTCCTGTGGCAACCAGTACTTGAGCTGTGTGGTTGAACTAAATTGCTGCTTTGCTGCTGCTTCCCTAGGGAAGAGTTTTTGTGCAGCTCAGGGTTTAATGGTTGATCTTATAGGTACTTCCAGCTCTCCAGAGACCCCATGCACCTGGGTTTTGTAGAAACTCTGATCTGGGCCTGAGTCTTTTCATCAAACTGCACCCCATGCAATTCTATGTTCCTCTGAGTGGTCCTGTGCTGATTGGGGGGCGGATCGGCTGTCCTTGCTGTGTCCCAGTGTTCTCCTGGTGGGCCCATCTCCCCCACCACGCTCCAAACACTTCCTATGGGACGGGCCCTGTGCTGGTCTCTTGCAATGACTCACTGACCTCTGAATGGCTCCCCTGTTTCAGCTGTTCTGGCTCCTTGTTCCTGTGTGGGTCCTTGGGAACCCTATTAGTGCTCTTGCTGTCCTGGGGGCCACCAAGGCCCTCTTCTCCTCTGCTGCCTCCAAGTAACTCCATCCAAAGGGCACAGCTGTGGCTTCTGCCAGCTCCTGCTTCATACACTCATCAGCTCTAGCCTTAAAGCAGCCGTGGCCCGAGATGCTCCGAGCAGTTTTTTTCTTTCTCTCATCGTGGCTTCTCCCCTTTCATGAACTCCGTAGGTCTCTCCTCCTCTTCCCCTGAGCTCCAGCGGCCCCAGCTTGGCTGTTGTTACACTTTTATAGTTGTAAATTGGTTGATTTGTGGGAGAGAGTGATGCTGGGGACCGTCTATTCCACCATCTTGACTGACTCTCGACCTTTGTCAGATATTGTTTTGCAGATATTTTCTCTCAGTCTGTGTCTTGTCTTTTCATTTTAAAAATCTGTGTCTTTTGAAGAGCAAAAGTTTTAAATTTTGGTAAAATTCATTTTGTTGATTTTCTCTCTCCTTTTTTTTTTTTTTTTTTTTTTTTTGGTGGCTGGCTAGAACTGGGATCTGAACCCTTGACCTTGGTGGATATTTTTTCTTTTATTGTTTATGCTTTTCGTGTGCTATATAAGAAATCTTCGTCAAACCTAGAGGGATTTTCTATATTTTCTTCTAGAAGTTTTATAGTTTTAGCTTTAACATTTAGTCTATGATACATTTCAGTTAACTTTTATATAAGATTCACTTTTTTTTGGCAACTGGACCTTGGTTGTCACTATCCCTCTCAGTGAGGGAGACGAAAGGATTACTCAAAGCCCAAATACTTCAAAGCAATGAGATGCCCAGAGGGACTACACCAAGCTAACTCCCATAAGAAAGGAGAAAGTCAGTGCAGCCCCAAGCTCAGGCTTGTCTCATCCTTTATTGTAGTATCAAGACCTTGGCCATGTAACAAGCTGATGTGAACAGGGATAAAGGAGGGAGAGCCCCCAGGACAGAACCTCCTGAAATTTTATTTGAATAGACTATACTGCATACTCCATTGAGTTCAAGGATGCAGCAGTTCCTAACAGCTGGTGTTATCATCTTGAGAAATACTGTGTGCAGCACATCCCGCATGGGTACTGAAGCCATGTGTCTTTTCTGGCTGTGGCCAGAGGTCATGGCCGTCCTCTTAGCAGAACATATCACAAGATGTTAACCCTCTACACTTGGTGTTACAACACCATGCTCTAAACAACTGAACTAACTAACCAGCTCCAGATTCACTTTTTTTTTTTTTTTTTTTGCATATGGCTATCCAGTTGTTCCAGCATGATTTGTTAATAAGATTATTCTTTCCCCACTGAATTGCCTTGGCATCTTGGCCAAACATCAGTTGACCGTATATGTCTTCATCTATTTCTGGATTATTTATTTTGCTCCATTCATTTGTATGTTTATCTCTACACCAATACCATATTGTCTTGCTAATATCAGGTAGTGTCAACCTCTAATATTTTTCTTCTTTTTAAAAATTGTTTTGGCTATTGCATGTCCTAGGCATTTCCATATAAATTTTAGAACCAGCTTGTCAATTTCTCAAAAAATTCCTGCTGGGGTTTGATTGGGAAAATGTTGAGTTATACAGAATTGTATAATTCTGAATGCTCAATAGAATTTACCAGTGGTGCCATCTGTACTTAGAGTTTTCTTCACAGGAAAGTTGTTTTAAATTTCCGAATATTTCCATGTATTATCGCAGTTTATAGGGAACATAAAGAAATTCAGTTGACTTTACTAAGGTCACCAGCAAAACAGTGATGAGAAACCTGAAAGTGAATCCTGTCTGCTTCCAAATAATTTGAAAGTTGGCTCATGTAATGAAAAATTATATGATGAAACAGCATGTCTGGGAGTGAAAAAGAAAAACTTTGTCTCTCAGTGCCTAGAGAGCTGTGCCAGTTCCAAAGATAAAGCTTTTATTTGAGGCACAGAGCTGAATTAATCTTGTGGGAAAGTTTTTAACTACAAATTCAATTTAATTAATTCTATATGAGGCTATTCACGTTTTCTATTTCTTTTTGAGTGAGCTTTGGTAGTTTGCTTTTTTAAGGAATTTGTCCATTTCATCTATGTTGTTGAATTTATTGGCACAAAGTTGTTCATAGGAATGCTTTCTCGATTTCATTTTTGATTCATTTATTGCATTTCGAATATGTCATTCTACTGCCTTCTGACTTTCATTGTCTTAGATAAGAAGTCAGTTGTATTTCAGTATTGGTGTTTCCCTGCACACGACAAGCTGCTGTTTTTTTTTTTTTTCTTGCTGCTGCTGCTTTTATGATTTTCTCTTTCTATTTGTTTTTTTGTTTTGTTTTGGTTTTGGCAGCTGCCCAGTATGGGGATCCAAGCCCATGACCTTAGTGTTATCAACACTGTGCTCTAATCAACTGAGTAAACCAGCCAGCCTGATTTTTCTCTTTGTCTTTGTCTTTTAGCAGGTTGACTATGATGTGTATGGCTGTGAACATCTGTATTTATCCTACATGGCATTCATGGAGCTTTTTGGATGTGTATATCACTATTTTTCATCACATTTAGGAATTATTTTAACATAATTTTGTCAAAATTTTTTCTGCCTTTTTCTCTCTTTCCTTTTCTATTGGACTCCTATTATGCTTGTCCACAGGTCTCTGAGTCCTTATTCATTTCTCTTTGCCTTTTTCTCACCTCTCTTTTTCAGATTGGATAGTTTCTAATCACTGATTCTGTCATCTCAGATCTGTTGTTAAGCCCCTCTAGTAAATTTTTCATCTCAGTTATTGTGCTTTGCTTTGCTTTTTCCTTTTTTTTTTTTTTTTTTTTTTGAGGCTGGCCAATATGAGGATGCGAACCCTTGACCTTGGTGTTATAACACTGTGCTGCAATCAACTGAGCTAACTGACCAGCCCCAGTTATTGACTTTTCAACTTTAGAATTCCCCTCCCCACCCTTTGTTTTTAACCATTTAGACTGCTTTTAAGTATACTATTCATTAGCATTAAGTACATTCACAATGTTATACCATTATTATCACTATCCATTTACAGAACTTTCTCATCATTTCAAACACTCTACCTATTAAACAATAACTCATCATTCCTCCCTCCTCCCAGCTTTCGGTAACCTCTATTCTTTCTGTGTCTATGAATTTGCCTATCCTAGGTGCCTCATATGAGTGGACTCTGGCTTATTTCACTTAACGTATTGTGTTCAAGGTTCATCCCTTATTGTAGCAAGTATCAGAATTTCATTTATAATTTCTATCCCTTATCAAGGTTACCTATTTTTGAGTCATTGTTTATCACACTTTCCTTTGAGTCTTGGTCTGGTTGGTTAGCTCAGTTGGTTAAACACGGTTTATTTTAGTTCTGTGAACATACCCGTATCTATATATATGGTGGGGTTTTTTTTGGCAGGGGGAAGCATCTGGCCAATACAGGAATAGAACGCCAGTCCTTGTTGTTATCAACACCATGCTTTGACCAACTGAGCTAAACAGCCAGCTGTGAACATATTTTTAGTAGGTGCTCCAAAGACTTTGTCTGCTAAATGCATCATCTTTCAATCATCAGAGACAGTTTCTACTTATCACTTTCCCCCTCTGAGTTTGGACTGGATTCTGATGCCACCAAAGGTGGTGGTTGTCACTTCTTCACGTTCGTTTGCCCAGGCAAATGATCCCCACAGTGTGTGGCTGCTGTCTTTGCCCCCTTTAAAAAAATTCTTGTTTTTATGTTTAAGCTTGAATTCCTAGGACTACCCCTGTATCTGTGTAGCATAATGGTCAGCCAGTTATTTTATAGGGGCTGTACTTAGTTACCCTGAGCCAGTGAGAATTCTTTCCTTTGCCAATGGATCTGTGTGTGGGTAAGAGAGCACGATGTTCAGGCCATTTTCAAGCCTGTCTGGGCCTTACTTTCTACTGGATCCCTCAGAATCTCTGTGCATGCAGACTCAGTGTCAGCCAAGAGTGTGTGGGTAGCTTGGGCTCTCTCTGCTCCCTGCTGCAAATGCACACGGCCTCAGCTCCTCACTTGCAACTACAACATCAGGCTAGTAGAGTCATTAGCTCTCCTACTCACTTACCATGAAGATCGTCACTTCCACTGACAGCATCACTGGGCATGGGTGCCATCTGCTTCTCCAAATCAACAAGCCTCCTTTCAGCAGTGAAGCTGCCAGTCCTCAAGGCCTACCCTGCCTGGGCAGAATCTCTGCACCCACTGAGCTGGGAAGGGGGAGACACAGAGCAGCCCCAGGCGCGAACAACCCAGACTCCCACTGTTCTCACTCAAAGCTGAGCAGTTTTCAAGCTTATATGCTTCTTGGGTTGTTGTAAGCCTCTGGTCAGTTTTCAGAGCAGTGAAATGGTTTTGACTATTTTGTCCAGCTTTATAGCTGCCTTTTGGGGACAGAGTTTGCGGACCTCATCCCTCAACCATAGGCAGAAGTCTCCGCCTTTAAATACCTTTGAGCTTTGTTCTGGGGGAGGGTCTTGATGCCTTGAAAGCAGTTTAATCCTCTGAGGGCTTGCTTTTAAACCTTGTCAGGCAGGACCACAGTCGCCTTTATCTAGGGTTAGCTTGGCTTCACGACTGAGCAATGCACTTGTCAGCTCTCTGCTGTGCGCTTGGTGGTGCTTCCACTCTGGCCGACCGCGCACTGCGTGAGCCCTGGGACTGTTTGTTCCACCTGCTCTTTTCTTTCCCGGCCTCACGCATGCGCTGACCGGTGCTCAGATGAACGCTGCGGCGCCCCCTGCAGACAGATGTCTGCAGTTCTTCCTCTGTGCCTTACTCATAGTTGCCCTGTGAATTCCACTTGCCTGGCCTCCCTTGATTCTGGCCTTGATCTCCTCAACTCGGGGAGACTGCTGGGCCCTGCTTGGGTTCCGTCATCCTGTGCAGCAGCTGCGCAGTCCTAGGGCTCCTCTCGTTTGCTTCTCTTCTCTCAGGGCTCACTGCCCTGCACTGCCTGGTGTCCGCTGTCTGAATGGCCTCGGTCTTGCATGGCATTTCACTTGTTTAAGACAGGTAGGTATGTCTAGGACCTGCTACTCCATTCTGGTTGGAAGCCCCACTTAGGCTTTTTGATTATACTATGCTGTGCCCTAGCCCAACCCTGCCTTGTGCCCGGGATCAGTGGCAGTAGAGTCAGTGAGGGGGAGCTTCTGGGTGGAGATCAGCAGTGGGCACCGTTCTCTGTGTTCATGAGCACTCCTGCACTGTGGGCTGGAGGCAGACGTGGGTGAGAATGACAGGGGATGGAGTCTGTTCTTGAATGTGGTGGCCATGGGTTCCCTGTGACCCTGCTGCCACCAACTAACTGGGATCTACAAGAAGTGGGACATATGACATCTACCTGGAGCCCACTGGAGATTTGTCTTCCAGGAAGTAAGCTTTGGTCTGATTTTTCCTGAAGTTGCCTTGGTCATAATAATAATAGCTAACATTTATTAAACACTAACAGTGTGCACTTAGGCACTAGCCTAAGTTTTATATACAGTAGTCCTCATGATAACACAGGTGGGGGGGTGACTATTGTTATGCAGGTGTAAACCTTTGAGTAGCTGAACTGTGGGGCCTTCTGGGGTTTCCCAAAGGAGTGGCCAGAGTGACTAGGGCAGGGACACTGGAGGGGTGTTGGGCCAGAGGCTATACTAACCAAGGGGTACAGAACTATTTCAGTATTTTAACAATGGGGACCACTGTACTAGTGTGTGCCAACTGAACTTGACCCTGTGAGGATGTCAGGAAGACAATGGTCTTTGCAAGTTCTGGAATGGGCAGCAGGCAGGAGGCACCTACATGATGCTGCCTGGGGTGCCCTGACTTTCAAGACTGCAGGTGGGCCCCTAGGCCTAGGTCGAAGTAGAAAACTTGACAGGGTTCTGCAGGCTCCAGCTCCTGTCCCCCATCCCCCAGCGTCCCTGGCCGCCTCACCGAGCCCCTTCTGCAACCTACACCCAGGCCCTCGCTGCCTCCGGGCCTTTGCTGTGTTTTTTCCCCCTCATCGGTTCTGTCCCCTCTTCCCTCTGCCCAGCTGACTTCTGCTACTCGTCCCTTGGGTACTGGTGTTGGCCTCTTTTCCTCCAGGAAGCCTTTCTGGACTCCTGGGAGTGGGCAGGAGCTCCTGCTGCATGGCCCCGCAGGGCCTCGCACTGCCCCTTCATAACCCTTGTTGATGGTCAGAAACCACGAGGAGACCGGGGAGACTATGTGTCCCCAGCACAGAGCACCATGCCCGGTACATAGTAGGAACTCAATAAATATTCATTGAAAGGGTTTAGAAAAGGATCCTGGGGTGGCGATGGCGATCAGAGGGTGGATGGGGGCCAGGCCTGCTTGGAGAACCCCACAGTCTCAGCAGGTGGACCACAGCCCAAGAGAAGGAATTGAAACCTGGGTCCAAGGAGCAAAACAAATTGAGACCTGAGGTATGCCAGGTCGCAACCAGCCTCTTCCTGTTCCAAATGCCATGAGCTCTGAGCCAACCTGTTGTTGTGAGGCTGCCTCATGGAAAAGGAACCAGAACCCCCAATTGAGAATTTGGAAGGGGGGTTTTATTGGCCGGCCAGCAACTGTTCCTCAAAGAAAGCCTTGGAAGGAAGCAGCCCTGAGTTTAAGTTTAAGGGGTCTTTTAAAGGCACATAGTCACACAGGCAAAAAATCATATAGTCACACACTTACAGTTATCATATAGTTACACACATACGTACACACAAACCCTCCTGGCATGAGGAGGGGGTTGGGGAGGCCTAGCGCAAGCTGATAACAGAAGCTGAAAGAAGCCAGTTAATCACTTAGGGACGGCAAAAACTTTCACAGGGCGGTTTCCTCCTTAGGTGGTCTAGATACATCCAGATACAGCTCTTGGTGTTATTGGTCAGGGATAGCATAGGCGGGAAACAGCAAAGGCAGGCAGAACTTAAAATTTTTCTAAGTACAAGACAATTTTTAACCTTCAATTTTCACCACAGGTGTTGGGGGCTTTCAAACAAGAACACTTTTCAAACAGTAAAAATGGCATAAGCTAAATCAATGTACCTCATCACACTGTTTCCCCATTTTTCCTTCTTATCCTACCTCCTTATCCCAGGCTCCTGCTGGCTCTCCCAGAGCCTGTCTCCCTCTTCTGTCCCGGTTGTTCCGGCCTCCTCTGCGAATCCCTCCTCCTGCCACTCCCATGGAGATTTATTTGACCCCGTCTTGGGCTCATGGAGCATCGCCACTTCAGTGGAGACAAGGCGGACTGTGACTCACATCAGGTTGTTTATATGAAAATCGCTGGCCAGAGTACACACAACTCCAAACTCAGGGGGTTGGTACTAAATACCTTCTTTGAACAGTTGCTTTTGAGCTTGTTTGTACTAGCAGACATCTTTTTAAAAGTATTTTAAACAATTTTGAAAATTTTCTGTCAAAATAGTAATGCGCATAGTTTTAAAAATTCAAATAGGGGCTGACCGGTTAGCTCACTTGGTTAGACTACAGGCTACTGATAACACCATGGTCATGGATGTGGAGCCGATCCATATCTGCCAATCGCAAAAAAAAAATAATAATAATTCAGATAAGATTCAAAGGCTTACATCGAAAAATAGCAATACCCAGCACCTTCCTCAAGTATCACTTCTGTAGATAAATACTTTCTTTTTAGCCATTTCTATTGATATTTATTTCCATGTTTCTAATAACATACTGCTTTTTAAAAATTCATCAGTTTTAGACATGATGGGGGCAGAGGCAGAAAAAACGACTTTATGTCTTTTTTTAAGAACAACTTTATTGAGTGATAATTTACATACCATACAATTCACACATTTAAGATGTACAATTTGGTGATTTTTGGTACATTCACAGAGTTGTGCAACCATTACCACAATTAATTTTAGAACATTTTCATTACCTCAGAAAGAAACTCCACACCCTATTTCTCCTCTGAACTTCTCAGCCCCTAGCAATGACCAATCTGCTTCTATTTCTATGGATTTGCCTTTTCTGGCCATCTCATGTAAATGAAATCATACAATATGTGGTCCTTTGTGACTTGCTTCTGTTACTTAGCATAATACTCTCAAGCTTCAACCATGCTGTAGCATGGATCAGTGTTTCCTTCCTTCCTTTTAATGCTGAGTAATATCCATTGTATGAATGTACCACATTTTGTTCATCCGTTCACTAGGTGATGGACAATGTGGGTTGTTTCTACTTTTTGGCAATTACGAATAATGCTGCAGTGAACATTTGTGTACAAATTTTTGCATATGTACAAATTTTTATGTTTGCAATTCTCTTGGGCATCTACCTAGGAGTGGAATTTCTGGGTTATAGCTCAGAGAGGTTAAGTGTCTGGCCTGAGGTCACAGAGCTGGTAAGGGGTAGAATCAAGATTCAAAACCAAGTCCTAGGTCAGGTCTTTTTGTCCTCCATTACACTAATCTTACGTAGGCTCTGTTGATCTAATTTGATCCATGGTTATAACTTAGAATATTTAGAGGACTTAACTAGTGTGTACTCAGGCCCTGAGTTTAGCGTTTTGTTTAGCATTTTGAGGAACTGCCAGACTGTTTGCTAAAGTGGCTGCACCATTTCACATCCCCATCAGCAGTGTAGGAGAGAGACAGTATGTCTTGAATACCTGTTAGAATAGTTGAGAATCAATGACAGTTTAAAATCGGACTCCCAAATATCTAAGTGAGATAAAACTGCCTTGGTTCTGATGGATCTAGGGCAGTGTACCAGTTAGTCCCAGCAAAAAGCAGAATCCAACTCAGATGGTTCTAAGCAGTGCTGTCCAATAGAACCTTCTGTAATTATGGAAATTTCTGTATCTGTGCTGTTCCAAGTGGTAACCACTAGCCACATTGGCTACTGAACACTTGAAATGTGGCTAGTGCAACTGAGAAACTGAATTTTAAATTGTATTTAATTTAATTTAATTTTAATTTAAGGGCTGGCTGGTTAGCTTAGTTGGTTAGAGCACGGTGCTGATAACACTAAGGTCCAGGGTTCGATTCCTGTAATGGTCAGCCAGCAAACCCCCCCCCCAAAAAATAAATTTAAATATCCATATGTAGCTAGTGGTTATTGTATTGGAAAGAGCAGATCTAGAGGCTTTAACATAGGGACTCCTTGTAGAGATATGGATATGGTTAAAAGAATCTACAAGGAATGCTGAGCCCAAATTTAGCCAAGAGGCTAGCATACTATGGGAGCTGTTACTACCTCTAGGACTGAGGGGTAAAGGGAATACATTGTATTATTGAAACTCAGTGAAAACTGGAGACATAGAGGAGGGGACCTCCGACAGGCACCGTAGGAAGGGAGCAGGGAGAAATGGCCTGACTCTCCTCTCCCCCTCCAGCCTCCAGCTGGTCCTCCCTTTAGCTGAACCCAGTGGAAGCCAGAAGGTGAGGGAGCCTCCGGGGCACAGAAAGGATCTGAGGGGTGGGAGGTAGAAGACAACAGCCCAGGGTAACAAACCCAAAGCCCACCTCTGAACCCCAGGGCTCTGAGGAACTCTATCCAAAGCCACTTCCTGAGCAGAGCACATCAGACTGAACAGATACACAGGGCAGCGTAGGGGGGCCCAGAGGTCACAAGGCTTAGGAGGGATCTTTGCTGAGTTCTGAAAGGCTAAGGCAGGAAAAGAAAAATATTAAACTCTGTGCCAGGCCTTGCCGTGAGCTGGGTAATTTCACTATTTGCTTGTGTAACCTGATAACAGTCCTGAAGAGGGCAGCATCATTACCTTCAATTTAGAGCTGGGACAAGGACGAGCAGCTGGCGACACTTATGTGGACATTTTCCAGACTGGAGGAAAGCCTGCTGAGGAGTGACACTGGTGCTTATCAATTGTTCAGGGGCTGAGGCAGATCCAAAATCGTGTCTGTACTGGCTGATATCTGGGCGGTAGCTCTCGTGATCTGTGATGACTCCTACCACCTCCAGCTTTGCCAAACACACAGATCTGCCCTTGCTCAATGCGTGAGAATCCCATTCCGTCCCATCAGGTCTGATGGAGAATCTTGGATTCTGCAGCTCTTCCCAAAAGCCCAGCTGAGAAGCAACTTAGAGTTTCAGGGCCTGAGTAAACACTAGTTAAGTCCTCTAAATATTCTAAGTTATAGCCATGGGTCAAATTAGATCAACAGAGCCTATATAAGATTACTGTAATGGAGTACAAGAAGATCTGACCTAGGACCTGGCTTTGAGTCCTGATTCTACCCCTTACCACCTGTGTAACCTCAGGCCAGACACTTAACCTCTCTGAGCTGCCATTGCCCTCTCTGTAAATGAAGTAGCACCCATTTCCCATGTCAGTGCTGGTCCTCTTCTCTCAATCAACACTTACGCTTGAGGTTAGTTCACCCAGAGTCATGGCTTTAAATACCATCCAAATGTTGATGTACCCCAGATATTCATCTGCAGCATAGACCTCCTCTATGAGCCTCGGAACTGCTTACTTGAAACCTCTTGGGTGTCTAACAGGCATCTCAAACTTAACAGGTCCCAAAATGAACTCCTTATCTTCTCCCCCAAACCTGCTCCTCCCCCAGCCTCCCCATATGAGAAAACAACTGTTCCCATCTTACAGTTGATCTGGCCAAAACCCCTGGGGTTGTCCTCAGTCCTGTCTTTCACACCCCCATATCCAATCTGTTAAGAAACCCTGTTGGTTCTACCTTCAAAAGACATTCAGCATCTGACCACCTCTCCCCACATCTCCTGTCACCTGTCACCTGGCCTGGTGCAGTAGCCCCTCACTGATCTCTCTGCTTCCACTCTTGCCCCCAGTCTCTCCTCCCAACAGTGGCCAGAGGAGTCTTTTCAAAGTCAAAGCCTCCGACAACTCTGACTGATTCAGAGTGAAAGTCCTTATGGTGACCTAAAGCCATGTTTAATCTGGCTTCATTTCGTCCCTCTCTCCATTCAGACCCTCTGCTCCAGCCACACCAACCTCCTTGGGGTTCCCAGGACACGCCAAGCGTGACTGGGTTTGGGGGCCTTTGAATTTGGCCTTTTCCTCCCCTGGAGTTCCATTCCCCTTGAATATGGCATGGTTGGCTCCCGCACTCCCTTCAGGTCCTTCTCAGGGAGACCTGCCTGCAGAAATGAACCTTTCCTACTGCCCCTGTCCTGCTGCATTACATTCCTCTGTGACACCTACATGATGTGTTTGTTTAGAGTCTGTCTCAGTCAGGAGAAGGTGACCTCCAGGAGGGCAGGTGTCTGGGACTTTATTTGGTTCATTACCATATTCCTGTGCCTGACACATGGTTGGTATTTAACAAATATTTATGGAATAAATGAACAAAAGAATAACGTTGTGAGGTAGGGACTGTTCCCATTTTAAAGATGAGGAAAACTGAGACTCAGGAAATGTTCCCAAGGGCACACAGCTAATGAGTAGTGGCCGTCTGCAGGCCAGTCTGTCTGACTCCGATGCCCAGGCCTGACTTGCATTACCCAGCAGCTAATGTATTCTTGACATCAACCAGCACGAGGTGTGGCCTCACATGAAAATTAATTTTTGTTGTTCTTTTTTGGTGTCTGGCTGGTACAGGGATCTGAACCCTTGACCTTGGTGTTACAACACCATGAGAATTAATTTTAAAAGTGAGCGCCAGGAAAATATTGGACTTCTCTGAGGAACTGCTTACTGTTTCTTCTCCTTTATGACTATGAGAAATCATGTAAATTCTCCCTTTTGGGCCAGCCTCAGGAACTCAGGGCCAAATGTGGAGCTGGTCACTCCGTTCGCCCTTTCCTAGGCTGTTTACCTCATCACCAGCTGCTTCCTGTTCCTTAGGAAAGACGTAAGTCATAAATGACATCTTTAGGGTTCTGATGTGCCTGGCCGTGGGTCTTCTTTCATTGGACAGGCATCAGGTAGGCTTTTCGGCCTGAAGATGTGTGATTTTCAGCTGAGTGAGGCTGTCTCATGATATTTCTCTGATTATTCTCGCCCTTCCATTTTCTCAGTTCTCTCTTCCTGGCACTCTTATTGGTTAGTTTGGGACCTCTTCAATTGATCCACTGTGTCTCTGTGGTAAGGATTACTATTGTCCACCGAAATCCAGGGATCCCTTCTTCTGCCAGGAACATGGCTGAGCTACATTTCCCAGCCTCCCTTGCAGTTAGGCATGGTCACATGACTAAGTTGTCACCAATAGAACGTGACGGGAGCGTAGCATGTGACTTGCAGGCCTTAAGAAGCTAGCACACCTTCATACTCTTTTTTCCCTTGCTGCTAGGTAGAACTCAAGACAATGGATTCAAACATGCATATGACAACAGTGTCCTTGTGGGTGACAGGACAATGACTAGGAAGAGGCTGGGGTCCCTGGAAGATGTGGGGAGCAGAGCTGCTTCCCTGATGACCACCACTTAATCTGGACATGTCCCACTGAAAAGAAATAATCTACTGTGCTTTTTAGGCCGCCACTTTATTGGATCTCTATGTTACAGCAGCACAGTTGTACCTGAGATAGTGCAGTCTCACATACTGTCTCTCTTATCTTCTCCCTCTCTCCCTTCTTTTTGGGGTTCTGTTTTCTGGAGGACTCCTCTAACTTTTTGTTCTAACACTTTTAGTAATTCAGTATCATTGTTTTAATTTTGAAGAATTCAGTCTTGAACTCTAATTATTTCTTTTTCATAGCAGGCTGTTTTTATTTTTTTAACTTATTTTTTATTTTTATTTTTTTGCAGCTGGCCAGTATGGGGATCCGAACCCTTGACCCTGGTGTTATACTGTTTTTATTTTGAGAAAGCAATGTCTTTTAAAATTTCTCTAAGGATATCAGATTTTTCTTTTTCTTTAAACAAATTCTGTTTCCTCCAGGATTATTTTTCATTTTGTTAAGTACTCATGATGCTTTAGGCTACCAATGACTAAAAATCCAACTTCTAGGAAGCCCACAGAAGGGGACCAATGACATTCAGGGCCCATTGATCTGGCTTTTTGGATGCCTCAACCACCCTGTGCTCTTTGTCTCTCTGCTTGGCCAGCCACAATGCTGTCATCCTGGTCCTGGTTCCTCTCAGAGTTGGAGGATATGCCCTTAATCACATCTGGTGAAAAGGAGAGGTCACTGTCCTGGCTCTCTTTTAAAAGTAAATAAGAACTTTTCAAAAAGCCCCCCTTCCTTGCATCCCAGTGGCTGGAATCAGGGCACATGCCCTTTCCCGATGCAATCATGAGCAGAGGGCATAAGGTTACTCTAGATTCATCAGACTTTTTCCTGGAGGTAAAGGAGGGGTTGGTGTCCCTGATGTGTATGAAGGGGGGCACCTGAACAAATTGGGGATCTGTTAGGAAAGAGGGAGGCAGAATGGATGATGGGACTGATTTATCTTGGTGCTTTTCTTCATGTTGCAGGGTTTCTTTGAATGTCTGGTATTTCTTTAAGGTCCATTCATACTTCCGAGTAGGCCAATAAAAAGCTAATTGGGGCTTTTGGTACTGGAGTAGGGCTTCCAACTTGATGGCTGAACTTTTGAGTTTTCCTGTGTGTGTGTGTGTGTGTGTGTGTGTGTGTGTGTGTGTTTGAGAAAAGCTCTTGGATTAGCATCAGATTTTTCATCAGCAAACTCATATATCCAGATCCTAGAAGAAAATGAAACACCTTCTAGGTCCTAAGAAAAAATGATTTTTAGCATTGAATTCTATATCAATTGATAAGAGTCTGGATGTGTTGTTCCTCCAAAACTCAGGTGGAAATCTGATCCCCAATGTGGCAGTGTTGGAAGCTGTTTGAGTCATGAGGGTGGATCCCTCATGAATGGATTAATGCTCTCCCTGGGGGAGGAGGGGTAGTGAGTGAGTTCTCGCTCTATTAGTTCCCACGAGAGCTGGCTGTTTAAAAGACCCTGGCACCCTCTCTCTCTTTCTCTTGCTTCCTCTTGCCTTGTGATCTGCCTGTACCTGCTGGCTGCCTGCTGCTTTCTGCCACGAGTAGAAGCAGCCTGAGGCCTAGGCCAGATGCAGCTGTCCCAGAATCATAAGCCAAATAAGCCTCTGTTCTTTACAAATTACCCAGTCTCAGGTATTTCTGTTATAGCAACACAAAATGGACTAATACGTCAATCAAGTATGAGAACAAAATAAAGACATATTGAAGCACAAGATTACTTAGAAAGTTTACCTTCTTCTTAGGAAGCCCACTTTTGAGGAAGTGACTTGAGGACGTGCTCCAGCAGAACTGAGGGGATAAGCCATAAAAGATGAGGATGTGGGATGCAGGAAAGAGGCTATCCCACATGGGAGAAACAACTGCTGGTCCCAAGATGAAGCTGGGCTACACTTTGAGTTTCCCTGATATTTAGACAATTAGATTTGGGCTGTGCATTTTTGTTAGAAATACCTTGGAAGCAATGTATTCTTTCAGGAGGCAGGTGGTGTTGGGTTGTCCTGTTACTGTGATGGTAATTTTGGTCACTTGGTTAAGACAGTGTCTGTTAGATTTCTCCACTGTAAAGTTACTATTTTCCTTTTGAAATTAATACAGACTATGTAAATGTCCTATAAACACACAGCCCTCCAATTTCACTCAATGGTTTTAACATACATTTTTACC
The DNA here is from genome assembly GCF_027409185.1 of Cynocephalus volans. Taxonomy (NCBI): domain Eukaryota; kingdom Metazoa; phylum Chordata; class Mammalia; order Dermoptera; family Cynocephalidae; genus Cynocephalus; species Cynocephalus volans. The sequence goes on from NC_084465.1 coordinate 113,752,581, forward strand.
TGAATCAGTTATTATCACAGTGGTTATAATTTGGTCATTTTTAACTCTAAATTACTTTTACAATTATTAGTTAGCTTTCCTACTGTAAAAGAACTTTCCTGACTATCCTTCCACTCTCCATTCCTCCCTCCTTCCCTTTGTCTATCTCATTCTCTAATATTTTCAGAATCAGTATGAACTCATGGGCTCTTACCTTATTCAACTGATTAATCAGTCACTGTCATTATTCAGTTTGATGCTCAAAGTGTCCCTGCTTTGGCCTTTGGTAACTCCTTCCAGCTGGTTCCTTGTCTTTTTGACACATGTCCATCATTCTTTGAGCACTTCTTTACTTGCTGATGTTACAAGATTTTCCAGGCTCTTCTCTGATTTCCCTGCCCCAGCCCTGGAATCAGCCATTTTCCAAGGAACCCTGATTCCTCCAAGGAGAGTGGTATCTAGAAGCCAAGACCTGGATGTCAGGTGCTGGATCTATTTTGAGGGTAGAAAGAGTATAATTTGCAGATAGATTGGATGTGAGGTATAAGAGAAGCAGAGGAGTCCCAATGTCTCTCAGCTTTTTAAAGACCCAGCTCAAATACATCGTCTCTCTGAAGTCTTCCTAGATGCCCCTTAAGACTGGATATAGCCCCTATTTTAGCAAGTACTACATTATTTGAATTAATTATTTATACCCAACCAGTATCAGATTCTAGTACCACCTGGGAGATCCTTATCTTTGGCCTCTGGCCCTTGACAAACCTGACTTTGAATCTCATCCCTAGCACTTATTGCTTTTATGAGCCTAGGCAAATCTCTTAGCGGTCTTGTTCCTCAGATTTGTTTCACAGTATTTCCCACCTGTAAAATTAGGGTAGTGACATGTATCTCTCAGGGCTGTCATGATGAGTAAGTGCTATATGAATGCGAAGCTCCTGGCACTGAGCTGTGCCCATGCTACGTGCCCGGAGGTCACTTACCCTCTTGTTGGGAGGAGCAACTGGCATCAGGCACAGGGGACCTTTGGCACTGCACCTGGCCAACAGTGAGTGTCAGTCCATGAGTGCAGCAACCAATGTTCTAAGTGTCTAAGTATCACTCTTCTGTGATGCCTTGAGGGCCATGGTCACCCCTTGCTCATCTCATCATGGTCTCTCCCTCTACCCCAGAGTCCGCAGACCCTGTATTGTGAGTGCTTCAGGCTGAAGCCTGGACCCACCCACATCCTCAGAGCAACACTAAAACTTATTCCTCCTATCTAACTCTAATTTTGAATCTGTTAACCAACCTCTCTCTATACCTTCCCATCCTTCCCAGCCTCTAGTAATCACTATGCTACTCTCTACTTCTATGATATCAACTTTTTAAACTCCCACATACTAGTGGCAACATGCAGTATTTATCTTTCTGTGCCTGGCCTATTTCACTTAACATAAGGTCCTCCAAGCTCATCCATGTTACCACAAATGACAAGATTTCATTCTTTTTTTTGTAGCTGAATAGTATTCCATTGTGCCTATATACCAATTTTCTTTAGCCATTCATCTGTTGATGGACAATTAGGCTGATTCCATAACTTAGCTATTGTGAATAGTGCTGCAGTGGACATGGGAGTGCACGTGTCTCTTCCACATACTGATTTCCTTTTCTTTGGATAAACACCCAATAGTGGAATTGCTGGATCATATGGTAATTCTATCTGTAGTTTTAAAATTTTGTTTCGTTTTTGGTTTTTTTGTTTGTTTTGGGTGACTGGCCAGTATGGGGATCCAAATCCTTGACCTTGGTGTTATAACACTGCACTCTAACCTAATATCTATAGTTTTTTGAGAAACCTCCATACTGTTTTCCATAATGGATGTAATAACTTACATTCCTGCCAACAGTGTAGAAGTGTTCCCCTTTCTCCACATCCTCACCAGCATTTGTTATTTTCTGTCTTTTTGATAATTGCCATTCTAACTGATGTGAGATGATATCTTGTTGTGGTTTTGATTTGCATTTCCCTGGTGATTAATGATGCTGAATTTTTTTCATATACCTGTTGTCCTTTTGTTTGTCTTCTTGAGAAATTTCTATTCAGATCTTTTGCCCATTTTTAGTTGGTTATTTGTTTTTGTTGTTTGCTATTGAGTTGTTTGAGTATCCTGTATACTCTGGATGTAAGTATGTGGATTTATTTCTGGGATCTCTATTCTGTTCCATTGGTCTATGTGTCCATTTTTATGCCAGTACCATTCTGTTTTGGTTACTATGGCTTTGTAGTGTACTTTGAAGTCAGATAGTGTGATGCCTCCAGCTTTGTTATTTTTGCTCAGGATTGCTTTGCCTGTTCAGGGTCTTTTGTGGTTCCATATGAATTTTAGGATTGTTTTTCTATTTCTGTAAAGAGTATCATTGGTATTTTGATAGGGATTGCATTAAATCCATAGATCACTTTGGGTAGTATGTTTTAATCTATTATGCACATGGGCTGCTTTTACTATATATATATATATATATATATATATATATATATATATATTTTTTTTATAATTGATTTTTTTTTTCTTTTGGTCTTTTTTGTGACCGGCACTCAGCCAGTGAGTGCACCGGCCATTCCTATATAGGATCCGAACCCGCGGTGGGAGCGTCGCTGCACTCCCAGCACCGCACTTTCCCGAGTGCGCCACAGGCTCGGCCCTGCTTTTACAATATAAATCGGCTTTGATTTTCTTTTTTTAAAGAAGGGCAAAAATTGAAAAAAAAACACACAAGTCAAAGCTTACTAATTAGAGGAAGGTCAGGAAATAGAAACCATCCAAAACAGAAAATAAAGAACCTCTACTCTCACCTATCGAAAGACAATCTGGTTAATCCCTCCATAGATATCTTTCCAGACTGTTTTCTGTGTAAATTCCCACAGCATCACCAGCCTTCTACAAAAATGGTATCACAGCATGTGCAGTTGTTCATAACTGCCTTGGCTGAGTTAAGCCGAGGCTAGTGGTGGCCCCAGCTCCATGTGAGCAGTCAGGGGCTCCACCCTGCAAAGGCTTTCACAGCCCCAGCCAGAGCCAGGGGATACCCCTCACCCTGCTACTTCCTGTGAGGAGCCAGGAAGTGGCACCACCTCAGGTCCTGCCCTAACAGCTCAGGAACCACAGATGCAAAGGAAACCACCCTCCCCTCCCATCTCCTCCTCTGCACCCCTAGCTGTCAAGCACACATTCCCATGCCCCAGCTCTTCCAGCGTCACCTCTTCCCATCCTGCTATCCAGCTAAGACCCAGGAATCCCTATTCCAGGATCCTCCCCCACACAGCATCCCCTCCTGCCTCAGCTGGGCCTCCAGAGCCCCAGGCAGGTTATGGAGCTGTCACCACACGAGGGTGGTTAAGGCAGGATGCAGGGTGTGGGGGTGGAGCCAGGGCTCACTTCCTTTCCCCTTGGGGCCCTATCTAACCCAGTCCTGCCCCCGCCTCAGGAGGAGTTGGAGTGACCTGGCCCCAGCCCTGTGCTCTTATCGACTGAGCTGGTAAGGGGGTGCAACCTGGTTGGGCAGGGACCTGGGCATGTGCCTGTGGCTTGAAAAGCTCCCGACAGGTGATGGGGAAAGAGGATCAGGAGCCACTGAATAGGATCAGGGAGGCCAGGAGGTGGCTGTGGCTGGAGTCTGAGCTGCTGAGGCCTGAGGGGCCTATGGGATGGGTTGATGGGGGAGCTGCTGGTACCCATTCCCTTGTTATTTCTGATAATCATAAAAGTCAGGGTTGAGGGACAGTCTGTGGCTCACTTGGGAGAGCATGGTGCTGATAACCCCAAGGCCATAGGTTCGGATCCCTAGGGATGGCCGGTTAGCTCTCACTTGGGAGAGTGTGGTGCTGACAACACCAAGTCAAGGGTTAAGATCCCCTTACCGGTCATCTTTAAAGAAAAAAAAAAAGTAAGGGTGGAAGGAGCCGTTAAACCACAAGCTAGGCCTGGCAGTTGGCAGGGAAGTGGCAGGAGGGGAGGGCTGGCCAGGTCCCCTGCTCCCACGCGTTTTATTTCTCCAATTTCCCCCCTGCCCCAGGTCCCCGCTCCTGCTCGTGCCTGTTGCCCTGGAAATGGCCCTGCTCCTCCTCCTCTTTGGGGGCTTCTGGGCCCAGATGGTGAGCCCACAGTCTCTGGAGTATACGGCAACTTTGCAGACATCTGCCCCTGGAGGGTCTTCTGCTTCTTTGGTCTCAGATATCTCTGAGGCCCTGAACCTCAACTCAGTGACCTTCACTGGCTCAGCAATAAGGGACCCTAAGGTTGACAGCACTGGGGACCAGATCTCAACCCCAGTGTCTACAACTCCCTTTAGAGACAATGAGGGACAAATTGGGACTTCTTTTAGTGCCAGCACTGGCCCCCCTGAGCCAACAACCTCTCAGGAAGTTTCCTCCAAGAAGTCATCAGTGCTTCTGGAAATCTCTAATGTAACCAGTGACTCTGCTGTCCCCATAACAATAGGATCCCACACTGTGATGGGTGGACACGTGACACCTAGCCCTCTGGAGACCTCCAGCGGGGCCAGTGGTCCCCCTGTCACCACAGCAACAAGTGTTCTAGAAACCTCCAGCGGGGCCACTGGCCCACCTGTCATCACAGCGACGAGTGCTCTGGAGACGTCCAGTGGGGCCAGTGGTCCCCCCGTCACCACAGCAACAAGTGTTCTGGAAACCTCCAGCGGGGCCACTGGCCCACCTGTCATCACAGCAATGAGTGCTCTGGAAACCTCCAGTGGGGCCAGTGGTCCCCCTGTCACCACAGCAACGAGTGCTCTGGAAACCTCCAGTGGGGCCAGTGGTCCCCCTGTCACCACAGCAACGAATGTTCTGGAAACCTCCAGCGGGGCCAGTGGTCCCCCTGTCACCACAGCAACGAGTGCTCTGGAAACCTCCAGCGGGGCCAGTGGTCCCCCTCTCACCACAGCAACGAGTGCTCTGGAAACCTCCAGTGGGGCCAGTGGTCCACCTGTCATCACAGCGACGAGCAGGGCCAGTGGTCCCCCTGTCGCTCCAGCGATGAGCACTCTTCCCACTGCAAATTCACATCAAGGGTCGAAAGGCATGATGCTGGTGGCTGTGCTTGTGGCCCTGCTGGTGATCTTAGTCCTCGTGTTACTTCTCCTGCTGTGGCGCCAGTGGCAGAAGCGTAGGACAGGGGCCCTCACACTAAACGGAGGTGGAAAGGCCAATGGGGTGGTGGACGCCTGGGCTGGGCCAGCTCGGGTCCCTGACGAGGAGGCCGTGACAGCAATAGCGGCAGGGTCCGGGGGCCACAAGGGCTCTGGGGTCCCCGAGGGGGAGGGGTCTGGCCAGCGGCCCTTGCTCACCACCTTCTTCGGCAGACGCAAGTCTTGCCAGGGCTCCTTGGCGCTGGAGGAGCTGAAGTGTGGCTCGGGGTCCAGCTTCAAGGGGGAGGAGGAGCCGCTGGTGGGCAGCGAGGACGGGGCTGAGGAGGAGCCGGCTGCCGAGGGGCCGCAGGCGGGAGAGGCCGCCACGCCTCCGTGTTCCTGAGCAGCAGGGGTGGGACAGAGTCCCTGCCGCAGCATCGCTTCCCACCCGCGACCCGCAGCGTCTCGCCAGCCTCCTCGGGAGGTCCCCCAGCGTCCCCTCTCTGCCTCCTCCTCCAGCTTCTCAACCCTGGGCCTCCCAGCCAACGTCCTCCCCGGCTGGGGACTGCACCCGCTGAACACTCGTGGACTGAGTGAAGGAGCTTCCCCGTCAACCCCTACTTCTCCCCATCACCTTTTTCTCCATCTTTTTTTGTCCTTAGAACCGGTTGCTCCAGCTCCATAACGCCAAACTTGACCAAGGTCTCTCAGAGGATCCCCCTGCCACCCCACCCCTCACCCCTGACACCAGAATCTGGGAAGAAGAAAATGAAAACTCAGCAAGCTCCCACCTGGGACTAACTTTGTCGAATGCACTTGGCCCTGCGGTTGGAAGGACAGTCCTACCAGCTCAGCCCATGAACCTCCTTTAGCTCCCGGTCCAGGGCCAGCAGGAGCACGGGCTGGGGGGGGGGGGAAGGGCGGCATCCAATTGTGCTCTCAGGGGGCCTGTGACATTTCCCAGAGCACCTGGACTCTGGCCCGTGGCCCAGGACACCACACTCTCCCCCATCTCTGGATGAGGCAGCCAGAGGCTTCGCTACCTCTCCTCCTGAGGACAAAGGTGAGGAGAGTTTCTGACCAGGTGTAGCTGAGAAGCCCCGGCACCTGCGAGGGTCCATTCATGGGTGCGGTCTGTGTGTAGGAGGTGAGCAAAGGGGAGTGGTGCTTATGGACAGCGTGAGGGCAGGGGCAAGAAGGGACGCAGAGACCAAGGTGATGCCAACTAGAGGGTTCAGGACACAGGCACTGCTGGGAATGTGTCCTCATCTTTGCTCAGATGGCTGGACATATGGAAAATTTAACTCTGTCTGTAGCCCAGAAAGAATGCCAAACTTGATAAAAAGACCACGGGCATGACCCCAGTGCAGGTTCTTCTGCTCAGCCACTGGATCCTGCCCTCAAAAGCTCCCCCACTGCAATACACGCATGCGCAACGCACACACACACCGACACACCTACACAGAGGCGGGGGAGAGGAGTCTGCCCCAGTAGTGGAAACTGGGTGTGGCAAAGCCGCTTGCCTTGCTGCCACTTTCTCCCTTACATGTGCAGTTTGTCTCTCTGTCTCCCCTGTATTCCAGGGGCTGAGCTCTTCCCTTCTCTCTTCAAGGGGAATCAGTGAGAGGGAGTTAAACAAAGAGAGGAGACAGGCCAGGAGCCAGGGTCTTTCCTGAGGGTCTGGTGTGCAGAGGAGGGGACAAGAACCAGCTGTGCAGCCTCTGAGACCAGCCAGGCTACACAGCAATGGGGACACAGGGCCAGAGGCGTAGCTATTGCCCCAGGGCAAGGGGAAATTTGCAGAGAGGAAGTTGAGTCTAGAGTGTTAGGCTGAGAACAAACTAACCTTCAAAAGAGACTTGGGAAGTGTAGGGTCTTTAAGTTTTCCCCCTGAAGTTTCGATAATTTGAGTCTATAAAGCAAACTGGTAATAGACAGATTAACAGGGGAAAAAAGCACTGACCTACAAAAAGGGACGTGGGGGCCATGGGAGTGTGACTGTCTGCCTCCTGCACAGGAGGGGAAGGCAGGAGATAGGGAAAGGGCCGGGTGGGTCAGTTCCTGAGTGGGAGGGGGGAGGGGAGAAGAGGAGGAGGGTGTGTCGCCCGTGCCTGGTCCCTGGGGACGAGCTGAGCAGGGATCAGCTTTTCCTATTCCTCAAAAGGTGCTGTTTGGACTAACTGTAACCCTGGAACAACAGAAGTGAGTTCTTAAAATCCCTTAGAGATGCCGCCAGTGCTATCTTAGATTTGTCAAACCAAAGGCCCCAATTTCAGGCTTAGAAAATCCTGTGCCTAAACTCAGAAGTACTCAGGTGCAACTCCCTCTTATTTGACAGAGGCCAGGTGCAGCCATTTTCGGAGACATTGCTGGTCTCCAGGTCCTGGGCGAATCCTGAAGGAAATGGGGTGGGGGTGGGGTAAGGCAGCCAGCAGGGCTTTCATGATCCAGAAAATATCCAAAAGTTTGTCCCAAGGTCTTTGTCATATTCACAGCTAAATTCCTGGTGGCTACTGTGCGTGGCATGTGGCAGGTCCTCAATGAATATCCACTTGAATGAATAAATGAATGAATGAGTAAACAAATGAGATGACTTATCAGAGATTTTGAAGACAGAAGGATTTTTCTGGAAGAGGAGAAGGCATTTTCAGCAGAAGGGACAGTAGGTGCAAAAGCAAAAAAAAAAAGGGGGGAGAGAAAAACAATAAAGAAATATAAAATATGATGATAGGACCAAATATATCAGTTGTGAAGATAATTATAAATGGATTATTATATTTATCATAGTCACTAAAAATTGTGTTTTCAAAAACTATGTAACAACTTTGGAAAATGCCAACAATGAAAAAAGCAAGTTACTGATCTGTAAATACATATGATTCTAGTTTTGTGATAAAAATTTTAAAACGTATGCACTTAGAGAAAAAATAAAAGAGAACACCCCAAATGTTTACTGTGGTTATCTATAAGGCGGTGGGTTTATGTGTGATTTTTATTTTGTTTATACTTTTCTGTATTTTTTCCAAATTTTATACGGTAAATATGGATAACTTTTACAATTACAAAAAGTAGTGGTAAAAAAGACGTTCGATGGGGTGGCATGGGGGTATCTGGTTTGAGGAGAGTTGCGGTTGGAGCCATGCTATGAGGGCCAGAAAGTTTGAATCCAGTGGTGGGGAAGCCGGCAAACCTGTCTGCTCCATGGCTCTCTTCCCTTTCTTCCAGGGCCTCAGCAAGTGGAGCGTGCAATCACGGCCCGATCGCACCTCTCCTGGGTCCTGCTGAGACTTCCCTTTTGGTTTCCTGACCCCAGTTTCTTCCATCCCCCAGGGTTCCCCCTGATCCCCCAAGGCCATCAGGTTAGAGCTCTCCTTCCTTAACATGGCGTTAACACCCCTCAAGAGCTGGCTGCCTGGTCAGCCCTTGGCCCAAACACTCTGTGCTCTCCAGTCTCATCAAATTCCTGTTGCGCCCCGAATATGCCATGTGCTTTTTTTGGGAGAGGGGAAGGGGGGGATAGTTTAAGATGTTGAAAATACCCTGTACCAGCCAGCCACAAAAAAAAGAAAAGAAAAGAAAATATGTGTTTATTTTGTCCAGGCAGTAAAATAACCTTTTTTCCTTTTTTGCAAAAGTTAACTACCAGCACATTCCAGATCCTTAAATAACAGATTCACACACACACACACACACACACACACACACACGATCATATACAGTATATAATTCTTCATCTTATATTTTAAAATACATGTTTAAAAAAAATAAAATAAAATAAATAAAATAAAATACATGTTTATATTTTGTTCTCAAAAGTGTGCAGAAAAGGCTGGCTGGTTAGCTCAGTTGGTTAGACTACAGCCTTGTAACACCAAGGTCAAGGGTTTGGATCCCTGTACTGACCAGCTGCCCCCCTCCCCCCACCAAAAAGAGTGTGCATACAGATCATGGTTACAAATAAACTTTTGTCATCCAAAGTGAAAATTCCAGATGGAAGAAAGGTTTGAATGGGGAAGATCTTGAGAAATCTGTTAACGCCTTTCACTTTTGCAGACAAGAAAAGGGCCTCATTATAAGGTTCTAAGGACATTCCCTTTCTGAAAATGTACATTTATACCTGTCTTTCCTCTGCATCCCCATTTCTGACCTTTGACCATGTTCCATAGGGCAGGCAGGGCCTGGGAAGGAGGGTGGGCTACCTGGGGGCTGCAGGCAGAGCTGACTCCAGACCCCATCTCTGAGCCACCAAGCTCAGTCCCTGTGTGCCCAGAGGCAGATCATGGTAGGACTGTTGACAAGACAAGAGAGGAATATACTCAAAAGGTTCTAAAATTCCCAAAGCAGTAACAAAATCAGACCCACATGAAAGTAGAGAGAAAACTTGCAAACCCTAAGAGGGTATTCAGGTTGAGGAGCCTATGCAGTGGTGACTGCCTAGTTCTGGGGAGGTTTGGGGGAGGGCCAGCACACAACGGAAGCCCAGGGTATTTCGGAGACAGCCTCCTTGCTCCCAACAACAAGCTGCAAATGGGCACCTGTGTGTCCCAGTCCCCCGCAGCACTCAAGGCTGTCAGGATGGCCCAGCTGAGCCATGGCCAAGATCCCTGTTCAAGCAGAGCGTACTCCATGTGGGCCACGGGGACAGCCCAGCATTTGGCATTTGCACACACTCCGCCTGAAGCCAGCCCACCCACATTGTCCCCTCCGCCCCGCCACCTCCCCAACACATCTTGACTTTCCACCAAACTCTTCAACAGTCAAGATTCAGCTTACATGTCACCAGCTGTGTGAAGCCACCCTTGCTGTCCCCACCCCAGACTCAGTGTTTCTTCTCCACCCTATAGCACCTTATGTGACAGCAGGAAAGATGGCTGTAATCATGCAAAGGTGTCCCTCACTGTTAGAGTGAGAGCCCCTCTAAAGCCATGTGTCACCTCGGTGGCTCCAGAGTCCAGGGTACGACACACAGTAGCTACATAATATGTGCTTACTGAATGGAGGGATGGATAAATGAATGAAAGAATGAATGACGGGTTTTAAATAAACATATGGGAAGTCAGATCTGTCTTTTGAGTTAACCCCTTCACCCAGGAGGACAGCTTGAGGAAGAGGAAGTGTGGCCCAAGGTGAGAGGAATATTCTAGTCTGAATTAGATATGGTACTAATCTGACCTAAGATGGAAAAATGTGGAATATATAAAGCATATGTACTTCACAGGGCCTGGTTTTCCAAAGTCTTGCAGTTTCAAATATTGACCTTGCAAGGACAGGAAATTTCCCTCAGGCTATAAGTCTCTGTTGCAAGATAAGGATTGTGGCACAGCAGGTTGCTGGCTCAAAGACAGACTAGTTACTGATTGTTATGTAAAGATACTGAGAAACTGCTATATGAAGGAATGTTTGCTAAGATCAAACTGTTGTTGATAGGACCACTTCATTGCCTTACTGGAATGTCATCTGGCTTGTTTCACTGAAAGTTACCAGCCTGTACTGTTAAACTATAACCCTGCCTTTGTTCTCTTTCTGTAACTTCCTGGTCTGGAAAATGAATGCAGGAAGAGAACCCCAATTCGATGTTAATTTCCCAAGGAAGGGATGGCTCTTGCTTGAGCATCCCAAAGGGAGATTAACCACTTCGGGGCCTCTCACTGCTCAGTAGAGATGGGCTTTGAGTAATCCTTTGCGTCTCTGTCACCCAGGGGAAGTGGGGTGACAAATCCGTGGGGGGGGGGGTGAAGCAACACAAAGCAACAGAAAAAGAGGGTAGGTTTGAAATAGATTTATTCAGAGAATAAGATTTTAGAACTAATTGGCTATTGAGGTGATAGAGAAGAATAAGTCAAACTTCAAGGTTTCTGTCTTGGGAGATTGAGCTGCTGACATCGTTATCTGGAAATGAGAGGGGTGAGCAGTTTTGGGGGAAAACACAGTGAGTTCATTTTTAGAACTGTTGGGGGGACATTTTGGAGATGGGTAGAAACAGATGCCTGGAAGTTGGGAGGCAACTTAGGGGCTGGAGATAGATCTGAGTCATCTCAGGCTGGCCGGGTAGCTCAGTTGGTTAGAGCATGGCTTTGTAGCACTAAGGTCAAGGGTTCAGTTCCCCGCACCAGCCAGCTGCCAAAAAAAAAAGTCATCTGATTACTGACAGCAATTTAAGTAATGGTATAGATGAATAAATGCATACATTATGTCACTGTGTAGAATGAGAAGAGAACTGTGGAGAGGATCTTAGTGTAATAGTCAGGGCAGGCTAAAGGCTGTAACAAACAACCCCCAAATCCCAGTGTTATAACTCAAGAGAAGTTTTTCCTTGTTTATGTAACAGTTCACGGCTGTCATTTGTTTTTTGTGGGTTTTTTTTTTTTTTTTTTGGCAGCTGGCTGGTAGGGGGATCCGAACCCCTGACCTTGGTGTTACAAGGTGGCACTCTGACCAACTGAGCTAACCATCCAGTCCCATTGCTGGTATTTGAAGGGTGACCTTCCATAAGGGCATTCATGGACCCAGCCTCCTTCCACTTTGTAGTTCTGTCGTTCCTACAGGGCCTTGGAGTGCTCAGCTTCCAACCAGCTGATGGGAGGAGAGAGAGAGAGAAAAAGATCACGTGAAGACATTTATGGGCCAGGCCTGGCAGCGGTGGGGACCACTTCTGCCCACACCTCTCCAGCCAGAATTCAATCCTGTGGCTGCCTCAGTGCAAGTAGGTTGGAGAATGTAGTTTAGCTGGGTGCCCAGGAGGACAAGAGAAACTGTGCCCACCACTTGAGGGACACCAACATTTGAGGGCTGCATGTAGAAAGGAAGGCCTGCAAGAGAAAGAAAAGAGCCTTTAAAAGATAAATGGGGAGGAAAGAACATCTGGGAAAAAAGGGAGTGGGCAGCCTGGAGAATGGCTGTCAGAAGCAGGCGAGCCAGGTTCTGGGCCTCCTCCTTCTCTGAGCCTGGGGGACCTCGCTTGCCACCCCCAGGCCCAGCCCAGCAGTCAAGGGCTGCAGAGGGAGAACTGGGAGAAGGCTGGGGAGATGCCGGTGGATTTGGCAACCAGCGGTCCCTGTGAGCAACTTTAGCAAGAGCTGTGTCCAGTGAAGAAACGGAGGCCCTGGCCGTTCTTGGATAGGAACTGTCCTGAAGTCCCGGTCAGGTTATTGGCAGTTTCCCTGTTTGATGGATCAGAAGCCTGGCTCTGATCTGCCTGTGCCCTGAATGTACCCTGGGAAGAGGGAGGGAAAGAGGATATTTGTTGAGTTTCTCCTCTGTGTCGCTTGTAGAGTTTTCTCACTTGATTCTCAGTTGAACCCAATGAGGTAGGTATTATTCCATTTTATAGCTAAGGAAACGGAGGCACAGAAGAAGGTAAAAAGGTACTCAAGATCAAAAAGGATGGAATTAAGATTTGAACCCAGGGCTGGCTGGTTAGCTCAGTTGGTTAGAGCACAGCCTTGTAACACGAAGGTCCCCATACTGGCCAGCTGCCAGCAACAACAAAAAAAGATTGGAACCTAGGTCTAAGTCCTGTAATTTTCCCAGTACACCATCCAAAAGGCCTTCCAGCCCGCCCAAGGGAGCATATTCATGCCTTCACAGCCTCATACCCAGGTGGAGGGCCAGGAGGGCTGGCCTGGGTACAGAACAGGGCCTCCTGCTCCCTATTCTGACAGGTGAGGACTTCTGAGTTCTAGAACTTAGAGCTCCTCCCCTAATTGCAGGGAACACACTGAGGCTTTACAGCCCAGGGGCCTGCAGGAGGGCGAGAGGGAGGCCCCAGATCCTGGGAAGGGCGGGGCCAGCAGGCTAGACCAGCCCCTCCCTCCCCTCCCTCTGGCAGCCCCACCCCCAGCCTCAGCCTCTCAGACATTGGCTCTGGGCAGTGGACACGCCAGCCCCGACAGCTCCATGTCTCAAGCCACCATGGACACTAAAGGTAAAAGGATACGCTCTCCCTTGCATCCCTGCATCCCCATATACCCTGTGGGCTGCCCCCTCCCCAGCCAGATATCTCAGTCCCTTATCTCCTCCTCTGGAAGACCATCTCTCCTCTGGTCTCTGCACCCACTCTCTTACCTTCCCCATTTCCTACCAACCTCACTGAACCCCCAAAGGCCCCTCTTCACCCTTCTTTCTCCTTCTATGTTGGGTCCCCAATAATCCCTGGGGAAGAAAGGGGCCTGAGTCCCAGGAAAGGACAGGACGGCCGGGAGGAAGCTGCATCTCCTGGGGCTGCAGGGGACGGGCAGTGGGAGGCTGGACAGGGGAGCAGCTCTGGACTCTGTCCCTCACCAGCAGCCCAGGAGGAGCCGAGGCAAAGTCCTGTCCCACCTGCCGCCGCGTGGGGGAAGGGGGCTTGAGTCCTGTGGTTCTCTGTGGGGCAATGTCTTGGGAGGCCGTATGCAGAATGATAGGGGTAGGCTCTGGAGTCACAAGGTTCGTGTGTGAATCCTGGCTCCACCAGGGACAGGCCATGTGACCTCAGCAGGTCCCTGGCTTCTCAGAGCTTCGTTTGCATGCATCTGTAAAATGATGCCAATAGTTCCCGCTCACCAGGGTGTGGGGAGGGCAGATGACAGGAGGCATGGGGGGCGCGTGGCCAGAGCATGGGCACCAGGGACCCCTCTTTGTGCTTCCTGCATTTCCGCTTTCCCTCCCTGGGCTTCTCCTGTCCCAGCCTCAGACCCTCCTCCCACTCTTTGGGGTCCCCCTCATGTGGCTGCGGAACCAGCTCTGGGGGTCCCATGCAGGATGACACATTGAGAACCTTCCAATTTCCATTGTGTCTTTCTCTTTTGAAATAACACTGACCCGGATTTGGATGTCAGCTGCTACTCCCAGCTGGGAACCTTGGCAAGTTACTTACCCGGTAGGAGCCTCTGTTTCCACATCTGGAAAATGGCCTCACAGGGTTGTAGTGAGGATTAAATAAAACCTTACCAGATGTCAAGGTGTCTTGACTTGGCTCCTTTAGGGCCAGGGTTCTTTCCTGAGGGATCATGGATGGGCTTTGGGGGAGTTCATGAGCCCCAAAATTTGTATGTGAAATTGCATGTCTTTGTGAGAACATAATTAATGCTGGGAAGGAGGTTCATAATTTTCATCAGACCCAGATTCTTTTTTTTTTTTTTTTTTTTGTCGTTTTTTCGTGACCGGCACTCAGCCAGTGAGTGCACCGGTCAGTCCTATATAGGATCCGAACCCGTGGCGGGAGCGTCGCCGCGCTCCCAGCGCAGCACTCTACCAAGTGCGCCACGGGCTCGGCCCCAGACCCAGATTCTTAAAAGAGTAAAGGAAAACCACGAAAAGCCAAGGATGTTCATGGTTGACATACCCCCCTCTGTGGCTTTCCCACCAGGTAGTTTAGAAATGACCTGAGTCAATGCCTGGATTCAAGTCTCATCCCTGCCACCTGCTAGCTGTGTGAGCTCAGAAAAGATGCTCAGCCTCACTGTGCCTCGGTTTCCCCATTGATGAGGTGAACACAGTGCCTTTCCTGCAGGCTGTGGTGAGGAGTGAGATAACATGTGTCCAGTGCCTGGCACACACAGTCACACAGTGGCAGCCTCGCCGGTGGGGTTGTTGGTTCCTCACATCTGTCTCTCCAGCTCTGAGTCCTCCCCAGCTTCCAGTTCCATTTCTGGAACCCCTTGAACCCCAGTAGCCAAACAGTTGTTACGTGCTCTGGACTCACCTGCATGGTGTCACCCGATCCCCTACCCTTTCTGCTTCCACGACTTCCTCCCTCTGCGGGAGCAGCCGGTGCAGAGGCTTCCTGGCAGCACTGCCTCCACGTGCATGACGACGTCTGCTGTTTTACTCTGGGCCTGGCCAGCAGGGTCGGTGCTGGGATCATTGGCCCACAGGTACTAAGCCAGATGGGAGTAGACACGTCAGAGGGCTGGGCAGGCAAGGAAATGAGGGGCCAGGGCAGAGTGGGGCAGAGCAGGTGGAGGCCAGTAGCAAAGGCAGAGCCGTCAGACCTGGGCCTGGGAGTGGCAGGGCCATCGAGGCATCTTGTGGGCGTGGTGTCCAGGTGGCACTGCCCTTTTCTTACAGCCTTGGGGGGACACCCTCCCACTGCTGTTCACCCTGCTTGCTGCTTCTTGCGCAGCCCCTTAAACAGCCTCCCAGCTTGCATCCTTCAAGAATTCTGGACACAATTCAAATGTTTAAACTGCAAAGTTCATTTCTGATCATGTGACTTCTGATCAAAATTCTGTGGTGATTTGCTATTGCCTAGTGAGTGGCATCCTAACTTTCCCTCCCATGCAAGGCCTGCTCAGTCTGATGCCAGCCCGCGGCTCGGCCTTCTCTCTTGCCCAGGGCTGGGCACCTCTGCTTGGTCTTTGCCCTCTCCACTCTCATGGCCTGGCCAGCTTCGGCTTCCCTGTCAATGTCCAGCCTATTCTCGGAGCCAGCCATTCCAAGCTTCTGGTCTGGCCCTCATACCTTCAGGACAGGCCATCTCTCCTCACCCTGAAATTCTGTTTTACCACTTGAGTGATGGGTGATCACACTTGGCCCTGTTTGGAGGTCATCTCTCTTCTCCAGGTGTGAAGGGGGAAAGGACAGGACGTTTATCAGGAAGCTGTGGTGCCGACCAGCCTCTCTCTCCATCTGGTATCTGCTGAATGAATCACCAAATAAATGCTACCAGAATCGGACACCCGGGACACGAGGGTTCAGAGACACCTGGCTAGGAGGCACTTTATGTGATCAGCCCTGTGATCTCCTCAAGAAAAGGACTCTCAGTGCCATGCCTGAGGTCACCAGGGTTGTAGGTGGTGGAGACAGGATTCACACCCGGGCATTCCTGAATCCCGATCCAGGCTGTTCTCACTATACCAAGTGCGGAACCCTGGAACCCTGGGTGTAGCTTGCAGAACTCTGTGAATATTGATATAATAAACATATAATAACTAAAAATATAATTTAGCGATAGACTCAATAGCAGTGTGGTGAGGTGGGGTGATGAGTGATTCTGGAGCCAGCCTGCCTGGGTTTATGATCCTGACTCTAAACTGCCCAGCTGTGTGAACTTTGGGCCTTTCTGTGCATCAGTTTCCTCATCTGTAAAATGGGGATAATAATAGGACCTACCTCATAAGGTTGTTGTGAGAATTAAATGTGCTAATATATAAAAGTGCTTAGAACAGGGCCCAGGAGGGACCGTATAAGTGTTAGCTGTAATGATTATCACACTATATGTCATACCAGATTGTATTATACACAAGTGGTGACAGGCACCAGAGTTTTAAGAAAAATTAATGAGGGCAAAACCTTTAAAATTGGTACCTTTTATCTATTTAGGTTTCTTTCCTCCTGTAAATTGGGGAGACCCATCCTCGCTTGATTTTAGGTGCAGAGCACTCTAGTTGGCCTCACATAAAACCACTGTTGCAACACAAGAATGAAGACTTGTTATATTCATTTTAGGTGCATTCAAGAGTCTCACTTTGTGTCCCACCCAGCAAAGGCACAAACAAGTGTTTGTTAAAGGACTGAATGAAAGATGTAGGGATGGAAGTTCTGATTCTGACATAATCCCTCCTGCAAGGAGCCACCTTTATGGGTAACAGACACAGTAAAAACCAGTCAACAATCCTGAGAACGGCGAACATGCCAGAGGTGGGGAAATCTTCATTTATTCTGCCAGAGCTGTCAGTTATCTGTCTCTCTTTACATTATTCACAAAGAGAAGTGCAGAAAAGATCCCAAGATGTTTTGGATCCCCTTAGAAACAGAGATGCCAATTTTATTAGAGTTTTATTAACTCTGGGCAACTAATGAAGAAGGTATCGCCTTGAGAGATCAAGGTTATATCCCACAGAATAAAACTACAATCTCTGATGTCCAGGCATCTTGGAAGAACTTCTGCCTATAGTAGCCGCAGGTGGGGAAGCAGGACAGGGCGGCACGGCTGTCTCCTCCTGTGGCGGCTTCTCTGAGCCAGCTCTTATCTTGCAGCTGCAAAAGCAGCATTCCTCTCTCTGAAGTGCCTTCCAGTAGAGCTGCTAATCACTGTAATTTCAAAGCTACCCACAGGAATCCCTTTTGTTGGAAATGCGAGATAGGGAGTCTAAAGAAAACCAGAGGTATTTATTTATTTTTCATAAATGGAACATGGAATGTGTAACATTCTGCCTGTGTGTTAGGTGATCAGAACGATCTTAAAGCAGGGGGAAGAGGGTAAGCCCTTGGGTGGAAGTAGCTGTGGTGTTCTACAAGTACCAGCTGTGGAGAGGTAAGACCTGGTCCGCATTTGTCGTTTTCTAGCTCCACTCTTTAGGTAATTTCCCTGTACATTTCTGAGCTTTGGTTCTCCATCTATAAATATGAATCATGTCTACTTTGATGGACTGTGGGTAGATTACTGATGTGTGCAAAGTGCCTGGCATAAGGAAGGCACCATACATAGTTGCTATTATTTTCTTCCTGTCTCAGAAGCTCTCAACTCTGCTGCGAATTAGAATTTTTGCCACATACCAGACCAGTTATACCAGAATCTCCATGGGTGAGGCCCAGGGCCCCAGAGATCAGCATTTGCAAAGCTTCCCAGATGATTCCATTGAGCTCCAAGGTTGAGAACCACTGCCCCATGCTACGCTATTGTGATTTATGATAAGAAATAGATATTTTGGTCTTCATCCTGGGTTCTTCGCACAGAGCTCCTAAAACCCTTGGGATTTCCTGAGCAACAGGGGTGCTAGGATAATCTTTTGTTCTAATATTTGGTCTTTGACCCAGGTTCCTGACACAGAGCTGCTAATCCCTTGGAATTTTGCAGGCGATAGGAGTCTTTTGTTCTAATGAGGCAACTGTTGCTGGGCTCCTGGATGGGGGATGGTCACCAGAAAGATCAATCTATGATTAGAAGCTTGAAACCTTCAGCGCCACCCCCCATCCTCTGGGAAGGAAGGAGAGAGGGGCTGGAGACTGAGTTAATAATTGATCATGCCTACGTGATGAAGTCTTGCCAAAAATCCCTGAAATATGGTGTTTGGGGAGCTTCCGGGTTGCTGAACACGTGGAGGTGCTGGGAGGAGAGGGCAGGGAAGTCCCTCCCCCTACACTTTGCCCTTTGCATCTTTTCTATCTGGCTGTTCATCTGTGTCCTTTAAAATATCCTTTGTAATAAATGAGTCATAGTAAGCAAACTGTTTTCCTGATTTCTGTGAGGTGCTGTAGCAAGGGGGGGCGGTCGTGAGAACCTCCGATTTGTAGCCAAGTCAGACAGAAGTTGTGGGTAACTTGGGAAGCTACTGCTTGCAACTGGTGTCCGAAGTGGTGTCAGTCTTGTGGGGCTGAGCCCTCGACCTGTGGGTTCTGCACTAACTCCAGTTAGTGTCAGAGTTGAACTAAATTGCAGGACACCCAGGTAGTGCTGGAGAATTGGTTGGTGTGGTGAAAACCCCACACATCGTGTTCTGTGTTGAGTGAGGGTATAGAAAAGAGATGCTGTTGGTTTTTCATATACACTATCCTAAAAAACTTTCTTCCACCCTCCCTCAGGTGGGGGCCCTCTCTCTCCTTTCCTTATTTATGGTTTTACTTTTTATCACACAAAAGTAGACAGAAAAGTGTGATGAACCCCATATACTGTCACCAAGCCCCACCAACCCTCAACATTTGGTCAGTCCCACCCCACCCTCATTCCTTCTTCTACCTTCTAGAATTATCTTAAAGCAAACCAGTTCTCAAATCTTTTATACATGAACATCTCGGCAGGTGTTTTCTAAAAGATAAAGACTTCTTTTTACAACAACCATAATACCACTGTCACAACTAAGTTTTTAAAAATTTCCTTAATATTATCAAATATCCAGTTTCCAAATTTTTTTTATTAATAGTATTATGTTTTTTACATTCTAA
The DNA here is from genome assembly GCF_027409185.1 of Cynocephalus volans. NCBI lineage: Eukaryota > Metazoa > Chordata > Mammalia > Dermoptera > Cynocephalidae > Cynocephalus > Cynocephalus volans. Next base: position 113,771,547 of record NC_084465.1, read on the forward strand.
GATGTCGCAGAGCAGTTGGCAGGGAGAGGGAGAGGGGAACGGGGAAGGAAATAGGGTGGGATACGGAGGAAGGAGGGGGGACATGGTTGAGGCCGGTGGCACCTCCCTCATTCCTGCAGGGGAGACCAGGGGGCTTCCGGAGGTGGCTTGGTGGTCATTACTGGGCTGGATGCAGATGTCAGGGGGGTGTGGCTGAAGCCCTCGTCCTCCTACTGCCCCAGCTCAGGAGACCAAGGGGCAGCTCAGTGGTCATCGCTGGGCTGGTTGCAGATGTCAGGGCTCATGGCTGAGGCCCCCAGCCCTCCCTGTTCCCGGCTTAGGAGCCCAGGGGGCTTCCACCTTCTAGGTGTTACAGGTGTTCTTTGGTGAAGTGAGGCCTTTACTAGTTAATATCAAACTTTGTCTCTGGTTGTAGGTATTTTGTTTTCTCTTTCAGTTTTGTGTTGGATTATTCACTGTTCCCACCACTTAAACTCTGCACTGGCACTGGAACTAACTTGTTGTCCTTTGCTTACTTCTAAAATGGGGAAACTTCCTGTGGGGACCAGCACTTGAGCTCTGTGGTTGAGCTAAATTGCTGCTTTGCTGCTGATTCCCTGGGGAAGGCTTTATGAGCAGCTCAGGTTTTAATTGTTGACTTTGTATGTACTTCCAGCTCTTGTGAGTTCTGATACACCTAGTGTTGGGAAAATAGAATAATTTAATCAGGCCCCCTTGCCTACCCCACCGTTTGGGGGTGTTGTGGTGCATTGTTTGTAAGCAAATTGTGTGTGGGGGGGGTGGAGTTAGTGTGCTTGGCTGGTGTCTGCCTCGGGCGTCCGCTCTGCATGGCCATGCTCTCGAACCTATGGCTTTCAAGGACCTTTGCCAGTTACCTCGCTCATAGACCTGAGTGTGAGGGGTCTGGTGACCCAGCCTGGTGTGTGAAGGGTTTGTGACCCAGTCTGGACAACAGGATTGAGGGCTCTGTGAGCTCCAGACCCAGCCCTAGCTTTACAATTGGCAAGTAAAAGAGTGCGACACCTGGATTGTGTGGAAACTCTGGTCTGGGCCTGAGACTTTTGAGCAAACCGCTCCCTGTGCAATTCTATATTCCTTATCAGTCTCCTCTGAGTGGTCCTGTGCTGATTGGGGGGCAGACCAGCTGTCCATGCTGTGCCCCAGTGTTCCCCTGGTGGGCCCATCTCCCCCACCACCTGCACTCCAAACGCTTCCCATGGGATGGGCTGTGCACCAGCCAGTACCTTGTGGTGACTCACAGGCCTCTGAGTGGCTCTTTTTTTTCAGCTGTTCTGGCTCCTTGCTCCTGCGTGGGCCCATGGGAACCCTATTAGTAGTTTTGCTGGCCTGAGGGCCACCAAGGCCCTCTTCTTCCCTGCCGCCACTAAGCAACTTCATCCGAAGGGCACAGCTGCAGCTTTTGCCAGCTCTTGTTCCATGTGCTCACCAGGGCTGGACTGGAAGTGGCCAGGGCTCAAAATGGTGGGAGCAGTTTTTCCTTTCTCTCATCATGGTTTCTCCTGCCTTCATGCACTCCACAGGTCTCTCCTCCTCTTCCCCTGAGCTCTAGCAGCCCCAGCTTGGCTGTCATTGCTTTTTTATAGTTGTAAATTGGTTGATTTGTGGAAGAGAGTGATGCTGGGGACTGTCTATTCTGCCATCTTGACTGGAAGCCCCTCCAAATTTTCAATTGTCTCATAAGTGTTCTAATGCATTGTCAGTTTGTTTGAATTAGGATCCAAATAAGATCCACACATTGTCATTGGTTAGTATGTATTTTAAGAATCTTTTAATTTTTTGTTTTCCTGGCAGTTTATTTGCTGAAGAAATTAACTTATTTTCTGGTAGAGTTTCCTATGGTCTAAGCTGTGCTGGTTGTACCCCTATGGTGTAGTCTAACACGTTTCTCTGTCCCTTGGTTTTCTTATACATGGGAGGTTGCACCTGGAAGTCTGATCTGACTCAGGTTCAGTTGTTTTGGCAGGAGAATTTCATGGGGGGTGAGGTGTTCTTCCCTTAGGAAGGCCTAGCATCCAGCTTTCTTATTTTTCTGGTGGCTCGCCAGTGTGGGGATCTGAGCCCTTGACCTTGGTGTTATAACACCATGCTCTAACCAACTGAGCCAACTGGCCAGCCCTCAGCTTGCTTCTTTATGTTGGCCTTTGATGCTCAATACCTGGATCTGGTCATTCACTAAGGGTTGCAAAATGGTCCATACCTTTCATCAGAGCACTGGTTCCTGTTTGTTTAATTATGCAATTCAATGATTTTTAGTTAATTTGCTGAGTTGTGCAGCCATCACCATAGAACATTTCCATTACCCCAGTAAGATCCCAAGCCCTTTTCTAGTGCATTCCCAGACCCAGGCAACCACTAATCTTCTGTCTCTATCTATTTGCCTTTTCTGGACATTTCATACCCATGGAGGCACTCACTGTGTGGTCTTAGGCAAGCATTGGCTCTTAACACTCATGCGCATCTGAGTTGCAGGGCAGGGCGGGGGTGGGGGCTCTTTCAAAACCTGGGTGCCTGGGAACTGCCCCCAGCTTCTGATTCAGTCTGGAATGGGTCTGAGCGTCTGAGACTGAACAGCTTCCCAGATGATTCTGATATGCAGCCCAGGTGGAGGGCTCTGCATGGTCAACTTCTTCTGAAAGGGGTGGTTTGAACCCACCGCCTCCACTTCCTCACCTCCTATGCACATCTTGATCATGACAATGTGGCTTCTGCCCCCACCACATGCTAAGTCCGATGACCCATTTCAGTCTTCTTTCTACTGGCTTCTGCTCACAGCTACTTCTAGAAACCCCCTCTCCTTCCCAGACACCCACTCCTGGTGCTGCTTCTCTTTTTGATGGCCACACCTCTCTCTGTGCTTTAAAGACTGAGGTTTCCCTCTTTCTACCTCCCCTGGGCGATCTCGTCCACTGCTATGCTCAATCCCCATCCTTACATGCTGGTGGTTCCCAAATCCCTATTCCTCACCCCAGTATCTCTTCTGAACCCCAGAACTGTTCTTCTACCCACCGTCTGGACATGGCCATCCACATTTCCTGCTGGCATCTCAACCAGGTTTGCAAAACCAAATTCATTCTTTTTCCCCAGCTCTGCTGCTAGTGAGCTGGGTCAGGAGGGCATGGCACAGGAAGCTCTTTGAGACTCAATTTCTGTACTTGCAAGATGGGAATAATCCCCTGTGGAGAGTTTCAGAGGTCACTGGTGCCCATGGCCAGCATGCCTAGGGCCCTCAGTGCAGCTTCTGCCTCCTCCTGTGTCCCATCCTGAGCCCCAGGCTGCTCCTCTCTCGGGACAGCCTCTTTTGTCAGCTTTCAGCTCCCCGGGACAGAAACCCAAGTCTTCCATGTCTGATCCACTGTGGATCCTGATAGACCCTATCTCAGAAACAGCTCTCATGTTTACCCTGCTCCCCACTCCTCACCCTGCTGTCCAAGTGTGGGACTTGGTCACTGTCTGTCTGTCTGGACAACAGCCTTGGCCTCCTCTTGCCTGCCATTCCACCACCAGTTGGTGGCTGAAGTGACCCTTCTAGAACCCAACCATAACCATATCATTCTCTCACTTAAAATTCTGTGATGGCTCCTGGGATCTGCCTAAATTCCTCAGCCGAGTAGTTCAGTTCTTTGCCACTCTGGCCTCGTCCCCCACCATTTCTCACAAGCATCGTACTCTCAGCCTCCCCCACATGCCACTCCATTGTGTTTGCTTTTGAGCCTTGAACACCTGCTCTTTCAGCCCCCAATGTCTTGCCCCCCACACACACACCTCTGCCTGGCAAACGTTATTCACCCTTCCTCAGGGACATTTAGTCATCTCTTCCTGCGTGCCTCCACCACGCGTGGTAAATGCTTCAGTCATTTTTTTAGCAAACGCATTTACTATGTGCCAGACAAAGTTCCTAAGGGCTTCACAAATGTCAGCTCTTTCATTTTCATAACCCTATGAGGTCATTATTGTTATCCCTGCTACAGATGAGGAACCAAAGGCCCCTGAGAGGTTGAGTCGCTGGCCTCAATCACTTAGTTACAAGTGGCAGAGCCAGTGCTGGAACCCAGCTGGGGTGGCCCCAGAATTTGGGCTCTGACTCATTCCACTGTGTGGACTCTCTGATGGGAGTGGCCCATCAGAGAACACTTACAATTAAGCTCAACAATATGAAATTGCCCATATTGGACCCTTTGGGGCCCATAAAAATAGCAAATTTGTATGGCTCAGTGTGCTAGGCACTCAGGGCACAGCAGAAAACGCAACTGACAGTCTTTGCCCTTAGAAAGGAAACAACTATGATGGGGGGCAGCAGGGAGCTGAGAGCATCTGACCTGATCTAGGGAGTGGTCTATGAGGGCCCCCTGCTGAGGAAGTGATGTTTAAGAGAAGACCTGAATGGGGAAGGAGAGGTGAAGGGGGAGTTTGGGGATGAGGGTGAGGGAAGGGGCTTCCAGGCAGAGGTACGACCCTGGAACAGCACAGGCTAAGGCCTGAAAGATAAGAGAAAAAACTGCCCACTCTGTCACCATCATGGCCCAGTGGTTAGCACCTGGCACAGAGCAGGTGCTCAGTAAGGAACTGTCGAAGAATACATTGGAAATGGAAAGAAGTCAAGAGAACTGGATCTAATGCCTTCAAGGTGGGGTTTTCAGCAGGAGAGTTAACAAAGAAAACCAGAACTGGGCAGTAAAGTGGTAAAAACAGATCTTATTCAGGACTATTGCAGCAGGGGAAAGAGACCTCAGGAGAGAACTGGGCTCAATTCCAAACATAGCGTGGGCAAGTGGGAATCTACAGCCAAGGAGCAGAGCGGGGGTTGGCAGATGGAAAATCACTAAGAGGAGACATCAGGGGTGAGGGGGGATTCTGGCTAAACCAACCTAACAGGATTCTTGCTGAAGACAGGCCAGGGCGATCGGACATCACCTGTGGTGGCGAGGGTGGGAGGTGGGGGTGGTGGTGGGGGTGGTGGAGGATGAGGAGCCCAATCAGAGATCGAGGGTGATCAGATACAGAGGATGAGAGATTCTGGCTAAGAGGACTCAGCAGGATTCCTGCTAAAATTGGACAGTGCCCAGACGAACAGAAGTCCAAAAGCCCAGGACTAATTGGGGAACCTGAATAGGGTTTGGTAAAGGAGAGAATCTTTGTCTGAGCGATCCACTCAAATGTACTTTTTTAATGGTTTATTTTGAAGATAAGCTTAATGAAGTTTAATTACAGATGGTATAGTCCATCCTTTCTTGTGTGCAGTTCTGAGCCTTGACAAACGCATCAGCTGCATAACCACCATGACAGATAAGCTATGGAACAGTTCAGTTGCAGCAAAAACTGCTTTGTGCTGCCCCTGTGTGGTCAGCCCCTCCCGCATCCCAGGCAAACACTGATCTGTTCCCTGTTGCTACAGTTTTGCCTTTTCCAGGGTGTCATATGAATGGAATCATATATACTGTAGCCTTTTGAATCTGGCTTCTCTTACTTAGCATAATACATCTGAGACAGCTCCGTATTGTGTGTATCAGTAGTGTTTCTTTTGTATTGCAGACTAGAATTTCATTGTATAGATGCACCACAGTTTGTTTACCCGACATATACCAGTTGAAGGATTCAAATTCACTTAAAAAAAAAAGAAATCACAGCACCTAATTTGAGTAGGGTGCGGTGGGAACTCTGCCCTCTGTCTGGTCACAGGCCTTTCCCTGGTGGGACAATGAACAACAGAGACAGGGACCACGTCTCAGTTCCCAGCACCCAGCCCAGGCACAGCTGGCTGGGAATGGAGGAACTGAAGCCACATGGGGCAGATGCGGGACAGAATGTGGGAAGGAGGGCTGGGTGCAGTCGCTTAGGACTGTGGCTGAGGAGGAGAAGTGGGGTGAGCGGGCAGGGGGGTGAAGATTGACTGCTTGGCTTTGGGGAAGAAAGGCTAGACAAGCCCCTTACTGCTAAGGGGCTGCAGTAAGTGATTTAGTTACTCAGGTGTGTAGATCACCATCTAGGTTTTGTGTAAAAGGCCCAGAATATTTCAAGTGGCCATTTTGGAATTACAATGTGTTTGGATAATCTTGCCCCAGGAGTTTATTAAAATTGGTAAGAATCATCTCTGAAGTATATTGACAGTGAACAATTCAACACACTGCTGAAAAAGAGACCCAAGCAGTTCTTCAGTATTTTGGTTCAAATGGATTATATAACTAGTTAAAGTATTTCAGCTGGGGGTATTTTTGTCCCTTCCCTGCCCCCATTGTTGGGGTTCTTCAGCAAAACTGTAAGATCTGTTTGATTTGTGCACTGAGTAGTTTCAGTGGTTTCAAATTACTGTTTAAATATTGCTGAAGTTTCATGGCATTTTTTTTAACCTTCATTAGAAGTTTTAGAAATTTCTGACCGTAGCCTTTTTCACATCACAATGTGACAGTTTTTCTATATGAAGACATTGAAAGAACACAAAGGGTTTTTCCTTTTATCTCTTATTTACATGGAAATTTAAGATGTTACAGTTTCCCAGAAGCATGGTAGCATGGAGATAGCTATGTGTGTCTCTGTATACACTGATATTTAGGAATGCTCTTCGATGTGAAGTTTTCTTTTTGTTTCTGCTTTTTGGCTCATAAATGAGATATTTTATCTGGAGCGGATAAATCCAATAGTGACAAGTACATGGAATAATAAAGAAGACTTTGAACTTAAACCCAAGGAACTTGGCTAGTTCTGGAGATAGCCATATGAAAACTTTAAAACAGAAGTATGGGTAGCTTGCTTGAGGTAACTCTGTGTCAAATAGTCATTGGTTAAGTATCTGCAAAGAACTTGGATATTATTTCAGAGGACACAAAATAAAAGAACAAACTGGAAAACATAAAGATTACAGAGAAAAAAACCAATACCTTCCTGTGCAGTCTTGTTGGAATTTGGACTTGCCATGAGGTGTTGAAGCCTTGTTTCAATGAGTCGGAGAGACTGGACCTAAGTGACACAGCATGACTTTGCTCCGGCCTGGCTTAATTTTCCTACTCCACCAGCATCAACAAAGTCGTCACTGAATTTCGAGAAGCGTTCTGAAAACTTTTCATGGACAGAGAATCGTTATGATGTGAATCGTAGACGACACAACTCTTTGATGGCTTTGGTTCTGGTATTGGACATCCTAATGGAGGTAACTTTGGAAGGAAAGAAAAAAATGAATGGTGTACACATGGAAGAAATGGTACTGAAAACATAAATCATCGAGAGGGACACCATCGTGGAAGTTGCCGTTCTCGAAGCAATATTTTCTGTTCTGGAAAAAGCCAAGGACAACATGAAAACAACATACCTGACAAGGAAATCAGGAGGAAAGAAGACAAGAGAGAATGCAAACAGTCTGAGGCTGAGGATTTTCCAACTTTAAATCCTGATTATGAAAGAGAACCATATCAGACTAAATCTTCAGCTGCAGGTGTATGAGAATATGCACTGTTTCCAAAACGTAGAGCTCCATTTGGTACTGCTGTTCACTAGGTACTACAAAAGACTTACAGCTATCTGGATTCCCAGTAGTAGGAAATCTTCAGTCACAGCCAGTTAAGAACAGAACTGGTGTAAGTATTTATAAAGGCTTAGTTCCTAAACCCACTGCTCTACCTATAAAATCTACATGATGGAAAAGCCAAACTATAGAAAACAAAGTTGGGACTTTTCTCTCATGAGTCTACATATGGTGTTGGTAACTTTATGCTTTTAAATCGACTGCCAAGAATTTTAGTCCATCAACAAATTCAGTGAAAGAGTGTAATTGCTCAAATTTCTCTTCACTTGTTGACAAACACTCAGCAGCTTCGTCTCACCAAACTGAGACAAATGTGCACTGATGAAAAGAGTGAATTTTTGCAAGCATTGAAAAGGGACAGAGTAGAACATGAAGACGAGAGAGAGACGTGCTGGCTCAGAGTAGGACGACGACTCATTTAATTTGCATAACAGCAACAGTATTCACCAAGAAAGGGATATAAACCAAAATTTTGATGAAAATGAAATTCCCCAAGAGAATGGCGATGCCTCGGTGACTTCCCAACAGATTATTTGGTCTTCACCCTTCCCACAGACTGATGTCCTTTCAAGTTCATTTGAGGCAAAACACAGATTGTTAAAGGAGGTGGGCTGGCAGGAAGACAGTGACAGTGACAAAACATGTGCTCCCTTAACTGAGAATGAAATGAGAGAACTCTGGGCTATTAGTGAGTAGTTACAGAGGAATGGTTTGAGAAAAAATGGCATTTGAAAAATGGCCTGATCCGTGATTTCAAATTTGGGCCCTGGAAAAAAAGCACTTTCAAACTCACGATTGAGAATGACATAGACAAGTAGCCGTAACACATCAGATGACGACGATGTGTGAAGGATTTCCTAACAGCTTTAGAAATTTTAGTGCGACACATCTCTCATATAGTTTGGGGTGAATTGGAAAAATGGAGAACTATAATTTACGTCGTGACGTACCCCATTAGAAGATGGTTTTTGGGGGGTGGACTTCAATATGAAGAAAACCACGGGGGCCGAGCCCGTGGCGCACTCCGGAGAGTGCGGCGCTGGGAGCGCAGCCACACTCCCGCCGCAGGTTCGGATCCTATATAGGCGTGCTCACTGGCTGAGTACCGGTCACGTAAAGGACAAAAAAAAGAAAGAAAACCACGAATGTTGTGTTGGTCAGTGTTGAACATTATTTCTTCCTAAATGAATGTTATAGAAATGAGGACCTTGGTTGATCCAGCACTGACTTTCTACATCACTGCAGCATGTCTGTGATTAGCAATGTGATGATGTAACCAATGAGATTTTCTCATTTAATAATTAAAAAGTGTGTAATTTTTTTAAAAAAGAAAAAAGAAAGAAAGGCTATTTGAGAGAGGGCCTGCTTCTGAGGGGCCTTAACTTCAACTTGGAGCAAAAGAGTGAGAGAGCGAGCGACAGAGAAAGAGTGTGTGTGCGTGCGTGCGTGTGCGCGTGTGTGTGCGTGCGTGCGCGCACCTGTGCCCAATCAAACACCGTCCCGTGCTGTCTAATCGTCTACCCTGGGGCAGCCAAGTCCATGGACGGCAGTGCCCATGAGGCTGCAGGTCTTCTCTTGGCCGACAGATGGCGATGTGGTACTGCGTCGCTCCCGCCTCTGCGGTCACCCGGTTCAAGAGTCAGGAAGGGCCCGTTAACCCTACGTTGTGGGCGTGAAGGTCCTTAAGAGACCACCATGTCCATGATCCTTATTTTACAGGCAAATAACTCTCCACGTTCTGCAGAAGAGGGGCTCAAATCCAGTTTTCCCGTGTTCTTTCCTCTTTGTGCAGCCTCCACTTCTAGAGAGATTTATTGAAATTTCAGGCTTGGTAGTCTCCAAAGGAGAACCTGAGACAGAAAGGCCCGCAGGGCCCGCCGCGTTCTGACTCTGCGGCCAATTTGCTGTGTGCCCGCAGCGATTTGCCTCCCTTGTGGCTCTCAGCCTCCATGTCTAAAAACCTGAGCGTCCAGCTTTAAAGTACGTGGAGAAAACTGGGATGAAAAGACACAAACATTCTGCCGGGCACTTCAGCTTGTAAATAACTAATCCTCCTAGGCAGGGAAGAATGGATGTCTGCAGGGGGACCTCCAGGTGGTGCACACAGGACGGTTGTCCATGCTGTTGAAATACTGACATACTTCTCATCTAGTAGGTAAATGGTTGTTGACCCAGCACTAGATTTGTCAGATAAAATACAGGACACCCAGCTGACTTTGAATTTCAGATAAATAGCAGATAATTTTTAAGTATGTCCTAAATATCACCTACGACATGTTTACACGAAAATGTTATTTGATGTTCATCAGAAGTTCAAATTTAACTAGGTGTTCTGCAACCTTGTCCAGCCCACAGGGCCCACCCTCTGCCCCAGCCCCTCCCCTGGGATCTCCAGATCTTCACCCTGACTGGGGGGTGCCTGATTTAACTGGTGGTTAAATATTTTGTCTATCACCCTGACTGCGAGCGAGGTAACCAGAATGGACGGCTGTCCTCTCATTTTTCCTCCCAGGCCTGGAGTTCCTGTTGCCCCCGACCACCCTGGCAGCGCTGGCGGACAGCTGGCTCCGAGAGGACTGCCCAGGCCTCGACTACGCTGCCCTGGTGGCTGGGGCGGCCCCCTCGCAGGCAGCACTGTGGGCCAAATCCCCCGGGGTACTGGCTGGGCGGCCTTTCTTCGATGCCGTCTTTGCCCAACTCAGCTGCCAGGTGTCCTGGCTCCTCCCCGAGGGATCGAAGCTGGTGCCCGTGGCCAAGGTGGCTGAGGTCCGGGGCCCCGCCCACCGCCTGCTGCTGGGGGAGCGGGTGGCCCTCAACACGCTGGCCCGCTGCAGTGGGGTGGCCAGCGCAGCCGCAGCCGCTGTGGAGATCGCCAGGGGGACCGGCTGGACCGGGCATGTGGCGGGCACCAGGAAGACCACGCCAGGCTTCCGCCTGGTGGAGAAGTACGGGCTCCTCGTGGGCGGGGCCGCCACGCACCGCTACGACCTGGGAGGGCTGGTGATGGTGAAGGACAACCACGTGGTGGCCGCCGGTGGTGTGGAGGAGGTGCGTATCCGCTGAGCCCCTGGCCTGCCCGTCCAGCCCTCGCCCTCATCACGCCCTCCCCTCTACCAGAGACCCCCGCCAACGCCACCACCAATAGCGGTGGCCTGGAGTCAAGGGACGAGGACTCCTCCTCCCCTCAGCTTTTCCGTCTGTGAAAGGGGGTGGGTTGGCCTTGCTGCTCACCTGTGTTCTGCTGCTGCTTGGTGTGATGATCAAGAGCAAAGGACAAGCCCTTGGGAACCCGGTGTTGGTGGCCCCACCACCTGGGGCAGATCTCTTTGGACCTGCGTCCCATCTGTAAAAATGTTCTTGAAGACCCCTTCTCGTTTTAATATTATGAACCAAACTGAACTCAGGTCCAAATGCCAAATATCACTGATATTTGTCCCGTTTTATGGCCCACGAAAATGACAGTTCCAGGTGTCTCTGTTGTGTTTCTGGCGGTAACCGGGATCCGAACCCGTGATGTCGGTGTTACAACACCGCGCTCTAACCCCCTGAGCTAGCTCGCCCGGCGCCCGTTTCCGGTTCCCTCGCTAACCCCGCGCTCGTCGCCGGGCCGGCCGGTGCCGCGGCGCTCACGCTGCGCTCCGCTGCGGCAGGCGGTGCGCGGGGCGCGGCGGGCGGCGGACTTCGCGCTGAAGGTGGAGGTGGAGTGCGGCAGCCTGCAGGAGGCGGCGCGGGCGGCCCAGGCGGGAGCCGACCTCGTCCTGCTGGACAACTTCAGGCCAGAGGTGAGGCGGGCTCTGCTTCCCGGGAAGGGGCGGCGGGGGGGCTCCCACCTGCCTGGGCTTGTGTCCTGCTGCAGGAGCTGCACCCCACGGCCGCGGCGCTGAAGGCCCGGTTCCCGAGCGTGGCGGTGGAAGCCAGCGGGGGCGTCACGCTGGCCAACCTCCCTCAGTTCTGCGGGCCCCACATTGACGTCATCTCTTTGGGGATGCTGACCCAGGCGGCCCCGGCCCTCGATTTCTCCCTCAAGCTGTTTACCGAAATGCCGCAAGTCCACTCGTCCTAACGCCAAAGAGGATGACACCGGCGGTGGGTTGACATTGTTTGCTGGGACCCTCAAGGGTAGTCTTTAGGTTCAGTGGCCAACAGGGCACACTTGGTGTCAGCCTGGGCTCAGCTCTGGCTCTGCCACCTACTGCTGTGTGACCTGGCAGGGCCGACTTCACCTCTGCTCACCTCAGTTTTCTAATCTGTGAAATGGGTCTAATAAATGATCAACCTTATGGGGGTTTTCGGTGATAATTAACACATAGTGAGTGGTCAGGAAATGTTAGAGATTACTGTAGTTCCTCTATTCTAAGAGGCACATATTTTTTTCATATGCTGCCTTCTCTGAAGTCAGGGTGCCCCTTTAATCAATGGTGTCTCAGGGTCACAGTCAGCTGGGCAGCTATTGTCACATGCACACAGCTTGGAGACACAGACAATAAATTATATGAGATAGTCAACAATTATAAAATAGGCCTTGTGTGAGATGATTTTGCACAACTGTAGGCTAATGTAAACGTTCGGAGCATGTTTAAGGTAGGCTAGGATAAGCTGTGATGTTCAACAGCTTAGGTGTATTAAATACATTTTCAACTAATGGTGGGTTAATTGGGATGTAACCCTATTATAAGTTGAGGAATATCTGTACATGATCAAAATATGTGTTGCAATAGTCCAGAAGAGCTCTTTCAGGGCTGGTGGGTTAGCTCAGTTGGTTAGAGCATGGTGCTGATAACACCAAGGTCCAGGGTTTGATCCCTGTACCAGCTGGCCACCAAAAAAAAAAAAAAAAAAAAGCTCTTTCAACGTGTATAAAATAGAAATTGTAGGCGATAAGAAACCATTGGTCATGGTTTAACTGGCAGTTTTCTTTTTGAGCAATAATATAGGTGTTTTATAATCACTGGCATCTTGTGTTTGAAGACACATGGCATCAGGTCTGATATTCAGCTGGGACATTCCACTTGGTTGATATCCATGTTGTACTAGTTATTAAGGATTTTGCCTCTCATCTCTGGCTACTTTTGTTAGCCCTTTCGTGGAGGTGAGGACCTGTCCGTTCCTCACTCCCAGGGCCTCCAACAAACTCCATCATGCATCTTCCCTAAAATGAAAGACCCTCCATTCAGTGCTGAGGGCCTTTTAGGATCTGGTTCCATGGGGCTAACATTTGTTGGGGGAAGACGGTGGGTATAGAGCCGCTGGGGCCAGACCACAAGTCAGTTGAGGGAATGAGGGATGGGGCAGGTCGGGGGTCCATGTTCAAAGATCAAACTTCCTTCCTCACTAAGTCAGGACTCAGGGATCTACGCAGAGGATCTAAATCCAGCTCCCCAAATACACACACACACACACGTGTGTGTGTGTGGTCCCACTCATCTCAAGCTCACCTCTCTCTAACCCTCCTAGGGAAGTGGGGATGTGAGAGATCCCTAGGGTGCAGGTGGTCCCTAAGTGCTGCTCCCACAGAGGCCCCATCTGAGGCTGCTTCTCCCCTCCCAGAACCCACTCTCCTCTCCCCATTTGCAAGAGGAGCTCTTACCCACAAAGGCTCCTTCCCCCGGGGGTCTCTGGGGTCCCAATCTGCCTTGGGGGAGATACCTACCCCTTTGTCCCTTTCTCAACCCTGGAGACCAGCATCGGGCCTGGGGAAGGGATGGTAAGGAAAACAATGAGTTAACCTCAGAAGCAAAAGCTGCAGACAGGCCAAGACCTTCATCCTTCATGCACCAAACAAGCTCTGAGCACCTGCCGTGGCCAGGCTCTCAGCACACAGTGGACGGAGGTTCATTTGGCAGAGACACCTGGCCAGGCTGGACCTGTCTTGGGCAATGGCCTGAACCAGAGGGGCCATTCCCATAGGACACAGCCCCAAGGTGCTGCCTGGGGCTGCCCCTTCCTCTAATCCCCACTTTCACCCTGAGTCCTCCTGTCTTTCCTTCAGGGGAAACATGGATACACTCAGCCAGGTGGCCTTCCCTACTCCAGAGAACTCAGATCTGCAGCCTCACTCCTCATGCCTGGAAGGGGAGACCGGGATCCCCACAGAACCAGGGCACTGCAGGGCATCAAATCAGGAAATCTGGGCCCAGGTGTGAGCTGGGAACTGGAAGGCAGAACACCTGGGATCCAGGAGGGAATCAGAGCCTGAAAGAGGCAGAAGTGAGGAGTGCATACCAGGAGCCACATGGATAAAATAAACGGGTGAAGCTGGACTAAGACAAGGGGGCATGGGCTCTGGCCCACTGCAGATTGCATGCTGCACCCACAGCATTCCAATTAAAAAAGAAAAATAAATTTGCCAGGCTGAGTCTTAAGCTCCCCCTTGAACCCAGAAATGGGTCAGCCCTCCAGGAACCTCCAGATCTGAGAGCCAGGGAGGGGATTGCATTAAAAGGAAATGGATCCTGGGTAGGAAAGAGCAACACATGCCCTCTTTGCAGGGCAATGGATTTCCAAGCAGAGGAGACTGCCTGGCAGAGGCCCAGAGGGAGGAAATGGCTTGGATTGTTTGGTGTAAGATTTGAAGCTGGGACTGGGAAAGGCAAGATGGCTAGGAGATGGGCTGCAGCCAGACCACAAAATGTTAGGTCAGAGGATTTGGACTCTTTCCCAAGAGCCATCACATCCAAGCTGGCTAATGAGGTAAGCTTATTTGCAGTTGAGATTGAGTCCACTGCAGGAAGATGCATTTGAGGAGGACAGAGTGGCTGCAGCGAGATCAGGAGCAGGCTGTTCAAGAGGGCAATGGGATTGGAGAAGAGAACGCAGTGGAGGATACAGCATCTGCAAAGGCTCAGAGGGCAGAGGGAGCCTGATGGGTGCAAGGCAGTAGCAAGACTTGGGGCTGGGGAAATGGACAAGCAGGTGGCAGAATCTCACACTTCACCTGGTCATCCATGTGGCTGCACTTCCTCCTTGCCTGGCCAGCCTGGGACTAGGCTTGGATCATTTCCCCAGGCTGCATCATGTCCAGTGTAAAGCCTGTTCAGCAAGCGTGCCCATGAAACCGGCCTGTTATATGTAAATGGAGCGCCACCATCAGTATCTACGGCCATCGTCTCGTTGCTGCCTGGTGGATGAGGAGGGACCACAGTGGCTGAGCAGCCCTCCCCAGCATGTGTAGGTCCCTCTCCCTCAGTGAATGCTGGCGGGCAGTTGGGTGTTAGCATCTCCATTTTACCCATGAGAAAACAGGCTTTATGAAGTGAAGCTGCTCAGGATCACACATGAATAAAGTGGTGGATCGGAGTTTGAAGTCCATGTCATTCGCTCAGTCAATAAATATTTATTGAACACCTACTATGTGCCAGGCACTATTCTAGATGCTGGATATACAACAGTGAGTACGCAGATAAATATCCCTGTCCCCGTGGAGTTTATATTCTAGCGTGGGGGGCGGGGGTGGGGTGGTGAAGAACAGGTAAAGAAAAAGTATTTAAGGTGGGCCAGCCCGCGGCTCACTCGGGAGAGTGCGGCGCTGGTAGCGTCGAGGCCGCGGGTTCGGATCCTATATAGGGATGGCCGGTGCGCTCACTGGCTGAGCGTGAAGACCACACCGTACCGAGGGTTGCGATCCCCTTACCGGTCAAAAAAGAAAAAGAAAAAAAAAAGAAAGAAAAAGGAAAAAAAAGTACTTAAGGAAAATGGGAACGTAGAATATCACATGTGAAATCCTCTGGTGGCCACCAGAGGGCACTGCAACCACACCGCCCTCCATTCTCTGCTTCCATTTCCCTTTCTGGATTCCAAAGACAATAGCCAAAGGGGCTAGGAGTGCCAGGTACAGCATCTACTCAAAAACGAAAGCTGAGGATTGAACGTGCTGGTGCGATCTAGTGGCCAAGTGGGTGGCCAGGGGCCTGCCGGGGTCAGGAGCCAATAAAGTCGGTGAAAATCACAGAAAAAAATATAATAAATAAAAATAAAAAATAAAAAAGAATGAAAGCTGAGGAGGAATTTGCAACAGTTCTTTCTTCCACCCACGTTTCCAGCTTAATCCCCTCCTCAGATCCCCATCCAATTGCCCAGGGTACCACGGTGACTTTTCAAAGCCCTGTGTACTCCAAGTTCACCAACGACTCACATTCACTCACCAGCCCGTCCACCTCCCCTCCACGTCCCCACCTGCCCACCCCATTCCATGCACGCTCTTGCTCACCCACTTACGCTATCCAACCACTAACTCCTACCCATCCTCCTTCTCATCCACCCGGCTGCCTGGCCACCCACCCATCCACCCACTCCCCTTCCGTCTACCCACCTGCCCACCCATCTCTCCTCCCCACCCACCAACTGACGCCATGGAAGCCCAGAGCTGGGGTACTCAGTCCGGAGGGTCAAAGACAGCAAAAGATCAAAGCAGGTGATAGAGCCAGTGAATTTCCTCAGTGGGCATGAGTTTTTGTGTGCCAAGGTCAATGAAGGGTGAAAGCATTTGAAAACAGCAAGATCAACTATCTGAAAATGATTTTTTCTTTGAATCTTTAAAAAATCCCACTGTGGAATTATGTTGCCAATTTATCACTATCCCTTCAAGATGACAAGTAGGTAAAATTCCATAAATGTTTCAGCGCCTCTATACTTTGTTCCAATGACTTCGTGAGTAATAGATCATTTTGGCTATTAGTAACATTTGAGACCTGCTTTCTGAGGTCCTAAGAAGCTCAGCACAGTAAGACCGAACTACAAAGTACTCAAGAAAATCTGACCACGAGGCTGTGAATAACGTCTCCATCCATCACATCCAGATAATGAGGGCTTGCTTTATTTCTGATATGTATCGCTCTTCAGATCACTGGAATCTAGTACAGCAGACCCAGAAAATCAACAGGGGCAAAGAGATCATCGTACATATCTCTAGTTTGGTGGGTCCTTGGGTAACCTCTTTGCTTCTTTCCAGTTCTTCAGCTAAAAGATTCAGGAGCCTTAGACAGCACCAACAAAGTGTGTCCCACCAGTTGTGTTCTTCTAGATATTTGGATGCTTTTTAACAAAAGGAAAAAGCAAGCATCTTTGTTGGAATAATATATCAATATGTAAGGACACTATTGATTTCGTAAAAGCTGGATACACATCATGCTTCCCACATTTAAAAAAAAAAAAAGCAATAAAAGACCTTTAACTGTAACCTTGCTAATAACCAAAATATATATAATTTTTATTTTTTGCACAATCTGCTTTGTTTTCTCAAAATGTTATGAGCCAGAAGGGGAATTCACTGAGATTTGGCAGCTTTTTGGGTGGAGGATTGTAGTTAATACATTTTTACATTACCGGTATAGTAACTACCCAAATGGATGTAAGATTTTAAGAGCTAAACCAAGACTTGCAATTTTTATTCCAACCTAATTAATTCCAATGTATGAAAAGTCCATTGTGGAAACATAGAAGATGCAAGAGAACTATTTATATCACCTCAATCAACAATTCAGTGATGGTCTGCATGCAATAATTAAAATAGAACCCCAAAAAGTCCATTCATAGATTTTTGGACATGGTTAATTTATCTCCTCCTTTTTCATTAATTAATTAATTTAGTTACCAGGATATAAAATGAAGAAGTAAAAAATCTCCATTTCCATCCCCCCTTTTTGCTTTTTTTTGGTGGGGGGTGGGTTGAGTTCTATTTTTTATTCTTCTGATAGCTACCTCTTGAATTATAAAGATGATCATTTATAGCATTAAACACTATTGACTCCCTGATGTGAAGGACAAAGAATTTCTCACTCACACTTTTTTCTATTTTTGTTAGTTATATTTTTAAAGAGAGTCTTTCTACTAGTTATCATTAAAACTTTAAATAATACATCGAATCCTCTCTTCTTGATGCATTGTTTTAAAAAATTGAGATGTAATTTACATACCATAAAATCCACCACTTTACAATGTTCAATTCGGTGGATTTTAGCATAGTCATAGAGTTGTGCAACTAGCACCACTATCTAATTTCAGAACATTTTATGAAATCCGAACCCCTGATCTTGAGGTTCACCATGCTCTAACCAACTGAGCTATCTAGCCAGCCCCCAGAACATTTTAATCATCTCCAAAAGAAACTCCAGATCTATGAACAGTCACTGTCCATATTCCCCTCCCCTTAGCCACTGGCAATGGTTATTCTACTTTCTGTCCCTCTGGATTTGCCTATTCTGGATATTGCAGATAAATAGAATCACACAGGATGTGGCCTTTTGTGTCTGGCTTCTTCCATTTAGTGTGTTTCCAGGGATCATCCATGTTGTAACGTGTCAGTATGTTGTTTCTTATGACATGTAGATGTACCAGGTTTTGTTTATACATTCATCAGTTGATGGATGTGTGTTGTTTCCACTTTTTGGCTATGATGAAAATGCTGCTATGAAAATTTATGTAAAATTTTTATATAAACGTATGCTTTCAATTTCTCTTGGGTATATACCTAAGAATAGAATTAAAAAGTCATGTTTAGCTTTTTGAGGAACTGCCAAACTGTTTTCCAAAGCTGCTGCACCATTTCATATTACCAACAGCAATGCACATGTGTTCCACTTTCTCCACATCTTTGTCAGCTCTTATTATTGTCTGTCTTTTTCATTGTAGCCATCCTAGCAGGTGTGAAGTGGTATCTCATTGTGGTTCTGATTCGTATTTCCCTAATGACTGATGATGTTGAACTTTTCATGTACTTATACAAGGGTACTTCAAAAAGTTCATGGAAAGATTCATATTATCTTTTAATTCTATTTTTCCATGAATTTTTTGAAGTACTCTCATATATATTGTATATTGATGATATATCCTACAACGTTATTAAACTTACTATTTATCAAAATTTTTTGTGGATTCTTTAGGATTTTCTATATGCAAGATCAATGCCATCTGCAAATATAGTTTTACTTCCTTTCCAGTCTGGATGGCTTTAAAAAAAAAAAAAACCAATCTGGATGGCTTTTGTTTTTCTTTCTGGCCTAGGCCATTTACATTTAGTGGGATAATTGATATGGTTAGATTTGACTCTGTCATCTTGTCATTTGTTTTTTACTTTCCCCTTCTGTTCTTTGTTTCTTTTTCTTCTTTTTCTGCTTTCTTTTGGAGATGAATTTTTTTTGTTGTTTTTGTTTTTCCTCTTTTTTTTTTTTTTTTTTGGCTCATTAGCTGTAACTTTTTTCTTTTTCATTGCTTTAGGGTTTATCAATGATGATTAGTGATGTTGAGCATTTTTTTGTATGTTGGCCATTTATATGGCTTGTTTTGAGAAATGTCTGTTCAGGTCCTTTGCCCATTTTTAAAAATCAGGTTATTTGCTTTTTGCTATTGCTGTTTTTTGAGTTCCTTATGTATCTTGGATATTAAGCCCTTATCGGATGTTTTGCTTGCAAATATTTTCTCCCAATCTGTAGGTTGTCTCTTCACTCCTCACTTAATTGTTTCCTTATGCCTGGCAGTCTTTGATTGCTTGCCAGATGTTGTAAATTTTACCTTATTGAACACCAGATATTTGTGTAGTCTTTATGATCTGTTAGGCAGCTCCAGAGCATTACTCATTCTATGGTTAATTATTCTCCACTACTGTGAATTATGAGTTGTTCCAGTCTGGTTGATTGGGAAAAGGCCCTGGCCCTGACCTGGTGTGAGTCCAGACACAATTATTGCTGACTACTTCTCTGCTGAACACTTGGGGGGACCCTCTGTAGGTCTCTGGGGTTCTCTCTGTGCAGCTGTCTGTTCTCTGGTGTTCTGTCACTAAATTCTAGCTGCTATGGTCTCCATAGACTCACAGTTCCATTTCCTCAACTCAGGAGGTCCTCTGGGCTCCACCTCATTCCCCTCCCAGCCCCATGGTTTGGAAGCTCTCTGAAAGCAGTAAGCCAGACAATCCTAAAAGGAAATACCTTGTTTCCTTCCTCCCTGGGATTTCATTGCCTTCATTATTGACTATCATTGCTTGATGTCCAGGGTTTAAACACCATTGTTTCATGTATTTTGTCTGTTTTGTTGGTGGCAGCAGTGGTGGTGGTGGTGGTCTTGGCAGGAGGCTAGTCCAGCCCCTATTACTCCATTTGGGCCAGAAGTGGGAGTCTCAGCATCACCAGTAGCTCAAAAGCTCCTCGGGTGATTCTGGTGTGCAGCCAAGGTGAGACCCACTCGCACAGACCTTTTCTCTGCTTGAAATGTTTTTCTCAATTGACTAGAATCTTCTTTGATTACTTCCCCCCTCCATTTTCTCTGTTCTCTCTTTCTGGAACTTTGGTTAGACAAATATTGAGTGACTTGATCCTGACTTTTCTTTCATATTTTTCATTTGTTTGTCATTTTGCTCTATATCCTGAGAGGTATTTGAAAACTTCCTCGCATACCTGACTTTTATTAAATTTTTAATTTGGGGGCTGGCCACTTAGCTCAGTTGGTTAAAGCACAGTGTTGATAATACTGAGGTCAAGGGTTCAAATCCCCTTACTGGCCAGCAGCAGAAAATAAATAACTAAAATTTTAATTTGTGCAATCATATTCGTAATTTCCAGAACTTTTTCTTGTTCTCCTACTGCGATCTCTTCTTATTTCATGGTTGTGTTATCTTGTTTATTTGTTTCTTCCAGGGCTGGTTGTTTTGTCTATTCATCTTACTTCTTCAGGTGTCACTGAAAGTAAGAGGAGGCCCACGTGGTTCTCCGTGGCAGCTGGGTGGGTCTGGTTCCCCAGCAGGCCTATCCCTGGACAGGTTGCAAGCTCTGTTGGCAGGTGTGTATTAATTGGTTAAAACGCTACACTCAGATAATTTTAACCAATTAAAATGGTTCTTGTTCCCTTCCCCCTATCCACGGACACTTGGCAATGTCTGGAGACATTTTCTGTTGTCACAACTAGGGGGATGCTACTGGCTCCAAGTGGTGGGTAGAGGCTAGAGATGCTATACCCCCCCTTTTTTTTCTTGGTGGCTGGCTGGTGTAGGGATCTGAACCCTTGACCTTGGTGTTATCAGCATCATGCTCTAACCAACTGCACTAATCAGCCAGCCCTGAGATGCTGCTAAATATATTACAATGCACAGGAAAGCCTACCACAACAAAAAATTTTCTGTCCCACATGTCAGTAGTGCAAAGGTGGGGAAAACCCTGACTTCAGGCCATTTGAGCTCAGGCTGCCCTGTCTCTCACCACCAAAGGCCAAGGTAAGGGGGGACCCTTCAGACCCACTTTAGGAACCTCCCCAGGCAGCTTGTTCAATTTTGTCTAGAAGAGACCACTGGCTGATGGTTCACGAGACGCACGTGGCCCACACTTGATTCATTTGTCTGTTATAGGTAGATAGATTTATATACATATTAAGAAGTTATCAACATTCTGGTTGATTTCAGCTAAAAATCCAGACTTCTGGCTTCTCCTGGAAAATCAGAAGGATGGACATAGCTGGTTGAGCTGAGTGGCAGCTGCCTCTGGAGTCAGGCATGTGGTCTCTTTCTACCTCCATCTCCTGGTCCACCTCCCTCACCTAGGTCACCTGCTTGGCCACTTCATGCATATGAATTCATGACCCCTGCATTATCATCATCATTGTCATCATCATCATCATCATTTTGTTCGTTTTATCCTAGGGACAAACACTGACTCTGTATGCAGGCATGGCCTAGGGTGGCTCTGAGATCATCTTTAGTTAACCATCTCATTTTCTCTCCATTCCCCACTCTTCTCTTCAAGCCCAGCACCTCCTGTCTGGAGTCCCCCACCTCCTGCTCCCAGTTTCCTGCTGGGCAGGTTCTGGGCCATGGCTCTCCAGCTCTGGTTTCTTGGCCAATATGGTCCCATCCATTTGCTGTTTTCTAAAAATGTGTATTAATGTCTGATCTATTGATGTCCCCCTCCAGTGTCAGCACTGTTTTGGACTTATATTTTAATACTTGTTTAATATTGACTGGGGTTTGTAGGGGAAGATTAGCTAGAACCAGCTAATAAACGGTCTTATAAGTTCTGTTAGAATTAATGTAAAACTCTACAACATGAATGCAAGTTTTCCCATAAAATATGTCCTTTATTACTTTGATTTTTGAATTTTTCATCATTGTATCTACCACAGAATGTTTTCTTTTCAAATAAAAATGAATTTAACACTCTGAGAGAACAGTCTTTAAGAAAATATTAGCGGGCCGGCCCGTGGCTCACTCGGTAGAGTGCGGGGCTGATAACACCAAGGCCACGGGTTCGGATCCTATATAGGGATGGCCGGTTTGCTCACTGGCTGAGCATGGTGCTGACAACACCAAGCCAAGGGTTGAGATCCCCTTACCGGTCATCTTTTTAAAAAAAAAAAAAAGAAAAAGAAAATATTAGCATTGTTCAAGAGAGAAATCCAATAGCTGGGGAGTGGGGGAGGAAGTTATAAAACTCATCAATGATTTTGCTAAAAAAAATCAAAAAGAATATTCTCATTTTACTTAAAATGTCTACATTTCTTTTTATTGATAGAATATTTTCATTGTTTATTATATTACCAAGTTTTTAGATTTTTCAGTTTCAAGGTTGGTTTATATAGCAAATGATTGTTTTTCTTTAAAGAAATGCTATTTATTATTAACAAAGTGATGTGCCAGTGATATATGCCAAAATGAGCACTGTGTGTGTGTGTATGTGTGTGTGAAGGGTCTTTAAAAAGTTTATGGAAAAATAGAATTGAAATATAACACAAAGACCTCTCGTGTGTGTGTGTGTGTGTGTGTGTGTGTGTACCATGGCAGACACCTTTCATGGTCTACTACCCTCCTGGTGGTCATCACCCCACCCCCTACTCTGCTTTGTTGCTAACACAGCCCTGCTTTAGTTTGGGTGAGCTCAGCACCAGGGAAAGAATCTCTATTGGCCTGGGCTGCTCATGACTATCTCATTCCTCATTGCCAGCTACTTGGTTTCTTAGACTCCCTTGTAAATGTGAGTGCCCATGTGACATGGTTATGACCAATAGGGGAGGGTCCACTAGGAGGGTTCTAGAAGGTTTTTTAGGGCTGGTATGGTGGCTCAGCAATGTTATGGAGCCTCCAAACTCTTTCCAACCCCATTCCACCACACTCAGTATATTGACTCTTCACACATCATGACTTGGTTGCTTAAGTCACTGTTATCCTGTTACTTGCAGCCTAGAGCATTCCTAGTGATTCAAGGTCCACATTAGCCTTTATGTATAGCCTCATTTTCTACAAGTTTTGCCTCTGGGGAAGACATCCCTAGAAAGCAAAAGGTAGGTTGAGACCTGAAAGGTGAGAATTAGCCAAGACAAAGTGGATGAAGGGAGAGAGGGAGACAAATGTTCTAAGAGGGAACAGTATGTGCAAAGGGTCTAGAATAGAAGAAAAATAATTCAATATGGCTGGAGTGTAGAGAAGGGAGAGGCCAGGCAAGGCATAGTATGATGAGCAGGGGAGACAGAGAGGTTGTGTTCATTTTCCACTGCTGTGATAACAAATTACCACACATTTAGCAGCTTAAAACAACACCCATTATTGTTTTGCAGTTCTGTAGGTGAGATGTCTGGGAACAGTATGTTTTAGCTGGTTCTGTGCTTTGGGTTTCACAAGAGTCCAAAGGGCTGTGATCCTGTCTAGAAGCTCTGGGGATGAATCTGCTTTCAAGCTCATTTAGTTTGTTGGCAAACTTCAGTTCCAAGTGGCTGCAGGACTGAGGTTTCTGTATCCTATTAGCTGTAGCCAGGGGACAGTCTCGGCTCCCTTGGCTTGTGGGCCCTTCCTCCCTCTTCAAAGGAACTGCAGGTCCAGTCCTTCTCACACTTCAGATCTCTCTGACCTCTCTTTCTGCCTCAACTTTCCTCCTGCTGTCATGTCCACCACATCTCTCTGATTCTAGCTGGAAAAATTCTTGGCTTTTAAGAGCTCATGTGATTAGAGGAGGCATACCTGGATAATCAGGGTTAATCTCCTTATTTTAAAGTCCGTAACCTTAATTATCTCTGTAAAATCCCTTCCTAGCAGCATCTAGATTAGTGTTTGATTGAATAAGCCAGGAATGGGAGTCTTGGGGGAGTATTTTTAGAACTCAGCCTTGGGGCCGGCCTGTGGCTCACTCGGGAGAGTGTGGTGCTGATAACAACAAGGCCGTGGGATCCTATATAGGGATGGCCAGTTGGCTCACTGGCTGAGTGTCGTGTTGACAACACCAAGCCAAAGGTTGAGATCCCCTTACCGGTCATCTTTTAAGAAAAAAAAAAAAAATCAGCCTAGCACAGAGGTCAGCTGGAATCAGGTAATGAGCAGCCTGCCGAGTCCTGTTAGGGGTTTGGACCTAAGGCTGATGGGATGTCACTGATGGGTTTTAAACAGGAAAGTGTTTAATTCATGCTTTCATTTCCAAGATCTCTGTAATAGAGTTAAAGACACTAGAGTTAGTATAATGGACAACACGATCATATTATATCTCCCTAGTGTGTTGGGAACCCTAATAAAAACTCCTGGAGCTTTAGGACTTTCTAGCTAAAAGGATTCAGACAACTTGTATCTGATCAAGTGATAGTCCTTTCATATTTGGCTGCTTTGGCTGCTTTGGAAAAGCTTTTAAGCATTTTTAGCAGGCTCAATCCAGGCACAATGTGGAAAATGGAGACAGGAAGGCCACCTAGGTGTGATTCAGGAGCAATGGGTGGAGCAGAACCAGGATGGTGGAAGCAGGCGTGGAGAGAAGTAGGCAGACCCAGGGATGTAGGGAGGGCCGAGAGGGGTGGTCAGGAAGGAGCCGAGGATGAAGGAGAGAGATTGGGCTTGGTGGGAAGTGTTCATGCAGCCTGAGATCTTTTTTTAAAAAAGATGACCGGTAAGGGGATCTTAACTTCTGACTTGGTGTTGTCAGCACCACACTCTCCTAAGTGAGCCACGGGCTGGCCCTTGAGATCAACTTGAGACATTCACAGGGGAACATCTAGGTGGCTCTTAGATGGGACAGGGTTTGAGCTCAGGAGAGGGTCCTGAGGTGGTGTTTTAGTTAAGGTATAGGTTTGGTTTCGTGTTACACAGACCCAGAGTGACAGTGACTTATGCAAAATAAAATGCTGGTTCTCTATCATGTAATAATGCCGAGGAAGACAGTTCAGGGCTGGTGTGGTAACTCCAAAGGGACTCAGGCTCCTTTGATCTAGTTGCTCAGCCAAATCTAGGATGGTGCCCTTGTCCACAGAGTTTCACCATTATGTCTGGATAGAACCAGCAGGAGGGGTTTAGGGGTGGGGAATAACACCCAGACCCGTCACACAGCTGCCCTTAGCTGTAAGGGCACCTGGGAAATATAGCTTTCTTCCGGGTGGCCACAAGTCCAGGTAAAGCAGTGGTACTCTTCCTTTACACTAATGGGAGTGGGCTGGCCAGTTAGCTCACTTGGTTAGAGCATGGTGTTGATAACACCAAGGTCAAGGGTTCAGATCCCCTTACTGGCCAGCTGCCACAAAAAAAAAAGAATGGGGGAATAGATTTAGGAGGACCATATCTGCCACAGTTGGAGGTAGAGATTTGGGGATCATCGGGGAATGAGGTAGCAATTGAAGCCATGGGCATGGGTGAGATTGTCCAGCAAGTGTGTGGAGGGACAGTTAAGGCAGCCCAGGCCTGACCTCTAAGAAGACCGCCAGGAGAGAGCCAGTGAGGACAGCCAGAGAGAGGGAAGGCAAAGCAGGCATGTGTGGAGTCACAGGAGCCTGGGGAAGAGAGTGTCACGAAGGGAATCAAAATGTTTAATGCTGCCTTCAGAAGGCTTAAAAGTGTCCTTTGATTTACATATACAGGTCATGATTTTGGTGAAAGTTGTGTCTGTAGAGCACTGGGAGTGTACAGAAGCCTGCGGCTAAGTGATGGGAAGATGAGAAAATATGGACGACTAGGATGGACAGCTCTTTCCAGAAGTTTGGCTGTGAAGGAGGTGAAAGGTCATGTTACGCATTTGAGGGATAGAGAATTAGTTGTTGGGGGCTGGTTGGTGGTTAGCTCAGTTGGTTAGAGTGCTGTGTTATATACACCAAGGTCAAGGGTTCAGATCCCTATACAGGCCAGCTGCCAATAAAAAAAGAGAGAGAGAGAGAATTAGTTGTTGGTTGGCTGGTTGTTTTGAGGCAGGAGAGATTTGAACTTGTTTATATCAGAAAATAGTCTTTTGTTTATATTGTGAGTGGAAAAACTTGACAAGCACACCCCACCACGAAACGTCTGGAAATGCCACATATAATCAAGCAAACATCCTTTAAAATGCACAACTGAGTTGCAAGAAAGTATGGGGAATCCCCAGGAGGTGTACATGAAGAGGAAATTGAAAACCAGAGCTGTGCAAGCTGCTGGGTTGGCTGTGGGTCTGTCTTTACAACAGAAGGGCTTTGGTTTTACACCCACATAGAGACTGGAGATGACGCCTTGCCTGGGGATTTGAAAACTGAGACCCTAACAGAAAGCTTGGACCCTTAAAGGGTGACTCCCTCAGTGGAAGAGTGGACTAGAAAAAAAAACTGCTCCCAGTCCAGAGAGCACAAAAGTACTTTGTCTTATTCTAGATCTGGTGACAATAAAAGGTCTCGTCTGAGAATTTATAACCAAAGGCTTGCCCTCACCTGAATTTGGGTTCAAGTTTACACTATCTGCATGGTCTGGGAAGCCCAAATAAAATTAACAAATAATAGATACAGTTTCATAATACCCCTGAGCCATCCTTGGCAGAAGCAAACACAAAACCTCTCTAGAAAGACATGCCCTCAAACCTGGTCATGTGGATTCCCATTGATAAAGCCCTTTTGAAGCTGAGTTCACAGCCCAAAATTACAAAACGTGAGGGAAAACAATCCATCATAAATGGGAATAAGAAGAAACAACATACAGCAGGATTAGCTCCCACCCTACAACTCTGGAGAATAGAGTTATTGGGTAAAGAACCATACAGCAAGTATGTTTCAAATGCCCAAAGACATAAAAGAAGGAATCAACATGAGAAAGTAATAAGACGGTGTTACAAATGAGAGGGAGAGGTTTAAAATAATGAGAAAGGAGAAAGGGTAAAGCTAATGCACCTATTAATCCATCCAATTACTCATTCATTTCCCTTTCATTGGGCCCTGGTTATGTTTCAGACCATGTTCTGGGTCTAGGAATGTAAAGATGACTCTGGGGATGGCAAGCTGGACTCTACTTCAGGAAGATCACAGGCATCCATCCATGTATCCACTAAACATCCATCCATTCATCCATACATCCACACATCCATCCATCCATCCTTCATTTTGCAGCATTCTCAAGTATCACAGCTAGAAAAGTCTCAATAGAGCAAGTTGTTTCGTTTTCAGCTCTTTTGTACAAAGAACATGAGGCCCAATAATACAAAACTCACTTTTCCAAAGTTTCCAAGTGAGTGGGTGACAGGGCTAGACTGAGAGCCAGGAGGCCTTGCCCCCCGGGGTGTCCCTTCCACAGGGTACTGCCTCTCCTGAGCACTTGGCATGGAGGCATCTAAGTTCTGAACCTATCTCTCTCTTCTGTTTCCCTCGTAGACTGTTCACTCCTCGTGGGCAGAGTCTCCACCACACAGTCCTGTCAGCTGATGGTGACAATGAAAAGTGACATAGTTACCCAGCTCATGAATGACAGATGGGACAGGAGCCCTCATCTCTACCCTGTATCAGTTTTGTGTCCATGTCTTCCATCCCCCAGCCCCTGAGACCCTGAGCTCCTTGAGGGCAGGGCCAGGTCTGATTCCTCCCCAACCCAGCGCCTGGCTCAGAGAAGGTGCTCCTGGTGCAGGCTGGCTGGATGGGCACATCTTGGGGAGTCGACTCTTGGTCTCTCCGCCTGATGGCTCCTCATTGCCTGGCTGCTCCTTCAACTTCCAGCATCCAAGGGATTGGGAGTTAGACTGCAAGCGCTCCTCTGCCCTCTGGAGCAGGAGGAGCAGAGTGTTTCCCTGCGTGTGGGTGAACCCTGCGGTTCCTGCCCAGCGCTAAGCAACACAGCATCACTGCACCTGCACGGGCCTCTTTCTGCTTCAGTGCTTCCGGGCAAGGGTTCGGCATGATGCGACAACGTCCCACACTTTTGTGACCTGCTGATCCATCCATCCCCTTTTCTTTTTTTCTTTTTTCTTTTTTTTTTTTTTTTTCTTTCTATGACCAGTAAGGGGATCATAACCCTCCGCACGGTGTGGTCTGCACCACGCACAGCCAGTGAGTGCACCAGCCACCCCTATATAGGATCCAAACCCGCGGTCTCGGCACTACAAGCGTGGCACTCCCCCGAGTGAGCCACAGGGCCGGCCCCATCCCCTTTTCTTTTAACAAAGAAAGAGCAGAGTTGTGGGTCAATGCCTCCAGCAGGGAACAATATCTACTTGGAACTTAATAACTTTTTTTTTTTTTTTTTGTCCTTTTTTTTGTGTGTGTGTGTGTGACCGCGCTCAGCCACTGAGCTAACCGGCCATCCCTATATAGGATCCGAACTCGCGGCGGAAGCGCTGCTGCGCTCCAAGGGCCGCACTCTACCGAGTGAGCCACGGGGGTCGGCCCGGAACTTAATAACTTTTTTACGGTGCATTTATTTTCATGTTTAACCTATTTATGGCAAGTGATACTAGTTTTCCATTTACAGAAGTGATACAAAAAAGACTCCTTTTAAAATAAGTTTATTAAGCAAATAGTGAGCCAATTGAAAGGAAACTAGAAAGTAAATAATAGTACAGGCAGTAAACTGATATGGCAAAAATCCTAATATTCATGACTGAAGTTTGGGAAATCAGACCTGGGAGGATGGAAACTCCACCTGCTCTCTCACTCCTGGCTCCTGTCCCTGAGGAGAGGTTGGTGACATAGTCGGCTTCATTTCTGTGGCCAGGGCATTGTAGGTAAGCCTGTCTTGGGGCTAATCTGTCTCTCTGGACCACTCCAGCAGCTGGGAGGTAAGATGGCCAGGGGCCACATTGTGGGAGCTGCCCTGCCTTGGAACCATACTCCTTTCCACAGTGGGTCAAAGTCAGCTCTCCTTGGCCCAGGCCTTCCTTACCATGGAGTAGTAATGTTCAGAGGGTTGATGTGCGCAGCCACAGAGGCCAGCAGAGGACCCTGCTGGTCTTCTAAGACTCTAGGTCCCGACTCCAGGCAAAAGACGGACTCTCCATCTTGGCTCAGCAGGTTCCTTGTTGCCATTTGGGGGACAGAGCCACACTTCGCATGTAATAAAATGCTCCTTCACCTGGTCTTGTCCTCTCTGTGTGTGTTTTCCTGAGTGGTTGAGGAAGGATAAGATATGTGACTCTGGGAAGCTGGATTCCTCCTGTATCCTGCTAAAACGACTGACGCTGGTCATCACCACACCCAGTCTTTTCCTCAGCATCCAAGGGACCCCTTGGCTTTGATATTGGCATCTTAGGTGCACACTGGAGGAGGCAGTGGCTGGGTTGATGCTATTTCCTTCCTATCGAGTACCTTGCATTCTTAATTCAGAGTACAATCTGGCCCAGAGTCGGCCCGCCTAGGGCTCTCTGAGCCACAGCCCCAGAAGCCAAGCAGAGGCATTGCTGCCTGTCCCCTGCAGCACAGGCTCTGTCCACATTCAGCCTGCCCACCACCTACACTCAGGGGAACAGAAATCCAGATGCAAAAACCTTGCAGGGGCATCTTCCATGGGAAGTCTCAGGATCAGCCCGGAGGCTGGAGCCGTGGGTCTTATGGTCCATCTGAAGGAGGACCTTCTTCAGGGGTCTCTGGGAGGCTGGTCCTCCAGGGTCTGGGAATTCAGAGCCCCACACTAGTCCGGCCTTCACGTCTCCAGAAAGCAGAGATCTGCTCCAGGGTGACCCGAGGTTGGAGGCCCCAGTTAGGCTCAGGGCTCCCTGGCTGCTGTCTCCAGGCCTGGGGGCTCTCAAACAGGGCTCTGGCCTCTGGCCTCTGCTCAGGCTCAGCCCAGCTCACCAGACCTGCAGCATGAGGTCTCTCCTCCCAGGGCTGGGGCCCCCAGAAGGTGCTGCGGGCTGGGACCTCAGGCGGGGTCTGGGGGACCAAGGAGCTGGGAGCAGAGCTGGGGGCTGAAGGCACAGGTGGGGCAGTTGCTCGGGCCTCCAAGGTGTCCCCGAGGGTGGGAGGGCTTGGGGAACCGTCCATCAACAGGGGCGCCGCCGAGCCGTACCAGTCCTCAGAGCGCTCTCGGGGGGTGCCCGAGGGCTCGATCCACAGCTCTCCTCCAGGACGCCAGACCAGGGCTGGGGTGCGCTGGCCGGGGTCTGGGCGGAGAGAGCGGCGGAACAGGCGATCGGCCAACACGGCTGTAGTCAGCATGAAGAAGGCGGCCAGGCAGGCCAGGCCCAACATGATGGGGATGCAGAGCCCGCAGGGGAGCAGGGACCATGAGGTTATCTCCCACGCAGGGGACCCCGTCACGGGCGCAGGGGGCCGCTCTGGAGTCGAAGGCATCTGGGAGACAAGGGGGGGATGAGAAGGGACAAATGAGGCGGGAGTTGGCACAGTCGAGACAAGGAGAGAGGCAGCAGGTGTCCAAGAAAGCGCCAGAAGGGGCCAGGGTGGGCCAGGTGGGGCCGAGCCCCCGCGGAAGCCCCGCATCCCTCCCAGACTCCGGGGTGCCCCAGATGCCAGGGTAAGTGAAGGCGCCCGGGTCTTCTTTCCTCCGCAGGTCTCGCGGCCTGGAGAGGAAGTGGTGGGTGAGGAAACGAGAACCTTCCTCCCAGTCCCCTCCGCTCGCCGCTGCACCTCTGGCCCTGGCCACTGTCCTCGGAGTGGGTCCTGCTCTCGGCCGGCGGGCGCCACTGAGATTGCTGCGCGCCAGGTCTCAAGCGCCACCTCGGTCCCTGTCCTGGCCTCCGCCCGTGTCTGCCGCCCTGGTGTGTCCCTCTGCCCCAGATCCCCGTGTGCAGGGGCCGCCTGCACCCTCACCCACCGCGGACAGTCCGGGCTCCTCTCCCTGCCTGACGAGCCGCTCCTCCCGGCGCAGGGCGGCCGGGCGCAGGGGCTGGCCTCGCAGGAGGGCGGAAGGAAGGGCACCCCCTGCTGCCGGGCAACGCGCCCCAGCTCCCCTGCCCCCACGCGTGTTTCCAAGGCAACCTGGGGGATGTGGTCGCTGCGGTGAGGAGGCGTTTCCTGGAGTAAGGTGGGGCCGACAGGGGCAGTGGTTCTGTTGAACTCAGCCTCACCCACTAGCCAGGCCCTGGGTTCCAGAATATGCATCCAGATGCCAAGAAAGCGGACACAGAGACCCGGGCCGTCCCTCGCCGCAGCGCCATGGCGCCCCCTCTGTCTGCTCCTGGAGGACTCTGCTCTGTCTGCTTCCCGTCCTGCCCTGACCCGCTCAGTGACCTCCCAGACCCGCTCCTGCCATGCGGCCCCTCCACGCCCTCTGGCTTGACCAGCTTTCTTCACACTTTTAGTGAACTAATTTCCTTCTCTTCAGACCATTTAGCCCCAATTTTGGTTGGAAAATATCTGTGAGGTGAGGCATTGGTAGCAAAAATGTCAGGCCTCCAGAAGAATCCAGGGTGTAAAACAGGCTCCGGCCCTCTCTGCTCCTTCTTCTGTGCTGAGTGCCCTCAGCGCCTGGAGTCCAGGCGCCCTTCACATGTCATCTAGTTTGACTCACTCATCGGCAGAGGACAAAAGTAAGGCCTAAAAAGGGAGGTGACATGCCAGAGTCACACAACCCATGTTTGTGCATGTATGTGTGTGGTGGGGCAGGTGGGAGGGCGTAGACATGAATACCTGTTCTGCCGAGCTCCCTGCACACAGCACAACTCTTAGGTATTCATATTTTGGTTTTTGTCATGACAGTCATTTCATGTGAAAGGCTACAAAAATATGTCGAAATGTTACCATCTTTCAAAAGATGGTCACAAGGTGTATTAGTCCGTTTGTGTTGTTTATAACAGAATAAATGGAACTGGGTGATTTATAAAGAAAATGAAATTTATTGCTTACAGTTTCTGAGACTGGAAAGTCCAAAGTCCCTCTGATGGTGGCGACAGTGACTCAGGGGTCTCACATTGCAAGATGGTGGAAACAGAGAGAGCAGAGAGAGAGAGAGACAGACTCTCTTTTTTTAAAGCCCTCAGAACCACGCCCTTCACCACTGTTTTTAATCCATTCATTACTATACAGTCTGACAACCCAATCACCTCTTCAAGGCCCCACCTTACAATTACCATAACAGGAATTCCCACCCTGTTAACAGTCATAGTGGGGGCTAAGTTTCTAATACATGAAACTTGGGGGATACATTTCAAGCTTCATTGAGTTTTGGGTGGACATAATTCAGTCCACTACACAAGTGCAGCCTGACTCAGAAGACTCTGTCCCGTGGGTTTAGGGAAAGGCCAGAAGAGCGCAGGTGCAGTGTGGGGCCGGGTGGGGGGAGAGGGAGAGCCCCAGACCTCTGAGCCTCAAGACAGGTGCAGAAAGCTGATGGGATTAGAATCTGATGAGATTACAAGCCTTAAAATAAAACCTGAACTTAATGCCACTGAACTGCACACTTACAAATGGTTAAGATGGTAAATTTTATGTTATGTGTATTTTACTACAATCAAAAAATGTTTCATTTTTAGAAATCCAAAGAAATCAATTAATAAAAGCTGGAAATGATGTGTCTTCTTTTGTAATTAATCTTTCTTAAAAATAAAAACAAAAACACCCCCCCCCGAAAAAACCCTATAGAAGAGTAAACGTTATTAAAAAACAGAAATATCAGATGTGCTTTTTCTGTTACTAAGGTATCAAACTGGCTGTTTTGATTCTTATCTTTCATCACTTAAAAAAAAAAAAGCTTAAGAAATTTTAACTGGTTCCTCAAAAATATTAAACATGGGATTATCAGATGATCCAGAAATTCCACTTCTACATACTCATGTATACCCAAAACAATTGAAAGCAAGGATTCAGACATTTATACACTAGGCTGGTTAGCTAACTTGGTTATAGCGTGGTGCTGATAACACCAAGGTCAAGGGTTTGATCCCTGTACTGGTCAGCCACAAAACAAAACAAAACAAAACAAAACAAGAACTACAGTTGTACACTAATCTTCATAGTAGCACTATTAGCAATAGCTAAAAAGGTGGAAGCAACCCAAATGCCCATTGGAAGATGAATGGATTTTTAAAAAGTAGTATATACATCCAATGAAATATTATTCAGCTTTAAAAAGGAAGAAAATTCTATCACATGCTACAACATGGATGAACCTTGAAAACATTATGCTAAGTGAAATAAACCAGTCACAAAAGGACAATACTGCATGATTCCACTTATCTGGGGTACCCAGAATAGTCAGATTCACAGAGACAGAAAACAGAATGGCTGTTGTCAGGGCCTGGGGGGGAGGGGAAATGGGAGTTATTGTTTAATGTGCACAGAGTTTCAGTCTGGGAAGATGAAAACGTTCTGGAGATGGATGGTGATGACGGTTGCACAGCAATGTGAATGTACTTAATGCCACTGAACTACACAGTAAAAAATGTTTAAAGTGATACATTTTATACGATATATATTTTACCACAATAAAATTTTTAAACTAATATTATTTTAAAAATTGAAATATAGAGATAAAAATTCTTCCCCATAATCTCCCCACTCCCAAATAAACCTGCATTCTTTTTATAGGCGTCTGCAGGGTGGGGCTCAGAACCCATGTGTCCTGACCCCCAGGTTCCTCCCGCTCCACCATGCAAGAATTTCTGAAAAAAGGAATTAGGAAGTTTCTCAAAGAGAATGTGCCACAGAGAAGTCTCTGGCTCAAAAGCCTAGAAAACAGGCCTTTGAGGCATGTCTTCTGGGGAGGAGGTGGTCCTTGGGCCAGGCGTTCCGGGATGAGCCTGACTGTGCCTAGAAGCAGTCAGAGAAAACTGTATTTCTTCATAGACTACAGAGCTGCCTGTGGACTGCTGTGTCCTTGCAATTTACTGAACCTTGTGTGATGGGACGGTTTAAGTGGGGGCTTTGTTATCTGCTAAAATAGAGATGCTCTTCAGAGTTCTGTCCTTGATGCTCCTTGCTCCTAAGTCTATATGTTGGTTTTAAACCACATCTGCTAACTCTTTGACACACCTTCTATAAAAGAATTGAAGGAGTCTTCTCTTGAATATGGGCTGGCCTTAGTGACTGACTTCTTTTTTTTTTTTGGACCGATAAGGGGATCACAACCCTCGGCATGGTGTGGTCTGCACCACGCTCAGCCAGTGAGCCCACCGGCCATCCCTATACAGGATCTGAACCCACAGCCTCAGCACTACCAGCACCTCACTCTCCCGAGTAAGCCGTGGGGCTGGCCCAGTGACTGACTTCTAATAAATACAATGCAGCATGACTTTCAAGGTAGGTTTTTTTTTTAAAGGGGTGGAGCTTCTACCTAGCACCACCCATGTGCTCTTTCCCTGCTCCCCTCTCCACAGTGCTCACCCTTGGAACCCAGCCACCATGTTGTGAGGAAGCCCAAGACATATCTAGGTGCCCTGACTAAAGTCCCAACTAGGGTCCCACTAACAGCCAGTATCAACTACCAAACATGTAAATGAGAAAATCTTCAGATGATTCCAGCCCCAATCCTCAAGCCACCTGAGATGATGCCAGGTAGAGTAGAGATCTCCATGGAGTCCTGCCCAAATGCAGACTGTGAAAAAAATAAATATTGCTCTCTTACATCATTAAATTTTGGGGTGGCTTATGACATAGAAATAGGTAACTGTAACACGCTACTTCAGTGGTTCTCACCAGGTGGGTAAGGGCAACACTTCAGAATCACCTGTGGGGTCTTCTCGAGAGTTCACTTTTTGTCCCTATACTCCCCCACTCTCCCTTGCCAGATTCTTATACTATTTTCAGGCCTGATATGGGAGGAGGAACACATTGGCAACAGGAGCGGGTTAAGAAATTCCACCAGGGCCGGCCCGTGGCTCACTCGGGAGAGTGCGGTGCTGATAACACCAAGGCCCCGGGTTCGGATCCCATATACGGATGGCTGGTTCGCTCACTGGCTGAGCGTGGTGCTGACAACACCAAGTCAAGGGTTAAGATCCCCTTACCGGTCATCTTTTAAAAAAAAAAGAAAAAAAAAAAAAAAGAAATTCCACCAGAGATTCAGATATGCCTTCTCCTTCATGGAGACTCACTAGATCTGCTCTGTCCAGTACAGTGACCAGTAGCCACATGTTGTTCTTTAAATTCAAATTAACTAAAACATGACACAATAAAAAATTCAGTTCCTCTGTCTCACTAATTACAAGCACATAATAGGCATCTGCAGCTAGTGGCCATGTTTTGGAGGGTGTACCTACAAGATGTTTCCATCATTATAGAAAGTCCTATCGACAGTGCTGCTGTGTAGAACCTCACTCTATCAGTCTGTTTCTGTTACTTATAACAAAATACCTGAAACTGGGTGATTTATAAAGAAAATGAAGTTTACTGCTTACAGTTTCAGAGGCTGGGAAGTCCAAAGTCCAGGGAACACATCTGGTTGTGGCAAGTGACCCAGGGGTCTCACATGACAGAAAATGGTGGAGCAGAGAGAAACTAACCTCTCATGTGCTCTTCTTTTAAAGCCCTCAGAACCAGGCCCTTACCACCATTTTTAATCCATTCATTAGGGCACAGGTCCTACAATCTAATCACCTCTTCAAGGCCCCCTCCCTTTCAATTACCATAACAGGATTTCCCACCCTCTTCACAGTCACAGTGGGGATCAAATTACTAACACATAAAACTTGGAGGACACAATCTATATCACTCACTATCCAGAGTGTGGTGTGAGCATCAGCAACATCAGTATATCCTGGGAAAGCATAATATGCAGAATCTCAGGATCCACATGACCAGCAGAATCAGAATCTGCATCTTATCAGGATGCCCAGGTGAAAAAGCACAGTGCTAGCCAGAAATTATCAGCCTTGGGTGTGCATTAGAAGCAGTGAGGGAGCTTTTTAAAAAGCTAGATGCTCAGGCCATACCCCAGACCAAGTAAGTCAGAATCTCTGGGGGTGGAACCCAAGCATCAAGCTTCTTTAAGGTTTTCCAGGTGATTGCAATGTGCAGCCAGGAGTGAGAATTGCTCTAGGTTATATCCTCTAGGAGTCCACAGCTGCTGCCCTACAGTGGGCACCTGTTGGATTATTTGGCCAGCATCACTGGTTGAGGAATTGCCTTCTCTGAATGGTTGC
Source organism: Cynocephalus volans (assembly GCF_027409185.1). Taxonomy (NCBI): domain Eukaryota; kingdom Metazoa; phylum Chordata; class Mammalia; order Dermoptera; family Cynocephalidae; genus Cynocephalus; species Cynocephalus volans. The sequence continues at coordinate 113,807,271 of NC_084465.1, forward strand.
ACTGAGAGCTGTTGTGTTCCTATGGTGTCACCCCCCACCTAGCCTCGAGGTACTGAGTTAAACACCCCATGCATGCTGGACTAATTAGTTCTTGCTCTTGGAATTTCGGAACTGAGACCAAATAATTCTCTTGGTGACTGAATCTGTTCCATGTAAAAGTTGGGATCTGTCAGTGGCCCTCTCTCCCATGATGCAGAACAGAGAAGTAGAAGAAGCCACACAGCAGGGTGGAGCATGGGAGAGAGAAAGAGAATGTTCTGATGGCATTCAAGTCCCTGGTCCCAGTTCCTTCCTGATGCTCAGCTATATTCCTCTATTGGGGTCCTTATGTCCTTCTAATACATTTCCCTTTGTGCTTAACAGTTTGGGCTGGGTTCTGTGACTTGCAACCAAAAAGTGCTAATTTATATAACCCTAGGCCTCTTTCCTAGGTCCCAGAGCAGAATTTCCAACTAGATCCTCTGGGTGACTCAAAGTTAATAAGTAAAAACCAGCTTCGTCTATTATTCTAGAGCACATTTCTTTTCGTACTTTTCTACATTTGTGTAACATTTCCTAATAAATTTTTTTTTTAAAAATCCATCATCTTCTCCCTCTTAACCTATTCTCCCTTGTCTATCTGAATTAAGGGCATCATGACCTACCCAGATTGCTGAGCTGAGATATTCTGGAATCTTTCCTCTTCCTCACCCCTTTCAACAGTCAACCAGTCTGGGTGATTTACAGATACCTGGCAAATTTGTCTGCTCCTCTCCATCCCCAAAGCCATCACCTTAGTCCAGGTTCTTACCATGTCCGTCCATCAGTCCATATCTACAGCCTCCTGATGCGCATTATTCGCCTACTCTCATCCCCTCCCCATCCCAATCTTTTCCACGGTTATCTTTTAAAAAGACATCTGATCCTATCACCTTCCTGCTTTAAAGTCTTTAAGGGCCTTTTCTGCCAACAAGATCAATTGAAATTCCTTCACTTAGCACACAGACCTCTTCATCATCTGTCTCCAAACTCAACTCTCCAGCCTCAGTTTCACCATTTGCACGGTGAGCTCACATTCAGAGAAGCTCACGGCTCCCTAAGTTCATTGTCTGGCTTTCTCATATACGCACTTACTTATGCATCCACCCATCCACCTATCCAATAAAAGTCCAGTGATTCGGCACTTTTCTAGGTGCTGGAATACATAGTCTCTTTCCCCTTGATGTCGGAATGTCCTTCTATTTGGCTAACTCTTACTAGTTCATCATGACTCAGCTAAAACATCATCCCTTAGGAAGCCTCCCACAACTTCGCCAAAGGCTAGAAAGAGATGTTCTCTCTGTGATGCATGGAAAGGGCAAGGCTTCCAGGTGTTAATGATGCTTGTGTATTCTCCCAGGATCTCCTAAGGAATGACTCCATTTCTGGGCTTTATTCCAAGAAAAATGATCAGGAACCACCCAGGATGGATTGACCCAGATTTCTATAAAAAGGCAGCCAAGCCAAGTTGCCTAGCAAGTGCATCATGCTGGGTGCGATACTGGACACCTAATTTTCAGAAAGAGAAACCAACGTGGATTGGAATGTGTGTGTAGATGGGTGTGCTCCTACTTCTGTGTGTGTGTGTATATGCTTGTGCTTGTGTGTGCCTGGGGGTGTCAGAACCCCTGATTCCAGCTGAATGGACCTGTAGCCAGGGGGAAGCTATGATTATGCTCTGGAAAGGAGCCTGGCTACTTCCGGGTATGGAGCTCTGCCTTAAGGACTGCTCACTTTCTGGGGAAAAGCACACACTGTCAACCCTGAACTGAGTTTGGAACATTTTGGCTACCAGCAAATCTACAAATGCAAGCAGTATTTATTGAGTATCTATTATGTGCTAGACACTAGGATTCAACAGTGAACAATCAGACATGGGCCCTGTGCTCATGGGGTTTGCTTGGGAGAGACAGACAAGCAGCCAAGTAGTTAGAGAACAGTGTCCTGAGCCAAGCAGCCAGTATGGCCCAAGCTCCTGCTGGTCTCAGTATATTTTAGTTATGTGCCTCTTCTTTGTGTTTGGAATTTTAAAGAAGGCTTCCTGGATAAAACTGCCTGATTTGGGGGGAGTGTGCAGACAAGGGAGGGGAGGAAGCAGGCTTTTCTGCAGTGCAGCCTCTTTGAGGGGACAGTGTTTGCAAACCTGAAGGCCACAGTTCTGAGCTATGTCCTCTCTAATCAAAAGGTCCAAATGATGCCAGGCTCAGTGTGGATGGTCCTCAGAGGAACAGACTTGAGGGTCTCTCATGGGTTCTACCCCCTGGGTTCTGCTAACATTCAGCCTAAAGGGCTTTCTAACAGACCCTAGGCACCTCCTTTACCTCTGCTTGGATCCTGCCTACCCAATCCGTCTCTAAACCCGCACAAAAAAGAAACCCCAAACCCATACCTGAACAGTTCTCTGCAGCCCTAGACTGAAGCTGAAGCTGAAGCCCACAGGCTGTATCAGGAGACGATGGGACCTGATGGATACATGTGGCCCCCCAGAAAAGAGAAAATGGTTGAGCTGAGTATGTGTAGGGGGCACCCTGCCCACACGGCCACTTGCTGTGGGCCCCATTTCTCTGCCATCATGTCACTTGGAAAGTCACTGCAGTGCATTCCAGGCTGAGGCTTTCCGTAGCCAGCATCTTAGCTTACATCCTGTAATACTTGCTGCTCACGAGATGTTCCCGGGAGAAAGGAGGCCCCAGGGACGACTACATCTTTTTCAAATTCCTGTGTGTAATAGGCCTGACCATAATCAGCCTCTTAGCCTGATTCCGGTGGAGATGGATGTTCACAAGACGACACTGATGTTTCATATCCTCCACAACCTACCTGGTCATCACTGCCCCATACATCAGGAAAGTTTACTACTTCCATGGGTCATTATCACCTGTGATCTGACTGGGAAACCCACTTATATCCTGGCTCCGAGGGACGCACCCATCTAGATTCTGCCTCCAGCATTCCCATTCCATGCCAAGGAGGTATCAACTGGGTCCTGAACACATCACCCTGAGGCACTTTCTACATGTAGAAGGACTGGATGGTCATTTTTTATTTTAAGTTTATTTACTTATTAATATTATTATTTTACATTCTAAGATGTTGTTGCAGAGCAGTTGGTGGGGAGTGGGGCAGGGGAAGGGGAAAGGAAATAGGGAGGTGTAAGGAGGGGTGACATGGTTGAGGTCTGTGGCATCACCCTCATTCCTGCAGGGGAGACCAGGGGGCTTCTAGCAGTGGCTTGGTCACTGCTGGTCTGGGTACAGATGTCAGGGGGATGTGGCTGAAGCTTGGGAGCCCAGGGTGCTTCCAGCAGCTCAGTGGTGGTCGCTGGGCTGGTTGTGGGTGTCAGGAGGGTGTGGCTGAGGCCTGAGGTGGGTGGCCAAATTTTAATAATACAAATAATAATACAGATTTTTATTATTATTTCTGATGTATTTATTATTGAGCAATAATTCATACACCATAAAATTCACCCTTTTAAAATATACAGTTCAGTGGGTTTTAGTATATTCACAAGATTGTGCAACTATCACCACTGTCTAATTTCAGAACATTTTCATGTAATCCTTTGTGACTTGCTTCTTTCACATAGCATAATGTTTTCTAGGTTCATCCATGCTGTGGCATGAATCAGTACTTCATTCCTTTTCCCCCATCTGTCTTTCATTCCTCTTTATAGCTGAATAATATTCCATTGTAAGGATATATTACCATTTGTTTTTCCATTCATCAGTTGAGAACATGTGTGTTTCCTTTTTTGGCTATTATAAGTAATGCTGTCATGAAAATTCACGTGTAAGTTATTATATGGACATATGTTTTCAATTTCTTTTGGTGGATACCTAGGAGCAGAATTGCTGGGTCATATGTTAACTCTATTTTTAACTTTTTGAGGAACTGTGAGCAGCCAAATTTACAACTGCTGAGTTCATCTACTTCTCCTTACTTTCTACTCAGAACTCACCCTTCTACAGCAATGCAGCTTCCACACCTTCCTCCTCTACCCTGTTGAGGAGCCACCACAAACCTGGCTACTGGGCAAAATACTGCACACATGCAAGAAGAGAAACAACAGTGGGCACAGGGAAGATGATCCTTCAGTGAGTCTTTGTCTGTCTCTCTCTGTGCCAAACTTGTGCCACCCACCCCACTGAAGGCTAGACACTTCTTATGGAATGTTACCAGGACCAGAGTTTTGGGTCTTATGCTTTAAGCTGCCTCCATCTCTCCCCTCCCTGCTGAGCACTACCCTGCTCACCCAGTGACAAGAGGCAGAAGCCAAGAAAGGTCAGGGAGGTGATCAAAAGAGGAGGTTCACGATTTGTGGTCCAGGCCACAACATGAGCAAAAACCGAGGCCTCCAAACCAAACGTTGGTGAAGAGTTGCTTTGCACTTGGGAAGTTTAACTTCAGTAGATGAAGGACACAGTCAGGCCTGAGCTTCTTCCTGTCCGGCCAGGACGCAGTGGTGCTCCTGCCTTTACGTTCTCTGAAAAGCACACTCCGGGTGGTGAAAAGCAGAGAAGGCAGGCCCAAGTTAAATGAAAGCAGGCAGCAGACAGCTGTATGTTATACTTGGAGACTGAGGCTTAAAGGGCTTAAGTGGTATGTCTGGGATGGCCAACTATCCCATTTTGCCTGGGACTGTTCTGGTTGTAGCACTGAACCCTCTAATCCTGGTGAATGTCATCCAAAGTCACACAACTAGCAAGTGCCAGAGTAGAATCTGAATCCAGATCTAACCATTTTCAAAGTTTTCCCTCCATTGCTGAATCACTTTTCACCCAAGTCAATCACATGAAACATACTCAAATCTTCAACGAGAGAGTCCAGGTTCTTCTGGCTGTTCTTCCCTTCACCGTTGCCCTCTCTGCAGTGGGGGGTGTAACCCAGCTATGAGAGCCAGCCCTCTCCCAGGGCCACTCCTGCCAGCTCAGGAGAGTTTCATCATTGCTCAGGGCCTGCCAGATCTCTTATCTACTTGGCTGCCAAGATTCCAAGCTAGAGAACTGAGAAAAAGAGAATGAGTTAGGAAGGTCCCAAGTGCCACTTCTTTGGGGAAAACCTGGAGCCGAAAAAACCTGGGCCTTGCAGCCAGTTAACCCTGGGATTAAATCTGAGCGTCTCCACCTAAGAGCTGTGAGACCCTTGGCAACCCACTTAATGTGGGTCTGAATTTCTATTTTTCACTCATGTCTATCTTGATTGGCTATGGGGGGAGTAACATTAGATTGTTTATATAAACCACTTCGTAAAGTAGGCTCTCAATGCTGTTCCCTCCCACCTTGATCCGGTATTGCTTGTCCTCTTTGAAAGACCGTAAAAGGGGGGCCTCACCTCTCTTCCTCTCCAGCTGCTGGCCCATGGTGCTGACACTGGGGCACACCACCGATGCCACCTTCCCTGATCTCACTCACTTCCTCTGTCGTGCTGACTTTACAGTGTGTTGCTTCAATCACTCTGTCCAGTTCTTGCTGGCCTTGTCCTCCTGCTACCTTGGACCAATACAATCACCTTCCTTTTGTGCTATTCCCAGGTTGGTCCAACCCTCTGTGTCCTGATACTTTTCTCCTGTAGTAAAGGAAGATGTGTCCCACCCATGTGCTGCTGCTGATCTTTCTAACTCATTCGAACATCTCCACTACTGCTATGCTACTGCTCAGGGCCATAACTGACTGTGAGTCTTCTGTGTCCCTAACAATTTGCTAACCACATTACATCTCATTGAATCCTCTAAATTAACTCTTTGAAGAGGATGTTATCCCTCCTTTACTAATGAGGAGACTGAGGTTCAGAGGCATTAAGTATCTTGCCTAAGAGAAGTGGCAGGATTGGACTCCAGCCTGCTTCTGTCTGTGTCGTGATTTCCTCTAATTTGGTCCTGAGGCCTCTCCCTGGAGAGCAGCCATAAGCCAAGATAGGCACTCTCTAGGAGAGTCCTGACCAGGAGGAGAGGTAGGTTTGAGTGAGTCGGTCAGGTGAGACACAGAGGAGACAGCAGAAGAAAACACGTGATAACAGAAGCAGTGTCTTATTACTTACAGGTACCAGACAGGAGGCCAGCTCACCTCACAGAGCCAATGGGAAGAGGAGAGAGACAGAGAGAAAGACCTGTGGGCCAAAGCCTTTATTGGAGTCCTGGGCATTACCCAAGCAGGTTTCCTATGGGGACTTCTAACTGGTAGGTTTAAAGCAAGTGGGCACAAGCTCCAAGAGATCACATGGTGGCTGAGAGGTGGCCACTGCAGCATATCTGCACAGTCTATGCAGGGGATCGGGGGGTCAGTGGGGTAAGTCAAGTTGGTTGTATCCAGCAGTAACACGGGGAGGTGGTCACCAGGACACAGTTGTACAAGGCAGATATCTGGATGGATCGCACTGGGGAACTGGGCGGAGGTGAAGAACTGGAAACTGTCAAGGTTGACTAGGCCCTGCTTCTGGTATGAGAAAGCTAAACTTATATTCAAAATGGGTGCCAAGCAACATAAAATTATAAAAATTCACTGCACTCTGATACCGAAGGTTGAAACCTCTCTCTGTAATTCTGGCATCTGTGCGCACACTTCCCTGGCCACAGGCAGGTTCCACATTCCCTCCTCTGTACTGGACTGTATCTGGGATGCCCCTGCCATCCTCACTGCTGAACTGAGAAGAAGGTTCATTGCCATTGCCTCTCCTGAGGTTGTGAACCCCTCCAGGGCAGGAAACATTTGCTTCATTTCCATCTTCCAAGTGTCCCCATAAGTGTTTCTGATGACATTAAGTTAGAGCTATCTTTGCCTATGTAACAGTGTTCTGTGGTTACTCGAGCATTTTCTCCTCATGCTTTCGAGTGCACATGAAAAAGTGATGATGCTGGAGAAAAGATGTAGCTCTCATAAGTTTGGTGCAATAGGAACAAAGCTGAGAAGCCCAGTGGATGCTGAGATCAGTAACTGGCTTGAGCTGACGGGCACTGGGCTTTAGTTGATCTGCAGTGATTCACTTGGGAAGGAAAAAGACAAAATCGAAGCATATGTATGGAATGCTAGGAATATATCATTTAGTTTTATAAACTAAAACAGGAGGAGTAATTAGGAATTCTATGATTTTCTTGTTCCCATGGATGGAGTTGCTCCTTAGAGAACAAGGCTCTGTTTTTGTACCCGTGCACACTCGATTCATGTAGAGACGCTTGCTTGGCGCTCACCATGCACCAGGCAGTGTTCTGGAGCTTTGCAATGCTGAGAGGTAATTATAGATATCACCTTTTTTTTTTTTTTTAAGATGAGAAAATAAGCACAGGGAAGTAAAATACCTTGACCAGGGCACAGAGCTTCTTTTTTTTTTTTTTTAAAGATGACCGTAAGGGGATCTTAACCCTTGACTTTATGTTGTCAGCACCACGCTCTCCCAAGTGAGCTAACCGGCCATCCCTATATGGGATCTGAACCCGTGGCCTTGGTGTTATCAGCACCACACTCTCCTGAGTGAGCCACGGGCCGGCCCAGGGCACAGAGCTTCTGAGGAGCAGTGGCTGGATTGCAACACAGCCTGGCTCCTTGACAGCTGGCCATACAGGGAACTGAACCCTTGACCTTGGTGTTACAAGGCCATGCTCTAACCAACTGAGCTAACTGGCCGGCCTCTCATTTCTATTTTGACAGCGGCTTATCCAGCAGAGGCAAGACTTAGGTATGGCTGATTCCAACAACTCAGGTAGATGAGGATTTTGTCCTTTAGAACATTATATTGTCATATGTTCTGGAGAGTGATTATTCTTTTGAGGAGGAAAACAAATAAAGGGAACAAAGGGAAATGAACTAAACGAAGGAAAAAATAAAGAGTTGCAGTTGTCAAGCAATTCAGTAAGTGATGTGGAGACTGTGAAAGCAAAAACATGAAGGTTAAAAATTGTTACCATATCCCTGTACTGGCCAGCCACCAAAAAAAAAAGTTACCATGTAAGTTATGTAAGTTACACCTCAATAAAAAAGGAGATTAAAACCTGGTTCACAAATGACTTTAACTTCAGTTGTCCAAAGCAACTCACACATGATTCTTTTTCAAATCTTATGAGGCACTTGACAAGCTCTCTAGCATCTGCACTCAAGCTAAAACATAAAATAATGTCAAAGGCATGTGAGTAAGATAATGGCTGCCCAGATCCACTTTATCTGAAAGATACCAAAAAGAAAGACCATATTTTGTAAAAATCTTTAGGGAGAATAAGCATTTACTCAGTACCTACCACATGCCAGGTTTGTGCCAGAGGTCTGACAAAAATTGGTTCATCTTATTATCTCTAATTTACCAATGAAGAAACGGAAGCTCTGTAGGTCACATAGTGAGTAAGGGCTGCGGCCTGGCTTTAAGCCCATGTGTCTTTATAACACAACATTGTGTCTGTGAATTCTTGGAACATCGCTACAGGTTTCTGACTTAAAAAGTGATCAACAATGTACCCTCACCTGCCCTGAGTCTGGGTCTCAGGAGGGAGCCACGCTAGCACTGCCACAGCTGCCCAAGCTGTCCGAAGGTGGCCCAACCCACTTCCAGCTGACACCTTGGAACAAAGAGCAGGGAATTTGTATTTGAATCTTACCCTTTGGGGGAGGTAGAGTTCATCCCCCCCCCTTCATTTTACAAATGCAGAAATAGAGGTTCCAGAGAATGAAGTCACTTCTTTAAGTTCTCCCAGCTAAGAAGTGCTGGATTGAGGACCTCAACCCACAATCTGTCTTTATGTCCAGTATTCTTCCAAATACAGGGTTTCCCTGAGGGAATTATGAATAAGAAATGAAAGAAAACCCAAATACAAACTCTGCAGGAAGAGAGACACAGATGTGTGAAAGACAGAGAAGGAACATTTAACAGATGTCTCACTGCATCCTGGACTAAAGGTGCCACCTTACTTGTTCCTTAGACAGTCATCTACTCTGCATCACATGGGATGCTGGGGGCTGGAGAATCTTACACAGATAAGACATGGTCCCTGCCCTGCAATGAGCTCTCAGTTTAGTAGAGAAGGCTTCCGTGTAAACAGACAAATTACAGTGCAGGGTAATTAGAGCCATAGTAGAGCAAAGCAGGAAGCACTCCGGGAGGCTAGAGCATGCGTGACAAATGCTGTTTGAATTGGAGGGGCTGGGAAGAGAGGGCTGGGGTCTTTGGGAGAGAAGGCTTTGTGGTGGGTGTGGGGTGGTGGTGGGCGGAAGGAGAGCATTTTAAGCAGCTGGAGTAGTGTGAGCAAAGATTAACTGGAGTGTGGGGCAGAGGAGATGGGGGTAGGGGAGTGGAGGGACAACTTTTGCGACTTGGTGAAGTCACTTCTGCTCACTAGACTGTAGTTTATTCATTGGAGCAGTTCAGGATGAACAGAAAAGTATTGCAGTGGAGGGGGACCTGGTGTTCCGCCACCTGCACCTCCTTCCTTCTGGCTCCTCAGTCCCCACCTCCGAGCCGACCCTTGAGGTCTGAGCATTTGCTTCCTTGTGTCTGGGACAGACAGAGGATGGGCCCTGAGACCCTCCCACTGGAGGAAAGGCATCGCTTGCACTCTGGAGAGGAGACTGAGGACCACTGTAGGGAACCCAAGGACCAGTCTCCAGGCAGTGCAGGAGACTCTGGATCTCCCTATGGGGAGTCTGGGTGCTAATGTGGGAGCCTCTATCCTGAGGGTCCCAGATGTGTCATGTCTGGAAACAAGGTGTTCCCCTCAGACCTCTCTGGACTGCCATCTTTGTCTTCATGTGTTTGGCCGCAGACTGAGTGATATGCCCCTAATGAAGAAGAGAACAGACAGCAGGAGAGAGAGGAGAGAGCAGAGAGCTGGAGAGAGCTCGGGGAAAATGGAGACGAGGGAGAGGAGAGGCAGAAGGAAAAAGGCGTGGAGAGAAGGAACATAAAGGAGCAATCTCAGAGTGAGAGATGCAGGGAAAGATCAGGACAGAAAGGGAAAGAGAGAATCGGGAAGGAAAGGCAGAGAGGGAGCAAGAGACTCAACACAACAAAATGGCTGGAATGAGGTAAAGCTATCACGAGGATATGCTCATCTTGAACTTGGAGGAAAGGAGAGGGAAAGGCAGGACAGGCGAAACAATGGCGCCCCTGACTGTGGTCCTGCTTCATTCCCGGAATCTCTGCATGGGAACCCACCCTACTTCCTGCTCCTCAGGGAGGGACTCAACCTTTGCTATCCGGGATGAGTCCTCAGCCCCAGATGGCAAGCCTGTGGGGTGGAGTGCCCTGCATGCCCAGCTACTAGTCATCACAACCCAGACGTCTGGTTCCAGCCCCTCCCGGGGCTCCATCCTTCTCTTTGTTTGGAAGGACCTGCTGACTCAGAGGGGTCAGAGGGCCAGTCCTAGAGGTGTCAGGCAATGGGACTCAGGAGTCACTCCTAGGGATTTTAGGTCGAGGAGAATCAGCCCTGGAAGAGAACGGCTAAAGAGAGAAGAAGTCTATGATATCAACCCTGGGGATGCTTCAGACCTCAGGACAGGAGCAATTGCCCTGGGTGGGCTACAGCCGTGCTGCCCAGAAGTTCCTGAGGGCCCAAAGCCCTGCACTACCCACAGAGGCGGCCCTGTGTACCCTTAGTTCCTCAGCATCCCACTTGCCCAGAGGACTGACTGTATTTCTGGGAAGGGGGAACTCAAGGTGTTGAGTGTCTACCTGCAGCCTCAAGTCACCCTTTGCAGACAGGAAAGTTTTGAGAAGGATAGATAGATGGATGATGGGCAGGGGAAAAAAGCAAGTACAGCAAAATATTAACCATGGTAGAATCTATATGGTGGTTATATTGGTGTTCACGATACAATTCTTTAAATTTTTCTAAATGTTTGGATTTTTTCATAATAAAATATCAGGCAAGGGAGAGAGAACGTCGTAAGGTGTTATTGGGAGTGTATTCCCTTTCTGGGAGAATCTACATTTCACGTGCCTGGAGAGGGCAATGTTTATCCTGATAGATGGCAGATTTCAGGTGAAAGTATCTGCAGACAACTTAGGGGAGGGAGAACCTTCAAGAGCCCCCTTTATTACACCCCAGAAGTGATTAGCTATTTTGCCCACCCAAAGCTGCTGGCCTTGATGGGGACCTTTTCTCACATTTATTCTACCCCTCCTAAGATTTGGCATTTGGCCAGAGTGGACCCCACCCTGCCACCTGTAACACTTTGGGGAAGGTGCAGGATAACATGTTCCAGACCCTGCCTGACACCTCATCCTAAGCGGCTGACTATGTTTGCTCAGAAGGTGAGGTTCACACAATAAAGAGTGGGGAGAGGGCTTGGACCTGGTATAAAAGATCTGGAAGTTTGGGGGGGGGTTACTTTGCACCTGAAACTTCCAGGTGAGAGGTGACAGGTAAGCCTGGATCTGAGTTAGGGGAGGATTCAAATCTGAGCTGGAGAAGAGGATGCCTGGAGTGAGCAGCAGGAAAGAGTTGAGTGTCAGTTAAATGGGGCATCTGGATCTGAGCTAGTCCTAGGTGCAAAGATATCTGGGTCTCAGCTGAAAGACTAGGGATACCTGGGATGCTCAGGAGAAGGGAAATGGTCATGTTTTTGTTAGTGGAGAAAGAATTATGGCAAATAGACCAGGCACCTGCGATCTAATGTCTTCAGCTGGTCCCCCCCTCCTTCTGTAACTTCCCAGTCTTTCCCAGTTCCACCAGAACTGCTTGAACACTGGTGTTAGCATAGTCTCTTCTATCACCACCCTCACTCCTCAGATGACACAGAGGCAGCTCTAAAATGCTCCTTTCTGTCTGATTTGAGACCAGGATGAAGCTAGGGATTTAAACCATGGCCCAGATACCCCATAGACAGACCAATCTACCACAGGCAGACTGCATCTAGGTTTTGCTCAGATTCCTGATTTGGTAAATTCAACCATCTCTATACTTTGGAGATGCCCTCCTCTTTGGAAAACTCCTTTTTTGCTTTGTGCCAGGATGGACTGGAGCTTGACACAGCTTACTCCAGATAGAGGGTTAGGATTGATCTTCTGGCTTGGGAGGTAAGAGGGGTTGGCTACAGCCAGACCAGAAAGAGCCAGAGGATTTAGGGACACAAAAGATAGTATCCAGGAGGAACAGAAGTACAGACTATGGACAGCCCTTTCTAAGCTCAAGAGTGTGCCTGCTAGGTCTGAGTTGAAGGGCCAAGATGTCTAAGTCTAAACTGAAGATCAGGGTCACCTGGGAAAGTGAAGTCTGGAGGGAAAAGAATAAACCTTCATTTTCTCTTTTCTTCCCACTCCAGCCCCAGAATGTTGACCATCGCTCTCCTAGCGCTTCTCTGTGCCTCCACCTCTGCCAGTGCCAGTAAGTGAGATGCCAGGAGCCTGGTAACAAGGTCATGGGAAGGTGGCCCTCTGCACTACTGCTGGCCAAGGCTTTCAGAGGCTGGCTTGGGGTGGTGGGAACTGAGTTGTGGGAGGAACAGGAGTGATGGGGAGAAACAGCTCCTGGGGGATTTCTCCTTTCAACTCCTGCTTTCCCCTCCAGTTCAGGCCAGGGCCTCCTCCTACAACGGAGAGTATGGAGGTGGTGGAGGGAAGCGATTCTCCCATTCTAGCTACCAACTGGAAGGCCCCATCACTGCCCTCCGTGTGCGAGTCAACACATTATTCATCGTAGGGTAAGATTCTTTGAATTCCCATGGTTTAGAGACCCTCTAGGATCTCACTAAATTGGGAAGTTCTTTCACTTTGGGTCACATCTGTTTCAATCAACAAGTCACAGGTATACATAGTATAGTAAAAAGTTCTTAGAGGATTTGGATCCTAGATCTGCACTCTTGCAACTTCTACCTCCCCTAGCACACATGACCTTGGCAAATCCTGTAATGATAAACTCTCAGGGGCCTGAAGTTGTCTAGCTCAGCCCTGATTTGAGGTTTAAACCTCCTCTGCTGTGCTCCCAATAGGCGTCCTCTCTCTTTGCTATACACCTCTCCTGGGATATTCCCATTCTCTTCAGACAGCTGAAAAATTCTGTCATATGCAGAGCCAGTGTCTCCTTCTTAGATCTGCATCCTGGGACAGCATGGACAAATCCCTTCCCGCTCCATCATGGGAGACTTTCAGATGTTTGAAAATCCCTTTGCTAGGGCCAGCCCATGGCTCACTTGGGAGAGCGTGGTGCTGACAACACCAAGTCAAGGGTTAAGATCCCCTTACCGGTCATCTTTAAAAAAAAAAAAAAAAAAGCAAATCCCTTTGCTTCTCTCAAATGTGGGGTGGAGGCACAGTAGGAGTCTGGACTTCAAATTCAACCTCTGACCCTTGCTGTCGGGATGACTCTGGGAAAGTGGTTCTCCCTCTATGAGCCTGTTTGTCAGCCCAATGAGGAGTCGAAATTCCACATATGATCTTCTAGGGCTCACCTAGCCTTCCCATTCTGTGGCACTAGCAGACTTGTTATCCATGTCACCCGTTTGAAGGTCTTGACATAGGCCAAGAGGTCCTGAATCCTGATAACCCTGTTCAACATCTCCCTTCCTTCCTTTCTCACTCCTGCCCCCAGTCTCCAGGTGCGCTATGGCAAGGTGTGGAGTGAGTATGTGGGTGGCAGCCTGGGAGATCTGGAGGAGATCTTTCTGAACCCTGGGGAATCCGTGATCCAGGTGTCTGGCAAGTACAAGCTCTACCTGAGGAAGCTGGTCTTTGTGACGGACAAGGGTCGCTACCTGTCTTTTGGGAAAGACACAGGCACGAGTTTCAATGCCGTTCCCTTGTACCCCAACACTGTGCTCCGATTCATCAGTGGCCGAGCTGGTGCTGTCATTGATTCCATCGGCCTGCACTGGGACACCTACCCCAGTTCCTGCAGCAGCTGCTGAGCCCCGGCCTCCTGCTTGGCAGGGGCACTGTGGTGGGGTGTGGCAACACCCTTCTCACTAAACCCCATCCAAATGGCTCAATAAAAGGACATGGCTAAAGCTAATGTGTGCATGGGTGTCTTCAGCTGGAATCTGCCTCTTGACTCTGGTAGGGATGTGCAAAACTCGTTTCTGGTTATCTGTTGGACATCAATCTTGGAAGCACGGGAAGATGAGGGAGAGAGGTGTAAGAATTCTGGGCTTCTCTTTACAATTTACTAAGAGGAGATAAGATTTGGGCTTGCACCAACTCTTTTCAAGGATAGCGCCTGAAAATGCTTACTCAAACTGGAATTCCGAGGCGGAGGGCAAGGCCTAGTTGTGACTTATCGCCCAAACCCCAGATGTCCCACTCCCCAGCATTCTGCTCCCCTGTCCTCTCCTTGAGAAAAAGTGTTCCTCCACTAGAAGGCTGCCACCTCACTCTCTTGACTTTAACCCACTCACTGTACTTAGATGGCCTGGACCACTGTTCTTTGTCCTTTCCCAGAACCACGCGGCTCCTGAAGTTTAGCCTAAGTTTACTCCTAAGGCCTCGGCCCTACTACCCCAGCCCAGTCCCCCCCACCTCCAGCTTGACCCATAAGCCCTGGTGTCTTCGCTTAGCTCTCGCAGAACTGGGATTCTTCCCTCAGGGAGACTTGACCTCCTCAGTAGCATAAATTGCCAACACTGCTCAAAAAAGGAAATTCCAAAGGGGGGAGATTTTTTTTTTTCTATTTTGGCAGCTGGCTGGTATCTGGACCCAAACCCTTGGCCTTGGTGTTACAAGGCTGCACTCTAACCGGCTGAGTTAACCAGCCAGCCCCTCAAGGGGGAGAGATTTTCATTGCGGGTTGTCATGAACATAAGAGGTTGGTTAGCGTTCAGGGGAAGCATTAGGGTGACCAGATAGATTCAGCAAGGACATAAAGTTACTTTGGAAATATTGATGGGTTTTGTTTGAGGTTTTGATGGTAGTGGGGAGTTCCTCACTGCTCTCAACAGATTTATTCACGTCACAGAGAATGTCAGAGTGACATTTCTTCCCTATTAGACAAAGACAACAGCTACAAACATGTAATTTTATAAAGAATTATTAAAATTATAGAAATAAACTCATGACTAGCCAGTTTTTATAACAATTCCTTTATTTCTTTCAAACAATCATTTCCACGGGACAAAATATTATGTCATTGTAATTCTTTTTATCGAGACATAAATTGTATAACACAAAATTCACTGTATTAGTCCGTTTCTGTTGCTTATAACAAAATACATGGAACTGGGTGATTTATAAAGAAAATGAAATTTATTGCTTACAGTTTCTGAGCCTGGGAAGTCCAAAATCCATCTGGTGGTGGCAACAGTGACCCAAAGGTCTCGCATTGCAAGATGATGGAAGCAGAGAGAACAGAGAGAGAGAGAGAGAGAATCTCCTCTTCTTTCAAAGTCCTTAGAACCACGCCTCTGACCACCATTTTTAATCCATAGCATGGTCCTACAATCCAATTACCTCTTCAAGTCTCCACCTTTCAATTACCACAATAGTATTTCCCACCCTCTTAACAGTCACAGTAGGGACTGAGTTTCTAATACGTAAAACTTGGGAGACACAATTCAAGTTTCAGTGAGTTTGGGGGGACATAATTCAATCTACTATATTCACACCCCCCCTTTTTTGGCAGCTGGCCAGTACAGGGATCAAACCCCAGACCTTGGTGTTATCAGCACCATGCTCTAACAAACCAAGCTAACATACCAGCCCAAAGTTCACCCCTTTAAAGTACGCAATTCAGAGGTTTTTAGCATATTCACAAGGTTATGCAACCATCACCACTCTCTAATTCCAGAATACTTTCATCACCTCAAAAAGAAACCCTGTACCCATTAGTAATCACCTCCCTATTCTCCTGTTCCCCCTGCCCCTGGTAACCACCCATGTATTTTTTGTCTCTATGGTTTTCTCTGGACATTCCTATCGATGGATAATACAATAATGTGGCCTTTGCATCTGGCTTCTTTCACTTAACATGTTTTCAAGTTTCATCCATGTTTTCATTCCTTTTTATGGCTGAATCTGACAGTTTCTTGACAAATCAGATGTCTGGTCAACTTGAGGATAGACTTTAAGCCAGTGATTTTCACACTGTGCCCAGCGAAGACTCTGACACCTAAGAGGCGACACGGCAGAAGAGGACTAAGTGATAGGATCTGGCATTTGTATATTCTATATATTAAGCTTTTGCAGAAATTTTTATTTGAAGTTTCCTTTATTAAAAAAAAAGTTTTAAAATAGCTGAATTGAACTAATCACATGTTTATTAGACATTCCCTGAAAAGTGCTAGGAATATAAAGACCACTAAAGATTTGGTTCTTCTCCTCAAGTCAAATGGTTTTATTGCAGCTATAACAAAGGTGTTTTTCTCCTCCACAAGCCATGATCTCTAAAGAAATTTTTTTTTTTAAAAAGGTGTTTTTCACTGGATGCTAAAGGAGCAAAAAAGAAGGGCAACTAACTTTCTCTGGGGGTGTCAGGGAAGATTGTGAAGGCAGGTGTGTACATATGAATGCACACGTGTGTGCGTGTAGGTGAGCAGTACTAGCACAGCACTGGGGCCCAGCTTATGCAGAAAGAAGAAGCTATGAAAACTACAAGTGGTTCAGTACACCTAAAATGCAAAGTACAATTGGGCAAAGATGAAGCCCCATGAAAAAAGGCAGGGGCCATGAACATTGTGCCAAACAATTTAAACTTTATCTTATGGGCTATGGGGAACCACCCAACCAAAATTCTGCCCAGGGGATTGATAAGATTTATATAAAAACATCATTTTTTTCTGTTGTGAGAAAAATGGACTGGAGGTAAAGCAGGATGAGATAAACTAGTTAAGAGACTAAGTCTAGATGAGAAATGACGAATGTCTGAACAAAGGTAGTTATACTAGGAAAAGAGAAGAGAGAAGAATTTGAGAGATTGGGGGTTGTTATGACTTGAATGTGTCCCCTGTATTTCATGTATTGGAAAATTAATCCTGAAATTCATCTGTTGACGGTATTCAGAGGTGGGGCCTTGAGAGATAATTAGGAGTAGATGAGGACAGGATGGTGGTCCCCTATGATGGCATTAGTGGCTTTATAAGAAGAGAGACTTGAGCTAGCATGCCTTCTCTGTCTTGCCATGTGAGGCCTCCCACCATGTCATGACACAGGAAGGCCCTAGCCAGATGACAGCACCATGCTCTTGGACTTCCCAGTCTCCAGAACCTTGAGCTAAATAAACTTCTATTCTTCATAAATACCCAGTCTCAGGTATTTTGTTATAGCAAAAGAAAACAGACTAAGACAGGGGTAGAGGACAGAAGGGAGGGTAGACCTGAAGAACTTGATAACTGAAGGCACGAGGGTGAGTGAAGGAGTGGGTCTAGGAGAACTACCATGTCTGTAGCTTGGGCAACTCTTGGGAAGAGAAGGATGTCATTCTCTGAGATGGGGACTAATACAAAGGAAAAACTAGTTAGCTTTTAGACCTATTGAGCTGTGTTTTTTAAATCTTTCTTTTTATTTTAATTGACACATTGTAATTATATATAGTTATGGAGTACAATCTGATGTTTTGACACATATATATGTTGTATAGTAATCGGGTAGGTATCAATCACCTCATGCATTTATCACTTCTTTATGGTAAAAACATTCAAAAGCCTCTCCTCTAGCTATTAGGTAATATACAAAACTTAACTGTTAACCGTAGTCACCCTACTGGGCAATAAAACATCAGAACTTATTCCTCCTATCTAATTGGATTTTGTAGCCATTGGCCAGCCCTTCCCTCTCCCCTCCCAGTCTCTGGTAAATACTGTTCTACTCTCTGCCTTTCTAACATCAAGTTTTAAAAAAAAGGCAAAAGACTTATATGATCTGAAGAGAAATGAGAGTACATATTTTTAAAGATTCTACAAATGAGTGAGGATATATGGTATTTGTAGACCTGTTAAATTTTGATGTATCTGTGGTAAATCCTGATTGAGATCCAACATTAGGCAGAGGGATTTGGGGGAATAAAGCTTTTTAAAAATTTTTTTACTTTTATTCGACAAATAAAATTATACAGGGGCCAGCCCATAGCTCACTTGGGAGAGTGCGGTGCTGATAACACCAAGGCCACCTAGGGATCCGTAGGGTTCGGATCCTATATAGGAATGGCTGGTTCGCTCACTGGCTGAGCGTGGTGCTGACAACACCAAGCCAAGGGTTAAGATCCCCTTACTGGTCATCTTTAAAAAAAAATTATATATATTTATGTGATACAATGTAATGTTTTCATATATCTTTATAATGTGGAATGATTAAATCAGGCTAATTAACAAACCCATCACCTCACATGTTTATGTTTTTGTGGTGAAAACATTTAAAAATCTACTTTAAGCAATTTTGTTTGTTTGTTTTTGTGGCTGGCCAGTACACTTTTAGCAATTTTTTGTTTTGTTTATAAATATATGAGAGGGGATTTATTAGGGGAGTTGGGTCATGACTTTTAGCAGTTTTGAAGTACACAGCACATTAAGTGTAGTCACCGTTCTATGCAATAGATCTCTAAAGCTTATTCCTCCTCTCTAGCTGAAACTATATCCTTTGATCGACATCTTCTCTTTCCCCATCCTCCCCCGCTTCCCCAGCCTCTGGTAACCATCATTCTACTCTCTACTTCTACGAGTTCAACTTTTTTAGATTCTACATATAAGTGAGACCATGCGGTATTTGTCTTTCTGTGCCTGGCTCATTTCACTTAGCATGATATCCTCCAGGTTCATCCATGTTGCTACAAATGACAGGATTTGGGAATAAAACTTTAATATAGGTTTGATATAGGGCTCGGATTCAGGAGTCATCAGCACATAAAGAAGTTTAAGAGACAGATGTGGAAGAAGTCACTCGAAAACTACAGGTATATAAGATGAGAAGAAGGTTGAAGTCGGGGGATTGGGGAACACCAACATTTGATGATTGGTACAAAGAGAAATCAGGTAAGGAACTAGAGAATGGAGCAGTCTGGGAGGTGAAGGAAATGAGAATGATGCGCTTGAAGGGAAAAGAGAGATTTCAAGGAGTGGCTAATGTCACTTGAGAAGTCGAGAAAAGGATGGGCTTCAGTGTCCTCCATCAATGGCAGTCAGAAGATCATCAACTATCTTGACAAAGAAAGTTTCAATGAATTGGGGGAAGCTGAAATGAATGGGAGGTTAGGAAATATCGGCAGCAAGAGTTGAATATTTCAAGAAGTTTGGCTCTAGAATGCCAGAAAACATGTAAGGAAGGAGGGGTTTTTTTCCTAGATAGGAGAGACCTGAGCATGTTTATAGGAGGGAGAGGAAGGAAGAGTAGGGGAAGGGGCTGAAGAGTCTAAAAAGAGGAGATAATTGATGGAACAAGGTCTCTGAGGAGATCGAAGAGGATGATTTATGTAGGTGTTGGAACAAGAAACTTTGAGAATTTTAATTTTAAAATTAAAATGAGTGAAGTTATGTTTTAGTTTGTACTGTGGGGGAGAGAAACAGTGAAACTTAAGGGAGTTAATACCTAACTTTTACTTGTTCAGTTAAATAAATAAAGTTACCTGCTGTATCAATCAGGTGCTACCAGAGAAGCAGAACCAGTAGGAGATATACATACACATACACATAAAGAGATTTATTGCAAGGAATTGGCTTATGCAATTGTGGATACTGGCTAGGCAAGCCCCAAATCCGTAGGGCAGTCTAGAAACTCCCAGCAGGAGGTGAACCTGCAGTCCACAGGTAGAATTTCTTCTTCCTCAGGGAAACATCAGTTTTGCTCTTAAAGCCTTTCAACCGATTGGATGAGACCCAGCCAGATATCCAGAATAAGCGACTTTACTTAAAATCAGTTGATAATAGAAGGTAATCACATGTACAAAATACCATCATAGCAACACCTAGATAAGTGTTTGATTGAATAACTGGGACTACAGCCTAGCCAAGTTGAGACATAAACCAACTGTCACACCTGATAAGACCTAGGAGGACTGGAGTGGGGAATCAGGAAAGAATGACAGGGAGTGAGGGAGTTTGCTGACCAAGGTCAGGGAAAAGGATTACTGAATAATGTTGGGACTAGCTATCACAGGTCATGGTGAGTTTGGTTAACTTAGTACTGCACAGGGAGTTAGGAAACTTAAGCTCTATTTAGCTCCACTGAGCTATATGACCTCAGCCAAATCTCTTAACCTTTCTGAGTTTCAATTATCCATTGTAAAGTGAGCTTATTTAGGTCAGATGCTCTCTAAGACCTATCTAGCTCTCACATCCTAGAAATCTAAATTCTAAAAGTTTACTGTTACATAAAAATAACTGGCCTCATTGTCTGGTGGTTGACTGAGATAGGGATAACTGAGATGCGTGTCTGGGGAAGGAGCTCCCAGGTACACAGCTGAAATGGTTCAAGATGGGGACAGCCCTGGAATGGTTGGAGGCTGAGGTCTCTTCATATTCCAGGAAGTCACCTGGAACATGCCCAGAATGAAGGGCCCACAGGCCCACCAGCTACAAAGGGAGCTCACAGCTCCTTTGCTGACAACCTGGAGTTGAAAGACAGTATTTCAAAAAGCAACCCCTAGACCTCCAGTGAGGTCTCTAAGTTAATTGAGTGATATGACTATGCTTCAGTGGCTGGTGCTGAGTCCTCAAGCTCCCACTTCAGAGCAGAGCAGGGAGAGAGCCATGTCCATGGAACACAGGGTTAGGCCTGTTAAGCAGCCCCAAGAATAGAGAAGTGACAACCTGCACAAGCTAATGCTGCCATCTAGGAAACAGCTAAGGTCAAATCCCCAAACAACAATCACCCATACGACCCAACACTCCAAGTAGAGAAGACTCCCTTTAGACTACTGCTCATGTGTTTCAAGAAAGTTTTCAGCAGAATAAATTCGAGTCCAGCCAATGAAAGTGCAATCCTTGGAGTTATTAAATAAAAATTTTAGGCAGCCATTGTTTTGGACTGAGCTCCTGCATAGGCCCCAACAGACCAAACTAAAAATCAGAATGGAGTCACTCATGCTGCGGTTCCATATCACCAAAACTAAGTTGTTATCTGACCTTCCAAGAAATCAGGAGAGAGAGATAGTAGCCAAATTTTCCAAACAGGACAGTCTTTTTTTTTTTTTTGGCAGCTGGCCAGTACAGGGATCTGAACCCTTGACTTTGGTGCTGAGTTAATCTGCCAGCCCCAAACAGAACAGTTTTTTTTCTTTCTTTCTTTTTTTTTTTTTTTTTGAGATGACCAGTAAAGGAATTTTAACCCTTGACTTGGTGTTGTCAGCACCATGCTCTCCCAAGTGAACTAACCGGCCATCCCTATATAGGGATCCAAACCCGTGGCTGATCCGAAGCGTTATCAGCACCACACTCTCCCAAGTGAGCCACGGGCCAGCCCCAAACAGAACAGTTTCAACTGGCATGATAATGAAGTTCCCTCTGCATTAATCCTTAAAACAAAACTTTGTTGGAATGAGCAGGACTGAAGCCATGTTGGGACCTAAAACCACCTGAACTATAGGAAAACTTAAAAGACAGGTCTTTTTCTTAGCATGCATTTCTCTGAGTTCCCTCTTTTCCCATGGTTATTTGATATTTTGAACCTTGGTCATGGGTCAAGGTGGCATTATTTGCATGAATGTAAAGTTGTTTTCAGTCAGCCTGGAGCTGCAGCTTGCTGCAAGACATGTAATATCCAGACCCTGCAAAACCAAGAAAGACGTCAATAAAGCTATGCTGATTCTACCCCAAATCAGGACCCTAAGATAACAGCAAGGACAGGAGCAGAAACAAGACCCAGCCTTGGCGAGACTTTGCACCTGGCTCCTTGCACAGAGCCCCCAAGGCTCGTGTCCCCCTCCCTCCTATTTTTGTTTCCCACATTCAGTTCCCTCAACCCCCTCTTTAAAAACCTCTCAGTAGGGCTGGCCAGTTAGCTCAGCTGGTTAGAGTGTGGTGTTGTAACACCAAGGTCAAGGGTTCAGATCCCATACTGGCCTGTCACTAAAAAGAAAATATAAAAACCCCTCAGTAAGTCTGAGTCTTGGAGATAGCTTTAGTTTTGGCCATTCTCATTCAGGTTTACTGGATAGGTCACTGGTATTCCTGAATAAAAGCTGACTTCCGTCTCCACCAACATTTGACTGTTGGGTGGTTTGTTTTAATTTGGGGGCAGGCAGCCATACCTGGCTTGGGTAACAAGAGTTTGACAAGCCTAAGCCAGGAGCTGAATGCCCTGGGGTACTGGATCTTGGCAAGCCAAGCCAGGGTTTTTGTTTGGGGCAGGCAGTCAGACTTGGGCCCTGTAACAACCTGAAGTTACCTGATGTTAACCAATTAGTTATTTTTCCATTGTTGTTTCCCTGTTCCACCTTACAAGGAAAGTAACTTTGAAATGACCGGTCCACTTTTTGTTCTTTGTTTCTGCTTTCTTCAGCCTTTTCTATCTGTAAAACCAGTCTCTGTTGCTCAGCTCATTGAAACACATATTCTATTTTATGGAATGATGTGTTGCCCAACTCCAGAATCACAAATAAAGCCAATTAAGATCTTTAAACTAAATTTGCTGTAAGTTTGTCTTTTGACAGATCTATCATGAATTTGCATTAGTATGTGCTGGAGAAAGAGAGCAATTACAGTTATTAATGTAGTGCATATGAGACAGCATTTAAGGATCAGTAGGAAGACTATTTAGCAGTCACACGTGTTTGGGGGGTTACGTCATGGAAAGCAGTAGGGAGAGAGATAACATCCATTATGAGCTAAGGTACTGTTCAAAAATTACCTCATTTAATCGTGACAATAATTCTACTGGGGCTGGCCCGTGGCTCACTCGGAGAGTGCGGTGCTGATAACACCAAGGCCATGGGTTCAGATCCCATGTAGGGATGGCCGGTTAGCTCAGTGGGTGAGCGTGGTGCTGACAACACCAAGCCAAGGATTAAGATCCCCTTACTGGTCATCATTTAAAAAAAAAAAATAATAATAATAATAATTCTACTGGAAAGTAGTATTATTCCCGTCTTTCAGATAGAGTCACCAAGACAGAAAACAGCTGATGTGTTTGTGGGTGTATGAGAGTCATAAGGGCAGATGTCAGAGGTCCTGGATGCCCGCCCCCCCACCCCACACAAATTACACCACTGCCCATTCTCCAGTATTTAATAACTAAGCAAAGCTGAGCAAAAAACATCTTTTTTTTTTTCTGTTCTCTGCTTCAGTTTGCCATCACAAGGAAACTCACCCAGAAACCCTCTAAACCTTGGGAAAGCAGAGGAAAATGACATCTCTTGGATGCAGGACAAAACTGGGGCTCAGAAAAGTTATATTCCTTTATTCAGTCATATTACAAGTATTTTTTAAGTACCTGTGGTGTGTCAGGCACTCTGCTATATGTGACTACTTGTTCATAGTCACATACATACTAGTAGCAAAGTCAGGATTAAACCCAGGTCTTTCTGATGTCAAAGCCTGGGCATTTTCATGCATCCATGATTTTCAAACTTCTTCAAATCAAAATCTTACAAGGAATTCCAGTATGTGAAGTACAAAAAAGCAGAGTTGCTTTGGTTGCAGTGGGATAGCACTGCCCTGAACCCTATCCACTCTGCCATCCCCTGTCCCGTTTTTCCTGCAAAGCAGCCCATCTAAAGTCCTGATGAACCCCTATGACTGGAAAGAGCACAGGCAGAAAACCATGTTATGCTTTCGTCACATGAGTTTTGGCAAATGTATACACCCATGTAACCCAAACTCCTATCAAGATATAGGGCATTACCATCACCCCAGAAAACTCCCTCTGGGCCCTTCCAAGTCACTTCTTGCCCCCAACTTCTAAGAGGTTTAACCTGTTTTGTATTCAGTATGTTGTGATGTTACATGCCACATAAACTTAGGAAAATTCCACCATACACTCGTGAGAAAATAAAAGTGAAAAGGCACATAACATCTTAGTATTATCATAAAAAACAGTTTTAACTCTGCAGAGGCCAGGGATATCCAGACCACATTTTGAGAATCCTTCCTTGTTCTATGGATTGCAATGTTTTGTTTTCATTAATATGCTTTTGTCTTCTCAAGGCAACCTCTGCAGAGCAAGCTTCACCATTGCAGTGAACATATCAATTCATCCATGCACAGCAGACACCAACGCTGATCTCAGTGCCTTCAGGAAAGGACCTTCTACCGAGAATTACCTGTGGGCTGCTCAGCAAGACCCCAGCTGAGCCCCTTTTGGTAGTGTCCCCCTACCCCCATGCCTCTTACGTAAAAGTACATGAAGTGAAGGGAAAGGGTGTCCCCATAGGACAGACTGGCATGGCTTCCTGGCCACCTGTGGTGGTCCATTATCTTTCTGAGGACTCATTCTTCTCCACGGGGCCCCCAAGCCTGGTCCCCCTTTGTCCAGCACCCATTCTCTTCTCCATCACTGCTGCTGTGCCTCTCACCCCAGAAGATCCTCATTTAATCTTCCTGGGCTGGAAGGAAGAACCATCTGCTATACCCACTATTCTCTTTCTGATTTGTACCATATAAATTCTACATCCTACTCTCCTCTGCCCTCCTCTGCTTCTTAAAGATCTGTTTGAAAGTTAAAACTGAAAGGACGAGTCGACACCAGTTGATGATCCACCGGAGAGAGCTTGTTTATTAGGCGGCACACAAACATATATATAGGGCTTTTAGGGAAGGCTGATTGGCTTAAAATACAATCCCTACTTAGCATACCGCATGGGGCTTGGGGTGAGCTGATTGGTGTGCAATTTGCGCTGGTGGGAAGGAGAGTACGGAAGAGAAGGTCAACCAGAGCCAAGATGGGGTGTGGCCGAGATGGACTTATGTGATCAGGGTGTGATCTCTTGGGGCATTTGGGTTCTTACATTCCTCCCTTTTTCTTGTTTTAGGAAAGGGGACGTTGAAGTCATCGAGCTACTTCCTGCTGAACTGGGGCGTTGTGGGGGGGGGCAAAGGGAGGAAGGTACATAAATACCCATTATGAAACCCCAAAGGAGGGTGGACAAACAAGTGATTTCAAAAGGGGAAAAGTCCATAAACGTTCCTTGAAGCCACAAGTCGAATATGCACCGGTTCCATTGTTCGTAGTTGGAGACTGGAGGGAGCAGCCAGGTGTCGGTGGCAAGGACGTGTAGGAATGCATTCCCTCTGTAAGGTGGTGTCTCTTCAGCATCGGCTGAGGCGCTCACGAGATGAGGCGGGGGTTCATTGGTACCTAGAAGCTGGTAGTTTCTAAGCAAAAGTTGGTTAAAGGCCTGATTAGAGATTTTTCCCACTTGGGTTTGAAGAAACCTAATGATGCAGGGCAAGAAAAGGCAGGTTATGAGGATAATGATTAGAGGTCCCAAAATGGGCCAAATCCAAGTTAGGACAGGGCTTAAGATAAAGGAGGAAAAGGGGTTAGAACTGGATGTGGTTCGTAGGCTGGAAGCCAAGTCGGTGAGTTTGATGATGTTTGTTTCTACTAGACCAGATTTGTTGATATAATAACAACATTCTTCCCCAAGGAAGATGCAAGTACCTCCTTTTTCTGCGGTGAGGAGGTCTAGTGCTCTGCGGTTTTGGAGGGTGACCTGAGCTAAAGAGGTGATCTGTCTCTGTAGAGAGGAAAGAGATTTGGCAGTGGAAGTCAGAGCCCCTTCAAGTTTAGCATTGATGTCTTTGACCCCCCATAAACTGTGTCCTAAGGCTCCTCCTGACAGGCCGGCTCCGACCGCTGATGTTGTTAGGGAAATACCAACCATGATCGGGAGGAAGGCGGCCCTTTTTTTGCCTTGAGGGGGGATGAAGATGGAACAGTTCTGAACTGGTGTACAGAGTGAGTTGAGAGACAATGGTGACAAGAAGGCATGGGGCAGTAAGATTAGGCAGGATGGAGGTAGAGAGGATTCCATTGCACCAGAAGAAAGAGCCTGGTGGGGCGACGGTGTGGGTATGAATGGTTGTGTTAAGATTACAATAAGATGGAGGAAAAGTTAGGGAGGAAGAGTTTCCGATGAAACAGTGACGGGGCAACAAAGTGTTATTGTGTTTGTTGTTGGGCTCCCAGAGAGGGACGTCCGGAAGGTTAAGGGGTTCTGATGGTGGGGAGGAGGTAACATCGAGAGGAAGGGAAGCATTTAAGGGGACGGCCGCCAGGAGCGGTCGCATGAGAGAGGCGCAAAGAAAACAATTTCCGGGAGAGAGAGCCGGTGAGGTGTGGTTGAGCCATATATAGGAAGGGGTCTGAAGGCTCCCTGGGTGAAGTGAAAGGAACAGGAGAAGGCCAAGGAGAAGGTTCATGTCTCTGGAATTGGGGATAGGGCTGAGGTCCGGGATAGGCAGACTTTGAAAGGGTCGGTAGGATGAGGGATACACTTAAAAGAATGGTGTGTTAAGTTCTTTTGCAGCTTGTTATTGGAGTTCTCGGTGGCCGAGGGCGGATCCTGAGTGTAAGGCTTCAGCCTGGAAATATGAATCCATGGAGTAACATGATTACCTGGCAGGGCAAGTTTAGCAGCAGTTGGAGTGCAAAGGATGACAGGACATGGGCCTTCCCACTTAGGGGTTAGGGGGGTTTTGGGTTCCGGGGAAGTGTAGAATACTAATTGGCCTGGGCTGAGTGAAAGGTTATTTTTGGAAAGTGACGGATCTGGAAGTAGCCAGTCCTGGTACTTCCATAATTCGGTGGGAAGGTGGGAGAGCAAGGGTAAGGCCATGGTGAGTGGTATGGGTCCTTCAGTCGCTGTGATCCCCGGGGGTAGGAGGGGCCTACCATACATGACTTCAAAAGGGGAAAGATTGGAGGGCTTTTTTGGGAGAGCCCTGGTCTTGAGTAGGGCGAGAGGTAGAAGACGGACCCAATCAAGGTGTAATTCCAGAGACAATTTAGTTAGTATGTCCTTTAAGGTTCTGTTGGTTCTCTCTACCTTTCCAGATGCCTGAGGTCGGTAAGGGCAATGTAGGTGCCAAGGGAGAGAGAGTGACTGGGAGAGTTTTTGTACTATCTGGGTGGTAAATTCAGGTCCATTGTTAGATTGAATGGAAGTGGGCATCCCAAATCGTGGGATGATTTGGGAAAGGAGAGTCTGGGCTACGGTGGAGACCTTTTTATTGGGTGTTGGGAATGCCTCTACCGATCCTGAAAAGGTATCAACAAACACCAAGCGGTATTTGAGGCGCCGGACAGAAGGCATGTGCATAAAATCAACTTGCCAGTCGGCCGCAGGTTTGACACCTCTGGCCTGGTGGGAGGGGTATGGCCCAGGTTTGAGAGGGGTGTTAGGATTGGTACGCTGGCAGATTGTGCATGAGGAGGAAATTTTTTGCAAGAGGGCTATGTCAGATGGGGTGATTGAGAAGAAGGCTTGTAAAAACTGGGATAAAGCTTGGGGGCTAGAGTGAAACAGGTCATGGTGTTACCCTTGGTGTTAAGCATTCTTTCCATATGGCGGCATGAGAGAGAAGTATATGATTTGGAGTCAGTATATAAGTTAAGAGTTCTTCCTTCAGCTAGAACACAGGCTCGCGTGGCGGCAATAAGTTTGGCCTGCTGGTTGGTAGTACCCTTGGGTAAAGGTTGGGCCTCTATAACCGAATCAAGGGAGACTATGGCATACCCTGTGTAATGAGTGTTTCCTTCCTTGAATGAGGACCCATCCATGAACCATGTGAGATCAGCGTGAGATAGGGGTCCCTCAGTGATGGAAGAGTGGTAAGGTATAAAATTTTGAAGGCTTTCTACGCAGCTGTGCAAAGGGGTGTTGGGGGAATCTGGTATAGGCAGTAGGGTGGCCGGATTTAGGGGTGGGCAGGTAGTGAAGGATAGGGCAGGATTTTCCAGAAACGAGGATAGGAGGGTAGGGTTAGGATTCTGGAAGGTGGGAGGGATTGGAGAGCCTTATAGGTAAGGAGGTCTTTGAGGTATTGTGGTGAGAGAATGGTGAGAGGTGCCCCAAATGTTAATTTGGATGCCTCCTTATGCAGTAACTGCCCCGCTGCTAGGGCTCTTAGACAGGGTGCCCAGCCTCGTACAGTGGGGTCCAACTGTTTTGATAGGTACAAGGCGGAGATCTTGGACGAGACGAAAGGCGCCATTAGGTTTTTTTACAGCGAGTATGGGAGTATTGCCTGAATGATGGGGCTTAACCAGAAAAGGGCTGTTGTGGTTAATGGATACTGAGCCTGACAAATATATTTGGAGGGGTCTTTTAGTTTTATGTGTACAGGGGAACACTGGGCCAGAGCGGGGCTGGCAGTGTCCCAAACTGTGGGGTTAACAGGGTGCGTTAGCATGGGTAAGAACTTCTTTGGAGGGGAGGAATTAGTAGGATCTTGGGCTTGCTAGGAGGAAGGAAACGGAGGAAGAGGAAGAGGACAGGGGCAAAGTAAAGGAGACTTGAAGCCGTGATAGAATGTCCCGGCCCAACAAGGGGACGGGGCATTGTGGCATGACTAGAAAGGAATGGGAGAAAACGGATTGAGTGCCTTGAAGGCAGCAGGTTAAAAGAGGGGTTTTTTGGGGAAAGATTTGTTTACCTCCTACCCCGACTATAGGAGAGCTGCTGGAGGTGGTGGGGCCTTTATATTCCCTTAAGACCGAAAAGGTGGCTCCAGTGTCCAGGAGGAAAGATATTGGGTGGCCGTCCACAACCATGGATACCCTGGGCTCTTGCTTTGTTATAGAGATGGTCGGGAAGGGCCCAAGGCTCCTTCAGTCCTCCTCAGCGAGGCCCACCATAGGTGGTGTCCACAGTTCGGGGGACTGTGGGGCAGTTGGTCCCTCACCCCTTCAGGAAAGGGGGCAATCAGATCCCCAATGTCCCTTCTTTTTGCATTTTGGACAAGGAGTGGTGGGGGGCCTGGGGGTGGGGCAAGCCTTTGCCCAATGCCCTTCCTTTCCACATTTAAAGCAGGCTCCAGGTGGAGGCTTAGAGGTGGAGGCTGTGGGAGGGCGCCCAGGGGGTTTGATAAGCCGGGCCAACATCTGGAAGTTGGCGTGGTCGGCCTTTTGTTTTCGACGTTCTTTTTCCTCCTCCCAATTATGAAAAACCTTGAAGGCCACTGACAGGATTTCGGTCTGAGGGGTTGCAGGACCCTGCTCTAATTTTTTAAGTTTAGTTTTAATGTCCGGGTAGGATTGGGCCAGGAAATAGGTCATAAGGACATGCCGGCCATCTTCTGAGTTGGGGTCTAAGTTAGTGTATTGTTGAAAGGCCTGAGTTAATCTATTGAGGAACTCGGAGGGAGTTTCCTCCTTTTTTTGGACAATTTCTTGAATTTTTTGGAAATTGACGACCTTGCGAGCCGATTTTTTGAGGCCAATTATTAAGCAAGAGGCAAAACGGTCTCGAGCCTGGATTCCCTGGGCTGTGTTCTAATCCCAATTAGGTTCCTGTTCTGGGACTGCTTGGGGGCCTGGCGGGTGATCCAGATTGGTACGATGGGTGTCAGTGGCATGGGTTTGGGCTGTATCCCAGACCCTGCGGCCTTCCTCGGGGAAGAGGGTATTGGCTAGGAGCATGAAGATGTCATGATGTGTGAGGCTGTAGGCCTACAGGATCCATTGGAATTCTTTAATGTAGGTGATAGGGTCGGTAGAGAAAGAGCCTAGTCTTTTTTCTAATTCTGTAAGGTCAGCTAGGGAAAAGGGAACATGGACCCTAACTACTCCTTCAGCCCCAGCTACCTCACGTAGTGGGGCGATTGTTAAAGGGGCGGGGGGAGGTCCTCAGAAACGGGTGAAAGGGGGGCTTAGTGGGTCAGTAGTAGGTGAGGGTAAAGATGGAGGAGTTGATGGCGCAGGAGGTGCAGAAGGTGACGCAGATGACGGGGGAGGAGGAGCGGATGCCAGAGGCACTGGGGGAGGAGGAGGTCGGTAGGGTGGGGGTTCATCAGCAGGGTCGAAGGTGGAAGAATCGAGGGGTGACTGTGAAGAGGGTTTACAGGCTAAAAGGACTTGAGAGGGAGCACAGGAGGATCAGAGGGCGGGGTTCTGAGCCAAGAGGCGAAAAGCCTCGATGTAGGGGATCTCCTTCCATTTTTTTAGGTGCTGGCAGTAGTTAAAGAGGTCTCATAGAATGTTAGGATCTAGTGTGCCCTCAGGGAGCCATGTGTTTTGATTATCTAAAGGATAATAAGGCCAATCTTGTGTGCAGAGTTTGGTGAGGAGTTTGGGCTCAATATCCGGCCTGAGGGAAAGGTTGGTGAGATTTTTCAGAAGGCATTGAAGTGGAGAGTCCCCTAGGGAGGAGGAGGAAGCGCCCATTCTGGTCTCTTAATGGGAATTTAGACAGAAATCGGACAGAGATTTAGTGATAGGACAGATCTTTCAGCCGGTTGGGAAAGGCGGGATCCTAGAGGACGTCCCCAGTAGGTCACATCAGTCCCGGCAGGTTCAGGTACGAACCAGGAGGAGAGAAGGGAGGTGTGGGTCGTCGCTCAGACCTCCACTTCTCTAGGGCAAAAGCCCGGTGCCTGAAGGAACCTAGCGCCAGGATTTTCTGGTCGGTCCCGGACCCGGGAAGTGGAGAGAGGAGAGTGGTGGACAGGAGGGTGAAGGAGAGAACAGAATGGGGCTTTTAACCTCCAAAAATGAAAGTAAAAGTTTACCGGGGCTTTGGAACCTGTTATAGTTTGGGAATTTATGGTGGTCATGAAGACCGTGGTGGGGTGGGGTATGGGCGTTAGGGGCTACCAGACAATCTAGACTCCCTGTGGTAGCCTGAAAAAGGGCTCGTGCCCTTTAGGAAAGGGGGCTTACCTAATGATGAGCCGGTGGTGAGCGGAAGAAGCCAGCGCCGAAAAGAATGGACGAGGGTGGACCATCAATGGTGAGTGGTGGAAGGGAGGCCGGTCCTGGCGGGATGGAGTTCCCGAGGGGCAACTTGGAAAGTGCTGCCGCTGCGATTCAAAAAGTGTTACAGCTCGAGGGAGCCCAGAGGGGCAACTTGGAAGATGTTGCCGCTGCGATCTGAAAAGTGTCGCAGCTCAAGTGTCGCCGCTCGAGAGAAGCTCCGTCCCTGGTTTCGGCACCAAATGAAAGGATGAGTTGACACCAGTTGATGATCCACCGGAGAGGGGTCGTTTATTAGGCGGCACACACACATATATATAGGGCTTTTAGGGAAGGCTGATTGGCTTAAAATACAATCCCTACTTAGCATACCGCATGGGGCTTGGGGTGAGCTGATTGGTGTGCGATTCGTGCCAGCGGGAAGGAGAGTACGGAAAAGAAGGTCAACCAGCGCCATGATGGGATGTGGCCAAGAAGGACTTATGTGATCAGGGTGTGATCCCTTGGGGCATTTGGGTTCTTACATTCCTCGGTGTGATCCCTTGGGGCATTTGGGTTCTTACAAAAAAAAAAAAAAAAAACCTGTTTCTCTTTGTTTTTTTTTTTTTTGTTTTAAGATGACTGGTAAGGGGATCTTAACCCTTGACTTGGTGTTGTGAGCACCACGCTCAGCCAGTGAGCGAACCGGCCATCCGTATATGGGATCCGAACCCGGGGCCTTGGTGTTCTCAGCACCGCACTCTCCCGAGTGAGCCACGGGCCGGCCCCAATCTGTTTCTCTTTGAATATCAGGTGTTTATCCACCCTAATTTCTACCATGCATATGCACATCCTTAAAACAACCGTAGGAGGTAGATCAACCATTATTCCCTTTTAATATCTGAGGAAATGGAGGTACAAAGAGGTTAAAGCTCTGTCCGGGTGGCCTGGCACCAAAGCCCTGTTCCTAAGCTATTTATTCAACCTTAGAAGACCTGTCTCCTTGATCTATGCTCTTTCCACTATTCCTGGTGGGTATCTTACCAAATATCTGGGAATTGACAACAAATGTGAAAACCCGAACAGCCCTTTTTGAAGGGCAGGGAAGACCGAACTGCCGACTGTCAAAGTCAGTGGTTCTCAAAATGTGGTTCTCCAGGGACTTCTGGGGGTCCTTGAGACACTTTCAGGAGGTCTGAAAGGTCAAAACTATTTTCATAATAAAACTAAGATGCTGACTTTTTCCTTTGTATTCTTTCTCTAGTATATGGTTTTCTTTTTAATTGAATCATGATTATACCTATTTTTGGGTTTCAAAATTGACATATATTGAGCAAATCAACTTTATTAGCATTATTACAAATCGTACTTATTCTTTTTATGTCCCTTATCCAATCTCCCCCCATCCCCTTCTCCCTCCCCCCTCTGATAACCCTAGATTTCTTCTTTACTTCTGTAAAAGTAATAGTTACTCTGTTGATTTGTTGCCTATATGATCTGTCCAGTGCTGAGAGAGGTGTGTTCAGGTCCACCACTATTATCATAGATGTTTCTTCTATCACTCTGGAATGGGCTTTGTGGAGAAAGACACCCTCTTCTTTTCTTTGGTCTCCACTGGTGACTCTCCATGTGTCCATACACTCAAGTGGCTGGCAGTCCATCTGCACAGTGGTTGTGACGTATAGCCACTTTTGCAGCCACCATGGCTATTGTGGTGGCTGTGGGGGCCACCCACTTGCAAGTGGTGTTTTTGGCGTGCTCCTTACCTGGTTGTGGGAGGAGGACTCAGCCCCCAGCCCCATACCTCAGGACCCCGGGCAGGCCCTGTGGCAGCAGTGGTGTGCCTGGTTGCAGGAGGAGGGGTCGGTCCCTGGCCCCAGAAAGATGTTATCGCAGAGCAGTTGGGTGGGAGCGGGAGGGAGGAAGGAAATAGGGTGGGAGAAGGAAAAAGGAGGGGGGGTGTGGTTGAGGCCCGTGGCACCCCCCTCATTCCTGCAGGGGAGACCAGGGGGCTTCCAGTGGTGGCTTGGTCATTGCTGAGCTGAATGCAGATGTCAAAGGGGTGTGACTGAAGCCCTCTGCCCCTCACTGTCCCAGTTCAGGAGCCTAGGGTGTTTCCTACAATGGCTAGGTGGTCATCACTGGGCTGGGTGTGGGTGTTGGGGTGGGCATAGCCAAGGCCCTTGGCCCCCCACTGTCCCAGTTCAGGGGCCCAGGGCACTTCTTGCAGCAGCCTGGTGGTCATCACTGGGCTGGCTGTGGGTGTTGGGGGGCATGGCTGAGGCCCCTGACCCTCCCACATCCCTCGCTTTGGGGCCCAGGGAGCTTCCAGTCCTTCTAGGTTTTATAGGTGTTCTTTGGTGAAGTAAGACCTTTACTAGTTAATATCAATGGGTATTTTGTTTTTTCTTTCAGTTCTGTGTTGGATTATTCACGTTTCCACTACTTACAAACTCTGCACTGGGACTAATTTGTTGTCCTTTGCTTACTCCTAAAATGGGGGAACTTACTGTGGGGACCAAACTTGAGCCCTATGGTTGAGCTAAATTGCTGCTTTGCTGCTGATTCCCTGGGGAAGGCTTTATGTGCAGCTCAGGTTTTCATCATTGACCTTGTAGGTCCTTCTGGGTCTCATGAGATCTGGTACACCTGGGTTGTGGAGAGACTCTGGTCTGGGCCTGAGACTTTTCAGCAAACTGCTCCCCCTGCTGTTCTATATTCCTGACCAGTCTCCACAGAGTGGTCCTGTGCTGACTGGGGAGCAGATCAGCTGTCTATGCTGTGCCCCAGTGTTCCCCCAATGGGCCCGTCTCCCCCACCACCTGCACTGCAAACACTTCCCATGGACGGGCCATGTGCAGGTCCCTTGCAATAACTCACCAGCCTCTGAGTGGCTTTTTTCAGTTGTTATGGCTCCTTGCTCCTGTGTGAGTCCACAGGAACCCTGTTAGTGGTCTTGCTGGTCTGGGGGCCACCAAGGCCCTCTTCTCCCCTGCCACCTCCAAGCAACTCATACGAAGGGCACAGCTGCAGCTCTTGCCAGCCCTTGCTCTGTGCGCTCACCAGATCCAGCCTTGAAGCGGCCTGGATTCGAAATGGTAGGTGAGATCTTTTCTTTCTCTCACTGTGGCTTCTCCTGCCTTCATGTGCTCTGTGGGTCTCTCCTTCTCTTCCCCTGAGCTTTAGTGGCCCCACCTTGGCTGTTGTTGCTTTTTAATAGTTGTAAATTGGTTGATTTGTGGGAGAGTGACGCTGGGGACTATCTATTCCACCATCATGACCAGAAGCTACGGTTGAGTTTAAGAGACTATATGATGTATGCTATCACAGAATGCAGAAGCAGATATGAGAATCCAGCTAGGCATTGGTTGGTTAGCTCAGTTGGTTATAGCACAGCCTATAACACCAAGGTCATCCCCTTACTGGCCAGCAGAAAAAAAAAAAAAGATTAAGAGAATGGGGCTATTTTTCTCTTAAGTCAGACATTAGATTTGTAAAAATATAAACCATGCAACTTTTTCATTAATTTTTTGCTTTGGAAAAAAAAAAATTTTTTTTTTTTTTTTTTTTTTTTTAAATAACTCCAAACCCATGGCCTTGGTGTCATAAGCACCACACTCTCCCGAGTGAGCCACAGGCTGGCCCATGGAAAAAAAAATTTTAATTAAAAATGTTATGTAACGAGTTTGTACTTGCAATTTTTGGTACTTTTAAAAATTGAGATATAATTTGCATACAAAGTTTACCATTTTAAAAGTGTACATTTAATGGTTTTAAGTATGTTCACTGTTGTGCAAGCATCACCACAACTCATTCCAGAATATTTCCATCACCCTAAAAAATCTGTTCCTCTTAGCAGTAGTCCCAATTCCCCAACTGCTCACTATCCTCCGGCAATCATTAATCTACTTTGTCGCTATGAGTTTGTTACTGTAATTTTAAAGTGCATTAATGTTATCTTTAACTTGTTTTAATTTCTAATACAGTACATATGAATAAAAACCCATATAAACAAAACATCTTTGGAGGCCTCAATTTTTAGGAGTGTAAAGGGACCCAAAGACTAAAAAGTTTAAGAACCACTGATCTAAGATTTTTGTCTTGTGTTTCAATGGGGTGGAACATAACAAACGTCTAAACTAAACCAGGGCCGTACCAGGAGCTCAAAGATGGAATGATCATCCCTGGTTAAGCTTCCATAAGGGAACTACTTAAAAGAGCATTGAACCTATAACGACACAGGACCTTGGGTGAAGTAGACCATGCAACAGACCACGCGTGCCCTTAACGGCCACTCCGATGTGCTGAGCAGAGGTCGCAGCATCGACGACTGGCACTGAGATCCCGCAATGCACAGAAACGACTCCAGCCCCGCGGACGCGAGAAGCAGCTTGAGACAAGAAACTGCAGAAAGTGAAGATCACTTTCAATCGTTTAGAATCATCCCGTTTCCAGGCAGCATCTTCCTTATTCGTATAACCACCATCTTCTGCTACTTAAATATCGAAAATTGTAGTCAGCGTAGGGAAATTTTTGGAGTAATCGATTAAGTGTCTTCGATCACTATCTGCTTGATTCGTCCCAACATTCATAGCTATTTGAGGGGGTTACATGAGGCGAATAGCCTGCACTTGCAAACGCATGCCTGGAAACCTGAAGGCCTGAAGGTAAAATCCCAGCTCTGGGCGGCGCTCAGCAGCTCCCCAGACTACCGCTGCGGGTGTTTGGGTTCGCTCCCGAGAGCGGGCCGCGACGTCAACGGCTGCGCGGCCAACGCGCGCATGCGTCCTTCGCCAGTTGACGCTTTCTGGTCGGACCCGGAGGCGAGCCCCAGCGGGCGGGATAGTTGGAGAGCCACTAGCAGAGGCTTCCGGCGGCAAGTGGCTGCGATTGGTGGGTCCTAGAAGAGAGGGCGGGGCGCCGGGGAATTCGAATGGGTGAGGCGGACCAAAGGAGGGAGTGTGGCCGCTGGGCCTCGGCGCAGCTGAGGCGACGCGAGATGGCGGCGGCGACTTCAGGTACGCGAGTCCAGCCTGGGCGAGGCGGGGCACCGAGGTCTGGAGCCCTGGGTGTGATGCGTTGGAGTGTGATCTGGGCTCCGCGGGCTGGCCGGGAGAGGCCGGAATGGCGCGGGATCGGAGACGGGGGAAGAGGGGACTATGGGGGTCGCAAGCTCGTCCGCCCGTCTCCTCTTTCATTCTCGCCGTTTCCTGCTCTCCGCTCGGGCAGGAGACCCGGGTGGAGAGGCGGCCCCGGCCCAAGCGCTTGGTTTGAGCCTGGCGCGCTTTTCCTTTGTGAGCTTCAGCTTCTTCCTCTAAAATAGGGGCAATGACCCCATCTCTGGAGATTTCTTGATTGAGCTAGACGAAAGTGGCCGACGCTCTGGTCGTAAGGACAGAAAGAGGAGCTGGATGCGTGTTTGCGGGGGAGGGTTCTGTGTGTGTGGCTTGATGTTTGGGTGCGGAGAGACTCCTGAGAGATGCACGAGGGGAGGCTGAGGTTCAGACCCGCCTGCGGCTGGGTGAGAGTTGGCAGCATGAGATGCTCCGAGATCACACAAAAGGGAAATAAGGGACTGTTTCCTTTCACTCTACAGTGTAAGTGAATGCTGTTTTAGGGTTGGGAAGGCCATTAGGACACTCAGGATTTCGCATGAGAGTACTTGTTTACGTGGGCCTCCCCTTTCCGCCTGTAGACTGAACTCAGATCAGTGGTTATGGTGGGCACTACAGTAATTTATCTGAGCCCCTTACTGTTTGGCAGGCCCCCTGGGGAAAGAAACAGACATTTAGGAGAATGCCTAATACCTGTTGAGCCCTTGCTACATGCCAGGCACAGTTATGAGCATTTTATGGTGATGAACCATTTAATGGCTGCACAATGCTAAGATGTGGTTACTATTATTGTTTCCATCTTACACGTGAGGAAACTGAGGCATAGAAAGGTTAAATAGCTTGCTTAAAGTTAACATAACTAGTTAATATTGAGGCCTGAATTTGCACTCAAGCAGTCTGATTCTAGAACCTCTGCTCTTAATCATTATGCCCAAGTACATGCTATTCCTGCTGTCTGAGCACAACCTCCCCTCACACTTCCAAGATCCACTGTGTCTGGTACATAGTAGATATCATACAAGTGCTTCAATGAATATTGTCCCTTTCCCAGAAGAGCCTGTTTCAACAGATAGTCACATAAACAGATGTAATATGACGAAATACAATGAGAGATATATATGAACTGCCATAGAGAGTGCGGAATATGAAGTAAACCCTTGGGTATTCTGAGAGGATTTCTTTTAAGGAAGTGATATTTGAAGTGGTTTCAAAAGTTCGATAGGAGTTTGCCAGGCCTTGGCTGGGAAGAAAAGAATACCAAGTGTTTCTTATTTATGATGTAAAGAGAGGCCAGTGATGCTCTCTTGGCTCAATTTCTTCATCAGAGAGAAGGGTTAAGCTGAATGAAAGTTCTCACAGAGTTCACAGTCAGATGGAGATGATGATGAACACGTAATTACAGTGAAAATGTGATGAGTGCTTGGAGGGAGGAGCTAGACAGAGCCATGGGTGCACCTGACACAGCCTTGGTGGAGTAGTAATGTCTACAAGAGGAGGGGTTTTTTGTTGTTTTTTGGTTTGGGGGTTTTTGAGGAATTAAAATTTAATTGTTTACTTCAGTTACTTGGGTGGGAGGGCGGTGGTAAAGATATTAGCATGTACAAAGGCCCAAAGGTGTGAGAGAGCATGGTGTTTTGTAGGAACTGAAGGAAATTCATCACAGCTGAGAACTTCCAGTGCAAGGAAAGAAGTGCAGAGAGAATGACTGTAAGGGAGTGAGACTGGAGGCAGGGAGACCAGTTGGGAGGCTGTTGAGATGATGATGACCAAGAAGATGGAGAGGCATTTAAGACAGAATTGACAGATGTTAATGATTAACTGATGTGAGAGGTAAGAGGAAAGGTGGAGGTAAAGATTCCCATCTTTAGGATTGGTGCCATTCATTTATGTTAAAGAGCAAAGGAGGAGGAGGAAGAGGTTGCCGCCCAGAGATGGGGAAGGGTTCGGTTTAGGGCAGATGGACTCTGAGATACCTGAGAACCCTCTAAGAGGAGATGTCAGGGCAGCAGCTTGGAATGTGGATCTGCAGTTTAGGAGAGCACTCTGTTGTGGAGGGGTCGAATAGGAGTCATCTGCTTTAAGATGGTAATTGAAAGCAAGAGAGTAGGTGACCATACCTGTGAAATGAATCTGAGTGGTCTTAACTGGGGGCAGTTTTGTCCCCTATGGGACACTTGGAGATGTTTAGAGACATTTTTCGTTGTTACAATTTGGGGGTGGGGA
This sequence comes from Cynocephalus volans, assembly GCF_027409185.1. Taxonomy (NCBI): domain Eukaryota; kingdom Metazoa; phylum Chordata; class Mammalia; order Dermoptera; family Cynocephalidae; genus Cynocephalus; species Cynocephalus volans. The sequence continues at coordinate 113,845,289 of NC_084465.1, forward strand.
ATGCTACTGGCATCGAGTGGGTATGTGCTAAATAGCCTACCATACACAGGACAGTCCCACAACATAGACTTATCCAGCCCCAAATGTCAATAGTGCCAAAGTTGATAAGCCCTAATCTAGAGAGAGGACAGAGGAACCTAGGAAAAACATTTAAGACTGGCAGAAACTGAGTGAACAGAGAGCTAGTAAGACAGCCAGGGAAGTGGGTGACATGGAAACTGAGGGAAAAGTGTGTCTCCCAAGGAAGTCAGATAGGATTGGGACTGAGTAGGGAGGTCGTTGGTGACCCCTGCTGAATAGTGAGGGCAGAAGCAAGTTGTAGGGGTTGAGTGAGTAGCAAGAAAGAGGATGTAATAATAGCAGTAGCAGCTAACATTTACTGAGCACTTGCTGCCAGGTGCTCTGTAAACATTGTGTGTGTACATTATTACTTTGAATCCTCACAATCTTATTAGGGTAGATACTGTTGTTATTTTTATAAAGAGAAACTGAGACTTAGAGTGGTTGACCTTCCCAAGGTCACACAGTTAGTAGGTGGAACTTGTATCTGACTCCAAGTCCAATGGGGATACCAGATGAAGGGGCTGAGAAGGCCTGCAGATTCGTATTAATGGACTTTAGAGTTAGACCTTCATTTGAAGCTCTGTCACTAACTAGCTGTTGACCATGGGCAAGTGAGCTAACCCCTCTGTACTGAGGTTTTCTCATCTGGAGAATGGAGGATGAATATAAAATAAAACACTGAGTTTTACCAAGTACCAGATGCTGTCTGAGCACTTTTACATGAATTACCTTTACAATCCAAGTAGGTGTTTTTATTTATTCCCATTTACAGGTAAGTAAATTGAGGCACAGGGATGGAAATCATCTCCCCTGCTTGTGTAGTTAGTTGTAAGTGGCAGAGCTGGGATTTGAATCCAGGCCATTTATCTTGAATAAGGAGCCTACCTGCTATGTGCTAGTCACTGTGCTGGCACTTTACCTGTTATTGCTTCTTTTAAACCTCATGAAACTCTTCCAAGGCCCACCCCACTGCATTTTATAGACAAGGAAACCAAGGCATATGGGAGTTAAGTCACTTGACCAAGGTCACAAGCCAGGAAGATTCAGAGCTGGAATTTAAATCCAGCTCCTGTCTGACCAGAGTCTATGTTCTACCTCATAACAGATTTCCCCTTCCCTTTGTGTTGATCACTGAACTTCCTTAAGTGCTTCTATATCTGCTTTCTTTCCTTGTTCTCTCAAAAAACTCTGGGAAGGCGAGGCAGAGGAGGCTCCTACACACATTTTTGACAAGTCTATGAACCTCTTTGCCCCTCAATATTCTGTCTGTACAGGTGCATCTGCAGGTTTTTACCTGCTTGCTCCTGATTTGCAGGATTGCTATGAGGAGCAAATGAGAACTAGAAGTCCAAGTGCTTTGTAAAACATAAAATGACAGTTTGGGGGGCATGTGTGTGTATGTGTGCATACATACATCTTAGTATTATAAACCCCAGGTGAGAAATAGAGGCACAGAGAACAGTCAGGTGGTTCATTGTCTGGTTTTAGGCAGATGTCAACTCTTTTAATTTTTAGAACAACCCTGTGAGGTGCTAGTCCACTACACCTTAGCAATTCAAAATGTGTTCCAGCATTGCATCAGCATCATGAAGTCGAATCCACATTTTAACATGGTCTTTCAAGGTTATCTGTATACACATTACAGGCTGAGAAGGCTGCTCTACACCCCACTGGACCTACTTGTAAAGCAGGGAAGGAACTGGGGCCGGGCTTGGGGGCACCCACCACACAACCAGGGCAGAAAGAGCTTTCCCTGAAGTGAGCTATGGCCTCTAGCCCTCCCAGCAAAGTTGGTGCCTCCTTCCTCTGTGCTGCCACCATACTTCATGCCTAAAACTTATCTTCTCTCCTCCAGGAGCCCGTCGCTGTCGGCTAAGCAAGGTGGGGCCTGGCCGGCGCCCACCTCCAGCTCGAGTGAGGGTGGCTGTGCGACTGCGGCCATTTGTGGATGGAACAGCTGGAGCAGGTGATTCCCCCTGTGTACGGGGCTTGGACAGCTGCTCTCTAGAGATTGCCAACTGGAGGAACCACCAGGAGACTCTAAAATACCAGTAAGGTTCAGGCCCCTCTTCCTTCCCTCATGTCATCACCTCCCTCTTCTAGGCCTGCTCACTTCATTGCTTGCCCAGGGAGTTTCTCAAACCCCCCTGCCTAGGATCCTTGCTCCCTCCTTAGCACAGCTTTGTTCCTGCACCTTCATTGGTTCATTCCGGAAATGTTTGCGGTGCCCACCGGGACAGGTCCTCTGTAGGATACTGAGGGGAGAGACTAGAGGCTGAATGAGACACACATTACTGTTCACAGTCTTGTGGGGGACATCAACACAAAGGGAGGAAGGAGCAGCAACCGAGCAGGGGATCCCCAAGTAGGGTCTGGGGGATGTAGGAGAAAGGTTGGGGGAACAACCCAGGCTGCAGCTGGGTAGTCAGAGGAGACCACCAGATTTGGGGACAGAACTCTCAAGGGCAGCTACTTAAAAATCCTACTGGGGATTTAAAGTTCAAACTTCTTAGCCTATTATTCTAGGCCAGAAGGTGGCAAACCACAGCCTACAGGTCAAATCCGACCAGGAGTCTTTCTGTAAATAAGGTTTTATCATTTATTTACATAATGTCTATAGCTGCTTTCCAACTACAATGGCAGAGTTGAGAAGTTGTGAAGGGAGCCATGTGGCCCACAAAACCTGAAATATTTACTATCTGACTCCTCACAGAAAAAGTTTGCCAACTCCCATTCTAGGCCCTTGACAGTTTGGCTTCAGTTTCTTACCAGCTTCATCCCCCCAACACATGCTAAACTTGCTGTGGCCTAAGCCATGGCTTTTCCACCAAAGTGCAGTAAATGGGCTACAGATATGTTCCAGTCATAAGCAGCATCCTCTATTTACCCATTATGGTATACAAATACTATTTTCTATATATGCTGCCATGTGAAAAAGATTGGGAAGCCCTGCCCTTTCATACAGTGTCTGTGTGCTATTCTCTTTTCTAAAAGAAATGAAATTTATTTCTTACAGTTTTGGAGGCTGTAAAGTCCAAGGTCCAGGGAACACATCTGGTGAGGGCTTTCTTCTGGGTTGGAACTCTCTATAGAGTCCTGTGGTGGCCAGGGTGTCACATGGCAAGAATGGCCTGAGCAAGAGACAGTGTGCTATTATTGATATTTAGAATTTCTTTCTTTCCCTTTTCTCTGGCAAAATCTTCCTTCCTTGAGCAGCATCAGTTACTCCTTCTGGTGTGTTCTCATCTTTGTTTCCTGAATCACAGTAAAGAATGGGTGTCTATCCCACTAGATTGCAGCACTCCCAAGAGCTGAGACATCAGATTCATGTCTGTATTCCTAACACCAATGCAGAGACTAGGACAGAGTAGGTGTTCAGTGGACACTTTATAAGGTCTTTCCACAAGAAGAGGGATAGAGACTTTCTATTAAATCCAAGGCCAGTATCCTCTAGGTTTGGGTGAAGATGGAGCCCCCCACTAATTCCCTCCTTTTCCTTCTACCTACAGGTTTGATGCCTTCTATGGGGAGAGGAGTTCTCAGCAGGATATCTATGCAGGTTCAGTGCAGCCCATCCTAAGGCATCTGCTGGAAGGGCAGAATGCCAGTGTGCTTGCCTATGGACCCACAGGGGCAGGTGAGGGAGCCAGACAGAGAACAGCTATGTATCAGAAAGGGCTAGGGAAATAGAAAGGAAAACCTCACATCTTTCTCCACTCTTTCCCCAGGGAAGACGCACACAATGCTGGGCAGTCCAGAGCAGCCTGGAGTGATTCCCCGGGCTCTCATGGACCTCCTACAGCTCACAAGGGAGGAGGGTGCTGAGGGCCGGCCATGGGCCCTCTCTGTCACTATGTCCTACTTAGAGATCTACCAGGAAAAGGTGAGGCCCTGCTCTGGTTGGGAGGGAAAAAAAAGGGTCAAAGTAAGACCCAGTTCTAAAACATGAAGCTCTATTCTAGCAGGAAGGTAAGGTGAGACCTAGTAAGACAGATTGGGGTAACATATGGTACAACTCTGAGAATCCAGCAGAGGAAAGGAGACTGATTCCCAGGGAGTAACCAGCCTGTGTATGGAGAAATGGCCCTACATCTCACTGCTCAAACAGGTATTGGATCTCTTGGACCCTGCATCGGGAGACCTTGTGATCCGAGAAGACTGTCGGGGAAACATCCTGATTCCAGGCCTCATGCAGAAGCCCATCACTAGCTTTGTTGATTTTGAGCAGCATTTCCTGCCAGCCAGTCGAAATCGGACTGTAGGAGCCACCCGGCTCAACCAACGCTCCTCCCGCAGTCATGCTGTGCTCTTGGTCAAGGTGAGGCCTATTGATTGAGGTGAGGACCTGGGAAGTCCCTGGAGCCTAAGCTAAGCCTGGGGCCCTTGCTCTTACCCCAGGTGGATCAGCGGGAACGTCTGGCCCCATTTCGTCAGCGGGAGGGAAAACTCTACCTGATTGACTTGGCTGGCTCAGAGGACAACCGTCGCACAGGCAACAAGGGCCTTCGGCTGAAAGAGAGCGGAGCTATCAACACCTCCCTCTTTGTACTGGGCAAGGTGGTGGATGCGCTGAACCAGGGCCTCCCTCGTGTGCCTTACCGGGACAGCAAGCTCACTCGCCTATTGCAGGTCAGGCTCACCCATCTCAGGGCAAAAGGGCTGGAGAACGAGGTTCTCAGGCCTGCTGGGGGGCTGGGGAATAGCAGTCAAGGAAAAGGAAGGTGGGCTTCTAACCCTCCCAATCTGCCTGATCCCTGTCACTCAGGACTCTCTGGGTGGCTCAGCCCACAGCATCCTCATTGCCAACATTGCCCCTGAGAGACGCTTCTACTTAGACACGGTCTCTGCACTCAACTTTGCTGCCAGATCCAAGGAGGTTATCAACCGGCCTTTTACTAATGAGAGCCTGCAGCTTCACGGTGAGGACTGGAGGAGGCAGGACTGGAAAGGCTGGGTCTGGTCAATTGGGGAGTTTGCTGAAGCCACCAAGTATCAGCATGGAGGCTGACTACCCCCAATCCTTCCTTCACTCCCAATCTTCTCCTAGTCATGGCACCTGTTAACCTGTCTCAGAATGAACTGCTAGGCCCATTAGAGGCAAAGAGAGCCCGAGGCCCTGAGGAAGAGGAGATCGGGAGCCCTGAGCCCACAGCTGCTCCAGCCTCTGCCTCCCAGAAACTCAGGTGAGCAGTGGGGCCTTGGATGTATCCATTTTCCTATTGTGTCTAGGTTTGTTCCTGCAATAGGTTGAGCCTGTCAGATCCTTAACCAGAGATACCTGTGAACCCATTCCTCTCCCAGTGAATCACTAAAAATCCTACTCCAAATTCACTGAAGTGCTAAGATCAATCCTCAGGGCTGCTACCTTGGGGACCAAAGGAGCCCTCTCCACGGGCTCCTTGCCCCGTCCCTTTCTGTTTTCCGACTCCTTTAGTCTGCCAGCAAAATCTCACATTTTAGGGTAGCTGTTTCACGGACGAGCACTTTTGTTTGTTTCAATGAGTAATCTGGATCAGATCTTCCAGGTGCAGAGGATGAGAGCAAAGCAAAGGAGACAGGAAGAGATGGAGAGAGATGGCTCCACACTGTATGTTAGGGTCCAGCCCCTCCATGACTCTCCAAGGATTTGGCTGCTGTCCTAACTTTGTCCTGCTTCTACCCTCAATCCAAGGAAAGCCTCTCTAAACCAAATCCCTTTTTGTGTGTGTGGCTTCTCATCCTAATTCTGTTGCCCCACCTCCTGGCCCAGTATGCACTAACCCTCAGGTAAGAGGTGACCTGAGGATTGCTTTCTATATCTGGCCATTTGACCCTCCCTGACTCGAAGGAGCCAACTGCAGTTTTAACTTTGCCCTGTTTCTACTCCAGCCCAAATAAAGCCTCTGTACACTAAATCCTAAGACTACTGAACAAGGATTGGTGCACACTCTGCCCCAGGGGGCTGTTGTATTTGAGGAAGATGCCATACACAAAAAATATTCTTGCTCACTCGTAACCCCAACTCTGTCTTGTTTTTCTGAGCTATCTAGTCCCCTTTCCTATGTGCACAAACTCAGAATCTTACACACAGGCACATCCATATTACATGTGAACAGGCAAACTCTCTGCCCAGAGATGACACGTCAGACCTAGACAGACCCTGACCTCGGGGGGGCTTACTTTTTGGGGGGAGGAGGGGAGTAAGACGGAAACATCATTATATCATGTCAGGTAGACAGTATAAGGAAGGAGTAGCTATTTGTTCTGAGAGCCAAGAAGGAAGAAATGACTTCCAGTGCCCACATATTTTCAGATTCTGCTCTTCCAAGGCATTTGCACATAAAGAACAAGATAGTCTCTGTCCTTGAGGAGATAGTCCACAGTGCAGGAAAGAAGAGGAAGAATCAAGCTGGGTATCCTGGGAAAGGTGGCATCAAACTATGAAAGATAATTGAGATCACATGTGTGGAGGTGAGGTGGAAGGAATGAACACTAGATACTATCATGTTCAGATTAAGTCAGGACCTTGCTTGAACAGGCCTTTCTTACTGGCCACAGGATAAAGGCTTAGCATTTGAGGTCTTCAGTGGCTTTTAAAGCCCTGCTAAAGATGACTTCTGTGACACTTTCCCCAACTACTCCAAAAGGACAAGCATTCACCCCTTCCTGGTACCTCATCATGGTCTCTTAATTTCCTCATTTGATAGTGCCTCAGATCCCTAATACCTGGCATTCACGTGTTCATTAAATGCTCATTCTTGTCTGATCTCCTGGCATATCTGAGAGGTTGCTTCACCTGATGAAGACATTCTGCTCAGAGAGGTTGGATGACTCGTTCAGTGTTGCCCAGCAAGGTAACCTTAGGCTTGTGGAGCCACCAGATAGGCAAGGTTAAAGCATGATAAGAGGAATCCTGCTGCTGGAGAAAGTGAGGAGAGAAGGTAAGCAGAGAATAACTCTTTATCTGCTTAGCCCCCTGCAGAAGCTAAGCAGCATAGACCCAGCCATGCTGGAGCGTCTGCTGAGCTTGGATCGTCTGCTGGGCTCCCAGGGGAGCCAGGGGGCCCCTCTGCTGAGTACCCCAAGGCGAGAGCGGATGGTGCTCATGAAGACAGTGGAGGAGAAGGATCTGGAGATTGAGGTAAGTGTTGCGGAAGGTGGGAGCTGGGATTCCTGCTGACCTCAAGAAGCAGTCCTACTATCTTCAGACAGGGAAAGATACTCAAAGGTTGGACTAGAATCTAGTTTTCACCCAACACTGGAAGCTTGCCAATGAATGTCTTCTGTTTGAATATCTTGACATGGCTGAACTTAGGAAAATAATTAGGATTAGATATGAGGAGGTGAGAGGAAAAAATTCCAAGTAAAAGGAACAAGTTAGACACTGCATTTCCTAAAACCCAGCTCACATTAACTACTCTCTGCTTGAACCGTGTTTCCCTTCAATATTTCCAGAGCCTTGTACTATCTCTAGGCATCCCCTTGGGCATTAGAAAGTCTTTTATTATATTGGGCTCCACTTGTCTCCTGGTAGCTTCTCCCAATCGGTCCTAGGTCTGCTCTCCAGGGCCTTGCATCCGTGCATACTAACCCCTCCTAATTCACAACACTTCAAGCTTCCCTGGAATTGGGTCTGGGTCACATCCTCTCCCTGATGTTTTCCAACAGAGGCTTAAGATGAAGCAAAAAGAACTGGAGGCCAAGGTGCTGGCCCAGGAGGCTGCAGACCCAAAGGAGAAGGAGAATTGCGCTCCCACGGTGCTCAGACCCCTTGCCCGTCGCACAGTCACAGTGGCAAAGCCCCTGAAAAAGGCTGTGGTGATGCCCCTACAACTGAGTAAGTTTGGTCCCAGAGACCAGGAGGGCTCAGATAACAGAATCCCATAAGGGAGGAGGCGTTACAAGAAGCTACTCACGTGCCTTATGTCCTCCCGTCATATGCCAACCCTAGGGAAGGGTGAAGAGGATCTGAAGCAGGGCTGAGTGCTCTGCCCTCAGGTGTTTCCTACAATGGGGTAGACATTGATTATAATGCAAGACCAACTGAGATTGTTTGTTTGTTTTCAACTGAGATTATTTTCAAATACAGGTTTATAAGAAAAGTCATATAGAAATGACAGTTAACTCAGGGTGCAGGGGAGCTGGGGAATCAGAATTGGGAGAACCAAGTGGCTACCAGGGAGGGTGCAAAGTGGCCTCTGCCCTGAATCCAGTTCTCAATTCCTGCTTTCAGTTCAGGAACAGGCAGCATTGCCAAATGCCGAGATCCATATCCTGAAGAAGAAGGGTCGGAAGAGAAAGGTGAGAGTCGCTGGAAGCTTGGACTATATTGAGAGGCTTGGCGAAATCGGGAGTGAGTCTAGGGGGAAGAGCATTGGCATTGGAGTTAGAGGACCTGGCTGACACCAGCTATTTAAATGTGTTCCAAGTTGCTTACTCTCTGAGTGCGGTGCTGGTGCCTTGCAGGGCATTTAGGGTGATATGCAGCGATATATATGTACCTAGCAGAGTGAGAACCCACCACCTGTTACTTTCCTTTCTTCCTGATGGCTCTCACCCCTCAGTAGCTCCTTACTAGGTGCAATATGCAGCCTGACTCCTCCCCTCTACAAACTTGAGAGTTCCCTGCGGGAAGTATGACCTAAGCATTCAAGAATGAAACACACATGCACGCACACACACCAGGGTGCCCAAAATGAAATACCACTAGAACTATCCCAAAACTGAGATGACATGGGGGCGGGGTCATTTATTATCTTCTCCCATGGATTTTCCCAGCAGTGAAGGAGAGCTTATTCTTATTAGAGACCAACCAAATTTAAGAGCTTCCTTTGTGCTTTACCTTCATTAACTCATTTGATCTACACAGTAACTATGGGAAGAGTACTGATATTACCACTAGGTACTAATATTGCATTTTCACAAGTCGCATAAAATGAGAATTAGCCTAGAGAATGACCAGAGGGCAGGATTTCTGGACACTTGACAGGGGCTGGAGAGAGCGGGAAGGCAGCTGCTGCTGGGATCCTAGTCTTGGCAGAGGAATCCAAAGCGCTTTGCTGTCGTTTCTGCCACTCACCTCCCCTTGCCTCATAGCTGGAGTCCCTGGATGCCTCAGAGCCTGAGGAGAAGGCTGAGGACTGCTGGGAGCTGCAGATCAGCCAGGAGCTACTGGCCCATGGGCGCCAAAAAATATTGGATCTGTTGAACGAAGGTTCAGCTCGGGATCTGCGCAGCCTACAGCGCATCGGGCAGAAGAAGGCCCAGCTCATTGTGGGCTGGAGGGAGCTCCACGGCCCCTTCAGCCAGGTACCAGCCCAGGGAAGGCAGCCCTGGGGTGGGGTGAGGTGGACCTGGCCCCCTAGGCCCCTTCCCCATTGCTGCTGTCCTGCCAGGTGGAGGATCTGGAACGGGTGGAGGGCATGTCCAAGAAACAGATGGAGTCATTCCTGAAGGTAAGGTGGCGGCGGCGGCTCTGCCCCTGCCTCCCTGAGTTGTGCCCTGCCCGAAACTCTAACGTCGCTCTCCCCCTTCCCTCCTGTGTTGCAGGCCAACATCCTGGACCTCGCCGCGGGCCCGCGCTCCAGCCCCTCCTGACTGCTGACTCCTTACTAGCTTTTTGTTTTAATCCTTGTATAAGTGCGTGTTGTGTAAATACAGTTTACTCCTGTGCTCCAGCCTGATTTTTGGAACGGAGGGGGCGGGGCCGGGGCCAGGGCCAGAGGTTGCTCTTGGGGCCGGCCACGAGCTCTGCCGATAGACTCCTTCGGGCGCCATCTTGGGGAGGCCATGAGCCAGCGCAGGATTGTAAATAAACCTCTGGAGTGGGGAGGGTAAGGACGGTGGCCGAGAGGAAACAAAAAGCCGCAGCGAGAGCCCAGGACCGGCGACCGTTAGGCGGGCGCGCGCTTAGGGGTTAGCCCCGCCCCACCCGTACCCCCGGCGCGCGCTCCCCTATTCTCCCGCTCCACGACGGCGGTATCGTGCGCGTGCGCGCGAAATAACGGCCGCGGGAGGGGTAGAATCGTTGTAGGGAAGAGAAGAGAAGCCGCTCTGCCTCCCGCGCGCCCACCACCTGCGCCGTCGTCAGCCAATCAGCAGCCGTCTCAGGGGTCTCGCGCTCGGGGCGACTCGGGCTGCTGGGTGGCTCCCCCGTCCCTCCTCCCGCCAGAGTCCCTCTCGTGCCTCCCCCTCCCGCTGGCCTCGTGCGCGCTCGCGCTCGCGCCCGCTCCAGCCTCTTGTGTGTCCTCGCGCCCCCCGCCCGCCCTCCCCGCGCGCAGTGTGCTCCACTCCCCCACCCTCCGCCTCCTCCCCCCGCCCGCCCCGCGCGCCTCTTCCCCGGGTTCTCCCTCCCCCACTGCTGCCGCCGCCTCCTCCTCCTCCTCCCGCCCCAGGGTGAGCGCGAGCCACCTCCCTCCCTCCCTCCGCCATGGATCCCAGCAACTGGAGCAGCTTCATCTTCCAGGTAACAACCCCCTCCCCCCCGCCCCCCCACACCCCCTCCTGCCCGCCCTCCCTCCCGTCCCACCCCCCCTCCGCGCGCCCGGTGCGCGCGCAGCTGTCCCCCTCCCTCCCTCGCGCCCTCCCCCGCCCTCCCCGAGGCGCCGGCTGGGCGCGCGCGCGGCGGGGGCCGAGGCTGCTCCCTCGCTCCCCCCACCCCGCCCCGCCAGGCTCCAACCGCCGCCGCCGCCGCCGCCGCCGCCCGGGCCCCCGCCCCCGGCCCCGTGGGGCCTCCCGCCCCCACCCAGGGGGCGTCGCCGCCGCCTTCGCCGCCGAGCTCCGCGGCCCGCAAGGCGCCCTCCTTCCCTCCCTCCCGCCGGCCGGGGTGCGCGGGCGGCGGGGCGGCCCGCGGGCCATGCGTTCGGCGCGGCCCAGCCCGGCCGGCCGGGGGCGGCGCCCCGAGCCCGGGCCCCGCGCGGCCCGTGCCCCCGGCCCCTGCTGAGCCCCGGGGGCCCCGCCGTGGCTGAAGCCATGTTCCCCGTGTTCCCTTGCACGCTGCTGGCCCCCCCCTTCCCCGTGCTGGGCCTGGACTCCCGGGGGGTGGGCGGCCTCATGAACTCCTTCCCGCCACCTCAGGGTCACGCCCAGAACCCCCTGCAGGTCGGGGCTGAGCTCCAGTCCCGCTTCTTTGCCTCCCAGGGCTGCGCCCAGAGTCCATTCCAGGTGAGTAGGGGCCGGCCGTGGCGGGCCGTGGCGGGCCGTGGCGGGCCGGGAGGGCGCCGACCCGCGGCCGCGGCCCACTCGGCGCCTTGTCTCCGCAGGCCGCGCCGGCGCCCCCACCCACGCCCCAGGCCCCGGCGACCGAGCCCCTCCAGGTCGACTTGCTCCCGGTTCTCGCCGCCGCCCAGGAGTCCGCCGCGGCTGCTGCGGCCGCCGCCGCCGCCGCTGCCGCCGTTGCCGCTGCGCCCCCGGCCCCCGCCGCCGCCTCCACAGTGGACACAGCGGCCCTGAAGCAGCCCCCGGCGCCCCCTCCGCCAGCCCCGCCCGTGTCGGCGCCCGCTGCCGAGGCCGCTCCCCCCGCCTCTGCCGCCACCATCGCCGCAGCGGCGGCGGCCACCGCCGTCGTAGCCCCGACCTCGACGGTCGCCGTGGCCCCCGTCGCGTCTGCCTTGGAGAAGAAGACAAAGAGCAAGGGGCCCTATATCTGCGCCCTGTGCGCCAAGGAATTTAAGAACGGCTACAACCTCCGGAGGCACGAAGCCATCCACACGGGAGCCAAGGCCGGCCGGGTCCCCTCGGGTGCTATGAAGATGCCCACCATGGTGCCCCTGAGCCTCCTGAGCGTGCCCCAGCTGAGCGGAGCCGGCGGGGGAGGGGGAGAAGCGGGTGCCGGCGGCGGCGCGGCCGCAGTGGCCGCCGGTGGCGTGGTGACCACGACCGCGTCGGGAAAGCGCATCCGGAAGAACCATGCCTGCGAGATGTGCGGCAAGGCCTTCCGCGACGTCTACCATCTGAATCGACACAAGCTGTCGCATTCGGACGAGAAGCCCTACCAGTGCCCGGTGTGCCAGCAGCGCTTCAAGCGCAAGGACCGCATGAGCTACCACGTGCGCTCACATGACGGCGCTGTGCACAAGCCCTACAACTGCTCCCACTGTGGCAAGAGCTTCTCCCGGTGTGCACGGGGCCTCGGCCGCCCGCTGGGCCGGTGGGGAGGGAGGGGCGGCCGCGGAGGTGGCCTGGCCGCGGCTGGCGGGGAGGGAGGCGGCTTCCGAGGATGGGGAAGGGGAGCTCCTCCCAGGGAGGAGGGAGGCAAGCCGCTCCCGGTTACCAGGGAGCAGGGGGTGGTCCTTTGCAGAGGAGGTGGGTCTTCAGGAGGAGGAGGAGGAAGCCGTGGTTGAGGGGAGGGGTTTCCTGCTCAAGTAGGACTTCGAAGCCAGGGCATTGGGAAGGCCTGTTGTGCAGTGAGGCAGGTTTGGGGCGTGCCTAGGGGCCTCAGCCCTAACCCCAACCCCAACGTGTCCCCAGGCCGGATCACCTCAACAGTCACGTCAGACAAGTGCACTCAACAGAACGGCCCTTCAAATGTGAGGTAGGAAGCTCGCCTCCTCCTGTCCCGGTTTTCACGATTTTGATCCTCATTGTAGCTGTCTGAGTTCAGCCTCTCAGACCCCCTTTTTCTCTCTCTTCTTTTTGCCTTTTCACTCCATTTTCTCATCCCTTCTTCAAGGCCTCGTCATCTCACGCCCATTTCCTACAGATCAAAGATCCCCAAGGCTCTGATCCCTTTAACCTCTTGCTCCCCTCTCCCTACTCTCCGAAACTTTAACTCTCCTGTGACACCCCCCACGCCCCTCCCCCCTCCCCAGAAATGTGAGGCAGCTTTTGCTACGAAGGATCGACTCCGGGCGCACACAGTACGACACGAAGAGAAGGTGCCATGTCATGTGTGTGGCAAGATGCTGAGCTCGGCTTATATTTCGGACCACATGAAGGTGCACAGCCAGGGCCCTCACCATGTCTGTGAGCTCTGCAACAAAGGTACGTGCTGAGGGAGGCCGGGAGGGTCAGGGACAAAGGGTGGCCACAAAGCCAGAGGCCCTTCCACAGATGTGGATTATGGGTGCTGTAGCCAAGAGCTCGTGGCATCTAGAGCCCTTTAGGAAGCAAATGAAGTAGTATTGGGGATGAGCGAACGTCATTAAGTTCCAACAAGTCACGGCTGGAGGAGACAATCTACCGGAAAGACTGAATCTCTTGGGTGTGTGTGTGGGGAGAAGGGGAGTGGGACATGGCTGCTTTGGGGAAGGAATGGTCAAGAGAGCCAGTTCCCAAGGGTCAGAAGGCAAGGTTTCAGCTGTGCAGCCACAAGTTCTTGTCTCCAGCTCCCAGGGCAAGTGGAGAACCTCAGCAGGGGTGTAACAAGCACACACCCTGCCTCAGTAGCAGAGATAGCTGCTTTTAAATGGATTCACGTTTTCAGTGACTTACTGGGCCGAGACTGTGGGGCACCTTAGGGAAGGGACACAGCCGACTCTGAGAGTTAACCCTTCGAGGGGCTAGGAATCAGTGTCATCCCAGGACAGATCTCCCAGCCACAGAGAATGAGCTTTGTAGGTACCAAGACTGAGAAGGGGACACCACTCAAACCAGACCCCAAGTTCAGGGAGGGGCTGTGCCCCCATCAACCCCAGCAGAGTAGTTGGCCCCAGGTTACCAAGGATGTGGTGGGAGGAGGACAGGACCATCTGAAGAGGGCGTCCCCAGCCTAGGAGAACAGCCCCGTCTCTGGGGTCTCCACCTGGCTGACCCCCATCCCCATCCCAATCCACCCCCCCCCCCATAGGCTTCACCACGGCAGCATACCTGCGCATCCACGCGGTGAAGGACCATGGGCTCCAGGCCCCGCGGGCTGACCGCATCCTGTGCAAGCTGTGCAGCGTGCACTGCAAGACCCCTGCCCAGCTGGCCGGCCACATGCAGACCCATCTGGGGGGGACCGCCCCCCCTGTCCCGGGAGACGCCCCCCAGCCACAGCCCACCTGCTGAGGGGGACCCCTGCACCCACCAGGCAAGGCGTGGGGCATGGCTGGGGGGTGGGACGGGGAGTGTGGGACAGTGTGGCTCAAAGGGCCCAATAGGGGATCTCAGGAAGGCCAGGGATGCCCATCTGTCACTCAGGTTAGGGAGACTTCTGGGGACAGGGAGGGCCCTTCAGGACAACTGCTCTGTCTGGGTGAGGATGCAGACTGCAGCTTCTGGGGACCAGATAGGAAGTGAGCAACGGCTGTGTCCCAGGGAAAGTAGTGTGGGGAAGAGTCTAGAGTGAGGGGCATGGCTCTTGCCATACAGATCGTGCTGTGATCTCGTGCTGTTTCTCACTGCAGGCACTGGTGAGGTTTGTCCAATGGCGGCGGCGGCGGCGGCGGCAGCAGCAGCGGTGGCAGCCCCTCCTACAGCTGTGGGCTCCCTCTCTGGGGCTGAGGGGGTGCCTGTGAGCTCTCAGCCACTTCCCTCCCAGCCCTGGTGAGCTCCAAGTTGGTGGGGGAAGAGAGGGGAGAGTGGAGGAAAGTCCCTTGGTGCAATCTCCTCTCCCCCTCTCTATTCCGACCAACTCCTCACTACTTCCCCCACCAACCAAGGAGCCTCCAGAAGGAAAGGAGGAAGAAATGTTTTCTTAGGGGAATTTGCTAGGTTTTAATGATTTGTTTCTCCTGCTCCTCTCTTCTCCCTGTCAGACCTGACCCCTCACACACCTGTCCCCTTGGTTGTGTTGAAGTCCCCTGGACGGTGGGTAGGGGTGGCAGAGGACAGGAGCAGCCACTGCCCTTACCCCTCTCCTCTCTGTAATCCCCTGCCCGCCCAGGGATTCGTGAGCCTTTCCCTCGATGGTCCTTCTTGCTCTTCTCCTCCAGTACTCTCCCCCTACTGTCTGCTGACCCTCCCTGGGGAGTTGGTGCTTTCTTTTTCTTCTTTTTTTTTTTTTTCCCAGGGGGGAGGGAGGAGAGGAAGGAGGGGAATCAAAGATTCTGTCCCAGAGAGGGAAGAAGGTAAGATTGGAGATGGGGCAGAAGCAGGGAAGGCAAAGATTGTACCTTCATGACGTAGGGTTGTTTGGGGTCAGGCCCTAAACATCATCCTACCTGAGAATCTGTCAGGGGGAAAAAGAGGCAAGGGGGCAAAAGGAGGAGCCACTGGGGCTAGAGGCAGAACAGGAGATGGAATCTTAGGGGGCCAAGGTAACTGAGGGGATCCAGGGACTCGAGGTGCTTCCTGGGGTGGGGGGAATGCAGCCACAGTGTCTCCCCCTTCCCTCTTCCACCCCAGCTCCACCCCTGGTCTTTTCACCCCTCTTCCCCACAACAGAAGCTGTGGCCCTGGCCATGTCATCGTGTTCCTGTGTCCCCTGCATGTTCCCCACCCTCCACTCCCTCTTGCGCGGATCCCATTACAATAAATTTTAAATAAAAACCTGTCTCTGGCTCTGAGTTGAATGATTGCCCTCTGTCCCCACTCCCGAGGGGTTTCTTCTTGGGCCTGGTTTCAGTCCCAGCCTTGCTCTGGCCCCTCCCACCCCAGGGGCTGCCCTAGTGGCTGCAGCACAGATTTAGGGTGGGGTCAAGCCTTCAGTGTATGTGGAGAGCAAATCCAGGACTCCCAGGTCTCCAGAATACCCAATCTGGACAGGCCCAGAATAGTCACCGGAGATTTGAAGAGGCCCAATTAAAAACCCAAACAGCTGCTGTGCATAAATGCTGCCCTCGCCTATCCATACCTATGGTCTGCTGCTCAGACGCCAAATACCTGCCCGCCCTTACGTCCCGAGAGGATGATTTGGCTGCAGAAAGTTGGGGGCAAGTCCCAGCCCTAGGCCTGGGGGCAGTAAGGTTGAGAGTGAAAACGTACTTGGCATGGCCCACCCCGCGTTTATGATGGCTCCTCTGCCCCAGCCCCTCCTGCTGTTCCGGGCCCTCGCTGCAGCCTCTGCCTTGCCCCTTGGAATTGCCTTTCCCGTCCTTTCCAGGGGCCCTTTCTTGAGCCTTCCAGTATCCATTTCTGCTGCTTCCTTGGGGGTAGGAAGACTTCCTGTTGTGCAGACTCCCTCCTCTTGAAACCTCACCCTGCTCCTCTGCAGCCTCCCCTAGTTTCGCCCCATATCCCTTACCCTCTTTCTGCTCGTAGGGGTGTCTCCACCCGGTCCTGCCTGCCTCACTGGTTCCGTCTCTCCTAGCAGACCCCTCTCCATTTCCCCTAACCCTCTGTCTCTGCCAGGACCCCCCGGTGACCGTTGGCGGGTGGGGCCGAGGACTTAGGCAGGGGGCGCCCCGCAGCGAGGCGCGCGTGGGAAAGGGCAGGGAGGGGAAGCGAGTGGTCCCCGGGCTGGTTGCCTGGGTAACGCGTGGCTCTCTCGGGCTGGCCGGGAGGGGCCGGAGGCGTGCAAGGGGCGGGGGCGGCGCAGCAGCGGTAGAGCGTAGGGGAGGGGACCAGAGAGGAGGGGACGAGCAAACCGGAGGGGAGGGGAGGGGAGACCCGCCACCTCCCTTCCGCACTTCTCGCTTGCTGACTTGCTCCCTCCCGGGCTGCGGCTGCTGCAACGGCGGCAGCGGCGGGAGCAGTCCGGAGGCCGGCGTCGAGGTGAGACTGGGACGGATGAGGCTGCGGGTAGGACTGGACCGACAGACGGTGGATGCCAGGCGGGTGTCACAGGAATGCGGGACCCTGGTGGGCTGGCTGGTGGTGCTGGGCACCACCGCATCATCGCATCATCGGGAGGAGGAGGTGCTGGCTCGCCAAGGGCGAGGGAATCCCTGGGAGAGGGGCTGAGAAGGGGCTAGGAGATGCCCAGGTCCCCCAGGGAGAGGCTGGGGTGTCTGCGCCCAAAACGCGCAGCAAGAAAACCGCACCGCCTGGGCGCGCAGGGAGGAGGGGAGGGTACAGCGGGAGTGGAATGTGAGCGTCGGGTCCTCTGCCCAGGCTGCCTGTCGGAGTGTCTGGGTGTCTGTACACCTCGTTGATTTTGGGGTGCTGGGGCATCAGCTGGGATCTGAGAGTCTGGATCTTGTGTGTGGACCCAAGCAGAGTCCCTGGGCAGGGTCCTGTTTACAAAACGGTTAATCTTCCCAGAGCTCTCCAAGCAGAACACTCCTTCCCCAGGGATGTCCCACCCTAAGGCAAAGGGAACCCCAACTTTTCTTCCTGTCCCCAGAGGCAGCACAAGGCTGGCCCTGTGACAGGAGCATGGCTCATTTGTGTCTGCAGTGCCGCGAGCCCGTCTTCCCTCCTCACACCAAGCCTGTCTCCTCCTCTTCCAGGATCTGCTGCTGTCTCTGCCGTTCCACCCTCCCCACAGAGGCCCTCTCCCCTCTCCCATCTCAAGATGGCAGCCAGCAGCTCTGAGGTCTCTGAGTTGAAGCAGGTTGAGGAGAGTCCTGAGACCCAGGGAGAAGGGTCTGGCCATTCTGAAGCTGGAACTGGCCCTCTCCAGGTCCTAGCAGGGGACCAGCCAGAGGCCATGCAGCCAGGCCCAGTCACCACTGTGGCCCCTGTGGACTCAGGGCCCAAGCTTGGGCTGGCTCCAGAAACCACAGAGACCCCTACTGGGGCCCCAGAAACAGCCCAGGCCACAGACCTCAGCTTAAGCCCAGGAGGGGAATCAAAGGCCAACACCAGCCCCGAAGAAGCATGCCAAGAGCTAGCATCCAAACCAGAAGTGAGCAAAGAGGCCACTGCAGACCAGGGGTCCGAGCTGGTGTCTGCAGCCCTGCCTGAGCCAGCCTCAGAGCCTGCTCCCCAGCTAGACCCCCAGCCAGGTTCTCAGGACACCCCCAAGCCAGCTCTTCATCCAGAGCCCCCTACCCAGGAGGACCCCACCCCTGAGGTCCTGACTGAGATTGCAGAGGAAAAGCAAGAGAATGGGGCAGTGGTGCCCTTGCAGGCTGGTAATGGGGAAGAGGGCCCAGCTCCTCAGCCTCACTCGCCACCTTCAACAAAACCCCCCCCAGCCAATGGAGCTCCCCCCCGCGTGCTACAGCAGCTCGTTGAGGAGGACCGACTAGGAAGGGCTCACAGTGGGCATCCAGGATCTCCCAGAGGGAGCCTGAGCCACCACTCCAGCTCTCAGCTGGCAGGGCCTGGGGTAGAGGGGGGTGAAGGCACCCAGAAACCTCGGGACTACATCATCCTTGCCATCCTGTCCTGCTTCTGCCCCATGTGGCCTGTCAACATCGTGGCCTTCGCTTATGCCGTCATGGTGAGCCCCATGGGACCCTGGCCCAGGCCTGCTGTGGCTCCCAGCTTCCCGCCAGCACACTGGGACAGAGCCCCAAGAGAAACCACGCCTTCCCTTCTCTGTCTGCATGGATCCCCCTTCCCCGATGACAGGGCCTTTGCTTGCCTCTCCCCAGGACCTAACCCTCTCAACCACTACTGCCCTTACCCCTTCGGGTGGGAGGGAAATGGAGATGCCTGTTTCACACAGCCTTGCTGACCTCTGCCCTCCTCCTGCCTTTCCAATCCTCCTTCATCCCTTAACCGCTGCCCATGGGGCTGGCCTCTCTCCTCTGGACTACTCTTTCACCTGATCCCTGCTGGGCTGGCTCCTCCTGACTCGGCCATGTTGCCTTCACCCCTGACCCTAACCCCAGTCCCGGAACAGCCTGCAGCAGGGGGACGTGGATGGGGCCCAGCGCCTGGGCCGTGTGGCCAAGCTCTTAAGCATCGTGGCGCTGGTGGGGGGGGTCCTCATCATCATCGCCTCCTGCGTCATCAACTTAGGAGGTGAGTGAGGGTCTGGAACAGGCAAGGGAGGAGTGGAAGGATTGACAAGGGCAGCTTTACTAACCCCTGCCCCTGCTCTCTCCTGTCTGTCCTCCTTACTTCTCCTTTGTCTCTCCTTGTCTCCCTGTCCCCTTCTCCGTGTCTGTCTGTCCTTCCCTCTCCTCTCCCACAGTGTATAAGTGAGGGGCTCTGCCCTGCATTACAAGACTCTTCTGTTGGGAGCTGCCTTGGGCCCATCCCCTGCCCCGGGGAAGCCCAATCGATGGCCCTGGCCCCCACCCCTAGGGACCAAGGGAGCCTGAGCGGCCTTGTTTACAGCTTCTTTCCTGCTCCTGCATCCTGCCAGGCTCCTCTGCCAACCGTAGGCCTCTTCTTCTCTCCGCACTGTTTCCAACTGCCCTGCACTTCTGCCTGAATCCCCTCTAGCCTCTTGGCCTCCTATCCCTGCACTTCTGGAAACCTCCCTGAACATCTCCCAAACTCTGCACTCTCAGCCTCCCTGCATCTCTCCCAGCGTCCCTGCACTTCTCCCAGCCTCCCAAATTCTTCTGAACCTCAACCCTGGCCTCTCCCTCCCAACTTTCCTTGTCTTGACATCTTCCACATTCCTTTCTTCCTTTCCTTCATCATCTTCCCTTCCCTATCCACATCCCCACCCCCTTCCTCTTCCTGCCTCCTCTTCTCCCCTTAACATCCTCTTCTCCACTCTTCTGCCACCGTTTATTCTGCAAACACCCTAGCACTTAGATCAGGCTGGGGGAGGGGGAGCTGTGTCACGAGAGGGCTCCGACTGTTCTCTGCTGGGACCACCCAGGCCTAGATGCCCCCAGAGTGCCTTGCTGGTCGCAGAGCAGGCATGCCAGGCCTTGTTTGGGGGCTCGTGTAAGGGTGGCGAACACTGGTTTCAAACATGCACGGAGAAGAAGGGAGGGGCGCGGCGGCTGACCCGCCCATCTGGGCTTTTAAAGCCATCAGCAAGTTTCTCTCTTGAAGGTGTGGGGGTTCGGGTCATTCACGTGATTTGTAACAAAAAGAATCCAAAAAATAGGACCAAACCTCCCAGCTACAGGGAGCGAGAGAGAGGCGGGGAGCTCTATAATTATTTTCTAAGAGGACGAGGGAGGTTTGTTGCACGCGACAGCCCGCGGAGGAGGCGGGGACCGAGCTACGACGTGGTTCAGAGTTGGCGGGTTTTTTGCTTTCCAAAAAAAGTCGGGAAAAAACTAAAATTCTAAAAAAAAAAAAAGAAAAAGAAAAGGATATATCAAACTGATTCTCCCTTTTTGTATGCCGGATGCTGCATGAGTCTGAAAACACCAATAAACAGAGACTGCATGAGACTCGCCTCCAGTCTCAGTTGGTCTTTACGTTCGTCCCGTCGGGCCAGCGGTACTGCCTGCCTACCGGCAGAACCTACGGGTAGTGTACGCATGCGCCACCCTGGTGGCCATCTTTACTGTGGGCCGAAGCCTGCTATGCCCGAGCGCCTACCTGCGCATGTGCAATCCATCCCTTGCTTTCCTTTTCCAAGTAGCTTTGGCTAGAGAGGAGCCTCCCGCGCTATTTCTGTGCGCCTGCGTACTGTGACCCTGCGCAGCCCGGGGGGGCGGGTCTTATTTCCAGGTGCGTAAGGCTGCTGAGTTGGTGCGGCCCGGAGTTACGAGGTCTAGGGAAAGGGCGCCACATCCAGACTGGAGAGGGGCGGTGTGCAGGCGAGAAGAGTGGGCCCGCCCCCCTCCTTCCCCTCCGGCTCTGCGGGTCCCCGAGAACATCGGAGTACCGGGTCTCGATCCGTGGGGCGGGGTCCTTGGAGGGGACTGAGCGCCCTCTGCCGGGGACGGGAGGTCTGGCCGCGGAAACCGCTGTTGGAGTCTGATTGGTTGGAGAGACTTTCCCTAAACCTCCAGGGAGCCCGATCCCGGGGGGCGGGGGGCACCCCCGGCTTAGTACTCCAGTATCTCTTATCATCGCAGAGCCCCTTCCCTAGTGGCCCATGTCCCTTGCCCGGGGTCATGGAGACGCTGCAGCTACCACGGCGACGCCTCTGTCCGAAGAAGGGGAAGTGACCTCCGGTCTCCAGGCTCTGGCCGTGGAGGACACCGGAGGCCCCTCTGCCTCGGCCATTAAGGCCGAGGAAGAGGGGGGAGGAGGCCGTGAGGAGGCCGAGCGTGAGGGGTCCGGGCCCGAGGACGCGCAGGGAGAAGCCCCCAGCGCTGAGGGGGAAGAGCTTGCCGAGGGAGAATCCGAGGACTGGTGCGTGCCCTGCAGCGATGAGGAGGTGGAGCTGCCCGTGGATGGACAGTCCTGGATGCCCCCGCCCTCCGAAATCCAGCGGCTCTATGAACTGCTGGCTGCCCACGGTACCCTGGAGCTTAAAGCCGAGATCCTGCCCCGCCGGCCTCCAACGCCCGAGGCCCAGAGTGAAGAGGAGAGAACCGATGAGGAGCCGGAGACCAAAGAAGAGGAAGAGGAAAAGTAAGGACACACCCCTCACACCTTGTCCCTTCGGCTTCCCCCCTGATGCCGCAAGGAAATAGGAAGGGGAAAAAGGGAGGGGTCCAGGGGAATGGAAAGTGGAGGGAGGAGCCAACGGAAGATCCGGCAGATTGGGGAGAAGCGCCAGTGTGGGTGCTTGGGAGGGCCCCCCTCACCCTTCGCTCTCTGCCCACCTGTCCCAGACCGCACATGCCCACGGAATTTGACTTTGATGATGAGCCCATGACTCCAAAGGACTCCCTGATCGACCGGAGACGCACCCCAGGTACAAACAAGAGGGAACAGTTGGGGGAGGTGAAGGGCCTCTGCTTTCCAGTTACCCAGAAAGTAGCTCCCTTAAAGAGGCCTTGCTGTGTGCCTCTGTTGTCACACAACTTCTAGCTGCAGGAGAGAACATTCACCCAGTGGCACCATCTTTCTGGCTTAGGTTAATACCCTATCATTCTTTGTGACCATCACAGATAATTCTATCATGTTTCCCATTCCTTTCATCATCTTAGAAGTCCAAGTCCTCCTGGTCATTCATTATTATCTAGATCCACATCTCTATACTACTGTGCACATCACCTAATCTGACCCAATTTCCCACCCCACATGCCTTCCTAGAATTTACCCTCGGGGCCATTCCTTATTTCTCTTTCTCTTACCCACACATTCAGGCCAGCAGCAGATCCAGTTAGCTCTGCCTCCACATTTCCAAGTCCATTGCTACTCTACACCTTCAATACCATTCTTATCCAAGCCACCATCTCTCTTGCCTGGATAGTTGCAGTAGCTCCTAACTGATTTTCCTGCTTCCAGTCTCAGCAATCAGAATGATTTTTTTTTTTTTTTTTTTTTTTTTAGGGATCCGAACCCGTGGCCTTGGTGTTATCAGCACCACACTCTCCCGAGTGAGCCATGGGCCGGCCCAGAATGATCTTTTTAAGACATAAATTATGTCACTTTCTACTTAAAATCGTTTAAAGGATTCCATTACTGGGGGAAAGAAAATATCGGGAGAATCCAAGTTCCTCCTCTCTGCCAGCTCTCTACCTTCTCTGTTCCTGCCCTGAGGCCTTTGCACTGGCCCTTCCTCTGCGTGATATGTTCCTGGTCTTTGCATTACTGGTACCTTCTCATAATTCAAGACCTTCACCACCTACCCTATCTGTGGCCCAACCCCAAACCTCAGAAGCTTCATGATAGAGGCCTGGAAACATGTTTGTTTAACAAGCTCCCCAACTGATGGGTAAGGTTCAGAAAGGTCTGGTGCGCATGCTGCTTCAATCCCTTCCACGTCTCTTACCTTCTCCAGGAAGCTCAGCCCGAAGCCAGAAACGGGAGGCCCGCCTGGACAAGGTCCTCTCAGACATGAAGCGACACAAGAAGCTGGAGGAACAGATCCTTCGGACCGGGAGGGACCTTTTCAGCCTGGACTCAGGGGACCCCAGCCCCAGCAGCCCCCCACTCCGGTCCTCAGGGAGTAGCCTCTTCCCCCGGCAGCGGAAGTACTGACTGCTGCTGCTACTGACTCTAGGCCTGCTGGGGCCTCCTTCCCTAAGCCAGGATGCTGGGAAACTTGGGAAGAAGAGAGAAACCTCACGCTCCCAACTCGGCACACTGCAGGGAAGAGGGAGTCTGTGTATTTGTTTTCTGTTGAACATCTGCTTGGAGACCTGGGCTGAATTTTCTGAGTGTAAAATAAAAGATACAGAGTTATCTTCTCTTAAGAAGAGGGGCTACAGCTGGAGTCTAAACAATTCACCACATTTGAGAGGAGAGGTGGGATTCTATTCACCTAGATTGGAAAATTAAAGCCAGATGGGACAGAGGGGGGGCTCAGTCAGCACCTGCCACCTGCCTCAGGCTCAATGACCTTTTCCAGTCTCATTCCAGCGCTACCAGCTGGCTCTGGGGAAGAATTCCTAAGCGCAGAATGGGCTGCTCTGGGGTGCCTTCAGCTGCAGCAGAAGCAGCCCAGAGGAGAAAATGAGAACCAGCTGCCAGGGCCCTTTAAGCACCCAAGCCCCACCCACAGGCCTGCCCTGCCCTGCCGGGAAGTGATCCTGTGGCTGGGCGAGGGAGTTTCCTGATCCGAGGAGTCTGTTGCAGCTAGGCACACTTCTAGATGTGAGTACGTTGTACTGGTCGCCAAACCCCAAACCAGTGGTGGGTCTCTGTGCCCCTCAAGGCTCGCTTTAGCTCTGTCCTGCTGTCAAGGGCCTTGCTTCTGCTGGGGCAAGTAAGACCTCTCTGAATCGGAGAAGGAAGGTAGGTGGGCTCTGCCAAGGGAGGTTTTGCTTTCCTTGTCGGAGTTTTCTGGGTGTAGAGGCAAAGGCAGATAGATCAGCTCATCAGCACTGCCTCCAGCCCCCTTCTAAATCTCAGGCCTCTCTGACTTTAGAGTCCCACATCAGAAGTAAGGGAGGTAGGGCTGGCCATTTAGCTCAGTTGGTTAGAGCATGGTGTTAGAACACCAGGGTCAAGGATTCGGATCCCCGTACCAGTCAGCCAGCCCCCCAAAACACACAGAAAATAAGGAAGGGGGGACCTTAGGAGATCCATTTGGACTCCATCTTGGAGCTAGATTGGTCCTTGCTGTACTCACCTGCCCCCTCCCCCTGGGGACCTGGGCTTTGGACCTGAACTCCTAGAATGTGACCTGTCCCCACTGGGACCCCTCAGCTCTGCCAAATGTTGGGGCTTTCCTTCTGCCCCGTGCACGGCTATGCCAACTGTGGGCCTTGCCAGATCACTTGAGAAGTCATTAGCAGAGTGATCTCGAAGTAGGATCAATTTCCAGAAGGCATAGACTTTGGTGAGCAAGGATCTTTTCTTTTTGGGAGGGGGAAGTGAAAAACAGGAAGCTCAGTTGGACCCACCAGCCTGTGATTCTCGGGATCTTAGAGCTGTCAGTCTGGACCAAAGCACTTTGGTATGGATGATGGTAGTTGAGGCAGATGTTCCCAGTGTTCTCTGCTCCCTGCCTGGGTGGACCCCTGGGTTATGGAGGCAAGGCTGGCTGTCACGTGGGGTGCCAGGTGACTCTCCCTGGAAACTCCTGCCTGTTTCCACCCATGGCATACAGGGCACCTGGGCTTCCCTGCCCTGGGGTGTGGCTATCTAGGCAGGGCAGCTTTCCATAGTCATGAGCAGGTAGGGCAGCCACCATGAGTGGATGGCCCAGAGATAGCCTAAGGACTTCAAGGTAATTGGGTGCTCAGGCCTTCTAGTTTGGTGCTACCCTCCCAGATTCTAGGGGAGCAGAGGCTAGGCACTGGCCCAGACTGCAGAAAACGCTCACCTTTGAACTGCCATTGGTGCTGTCTCCTGGGCAAAACCCAGCCCCACCCAGGCTCTTAAGTCCTTGTTCCAGGTCCAGAATCATCAATGCTTTTGCCTAAGAAGCCACTCTGCCTTCTGGTTTGGGGGCTTTGCAGTCACGATACTCAGGGTAGAATTCTGGCTCCATCCTTTGATAACTGTGTGATCCTGAGCAAGTTCTGTAACTTCGGTGTTCTTGTGAGGATAATATGAGTTGATTAAGGACACTTAACACAATGCCTGGCACTGGTTAAGTTTGTATTAAGTGGGAGCTGTTTTTTGTGGGCACTTGCATAAAACGCACGTTTCGGCGTATCTCTCCTGGAAACCCTGATCCAGTGGGTCTGGGGGGAGGCATGGGAAAAGCTTGAGCAGGATTAAGAATCCCAGGCAAGTCCTGTAATTGGGTGAGTTTAGAAAATGTTGATAAAAACAAACCAATAAATTTTTTAAAATTTGAAATAGAAAATGTTGATGTATATCTAGCATTCTGAAACCTGTTTCCTGGGTCACTCCTAGTCTAGGCAATTCTCACCTTTGATGATTGGCATTAATTGGCAGCACGAGGGAGGGAGGTGGCAGGATAAGCAGAGTCCAGGGCTGGCAGAACTGCCCTGCCCCTAGTGAGGCCATCAAGCTGTCCCCACCTCCACTCCCCCTGCTAAAGTGGCCCAATTGGGCTGGAGCTCAAATAAGATTTTCTTAGGAAGAAAAGTTCCTGAAACTCTGCCACTTAAAGTAATTTATATGAGACAAATTCTCAGTTTCCGTTAATAGTCCCTTAAAACTGGAAAAAGTCTCAATAAGCCAAAAAACTGCCAGGTGAAAACAGGCTCTCTGCAGTTTCTGACTCATGTGACTCTCTCATCCCCTGGACAAAGACTATAACATTTAACCTAAAATCAGTGAAAGAAAACTCTGCAAAGATGAGTCCCTCTTTATACTGTACTTCATGCACCTTTTCCTAAACCTAAGGTTGGTGGAGGTCTGGTGGCAGGGCTGTGTCACTGGCCTCACCTCCACCTTCGGGCCTCCCTGGCCAAGAGCCCAGGTGTTGGGGACAAAGGGCGCTGCTTAGATCTGGGGTAGAAGAAGGAGCTGGAGGAGAATAAGTGAAATTCCCTGCCCTTGAGGCTGAGTCTGTAATCTTATTTTTTTTTTTACTATCATTCTTTTTTTTTTTCAGTGTGTAACCTGAGCTAATCTTTACTCTTCCTCCATCTAGCTGTTTGTTGCAGTCCTGCTGTGCATTAGAGATACGCTCCATTCTCTAACACCTTTAACTTCAGCAAACAGTTCCGTTTATTCCCACTTCACAGTCCAGGAGAGGAAGGCTCAGAGGTTGATAAGCGGCCCAAGACGATGCTGGCAGTGTCAGAACCTGCTGGATTGACATTTTCCCCACTTGTCTTAGTCCGTTTTGTGTTGCTATAACAGAAATACCTGAGACTGGGTAACTTATAAAGAAGAGAGGTTTATTTGGCTTATGATTCTGGGACAGCTGCGTCTGGCATGGGCCTCAGGCTGCTTCTACTCATGGTGGGAAGTGGCAGGGACCTGGTGGGTACAAGCAGATCTCATGGCAAGAGGAAGTGAGAGAGAAGGTGCCAGGGTCTTTTTAAGCAACAAGCTCTCGCGGGAACTAATAGAGCGAGAACTTACTCATTAATCCCCCCTCCCCCAGGGAGAGCATTAATCCATTCATGAGGGATCTGCCCCCATGACTCAATCAGTTTCCAACACTGCCACATTGAGGATCAAATTTCCACATGAGTTTTGGAGGGGACAACACATCCAAACTCCATCACCACTGGTTCTCAATTCTGGCTGTATATTAGAGTCAGCAGGAGAGCTTTTAAAAATAGCAATGCTTAGAGCCAGCGCATGGCTCACTTGGGAGAGTGTAGTGGTGATAACACCAAGTCCACGGGTTCGGACCCTATATAGGGATGGCCGATTGGCTCACTGGCTGAGCGTGGTGCTGACAACACCAAGCCAAGGGTTAAGATCCCCTTACCCGTCATCTTTAAAAAAAAAAAAAAAAAAAAAAAAAAAAGCAATGCTTAGACCCCACCCCAGACCAATTAAATCAGAATCATTAGAGATGGGTGGCTTTAAAAGGTCTCCAGGTGACTCTAATGTGCAGCCTGGGTAGAGAGTGGCTGCTTTAGACTGGAGCTGCTCATACTTTAAAGTGTGCGCAGATCATCGGGGATCTAGTTAAAATGCTGATTGATTCTGCAGCTCTGGTGGGGCCCAGGAGTCTTCCTCACTAACAAGCTCCCAGGTGGGGCTGGACTGCTCACTGTGGGCCACATACATACACTGCTCATTGTGGGTCACTTTGGCATTTACTGTTTCAGAGTCACTCACTCACTGTGTCATCCTCTCACAGTTGACCCTGAGGATCTCTGATACATTGTGCCTCATTTATTTATTCATTTTTCCTGAAGCATAAGTTTTACTTCTGCGTCAAGAGACTGGGATAAAGAGCCTGTCTTTTGGCTTAGGGTGAACCCAGCTTCTGCTTCTGACAGGCTGTTTAATTCTTTGCCCACCCACCCATTACTCTTTGTGAGGCGGAGGTGCACTGAGACTTTGAGTGAAGTTGGCTGTGCTTCTTACAGGAGCCTCATGACATTTGAGGGACGTGTGCTCAGACAAGGCTGGGCACATGCCCCCCAGAGCCAACTAGGGGGCAGATCTCAGAAGCAGGGACTACGGGAGATGGGTGAGTGGATTTGGGGAGGTGGGGCCAAACCCAAGGGCTGGGCAGGACCTTCCAAAGGTCAGCACAATCCTTAGCCATTGTCTTTTGAGGGCCCCGATGTAGAAGTAAAATGCCCTAACTGTACATATCATCTGATAAACCACAAGAGCCTGAATCTGAGACTTGTCACGAGCGTGCTGCCTGAGTCAAATAGTTTCCCTGGTCTACCTCCGGGGATGGCAAGGGTCTTAGAAAGACAGAGCCTGCTGTGGGTAAACTTGGCAGGTGGCCTAAGTGGAAGGCACAGCTTTACGGCATGGCAGGTGGGTGGCCACGGAGGTAAGGCGGGGTCCTCATACTGCCACAGGGGCAGTTGGCAAGGGCTTGGCCTCAGAGCAAAGCGGGAGCCAAGCCCAGCCCAGTCAGCCATGAGGATGACTGTCGCTGAGTCACTGTGCTGGCCAAGGCTCTCAGCCCCCCTGACTGGGTCCAGCTGGGGTGGCAGATGGTGGAGAGGCCTCAGCCTTCAGGGGGTGGGGGGTCATCCAACAAGTAGCCAGTGGAGGCTGTTCCTGAAGCCTTCTTCCAACCTCGCGTGTCTTCTAGAGTTCAGATCTTCCCCGCAGGGCTTCAGCCCTGTCCGCACCTCCGCCTACAGCCCTAGCCCTTCTCTTCCCCATCTGGTTTCCGGGCCAGGTTTCTACCCACAGAGAACCAGGCAAAGCAGCAGTGGGAAAAAGCCTCACTTGGCTATCGGCTGCCCCTGCTCTACTGCTCTAGCTCCACAGCTGGGGTGGCACAAGACTTGTGCCTTTCTGCCCAGTGAACAGGTGAGGCTTAAGCCAGGGTGCCAGGTGGGGTAATGAGCCTCAGGTGCTGGTCATATCCCCTCATCTCACTGGATAGGAAAGTCGGGCCTCGGGTGCTGTTTCCTCCTCCATGGTAAAGCACATAGTGCTACGGAGAGCCAGGCTCTGTTCTGAGTGTTTTATATATTAAATCAGATCTCAGAATTTTGAGAGAGATGCTGTTATCCATTCTCATTGTGCAGGTGGGGAAACAGGTACAGGGAGGTCAAGTGGCTTGACTCAGATGGCCTGTTGCATAAGGGTTAGAGCCAAGGTCCAGGTAGTCCCAGCCAACCCTGTGGACTCTTAGAAGTAAACCTTCTAGATAGAACAGGGCCCCATACCGTGGAGCAACTGGGGAGTGGAAGCAAGGCTGGGCAGGACGGGCCAATAGAGAGGAAGGAAAGAGAAGGTGCACATAGAAGTGGGGAGGAGAACACAGCCAGGAAACCAGAAAAGCGAGCCCCTGTGTTCTCCAATAACAGAAAAGGGAGGTCTGACCTTAGAAAAGCCACCCCCTACAAGTTAAGGGAAACGAAGTTCAAGTAAAATGAGCAACAGAAAAGGTCAAATCCCATACAAAGTTGCCATATAAAAGAATGAGGAGCAGAAGAACATTCCTCTGATGTGCAAAGTGTACCAGAAAAACATCAAAACTTTAATCTCTTTCAAAAGGAGGTAAGACGTTAAGGAAACAATATGATGCATGAAAACAGCAAATCAGAGTTGCAAGTCCAGGCAGTGTGGGTCTGAGTCCACACCCCTGACCACTGTGCCATGCTGCATTTTGAGAAAGACGGGACCAGACATTCCATCAGGGTTCTAGTCCTGATAGTACCACTAACTTGCTTTCTGGCCATGAAGGATTCATTGTCCCTGAGTCTCAACTACTTAGCGCTACACTGTTCAATGTGGGATCAGCCAGCTACATTGGGCTATTTAAATTAAAATTTATTAAAATAAAAAATTGGGTTCCTCAGATGGACTAGCCACAATTCAAGTATTCAGCAACCACATATGGCTAGTCCAAAGACAATGTAGATTTAAAATATTCTCCTGGGTGTGTTTGGTGGCTGGCTGGTATGGAGATCCAAACCCTTGACCTTGGTGTTATAACACTGTGCTCTAACCAACTGGGCTAACTCATCCATCATTGTAGAAAGTTCTACTGGACAATGCTGAGTTAGAGGATTTTAAACAGGAGCCAGGCTGGTGATGTGAGTGTAATTGCCCAGGTGTAAGACAATAGGGAGTGCTGTAGACTGTGGTTATCAGGAAAGCTTGTGTCCCATTTAAAGGGGACAGCTGCCAATGGGCTTTTGCCAATTTTGCCACATGGGAATGTGGGCCCAGTGTTGTATTGCTTGTCTCCTAATTCTTCAAGAGAACCAGGAATTGGGAGTTTGTGAAAATTCACAAATTCTAAACAAAAAACTGAAATTTTACAGATTGTGTGGATCAAGTAAAAGTCTTCTGTTGGGCTTCTTCCAACCTAGATTCTGAAATTCCATGGCTCCTGCCTATATTTGCTGTGCCAAGCCATTCCCTTTCCCTTCTTGCTTGTATTCTCGCCCAGATTGGAAGTTTTGAGGATGGTGGAGTAAATTAGCCACTCCTCTCTGGTGATGGCAACAAAAATGTCAAGGACAAGGCTCTGGTTGTCTAGTCAACTTGTTTCCCTTGTATGACTCAAAGGGACATGTCCATAGTCCAAGGGATATTGGAGACAGGGATGGGAGCTAGGTAGGGTGTGTAACATTCCTGAACAGACCAAGCAGTAGATGGAACCACCCAGGATTCAGGAGCGGGTGGGATGGGGGTGGGTGGAATACAATAATCACTTACCCCCTTTCCCTTTCCTGTCCACAACTGCAGGGAGCTGAGGGTGATGACAGACCAGGGAGAGAACTGGGGAGGAAAGGACTAGAATGATTTGTGGTGTCACTATCCAGCTGGTTCTTGGGGAGTTCTTTGATCCCTTCCGTGAGAGGTGGACCCTGTCTTACATTTCACCCAGGATTGCCTAAAGCACGAGGAAGGATGAAGGGGGCACAGATAATGCAAATAATCTCGGCTGTGGGCTAACATTTGAATACAGTAGGACCATGTCGCTGTCCCTGACTCCCCAGCTCTCCCAGCATGGAGTATTTCTACCTTTACAGTGTAGGGATTGGGCACATTTTGATCTAAAGCCCTTTCTGGTGCTGCAGGCAGTTTAGGGGGATGTAATTGACAGGAGTTGAGGAACTGGCAGCAACTGGCTTCTGTGGTAAACTGTGTCATGCAGTTCTTGGCAAAGGTGAGGTCTGGGTGGGCTGTGTTGTGCTGGGTGGGAAGAGAAAGGGGAGGTGGGCATGAGGACAGGAGGGGGGAGTGATCTGAGCTGCAGAAGGGCCATGCCCTGCCCACGCACCCTCAGACTCACGCCTGCCTGTCCCAGGCCCTCTGGGCTCACCTTGTGTCCCCCACCTGCACTTTTGCCTAGCCCTGGGCTTAGGAGTCACCATGGCGAACGACGAGTCCATCATCCGCATCCCCCCGTACCACTACATCCATGTCCTGGACCAGAACAGCAATGTGTCCCGTGTGGAGGTCGGACCAAAGACCTACATCCGGCAGGACAATGAGAGGTTGGTGTGGGGACTGGGCTGAGGAGGATCCTTGGGGCCAAGGAGGGCCTGCTAGTCCAGCTGGCATAATCCTCCTCCTCCTGCCCACTGTTCCCGGGCAGGGGTGGCCCTCACTTGGGTGACAGGGAGGTTTCTCTTGCATTTGCTGCCTCTTTGGGGAGCGGAAACCTGGGTGCTCACACCTGTTGTCATCCTCCAACAGGGTGCTGTTTGCCCCTTTGCGAATGGTGACTGTCCCCCCACGCCACTACTGCACAGTGGCCAACCCTGTGTCCCGGGATGCCCAGGGCTCAGTGCTGTTCGACGTCACTGGGCAAGTACGGCTTCGCCACGCTGACCTAGAGATCCGGCTGGCCCAGGATCCCTTCCCGCTGTACCCGGGGGAGGTGCTGGAGAAGGTATCTGTCTTGCCTCCCCCTTACCCCACTCCATCCGTCCCGCCACCTTGTCCCAGGTCTCTGCTGAAGGGAAAACAAGCCGGGGCAGTGGGAGGGGTGGGATGGATGTCTTCTGGCTTTCACCAGGGGCAGAATGGACTCACTGGACCCCTGCTCACCTTCCCCAACCACCTGCTTCCTCCACACTTGCCCCAAACAGACTGACCCCTCCTTTGAGAACTCTTGGCCCGGCCCCTCTTGCCACCTGTTCTGTCAGGTTCCAGTGCCTGCCGGAAGCACCTGGCCAGTCTGGTGCTGTGAGTGGTGCCAAGGTTAAGTGCTTTATTCACTCAAACAGTGCTGGACACTGGTGGGCAGTGACCACTTCAGTGGACAAGACAAGATCCAGGCCCAGAGGCCTGAGCCTGCTCCATGGAAAGCCATCGCTCCAGAGGCCTGTTGCCTGCAGGCCTGGGCCTGGGCCTGGGCCTGAGCCAGGGGCATCCCACCATTGGTTTTTTAACTGTTCTCCTGCTATACTTTCTTGCCATTTTATGCTTTTTGACTCTGAGCTCCTCTACTGACTAGCACTTACTGATCCTGAACATGTGAGGCGTGACCTGGGGAGCTTTTGGAGACAGTCGTGTCCAGTTAGATGCAGACAGTTTGGGGAAGAAATGTGTGTCTAGAGAGAGAAAATGATAAGGAATGATTGAAATGTTAACCCTTAAGGAATCTGAGTGAAGAGTGTGCAGGAATTCTTTTACTATTTTTGTAACTTCTTTGTAAGTCTGAAGCTGTCAAAATGAAAGGTTAAAAAATCCGGGCTGGCCAGCAAAGGTCCAGGGTTCTATCCCTGTGCCGGCCAGCTGCCAAAAAAAAAATGTCCACATCCAGGTTGTACCTCAGACCAACGAAATTCCCCTCTGGGTGAGGAGTGGCGGGTGGGGTGAGGGAGGTTGGGAACCAGAATTTAAAGCTCCCTGGGGCTGGCCCAGTGGCTCACTTGGGAGAGCGGGGTGCTGACAGCACCAAGTCAGGGGTTAAGGTCCCCTTACTGGTCAATCCCTGGCTGAGAGTAAAAGCTTCCCTTCTCCCTGCTGGCTCTCCCCTCCACTTCCCAGCAGCCCCAGTCCACGGCTGCTTGTTCCTTCCCACCTGACCCTGACCTGCCCTGGACCAGGGGGGCAGCAGGGCCACATGATGCTGATGCTCCTTGTCACCATCACTGCAGGCAGCACCTGGTGCAGGCCTCCCTCATATCCTTGCAAGGAGCCTGCCAACAACTTTGAGAACAGCCTTTTTTTTTTTTTTTTTTTTTTTTGGTGGCTGGCTGGTTTGGGGATCTGAACCCATGACCTTGGTATTATAAGGCTGTGCTCTAACCAACTGAGCTAACCAGCCAACTCAAAAACAAACTTCTTGACCTCAACTCTGACCCTCACCACCTCCTCTGTTCTGCTTCAGCCCACACCCAGTGCCATGTCCACTCTGGCCTTGGTTATTCTCCTACCTGCCTCCCTGCCACCCCGCCACCCCCGCCCCGAGTCTAAACTCCAGCCACCTCCTCCTACCATCTTCCCCCACCCCTAACCATTGTCATGGCCTTGAAGCCTTGGCCATGGAAGCCTTTCCGTCCTAGTCTTCTCTCCTATCCCTCAGACTCTCTTCCTGATCTTTTTTTCCTACACCAGCTAGCTGGACCTTATCTTAACATTTCTTACAAACACTCTCTTGTGCCCTTGACATGCAGCAAAACCCTGGTCCTGGACCAGGCTTACCTCCTACCTCCCTTTTCTGTTCTTACACACAGGAGGGGTTTCCTGCCAGAACAATCATGACCGCATGGACAGATCCACCACCACGACAGGACTGTGACTGGCTCATGGGTTAGAGGCTCATTCCAACTCAGGCCCTGGTCTGCCAGCTTTCTCTTCCATGTTTCTCTCTGCTTCTAAATATTTTTTGTTCTTAGCACTCTTCCTATTTTCTGTCCCCCCTCAAACCTGAGCAACTTGGTCACCTACTTAGTTCAAAATTGAGGCCTTCTGGCAGGATCTGGGTTTGTGTCCCATCCTCTAACCTTATACATACCTTTATCGTCTTTCTACCTGTTGGGGCCTTGAGGAGGTTCTCCTTCCTCAGGTGGACCTAGGAACCCGACCTATCACTCCGATGCTTTCCTCTTAGCCAGTAAACATGCTCTGCTGAGTCCATCCTTTTCTGGTCTTAAAGGCTTGTATAAGCTTTCCTTTTAAAGAATGCATTTGTAAGGCTATAACATTCCCTCTTCCTTCCACCACTAATATTTGCTCTCCATTCCCCAAAGGGATCTGCTATTCATCCAGTGTATATACTTCCAGATATGTCTATGCATTCACACAAGTACCTGTAGAAGAAAAAGTATTGATTATAACCATTTGCTTAAAAGCTGTCATGCTGCATGTCTTCATTTGCAGTGTATTTTGAGTGAACTTCTGCATATAGGCCCATAAGTCATATCTTGTTTAATTGTTGCATGTAATTTCTCACAATGTATAGAAGTTCAGCCATTCCTCTACTGAGTGTCACTTAGGTTTCCAGTTTATAAGGGAAAACAGAACTGCAGTGAATAGCCTTGTCTCCATGTCCTTGTGCGGCTAGATTTTTTTTTTAAAGAGTAGAAGCTACAGTAGTCCCCCCTTATCTGCAGGGGATACGTTCCAAAACCCTCAGGAGATGCCTGAAACTGTAGATAGTACCAAATCCTTTATATACTGTTTCTTCCTATAAATACACACCTATGATAAAGTTTAATTTATAAATTAAGCACAGTGAGAGATTAACAACAATAATAAAATAGAACAATTATAACATTATACTGTTCATAATTTCATGGACAGAAGATTCGTTCTTACTGTGGATCGTAGCGACCTCAGCATATGATTTTTTAAGTTGAGAACTTTAACACTTTCACTTAAAGGAAGCGCTTTAGTTTCTCTTTGGCATATCTGAATTGCCAGAGTCACTACTCTTGTGCTTTGGGGCATTATGAAGTAAAATAAGGGTTCCTTGAACCCAAGCACTGCGATACCACGACAGTCTGATGACCGAGACAGCTACTAAATAATGGGCGGGCAGTGTGGACGCGCTGGACAGAGAGATGGTTCACATCCTGAGCAGGACGGCATGAGAGTCCATCACTCAGATGGCATGCAATTTAAAACTTCCACATTGTTTATTTCTGGAATTTCCCACTTAATATTTTCAGACTGCGGCAGACCACAGGTAACTGAAACTGAGGAAAATGAACCTGCAGATATGGGGGGAGGGACTATTGTAATAAGAATTGCTGGGTGCTAGGGTATGCACTGCACATTAAGTTTTCGTGGGCTTTTGTGAATGGCCCTGTGAATCCACTTTCTAGCTGTCTACTGCTTTCTTTTTCCTTTCTACCTACTCTTCGATGACAACTTGTACATGATGTTCCCTGCCCTATTCCCTCATGAGCCCCTGCCATCCGGCCCCTGCCGCCACCATCACGGAACTTGCTTTGACAAAGCCCTGAGACTGTGTCTGTGGGCCCAGTACCTAGGTCGTCCTTCTGTCTCTCCCAGACCTTCTTGGCCCCATCCATCATTTGTCCACTCTCACTGCAGTGTGCTTAGATTTTATTCTGTGGATGTCTTTTTCCATCTCCTTAAATGTCTCCCCCTCTTCCCCTGTCCCCTCTGCCTTCAGGTTCTGTCCTGAACCTCCCACATGCCCTCATGTTCTGGTGGCCTTGACTACTTCGTCTCTGCTCTGAAGACATCCAACCCTACACTCCAGTGGTGCCTGCAGGCTGATGAACCCCTAAAAGCCCTCTTCTGGATGTCCCACAGTCACCTCGTGCTGAACGTCCAAACCTAACACTCTCCCTTTCCCCAACTCTTCTCCCTTCTCAATCTTATCTGGTGATACTACTGGGTACCCTGTCACCCAAGCTGGAAGGACACAAGGGTGGCAGCCAGCAGACCACTTAGGAAGATATTACCACCATCCTGGCATGAGGTGTTGGTGGCTCAGACAAGGGCGATGGAGAGAATGGCTGAAAGTAGACCTGGGATTTGTGGTGGAACAGATAGGAAGTGAAGGCTGGGTAGGCATGGGAGGTGAAGACATGGTGGGCTGCATGCTGTTCCCAGAATGCTCGCCTTTTCCTCGTTCCACGCTTCTGTATTAAAAGCCAGCTGTTCCTTGGAACCCTGGTTCAAAGGGCTCCCCTTACTTCTCCTTCATCTGCACTTCTGCAGAACCTCTCTACCTTGACATTGTCCGAAGTCTGCTTATAGAGAATGGTCTGCGTCTGTCTCATCTCCCTGCTGGAATTCAAACTTCATGAAAACATGAAGTTTATGGGGGTATGCCCCCCCCCAACCAGACTGCCATGCACATAGGAGAATGGGGAAGGGCTTGTCTGAGCAGTGAGCCTCCAGCCCTGCTCTCTCTAGCCGGGCCTGTGGCCAGTGGGTAGGGTGGAGCTACTCTGCCTTCCCCTCCAGCCAGTTTGGTTATCAGAAATGACAGGTAGATGTCACTAAAGAGTGGGCTTCAAGTCTTGATTCTGTTCTTTACCAGCTGCATGTCCTTGGTCATGTTCCTTATCCTCGACATGCCTCTTTCCTTCCTTTTCTGCCTCTCAGAACATTGTCAAGGATGAAATGATGGTTGGAGCCTGGTGCTGTAACACCAACGTCCAGGGTTCGATTCCTATATTGGCCAGCTGCCAAAAAAAAGGGGGGGGGGGGGTGTTTGTAGAGACATTTCTACAAAGTTTATTATTTATTTTTTTTTTTCAGAAGATGACCGGTAAGGGGATCTTAACCCTTTTTTTTTTTTTTTTTTTTTTTTTTTTTTAAAGATGACCGGTAAGGGGATCTTAACCCTTGACTTGGTGTTGTGAGCACCACGCTCAGCCAGTGAGCGAACCGGCCATCCGTATATGGGATCCGAACCCGGGGCCTTGGTGTTATCAGCACCGCACTCTCCCGAGTGAGCCACGGGCCGGCCCGGGATCTTAACCCTTGACTTGGTGTTGTGAGCACCACGCTCAGCCAGTGAGCGAACCGGCCATCCGTATATGGGATCCGAACCCGGGGCCTTGGTGTTATCAGCACCGCACTCTCCCGAGTGATCCATGGGCCGACCCTTTTTCTACAAACTTTAAAAAGGATTTTACTTTATGCCAGGTCCCCCTTCCTAATGGAAGGAGATATCATGACTGGAGCACAATGGCTATCTGATGACCATGTGGCAACCTTGGAAACAAAGCTACCTGCTTAAAACTTGCCTGTTACAGCAGTTTATACCTTCCCACATCCTTATACTTCCTAGAGAGCCCAGTGCACACTAGGCCACAAAATACCCATTTATTCAGCTTCCCAGATGTTTCCCCACATCTTCCACCAAGCCCTCTACCCACTTTCCCTCTTAGTAGATTACTTAGTAGCTCTGAACAACTCTTAAGCACTTCTGGAGAGTGTATCCTTGGCTCATCAGCAATGTCATCTTTTACTTGGTCAACTCCACCCCTTAGTTCTTCAGACCAGATGGCCTTGGGACCACCCCTCCTTTGTACATTCCACCTACATCCCATTCTGGGACGTGTGAAGATTGACACTGTGGACTCTGACCTGCAGAGGATCACAGCACTGGGGTCACAGCACTGAATGTCCCATGACCCCCCTGCTTCCCCTCCTAGGACATCACGCCCCTGCAGGTGGTTCTGCCCAACACTGCCCTCCATCTCAAGGCATTGCTGGATTTTGAGGACAAGGATGGAGACAAAGTGGTGGCAGGAGACGAGTGGCTCTTTGAAGGACCTGGTAAGTTATTGCTCCATCAGGCCTGAGTCAGGGTCAGGGTCTTCCTGCCTTCCCACCATAGCCCTGGTATCTTCTGCCCCTCAGCCTCCACTTGGTCTTCTCTTCCCAGGCACATACATCCCCCAGAAAGAGGTGGAGGTTGTGGAGATCATTCAGGCCACGGTCATCAGGCAGAACCAGGCCCTGCGGCTCAGGGCCCGCAAGGAGTGCCGGGACCGGGACGGCAAGGAGAGGGTGACAGGTGGAGTTTCCGAGGGGCACTGATAGTGGGTGGGCAGGAGTACCCCCAGCTGCCCAGACTGCAGGGGAAATTGGGGAAGGTGGGAGAAAGCCATGTGTGACCCAGGAAAAGGCGTCTTCCTGGTATCTCCTGAAAGCTGTTGTGGGCTGCCCACCACTTTCATGCTGGCTCTGCCTGGCCCCAATCATGTGGTTGTGACTGTGGCTTTTCCCTCCCCCACCTTACCCATGAGTTGCAGGCAGTGGCCATGTCTCATCAGCTTCTAGATCAACAAAGCAGATATCCATATGCAGTGAGTGAATTCAGTGTTTACTCTGTGCCAGGTGTGGCTCGAAATGCTTTACAAATAGGGGCTGGCTGGTAAGCTCGGCTGGTTAGAACACAGTGCGATATCACCAAGGTCCAGGTTTAATACTTGTGATAGCCAATCGCAAAAAAAAAAAAACCAAAAAACTTTTACAAATGGTAACTTACTTAGTTCTTGAGGTACTGCTATTCCCATTTTCCATGTGATAAAACCAAGGCAGAGAAGTAGGTTACTTGCCCTGGGTGTGTGGCCAGGCAGGGTGAGGCTAGAACTTGCACCCAGGTTCTATTGCTTCTCCAGTAAACTAAAGGACATCTACAGCCCTAGCAGAGATGCTTCTGCTGCCCATTTCAGGGAAGGAAAAGAGTTGCTTTGCAGCTTAGAGAAGGTGTAGCAGGGCTTTGGCATTAACAGCAACTTGGGCCTCTCAGAAGAGCTTTCGTTATGCTTCTGAGGGAGGGGTTAGTTTTCCTCTAGCCTCAAAGGAATGAATACAAAGACTCCTGCCCTTGAGCCTGAGGGCAGTGGCATCTCTTCACCTACAAAATCCTCTGGTCCCTTGTCTGGGCTGCACGAAGGAGCAGCTGGGGAGCAGACTGGGTAACCTTTGACCCTTACCTTCTCATCTTTGGCCCAGGAGAAGAATGGCTGGTCACCTCTGTGGGGGCATATCTCCCAGCAGTGTTTGAGGAGGTTCTGGATTTGGTGGATGCCGTGATCCTTACAGAAAAGGTTTGTGCTCTGGCGGTGAGGGTTAAGGGACCATGGGCTAGGGAATGCTCAGAGTGGCAGAGAATGGTGGCAGGTAATGTGAGAGTCAAAAGAGAAATACTTCTAGCGTCACTAATAAGAAATTCAGAGGTCAGATCACCTGAGGAGTATTCTGGGTCATGTGAAAGGGTCAGACAGTCCTCCTGAGTTGGTAGATGTTTTCAGTCAGAACTGGTAGTATTTAGTAGCCAGTGGGATTCCCAGATCGCCCTGAAGAAAGTGGAGACAGGCTTACTCGAGCACCCTAACATCTCATTCTTCAGACAGCCCTGCACCTCCGGGCTCGGCAGAACTTCCGAGACACGAGGGGAGTGGTCCGCCGCACGGGGGAGGAATGGCTGGTGACCGTGCGGGACACAGAGGCCCATGTGCCAGACGTCCACGAAGAGGTGCGGGGGGTCGTGCCCATTACCACCCTGGGCCCCCGCAACTACTGCGTGATCCTCGACCCAGTCGGACCAGATGGCAGGAACCAGCTGGGGCAAAAGCTCGTGGTCAAGGTGAGCTCCTCCTCCTGCCGACAGGCCCACCCTGAGTGTGCGGGGCCCTGTGTGCCAGGTACCATTCTAGAAACACCCCCTGTGCCTTTGCACACTGAGTTCTGTGTGCCTGAAACACTGTCCCATTTGATCCCCAGGAAGCCTCCTATTACCCCTCAGGCCTCTAGTTACATGCCAGTTCCTCCCTGCCCCCCATGCCCAAAGATCCCAAAACTCTCTCTCATATCTCACATCCATGTCCTGGAACCTTCATCATCCTGCATAAAACAAATGTCTTGGTTTACCCTCCCTGCCACCTCATCCCCTCTCTGAACTGTACATGGGAATACCAGGGGTTAGCAAACCTTTTCTGGAAGGTCTGGATAGTAGGCATTTTAGGCTTTTTGAGCCATATGGTTTATGTTAAAACTATCCAACTCTGCTGTTGTATCATGACAGCAGCATAGATGACATGTAAACAAATGAGTCTGCTGTGTTCCTGTAATATTGTATTTGCACAAACAACAGAAAGAGTAGAAACAATCCATATGTCTATCAATTGATGAATGGATTGAAACATTGTGGTATGTCCATGCAATGGAATATCACCCAGCTATAAAAAGAAAGGGAGTGCTTTTATGTGCTACAACACAGATAAACTTGAAACATGGTGCTAAGTGAGAGAAGCCAGAGATAAAAGACCAAATATTGTATGATTCCATTTATATGAAATGTCCAGAATAGGAAAGTCCATAGAGAAAACAGATTAGCGGGGAGGGGCACAACTGCCATTAGGTACAGGGTTTCTTTTCAGGATGATGAAAATATTCTAGACTTTCATAGTAGTGATGGTTGGCCAACTTTGAATATACTGTACTAAAACAACTGAATTGTATACTATAAATGGGTAAGTTTTATATGTAGATTATATCTCAATTTAAAAAATGTAACAAAGAAATACATAACATATACATATATATATATATATTTAAAGGGCTGGCCAGTTAGCTCATTTGGGAGTGTGGTGCTGATAACACCAAGGTCAAGGGTTTGGATCCTGATACCAGCCAGCTGCCCAAAACAAAACAAAAAAATATTTTAAAAGGTGGTTGGCCAGATTTGGCCCCCCAAAACAGGGTTTACCAATCCCCGAATTACACCATCCCAAGAAAACAAAGCACAGGAGAAATGGAGAGGAGGAGTAGGTTAATTCTTACCTGTTTAGCTTGTGAGGATCCAGGTCCTGCCAATTCACAGGCTCTTTCAAGGACAAGTTTGACCAGGTGGGATTCTGCAGGCATTTGTGTAGAGCCTCACTCCCACTTCACAGTATTGCGATGTGGGGGTGGGGTGTACTCTCCGCCTGCCATCCTCGACAGACCCGGGACAACATGGGGCTGGGGAGGTGCCATCGGAGGCACCTGCAACCTAACCTCACATCTCCCACTAGGGAGAGAAGTCTTTTTTCCTCCAGCCAGGGGAGAGGCTGGAACGAGGCATCCAGAATGTATATGTGCTATCGGAGCAGCAGGGACTGCTGCTGAGGGCCCTGCAGCCCCTGGAGGAGGGGGAGGACAAGGAGAAGGTCTCATGCCAGGCTGGGGACTGCTGGCTCATCCGCGGGCCCCTGGAGTATGTGCCGTCTGCCAAGGTGGAGGTGGTGGAAGAGCGTCAGGCCATCCCTCTGGACGAGAACGAGGGCATCTATGTACAGGACGTCAAGACTGGCAGGGTAACAGCTGAGGGATGGGCGGCTGTTGATGCTGTGTGGCCACGTGGTGGCTTCCTCTGGGCAAGCGGGGTGACGCTGATGGGGAGAGGTACACGGTTGGGGGTGGGGGGACTTCAACAACCTCAATAGCTGCATCTAGTGGACTGGCCGGTAGGTGTGAGGGTATTCTAAGGAATATTGACCATCCCTTTGTCTTAAATATCTAATTTCAAGTTTTAGAAACTCCAACTGGGAGAATGAGCTGGGTTTTAGGATGGGGACTCTGCCCCACTGCACATCTGGCCCCCAGCATAAAGGTCTGACTAGGACGTGGCCTAGGAGCAATAAGAAACTCCTCCCCCATGCCTGTATCCTGGTGGAATCTTTCCTTTTTGCTACTTCACCTAAAACCTTGACCTTGGTTTGACCTCTTCAACTTCTTTCTCCTAGAATCCAACCTAGAAGTACAGCTCAGGCTCCTAGGGGATGTTAGCGTATGCTCTTTCCATCCTAGGGTAGCATCTGTCCCTGCAATCCCCTCCAAGCTGCCCCGTGAAAGAAGATTCTAGAAATAATATCAAGCACTTACTATATGCCAAGTGCAATTTTTGAACTAGACACGTGAAATGTCATTCATTCCTCAACCATATGGAGTAGCACTGTCGTGTCCATTTTACAGATAGGGGAACCAAAGCAGAGGGTGAAACAGCTGGCCCAAGGTGACAGCAGAGGCCAAACCCAAGACTGAGCCAGCCTTGCCCCAGAGGCCATGTTCAGCCACAGTGCTGTACCACCCCCTGGACCGGTTCTGCTCCAGGGCCACTAGGGGCATCTTTCTCCCTCTTGCCCTCATTAGTGATGTCCTTCCCTGTCCTCTTCTGTCAAGGTGCGCTCTGTGATTGGGAGCACCTACATGCTGACACAGGACGAGGTCCTGTGGGAGAAGGAGCTGCCCCCAGGGGTGGAGGAGTTACTGAGTAAGGCGCAGGACCCTCTGGCCGACCGGGGTGAGAACAGCACACGCAAGAGCCTGCAGCCCTCAGCTCCCCGGAACAAGACCCGCGTGGTCAGCTACCGTGTCCCCCACAATGCCGCTGTGCAGGTGTATGACTACAGAGAGAAGAGAGCTCGGTGAGGAGCTGGCCTGGTGGGGTGTGGGCGGAGAGGCCCCCACGGGTCTGACCCGGGCTCTCTCTGCAGTGTGGTCTTTGGACCCGAGCTGGTGTCTCTGGGTCCCGAGGAGCAGTTCACAGTGTTGTCCCTCTCGGCCGGGCGGCCCAAGCGTCCCCATGCCCGCCGTGCACTCTGCCTGCTGCTCGGACCAGACTTCTTCACAGATGTCATCACCATCGAGACAGCAGACCATGCCAGACTGCAGCTGCAGCTCGCCTACAACTGGTGAGGGTGGCAGCGGGCCCAGGGAAGGAAGAGAGGGGCCTCCTGGAGAGCCGGGCTCCCAGTGAGGGCAGAACGCCCGACTCCATGCCCTGCTTGGGAGGGCACCCAGGAGTTCAAGCAAATCCAGGAGAGCCGGTAGCAGGACACTGCCCCAGCTAAACTCCCAGCATGTGTGTGGCCACATGCTTAAGTGCAAGGTTCTGAAAAGAGCAGTGAGACACACCAGCCGTGCTGCTCACTAACTGTGGACCTGGCACTTTCCTCAGTTTCCCTGTCTGTAAAATGAGGATGACGACATCTTCTCCTTTCAAGGCTGTTAAAGGGATGCACTGAGGATTAGAACAGTGGCCCGTATGAGGTGAGAGATTGGCAGCAGCTACTAGAGTGAGGTGAGATCAGTCACGTGCAGCAATACCGCTTGCCAGCCCCCAAGCACGTGTTCCTCACCACCTGGCTGAGCGTGGCTGGCAGCAGAATGAAGGCAGGTGGGCTGCTGACCCTCTGGGG
Organism: Cynocephalus volans; assembly: GCF_027409185.1. NCBI lineage: Eukaryota > Metazoa > Chordata > Mammalia > Dermoptera > Cynocephalidae > Cynocephalus > Cynocephalus volans. Next base: position 113,887,675 of record NC_084465.1, read on the forward strand.
TACCACAGCATCATAGTTAGCGCACAGACCCAAGCCAGACTGCCTGGGCTCAGGTTTCTGGCTTGCCACATACTGTGTAACCCTGGGCCAAATACATACCTCTCTGGACCTCTGTTTCCTCATCTGTAGAATGGGGGTGATGCTCATCCCCAGCTCATAGGGTGGCCAACTCAGGGTAGATGGGAACGTGTGTTAAGCTTTTTAGGCCCTTACCGGGCACAGATTAGCATTCTCCATTGTAAGAGACCCTGCCCAGCCACAGATAGTGGGTGTTGAAGTCCTTCTCAAAGATAGTTGCTGTTTCCTGGGGGAAAACAGCTTCCTCACTCTGGGCCTCTTTGCTCACAGGCACTTTGAGGTGAGTGACCGGAGGGACCCCCAAGAGGCGGCCAAGCTCTTCTCAGTGCCTGACTTCGTGGGTGATGCCTGCAAGGCCATCGCATCCCGGGTGCGGGGGGCCGTGGCATCCGTCACCTTTGATGACTTCCATAAGAATTCAGCCCGCATCATCCGCACAGCCGTCTTTGGCTTTGAGACCTCAGAAGCCAAGAGCACTGATGGCACCGGCCTGCCCAAGCCCCGGGACCAGGCCATCTTCCCCCAAAATGGGCTGGTGGTCAGCAGCGTGGACGTGCAGTCAGTCGAGCCTGTGGACCAGAGGACCCGGGATGCCCTGCAGCGCAGCGTCCAGCTGGCCATCGAGATCACCACCAACTCCCAGGAGGCAGCAGCCAAGTGAGTGAGGCTTCAGGTCCAGCTGCGCTCAATGCAAACCACACCTCTCCAGCATCCCCATCTCAGCCACTGCCAGGACCTGGATAACATGGCTTCCCCTAGTGGTCTGCCTGCTGCCATCCCTGCCCCCAAGGATCTAGTCTCTGCCCAATAGAGAATGACCCACTTCCAGTGTGAAGTAGATGCCAGCCCTGCTCCTGGGCCTCCCCTACTGCTCATGATAAAACCTATACTCTTGTCTGTGGCCTGCCAGGCACCACAGGGTCCAGTGGCCTCCCCTGCCCCACCTTCCACGCTTCTCCCCTGGCTGACATGCTCCAGCCCTGCCAGTGCCCTCTGCATCTCAAGCACACAGCTGGCTCCTACTTTAAGGCCTTTGCACAGGCTGTTCCCGCTGCCCAGAAAGCTCTTCCCTAGAGTACCTCTCAAGGCAGGCTCCTCCTGGCCTCAGCCCTGAGGTCACCTCCTTGGAGAGCCCTTTCCTTTCTCCCTCAACTGAATAGTGCCCTCTTTGCCCAGTCACCTATTTTAGTACCTTCAAGGGACATGTTGCTGTTTGGAGTCATCCTTGCTTGCTTGTTTTTTTCCCACTGGAAGGCAAGTTGGCAAAAGCAGAGGCCTTGATCCCGCCCACGTTACCCCGGCCTAGAACCACACCGACCTGCAGCCACACTGCTCTGAGCCGAGTTGCATGTTGAGATCCTTCCAGGGGCCAGGGCTGTCCAGGGGAAATGATGGACTGGCGGTCCCTGTCCTTGGTGCTCCTGTTTCAGCTCTGGCCCCACGCCAGCATCTTACCTGTCCTCCCTCATGCAGGCATGAGGCTCAGAGGCTTGAGCAGGAAGCCCGTGGCCGGCTCGAGAGGCAGAAGATCTTGGACCAATCGGAGGCTGAGAAGGCTCGTAGGGAGCTCTTGGAGCTGGAGGCTCTGAGGTGGGTCGCCAACAAGAGGAGGAAAACGCTGGCGAAGGCTCAGGGGCTGGGAAAAGCTGCTGGCGGGAGCAGCGGGGGTGTGTGTGTGTGTATGCACGTGTGTGTGAGTGCTGCTCCGGCATGAGTCAAGGCCCAGGCCACGGGAGGGCAGGACTTCTCCCTGGGTGTCACCTCCCTCTGCTGCCGTCTCCTCCAGCATGGCCGTGGAGAGCACCGGGACTGCCAAGGCGGAGGCCGAGTCCCGTGCAGAGGCGGCGCGGATTGAGGGAGAAGGTTCCGTGCTACAGGCCAAGCTGAAAGCACAGGCCTTGGCCATCGAGACGGTGAGTGAGGGATACCTGTGGACGGGTGCAGAGTTGGGGCCTGGACTACAGTCCCTGAAGCAGAGTCGGATAGCAAGCACCCTGCAGTTTACATAGTCCTTTGCCCTATAGCAATTCATTTAATACATTCCTTGAAGGTAAGGATTACTACACCCATTTTACAGATGGGTGCTCAAACACTGGCCACCCCTGTGCCAGGTAGTGCATATGCTCTACATGCATGGTCTTGTTTAACACTGGAAATCCCATTAAGTTAGGTGTTAGCTCCATTTTACAGATGAGAGACCAAGGCTCAGATTAAGGAGCTCCCACGGGTCATTAGCTAAACAGTGGCATGCTGGGAATCACACCCAACTGACTATAAGTTTACAGCTCCGTCTCTTCTACCTCAGTTCCCTTAGGCTTGCTGATCAGGGTGACTTGCTGGATAGATCCCAGGGGCCACATGATCTAAAGAATGCTGGGGTTTTCCTATTCCAGGAGGCTGAGCTCCAGCGGGTACAGAAAGTACGAGAGCTGGAGCTGGTCTATGCCCGGGCCCAGCTGGAGCTGGAGGTGAGCAAGGCCCAGCAGCTGGCTGAGGTGGAGGTGAAGAAATTCACGCAGATGACACAGGCTCTGGGCCCCAGCACCATCAGGGACCTTGCTGTGGCTGGGCCAGAGATGCAGGTGAGAGCAGGGGCGGTAGAAGCGATGTGTGTGTGTCTTGGGACCAGCCTTGGAGCCAGGAAGGCAGAGGGGTGAGGGAAGGGAAAGTGGACTGTCCTTGTGCCATGTGCCATGCTCACTGTGTTATCTGAGCATGGCGTCACACTGTCACCATCAGGCACTGCACTAGACTCGGCAGTGAGCTGGAACTCCCGGGTGAGACAGTACACAGATGGGACATTGTCTATGACAGGTGCTTTGAAGGAAGTCAAACAGGGTGATCAGATGAAGGGGTGGATGACACTTCAAATCAGTTAGGGAGGGTCACTCTGAAACTGGACTTCCTAGAGAGGTAGCTGAGATGACAGAAGTGACCAGATCTGACCTTGTCTTCTTGCCGCCTCTTCTTTCCTCTCCAGGTAAAACTGCTGCAGTCCCTGGGCCTGAAATCAACCCTCATCACTGATGGCTCCACTCCCATCAACCTCTTCCACACAGCCATGGGGCTGCTGGGGCTAGGGTCTGAGGCTCAGCCTGCAGCCAGGAAGGCAGCTGGCATGCCCACCCCCCAGGGGGGCTTGCCTCTCCAGTCCCTTCCTGTCCCTCAATCTCCTGGAAGCAACCAGATCGTGCCTTAGCTCTCTACTGCACTGGCCACTGGCAAATAAAACTGACGTTTCTGGGCATTTAAATCCTTTTCTGTAGTCTCAGTCTGGGTCACAGGGAGCTTAATGGTGGGGCGGGAGGGGGGAAGTACCCCTGAATCCTGAATAGTTACTAGAGACTACTCTCATCTGTAAAGTGAGAGGAAACTGAGGCAGGGAGAAGACTAAGCCAAGGTCACTCTGATAGCAATGTTACCCAAAGCCTTACCCACAAAGCCAGCTGTCCTTTTGGACCTAGCATTCCTAGGTCCTAGGTGGGGAGATGATGACCTGCCTGGCCAGCCCCTCTGGGATAGCTCCCGCACTCACAGAATCTCCCTGCCAATTCCTCCCGCAACCCAGCTTGGCCGGGAGTTCCCTGCAGCTTCGGGAGAGACACCCAGCTGCGTATTGGGAGGCTTCCTCTGGCGCCATCTGCTGGTCGCACCAGCAGCACCACCACAGGCCTGCACCCTGCGCCTGCGCACTCGTCCCTTCTCAGATGGGGATGTCAGATTGAGCGGGAAGACCCTGCCCAGGGGCAGTATGAACTGGAGCGTCTCCCTGGGCTCCTAGTCTGAACTCTTCGGGAGCATTGAGGGATGACTGCCCTCTTCCCACCCTCCCCCACAACTAGTAAGGGATCTTCATTTGGGAGAAAGATCCAGGCACAATCAGCCTTGGCGTACCAGTGGAGGCTGCAAGGTGCACCAACCAGCTCTTGGGCACAGGTAGGGCTGTAGGTGCCAGGCCTTGCCTGGTCTCTGAGGAAGTAAAAAGATCCCAGGGGTGGAGAGAAAAGCCTGGGCTTCCTCACTGGCTACAGAAGAAAACTCCTCTCTCATCTTTTTCTGTCTGTGAAATGGGCAATTCCCCTACTGGGCAGGGTTGGTGCAAAGTGCAAATGTAATGATGACTCTTTTTTAGGGTCTTATTCCTTTTCCCTCACTGGGGGTCTGACCCCATCAGTCTTGTTTCTTTCCAAGTTGAGTTGCATTTGTGTGGCCAGTGGCTCCATTTGAGTAGGAGCTTGCTGAGGCCAGGGACTGTGTATTCAGCCCACAGCATTTGGTGGTGCTGGCTCAGTGTTTATGGAATAGGCAAGTGTATCAGCCCCTAACCACCACCACCCCCATCTTTCCTCAAGAGAGCTAATTAATTTAAAGCTGTTCATCTGGTACCTGGCTGGGGACGAGTGACCAAAGCAGGCAAGCCTGTCCATGGTGAGTTTGTTCCTCTGTCTTGGCCACCCACTCACATGGCCACCCTTGACCTTGCTTGCCATTACTAATAAACACATCACCTCTGAGACCTCATCTCCTGCTGCCCCCACCTTTGCCTTCCACCAACCATTCCTCCAGCTCAAGGCTTCAGCATCCTTGACCCCAACCACTTTCTCAACTTCAACAAACCTTTTCATTTCAGCTTTGCCCAGCTTAGATTCTGTGATCTGTCCATGTAATTTACTCCCTGGAAGCCTCCCCTAACTCCCTCACCTTCCCCTCCCCTGTGATGCTTAGTGGGAAAAGCCCCACCCCGCTTCTTAAACCACCTCACTCCCTCTGTGCTGCCCCTGACTAGCTGCTCAGTGCTGGGGGAGGACGTCCCATGGAGCCGACTGATCTCATTTCAAGCTCCTGGCAACACATTGGAGGGGAGGCCTAGCTCCTCTGACTGCACTCCTCTCCCTGCGGGATCCCCTTCAAAACAATCTCCTCATTCCCCAACCTCCTCCACCCCTGCCCACTTTCTTAAATTGGGCAGGAAGGCCCTCCCCTTCCCAGCGCAAATCTAATCCACATCTGGACTCTATCCTCCCTCCTGTTCCCACTGAGAACTCCTTCCCTTGGGCTCTAGATCACAGCCCTCCCAAGTTCTCGAGAGCTACACTGCCACCTTGGCCACCTTCCTCTCCTGCACCACTGTCACCTGTGTATAACTCTCCCATATAAAACCAAGAAAACTCTCCCTCAACCCCACATATTCCCCTCCAATTCCCATCTCTCCTCTTTTTCCTTCACAGCCAGCTTGTTCCAGAGTTCTCCGTGGTCTCGGTTTCCACTCCTTACTTCTCATTATCTCTTCAACCCACTCCAGTTAGCTTCCGCCTCCGCTCCTTATTTTATGGAAACTGATGTAATTGGCATCATCAGTGATGTCCTGTTCCTAAACCTAGTAGTTCAGCCTCCCCCATCATTAGGCACAGCTGGTTGCCCTCCTTCCTCGCAGGGCCCTGTGATATCACCTCTTCTGGTTTTCTTTCTACCTCACCAGCTGCTCCTCGGTCGGCTCCATCTTCTCTGCTCAGCCTCTAAGTTGTGGGTTTCCCTAGGCCCTTTTCTCTCTCCAACTTTCTGGGCCAGTCTCATGACTTTAGATCATTTCTATACTGTTGACTTCAAAACCCATTTCTCCAGCCCTGATCTCACTCCTGAGATCTGGACCCCTTTCCAATTGATCACCTGATGTCTCCACATGGATGTCCAACAGCCATCAGGCTTTGCCACGTGACCTCCTCTGGCCAATGAAATGCCAGGGAAAGTAACATCATCACTGTACTCTCTCTTCCCTTGTCTATATAAAAGGATGAGCAGCAATGTTTCACAGAGTCTGCTCCATGGGAGAGAAAATGGTATGAAGTAGAGCCACAGTTGACACGCAACAGACATATAGACATGTAGCAGGATCGAGAAATACATGTTTGCTATATTAAGCAACTGAGACTTGGGGGGTTTTGTTATCATAACATAACCTAGCCTATCCTGACTACTGTATGGACCTCAGGGCGTCTTAGGATCCATTAGGCAATAGGGGAAATTGTACGCATGAAGACGGACCTGGCACAGACCCTGTGGTGGGGAAGACAGGCATACCTCAGTGATAGGAAAACAGGCCTTGCTGGAAATACAGTGGAGCTCCAGCTCACTCTGGAGCCAGATTCTAAGTCAATTACCAAATTTACCCTTGAATGTCCCTTAAATTGTCCATAAAATAAAGAGTGTTATCTCTGATGTAGTTCAACACAGCCTCTTTTCCTCCAGTACTGGCTTTTCTTTGGATGAATACCAGATAAAGTCATTGATTTGCTTAAGACCTCTTTTATAAGAAAATCCTGTACCTTTTTTTTTTAAAAAAAGATGACCAGTAAGGGAATCTCAACCCTTGGCTTGGTGTTGTCAGCACCATGCTCAGCCAGTGAGCCAACCAGCCATCCCTACATAGGATCCGAACCCGTGGCCTTGGTGTTATCAGCACCACACTCCCGAGTGAGTCACGGGCCGGCCCTAAAAACCTTATCTTTCAACAGCAAGCTCACATTGAACAGAGTAAGATGCAGTTTACCCAATCAACTTCCTCTTCCTCTTAGGCGCCCAAGTAATCTGTATTTCCCGACCTCCTTCACACTTAGATGTGGCCACGTGACTGAGCAATGAAATGCGAGGGGAAGTACTATGTGCTAATTCCCTGCCTGCCCATAAAAGCTTGCCCCATGCAATCTACCCTTCACATGTCCATGCAAACAACCAGGGCCATCGTGGGATCCATGTCCAAACATGGTGGAGCTAAAAGACTGGGGGCAGTTGCCTGGGTCCCTGCACCACCACTTGCAGGAGAGCTGCCTCCCAGTCAGTGCACCTGAGTAGGATTTCATACGAGTTAGATTGATTAGAGCACGGTGTTACAGCACCAAGGTGAAGGGTTCAGATCCTCGTACTGGCCAGCCACCAAAAAAAATAATAACACCAGTTAGCAATAAACTTCTTTCATGTTTAAGCCTCCATACATTGTGCAGTTTGTTACAGTAACATTGGGCAGGAAGGATTACCTTTAACTAATCACAGTGTGAGCACCAGGGAGACTCACCTGAGGAACAGCAGGCTCACGGGGCCCATCCCATGCTTCCTCCGGGCACAGCAGAACGGAATGAACAAATGGCATTTCTTGCACGGTGGTTATTCATTCCTTCTGAATCCCAGTTATCGCTGCACATGTTAAGTGACTCCACTATATTCTCCAGATCAAATATAGTGACTCCGGGACCCAATTCAGCCCAGTTTCCCAACTTCCACCTCCAGGTCAAGGGCCAACTGGTCCTAGGCTGGAAACACAGACACTGTGCTCTGCAGGTTCCTCCTGAGCTCAGTCCTGCCCCTGGACATGGAAGCCAAGGTCCCAGAGCAACTTTTGCTCTTATCCCGGAGGGAGGGGCTGGAGCTTCACACTCTCCCCCAGCCCTCCCTCTTTCCAAAGGTCACAGACAACTGGGTTTACATAAGTTAAAGACTTGCCTCACTGTAAATGGTGAGAACTGAAGAGCCCAGGAGCCAGCCAGGGCTGTGGGAGCCAGGAGGCAGCAGCTCCCTGCTCTGGGATTGAGCAAGTGTGCAGAGGGCCCATCTGTCCGGAGGGGAGCACTAACTCCAGCAGCAGGAGCTGGGAGAGCACCGAATCTAGTCTCCCACTGTGACTGGGAGCAGGCCAGGCACAGGGATACCCAAACCCACAGAAACGCAATTCAGTTTTGCACACCAGTATCTTCCTAAGCACACATCTGTCCCTGCCACTGCCCTGCCTAAAGCCCTTCGATGTTCATTCTACAAGCGTCTCCAAAAAAGAATTGCAAGATGGTTTACTGCAGCATCATTCACAGGGGCAGGACCTGGTAAATTCAATAACGAAAGGCATTCTTTGCAACTGTGAAGGCGGCCTCTGATGTGCAACCGTTGCATAGGGTACATGTTAGGAGTGCAGGCTCTGGAGCCAGACTGGCTCCTTTTAGCACCTCAATTTCCTCTCTGGAAAATGAGCGCAATAACAGGTTCATTGGCTTGTACAGTACACAATGCAGTATGGTTGTGAGATAATACGTGTAAAAAGCACTTAGAGGAGCTATAGCTTGTGTTAGAAGTAGAAGAGCACATATATAAAATGAATTTTAAAATATGGAAATATAAAGGCCAAATGTCCCACTGGGCTCCTGAGGCTGCCCCGGTTGGCTTCTTTGGCCTCATCTCTCACCAGCTCTCCGTCCCCCCAACCCCCAGTGCTTGGCATTCAAGCCCCATCAATGGAGATCTGTTTCAATGCCTGCATCACCCAGGACACTCCCTGGGCTCCCTGCCTTTGCATGCTGCTCCTCTCATCTGCACTACCCTTCCCTCCACAATCCTGTCAGCTTAAGATACACACCCCCTTCACTAGAACCTAAGCAAGGTGCATCTTCTACTTCACTGCATTATCACTGCCCCCACCCCCACCCCCGCCCGCCCATGACCTCCAGGAGGGCTGGGAAGCCAGTGGCCTAGTTCCCACTGAATCCCCTGGGCCTAGCACAGGAATCGAGGCTCGATATACATCTGATCAATTCCAGCTCTCCCGGACACGAGGGCCTCTCAGGCTACTTGGCTAAGCTACGGTGAGGATAAAATGAGTAACATCTGCAAAGAATTCCCATAACAGGGTCTGGCATATGGGAGGCCCAATATAGTTTATGAAGAAAGCTGGTGCCAGACAGCAGAGAAAGTTCAGATGGCAGGGGTAGCTGTGAGGGACAGATGACCAAAACAATGCCTAGTAGATGACAGGTGCCCAGCAATGTTTAAGAAGGAACAGTCATTCTCAATGTTATTGGGAGGAATAATCACCCGCAGTTATTAAAACTGCAAGCTTTGGGACCCATCTCTAGAGATTCTGACTCTGATGGTCTTGTGCAGGGTCCAAGAAGTTGCATTTTTAAGAAATATCTCACAGGTGGTCTAAGGACCACTCTCTCAGAAACCAACTGATCGACTCACAGGTATTTATTAAGCAGCTACTATATGCCAGGTTAGGGTTAGTCTTCATTCTAGGGATAGAGGAGGGAACAAGAAAAGTCTGTGCCCTCACAGAGTTTACATTCTAGTGGGAGTAGAAAATATCGAGAATACAAATAAATGAGATAGCCAGTGACATAAGGCAGGGGGCAGAGAGGACACAGCACGAACTTGGGTGGCAGGAAGGGCCTCCCCTGAGGTCACTGTGGAATGACAGGAAGGAGCCAGCCCGCAGACACCTGGGGAAAGGCATCCAGATGAATCTTACTTTTATCCCAAGCTCCTCTCGACCCAGGCCCTGATCCAAGAATGTCTCAAAGGAAACCAAATCCAGATTAGTGATGTTCCCACCTTTATTATCGAGGCTTCCAGGGACAGGGAGGGTAAGGCAGAAGAAACTGCAATGGGGAAGGATCTAGACGGCCCCTTTCCTCCTGGGCATGGCACCCCCAGGCTTCTTCTGGCTGGGGGCAGAGGTCTGATTCCTCTGCTTTTTGGGAAACCTGGCCCCTACACCATCTCCCTCACTGAAGTGTCCCTAAAATCTCAGGCCATGCCAGACCCCAGGGCTGAGCCAGAGAGTGTGATAACCCCCAGTCCTCAGACTGGCTTCCTGGCATCCCCAGAGCACCATCTCCATGGGCAGGGACTCATGCACACCCTTCCTGATTTAAAGGCCAGGTCCTTGGGGATCACAGGGGTGGGCCTGGTCCTCAGGATTACAGAGAACGTGACACATCACCAAAGACAGGCTGACCCCCATCCCAGCAGTTGGACAATATATTAGGAAGACATGAGACTGGGACCTCCTAGGAGGGGGAGGGGAGCCGTGTGGCAGAGTGAGATTCCCAGGGCAGGTGGGCAGCTGGGCCCCAGAGGTTCCCGGGTCACTTCTTCCTGGCACGGTCTGCCGCATCCAGGGCAGCCATGTTGCGGGCGGCTGTGATCAGGTGGATGACACTGATGAGGGACTTGAGCAAGGCAATGGGGGCGGTGATCCAGAGGCCCATTCGGAAAAGCCCCACAGAGCCAACTGTGGGAAGGCAGCAGGGGGTCCAGAGGTCAGAGGACTTCACCTCCCCAGGCAGGCCAGAATCCCCTCCCAGCCTCCTGCCCAGCCCCTCGTCTCCTACCTGAAGGTCCCTCGGAGAAGTTGAACAGGTAGAGGAGGCAGTAGAAGAGCTCATTTCCAGCACACAGGGTGAACAGAGCAGGCTGCACGCACAGCACAGAGACTGTGTGAGAGGCAGGGTGGTGTACCGACCCCTACCCCCTGTGGGGGAGTGCAATCTTGGCACATTACTTCTCTTTTTAAAAGTCCTTTCAGAGGCTGCCCGTGCTCCCAGAAAAGAGTGCACACTTGGGCCCTGCAGACCTCTCTGGCTCCTCTCTCTCTCTCTCCCTCCCTCCTCCCTCCACTTAGCACCTCCTCCCTGGTTGCTGTGGGCTCATTCCCGTTCACAGCAGCCCTCCCCACCAATCCTGCTCCTCCTTCATGCCTCAGCTTACAAGGTCCCTCCTCCCATAAGACTGGGCTGGCCCTCCTCTGGCTGGGGCCCTTCCTGGGACCAGGGTTCCGCCCAGGACATCCTACAGCTCGATTAAGGGAGGGGCAGTAAATGCTCACCCTGGAGGTGTAATAGATCCGAAGCACTGGATTCCCGGACAGGTCAATCATCTTGTGACTCTCACTGCCTCGGACCACAGAACTTGGGGAGAACATGGGGGGAAATCCATGAGCTTTCATGACCCTAACATCCACCTGATCTTCCAAGGCCCTGTGTGGTAGCTACTGGGATTGCCCCTATGTGCAGATGAGGAACTGGGGGCAGTGGAGGACCAGCATAACACCCAAAGCCACACAACTACCTAGTCGGGCAGACTCAGAATTCAAATGCCATGTTCAAAAGCCGAACCCATTCCCCTTCTTAGGAACCATCACCCATTTGGAATTCTAGAACATCCAACTAGAAGGGTTTTAGGAATTGCTTAATCCAACTGTAAACATGACTGAAACTGATTCAGAGACGGGGTTTGCACCCAGGGTCTTTCAACAAAGCAGAGCTAAAGGAGGAGACCTCCCAAGAAGCCTGAAGCCATCCAGACACCCTTCATCTAGTGTCCCCCCCTTCCCATGATAGTATCTTCAATGGGCCAACACCCCCAGAACTGCAACAGACCTGTGGAGATGCAGCCAGTGACTGGCCACATCCAAGCTCATGCTGAGCTGGAAGAGAAGGGTGGCTCGAGGGTACAACAGGGCCAGGTTGACCAACAGACACATGGTGGAGCAGCGGTCCGTTAGCATGTCCAGCATGGCCCCAAACCGAGTTCCTGAAAAATGGGGAGTTAGGTGGGAAGGGGCTGTTAGAGGGTAACTGATCTACGACAGGTGCCCATATTTGCTGTATTGCTCTGCTGTAGAGTCTAAAGGAAGATTGGAAATGTCCACCACCCACTGCCTGGGGAGGAAAACAGGCTGCTATCAGTGGGCGTGAGGTCAAGGGACAAGAGTCAGCATGTCATGAGATGAGCAGGCATGAGAGTGTGATCAATGTGGGAGGGGGCTGGGAAAGCTATCTCTGCAACTCATCAAGCCCAGAGCCAAGACTCCAGGGCAAGACAAGGAGACCTGAAGTCTCAGGGGAAGTCTTAGAGGTGGGTCTGGAGAACAGATGAATTAGTCACCCCCCAGAAGCCATCCCTCCATCCCTCTCCAGCCTCCCTCTGAGCATGCCTTCTGGAATCCCTATTGCTGTGCCTGGCACACAGTAGGCTCCGAGTGAACACCTGTTGAATGGATTTTTATTCAGAGAGACTTTCAGCATCACCACTGCCAGGCCCAATCTTGCCCACACCCCTCATAAGCAGGGAATTCCCAAGAGCTAGCTTAAATCCCTCCTGCTACAAAACCAGACCGTTCTGTTCTGCTTTCTACAGAGATGGGAATGACAGCCCTCTGACTCTGAGATCCTGCTCATGCAGGGAAAGGGGGCAGAGGGTGGTTGGGCCCCAAGGCTGGCTGGAAGGGGATGTCTGTCACCTTGATTAAGGGCTCGAGCCGCCTGTCCATCGAGAGCGTCCAGAAGCCCGCTGAGCAGGTAGAAGGAAGAGGCCGTGAGGGGGCAGCAGGGCATGAAGTAGAAAGAAATGATGGCGAAGACAATCCGGGCATAACCTTGGAATGGGACGGGATGGGGGAGACAGGGCGGGGTCAGGGAGCCTGCGCAAGGCGCCTCGCCCTCCCGTTCGGCCCGGATCCGCGGGCAGCACTCACCGATGAGGTTAGGCACGAACAAGAAGATATTTTCGTCTGGCATCGCGGCGGACCCCTCGCCGCCCCGGGCACTCTCTGGAGGTGCCAGCGTCGTCCCAGCCCCACCGTGAGGCCTCACCCTCCGGCCTGGCACATCGGCCGCGCCACCTGCGCCCTGAACCCCGTCGCCCCGGCCCGGCCCCAGATGTTAAAGCTCGCCGCCGGCCGCAGCATGGGCCGGCCCAGATGTGCGCGGGGCACAAGGGCACAGCCCGCCCCGCCGATGAGCGGCCCCTCGCCTCCGCCCGGCCCGCAGGCTCCCGCCACCAGCAGCAGTCCCTACTGCTCCAGCTGTGCTGGGCTTCCGGGAACCTACTCTTGGACGACTGTCGCTGCAAAACTGGAGGAAGGAGAAAAAGGCTCGGCAAGTGGCTGCGGCCCCTTTAGGACCGGCCGCTTCCTTTCCTTTTGCCTCCCTCCGCCCCTTTCCATGGGCTCGTACCAAGGTGCAGAGGGAGGGGAGGGGACAGAGAACCATCGACGCCGGGCAAAGGAAGGCACTGAAAACAAAGGGCAAAAGAGAAGGCGGCCTAGATGGGTGTCCCTACTTTCCTTTTAACAGAGGGTACGACTTCCTGGAGGCGAAGTTAAGGCGACAAGATTTCGCCCTCCCGAGTCTTTGCATCCCCGGGAGACGGGGTTATTTAGTACAGTCCACATCCTCCTTCTCCGCCCTAAGTCTCTGGCGTCCTTTGCAATCGCTGGCTCCGGACTGCGCAGAGGCCGCTAGAGCGGCTGAAGGGCGGCCTGGGGCGGGGCTGCTTCTCGCCTGCTCCTAGTGGCGGGAGGATCAGGTCCCGGGCTCACCCGACGTCATCCCCCCAATCTTCTCTGGCGCTGGGATCACCGCCACCAAGGAGAGACCTGGTGGTATATGGATAGGAGGCCAGAGGAGCGAACGGAGCATGCTAGGAAAATGCCCCCGTCTTTGGTTCGAGAACCCCTAATCTCCTAGCAACGGGCTGCGGAACTTCCGCAGACACCAAGGTTTTAAAACAACGGGTAGCAGCGCCGCCCCGGCTCCCCCTCCTTCCAACCTTACCCACCCCCACCCCCCGTCCCCCGCGACCTGTAGTAGGGTTCCCTTAGACCTCCCCATCTCCCCTCCGCTGAGTAGCCCAAGATTTCAACTCATCTGCCAGGTCCGGAGCGGCAAGTCGGCTGCCTTGGCTTAGGAGGGAGGAAGGAGGGGGAGGCCCTCTGGGTGAAATGGGGGAGGAGGTTGTGTGGGAGTCCCCCCCCAAGGATGTAAAACTACAATTTTTTCTTTCCAGAGAGAGAACTGAGGCAGCGGGATATTTCATCTAAAGGCCTTGTTTAAATGTGGAGGGCCGGCCCGTGGCTCACTTGGGAGAGTGTGGTGCTGATAACACCAAGGCCACGGGTTCAGATCCTATATAGGGATGGCCGGTTAACTCACTTCAGAGAGCGTGGTGCTGACAACACCAAGTCAAGGGTTAAGATCCCCTTACCGGTCATCTTTTAAAAAAATAATAAATAAATAAATAAATCTGGGCCCAGGGAATGGAAGTGGGATGGGTTCTGGGGGAGTGGGCTGGCTTCTCGGCCTAACACAGGCTTTGACTGTCCCCAGGGGGATGGCATCCACTCCTACCAAGAATGAGGAGACAAAGAGCAACAGGCAGTCTCAAGGTGCATCCTCCTTGAGTGGAGGGCGGGTGAGTACTGGAGGTGTGCTATGGAGGAGACAGTGTAATGAAGAGCTCCTGGGTAGTGGAAACCCAGTCCCAGGTCTGAGCTGCAAGCCCTGAGACTCTAGGCTCAACCCTCAGCCCTTAGTCCCAGACCCATAGCTCTCAGCACTAGGCCCTGAGACCCCCAGAACCTCCCTCCTCCCCCAGTCTAGGGCCTTCCAGCCAAATCTCTAGGCCCAATCCTCCAGTACCAGACTCCCTAGATCCAAAGTCCCCAGCCTAGGAGCTCGCAGCCCCAGGACTCCCACATGGGAGCTTCCAGTCTGAGCCCCTCTGACTTTTCCTTTCCCAGAAGGTTTCATTATCCCGTTCTGAGGAATTCCTGACCCGGATCAGCACAGAACTCACAGATGAGGCTTTGTTAATGGCTCGCTGCTACATGAACCATGTGCCCATCAAGGAAAAGCAGACACGAGACCGAGGGACTCAGATATCCAAACACGGTAACCCTCAGGACCACTGTGTCTGGAGATGCTCCTACTTGCCTAGTTCCAGTCCTTCCCCGCTTAACAATCATAGCTGACCTCTCCAGGGATCTGTGCCCATCTCCCCCATCTCACAGCCACCCTAGGACCCATGCAGTGCCCCCCACCTGCTTACCCTATACCCACTCCCCACTGCTGGCCAAGAATCCCCAGCCCCTTCTGCCCTAACCATATCTCTTTCTGGCCTTTGGGACAGTCATTTCTCTGACTGGGGTTTCTATTTCCAGTGTTCTTTACCAAGACCCGAGGCACAGACACCCGGTGAGTGAATCTTTCAGGGAGATGCCCTTTGTCTTGGGAGAAAGATGAGGAGCTTGTAGGGGAGAGAACGAGGGCTTGACAACATCCCTCGCAGGGTAGGGGGATTTTTGAAGCATGCTGTTCTATTTTATTCTGCCCTGATCCTCCAATTCAGAGATCTCAGTCCTCTCCCTTCTCTTCTGTCATATCTAGCTCCGACAGAAACCATACCCGCACAAAGGCACACCTCCTGCTGTGCCCTCGTGAAAAGGTATGTACAGGGTCCGTGGATGACAAGGCCATTTGTATTTACCAAACATTTAGAGTTTGCACTATATGCCAGTCCCTGTTTTAGGAATTGGGGACAGAGAAATGAATGATACAGTCTCAGCCCTTGAGGAGTTCACAGTTTTGTGTGAGGACAGACAAGTAAATGGCTAATTACAATATAGTATGGATAAGTGCCCATTCATTCAGCCAGCTACCAAAAAAAAAAAAAAGAAAAGAAATTATTCCAAAGAGACTAAGCTAGAGATGATTAGGTCTTAAGCTGTCATGGCATCATGGCAATAGAGATGGGACGAGGGGCATATATAAGAAATAAAGACCCAGGAAGGTGACTAGTTTGGTAATTGACTAGAAATGAAAAGTGGGTGAAAAAAAAAGAATTAGACAACTGCCAGGTTTCCGACTTGGGCAACCTAAGTCTGATCAGGGCATGTTTCTGCTTAGAACTCTACAATCGCTTCCTGTTTCCAAAGTCCTTCAATGGCTTACAGGACCTGCGAGATCTCTCCCCCGCCCCCACCCCATTGTCTCTCTGACCTCACTGCCTGTAATTGCTCTACTGTTTCCTCACTCTCAGTCATAGCAGTCTTCTCATTCTTCCTGGAACCTGGAAGCCATGCCCTGCCTTTGGACACATTGGGTTTGAGGTGCTCATGGGAATTTCAGATGGAAATACCCTGTAGACATTTGGAAATATGGGTTCAACACTCACTGGACAGTTGGTTAGAGCACGGTGTTATAACACCAAGGTCAGGGGTTTGGATCAGATCCCATCCTGGCCAACCACAAAACAAAAAGAAGAACAACTCACTGGAGAGGTCTGAGCTAATGGTGAGATCTGATCTGGAGGGCATCAGGAGGGAGTCGACAGTTGAAGAGTGGGTGTGTGGTTGCCCCAGTGCGGAGCAGTGGCAGGGGGTTGTGTAGTGTGAGAAAGAAGAGGATTGAGCCCTGGAAAACCTCTCCATGTCAGCAGAGAAGGAGCTGACGACAAGCATTCATGGTATCCGCTACGTGCCGGATCCACCAAGCCACCGGGACAGTCATTTCTCTGACTTGGGCCACTACTTGAAGCATTCATCACCAAGACCTGAGACAAGATACAGCTGAGAATAAGGCACTAGTCCCCAAGGAGCTGACTTTCTGGTGCCTTTTGGACACTTGATCTCTCCCAATTGGGCTTTGGTGTTAAGAGCAGCTTGAAGTAACAGAAAACCCCTGGGCCTTGATAGCTTATCTGCTGTTAACTCGGTAGAGAGCATTGTGCGAGCTCTTCCCTTTATCCCGTCCTCTGTGAGGGCCCTGTCTGTCCAGCCAGTGGTTTCCCCTCCTTCCCAAAGGCACTTGACTGGGCATTTTATCGTGAGCTAACACCTTCCCCTCATCCACCTGCCAGCCCCCCCATGTCCAAGGAGACTTTTCCTTCCTCACCCTCAAGAAAGAACAGGGAACGGGGCGCGCAGGCGCGCGGGGGCATCGGGCCGCGCAGGCGCGTCGGCGTTGGTGGAGAAGACCTTCGGCGGCGCCGGGGCGGAGCGGACGCGGGCCCTGCGACTGGAGGATGAACAGTGGAAGAACTATGGGTGAATAAATACCAAACGGTTATTTTTATTCCTTTATCCCCATTTTTCTTTATAAGCTATGTGTAACACACCGACTTACTGTGACCTAGGAAAGGCTGCCAAGGATGTCTTCAACAAAGGATATGGGTTTGGCTTGGTCAAAATAGATCTGAGAACCAAGTCTTGTAGTGGAGTGGAATTTTCTACGTCTGGTCATGCTTACACTGATACAGGAAAAGCATCAGGCAACCTAGAAACCAAATATAAGATCTGTAACTATGGACTTACCTTCACCCCAAAATAGAACACAGACAATACTCTTGGGACAGAAATCTCTTGGGAGAATAAGTTGGCTGAAGGGTTGAAACTGACTCTTGATACCATATTTGTACCGAATACAGGAAAGAAGAGTGGGAAATTGAAGGCCTCCTATAGAAGGGATTGTTTCAGTCTTGGCAGTAACGTTGATATAGATTTTGCAGGACCAACCATCTATGGTTGGGCTGTGTTGGCCTTTGAAGGTTGGCTTGCAGGATATCAGATGAGTTTTGACACGGCCAAATCCAAACAGTCACAGAATAATTTTGCCCTGGGTTACAAGGCTGCAGACTTCCAGCTGCACACTCATGTGAATGATGGCACTGAATTTGGAGGTTCTATCTACCAGAAGGTGAATGAGAAGATTGAAACATCAATAAACCTTGCTTGGACAGCTGGCAGTAACAACACCCGTTTTGGCATTGCTGCTAAATACAAGCTGGACTGTAGAACTCTATCTGCTAAAGTAAATAATGCCAGCCTGATTGGACTGGGTTATACTCAGACCCTTCGACCAGGAGTCAAACTGACCTTATGAGCTTTAATTGATGGAAAGAACTTCAATGCAGGAGGCCACAAAGTTGGGTTGGGATTTGAACTGGAAGCTTAATGTGGTTTTGAGTAAAGCATCAGGTTTGTCCCTGGAAGTGAAGAGAAATGAAACCACTGTTTTAGCCTTAAAATTCTTCTGTGAAATTTCAAAAGTGTGAACTTTTTATTCTTCCAAAGAATTGTAATCCTCCCCACACTGAAGTCTAGAGATTGCAAGTCCATCCTAAGGGAGGTACTTGAAGGCTGCCTGGAAGTTGTCATGTTTGTGCCACATTTCAGTTCAGTTCTGCAGTGTTAATTTAAATGTGTTCCTCAGCAACAATGTAGTGTCATGTTAAAGGAAACAACCCGACCCTCCAGTTGTACATCACGTCCTGCATGTCCCACACCTTTTTCATGACCTTTTAATATATTGGTCTCTGTGCAAAAAAAAAAAAAAAAAAAGAAAGAACAGGGAAGCCTACAGATCTTTGAATTGTGGGGCATTGTAGCTAGTCAAAAATGTTGGGTGGTGGGCCGACCCCGTGGCTCACTCGGGTGAGTGCAGTGCTGGGAGCGCAGCAGCGCTCCCGCCACGGGTTCAGGTCCTATATAGGGATGGCCAGTGCACTCACTGGCTGAGTGCGGTGTGGGCGACACCATGCCAAGGGTTGCAATCCCCTTACCGGTCACAAAAAGGAAAAAAAAAAATGTTGGGTGGGACAATAGGTAAGTGGATGGGGTGGTAGGTAAGTGGGTGAATAGATAAATGGGTAGATAAATTCATTGAGCATTTATTTATTAAGCACTTACTATGTGCCAGCACTGCTCTAGGGGCAAGAGTATAGCAGAGAGCAAAATAGAGTCCTTGCTCTCAAGTTTAAATGGGGGGTAAGTGATTAGGTAAAAGACAGATGAGCAGGGGGAGGATGGGTGAAGGATAGATGAATGAGCAGAGGGATGGATGAGTGGAAAGATGGGTGGGGAGTGATGGGTAGATGTGTGGATGGATGGATAGGAGAATGTGGGTGGGTGTCAGAGGGATAGATGGATGAATGGATAGTTGGGGAATGGTGGATAGGTAAATGGGTGGGTGTTGGATAGGGGTTGGATGGTAGGTGAAGGATGGAAGGATAAAGACATGAGCTTTGGGTCCAAAGAGTCAAAAGGCTCTTCTTCTCTTCCAGGGAGCTCTTCCTAACAGCTTGACATCTGCAGGATGAGCCCAACCCTCTTTGGTTCTGCTCCTGGCCTCTCACACCCTCCCTATTTTGTCCCTCTAGAGCATGCCTCAAAATTCCTCTTTTGCAACTCGTTAAACACTTCAGTTTGGGGGGGACCCCTGGTCATGAGCAATATCACCCCTGAAGCCTCCGAAGTGATCTGGAACCATCACACGACTCTCCACCCTCCGCTGGCAAGGACATCACCAAGAATAAAAGGCTTTAATAAAGGGACAGGAATCCGCTCCTCCCCCCAACTCAGGCAGTGCTCTGGTGTGGCTTCTCTGGGTGGAGCTGCTAGAGGAGGGGCTTTTTTTTCCGGCCAGATGTGGATGCTGGGTGTGGGCAGATTATTGGAATGGTTTTAATTCAGGCAGTTATCTATCCACCTGTGGGCAGAGTGTAAGCTCATGGCTCCAAACCCATTCTCCTAGCCAAACTTTAGCACCTTAAGGTTTGGGCCTGTGACACTTCGGAGAGCCCACTCTTGTTCCTCAGGAGCCATCTCTGCGACCACTGTAGACCCTGAGTGATGGCCTGTCCCCTCGAAGGCAGTGCAATAGGCTTTGTGGAGTTTGTATTTAATGTTCTTTTTTTTTTTTTTTTGTGGTGGCTGATCAAACCCCTGGACCTTGGTGTTATCAGTACCGCACTCTACCCAATTAAGCTAACCGGCCAGCTCTGAAGTTTGCATTTAAATCCCAGCTTGATCACGTATTGGAGTCTCCTGAGGAATTCACATCTCTGAGCCTCAGTTTTCTTATCTGAAAAATGGGAATAATAAATTGTCCCTGTCTCACAGGGTCCTTGTGAGGGTTAAAAAACAATGAATACAAAGTATTTAGCACAGTGTCTGGCAGGAAATAAATGCTGAAAAACTTAAGCTATTAACAAGATCAGTTTGCTTCATGTTCTCCAAATATTAAACCTCCTTTTGAGTATTTCAGCATCCTTTTGAGTATCCTAAAAATCTTTAATTGTATTTAAATATAAAACTTTAATTAAGTAAAACTCAGTTAATTTGTAGAAAGTCTCTTCAGACAGACTATAAACTCCTTATGATGTTCAAAAGTAGATAAAGCAGAAAAGGATACACACAAGGACACAAAACAAGCTTGTACTTGGTAGACATGTAATAGCAAATATACTTAAAATGTCAAAAAGGGGGGGAAAGAATGGTGTACTTTAATGGATAGAAAATTCTCAAAAGGGCGTTGGATTTTAGGTAAACTGGTCATGGAGCAAATTGAAAGCTATTTGCCTCCTGCCAGACAGTGAGGGCGGAGGGGTGGCTACTGTCAGCTGTCTCCCAGCTAGAAGAGCCTAGCAACATCCAGGCCTGGTAGAGAGGCCTCTGCAGTCCAGAGGGGGGCTTGTCCCAGCCAGTACCCCTCTGAGGCTGAGCCTAAAGCCAGGCCTTTTGACCCCAGGCCAGGCCCCTTGACATTAACCTGTGTTCAGTTTGGGATTTTCATCTTTTTACAAATTGTTTCCCCTTCCCCAGCCCTTTCTCCAGAGATGTCATCATTACCATCTCCAACACTTGGTGACATATGTTCCCATACCCCACCAGCCCAGTTACAAGTGGTGATTTTCTGTTTATTGCTCAAAAACAAAAATCCAGAAGCAAAGGTGGAGAGAACATAGGTTGGGGAGACACAGGAAGGGGGCAAGGCCCTGTTCCAGCTCTGTCTTTCATCCCTCTTCTGACTTTCCAACGCTCAGGAGTTAGGCCTGAAGCAGGGTATCTGGGAGGGGAGAAGCCTTGGTGGTAGAGCTGTCAGGGGCAGTCCATGAGGGGTGCCTTGGGCTGGAGGGGCCCAAGAGTTGCAGGGGGCCTGAGTTCCCGTCCCAGGGTCCAAGCCAGCAGGGTGAGGGGCGGGCCCCTTTTTTGGCAACTGAGAAGAGGAGCCTTTGGGCGGCAGGATGCTGGTTTATTTACTGTAGGGTCTCCAGGGCCATCAAAGCCCCCTCATGGGACAGGGAAACTATTTACACAGCAGGGAGGAGGGGAGCCAGGAGCCAGAGACCAGGTCCTGTGCTTCCCCTTGACCCAAACGAGGAGAGGAGGGGCTTCCTGGGTCCAGCAGCCTTAATCTTGGGGTTCAGATGGAAACTTCATACTCCCGTGTATCCTGAAGATAGAAAGATCAGATCAGTTGTGGAATGGGGTGGAGGAGGCAGCAAAATAGGAGGAAGCATCCACAAGGAGGGAGAAAGACCTGGATTTTTAAAGTATCATTGATGACTGGGGGGTTGGAGGTCACAGGGTGAGAATGGGGCTGAATGTGGTCAATGGAAGTGTTTGGTTCATCCTACAGTGTCTTACAATAACATTAAAATCTGAATGTCTGGATTCTTTTGAACAATTGGAAGATCTGGCAGTTGGGCCTAAGTTTCCACTATGGGCTAGAGTTGCATCCTTTAGATGGGCACAAGTTCTCCAGTTAGGCGCAGTCCTCACTGTTCCCTATTGTCCACACATGGCTTGCTTTGCTCATTGACATGGCTTTAGGCAGCTGAGTTTGAAATTCCCAAGACAGAGATTACAGAGACCTTGAGAAAAGGTTATGTAGTCCTGGGGAAGCTGAGAGATGTGGCACTCTGGGGATAGGGGAGAGGCTCACCCCAGCTTCATACAGCGGGTTGCTGAAGTCTGACTCCACGGTGATGGGGCTATAGGAGTGGGAGCCCGAGAAGCCGAAGAGGGATTTTCCCTGCAGCCTGGGAAAGGGAAGAGACAGAGAGGCTTATCAACAGGTGAGCCCTCGAGCTCCCCTTGCCCAGGTTCCTGCACCAGGCGGGCAAAACCTCTGCCCTGGTAGGCAGTCTCCTGACTAGAGTACTTACTTGGTATAGTATATGTAAACACCACTGCCAAGGACGATGACCAAGCCTAGGGGCAGAAGGATGGCCAAGGCAAGGTTCCCACCCTCCAGCTGCCGTGATGGGTCTGTAGTCTGGGTCACTGGGGGAGGAGGAGAGGCCTGTGAGCCAAGGCTAGGCCCAGTCCCAGGATCTCCCAGCCTCCTGCCCTGGGCTCTGAACCCTGGGCCTCACCCCTCTGGGGCCTGGCCTCCTGCCCCCGGCCTCTGCCTTGCCCTCCCGACCTGGCCAGGCCTGGGTCTCCACCTGCGCCCTCACTGACCTTCCAGTTTTCGGTTGTCCAGGAGCTCCTCATAGGCCACTGCAGGGAGAGGAGGGGGAGGGGGACGGGGTCTGAGCCAGGGAGGGAAGGAGGCTGGGTAGAGGGCCGGGAGCCCGGTAGGGCTGAGCTGGACAGCCTGGTTCTCTCTGCCCTCTGCACAACCTAAACTTTATCCTTCCCTTGGTGGGGGAGAGAGAGGAGTGGTCAGGGCAGGGCCTTCTTCCTCCTCCAGATCTCTAAATTTCAGGGTTCCTGGACAATCTGCACCAACCAGGTCTTCAGAATTTGCCAGAGATAGGGAAACTGAGGCCTATCCAGACAGGTTAAGGGACTTCCAAGCCAAGGTCCCTCTACTACATCCTTTAGGATAATTCCATGACCTTAGCTCTCCCCAGAACTTCTGGACACACCCACAATGATGAGCACCCACACGAGGAGAGTGGGGAGCTCAGCAGAGTCACCCATTGGTCCCAAATTTGCTACCTGACTTTCCCAGCCCTGTCGCTCCCCGGACACTGATGTGCCCCTCCTGCCCTGTCTGCCCAGGCACCTTTGCAGAGCGGGGGCTGGCTGGTCCACTGTGAGGGGTGGCCAGGCACACACGTGATGGTGACCTCGCCGATAAGCTCAAAGCCCTCGTAGCAGAAGAAGCGTAGGGACTCGCCCGCCTGATAATGGTGCTTGTACAACGTCTGGTAGCCATTCTCTGGAACCCCGGGGTTCAGGCACGGCTCGTACTTCACTGCAGGGATTGTGCCAGTCATATACTGGCTGCATGATCGAGCAGCCAGCACATGGCAGACAGGCTTTCCCCAAGGCTACCCAGCCACCCTTGCCAGGGAGGTTGTCCAGACTTACAGGCGCATTTGGGGACCCGGTCGCTCCACTTGGGTGTGCCTGTGTCCCGGCTGTAGCAGGTAAGCACGGCTGCCCCCTCCAGACTGTACCCTGGCAGACAGCGGTACTGGACATGGGAGCCCACAGGGAAGCCGGCATCTGAGGTGGTACGGTGCCCATTGGTGATCTCACCAGGGTCGGCACAAGTCATAACTGGTGGCAGAAGAGCAAGGTCAAGGGGAGTTAGCGCCTTAAAAGATCTCCCAGAAGCTTAGGGCTGGGAGAGGCCTGAGGCTTAGCACATCTCCTCTGAACAAGCCCTCCTACCTGCTACCCCCACTTCCCACCAATTCCTCAGAATGAAGACAGCATGAAATGGAGCAGCTTAAAATTTAATGCATTTTATATTTCAGGCTTCTTTCGGAAAACAGGATGATTGGGGCAACCCCAGACCCCCATCCTCAGGTGAAATTCCAAACGTTTAACCACCAGACTAGAGCATACCAGCTAAATCCCAGCAGTGTCTACCCAGCCTGGCAGATCATCTACAGAACAGCAGCTGCCCTCTTTAGAGGGGGCCCAGCTCTCCTGTTCCCCTTGGTCTCGGCATGTGTAGCCCACTTGGCCCACACAAGCTGCCTGCCCGGCCCCCGGCAGGCATTTGAGTTTACAACCCTGTTGTGGAAGAGTCATAACCATAGCCACTTCCTGTATATAAACCTATGCCAGGCACCCTGCTAAATATTTCACAAACATAATTTAATCCTGATTATCCTGAGAGGTCAATGTCATTATCATCTCCCTTGGGATCTAGGGCTCTGAGCAGTCAAATGACTGGCACATGGTCACTTAGCCAGAGTGGCAGGGCTAGAACCTGCTCAGGGTCACAACCATGGAGCCCTGGCCAGAGATTCAGGGCCTCGGTTCTTGGCTCAGCTTCAGGCCCCATGCATAGCCCTGGGCAGATTCCCTTCTGAGCCCCAGGCAGCAGGGCCAGCTGAACTCTCGGCCCATCCAGGCCTGACATACTGTAAATCCTTCCAGGGATGGGCGGCTATGTCAACTAGACAGTTTTCCTTGTGTTCAGCCCAAATCTGGCTTCCTGAAACTTTTCCGCATTGGTGCCACCATTGCCCCCAGGGACCACATGGAAGACCTACAACCTCACATCCTTGTGGCAAGCTTCCCCAAATTTGGAGAAAGTGACAAGATGCCACCCCTTTCTGCTCTTTTTAAAGATAAACACTCCCAGCTCCTTTATTTTGTTTTTTTTTTTGGTGGCTGATAGGTACAGAGATCGAACCCTGAACCCTGGGCCTTGGTGTTATCAACACCACATTCTACCCAACTGAGCTAACTGGCCAGCCCTCCCAGCTCCTTTAAATGTCACCTCTTCTGTGAAATCTCCTGTCCCACCCTTGAAGGAGTTAAGCCACAGCATCTCCCACAGCTCTTCTTCATTCTTACAGCAGCTGTGACTTTCTCACTATTTACAGCAACAGGCACAGTGTAAAAACCTTTCATCTGCTCTTCACAACGCCCTGTCCCTACTTCACCGTTGAGGAAGCCAAGGCTCAGAGATAAGTGCCTTCCCCGAAGTCACCCAGTGGTCACCACTCTGTGATGTCCTTAGTTGTTTAGATATCTTCCCGCCTCCCCTCCCCACATTGTGAGCTCCCTCAGGGTAGGAAAGGGCCCAAGCCTCCTTCGCAGAACAACCCAGTGCAATGACTGCATTAAAATAAACCAAGTTCTCTGCAAGCCTTGATCCCAGCAAAGTGACTCCCCACAATGTCAAGGGTTGGGAATTGAGAGGTTGGGGCAGGGCCTAGAACAGGAAAGATGGAACAAAGAGTTGATGGGGAGGAGCCTAGAGGGAACCTGGGCGGAGCCCAGGAGGGGCTGGACTGAGCGGGCTGCGGGGAGGCGGGGTCGGGAAGGGATGGAGGAAACCCGGACTGAGCCCAGAACAGTGGAAGAGAGAAGAATGCGTCCCGGAAATGAGGGCGGGACCCAGAGGGGACACTTTCGGGGCACCGATCGGGGGAGTGCGACCTAAAAGGCATGGGGTGAGGCCTGAGGAAGATCCCGGCAGGACCCAGGGCGAAGGGATGGAACGCAGGACAGGGATGGGGACAGGAAAGGGCGGAGGCAGGGCCCAAGCAGAGGGGCGAAGCCCGACGGGCCAGGGCGAGTCGGTGACAGGACGAGAGGGGGGCCAGGCTCACTCTTTTGGCAGGCGGGCGGCGCGGCGCTCCAGGACAGGTCCCACTGACAGGTGAGAATGTCGGAGCCCAGCAGCTCGTAGCCAGGCTCGCACTGGTAAGTGAGTACGGTGCCCCGGATCAGGTCCCCGTGGGACGCCGTCCTCCAGCCCCACTCCGGAGGTGGCAGTTCGGGGCAGGTGTCGTTCCTCGGAACCTCTGCCAGGGAGAGAGGGTGAGTTTGGAGGTTGTCCTTTGACTCAGGCGCCCTTCTAGCATCAAGGCTTCCCTCCAGTGGCGCCTCCCGGGACCTCTGGCCTGCTAGGCCCCTGCCCATCTCGGGACCCTGTCCCTGGGTACCTTTGAAGTGCAATACGAAGCCCTGGCCCAGGCCCGGATTTGGGGGCCCGGGCGGTGCCTGGAACTGCAGCTTGAGGTCGGGCCCAGAGGAGAGGAGGCGGCGGCGCGGTTGAGGTCCCCGCAGCTGGGCCAGGACTCGGGCGCTGGGACCGTCCCCGTCAAACAGTGTCAGCATGTCCCCTTCCCGCACATTCAAGCTGCAGGGAATGGGACCGGATAGTAAGGAGGGGCTACGGCCGGCCCCTCCCATCCAGTTCTGCCCAATCCCCAACTCAGTTCATTAATAACCCCACCTACCCTCCAGCTCCGCCCCGTGTTCCCCATCCCAGGTCTGGCGCCGCCTCAGTTTTGACCAATCATAGGTTTCTCCTCTAAGTTAGACCCTCCAGGTTCTACCTGTTCTATGGTTCCTTCCATCCCCTGCTTCCCAATCCCCAGGCCTGCTCATTACTAACTCCGTCCATTGTCCGGTTCATCCACCATCACCCTGGGATCCATAGGCTAGCCCAACTCCAACTCTGTCCAATCACGGGCCATACTCCAGAGCACACCGCACAACTCTAGGCCCCGCCTGAGTACCTGCTTTTGGGCCACGTCCACCTCTGGTTCTGTCCAGTCACATGACCAACTAATACCAAATCAGCTCACTGGATTCTCCCCACACCCACACCCACCTTGGGTGCGGGGTGGTTGGCCCTGGGTCCCTGGAGATTGCTCCAGAGGCAGCCTCAGAAATCTCTGAAGAGTGAGAGACACCAGGCCAGAGCCCCTGTTCACAGTAGCCCCTGCGTTACCCCATTTACTTGTCCAAGGTCCTCTGGCTAAGAGGTGATTTGAACCCAGGTCTTCCACCCCTAGCCTGAACCCTGGCCACCTTTCTTCAGACCCTATATCCACCGAATTCCGTGTAGACACAGAAGAGCCAGCCAGGCTCTGAATGCAGGTAAATGCGCTGCCACACCTCACTTGCTGAGCCCACCCCCAGCACACCCTCTGTAGGACCCAAACATACATCTCCACTTGCAGCAAGATGCGCTTCTCTTCCTGGACATGCAGGCTCCATGCGCAGTCCTGGCCGGGGCTATAGCTCTGGGGCCAGTCAGGAGAGAGGACCACACCAGCTGGCTCTGACAGCTCCCCTCCACACATGGCTAGGGGAGGGGGGGGAGTCAGGTTAAGGACCAGGTGGGCCTGCAGTCTCCATTTCACCACAGTGCTTACCACTCCTGGTTGTGTGCACCAGACCTCCTCACATTTTCCTGTTACCTATGATCCACCTGTCTCTGGCCACATCCAGGTCCTGTTGTGCCCAATCCCCAGCCCTGCTCTTAATTAACCCTACCAACTCTCCAGCCTACCCACCCAAACCATGACTTAGCCCAACTCCAGTTCTGGCTCTTAGGGACATTTGGGTTTGTGACTCTGGAATTTGGTAGCCCACCAAAGAAAACAGTCACTGAAGGGCTGTGGATTTACCCAAGGCTTGGGTTTATTAAGTTTGGATATGCAGGTCTCCTTCCTGAATGGCCTTCCCATGATCCCCAGTTCAGGGGGTAGTGCGTAGACCGAAGGACTTCCCTGGATGTGGAGGGCTCACCCTTGCAGGCTGGCTCTGTGTCATTCCAGTGGGGTTCTGTGGGATCC
This sequence comes from Cynocephalus volans, assembly GCF_027409185.1. Lineage (NCBI taxonomy): Eukaryota > Metazoa > Chordata > Mammalia > Dermoptera > Cynocephalidae > Cynocephalus > Cynocephalus volans. The sequence goes on from NC_084465.1 coordinate 113,914,642, forward strand.
ACACATTCGATGGCATTGGGGGGGCCAGGGGGCTCCAGGGCATATCCTGGGAGGCACGAGAAGGTGGCCAGTGCCCCTGGGCGGTACTCAGAGTCCGTGGTAGTGACGTTGCCATGTGCCAGGAAAGGGGCAAAGCAGCGATCCTCCTCAAAGGCTAGGGAGGAGTCAGTCATGAAAATTAAGCATTAGGACAGGCCTCACAGGATCTCAAACTGGGGACTTAGGTTGAATTCAGGTATTGTTTGGCTACTCAGTGGGCTTTTAAAAACTGAATGCCCTTGGGCTTAGCTTTACTCTCCAGTCTATCCAAAACCCTAACACTCCTCATTCACACGTTTCTGTTACCTCCTTGGCCTCTGAAGGAAACCCCTAGGCTAGTCAAGTCCCAGCCACCATTCTATAGATGAGGAGGCCCATATACAAAAAGCCACTTGGCCAAGGTCACCCAGCAGGCAATGGCAAAACCAGATCTCAAACAGAGATGGCTTGATTCCCAGCCACAGATACTTGGCTCTGGACGCTGCAAGGGGAGGGGATAGGGGAGGGGTGTCTTTGGAGAACTGACTTGTGTAGGTATGTTCTCTCCTCAAAAATAACAGTTGGATTCTCATCATCCATGGTGTTGCTAGAATCCAAAATTGCAGCTAATGCAAAAGCTACTCAGTTTTTACATTGGACGAAGTCAGCAAAAATGGACATTTGTAGAGCATTTTAGTATCTGCCCACCTGATTATGTGGTAGCTGCAAAACTACCTGTAAGGTGAGACTTAGGTTCCCATGATACGGATGAGGAATCTGAAGCTCACAGAGCGGCAGTGGCTCACAACTACAGAGGCACCTACAAAACTAGGGATTTTTTTTTTTTTTTTTTTAAGATGACCAGTAAGGGGATCTTAACCCTTAGCTTGGTGTTGTCAGCACCACGCTCTCCCAGGTGAGCTAACCGGCCATCCCTATACAGGATCCGAACCCACGGCCTTGGTTTTATCAGCATCGCACTCTCCCAAGTGAGCCATGGGCCGGCCCTCAAAACTAGGAATTCTCACTAAAAGGCCAGCACTTTAACACTCTCAGAATCTATCATGCAATTTATTTTGGCAGCTCCACTGTTCTATTTCACTGTTACTCAACCTGATAGGGTATCCTGTCCAAGTCCTACCCATCCATCAGGGCCCAGTGCCAATTCCATTTCTCTCATGATTTGTACCAGAAACTAGCCCTTCCCATCTCTGAGCATTTCACTCTTTATCTCTGTTCTGCTACTGTTTGTACAAATCCTCTGCTCCAGCCACACTGAAATTCTGTTTCCCAAACACACTAGCCATTTCTCTACCTCCTCACCTTTGCTTACACTGCTCCCATGTGAGATGCTCTTTCTCAATCTTCCTGTTTTAAAATACCCTCTATCCTTGAAGGCCAAGCTCAAATGTCTTTTCTCCTATGATCGCTGACCTCCTTGTTCCTACCTGTCCAGCTTCTGTTCCCCTTTCATCTGATAACAGTGCCCCTATTTTCATTTTGGGAAACACACCTTCCCCACTCCCAGTCCCTGCGGCTCAGTTGAGGACAACCAGGGATGGTCATGTGATGCAGACCTGCTGATCATAACACCACCTGCCCCTAGTAGCTACAGGGATTGGCTCAGACAAAGGCACAGGACTTTAACCAGTTCTTTGAGAGCCTTTCCTGGCATTTTTGCTGAAGCTATCAGGAATAATATGAGATTTCTCTCTCTCTCTCTGATGGAGTTACTAAGTTGGTGGTATGTAAGTCTGCAGCAAGGTCCCTCACGTAGGGAAGCCTGATGGAGAGTGAAGCCAGCTCAGAGCAAGCAACTGAGAAATTGCAATAACTGGTCTCTTGGCTGTGTATCTGGATCCAGCCATGCATGAAGCTTAAACAGAAAAGTCTACCTCAGGGAATGAGGAGGGGTCCATATGAAGGGATGCTTGTAGTTTCGGGGTGGGGAGGCAAGTCAGTTTCAGGGATCCAAACATGGAGATGAGCAGGGATGAAGCATGTTCTTGTGCCTATGCCTGGTGTCAGGAAGAGGGGAAGGTGCAGGGCTTGAGACTCGGTGGGGGAGTGGGACAGTTACCTTCAAATCGGAGGCTTAGCAGAAGGGGATTGGCAGGTGTCTCTGACAGCAGCTCCACATAGAGGGACTGGGCGTCACTGATGAGACCTCGCTCTGGGACATCATCCATGTCCGAGTCATAGATCACTGGGGATAGGGGACTGCCCCCTGAGCGCACCATCAGCCTGGGATGGACAGAAGGGTGGCCAGGAATTCAATGTGCCCTCAGAAGCTGCCTCACCTCTTACCTGCCCTCCTAGCTTATTTTTATAACTATTATTATCAAACATTAACTATATGCCATGCGCTCTTCTAAGCCTTTACACATTTTATCTCATTTAATTTTCACAAGAACTCTTTAGTCAGAAATTGTCAATAGCCTTATCTTATAGACGAGGATATCAAGGCACAGAAAGATTAAGTAACCTGCCCAAGATCACACAGCAAGTGTGGCAGAGCTGGGATACTGGGTTGTTAGATAAAGAACAATAATGTTTGGATCCCTATATTGGCCACCCACCAAAACAAAAAAAGAATGATGACAATGATGATGACAGACACTTTTACGGTGCTTACTGTGCCCTGGGCATCATTCTATGAATTTTGCATATCTTAATGCATTTATCCTCACAGAGACCTTAAGAGGGAGGTACTAGTATCTATCCCCATTCTACAAATGACGAAATTGAGGCACAGAGAGGGTAAGTATTTGCTCTAAGTTTGCACAGCTACACTCCCTAAGAAAGGGTTAGGAGTAAATTGTGTTTGACACATATCCCAAGCAGGATCCACTCCAGATCTGTTTGACTCCCACTGCAGCCTCCCGACTTCCCTGAGGTGTGGACCTCTGACCCAAGGCCCAGACCCTTACCGGTCATTGTCCTCATCCAGAGAGACCCTCTCGAAGTGTAGGTGCAGCCGGCGTCCCTCAGCTGCTTCAATGACCCAACGGCAGGTGAGGTTGGGCCCTGCAGCTCCCCCAGGCTCAGGTGACACGATGCGGCCCAGAGTAGCATTGTGGATGGTGCCACCACAGGATGCTGTGGGCAGAGAAGGGGCAGGTTAAGGCCAACTGAAGTAACTTGTCCTTCTCCTCGGGGCCTCTGCCCTTCTCAGGCCCATCCTCAGAGCTGTTGCATGTATATCTTTGGCTGGGACCTAACCCAGGGATGACCTCTGCCCCACTGGCTCACCCCAGAGGACAGGACCTTCTCCAGGCCATCACCTGGGAGGAGAATAGAAAAACCCCAGGATGGACACCTCCCAGGATAGAGATTCCACTAAAATGAAGACACCTCAGATATGGACACCCTGGGATGGAGAGTTATGGGGATCCCCCAAATTGAAACCCTTAAATGGAAAATCTTCAAGGTGGGAATTCCCAGAATGAAGACCCACAGGATGGGGGATCCCCAGGATGAAGCCTCTCCAGCATAGAGACCCTCCAGATATGGACCCTAAGACGAGTTTCCTCTAGGATGAAGACTCTTCAAAAGAAGGGACCTCCAGAATGATGACTCACAAAATGGAAACTTCCAGATGGGATATCCTAAGACGGAGACTACCCAAGATGGAGACTCTCCAGGGATAGAGAACCTCAGTGTAAAGAGCTCCAGGTGGGAACCCCAAGATTGGGACCCTCAGGATAGAAAACCCTTCAGGATGGGTTATCCCCAAAGATAGAGACCCTCAAAATAGGACATTCCCCATAGGGTTCTCAGGACAGAAGCCCCCACCCATCGTGGCAGGAAACTCACCCATGCAGCTGGGGGGTTCACTGTTCCAGGCTGGCCGGGTGCCATTGAGGCAGATGAGGGTCTCCTCACCCTGCAGCTGGTAGCCCGAATCACAGTGGAAGGTGGCAGTGCCCCCAGGGTGCAGGTCTGTCACGCTCACATCCCCGTGGGCCGGTTGGGGAGGGAAGCCGCAGCTCAGCAGGTAGGCTGGACCAGGCAGAGCAGGGAGAAGATGGGCTCGTTTCCCCATGCCATCCTCTCAGACCAATCCCCAGTGCTTCCTCCCCCTCCTTCCAGACCCCTCTGGGGGCACAAAGTGGTTCTACACTGGAGTCCACGCTGAGGAGTAAGAGCTCCTGGCACAGGCACATTGTCTCATGAACACGTAATTTTGACATCCTTATCTCCCCTACTCTTTGTAATTTACCCACTTTACCTGAGGCTCAAAGAAGTTATTCTGGAACTGGTGCCCTTTTGCTCTGTACCCTCAGGCAAGTCAATTGACATCTCTGAACTCTGTCCAGCTCTGATAACAACAATAGTATTTGCAGAACTTTTTCAGCTTCCAAAGTGAGATCACACAGTACTTTTGAGGTAAGCAGAGAAAGACTATGTAACCCATTTTACAAATGTGGAAATGGAGGCTCCAAGTTATTAAATGCCTCCTAGTATTTTCTCCTCTCCACACTCATAGACGTTCTTCCACTAAGGCACACTGTAGTATTACACCCTCCGCTTTCATCCAGATGAACCACATAGAGTTTCTTTAGGAATTTGACTCTTTGGGGGCCGGCCCGTGGCTCACTTAGGAGAGTGTGTTGCTGATAACACCAAGGCCATGGGTTTGGATCCCTATGTAGGGATGGCTGGTTAGCTCACTTGGAAGAGCCTCATGCTGACAACACCAAGTCAAGGGTTAAGATCCCCTTACCGGTCATCTTTTTGGAAAAAAAATTAAATTAAAAAAAAAAAAAGGAATTTGACTATTTTTGTCATCAAAGACTTTAATACTCCGTGCCCCCTAAGGGACTCCCCCAGTGGAAGTGAAAGGCTAGGGAGAGCTTTACTCTCCTCAAAGAACTGGTTTGTCTTCTCCTTTCTTGCAATGAGAACTGTGTAATCTCCCTTTTTGCACTGGGTGCTGGGAAACTTGGAGACAGATTAAGGCTTGTTCCTAGCAACAACAGCCTGTTCATCCACATTCTATTTTTTTAATTCCAATAAGCATTACCTGGTACCATTTTTTTTTTCTTACTATTCTATATAGTTGTATTGCCTGCATTCTTTTTGAAAGCCTCCTGAAATTCTTGTGGAAGCAGGTGGAATAAAACTAATAAATAGAAAGACACTTGTTAGAAAATGATGGCTTCTGAACTTGATCCTCACATCTCTACATTTCAGAACTGGGCAAAGCTCATCAAGAAGGGCTTCCTGAAGGAAGTGCATCAAAGCTGTGTCTTATAGGAGGGGCAGGCTCTGAGTAGCAGAGGGCTTGGGAGATACCAGCTTGCCGGGGCCTTTGCTTTTCCTGACTCTCCAAGACTTCAGTGATTCTGTAAGAGACCCAGTCCCTCCCTATTTCAAAATTCAACAAACATTTCCTTGGCTGAGCCCTGGGGACAGAGAGATGAAAAAGACCCAGGCCTTGCCCTTCTGGAGTCCACAGTCTACTGGGATAGACACAAAAACAACCTTCTACAAGGTCAAGTGTTTGGATCCCTATACCGGCCGGCCAGCCACCAAAACAAAACAAAAAACAAAAACAATCTTCTAGAACTCAGTGGTTTCAGTAAATGTTAGCCTCTTTAATGGCTCTCCATGGCCAACAGAATCAAGTCTGAATGCTTTAGATTGACATTCAAGCCCCTTCCCAGCACTTCCAGTGTCAGTGTTTAGCACCCGAGACCCAGATATCCTACACAAGACAGATTTGTGACTCCTTATGGTCCCACCTCCATATTTTTGCTCCATACCCTTGCCCCTATCTAGATAGCCCTCTCCACACTCTTTCTCATCTTTCAAGGAGTAACTTAAGTACCACTTTTTCCAGGAAGCCTTCCTGACTCCTCTCTCCAACAGAGTTAGTTGATCTCTTGCTTATATACAGTCCTGCATGAATAATTTTGTCATCACATTAACTACTTTCTCAAGCCTATTTATTTTGTCTTCCAAAAACCTAGCTTAGCTGATCAATGAATGCAGCCAAGAGGCAGTGTGGAACTGTGCAAAGAGCACTGGATTTGGAGACAAGCAAACCTAAATTCCAGTTCTAACTCCACAATTTATAAGCTACATGACTTTGAGCAGGTGACTGCATCTCTAGGGGCCTCTCACCTAGTAATGGCAATAATAACTCCTATCAGGGAGGACTGGCCTGAAAGTTAAATAAAAGAAACATGCAAAGCACCTGGCATATAGAAGGTGCACAGAAAATGTTAATCACCCACCCCTCAGCCTCTATTAAATGAAAGACTGGGAGTCAGGGACTCAGGGATCTGATTTCTGGCTCAGCAATAACTCTGCAGGTGGCTGAGCAATCCACATAACCTTGAGTCTTTTTCTTCCTGTGAGAGATGGAACCAACAATGGCCACACCCAGGGTTACTGTGAGAAGTACATGAAACAGTGGTTGGGGAAAGGGCTTTGTAAGTGGGAGAGTTTGCTGGACTCTTGGGGTGAGAGGTGATGGAGCCTTGGGCTTTTCAGAGCAGTTAATGAGGCTCTCTGGACCAGAGGCCCCAGTTAGTGCAGATGGGGAAGGGCTTAAACAGTGCCATGGTCCCAAAGGAGGCTGGAGGAGCTGCAAAGCAGGGAAGACAGAGGCAGGTAATGAAGGCCAATTTATGCAGTAGTCCTCCTTCCCCAAGTGTTCCATTTAGCCTAAAGAGTCCTATTTTCAATGCCCTGGAGAAGTGGCTGCTTAAAGGAGCCAGGGGGGAGCTATTTTGTAATATCTGAAGGTCCAGGCCTGGAGCCCTCATGGCGTGCTCTTGTTCCCCAACAGCCAGGCCCCTACCACCAAGTTCATGCCCCCCAGCTCACTGGTCTCTCTGTGAAGAGACCTGGTGGTGAGCACCTCTACCTGGCAAACATCAGCCCCTGGGGCAGGTCCTGAGCAGAGGACCCAGGAAAGGTAGGGGGGAGAGGCCAGAGAGGATGTGAGGGAGGGATGTGGGTTGTGTCCTGGATAAGGTGTACAAGGTATCTGGAGTCAGCAGAGGTCTTAAGAGGGGCTGGGTAAGGCCAGAAGGCGATATGAAGAGGACGCTGGCCCAACACACAGTTCCTCCTATGTTTCCCAAGAGGATAGGAAGGGCCTTAGAGGAGACAGCAGTGTCTGGAATGGGAACACTGGCTGGGCCCCTTGCCTTGCACATCCATGCATGCTAGAACATACGCCTGCATTGTGGGAAGCTTCCCGTATGCACAGGTGAGCATGGATGCACACACGTGTGTGGGTTGTCTGTGGGTGGAAGCTCATGAATGCAGCTGTGCACTGATATACCCCTCTTACCTGCCCCCAGAAGTCAGAAGGCTCTTTCGAAGTTGCAAATCTGAGGCTGTCACTTCCCTGCCTAAAACATTTCAAATGTCTCCCTCTCATCTGCAGGTTAAAGTAGTCTGAACTCCTTACTGAAGCTGATAGGCCCTTTTTGATCTTTGTGGTGGGGGGAGGAGGGGATAGCTGGCCACAGGGATAAACTGGACTCTGGTGTTATCAGTACTATGCTCTAACCAACTGAGCTAACTGGCCAGCCCACCCTTTATGATCTGAATCCAACCCGCTTCCTAGCCTGGTCTCCTAGCTGTTTCTCCCCTGCTGTGTTCTGTGCTTTGATTGTAACATCGATGACTGACAGTTTGCAGCTCTCACTGTGTATCAGACACTGTTTTAAGCACTTGATATGTACTAACTCATTTGATCTTCCTGATTACCTTCCATGGGGTACATATTATGATCTCTCTTTTTCAAATGAGACCATGAGGCACAGAAAGGTTAGGTATTTTGTCCCAGGTCACACAGCTCGGACAATTCTATCTTCCATGCTGAATTACTTCACCTCATCTGAGGTCCCATTTTCTCTCCTTTCTGGGTCTTGAAGTGTGCTTTTTCATCCATGTAGACAGCTGCCTCCCTTCATCTCTCCCTCCCACCCTTCCCCAGCTAACTCATCCTTTGGGTCTTAGCTGAGTCATCACCTCCTCCAAGAAAATGTCCCCATATTCCTTAGAAGAAATTTATGTCCCTTTGATCTTGCTCCCCCTACCTGTGTTTCCTCCATCATGGCCCTTATCTAATTGAATTATAACCATCCCGATTACTTGTCTGTCTGCTTGCCTAGATTCTGAGTTCCTTGAAGTCAGATTTATATGTAACTTTTCATTCCTTTCCCCAAGGTGAACACAGGGCCTGGAACAAAGTAGGCACTCAATAAATATTTGTTGAGTTGAACTTGGTTGTGTGCACACCTAGACACAGATCTGTGAGTGCATGAGATAAGTGTGCATGGGTCTCCTCTGAGGATCCTGCCTTCAGGGTCCCAGTCAGGAAGAAAAGCCCCCCTCTCAGTGCCTGAGCTTGGAAGGCCCCCCAAGATGCCCCTGTGCCTATGGTGGCCCCAGCCCTGCCAGCCCTTCCACTAGCACCCTCAGACTCCTCACCCTGATAGTGAATCCTGAAGCCACCGCCCCTTGGAACCCGTGGGCTCTGGAAGTGCAGGAGAAGCCGGTTTGTTGGGCTCCGAAGGACTTGTCCTTCTCCCAGCATGGAGGAGTTGGCCAGGAGTCGGGGCGCCAGGCCTGGGGACCCCCCACCAGCCAGTACCAGGAGCTCCTCCTCCTGAGACAGGTTCAGCGTCTGCACCTAGAGAAGCCAGACAGAGGCCCACCAGGGCAAGTAAGCCAGAAGGGGGTGACTCCGTAAGCTCCCTGTCCCCTGCCTTCCTTCTCCCTGTATGTAGCATCCCATGCAGTGAGTGACATTGCCCAAGCGGTAGAACTCTAGAAGAGTTTTTGAGATTTTGAGTCAGAAAATAGGCTCTCTGTCTCCCAGGCCAAACCTTCACACACCCACAGCCCCAAAGAAAGGGTTGAGAAGTTTCACAGTCACATGCTCAGGTCCAGTTACCTGGATCTCAATGCCGTAGCCAGGGTAGACATGGATGCTGTAAGTGCAGTCCAGGAGCCCCAGGGTGCGGCTGGCAGTGCTCCCCAAATCTGGAGACTCCACGTACCCTTCGCCCTCGGAGATGTTGTTATTACACAGAACTAAAGAAATGTGAGTGGCTGGGATTGAGAGAACCCCTGTGCTCTTGCCCTCCCAGCCAAGCAACTCTGGAGACTCATCTGTCTTCTCCCCATCATCCCTCACCGTCTTTATCCTGTGCACCCCCTCTCACTTGTACCCAGAACTCCCCTCCCCATCTGTAATGTAGATGAAACACATAGAGCGGTACCTGGTACAGGGAAAGGGTATATGAATGCTAGCCTTTGTTAGGATTAAACAGAAGCCCCTCTCCCATCTCTACCTAGAACTCCTTCTAACACATGTGCCCAGCAGCGTCTCTTCCATCCATCCCAGCAGCCTCCTCTTCCACATCCCTACTCCTGGACACCACCCCTATCCCCTTTCCAGCATCTCACCTGGGCTAGTCACCGTAGTGGTAACAGTCGTCGTGGTGATGATGGTGGTCATAGTCTCCTCCTCTCCTCCTTCAGGCCCGAGGGGCGGACCTGGAGAGGCGGGGACGGGCGGGGGCGGGGCCGTAGTTCCTGGGGGCGGAGTCAGCAGCTCCGGCGCGGTGGGGCCTGCTCCCCTGACCCCCTTAGGGGTTACGGCTGTTGTCAGAGGCCGTATCCCTGGCTCAGTGGCTCGTGGCAGGGAGGGCGCTGCAAGAGTCTGGCCGGCTGGAGGGGTGGCTAGTGTGGGGTCTGGATCAGATCCTGGGACAGTGCAAGGAACGTCAGGGCACAGGAGGAGCAAATTGGCTGGCCTTGGGTGTGGGCAGGGCTGAGGGAAACTGGGGGTTGCCTCACTGAACTCAAAAGGCCTCGCCCACAAGGTAGAGCCCCTCCACCCCCACCTTTCCTTTCCCCACCCAAACTCCCCATGTCCTTCCAAGGCTTTCACAGCCTGACCTCCCCCCACTTCTCTTCCCCTCTTCCACCTTCCCAGGCCCTTCCACCCGGAGGATCTCTTTGAGCTTTTCTCTGCCTCCCCTTTCAGATCTGGCTCTGTCTCCTGGTTACCCCCTGTTCTTGCCTCTGTCTTGGTCTTTCTGGTACTCTTTATTCCTCTGTTTAGTAGTATTCTTATTGCTGTTTGATTTTATGATTCCAGATCTACTCTTTTTCGTATTTCACTCTCTCACTTTCTGACTCCCTCCTACCATTTCTCTGCCTCTGGTTCTCAGAATTTCCATCTCTTTCTCTCTGTGTGTCTGTTTTTCTGTCCAACTGTCTCAAGCATTCCGTCTCTATTTCTCCAGTTCTGTCTATGCCCAGTTTTCGTTCTCCACCTGTCTCACCCTGTCTCCCTCTGAATTCCACTGGCCTTTCTGGGGGACTTGTCCCCTCTGCAGTCTTTCTCTGCCTGCTTCTCTCCCCTAGCTTGGCTCCCATCTCCCTGAACCAGTGTCTCTCCCTCTGCCTCTATGCCACATCTGTCACTCTGGGGGCCTCACCCGGCAGGTAGCTCATCTCTGGGCCCCTCCTCAGCAGGGCCCCATGGAGCAGCTCGGCCAGGGCCTTAGAGGCCACTGTGGGGGTTTCGCTTCCAGGCTCTGGCAGTACCTCATCCTCCTTCAGGGGCAGACCTAGGAGGTAAAGTTGTGTGAGCCTCTCCACTCCCCCACATCCTTTCCTTCTCCAGAGTGATCTTTTCCAGAGCTCTTCTTCCCTCCTCTGTCAGCTGGGCCTGCAGGGGCTCAGAGGGTCCCAGTCTGGGCTGAGAGCCAAGATTGGAGGAAGGGCTCCCAGCTGCCCCTCACACTCCTACATCTCTCTCTCGCCTTTTCCCCCAGGAGCTGTGTAAACCTTCAGTGAGCACCTCAGTTCTTATGAACCCTGGACAGCGCCAGCAGGGTGGAGAGGGGGCGTCGGTGCTGCCTTCCTTTTCACCTCAGTGGTGGTCTCCCCCACAACCCTGGGGCTCTGCGGAGGGTCTGGCAGCACCTCCCAGCCCTTGCTTCTGCAGTGCCTGGCTTTCTCTTTGGGTTTCTGTCTCTGCAGTGTGGCGCTCTCTCTCTCTCTCTCTCTCTCTCTCTCTCTCTCTCGTTCTCTGAGTCTCTGCCTCCTTCTCTGGAGTCTGGCTGGGGGTCAGAGTAGGAGACTGAATATCTGGTCTCTGACTTCTCATCTGTCTTTGTCGGTACATCCAAGCACATCTAAGTGTGCAGCGCCTGGTGTCTCTCCCAGCACCTTCATCTCCCACCCAGGTACCCTGCGTGCTTTTGCCGCCTCCGCAGACATCCCCCCAACTTCCCCCAGCCCTCCTTCCTGGATTTAACTCCTGAGACGCTGCTAAAAGCTCGCCTTATTCATTTCCCACCTCTTCAATATTGGGGATTAAGGGACCCTAGGCACAAGCCTGAAAGCCTGGCTTGCCCGTTCCCCGTAAGCTGTGCCCCTCCCCTCCCCCACGAGGTCAGAAGACCCAGGATGTTTGGAGAAAGGAGGGTGGAGGACCCCGCTGGGGGCCTTCCCGGGGCCCACCCCCACACTCTCATGTCCTTACCCTGAATCCAGGGACAGCTCAGCAGAATTAGGAACAGCAGCTGGGGAGGCGGCGGGTGCTGGGCCCTGGGAGTCCCCATGGCGACTCACGCCGATTTCTCTCCTCTGTGCCTCTCCTAAATGATCTGGCTACCACCTTTCCTCCTTCTCCTTTTATATTTCCCTTTAATTATTTTTTTTTCCTGCTAGGGGTCAGCCAATTTCTCATCCCCTTGGGATGGAACCCACCCCACCCCCTCTTTGCTCAATCTCCTCTGTCCTCTGCTCTTGGATCTGTGGTAGAGGGGGGCGCGGCTCCGGCTGCAGGGGGTGGGGCTGAGAGGGCCGAAGGAGCGGGTCGCCTGGGTTACCCTCTTGCTTGGGCGCCAGGGTTCACGGGGCTGGCTGGATCCCAAGCTGGGGGAGTGGAGAGGGAGAAGGCAGCTTCCGGGGGCCTAGGGTGGGGTCGAGGATCGGAAGGGTCCCTACTGGGCTCTAGTGACGCTGGTCGGGGAGAGGAAGGGGTTGCGGAACAGGGAGAGCCGGAGCTTGGGCACTGGAGCTGCAGGAGGAAGAAGCTGAGAAAGGGGTCGAGCCCACGTCAGATCCTGGGGACGGGCGAAGGGAGGGGCCTGGGATTTGTTTGCGGGGGAGGGAGGAGGAGGAAGTGCAGATGGAGGAAGGAGGGATCGTATGAGCCAGGACCGTAATCCTCATTCCCGCGGCCTCTAGAGGAGGCAAAGGAAGCTCTCTGGTTCCTGCAGCAATTAGTCCCCCCTCCCCCTGCCATTCCAGCACATCTGGAATCTGAATCTCCTCTTCCCAGGCGCCGAGGGGCGGCATAGCTTGATTCACGCCTGCTCGGCCCCTCAATATGCCCCCTCTCTCCACATCCAGACCCCCATGGGACTTCTTTTGCCTTTTACAGAAGCACGGGTAGAATGGGCTTTCCGTTCCCCCAGGAGAACGGCGAGTTTTCACGTTTGTAAGAAGTCTAAGGAGTGACAGGCCGGGGTCTGGGAAGGAGAGATCCCTTCCCTTACAGACAACCTGAACCGGCCAGCTGCCAGGCGGCTTCAACTCTGATTTTCTCTCCCGGTCTCCCTCACAACGCCTCTGAAACGCCCTTTTCAGCACCACAGACGCGCGGACAGCGCCTCTCGGCCCCGCCTCAGAGGGCCCGGCCCCCCGCCCGCCGGCGATTGGCTGGAGCCACTTTCACTATCGGTCAGGCTCCCGCCAGGGGCTTTTGTGAAGGCCGAGAGGGCGGGGGAGTCACAGGCTGACAGATCGACGGACGCGCAGACCGACGGACAGGCCACGGCACCCCAGCCCGCAGTCCCCGAGCGCAGGTCCGCCCCCTGGGCTTGCCCCGCCCCTCCAACAGGCCCCGCCCCTTCTTTTCGCATTGCGGGACGTTTGGAGGTTGGCACGGTGCCCCTGCGTCCCACGTGGCGTCCTTTCGGGGCTTGGGGGCGGGGAAGCAAATCCAGAGACGACCCTCCCCCCTCCCGCCAAGGCTGGTTGCGGCTTTCACTGGGAGGGTTTGGGGTAGCTAAGCTGCGGGCTGCGGGAAGGAGTGACGTCAGGGTGAGTGGGCGCCAAGGAAGGAGCGAGTAGGAGAAAGGGAGCGGGAGAGAGGGAGCGGGAGAGAGAGAGACAGGACTGGCGGGTCGGGTCGAGAGAAGCGAGGGCAAGAAAGACAGAGGTGGGCGGAAGGAGAGAACGAAGCCGCCACTGAGGACAGGCTACGGGTTCCCGGGGCTGCGGGTCCAGGTGGGGTAGGAATTGCTGTCCGGGGAAGCTAGAAGGAAAAGGGGGAGAGAGAGAGAAAGAAGAAGGGCAAACGGTGGAGGAAGAAGAAAAGAGAGGAGGGGGGAGGGAGAAAGAGGAGACTGCCGGAAGGAAAGAGAAGAGAGAGGAGGAGGGGGCGATAGAGGAAGAGAGGGGTGGAGGGGGCGTAGAGCGAGAGGAGAGTGGAACAGGGAAAGCAGAGGTAGAGGAGAGAGAGAAGGAAAGGAAGGTTAGAGGTACACGAAGGAGGGGAGAGAGATACAAGGTGGAAAGGAGCCCTCAGGAGGAGAGAACCAAAAGTGGGAATGCGGAAGGGAAACAGCCCAGGGGGGAACGAGGGAGTAGCCATGGAGGGGACAGGTAGAGAGCTAGGGGGACAGGGGAACTGGGGTTTGGAAGATGCCCCAGGCCTCTTGGCCAGGGCCTCCCTGCCTATCATGCTCCCCTGGCCACTGCCCCTGGCCTCCTCGGCCCTGACCTTGCTCTTTGGAGCCCTCACTTCCCTTTTCCTCTGGTACTGTTACCGCCTGGGCTCCCAAGATATGCAGGCCCTGGGGGCTAGGAGCGGGGCTGTGGGTGTTAGCGGTGGGCCTGGGGGATGCTCTGAGGCTGGTAGGCCAAACCCAGGGAGCTCTGGGGAGCATGGGGAAGGAGCCAGGACAGAAGGCCTAGTGAGCCGTCGGCTTCGGGCCTATGCCAGGCGCTACTCCTGGGCTGGGATGGGTAGGGTGAGGCGGGCAGCTCAGGGTGGTCCAGGCCCTGGGGGAGGGCCAGGGGTCCTGGGCATTCAGCGCCCAGGCCTGCTTTTCCTACCAGACCTACCTTCAGTCCCCTTTGTGCCACGGGATGCCCAGCGGCATGATGTGGAACTCTTGGAGAGCAGCTTCCCTGCCATTTTGCGGGACTTTGAGGCTGTGAGCTGGGACTTCTCAGGGACTACCCCTCTGCCTCGGGGCTGGTCCCCACTCCTGGCCCCTGGGTGCTACCAGCTCCTGCTGTACCAAGCAGGCAGGTGCCAACCCAACAACTGCCGCCGGTGCCCAGGAGCCTATCGGGCACTGAGAGGGCTACGGAGTTTTATGAGTGCCAACACCTTCGGCAATGCTGGCTTTTCCGTTCTCCTGCCTGGGGCCCGGCTCGAGGGCCGCTGTGGGCCCACCAATGCCCGGGTCAGATGCCACCTGGGTAAGTAGATGCTGCCTATAGACAACCTCCTTGCCTCCACTGTTCCCTCTCCAGGCCTTCTTCTGTGTTGCCACCAGAGCTGTCTACGCTATGGTTCTCATATGCCTCTCTTCTCAGAAGTCTTCCATGGCTCCTTGCTGCCCACAACAGCAGTTCTAGTTACCTGCAAACCATCCTCATAAGCTCTGCTCTAGTCATTTCCCACCTGTTCTATATTTCCTCACATTGACTCTCCCCACGCTTTGTGTTTTACTTATTTATTTAAAAGAAATCTTTATAGAACTGTGAGTGATCATCGGTACTCACAAAAACAAATTTAAGCTTAAAAAAAAAGAAAACTTTTAACATTCTAGTTGAATAGTCTCTCCAGGCCCGAAGCTTCATTTAAAAGGGAGCAATGTTAGTAGGGTGTTAAAGTTATGGTAGCACCAGATTTTTTTTGGTGATTTTTTTCTTTTTTACACCTCAAAATCATTGGGTTTCTTTTTGATATTTTAAAGATTGGAAGAAAATGGAAAAGGGAACAATGTTCTGATGGTTATTCCATGGCATGACCTTGTTTCACCCCAAATCATCTCCTGTGCTGTCAGCTGGATGTGTCCTACGCTTTTGGGGGCACACTGGCCTCAGGACCAAGTCCAGATCCTTCCTCCTCTCCCCTCATGCTTTAAATAAGGGAGGCCTTCTGGCTGATCCTGGCAGATGCCGCATATGGGCTGTACTGTCAATCTAGAATGCCTTTCCCCCTTATTACCTCCTCAGCCTTCAGGACCCAAATGTCCAAGTGCCACATCTCCTCTGGGATGTCTTTCTATTCCCCTGCTCAGTTGGCTGCTCTGATTTCTCACCACACTCAACTGTGTGGTCCTTGAGCCAGGATGGAGGTTTTATATTTCATAGGAAGAAAGCACCTAGCACAAAGTAGGTTTTTGAGTTAAACTGTCAGAAAGCCCAGGAAGAAATGCCATTTCCTTCAGGAAGCCTTCTCTTTTCTCCTAGCTCTCCTCTCATCCAGTACTGTACTGTAATTATAGTCTGGTCACCTTCCAGACAGCAAGGAGAGACTGCCACAGAACCTGGTGTTTAAGACCCTTAGATCTGCTAACTGACTGAACAGGGTGGGCCCCTTGGACAGAGGCAGGAGTGTTGGATGCTCGGGTCTCTTCCCACAGGCCTGAAGACCCCCCCTGGCTGTGAGCTGGTGGTCGGGGGTGAGCCCCAGTGCTGGGCTGAGGGGCACTGTCTACTGGTGGACGACTCCTTCCTGCACACAGTGGCTCATAATGGTAAAGGGGCTCCCTTTGTGCTGCGGGTGGTGAGGGACTGAAGAGTGAAGGAGAGTGAACTAAAGGGTTGCAGAGTCAGACCCAACTGACTGGCACCACCATTTCCAGCTGCATGACCTTGAACACCTCACATAGCTTCTCCAATCACTTGTGGGGCAACTGCCAGCTTCAAGTGATGGCCAGGATTAAATAAGTTAACGTAGGTGCATGGCAGTGACTGACAGCACAGGACTCGGGCTGGAGCACCTGGGTTCCCGTCCTACCTCTTGCACAAGCTGCAGAACCTGGGCTAGTTACTTACCCTTGTTGTGCCTCAGTTACTTTGTATAAAATGGGGATGACTGGGGCACTACCTCATAGTTAGTTTTGGGGATTAAGAGTTACTACATATAATGGATTAGATCAGGGCCTGGCACTGTATACTTTGGTGACTACCTTGTGAGTGCTCTGGCATAGAAGGACTAACGTCAGCTGCTCTCCTTTCCATTCCCACATGCCCTAGGCTCCCCAGAAGATGGGCCACGAGTGGTCTTCATCGTGGATCTGTGGCACCCCAACGTGGCTGGGGCCGAGCGCCAGGCTCTTGACTTTGTCTTTGCACCAAACCCTTGAAGGAAGGTGTTCCCTTCAGACACCTGGGCTGGAGAGATGCTGCACTCAGGGACGGCTTGAGTGGCAGCCAGCACCTCCTCCCCACTGTGGAGGGAGGAGGAGGATGAGGGCTGAGGGCGGGATGTGGCCAGTGAGCACAGAAACAGACATTGTAAATCCTCTCCTAACTCCTGACTACTTCCTTCCCAGCTACCAACCCCAGGGAAGGGCTTGGGGCAGGGGCTCACATTTTCTCCCATACAACCAACCAAGTACCTCCTAATACAAGCCATCGCCTTGTCCCTCTCCCCGGGAGCCAGCAGCAGACCCTCAACTCAACTTTATTCCAATAATTTAATAGAAAATTAAAATAATAAATAATATGAAACAGACTGAGAAGGTAGCTGAGCTGGTGCAGGCCCAGGCCAGCCTCATACAAAATTAGGGAGGGAGGAGGTGGGGAAGGAGGTGGCGTGGCTCAGTGTGTGGGGATGTTATGAGGGGCTGGCTTCATACTCTGGCATGTGCACATACCAAGAAAGAAAAAGGGAATCTAAGTCATTCTAAACCAATTGGTGAGGGAAAGATAGCAGGATGAGAATGGGGATGAGTTGGCCTTCTGAAGGGCTCTGACTGAGGGGAGGGGCTGGAATGTACCGTGTTGTTAGCAATGAGGAGGGAATGAATGGAGAAGGGCCAAAGTGAACAGTACCATGCAATGAAGGGACAGAAGGAGGACCCACGACTTGGCCAGCAGAGCCGGGGCAAAGGTCTGGGAAGGGGAGGAAAAGAGAGGATGGGACTGGGTCCCAGAGGCAGGAAGAAGATGGGAAGGGTTAAAGGTCAGTCCTTGAAGACAATCTGTTGGCCATGAGGACGCTCGTCATGGGTGATATGGCGCCGGACGTGGATCCTGCGGACACGGTGCTCTCGGTTTTCTTCATCCTCCCCTCGGCCTGCCCCCCCCCCACCAGCTGCACCCCCTGTGGCCTCCAGGAGGGCTGGATCTGGGCCCCGAGGAGTCTCATAGATCAGGATGTTCAGGGTCTCCTCAAAGATCCGGGCTTCTGGGAATTCCACCTGCAAAAGGCCAGCAACCCCTAGCTCCTACCCTCTGGTTCAGTCTCACACAGCCATCCCCCTTCCCAAGCAGCTCCTGCACACCCCTTAGCCTTTACAATCAGGTTCTTTGGTCTGGACTGTCCTCTGCAACTTCTTTACTCAGCAGAGTCATACTTCAAGGCCCAGCTCTGAAGTCGGGCAGGCAGGATTATTGATTTTCTCTCCCACACTGCCAAGTCTTGGTATATTCTTTCATTTGACAAATACTTACTGAGTGACTGCACTATCCCAGGTGCTGTTCTAGGCACTGGGAATACAGCAGTGAACAAAACAAAGTTCCTACCCTCAGGAAGTTTACATTCTAGGGGGAGGACTCAGACAAACACTTAATAAAATATAAACTAATTTAGATGATGATAAATGTCATGGGGAAAGATACAGCAGGAAAAGTGGATGAGACAGCAATGGCCAGGAATGTTACAACTTTAAAGAAGGAGTTCAGGGAAGGCCTCACTGAGAAGGTGACGTCTGACCAAAGGAGGGGAGGGAGCTGGGTGGATGGCTGGAGAAAGCAGTCTGGGAAGACACAACAGCAGGTGGAAAAGCTCTGGGTCAGGACTGCACCTAGTGCATTACTATTTGAAGGTTAGCAAGGAGCCAATGCAACAGAGGCAGAGTGATAGAGAGAGCAGTAAGGGATGAAGTGGCAGAGGTGAGAGGGGCATTCCCCTTGTGTGGCCTTGGAAAGATAAAACTAACATAGCCCTTAACATGTGAATTATTGGTTTTTCCTTCCTGTCCTCCCAATTACAGATGAAGCTTCTTGGAAGGTGGGTCATGCATTCATTCATGCATGCATGCATTCAAATGTTTCCTAGCTTCCACTGTGTGACAAAGGCCCCACTAGTGCTAAGGTCTAGCTAGTGCTAGGGAGATGGAAAAGATACAGCCTTGCCCTCAAGCAGCTACCACCTTGTTGCTGAAGCAGTCCCCCTCCCTCCAACCCACAGACTACAATGAACACTATCTTTAGCTAAGAAGGGATTGTGACCAACTTGGCTGGGGTTGATGGGTTGAAAGTTCACTAGCAAAGGGGTCCCAATGAAAGTGATGCTTGGCTTGGGTCTCAAAGATTAAGTACAAGTTCATTAGGCAGACAGGGAAAAGAATTCCAAGAAGGCAGTGGGTGTGAAACAGCATTGGCTGCTTAAAGACTTCGAGGGATGTAGTGCAGCTGAGGCACCTCATACCCAGCCCACAGGCGCCGGTGAGGAAGGGCCTGCACTTTCCTTGGCATTTCACCCCTGGTTTCAAGCCCGGTGCAGTACTAAGCGCAGAGTGGGTTTCGAGCCCTTTGCAGTGCTGAGCGCAGAGTGGGTTTTGATCCTGGTGCAGTGCTTAGCACAGAGTACGTGCTTGGGAAATATTTACTAATGACTGTCATGTTAATGACTCAGGACCTACAAACTCAGAGTGGGTTCTAAGAGACAATCTGGCCATGAGGTTTTAAGAACCTATTTTTGGTAGGATTCTATGGATGTTCTTACAGAAAAATGCACACACACTCCCAAACCTGCATACTATTTCAGGGATTGCAGACAGCCTTGAAACCCATCCAACAGGCCTCAGTTCAGAACCCCACTCTAACCCAACACCCTCATTTCACAGGTAGAGAAACAGAGACCCACAGAACTAAAGTGACCTGCCCAAGGCTACAAGGCCAAGACCCCAGAACTCTGGCTCCTTACTCCCAGTGATGGACTCTTTCCCCTGCCTGGCCTGCTGAGCTGCTTTTGTCCAGGGCCCCGGGCCTGCCCACCACCGCAGCCCTCCCTGACCAGGCCCAGAGCCCCTCTGACCTTGGTCTGCTTCTTCTCTGTAGCATAGACGATGGAGGTGCAGCATACCTCAGCAATTTTGCGGCCCTTTCCATAGAAAGACCAGCAGCAGATCTCGTCCCCCAGGACGTCCTTGAGGAAGAGCAGCCGCCCATGGAAGCGCAGGGCCAGTTTGTCAAACAGCTCGATGTTCTTAAGTAAGTTGTCATCTGAAGTGCTGAAGGAGGCCAGGAGACCTCAGCATGACTGGTGTCCCTCCCTCTTCCCTCCCACCCCCCAGCATAGGGGCCCAGATTCCCAGCATTCTGGTCCTGCCCAGGAGTTTGGTGCCCAACAGGGAGCTTCCTCCACCCAGAAGCCAGACTAAGTGGGCTTCAGAAGGGAAACAGCATTTGCAAATCCCAGCATGGCAAAGTGGCTCCCTGGGCAGGCTCTGGGGCCAGGCTGCCTCACCAGGCAGCCTAGCTCCACCACTTTTTAACTGAGTGTCACTAGGCAAGTTGCCTCAACCTCCTCATATGTAAAACGAAAAATCACAATACCCACCTCAAACAATTGTAAGGATCATGTAAATGAATATAGAGAGAGCACTGAGGGCAATGCCTGTTACACAACAAGCACTATACGTGCAGCCATCATCATCTTCTCCCGAACCTCACTTTACTGATATGAAACTGAAGGTCAGAAGTAGAAATGCCATGCCCAAAGCATTCAGGTAAGTGGCCGAGCTGAAATCTGCAGCCAAGCAGGCATTCCTGTAGTCCCTTGGGCCAGGAGCAGGGTTGTGCTCAGTCCTAAGATTCTGCCCACTGGCCCCAGCACCACCCCCTGCCATGGCAGTCACCTGGTGTAGGAGTACTTGTTGTTACTGCGGTTGTGCAGAAGCTTCACCACGGGCTGTTGGGGGAGAGAGGGTGGAAAAGCATGGGGGTAAGGCTGCAGGGAGAGGCCCTCAGACTCCACCCTGCAGGGCTCAGGGGCCTCACCTTGGAGGTGCTGGCCAAGAGCTGCTGCTCCTCCCGGGAAGATGTCACTGTGGGAATGATGCACAGCGGGGACAGATTCTCCCTTTTTTGCTGGGGAAGAAGCAGAAGGTGGTTAACAGTGCAACCAAAGATCACTTGTTCCCCAACTTAAAAGCCTTCAAATGCTGCTTGTTGCCCTTGGGGGAAAATCCAGACTCCTTAGTCACCCACAAGGATCTGCAGGATCTGACCTCTGCAATCTCACCTGTACCTCCCTCCCCTTACTTGTTAGATTTCAACCCCACTGATTGTCTTGTTCCTCTGCACACCCAGCTTGCACCCGCCCTGGCCCTCTGCTGTTCCCCCAGCCTGGGATGCTCACACCACACCAGCCAAGGGAAGGCTGGCTCCTTCGTGCCAATCCAATCTCAGCTCTAACAGTGCCTCCTCACGTGCCAGTCCTCCTCCCTAAGATCCCCGGTTAAAGCATCCTCCTTGTCTTCCTTCCCTTCACATATCAGTTCATTTTCTTCTCTGCACTTAGTTCCTGACATTTTCTAATTTTCTGTCCATTTGTTTGGTCTGTCTCTTCCCACCTAGGGAGTAAGTACCTCGTATACAGTTACACTCGATAAATATTTGTTGAATGAATGAACCTGGTTGGGTGGGATGAGGCTGGAGAAAGAAGCAGAACCAGACATGTGGGCTTCTTTCTTGTCTGTCTTCTAGAATTTTCGTGCCAAAACCCTTCTTACCTCTCCCAACCTTGAAAGCTAAATGTGCGGGCCGGCCCGTGGCTCACTCGGGAGAGTGTGGTGCTGATAACACCAAGGCCACGGGTTCGGATCCCATATAGGGATGGCCGGTTGCTCACTGGGTGAGCGTGGTGCTGACAACACCAAGTCAAGGGTTAAGATCCCCTTACCGGTCATCTTTAAAAAAAAAAAAAAAAGAAAAAAAAAAGAAAGCTAAATGTGCAATTCTAATACAAATTCCAGAAGATCTTTTTTTTTTTTTTTTTGAGAAACTCATAAAAAACTTTTTCTAAAGTTAATATGGAACCCACACTGGAAAGCCACCAAAAAAAAAAAAAAAAAATTAATATGGAAGACTAAAAGTCTATAATTACTTAGGTCAATTTTTAAAAAGAGCAGAGAAGACTGACCCTACCAGATATTAAGATATAGTACAAAGCCATAATAATGAAAACAGTGCAGTTCTGGTGCAGAAACAAAGACAGTGAACACAGTGGAGAGCTCAGAAACAGACCAGTGTAGGTGTGAGAAATATTTTTAAAGATACTGCGAATGAGTGGGGGAAGTATGGAGTGTGTATTAGTTATCTATTGCTGTGTAACAAATTGCCCCAAACATAGCAGCTTAAATTAACAAGAAATATTTATTATTTCCATTTCTGTGGGTCAACAATTTAGGAGTGGCTTGGCTGGGTGGCTCTGGCATGGGGTCTCTCAAGAGGTTGTCATCAAGATGTCTGCTGGGGCTGCTGGCAGTTGAAGGCATCACTGCCTTGGGAGGAATTATTTCTAAGAAAGTTTATTCATCTGGCTGGCAAGTTCATGCTGGCTACTGACAGGATATTTCTAATCCCTGCCATTTGGACCTCTCCACAGGGCTGCTTGAGTGTCCTCATAACACGGCAGCTGGCTTCTCCAGAGCAAATAATCCCAGAGAGAGCAAGGTGGAGGCCTCACTGTCTTTTATGACCTACCTGTGACAGCCCTATTAAGTGCGGGAGGAGACAACATAAGGGAATGATTGCCTGGGGACAAGAATCCCTGGGGGCTGCCTTGGAGGCTGGCTCCACAGTCCACCCTCTGGCCCTCACTAAATCACATCCCTTCCACATGCAAATGCACTCACCCCCTCCCAAGATCGCCCAGAGTCTCATCCCATTACAGCACCAGCTCAAAGTACAGAATCTTGTCATCTAAATCAGGTTCAGGTAGGGATGAGGCTCCTTGGGTGCCGTTCCTTAACTACAGCTCCTTAAGTACACTTCCTCTCTCTCTCTGAAGACCTGCGAACTAAAGAGACACGTTATCTCCTCCACACACCCAATATGCAATGGTAGAACAGGCATAGGATAACCACTAGGGATTCTCTTGTTCAAAAAGGGGGGAAACTGGAGGCACATAGAAGTCACTGGTCCATAGAAATTCTGTAATCCAGTTGGACAATGTGGGGAACTCTCTGATGCCTACTCCTGTTCAGGAATGATTCTCCATGGTTCTTGACTCTGCCTGGAGCCATCCTTCCTTTTCCATGAAAGACATTTGCAGCTCCATAGTGTCCTCAGTCTGCTTCCTGCCTGTAGAAGTTTGGGGGTCCAAAGGCTTCTTCTCCTTTTGCACTGGCAAGTTTGGGGGTTCATTTCATTAGGAAAAAGCCACACACAAACCTCTGCAAGATAAACCCTTCTTTACTTTGGGCTTGTGCTGAGATGGTTGACAGATAAGACCCTTAGGCTTCTTAGAGGTGCTATTATTTAACTGAATGGTTCTCTGAGGCATCTTCTTGGATATTTCTGAGGTCTTAACAAAGGACTTTATAATCACATCCTCAAAGCTTCATCTTTAGACCATGTTTTTCTGAGAATGCCCTGTATTTCATCTTTGCCTAAAAGCCACTTATATTAATTTTAACACCATCTGTTGTCTGGAAAGGCTGGGAATTTTCAAACCCAACAATTTTGGCTCCATTTTGTTCAACTGTTTTTTTCTTTAGCTTACCCTCTCCTCTCTGATTTTACTATAAGCATCAAGAAACCAGGTGGCATTTATGACATTCTGTATGGAAATCTTAGCTAGACCACCCAGTTCACTAGGTTTTGTATTTTCTACTTTCTACATTACTGTAGGAGACAGTGTTGCTAAACTTTCTGCCACTACATAACAAGGATTCCTTTTTCAAGTTTCCAATGACCTTTCCCTAACTGTTCTGTAAGCCCGCACTGCAGCCTTCTCAAAGGTCATCAGACTTCTATTAACAGGCTCTTTACTCTTTAAAGCTCTTTAGGCTTTTACTAACACTTTCCTCAAAGACCTAGCTTCTGCCCACTTCTCAGTTCTAAAACTACTTCCACATTTTAGGTTTTTTATGGCAGACCCCCATTCAAGAACCAAAATCTGTTATCTATTGCTGGGTAACAAATTACTATAAACTAAGCAGCTTAAAACAACAAAAAACATTTATTATCTTGCACAGTTTCTGTGGGTCAGGAATTTGAGATTGGTTTAGCTGCATGGTCCTAGCCCAGGGTCTCTCATAAAGTTGCAGTCTAGCTCTGGTCCGGGCTGCAGTCATCTGAAGACTTGCCTGGGCCTAAAGGATCTGCTTCTGAGATTATTCACTCATTTGGCTGGGAGTCTATGCTGGATGTTGGCAGGAGGCTTCAGTTCCTCACCATGTAGACTTCTCCCTAGGGCTGCTACAGTGTCCTCACATAACAGCTGGCTTCCCGCAGAATGACCCAGGAGAGAGGCAGAAGCTATAATGTCTTTTATGACCTAGCTTCAAAAGTCACACACACACTATCATTTCTGCAACATCCTATTGGTTACATAGGTCAGCCCTATTCAGAGAGGGAGGGGACTAAACAAGAGCCCAAATACGGGAGGCGAGAATCACTGGCAGCCACCTTGAATGCCTGCTACTACAGACTGCCTGATAGATGGCACTGGGAAAACTAGCTCACTCTCTATGGAGGATAAAAAAAGAGTAAAATCTCTTCAAAGTTCACATTTACAAAAGTGAGTCCCATTTAGATTAAAAGAGTCATACATTAAACTAGAAAGCTAATAAAAATGTAGAATAGGAAAAAAAAAGTCTTAACCATCACCCCAAAAGGATACACCATTAGGCAAAATGTTGAGGAATCTGGCTAAATTAAAATGAAGATTTTCTCAAGTTGACAATGGAAAGCATAACTATAAATAATCCCATGTAGTGTTGAAGAAATGACAGAATTATCATTACCCTACAACCCGAATGAAATTATTGATTTAGCAAGGATTATCAATTGCTGTGTTGTTAATAGGTAACTGCCATTCATAAAGTACCCAAATAATATCATACAGATTCCCTTATAGTTGGCAACAAGGAAATATAACTACCACGAAGAAATCAAACCACCATCACCTGAATCCAGGGGTCAATTCTGAGTATCATTAATGGTGGGTCATATTAGCAGTATTATGGGTCTCTCAATGTAACCCAATAATAAATATATAATATTACCTAAAATGGTTTTTTTTTTTTTTGACCGGTAAGGCGATCGCAACCCTCCGCACGGTGTTGTCTGCACCACGCTCAGCCAGTGAGCGCACCAGCCATCCCTGTATAGGATCCGAACCCGCGACTCCAGCGCTACCAGCGCCGCACTCTCCCGAGTGAGCCACAGGGCCAGCCCCTAAAATGTATTCTAACCAAAATATTTAATATCCAGTCTTCGATTTTTTTTGGGGGGGGGGGAGCGGTTGGGTGGTACATGGATTGAACCCTGGACCTTGGTGTTATCAGCAACATGCTCTAATCAACTGAGCTAACCAGCCAGTACCTGATAGCAAGTCTTTAAATTTACAGTCTAGTTTACAGGATATTAAGGATAGGGTAGAGTAACAAACCAAATGATACCATGAGTAAACAACAAAGCAAGTTTGGAAAGCTGGTCATTGCACAGAACAACTGGCAGCCTCTTTAACAAGTCAGCATCATGAGAAGAAAGGGACTGTCCTGGAGTGGGACAGACTTACAGAACTTAACAACCAGATGCAATGTGAGGCTCTAGATTGGATCCTGGTTTAGATGAACTAGTTAAAAAAAAAACATTTCTAGAACAATTGGAGAAATTGGAGTATGCCCTGGATGTTAGATAAAATTTTATTCATACAAAAAGATGGCAATTATTAACAACAACAACAAAAAGCAGATTACAAAACAGTACATATAACATGATTGTATCTTGGCAAAAATACGCACACACACAGGAAAAGATCTGGAAGGATATTGGGTGCTTTTATTTTTTTAGTTATGTTTCCTAAATTTCTACGACTCAAAAAAAAAAAAAAAAAAAAACTGCCTTAAAAATAATAAATGGTTATTTGTAATTTTTTAAAAATTAAGGATTTCTATTCAATACCATGTGTCACAGACAGGTGACATTCTAAGAGAAAATACTGACAATATCTAAAACCAACTAGGAATTATTATCTAGAACAGACTTTCTCAACTGGGGTTCCTCACCTGAATCTCAACACCCAGCAAATAATGTGAGTATTTTCTGAACTCTCCTAAGGATGGTAGGTAAATAGTATCATTCTAGATGCTTAGGAGAAAAGTTAATTTATTATGTCCAATACATAGCCTACAGCATGTATAAACATGCCCTTATATAATAGGGTTTAATTCTCCCTAGGAACAAAACTTAAATATGCAAAGATCTCATCTCCTGCAAAGCAACAAGAAAAAGAGAAGAAACTCAGTAGAAAATTTGGTAAGAAATATGCATAAGCGATTCACAGAAGGGAAAAAAACCAAAAAAAGCTAGTGAGTACATGAAAAGATGTTCAACCTCATTAGTAATCAGAGGTATGCAAATGAAAATGAGATCACTCTACACCCATCGGATTGCCAAAATTAGAAAGCTGGATGATGCCATGTGTTGTTGAAGATACTATGCAGAAATGGGATCTTAGGCACTGCTGATCATGACGATAAAGTACTATAACCATTGCTGAAATTTGATTGCATGTGTCCTGTGATACAGCAACTGTACTCCCAGCTACAATCATGAAAAACTCTGGCACAAGACCACAAGGAGACATAGGATGCCCATGGTGGCACTGTTTGTGGGGCAGGAAGTGAGAGGCAATCAAGGTTTCCAGCCTCAGGGGAATGTATAAATAAAATATGGTGAATAAACATCACAAATTCCTACACAGCCATTAGAAGCAAAGAACTAGATGTACACACAATAGCATGAACAGATCATGAAAAAAGTGTTGAATAAAAAAACTATGAAACAGAACATAATCTATAGCTCAATGGCATTTATGGAAATTTAAAGTGCATACATATACAACACAATGCTTTAAGCTTTTCAAGGGTACAAACATAATCCAAGCATATGTATCAAAACATTAGAATTGTATGGGTGCCCCTGGGGAAAAGAGAAGTGGGCAGGGGATTGGGAATGAAGAAAAAAATATAATAAAAAGATCTGCATAGACCGGTGATGATTAAGTGCCACACACTGTGAAGTGTGCTGAGCTGTGTGGGGTGTGGATGCAAATGGTCTCAGGGAAACCCAGAAAGGAGGAAGCTGGAGCGCAGAAGCAAAGCAGCGCACCTGGGAGTCAGATATCCTGGGGTTGAATCTGAGCTCTGCCTCTTACCGGCTCTTTGAACTTGGATGCATCATCCAACTTCCTCGTTACTTTTTATGCCAAACAAGGGTACAAGAGGTACACACAAGCAGACAGCAGAATCGCTCCTGACACACAGTGGGTGTGCAATAACTCTAGCTAAATTTAAAACTATAGAGCAGGAACACACTTCCAAGATCTAGTTCAATGTTTTTCAAACTGCAAGTGGTGACCCATCAATGAGTCACAAAATAAGCTAAATGGGTTCCAAACACAGAAAGAAAAACTGTATCATAGTACATTTCACTAAAAGAATCATTATAAAACTCTTATTTCAGTTATATACATGAGTCTAAAATGCACTTATTTCCTGTGGGCTTCAGTCAGAAAGTTCGAAAAACATGGATATTGTCCAAAGGAATTGTACATCTTTGGATTTCAAGAAGGAATAAATATTCCCTGAGATAAGAGGAAGTTGTTCAGAGTTGCCACTTTTTAATCTATGAATGGCACCAAAAAAGAAATTTATAATCAACTATTTTATTGTATTATAAAAGAAAGGACATTTTAACATTGTAAAAGTAGAACAGAATAAAGGGCTTTATGTAAAACTCACTACATTGTACTTATTTTTCTTGGTTCCCTATTTTTTGGAACATGAAGACAGAATGCCAGAGGTAGGAATTGACTCACTCAAGGTCACTCAATTGTGACAAAAGTGACACAAAGCCCCTATGTCCTGGTTGTACTTTCCAAGCTCTGCTCCTCAGAACCCTAAGAGATCCACAGAAGTGGAGCCCGGCGGGTGGGGCTCTGGAACCTCCCAACCCTGTTTTATTGGGAGTAGTTCTGCTTCTATGAGATTTCATTTGAGATAAGGATTTCACTGCTTTAAAAAAGAAAAAAAAAAAAAAAAAAAGAATTAGAAGCCCCTGGGGGATGGGGGACCTGGGAGAATGCTGCCTCTGCGGATAGGACCAGATCATGGAGGTTATTATATTTCAATTTAGACTCTCTCTTCCCCTAGTGGCACTAGGGAGCTATTTAGGATTGCTGAGCAAGGGAGGGAAGAGATTGGTGTTGTGTTTAAGGATAATTACTCAGATAACAGTGTAACAGCTGGACTGGCTGGGTAGGTAGGAACTGCAAGAAGCAGAGAGCAGTTATTTATTCAACAGTCCTGGCATGAGGTGGTGAGGGAGACCTGCCTGAGGCAGCATGGATGCAGAAGACAGTACCCCAAATTCTCTGGGGTTATGGCCAATCAGAGCCAGGCTCTCCAGGCCATACCCCATATCTCCTTTTTTCTGTCCTAATATTTAACTGTTTGGGCAGCTCTCTCAGGATCATAGGCATGGAGAAGAGGGAGGAAGACCTTCACCTGCAGTGCCAGCTGGCAGTCCTCAATCAGGCCCTGTACCAGGTAGTAGCGCGCTTCACCTAGTAGCTCCCCCAGTTCTCTGGTACTCTCAGGCAGTGGCACGGACCCGTCCCGCAGGTAGTTGAGGATTGTACCAAAATGGCGGCCGCTCCTGTCGATCAGCACCCAACCTGGTAGGGCGGGGAAAGCAGCGGGAAGAACGGCTTTGCTGGGGGCCCTGGAGCTACTAAATTTTTATGAAAAAAGGATTCCAAAGTCACGAGAAAGTCTGAATACTGATCTGTCTCAAACCTCTGCCACATCCAAGAAAATCCCTTTAAAACACCTCCGGTGAGTTCTCCCATAGGCTTTACACATACTCAACCTCAGAGAACTAATTCTCCCCAAATCTGCTTTCTACGGTCAGGAGGCTCTCACCATAAGAAAGGTCTTACAGAATTACTTCGTCAACAAACTTCTAACCCCTGGCGTTAAATTCTGACCATCCTATTTAATTAAAATGTCTACTACCCCACCCACCTGTTCACTGTCATTTTAACCTTTATATTCTTCATAGAACTTATTACTATCTGCAATTACATATATTCTTGTTTGTTTGTTTACTTGCTTATTGGTCTTCCCTACTCCCACCTCCCTAAAAAAAAAGAAACTCCATAAGGCTAATCTTGTCAGATTCATTTACCAAAGTATCTACTAACAAGTACTTTACAAATACTTATTGAATAAGTAAATTCCTCACCTTCGATATTTAAAGGCTGAGTTACACCTCCCAAATTTTTATTTTCCTGCTCTCACAATCATTGTTAACTCCCTCTGAATTCCTCCTCCAACCCCCCACACACACACAAAAAATCTTTAAAGCCTCAGTTGGGATTGTGGGGCCCAAACTTGAATGCAACACTCCAAGAACGTAAGGTTCACCTGCCAAGGAGAACTGTCCACCCTCCACTCTTGGTGTCCCTGGCAAACCCAAGGCAGCCTTCTCCTTCTACAATCTGCATTTACAGATGGATTCCTAGAGTGTAAAGGGACCTGCGTTAAGGGAACACAGACACAGAAAAGATCTCCCAGCTTTCCAGGCTGGCTGTTAGTGGTTTTGAGGCAGAGAGGGGAACAAAAGGCTGGGAACTTGGAAGAAACTGATGAAGGTTGCCTGGAAGGGTGTTGCTGGCAGCACGGAAGGCTCCCAAGTCTTTCGAGCTGAGGGGTGAAGTGTGGGAGAATAGTCATGAAGATTATGAAGACATGTTGAATCATTTAACGCAGCGCCCGGCAGAGTCAGGGGTTCCATAAATGCTGGTAATTGCTGGGGGGAAAGGCTTGGGGGAGGAAGGAGATTACGAACGAGAAAGGGGAGATGGGACGTGGGGGCAGGGGAGAAGTGAGAATGAGTTAGTGAGACGACAGAAGGGGAATGAGGAGTCTGGGTGACGAAACACTGGGGTCAAAGGGAGTTGGGAATCTGGGGGATGGAGGACGGCACAAGTAGAGCGGCGCGTGTACCTCCGGCGTCGGTGAGCACCTCCACGCGGCCGCTGAACATGGCCTTGAGCATAGTGTCCTGTCCCGTGAGTGTGCGCAGCGTGGTGTAGTGCAGCGAGCCGCCCACGTTTAGCTTCACGTACTTGCTGTTCGGGGTCAGAGGCTTGAGACCGTAGGCGGCGGAACCAGTCTCGAGACCCGAGGGCTTAGGGACTTCCAGCGACGGGGCCGCGGCTACCGCCGGGCCTGAGGCCTCGGCCGACATGCCAGGTGGCGGCAGCGGGCGGCGATCCCAAGCTCTCTCCGCGCCCTCTGGCCGGCTCCCCAAAGCCCCCGGACCCCAGGCCTCAGGCCAGCCCACTCACCGCCGCTACCCGGCAATACTGGCCCGCCGCCCCATCGCCCTCGCACCACCCGGAAACCGGCGCCAGGCAATTGCGCAGGCGCGTGCAAGCCCCACCCCTGACCTGGGGGGCGGGACTGCGCTGCGGAGCATGCGCAGTGGTCGCGGAGGGGGGGGCAGGTTGAGATGTCGCCTACCGGCTGGGGTCGCTCTAACCGGGCGAGGTGCGCTTCCCTCGCGACACTTGGGGACCAGATGGAAGAAGCTCGCGCCTGGCCGATTTGAAAAGCGTAGTCCCCGACCTGTGATTGGGTCTCTTAGAGCGCTTTGCGGGCGTGAAGGGGAAGCTGAGGCCCAGAGAAAGGAGGCGTCCCTCCTCCCAGCTCCGCGCACCTGGCCGCCTGTGAGAACTGCGAAGTGCCGAGGGCAGCTCTTCAAGGAAGCCGAAGGCGGGTGGCTTCCCACAGGCGGCGGCAGTGGTGCTCGGGCGCCGAGCACTGGAGGCCTTTCTGACGAGGGGCCGCTGAGACGCGGCGGTGCGGAGATTTGAGGAAGAGCGTGGCAAGCAGGGGGAAGGGCAGACCAAGAAGACCCTCAGGCAGGAACACGGGCGAAGGAGCAGAAAGAATGTCAGGGGGGCTGCAGCAGCTGAGCAAAAGTTCCAGAATCTCAGCTAATGTCATGAGACGTCGCACCCAACCCCGAAAGAAAGAAGAAATAAGTTAGGACTCGTTGACAAGAAGTATTTTAATCTAACCCAACCCGCATCCAGTTTAGAGGCTGATACATCAGAGATATAATAATTTACTTCGTGTATAGCGGGGGTGGGGGTTGCTGGAGGGAAAACCAAAGACAGAGTCAGAGTTCTAGTTTTAACCCTGCCACCTGGGAGATCCTAGGCAAGGCACATCTCTCTGGGCTTGGTTGTCCTTTTCTGCTTAGCTAGGGGTGCAAATTTAAATGCCTGCAGGGAACAGGTAAGAGGGTAAATGAGTGAAGTGGACCAGTTTTAAGGTATTGGGGAGAAAGGGGACTATGGTGATCTGGAGAGCTCATGTTCTACCAAAGGGGTTGCCAATTCTGATTTTTCAAGTGTAGTGGTGAAAAAGAGAAAAGCAGCTACTGGCAGCTGGGAGCTGGTTTGCACTCTCCCCAGAAGCCTTGGTGTTGCTAAGAGCTGGCCTGGCATCAACAGCGAGGGTGTTGTCCTGCTGAGCATAAACTATTTCACAAAACACCAATGTCAGACAAGATCACTCTCTGTAACTGACGGAACAACAAAAAGACCATTCCATAATCATGTCTAAACACAAAAACAAGAACATTGTCCAAACCACAAAAATGACCAAGCCGAAGCCCCTGTCCCATAGTATAAATGACTGCTGCTGCTTTACCCAATACAGCTTTAGTCCTGATTCATTCCTCCCATCTTCTAGATAAGAATTGTTAAGATAATCAAAAAAATTCTCCCTGCTTCCTGAAAGCATCCAACCTACAGCAAATCCCTCCCTTTCTTGAACCCTCCTAGGAAATCACCTAACGCAAGCCCAAATCCTGTGATAAGTCCTTCCTAACATGAACTTCCGGAGATGTCCATGATTCCCCCTTGGATGAACTTGCTGAGATGTCTGTGGTGTCTGATTTTCCTTGTTCAACTACAGGTGCATTTCTGGTGGTCTTTGGCTGGAGGGTGATGTCAGAAATGGAGAATCCACAGAGATTCAGCTGAATCCCTTACTGCCTTGGACTGAGACCCTTGACTATAGTAATTATGTGCACATTTGAAAGCCCCCGTGTCTCTGTTTGAGGTGCCATTCTGCCCATGACTGGGAGGTAAGTTCTCTCTAAAAGGAGCTGATGTTTTGTTAAGACCCTTAAGCATTGTTTTTTTTTTTTTTTTTTTTTTAATCTCTTGGAATAAGGTCCCCCTGGGCTTTTTGGTTATCTGATGAGATTTTTATTTTTCATTGGTTAAATTGTTTTTTGGCCTTCTCCACCTGTTCCTATGGTCTGTCTCCTTGTCTAATGTTTAGAGTGTTGTTTCTCTAGAAGAGGGAAAGTCTATGTGGACAGGATAGGAGTGTAGCCCTGGATGTCTAAGGGCATCACAAGCCTATTACTCTCAATCTCTGGTGACTGCACACTACTTCTCCCTCTAAGAAGTTGGGAGCACCAACTGCAGCTTGTTAGCATCCCAGGGGTTCATTTGTTATCAGAATAAATCAGAAAAATGCTCCATCAACCAAGGGCCAATAAGTCTGTCCTACAGCCAGATGCCAAGGCTGTATGAGAAGGTATTTTCAGACCAGTGTCCTTTGGATAAACTTTACCCAAGGTCACTATTTCAAAACCTTTATAAGGACTTCTTTCTCAGTTTTGTCTGTATCTCTGCAAACTGCTTTGTTTCATTTCTCCTCTGCAGAATCAGGAGGTTTTCTCTGGCCTCTGATCAGTGATGATCATCTTTGGCCAAGTTCTGGGTATACAAAGTTGCACAAGCACCATCCTTATGGATCCTCATCTCAACTAAAACTGGGCCAAAGACCTGTTCCCATGTTTTCTCACAGTTAGACTAACTTGAACCCTCGTCTCTCTAACTGACACAATTTCACCAGGGACAGTTTGGAATTAGAGTAGCTATTTGGGGGAACTTTTGATAAGAATAAGATTGTTCATTTGGGAGTCACCTCAGAACAAGAAGGGAAGAAACCCTCGTGAGGAGATTCTTTGTCTTTGTCAGAAATAGAGATCATTTTGTTTAACATTAGCAATATTTCATTTTCCCTCTCCTTGCAAAGGGAACATACTTTTAGCCTTTTGGAGTGATAATTTCATATTTGTCTGAAGTAGCTCTCTCTCACTTTTCTTGCTGTCCATTTTCCTCTCTTTTTCCCCCTTGTCTTGGAAAGCTGTAAAGATTAACTAATCAAAAAATTGTTCAGTTCTATGTTCAGTTCTATGCATACTCCAAAGAAATCCGGTCCAGTTAAACAGTTAGAAATGTTTAAAAGAAATAAAAAGTTATTAAAATATACTGGCCAGCTGCAAAATAAATAAATAAATAAGTTTGCTTTTTGGACACTAAAAAGTATATTTATGTAATAGCCTTTGTTATTTTAGTTACAAGATAAGAAAAGACCTTAATTCGAAGATAAAAGAGGAGCTTTTGGCATGATGCAGTTCTTTACTTTCTTTTGGACTGGTAAGGGGATCGCAACCCTCAGTGCAGTGTGGTTTGCACCATGCTCAGCCAGTGAGTGCACCGGCCGTCCCCATATAGGATCCGAACCTGTGGCCTCAGCGCATAGCGCTGCACTCTCCCGGGTGAGCCACGAGGCTGGCCCAGTTCTTTACATTTTAATTTGCCATGTAAACATAATGCCAACACAATACTTTGATTTGTACAAGATCGGGGTTAATTTTCTCATGATTTAGATAAACATTCTCAATTTTTATGTTGATTTTATGAGTTAAGTAAATAATCATAATTTTCATATATTGTTCAAATTAAACCAAAAAATATATAGTTATATTTAAAAGGAATGATAATGGGTGTCTTTTTTAATACCTTTGAAGGTTTAATTTTGTAAACTACTTACAATGTTACAAATCATAAGGATTTAATGTGTTAGCTAAAATTGTAATTTTCAGATCCTTAATAAATTTTAAGATCTTAGTCAAATGATTAAGTTAATTAACAAATAATCTTTAGATGCCTGAACAGTTTCTGCATAAGAAACAAATATGAAACATTGGCCATGAGGGCCACTCCCTTGTTAATGCAATTAGGCCCTTTTTATTTTTTTGTGACCAGTACGGGGATAAGTGTTGCCTGTACCGCGCTCAGCCAGTGAGCGCACCGGCCATCTCTATATAGGATCCGAACCCACGGTGGAAGAGCTGCTGTGCTCCCAGCGCCGCACTCTCCCGAGTGAGCCACGGGGTTGGCCCAATTAGGCCCTTTAAAGAGAGTCTTCATGCAGTCTTTGGTGAGCCTGCCCTTCTGCCTTCTGCCATGTGAGGATGCAGCAAGATTGCCCTCACCAGATCAAATGCTAGTGTCTTGATCTTGGACTTTCCATCCTCCAGAACAGTGAGAAAATAAATTTCTGTTCTTTACAAATTACCCAGTTTGTGGTATTCTGATATACCAGCACAAATGGACTAAGACAGTCTAAAAGCTAGTATTATTATAACCTTAGTTTTTGTTTTGTTTTCTTCTTTGGCAGTTGGCTAGTATAGGGATCTGAACCTGATATTGGTGTTATAAGGCTGTGGTCTACCAACTGAGCTAACTAGCCAGCCCCCTCCACCCCTTTTCTTTTTGGGTTGTTTTTTTTTTTTTTTTTTTTTGATGGCTGGCTGGCTGGTATGGGGATCTGAACTTTGACCTTGGTGTTATAACATTATGCTCTAACCAACTGAGCTAACCAGCCAGCCTTATAACTTTGGTTTATGACTCCACACTTTGTTTTCTAAATAATTTAAGACACTAATTCACTTAAAAGAATTATTAGTTTATTTTGGGGGAGCATACAATGTATAAGGATGTAATTTTGTGATATCGACAACTGAAAGACGTGACAACAGAGCTGTATAGTAACAGAGTTTTTGTATGTTATTGAAGTTTAAACTGGTATAAATTTAAATTAGAGTGTTCTGACTTTAGGATGTTAAATGTAATCCTCCTGATAACTACAAATAAAGTAGGTATTAAATATGTACAAAAGGAAATGAGAAAGGAATTTAAACAATTCACTTCAAAAAATAAACTAAACACAAAAGACAGCAATGTAGGAAATGAGAGACAAAAAACCTATAAGGCATATAGAAAACAAATAACAAAATGACAGAAGTCCTTCCTTATCAGTAATTACTTTTTTTTTTTATTTCTGGCAGCTGGCCAATAAGGGGATCCAAACCCTTGACCTTGGTGTTACAGCACTGCTTGAACCAACTGAGCTAACTAGCCGGCTGATAATTACTTTAAATGTAAATGATCAAACTCTGTGTAATTAAAAGACAGAGATTAGCAGAATGGGATAAGAACACATGATCCAACTGTGTGCTGTCTACAAGAGATTCATTTTAGATCTAAAGACACAAATAAATTGAAAGTAAAGGATGGAAAAAGATATTTGATGCAAAAAGTAACCATAAGAGAGCAGGTGTGCTATAATGTAGACAAAATGGACTTTACATAAAAAAATTGCAAGAAAAAAGGACATAATATATTAGTAAAAGGTTCAATATAGCAAGAAGATATAACAATTATAAACATTTATGTACCTAATAACAGACCATCACAATATATCAAGTAAAAACTGATAGAATTGAAGGGAGAAATAGTTTTATAATAAAAGTTAGAGACTTCAACATCTCTCTCTCTTTTTGTTTCTTTTGGCAGTTGCATGGTATTTGATGTTTCATTATTTTATATTGCATTTCTTTGCGTTTTATTTGTTTGTTCGTTTTTTGTTTTTGGTGGCTAGCCAGCAAGGGGATCTGAACCCTTGACCTTGGTGTTATAAAGCAGTGCTCTAACCATATGAGCTAACTAGCCAGCCTCATTCTCAATAATGGATAGAACAATTAAACAGAAGGTAAGTAAAGAAACAGAGGAAGTACACAAAGCAATAAACCAACTAGATCTAACAGATATATATAGAACACTGTACTCAACAACAGCATATTTATTCTTCTCAAGTACAGATAGGATATTTCCCAGGATAGACCATATATTAGGCTACAGATTAAGTCTCAGTAGATTTAAAAATATAGATGTCATGCAAAGTATCTTCTCCAACCACAATGGGATGAAGTTGGAAGTTAATAACAGAAGTAAAACTGGAAAATTCACAAATTTGTGGACACTAAACAACACAGTCTTAAACAACCAATGGATCAAAGAAGACCTCACAGAGTGTTTTAGTCTGTTTTGTATTGCTATAACAGAAATACCTGAGACTGGGTAATTTATAAAGGAAAGAGGTTTATTAGGCTTACAATTCTGGGACAGCTGCATCTGGCACAGGCCTCAGGCTGCTTCTACTCATGGCAGAAAAGCGGCAGGCAGCCAGTGGGTACAAGCAGATCACATGGCGAGAAGAATCAAGAGAGAGGAAGCAAAAGAGAGAAAGAAAGTGCCAGAGTCTTTTTAAGCAATGAACTCTCGTGGGAACTAATAGAGCGAGAACTCACTCACTACCCCTCCTCCTCCAGGGAGAGCATTAATCCATTCATGAGGGATCCACACCCATGACTCAATCAGTTTCCAACACTGCCACATTGGAGATCAAATTTCCACATGAGTTTTGGAGGGGACAACACATCCAAACTCCATCATTCCGCCCCTGGCCCCCCCAAACTCATGTTCCTCTCACATACAAAATACAATCATTCTGTCCCAACAGTCCCAAAAGTCTTAGCTTGCTCCAGCACCAACTGAAAAGTCCAAAGTCTCATCTGAGACCAAAAGCAAAAGTCTTTCCAGCTGTGAACCTGAAAAACAAAACCAAATTTATCTACTGCCAAGATACAGTGGTGGAACAGACATTGGGTATACATTCCCATTCCAAAAGGGAGGAATAGGCCAAAAGAAAGGAAAAACAGGTCCCAAACAAGTCTGAAACCCAGCAGGGCAGACATTATGTCTTAAAGCTCCAAAATAATGTTCTTTAACTCCAAGTCCTGCATCCTGGGCACAATTGGGCATCTGGGCCCCCAAAGCATCAGGTAGCCTTGTTTCCACAGCTCTGCCAGGCACAGCCCAGTGGGCCATGCTAGTGCCTGTGGCTTTTCCAGGCCTGCACTGCACATTACCAGTGGCCCTGCAGTTCTGGGGTTCTGGCAGCAGCCCCGCTGCCTTGGCTCTACTAGACATTTCCCTGGTGGGGGCTCTCTGTGGGGGCTCTGACCTCACTTTTCTGCTTGGCATTGCTCTAGTAGATGGCCTCTGTGGTGGCTCCGCCCCTGCGGCAGTTCTCTACACATAATGGACAAATTCCTAGAAACAAAAACCCTAAACCAGGACTAAATCACAAAGAAATAGAAAATCTTAATAGACCTATAACCAATAAGGAGATTGAATCAGTAATCAAAAATCTCCCAACAAAGAAAAGCCCTGGATGTGATGGATTTACTGGTGAATTCTACCAAACACTTAAAGAGTTAATTAATACCAAACTTTCTCAAACTTTTCCAAAAAAAACTTAAGGAGAGGAACACTTCCTACCTCATTCTGTGATTCCAGCATTACCCTGATATCAAAGCCAAAGATGCCACAAGAAGAGAAAACTGCAGACCAATATCCCTTATGAACATTGATGCAAAAATCCTCAAAATATTAGCAAACTGAATTTAGTGGCATATTAAAAGGATTATAAGCCACAACCAAGCGGGATTTATTCCTGGAATGCAAGGATGGTTCCACCACAAAAAATTATCAATGTAATACATCACATTAACAGAATGAAGAGGAAAAAAACCCCACCATGATCATCTCAATTGATGTAGAAAAAGCATCTGACAAAACTCAAAACCTTTTCATGACACAAAAACACTCAACAAACTAGAAAACCATTTTAACATAATAAAAGCCATATATGAAAGATCCACAGCATTTTCCTCTAAGATCAAGAACTAGAGAAGGATTCCTGTTCTCATCACTTCTATTTAATGTAATACTGGAAGTTCTAGCTAGGGCAATTATGCAAGAAAAAGAAATAAAAGGCATCCAAATTGGAAAGGAAGAATTAAAATTATCTCTGCAGATGATATGATATTACATGTAGAAGACTCTAAAGATCCACAAAAACATGTTAGAAACATTACATGAGTTCAGCAAAGTAGAAGGATACCAAGTAAACAGACAAATAAAGTTGCATTTCTGTATTCTAACAATGAACAATCTGAAAAGAAAATTACCAAAACAAGTCCACTTGCAGTAGCATCGAGAAGAATAAAATACTTAGGAATTAATTAGGGCTGGCCTGTGGCTCACTTGGGAGAATGTGGTACTGATAACACCAAGGCCCCAGGTTCGGATCCCATATAGGGGTGGCCGGTTAGCTCACTTCGGAGAGCGTGGTGCTGCCAACACCAAGTCAAGGGTTATAATCCCCTTACTGGTCATCTTAAAAAAAAAAAAAATTACCAAACATTGCTAAAAGAAATTAAAGAAGACACAATTAAATGGAAACACATCCTATGTTCATAGATTGGAATACTTAATATTAAGATATTGATACTACCCAAAGTGATCTACACATTTAATGTAATCCCCATCAAAATCCCAATGCCATTTTTTTTTCAGAAGTAGAAAAACCCATCCTAAAATTCATATATGGCCCGTGGCTCACTTGGGAGAGTGTGGTGCTGATAACACCAAGGCCACGGGTTCGGATCCCTATGTATGGGGATGGCCAGTTGGCTCACTTCAGAGAGCGTGGTGCTTACAACACCAAGTCAAGGGTTAAGATCCCCTCACTGATCATCTTAAAAAAAAAAAATTCATATGGAATCTCAAGGGATCCTGAATAGCCAAAATCATCTTGAAAAAGAAGAACAAAGCTGGAAGATTCATACTTCCTGATTTCAAAACTTAATACAAAGCTACAGTAATCAAAACAGTGTGGTGTTGGTATAAAGACAGATATATAGATCAATGCAATAGATGAGAGAGCCCAGATATAAACCCTCGCATATACAGTCAAATGATTTTTGACAAGGGTGCTAATACCATTTGATGGGGTAAGAATAATCTTTTCAACAAATGGTGGTGGTGATAGTGGAGGGAGAAAATGGATATCTGCATGCCAAAGAATGAAGATGGACCCTTATCTAATATAATATACAAAAATTAACTGAGAATGGACTGAAGACCTAAACTTAAAAGCTAAAACTATAAAATTCTTAGAAACCTTTGGGAAAATCTTCATGACATTGGATTTGGCAGTGATTTCTTGGATATGACACCAAAGGCCCAGGCAACAAAAGAAAAAATAGACAAATTGGATTTCATGAAAAGTAGAAGTTTTGTGCATCAATACATAACATCAGGGCTGGCCAGTTAGCTCAGCTGGTTAGAGCTTAGTGCTGACAACACCAAGGTCTAGTGTTCAATCCCTGTACCGGCCAGCTGCCAAAAAAAAAAAAAGTAAAAATAGAATTACTTAATGATCTAGAAATTCCGTTTCTGGGTATATACCCCAAAAAATTGAAAGCAGGGTCTTGAAAGAATATCTGCATACCCATGTTCATATGAAATTATTCACAAGAGCCAAAAGGTGGAAGCAACCCAAGTGTCCATTGATGGATGAATGGATAAACAAAATGTGGTATATACATTCAATGGAATATTATTCAGCCTCAAAAACAAAGGAAATTGTGGCACATATTACAACATAGATGAACCTTGAGGATATTATGCTAAATGAAAATAAGCCAGTACCAAAAAGACAAATATTGTATGATTCCACTTATATGTGTTACCTAGAATAATCAAATTCATGAAGACAAAAAGTAGAATGGTGGGTGCCAGGAGCTGGGGGGAAGGGAGAATGGGGAGTTATTGTTCAATGGATGTAGAACTGCAGTTCCACAGGATGAAAAGCGTTCTGGAGATTGGATGCACAACAGGGTGAATGTAATTTATGCTGCTGAACTGTACTCTCTCTCTCTCTCTCTCTCTCTCTCTCTCTCTTGTTTTTTGGAGGCTGTCTGGTATGGGGATCCAAACCCTTTAACACCGTGCTCTAACCAACTGAGCTAACTGGCCAGCCCTTGAACGGTACTCTTAAAAATGGTTAAGATGGTAAGTTTTATATTATATATTTTACCATAATTTAAAAATTCTTAAAAACAAAGAAAAAATTTTTCAAGCAGACTATATTATCACAAACTTGGATTTGTTCATATAAGCTTTTCCCAGAAATTAAATTATCTCGGATGGTAAATTATTTACCCTCACCCAGACCTGCAAGCATACAAGACAAATATTTATTCTTCTAGTAGGTATATGCTTTTAGGTTAGTCCATGATTTGAAAATGCTTTAGAAACAAAGAGATTTCCTGACATCTACAAAAATCTCTATGAAATGGACAGCAGATTAAAACCTTTTAGATGCTTTGCTGTTACCTAAGGATGTAGCCATAATCAAAGTGGAGTTTAGAAAAAAATGCTTCTTGACATTGCCCACAGTAGGAGAGATAAACTGACAGTAATATTGAACCTGTATTGATGGGGGTAATTTTAAGGGTATTGCTGAGAATGTTTCCAGTGTATGCCCTGCCTTCCAATGACATAGTCCTGGCAGGACTATAAAGGTAGGACAAAGACAGAAACCAAAGCCTCAAGGCCGCATGAACACCTCCAAATGAACTATGAATGACCTGGTTATTGTTTTATTATCACGGTAGATTGAGGCTCTCTCTTGCTGGAGGGCTATGTATCTAATGGTGGAGAAAAATTACTTGATTTTTTTATTCATAACATGGGAGGGGGGTCGCAATTTATCTCTCTAGTAACAGACTCATATTTCACTGGTATTATTTTTAAAACGATTCTATATAACTTTACCTTTTGCTGTGAAAATACACCATCCATATCATGCGCAATCTTCAGGAAAAATAGAACTACAGAAATTTGAAAATTCATATATATCAAAGCCCTCAGAAACCCAAAATTTTGCCTTCATTTTGATGGCAATAAGTCATTTCCCTTCAGCACTCATAAGTTATCTCCTTCTGAGTTAATAACAGACTGCCCCATGCATTTGGGAATTATTTCCAATTTTAGATCAGCCCTATTATACATGTGTACCCTGTAATACATATATTATTAGACCAATTACTGTGAGGGACTCACATAAAACCTCCAGATTTATCACTAATAAGTACAAGCTGCATTTCCAAAATATCTACCTAAGTAGTTGTGTGTGTTTTGAAACCTAGAGATTTGGTCTTCTGGAAAAGAATCAGAAAAAACTGCACTTGAACCATTAGGAAAAGTACTTTAACAGGTAATTGATGCAACAACAAAACTCAAGTTGTTGATCCTTGAATTCATGTTTCCAACTGAAGAGACATACATCACCTTCAGCTGGAGACAACAGCATATTTGGTTCTTCAGTACCCCTTTTCATACTCTTTTTCTGTTATGTTGCCTATTAATGTCTTTAATACCTTCTCTAATTAATTAACGTTTTTTTTATATGATCTTCCTTATCTTCATCCTGTTACTTTTGACACCCTATGGTCTTACTTTACTTTACTGCTGTGTATTTATCACACCTTAACTATTTAACTGATTACTGGGTGTGTTGCCGCCCACCTAACCCTGCTGACAAACATGTAATAACTTTAAACACTTCAGGAGATAGCTTTCCTTCTACAGGTTTTTTCTGGTCTTAAGGTTTCCTTACCTAATTACCAAACTTTGATCTTGTGAAAACTGGACTTGAACAAAATGCTTCTGCTGAGGTCCTTATAACCCTATTGGTAAAACCCGGCCTATCACGATGGGGAACTAATGTTGGGACTATCCTTGCTACAATAATCAGTTTGCTCTCTTCAGACACTCCAGCCTACTTTGCAGGAACTGTGTCATTTCATCTAAATTGGCTATTTCTATTGTTAAGAATGATACTTAAACTCTCAAGGCGACCTATCCCCTACTAGAGTCCTCCTACTTCTTATGTAAACAGCAGGCTTTTACCTGCCTGCTGCACACTAACTTACCCTCTTTATTTGGGGTAATTGTTAGAGCCTTTCAGATATTTCATAAATATTTGTCTTGTTTGTAGGAAATATTTGACCATGTTTCTTAATCGAAGACAGTTTATTTTCCAGTTTGTTTTTTTATGAAGGCCTTTATGTGCTGCTTTACTTTAAAGATATCAAATATAACTCTTACTTAAAAATCACTACTCACTCTCTTAACCATTCTCCTGGGAATTGATACTTCTGAGTTGCTTTTTTTTATGGGGGGCGGGGCGCAGCTGGCCAGCTCAGGGATCAAACCCAGGACCTTTGTATTATTAGCACCATGCTCTAAGCAGCTGAGCTAACCGACCAGCTCAGATATTTTAAATGACCACGTCTCCAGTGTATCATGTTTTCCTGAGAATGATATCCAGAAGCGTCCAAAACAAGGCAAGAACAGGCTACTCAGGAAAACTCCCAGGAAGGAGAACTAAATCCCTTATCATGCATACTATATGGGCTGTACTTTCCAGAGTAGAGGTATTACTGGAAAAGGCAATCCAGAACTTACCTCTAATCCCAGCAGACATCATAAATGACACAACTTCTACTCAGAAGCCCAACAACCAATTTAAATTCATTAACCAAGGGCAAATGTATGCCATAGTAAACACCTCTTGCTGCACCTATATAAATACTACAGGTCGGGCCGGCCCATGGCTCACTCAGGAGAGTGCGGTGCTGATAACACCAAGGCCCCGGGTTTGGATCCCATACAGGGATGGCCGGTTAGCTCACTGGGTGAGCATGGTGCTGACAACACTAAGTCAAGAGTTAAGATCCCCTTACCGGTCATCTTTTAAAAAAAAAGACAAATAAAATAAATAAATAAATAAATAAATAGTACAGGTCAAGTACAGTCTGTGACTATGCTAAAAGAAAAAGTCACTTTGATCTCTAAAAAAGACAAGCTGGACTTTGGGACATGTTTTCATTGCCCAGGTTTGATAATCTAGGCCCATGTCTTTACGACCTATTACAGGGATTTATTACCACCTTTGTTTCTTGTAATTTCCCATGATGCAGTTAGTTGATGCACTCTGCCCAGAGTCTTAAATGCTACTGCGCAACCATTGTCATATCACAGGATTCGAGAACTTTTTCTGCAATAAAAGGAGGAGGAGAGACTAACTTTAGTCCAACTATAGACATTTTCTTGACAATTTCCTTATGAGCAAAATCTTGGCAATAGTGAAGAGCTAGAAAGCAGACTAAAGTCCTGAGGCTTGACTCCATCTGCCTTGGCCAAGAAGGGAGGCTGAGCAAGAGAAGGCAACCCCTGACACCTGGAGCTGGCCTGACACTATTATCTAGGCCTTGATGTTGACAGGAGCCAGAATGACACTCACAGCCAGGCAGTTGTTTTCTCTTGATGAACATAAACGATTTTGTAGAACACCAACATCTCAAAGACAAGGCCATTCTATGGCTGTGGTGGATCAAGACAAAAACAAGACCACTGTATTAGTCCATTTCCGTTGCTTATAACAAAATACATGGAACTGGGTGATTTATAAAGAAAACAAAATTTATTGCTTACAGTTTCTGAGGCTGGGAAATC
Source organism: Cynocephalus volans (assembly GCF_027409185.1). Taxonomy (NCBI): domain Eukaryota; kingdom Metazoa; phylum Chordata; class Mammalia; order Dermoptera; family Cynocephalidae; genus Cynocephalus; species Cynocephalus volans. The sequence continues at coordinate 113,957,801 of NC_084465.1, forward strand.
CAAAGTCCATTTAGTGGTGGCGACAGTGACCCAGGGGTCTCATGTTGCAAGATGGTGGAAGCAGAGAGAGCAGAGAGAGACAGTTCCTCATACTTTGTCCTTTTAAAGCCCTCAGAACCATGCCCGTGACCACCATTTTTAATCCATTCATTATGGCATCGTCCTACAATCCAACCACCTTTCAAGGCCCCACTTTTCAATTACCATACCAGGATTTCCCACCCTCAACAGTTATAGTGAGAGTTAAGTTTCAGTGAGGTTGGGGGTGGCAGGGGGAGCATCCGGCACTCATGTCTGAACTCATGTACTCATGTCTGAGCACAGCCAAAAACAAGAATTTTATCCAAATTATTTAGTCTTGCTCTTTTCCTCCCATCTTTTAGATAAAAATTATTAAGATATCCAGTCACAGAATTGCCTCCACTTCCTGATAGCATCCAAACCAAAGCAAAGCCCCTTTCCTTGAATCCTTCTCAGAAGCCTAACTCAAGCACAAGTCCTATAAGAAGTCATTTTCAAAACCCTCTTACTGCAACACCTCACAGTTTCCTGTATTGTGTGGTCCCCCTCATTGCAATGAGTCAATAATCCCAACTTTGTTCAATTTTAAGTGTGTTCTTGGTGGCCCTTGACAGGAGGGCATTGACAATAAAAATCGTATTTTTTTTTTTTTTTTAAAGATGACCGGTGAGGGGATCTTAACCCTTGGCTTGGTGTTGTCAGCACCACGCTCAACCAGTTAGCTAATCGGCCATCCCTATATAGGATCCGAACCTGTGGCCTTGGTGTTATCAGCACTGCACTCTCCCGAGTGAACCACGGGCCGGCCCTTAAAAATTGTATTTTTTGGGCCGGCCCGTGGCTCATTCGGGAGAGTGCGGTGCTAATAACACCAAGGCCCCGGGTTCGGATCCCATATATGGATGGCCGGTTCGCTCACTGGGTGAGCGTGGTGCTGACCACACCAAGTCAAGGGTTAAGATCCCCTCACCGGTCATCTTTTAAAAAAAAAAAAAAAATTGTATTTTTTTCTCAGTGAAAGATATTGATTTTTTAAAAGTTGGCTCCAAACAAGTTTTAAACACTCTAATATCAGACAAAACAGGTCTCTGAGTTAGATTTAGCCTGAGGGTTGCCAGTTAGCAACCTTTCAGTTGGATGATCTCCCTTCTGGATATAAAGTTTAATACTGTTATGAGCAGTTGACAGCTATTAAGTGCCTAAATTGAAGGAGGAATAGAACACATACTTTCACATATATTATTTTATTTAATGTTCTTTTCTACTAAGTCATTCATGCTGTGCCATTTGCAAGGTTGCTGCTGCATGTTTGATTATAAATGAGGTCAAATCCCTGTTTTACAGGAAGATGCTGATGTATACCCATTCCCTTCTCACTGTGAGCCTGTAGCCATGGGAACTGTGATCAAATACACAATAACACCTCCATGAACAAATCCTCAGGGAACAAAGTTCATTTTAATGAAGCTCACTTAACCACAGAGGAATCTGGGGGATTTTCTGAGCTTCTCAGCTTTGTGCCACCTCCTGACTTTAAAATGCCTCTGGAGGAGGAGAAAGTGGAGCTACCTCAGGTATGAGCTTCTTCCTGGGAGCTGGGACTTGGGCCAGGCAAAGAAGAGCTGTGTGGAAAATTCTCCCAGACCTGCTTCTCCTGAGGAGAAAGCAGGAGAAGAGCCTTATATAATAGCTCCCCAGGTCTTTGAGGGCTTTACTAGTTCTATGAGTGTATAGATCAAGCCTGGAGTATAGAAGGAACTCTAGCATCACCCAGGGTATATTGGCTAGAGTATCTTGAAGGACCCTTCTAGCCCTGGAATCAGAAGAGCAAGGAACCCAATTCTGTGATGGCTGTTTTGCCTGTGAAGGTGGAAGAGAACAGAAAAAGCTTTAGGTTAAGAGATGGTGTTGGTACCCCACTAACTCATTTCCCTTTCTGCTTCCCTGCCATTTCTCAACAATATGTCCTTCACTTCATTCTCCAAAAGGCCCAGGGACTTTTACCTTCCTCTGACTGCCTGAGGTGAGCCCTGGGAACCCTTATGCTTACCAGACCCTGCCCTTCTCCTTACCTCTGTTCTGTGGGCCAAGATTTCTGCCTCGGTTTCCCTGCCTGACAATTCAGTTTCACTAGGACTGGAGCTGTCCCTTACCTTTGGCATCCCAGAGTCCCTTAGCCAGTGCTGACCTCTGGAGGTAGGACTGTCTCCCTATGCTTGTAGTGTCAGGCTGGGCTTTGCTGTAGAAGAAACTGATTGCTTAGAATCCCCCTTCTGAGGGCTGGCTGGTTAGCTCAGGGTTGGGTAGAGTATAGTGCTAATAACACCAAGATCCAGGGTTCGATCCCTGTACCAGACAGCCTCCAAGAAAAGGAAAAAAAGAAAAAAAAATTCTCATTCTGAATATAGTCACTACCAGGAATCTCCAGCTGCCAACTGGATACCTATGGAAAAGTTAGGGTAACCAACACAAAGGCTTGAGGGTGAGAGTGGTCCTGACATATTTGCAGAGCCTAAAGGAGGCCAGTGGACTGAGGGAGAGAAAGGATAGTCATAAATGAGGTCAGAGAGGTGATAGGAGCTCAGAGAACCTTGGAGACCTTTGGGACAACTCTGGCTGTAGGTGAAATGAAGAGTCACTGCAGGGTTTTAAGTAGAGAAGTGACATGATCTCACTTTTTTGTTAGATCACTCTGGCTGCTGTATTTAGAACAGAGTGGGGAGAGGGGTAGAAGCGGGGATACCAGCTGACTTGCTGACTTGGTGAGATGATGGCAGCTCAGACCAACGAGGTAGTTGTGGAGGTAGTGCGAAGAGGTTGGGTTCTGGATATGTTTTTAAGGTAGAGCCATACAAATGGAAGTGGACTAAGAGAAAAAGAGAGGAGTCAAGAATGACCTCAAGGTTTTTGGGCTGAGCTGCGGGAAAAATGGAGTTGCCATCAACTGAGATAGGAAGGCTAAAGGTAGGGGAGGTTTTGGGGGAAAAGATCAAGAATTCAGTTTTGGGCATGTGAAGTTTCGGAGATGTCACATAGGTAGTGAAATATAAGAATCTGGTGTTTAAGACTAGAAATATAAATTCAGCATGTGCATGAGGAGTAGATGTTTGTCATATAGACAAGGGTGGGAAGCAATCCAGGTGAAAGAAATGGCTTGAACACAGGCACAAACATTTGAAACAGCAGCTTATGTTTGGATAACCATAAACGTTCAGCTTTTGTTGGAGCTTAAAGTGCAAGGATGGTTGTAGCAATGGTAGATGGTGCTGCAGAGGTAAGCAGGAATAGGACAGCCAGGGGTTTTACAGAGCAAACCAGGAAACCAACTTCACCTTGAAAATGGCAGCAAATGAATGAGCAAATTGGCATTTCAGAATGATCTTTCTGTGTCTGAGAGAAGGAATTCAGGGAAACTAGTTTGAAGATCGTTTCAACAGTCCATGCAAGAGAGATATTGAGGGCCCACACAAAGGCAATGGCAGTGGAAAAGGAGAGGAAAGAGTAGATTTGAGAAACATCTGTAAAGCAGGAAAGTTTTAGTGACTGATTGGATATGAGGGACTGAGGATTCAGGAAAGGGAAGGATGATTCCTAGGTTTCGGCTTGCAGGAGTATAGATGGTGGTGTCATCCAAGACAGGAAACAGTGAATGCAGAGGGGGAGCAGTTGTGAATATAACATGAGCATATGAGTCCTGCTTTGGATATCTGAGTTGCAGGTGCCTGTGGATCTGTCCATCAGGCAGTTGGAGGTTGGATATTTTGGCCAAAAGCCTTGTGTTTGTGACTTTTGGATCCATTAGCATTAGTCACAAGGGGATAGTTAAAACCATGGGTGTGTGTTTTGGCTGAGGGAGGAACCAGTAGAGAGGAGCCCTTGTTTCTCCCCTTCCCTCCATCACCAAGTCCTGCTGGCTGTGCCTGCACAATGTATTTTCAGTTCATCATCCACTTGTCTCCAACTCTACTGTGATGACCCTGGTCCCAGTCCATCGTATCTTCCCTGCATTCTGGGGACTGTTCCTAACTAGTTTCTCCTCTCCCACTTTTCCCCCCTTTCAGTCTTCTTTCCATCTAGTGGCCAGAGTGATCTTTTTTTAAAATTTATTTTTTATTTTATTTTTTTATTGAATCATAATTGATTATACATACTTTTGGGATTCAATGTTGACATATGTTGATCAAATCAATATTACTAGTATGTATATTGTTACAAATTGTACTTATTCTTTATGTCCCTTGTCCAATCTCTTCCTATCCCCCTCACCCTCCCCCCTCCCACCACTGATTACCCTAGATTTCTTCTCTCCCTCTGAAAGAGTAATGGTTACTCTGTTGATTTGATGCCTAGATGATCTGTCCAATGCTGAGAGGTGTGTTCAGGTCCCCCAATATTATCATAGAGCAGAAGCTTCTTCTGTCACACTGGCATGGGCTTTGTGGAGAGAGACATCCTTTTCTTTTCTTTGGTCTCTGCTGGTGACTGTCCTTGTGTCAATGCACTCCAGTGGCTGACAGACCATCTGCGTGGTGGTTGTGACGTCTAGCCACTTTCACAGCAGCTGTGGTTACTGTGGTGGCTGTGGTGGGCCACCCACATGGAGGTGATGTTTTTGGCATGCTCCTTGGTGCTGGTGGTGTGCCTGGTTGTGGGGGGGTTCCGGTCCCTGGCTCCATACCCCGGGTCCCTGGGTGGGCCCCAAGGCACTGGCGGTGTGCCTGGTTGTGGGTGGGGGTCTGGTCCCTGGCTTGATGCCCTGGGTCCCCAGCTCAATGCCCCGGGCCCCCAGGTAGGGCCCTGAGTCAGAGTGATCTTCTAAAAATGCATATCTTATCATGTAATTTTCCTCCTTAAAAATCCCCATTGGGGGGCCGGCCCGTGGCTCACTCGGGAGAGTGCGGTGCTGAGAACACCAAGGCCCCGGGTTCGGATCCCATATACGGATGGCCAGTTCGCTCACTGGCTGAGCGTGGTGCTCACAACACCAAGTCAAGGGTTAAGATCCCCTTACCGGTCATCTTTAAAAAAAAAAAAAAAAAAAAAAAAAAATCCCCATTGGCTTTCCACTCTTCTTTATGATAAACTCTAATCTCTTTACCATGGTTGGCTTATGAGGCCTCAGCCCCAGAGTAGCTCTCCAACCTCTTCTCACACCACTCTCCCCCGCTCATGTTCCAATCACCTTGACCTCCTGCACTCTGGATCTTTCACTGCTGTTCCTTCTACCTGGAATCCTTGTTCCCCAGACCTTCACACAGCAAATTATTTACATCCTCAGGCATCAACTCAAAGGTCATGTCCACAAAGAAACCTTCCCTGACATTCCTATTTAAAGTGACTTGTCTCTTACTCCCTATATATCTTCATATTCATTTCCTTCATGTCCATTTCAAAATTATTTGTTAGTTGTCTATTTTTCTCACTATAAGGGAGGCTTTTTGAAGGTTGGAACATTATCTAACTCATTCCCCATTATAATCCCAGTATCCAGGCACATAGAGTTGCTCTATAAGTATTTGTTGAGGGCTAGCCAGTTAGCTCAATTGATTAGAGTGCAGCCTTATAACACCAACGTTGGATCCCCATGCTGGCCAACTGGAAAAAAAAAATTGTTGAATGAATAAGGGTGAAAAGAAGAATGACTGAAGAAGCACTGAGGAGATGAGAGGGTGTCCAGAGTGAAGGGATTAGACTTGGGCTGGATGAGGTACATGTCTTCTTCTGTGAACCTCTGCAAGGAGGACCATTCGGTGTGCATGCAGGGAAATGTGTATATGGGGTGCAGGGTGGACAGCAGGGCAGGAAGGTAAAGGATTTAGTGGGTGATGGCTTCTTCTCTGGTGAGGTCATCTGCTGACAGTTCAGATGGAAGTAGCTGAGGTTGGGTAAAAGATTTGAGGAGAGTGGGAGAAATTTAAAACACCTGCTGCAGAGAATGATGAGAGCATTTGCCAGCACTCTGAGATGACCACGTGCCAGGTGCTGTCCCGGATGCTGAGGTTATAGAGTTGAGTAGGAGGTGACATAGTCTTTGCCTTCCAGAAATTCAGTTCAAAGGAGATGGACTTACTTTCTTTCTTTTTTTGGCAGCTGGTGGTTGGGGATCTGAACCCTTGACCTCAGTGTTAAAACACCAAGTTCTAACCGGTTGAGCTAGAATGTGGACTTTCTTTGAGAGAGTTAAAATGCAGGACGCTGTGTACTGTAATGGATGGAGTGTGCCGAGGCTTGGGGTGGGGGCTCAATCTGAGAGTGGGGGAAAGCATGACAGAGGCTATGACCTTTGAGGTTGGCCTTGAAAGAGAAAGTGTGTACCAGGCAGAAAGAAGGAAGGAAGTATGAGTGCTCCACGAAGGGAAAACAGTGCTAGCCAAAACTATGGAGGTGCTGAATAGGGAGAATTGTGAGACATTTCTGTGCCTTGAATGAAAAATGGGAGATGATGCTGGACAGGAGGGTGGAGGCCAGATTGTGGAGGATCTTCTCTGTACCAGAAGTTGAGCTTTCTCCCGGAGGCAGCAGAGGTCTTTAGGCAGAGTTGCAGGATCGTGAGGTTGCTCTTTTAGGAAACTAACATAGTAGGCAACGTGGAGGATGCATTGAAGGGAGGAGAAACTGGAGGCAGTGAGAAGGGGTAGGAGACAGGTGCAGTAGTTCTGATGAGAGATAACGAGAGCCTGATGAGAGCAGTGGCAGTAGAAATGGAGAGGAGGGGAAGGAGTCCAGAGTCGATTTTGAAGATGGATGGAATGTATGGGATAGGGGCAGAGAGTGGAGTGAAGGCCGACTCAGAGGTTTCTTGCTTGGGAGACTGGGTAGATGGTGATACTGTTAGCTGAGATACAGTAACAGGAGTATATATTAAGAAAAAGTAGGGCCGGCCTCTGGCTCACTCAGGAGAGTGCGGTGCTGATAACACCAAGGCCACAGGTTCGGATCCCATAATAGGGATGGCCGGTTAGCTCACTGGGTGAGCGTGGTGCTGACAACACCAAATCAAGGGTTAAGATCCCCTTACCGGTCATCTTTAAAAAAAAAAAAAAAGAAAAGAAAAAGAAAAAGTAATAAGCTCAGGTTTAAATCAGTGGCATTAAACACAATGTTGTACAATCATCACCTCTATCTAATTCTAAAACATTTGCATCACCCCAAGGGAAGCCCCAAACCCATTGAACAGTCATTCCCTATTTCCCACTCCGCCCAGCCCCTGGCAATCACTAATTTACTTTCTGTCTCTATAGAGTTCCCTATTCTGGATATTTCATATAAATGGAATCATACGGTATGTGACTGTTTATGTCTGGCTTCTTTCACTTAGCATAATGTTTTCATCCATGTTGTAGCATGTATCATTATTTCATTTTTTTCCTTGTCTCCATTTCTTTCTTTCTTTTTTTTTTTTGCCGGCCAGTATAGGGATTGAACCCCAGACCCTGATGTTATCAGCACCATGCTCTAACCAACTGAGCTAACCAGCCAGCTTCCATTTTTTTTCTTTTTGTGGCAAAATATACATAAAATTTACCATTTTAACCATTTTAAACATATAGTTCAGCAGCATTAAGTACATTTCCATTATTGTATACATCCCCACCATCCATCTCTTGGACTTTTCTCATCCTCCCAAACTGAAACTCCATACCCATTAAATACTAACTCTCCCCCATTCCCCCATTCCCCCACCTCCTGGCAATCCCCATTCTACTATCTGACTTAATGGAAGCTGGCTCGTTATCTCAGCTTGATGAATTTGACTAACTAAATCCTACAGTATTTGTCTTTTTTTTTTTTTTTTTTTTTAAGATGACCGTTAATGGGATCTCAACCCTTGACTTGGTATTGTCAGCACCACGCTCACCCAGTGAGCAAACCAGCCATCCCTATATGGGATCTGAACCTGTGGCCTTGGTGTTATCAGCACCGCACTCTCCCAAGTGAGCCACTGGCCGGCCCTCAGTATTTGTCTTTTTTGACTGGTATATTTCTCTTAAAATAATGTCCTCAAGGTTAATCCATTTTATAGCATGTGCCAGAATTTCCTCCCTTTTTAATTCTAAATAATATTCCATTGTACGTATGCACTGCACTTTATTTAAAATTCATTGTTGATGGGCATTTGGGTTATGTACAGCTTTGGGCTATTGTGGATAGAGCTGCTGTGAACATTAACATGCACACTTTTGTTTGAACACCTGTTCTCAAAATTCAGGGTTATATACTTAGGAGTGGAATTGTTGGGTCATATGATAATTCTATATTTAATTTTATTAAGGAACCATTAAATTTTTCTGCAGCACCTGTACCATTTTACATCATTTTATGTTCTCACCAGCCACATATGAGGGTTCCAGTTTCTCCACATCCTTGCCACCACTTGTTATTTTCCCTTTTTAAAAAAAAAATTATTATGGCCATCTTAGTGAGTGTGAAGTATTATCTAATTATGTTTTTTTTTTTTTTTTCTTCTTAAAAAGATGACTGGTAAGGGGATCTTAACCCTTGACCTGGTGTTGTCAGCACCACGTTCTCCCAAGTGTGTCAACCGGCCATCCCTATATAGGGATCCAAACCCACGGCCTTTGTGTTATCAGCACCACACTCTCCCAAGTGAGCCACGGGCCGGCCCTTGTTTTGATTTCTATAGCTGTGTAGCAAGTTTTGAAATCAGGAAACTGAGTCCTTCAGCTTTGTTCTTTTTCAAGATTGTTTTGGCTACTCAGGGTTCCTTGAAATCCTATATGAATTTTATTTTATTTTATTTATTTTATTTTTTAAAAAAAAGATGACCGGTAACCCTAGACTTGGTGGTGTCAGCACCATGCTCTCCCAAGTGAGCTAACCAGCCATCCCTATATAGGGATCCGAACCCATGGCCTTGGTGTTATCAGCACCACACTCTCCCAAGTGAGCCATGGGCTGGCCCACCTATATGAATTTTAGAACAGGTTTTTCTGTTTCTTTAAAAACCACCATTGGAATTTGATATGAATTTAATATGAGTTTGCATTGAATCTGCTTATCACTTTGGGTAGTATTGCCATCTTAATGGTGAGAAATTGGCCGTTAATCTTATTAAGGATCCTTTGTACGTTACAAGTTGCATCTCTTTTGCTGCTTTCAAGATTCTCTCTTTATTTTGGTTTTTGACAGTTTGATTATGGTGTGTCTCTGTGTGGATCTCTTTGAGTTTATCCTACTTGGAATTCGTTGAGCTTATTGGATGTATAGATTCATATATATATATATTTTTTTAATAAATCAAATTTGGTTTATTTTAATAAATCAATATTCTTAAAATATTCTTTCTGCCCCTCTCTCTCTTCTTCTTCTATGATGTCCATTATGTTAATGTTGGTATGACTTATGATGTCTTGAAAGTTTCTGTTTATTTTTCTTTATTCTTTTTGCTCCTCAGATTGAATAATTTCATTTCACTTATCTTCAAGTTCACTGCTTCTTTCTTCTGTCTGCTCAAATCTACTGCTGAACCTCTCTAGTGATTTTTTTGGTCCAGGACAGGGTTCTAACCCTGGACCTTGGTGTTATCAGCACTCTCTACTGAATTTTTCATTTTAGTTGTATGAATCCTCTTTTTAATTTCCTGTATTTCCTAATGCTTTGATATCTTGGGGCCTTGCTGACTGGGGAGAGACTGCCCCTCCCACAACTGCCCTTTGCACTGTTGTCACTCTGTGGGCTCCGTTTTGAACATATTGACAAAGGTGCCTGTAGGACACCAAGTTATGAGCTCTCAAGGCCAGGGATCCATCTGTTATGCTCGCCATTGATTCCCCAGCCCTTAAAACAGTACATGGCACAGAGGGGGCACCCAGCAAATGTTTGTTGAGTAAATGGAGGTTTTCAGTAGTCATTTGAAAATACAAACCCTAAACCTGACTTCAGTGTATGGCCTACAGATAGGGATTTTGGAATCATTAGTGTGTAGATGATAATTGAAGCTATTGATGAAATTGTTTTCAAATTACATTAGTAACAGTAAATTCCTTTTTAGGAGAAAGCAAAATTACTACTGCTGCCTGCCTCCCTAAAGTATAGGCAGGCCCTGTGTGCCCCTCTAGACCCATTTTATATACATATATTGTTTTGTAGATTGTTCTTTTTTTTTCCACTTAATATATCTCTTAGAGATCTTTCCATGTTAAAGATTTATATATAGTCCTTAATGTATTCAATATATCTCTTAGAGATCTTTCCATGTTAAAGATTTATATATAGTCCTTAATGTATTCAATATATTATCCTGGACACAAGATACTATAGAAGTTAAAAGCATAGACTCTAGATTTAGACTGCCTTAGTTTAAATACTTACTCCGACACTTACTAGATATGTGACTTTTGCAAACTACTCTGCTTTCTTCATCTATAAAGTGGGTTGGTGATAATAGATAGTGTAGGTTTCTCATGGAGTTTTTATTTGAGATTTAAATGAAATAATCCCTGAAAAGCATTTAGCACCATGTTTCATTAAAAGTTAACTATTTGGGGCTGGCTGGTTATCTCAGTTGGTTAGAGTACAGTGTTGACAACATCAAGGTCAAGGGTTCAGACACCTCTACCAGCCAGTCGCTGAAAAAGTTTTTTTTTTAACTATTTGGAATTAGCAATCCTAAAAGGAAATCACCAAGGTCCAGGGTTCAATCCCTGTACTGGCCAACCACTAACAAACACACACCACCTCTCCCCACTAAAAAAAAAAGGAAATTAAAAAAAAGATACCTTTTAGGAATAAATTTAACCCAACAGGCCAAAGACTTTTACACTGAAAACTAGAAAACATTGCTGAAAGAAATTTAAGAAGACCTAAATAAATAGAAAGACATCCTATGTTCATGGATTGGAGGACCTAATATTGTTAAGATGACATTACCCAAAGTGATTTCCAATTCAATACAATCCCTATTAAATTCTCATGCATTTTTTTTTCAGAAATGGAAATGGCAATCTTCAAGTAGGAAATAGTGGAGATAGTTGCAGAACATTGTGAATGTAATTAATATCATTGATTTGTACATTTAAAATGGTTAAAATAGCAAATTTTATGTTATATATGTTTGTCTTTTTTAACCACACACACACACACAAAAAAAACCTAAGGAAAAAAAAAAAATCAGGCAGGTCCTCCCCCCAAAAAACTTACAATCTAGCAAGGGCATGTGGACATTTTAAAGAAAAAAAGAAAAACTATTTGGTGATAGAATCAGAATAGTGGTTACCTACAGACAGGGAAGTGGGGACTGATTAGAAAGGGGAGTGAGGGAAGTTCCTGGAGCGTTACAAGTGTTTTTGTCTTGATTGGGGTGTTTACACGGGCATTACATTTGTCAAAACTCATGAAATTTTACATTTAAGATCTATGCATTTCACTCTATGTCAATTTCACCTCAGTGAAGAACAAAACATTGTTAGCTACTACTAATCCCTTGACTGTTAATATACATTGCAGTTATTTCCCCCCATTTCTCACTTATATGGGGTCTTTTATCATACAGAGGCTTTTAATTCTTTTTTTTTTTTTTTTTTTTTTTTTTAAAGATGACCGGTAAGGGGATCTTAACCCTTGACTTTGTGTCGTCAGCACCACACTCAGCCAGTGAGCGAACCGGCCATCCCTATATGGGATCCGAACCCGGGGCCTTGGTGTTATCAGCACCGCACTCTCCCGAGTGAGCCACGGGCCGGCCCAGAGGCTTTTAATTCTAATAGTTAAATTTATTTTTTTCATTTATGATTTCTATATTTGTGTGTCTTACTTTATTTTTTTTAAATTTTTTAATTATTATTATTTTTTATTATTCAGTCTTTATTTTTTATTATTATTTTTTTTAAATTTTATTTTGTCGATATACATTGTGGCTGATTATTGCTCCCCATCACCAAAACCTCCCTCCCCTCTCCCTCCCCCCATCCCCCCCAACAATGTGTGTCTTACTTTAGAAAGTATCTCTTATTCTAGGTTTATAAACATACTCTATTTTTTTCAATATTTTTATCATTCTTGTGTGAGAGAGAGAGAGAGGGACACAGAGACATGTAGCTATTGATTAGCTGGAGACCGTGTGCAAATTTCCTAACGTTGCTAAGTCTTGGATTTCTCATCCATGAAATAGGAATAATATTTTGTTTTGTAATTGACATGATTGGACGAGGTAACATTTAAAGGCCATAAAATTCTTGACCCATTAAGAGGGTAGCTATTGTTATTATCTATTATGGTATTTGACATTTTATCATAATTCTTCATGTATCTGCCTCTTTCATTAAGGCTTTTCAGTGGTAGGAAATGTGACTTCCCTCAGTGCCTAACCAGGTACCTGGCATTTAGCAGGTGTTTAAATTTTGTTGAATGGGGGCCGAGCCCGTGGCGCACTCGGGAGAGTGCGGCGCTGGGAGTGCAGCGACACTCCCGCCGCGGGTTCGGGTCCTATATAGGCATGGCCGGTGCACTCACTGGCTGAGTGCTGGTCACGAAAAAGACAAAAAATAAATAAATAAATAAATTTTGTTGAATGAATGGATTGGTTGATGGGATGTATGAATAACAAGATAAAAACCAAGCAGTAAAGGGAAAACGAAGGAGATATTTTATTAATCAGTTCTGATATGAAACTAAACACAAAACCAACTACAGCAGAGAGAACCTTATTAAGTATTGATATTTAATATCTACAGCATATTAGGTTCTTGTTCAAGGATGGGCTCCAAGAGGGCTGAGTTTCCATTGACTGAAATTGCATATAAATGTTTAAGTGGACATACATTTTCTAGAGAGAGAGTCCATGGCTAGATTGTATTTCTAGGAGGCCAGGGATCATGGATACTTTGTCTGTCATTGGATTCCAGCCCACAGAACAGAGCCTGGCAACCAACAGATGTTTATTGAATAAATATCTGACTGACAATGAAAAGCTTTCATCAGATTCTCAAAGGGGTCTGTAACCTCAAAAAGTCTTAAGATCCAATAATCTCGAAGGAGAAAATCAATTTCTGGAAGGAGCTTTCTCTGGGTCAGATACCTGAGAGGAATTTATCACCATGGGATGATCGAGGAACCCCTCCCTTGATTTCTTTCAAGAGACTGGGCGATTCTCTTCTCAATCGGCTTTCTGATTCTCACTTGATAGGCTGTGGTCAGGCATGAATCATAACCCAGCTTTTGCTATGTACTATCTGTGTGACCTTGATTAAATTATTTAAGCTGTCTAAGGACCAGTTTTCCACAATAGCATCCACCTTGAGGGCCTGTTGAGTGGATTAAGTAAAAATGTTGATACAGTGTTGGAGCATTATAGTGCACAACTAATTTTGTGCCCTCTCCTGTTCCCCACCACCACCATTTTTTTTTTTCCTATGTAAGACATTTGTTCACATCCACATATCCTGATTCTCGGGCTTCAAGGCAGTTCCTTGCTCCAACCAGTTTGCCTTTTCTAGTCTATAGAATTACTTGATTTGACCAGATAAATATCAATTATGGTTATTTGCGAGAACTGCTGTCCAAATATGCCTAATTATTTCACAGCACAAGAATAATGAGAGAAAATTCACATTTGTTGACTTCCTATTGTGTACCAGTACTATGTTGAACACTTTCATGCTTTTTCTTACCCTACAAATTAGACTTGTTATTAAGTGGAAACACTGACAAAGTTTTTGCTATATGGATATTAGTTTTGTACCTGGATCATAGCATGCATTAAGAAAGTTGTACACCAAGCTCAAGGGTTCAGATACCCTTACCAGCCAGTTACCAAAAAAAAAATTGTTGACTGAACAAACTTTGTTTTAGGTTTTAACATAAACTTCACAAATGTTTAAGCATGGACAGACATGTTTCCAACTTTAAAATGACACTGAAGGTTGAACTCAGGAAAACTTACCTGTACAAAAAATAAATTGACCAACAAATATTTATTGAGTGAATACTTTGTTTAAACTATGAAAAGACCTGGAACTTGTAAGTTCGTACTACTCTAGGAGTTGAAGTCCTGGCTGGGGAGACCAAAATTAGGGAGATGTTGACTCGCTGGCCCAAGCTGGGCTGGGTGTGACTGGGGCATTAATGGGCAGAGACCTATGTAGTTGGTCGGGAGAGATCTTTTGGCAGGACTGAGCAAGGAGGATTTAGTGGGAAAGAGAATTGATTCAGTGTTGGAAAACTTGGGCTCAAGTTCTGGCTGAGGCTTAATTGGTGGAATGACTTAGGGCAAGTCCCTGAACCTCTCCAGACCTCAGTTTAGAATATGAAACATAAATTGGGGAGGCGGGGTGTTGTTGAACTTGCTCAGTTATTAAGTGCCTTCCAGTTCTTAGGTGCTAAGATTCTCTATCAGCCACGTTTATTTTTCCTTTGAGAAGAAAACACTTTCTATGCTTGGAATTTCAATTAAGCCAATCAATGGCATTTGTAGAGCACCTGCTATATACTCGAGGAGACTGGGCCATCAATTTTCTCCCCCATGGCTGTTTTAAAATTATTATTATTTTTTGGCAGCTGGCCTGTACAGGGATCTGAACCCTTGACCTTGGTGCTACATGGTGGTGCTCTAACCAACTGAGCCAACCAGCCAGCCACAATTTCCTTCCTTTTTAAGGCTAAATAATGTTCCATTATATGTTGTGTAAACCACACCTTGTTTATCCATTCATATGTCAGTGCACACTTGGGTTGCTTCCACTTTTTGGTTCTTGTGAGTAATGCTGCTATAAACATGCATATACAAATCTCTCTTTGAGACTCTGCTTTCAGTTCTTTTGGATATATACCCAGAAGTGGAATTGCTAAAACATATAGTAATTTTATTTTTATTTTTTTTAGGAACTGCCATACTATTTTTGATACCAGCTGCGCTATTTTATATTTCCACCAAAAGTGCACAATCGTTCCAATATCTCTACATCTTCACCAACACTTATTTTGATTTTTTGATAGTAGCCATCCTAATGGGTAAAAAGTGCTGTCATTTTGATCCCTAATGATTAGTGATGTTGAGCATCTTTTCATGTATTGTTGGTCATTTGTGTATCTTCTTTCAAAAATGTCTGTTCAAGTCCTTTGCCCATTTTTGTTTTTGCTTTTTAAAGAAGGCATAACAAATTTTAACTGCTGGGGATGGGCAATGCATGGGGGAATCACAAGATAGTAACTTCCCAGTTTCCCAGTGGGGAAGCTTATATACCTATTTTCATAGGGGAGAGGGGAGGTGGGGAACATAGACAATTCTTTTGAGGAACAGTAAATGAGTATTAGGGGATGAGACCAAGAGGCAGAAATTATCATGTGATAGGTCTGTTCAGGTGTCTTTGCCTTGGGTTTTAATCAGGTTGCTTCTTTCTGTGACTGTTGTTGAGTTGTAGGAGTTCTTTCTATATTCTAGGTATTAACCCCTTATCAGATACTCATATATGATGTGCAAATATTTCCTCCCATTCTGTGGTTGCCTTTCACTCTGTTGATTGTGTTATTTGATGCACAGAAAGAGACTGCCTTTTCCCACTGAATAGTCATGGCACTCCTGTCAAAAATCATTTGACCATGTGTGTGAAGGTTTTGTGACATACACTTTCACGACTGGTGGTACAGAATGATATGGTCTTTGCCTTAAGAAAGCCACAGTTAAGTTATATCCTCAGATTCCGTTTCAAGCAGCATGTGTCCAGTGCTAGATACGTGCTCTGAAGCTGACTTTGCCTCTGAAGCTTCCCATCTAACCTAGGATGATCCCTTTAATAGAGAGGTAAACTTAGTCCCTGGGAGAGCACGGTTGTGGCTTATGCAGGGGCATGGAGAGAGACAGGATTTGAACCATGACTTCCTGGCTCCATGTGTCATGGTATTTCAGGTAAGATGTTCTCATCTCTGAAATGTGGACACAAGTGAAATGAGATGATCACTATTGAGCAGCCTTGAGCTCTAGAATCCTATGCATTGAGGAGTCGCTAAAAGTCTACCGTGAGGTGTAGACAGTAAGCATTACCGGGGTTCAATGAAGAGCGGAGCCCAAACACCACTCCCAGCCCAGAAGGGCAGAGTCCTAAAGCGGGAGCTCCACCCCGCCGGGCGGACCCCTGCTCCTCACCCGGAACCTGGGCGCCGCTGGGCTGTGCTACTGGCTCGGGTGGGTGACTGGCCACAGAACGACGCCGGCGACGAGATTCTCGTTGAAATTCTCCCCTCGCCCCTCCGGAGGGAGATTGGAGGATTCTGCAGGGTCTCCAGCATTAGCCCCCTTGCTTCTCTCCGGTTCTGTCACCTCCCGCGGAGTTATTCTTTGCACGTTGCCCCTTCGCTGCATTTCCCTTTGGTACGCCCCCGCCCTGACTCGGAGGGGCGAGGCAGGCGCCCGCATGGCCACTGCGCATGCGAGCCTGCCGCGGGTGGGGGGGGGGGAGAGCCGAGCACGGACCCCGCCCCTTCGCGGCCCCACGCGTGACGTGGCGGGGGCGCCGGCCTCCGCCCGGCTCGGAGCGGTGAGAGTGAGCGGCGGGCGGGCCCGGCACCCAGACCGGGACGGGCCACGGGTGCTGAGATCCTTCAGGAAGGGTGGGGGATGGGGGCCCAGGTGCATCGCGGCCGCTGACCCTCAGGCTCTGTCCGTCCTCCTTTTTTTCCCTTCCGGAAGTGCCGGGATGGGAGGCTGAGCATTTGTGACACCTGCATTTCTGTGGCTCCCTCCTCTTCCCCCCACCCTATATGTTTATCTCCTCGCTTTCCAGATGTTCCTTTTAATCAGGCTGTCGCTTCTTGCGTGAGGAAAAGCACTTCACGTGGAGCAGGAGACGGGTTTCAGACCTGGACCTTACCACTCTTAAGTTGAAGTCCCCGAGCCTCAGTTTCACCCACAGTATTTTTGCCTTGCCTCACCTGGTTTTGAGGATCAGTATGAAGGAGAGGGAGGAAATGGACATTTATTGAGTTCCTCCAAGGCCAAGTACCATGCAGACTGCTTTATCAGCCACGTTTAATTTTCATTACTTGGTGTTCCTAGAGCTCTCATTTCACAGTTCTTAAGCTCACAAGGGTTAACTGACCTGGTCTCACATAGCTGGTGAGTGAGTAGCAGGGAGGGAGTCGGACCTAGCTACTTAGCTCCAAGGCGAAGTTCTCCTCAGACACTTCCCTTGTCTGGGCTCAGCCAAACCCTAGCCCCAAAGCAGCTGCTTCCTATTTCTTTGGCTGAGAATTCTCCCTTTCAGCTTCCTTTTTTTTCAGCAGAGCTCTCTGCTCTGCTTCTGCCTTGATTACTTCCGAAATGAAATGCAGCAAACATTTATTGAGTGGTGCTGGGAGATTAACTTTTGGAGTCAAAAGCCTTGGATTCTTGTCCTGGCTCTGCCACTAATTGGCTGCGTGGTATTGAACAAGTCCCTTGTCTTCTCTGAGCTTTAGCTTCCCTTTGCATAAAATGGGTGAGTGCCCTCTGACCAGAAGGATCTTGTCCCGTTTTCCCTCCCTGTCCTCCAGCAGGCTCTGCGTGGACGCCCAGACCCCTCTGCTCCCCATGGGCAACTGCCAGGCAGGGCACAACCTGCATCTATGTCTGACCCACCACCCACCTCTGGTCTGTGCCACCTTGATCCTGCTGCTTCTTGGCCTCTCTGGCCTGGGTCTTGGTGGCTTCCTCCTTACCCACAGGACTGGCCTGCGCAGCCCTGACATCCCTCAGGTAAGTACCCTTCTGTTCATCCTGATGATGAAGGCCTACTCTTGCTGCTAATCTCATCTCACCTCTCTCCCACTCTCCTTTTGCACACAGGACTGGGTCTCCTTTTTTAGATCTTTTGGCCAGCTGACCCTGTGCCCCATGAATGGGACAGCCACAGGGAAGTGGCAAGAGTCTCACGTCGTGGGCTTACTGACCACCTTGAACTTCAGAGATGGTCCAGACAGGAACAAAACCCAGACATTCCAAGCCACAGTCCGGGGTAGTCAGATGGGACTGAAAGGTGAGATCAGGGAGGATTGTGGGGTCTGGCATCATAACACTCAAGACTGGGCCCTGCCTTTGACTCCACTGACTTGGCAACCTTGGGCACATCCCCGGGCCTTAGTTGCTTTTGCTGTAATGAAGATTAGAAACTTTCAGTGAACGTGATGCCCACAGTGTAGCTTCTCCGTAAATGTTTTCTCTTTCCCCTTC
Organism: Cynocephalus volans; assembly: GCF_027409185.1. NCBI lineage: Eukaryota > Metazoa > Chordata > Mammalia > Dermoptera > Cynocephalidae > Cynocephalus > Cynocephalus volans. The sequence goes on from NC_084465.1 coordinate 113,975,982, forward strand.
TAGTTCTGTGTTTCTTTGATTTTATCCTTGAGGTGTGATGAGATGGGCTAGGTTTGACTCAGTGTTCCTTCTCATCCTATACCTGCCTCGTCTTAGAGGCATCTTCTTTTTCCTCAGGAATTTCAGAGAAGCATGCTCTGTTCAATTAAACTAGTATCTTAATTGCCTGTTAGGTGCTTAGCACAGTTCTGTGTGCTACAGAGGATACAGGAAAATATTAGACACCATCAATTTGCAACAACCTTATAGTCTTCTGGGAAAATGACAAATGAGAAAAAGAGAAAGTCTTTGGGTGCCATTATTTCCTGTGTGACTTTTGGCCCCAGGTTCCTTATGTAAAAAATAGGGAGATGAAGAAAGAGGAAAGAAAGGTGGAATTTTGTGACTTCTGAGGTCCTTTCCATCACTGCTATCATTCTGAGATTCTCCTGAGTCACATATGGGGGTGGGGGGGTAGGTCTACGTGTGCCCAGATGTACATGAATCTGAACAAAGAACAAGAATAAGGAATGTGTCTGATTGTCTACAGACTTGGGACATTTTCCCCTATTCTTTTTACTTTTAAAAAAATATGTAACAGCTTTATTGAGCTATGATTCACATACCATACAATTCACATATTTAAAGTGTACAGTTATGCTTGTAACACAAAGGTCAAGGGTTTGGATCCCCATGCTGGCCAGCTGCCAAAAAAATAAAAATAAAAAAATAAATAAAGTGTACAATTATAGTTAGAGAGTGGTGCTGATAACACCAACAACCAGGGTTCAATCTCTGTGCTGGCCAGCTGTCAAAAAAAAAAAAAAAAGTGTAAAATTAATGGCTTTTAGTATATTTACAAAAGTATGCATCCGTCACCACTATCCATTTTAGAACATTTTCATCACCCCAAAAAGAAACCCTACAGCTATTAGCAGTCACTCTCCCTTTCCTCCTCAGTCTCTCAGCCCTAGGCAACCACTAATCTATTTTCTGTCTCTGTAGATTTGCCTGCTGTGGACGTTTGATATGATACATGGTCTTTTGTAACTGGCTTCTTTCACTTGTCCTGATGTTTTTAAGGTTCATCCATGTATCTGTACTTCATTTCTTTTTATTGCTCAGTAACATTCATTGTATTAATATTCTAAATTTTTATTCACCCATTCATCATTTGATTAATATTCGGGTTTCCACTTTTTGACTATTATGAACGATGCTGCTATAAACACTCATGTCAGCATTTTTTGTGGACATATGTTTTTTTTTTTTTTTTTTTTTTCCAAAAAGATGACCAGTAAGGGGATCTCAACCCTTGGCTTGGTGTTGTCAGCACCACGCTCAGCCAGTGAGCAAACCGGCCATCCCTATATAGGATCCGAACCCGTGGCCTTGGTGTTATCAGCACCGCACTCTACCGAGTGAGCCACGGGCCGGCCTTGTGGACATATGTTTGAATTTCTCTTGAGAATATACTTTCAGATGGAATATATAACTCTATCTTTTGAGGGTCTGCCAAACTGTTTTCCAGATTGGCTATAACCTGTTACATTCCCACCAGCATCAGATTTCCAGTTTATCCACATCCTCACCAACAATTGTTATTATCTGTCTTTTTGATTATAGCCATCTTAGTGTGAAATGATATCTCACTGTGGTTCTGACTTGCATTTTCCTGATGACTAATGCGATTGGTAATGATTTTTCATGTGCTTATTGGCCATTTGTATATCTTGTTTGGATAAATATATTTTCAGAGTCTTTGCCCATTTTTAAAATTAGGTAATTTGTTTTTTAATTATGGAATTGTAAGTGTTCTTTATTTTCTAGATACAAGTCCCTTAACTGATGAATGATTTGCAGATCTTTTCTTTCGTTTTGTGAGTTGTCTTTTCACTTTGTTGATGGTATTCTTTGAAGCACAGAAAGTTTTTAATTCTGATGAAGTCCAATTTATGTATTTTTTATTTGTTGCTTGTGCTTTTAGTGTCATATCTAAGAAGGCTTTGCCTAACTCAAGGTCACTAAGATTTACTCTTCTATTTTATTCTAAGGATTTCATAGTTTCAGCTTTCAAATTTAGGTATTTGATCCATTTTTAGTTAATTTTTGTGCATGGTCTGAGGATGGGGTCCAAGTTCATTCTTTTGCATGTGGCTCTCCAGTTGTCCCAGCCCCTTTTGTTGAAAAGACTATCCTTTCCCCATTGAAAATCAATTGACCAAAAATGTATGAGTTTATTTCTAGACTCTCAGTTCTTCTCTATTGTCTATATGTCTATCTTTATGCTTGTACCACACTGTTTTGATTACTGTAGTTTTGTAGTAAGTTTTGAAAGAAGGAAATGTGAGTCCTCTAACATTGTTCTTCTTTTTCAAGATTGTTTTGGCTATTCCAGATCTCTTGAATTACCATATGAATTTTAGGATCAGCTTGTTAATTTTTGCTTCTGCAAAGAAGCCCTATTATTATTATTTTTTTAATAATGGTTAGAAACAAAGTAAAAATATCAAAGATTCCTGTGGAGAAAACAATTACCTATGATTGCATCATCCATGCAACAATTATTGAGTACCTACTATGTACCAGGCATGGGGAATACAGCGATCTTCAATACATGGGCCTTCCCCTCAAGGTGCTCACAGTCGAGCTAGGATACAGATGGTAATAGATGGAAATACCTTTCTTTCTTTCTCTCTCTTTTTTTTTTTTAAAGGTGACTGGTAAGGGGATCTTAACTCTTGACCTGGTGTTGTCAGCACCACACTCTCCCAAGTGAGCAAACCGGCCATCCCTTTATAGGGATCAGAACCCGAGGCCTTGGTGTTATCAGCACCATGCTCCCAAGTGAGCCATGGGCAGGCCCTGGAAATACCTTTCAATGTGTGAAGTATAACACAAGGTACAGTGGGAGTACCCAGAAGTCTGTAAAGCAGGAGCAAACCGGCCATCCCTTTATAGGGATCAGAACCCGAGGCCTTGGTGTTATCAGCACCATGCTCCCAAGTGAGCCATGGGCAGGCCCTGGAAATACCGTTCAATGTGTGAAGTATAACACAAGATACAGTGGGAGTACCCAGAAGTCTGTAAAGGAGGAATACCAAAGACAGGCTTTGGTAAGAGTGCAGTGCCTCAGTTGAGGCTTGGGGCATGCTTAGGAGTGAACAGATCTGGCCAGAGGGAACAGCATATGCAAAGACATGTAGATGGAACCACTACGGCATATTTAGGAACTTCCAGGGGTTGAGTTGGGCTGCTGCAGCGGAAGGAATTTGAATGAATAGTGGGTGATGGTCTAAAGAAGGAGGCAGAAGGGCCGAGCCCGTGGCGCACTCGGGAGAGTACAGCGCTGAGAGCGCAGCGACGCTCCCGCCGCGGGTTCGGATCCTACATAGGAATGGCCGGTGCACTCACTGGCTGAGTGCCAGTCACGAAAAAGACAAAAAAAGAAAAGAAAAAAAAAAGAAGGAGGCAGAAACCTATGGAGGGTCTTGTGTGCCCAGGCTAGGTAGCTGGACTTTATCCAGCACATTGGGCAAACTCAAAGATTTTAATCAGGAAAGTAACAGGATTTTGTTTTTGTTGTTCTTTTTTGAAAGATCACACCCTATTGGCTGATTGCCTGGAAGGAATGTGTCCAGACTCAGAAAGACTAGCTACAAGGTGGTTACAATAAAGAGAGGATAAGAACAGCTGAGCTGAGACAGCTGTGTGATCTGAGAGATGTTGCAAGTGTGGGACTGATTCGATGTGGGTGGTGTAGAAGAAAGGGGAGAAGTTCTCTAATAGAATTTTACATGTATGTTTTTCAGTTGCAATTGTGGTGTGTATACCAATTTGTATTTCCCTTTTTTCCCTTACGTGTAAGTGGTGTTCCATATTATTACATGGTCTTCAACATTATTATTATTATATATATATTTTGGGGGCAGATGGCCTATATGGGGATCCAAACCCTTGACCTTGGTATTGTCGGCACCATGCTCTAAGCAACTGAGCTAATTGGCCAGCCCAACATTATTATTTTAATGGCCATAAATTGATATATTAAGTGGCTAGGCCATCATTTGTTAATGCTTTCCCTGTTAAATATCTCTATTGTTTCCTACTTTTTGATGATTTTGATAAAATCACCGTAAACATCTTGGTATACTTTGTATTTTTCCTTTTAGTCCTTTCCTTAGGATTAATTTCTGTAAGTGGTATTACTGAGTCAAAGGGTATGGGCTTTTTTTTTTTTTTTTACTGTACAAATTCATTTTGTTTTGGATTCAGACCATGCAGAAGTATGCAAAGCAGATGTAAAAGAAGTCCACAGTGTGTTGGGCATCCTCTCAGTCCCTCTCTTGTCCATTTAATTGTGACAGATACAGCTAAATTGTCATATACAAGTGAGAATGGCCACTTCCTCACATCTTCAACAATTCTCATTATCATCAATCTTTCTAATTTTTACCAATTTAATGGGTTAAAGAATTACCTGATTGTTTTAATGTACTTTCTCCTTATTCCCAGTGAGGCCGAGCTTCTTCTTAAGGGTTTATTGGACATTTTCAAGTCATATGTGGATTATTTGTTGTGTTAGTCCATTTTCTGTTATGTATAACAGAATACCTGAAACTGGGTAATTTATAAGAAAATGAAATTTATTTCTTATGGTTTTGGAGGCTGGGAAGTCCAAGGTCCAGGCGGTGTATCTGGTGAGGGCCTTCTTCATAGGGACTTTCTGAAGAGTCCCCAGGGAGGTGCAGGTATTGTGTAATAGTCCATTTCTGTTACCTACGCAGAATACCTGAAACTGGGTAATTTATTTTAAAAAAAGAAAGAAAGAAATGTTTTTCTTACAGTTTTTGAAGGCAGGGAAGTCCAAAGACCAGGGAACACATCTGGTGAAGGCCTTCTTTTTGGTGGCTCTCCACAGCAGTACAGGGAATCATGTGGCAAATGGGCTGAGCAAGAGAGCTAACCTGTTCACTCACTCTCCTTATAAAGTCATCAGAACCATGCCTATTACCACCCATTAAACCATCAACTTATTACTCCATGAATGGATCAATCCATTCACTAGGGCATAGTCCTCACAATCTAATCATCTCTTAAAGGCCCCACTTTCAATTACCATAATAGGATTTCCCACCCTCAACACTATTACGGTGGAGATTAATACATGAACCTTTGGGGGACACAATTCAACCCATAGCACATGGTGAGGGGGGAGAGCATGCTAATGTGCTCACTCGCTCTCTTTGTAAAGCCACCGATGCCCTTTCCATCATAACCCGCTCATCCATTAACCCATTAATTCATTAATCCATGAAGAGATTAGTCCATTCATGAGGGCATAACCCTCACAATCCAATCATCTCCCTAAAGTCCCACCTCTCAACATTGCCCCATTGAGGATCAAGCTTCCACATGAGCTTTGGAGGGGACGTTCAGACCATAGCATCTGATTGTATCCTTTGCTCATTTTTCTTTAAAGTTATTTATCTTTTTCTTCTTGATTTATTCTAGAGCGTAAATGTTTTTATAGATTACTTGTATTATAGATATTTCAACCAATCTATCTGTTTTTTTAATGTATCTTTCAGTGTAGAGAGGTGTTTAATTTTCATGAAGTTAGTTTTATTGCTCTTCACCATTATAAAGCCCTTTACGTTTTGTGTCTTTCATAGGAAGGCCTTCTTCACTTTAAAATTAGAAAATATTTGTCTATTTTCTTTTAATACTTAAGGTCTTTTTCTTTTTTTAGTTTGCGTAATTCTTTAATACATCTGGACTTTATTTTATACTGTGAGATAGCAGTCTAACTTTTTACTTTTTTCCACATGGAAATTGTCCCAAGGCCATATACTGAATAGGCCATCCTTTCCCTGCTAATTTAAAATAGGGAGTGAACCTTTTAATGGATTTTGGTACCTAGTGGAAAACTGCTTTCTTTAAAAGGACAAACTAGTTTGTACAACTGACATCAGCAATGTGTATCTGCCCATTTCACTGCAACCTTGTGAGTATTGGCATAATTGTTTTATTGATTGTAAGCTAATTTAAGTTAATTTGTGCTTATAATACACAGTTATTTTCATTTCTCAATGATATAAATGATGGTATATGGAGTACATTGTTGAATAGAATCAATGCCAAAGCACTTGTATTACAGGAAGCCTTCAAAATGAATAGAAGTTTGAAGTTGGATGGTACCCTTCATTTTCTTCCATCTCCTCTCCTGTGCTTCTCACAGGATCCTTTGCTGAAAAGATGGTCCTCATCACAGCCAGGGTGAACAAAGAAAGGACCCTAGGAACCTGCCTATATTTTAGTGCTGCCCCAGGAATCCTGCCTACCAGCCAGCCACCCATATCCTGCTCCGAGGAGGGGGCAGGAAATGCCACACTGAGCCCTAGGATGGGTGAGGACTGTGTCAGGGTCTGGAGTCACGAAGGCCTTGTGCTTACCAAGCTGCTCACCTCGGTAAGAGCCTCAGGTTGGTCGTCAGGGTTTGGTAGATTGCCACGCTGAATGCTGTCTTGAAGGTTCCTGAAGGCAATTTTACCTAGTAGGAAAAGTACAGGCTTTATAACCCTGCCTTGGAGGCTGTGTGACTTAGAGCAAGCCTCTGAACCTTTCTGAGCCTCAGCTTCCTCATCTGTAAAACATGATGCAATCTTTTGATTATTTCCAACAAATAAGGTTTACATGAGAATGACTGTAAAATGCTCAGCACAATGCCTGGTAGTAACAGATTTGATGAATGACAGCTGTTACTGTTTACTATTGTCTTTAAATACAATAAAACGTGATCTCTACCTCAAAGGAATTTAGAAGCGGTAATAAGAGGCAGAATGGGTTAATTGCTATCATAGAGATGTGAGCAGAGTGTTATGTAAACACAGATTAAGGAGCAGTTAGCCCTAACTTAAACATTTATGGAGTGCACTTCACAGAGAAGGTGGCATTTAAGAAAGAGAATTGTGTATAGGAGTTTATAATGTACATAGCGTTTTCAGGTTCATTATCTTATTTCATCTTAAAATAGCCTTTTGAGGTAGGTGTCATTATCCCATTTTACAGATGAGGAAACAGGTTTAGAGAGAAGGAGTGAATTGCCTAAGGCCACACAACTGGTGAAGTGGCAGAGCCAGGATTGCAACCTACTGCTTCTGCTCTATTAGGATGATCCTTGAAGAATGAGGAAGATTTGGGCAAGGAGGGCACTAAAGGAGGTTCAGGAGAGGAGAGATACAGTCCAGGCAAAGGGACAAGCATGAACACAGACCTAGAGATTGAAAGTGTTAAGCCTTTGGGGGCACTCCTTGATGAGAGGCTCAGGAGTGCCTCAGGAGAAGAGGCAGGAGAGACTGCAGGCCCTGATCATGAAGTACTAGCTTTGAATGCCAAGCTAGGACACTAGACTTGACACTGAAGTCCGTGGAGGCTGCTGAGGGTTTTAAGGAGGAGAGAGAAATGCTCCACTGGTGCTGGGTGGAGGAGACTGGCTGAGTGGAGGGAGGGAGGTCAGTTAGGAGGCTGCTGCATATGCTTCCCTGGCATTTGAAAAGACCCTGTGCAGAGCATGACTTCGGAACTTGGAATCAGAGAAGCCCAGGTTTCTAGACCTGGCACTGCTTGCACATCTTTTAAGTGTGGATAAGTCATTATGGGGGTTCAGGTTGATGGTTGGGCAAGAAAGTGGTTTGGAAGCCATTGAGACAAATGTTAGCTTGTATAAAAATAATAATTTCCCTTTAGTAGCTCCCGAGATGTGGAGAGTCCTCTACATCCCGGAGGCTTTTCTCCATAGCCCTTGGGCTAAGGGCAAGATGCCTTCCCACAGGAAGATTCCCCACCCTCCCTCTCTCCATCATTCCCCTTTGCTCCCTGTGCCCACCCCTAGGAGGAGCTGGCTCTGTGTGGCTCCAGGCTGCTGGTCTTGGGCTCCTTCCTGCTTCTCTTCTGTGGCCTTCTCTGCTGTGTCACTGCTGTGTGCTTCCACCCACGCCGGGAATCCCACTGGTCTAGAACCCGGCTCTGAGGGCACTGGCCTAGTTCCCACCATGTTCAGGTGAGGTTCTTTGCTCTAGTCCTGTGGAAGCAGGGGATGGGTTGGGGGTGGCAGTTGTAACTGGGGTAGAGCAGTTCCTTGGAATCCACACTCAAATATTGCTTCTTCTCAGTCCCTGAGAACCCTGTTCAACTACAGCTGTCCCTGTAGAGGCTGGGAACAACTTACACCATCAGTATTCGATATTTTTCTTACTATTTTTATTTTTTTAATTATGAAATATTTAACATTCATGTTGAAAAGCCCAAAAAACATAAAAGTACAGCTTGTCAAATTATTATAAAGTAGACACTTTTAAATAGCACTCAGGGAAAAAGTAGAATATTACGGGAAACCCAGAAGCTCCCCACGGCCCCTCCCTTCCCAAGGAAGCCCTCCATCACCCTAGAAGTAGCTACTTGTCCTGCTTTATGGTTTATTACCAAGTATGCAGTCCTAAACAATATGGTTTGGTTTTACTTATTTTTGAACTATATATAGATGGAATCATCTTTTGTGATTGCTTTCAAGTAACGTTCTGATTATTTTTTTTTTTTAAGATGACCGGTAAGGGGATCTTAACCCTTGACTTGGTGTTGTCAGCACCACGCTCAGCCAGTGAGTGAACCTGCCATCCCTATATAGGATCCGAACCCGTGGCCTTGGTGTTACCAGCACCACACTCTCCCGAGTGAGCCAGGAGCCGGCCTGTAACATTCTGATTTTAAGATTCTCTCATAGCTGTAGTTGACATCCAAGCTTTTGGCAACAATGGTGAGTTAAGAGGTTTCAAGTTTGATGATTCCTTCTGGGTATGAATCATGTTGTCTCACCTTTGTCCTGAAATTCTGATACCCAGTTTTATGATGGAAATTTTGTAAAATTCAGCTTGAACAGCTCATAAGAATCTAATTGATGATGCCCATTTATTGGGCACATAGCACTTTATATGCATCTTATCTTTTCTATTTAGTCACTGTTGCATTCAGAAAAAGTTGATTCTTTTGGGCCGGCCCTGTGGCTCACTTGGGAGAATGGGGCGCTGGTAGTGCCGAGGCTGCGGGTTCAGATGCTATATAGGGATGGCTGGTGCGCTCACTGGCTGAGCGTAGTGCAGACCACACTGTGCTGAGGGTTGCGATCCCCTTACAGGTCAAAAGAAAAAAAAAAAAGAAAGAAAGAAAAAGTTGATTCTTCTAACAAGATCTTTGGAGGGAATTCGACTTCACAAAAGTAGGAGTGGGTGGGGGGCATATTGGCTAACTAGTTCACGTGTCAACTCATTAAGGAGAAAAAATATTTCTGCAAAAAAATCTTCGTCCTGTCATGTGGGTCTCGTATAATTTTAGAGCTGTATGTTACACATCCAGCTGCTCTTGGCTTCAGCTGGCTGCTGTGCCCTAGGAAGTTACTGTGGGAGAAATAGAAACAGCCCAGGCTCAGGGAACTGCTCTGGCTAGAGGAACTGGAAGCTCAAGATCAACTTTGCTTATTTTGCTCAGGGCTAGGCCTAACTGCCCCAGCTACCTAACCTGGGATAGGAAATGATGGAGCCCTCTCAGCTCTGAACTGGGAAAGGAAGGCTTTCTGGACCATGGCAGATCCTGGGGTCCTTAAGCCACCCTAATTGGGATTAAGTGCCTGTCACTATCTTTAGTTGTCAGTCCCTCTGCACCTTCCCCAATTTCTGCATCCATCCCAGAGCTTCCCCTGTGGGCTGTCTGACCTGTCCTGTTTTTTATTTTTTCCTCTCCAGGTGTGAATCAACTTCTGGGGCCTTGGTTATGAGTTGAAAGCAATGTTACAAAAAGTGAAGAGCTGGAATGTGGGGGAAATAAAAGGCTTGTTTTCCCAGTGTTGCCTAAGGTGTTTATTGGGGATTGGATTGAGATGAGAACTTTAGGATTAGACAAGCTTGGGAGGCTTGGGACCTTTTTCCTTGTTGACCCTTTAGTCTGGGATACAGGTTGGCAGGACTTTTGCTACTTCTGCTCTTCCCACGGTTGTGACGTGGCTTTGGAAAAACACCTGGTTTTGATCTCAGCTCTGCTACTTTGTCTTGTTTTCTTCTATGAAATAAAATTGGTAATTCCAGCTAGTTGGGGGGTCTAGTCTTGGAAATGCTTTGAAATAAACGCAGTCTGACCTTGGGCAAGTCATGCAATTCTTCAGGACATCAGTTAACTGAAAGGATTTAACTGATTGAGTTTTACCAACATTGACGTGCAAAGATTCCTCGCACTTGGGGCCTAGTCCGAGCTGAATGGTTGCTAACTTCAGATCAGCCCATTTTCCCGCCTTTTCCGAGCCCAGCAGCAGCCTCCCCTTACCCCTCCCACCTCTACCCTACACGCAGGCGCAGATCACGCAGATCGCGTCTGCTCTCCTTACATCCTTGCCTTGCCCGATCAAAGCTTCCCGTAGCAACAAGCTTCGGCTCGGAGCGAAGGCAGGGCGAGCGCATGCGCCCCGGCTCTCTCCGCCGCCAGTCGTCGGTCTGCGTGCTGGGCTCCTCCCCTTGCAAGCCCAGCCCTTTTTCCCGCTTCCTTCCGCCCCGGGTCCGCGTGGCTGGGCGCGCGCGCATTCGGGCTCGGTGGCTGCCGGTCTCCACTGCCGCGGCAGTAAGGAGAGAGGGGCGGGGCCCTTCCCTTCGGGGCCCCGCCCCCCTTGGCCCGGCCTTTCTACCGCGCCTGCGCGTTCCCGCCCGGTCTCCATCTTGGAATTGGGAGGAAGAGGGAGAGGGAGACCGGGACGAGACTGGGGCTGTGGTGCGGAGAGAGGCTGAGACGGAGAGGAGGCGAGGGAGAGAGGGCGCGGGGACTGTCAGCAGCGCCTTAGCTACAGTCTTTCAGCTATTCTTGGGAGAGAGAAGGGGAAAGGGAGGAGGCCGGGGCCGGAGTGGGGGCTGTCACCCTCGGACCCCGGCGTGAGAGGGGCCGTGCGGCCGGACGTCCTCGGGGTGGGCTGTAGGTGGCCGAAAACCTGGGGCTCAGGCTCCTGGGTCCCAAATTTCCGGGCTTGGCCCCTTGCTTCTCAGATACCCAGGTATCAGCCCTCCTATTCCAGATATCCGGGACTCGGGTCCCAACGTTTCTAAACCTGGGTCTCTGTTTCATAGAATTCCAAATATCTGGGGTTAATTCCCCAGGCGTTCAAATATCGGATTCAGTCTTACCCTTTTCCAATATACGGGGTTCAGACCCCAAAATCAGAAATCCGGGATTCAGCAACTGTCGCCCTCGAGGAGGGGGAGGACTGGACCGCGAGGTCAGATCAGGTTGTCATCCCCTCCCCTCCACGGGAGGCTTCCCGGGCCCGCCCCTCAGGAAGGGCGAAAGCCGAGGAAGAGGTGGCAAGGGGAAAGGTCTCCTTGCCCCTCTCCCTGCTTGGCAGAGCCGCTGGAGGACCCCAGGCGGAAGCGGAGGCGCTGGGGCACCATAGTGACCCCTCCCAGGTGAGACACGGGGTGCAGGGGCGCGGGTCCCTGTGTCTAGCACTGAGAAGAAAGGGTGCTCCTTACTGAGAAGCTGGGCCTGGGTAGGCCCTCTCCTCAGGATGGGGAAGCCCAACTGAGCCAGGGGTCAGCCTCTGGCTAGCCTTGCCTTCTATTGCCACCTTCTTTCCCTGCCTCTTCCCTTCATTGTGTCTGGTTAGTAGGGGATCTCAGGTGACAGAAGGGTCTCTGATGTCACCGAGGGTCACACCCTAAGGTGCTTGAGCTAATAAGATTGGTTTGCAACCTTCTGTTCTTCCCTCACAGCCACCTCTTCTCCATGATTATACCCTCTTTTTCCTTCCTGCTCTGGGGTGTTGATACCCACGGTGGGTTTATCTGCTTTTTAGTCCTGGTGTGGTTGGGTTTCTCATCCTTGCTAGGAAGTGTGTGTGTATGGGGGGGGCTGACAATATTTTCCTCCAGCTACAGTACCTTCCAACCTCTTGCTGTGATGGTATAATCAAATACATTTGTCAAACGATCTATCTTTTACAAAGTGCTTTTACATCATTCTCTCACGTGACACCCCCCATTTACCCTGTGGTGGCTCTTTTATTGCTGTTTTCCCATTTTACAGTTGAGAACATTGAGGCCCAGAAAGATTGCCAAAGTTACACAGTGGTAGGATCAAGATTTGAACCCAAGTCCTCAATCAAGTCTTGCCCCTGATCCATACCTGTTTCTTGCCATATCTTTTTCTCTGAGTCTGGGCTTTCCCAGTGGTCCATAGAAGGAGTTGGGGTGAGGTTTAATAAGAGTGGGGGTGAGATGAGCTTCCTTTCTAGGAGGGCTATACTCAGAAACTTTTTCTGATGGGAAGGCTGTGGCTCCTGCCTATGCCTCATGAATTTTTCTATCTACTGTGACCTTCATCTTTACCCTGATCCCATACTTTGGCCTGGGTCCCTGAGAGGGCTCTTTCTTCTGACAAATTATAAGCACTATGGTGTCTCTTAACCATTAAAGCTAAGCTGTTAGGGTAGGATGATCCCCCAAAGGATTAAAGCCTGTGGCGACCCTGGAGGCAAAGAAGGAAAAAATCCATATGCTGTGTGTCTGCATAGTGTTCCTAAGTGTGAGATCTCATTAAAATCTCACAACAGCCCCATGCTGTAATCCATTTTACTGAGAAGACCAAGAAATGTAAGGAACTTATTCAAAGCCCCTGTTGCTGTTCGTTGCAGATGGGATGTGTAGTGTAGGGACAGATAGATTTGGGTTTTATCATCTGCGGGATGGAGATAACATTGTCTATTTTAGAAGGTGATTATGATTTAGCTCAGACCTTGGTAATTGCTCAAATGTTTGTTGTTATTGTGAGGAAGGGGACCTGTGTGATGTTTTGCTAATGGCTGGCACCTCTTACGTGTGGCTGGGGCCCTGGGTTGGCATTTTTGGGCCCAGAGCTGGTAAAGAGGTCAGGAAGATTCCTTTGGCAATTGCAAGCACCTGCCTTTGTGTGTGGGTGTGTGGTGCAGGTGAGGGGTGTTTGGCAGAAGGGAGAAATGGGCCTGCTTTGAGCAGCCTGGGAGCTGCTGAGGGCAATCAATCAATCTCCCAGGCTATTCGGAGCCCTCCACACCCTGGGGGCCCACTGAAGAGTCAGGCTCCCTCCTTGCCCTCCAGCTTCCAGTTGGGCTGAGGAGACAAAATTAACAACACAATGGGAAACAATGCATGACAGAATATAATTACATGCTAAAATTGTTAGGTGTTTTTAAGTAGCTAGAACTCTGCCTTGGAAGTCCACCTCTGCTGAAGGCTCCTTTGTGCCTAAATTCTAAGTGCATTAAGCCTCTCCAGGAGCCTGTCCTGGAATCCCTTTCAGGGTCCTGGTTCTGATATCCTGCAGGAACTGTCTATGGGTGTTTGGCTTGGTGCTCTAGGAGCTCTCCCCAAGGACTGGAGTGGTCAGGGGAGGCTTCCTGCAAGAGGGGGGCTCAGCTTGGGGTAATGTGCTGAGCAAGTAATGAGCTTGCAGGCCTGACTGGAGGGGAAGAGGTCCTGTTCTCTGACCTGGGTGGAGACCTTTTTCCTCTCTGTGCCTCAGTGACCTCATCTGGGAAATGGTGATCATTTTTTTTTTTTTTTTTTTTTTTTTTTCTTAAAAGATGACCGGTAAGGGGATCTTAACCCTTGACTTGGTGTTGTCAGCACCATGCTCACCCAATGAGCAAACTGGCCATCCCTATATGGGATCCGAACCTGGGGCCTTGGTGTTATCAGCACCACACTCTCCCGAGTGAGCCACAGGCCGGCCCGGAAATGGTGATCATGATTCTGCCCTGATTGTTTCATAGGGCTGTTATGAAAGCATGGCGGTGGAGGACCAGTTGTGGGCAAGTCACTCAACCTTTCTGAGCCTGTTTTCTCATCTGTAAAATAATAATACTTACCTCTTAAGGTTGTGGTGAGGATTGAATGAGAGATAATACATGTAAGGTGTTTACTATACATGCCCAGTAAATGTTATTTGTACAAATGTTATTCGTACAGTGCAAATGCCCTGTACCTGTGTGTGATGCTTATGCAGTTGGACGGGACAAGTAAGGCAGCCTAGATCACGGAGGCCCTCAAAGCCAGATGCCATTTATATCCCTGTCCTTCCCATTCTAGATCTCCTCCCTGCCAGTGTCCCTAGCCCTTTCTGAGAGTGAGTCTCTTGGCTCCTCTGGGCTAGTACCGACTTCTAACAATGGCCGGATTTCCACTGCCTCCGGCCTGGCTGTTTCCTGTTCTCTTCCAGGGTGTGAGAGGTTGAGGGAAGGAGGGGGCCTCCTCGTCAAGGGGAACAAGAAGGTGCCTGGAATTAGTTGGCGTATGGGACTTGTGGGACAGGACACTTGGGGATCTAGAGCACTGGTTCTATATCTTTGAGAGGAGAAATAGGGGTTATAGGGAAATAGGAACTTGTTGAGGGCTGAGGGGGTTGGTGAGGATGCTTAGCTTCCCAGAGTCTTCCTAGCAATTTTAGGGACTCCAGGGACCCGGCCCCCGTGATCTGGTTGCTAGGGCAACTTCGTTCTTTTGGAGCTTTGATGTTGTTCCTAATCTCCCCCTGCCCTTCCTTGGCAGTGCCTCCCCCTCATCAAAGAACAAGGGGAGGAGAAGGTAGAAACTTGAGGGGCCCCTTCCTCTTCCTGAGGGCCCTGTCCTTGCTCTAAGGGTCCCATCTCCATTCCCCAGGCCAGGCCCCACTCTCAGGGCCCCCGAGGGCCACCATGCCAGCTGGGGGCCGGGCCAGGAGCCTGAAGGACCCCGATGTGGCTGAGCTCTTCTTCAAGGATGACCCGGAAAAGCTCTTCTCTGACCTCCGGGAAATTGGCCATGGCAGCTTTGGAGCCGTGTACTTCGTGAGTTGCATCTTGGGAGGCTGAAGTAGGGGTGGGGACTCTTATTCCGTACCCCTCTGGACTTGCAGCAGCACTTCTACACTGTACCACCCCAGGCTTTCCTGCTCTCTCCTACTGGGCCTGCAGGTCTTCCCACTACTCTGTTCTCATTGGGGTCTTCACCACCTTCTTGTCTGGTTCTCTAGGCCCGGGATGTCCGAAATAGTGAGGTGGTGGCCATTAAGAAGATGTCATACAGTGGGAAGCAATCAAATGAGGTGGGTCAGGCACATAAGACCAGGTTGGGGGGCAGGGGACCCCAGTCTCAAGGTGCAGGCTGGATAACCCCTTCCTACTCTGCCCGCCTCCTAGAAGTGGCAGGACATCATCAAGGAGGTGCGGTTCTTACAGAAGCTCCGGCATCCCAATACCATTCAGTACCGGGGCTGTTACCTGAGAGAGCACACGGCTTGGGTGAGCTGGCCCCCCGACTCTGGCCTGATCTTTACTCCTACTCAGGTCCTCCTCATCCTGGTCTAGTTTCTTAGGTGTACCTTGTTCGGGGTGCCATTGTGGGATCTTGGGAAGGAAGAAGTCTCTCCTGACCACTTTAGTACTCAGACGAACCCATGAGCAGCAGTGTCAGTACAGGAGAGGCTGGCTCAAAGAGTGACACAGACTGTTAGCAGGTGGAAGAGAGCATGGGGGCTGGAGGAGGTGGAGATTGGTGCTTTGGAAGGATTCAGGTGGGAGTGGTGATGAGTGTTTTGGGCTCTTTCTAGGGGAGGCCCTGACTTTAGGGACTCTTCCCCATTCCCTCATTTCTCCAGTTCCCCTTCCTCCCAGTCATTACCGTGGGGGCATTGCCTGAGTGGCAGGTAGGCAAGGAAGCTCTGTTTTGAGTCTCTGCCCAAGGGAGGTGGACCAAGGGGGTTCAGGATCTGCTGATCTCTGACCGTTGACCCTTCCTTAGCTGGTGATGGAGTATTGCCTGGGCTCAGCTTCTGACCTTCTAGAAGGTAAGTGACTCATTGGCCAATAAATGGCAGAAGAGCAGAGAAGCTATAGGGGAAAGGTTAAGGGGAGCTTAATTCCCTTAACCACCCTTGGGCTCCCTCAGTTTGATGTTTTCCCTCATTCCCCAGTGCACAAGAAGCCTCTTCAGGAGGTAGAGATTGCAGCTGTGACCCATGGGGCGCTTCAGGGCTTGGCATATCTTCATTCCCACAACATGATCCATAGGTACAAGCAGCACTGATGATGGCGGGGGTGGGTGTGGGGTGCTCTCTACACCATTCCTCGTTTAGCTGGGCTTCAGTCGTCTTGGAAGCTCTGTGCTAAAGTACCTGCTCAGCCTTCCTAAAACACATGTCTCATCCTTGTACTTCACCTCTGGCAGGGATGTGAAGGCTGGAAACATCCTGCTATCAGAGCCAGGCTTGGTGAAACTGGGGGACTTCGGCTCCGCTTCCATCATGGCACCCGCTAACTCCTTTGTGGGAACCCCATACTGGTGAGTGAGAGTGACAGTGAGTGGAGAGAGCTCCCAGGATGTTGGGAGTCGGAGCTATAGGGTCTGGGCAGATGATTAGTCTCTCTCTCCTGACCATTTTCCCAGGATGGCTCCAGAGGTTATCTTGGCAATGGATGAGGGGCAGTACGATGGCAAAGTGGATGTCTGGTCCTTGGGGATAACCTGTATCGAGCTGGGTAAGGACATCCTCCTCTCTGCTCTCTCATCCTATTTCTGCTCCACTTCTTTCTGTTACCTGTCCCCGTCCCATCCCATCCTCCTAGGGATGGGATCCATATCCGTTTTGACTCTACCCTGGAGCCCTGCTACAGCCAGCTGTCAAATCCTGCCAGTTCCTAAAGATTTGTAGCATTCATCTCTTCCTGTCCACTACCCTAATTTTAAATCTGTTTTGAGTGCCTACTGTGTACTGTGCACTGTTCTTCATTCTGGGGGTATAGCAGTGAATGAGATTCCTGCCCTTATGGAATTTATATTCAAGTTGGGCAAACCAGGCATATTTTCTCTTAGTGTGATGAAACCTGAATGGAGAAGTTGCAGAAGTGGTATAAACAAAACAAGGGACTTGACCTAGTTTAGGGGCTGAGGAAGTCCTCCTTGTAGCAGAGATATTTAAACAAACCCACAAGACAAATAGTAGCTGTTTGAAGGAGGTAGGGAAGCGCATTCCAGACAGAGAAAGCAGGATGTGCAGAAGTCTAGAGAGGTACGAGCAGGCAGGGGAATGGAGACTAGTTTCAGTGTGGAGCACAGCATATGGTGCAAGAGTAGTGAGTGAGAAGGCCAGAGAGTCAGGCCTGAGTGAGTGCACGAGGCCTTAAAGCCATGTCAGGGTTCTCAGCTCTGCCAGCCTACTGTATCGAAACAACTATTTATTGAGATAATGTCTGTAAGGCCTCTAACACAATGCAGCACAAAATACAAGCGTACTTCAAAAAGTTTGTGGAAGAATAGAAATAAAAGATAACACGAATCCTTCTGTGAACGTTTTGAAGGACCTTCATAGTTGCCCAAGAAAGAGTTGCTCTTAGTTGCTCTTATCAACAACCTCCTGCACAGATCTTCTTACCTCCAGTCTCTTCCAGTGGCTCCCCATTACCTTCAAGACTGAAGCCATCCTCATCCTTCCTTACACCAGGCTAAAGGCTCTGCTTCCTAAAAGCTGGCTCTCCTTCACAGGCTTCACCTCCTTCCCCAAGTGTGTAATGAACTTTTCCACTTCCTTGCCTTGGTTTGTATTGTGTCTTCTGCCCAAAGTCAGAGATTTGGACATGACCTGTCCCTCCATTTCCAGTCTTCATTTACCATTTAAGGCCAGAGCCAGGCAGGTGATGAAAATGTATGAAATAAACCAAGTATGAGAAATAGCTAGGTCTGTCCATTTTATTCCTAGTTTTTGGTAGAGACATGGATACAGAGAAATATTTCTGTACTATTGAGAAAACCCATCAAAACTGATATCAAAGACAACTGATCCTCAGAGTCAGAGTGGCAAAGTATAGATAGCTATTCCTTATAAAAAGGTCAGCTATTGGTCAGCTCTAGCCCAGTGTTATGCAGGATGTAGACTGTTTCACCAGATCTCATTTTTGAAGAGAAACTAGACTGATTATTATTTAGTTATTATTTTTAGCAGTTAATAAAAAGAATCACTGTTTAGGCCAAAAACAAACAATGCAAAACATTTGTCTGGGCCTCAAGGGGCTCACGGCTTGCAACTTCAATCTAAGGCCTAATTCCAGTATCCTTTTTTTTTTTTTTTTTTAAAAGATGACCGGTAAGGGGATCTTAACCCTTGACTTGGTGTTGTCAGCACCACACTCACCCAGTGAGCTAACCGGCCATCCCTATATGGGATCCGAACCCGGGGCCTTGGTGTTCTCAACACCGCACTCTCCCGAGTGAGCCACGGGCCGGCCCCGAGTGTCCTTTTTTCCAAAAGACCTTCCCTGAATTCCCTGCACACGGACTTGCTTCAGTGCCCACCACACACCCTCAACTTCCTGGCCATTTACGCCAGTTAACACTTTGAACTTGATGCTACTTGTTTAGTCCTATTTAATCCTCCCTTCTAGACTGGATGTTCCTTGAGAACAGGGCTTATTCTTGTTTTTCTTTGTCTTCCCCATAACACTTACCAAATTTTCTGCTCTCATTTGACACCTAATTATTAATTGGGCTTGATAACTGAATTTGCTTCCTTCTGCCTTCTTTGATGTGTTTTTGTATTTTTTTTTTTTTTTAAATCCCTATTCCACCTGTGTGCCGTGGAGAGGATGGGCATTGCATTTAGAAGAGGGAATTAATTGAGACTCAACAGGATTATGGGAATGGCCCAAGGTCATGCCACAAGGAGGTCAGGGAGCTGGGGTTTCAGCCCAAGTTGTCCAAGTTCCATTCCAGTCTCCTCTGCCCACCTGCCACCTCTCACTTTCTCCCCCTTGACCTTTCTCTGTAGCGGAACGGAAACCGCCACTGTTCAACATGAACGCGATGAGTGCCTTATACCACATTGCACAGAATGAGTCCCCTGTGCTCCAGTCAGGACACTGGTGAGGACTGGGATTCCTGGGACCACGCATCAGGCCAGGGGGTAATGTTGCCTGACTTATGCCCTTCCAACCCTCTCCCATCCTCCTGTGGCTTCCAGGTCTGAGTACTTCCGGAATTTTGTTGACTCTTGTCTTCAGAAAATCCCTCAAGACAGACCAACCTCAGAGGTTCTTCTGAAGGTAAGGGCTCACTGGCCTAGCATTCTCCTGAACTGCAGCTTGTTAGAGCCACAAGATACCCCTCAATGAAATCAGTGGTTCTGAACTCCTCCTCCACCAAGAGCTTCATTTATGAATACCCACCCCCATCCCTAATGCCCAGTGGACTCTGTTTTATAAGATTTTGCCTACCAGACTGCCTTAGTTTATTAAGTAATAATTTATTTTCCCATCTTTTATTAATCAAAGATGTACGTAATTGCCAGCCAGAGCTTCTGGTCAGCGTGCGATAACCAGGATTACCACACTGATCTGATGTAATTCAAGCCAAAAGCCAGTGTAGCCTTATCATGGGTAAATGTATGATTTCCCTTAGGTGTTTTTTGAGTTATCAAAAGTAGAGGGGTCCCATTCCCTGCACAGATTTTTGGGTGCCTAATGAGCCCTAGTTAGAAACTGACTTAGAGGGCCGACCTTGTGGCTCACTCGGGAGAGTGCGGTGCTGGGAGCACAGTGGCGCTCCCGCCGTGGGTTCGGATCCTATATAGGGATGGCCTGTGCGCTCACTGGCTGAGCATGGTGCGGGCGACACCAAGCCAAGGGTTGCGATCCCCTTACCAGTCACAAAAAAAAAAAAAAAAAAGTGACTTAGATTGTCTAGTTTGACCTACATGTTTTGTAATTGTGGGGTACCTTATGAAGCCCAGAGAGACCTTGTGACATGTCCGTGGTCAAATAGCACTTTGGTAGAGGAGCTGGACTAGAGTCCAGATCTCCTGACGTTCTTGCCCGTTAGCAATGCCTGGAGGAACAAGGGACCACCTGGGTAGTAGAGAGAGACTGGGTGGTGGAGAAAATTATTGTGGGAGAAGGGGTTGGGACAAGGCCAGCATCAACCCAGGGTGAGCATGGGCCCAGGGGAGTGCCTCAGGCCACAGAGAATGCTGCGAGCCATGGGTAATGGGGGAGCGGGCAGCAGGCCTCAGTGTTGTCTTCCACCAGCATCGCTTTGTGCTCCGGGAGCGGCCACCCACAGTCATCATGGACCTGATCCAGAGGACCAAGGATGCTGTGCGGGAGCTGGACAACCTGCAGTACCGCAAGATGAAGAAGATCCTGTTCCAAGAGGCACCCAATGGCCCTGGTGCTGAGGCCCCAGAGGAGGAGGAGGTGACCCAGCTCACCCTCCTCCCTTCTTCACCCCCATCCCGTGCTTGCCTCATAGCAGCTGCTTGGCCCCCTTCCCCATCTCTCCTCAAACCCTCTGTCTCCTGTGCCACCTCCAGGCACATGCCCTTGTCCTTCCCCTTCCCTGCCCAACAACCTACGCCCTGTTCACAGGAGGCGGAGCCCTACATGCACCGTGCCGGGACACTGACCAGTCTAGAGAGCAGCCACTCAGTGCCCAGCATGTCCATCAGCGCCTCCAGCCAGAGCAGCTCAGTTAACAGCTTAGCAGATGCCTCGGACAATGAGGAAGAGGAGGAGGAGGAAGAGGAGGAGGAGGAGGAGGAAGAAGGCCCTGAAACCCGGGAGATGGCTATGATGCAGGAGGGGGAGCACACCGTCACCTCCCACAGCTCCATCATCCACCGGCTGCCGGTATGCAGCTCATCTGGTAGGCCTGGCAGACAAGTGGCCAAGCCTAAGTTCTCTTACTCAGGAACCACCTGGGTTCCCTGTTCCTCCCAAGTCTGAATGGGTCTTCTCGGGTAGTGGCCTCTGAGCATTGAGCATCCCTTCTTCCTTTCCTTCCTCTAGGGCTCTGACAACCTGTATGATGACCCCTACCAGCCAGAGATGACCCCAGGCCCTCTCCAGCCACCTGCACCCCCAGCCCCCACCTCCACCACCTCATCTGCTCGTCGCCGGGCCTACTGCCGCAACCGGGACCACTTTGCAACCATCCGTACTGCCTCCCTGGTGAGTACAGCAGTCCTTACTCAAGTCTGCTTGCCATCATTTGTCTGCCTCGTCTGGATGCTCTTGTCTTTCTAAGTCTAGAAGTGATCTCCCTGTGGCCTATATTAAGCCCAGGTTCCACCCTCACTTCCTGTTGCTGTCTTTTGCTTTCTCACCTCGACTTCACCCTCCTCCTCCTCCCCACAGACTGTTTTTTGGTCCTATTGACTGGTCTGGGTGTTCCCAGCTTGACAAACGCATACTCCATTTTCATGGCCTGTCTTAAATAACACCTTCTGGGCTGCCTTCCCAGGCTCCTCTGGCCAGTCAGGAGTTTCCCATCCTGTATACAGGCATGTCCAGCCCTGTGCTGTGGTGCTCCTGCAGGACACTGTGTTCCATGCTTCCATCTACCCTGGAAGGGAGAGGTGAGGCAGCTGGGGCTCAGGGGCAGCTCGCCCAAGGCACTTGCCCAAACACTTCTGATGGTTCTCAAATTCTATAAGCAGGACCATAGTTCTCTCCTAAAATCAGGTCATGGAGTTTGGCAGTCTTTTTTTTTTTTTTTGGGCACCTGGCTGATAGGAGGATCTGAATCCTTGACCTTGGTGTTACAACACCACCCTCTAACCAACTGAGCTAGCTGGCCAGGCAAGTCATGGCAATCTTTTTCTCAGTTCATAGGAAAAAGTGGTTAGAATTTTCATAAAACGTACTTTTTAGATTTCATTCCTGCTTAGCTGTATTTGAGCACCAACAATCCCCTTAGAGGCCACTAGTTAAGTATAGTATGTTCTTATAGCCTCTCTTCAAGTCCTGTGGTGCTTAGTGCCTTGTGGTGCTGTGCAGAGAAGTCTGTGACCAGGGGCTTGGCCACCTGGACTAGCCTGAGAGCCACTGTCACAGCCGGTTGAGAATGGGCCCTGGGATCATACTTCAGGTGAGGACACCCAGGCCTGGTATTCTTGTTATTCCAGCATCTCATGGCCCAGATCCTAGTTCAGTAGCTGCGGTGTGTAATGGACCCTCCGTATTTGCTGAGAGGGAAGGAAGCCAACACTCTTTGGTTTAGAGAATGTTCTAGATAACTTTTTCTTTTTTGGTGGCTGGCCAGTATGGGGATCCAAACCCTTGACCTTGGTGTTACAAGTCTGCGCTCAAACCAACTGAGCTAACTGGCCAGCCCTAGATACTTTTATATATGTATTAATGTTATTTACACAGCCTGCTGTGAGGAGATATCATTTGCCCTATTTAACAGTGAGAGAACTGATGCTTTGAGAAGTTAACTGCTTGATATCACATGGTTAGTACATGGCAGAATTACGATTTGACCCTAGGTCTGTCTGATTCACTCTTTTGGACTAATCTAAATTGTTCCTATTTTTGTGCCAGGCCCTGTGCTTGCCACCTTTTATCATCTCATTCGATCACACTAAACCTGTGAAGTAGATGATATCTCCATTACCTAGTTGAGGAAAGAGGCTCAGTGATGTTATGTGTGGGAAGGTACTAAATGAGAGTGAAACCAGTTAATCTAAAACCCACCTTCTTTCCCCATGGAGCATGAAGACAGTCTGTCTTAGTAGAGTGGGGGCCAGGGCCGAGTCCCACTTCTCATCCTTCCACTGCCCCAGGTCAGCCGTCAGATCCAGGAGCATGAGCAGGACTCAGCACTGCGGGAGCAGCTGAGTGGCTATAAGCGGATGCGACGACAGCACCAGAAGCAGCTGCTGGCCCTGGAGTCGCGGCTGAGGGGTGAACGTGAGGAGCACAGTGCACGGCTACAGCGGGAGCTGGAGGCCCAGCGGGCCGGCTTTGGGGCTGAGGCAGAAAAGCTGGCACGGCGGCACCAGGCCATTGGTGAGAAGGAGACACGAGCTGCCCAGGCCGAGGAGCGCAAGTTCCAGCAGCACATCCTTGGACAGCAGAAGAAGGAGCTGGCTGCCCTACTGGAGGCACAGAAGCGTACCTACAAACTTCGAAAGGAGCAGTTAAAGGAGGTGGGTTGGGCTGCCCCTCTGGGTGGGGCAAATGGCAGGTGAGCGGGTCCTGACCCTGCTCTCCACTGTCCTTGCCAGGAGCTCCAGGAGAATCCCAGCACACCCAAGCGGGAGAAGGCCGAGTGGCTTCTGCGGCAGAAGGAGCAGCTGCAGCAGTGCCAGGCTGAAGAGGAGGCAGGGCTGCTGAGGCGACAGCGCCAGTATTTTGAGCTTCAGTGTCGCCAGTACAAGCGCAAGATGCTGCTGGCTCGTCATAGCCTGGACCAGGACCTGCTGCGAGAGGTAGGCTACCCCACCCTCCCTTCCTCTCCCACACGTTCGTGGGTCCCAGCCCCACCTTTTTCCATTTGTCTCACTGTGTCTTCTTTCCCCTTGCCCTTGTGCTATGGCTCGGCTTCTCTGCAGCACCCCTTTTGCTTCCCATCCTCAATCAGACTCTGGTAGAATTACCTTAGGCCTCTGTTCCCAGGCCAGCCTAGAGCTTGGCTCCCTTACACCCCTCATGGCCTCCTGCCCACTCTTCCCCCAGCTCTCTGTCAAGGAGTCCTGGGTTTCCACTCCCTTGACACCAACAAGGCTCCCTGACTGGCCCCTTCTCCCTTCTACCTCAGGACTTGAACAAGAAACAGACCCAGAAGGACTTGGAGTGTGCGTTGCTGCTGCGACAGCATGAGGCCACACGGGAGCTGGAGCTACGGCAGCTCCAGGCCGTACAGCGCACACGGGCTGAGCTCACCCGCCTGCAGCACCAGACAGAGCTGGGCAACCAGCTGGAGTACAACAAGCGGCGTGAACAGGAGCTGCGGCAGAAGCACGCGGCCCAGGTTCGCCAGCAGCCCAAGAGCCTCAAAGTACGTGCAGGCCCGTGCCCCCTGGGCCTCCCGCTCCCCATTCCTGGGGCTCTGGGACTACCCAGCACAGGCACCCCTAGAGAAGAGCAGTCCTGCTCACCTGGCCAGGAGGCAGTCCTGGACCAAAGAATGCTGGGAGAGGAGGAGGAAGCAGTTCCAGAGAGAAGGATTGTGGGAAAGGAAAGGGCCACCTTGGAGCCAGAGAAGCAGAGGATTTTGGGGAAAGAATCAGTAACCCCTGGTCTCAATCTACAAAAACATAGGAGTCTGGTTGATGAGGAAGTTTGGGGTCCACCTGAGGAGGAGATAGAGGAGCTTAGAGTCCCATGCCTGGCACCCCAGGAGAGGAGCATTGTTGGCCAGGAGGAGGCTGAGGCATGGAGGTTGTGGGAGAAGGAGGACGGGAGCCTTCTGGGTGAGGAGTTTGAGCTTGCCTGGGTCCAGGGCCCAGCACTGACTCCAGTACCTGAGGAGGAGGAGGAAGAGGAGGAGGGGGCTCCAATCGGGACCCCTAGGGATCCTGGAGACGGCTGTCCCTCCCCAGACATCCCTCCTGAACCCCCTCCGACACATCTAAGGCCTGGTCCTTCTAGCCAGCTCCCTGGACTCCTGTCCCATGGTCTCCTGGCTGGCCTCTCCTTTGCAGTAGGGTCCTCCTCTGGCCTCCTGCCCTTACTACTTCTGTTGCTGCTCCCACTGCTGGCGGCCCAGGGTGGAGGTGGCCTGCAGGCAGCACTGCTGGCCCTTGAGGTGGGGCTGGTGGGCCTGGGTGCCTCTTACCTACTTCTTTGTACAGCTCTGCACCTGCCCCCCAGTCTTTTCCTACTCCTGGCCGAGGTCACTGCACTGGGGGCCGTCCTGGGCCTGAGCTGTCGCCGAGGCCTTATGGGTGTGCCTCTGGGCCTTGGGGCCGCCTGGCTCCTAGCTTGGCCAGGCCTGGCCATACCTCTGGTGGCTCTGGCAGCAGGGGGCAAATGGGTGCAGCAGCAGGGCCCACGGATACGCCGGGGCATCTCTCGACTCTGGTTACGGGTTCTGCTGCGCCTGTCACCCATGGCCTTCAGGGCCCTCCAGGGCTGTGGGGCTGTGGGGGACCGGGGCCTGTTTGCACTCTACCCCAAGACCAACAAGGATGGCTTCCGCAGCCGCCTACCTGTCCCTGGGCCCCGGCGGGGTAATCCCTGCACTGCCCAACACCCACTAGCCCTGTTTGCAAGGGTTTGGGCCCTGTGCAAGGGTTGGAACTGGCGACTGGCACGGGCCAGCCAAGGTTTAGCTTCCCACTTGCCCCCCTGGGCCATCCACACACTGGCCAGCTGGGGCCTCCTTCGGGGTGAACGGCCCAGCCGTATTCCCCGGCTGCTACCACGCAGCCAGCGCCGGTTAGGGCCCCCTGCTTCCCGCCAGCCACCGCCAGGGACTGCAGGTGGGCGGAGATCCCGAACCCGCCAGTCCCGGGCCTTGCCTCCCTGGAGGTAACCAACTCCAGCCTTTCCCTGGCCTATATCTACAGCATTGAGCACTTTATGTCCCTTGACTCAGCGAAGTCTCTCCAGTCCTCCATCCTCTCCTCCCTCTCACCCCTCCTTCCTCAGTGTGCATCCCCATCCACCTCCAGACCTCTAGACAGGCAGTCTCCTCCACCATGGAGCCAGAAGTCACACTTTGTGTCCACCTGCCCCTCCCCCCCCTAAGTTATTGCTGTCCCCACTGTGTGTGTGTTCATCCTCACCCTCATTGACTCAGGCCTGGTGCCAAGGGGCGGTGGGTGGGAACAGTCATGTTTTTTTCTCCTCTTTGATTTTGTTTTTCTGTCTCCCTTCCAACCTGTCCCCTTCCCCCCACCAAAAAAAGAAAAAGACAAACACAAATAAAATATCTGAGCGGAACTGTACCTTTGGCCCAGGCTGCCTCTGTCTGCTTTGTCCTGCCGCCTAGCCTCCCGGTACGCCCCCATCTGGACCCTCGGCCTTCAGCTCCATGACCTCTTCACCCGTCTGCGTTATCTCAGCCCCTTTCACTCCTCAGCCTCATCTTCTCTGCCTTCATAGCTTCATTGTACCACGACCACCACCAGCCCTGGGGCTTGGGCCCCGTGGAGCTGCACAGAACTTCCAGGTCCCACCGTTCCCGTTTGTGGGTGCCTTCTCAGAAAGCCATTAGGTTCCAGGTCCTTTGGTCTCATTCCCTGCCTTTTCTCCCAACCCATTCCCTACATGGCTTCCTTCTGTTTGGGAGCAGGATTGCACTTCTGCATCAGGCCTCACCCCAGAGGGTGGGGACTGGGGCTGCAAACCCTCCACATAGAGGGGCTAGGCAGAGAGAGTGGGAGCCATGGAAATGGGATTGGTTGTGGGCTTGGAGTGGGAGCTGAGTGCGTGAGGGCCGGGCTGGAATGTGGTTCTGGTCAGGATGGCAGCTGCTGGCCTGTTGGACTTGTCAGGTCCTTTCTGGCCACCTCCTTTGCCCCTTTCCCATCTGTGGCCCGAAATGGGGCAGCCCCTTCTTATCCATTTCTCGGCTCAGTGCTTCTCCTTCCCTGTCTTCCTCCCTGAGGACCTGGGACTTCCTCCACTGTCCTTAGTTGTGTTGCTTTCTTCTATGGGTGTTTTGTGTGACTTGGTCCTCTCATTCATTCTGTGCATACTCTTATATTTACTCACATGCTTCTCTCTCTAGGTCATATTTTCTCCCTCTTTGCATGGTCAAAGCCTCTTTTGTTTCCTCAGTACCTTAAAGATTCTCCATTCCCTGTCCATGAACTCACAGTTCTTTCTTAACGGGTGTTCCACCCAACTCTGTGAATGTGCTCTCTGAACCTGTCTTGTTTTCTCTGAATCCCTTGCCCATCAAGACCTTCCTGATCTCTCGACACAATCCCATCTTTCCATGTCTGTCTGTATACAGTTCCCCCCGCCCCCTCTGTCTAACATGTTTTCTGTTTCTCTCCCTCTCCCTGTCTCTGCTTCTGTCTCCTCTCCTCTCTCTCTTCTCCCCCTTTCCCCTGGTTGTTCCTCCTCTTCTTCCTCTCCCCTGCCCCCATCTCCCCTTGATCCGTCCGCTGCATAGTCTAAGGAGCTGCAGATCAAGAAGCAGTTCCAGGAGACGTGTAAGATCCAGACTCGGCAGTACAAGGCTCTGCGGGCACACTTGCTGGAGACCACGCCCAAAGCTCAGCACAAGAGCCTCCTTAAAAGGCTCAAGGAAGAACAGACCCGCAAGCTGGCGATCTTGGCTGAGCAGTATGACCAGTCCATCTCAGAGATGCTCAGCTCACAGGCGGTGAGGCCTGGGGTCCAGGGAGGGAGTGCAGTGGAGGTTGGCCTCTGTACTTCCAGCTTATTTATGGGCAGTGGAAGGGGGTGGTGTGGACAGAGCTAGGCTTTTTGTACTTGGGAAACTCAGATCCTCACTGTTAGTATTCTCCGCAGTGGTTTCATTATTTCTCTTACTATCTCCTTAAGGTCTTAAGAAAGCCATCCTGCCTATTTTACCAAGAACCACCAGGGAAAAGAGTGCCTATAATTTTTCCTGAGCCTGAGTTAGTTTAATATGTGACCAGGAAGCAGACCGAAATAAGTGTGGCCCTCAGGCTGATTTACTCAGATTTCTGGAGGATATAGAAGGTTGCTGTTCTGAAACCTGATCACACACAGCACTGGAGTGGGCCACTTCAAATGTGCACGTAGTATAAAGAGTGAAAGTGCCCATTTGAGGCCATTCTCTCACCCAGTCCCACCTCTGAGAGGTTACTCATTAATAATTAACTGTATTTGAGACTTTTTCCAATGTATAGTTGGAAAATTATATAAAATTTTAAAACACAAATGAAATCATACTTTACATACTGTTCTCTAACTTCCTTTTTCCACTTAATATTTCTTGGACATCTTTCCATGTCAGTACACATCTCATGTTTTTTTACAGCATAGAATTTTCCGTGGTATGGCTGTACCATAATTTATTTAACCCATCCCTTATTGGTGGACATTTAGGTTGTTTCCAGTATTTTCGCTTCCGTGAACACCTCGAGCACATGTGCAAGTATACCTGGGGGATAGATTCCTGCAAGTGTAATTGCTGTGCCACAGGGTATGACCATCTTCCATTCTGATAGATGTTGAGACCGCTGCTTCTTGAAACCTTAGGGCCCACACCCACCTGGGGCAGGGGGGGGATGGGGGGTGGGGGAGGAGGTCCCTAAAACTGGTTCTTCTGTTTTCTAGCTGCGGCTTGATGAGACCCAGGAGGCAGAGTTCCAGGCCCTTCGGCAGCAGCTTCAACAGGAGCTGGAGCTACTTAATGCTTACCAGAGCAAGATCAAGATCCGCACAGAGAGTCAACACGAGAGGGAGCTGCGGGAGCTGGAGCAGAGAGTCGCTCTGAGGCGGGCCCTGCTAGAGCAGCGGGTAAGGGGCTCAGCCACCAGGACAGGGTGGGGAGGGCAGGCTCCATGCCCCTGGACTCTCTAACTTCTGTTCTGGGTGCCCCAGGTGGAAGAAGAGCTGCTGGCCCTGCAGACAGGGCGCTCTGAGCGAATCCGGAGTTTGCTCGAGCGGCAGGCCCGTGAGATCGAAGCCTTTGATGCTGAGAGCATGAGGCTGGGCTTCTCCAGTATGGCTCTGGGGGGCATCCCAGCTGAGGCTGCTGCCCAGGGCTATCCCGCTCCCCCCCCTGCTCCTGCCTGGCCCTCCCGTCCTGTTCCCCGTTCAGGGGCACACTGGAGCCACGGCCCTCCTCCACCAGGCATGCCCCCTCCAGCCTGGCGTCAGCCATCTCTGCTGGCCCCCCCAGGTCCTCCCAACTGGCTGGGGCCCCCAACACAGAGTGGAACACCCCGTGGTGGAGCCCTGCTGCTGCTACGAAACAGCCCCCAGCCCCTGCGGCGGGCAGCCTCAGGGGGCAGTGGCAGCGAGAATGTGGTCCCACCTGCTGCCGCAGTGCCCGGGCCTCTAAGCCGTAGCACCAGTGTTGCTTCACACATCCTCAACGGGTCCTCCCACTTCTATTCCTGAAGTACAGGGTGGATGAGCAGATGAGTGGGGCATGGGCGGGTGGAGCCTGGTCCTGGAGGGCAGTATGCTTGAGGCCCACCCACGGGTAGGGAGCAGGATGCTGGCTCAAGCTCCCCTCAGACCTCCTCATCTCATGAGTTTCTTGGGGCTGGCCAGTGGCCCAGGGCCAGCTTGGGCATAGGTGCCTCAAGGCTGACCAGGAGCTCCTGCCTCCCCACCATGGTGCCAGGGTCTCCTTCCACCACTGTCTGGGAAAGGAGGGAGATGTGTGTGTCAAATATTCATCTGGTCCCCTGGGGGAGGGGAAGGGTGGGTCTAGATATATTATATTCAGAGAACTATACTACCCTCGCAGTGGGGCCATGGACTGGGGACCACAGGGCCCCCAGACCTGAGACGTGGGAGAGCAGGCAGGTCTGGGGTCTGAGGTGGGAGAATGGGAGAACGCCTTTCTCAGAAGGAAGGATCAGGATGGAGTCTTGGGGTCAGGATGCCTGGGTCTCTCCATTCCCCTGTTGCTGTCTGACGTCCTGTGCCGTCTTGTCCTTTATCTTTTTTTTTTTTTAATTGGGATCAGGGCTGGGGCGGGGGAACAAGGGAAGGACCTTGGAAGGGGCTGCTCCCAGGCTGGGTGCAGTCACAGGAGCCCCTCTCAGCTATGGCACTGACACAGAGCCCCAGGGCGAGCTTTTAATAAACTGTTGGTTATTCTAACAGACTCCAGGACTCACCCTTTCTGTCAGAGGTGTGTGTGAAGAACTGTTCAGTAGCAAGAGAAAGTATTTTAAAAGAAAATCTGTTGAGCTGTGTAACTAAAAATTTCAGTGAATTTAATGACTTCAGGCATGACTGTGTGCAGGGCTTCAAAGGAAGTCACCAACCTCTTAACCTCTGATTTCTCTGCTTGCCTTTATTTTGGCTTCAAAGATTTTCAAAAGGTTCACTTCAGGCACAGATCCCTGGAAACTCCAAGCTTATGTCTCACTGGCAACCTCAAAAGCAAGAGTTCCAGCAGAATCCTGAAGTGACTTCATTGGTGCAATTGGTAGCCACGGACCTGGAGTGCTCTTGATTGTCAGGTCTAGGTCCTATACCCACCCCTTTAAGGCTGAAAGTCACCCCTGGACTAAGTGGCTGTTTCCAGGAGAGGGAAGGAAGACGAACACCAGCTGTCCCTGAGCCATTTTGTGCTTCACATTCTTAAGGCAAGTTTTCAGATCCTCCTCCCAGCTGGACATTAGGTTATCAGACCCAGCTCAAAGTGGGGTGGTCAGAGGGGCCCACTGGTCAGGTGGAGGAAGGACAGCAGCCTGATACGGCCTGGTGGTTGACTTTGGATGGCAGGGTCTGGAAGCTGGGACGTCTTAGGGGAACTGAGGGAAATTAAAGAGAACCAGACACTGGTGGGGGGTGGGGAGCAGAGTCTACTCTTTAGCTTCCTGGCTCAAAGAACGGGGGGTAAGAGTGGGGGACCAGTTTTGATGAGGTAATTATAAACCTTTATTGAGTCTTAAAAAATAAACCCCTGTAAACACCTGAAACAGAGAACATGAAACAGAAGTCGCATCCTAACACCTTGTGTCCTTGGGGGCGGCAGTCTTCTCTGGAAAAAGCTGCTTCTGCTCTGCAGGGCAGGGAGTGCTATATATGCTTTGTAAAAGTGGAGAGGTCCCTCCTGGAGGCCTAGAGCTCAGTTACTCTCGCCGTCACTGCTGATGATGCCGCGCATGTGTGACCAGTCTGGGGGTGCCGGACGGGGCCTCTCTTCCTCTGAGTCCAGGGTCCGGCGGTATAACTCCCCAGAGGCTGCTTCTCCTAAGGGGTTCCAGGCTGTGCGTCTTCGTGGCCGACCTAGAGGGGGAGGGGGAAATGGGAGATTATTTGTCTGAGAAAACTCAACCCCATCTACTCCTGGGCAGTGAAAAGAAACCCCTTACCCGAACTGCTGATGATGTTGGCAACATCCAAGGAGGCCACCTCAGCCGCCTCCTCCCGCTGCTCCTTCAGGGCCCGACACTTCTCTAAGGAAGGGTTACCTGAGGTAGAACAAGCTAATGATCCCCTTATCCCCAGCAGCCAATGCCCTCTCCTGTACCTCCCCAGCACGTGCCCAGCCTCACCCTTCATGCCCAGGGCTTCTAGCTCTGCCCGGAGGACACTCAGGCGCTCCTTGTGTGAGCGACAGGAGCCCAGCAGTTTCTTGTAGTTTCGATGGGCACCACAGGCCCGAATGTAGCGCTTTAGCCTCATCACAGCTGGGTGGTCCTCTCCGCGACGACCAGAGCCAGCCTAGCAAGGAAAGACAGCAGCTGAGGGCCAGGCCCCTTGGGCTTGAGTCAGGGTCTTCCTCTTCCTTAACAGTGTCTCCAACCCTGTCTTCACCCTCACCTTCCTGCCTTTGGGCTCTGGACTTCCATCTGAGGAGGAAGAGGAGCTTCGTGTCCTGCCTTTCTTGGAACTCTTCTTGGAAGAGCGGTTCTTCCTCTCCCCTTTGGGGCCCTCTCCTGCGTCACTGTCACTCACCTCCCTCTCCAAGTCACTCTCCTCACCATTGATACTGCCCAGTGTGGCTATCTCTCTAGTGCCTTTAGTGGTTAGTTTCCCCTTGCAGGTATCTTCTCCATCCTCGCTGCTTCCACTCTGCCTTCTCCCACTCTCACACTGGGTCCTGTCCTTGCTCTTCCTCTGCACTAAGGGCTCTTCATCTCCCTCACTGCTGTCCCCACTGCCTGCTGCCTCTTTTTCCTTCTCTTCCCCACTGTCCCCTCGGTCTCCCATTAGCCTTCCTGCCTGGCTTTTCTGCTTACAAGCTGACCTTTCCCCTCCATTGCTCCTGGCCCTGGGTTTCCAATCCTCCTCCTCCTCTCTGTTCTCGTTCTTCTTGGCTAAGATCCACTCTTCCTCATTCTCACTCTCCTTTTCACTTTCCTGGTGGCTTTTAGTGCCTTTATTTCCCTCCACCTTCTTTGCTGTTCTCTGGACAGGTTCTTTCTCACTGTCTTTACTTTCTTCTCTGGCCTGCTTCCTACTGGTTGAGGCCTTGCCTGATGCTTGCTTGTTCTTTGTCATGGGTTTCTTCCTAGTCCTGCCCTTGTACTCCTTTCCTTCCTCCTCTTCCTTACTGCTTTCTTTCTTCCAGACCTTACTTGTTCTAACAGAACCCTCGCTGCCCTCCTCCTCCTCCCTGCTTTCCTTCTCTAATCCCATTTTTGCAGTCAAGTCACTCTGCTGTTCTTCATCGCTGCTGTCAAGTGCTTTCTTTGAGGATCGCCTTGGACTCGCCTCCTTGGCCGGGCTGACTTCTGCTGCTGCCATCCCGTTCTTTGCTGGGGGTTCACAGCAATCTGGACTGGAGGCAACAGAGCTGGAATCTGGAATACGAAAAGAGGGTTGGGACAGGTTCCTCCAGTCCCTTCTCCCTCCACTTGGGATATACTATCTCTAACCCTGATCTTACAGAGAGAGGGAAGGGCAGCAGGAAACACATTTATCAGACCACCCCGTTCCTGGTTCCTGACTCACTGGCCTCGCCCCTCATCTAATATCTTGGGACACAGCACATGCACAATAAATACTTTTTGAATGAACAAAAGATTCATCCATTTTGCTCCATCTGCAAAGGAGTAACTAACCTGACTCCGAATTGAAGCGGAACCTTTTCGTCTCTGGATCACTGCAGGGGGTGGGAGGCCTCTTCGCCTTCTTAATAAGGTCTATCTTCTCTTCCCTGGTACCGGCTTCATCCACCTGTGCACGGACCAGGAGAGCAAAACAGTACCAAGATTGTGTTCTGCCCCACCCCCTTTCAGGTCCCGCCTCCTCGACCCAAAGCCCCGCCTCTCGTGGCCCAGGCTCATGCCCACACCTGCATCTTCAGCAGCTCCTCCTCCACCAGCCGCTTCAGCGCCTGCTTCTCCTCGGGTTCCAGGTGGTCGCGGCCCAGGTGCGCCAAGAACCTCCGCCGCACGATGGAGTGCGTGAGAGTACTGCGGAGACATGTGGTCAAGACGGAGTTCCGGCCCACCCCTTCCCTTTCCAACCCCAGCTCCAACCCCCTGTGCACCTGAGGTCCGGACAGCCTCGGAAGAAGCTACGGGTGAACTCCTGCATCTCGTTCTCCCGCGCCATTTTGCTCCACCCGGGATTGGCGGCTCCCTCCTTTTCTTCCTTCTCGGCCTCCGTCAGCACGGTTGACAGCAGCTTGCGCACGCGCAGTGTTGTGGCACCGGGAGGCGAGGGACCGTTTGTACTTTGGTCGCGGGCCTCCTGAACTGAGAACTTTGCCAAACAAAACTTTCTTAACCCGGGCAGTTGGAGGGTCTCGCGGCTCCAACCCTTCCTTAGAACAAATCATTTTTAAAGTTTTCGTTAGAAACTGATTTGGCGCCACAACCTTTGGGTGTAACGTAATAAACCCGCGACGCTACCTTCCTCCGTGGTCACGGGCACCAGCTAGTCCGCTGATACTTCGAAAGGCAGAAGAAAAAGGGCATCCTCGCCAGGAGACGAGGAATCTCTGGGGAAATCTTTTTGTAGCTTGAAATCTCGAAGCACATTAAGAATCAGAAACGGCGCCCACCGGCGCCCGCCATCTTTGTGACGTCATCGCGTCAACGTCACGCCCCCTTCGCGCAGCCCCTCCCAGCCTCGTTCCTTTCGCGGCATTCCCTAGGAGGGCGGCCCGTGGTTACGCTCCCTGGGCGCGCGGTACGCCGGGAGTTGTAGTCCTAGCGGGCGCAGCCTTGCCGAGTCCCCGGAAGCGGAGACGGGAGAGGCCGGGCTGAGCCGGCTCGAGGTAGCGGGACTCTCGACGCTGGGTTGCTGCTCCTGGGCCGGTCATGAACGGGCCGGCGGATGGCGAAGTGGACTACAAAAAGAAATACCGGAATCTGAAGCGGAAGCTCAAGTTTCTCATCTACGTAAGTGCTGGTGTGGGGAGATTGTAGGGGTTGAGGCCTGGAGTTGATAGGACCTCAGTTTACCCATGTGTAAAGGGGGTGGGGCGAGCTGTCGCCGGGTTACGGCGTCCTTTACGGATGGCCGTTGGCTCAGCGGCCACCTTGCCCGTGACACAGGAACACGAGTGTTTCCAGGAGGAGCTGAGGAAGGCGCAGAGGAAATTGCTGAAGGTGTCCCGGGACAAGAGGTGAGGCACATTGCGGGTGCGGGGCGGGGGGAAAATGTGGCCGCAAATGCATGGGCTCTTTCGAGAATCCAACCGGCAAGCTAGGAGAGACAGGGGCCCGGGACAACATTGCTGTGATGGGAATAAACACTCGTTTTCCCCACCTCTTCCCTCAGTTTCCTCCTAGACCGGCTTCTGCAGTATGAGAACGTGGATGAAGACTCTTCTGGTGAGCGAAGTCATGAAAAATTGGTGGAGGACATGGGGCAAGCTTCTTGGGCCCCTTCTTTTAGGCTGTGGTGGCTGATGCAGCCGCCTATGGTTCTCAAGCCTAGTTGCTTGCCCCCGCCTCTACCATTCATTCTTTCATTCAGCCGTACTGTTTCAGGTACTGTGCTTGGCACGGGAGATGTAGCGGTAGCAAAGATGGACAAAGCTCTGGGCTTCTTGTCATTTATATTCTAGTTGGGGTTGGGGGAGCGGAGATGAGTCAATGAAGAAGTAAACTAGAATTTTAGAAAGCAGTAAGGATTTGAAGAGAATAAAAACAGTTATGTGGTAGTGATTGAACAGGGGATGACAAACTTTTTCTGCAAAAGGCAAGCTCGTAAATATTTTAGGCTTTGTGAAATATACAAGGCTTTAAGGCAGCTACTCAGTTCTGCTGTTGTAGTGTGAAGGCAGCCATAGCTGATATGTAAATAAATGTGTGGCTGTGTTTTGATAGAACTTTATTTATAGACACTGATATTTGAATTTCACATAATCTTCACATGAAATATTGTTTTTCTTTAGTTTTTTTTCCAACCACTTAAAAATGTAAAAGCCATCCTTAGCTTGCAGATCACTCAAAAGCAGGCAGCAGTCAGTGTCTGAGTAGAGGGTTCAAGAAAGGCTTTTTCAGGAAGTTGTGTTTGAGCTAGGACTAGGTAAGAAGAAGAAACCAGTCTTGTGAAGATATTAGCTAGAGATTTCTGGGCAGGATAACAAATGCAGATGCCCCAAGATAAGAACTCCACACTGAAGAGCAGAGGGTTAAAGCATGTAGAACACTGTTTTTCAAGCTTTTGGGGGGAGATTGTTTACAATTAACTATATATTTTGCATCGTGATGGAAGTCCCCACATAGATCCTTACTTATAAAACAGAGTTTAGTGAAACAGTTTTAAGATCACTGTATGCAGTTTGTCCTAATCTGCTTTTTTTTTTTTTTCTTTTTCTTTTTCTTTTAATGCTGGTTGCAAACCAATATTGATTTCATGACACATTAATGGATTTAGACCCATAGTTTGAAAAAGCCCTAAGGTGGGCTTTTTTGGGCCTGTTCCAGGTTAGGACCCTCATAAGCCATGTCACATAGAATCACTTCTATCCACAGAGCCTTTAAACATTGATTGGTCTAGCGCAGGGATCAGCAAACAGCAACCAGCGAGGCTGCTTGTTTTTATAAATAATATTTTGTTAGAGTAGCACCCATTCATTTACTATTATAGGAAGATTGTAGGAAGGTTAGAGAAGGAGGCAGAGGCCAGCTCATGTAAGTCATGGCAGAAAGTTTGGCTTTTATTCCAGCCTCTCATTCTCTGCCTCTCCCTTCCCTTAGGCCTTCCAGTTAACTTCTTGTTTGAGGGGAGCTTCAGGACGGGATGCCTGAGAGAACCCAACATGTTCATGGTCAGAGTGGGTTAAATCTGAGGAGCAAGAGCCAGAGATGTAAGCCACCACTTGTATCCTGGAGGAGCCCACAGTCTGGTCAGAGAGACACCCTCACATGACAACTCTCAGCACGGTGTGAGGAGAACCATGACAAGTGAGAGTAGAGGGCTCTGGGAGAGCCAGCAATTAACCAGGCTGAGGGATTCTAGAAGACTTCTGAGAGGAGGTGGCATTTAATTTACTTCTTAATAGGGCCGGCCCGTGGCTCACGCGGGAGAGTGCGGTGCTGATAACACCAAGGCCACGGGTTCGGATCCCTATATAGGGATGGCCGGTTTGCTCACTGGCTGAGCGTGGTGCTCACAACACCAAGTCAAGAGTTAAGATCCCCTTACCGGTCGTCTTTTGAAAAAAAAATAATAATAATAATTTACTTCTTATAGTATCTGAGCAGAAAAATTGAGAACAGCATATATCCTGTGTAGTGATTGTTAAGTGAATGATGGGCCTTCTAGACAGAGGCACTAAACTAGGAAATAAAGTCTTTTGAAGAAATAAGTTGACACAATGTAAAGAATACAGTTTTGTTGGGAGACCAGAAAGGTAAATTGAGGCCAAATTAAGAAGCCCTATGAATTTGTACAGGCAGTGGGGACATCATCAGGAAGGATGTGATCAGGTTTATGTTTTAGGTCATTCTGGGGTTGGGGAGGACAGTGATTGGCAGAAAGTATTGAGACTGCTTAGCAGGTGATTTTGGCATGGTGGTGGTCTGACCTCTTGGCATTTGGAATGGGGAGCAGTGGATAGAAGTAGAAGAGATTTGAGGGGTATAGTAACAGGACTCTGGATGTGGGGAGTGGAGCAAAGATAGGAGCTGAAGGCAGCTTAGAGTCAAATAAGGAGAGAGTGGCGTAAAATGGTCAAGGAATCACAGACCTGAGTGCAAGTCCCAGGCCCACATCTTACTTCCTAAGCCTCAGCGACCTCATCTGGTAAGTGTAGGGGATGGCCCTGCCTTCTTTGGAGGTTTATGAAGACAAGAAAGGTGTTGAGTGTTAAGGTTCCTGGCACATAGTACGTGCTTGGCACACGCGTTATGGAGGAGCCAGAGCAGGAAGTAGTTTGTGGAAGCTGAAGAAGTTGTGGGCCTCCCCAACAGCACGTGTGTGTGCGCTAGTTGGGGAGTCAGATTCCCCTGGAGCCCTTCTGTAGTGTTGGGGTTATATCTGTCTGGGGTAGACTGCGGCCCCCCAACCCCCACTGACCAGCCCTCCCCCCTCACAGACTCAGATGCCACAGCATCTTCAGATAACAGCGAGACAGAGGGGACGCCCAAGTTGTCGGACACTCCGGCCCCCAAGAGGTGAGAAGAAACCAGCATTCCTCTCTCTGGGGGAGGGGAGGGGTGGGCACCTGGGCCTCCTAGCTGCTTCTGACCCCCTCCCTTCTTTCTCCAGGAAGAGAAGCCCTCCGCTAGGGGGTGCCCCCTCCCCCTCCAGCCTCTCCTTGCCTCCTTCAACAGGGTTTCCCCTTCAGGCCTCCGGGACCCCCTCCCCATATCTGAGCTCGGTGAGTTGGGGTCAAGGTGGAAAGTGTGAACTAAGATGCCTGGGATAAGGTGGGCACCATTTGGGCAAACGGGTGAGCCTCAGGGTGAGGCCAACCCAACTCTGGGGACATCTGTCTGGGTATGGCCAGCAGGCATCCCTTGGAGGGTGTGAGTTGGGGATGCCCACTTCTTTCTGGTGTAGGAATAGGGGGCAGACCTGACTGAGGAGAGCAGACCTCAGGACACAGTCCTGCTGCTGTCCCATCCCCTTCTGTTCTCAGGAGCCCTGGGAGCCACACTCATCACCATCTCTTTTGTTTTTCCATTCTTTCTCCTGTTTGCATTTCTTCCCTTCACCCCTCACCCTGATCTATTCCATTTCCCATCTCCATCCCCCACTCCCATGTGCAGCTGGCTTCCCCCCCTTACCCCCCATTCCCTTCTGACTACCTGGCCCTGCAGCTGCCCGAGCCCAGCCCCCTGAGGCCCAAGCGGGAGAAACGGCCCCGCCTGCCCCGGAAACTCAAGGTACCCTGATTTGGGGATGATAGGGAGGGGCCAGAACGGCAGGAGGACAGCCGTCTGCGGGAAGCTCAAGGCAGGCTGGGGGCCCAGCCCGGAGTGAGGCACTGAGGGTGGATCTTAGAAGCTCAGGCTCATTGTGGAGACAGGTCAGGGGTAGAAGCAGCTTTGGGGGACTCAGAATAAAGATGCCCAGGGTCCTGCCCTTATGCGCTGCATTGTGGCCAGGGACGAGGCTCACTTTCACAGGTGGTGAGTGTTCTGTGATGCCAGGCAGCCCCAGAGGAGGGGCATGATTGTGGGATCTGGAATCAAGGCTGCCCCAATTAAAAACCATGTGACCTTGAGCGGTCTCTACCTTGTAGGTCTAAATTCTGCATCTATAAAGTGAGTGATCAAACTAGATGTAATTGGCAAGTGTTTATGGAGCACCTACTATATACCAGCACTGTTCTAGGTGCTGCAGATACAATAGTAAACAAAACAGACAAAAATCTCTGCCCCCATGAAGTTCACATTCTAGCAAGACAAGCAAGAAAATAAAGAATAGATACCAGTGGAGAAAAATGGAGTCAGGTAATGGGAGTGGGGAGCACCAGGGTGGATGGGGCTGGTATTAAGGCTGAGTGGTCTGAGATGTTATTCAATCAGAGACTTAAAGGAACTGAGAGCAGGCCATGTGACTCTCTGGGAAAGTGTTTCGGTCATGGGAATGACCAGTGCAAAGACCCTGAGGAGGGTGTGTGCCTGGCTTGTTCACAGACCTGGAAGGAGGCCAGTGTGGTGGGAGGAAAGTGAGAGGGGAGAGTGATCAGAGAGCAGGTCAGAGATGGACATAACTGAGGGGCAAGATTGGGTCAGGCCGCAGAGGTATTGGAAAGAATGACTTGTACTGTGAATGAAACAAGAGCTACTGGAGAAGCTTGAGCAGAGCGGGAATCTGATGTACTTTACATTTTAACAAAATTGCTGTCAATGCTTTGTGGAGAATAACCTGGGTCAGGGTGAGTCAGGGTGGAAGTGACGAGGCTACTGCAGCAGCTGTGGAGAGGGTGGAAAGTGGACCAGGGGTTTCCTGGAAGACCAGGTATGGGCTGTGAGAAAGGAGTCAAGGGAGGACTGCAGGGTTTTTAGCCTGAGCAGCTGAGGAAGCAGAGTTGCTTTTTTCTGAGATGGGCAGGACTGTAGGAGGAGGAGCAGGTTTTGGAGGGAAGATGAGTTTGGTCCTGGACACATTGAGATGCTATCTGGAAATGCCATCTAGACAACTGAATATGTGAGCTGAGGTTCACGGGGTGGTTGGCATGGAGGGGGATGGAGAAGAGCGGAGGGCCGAGCACTGAGCCCTGGGAGAGGTGATAGGAGCCTGCCGAGGATGCAGAAAGGCCCCGTGCCCTTCCAACACTGGACCAAAGCTGAACAGCGACTGGGCTGGACAGTCATCAAGGTTCTAGAGCCAGAAGCAAAATGGAAGGTCACATTTGTGGCAGTTAGGAGTGCAGGTTCTGGCGTTCAACTCCCAGCTCTGCCATTTACTGTCCCTGTGTGACTTAACCTCTTGAGCCTGAGAAATAGGGGTGATGAAACTGGCCCTCACTCTGCTTAGGCAGGTTTTGCTTCTGTCCTGTAGGGCAGGGTGGTAAAGAAAGCAAGAGTAGGTGGAGGCTGGAGCAGGTGGTTGGAGGCACTTGGCTTTCTGGTTGGTGCTGTGTCCTGAAGTAGAGTTGAGTTCTGGACATACAGGAGAGAAGGTGTTGGTTGGGAGAGGGGCCCAAGTCAATTGTTGGGCAGGGCGGGGAATCAGGAAAGGTCTCAAAGAAGAGTGAACATTTGAGCCAGGGTAAGTGAGATTTGGATATTCCCGGGCGAGGCAATAGTGGGAAGGGGGACAGGGACACTGTGTAAGTGTCGTTTGGGCTGAAGTGGGTGTGGTCAGAGACGACAACATTGGAAAGAAAAAGATAGTGAATGAAATTATACAAGGCCTGGATACCCAGAATCAGGAGTTTGCCTGTTACTGAGAAAGGAACAGGAGTCCCTGCAGTTTCTGGGTGACTTGGTGCGAGGAGGTGGGAAGTGTGAAGCCTGAGCAGAAGTGGGACAGCTATAAAGACTGAAACAGGCTGGTTAAGGGTTTGGGCCTTAGATTTAACCGGGTTTGACTCTTCTGTGGACAGTTATGCGCCACATAAGGACATCTCAGTCCACAACGGACCATGTGTGTAGTGGTCCCCTAAGACTGTAATAGCAGTGCCATACAGCCTGGGTGGGTTGTAGACCATCCCACCTAGGTTTGTGCAAGTTCACTTTACAGTATTCCCACAACCTCACTATCACTTAACGATGCATTTCTCAGAGCATATCACTGTCATTAAGTGACGCATGACTGTACTCACCATGTGACCTTGGGCATGTCATTGAACTCTCTGAGTCTTGGCTTTCTTTGTTTAATGAGGTCATTGTGAGGGAAAAAATGAGCCTACTGCTTGGTCCCTGGTAAGCCACAGATAAACATTAGCTGCTATTGGTCATGCTGAGGAGGCCATTGAATAAGTCCAGGCAAGGATAGGACATGGGGAATAGGGTAAGGATCAAGAGGAGACACTCCTCATGCGGCTGTCCTTTTCAGTCGTGCATGTGCATCTGCTCCTGTGTCTACATGGGGGTGCATGGTACTGGGTGCAAGGGCACTGTTCCGAGCTACGCCTCCTGTCTGTCATCAGTCCTGACAGACTCTTGTACCCCGAGGCCTGGCCCTCTCTGGACCCCCACGCCACTCCAAGAACAGAGGTGAGGGTAGAGGCTCTTTGAGGAGCAGAGAGTAGACCATGTGCTGAATGTGTTAAAGCAGTCAGGAGGGCCACTGTGAAGATCACATGTGAGCGTTTCCTGCCACCCCCAGCCCAGGGCCAGATTGGACACTGCCCAGTGGGGACTTGGCAGGCCTTGTCCTTAAAACCTCCATTTCCTGGTCTCAGTTTCCTCCTCTGGCAGATGACCTCTCCTTTCTCCCAGGGTGGTCCTAAAAGTTGGAGATCATTAAAAAAATTACCCGGCACATAGTAGGTCCTCAGTTTGTGCCCACAGGCAAAGCATGAGGGCTGTTGCTGAGACCCAGAGAGCTCTCTGTGGGGAGGATTTGTGAGGACCTGGTAGGGTGGGGCTGGAGGGTTGGACAGGATGGAGGCCTCTTCCTAGCCTCGGAGGACAAAGCAGGACTCTTGACAAATAGAGAAGGACCCTGCAGGTGGCAGTGTCAGGCACGCTGCACTGCCTGTCTATAGGGCAGCAAGGAGCCTGAGGGCCCTCGAGTGGGGGAATGACATACTCAGGTTTGTGTTTTAGAGAGATCACTCTGGCTGCAGTGTGGAGGAGGAACTGGATCTGGGAGAGGCTGAAGGCAGGGAGTCCAGTTAGGAGGCTGGTACCATAGCACAGGTGAGCTGAGAGGAGGGCCTGCCTAGGCCAGTGGCTGCGGGGATCCCAAGGAGGGGCCCGTCCAAGATACAGTAGAAGTTTCCGGGGGGCAAAGAAGCTGCCCAGGCTCCTGGCTTGGGGCCTGTGATATATTCTACCGAAGCAGTGAGTCCCACAGGAGGAGGAGGGAGAGGAGGCTAGTGGTGGTACATGGTACCTGAGGGGTCCAGAGGCAGGCAGGCAGGTACCCCAGGCTGACACTGACCCTGGCTTTAACTGCTGCTGAAGTGCAGCCAAGGTGCCTCCCTGGAGGACAGAGCCCAGCCTTTCCCTCCCAGTTTCCTATCAGACACCCTCACCCTTCCCCCATCACACCACCATCACCACCCTTACCCCCAGGCACTTGCTGGCTTGAGACTGTGAGGGGCTGAAGTGGGGCAGGTCCCCCAATTCCAGCATCACTGGCCTGGCTGTGTCCACTGCCCCTTGAGTGAGCCTTTGCTCTTCCCCACCCTCTAGAACTGCCTTAAGCAGGCAGTGCCCTGCTTCCTGGAGGTCCCAGTGCCTCTCTGACAAGCCCTCTCTGTGTTTCTT
Source organism: Cynocephalus volans (assembly GCF_027409185.1). Lineage (NCBI taxonomy): Eukaryota > Metazoa > Chordata > Mammalia > Dermoptera > Cynocephalidae > Cynocephalus > Cynocephalus volans. The sequence continues at coordinate 114,017,712 of NC_084465.1, forward strand.
ACCCCTGCTGCAGATGGCGGTAGGACCCCCCGACTGCCCTGTGGGAGGGCCACTGACCTTCCCTGGCCGGGGTTCTGGGGCTGGGGTCGGGGCAGCTCTGACCCCCCTGCCACCTCCCAAGATGCCCCCCCACACGATCCTGAGCACCGTCCCTCGGCAGATGTTCAGCGATGCAGGCAGCGGGGATGATGCCCTGGACGGGGATGATGACCTGGTGATCGATATCCCGGAGTGAAAGCCCACTGCTGTCTGCGACCCTGCCCAGCGCCCCTCCCCATGCCACACACGTGAGCCCCAGCTTCCTCAGAGATGTTTATTGACACCCAGTTACCATGCTTCGGCCACTGACACAATCAGAAAAGGCGTAAACATGCACAAATGTCCCCAGGAAGGTGGCAGGGGCCGGCCCTCACATCCTGGCCCCATTCAGGGGACAGTTATTTAAATGAGTGGCCAGGAGTATCTGCCACCTCTTGGGGAGGCAGAGACCCTGCGGTGGCCACCCCTTTAAAAGGGCAGCTGTATAGGGCTAGGATTTCTTTTAATGAAGATTCTGTGTTAAAGGAGTGGCTCCTTTTTTTGTCCTTTTCTTTTTTGGAAACATTCTCCTCCTCTGAACCTCCCCTAATCCGACCTCCTCCCTGTGTGGGAGGGGACGGGCAGCCTGGAGAGGCAGGAGAGAGGAGCAGCGCTGGGGTGGCTCTGGCAGCACTCCCCTGGGTGTGCAGAGGACCGGCATTTGCATATTTGTGTGGAGTAGCAAGTCAGGCAGGAGGAAGTTTGCATATGTGAATATAGATCTCCATGGATGGTCCCTCACAAGAAGACAGACCCACAGGCACGAAGACTCTCACAAAAATAAGACAGGTAGTGCGGGGTGGGGGCCTCCCACCCCGTGTAAACGTGCAACACAGTCGTGCGAATGTTAGGTACTGGACCCAGCCCGAGGGGCCTGGCTGGGTGGCTGCTGCCGGCTCAGGCCAAGGGGAGAGCCCCGGCTGCTGGGGGCAGCTCGCTAGTCAGGGTGTGCCAGCGCTCCAGGGTTGTATCCGGCTGCTGCAGACAGTCACTCCAGTGCTTCCGGGCCTCTCCACGGGCTCTAGACCCCAGGGACACACCACCTGGGGAGCAGGCAGAAGCAGGCAAAATCAGGGCCTCTTCCTGCTGGGTCTGCCCTCCCTTAGTGCCACCCCACTGGGCTCTCCCCTCACCGATGAAGTCGTTGGATTTGCCAATGTCATAGTCCCAGACTGTAACTTCTAGAGTCTTGGTAGCCAGGGTGGAGAGCTCCATCTCATAGAAGAACTCCTGGAGACAAGGCAGGGGGTGCCTTCTGTGAGATCGTCTCCATCCCTGACTCCTCCCCCTCCACCAGCCCACCTCAATTTCTGGTCCCTGCCCCGTTTACCTCATTAAATTCTGGGTTTAGAGTCTTCTTCTTCACACATGTTTTATGCTTGGATTTCTTATCCACGTCCGGTCTCAGGTACCTGGGGTAGGGGGATGGGGAGCATTATGGTTAGGGACAGGCCAGGCGCCAAAGGAATATGGGTCAGGGATCAGGTTCCGTGGGGAGGACAGAGTGGACCTCAGGGCCCGGGCTCACGTCTTAACGTAGGGGTCAGAGTAGCCGTTGACATCCATGGCAGCCAGGTGGGCACAGCGAATGATGCCCACCAGCAGCCCCTGGCGCCGAGAGCTGTAGCTGAGGCTCAGCAGGATGCGCCCACGCTCTTCCAGCAGCCCAGGCCCCTGCTCCACCTGCTCTAGCTGCCAGGGACAGATGCAGGGGTCAGCCTGGGTCCTCCGCCAGATCCCACCCAGATATGGTCCCTGTGAGGTGGCTCACCTCCTTCAGGTAACAGGAGATGCCCCTCAGCGCCGCCGACATGGAAGAGGGTGAAGCCAGCTGAGGGGGCAAAGAGAAGGTTCTGGAAACCTGGCCTCCCCAGGGCCCCCTCCCCCTGGTGCCCATGAATCACTGCACAGACCGGGACCTGGCGCTCCAGGCAGATGTTAAAATGCTTCTTCTGTGAAGGCTTGAGGCGGCGGAGGGGCACTCGGATCTCCCCGATAAACTCATTGTGGCTCAGCTTGTCCTCATCACAGACAGCGATCCTGGTGGGGAAGTGCAGTGTCAGGGTCCCCTGGGATATCTGAGCCCCGCTCCAGTGTGGAAAAAGATTGTCAGACCAGCCCCAGCCCTGCCCTCAATGCTCAATGCTCTCTACCTCACCTGTAACAGGGGCTGGAGCCCGGGGGGGACAATGGATTTGCCCTGTTTCTCTGCCCCTCCATCCCCAGCTTTCCAGGCTGTCCCTGGGCCACCAGGACCTGCTCAGCTACTGCAGGAAGTCCTCATAAGTCTTGGAGACCACCTCCCTTGCTGCTTCTGTTCAGGGCCTGGGGACAGGACCCAACTGAACAGAACAGGGCATGCATTGGCAGATGTGGCCACAGATCCAGGCTGTAAGAGCTAGAAGGGCCTTGAGGGGTCTTGGGCAGCCAGACAAGGACCCCACACCTCCTCGAGCCCTCCTGTCCTTTTCTGCATGGGGTAGGGGGCCAGCCTGGCAGAGACCCATGAGTCCAGCAATCAAATGATTGCTTTTACTCCCAGCTAACCCCTTCTGCAGGCCCTGTGCTGCTGCTGCTGTGACCCACAGTTGTGTGGAGCAGCTGTAGGGGGATCCAAACCCCAGCGCTGCCACTTACTAGTCACCTGTGTGGCCTTGAGCAAGTGATATAACCTCCCTAAGCCTCAATTCCCTTTTGTAAAATGGAGATAATGATTACCCACCTCTGAAAGCTATCATGAGGGTCAAAGTGAAATAAAGAAAAATAAAAATGCTTAGCCCAGGGCTGGGCACAGTTATCTTTAGGCCTTATTCTTTTGCACCTGGAATATTGGGCCAACCTCTCTAGTTTCTGCCTCTGTCCTCCCTCCAGTCTCCCTCGCATCCAATGCCAAGGTGATCTCTCTAAAACACATCCCTGACCATGCCCTTCACTCATGCAAACCCCTCCGTAGCTCCCGATAGCCCCGGAACAAAGGAAGAGGTCCCTCCTGAGCCTGGGCTTTGCTGCCCTCCGCTCCCCTTGAAGGCTCCTCTCCCCACATTTCCACTTCCTGGGATGATGGGGTAAGTTCCCTGTCCCTGAAGACTTCACTCCTGAGAGATTTTAAGGGAACAGAAGGGGCGGACCTAAGCAGTCTAAGTCTGACTAAAGTCAGGCTCTGAGAAGGGGTCTCAGCTAGCAGGAAAAGCTTTCAGGAGGGGGCAGCACTTGGACTGAGCTCCACATGAGTGGGATTTAGGTGGGCAGAGAGGAAGCAGGGCAGCCTCTACAGGTGAATTAAGCACAACAGGCAAAGGTCAGCAGTTAGGAAGAAGGGAGTCCCCTGTTTGAGGGGTACTTGCTGATGTTTTGGGGGCAGGAATGCCAGGGAAATATTTTGTCCTGCTGCTGAAGGGGATGGCAAGATACTGATTGTTCTTGAGCATCAGAGGGGTAGAGGCTTAATGGGACGTGGAGAGATCAACCAACCAAAGAAGGTTACAGTGACAGCTGTCCCAGAGGAGGTGCTGGGCTGGAATCCGTGACAGCAGGGAGGATGAGCCCTCACCTGAGCACCTTGTGAGTGATGTCATCATCTGTGATTCCGCTGTACATCAGGTCCTCATTCCACACGGGATTCAGTGTGTTCCTCTGAGTCTTAGTTTTTAGCTTATTGGCCTGGGGTGTGGGGATGAAGGTTCTGAATACATGTCCCCCAGCCCCACAGACGCTGAAGGTGGGGGCTGGGGGATTCTAGGACAGAACCCCAAGCTGAGGCCAGGCTGGGGGGGGCGGTGGTCAGGAGCTGTTACCTTGCAGGCTCCAGGCAACAGGTGCAGCTTGACGTAAGGGTCGGCGAGGCCATTGAAATCCATGGGCTTGAGGCCCTGGAGAGGAGAGCAGGGAAGAGGGCTGTGGGCTCCCAGCCCCTCTCTCCTGCAGAGCTGAGGTGTGGAGAGCCCAGAAGGAAGGTGGCAGGGAGCGGGAAGAGGAGCTGGGGTCCAAGGGAAGGAGGGATGGAACCCCCGTCCCCCCCACCCCCAGAGCCAAGGCATGGGAGGCAGGGAGTGCCCACCTTGGCCCTGAGAATGCTACAGTGCAGAGTGCAGGAGGCCTGGTCGTAGAGAAGGTCAAACTCCAGTGTGCCCAGGGCGGCTGGAGGAGAGGGGAAAGGTAGCATGAGGCAGTGCGTAAGGACAGGTGTGTGTGAGAGCGGTAGGCAGGCTCTGATGTGCGTGTCTAGTCTCTGTCGTCCTGCAGGTGTGTGTGCGGGAGGCCGAGTGGGCATGTGCGTGTGTGTGTCTGGGTCCCTGGCTCAGCGGCAACCAGGCTGTGTGGGTGGTGGACTGTCTCAGCAGAAATATTGAATATTGAGCCTTGCTGATGCTGGAATCTCCACACTGGCTGCAGCTGTGGTGGCAGTGCCCCCGCCCCTGCCCGCACACCCAGCAGGGCCCAACGCCTCCGCACAAGCATGGAGACCCCCATTAGCACCCTGGGCAGACTCACTGGTATCATCCGAGTCATAGCTGTCCACCTCAGCTCGATCCTCTGGCGTGGTGGCCCCAAGGAGGGCCGCAGGGGGGGCCAGAGCCAGGGGGGCCAGACGAGTGGGGGCCTCCCCACAGCCCCTGCCACTCCCTTCGGGTTCTGGTCCCCGTCGGGGGAAGTAGTCAGAGATCTGGCGGATGGGCCGGATGGGCCCGGGGCACACGTTGATGGCCATGTGCTCCTGGATGTTGATGGTCATACGGTCGCCTCTGCGGCCCCTCATGCAGCACCCCTGAGGGGGGAGGGGGTGGGAGAGAGCTGAGCCCGGAGCTGACTCCTCATACCTACCTATAGGCTCCTGGTGGTAACCTCCCCACACTGTGGGGCCCTCCCTGGCCTTCCTTCCTGGATGTCAGCTCGTGGGTAGGCAGGAGGCCTGGGCCCTCCAGATCCCAAGCCTTGCTCTACCGGGGCTGGGCTGCCACCAGGTCGTGGCTCCACCTCAGCCGTGCCCACCTACCTCTAGGCTGTCCCTTTGTCATCTTCCCAGCTCCTCCCTCTCATTCTGGGCCCCAGTCTGACCCTGAGCCTTGTCAACGCCCCCAGCGGCCCCATACGTCCCTCCTCTGCCTCTCTGAGGCTCTGTCCATCCTCCGCACCAGGCGCTGGTCTGGTAAGGGTGTCACCCACCCCTCAGCCCCAGGATCTGTGTGCCCGCCTGGTTCCCCGCCCTCCGCGGCCCAGGTAGGGACCCCTGCCTTAGATGCCTCCTGCTGAGCTTAGCTTTCCCCGGGGGAGCCAGAAATTGCAGCCGCAGGAGAGCCAAACACCCCCGGAGCACACACGGGCCGACACGCTCACCCTCACCCTCGCGCCCCCGGCCGGCCAGCCCCCTGCACCTGTCTCTGCGCCTCCGACAGGTGCCCGGGCGCTGGGGGACCGGCGGCTGCGGGCTGGGCGGCGACGGCCGGCGGTTCCCAGGGCGGCGGGCGAGAAGAGCGCGGAGTCCGGCTGTGCCGCCGAGAGGGAGGGAGAGCAGAGAAAGTGCGGGAGGAGGGGGTGAGCGGGGGAAGGCGAGGATCCGCCGGCGGCGGGGGGCTGGGAGGGGCGGGATCCGCGGACACCCGCCCGCCCGGGCACGCTCGGGAGCGCACACTGGACTCGGAGGCTCGCGCGCGCACACGCCTGTGCCCCCGTGTGCACGCTCGCACCCAGCACACACCCAGACACGCGCCGGCACGCTCACCCAGAGAACTTCGCAGACACACACTCGCTAACACGCGGGATCCCTGCGCCACCGGGACCCAACGGCGAGAATTGCCGGGTATTTCCCAACTCCTCCCGGGAGACCCCGGCCCCTGGCCGCCCTCGCGTGGCGCCCCCAGAGCCTCCCGCCCGCGGGCTCCAGGCCAGACCACCAGCCTCGTTGCCATGGCGACGCCGGCTCAACTCCCTCCCCCTCCCCCGCAGCCTCACGCCCCTCCCCCGCACAGAGATCGCGGAGGAGGAAAGGGCATCTGTCCCACCCCTCATATCCACAGGGGAGGGACGTAGAGATCTGCTGTGACCTAGGAGCGGGCAAGGGGCGGGGGTCTGATCCGCCTGCTGTCGCTGGCCTGGGATCTCGGGGGTCCTCGAGCCGGGCTGGGGAACCTCACAGTCTGAGGGAGGAGACAGAAGCCCGAGGCTGTGGCTTCCCTCATGCCTCCTCCCTTTGGCTGTTCAGGAGTCTCTCCTTGTGCCCCAGACCGGTCCCCAGGGGCCCGTGTCCTCTTCTCAGGGATGACATCTCTTTTGGAAATCTACACTCCCACACCCGCACCTCCTGCCACCTCCAGTTCCTCCCACAGGTGGAGAGGGTCGTCCGGGCTCGCTCTGAATGCCCCAGAGCCCTACGTCTTCCTCATCGGCTGTCATTTCTCACCTGAATCCTGTCACCTCGCTCGCGCCCTCCTGCCCTGCCACCTGCCTGTCTGCCTAACCCTAGCCTTTGATCTTCACTATCCTTTGTCCCCAACTTACCATCGCCAAAAGACAAAGTCCTCACAGTGGCTTTCAAGGCTCTCCAGACCCGGACCTGATCACCCCCTCTGCCCACAGCAGGCTGGCAACGAAGACTTATCTGCTGTTCCTAGAACACACCTAGATCTCAGGCCTCTGGACTTTTACCCACATACCACCTCTACCTGGGAGACCCTCCCTTCCTTCAGGGGTCACCTCTTCCTGGAAGCCTTCCCGGAGCATCCCCACCGCCCCGAGGTTCCAGCGCTACCTCAGACTTCGCTGGGCTGACACTGTTTGGTTGATGCCTGTTTACATTTCTGTCTCTTCCACCAGCCAGGGAGTTCCACAGCGAGCAGAGGCTGATTCATCTCCCAGTCCCTATGTCCCAGACTGGGCCTGGCACTAAGTTGGCATCACTAAATATTGTGTTTAAAAGAGAGATGTGATTGCACAACAATATGAATATACTTAACATTACCTAACTGTATTCTTAGGAATGGCTAAGATGATCAATTTTGTTATGTGTATTTTACCATAATTTTTTTTAAAGTAAGAGAAATGTAAAGTCAAACTATACTGAGATACCATGTGTCACCCATCAACTGGGCAAACTTAAAAGTGTCTGGTAACACCCATGTTGGCAAGGCTGTGGGTGAGTGAACACCGCCTCTGCAAGGCCAGTCTGATAGTAGCCACTGAGATGACAGGTACACATGCTCTTTGACCAGAAATTCCACTTCTGGGATTTTATCCTATTGATAATGCTGACCCATGAGCAAAATAATAGAAGTTCAAGGTTCTTAACTGCAGACTGTTCCAGAAGATTGGAAACAACCGAAATGTCCGTGCTTAGGAGCCTGGTTAAATCAGTTATGACACAATACCACGAAATAGTATGCAGCCAGGAAAAAGGAGGATCTTTTCATACTTTCGTAGGATCATCTTCACAATCTCATTTTAACTTAAAAAAGCAAGGTGCAGAGCAGCATGTCTGGAATGCTGCCATTTGAGTGGGAAAGGGGGGCTATATGTAGTCGCTTATTTTATTTGTGCATAATTATTTCTGGAAAGCTGTACAAGAAAATGGTAATGATGTTGACCTCTGAGGAGGTGGCTGTGGGGCAGGGTAGAGCAGGAACAGGGAAGACTTACTTTTCAACGTACATCTTTTTGTACCTTTTGAATTTTGTGCCATGTGCTTATGTTACCTATTCCAAAGAATACATTAAAATAGTGTATTTTAAAAGTAAAGGCAACCATTAGGCTTCCTCTGTGGCTCTCCTGGATAAGAAAAGAGGCAGGACTACAGGACATGCTGTCCAGGACATCAGCTGGTGAGTATAGTGGGAGGGTCTCCTTGGCCTGGTGACAGGGGCCTGCGGTGAGGGGAGGGACAACCTGGTCAAGGAGCCTGTAGAGTCCTGTCTGTCCGTGGCTTTCCTCTGGTGGCTCTCAGCTCAGACCCGGCCCAGCATGCCTCCAGAGAGCCTTGTGGTGGCAGGTGAGGATGAGGCCAGAGCTCAAGCCAACTGCAGGGGAAAATGGCAGGCAGTGCTGAGCCCTGGTTGTCCAGAGGCAGAAAGGCTTTCCGTCCACCAGTCATGCATCCAGTCATTCACTAAATATTTATTGAAACCTACCATATATTGTGTCTATCTCCCCATAAGGCTGCGAAACCTACCATCCATCTCTGGTTTCGCAGCCTTATGCGGAGATAGACAAATGCACAGATAATTCCAATCCAGCAAGATTGATGCAGTGACGGGGGATGGTCACAAAGCCTGGGAGTTCAGGGACCCTTCCCAGGGGAAGTCTTGACTCAGTGGAGACCTGAGAGATGAGGAGGAGTTAGTCAGGACAGGTGTGGGACAAGAGCATCCCAGGCAGAGGGCTGTGCAAAGGCCGGGAGGCAGTCCAGACCTGGCATAGCATGGGCCACAAGAAGAGGAGGCATGCAAAGAGCTGAGGTGGGTGGGTGGATGGGGAGGCCACCAAGAGTCTTGCAGGTAAAGGGAAGAAGCTTAGGAAGCCACTGGAGGGTTTAGGTAGTGGACGCATGTGTTCTCATTTGTTCTGGCTGGTGGTTGGGGAATGGATCTTAGGGGGTGAGAGTGAACACAGAGCAATTAATGAGACTAAAGGCTGTTGCCATAAGCCAGGTGAAACATGATGTTGGCTTCAATGAGGAGGGCAGCACTGGAGCGGAGGGAAGCAGAAGGATTTGAAATTTATGTTGGAAGTTGAGCCAACTGGTCTTAATACTGGGTTTGTCAGGTGAGAGATAGGGAGGCACTGGAGATGATCCCTAGGTTTCTGTGTTGAGTAGAACATCTAGAGGAGTGGTAGGAGCATTTACTGAGATGACAAGATGAGAGAAGCAGGTTGGGGTAGGAGAATCAAGAGATCAGTTTGGGATCTATTGCATTTGAGATGTTTTTGGACTTAAAAACAGAGGTATCAAGCAGGAAGTTGGATCCAGGAGTCTGGAGCTCAGAGGAGAGGTCTGGGCTAGAAATATACATTTGTGAGTCACCAGCATATAGATGGTATTTAAAGCCATGAGACTGGATGAGATCACCTAGGGAGAGAAAATATAGATAGAAAAGAGAAGGCCCAAGGGCTGGCTAGAGGAGTTGTCCAGAAATTGGTGTGTGGCTCCCATGCTCAGATTGAGGGGACAGGTGCACCATGTTGAGAGACAGACAGAATGGAAAGAGAAGTAACCATTAGATTTGGCAGATTAAGAGGTCATTAGTGGACTTGACCTAAGTGGCTTCAGTGATGCTGTGGGGACAAACCCTTATCAGAAGAGGTTGAAGAATACGTTAAAGGTGAAGGAGTGAAGTCAGCAAGTGTGGACAGCCCCTGACTGTCTGTCACTATTAGAATACGTGCATTCACGAGCTCGCTGCCTGCGATCCTGCAGGGCAGAGACCCGGGCCCTGGTGATTTCTACCTAAGCCATACATGGAGTCCAGCCCAGCACGTAGCAGCAGCTCAATACATTCCTTAATGGGTGGATGAATGAGTAATTCACTGCTTGAGTTGAAAGGGCCTTTTCTGGTAGGGAAAGCAGATATATTCTTTTGAGGCAATTGAGGGAGCTAAAATATCAACCCCAAAGGCTACAGGCTCTGGACCCTTCTCCCAGCTAAACGCTAGGAGCAGCTGCGCATGGGCCTGGGGCGGGAGCCTTGGCCCAGTGTCAGGCACAGATTGTTGAGAACCCACTCTCCTCACAGCCCTGCAGCTCTGGCTAAGTTGCTTTCCTTTTCTTCTTCTTCTTCTTCTTCTTTTTTTTTTTTAAAGATGACCAGTAAGGGAATCTTAACCCTTGACTTGATGGTGTCAGCACCATGCTCTCCCAAGTGAGCCAGCCGGCCATCCCTGTATAGGGATCCGAACCCATGGTTACAGCACCACACTCTCCCAAGTGAGCCACAGGCTGGTCCTGTTGCTTTTTCTTAGAAGAGATACATGGAAAGGGAGCAGCCCCCAGGAGCCAGCGCTAGAGGCGGCCCCATGGACATTCACTTCCCTCCTCTTTTTCCTGTTTTTTCTTCTCTGGGCTTTTTTCTTGTTCAGGAAATAGAAGCCAATCACGGCTAGTGCCCTCCAGGGTTATTGTGCCAACAGGTGGGCTAGGACTTTGGGGTCCCTGAAGGTGGGACAGATGGAGAGGCCGAGTATCCAGTGGAGGAGGGAGCCCCCACCTGTGGAGCAGAGGACCTTACACATGCCACAAATACACACCTGGCTTTGGGGAGCCACGGAACCGGGTCTGTGGGAGGCTGATGAACAGGCATCTGTGCAGTAAACCAAGGAGACCCTGAAGTGTCCTTGGGATTGAGTGGGGAGGAACATGCCTGTGACAGGCAGGCTTACCTGCCAGTCAGAGGGGAGCTAACTCTTCTGAGCTGAGATGGGGCCACAGGACTAAAAATGGCTGTTGGGAAGTGACAGAGTGGGGAGATGGTCTGGGCTTGGGGATGTTCACCAGCCACAGAAAGGGAAACTGAGAAGCAGTGAGAGTCTGTGAAGGCTCTGTGGGTGGCCAAGAGATCTGCTTCGGGATGGGTCAGGGGACTGCCTCTGACAATACCTGACTGCCTCCCGTTCCCCAGTGATCACTGTTGCTGCAGCACCAGACACAACCTGCGGGCAAGGCAGGAGCCTGGAGTGCCAGAGCCGGCCTTCCGCGGGTGGGCGGGGGTGAAACCCGCAGCAGGACACTGCTACCACCTAGTGGGCACAGCCTGTTGTTTCTCTTGGTTCCCAGCCCAGGTTCATTCTCAGCGGAGCACTGAGACAGGGTTTGCAGATGGCTGAGACCCTTGTGTCCCTAGATTGGGGACACAATGCAAGGGAGAGCCTCAGGGAGGAAAATACACACCCCTGGGAAGTGTGTGTTGCCTGTGTTACTTTTCCCCTCTGTGCCTTGGTGCCCTGTTCTGTGTAATGGGGGCACGAGCACCTACCTTGCAGGGTTACTGCAATGGTTAAACGAGTCAGTCTGTATAAAGTACTTGGCCTAGTAATAAGTGCTCAATAAAAGCTACCTGTGGTTTATCTGAGGAGTAACTGGAGGTGTGTAGCCCTGATCCCCCGCAAAACAGGCCTGCTGTACAAATGCAGCTCCCTTTAGTCCCTGCTTTCAGCAAGACCGCCCCACAAGTCCCTCCTACTTATAAATTCTGGGGCTGCCACTGTTACTGTCTTATCAGCATCATCCTGAAAGACGAAGGCTCTGTGGGCCCCAGCCTCTCCTGTTCTAATTTGGGGGCTGGGGGAAGGGGCCCAGCTCCTAGCACTTTCTTTCACCCCTCACCATCAGAATGGTTCTGGGCTGTGACATCATAGAGCCCCCACCCATAACAGAAGTGGAGGGGTCATGAGGCTGTGGCAGTGGGTGCTGGTGTGGGTGTGGCTGGCCCAGCTGGGAGCCATAGAAACAGGTGGGAAGCTGTCTGGGAGCAGTGGGAAGGAGGAGGGCTCGGGGACAAGGGGCAATGACCCCTTGGGGGCTGGGAGGCCAACCCTGGCTCTTTGTCTTTTCTCCCACCTTTCTCCCTCATCCACCCCATGTCCATCCCAGCATGGGCCTTCTCACGGAGAGCTCGGCTGACATTGGGAACAAACTCCAACCCCTTTAGAGCCACACTAAGGCCGTGTGGCCTGCCGGGGCTCTGAGTCAGCCTGGACCCATGGGGTAGGGGGCAGGGGTCTGCTTGACTGTTGTCACAGGCTTTGCTGTGGGTCCTAGCGCCCATCCCCGAGAGTGCCAAGGCTTCAGCCCCAGCAGCAGAGTCTCCACTCTTCATAGACAGACCTGACTTCTTTGATTACCCAGACTCGGACCAAGCCAAGCTCCTGGCCGTGGCCCAGTTTATTGGAGAGAGACCTGTCCTCTTTGTTAACTCAGGTATGGCCACCTTGAGAAGGGGCCTGGAGGACAGCTGCCCTTGACCCTTCAGTTAGAGGGCAGTCAAGGGTCCCGTTTCCCGCTATTGTCTGGCAGGTTCCAGCTCCGGGCTCTTCCATCACATCCTGGTGGGCGCGCTGGTGGTGGCCTTCTTCTTCATCCTTTTCCAGTTCTGCACCCACATGTGAGGCCTGTCCCCATGCTCCTGACCCCAGCCACCTGCGCCTTCTTTAGGGGAGGCTGAAGGACCCAAATCTGGGAGAGGCACTGTGTGACCTCCCACCTCTGACCTTCACACCCCACAGGAGCTGCCAGAAGGGGGCCTAAAGAGCCGGACCACGGCCCTGGACCGGCCTTGGTGCCCAAGCCACCCTCTGCTCCTGCTGACAAATAAAGGTCCTTGCTGTCTTCCTCCCTGTCTGCTCAGTGGCCAGCTGGGAACCTGCCTTTCTGTGGTCATCTTTCTTCTGGCTGCCCAGCCCCCTCCCTTCCTGGCCCCAAAGAACTGGGTGAAGAGAGGGCCTTGGTGGCATTCAGGCAGATCGTCTTTATTAGCGGTCTGTAAAGCACCTCCCAGGGTCCCCCAACCCAGACTGGAGGAAGCCTGGAGAGGTCTGTAGCACCAGGGACATGCCAGGGCCCGAGGGCAAGATGTGCGGCCTAACGGGGAGGGATGGGGCATCCCCTTGCCCCAGGGGTGCTCAGCACTGGGAAGGCTGGGGGGTAGCAGCTACCTCCCCGTGCCCCACAAACTAGTTTGAATTTGGGCAAATGAATAAATAAGATTCTTCAGTCTGGCCTCCCCTGGAGAGGAGCTGCGGGGGACAACTGTCCTCTTCTGAGGCCCATGAGGTTTGGTTAGTTGTCCTCTCCCTCCCCGAGACAGAGGGGTCTGCAGCAGAGGGGCTGGATGTCCTTGGCAGCGGGGCCTCCCCCACGTTCTATGACTCCTGGTCCCCGTGAGTCCCCCACCATCTCCCCACAAGCCCTCAGCCCTAAGCGGGTGGGAAGTGGCCCCTCCTTCTTTCCTTCGCTTCTCCAGCACAGCGCGTGCAAGAAGGGACACTGTGGGGAAAAGGGGTTCCCCCCCTCCCTGCCTTCCTGTCACCTGGTCCCCATCCTCAGCCCGAGGGAAGGTGCCCCCTCCCCCTTCTGAGTCCATCTGTCAGTCCTGGGGCTGTCCAGGCAAGAGGCTTCTGGCTTCCAACTGCCCCATCAGTCCCAGGGACAGGTCCCTGCGGGGTGGGGATGGGGAGGGTCCCGGGCCCCGCCCTCAGTCCTGGGTCTGACAGGGTGAGGGCGGTGAGGAGCCCCGGGGCCGGAAGAGGCGGCAGGCCCCGCGGCAGATGAGGAAGAACCAGTAGAGCTGTGGGGCGAGCAGCAGCGCGGCGCCCAGGTTGACGTGGGCCGGGATGGCCAGGGGCACGGCGAGCAGTGGCAGGCCCGCGTGCTGCCCATAGGCCCAGTACAGGTAGGGGAAGAGCAGCACCCGGCAGCACAGGAAGCTGAGCAGCATCAGGGCCCCATTCACCTTGTGCAGCAGTGTGTGCTGCCGCTTGTACTGTGGGCACAGGGCAGCTGGCCAGGAGGGGCCCCCGGCCCAGCCCCCAACCCAGGCAGAGCGCCACCCACCCCCCCCGCTGCCCCAGCCTACAGCTGCTCCCAGGCCCAACACTCCGCCTGCCCCTCCTGTGCCCTTCCTGCAGATACATACGCTTAGGTACCCTCTCACCTGGATGAGGATCTTGCCAAGGCAGACGAAGGGGGTGCTGACCTCTGCCATCAACATGCAGCCCAGAAAGAAATCCCCTTTGCCCTGTCGCCACACCTGAGAGCAGAGGAGGAGGGTAAGGGGCTGGGCCTTGAATTCTTGGACAGCCCCAGCCCCTGCTCTCTCTCCCCTCCGTTGCTCTTGAAAATGCTGAACTCTGGCAGTCTGAACACGTGTGTGCAGTAGCAAAGCTGGTGCATAACCTCACTGTGCCCCTCCAACAGTCCTGCAGGTAAGGTTGGATACCTGACATTACAGATGAGGAAACTGAGGCTCAGAGACATGCAACAGCTCCAAAGCACCATAGCTGGGCACAGTCTAGACCCTTGTGCCTCTTGGGACTGGAGCTGGGCTAGGGCTCAATAACCACCTCCCCATCAATGGCTTTCCCGGTGCCAGTTTGGGCCTGCCCTGTTGCTGGTACCCAGACCCAGGGCCTCCCAGGCTCCTGCAGTGCTGGCATGAGCAGGACAAGGAGGACCAGGCTGTGAACCTCTGGTCTGCCTGGCCCTCGGAGAACTCACCACCGAGAGCGGGAAACACACCAGCACCATGACAGCATGGTGGAGCACCATGAGGAACTCCTTGTGCAGGTAGCCGCGCGCCACAGCCCACGTGCTGCCCTGGGTTCTGGCGGCCCCATCATCCCCTCCGTGCCCTTTGACCTGGTGCTTGTGCCAGTGACAGAGGAACATGGCGTAAATGTCATAGATGAAGTAGGGCACTGCAAACTGCGTGTAGGCAGAGGAGAGCCAGTGTCTGTCAGGTAGAGAAAGAGGGGACCAGGGGGAGAGAGACTGTGAGCATGAGTCAGATCTCAAGGGATCTTCACAGCAACCCTGAGATGAAAGTGGAGTCTCGAGTTACTGATGATGGAACCCAAGGGTAGAGGGTGAGAAACTTGCCCGAGGTCACGTTGTCACAAAGTCAGTAAGTGGCAGTGCTGGATGGACCTCAGAACCCACCCACATTTCCCTCTCTTTCTCTGCAATATGGTAGGAGCAAAAGGAAAAGGGATCACAGACATCTGCAGACCAAAGGGCAGAGATGGAGTGTGAAACCAACTCAGGCGAGGTACGCAGACCACTGAGGTGAGGACAAATAGCAGAGAAGGGGCGACAGCAAGGGGGAGAGACCACATCGGCAACCAGTGCCTACTCACAATGTGCGGGTGCTGTTCTAACATTCTAGAGCTTTTGCATGCATAAACTTATCTCCCCCTCATCAAAACCCAATCAAAAGTAGGTATGGTGATCATCCTCACTGTACAGATGAGGAAACTGAGTCATAGAGAGGCTAGGTAATCTGGCCAAGGAATAGACATGGGAAATCTGGCTCCACGGCTCTCGTGGTCAACCCACTGCTCCTAGAAGACTCAAGAGTTTCAGAGACAGGCCCCACTGGTGACTTAAAGGTGCTGTCATTGCCGTCTGTTCTGCCCAAATGTGACCCAAGCTCGTTTGTTTGTTTTCAGGTACAGCCAAGCATTAAGGAGAAAACGCCGAGCAAAAGGAGCCAAGAGCAGAGAAAATTCTACGTACATTGAGAGTAAACAAAACTGAGAAGTTCATGAATATGCAACACTGCGTGTTTCTTCCTGACTCAGCACATTGGCCCTTTCTCTTAAATCCTGGGGTCCTGAGACAGGTCTGAGGTGGGGTGGGAGGCTGGAAAGGCAGATCCAGGCTGGGCAAGCTCAGACGGGTGGAGGGATGAGAGCAAAGCCAGACAGAAACCACAGGCCAAAAAAGCTAAACTCAGATATGAGGAGGTGCTACGGGAGACATGGAGAAGCTGGGGGTGAGGCCGCTAAGGACCAGGGGCGGTGGAAGCAGGAGGCAACTCTGGGGCAGGCTGGCTGACAAAGGGAGAGGCGGCCCACTCTCAGGCAGGGAGGACTTCAGGGAAGAGGGAACCTGAGCCCACGGTGCAGTGGTGCTGGAACTGTGACTGGGAGGCAGGTAGAGGTGAGAGGGATACAGGGAGAGAATGGAAACGGATCCAGCCAGCCTGTGAGACATTATAGTGAGGGTGGCCCAGAGAGCGGCCTGGCAGACACAGTGGGAGACAGGGCCACTGGGCTATCGGGGAGGACAGGAAGCCACCCTGGGGAGCAGTGTGAGGTGTTAAGTCACCTCCCCACCCTCTCAACAATTAGGTGCTCAGAGTAGGAACAGCTGTTGCCACTGGATTATCCCTGATCCTTCCCACCTACCTGAGGATTAAAGGGGAAGGAGGGACAAGAGCAGAACTGGGGGGCAGGGAGGCCTTTGGCAAGAGCCAAAAGGTGACCTCTGTGCAGGAGGCTGATGAGGAGGGAACACCTGGGAGCCCAGGCTCAGGCCGACCCAGCGGTGGGAAGGGGAGGGGGAAGGCAGGAGGAAGCCAAGCCCCCGGGCAGGGTCTGGAGAAAGAGTTAAGCATCTGCTGCATATGAGCCAAGAGCTGTCCTAGGCCAGTGCCACACACATCAACTCAGCTTCTCCTCCCAGCAGCCCTTCCAGGAAGGGAAATCCATCAGTGAGTAAAGAGGAGGCAGAGAAGAGGGGCCCCTCTGCGTCAGGGTCATCAGATGATATGCCGTGGGGCTCAGACCACCAGAGAAGGGGAGCAGAAATAGAGACTAAAAGCCTGGCCTGGTCATCAGCAGCATCCCGCACACAACTCAAGGTGCCTGTGGGGCACCTGAACCGGCCGTCAGCACCACGGACAGGGCTCTTTTCTCCTCCTGCCCCAGCTCTGGCCTGGTCCTTTCTGGCAAGCACCAGGCACTGCAGTAGCTGCCAGTGCCAAATTTTGGCCTCTTCACCTTCCCTCCCTTCCCCCACTGCCTGACCGCTAGTGGCCTGTGGGTGCCATCTCTGTCCTTGCTTCTCCCTTGTGCATGAGGCTGGGGATGGATGCCTGGATTCTGGGAGAATGGAGATGTGAGTCCGGCATGAAGATGGGGGCACCCCAGTTGGGTCTGAGGTGTCTAAGGGTAGAAGGATGTAGAGAGGAAACAACACTTGGAACGCACTGCAAGAGTCCAGGGAGCCAACTAGGAACTGCTTCCAGGACTCTTTGATCCCCACTCCATTTCCCCTTGGTTCTGACCTTTAAGGATAGGATGGGACAAATTTGTCCCTGGTATTGAGTTGCAGCTACTGCAGTTCACTTGCTCAGGCCCAAGGTAGGAGCTTGGGGCCCACTAGAGCTCTCTCGAAGATATGGCGTGTTCTGGGGTCACACATATACACAGCCTGCTGGAGCCTGCAGAGGCACTTACTGGTTGCATGGCACTTACTGATCGTCAATGATGTGCTTGCAGGAGGTGGAAACGATGTAGCCCGCTGTGGAGGCCATGATGGCTTGGACAGAGGACACTAGCCTAGGGAGAAAGAGGGAGCAGTGGTAGAAGAGAAAGACGCATGCCTCGACTTCTCCCCTTTGCTAGTCTAGTGACTGTGCTTCGATTCAGACACTACTCAGGGCTGTCTTTGCCCACTTCTCCTGGGCTGGGCTTGTCCAGATTCACCCGCCGGCACTGCTCACAGCTCCTGGACTCGCTCAGCTGCTCCTCAGCTCACCCCATTCCTTGCTGCCTTCCTCCTCCCTCAGTCTGTCGATACTGAGTTGTCTTCCCTCAGGAGACACCAGGGATGTCACCCTGAGGTGAGACAATGCTGAGAATGTGTTGCTGATAACAAGGCCTCTTCCTGGGAAGGGAGGGGGCGGCACGAGGGGGGCCGGGGGAGCCCTGCGCCTGGTCTTGCACCACTCGGCTGCCTAGTCACTATGCCGGTCATCACTCCGGCCCCTCGGTGAACCCTAATACCCCTTGGCCACTTGTCTACTCTTTCTTTGATGGCCACCATGCTCCCATCGCCAACTCTGGCCCTACTCCAGGTTGTGCAGAGTTCTACCAGTCACTGCTCTGTCCCTGGTCCCCACAAACAATGCCCTGAACATATGGCTCTCCTCCCCTTGCCTTGTTCCCTAATATCCTATAGGAATGTGTTAGTCACATGCTGGTCCTGTTCTGCAGGGTGGGAGGGTGACTGGGAGAAGGAAAGAGAAACAGTCTGAGTACTAGTAGACCAGATGGCTGGGTTTGGACAAGGTCTCTTGGGACAGTGAGTTGAGGCGGTGAGGAGGGAAGGAACCTGGAGGAAAAGCCCCCCGACCACTGCAGGGGTGCCCAGTCCCCACTAGGCCAAAGGTCCAGGCAATGCTGGGATCCCTTCCTTCCCCAGAAAGCCTGAGAGGGGGAGAGGGGCTGGGGGGAGGGCTGCGGTTTACCTGGCTGAGACAATGACCGCGTCGGCCTCCTCCCAGCGCAGCTGGGGCAGCCGCTGGAGCGTGTTCTTGGAGAGGAGGAAGAGTCCGGGGAACACCACCCCCCCAGCCACCATTGGGGTCAGCATGGTGGCTCAGGACTTGGGCAGGGAGACCAGCGGGCCGTGAAGGGACAGGGAGGCCGAGCCGAAGGGAGTTAGAGGTGAGAAGGGACTCCAAGCCAGAAAAGGGAGAAGGGGCACAAAGGGGACGGGGTGGGGATGGGATGGGGGCAAGGGAGGCAGACCAGGGGAAGGGAGGAAGGGAGGAGGAGGAGCTGGGGAAGCAGGAGAGAGGGCCAGCTGGGTAGAGACCGGGGCGAGGGAGGCTGGGAGAAAGCGAGCAGGAGAAAGCCGGTGAGCGGGCAGGGGACAGAGACGAGGAGGGGAGGACTTGGTGAGAGGACAGGGAGGGAGAGGGTACTGAGGAGGAGGATGCGGGTGGGGGAGGGGAGGGAGCGACTAGGTAGGTGGGGAGGGGCGGCTTACGTGGAGAGCCTGGGAGGGCCTGGGAAGGCGGGGTGGGGGGTGGGGGTGGGACCGTGGTGCCAGCCCTGAGAAGAGGGAGGGCGACAGAGGAGCGGCTGGGCAAGCGGTCAGCGGTCAGCACCGCTCTCCTGCCTCCACTGCCTCCTCTCGCCGCCGCCACAGTCCCCTTGGCCCAGCACTGACGCCGCACATGGCATTATAGAGAGAGAGTTCATGCCCAGCCCCCTGCCCCCTCTGTGGGGAGGGGAGGGCAAGGGGGAAGTCTCCAGCTTGGGCAGGGTGGGGGAGGGGTGGGGAAAGGGTGGCACAGACCAGACACCAAGAAACCGGACCTGCAGCGGCGTCTCCCCATGCAGCTCTGAGCCACAGCAGCAGCGGCTGCGACAGAGATGGGGGGAGCAGAGAAAGAGGGAGGGGGAGGCCCTTAAAGAGACAGCAGCTGCAGCACAGGGGGCTGCTGGGGACAAGGGCCCGGGGAGGGATGGCTCTTCGTTTGGGGAGGAAGTTGGCCCAGGGCTCCTTGGCCAGCTGGGAGAGGGCTCTGAGCTCTGAGAGGGGCCTGACTTTCCCAGCAGCACTTTGTGAATGCCTGGCATTTCCTCCTCTGCCAGTGCCTCCCAACATGTATCCCTCAGTGGCCTGCCTGGGGTCCCAGGTTAGGGGCTCCCGGGCCAGCAGAAGAAAGGATTCCCTGGGGGAGGAAGTGGGACATCTTGCTTAGTCTGAAGGAGGAGTTGAGGGAATGCATGGGAACAAAACACCTTGACACAGCATCGTTCAGACCCTGAGACACCCCTTCTGCGCCCCAGGGAGAGGGAGAGAAGCTCACATACACCAGGCACCTTTCATGTGCTCCTCATTCTGCTGCAAGATCGTGGCTGTGCTTGTCCCCTCTTTACAGGTCCACAAATGGTCCCTAGGCATTAAGTGAAGCTTCCCAAGGTCACATAGTTAAGGAGCAGCAGGAACCTCTCATACTAGCTGTCAGAGTGGCAAGGCAAGGTTTGAAGAAGGTGGGGAAGGCTGCCTCTCAGAAAGCCTGCCTGAGCCCGAGGATGCCCAGCTCCTGTTCTCCAGGCTGCCAGCTGCCCCTGGCCACCCCCAAGCACCCCTCTTTACAGGTCCACAAATGGTCCCTAGGCATTAAGTGAAGCTTCCCAAGGTCACATAGTTAAGGAGCAGCAGGAACCTCTCATACTAGCTGTCAGAGTGGCAAGGCAAGGTTTGAAGAAGGTGGGGAAGGCTGCCTCTCAGAAAGCCTGCCTGAGCCCGAGGATGCCCAACTCCTGTTCTCCAGGCTGCCAGCTGCCCCTGGCCACCCCCAAGCACTGACCACTCTTTTTCTCCAGTTTTACCATACACCTGGCCTCCTTCCTCTGTGACTTCATGGGACAGCCTAGTTTCAGAGTGGGAAAGGACCTCGGGGATTGGCAGGTTCCAGCCCCTCATTCCGTCATGAGGAAAGTGGGCCCAGTGACTTGACCAGGACCACACTGCGGGTCAGAGGCCTGGCCCCATCAGAGCGGCTTCTTCTTCTGGGGCCGCCTCCCTGGAATTCTGCTGTCCTGCCCTAAACTCTGTCCTGTGGATGTCTACATGACCTGGGGCCTGCTACCCAAACTGTACTTTGGTCTCCAGGCTTGCCCTGAAATGCGCCTCAATAACCAACCCTACAAGTTGCTTTTCCCTGCCCAAAGCCCACCCTATCTCCTCCCCTCAAGAGAGGCGAGGGGCTGGGAGCTGCGGTTTTGTGCTGCCCTCTAGTGGCGCACTGTAGGAACGATCCTGGGAAGTCAGATCCCGAGACAGTGTTAGGGACAACACTGGACCTGTCTTCTGACTTCACTTTAGGAAGAAAAGGGACCCAACATCCTGTGTTTCTCCTACATGCTGGGCACAGTGCGAGGTGATTTATGTTGACTTTTATTTAACCTTCCCAGGTGGTGGTCTCCCTGTTTTACAGAAGAAACTGAAATTTAGAAGTTAAAAAAAAAAAAAAAAAAAAAAAAAAAAAAAAAAAAACTTGCCAGGATAACACAGCTATGGGAATTGATAAAGCTGGATTTCAAACCCAGCTTTGCATAACTCCATAGCCAAAGGTGAGCAAAGCTACAAAAATGTACTGAGTCGGGAGGAGGATGGGTGCTGGTAGGCCCGTATAGCTGCCTATGGAGGGCCACTAACCTGGTCAAGGAGCTGCGGCTTCACTTTGCATGATGAAGATTAATGCAGGTAGAGACAGGTTTTCCTGCCTGGCGGAAATTCACTCAGATACCCTAGTAAGTTCTGCCTTCTGTGTACTCCCTCCCCTACCTATGGTCTGATGGTAGCTCATATTTATATTAAGCTTTGTCAAACAGGTTGGAGCTGAGCAGCTTCTGCCCCCATTAGATGGAGTGGGAGTCCTGCAGCTCACAACACCCCTACAGAGCCTACATCCCTGGTATTGTTTGCAAGAGTCTGCCAACTCTACTTTATAGACAAATTCACATGACCCTCACATCTCCATGAAGAAAGTGGGTGTTATTGTTAAACCCATTTGCAAATGAGGGATCTGAAGTTCAGAGAGGTTAAATGACTTGCAAGAGATACCCTAGCTGGTGTCTTTTGACACGTAACCCCACCCTTGCCCCAACCCACGCTCTGCTTCTGCTTTCACCACTAACTCTTCCTGAAAGTAAAAGATCAGCTCCACCAGCCCTGGCCCCAGGAAGGAGACCCTCTTACTTGGATGCCATAAAAACAGCCTCTTGTCTCTCCATCTGCAGGTCGGTGTGATTCTGTAGGCCCCAACGCAGCACAGAGAAGCATGATGGGAAGAAGACACAACCTAGTAGCAAGAGCAAGGTCATGCTTGTCTGTGGCAGAGAAGGTAAGAAAAAGATAGCCATGAAAACACCTCAACACAATGTCCTTCAGGTCCCTGCCCACCAGCCTTTGTCACCCCACTAACACAATGGCCCATTAGATCCATCCTTCTGTAACTACCAAAAGCCACCAGGCATACCTCTCCTCTAATCTCTTTGGGATCCTCATTGCACTTTTAATATCCCTCATCCAAGGCAACTGGACATCTTAATTCTTGTTTTAAACCCAATTCCAACAATTTCATTCATTTTTCCTGTAACCCCTGAAGCTGGTCTAGACCTCCCAATCCATATCACAACCTAAAATTCCTCCTCTTTTTCCTTCACCCTGATGAGATGATTGCTGCTCTTTCTTAACTCCGCTCTGTCCCATCCTCTGCATCTCCTCACCCCCACCCCGAGTCACAGGGCCTCACCTCAAGGGACAAAGTGCAAGGATAGAGAGGGAGGTGATGTTTCCCTTTGGCAACCAAATCTTGGAAAAAGGAAGGCAGGCACGTGTTCAAGTTGTCAAGATACTTGAAATTTTAAAATAACATTTTTTTTTAAAAGAAAAAGAAAGCCCACTGTTATCCCATTACAAAAGATCTAAAAAAGAAAAGTAAAAGGAGAAACACTGAAAACACACATATTCACATATAGATTATTTTTGTCTGAAAAAGCCTCCCTTCCCATCCATTCCAGGGAGGAGAGGGTTGGGACAGACCCAGGAGGGACGTAGAGAGTCGGGGATCGCCATCCTGCATCCCATATGGCTTCGAAGGCAGCTTCCGGGGTTACAAGGACAGTGTCAAACTGCCAGGGCACGAGGCCGCTCTGCAGAGGCGGTTGCAGAGGGCAAGACCCTCCCACTGGTGGACTGGTTGGAATATGCCATCCTCCCATTGGTCAACCTGTTGACACTGTGCCCTATCATTTGCTTCCCGCTTGGGTGGGATTCTAGCGCCTCTGTAGAATTAGCCAATTAGAATTCATTGAAGACTTGATGGACAGCTACGTTTCAGGTGCGGAGCTGAAAGAAAGGAAAGGAGGAAGAGGGCGGGGAGAAAAGGACAGCCTGAGCAGATTTTGCTTTAAGGGGCTAATAGTTAAAGACGGCGAATTCTAGGGGAGCATCTGGATTTCAATTTCAGATTTCAAAGAAGCGTACTGTGTGGCTCGGTTTACATGACATTCAGAACAGGAAACACATCTAGGGTGAAAAATCAGAACAGCGTTTGACTTGGGGGGAGGTGTTGACTGGGGGCAGACCCCAGGGAGCCTTCGGAGGAGTTGGGGATGCCCTTACAGTGACCGCAGTTGTATACTCATGCATGCAGTGTGAACGTTCTCGAAGCATACTCTTGGCATTTGAGTACTTTATTTAAGCTAAGCTGCGATTCTTTAAATGCTAGAGAAATTTAGGCTCTTCCAATCCCTGAGCGAGTGAGCAAGACCCTTGTGAGCCTCAACCTCTTCCTCTGTGAGGTTGAGATAGTAATAATGCCAGCTCATTAAATGCTATTTACATAACATTTACTATAGGCCAGATGTGGATCTGAGTGCTTAAAAACATCAAGTCGTGTCCTCGAAATGACCTTGTGGGTAGGGATTATTACTGTACCTCTTTTACAGATGAGAAAACAGAGGCACGAGGTTTGGTGCCTTGTCTAGTTACACAGTCAGAAAGTGAATGAGGTAGGATTTTTTTTTTTCCTGAATTTATTGGTCTTTATAATGTTAAGCAGATATAAAAACTCATAAATTCATTTTCCAGAAGAAACTGAAAGGTTAAATAAAAAAGGAGGAAAACAAAACAAAACAAAAAAAACCATTGAATACAATTTAGACATCCTCTTGCACATTTTCAGAGCTCATCTGTGTTAACAGTTCTTGTTTCTTTAGCTACTTCATTTTTTTCCTCTGGATGGGCCTCTGAAACTAAAAGATTAAGCCAGGAGCAGGATAAGGTTGTTGAAGATGATGCTTCTAGTTGCCTGACCAGTATCCATTCTTGCCTTCTTCCTCATTTTGTTGGGGACTGAAATGTACCTATTTTAGAAACTATATTTCTCAGCCTCCCTTGCAGTTAGAGGTCTGGCCAATATGCTGTAAGCGGAAGTCAATATCTGGGGTTATGAGAAAAGCCCTTTTATAAAATGGAGGTGATGCAGTTCACAAAGAAGCAAAAATAGATGGTTCCTTTTTTTTTTTTTTAAGATGACCTGTACGGGGATCTTAACCCTTGACTTGGTGTTGTCAGCACCACGCTCAGCCAGTGAGCAAACCGGCCATCCCTATATAGGGATTCAAACCGGTGGCCTTGGTGTTATCAGTACCACACTCTCCCAAGTGAGCCATAGGCTGGCCCTTAGATGGCTTTTAAAGATATGAAAAGAGGCTGATCTGGGACTGGAAGCTGGGCAGCCTGTCTCAGGAGCCTGCCCTGCTACCTTCTCAGTTCCTGCATGGGCTCATTGTGAGGATTAAATAGAGATGATGCATTTAAACTACTTCACACTGTAATCAGCTGCTATATCACGAGCACCTACAGTATACAAGGCACTGTGCTAAAATGCTTTCTGTACATTCATTCTCTCATTTAATCATCTCTACAACCTGATAGATAAACTTTCCCATTTTACTGCTGAGTAAACTGAGGCTCAGAGAAGCTAAATGACATGTCCCAGGTCAGATAGTCAATGGCAGAGCTAGGACTCAGCCTTGGTTTGACATGCTCACTGCCTTCCAGGTTGGGAGAAGAAGAGAGGGGGAGAGAGAGGAAGGAACTGGGAGGAGCAGCGCCCCTCGGTACCCAGGGCTTACCCTGTAATATCGAATGAGCAAGGGAAGAAAGCCATGAACTGCTAAAGGTCGGGCCCAAGTTTCACAGGAATCTGGACTCTCTCCTAAATTTCTTTCTTTAGTGATCAATTTCTTCTTGTTCCCAACAAAACAGTCCAAGGCTGCACAGGCTTGTCTGAGAGATAATAGATGAGGGAAGAAAATAGTGGTGTAGAGCAATGGCTTTCAAAGATTTTTACAGCAGTAACCCACAAGAAATACCTTTTATTTCATGACTCAGCTCGTGCACAGACGCTACACTGAAAGCAAGCATTCCGGCAGTACTCACCAGCCCTTGTTAGGTGCAGCACTCCGTGGTTTCCTATATCACTTTCCCCCAAATGCTGCTCATGACCCATTAGGCAAGTTTCACAACCCACTAGTGGGTAATGACCCGAGTTGGAAAAACTTTGGATAGGAGCAGTGTTTCTCAACTTTTTTAAGGTTATTATTACTGCTTCCTTAAGGAGCCTTTGTTAGATATTTTTTTTTTCTAATTGCTACCCATCATGAAATTTTAATAACACAGAATACTGTACAGTATTTATGTATATCTATGCTTTATATATTAAACAGTAAGATTTTTTTCTGCCCCCCCAAGAATGAGTTTTCACTCCCTTGGGGGGATGTTACCCCAGTTGAGAATGATACTAATGCTTATTTTCTGAGCCACCTTTACATACACCATCCCAACCAACATCGAGTGAGATGTATTAGTCCCATTTTGCAGATGAATGAGTTGAGACTGAGAGGTTATATTAACTGTTGAAGATTGAAATGGCTGGTAATTATCCTGGGAATCCATAAATTTACCAAGATTCTAGTTCAGCCTCTTATCTTCTCCAAACCTTTGTTTCCCTATGTGGAAAATGGAGAAATTTGTCTATAGTATTGTTCCCCAAACCTCAGCTATGGTTTTTTGGTTTTTGCCCTATTCGTACTAATAATAGCCGGTATTTATATAGCATTTACTAGGTGTCAGCCAATCTAAGCCCTTTACATGTATATATATATTTTTAAAGATGACTGGTAAGAGGATCTTAACCCTTGACTTGGGGTTGTCAGCACCACGCTCACCCAGTGAGCTAACCGGCCATCCCTATATAGGGATCTGAACCCATGGCCTTGGTGTTATCAGCACCACACTCTCCCGAGTGAGCCACGGGTGGGCTGGCCCCCTTTACATATTATTAATTCATGTAATCCTTACAATAATCTAAAAGATATCATTATTACCTTCCCTGGATAGATAAAGGAATTGAATCACAGAAAGGTTGTGTGACTTGCCCAAGGTCACAGAGGTAGTGGCACAGATGGGATTTGAACCTAGTAGTCTGATTTCCAGAGTACCTGCTTTTAATTATGTATTTTAAAAGGAAGCTTTTTGTCACTACGGAAAATAGAAAAATCAGTATCACTTGCTGTAAATAGAAGGTAATAAAAAATATATAAAATGAAAAAATGTTAAAACATTCTAGCCAGATACTATCCCATGCTGCTCGTTCTGAGCTAGAAGATCCTCTCTCTTTTTGTTACAAGAAAGAAAGAAAAGATAAGCAGAGATAGAAAGGTGTTAAAGGGCTTCTGGCAGCAAAATGAGACTTTCTCTGTAGCAGTCAGAAGTGTGGAAAAGGAACTGGAAAGAGAATAGCTTGTGTGTGTGTGTGTGTTTGTGTTTGTGTGTGTGTGTGTTACTGCTGAACTGGTGTTCTACCTAAAATAAACCCAAGATGGGATGTGCTCCACACACTTTGAACCCTTGTCTAGGAGTCCTAGGAGTGTCTGGACATCCCTGCAGAGGAAGGGAGATGCAGCCAGCCAGTCCTGGCCTGGGATTGCAGCCAGAAAGCACTGGAAGCCTTGGCTGGCAGGTAGAGGGGCAATGTGGGGAGCATTCTCTGAGGCCCATCCAGGCTCGCCTGACTTCTGCCACCATCCTTCCATCTCCTAGCCTGCCTCCCCCAGTGAGTCTCTCACCCCCACGCAGTCCTCACTCAATTTACCCTGAGCGTAGACTTTACCGTTGCCAGTTCATTCAGGATCCTCTGTTTAGACGCTCTCCTGCTCATGCTCTTTCCCTGCAGACCCTGTGGATGTGTGCAGGGCTGATATCATCGACGGCTGTGAATAAGTAAACAATAAGCAGCAAGTGGCCTGTTTCCCACATGATACCCAGGGAAGGGTCCGATTCCCCCCGCCTGTACTCTGGGGAGAGTCCTGGCCAGGGTGCCAGAACATTTATTATTTAGTAACTTTATTTGTACCTGTCCCAGGTGAGGTACTCTTCCAAGCAATTCCAGTCCCACCCTTCATCTATACACCAGAAAAAGCTGAGGGGCACAGCAGGCGAGTTGGAGTCAGACAACTAAGGGTCTAGGCCCTTTCTTCTTCCATAGACTGGCTGTGTGACCTTGGCCAAGTGTCAGAACCTCCCTGAGCCTCCATGGTATATACACAAAGTCCCATTGCCTGGACCTAAATCCTGGTTCTGCCAATCACTAGCCAGGAGTCCTTGTGCAAGTGATTTCATTCCTCTGAGCCTCAGGGGAATAAAATGGGGACAACGGCAGCTCTATATAGGGCTGCTGGGATGTTTAAATGAGACATGTAAAGCACACTTCCTATGTAAATATTCATTGTAATATTCACTAATAGCTGTTGTTATATTTTTTAATAAGCCCTTGTTCTATGCCAGCTACTTTACATACATTTTCTCTAATCATCACAAGCTTGCTTATCTCTTAAGGTAATCTCACTTTCCAGATGAAGAGGACTGACACTTAGGGAGGTCACTTGATTTGCCCAAGGCTGCACAGACACACAGTGGCAGAACTAGAATTCAAATCCAGATCTTGCCTCATTCTAAAGTGTGTTTTTGTTTTTGTTTTTACAACTGGGTCATAGTTCCTTCCCGTCTATAAATTGGAAATAATGGTTTCTGCCACTCAGGTCTACTGTGAGGATTAAATAAGATGAGGTCTGTGAGAGGCCTCTGTTGAAGCTAGCTCCACTCAGCTCAGCTCCTTTCTTCCCCTGAGGTAATTACCTAAGCACAGGCCTTTCGTTTTCCTAATAAGGAGGCTAGTGAACCTCTTCTTTATCTCTGGGAGACGATATTGTCTGATGTCCACAGGAGAGGGCTGAAAGTACAAGATCAAAATCAGAACTGCCAGGTTCCCTTTCCACACACCCATGCCTGAGCCTGCTGAGGCTTCTTTCATCCTCTGGGCCTTCTCTGCACCTCTGATCTCCCACCCACCCCATGATGATTGGGAGTACATAATTCTTTTCTCCCTTCCCCAGGATCAGCGCAAAACTACATGGGATGCCATCTGACATCTCCAGCTTTGAACTTTAGGTAGAGGGAGACCTTGTGGTTATCTGGCTATTGTGATGTCAGTTTCTCCCTGCCTCTAACAAGAGGTGTGATGTGGGTGGAGGTTGGGCCTTAGCAAAGCAGGACACATACATCACCCCTCCTATTGGCATGCCTGGCAACGAGCAGGCCTGGGGCACTGCCTGCCTTCTGCATAATGTACGAGCCTGTGGTAGGAACAGAACACCATCAGTGGCAAGTCTGACACTGCAGGCTGTGGACGTGTCTGGAGGCCTTGCCAAGGCTGACTCTCTGTTGGCAGGGGCTGAAGAGGGGAGGATGTGTCACCTGAAGCCTTTCCTGGGGCTGAGGTGGGAACTGGCCTGTCTTGGTCCGTGGGATTCTGTCAGACAGACAGACAGCCCTAAGAAGGCAACCTGGCCGTGCCTTAGAATCAACAATGGTGACATTGGGGACAGCTAAACTCCTGTTTTCTTGGCTTAAAACTCCCTCTGAGAAGGCTAGAGGTGGCAGAGGGAGTGGCTGGGACCCTCTCAGTGTGGTCGAAGGTGGGAGGGAAGATTTGGGACCCAGGAACACAGACCTGGGCAACTTCCACAGCTGCCTTGGGTGTAGGAAATCCCCAGCTGCAGTGAGGGACATCAGGTGGAGAGCGTGGATGAGAGGAGGTGTAAGGTGGCACTGCTTTCAGGGGAAAATGCCAGGATGCAGCAATCATGTAGGAGGTCCAGGGCCTCCCTGGGAGGTTTCCCTTTTTAAGTGTCCATGTGTGCAAGCATTTGTGTGTGGAACCAAAAGGTTAGGAATGAAAGTGGGAGGTCTGTGTGTCTTAAAAGCCAAGGGAACCAGGGCATCTGGATAACAACACTTCACTAGCGCATAGAGTTGGATTCGACTCATTCACAGCACCAGTGAATATTCACAGGGCCCTCAAGTCTAGGCCGAGTGTTAGAGCTTGGGCTGGGGAGAAAAATCGGACCAGGTCCCAGGCATTAGCAGTCTAATCTGAGAGCCGGACTCTGAAGTAAAGAATTCAAACACCTGGGGGATCCAATCAAGATGGCGGAATAGACGGTCCCCAGCGTCACTATCTCCAACAAATCAACCAAATTTACAACTATAAAAATGTAACATCAGCCAAGCTGGGGCAGCTGGAGCTCAGGGGAAGAGGAGGAGAGACCGACGGAGTTCATGAAGGTGGGAGAAACCACGATGAGAGAAAGAAAAAGCTGCTCCGAGCATTTCCGGCCGCGGCTGCTTTAAGGCTCGAGCTGCTGAGCACATGGAGCAGGAGCTGGCAGAAGCCGCAGCTGTGCCCTTGGGATGGAGTTACTTGGAGGCAGCAGGAGAGAAGAGGGCCTTGGTGGCCCCCAGGAAAGCAAGACCACTAGAAGTGTTCACATGGACCCATGCAGCAGTGAGGAACCAGAACAACTGAAAAAAAGGAGCCGTTCAGAGGTCGGTTAGTCATTGCAAGGGACCAGCGCAGGGCCTGTCCCATGGGAAGTGTTTGGAGCATGGGCGGTGGGGGAGACGGGCCCACCGGGAGAACACTGGGACACAGCAAAGACAGCTGATCTGCCCCCCAATCAGCACAGGACCAATCGGAGGAGACTGGTCAGGAATGCAGAATTGCATGGGGTGCAGTTTGATGAAAAAACTCAGGCCCAGATCAGAGATTCTACAGAACACTGGGCTGGCCCGTGGCTCACTCGGGAGAGTGTGGTGCTGATAACACCAAGGCCACGGGTTCGGATCCTATATAGGGATGGCCGGTTTGCTCACTGGCTGAGCATGGTGCTGACAACACCAAGCCAAGGGTTAAGATCCCCTTACTGGTCATCTTTAAAAAAAAAAAAAAAAAGAAATTCTACAGAACACAGATCCACCAGGTCTCTGGATAGCTGGAAGTACCTATAAGATCAGCCATTATACCCTGAGCTGCACAAAACTTCTTCCCTAGGGAAACAGCAGCAAAGTAGCAGCTTAAACAACCACACAGCTCAAGTACTGGTTCCCACAGGAAGTTCCCCCATGTTAGAAGCAAAGGACAAAAATTAGTTCCAGCCCAGGCACACCACCAGCACCTTGGGGCCTGCCTGGGAACCAGAGGCTCGGATCTGGGGATCGGACCCCACTCCCACTTCCAGGCAAACTGCACCAGTGCCTTGGGGCCAGCCTGAGGACCTGAAGCATGGAGAAGGGGACTGGATCCCCCTCCCACAACCAGGCACACCACACCAGCACCTCCCTGCCTCAGGTCCCTGGGGCCTGCCCAGGGACCTGAGGCAGGGAGAAGGGGACCAGACCTCTCTCCCACAACCTGGCACATGGAGCCAGCACCTTGGGGCTCACCCAGGGTATGGAGTTGGGGACCAACCAGACCACCCTCCTACAAACAGGCATAACATGCCAGCACCTCAGAGCCCACCCAGGGACCCAGGGCATGCAGAAGGGGATGGGACCTCTCTCCTACAACCAGGCACAACATGCCAGCACCTCAGAGCCCACCCAGAGAGCTGGGGCAAGGAGAAGGGGACTGGAGCTCTCTCCCACAACCAGGCACATCACGCCAGCACCTTGGGGCGGACCCAGGAAGTGGAGAAGGGGACCAAACCTCTCTCCCACAACCAGGTACAACATGCCTGTAGCTCGTAACCCACCCGGAGACCTGGGGCATGGAAAAGGGGACCAGACCTCTCTCGCACACCGAGGCACACCACGTTAGAGCTTCAGAGCCTGTCCAGGGACCTGAGGCATGGAGATGGGAAACGGAACCCCCTCCCACAACCAGGCACACCATGCCAGCACCTTGGGGCCTGCCCAGGGACCCGAGGCAAGGAGAAGGGGAATGGACCTCTCTCCCACAACCAGGCACACTGAGCCAGCGCTTCAGGGCCCACCTGGGGACCTGAGGCATGGAAAAGGGGACCGGACCATCCTCTCACAACCAAGCACACTGATCCAGCGCCTTGGGGTTCACCCAGGGACCCAGGGTCTGGAGTCAGGTACCGGACCACTCTCCCACAAGCAGGCACAACATGCCAGCACCTCGGAGCCCACCCAGGGACCCAGGGTGTGGAGAAGTGGACTGGACCACTCTCCCACAACCAGGCACACCAAGCCATTGCCTTGGGGCATGCCCACGGTCCCGGGGCATGGAGAAGGAGACCGGACCACACTCCCACAACCAGGCACACCAAGCCAGCATCTTGGGTCCCACTCGGGGACCCGAGGTATGGAGCCAGGAACCAGGTCCACAACAACACGCACCACACCAGTACCTTGGGGCCCACCCAGGGACCCAAGGCAAGGAGAAGGGGACTGGACCTCTCTCCCACAACCAGGGACACCGTACCAGCACCTCAGGGCCTGCCCGGCCCAGAGGCATGCAGAAGGGGACTGGCCCTTTCTCCCACAACCAGGTACACCAAGCCAGTGCCTCAGGTCCTGCCCAGTGACCTGAGGTATGGAGCCAGGGACTGGACCCTCCTCCCACAACCAGGCACATGGTGCCAGCACCTCAGGGCCCGCCCAGATACCTGGGGCATGGAGAAGGGGACCAGACCACCCTCCCTCAACCAGGCACACTGCGCTGGCACCTCGGGACCTTCCCAGGGACCCAGGACATGGAGAAGGGGACTGGCCCCCTCTCCTACAACTAGGCTCATGACTCCAGCACCTTGGGGCCTGCCCATGGACCAGAGACATAGAGAAGGAGACCAAACACACCCGACAACCAGGTACACCGCCAGTGCCAAGGAGCATACCAAAAACAGCACCTCCACGTGGGTGGCCCACCACAACCACCACAATAACCATGGCTGCTGCAAAACCGGCTGGACACCACAGCCACCATGCAGATGGTCCGCCAACCACTGGAGTGCTTTGACAGAAGGAGAGTCACCAGCAGAGACAAAGAAGAGGATGTCTCTTTCCACAAAACCCATTTCAGAGTGACAGAAGGAGCATTTGCTCTATGATAATATTGGGGGACCCGATCACATCTCTCAGCATTGGACAGATCATCTAGGCAATAAATTAACAGACTAACCATTATTCTTTCGAAGGAGAGAAGTAAGCTAGGGCAATTAGAGGGGGGAGGGAGAGGGAATGGGGGAAGGGGAGAAATTAGACGAGGGGCATAAAGAATAATTACGATTTGTAACAATATATATGCTAGTAATATTGATTTAATCAACATCTCAATGTTCAACCCCCAAAATATGTATAATCGATTTTGATTCAATAAATTAAAAAAAAAAAAAAAATTCAAACACTTTGTGGTAAGTGCTAGGACAGTGCTATCTACTTGGTGTGGTGGGATCTCAGAGCCCAAAGCAGCCGTCTCCACCCAAGGTCGGCAGGAAGACTTCACTGAGGCAAAGCTGAGCACAGGTTCGAGGGACAAGGAAGGAGTTTGTCAGGGGGAAACGGGAAGAGCATTCTAGGCAGGGAAACGGTTTCTGCAAAGCTGTGGAGCTGTGAGACCCTATGCTCTGGTTCAGGAACCTTCAAGAGATCCTATGTGAAGCCTTGAAAGAACGGATGGGGCACAAAATCTTGTTTATATATTTATCATCTGACCCCTCTCCTCCAGTAGAATGGCAGCAACACCAGGGCAGGAGATGTGCCTTATTCTCTGCTAGAGCCCCAGAGCTTGGCGCCCGTCGGGATGGTATTGACAGGCTGCTGAAGCATGTGGGCTCTATCTTGGAGTCAGTGGGAAGTCTCTGGAGATTTTGAAGTAGAAAAGGAGCAAGATAAGATGTGAGTGGTGGGAAATCACTTTGACAGTGATGTGAAGATTGTAAAAATGGCATAAAAATGGAGAAGTGGGGTCAGATTGAAAAACTATTGATAATCCCATACAATTAACAGTTAGCTTTGATTTTCACAATATCCCTGTGAGGCAGGCGTTTCCCTCTTTTGCAGATGAGGAAATGGACTCAGCGAGGCTCGGTGACTTGGCCGAAGTCACACAGCGAGTTGCTGGTGCAGCCTGGAGGTTCGGTCCTTCCTTTGTAGCCCTCAGGGCCCCGGGTGCCTCCTCCGACGTGCAGCATCTGATGAGGATCCGAGGTAGGCCAGCGGCGGCGGGAAGTTGCTGTCTCCGTCCAGTCGCCGCGGGACAGCCCCGAGGCCGGCGGTTAGGAGGAATGGGGTCCGCCCGGGATCGGGCGGGAGAAGCGCGGCGGGAATGAGGAGTTTGGGTCTCGGCGGCCGCCGTAGGGGCGGCGTTCTGGTCCCCATGGCAACAGCAAGACGCAGCAGAAGGCTTCTGGGCGCTGCTGGTGCAACCGCCGATGGACCCAGCGCGGCGCGGGATCCGTGGACTGCCCGCGGCCCCGATGGTGCAGGTGATGGGGCTG
Source organism: Cynocephalus volans (assembly GCF_027409185.1). Lineage (NCBI taxonomy): Eukaryota > Metazoa > Chordata > Mammalia > Dermoptera > Cynocephalidae > Cynocephalus > Cynocephalus volans. The sequence goes on from NC_084465.1 coordinate 114,050,664, forward strand.
CGGGGTCGGAGGCGGCCCCGGGTGTGGGGACAACGGATGGTGCGGCCCGGGTCGGGCTGGGGCCTGCGAGGAAGGCTCCGCCCTCGAATCCCCAGGCCCCCGGACTCCCATTGTCTGTACCAAAGGGCGTCGCTGGGACTCGGTTTCCCCAAACGGGAAGTGGGAAGAAGAGAGTGGGCACCCCATTCTAACTCCCTCTCAGCCCCTGAGGCCCAGGACCCTTTCTCTTCTCTCCTCTGCAGCTCCCGGACTGCCTGGCGCCGCCCTGCTCCGTGGACGTGAGTCCAGGCCCCTTCCCCTCTCTGGCGCGTCCTCTCAACGCCCTCCAGTCACTCTGAGCTTGCCTGCCTTCGAGCCCGGACTGGGCAGGGGGCTTCTTACCCAACATAGACCTTTCCAGCTAAGGGCAAGAGCTGTGAGAAAATGCCATGGATGGATTTCCCACGGGGGGCACATTTCCGGTATTCCCGGCAAGATGAAGAGTTTAGCGAGTAATCCAGGAGAAAAGGCACTTCAGGCAGAGGAAGCAGCGGGGACAGAGATCTTGGGGTGAGACAGAGGGTGGGGCATTTGGGGAACTGGTAGGACTGCAGTAAGGCTGGAGTGTAGAGGGGGCGGGAGGAAGAGGTAGGCGGGGCTGGATTGGGGGTTTGTCACTGAGTCATTGGGAGCCATTGATGGATGGTAAGGAAGGGAGAGATACACAGGCAGAGCTGGTGTGGAAAGAGGTTGGTTGGAAAACAGTTAGGGACTGGGAATGTGGGCTGAGGGATGGCAATGTGGTGGAGTCAGAGGCAAGAGACCTGTTTGCAGAGGCATTCAGAAAGGAAGATCAACAAGTCTCAGAAGACTCTAGCATGACCAACAAGTACTTGATGGTCATGAAATTGGGATGACTGGAAAAAAGGCAGGTTTGGGGGACAAGATAGTGAGTCAGGGTGTAGTCCTATTGACTCCCCACCTTCTGGTGGTTGTTCCTCCCCCCAGCGACCTCTGTGTCCCTCCTGGTATTCCTGTGTTCCTGCAGTCCCTCTCCACCTCCCTGTCACCCCTTCCTCCTGTGCTCATCCAGGCCTTCTCCAGCCAGTGGAATCCAGCCCCGGTTCCTGTCAGCAGCCCTTCCCTGCTGCTCCCCATCCCTGCCATCGTCTTCATTGCTGTGGCCATCTATTTGTTGCTGCTGGGCCTAGTGCTGCTGACTAGGCACTGCCTGCTGGTGAGAGGGCTGTCGGGGAAAAAGGGTGGGCTCTGGGGAAGAGGCACCCAGTCGGTCTGTTCCCTCATCTGCAGGCTCTTACCCTGAGACACCTTTGCCATTTAGTCTCCACATCTATTCCTTTTGAGGGACCAGAGGGTCCCCTCCTCTCCTGCCCCAGCTGAACCATCTCCTGCCCATCTCCTAAAAGCTGAGTCTTGGCCACCTCTACCTGCTGCCTTGCCCAAGTCATCCTGAGCTTTGCCATCTCCTAGGCCCAGGGCCGCTGCACAGACTGCAGCTCCCCCTGCAGGAAGCAAGGTGCCTCGGGGCCACAAGATTGTTGCTGGACATGTGCAGAAGCCTGTGACTTCCCTCTGCCTAGCCCAGGCCACTACCTGGATGCTTGCTGCCCCCAGCCCACTGAAGCTGTGAGTACTATTCCTATCCCCTGCCCCTCTGAGCCCTGATCTAGGTACGATCTGTGCATTCATTGCTTTGTTCAGCAACATTGATTACTGAGCACCTACTCTAGGCCAGGCACAGTTCCAGGTACTGAGTCATGTGGAGACAGCCAAAAACAACATATCAGATAATTTCTGGCGATAAAAGAAAATAGGGTGCCAGATGGAGAAAGGTGATGTGTATAACATGTATGGCACATAATCAGCACTTCTGAGAATGGTAGTTAAGAGAAAAAACAGCTTCTGTCCTTTGAGTGAGTACTGTGTTCCAGATAGAATGCCACTTTATTGACATTATTATTTCTCCCAACAACCCTGAGAGCTGGGGTTTTTTTTTTTTTTTTTTTAAAGATGACCGGTAAGGGGATCTTAACCCTTGACATGGTGTTGTCAGCCCCACGCTTTCCCAAGTGAGCAAACCGGCAATCCCTATATAGGGATCCGAACCTGCGGCCTTGGTGTTATCAGCACCGGACTCTCCCGAGTGAGCCATGGGCCAGCCCGAGCTGGGTATTTTTTTAAAACTATATATTTTTTCTTTTTTCTTTTGGTGGCCAGCTGGTACAAGGATATATTTTTTTCTGATTACAAAAAGTATTGTTTACAAAAGTATGCACATAGCAATAGATGGAAAGAAACATAAATCACTTTTTAAACCAGCTCTCTAACCCAAAGTTGCTACATTTTGTGTATGTCCCTTGTATACTAACATACAGTACTGTCACTGCTGTATTTTACTATTATTTGGCAAAAATGGGATCATACCACTTCGACTATTTCATCACAACTGCTTTTTAGCTTGACATCACACCTTGGCTATCTATTCATGCCTGTACCTGTAGATAGGTAAGTATCATTACCCTCCTTTTGCAGGGGAGTAACTGGCTTAGGAAGGTTGAGTCACTTCTCCAGGGTTACATGGGAGAGCCTTGCTCAGCAAATTACTCCACAAGCGTTAGTTGAAACAGAATCCTCAGGAGAGAAGCCTGGCTCGCAGAAGACAGGCCATTTTTGCATTTCTGGGTTTAAAGATGTTAAATGTAATCGACCACCATTCTAGGCCATGATTATTTTGGGCTCAGAGATTTAGACAGCAAAGCTCCTGCCTGCCCTTGGAGCAGTGACCTTCCCCAGGAGGGAAGAGGAGAATAAAAGACCAAGCCCCAGCAAATTCATGTCTTGTGCTGACTATGATTGGTGCAAATCCTTGGCAGATGTTTTGAGTTTCAAAATAAACATGGGGCAAGGAGCTCTCCTGCTTCAAATAATCCGCTTCTGGTTTCCCAGGGGTAGCCAGGAGAGAGGTTCCAGGTGTTGGGGCAGAGGGGTAGAGGGGCAAAGGGGAAACAAGAGGAGATCTTGGGTTCTAAAAACTGCTGTTTTGTGGGAGAGCCTCAGTTACAAAATGGTTTCCAGCCTCCTGTCCTGGGCATGCCATACCCTTCCTCTTCTGTGCACACAAAATGGTTAGGGATTCATCTTCTCCTTGGGAGAGAAGATGGGGTGAGGTGCACTGTAAGAGGGACTGGGTTTTCCCGCCTTCCCCTCCTGGGCTGTAGGAACTTCCAAACCTGGAGACTTCAGGACGTGATTCTCTCTGGCTCCTGCTAGAGCCTGGAAGGGATCTAGAGTGGCAGAGGGCCAGGCAGGGTCATTCTGTCCTTGAGCTGTCTTGGCACAAAGTACATTTAAATCTCTTTGTTCTTCAGTTTCCTTATAGAAACAATAACAACCATGAAGGTTACAAAGCTCTTGCTCATTTTATAGTTGTAGGCACTGAGGCTTACAGAGGCTTGAGTGACTTGCCTGAGGTTATACAGCTTGGCCAGCCAGAACACACACCCAGGTTTCTCTTCCTTTCAGGGGGAGAAACCTGCCTGCTTTGCTTCTTTCACAGGCATACTGAGAGGATCTCATTCATTTGCTCATTCATTCACTCACCAAAGATTTATGGAGTTACTACTATTGAGGCACTGCTGAGCCCTGGGGGCTCAGCAGAAACAAAACAGACAAGGTCACGGTCCTCCCAGGGCTTACATGCTGGTGGTAAACAGAAAGACATAGGCAGTAACAGTGGAGTATGAGAGCTGATGTGCTAAAGTGCAGTGGTTGGTTCTCAGCCCTGTGTGTGATCAGAAGCAGGTATGGGACTTAAAAGGAAAGCTGGGCCTCCAGGTAGTCTGGGATGAGACTGTAGTTTGTGAATTTTTAGCAAGTTCTCACATGATTCCGATGGAAACCAGGGTTAAGAACTACTGATAAGGAGAAATAGAGCTGTGATGTCAACAACAGCTCTCTTTCACTGAGCGCTCACTATGTACCATGCATTGTGCTTAGTTCTTTCCCCTGATTCTCCATAAGGATGCCACAAAGTTGGTGTGAGGAAACTGAGGCTCAAAACATATATTAACCAAGCTGAGATTCAAATCCAGGCCTTACTGACTCTAGGGTCTGTGCTCTAACCAGTAACAATGATGGCTGGACCTCACAAAGTCAAAAAGAAAAAAATCAAAGTGAAAAAGTCTCCCAAGAGCTGAGAGAAACACAAGGGTTAACAGTCTTGTGGAGTCCTTTTTTAATGTACTTAAACAGCAGATTCTTTCCAGAAGCCACATGGCTGCTTGTGAGAGTGGAGAAATCCATTAGCCAGTTATTAATGACTAGATCTGAACCCTTCCAGTGGACAGAGCCAAGAAATGCATTTAATACCTTCTTTTTTGAGGTAAGAGCAGTGGAGCCTTTTTCAGCCACCAGTTCTGTGCACAGAATGATGGTGTGGTCCTCCAGAAGCCCACAGAGCCTATGTCATCCCCAGATTGGGACTCCCTAGAGACGCCCTAAACCGCACCCTTACCAAACACAAGCAAACCACTTCTCTCTCTCCTTCTCTCCCTTCTACCCTGACACTTCTAGTTTCCTCCCCAAGAGGCAGTTCTGTTGGCAGTAGCACAGCCCAATTCAGATCCCTCTCCCTGTAGGTGGCTGCTCCCCTCCCCTCACTGGAGACCCTAGTGATATCTGATCTCACCAGTCATCTGACACTGCACCCCAAAACCTCAGCTGTTGAAAAGGTCATTCCCCTATTCCTGGCTTGGCTTGGTTTCTGATTGAGCTGTGCAACTGTGACACTAGTTCTGCCTCTGGCCTCAAGGAGCCAATCTTCTGTCACACAGCCATCTGGGTGTGTCCCACTCCAGCCACTTGGCCTGTCTCCAGTCCATGCCTGAGGCAGTTGCAGGTCATCCCTTCCAGGGCAGGGGGGCAGTGGGTTGGAGGGAGCCAGTTCTCCCTTCCTGTGCCTAAGGACATGCTGTTCCTATTCCCCAAGAGACAGACCTTCTGTTTCCCCGGGAGCTGAGAAGCCCTCTTTTTTCCTTGCCGAAAGAGGAAAAAACAGAGGCTTAGATTCATCCATTCATTCAACATTCCTCTATATCTCAGACACCTGCTGAGGGTGAATCCCTGCACTAACTCAGTGGAGAACACGAGATGAACTGTACCTGCCCTTGCAGGCTCAGGATGAAGCTGATGTTCCTAGCCCTGGGAGGCAGGGACTCCAGGGGAATCACAGGACTGGAGCAAGCAGACCCTGCTCCCTCTCAGCTCCATTCCCTAGTCGTATTCCTTTGGGCAAGTCACTCCCCTCTAAGCCTCTATTTCCCCTTTTGTAAAGAGGCCCACTGCTCAGGGTTCTGATAATGAAAAGAGAAATAACTCTTTTTAGAACATTAACTGGCCAGCCTCCAAAAAAAAATTTTTTTTTAAAAAAATATAGAAATTGCCATTTTCAAGGAAAACTGGATTTTTTAAAATCATTCATGAATGTAGTCTGTGCCTTGCACAGAGAGTAGGTGCTCAAAAATGATTCACAAGATCCTACAGTTTGGTCTCATGCCAAGGAAGAAGTCCATAAAACCCACAAGTTATTTTCATGATGGACAGAAAGATGTGTGTGTGCTTTCTGTTATTGACTCTCAACTGCACAAGGCCATGAGGATGTGGCAGGACTATCTCTGAGCTGGACACTGGGACACCCAAATTCTAGCATGGGACCCAGGGCCAGTTGCTCTCTGGTCCTCAGTCTGCTCACCCATAAACTGGGAAGACAGAGAGAACCCCTACTAGTTCCTTCCAGCTCCTGCACTCTGCTGTTTGGGACATTGCTTCATGGCTGATTTCTCAACAGCACAGAGAATTGCTTTGTTCCACAAAGCAGTGGATGGTAGCCTCTGCTCCACTGGGCCAGTGAGACTTCCCAGGCCTCTTTGTTCCCTTCGCCTCTCAGAGGGAAACAGACAGAGGCTGTGGTCCCACCGTCCGCATCCCTCTCTCCTCTCCCTCAGGGCTGGGCCCCACAGTGCCCTCGCTGCTGCCCACTCTGTGACTGTGCCTGTGCGTGCCAACTTCCCGACTGCCAGAGCCTCAACTGTCTCTGCTTTGAGATCAAGCTCCGATGAGGACCCAGGATCTATGCCCTTTGGGGAGCAGCCAGCCCCAGGGCCCACATGCCCTCCTCCCTAAGGGGCCTCCAGACACCTTTCTTCAGGCCACTGGAAGCACCAATGGCCTGCTCAGCTTGCTGTGGAGGGCCTGGCTCCCTGCAGGGCTGAACTCAGAGAGCCAGCAGGACTGCAGCCCCTTTGTAGGGCCAGAAGAGAGAGGAGCTAGTGTGCCCGCAGGTGCCCGTGCCCCCTCTTCCCCTCCCCATTAAACTATTATATGTAACTATTATATATATATTATATATAAACACCGCTCACCATAGACAGCATTACAGGAGGAACTTGGGCCTTGAGTACAGGATATAGGGCTGCCCCAACCCTACCCCCGTGCATGGACTTGGGGTTATTTTAGGAGATGAGTATAGTGCCTACATCTGCTCTCCCTCTTAAAAAATGGGCTCCAAGGGCCGGCCCGTGGCTCACTTGGGAAAATGTGGTGCTGATAACACCAAGGCCACGGGTTCGAATTCCTATATAGGGATGGCCGGTTAGCTCACTTGGGAGAGCGTGGTGCTGACAACACCAAGTCAAGGGTTAAGATCCCCTTAAGGGTCATCTTTAAAAAAAAAAAAAAAAAAGGGCTCCAGAGAATGGTAGTAGCCAATATCAAGGCCCCCAGTCAGGGGAGGAGGGAATCAGAGAGGGAGCCAGTGGGAAGGAGGCAGGGAGGGCCGCGGGATCCTCTACCCCTTTCCCTCCCCACAGATCCCTGTCCAAAGATTTCTCTGACATCCAAGGACCTCAATCTGGATTTCCAAGGAAGGAATTTCCTCTGAAGTACCGGTGAGTGGGTGGGGGGCTCCCCTCCCCCACAGTAGGGCAGACCCTAGACTTCCCTTTTCCTACATGCTGGGCCCCACGCTGGCATGAATGTCATGGGCTTCAGGTTTCCCTAAATATAGGTCTCTGCCGGGGGATCCATGGCGGGGAAAGGGCAGGGGTCACCGGAGAAGATCGGGGACATCTGTGCGGGGGAGGGCAGGAGCTGCCTTATAACCCAGCCCGGGTACGCCTGGCTCACTCGCTGCTACCAGGCTTTGCCGGCTCCTTCAGTCTCGCCGCAGGTGGGCCGCTAGCAGGGTGGGGTTGGGCCAAAGGGGTCGGGATAAGGGGGGTGGGGGGGCTCGGGAAGTATCTGGGAGGAAGATCAGCTCAGGGACAGATTTTATTTTGGAGAAGAAAGTCAGGTCCAAAGAAGACGTATCGCAGGCTCCGTGGCCCTGCATCCTCGACACTCGCTTGGGTCGAGCCGTGGCCAATTTCCGAGTAAACTGGTTTCGGTGGCGGCCGGGGACTACGGACCTGTCTGCACCGGCCCCGAGAGAGATCGCACGCGCGTGCTAGGCTGGCTTCCCGGCCCGGGAGTCGGGCCCGCGCGGATGAGGGCAAGGCCTCGCCTCCGCTCCCTGCCAGCCCCGGCCGTCCCCTTGTTCTTCGTGTCCGTCGGCTCTGCGCCCTGCGCAGTGCAGCCCGCGGGTGAGGCAGGCAAACGCCCGGCCTCTCGACGGTTACAGCGTGACACACGCTGCAGCCACGCAGGCCGGAAGCTGGGGCTGCCACGAGCCGCCCGGCTGTGCCTAGGAGGGGAAGCCGCGCCTTCATCCTTTCAGAGTCTGCCACCCGCTTTCCCCATCTCCCATCCCCGTCTCCTTCGGTGCCAACATTCCGGCTGAGTCACAGCACCCCAGAGCGCGCCAGGCGGGGGAAAAAGCGAGAAGGGAGGTAGGGCCCTGGCGACCCGCGGGATGTGGCCCAAGTCACGTCCGAGGGGGGAGGGGGAGAGATTAGGTTCTCGCCGCCCCGTCCTCTCCCGAGCGCCGCCTCCGGGCTTCGCCTCTCGGGGGCGGCCTCGTGCGCAGTTCCTCCCCTGCAATTGGACGCCGCTCACTCCCGGCAGAGGAAAAACTGGGCGGAGCGAGCAGCGGTGCCTTTAAAAAACTGGGCACCGCCTCCCACGCCCCGCGCCGCCCCCTCGGGAGCTGAATAGCCTACGTCCCTACCCAAACGCGCCGCAGAGCCGGGTGCTGCTGACGGCCGCTGCGTTCGCTCGTCCTGTCCGCTCGCCGGCCCGCCGCGCCCCGCAAGCCCGCCCCTCTCCCGGGCCAGGTGAGCGACCCTGGCCACGTGCGACGGCCTGGGACCCTGGGGAAGGATCTTGGGGGCCGTGGCGGGCCGGGCGTGGGCGGGGAGCCTCCAGCCCTACCCGTCCCAGCGTCTCCCCACCGCCTCACGCACATGCTCCCAGCTGCGGCCTGAGCTCCCTGGGTTTGCTGCGCAATGCTGCGGCTCCGCGCGCTGAGTCACTGCGGGGAGGAAGCAGGACAGGACGGAGGGCCGCTCCTCCCCTTTTCTTGCGGGGACCTCTGATGCAAAGGATCAGGGCCCCTTTGCTTCGGCAGGGATCCCAAGAGGCAGCGAGGGGTGGGGGTCAGCTCATATTGCCTCAGGGTTCCTCAAGCAGGGGAGGGGGGTTGGTTCCTGCCCTGGGAGACAGGGCGCCCCTGGAGAGGAGGGGAAACCCCTTGGCAGCGCTTGATGCCCATTAACACTTTCCCTGTCTTTCCTTATCGGGTGACCTTGACTCTGAGCCTGGAATAGCTGCAGCCGTGTGAACGGACAGGAGCAGTTTTCAGGGGAAGGGGTGGGGCGCTTGCCTCTCCTCCGCGTTCTTTCGCTGTATGAGCAGTGAGAATGGCAAACCGTGCCCCGTTTCTCTGCCCTTTCCTGGGCTTCTGAGGGTCCCCTTAGCTTTTTCCTAACATCCTCTTCCTAACATCCTCCCCCCACCTTAGAGGGAGAAGCCTGACCTTGGGATGTCCTTGAAACATTGGAGCCTGGGCAGCCCTGGAATCTTGGGTGGATTGGAAGGAACACCCCAGTAGCAGTCAGAAGATCTGGGTTCTAATCTCAGATCTGTGCCCTGGGTTGCTGTGTGGCTTGAAGAACAGACCTTACCCTTCTCTGGGCCCTTTCCAATGTGGGTACTGGGCCCTCTTCACAACCTTTACCTCCTAAAATACTTCGGTTCAGTTTTGTTTCTAGGCAAGGTGACCCCATGGCAAGTTGCGAGCCAGAAGGGTCCAGCTTCAACATGACCCACCTGTCCTTGGCTATGGCCTTTTCCTTTTCCCCAGTTGCCAGTGTGCAACACCACCCTCAGCTGGGCAACACCCAGCAACAAAGAAAGAGAGTTAGGAAAGGTACAGGAGGCAGGCCTAGTATAGGGAAGTCGGGGCAGGGGGAGCTGGGCACGCGAAGTGCCCCAGGACTGCCGGATGTGGGGCAGGGGAGGTAGGGAACATTGGTCCCTACCTCTAGGCGAGGGGCCCTGCTCACTAGAAGACCAGGAGAAAGCCCAGCTAACTGGTCCTCCTCCATGTCTCCTCTCCCCAGGAACTTGCTACCACCAGCACCATGCCCTACCCGTATCCAGCACTGACCCCGGAGCAGAAGAAGGAGCTGTCCGACATTGCTCACCGCATCGTGGCTCCGGGCAAGGGCATCCTGGCTGCAGATGAGTCCACCGGTGTGTGCAGGAGACAGAGTGGGAGGAGGGCCCAGGGATGGGAGTGGCAGGCACATCCCCATATTCCATTGTGACGCTCCTCTCCAGGAAGCATTGCCAAGCGGTTGCAGTCCATTGGCACCGAGAACACCGAGGAGAACCGGCGCTTCTACCGCCAGCTGCTGCTGACCGCTGACGACCGCGTGAATCCCTGCATTGGGGGTGTCATTCTCTTCCATGAGACTCTCTACCAGAAGGCGGATAATGGGCATCCCTTCCCCCAAGTTATCAAGTCCAAGGGCGGTGTTGTGGGCATCAAGGTGAGAGGGCAGGGCCTCAGGATGGGAGATTTGAGATGAATCTGGCAGAAAGAAATCTAGATTAATGAGGCGGGGGATGAACACTGGGCTGGGAGCCTACAGACTGGGTGGAGTCTGCCCCAGACTGATGGTACCTATTGGCATTTTAAAAATTTTGTTTTTGCAGCTGGCTGGTATGGGGATCTGAACCCTTAAACCTTAGTGTTACAAGGCTGTGCTCTAACCAACTGTGCTAACTGGCCAGCCCCTCTATTGGCATTTTTAATCCTTACAATTCTAAAAGCAAGATGTCATCCCCGTTTTACAGATGAAAAATAAGCTCAGGGAAGTGAAGTGTTCCGCCCACAGAGTTAGTAAGAGGTAGAGCCCAGGTCTCTCAACACCCAATTCAGTTAGCATTTGTTGTTAAATAATATCCCAGTGTCTCCTGTCTGCACTGGATACTGTAACTAAGTGAAAATATTTGCAACCCCTAAGATGATGCTTGAGAGATTGGGTAAAGGTGAGGAAAACAGGCTAGAGAGGAGGAATCTCCCATCCTATGTTGTTGCCTCTGCCCCAACAGGTAGACAAGGGCGTGGTCCCCCTGGCAGGAACAAATGGCGAGACTACCACCCAAGGTGAGAACTGTTTGGAAGTGAGGGGAGCCACATGCTCCTGTCCCTGCCATGCTCTAACTCCCCGTCTCCTCTTCAGGGCTGGATGGGCTGTCTGAACGCTGTGCGCAGTACAAGAAGGACGGAGCTGACTTCGCCAAGTGGCGTTGTGTGCTGAAGATTGGGGAACACACCCCCTCAGCCCTAGCCATCATGGAAAATGCCAACGTTCTGGCCCGTTATGCCAGCATCTGCCAGCAGGTGGGCCTGCAGGCCCCCAAGAGGGCACCTCTCAGCTCCTTTGGTTCCAGTATAAGCTAGCTTGTCACCATCTGCCAGGATACCTACCTCCCCCAAGGCAACTGTTCCTCATACCCACGAAGCATCAGGCTCAGCTTGTGGAAGGCACTCAAGGGCTGTGCAAGGCAGAGGGGCAGAATAGGGCTGGTGTGGGTGGGTCTGAGGAGGTGCCTGGCCTGTAATCCACCAAGGACTTGGGAGGCCATGGCTCTCTGTTGTCACTGAGACAAGATCTTGGCCAGCGGCTGTGTAGAGCTGTAGGTGGGGCTTTGAGTTAGGAGGCTTAATGGCTACCCTGTGCCTCACCCCATAGAATGGCATTGTGCCCATCGTGGAGCCTGAGATCCTCCCTGATGGGGACCATGACTTGAAGCGCTGTCAGTATGTAACCGAGAAGGTAGGTGGCCTGTCCACCTGGCCAGTGTGGTGGGCTGGGCAGCTGGGCCAGTGGCCCTGGGGCTAAAACCCTGTCCTCTACCCCACTCCTCTTTGGTCCTGTCCACTCTAGGTGCTGGCAGCTGTCTACAAGGCTTTAAGTGACCACCATATCTACCTGGAAGGCACCTTGCTGAAGCCCAATATGGTAACTCCAGGCCATGCCTGCACCCAGAAGTATTCTCCAGAGGAGATTGCCATGGCAACTGTCACAGCACTGCGCCGCACAGTGCCTCCCGCTGTCACTGGTGAGGCACACACCCTCATCTTGGCCCGTGGGGAGGTAGATGAACTGTACCCACAGCCCTTATGCCCATTGGTCTGTAGCAGGGCAGCTTCTAAGGCTCCTACCAGTCCCCTGGGTCTCTGACCACAACCTCCTTATCTTGCCCCTTGCTCTACAGGGATCACCTTCCTGTCAGGAGGCCAAAGCGAGGAGGAGGCATCCATCAACCTCAACGCCATCAACAAGTGCCCCCTGCTGAAGCCATGGGCCCTGACCTTCTCCTATGGCCGAGCCCTGCAGGCCTCTGCCCTGAAAGCCTGGGGTGGGAAGAAGGAGAACCTGAAGGCCGCCCAGGAGGAGTATATCAAGCGTGCCCTGGTAAGGACGGGGTTGAAGGTGGGCAGGGTGCCTGGGTGGATGGGACTCTGAGGAGAGCCCGTCTCACTCTGGCTCCTCTCCCCTCTTAGGCCAACAGCCTCGCCTGTCAAGGGAAGTACACCCCAAGTGGTCAGGCTGGGGCTGCAGCCAGCGAGTCCCTCTTCGTCTCTAACCACGCCTACTAAGCGGAGGTGTTCTAAGGCTGCCTCCCAACACTCCAGGCCCCCACCCCCTCCCACACTCACTCCTGAAGAGGGGGCCTCGTCTGGGGCTCCAGGCTGTCTTTCCCATTGCTCTTGGCCTCCCTTGTGACAGTGGTGTGCGGTATTGTCTGCGTATGCTAACACTATCACCCTTTCCAGCCCACTGCCAATAAACAACTGTTTAAGGGGGAATCTGCTGTCAGTGTCTTGTGGTGTCAAGGATGGGGAAGGGTCTGGGGAGGGGGCAGAGCCCAGGAGAAGGAAGAGCCCTTGTTTTGTGCTCTTCATTCCTGGGCAGGAAACAGGTGAAAGGTGAAAAGACCTTCCTGCTCTGTTTTATACTTGCACAGGGCTTTGAGAAAGGCAGAGAGCTTGTGCAATTTACTTCTAGCCACTACATACAGGCTCCGCCCCTTCAACTAGCAACATCTGATAGGGCTTGTGGTTGGGGAGTGCGGGTGTAAACTGCTCAAGTGTTAGGGGGCTGCAGCCTCAGCCTCACTTTTAGGCCCAGAACTCAAGAGTGTGGGAAGCCCCCATGACCAAAACAGCCACTGATAAGCTGACTTCTGAGTGCTACGGGCCAGGCAGCATTGTGATAGGTGTTCTGTACGAGTAGGTGCTGTTATTCCCAATTTGTGCTGAAGGCTGTCTTGCCCAGGATTGCAGTGTTTGTTGCTGGAAACAGGTTTACTAATGCACATCTCCTTAATCTACACTACTGAGCTTTCTATTTCCCCACCTTAACAGGAGATGGAATTAGAAATGCTTTGTTAATCTCTTTTGGGCTGTGATACCCCTTGAGGAACCTGGAATCCCCTCCAAGACCCCCCTCTGCAATGCAGATACACACAGAAGCTCAACTGTGCTGCTCAGGTTCCAAACTAAAAACTGAGCCTCTGTAGCTGCTGCATTCCATGAAGCCAGATTGAGGGCTCTGCACTTACCCCTAGGCCTCGCCTCAAACACTTCCCCAATCACTCAGACTGGAGTGTAGCAGTAACTTCATCAGGTCTTAACTGCTGCAGATCCTAGCTAGAACTAGGGAACTAGTTCTGCCACTTCCAAAATTTCCTGCAACCTCCTCATCCCCAGTCTTTCCTAGTATGAGCCCTTTCCTCTCTTGAGCTCACCTCTCAAGAAAAAAATCTTGACCTTTCTGATCTCCGTGGACCTACAGGATTCCTGCAGTGATCCTCAGAACTGACTGAGGATCTTCTAGAAGTTTGAAAACTTGGTCCTTACCTTCTCTCTGCACATTTGTATCTATTGCCTACATCCAAAACCAAACCCATCCCTAGTACCCTTCCAAACTTTGTCCTCTCTTCTCTGCCTAGCCTCATTCACCTCTCTGGGAAGCAAAATCTAAAGTAAAACAAGTAAGAATTGAGTGTCAGCAAAAGATAGCAAAAGGGGTTTTCCAAAAGAGAGCATCATGTGCAAAGCCTCAGAGATCGGAAAGGTTGAAGATCAATAGCTTCCTCTGGGCTGGCAGGTTATCTCAGTTGGTTGCAGCGTGGTGCTGATTACACCAAGTTCCAGGATTCCATTCCTGTACTGGCCAGCTGCTCCCCAGAAATAAAAAAAAGTATAAATAGCTTCTTCTGCCTGCAGCAAAAGAGACTAGGGAAGCAGAGGACTTCAAATGCCAGTTTGGGGAGTTTTGGACTTCTTAATTTTATGACAATTTGAGTTCCAGAAAGAGTAAGAGATAAAAGAAAACTAGAACTGAGAACACAGCTTTCCTGGGTTCTAATTTCAGCCTTGATTCAAATCCCAAATTATTAACTATGCAACCATGAACAAGTTATTTAACCTCTCTGAGCCAGTTATGTCCTCTTAAAAAAAGAATAAAACTTTCAGTCAACAGAAAGCAACTGAGGGGTGTCGAGGGGACCATTCTGGAATCGGGAAGTTCATGCCTGAGGCACAGGCGTGGTGTAGAAGGTTAGACTCTTTTTTGCCCCTTAACTGTGGAGTCCTCTGTGACATAGATTTCTATGGGGCCGTGAGGAGAGATCTGGCCTGGTATTCCTTCATCCTTTGAACAAGTATTTATGTATGCCCACTGTGCCAGACCTTACTCGAAGCGCTGGGGCTGCAAAGGTGAACAAGACAGTTTCATCACCCAAGGACGGTAGTGGGGGACGCGGACTAAAACGGGTCAACAAAGATGCGTAACATGAAGTTCCAAGGTCTAGCCCAGCTCAGCTTGTTTCCCTAACCGAAATGGGAGGAGGCTGGACTGGGCCTCCAACAGTCGTCACATCGCCAGTTAGACCAGCACCCCGCAATTCCCGTCAGCCCCGCCGCCCTCGACGCGAACGTTCCTCCAGGGGCGGGGCGGGGCGCGAAAGGGGCGGGGCGTATATGACGCCACGACCGGCGCGCACCGGAACTAGCCTCCCTCTGCTTCCGCGCGGGGCCGGAAGTAGAAGCGGCTGTGGCGGCGGCCCAAAGCGGAGGGAAGGAAGGAGGTAGCGACCCCGAGAGCCGGAGCCGGAGTCGCAGGAGCGGTAATAGTCTGAGACCCCTCTGGGCCACCGTCCTCAGCGCGGGCCGCGGGGTTCGACGGAAGTTAGCCGGGGCGAGGCCGGGGCCTTGGGACGCTGGGGGTCCCGGGGCCGATGTGAGGGGAGGTGGGGCGGGGCGGGGGGGCCCGGCCAGCCCCAGAATCGAGTTGCCACTCCCGCGTCCCGCATGGACACTCTGATCCGCGGGCTCATCTTCGATTTTCCCAGGAGACCCCTGTGCGGTGCGGAGGGGGCGGCGGCCCCAACTCTGACCCGCGCCGGGGGGTGGGGCCATGGCGGAGATCAGCGACCTGGACCGGCAGATCGAGCAGCTGCGGCGCTGCGAGCTCATCAAGGAGAGCGAAGTAAAGGCCCTGTGCGCTAAGGCCAGGTGAGCCCGGCGGGAAGGGAGGCCAAGCCGCCGCCCTGGGGTTCCGGCCTGGGACAAACCTAGCTGAGAACTTTGGGTTTGCCACATGCTGGAAGCCTTCCCAGAGAAGAGCAGAATAGGGCCGCTTCCCTCGAGGAACAGCAGACCCGGACGAAGTATTAGATGATATGTTTCCACTGGAGTAAAAGAGAGTTACGGAAAGTACTTAGGAAACTCAGGGAAACAAGCCCATCTGTCTGGGAGGAACAGAGAAGGCACCTTGGAGGAGCTGAAGTCTGGGACAAGACTTGAAGGTGGTAAAGAGAAGTGTCAGCAAGGACAAAGATTCAAGGCAAGAAAGCTAAGGACCCTGTGCTTTATGAAATTCTTCTAATTCCAACAAGACCCCTTAAGGGTAGGTGGTATTGTACCCATTTTACAGGTGAGAACTCTCATGTTCAAAGTTACTAGGAAGTAAGGAATGGAGTCTGAAGCCAGTTTTCTGTGTCCTGTCCCTTTGCAGGCCATAATGCAAGAAGGTGGAGTTGGATCACTCTCATGTTCAGTGCGGGAGCCTAAGAAATTGTAGTAAATAAGCCAGAGTAGAATTAAGTATGATGTGGAGGGAGGCCCAACTCAGAGTTCTACGGGAAGTAGAATGATGTAGTGGTTAAGGGTCTAGGTTTGGGAATTTGATGGCTCTAGGTTTGAATGTGAGCTCTGCCACTTACTATCTGTGTTGGTGATTTTGAGGTGTCTGAGACTCAGTTTTTTTATTTGCAAAGTGGAGATAATAGTATTTAATAAGATGGCTGTGAAGATTCAGTGAGTTGGTGCTGGAGATGAACTTAGCATAGTGTTTGGTACAATGTAAAAGCTCGACAGTCACCAGGTGTTATTGTTATTACCGTGTTGGAAGAGAGCAATGATAGTATGGGCTGAAACCTCAGAGGGCTTTCTCAGAGAAGTTGGGCTTTGAAGGATGAAGGTAATTTGGCTAGCTGATGGGGACAGGGCCAGTGAGGAAGGACATTTCATGCAGGATGAGGGTAGGAATGGAGGCCCTGAGATGTTTGGGCAACAGTGAGGGGACTAATTACCTGCTTCCTCGGGGGAACTGTTTGATTGTGGCTTCCAAGCTGGAGAATTGTGGAAAAAGAACCAGCAGAGTTACCCTATGTGTACTGAACAGTAGACCCACTATTAGCCTGGCCCTGTATTGGCAAAAAAACTTATATCCTTTTCCTCCCCTCAGCAATCCTGTGACGTTGGCATCATTTGCTCTGTTTTACAGAAGAAGCAGCCAAGACTACTAGAGGCTTAGTGACTTGACTGAGGTCACCCAGTGAGGATGTGGCAGAGCTGGGTTCTATTGCCATCAGGCTCTTTGCCTGGCTCTACCCCACACAGACAGACTGTCTGCTCCCAGACAGGGCCTGTATGGGTTGGATGAACAGGCTAGGCCCCCTTGTAAGTGACTGTCTGTGGCTCTTCTGTTTTGGCATCTCAAGGAAATCTCCCCGACCAGACCAGCCCTGTGGTATTTTTAGTTGTCTCCTCTCCCTCAGTCCTCATTGGCATTTTTAGGAACTTAAATTAATTGTTGCCTGATACTATTCCCCCCCCCCCCCCCCCCCGTAAGTCTTATCTCCCCCACAGGGCCTGGCTCAGTGTGGTGGTGATGATAGATAATGTTTGTGGGGTTTTTTTGTTTTTTTTTTTTTTTACAAAGATGACTGGTAAGGGGATCTTAACCCTTGGCTTGGTGTTGTCAGCACCATGCTCAGCCAGTGAGCGTACCGGCCATCCCTATATTGGATCCGAACCCGTGGCCTTGGTGTTATCAGCACCGCACTCTCCCGAGTGAGCCACGAGCCAGCCCGATAGATAATGTTTGGATAGCGTGCTGGAGTTTTCAGAATAACAGACAAGTTAGGGCCAGCCCATGGCTCGGGAGAGTGTGATGCTGATAACACCAAGGCCATGGGTTCGGATCCCTATATAGGGATGGCCGGTTAGCTCAATTCGGAGAGCGTGGTGCTGACAACACCAAGTCAAGGGTTAAGATCCCCTTACCGGTCATCTTTTAAATAAATAAATAACAGACAAGTTATGTATTCAGTCTTCATTGCTCCTGCAGCAGCCCTGTGGAATAGGCAGGACGGGGATGAGTATTTACCTCATGTCACAGAAGAGGAAACTGAGCCTCAGAGTAGATAATGTCTTGCCCAGCATCACACAGCTAAGTTGCTGGGGAAGTTGGTTTTGCATCCAGGTCTTTGACTGTGGTCCATGGTCACTGATAGCCAGGCAGAGACATTGAGATTTTGCTGTGGGAGAAGCAGCAGGGAGCTATGGAGGACTGAGGGATGGGAGGGTCCTGCCCAGTTGAAACTGAGATGGAGCTAAGAGGTACTATGCTGAATTGGCCAGGCTCAGTTGTCCCAGGCTCAGTCTGAAGGGATAACAATGCTAGCACCTTGCCATGGCGTCCTGGGGACCCACTAGAGACTCAGGCTGAGGCTGGTAGTGTCAAAAGCTTCAGCTTATGAGAGGGTACGTAGACTCAAATCAAACCCTTGGAACCACAGAGGCTTGCAGCATCTGACCTGAAATTGCTTCTATTAAAAATATTCATGGGCCGGCCCATGGCTCACTTGGGAGAGTGTGATGCTCACTTGGGAGAGTGTGATCCCCTATATAGGGATGGCCGGTTAGCTCACTTGGGAGAGCGTGGTGCTGACATCACCAAGTCAAGGGTTAAGATCCCCTTACTGGTCATCTTTATAAAAAAATAAAAATAAAAATAAAAATGTTCACGTATTAGAAGAGCCAAGCTTTTGAATCAGGTGGTCTTCAGTATGAATCTCTGCTTTGTCATCAATAAGCAGCATGGTCCTGGGCAGTGAGTTTTTGAAATCCTTATGAAGCTACAGTGAGATTCTGCATATTCAGGGACAGGACCTGACACACTGGGAGGCACTTACTGAAGTGTTGTCAGTTGCAGAAGTAAAGGTGAGCAATTAACAGTCACGTTAAGGCTGGTGATATTCTGCAAGTGACAGAGCTGGGGTTGGAACCCGCACCTTGTTTCCAGACTATACTGGAGCCACGCTGGCACTGAGATGAGGTTTTGCAGAGAGCAAGAGCCCTGTATGTTACCTTACCGAGTTTCAGATTTTGACTCAGGGTCTGTGGAAAGGGCTGGCATGAATTCTCAGGAATTGGGCTTCTGAGTTCCCATTCAGCCACTCTCTAGTTTGATGACCTTGATCCTACCACTTTTCTCTAAGCCTCGGTTTCTTTATCTGTCAGATGAGGATGAAAAACACCTCCTCCAGTCTATTGGAAAGGTCATTATAAGCAGTTGGTGTGGAAGGATGGTCGATACAAGGTGCAGTACAGGTGGGAGAGCCCAGCTGTTTTTGGCCTCTTGGACTGATCTTAGAAAGCTAAGGCAAGCCTCCCTGGTGCTGCCTTTTTCCCACAGAGCACCCTGAGGTACATAAGTGCATCCTCATGCCCTGAGTTCAGGGATCTCAGTCTAGTGGGAAGAGACTGGCAGAAGAGTGAAGACCGGAAAGGTGCTTGTGGCCCTCCCACATGAGAACAGCTTGATAAAAAGAGTCTGGAGCCTGACTGCCTTGGTTCCAACCCCACCCGTGTGACAGCGGCCAGGCCAGCAACCTCCTGTGCTTCCGTTTCTTCGTCTGTGCACTGGAGTTATCAGTACCTGCCTTTGAGGACGGTCGCTTGGTGGCCAGCATCACGTAGAGCTCTTAATACAGTCCTGGCATGTGATATGTGGGTTCACTGTTGCTACTATCAGTCAGGGGCAGAATTTGGAAATACATTGCTACTTAAATTGGGTGTAACTGACAACGTGATTTAATCACAATTGATCTTAGCCAAAAGGCCAAGAAGTGATTGATTTTATCTCACGCTCACTCAAGAAGAAGTGGCTGCACCACAAGGAGAAATAAAAAAATTAAGTTCTCACAGCCCCTAAATAAGTATTGGCAGTACAGTACCAGCACACCACTTTGAAGGTGCCTCTGATGGTTGGCTTGCCCAGAGCACCCACCTTGCCTTTGGACAGTTCAGGAGAAGGGTGTTAGGAGAGGTAGAGAGAGATGTAAGGGCTCAGCCAAGGGCACAGTCTCAGGGAGCGCTCTAAGGGAACAGAGGTCTCTGTGATGGAGAGGATAAGGAGACCTGTCTTCCAAGAGTGAGTGCTGGTTGTGTGAGAGGGAGCAGGAGTGGCGGATGTTGAGGCTGAGAAAGTCACAACCGACTTGGGAGGGTTTGAATGCTGAGATAGGAGCTTGGATTTGGTCCTGTTGTCCACAGAAGGGTGTTGAGTGGTAGAGGGCCACAGTCAGCCCATCCTGGGGAGACTGCACACTTTACTCCTGCCCCCTGGAGGTTCATAGACCACCTTGTGTCCTCCCCTAACCCCAAAAAGGTCAGGAATTGGGCTGGGCTGGCCTGCCTGTGGTGACCGTGGTTTTCTCCTGTCTCCAGAGAGATCTTGGTAGAGGAGAGCAACGTGCAGAGGGTGGACTCGCCAGTCACAGTGAGTACCTTTTGTCCCTGCAGAGCCTAGCTTGGTCTTTTAGGCACATGGCCATTCTCCTTAGTAAGTCCATCTCTCATTCCCAGGGACCTAGAAATAGAAAGCCCCATGTGTCTGTCCCCTCCCCGATCTTCAAGGGAGTCCTACTACAGGAAATGTGGGAAGGATCTTTTGATTTGTTGGGGGGATACTCTTGCCCAGAGTGGAAGCACTCTTAATTTGGTGAGTGATTCTACCCACATTTCTATGGCTCTGTATTAGTAACTTTATCCTGGGTGCCTTGAAGAGAGAAGGGAGAGAAGGGGCCAGGTGCTCCAGGAGCCACAGGTCTAGCTGGAAAGACCTAGTGCTAGCTCTTGCACATGCAGTAGTTGGCACTCAATGGAGCATGGTGAGTGATTCCAGACCAAGCTTACTTGGGGTGGGAGAGTATAATGTTGGCTCTGAGAAGGGCTGGCTGGTTACTCTGTTGGTTAGAGCATGGTGTTATAACACCAAGGTCAAGGGTTCGCATCCCCGTGCTGGCCAGCCACCAAAAAAAAGAACGTTGGCCCTGAGAAGTAGAGATGCAGCCAGGAGTGATGAGGCTCTGCTGGAGCAGTGTAGCCCTGAGAACCAAGGCTTTCCACCATGGGAGTGAGTTCCAACCCGCCTTCCTACTTCCCAGGTGTGCGGCGATATCCATGGACAGTTCTATGACCTCAAGGAGCTGTTCAGAGTGAGTGTGGGGCCAACACTGGAAATGTGAACTGGAGGATGACTGGAGGACCCCTTTAATTGAGGGTGGAAGCCTTTAATTTGGCGACTGAAGTGGGGGCAAGAGGCCTCTACTCAGAGGGGTCCTTTATGAAAGAAGGGCCCCAACTGGACAGGGGTGGATTTAGGACCAAGCACTTTTTCCCTCCCGCTAGGTGGGTGGCGATGTCCCTGAGACCAACTACCTCTTCATGGGGGACTTTGTGGACCGTGGTTTCTACAGTGTCGAAACCTTCCTCCTGCTACTGGCACTTAAGGTGGGAACCTTGACTTCTGGAGCCCAGGCCTGGGCCACCTTGGGCTTGGCCTGTCTGCATTCTTTCCACCCCATTCTCCTCCACCACCCCTGCTGGGAGCAGTGCTGCGGGACCAGCTGGTTCTGTTTAGCACGGGTGGCTAGAGATGGTTTCCTTGACTTAGGGAGGATGAGGCTAGCAGAGGCTGTGTCCTAGGGGAGGGAATCGAGGGTCACTACATTCAGAAAGTGACAAGTCATTGAGTACAACGGAATATAGTATCCATTGGTGGGAGATCGGGGGCCAAATGACAGAGGGCCTAGACATCTTGCTAAGGACTGGGCCTGTCTCTGGGAGGTGAGAGAGGAGCTGTTGGGTTTGTAGATGTTGGGCAGGGGTCAGGTCGCAGTCCTCAGAAGAGGGGCTGGGGTTGGGAAGTGGATGAGGCCACCTAATTCAGGCAACAGGTGAGCTGCGTCTGGGCGGGACAGTGGTTACGAGGATGGCGTGGGGCTGGCAGAGGTGAGGAGATTGCGGGGGATAGGTGGAGAGGTAGTGTTAGACTCCCGCCTGGCTGGGCGGTTCCCGCCAGGTTCGCTATCCTGACCGCATCACCCTGATCCGGGGCAACCACGAGAGCCGCCAGATCACCCAAGTCTACGGCTTCTATGATGAGTGCCTGCGCAAGTACGGCTCAGTAACTGTGTGGCGCTATTGCACTGAGATCTTCGACTACCTCAGCCTGTCAGCCATCATCGACGGCAAGGTAGGTTGGCCCCTGGGGCTTCATGTGGGTGAGGGGGGTGCAGGGGAGGCTCTGGGCCTCAGCCTCCGTCCCCTGCTCTCATGCTCGCCCCTGTAGATCTTCTGTGTGCACGGGGGCCTCTCCCCCTCCATCCAGACCCTGGACCAGATCCGGACTATTGACCGAAAGCAAGAGGTGCCTCACGATGGGCCCATGTGTGACCTACTGTGGTCCGACCCTGAAGGTGAGGCGGCAGGCAGGGGCGGTGGCCCTCCCCTTAGACTGATGAAAGCAAGTGCCCTGAAGGGACTGGCAGGCGGGGGTGTTCGGGGAAGAGCTGGCGCAGGGCCATCCTCACCAGCTTCCACCCTCCACCAGCCAGCTGGCTGGAACCCTCGAGGAGGAGCAGGGGGCATGGCTGGAGGGCATTCTGAGCTCAGATGGTGGGTTAGAGTGTGCATGTCATGGCTCAGGGCTGCTTAGGACAGAATCATTGGCTCCCTGGATGTGAAGGGGCTTCAGAACCTGACAGCAGCTTCTTCAGAGGTCAGACCCCCAGAATGGTAGCCCCTTGAGGACCCCTTGTTTTGTGGGGTTCCCGCTAGTATGAAGCAGAGTTGAGATTTAAAGCCACGGCTCCTGAGTACTCGTCCAGGGCGCCTGCTGTCACACACATACACTTGACCTCCATTCCATTGCTGCCACTCCCAGACTGCCCTGTTGTGGCACAGGGTGACCTTTCATCTCAGGTCAGTTGGACAGCCCTTGCTCACAGCTGTCACCATGGCGTGATTATTGTGAGCGTCTCCTTTCACTCATTAGCACCTGTTTAGACAGTAAGTTGCAGGTCACTGATTGTGAGGCAGTCTCAGCCATTGGGCATTCTCTCTCCTGTGGAGCTTCTCTGCTCCAATATTGCTATTCTGTCCCCTAGAACCCCCTGGAACATATCCAGGCCTCATGCTCTTGCCCCACAGGCCTCTGGTTAACTGGGGGAGGAGGACAGGATATTTACTTTCCAGGGGCAGTGGGCACCAGGGGAGCCTTGAGGATGTCCTTGCCCCATCCTTACCTTCTCCTCAGACACAACAGGCTGGGGCGTGAGCCCCCGTGGGGCCGGCTACTTATTTGGCAGTGATGTGGTGGCCCAGTTCAATGCAGCCAATGACATTGACATGATCTGCCGTGCCCACCAGCTGGTGATGGAAGGTTACAAGTGGCATTTCAATGAGACCGTGCTCACTGTGTGGTCGGCACCCAACTACTGCTACCGGTGAGCTGGCTGGGCCAAGTGGCCAGGGTGGGGTGAGGTACCTAGGCTGACCCATTGCTGACACTGCCGCCCCCACTTCCAGCTGTGGGAATGTGGCAGCCATCCTGGAGCTGGACGAGCATCTCCAGAAAGACTTCATCATCTTTGAGGCTGCTCCACAAGAGACCCGGGGCATCCCCTCCAAGAAGCCTGTGGCTGACTACTTCCTGTGACCCTCAGTCCTGGTCCCCGCCACCCCCTCTGGCCCTTGGACCACTGTGACTCTGCCCTCTTCCCCAGATGGAGGCTGGGCGTGGAGGGGCTGTCCCTGGCTCTGCTCTCCCCCTACCTAGAGGGCACATTGAGGGTGAGGACTTTCTCTGAAGAGACTTGGAGCCCTTAGCTCCATGCTCCTCCTCTTTCTCCCCATTTGAACCATGAAGTTTCCAGTAATTTTTTGTTTTTGTTTTTCTTTTTTTTTTTTAGATAAAAATTTTGAGAAAAAAAAAAATTCTAATAAAAGAAGGAAAACAGTCTTTGGGTTTGTGTCAGACTTGGTTGGGGCTGAGCAGGGATGCTGGCCTGGGACCTTGTGGGGACATCAGGGCCTCGACTGCTTCAGCCCTAATCCTATTGGGGCCAGTCAACTTGCCCAGAGCCTCCAGGTCCTCATCCAGTGACAGGTCCCTGAAGGCTTCCTCAGTCCGGTGGAGGATGGAGTTCTCATAGGCATTATTTAATTCTCAGCACAACTAGTGCTATGAGGTTTAGATCCCCCATTCTTCTGAAGAGGAAGCAGGCACAGAGCCGGTCACTTTATGTGCATCAGGTCAAGCAGCCAGAAACCAGCAGGTCGAGATCCAGGCCTAAGTTTCCCAGGCATCACTTGCTCATCCGGCCCCGCCCAGGGCCAAATACCATCAGCCCCAAGTTTCCTGAGCACTGATGTCTTTTGAGTTTTATTAACAAAAATACTTTGGTCCTGAGAACAAACTGGTGTGGCCTGCACCAGTGGTGAGGGGGGCAGAACTCGCCCGGCCCAAGGAGGAGGCACTCGAGGTGGGGGTGCCGGTCTGTGGCCCCATTTGGCCAGGCAGAGCCTCCCTCCATTCACACCGAGGTGAGAGCCGGGAAGGGGAAGCTGGCCCCAGCTGGACTCCCAGCAGCCCAGCCTGAGCTTTGAAGCCAGAGCGGGTGGGAGTGAAATCAAGGTGTGAAGCGGGGAGCCAGGGGGCAGGCCTAAGGCAGCCATTTGGTGTGGGGGATGGGGTCAGTGGCAGTGAGGGGGCTACAGGGCTGGGGGAAGGGAAGTGGAGGTTTGTCCTGGAAGATGGAGGGAGGCAAAGGGGCCCAGCCATGGCTCAGTACATTGGCTTGGAGCCCACATCCAGGTAACCACCAGCCCCAGCGTATGGTAGCGGGAAGGGGCCCCCTTGGAGGAAGTGCGGGGCAAAGGACGCTGCCGGTGGAGCTACTGGATACCCTGAGCCCCCTGGCCCAGGCTGCAGCTCTAGGAATGCAGTTGAGTAGGGGGCTGAGCGCCCAGAGTCTGGAGCCTCAGGGAAGCTGGGGTTCCTAAAGCAGAGAGAGACAGTGTGTCAGGACAGGCGACAGGGACCCCCCCCCCCCAATAAGGAACAGCAGGCCAGCCCTGGGCCCTTGTCCTAGTCACCTGGCTGGAAGGTGACCAGAGGCCCCATGGAAAGCTGCAGGATGCAGGAGGTAGGCCTCGGCACTGGGGCCACTGCATGGAGGAGCTGGGGCAGGGGCAGCTTCCCCGGGGGCTGGGACTTGCTCTGGATCCGACTCACGAAGGTCTCCACCCAGGGTGGAGTCGCAGGGACCACCAGGTGCATCTGGAGAGACAGAAGGGATGGTGGGCTAGTGAGGACAGCGTTCAGGCCTGGCTCCATCACTGGCATGACCACACTCACCTCCACTCCTGTAGGCCTCTGTGGCTACTGGCTCTGGGCCCCGCAGTTTCCTCTTCACACGGGCGTCCCGCTCCCTGGGGAATAGTAATGATGATGGTGATGGTGATGACGATGGTGATGATGATGGTAATAATACTTACCAGTCAGCAGGCACTTCACCCTCCCAGGGACCCTATCAGGAAGGTGCCATTATTATACCCATTTTACAGATGGAATAACTGGAGCCCAGAGAATTAACTACAAAGTGGCAGAGCTGGGTTTATTCCCCATGTAAGCTTTCCACTATCGCTTTCCTATTGCATTTAGAATCCATGGACACTCCTTGCCAAGCTACAAGGCCTGGGCAGCTCTGATTCCAGCTCACCGCCTCTGCCCCATCTCTGCTAGCTGCCTTTCAGCCTCTCTGGAATCCTCTTCTGTCCCCTCTTCACCGGCTTAACTCATCCTTCTTGTCTCAGTTTAAGCATAACTTCCTCAAGGAAGTCTATTCTAACCTCCCACAGTGCCACACGCCCCTTACCACATTTATCAGTTACGCTTTTACATTTGACAGAGTGAGCCTTTGGTTAATGTCTGTCTCTTCCGACAGACTAAGCTCCTTGACGGCAGGGCCCAGCTCTGAGGGGCTGTATTCAGAATAGATGCCCAAGTCCTCACTCAATAAACCTTTACTGTCCCAACACGATCTGGCTTTCCGTCAGCTTGCTCACTCCACTCCAGCTGCATGCAGGCACAGTCCCACCTCAGGGCCTTTGCACTTGCTGTTCCCACTCCCTGGCATGCTTTCCCCAGATAGCCACATGGCTCCCTGCCCCACTGCCTTCAGGTGTTTTCTCAAACGTCTTCTTCTCAGTGAGGCCTTTCCAGGCCGCTTATTTAATACCTCACCCTGGTCCTTCCTCTCCCTCTTCCCTGATTTGTTTCTCTCCTCCTTAGAACTTATCCCTAATGTACACTATTTACTTCTCTTGCTTTCTTGTCTACTCTGCCCACTAGAATACCAGTTCTATGTGAGCAGGGGCTTCCATTTGCTTCGTTTACTGATGTGTCTCCGATGCCTGGAACTAGGCTTGGCACATAGCAGGGACTGAATAAATATTTGTTAAATCAATGAGTGAATAAATGTTTTTACTTACCGTTGTGTTCCTGGCATTTAGCACAGTGCCTGGCATGCAGTGAGTGATTAATGGACATTTGTTGAATGGATGAGTGAATGATCAAACAATGCCCACCTCTTACAGTTTCTGCCATTCTCCCGGAAGCCTTTGGCAAAGGGGTTGGCTGCAATCTTCAGCTGTGTGATCTGGGAACACACATACAAGGTCAAAGCTGCTGAGACCTGGGCAGGGCCACCACACCCTCCAGCAGGGTCACTCACCCGCGGGTTCTGGTAGGCTGTCACGGAGATGAACGTGGTCTCGGGGAAGCGGAAGGAGGCCACGCCCCCCCAGTGTTGGCTGCAAAGCTGGGCGGCCCGCACCAGGTGTATGCGGGGTTGGTACTTGTGCATGGAGTGCAAGATCAGCTGAGAGGGGAGAAACCGGAGTGACTCCCTGCCGTGGGCCCCGGCCCTGCCTTCCCAGCCATCACCACACCCAAGCACTATCCCAGAGTCCCCGCCTGGGCCTCACGTGGCCGTGGGGGTCCAGCGTGCTGTTGGTAAGTTTGACGCGATGGAAGGACACAGGCTGTCGCATCCAGTGGGCACCAGTGGCAGGCGAGTCAGGGTGAATATAGACGCGGTCAGGCAGGCGGGGTTCCGCCTTGCCACTGGGCTCCCAGCGCCGGCCCTGCCAGCGGTAGCGAGCCCCGTCCACTGGCACCACATCCAGAAGAAACAGGTAGCGGACCTCAGGGTCCAGGCCGGTGACCGATACTCGGCAAGCAGGGAACATGCGCCTGCATGGGGAGGGATGGGAGAGGCCTGGAGCTACCCACTGGCCAGGGCTGGGCACAGCACCAGCAAGTGGGGACAATAACAGCCTCCGCAGTTCCGGCAGAGAAACATCAAGGGAGGTGAGATTAGAACCAGAAGGTAGAATCACAGCTGGAAGGTTGTCTCGGCCCATTTTACAGATGGGGAAACAGGACAGACAGGTTAGGTGATCTGACTAGGGTCACACAGCAGGCTAGGAGCACAGCCAGGGCTCCCGACTCAAGTCCCTCAAACTCTACTTGCAGAAGCAATGTTGACAGCTTCCCTCCCTGAAATCTTGCCAGGAGCGTCCTGCTCCCCACCTGATCTCCAGCACCAGAATCTGCAGCTGTAAAACAAATTTGCTTTAGAAAAATTATGCTCTTCCTTCAGTGGGACAGAGGGCTCACCAGGCTAAGTCTTGAGCTCCTGTCCTAGATAAAGACCTTGACATAGGCCATACACTGACCACATCTTTGCCTCTAGGGTGACCCAGACATAGTTGTATACTGACTCCTCTCCTCTTCAAGTCACATACTGACCCCTGATCCTGGCCAGATTTCCCTGATGGTAGTCACTGGCTGCCCTTGACCCCAGTCATAGTCTGAACCCTGATTCCAGCCACAGACTGAACCCTTATCTGGGCCACATGGTAGTCCATAATCCAGCCAGTCTTCCTGACCCTGGCCAGACTGACCAATGACCCTTGCCATACATTGGCCCCTAAATGCTGCCACAGACTCCACAGACTGATCCTTGACCCCCGTCACAGAATGACTCCTGATTTCAGCCACAGAGTAACCCCTGCCCCAGGCCATAGTCAGATTCTGAACTTAGGCAGAGCTCTAGTCTCGGAGAAACTCCCAAACCTAGCTCCACCCCCAGAAACTCTGCCCTTCTCCAGAGACTTCCACCAGATATACAACCTGGCCAGCCCCTCACCTCCCGGCTTTGGTGATGATCATCTCCGTTCCCACAGAGCTGAACTCCTTCCACAACTCCCGGTTCTCCAGGCTCAAGCTGACCCCAGGGAGCGAATGAAGGGCCTCTGGAGGTGGTGGGGCTGGCTCAGTGCCCAGGGACGAGGGCAGAAGGGGCAGAGGTGGGGGCGCAGTCAGGGTGCGGGGAGCAGCCTCAATCCCGGAAAGGAAGCAATCCAGTTTAGAGGTATCCAGATCTGGAGATGGGGAAAGAATGAGGAACCATTAAGGGCCACAGCCCCACAAATTCCTACCCAGGAGCTGGTCCCATTGCTCACCGGGATAGCGGTAGCCCTCTGCCAGGGCAGGCGTGAAGCTGGAGTCTGCCCTGGGCTGGGGGGGCCCCAGGCGGTAGCCAGGCCCCAGGGAGGGGTACAACTCTCGTGGATGGTACATTTGTTGTCCCGTCTGGCCTCAGGTCCCGCTGCCTAGAGTCCCCTGGTGCTAGAGATGTCCCCTTTATAGCTCACAGCTCAGCCCCTTCCATACCCAGGATCACAGCCCCTCCCCTCTTTGGGGCCCTGGAGTTGGGCTGGGGTGGAGACCCCTGGGGCCTCGAAGGGGTCCAAGAGGGGACCGGATACCTGGGTACCCTCCCCTTCTCCCGCCGCCCTCCCCCCCAGGCGGCTTCATTAGCCCCAACCCCCTGCCCCCTCATTACATAATTAACTCCTCGGCCTGATTGATCCCCGGGGCTCGGACAGGCACGCAGTTTGGCGCTTCCGGCCAGCTGGTCCCCGTTCCCACGGGGGGAGCCCCGGCTAGGGATAAGCTATGGGGGGCGGGGCCTGGACCCTGGGACGGAGCCTGAAGTCCAGGGGCAGATCCTGGCGCCCCAGACCCTCTGGCAGGTGACCCCCCTTTTCCCCTTCAGTTGGAGGGGAGGCTTCGGAGGGAGGCAGCATAACTGGAGGGAAAGTGTAGGACTGGAGGGACGCGGCCTGAGCTGATTACGCGGGGTACTGGGGACCTCGAGGAGTCCGCAGCCGAGACCCGAACCCTGGAGTCCTCCCTGGTTCCCATCTGAAAAGCCTCCACCCGCAACCAGGTCTCAAAGTTTTGGGGCGCGCGCAGCTCGACAGTCTGAAGTCTTGCGCCAGGGTTTCCCAGAAGGTCCCGCGCTGGGGAACCCTCGGAACTACACTTCCCAGCAGGCCCAGCGCCGAGGCGCGCCCGGAGGAGACGGACGGACCACGCTGGGGCCGCTGGAAGTTGTAGTCGGAAGAGACGGGCGGCGAAGCCGGAGGCGATGCTGCCTCCCAGGGGAGCTACCCCAGGCGGCGGCCGAATGCTGAAACCGAGAACACCCAGATCAGCCGAAGTCAAGGCCCAAGAAGCCAGAGTGGGCTCGAGAACCTCCACCAGCAGTGAGACCAGTCCTGGTTCCTAGAGACCCAGCTCGGACGGGCCGTGCCTACCCCATCCTGCTAGGGCTCAGAACGAACAGGTCTCTAGGGGCTACCTCTGAGTTCTCCCTAACCGGATTCCACGTGAGCCTAGTGCTGTCTCCACTCCATTATTTTATTATGTACAATTGCTACAGAACGAGGGACCAGACACGCGTGGGGTAGGAGGGGAGAAGTTCACAGGGCTGACGGTGCACTGGGGCCAAGAGAGCAGCACACAGGCCATATCTATAGCGCAGGCGGGACAGGAAAGGGTTAAAAACGAGATCCAAGCCAGCCAGATCACAGGGAGGTGCGGGGGTGTCTTCTGCTCTCCCCCCAAGGTCACAGTGCATGCAATAAAATATATGTACAGGAGAGCTGGATCCTTCTTCTGCAGGGGCCCTGAGGGTCCAGAGCCCCCTTCAGGTGGAGGAAGGGCCAGTGGCGCCCCCTGGCGGCCAGGCCAGGCTGCAGCCACATGCGTCAGGAG
Source organism: Cynocephalus volans (assembly GCF_027409185.1). Taxonomy (NCBI): domain Eukaryota; kingdom Metazoa; phylum Chordata; class Mammalia; order Dermoptera; family Cynocephalidae; genus Cynocephalus; species Cynocephalus volans. Next base: position 114,079,943 of record NC_084465.1, read on the forward strand.
CAGTGGTCAGTCCCAGCCATTGTCTTTGATCATGTGGTTGAGTTCAATGATGTACTTCCCCTCTTTGTACTTCTGGCTGCTCTCAAAGGCCTGTTCCTGAAAGGAGGAGAGGGGACGTCAACGCTGGAGCAAGAGGCATAGGGGCTGGAAAGTGGATATGATTGGCTCCCTTTTACATATGAGGAAATTGTGGCCCTGAGAAGCCAAGCCACCTGCCCACAAACACAGAGCTGGTAAAGAGCAGAGCTGTTTCTCACTAACAGGGGTAAATAAATCTCTCTGAATCATGGGTACTTTTTAAGTACTAATGACGGCTCCATCAGAGAGGATATGAAAGTTTTTAGAAGATTTCATAATCCAGGGGTTGCAAACTGGTGCCTGAGGGCCATTTTGGCCTACAAATATGTTTTGTTGAAACAGCATAGAGTTGGGGCCGGCCTGTGGCTCACTCGGGAGAGTGCGGTGCTGATAACACCAAGGCCACGGGTTCGGATCCCGTATAGGGATGGCCGGTTTGCTCACTGGGTGAGTGTGGTGCTGACAACACCAAGTCAAGGGTTAAGATCCCCTTACCGGTCATCTTTAAGAAAAAAAAAAAAGAAAGAAAGAAACAGCAGAGAGTTTAATAGAAATAAGTTTAAGATACTAAAATATAGGCAGGCCATGCTCACTCCAGTTTGCCCTAGCCTGCTCCCCACCCCAACTCCCACCCCCAATCTATGCTGCCCATTTTACAAATCCAAGGTATCTATCTGGCCTTGCAGACACTTGAATTTTTGACCTCTGGACTAGGCCATCTCTTTATTTTACAGAGGTCCAGAAAGACCAAGTCACCTGTCCACAGACACACAGCAAATCTGTGGCAGGGCCAGGGGTGAACTCAATTCAGGGTTGTTTGTCTCCGCCTAGGGTATCCACCTCCCAGAGGCACCATAGCTCCAAGTGATGCCTGAGGAATCCCGTCCCTCACAATTTTCCAAGAGCATTTCCTTTGCTACATCTATTCTGATCCCTGTAACAATCGTGGGTGCTAGGTGGTGGCTTTATCCTCCACTGCCAGATAAGGAAATGAGACTCAGCAGCAGTGGCAATGAGGGCAATGGGAAAGGAGGCCCATGGACCCAAACTCCATGTTGCTGTGGGGTCTTGGGCAACTTCTCTGATCCTCTGAATGACAGTATAAGGTGGTAGCCGAGGGTTTGGAGTAAAAACAAACAAACAAACAAACAAACAAACAAACCCAACTAAGATTCTGGTCCCTATTCTGTTACTTACCAGTTGTGTGATCTTTGGCAAGTTACCTAACATCTCTGGGCCTCCCTGTCTTCTGTAAAGTGCAAATAATAATAAATTTTACCTACAGAATTGGTGTATAATTGAATGAGATAATATGTGCTTAGCACATTATGTGCATTGCACATAAGCATTCAGTAAATGGTAACTCTGATTATATCCTCATCTTTAAAATGGGGATTCAAGTACCTGTGAGGAAAGGGATGGGTTAAGAGAAAAATTCTAAAGGCCCTGCAGGAGGGCTGGCCATGGCTCACTCGGGAGAGTGAGGTGCTGATAACACCAAGGCCACGGGTTTGGATCCTATATAGGGATGGCCGGTTGGCTCACTGGCTGAGCGTGGTGCTGACAACCCCAAGTCAAGGGTTAAGATCCCCTTACCGGTCATCTTTTTAAAAAAAATAAAAATAAAAATAAAGGCCCTGCAGGATGCAAGAGAAGAGAACATGGTCAGGGGATGAAAAGACAGTTTGACTTGGGTGAGCTGAGCCTATGCACTCTGAAAAGTCACCAGATGACTGCCTGTGAGAAGGAGGTGATCTGAGGTCAGGTTGAATGCTAGTTTGGGGTCAGAGGTCACTGACTCACATATTTCCAGCCCAAAGTGGTCTTGCAATTCTCGCAGTGGATGTCAGCGACAGCATGGAGGCCTGTCAGCAGCACCCGCTCCTCGGCTGGCCCGCAGCCCACATTCACCCTGTGGGGACATGGGGCAGTCTCAGGGAGGGGTCCGCCATCACAGAGCCCCCCTCAATCTTGTGTCCACTATGTCTGTCCTTAGCATTCAAGAAAAGGGTAACCACAGCTTCCTGTCTGAACCAGGGGACTCTGATAGTCTCAGCATAATGCCAGGGGTCCCAGGTCCCAACAGAGGTTAGGGAAGGAAAGGAGGGAGGCCGAATACTCACACAGAGTTGAAGAGGTAGGCACGCCCCTGACTGCCCTGGAAGGACTAAAGGGTGGGAAGCGGAAAGGAGGGGGTCAGGGCTACTGGTGCAGAGCTGCCAGACAGCTCCTCTAGCCTCCCATTCCAGCCCCACTGTGGTCTGGTTACCTTGGAGATGAGGTCGTCGTGGTTGGCCAGGTGAGCGCGGCAGTGGGCACAGCTATACCTCCGGTGACAATCATCCAAGTAGGCCTGAAATGTCTTGGGCTTTGAAATCCGCACCATGGCGGGGACCAGGGGCAGTGGCCCCACGCGGGGAGCGGCCCACGGGGAGCAGAGGGAGCCCAGTGCCTGCCGAGGAAGGAGCAGATGGGCTGTCAGAACCCAGGTCACACACATGCAGGCAATGCCCAGAGCCAGGGGGACTCTATCACATTTGGCTGCTCTCTCCTTTCCTCAGAGCCAGCAGCCTCTCCAGGGACCAGAGTCGTCTCAGTTTTGACTCAGTGAGGAGGCCTCAGGTTGCATCTACAGGGAAACTGAGGCTAGGAGGAGCCCAAAGTGAGTCAGCCACCTGCTTCCGGCCTCAGCCCTGCTGACCTGGCAGTTGGAGCTGGAGGAAGGGGCTTTAGAGTGGAGAGGCTGTCAGTTCCCAGTTTCGGTGGAGCATGGGGGGTTAGGAATTGGCTGGTCATTAGGAGCTCATTTGGACTGCGGATGGGGCTTCATCTGCGGTACAGGGAGTTCACCTGGGGAGAGGGTCCCCCACCTGGAGGAGGCAGGAGGCCTCGCTGGAGATGGAGGGTCCCCTAGGAGGGGAGGGGCTCTTACCTGGGGGCGCTGAGGCCTCATCTACAACGAGGAGGTCTTACCTGCATCGCGGAGCCTTACCTGAGACCCCGAGGCTCACCTGGGGCGCGGGGACGGGGGGCGGGCGCCGGGGGAAGGGGACAGTCTTCACTGACGGGGCGGGGACGCGGGGCGACGCGCAGCCTTGACGGTGCGGGCCTCACCTCACCTGGGCGCGCGGGGACCCGGTCCGCCGGGGTGGCCTGGCCTGGGAGTGGGGGGCGCTCCTGGTGGGCGCCGTCCCCCCCGGCCCGGGTTCGCAGCCGCCTCGACTTGTTTACACCGAGACCAGCTGCTGCCGCCGCTGCGGCGGGCGGGGGACGGGGCCGCCTCCCGTCCCCGCGGCCGCCAGGGCCAATCGGCGCGCCGCATGCAAATGAGGGGGCGCGTCACACGGCGGCCGGCGCCGGCCCGCGCTGCCCTTCCCCCTGCACCCGGCGCCCGCCGGCCCGGAAATGCGGCTGCGGCCCTCTGCGGTCCGCGCGCGGTCGCCTCTTTGGCTCCCGCGGTCCCCGATCTGAGGGCCCTGACCCGGCGTGGGGCTAGCAGGAGGATGGTGTCCGGACGCACGCCCCCGGGAAGTAGCAGACATAGTTATCTGCGTTTTCCCTCAGCCTGTGCCCCACTCTCTTCATCCCTGCAGCAATCCTATAAGGCAGCTTCTCCTATTGTCTCCATTCTACCAGGAAACCCAGGCCCAGAGAGGTCTAGCCCCTCTCCAGAAGTTATCCAGCTGGCAAGGGGCAAAGTTGGAATTCTCGCTTAGGTCCGATTCCGTGGCCTTTGCTATAGCACCACGGACTGACTCAGTTTACCTCTTAGAAAGGAAGAGCTAAAGGCGTCCATCCCTGTTAGACCCCTGCGAGCCAGAGCCTTGGAACAAGCCAATTCCTACTATTGAGCATCACCTCCTCCAGGCAGCCTCCTCTGATGTCCCTACCCTTCAGGCTGGGCTAGGTCTGAAGTCAGTTGAAAATGTCTGTTTATCTTGTTAGCTGCAGTGGTCCCAGTACCGACCCAATGAATGTTTGTGAAATGTGACTATGTGACTCATTAAATGAATAAAGTACCAGGACTGGAGAGGGCAGAGGAGCTCCAGGAGCTTCTGGAGGAGACCTGGGAGAGGAAGGTTGAATGGCGGATGGGCACTGGGAGCTCAGCTGAACCCCTGATGCCCACCTTCTGCAGTGATGAGGCACATCGGGGCAGGGCATGGGCAAAGTCAAGTCTTTGCTGTGTGCCTAGGGCTCTTAATGGTCTCAGGAGAATGGCACCATTATCTGTGGCTCTCAAGGAGCTGGGGGCCAGGACACCTGGGTTGGCCCTGCAAGGGACATTCCTGAGGAGAGTGGAGGTCAGGCTGGCACAGGGTGTGGTACTACGCTGGGTATGGAATGTAGTGGAACCAGTGGGTCAGGCTGGTTAGGGCCCCAGGCTGTGGCCCCAGGCTGGCCTCTTCTACCCTAAGCTGCCATCTTTACAGTCTTCCAGGGTCCACCCTCTACCCCTCACCTCAAGCACACAGAAGTGACTGAAAATAAAATATTTATTTTTTAGTAAGTAAGAGAAACAGTGGTGAGGGCTAGGGCCTCTGGACTTAGGAGGCCCAGGCAGCTGGTCCGTGGTTGTCCAGGTAGCGCCTCAGGGCTGTGGGGTAATCTGTCATGACGCCTGTGGCCCCCAGGCCGAAAGCCACTTCAAAATCTGACTCTTCATTAAGGCACCAAAATATCACCTGAGCAGGGAGAGAGAGGCTTGTAGTTTCCAAACAACTTTACTGGAACTTTCCCTTCCATCCAGGTGGTGGGAGCTCTCCTCTTCCTCTAGCGAGACCTCCCAGCGGTGCAATGCTGGAACTGATGGTTAAATTTTCAGGAATTTTGCAAACTGGTTATTAAACACAGCCATTAATGGACACAAAGAATGATTACATACTGCAATGATGAATAAGCTAACTATCTCGATCTGACCATCACACATTCTACACAACTACTGATAGTCAACCTTGTACCCCACAAGTACATATAAATAAATTGTCTTTCAATAAAAAAAACCACAGCCATTGTTAAAAATTAAATTATATAAACTTACAAATAAATACATTATGTTAAAAAACAAAGGTAATAAGTACTCAAAATTTATCACTTGCTAGTTATCTTACTGCATTTACTATTACCTAAGTTCTTAAGGTTCTTTATGTCTGTTGAATCTGTAAGGTGGAAATTCTATGCAATGGTGTGCACACCTCTTCCCAATCCTACGTTTAGTGACTTCACGTTGGTAGCCTGACACTGGCCAGGGAAATGAATGCTCGGCTCAGGGCCTTTACTATTCTCTCCTGGAGAACTGGTGGTTGAACCAGCACCAATGCCTCCCAGCCTGCCCATCCCTGCTGCTCTGCATCTTTCCTGCCTTCCCAAGTTCTCTCCTGTGGGTGCTGAGGTAGGTGGAGATGGTATTTGTGTCCCAGGCAAGTCACCGGACCTCTTGATTTCTTAGTTTGAGAGATGAGGGTGATGGGCCACCCTCACATTGGGTGCAGACCCGAGGAGCAAGAGGGCTGCTGGGAAAGAGCTGTGTCATCCAGGCCTCCCTCGCCCACAGTCAAGAGCCACATCCCGGCCTCTGTCCGTGGGTTAACTGTGGCCGCATCCCACTGCCGCCACTGCATCGCAGCCCAGTGCCCGTCGGGGAAGCGTCAGCCTCCTGTCGAGGTGCTCTGCCTCCATTCCAGCCCCCGCCATCTCTTCTCCACATGGTGGCCCGAGTGACCCTCACTCGACAACCTCAACTGGATCAGGTCTCCCCCTGCTTCCGCCCTCACCAGCTTTCCTTCCCTTGGGGCTGAGGTCTGCGGGCCATTCCCCTGCTGCTTGTCCAGCTCCCTGGCCATGTCCTCCAGACTGCAGCCTGGGGACCCCTCCATTCCTCTGAGGGCTCCTCCAGCCTCTACACATGCTGAGCCTCAGCCCTAGGATGTCCTGCCTGCCCCTCCCCGAGAGCCAGTAAAGGCCTTCTCTGATGCTGGGGACCACAGCATGCTTCCACTCTGTCCATTTTCGCTTCCATGTGATGGCCTGCTAAGTTTCTTTCCAATGCCCTTGATGGTAAGGTGAGCTCGCATCCCCAGTACCAAAGTGCCTGGAGCCTTGTCAACAAAGGTTTGCTAATTAAATGACCTGGTCAAGGCTGATGCTCAGGGGAGGGGGGTGGGCTGGGCCTGGGTTCTCCCTTCTCTGGTCTTGCCCCAGCTCCCCCACCAGGGACAGGAGAGTAGGTTCAATACATCACTGTTGTCATTGTGGCTGACATTTATCAAACCCTTGCTAAGTATCAGTTGTGTATCTAGAAGAGTTAAGTATACTATTCTCCCCACTTTACAGATGAAGAAGCAGAGACTCAGGAGGTGAGGTGACCTGCCCAAATGATGCAGCTAGTTGGTGGCAGAGTGTGATGGGAGCCTGGCTGCTGGCCAGGGCAGTGCGGCACCTGCTCGCTGCAGGAGTGGTCCCCATGGGCTCACCTGCACGCCTCGCTCCTCCAAGTGTCGGATCAGACTTTTCCTCATGATCAACCTGGGGTGGGTGGAGAAGGGGGTGGCAAAGGGAGATGGAAGGTGATGAGAGCGGGCAGGGAGAAGTGGCAGGTCTCTGCGGGGATACTCCACCAACCTTCTTGCCCACCTCACCATTTTGAAACCACAGCTGCCAGCTGGTTCAGCCCAGGGCAGGGAAATGGGAAATAGGTCCTGTGGAGAGAAGGTGGTGGGGTCAGCCCCTTGGGTCTCCCTCTGTCACAGGGGTGGGGTGTGGTGGTGGTGACCCCCTGACCAGTGTAACCCTGCCTCGTGTAAAAGGACCTTTGCAGTTGCCCAAAGGAACAGTTTACTCATGTTCAGTGATATCCTTGAATCCATGATTTGAGGGTGTGCCCCCGCCTTGCCATTTTACAGAGGAGGAAACTGAGTCTTAGAGAACTAAAGTGACTTGCTGGGAGTCACAAAGCAAATTAGAGGTGGGGCTGGGACCAGGGCCAGGACCCAGCTAGTTTCCAAAGCTGGACACCCAGTCTGGAGGTCCCCCTGGTTGGGTCTGGCCAGCTTCTTAAGACCAGGCAGCACTTACTGGGTTGGCTACTTGCTCCTAATTATCTCACTCCAGGAATGACTTTTGTGGCCCTTTACAGGCTCCCAGGGCAGGCTTTGGAGTTAGACCCAGGGCAAACCCGGGCTCTGTATTTCCAGCTGTGTGACCTTGGGCAAATTACAGAAACTCGGGCCGGCCCGTGGCTCCCTCGGGAGAGTACGGTGCTGATAACACCAAGGCCCCGGGTTCGGATCCCATATACGGATGGCCAGTTCGCTCACTGGCTGAGCGTGGTGCTCACAACACCAAGTCAAGGGTTAAGATCCCCTTACCGGTCATCTTTAAAAAAAAAAAAAAAAAAAAAACAAATTACAGAAACTCTCTGAGCCCCAGATTCTCCATGGGTACCCTGGGGATCATAATTCCTATATCCCCTGGGGACTCTGCATGGTACCCAAATAAACCAAAAGATGTGAAAACACTTTGCAAATCCTTTAGAAAAAGTAATGTACACAAAGCTTTACAGAATAATGATCTCTTTGTAGGAAGGGATTGTGGGGGCTGGTGGGAAGCTTCTCTCGGGACAGGAACGGAGAGGGGAGCAGAGAGCACTAGAGACCTCAGGAAAGCTGTCAGAAAGCAAAGGGAGGGGCCCCACCTGAGAGCTAGGGAAGTATCCAAACTTCGGATACATTACCCAGCTGTTACTTTGTTAAATCTTCACCTCCCAGCAGGAGAACGCTGGCCTTTTCCTGCTGCAATCTGAGCTAGCCTCACTCTAACGAATTACTGTCTGTCTCCCCTGCCAGACTGTAAGCTCCCAGAGGGCCTTACCCCACCCACATTGGTCTAATTTACTGTGCAGCCACACCTGGAACAGAGTAGGCATTCAGTACATATGCTGGATGAGTTTGGATGAATAACTTCTCCTAAAACTCCACATCCATATACATTTGCATATAACTTCACGGGGTTCAGAGCCCCCTCAGTAGTGCTGATGGCTGCTGGGTAAGCACTGTCTTCAAAGGATCTTGGGGGGTATCTTTGATGGTGGCCAGAGGGCCGGGGAGACTGGGGCTGCTCCTCCACAGGGGACCTCGAGCAAAAGGGCTGGAGGTGGAAGGTTTCTGAGGTCCTGTCCCAACAGTGGTACCTGTTGATGATGGTGGGCAGGAAGCAGAAGAGGAACCTCTCAGGGATCGGGATGAAAGGCAGCAGCCCCAGGTAATAGAGCAGCAGCATCCAAAAGCCTCGGCCGAGCGTGAAGGACACTGGCATCTCAGGGTTCTGGGGAGGCCGGGGAGAAGTGAGAGAGGGGTTCTGTCTAATCTTGGGGGAGCAGGGAGGAGGTGTGGGCTGCAGGGGACCAGTGCTGGACATTCAGGAGGCCCTACCCCCTGCAGGATCAAAGCCACATCATTGTCAGTGTTAAGGCCTAAATGCACACTCTTGTTGCCGCCACCATGCTGTTAACCACACCCAACCCCCACCCCTCCAAATCTAATCCTGGGGGACCCTGCTCAAGCGCCAGTTCCTCCCAGACCCCTGTAGCTCCAGCTCCCACCCAGGAAGAGGGGTCGCTGGAGCAGGGGGCACGAAGGGACCCACAGCAGCCTTGCACTTCCTCATCACTGAGTTCTTCTCCGCGGCCCAGATGGTGATATCGCTACGGTCGAAGTGCCTCACCAGGCTTGCTACCTGCGAGGAGGAGAAGGAGGTGAATGGGAGCGCCAGGCCTCTGGCCAGCCCGGACTGCCCCTGGCCACAGCAGCACCTTGTGAATGAGCTTTTCGTTATCCCCTTTGACCTCCACACTCATGGGCATCCTCGGGAACCTCTGGAACAAGTCCTCCAGCCGCACCATGCGCCGGTCTGACCCGTGAGCGAAGCGGCCTGCAGGGGTCGCGGGAAGAGGGCTGGGGTTGGGGGTGGGAACCCAAGGTGGGGAGTTGAGGGCAGGTGGCCTGGCTCAGCCCAGTCCCACCCCCTTGCTCTCACCTGGAGAGAAGAAAACCTCCAGCTCCTCCTTGTAGAGGGGCAGATCCTGGGGACAGCAGGGAGCATGTCACCACGAGGCACACATGGGGGTGCGGGACTCCCTAGGGATGGAGGGGTTCACGGCAAGGCCCACCTCAAAGTCCAGGCTGTCCACATCCCTGCTGAGGCCTGACTGGCGGGACAGATTCTTGTCGTGTGACACCACCACCACACCATCCCGCGTTATCTGGCAGTCGAGCTCCAGGAGGTCGGCTCGCTGGGCCATAGAGCTATGAGAGCAAAGGTCAGTGCGGGGTGGGGGACAGGGATGGGCCAGACCGCATGGTGGCAGCAAGATGTGGAGAATGTGGGGGCGGAGTTCAGGGCAGGATGTGCAGGCCTGCTTGCACACCTCCAGGGGGCTCCAGGCACCCAGATTAGGAAGTGACCAGCACCCCTTGGTGTCATGCAGTGCACAACCTGCACAACCTTACATGGCAACTCACTTCTCCACAGCCTCCATGGTGTTCTCCAGTCGCTCTCCAGATCCTGTGTGGGACAGCTGGGTGGGTCCCTGGGGCCTGGCCCTCTGCTGGCCTCTGTCCGGCCTCCCACTGCATCTCCCCAGCCAGCCCAGGCTGAAGCAGCCTCGCCCTCCCCACTCCCTGTCCTGCCCTGCCACCACGACCTCCTCCTGCCTTGGTCCTGGCCCCTTTTCTTCATCCTGCCCCTTGGACCTACGCCTCTGCTGTCTCGCTCCCCTCCTACCCCCACACAGCTCACCTCCTCGGTGGGCCCCCAGGCGGATACGGAAGGCTGGAACCCAGGGTGTGTGCAGCAGGCGAGGCCAGCGCAGAAAGAAGAGGGACAGCATGACATAGCTGCCCAAAGCAGGGAGGGCATAGGACAGCAGGGGGCTCATGGCTCCGCTCCGGTGCCGCGAGCTCAGCCTCCAATGGACTGTGCTGCCTCGCCGCCTGCCTAGCCAGTGTAGGCTGGCTCTGCCACTGGCCACCACCACGCCCGGGACCTGCTGAGCCTGCTGCTGGAATGCGGCCAGGCTGCAGCCTTCAGCGGGGGCTGACGTAGAACAAGCAGCCCTGGTCCTCTCAGTCCCAGACCCTCCACAGCCCCCTCAAACCCCTCTGTTCTTGGACACATGGGGGAAATGAAGCCCTCCCCCCAGGTCTATCATGACCTTCCCCCTCTCACGGGTGCTTGTGGACAGGGTATATAACACCCCCACCCCTTGCCATTTCCAGATAATTTGGGGGTGTGTAGGGTGTACCTGAGTCACCCTGAATCACCCCCAGCCAGTTAGACAGGAAGCCATTAGGAGGGAGGGGACAGTAACTAAGGGGAAAATTGGCCCCACTCTCTCCAGGAGTCTGAAGCTCCTAACACCCCCATCCATCCCTAGACAGCCAGGAGCCCAAGGTCACCAGGGCCACGTAAAGCCACAGCAAGCCTCTGGGCTAGAGAAGTGAGTCCCCAAGCCACATGGTTAGGGCGGGACATCGGCAAACACAGACAGAGCCAGGGCATCCTTATACACATCTCTATATTTATATATTAGATACAGGCATGGGGAGGTGGCACCTCCACTTCCGCTCACCCACACACAGAAGCAGCGAGGGCATTAGATGTGGCAGCTTTGAGGGGGTGGGGGTTTCAACCTGGGCCCTGCTCCTCGGGGATAACTAGCCCTTGAGACTTAGAAATGTTCCTTCGGGGAAAATGGGGTGGGGTTTTAATGAGATGAGGGTGCGAGGCTTGTCCTGAGTCCCTACTCAGTGCCCCTCGCCCCCACCCCCGCCCCTCAGTAGGCCCCGGGCAGCCAGAGCCCTTCTATTCCAGAACTACCGGAGACTGGGACAGCAGGGGTAGATGACAGCAGAGCAGCAGAGGGAGACTTGCTTTGGGGCCACCTGAGCCCCTCAGGCCTGGGGGGGTGGAGCTTTGGCCTGCCTGAAGCAGGTGGCCAGAGCAAAATGACTGAATGTGGCCAGGCCCGCCCTCTGCCCCAGCCAGGGCTGCCGGGGTCTGGGCTGGGCAGTGTCCATTTTCTAATGGTCCAGCAAGGGAGTGGCGGGCAAGAGGCAGGACCTAAAGGAGAAGCAGGTGGGAAAGGAATTGTTAGCACCCATGAGGGGCCTGATGGAGCCCTGCCCTCCATGGCTCTCATGTCACCCTCCTGGCGGGCAGGATGTGTCTTGGTGTCCTTCTCTGTCAATGGGGATAATAACAGTGCCTATCCCAAGGTACTCTTGTAAGGGTGAAATGAATGAATACGTGTAAACCTCTGGGAACAAGGCTTAGGGCTCTATCAGTGTTTGCTCTCACTATTAGAACTGTCTCCAGGAAACTGAGGCACACAGAAGTGAGGCATCTTACACAATGTCACACAGCTCTTATTAAGTGGCAGAGCTGGGGGTTGAGCCCAGGTATGTCTGCCTTCTTTCAATCAGGCCACAGCTGGCCTGAGACAGCGGGACCAGAGGAGGGAAGGAATAGGGTGTGGGTGTGGTTGGCCCAGCAGGGTCCCCACCCCAGGTGTGTCAACTGCTGACCGAGCGGCAGGTGTGGGAAAGCCTGGCATCTGGGTCAGGCTAGGTGCTGCTGGGCTTCTCCCAAAGCAATCATGGCTCCACCTGCCTCTCTGCCCACAATGGGAGAGCCAAGTTCTGGCTCCGCTCCTCAGATAGGTGACAGGGGCCTTCAGTGACCTCTAGTGGTCTGCAATGGCTACTGAGGCCAGAGGATGGAGGGTCTTGACAGGTGGAGACAGCTGGGCTTGGAGGACAGGGGAAGGCACATGACGGACTAGGTGGGCAGGCGCTGGGCCCATCTGTTGCCACCACACATGTGCATCATGGGTGCCCAGCAAGCCCGTGACTGCGTGGAGTCATGCTAGGCACCCTGGTATCAGGTGAGTCTGGGTGTGGGCAGTGAGGAGCACTCACCATGCCCCGGGGGGCAGGGACACCTGTTGAGGTCAGGGTGCCTCCAGCACCCCTGGCTGGAAGCGGGCTGTCTCCTGGAAGATGAGCTCTTTCAGCCGCTCTTTGGGTAGATCATCCAGCTCCATGTCGAAGGTGAAGGGCTCTTCAGCCACGGGCTGGGGTGGCAGACAGTACAGCTCAGGCCAGGCACTGGGGGATGCCTACTCGCCCACCTGCCCACCAGCCCTGCTGCCGGAGGCTGGCCCACCTCATCTGTCGGGTCATAGTACTGCTCCAGGTATGGGTGAGCCAGCGCTTCCTCCACTGTAATCCGTTTGTTGGGGTTAAAGGTTAACATCCGGTCTAGCAGGTCAAGGGCTAGTGAAGGACAGGAGTCAGGGGTCAAAGGGAAGGCTGGAGGAGCAGCCAGAAGCATCACTTTGCTTCTGTGTGCCCAGGGGCCTGTGCTCAGGCAGCTGCTGGGATCTCGTACCCTTCTCTGCACCCAGTTTTTATCCCACACCAGCCCCCATGTCCCTCTCACCTTTGGAGTCTGACTTGGGAAAAAGCTTGGCCCAGGCCACCTTGGTCTTGGAGGGCAGAGACTGTAGGTAGTTTCGGGCCTTCATGTTGATGATACAGTTCAGGTCCTCCTGGGATGGGGAGCCCAGGATGCCTGTGGGTAACGCAGGTGTTTTGGTGAGAGGTCTCCTCCTCCTCCTGGGAACAGAACAGGCAAGCAGCCAAGAACAAGCGTCCCCAGCCCAGCAACCTGTTCCTGTCCCACATAGTCATCTTCCAGCCAGCAGTGCAGTGGTGAAGAGCCAGGGGTCTGGGTTCAGGCAGACCTAGTTCAAATCCTGGCTCTGGCACTTCCTCAGGTGTGGGGCTTAGCCTTGCTTTTCCCATCTATCAAATGGGGATAGTATCTACACCTCACTGAAATACTGTGAGATGCTGGAGGGGTTCCACACGTAGTGTTATCCCCAACCTGACTCCTCACCTCCAATACGCTAATCTCCCTGCCCCTCAGCAGACCAGTCCCCTCACCCAGAATGTGGTTGAGCTGGTCCAGGTAGTGTTTGCCGGGGAAGATGGGCCGGTTGGAGAGCATCTCAGCCAGAATGCAGCCCACAGACCAGATGTCGATGGACTTGGTGTAGCCCTGGGGAGGAGGAGGAGGTGGTGGGCTCCTGGGCCAGCCTCAACAGGGTCCTATAGTCTAGGCGAAGCCACCACCTCCAACCTAGATCTAACACCAGCAGAGAGGCAGAGGGAAGACATGGAGGGATGTGATAAGACCCAGAGGGTGGACTTCCTGCATCATGGGGGTCAGTGCTTAGCTTAGTGGTGGCTCCAGGGCTTCCTGGGACCTGGTTCCTTCACTGCAGGAGTGGGGAGCCCTCTTACCTTGGAGTTAAGCATGATCTCTGGTGCTCGGTACCAGCGTGTGGCCACATACTCTGTCAGGAAGCCGGTGTGGTCATGCTCAGGATCGGCGATCCGGGCCAGGCCGAAATCACAGATCTGGAATCAAGGGCAGGCTGTCGAGTGCAGCGCTCAAGGCCTGGGCAGCCCAGGCAGTCACACCACCATCCCTTCACCTATGCTGTTCCTCTTGCTTTCGAGGGTCTCCTACCCAGGCTTCTGCTGGTCACCAGGAAGCCCCAGGACCCGGGGGAGGAGGGTACAGGTGCCCAACCCTCTGACCTTAAGGTCGCAGGTGGTATTGATGAGCAAGTTGGAGGGCTTTAGATCCCGGTGGAGCACGTTGGCAGAGTGGATATACTTGAGGCCCCTCAGGATCTGGTAGAGGAAGTAGCAGATGTGGTCGTTGCTCAGCTGCTGGCTTTTGAGCAACTTGTACAGGTCTGTCTCCATCAGGTCCTGTACAATGTAGCTGAGGGTGGGTGGCCCCAGAGACCCCCGGGCAGGGGGTGGTGGGAGACACTTGGTTAAGGAAAAAAGGCTCTGGTGACCAGGCTGCACAGCCCCTCCAGCTGGGGCCCCCTGAACTCGACAGATCTGTCAACCCATATCATGAGCTAGGCAAGGGCCATACTCAGCAGCAGGGCTCAGAGCCTCTGTCACATCTCAGCTGGTGACCCTGAGCAATGCACTTCAGTTCTGTGGCCCCGGTTTTCCTACCTGGGAAATGAGTATCATAAACTGTGGGAGGCACACCACCAGCGCCTCGGGGCCTGCCCGGGGTCCTGAGGCATGGGTCTGGGGACCAGAGCCCCCCCACACACAACCAGGCACACCGCCAGTGCCAAGGAGCATGCCAAAAACATCACCTCCATGTGGGTGGCCCACCACAGCCACCGCAATAACCATGGCTGCTGCGAAAGTGGCTAGATGCTACAACCACCATGCAGATGGTCCGTCAGCCACTGGAGTGCATTAATACTAGAGTCACCAGCAGAGACCAAAGAAAAGAAGAGGATGTCTTTCTTCACAAAGCCCATTCCAGAGTGACAGAAGAAGCATCTGCTCTATGATAATATTGGGGGACCTGACCTCTCAGCACTGGACAGAGCATCTAGGCAACCAATCAACAGAGTAACCATTACTCTTTCAGAGGGAGAGAAGAAATTTAGGGTAATTAGAGGGGGGAGGGGAGAGAGAGATAGGGATAGGGAGAGATTGGACAAGGGGCATAAAGAATACGAACAATATATATACTAGTAATATATTTTTTTTTTTTTTTGGCGGCTGGCCGGTTTGGGGATCCGAACCTTTGATGATGGTGTTATCAGCACCATGCTGTCCCAGCTGAGCCACCAGCCAGGCTATATGCTAGTAATATTGATTTGATCACCATATGTCAACATTGAACCCCCAAAATATGTATAGTCAATTATGATTCAATAAAAATTAAGAAAAGTAAAAAGTAAAAAAAAAAAAAAAAAAAAAAAAAAAAGAACTGTGGGAGGCAGAAGAACTCAGTTAAGAGCAGCAGCTCTGGAGTTAACCTGCTGATGTCTGAAATCTCCCCTCCACCACTCATTAGCTTTACGATCACAACCTGTCAGTGCCTCAATTTTCTCTTCTGGCAAGTAAGGGAAATAAATGTTCTTTAAAGGGTGTTTGTAAAGATTAGATAAGATGACCCATGTAAAGCAGCCACCCAGTGCTTGGCACACTGTAAAGGCTCAGCAAACAAGAAGTATTATTGCTAATGCCTGAGCCACATGGCTGTTGAGGGAGTTAAATGAGATAATGTGTGAACACCATCTGGCATGCAATAAATGTTTGCTTAAAAATAAATGCCTGCCTTATGGGAATGGTTGGTACAAGAAAAATGAGGAGCTGCTCCCAACAGCATGCTCCTACTCAAAGAAGAGTGCTTGGCCCTATATCAGAAGATGGAGGAGTAAATGTCCTTTTATATTTGAAGATAAAACAAAGATTAAACATAAATAAATAAATAAATTCCATCTGGCTGGTCTCTGGAAGAATAAGTCAGGACTGTCTTTTAGAATCAGCCTTAGAAGGGTTTTCAGAGAACGTCTGGACCAACCCTGCTGTCTCATAGATGGAGAGGCCCGGCGAGATGCAGTGACTTGCTTCAGGTCGCACAGCAAGCTGGGGGTGAGTGTGCAGATTTCCCGTCCACAGTTTGTGGTGGGGGCTGCAGATACTGCAGGGCAAGTCCCCCATGCTCCTGGGTGGAGGACTGGGACTGGTGGGAAAGAGGTGACGGGTGTCACAAGCTGCTCACCACAGAGCAGGAAATGGACAGCAAACTAGCAGAGTGCTATCAGGGAGGGCAGCGGCTAGGCGGCCTCCGCCTGGGCAAGGTGCAAGTCCACAGGTGACTAGGGTGGGGATTGAGCAGGAAGTCCCAGAGAAAGGACAAGTTCCCACCTGGGGGAGGGGAGGAGGCAGCAGAAACACTTGACTTTAGGCTTTCTAGGCCTTAGTTTCCTCATCTTTGAAATGGAGCTGATGAGGCCCATCTCATAGGGCATTTGGGAGGGAGAATCAGAAATGTCAAAGCACTCGGTGTGCCCATCACCCGACACACAGTAGGCCCTCTAGAAAAGGCAGTTTTCTTCCTCCCCGCCTTCCATCCAGTCTGGAGACCCAGAGAGGAAAGGATCATGAGTCTGTTAAGCAAGAACTGACTGTGAGCAGAGGCTGGGTCGTGTCACAGAACTGCAGATGTCAGAAGACAAAGCTGCCATAGAGACCATTTGCCCAGCCCTACACTGAGGCACAGAGCAAAGATCCGACTTGCCCAGGGCCTCACTGCCTGGCTGCAGCAGGCCAGGATTCATCGGAGCAGGCCAGGATTCACTTTGCAGCTTCTCCTCTGCTGGAAAGTTTTCTTTACCGGGTTTGTTTTGGAGGGTGGTAGGGAAGATGGAAACAGAAAGCAGGCCAACTTCCCCAGCCCAGGTCTGAGGCTGTGCCTGACTGGCTATCTGGCTAAGGTGAAGGATACACATCCCTCATAGCTTCCAGGGAGGGTGCCCGCAGAATGTCTCGGATGCCAATGACGTTCTCGTGGCGGAAGCGCAGCAAGATCTGGATCTCCCGCAGCGTGCGCTGGCAGTAGGTCTGATGCTCGAAGGGGCTGATCTTCTTGATGGCCACGCGAGTCTTGCGCACATGGTCATAAGCCGAGCTGGGAGGGTCAGAGAGATGTTGCTGGTGTGGCCTTACGAAGGGGGAGTGCAGGCCTGGTGGCCCCACCCAGGCCTTGGCAGGGAAGGGAGGGAGCAGGAGAGAGCCCTGGCCAAGTCATAAACAATGCTGGTTCCTTCCTGCTGTGAAGGCCTGGGATCTCCAGGGAGAAAGCTGGGGACCGGCCAGATGGCCCTTCGGTGACTTCACAAACAGAGGAAGAGACTGACCGCTCACTGACTTCCCCTCTTCCATTCCAGTTGCCCTGACCCCTCCTCCTCCCCTTCCCAGGATGGGCTCCTGCAACCCAAGATGGGTGCAGGGGGTGGGAGACGAGTGTAGGACACGAGAGGAGGCAAATACAGTGAGAAAGAGGCAGTCACAGGACGACCGAGCGAAGGGATGAGGCAGGGGCGGGTCTCAGGGTGAGGTACCTGGGCAGAGGAGCCGTTCCCAGAGGCACATAGTGGGGTCCGGACGACTCACAGACCCCTCCCAAAACGTGCAGGGAGGCACGCCCGGCCCCTTGTCCCTCACTGGGCCCCTGCCCCACCCTGAGCTCTGCTCTCTTTCCCAAACTGCCCGGCGCAGCCCCGCTGGGGGAATGCGAGGCATCCTCTCCCTCCAAAAGGGTCCTTCACTAAGGATATCACCTCCCCAGGAATGTTTACTCTCTCTGCCTCATCCCGTGTCTCTAGGGTCCCCAAGGCCCGCACAGCTCCCCACATACACTCAGATGCCCCTCCCTGCATTACAGACGGGTGGGTTCAACCCCCCAAGCCCCCTCCCCCAGAAAGCACTTAAAGGCCCCTCCCTGGGACGCTCCCGAGCCTCCCGAGTCCCTCGCCCTTTCGGGACGCTCCGAGTCTCCAGGTCCCGGAAAGCACTCGGCACCTCTCCCCTCCCCTCCCACGAAGCCCCCCCGCCGCCCCCTCCCCCGGAGCGCCCCCTCACCTGACCATGCCGTACGCGCCCTCGCCGATGTACTGCAGCTGCGTGTAGCGCGGGCCCACGTCGAACGGCTGCCCCTTCACTATCTCCACCTCCCCCGGGACCCCCGGGCCGACCCCATCGGCTCCCCGGGGCTCCCCGCCCCCGCCCCCCTGAGCCGCCGCCGCCATCTCCGCTCCTCCCCGCCCTCCTCCCCCGGCGGCCCCGCCCGAGGCCCCGCCCCTTCCCGCCCGCCTGTCACCCGCGGGGCCGCGCGCCAGGCCCCGCCCCCGCCCCTCCCCCGCGCGCGGCTTTCCCTCCGCGGGTGTCCCTGGATGGCGAAGCAGCCGGTCGGGCAGCCGGTGACTTAGTCAGAGCCACGCCATCCGTGTTTCACAGTCGCCGTGGGAGACCTGCCTTTCACAGTGGAGGAAACTGAAACCTGGAAGGGCTGGTGACGTGAGGGTCACTCAGCACAACCGAGGGCCGGTGAACCCACCCAGACCCCCACCCAGCCCGGTGGCTTTCCAAGAGGCCTGCGGGAGTGGGCCGGGGACCTCACCCTGCCCGCAAGTGTGCCCTGCAGGCTGCTGCCGCCTGACTACGAAGGGGACAGACGACCCCAGCCCACCTTTACAGGGGAAGCAGGGGGAGAGCTGCTTGCGAAGTTGACTGGGTTTGATTAAAATACTCTGTAAGACTTATTGAAAAAACAGCAAATTGGATTTGGCAAAACTGGACAACCTACAATATATGAGGTCGCATCTGATTCTCTTAGCTGGATGAGCGGGGGCCATGTCTGTCTTGTTCATTACTGTACCCCCAGTGCCTGGAACTCAAATATTCAACAATTTTTTGAATGAATGAAATAAGTTTTCCAGATGGAGAATCTGAGCGTTGGGTCAGCTAACTTGGGTAAGGTCAGGTTAATAATGACAGAGCTGAGACTCAAAATGATGTCTTCTGACACAGAGGCTCTTTCCAATTCCATACTGTCTCAGAATCAAAGACTGAATCAAAAATTGAGTGGGAAGGGCCTGCCCGTGGCTCACTCGGGAGAGTGCGGTGCTGATAACAGCAAGGCCACGGGTTCGGATCCTATATAGAGATGGCCGGTTTGCTCACTGGCTGAGCGTGGTGCCGACAACACCAAGCCAAGGGTTAAGATCCCCTTACCGGTCATCTTTAAAAAAAAAAATGAAGTGGGAGCCCTCAGACCATCCAGTCCAGCCCCCTCGTTTCACAGTGCAGGTGTGAGCTGGAGGCTTCACAGAAACACACAGCTGCTAGGCTTTATTAAGTAATCACGTTGTTTTTTTTTCTCCCTGAGAAGCTGGGAGTAGGTCCTTGTATGCATTACAGATTAAGAGACCAAATGGAACAGTAATTATGATTCTGAAATTGCTCATAATTAGATCCATGGCCAGGCACTCTAACTCAGATTAATGAGACTGAGTTGCTGATTCCCAATAGCCTGTAAGTCAGTGAAAGTTCAAGAGGTGCTAATTAGATCAATGATTTTTTTAGTTATTCATTTGATAAACTTTTAAATGGCACTGTAGGCAAAGCTCTGAGCTAGGCACTGTGGCTGATCAAAGATTACTATGTAGTATGAAGAACTCTCTGGAGCCAGTCTCCAGGTTAGAATCCCATTTTTGCCACTTATTTGCTGTTGCCCTAGGCAAACTACCTCCTGGCCTCTTTACTCATGGAGTTTCTTATCTATTGAAGAGATAAGATGCACATACATACATCAATTTAATTCGAGATTGTTGGATATGATATACGGTGTGTGAGCTCAGGGTGAGCAAGATCACTCTGGAGAAGTGAGGAGGTGCGCTAGAGTCATTGGAAAAGAAGTAGGGGTTGCAGAAGATTGGGACAGAGGAAAGACATCAAGGAGAAGGAGCAGCATGATCCAAGGCATAGAGGCAGGAGTGTGACTTGTCCAAGTGGCTGCAGTAAAAAGGATTCAGGGGAGTTCAGGCTGGGGAGGTAGACTGGGGCCAGCCAGATGGAGGAAAGTCTTGGGTTCTGGCAGGGAGTTTGGATGTTACTCAGTAAGCAGTAAAAGCTCTGGAGGGACTTTTGCCAGATCATTTTGCAACTGCGGGAAAATATAGTGACTCAGACAAAACACCATGGAGTTCAGCATGGAGCCAGCTTTCCTGAGTGGGAGTGAATTTCCCCGCATAGAAAAGGCTGGTGTATCCGGAGGGGCACCCTGCCACTCGGTGCTGTCTCACTTCGAGGAGCGGGACTGAGAGTTCCCTCTAGTGGCTGAGGTTGGTATTTCCTTAGAGGTTTGGAATGGAATTTCTTAGTCTAGTTCACAGATTCAAACTCTATTCTGTGCCAGACACTTTTATGTACCTTATTTCCTATAATCATCACAGTATCCATATGGAGTAGATACTATTGAAATCAACAGTCGTGAATTTAATTTGCTTTTACTTTTTAAAGGAAAAATGTATTTTGCTCAGTTTAAAAGTTAGCCTGTAGCTACTATGGCAGTTAAGTATGTAAAACTTATTAAACAAGCGTGGAAACTTAAAACAGGATAAAGATCAGATTAAAGAAGGTTCTGCTTATCTTAAGGAAAAATATAGCCAGTTAAACATAAAATAATAATAGTTTAAACAATAATCATCGTGATTTAGAGTCACCAGATACTTGCTTCTACTTCACATATATAAGTTGTTTTAGCAAATTTTGAGGTTGGGGTGACCTGACCATGTAGATCATCTGGTACCCAGACAAGATGACTCCAAGAACCAAATAAATCAAGATTAAGGAAGGGCCAGCCCGTGGCTCACTTGGGAGAGTATGTTGCTGATAACACCAAGTCAAGGGTTTAGATCCCCTTACCAGTCATCTTTAAAAAAAAAAAGATTAAGGAAGTTTCTGAAGCTTGCACAGGAGTCAACCAATCAGAGATGTCCATTAGCTGTTCAAAAACCCAAGCCCCTCACTCTTAATTTTTACCTTTAAGAACCCATGATTGAAAGCCAATGGGGAATTCAGGTTTAAAGCCATGGCTTCCCGTTCCCTTGCTTGGCCCTGCAATAAAGCCTACACTTTCTTCGCTGCAAATCTTGGTGTTCAGTGTTTGGCTTAGCTGTGCATTGGGCAGGCAGACCTCCCTTGTCAGTAACACTGTTAACATTTAACTCAAAGGAAAAGAAAAGAAGCTTACAGAGGTGGAAGGGCTTGGGAATCATTCTCTCCTTCAGGTAGTTCGTTACCTCACAGCTCACTGTACTGTTTTCCTAACAGCTCCTATTTAGCTTTGTCCTCTAAATCTTAAACCAGTTCTTATCTTTTTGTGATTTCAAGGTCTGGCATTTTGAAGAGCACAGATGAACATTCCCATTTCAATGAACTGAACTAGCCAGCACATATGTGCAGGAATAGGAAAGCGTGGTGCTGGTAACACCGAGGTCAAGGATTCAGATCCCCACACCAGCCAGCTGTACCCCCCGGAAAAAAAACTTAACCAAGAGTTAAATATATACTGACCATTTTTTTAAACATTCAAAAAAATCTCTTATAGTTTTGGTGTGACACTGCTTTATGTGTTAGAGAATGTTAGAGATACCTAAACATCTCTCCTCTGGTATAAGCTTTCTTCGGTAGATCCCTTCTCTGAAATCTTTGTGGTCAGCTCTGCCTGCCCCTGCTGGGCCCCTTCTCTAGGTTGCCCTTCTTCTTCTCACCAGCCTTTTTTCTCTACAGCATCTCCTTTATCATATCGTATTCCTGTGGCATCAACTTTTTCCTTTCTGTAAAATCTCTATCCTTAGCCATTGCCTTCTCCCTAGTTCCAGTTGCAAAGTTCCAGTGTTTGCTGGAGACAGGCTGATACATAAAATCTAGCATGTTCAGTGAAATTCATCCTCTACTCCCAAACTGGTTTCTCTTCTGGACTCTAGTTGCTTTAGTACAGCCACCATTCTCTCAGGGTTGACCCGTTTTTTCATTTTTCCATTTTTCTGTTTCTCTCCATACCCAGCCAGCTCTTTGTCATTTTATTACCATAGTATTTCCCAAGCCATTCCCAGTACAATTGTTCAAGCCCTTAATTGCATATTTTTATTTTTTAACTTTTTAAATAATTTCAGACTAACCAAAAAGTTGCAAAAATTGTTCAAAGAATTCCTATATACCCTTCAACACTCCCCCAAATTAACACTTTATATAGTACAACTATTAAAATTAAGAAATTAACAGGGTCCGGCCTGTGGCTCACTTTGGAGAGTGTGGTGCTGATAACACCAAGGCCACGGGTTCGGAGCCCATATAGGGATGGCTGGTTAACTGACTTGGGAGAGCGTGGTGCTGACAACACCAAGTCAAGGGTTAAGATCCCCTTACCAGTCATCTTAAAAAAAAATTAAATTAATATTAATACATTAATAGAGTTAATCTATAGATCTTATTGAAATTTTGTCAATTGTCCCACTAATGTCCCTTCTCTGGTTTAGGATCATTTCAGGATCACATATTGGATTTAATTGTGTGACTCCTTAATTTCCTTTAATCTGGAACATTTCCATAGTCTTTTTTCTTTTTCTTTTCAGCAACGCAAAACGGATTAAAACAAAGACCATAATGCTAGTGTCTTCCCTTTATTTTGGGCTGCTGGCTGGTATGGGGATCTGAACCCTTTTCTTCCTTTTAAACCCTCTTTAGTATCAGCTAGTGTTTTGCTCCTTGTACATATTTATTGAATAAATGAGTTGAATATTTATGACATGGACTCCACATCCTTCAGCATCAGGGATGCTCTTTTCTGGATGAGTTCGGGGTTGACTGTTTCCCTGTTAAAATGCAGCATGCTGAATAGAATGCCATTTTCTAGATGTGGGAGTATAGGAGGGTATTCTTCCCTGGTATTGGCCCAATATTTTATTCACTTCCACACACAGCCTTTCCTTAAACCTCCAATTTAAAGTGCATGCTGCTCACATGCTTCCCTCATGTTCTTTTCTTGCATGAGACTTATCACAAGTTGTCATTATAGATTCATTGGTGATGTGATAGAGTGCAGTGATGGTATGTGTGGCAGCTGCAAGATCCCTTCTTTGTCTGCTCCCATGAACTCACTTCCCAGAACTGTGGAGATAAGGTGTACCCCTGTCAACTGTAGAAGCATTGATTACATTATCAACATACATTTATTGAGTGTGCATGTGCCAGGTAGGTGATGGCTAAGTTGGAAGGGAAAACAGAATGCTGCTCAAGTGCTAGATTTTGGGTGGGGGTAGGGGGGCAGGGTGACATGATCTTATTTGATTTTTACAATAGCCATGTGAAATAAGTGTCATTGATTTTTGTTTTTTATTTTTGTTTTTTTTGGCAGCTGGCTGGTAAGGGGATCCAAACTCTTGACACCACGCTGTAACCAACTGAGCCAACTTGCCAGCCAGATGTCATCCATTTTTTACAGGAGTGGGAAAGTTGGGGTGGGAGGGTTGAGTGATTTACTCAGGACCACATACTTGATAAGGGTTGGGCTGGGACTCAAACCCATGTCTGTGACTCTAGAACAGAGGCTGTGGCCTAAGGCTGCATTCAGCCTGCAGATGTATATTGCTTGGCCCATGTCATTTTCCTTTCCTTTAACTGGAAAAAACAAAGCTAAACAAACATATTGGCTCTGGAATTAGACTGCCTGAGTTTGAATCTTGTCACCATTTGTCAATTTTCTAACTTCTTCCTCAATTTTCTCATCTGAAAAAGAAGATATGCCAACCAGCTGCCAAAACAACAACAACAACCAAAAACAACAACAACAACAGCAACAACAAAAACCCTGATATGGTATTCACCTCATAGGGATGCTGAGATTTAAATGCTTTTATATTTGAACTCGGGTAGGTGGCATAAATTTTCTGAACTTCATTTTTCTCAAATGCAGATTTGAGATAATAAATTTGATTCTGTCTACTTCATAAAGTTGGTAAGTGTAAAGTTTTGGAGATTTTTGAATATACAGGTCTTAAAACTTCAAAGAATATACAGATGTCAGATGTCTTTTATCAGAGACGTCTCCTTAAGTTGATGTCAAATTTTTATTGTTTTTAAAAGCAAGTTATTAGGGCCGGCCCGTGGCTCACTTGGGAGAGTGTGGTGCTGATAACACCAAGGCCATGGGTTCAGATCCCTATATAGGGATGTCCGGTTAGCCCACTTGGGAGAGCGTGGTGCTGACAAAACTAAGTCAAGGGTTAAGATCTCCTTACCGGTCATCTTTTAAAAAAGGGGGGGGGTGAACTTTATGATATGAGAATTATATCTCACTCTCCCAAGTGAGCTAACTGGCCATCCCTATATAGGGATCCGAACTTTTGGCCTTGGTGTTATCAGCACCACACTCTCCCAAGTGAGCCACAGGCCAGACCTCTTCATTCCTTTTTAAGTCTGAATAATATTCCATTGTATGGGTATACCACATTTGTATATCCATTCATCAGTTGAGGGACATTTGGGTTGTTTCTACTTTTTGACTGTTATGACTAACACTGCTATGAACATTCTTGAACATAATACAAGTTTTTGTGCAAACATATGTCTTTAATTCTCTTGGTTACATGCCTAGGAGTGAAATTGCTGGATCATATGGTAACTTTAACTTTTTGAGGAACTGCCAAATTGTCCTCCAGAGTGGCTGCATCATCTCACATCACCACCACCAGCAGAGTATGGGGGTGTATTAGTCTGTTTCTGTTGCTTATAATAAAATACCTGAAACTGGGTAATTTACAAAGAAATAAAATATATTTCTTACAGTTTTGGAGGCTGGGAAATCCAAAGTCCAAGGAACACATCTAGTGAGGGCCTTGTTCTTGGTAGTAACTCTACAGCAACGCAGGGTATCACATGGCAAAATGGCAAAAGCAGAGAGAGAGAGAGCTCCTTATACACTCTCTTTTTAAAACCATCAAAACCACGCCATGATGACCATTAGATCATGAATGGATCAATCCATTCTCTAGGGCATGGTCCTCACAAGCTAATCACCTCTTCAAGGCTCCACCTTTTAATTACTGTAATAGGATTTCTCAACCTCTTAATACTGTCACAGTGGGAATTAAGTTTCTAATACCTGGAAGTTTGGGAGGCACAATTCAATCCATAGAGGGGATTTCAATTTCTCTACATCTTTGTCAACACTTATTATTATCTTTTTTATTATACCCATCCTAGAAGGTGTAAAGTGGTATCTCATAATTTTTATTTGCATTTCCCTAATGGCTATGTGCTTATTGGCCATTTGAATATCTTGTTTGAAGAAATGTCTATTCAAGTTCTTTGCCCATTTAAAAACTGAATTATTAGTCTTTTTGTCATTGAGTTGTAAGAGTTCTTTACATATTCTGGCTATGAGACCCTTATCAGATATATGACTGGCAAATACTCTTTCCCATTCAGTGGGATATCTTTTCATTTTCTTGATAGTGTGCTTTAAAGTACAAAATATTTTCATTTTGATAAAGTTCAATTTATCAATTTTTTCTTTTCTTGTTTGTTCTTTAGGATTTATATATAAGAAACTTGCCTTCTCCAAGGTCACAAAAATACCTGCCTATGTTTTCTTGTAACAGTTTTATAGTCTTGGCTCTCGCATTTAGATCTTTGATCTATTTTGAGTTATTTTGTATATGGTA
This sequence comes from Cynocephalus volans, assembly GCF_027409185.1. Lineage (NCBI taxonomy): Eukaryota > Metazoa > Chordata > Mammalia > Dermoptera > Cynocephalidae > Cynocephalus > Cynocephalus volans. The sequence continues at coordinate 114,105,207 of NC_084465.1, forward strand.
TGAAGCAGGAGTTCAGATTCATTCTTTTGCATGTGGATATCCAATTGTCCTCACACTACTTGTTGAAAAGACTGTTTCCCCCCCCCATTGAATTGTCTTGGCACCCTTGCTCTAAATCAAACCATACGTGTATGGGTTTAGTTTTGGATTCTCAATTCTAGTCCCTCAGTGTAATCATTCTTTCTTTCTTTCTTCATTTTTCCTTCTGCTTGCTTTCCTTAGGTTGTTTTTCCTTTTCCAGTGTCTTAAGGTGGAAGGTTAGGTTGTTGATTTGAAATATTTCTTCTTTTATAATATAGGCATCGCTAATATAGGCTCAATTTTATAGCTACTATAGCTATAAATTTCTAGCTACTATAGCTATAAATTTCCCCTCTAAGCATTGCTTCAGCTGTACTCCATAAGTTTTGGTTTGTTGTATGTTTATTTTCATTCACCTCAAAGTATTTTCTAATTTCCCTTGTGTTTTTTTTTCTTTGATTCATTGGTTATTTAATAGTGTGTTGTTTAATTTGCACATATTGTGAATTCCCCAAATTTCTTTCTGTTATTAATTTCAAATTTCATTCCATTGTGATCAGAGAACATATTTTATGTGACTTTAATCCTTTCAAATTTATTTATTTATTTATTTATCTTTAAAAGATGACTGTTAAGGGGATCTTTACAGTCAGCACCACCCTCTTGGTGGTGTCAGCACCACCATCTCCCAAGTGAGCCAACTGGCCATCCCTATATAGGGATCCGAACCCATGGCCTTGGTGTTATCAGCACCACATTCTCCCAAGTGAGCCATGGGCTGGCCCTTTTGAAATTTATTGAGTCTAGTTCTATTGCCTAGCATATGATCTGCCATGGAGAATGTTTATGTTCATTTGAGAAGAATGTGTATCTGCTGTTGTTGGGTGGAGTGTTCTATAGATGTCTTCTTCTATATATAGGTCTAGTTTGTGTACAGTGTTGTTATCAAGTTTTCTATTTTCTTGTTCCTTTACTTCCTAGTCATTCTATCTATTATTGATAGTAGTTTTATGTCTACTAAAGAAGCTGAGAAAAAAAGGACAGAAATTGTGTACTTATAGACTTTCTTATATTTATCTTGCCATTTCTGCCAATTCTGGTTCTCTTAATTTATTCCTGTGGGTTCAAGTTACCATCTGGTGTCATTTCCTTACTTCAATACAACTTTGGTTCCACCCTGCATTGTGCCATTGTCAAATATATTACATTCCTATATGTTATAGGTTCAACAATGCAAGTATATACAGTGTTTTATACAATTGTTTTTAAAATTATTTGAGAAGAAAAGAAAAAATATGTACTTACGTTGTCTTTCATAATGACATAATCACATTTACTGGTGCTCTTTGTTTTTCATGTGGATTTGAATTTCCATGTGGATTTTACTTGCTTTCATCTTGCAGAACTTATTTTAGTATTTCTTATATAGCAAGTCTACTACCAGTGAATTCTCTCTGTTTTGTTTATCTGAGAAGGTAGTTTTGCTGGAAATATAAGATTTCCAGGTTGGCAGATTTTTCTTTCAGTACAGTCAATCCTCCTCCTTCACAGATCCCATATTTGTGAATTCACTTACTTGCTAAAATTTATTTGTAACCCCTAAGTAAATACTCATGGTACTTTCATGGTTGTTCACAGACATGTGTAGAGCAGCAAAACATTTAGGTTACCAGATGCATGTTCATAGCTGAGGCCGAACAAGGTAATGCCCCACCTTCTTGTTTCAGATCTCATACTGTAAACATGTGTCTTTTTCATGATCTATTTAGTGCCACATTTTCTGTATTTTGTGCTTTTGGTGGGGGGTCTTTCACTGTTTAAAATGGCCCACAAGTGTAGTGCTGAAGTGTTGTCTAGTGTTCCTCTGCTCAAGAAGGCTGCAATGTGCCTTAAGTAGAAAATACATGGGTTAGATAAGCTTCATTCATACATGAGTAACGGTGTTGTTGGCCATGAGTTTCATGTTAATGAATTGATAATATTTATTGAATGAGGTGTCTTTAAACAGAATCACACATAAAACAAGGTTATGTATTAATTGGTTGACAAAAATGTTGTGACAAGAGGCTGGCAAGAACTTAACCATGTATTTCCCCTAGGAGCAATGTTCAGTATTCACTAACTCAGTGTTTGTAGTGACATTATAGAAAATGATTACCAGGAACGACAATAACTAACTGTACTATGAATACAGTCATGCATCACTTGATGGAGATGCATTCTGAGAAGTGCATCGTTAGGCAATTTCATTGTTGTGCAAACATCATAGATTTTATTTATATACATCTAGATGGTATAGCCTAGTACACACCTAGGCTATATGGCATAGCCTATTGCTTCAGTCACCATCATATATATGATCTGTTGTTGACTGAAACTTCTTTATGTGGCATGTGACTGTATATCATCCCACTGCCTTCTGGACTCCATTGTTTCTGATGATAAGTCAGCTGTTAATCTTATTAGAATTTCCTTTTATGTGCTGAGTTATTTTTCTCTCACTGCTTCCAACATTTTCTCTTTGTCTTTCAGAATTTTTACTATAATATATCTGGATATGGATCTCTCATGGATTATAAATGAATATTTTTCAGCAAATTTGGGAAGTTTTCAGCCATTATTTCTTCAAATATTTTTTTCTGCTACTTTCTCTTTCTCCTCTCTTCTGGTACTCTTATTCACACATGTTGGTGTGTGTGTCCCACATTTCTCATTTTTCTTTTTTCTTTTTTTTAAAAGATGACCGGTAAGGGGATCTTAACCCTTGGCTTGATGTTGTCAGCACCACGCTCAGCCAATGAGCGAACCGGACATCCCTATATAGGATCCGAACCCATGGCCTTGGTTGTTATCAGCACCACACTCTCCTGAGTGAGCCACAGGCTGGCCCAACGTTTCTCATTTTTCTTCATTCCATTTTCTCTCTGTTCTTTGGATTGAATAATCTCTATCTACCTACCTTCAAGTCTGCTGATTCTTTCTTCTGCTGATTCAAATCTATTGTTGAAACTCTGTAATGATGATGTATTTCTGAACTCCAGAATTTCTGTTTGGTCTTTTAAAGTAATTTCTGTCTCTTTATTGATATTCTGTATTTGAGGAGACATTGTCTTCATACCTTGTTTTATTTCTTTAAACATGATTTCCTTTAGTTCTTTGAACATATTTATTTATTTTTAGTTTTAAAATTAAATTTTTATTTTTTTGCTGTGTGCTGGTAGTAGGAGCTTTACATACATGATCTGTACTCCTCATGTCCACTCTAGAATGTGAGTTTTATATTCTTTTTTGAGATGATGACACTGAGGCTGAGAAAAGTAAGGCAAATAACCACCCAAGACTCCTCAGAAGATAATGTCAGAAGGAGCCTGAGTCCCATTTACTTACTTTGGTGGCAGCTGGTATGGGGATCCAATTTTTTTTCTTTTCTTTCCTTAAACATATTTATAATGGTTAGGGCCAGCCCATGGCTCACTTGGGAGAATGTGGTGCTGATAACACCATGGCCACAGTTTCAGATCCCCATGTAGGGATGGCCAGTTAGCTTGATTGGGAGAACATGGTGCTGACAACACCAAGTCAAGGGTTAAGATCCACTTACTGGTTATCTTTTTTAAAAAAAAAACATATTTATAATGGCTATGTTGAAGTCTTTGTTAAATCTGACATCTGGTCCTGCTCACATGTAGTTTCTGTTGCCTGCTTTTTTTTTTTTTTTTGCCAGTGTATGGGTCACATGTTCCTGTTTCTTGCATATCTCATAACTTTTGTTGAAAATGGTATATTTTATGGGCTGAGCCCGTGGCACACTCGGTAGCGTGCTGCGCTAGCAGCGCGGCAACGCTCCCGCCGCCGCGGGTTCGGATCCTATATAAGGATGACCGGTGCACTCCCTGGCTGAGCGCCGGTCACAAAAAAAAAAAAAAAAAAAAAAAAAAAGAAAGAAAATGGTATATTTTAGATAATATATTGTAGCATTTCTGGATACTGATTCCACTTCTCCCACTCTGAAGGTTGTTTTTGCTGTTTTCTTGTTTATTCGTTTTGTGACTTGACTAGGTTATTTTAATTAATTCTGTTTCTCCCTCAGCATGAAGCCTTTGGTGTTGCTCTTTAGAGGGCACAGCCTTGGGCATGCACAGTCACTTTAGGATGACAGTGGTTTTCTTTGACTGTCTCTTTCCCTAATTCCCTAATCTCTCTGTTAAACTGTCTGCTTCATTTGGTTAGGCTCCACTAATTACTGACTGATTGCTCTATTGTTTTGTTGTTGCTGTTTAGTGGTATTTATTTATTTATTTTTGTGGCTGGCCAGTACAGGAATCCAACCCTGGACCCTGGTATTATCAGCACCATGTTCTAACCAAATGAGCTAACTGGCCATCACTCTATTGTTTTTGACAATGCCTGGGGCATACATTGCCCAGCAGTCTGATCCAATTAAGTGTGGGTAGGGGTAGGTTTTTTTTTTTTTTTTTTTTTTTTTAACTGAACGCATGGCCTTGGTGTTATCAGCACTGCACTCTCCCGAGTGAGCCATGGGCTGGCCCAAGTACGGGTAGGTTTTGAGGCTGGTCTTTGAGTTTGTTCTGACCCAAGGATGGCTATTCTTGGCTGTCTCTTTCTCTGGTTCTCTCTGGTGAGTTAGGTGGCCTATTGTTTAGTCTTGCTGCGCTTAAATAAGAGGACCTATTGGTTTTTTGAGTGTGTGCTTAGGATTGAATTTTACCACACTATGTTTCAAGTAAATTCAGTTCCTGTGGAGAGAGCCTCAGGTCTCTTTTCTTATGGACTGCCTCTCCCCTGGGCGAAGTCTCTGGGCCACTACTCTGAGCACTTGGTGCAGCAGTAACCTCTGGTCTTCTTAGCTTGCCTCTCCCAGCATGGGATCTCTGTTCTGTGAGCACGCTGGAAAGATGAAGGTGATTAGGGCTCCAGTATTCTTGGACTGTCACACCTGGGGCATAGCCTCCATCCTATGGGTAGGGTCTGGGTGGAAGATGGGAGCCTCCCACCTCTCTGCCATAGTCACCAGAAATCCAGCCACTTTTCAATTTAGAGTGGAAGGGATGAAAAATGCTGGCAACCTGCCCCTCCTGGTGAGATATGGTAAACCTTGATTGACAGTTGAAGGGAGATGGAGTCCTGTCTTCTTGGCCACATCTACTCAGAGTGGAGCTTCCTTTAAGCTGCTTTGGGGGGGTGACTATTCTTACTGAGTTTTAGTAGATTTCCTTGAACAGATGTTCCTTCTTTTGCTATATGTTATTAGAACAACTTCCAGAATCTTTTTTTTAAAAAAATAATTTTCATCAACTTTGTTTCACCGGGGAGTAGGTCCCCAGAGCTACTCACACTGTTATTTCAGAGCTTTGATCTCCCAAACCCTTTCCTTTTTGGTTAGTCTATTGTTTGCCCAAACAGCTGTCCACCAGTTCAGGCAGCTGCAAAGTTAAAACACTTGCCTGTAAATGTTTTTGACAAATGCCCTCTGAGGGGAAGCCTTTTTGCACTGGGCAAGCTGTGAGTGAAGTCAAATATGGGCAGCCTTGTAAGTGGGTCTTCCCAGGAACACCAAGACAGCTCCAATAATGACAATTCTTTGGATATAAGATTTTGAAAGAGCTTCAGCTCCATCTTCCTCCTCCAGTGGCTGCCAGGTTGGACTAAGAATGGGGGCTGTTATTTTTCAAGGTTGCAACAGAGTTGGAGAGAAAGGAATGGGACTAGGGCAATTTTGAATGCTTCAAAACTCACTGTTCTTACCAAGATTCAGCCATATTTCTTGAACAAGCATTCCCCAAGTTGCTGCAAGCCTTTGGTTAATTTGTAGGGTTTCAAAAAAGTTGTTTTTGACCATTTTTTGCTGGGTTTTTTTTCTTTCATTACTTTTATGGACTGAATTTTCATAGGTCCTTACTCTGACATTTTTGCTGACACCACCAAAATAAACTTTTAATCAATATTAATGTGCAAACTACTATAGACATACCAAATTACCGTACTTGTGTTCAGGTTCCTTTATAACATCTACAAGGGTGTCCTGAAAGACTTTGAAATCAAGGCAGAAAGAAAAAAAAAAACACCCAAACAACAACAACAACAACAAAATAAATCAAGGCAGAAAGCAACTCAGGACCTGTAGGTTCCCCGTCCAGCAGTGTTGCAACCTCATTGTATTGGTATAAAAAGGGGAAATGAGATTTATTTAGCATGAGTAGTCCTCACTGCTCCTGCTACTTGTTTATCACAAATTATCTGAAGAATATGGAATCTAGAACTTTGTCAGGGAGACTAATACCAAAGTTTTTTGTGAATAGTTTTATAAATTACTTTTTAAAATTTCTTGAAAGTCAATAATATTTGCCTATTCACAATACATTTTATATTTCTAAAGTTTCTCAAAGTTTGTCTACACTCTTTCCAAAACCATGCCTATAGTTTCTTTCAGCCTCTTGAGGGATGATCTGTATCCAAATCTGGGGTCTTGAACAGTTCAGTTGTTAGCATCCTCTTCACTTCTTTGAGGCTCCAATTTCCTTTTAACTATGACTTTAAAGCATTTTAATCTTGAGCATCAATCTATAGAAAACACAAACCAGATGAGAGTTGAGAAGTTCTGCTTTCTCTTGGACATCTGTTAATATTACACCATCTACACTAGGCAATGGGTATTTCTTCCTCCTTCTTCCTCTTGCTCCAAATATAGCTATCAAAGCCCATTTTGTTGTCTATAGCATGTTTTGTAATCTCAGCTCATTCTGAGTTACAGCCATCCTGACACTATTCTTATAGGTTTATGCCAGTCTTTTGTGTTTATTCCTGGGTTAGGTGGCTCTTCTTACATCTTTTTGTTGTTGTTGTTGTTGGGAGGGGGGAGGAATGACTGGTAAGGGGATCTTAACCCTTGGCTTGGTGTTGTCAGCACCACGCTCAGCCAGTGAGCTAACCGGCCATCCCTATATGGGATCTGAACCCATGGCCTTGGTGTTATCAGCACCACACTCTCCCCAGTGAGTCACGGGCTGGCCCTTTTCTTACATCTTTTATCACAGAATTTCCTGAGATCTTTCCATTGCTTCTTCATCAGGACTCAAAAAGGATGAAGGAATGACTGTTTGGGTTTTTTTGGTTGAATATTCTTGATAAATAAACTTATACATATTAGTTCAATATTGGAACATAGATAAATATTTAGTACATGCAATGAGATAATCGTTCATTAAATCATTCATTTAGCGAACAAAGATTAATTTATGCATCATCAACTTAACAACCTATGATTAATTTAGCATTCTAGTAGTCATAGGCATTGTCTTGCTCACTCTGAGTACATTAACACACAATTACATACTGCTTTTCCCCTTAGCTTTTGTTTCAATTCTCTGTTAATAATAAACTGGCCTAAAATTTAGTGGCACAAAACAACAACTTTTTATTTTGTTGTTTTTAAATGCGCATTGATTCTGTGGGTGGAATTTGGAAAGGGCATAGCAGGAAAAGTTATATTCTGCTCCATAATGTGCAAGCCTTGGCTAGGATGACCTGAACAGGCAAAGGTGACTGTAACAGACGGGGATAGAACAGCTGAGTCTGGGGGATCTGCTTCCAGGATGTCTTCATTACTCACGTGTGTTGACTGGGCTGAAGGTCAGATGCAGGGTCAGAGGGGACTGTCAGTCATAGAGCCTATGTGTGTCTTTACCTGCATGGCTGTGGAGGTGTAGTTGGACTTCTTATATGGGAGTTTCAGACCCCAAGAATGAATGTTCCAGTGAGCAGTGTGAAAACTGCTAGGTCTTTTACAACCTAACCTTGGACATCACGTAGCCTCATTTCTACCACCCTCTGTGTGTAGCAGTCACAAGCCAGCCCCGATAAGGGGAGGGGACATAGGCCCCACCTCTTGATGGGAGGAGAGTCAAAGAGTTTATGACCCGGAAGGATTGTTCAGCAATCCTCACAGAATTGTAAGCTCAGTAAAACAGTTATTGCTTTAATACATTTTTAAAAAGAAGAATTAGGCTGGCTGATGAGCTCAGTTGGCTAGAGTGCAGTGTTGTAATATCAAGATCAAGGGTTCGGATCTCCATACCAGCCAGCCCCCCAAAAATAAAAATAATAAAAGAAGAATTTATGGCCATGTTTTAAAACTGCTGCAGCTTTACAAGTAATTGTTTATAAAGGTGAAGTGTGTGTCCCTGGAAGGTTGCCAAATCAAGGGACAGAAATATTTCTTTTGATCAATTAAAAGATCTTTTTATAAAGAATGAATATATGCTTTTTGTAAATATACATGGAAAGTGGGAAAATTCTCCTTCATCTCAAATGGCCTTTTTATTTATCCTTCATCCAAAGTTACAAGGCCGGCCCGTGGCTCACTCGGGAGAGTGCGGTGCTGATAACACCAAGGCCACGGGTTCGGATCCTATATAGGGATGGCCGGTTTGCTCACTGGCTGAGCGTGGTGCTGACAACACCAAGCCAAGAGTTGAGATCCCCTTACCGGTCATCTTTTAAAAAAAAAAAACAAACAAAGTTACATATGCACATGGTTAGGAAATCTATGAGGCTTATTGTGTAAAACTGGGGTCCTCCCATCACCCATTTCCTGTTTCCCAGAAGCAACTACATTCAACACCTGTAGCTGATTCTTTTGTATTTACCTCCATATTGCTAAATAGCGTGCTCATATTTCTGCTCCTTGATTTTTTGGTTTTAGGCATCATCTATTATCATTTTGACAGCAGAGGCTTTCACTCCCAACCCCGCTTGCACGACATGCATATATATACACATGCACTTCCTGTCTCCATCCTTCCGTGTTACTGTCACTGTCCCACGGTTTAAGCTACAAAGATACTTAGAGTTCGGATCACTGTAGCTGTGCAAACACTACCCTGGTACTACTACAGCTTGTACTTTCCTGTACTTTGGTTCCTCTTCCTCTCCTCTATCTCACTGAAGTTAATAATTTTCTGTTTGGTTTTTTTTTTTTTTTTTTTTTTTGGTCAGATTTATTTATTCTTTAGCAATTGAAGCATTAAACAATGACACTTTTACTTTCAATCCTTAATAATATTGTATTCATTATATTTGAGATTGTTTAGCTTTCTCATGGAGAAAAAGAAACCCAGGCATAAACATTTACACTATCTACCTGCTAGTCCTGCAACACAATTTTATTTTATTTTATTAAGTTTTATTTTGATTTTATTTATTTTATTGAATCATAATTGATTATACATATTTTGGGGGTTCAACTTTGATGTATGTTGATCAAATCAATATTATTAGCATATATATTATTACAAATTGTGCTTATTCTTTATGCCCCTTGTCCAATCTCTCCCTATCTCTCTCTACCTTCCCTCTCCCACCTCTGATAACCTTAGATTTCTTCTCTCCTTCTAAAAGACTAATGGTTACTCTGTTGATTTGTTGCCTAGATGATCTGTCCAATGCTGAGAGGTGTGATCAGGTCCCCCAATATTATCATACAGCAGATGCTGCTTCTATCACGCTGGAATGGGCTTTGTGGAGAGAGACATCCTCTTCTATTCTTTGGTCTCTGCTGGTGACTCTCCTTGTGTCAATGCACTCGAGTGGCTGGCGGACCATCAGCACAGTGGTTGTGGCATCTAGCCACTTTTGTGGCAGCCATGGCTATTGTGGTGGCTGTGGTCACATGGAAGTGGTGTTTTTGGTGTGCTCCTTGTCTGATTGCGGGAGGAGGAGTCGGTCCCTGGCTCCATACCTCAGGACCCCAGGTGGGCCCTGATTCAACACAATTTTAATGAAAACCTTTTCTGTGATGTGGGCAGAGAGATATCAACAAGAGTGATTGTAAGGCGGCCAGTCTTATACATTGAGTTATGCTCTTTGATCCATTGGTCAATCCATTTCAAGATCTGATTTATATTATCTTCTAGCTCTTCTGGTTTATTGTTGGGCAACTCGTGCACGGTTTCTTCCTTGTAGGATGCTATAGCTTCTTCATAAAGAACTTGAAAAATCTCACACTGAATTTAGTTTCTTCTCACTATAACCCCTTGTTTCAGGTCTTTTGTATAAAACACTACTATCTGTTCTCGGCACAAAAACTATATGAAGCCAGCATTCAGGGAAGAAGGCACAACCGTGTTAATAAACAATAACTCCACCTTTTCTCATTTGGTTATCTAACTCATCAACTACTCTATCTTCATCTAAAATGGGACAATCATATTCTTCTTTATGGCCATCCTACAACTGCCCTTAAAAGACGTTCCCAGCTGTTAGCCAAGCTATAAAATCATGACATTTGCTTTAACTGCCATGCTTCTAAAGCTAAATCACCCACATTAATGTATTTCAGTCCTGATCGTGCTGCAAGTTCTTTGCCTAGTGTGGTTTTCCCGGCCCCTGGTGTACCTGGCCCGCCATCCAGCCCCTCCCAGCCAGGTGTCCTAACTGGTGAGCAGAATATTTGGAAGCAACATGGTCCTCTGCACTTAATAATTGTGTGGTGTTTTTGTTACTTTATTTGTTTGCTTTGTATACAACCTTAATTGAATCCTATAAACTATTCTTTTTCTTTTTCTTTTTTTTTTTTTTTTTGGCAGCTGGCTGATACAGGGATCAAACCCTTGACCATGGTGTTATCAACACCTTGTTCTAACCAACAGAGCTATCTGACTAACTGAATCCTAAATTCTACCTTGTGATGTCAATCCCTCATTACATTCAGACTCATTAGATTTTCCGCTAGTTTGATTTTCGTAGACACCTCTCTGTTGGGACGGTCAGTCCCCAGGCCTGCTGCACAGCCGTCTCCCTGAACTCTCCCCTCACCATCGCCTGGGGATTTCCTTCATGTCTTTCTTGAGTTGGATCCCTAGTGTCCTGGATCCCATATCTTCCTCTTACTTTATCCCTTGATTTGGTGGGTACATTCTCCAGTAAAGGGAACATTTTTGAGATTTTGTATGTCTGAAAGTGTCTTGATTTTAGTTTTACACCTTTATTTTGGAGGATGGCTGGTACAGGGATGGAACCCTGGACTTTGGTGTTATCTGCACCCTGCTCCAACCAACTAAGCTAACCGGCCAGCCCTCAATTTTTTAAAAAAATTTTTATTTTTTAAGGATGACCGGTAAGGGGATCTTAACCCTTGTCTTGGTGTTGTTGGCACCACGCTCTCCCAAGTGAGCTAACCGGCCATCCCTATATAGGGATCTGAACCCACGACCTTGGTGTTATCAGCACCACACTCTCCCAAGGGAGCCACGGGCCAGCTCAGCCCTCAAATTTTTTAAGTAAACCTTTTCTGGAAATACAACATACAGACAACAAATTTGTTTATGACTAAGTTGTTTCCTTCCTACTAAATTGTTTGGGACAAACTGGTTAGCTTAGGTGGGTTAGAGTGTAGCCTTGTAACACCAAGGTCAAGGGTTCAGTTCATCATACTGGCCAGCCACCCAAAAACAGAAAAAAGAAAAGAAATGTACCAATGCGAAAAAAATGCCTAAAATTGTTAGAAGTTCAGAAGAGGAAGGAATAGCTTCATGGAAAAATTGAGACTTCTGGGGTAGATAAAAGGGAGAGATGAGAAACTCCAAAAGTGGGAGACAATGAATTTTCCTGAAGTGAAGGGCCAGGAATAAGGGTGTGTGGAGAAGAACACGAGGTGCAGATGGGAGAGAAGCCCCGAGGGCCGGGGTAGGGAGACCGGATCTTCTGCTGGAAGGAATAAGAGAATTTTATCACATTACTCAGCTTCAGAGTGTTGTGGTAAAACATTGCACATTTGAATGCTGATGAAGATATTTATAAATATAGACAAAATGTGCTAATTTGTACTGTTTCCCCTAAAATCCCCAGGTGGTGTGAGTGATGTCATATGATTGCACCAGTTATAGAGGGTGAAAAAGTAAGAAGTTCAAGATGTCAGGATGGTACCTGATAGTTGAGCATCATAAGTGTATTTTGAGGAAAAAGAGAATGTTATCAAGGGCTCAGCAATGTTGGCAACAGTAATGTGAAATTCGTTCACCAACACATGCAGCCACCGTTAGGCTACAGGGTAGATCTGAGACCGAGCATATCTGGGTGCTCATTTACTGAAAGGAGGAGATCAGTGAGAGAAAGCACAGAAAACCACTTGTCAGCTCAGGCTTTGTTTTTCTTCAACAGTCCATGGAAGCTAATGGTGACATTTTGAACATCTGCCTCTAAATATGTGTCCTATAATATTATACCATAATTTTAATTTCAAGTTAAAATACAAAGTGTTCTCTACTTGTTGAACCTATAAGCCTTTGTTGGAAAAACCAACAGTGCTTGAGAAAAAGCATGTGCCTGTTCTGCTTGACACCAGCCGATGGAATTAACAGTTGCACGTGATCCCATTAGCATTACTCAGTGCTGACTTTATCCCTTCACCTTTGTTGAGTTTCCTGGGTTTGTGCATGGTTTTTAGGTGTTTTACAAACATTGTTAATCCTGCCATGCCTCATCGGTGTTAAAAGTACTGGTTAGAAAGTGCTATCAGAGGACCAGCCCGTGGCTCACTCGGGAGAGTGTGGTGCTGATAACACCAAGGCCATGGGTTTGGATCCTATATAGGGAGGGCCGGTTCACTCACTGGCTGAGTGTGGTGCTGACAACACCAAGCCAAGGATTGATTGAGATCCCCTTACCGGTCATCTTTTTTTTTTTTTTTTTCAAAAAAGAAAGTGCTATCATAGCAATAAGTAATTGCAAGTTGTAAGAAAATGGTAAATGGTTGTGCATATACGGGGTGAATTTTTCCCCAATAGAAAGCCACTCTGAAGAACAAAGATCTAATTATGCAACCTACAAAATAGTGTCACTGAGAATCATTAAGAGAAGAAGAAAAGCAACTGGCAGGTGCCTCTGATGCCTTTAGCTGGAGATTAGGAAAACTTACAGGCTAAGCTTAGTGAAGGTGCTGTGCTGGAATTTTTGTCACACGACTCTAGTAGTTTCATACGTCAAGTCCCTTCCAACCTGGACAACATCCAAGCGAATAACCGGGTGGTATGTGTGGACATGGTGGCTGCTAAGGAGTTCCCACCAACAGTGAGATTGTCAAGGAATGAGGTTTCCTTCTGCCACGGATGTCAACAGAAATGTTCTAGAAAACATTATCTGCAAGGAGGATCAGAGGAGCTTGTTTTAGAGGTTAAGGACTAACAAAGCCCTGGTTCATGGAGACATATGCAGTAAGTACTTCAAGAAGTGGGGCTGGCCAGTTAAGCTCAATTGGTTAGATCTCAGCCTTTTAACCCCAAGGGCACCAGTTCAAATCCCATACCAGCCAGCTGCGAAAAAAAAGAAAAAAGTTCATGGATAGATTTGAATCATCTTTTAATTATATTTTCACATGAACCTTTTGAAGTACCCTCATATCTAGAAGTGCAAACCTAACCTCTTCTTACTTCCTTACACATGAATGGACATGTGAACAGCCCTTCTGGATCCTGCTTGTAGGCAATGAGCTTCTTTATCAGTTACCAAAACATTTTCTTCCCAATGGGACATATAAACAATATTTATTGAGCATCCGCTGTGTATATAAGGCACTGGAGAAGCAAAGATGAATAGGAATTGATCTTGCCCTCAAGGAAGTTACAGCCTAAGAGGGAAACGCACACACATAAGCCATTCTTTGTAATACTTTATCAGTGTGATCAACCCCATATAATTATTATTAGAATAATAATGCGGAATTACAACAGTGGAACTATCCAGAGGGTGCTATGGAACAGAGTTCTTATGAGGAGGGTCTTCCCAGAACAGGTGATGTTGAATGTAGTCTGAAAGAAGGAAAAAGGCATCCTAGGTAGAGGAAGGAGACAAGAGGTAGCAGGTACTGAATGAATCAGGGGTTGAGCCATGGAGGGCCATACATGCCACACTAAGGAATTTAGACTCTATTTGGTTTTGGGCAATCAAAAGTCATTAAAAGTTTTCAAGTGGGGGTCTGACACCAGATTTCTATTTTACGTATTGTATAGTTTTCTGTTGCTGCCCTAGCAAGTTACTACCAACCTAGAGACTTAACCCAACACGTTTATTATCTTACACTTCTGCTGTTCAGAAGTCCAGCTTGGGGCTGGCCCGTGGCTCACTCGGGAGAGTGCGGTGCTGATAACACCAAGGCCACGGGTTTGGATCCCATACAGGGAGGGCCGGTTAGCTCACTGGGTGAGCGTGGTGCTGACAACACCAAGTCAAAGGGTTAAGATCCCCTTACCGGTCATCTTTAAAATAAATGAATGAATGATTGAATGAATGAATGAATGAGTGAATGAAAGAAAGAAAAAAGTCCAGCTTGGCTCACCTGGTTTCTCTCTTGTCACACAGGCTGAAATCAAGGTGTCAGCTGGCTGGACTCTTATGGGGAGGCTCTGGGAAGAATCCACTTATTCAGGTGATTCACAGAATCTAGTTCCTTGTGGTTGTGGGACTGAGGTCCCATTTCCTTGCTGCTGTCAGCTGGGGGCTGCCCTTGGCTCCCAGAGACTCCCTTCCTGGGCTGGCACACAGCCTCTGCATCTCAGTGCCAGCAATACGTCTCGAACCTCTCTGACTTCTGCCACCACTCTTGCTTCCAGCTGCAGAAAGTTCTCTGCTTTTAAGGGCTTATGTGATTAGATTGAGCTCACCTGAATAATCCAGGAATAATCCAGGATAATTTCCCTATTTTAAGGTTTATAACCTTAATGACATCTACAGAGTCTTTTTATCTGTGTAAGGGGACATATTCACAGGTTCCAAGGATTAGGTGTGGACATCTTTGGGGGGGCATTAGTCTGCCCACAACAGGTGTCCAGGTAGGTTCTTTTTTTTTTTTTTTTTTTTTAAAGATGACCGGTAAGGGGATCTTAACCCTTGACTTGGTGTTGTCAGCACCACGCTCTCCAAGTGAGCCACGGGCCGGCCCTCCAGGTAGCTTCTAAAGAGTGGAGGAGTCCTCTAATAGCCATGCTGTGTCTGCCCTTTTTTAAAAAAACAGCTTTACTGAGGTATAATTAATACATGTACAATCCAATAATTTGGCTCCATTTATGAAGCTGTGCAAAGATTGCCCACAGTCTGGTTTTAGAACATTTCCATCACCTCACCCCAGAAAGATTTCTCATGCCTGTTTGCAATCAGATGGATATTCCTATTTATTCTCTTTTTAGGCTCATCTTCCTTTTAATGCTGATGTTGCCCAGAATGTTCTTTGGCTCTCTGGGAAATACCCACATTTGGAATGCTGTTTACCAGTTGTTTTAGTCTGCTTGGGCTGCTATAGCAAATATCATGCACTAGGTGGCTTAAACAACTGACATTTGTTTCTCACAGTCTTGGAGGCTGGAAGTCTGAGATCAGGGTGTCAGTGAGGTCGGGTTCTGGAGAGGGCCCTTTCCTGGCTTGCGGATGGCTGCCTTATTGCTGTGTCCTCAACATGGTTTGGGGAGAGAGAGAGAGAGAAAAAGAGAAGAACGGAGAGAAGAGGGTGGGAAAGGGAGAGGAAAAGGAGGCAGCGGGGGAAGGGGAGAGCTCTCTGGTGTCTATTCTTATAAGGGCACTAATCCCACCATGAGGGCCCCTCCCTGTTGACATCATCAAAACTTAATTACCTCCCAAAGGCCCCACCTCCAAATACCATCCCACTAGGTGTTAGGGCTTCAACAAATGGATTTTGGGGGCACAGAAACATTTGGTCCATAACACCAGATGTGCAAGAATACACATGGAGTTGTTTACATAGGTTAGCTCAGGGCAAAGAGAATGAAGGGTTAGTGGTGAAATTATTAACATTTTCTTTATGTATCTTTCAGTATTTAATATACAATGAGCTTGTATTATTTTGAAATCAAAATTCTTAATGAGGGAAACATTTTAAGAAGTCATTCCTTATTATTCTGTGGCTGAACAATAGAAGAGATGCTTCCAGTGCCAAGGAGCAGGAACACCATCTGGGGGTTCTGTGGAAGACCCCTGAGACCCAGAGAGATGCCAAGACCTCCCATTCTAGCACTGCTCATCACCCTCCTGACCCTGAAGGAAGGCCAGCTGATGTCAGCAGCACACCCAGGTCGTGGCATCAGAGGGTGCAGGTCAGATTTGTGGAACATATTGTTTTCTCAGTTCAGTCTTTGGAATAGAAGCTGCAGGAGAAAACCAGGTCTAGGAATGTTGGCAAGAGGAGTACAAAATATTTCAATGTAGTAGCTTTAAAATATTAACAAAGTTCTGAGTTATGTTTAGGTCTGCAAACTGCCAGAAGTACTGTTTTGTTTGCTTGTTTGTTTGTTTGTTTGTTTAATTTAAGCTAGTCTTTTTAATGTCTGCAGAAGGAAGATGGAAAATTTTATTGGCTATCTGAAAAACAAAAAGCCATTGCAGCTTTTTACAGTTTGAAGGAACAAAAGATAAATTTTTTTTTTTTTTAAAAGATGACCGGTAAGGGGATCTTAACCCTTGACTTGGTGTTGCCAGCACCACGCTCTCCCAAGTGAGCTAACCGGCCATCCCTATACGGGATCCGAACCCATGGCCTTGGTGTTATCAGCACCACACTCTCCCGAGTGAGCCACGGGCCGGCCCCACAAAAGAGAAATTTTGAATAGGAAATCTCATAAATGTCATTGTAAATTAGGTTCATCTGAAATGATTGACAAATAAAATTAATGAAGTATCTTTAAACTCCTGCCCCAGTCATGATAAATAATTTCTCATAATTATTAAAATATATTTCATAATTCTTGACAAATAAAAAGGTTTATATTTTAGAAGAGTAATAAAATAAGTTGACAGCAAGAGAGCCTTATCCCTTCATTGAATAGTAGGAACATATAGCAGAACTTGAAATTAGGAACAGATCAAGGCCACATATAATCCTTTAAATATTTTTTTCTTTTTAAATCTTTTTAAAAAATAACAGTTTTACTGAAATATAATGCATATAGCATAAAGTTTACCTTTTCAAAGTGTACAATTCAGTGGTTTTGATTTTCAGTATATTCACAAAGTTGTACATCAATCACTGCTAATTCTAGAATATTTTCATCACCCCAAGAGGAAACCCCATACTCATCAGCAGCCACTCTCCAGTCCCTCCCCTCTTCCCAAGTCTGACAACCAGCAATCAAATTTTTGTCTCTATGGATTTGCCTATTCTGGACAGACCATGTGTAAAGTTTTTGCTTAACCCGATTAGTTAATTTATAAGTTGTTTTTACAGACAGATACATTTTCATGTCAGCAAAAGTGAAAGAGATTTAAAATAGTACTGAATCCCCCAAAAAGGCCATTTTAGATTCAAGTGATTTATTTCAGTTTCCACTTAAGAAAAGCCAATTTCTTATTAGACACCTTAGGGACATTACTACCAGCCTTACAGAAATAAAAAGGATTATGAAATAATACAATAAACAATTGTATGCCAATAAATTAGATAACTCAGATGAAATGGACAAGGTCCTAGAAAGACAAAACTACCAAATTTAAAGAAGAAAGAGAAAATCTGAATAGACCTATAACAAGTAAAGAGAGTGAATCAGTAATGAAAAAACTTCCCACCAAAAAAAGCCCAGGCACAGATGGCTTTACTGGTGAATTTGACCAAACATTTAAAGAAGAATTAATACAAGTTCTTCACAAACTCTTCCAAAAAGTAGAAGAGGAAGCAACATGTCCCAACTTTTTTATTTTTTGTTTATTTATTTTTTTAAAAAATGACCAGTAAGCCCAAATGTCCATCATCGGATGAGTGGATACGGAAAATGTGGTACATCTACACAATGGAATACTACTCAGCTATAAAAACGAATGAAATACTGCCGTTTGCAACAACATGGATGGACCTCGAGAGAATTATAAGTGAAACAAGTCAGGCACAGAAAGAGAAATACCACATGTTCTCACTTATTGGTGGGAGCTAAAAATAAATAAATAAATTCACACACACACACACACACACACACACACACAAAAAAAAAACCGGGGGTGGGGGGAAGAAGATATAACAACCACAATTACTTGAAGTTGATACGACAAGCAAACAGAAAGGACATTGTTGGGGGGGAGGGAGGAGAGGGAGGAGGGAGGGAGGTTTTGGTGATGGGGAGCAATAATCAGCCACAATGTATATCGACAAAATAAAAGTTAAAAAAAGATGACCGGTAAGGAGATCTTAACCCTTGATTTGGTGTTATCAGCACCACACCCTCCCGAGTGAGCCATGGGCCGGCCCGCAACTTTTTTTATGAAGCCAGTATTACCCTGCTTACAAAGCCAGACCAAGATATTATAAGAAAACTATAGGTCAGTATCTCTTAGGAATATAGAGGCAAAACCCCTCAAATACTACCAAACAGAATCCATCAGCACATAAAAAAGATAGTAAACCATGATCAAGTACCATTTATCTCAGGAATGTAGCTTATCTGAAAATAAGTTAATACACCATATGAATAGAATAAAAGGAATTATCTCAGTGGATGCAGAAAAAGCCTTTGACAAAATCCAACATTGTTTCATAATAAAAAACATGCAACAAACTAGAAATAGAAGGGAACTTCCTCTACCCGATAAAGGGCAATTATGAAAAACCCGCAACTAACATCATATTTAATGTTGAAAGTTCCTGAAAGATCAGAAACAAGACAAGGATGTTCACTTTTGTTGCTTCTATTCTACATTGTACTGGAGATTTTAGCCAGGAAAATTAAGCAAGAAAATGAAATAAAGGCATCTAGATTAAAAAGAAATAGTAAAACTATCTCTATTTGCAGATGACATCGACCTTGTACATAGAAAATCCTAAGGAACCCACTAAAAATTAGAATTACATCACTAATCATCAGGGAAATCCAAATCAAAACCACAAAAAGGTATCACCTCACACCTGTTAGGATGGCCACTATAAAAACAAAAAAACCCAGAAAATAACAAGTGTTGGTGAGAATGTGCAGAAATTGGAACCCTTGTGCACTGTTGGTGGGAATGTAAAATGGTGTCGTCACTATGGAAAACAGTATGGTGGTTCCTCAAAAGATGAAAACAAACTATCATATGATTTAGCAATCCTACTTCTGGTTATTTATCCAAAAGAATTGAAATCAGAATATTTAAGAGATATTTGCACTCCCATGTTCATTTCAGTATGATTGAGTTGTAAAATAGCCAAGCGGTGGAAACAACCTAAATGCCCAATGACAGACATATGGATAAAAAATGTGGCATATACACACAAAGAAATATTATCCAGCCATAAAAAAGAAGGAAATCTTGTCACATACTACAACATGGATGAACCTTGAAGATATTATGCTAAGTGAAATAAACCAATCACAGAAGGACAGATGCTGCATGATTCAACTTATACGAAGTTTCCAGATAGTCATATTCATAGAAACAGAACCTAGAATGGTGGTTTCCAGGGGATGGGGGAAGGCAAAATGAGGAGTTGCCGTTCAATGGGTATAAAGGTTTACTCATGCAAGACAGAAGTGATTTAGAGAGCTACTGTACAACATTGTGCCTCTAGTTAACAATACTGTACCATACACTTAAAAACTTGTTAAGAGGGGAGAGGTCATGTTATGTGTTTTATCACACACAAAAAATTTGGAATTACAGTTATGTGTCGCTCGCTTAACAAAATGCATCACTAGGCGATTTCATCATTGTATGAACATCATGGAGTTACTTGCACAAACCTAGACGGTATAGCCCACTACAATGTATGTTCCTAGGTTACTATGATATGTTCCTTTGGCTCTTAGGCTATAAACCAGTACAGCATGTTACTGTACCGAATACTATAGGCCATTGTAACACAATGGTAAGTATTTGTGTGTTAAATATATCTAGACACGGAAAAGGTATAGTAAAAATACCATATAAAAGATAAAAAAAATAGTACACCTGTGTAGGGCACTTACTGTGAATGGAGCTTGCAGGACTGGAAGTAGTTCTGGTGAGTCAGTGAGTGAGCGGTGGGTGAGTGTGAAGGCCTGGGACATTACTGCACACACTTTATAGACACCGTACACACTTTGTAGACTTTATAGACACCATATACTTAGGCTGCTCTAAATTCATAAGAACATTTTTTCTTTCTTCATAATAAATTAACCTTAGCTTACTGCTACTTTTTTACTTTATAAACTTTTAAATCTTTTTAACTTTTGACTGTCTTATAATAACACTTTGCTTCACACACAAACACTTTTTACAACTATACAAAAATATTTTCTTTATATCCTTATTCTATGAGCATTTTTCTTTCTTTCTTTTTTTTTCCTAAGATGACTGGTAAGGGGATCTTAACCCGTGGCCTTGGTGTCATCAGCACCACGCTCTCCCGAGTGAGCCACGGGCGGGCCCGCATTTTTCTACTTTAAAGACTTTTTATTTTATTTTGTTACTTTTTAAGCTTTTTTTGTTAAAAACTAAGACACAAAAAATACACACATTAGCCAAAGCCTACACAGAGTCAGGATCATCAGTACCAGTCTTCCACCTCCACATCTTGTCCCACAGGAAGGTCTTCAGGGACAATAACAACGTATGGAACTGTCATCTCCTATAATAAAATGCGTTCTTCTGGAATACCTCTTGAAGTACCTGCCTGAGGCTGTTTTACAGTTAACATTTTTAATAAGTAGAAGAGTACACTCTAAAATAACAATAAAAAGTATAGTATGGTAAATACATAAGCCAGTAACATAGTCATTTAATATTATCAAGTATTATGTACTCTACATAATTGAATGTGCTAGACTTTTATACAACTGGCAGGGCAGAAGGTTTGTTTACACCAGCAGCACCACAAACATGTGAGTACTGCATTGCATTTCAAAATTATGATGGCCACAACGTCACTAGGCAGTAGGAATTTTTCAGCTCCATTAAAATCTTATAGGACCATCATTTTATATGTGGTCTGTCATTGACCGAAATGTCATTCTGTGGCACATGGCTGTAATTAATGAGAACAGCAAGGTTGCAGAATACAAGTTCACTATGCAAAAATCAATTGTATTTCTATACACTTGCAATGGACAATCCAAAAGGGAAATTAAGAAGACAATTCAATTTATAATAGCAACCCTCCCCAAATAAAATACTTTAGAATAAATTTAACAAGAGTGTAAAATGTATATTCTGAAAACTTCAAATAATTGTTGAAACAAATCAAAGAAGATTCAAATAAATGGAAAGACCCCTCATATTCATGGATCAGAAGATTTCATGTTGTTAAACTGATCTATAGATTAAACACAATCCCTATTAGAATCCCAGAAACTTCTATGTAGAAACTGTCAAATGGGTCCTAAAATTCATATGGAAACTCAGGGAACCCAGAACAGTCAAATAATCTTAAAAAAGAAAAACAAAGTTAGAGGACTCTTTCAATTTCAAAATTTACCACAAACCTACAGTAATCAAGGCAGTGAGGTACTGGTAGAAGGACAGACCCATAGATCAATGGAATAAAATGTAGAGTTCAGAAATAAACCCATATATCTATGGTCAATTGATCTTAGGCAAGGATGCAAAGACAATTCAATGGAGGAAAGAAGTTTTTGAACAAATGGTGCTAGAACATACATATACAAAATATACACATACAAAATAACGAATTTGGAGCCACTACTTCACAGCATATTTAAAAAAACAAAACAAAACAAAAAAACCTTGAAATAGATTTTTTAAAAAAACGTAAAGGCTTTAATTATAAAAATCTTAAAAGAAAATGTAGGAATATGTCTTTGTGGCCTTGAATTTGACAATTCATTTTAGATGTCACTAAAAGCATAAGCAACAAAAGAAAAAATAGATAAATTGGATTTCATCAAAATGTAATACTTTTGTGCTTCAAAGGACACCATCAAGAAAGTTAAAAAAACAACCCACAGAATAGGGGAAAACATTTGCAAATCAAATATTTGACATAGGACTTGTATCCAAAATATATAAAGAACGCTTGCAGCTCAATAATAAAAAGATGAATAACTTAAATAAAAATGGGCAAAGGATCTGAATAGACATCCTCAAAAAAAATTATATTCAAATGGCCAATAAACATGTGAAAAGATGCTCAACATCTTTAATCATTAGGAAAATGCAAATAAAAGACACAATGAAATACCAATTTACATTCACTAGGGTGGCTGTCATCAAAAAGTTAGATAATAACAAGTGTTGGTGAGATGCAGAGACGTCAGACCCTTCATACACTGCTGGTAGAAATGTAAATTGTTAAATGAAAGTATCTCCCAGCTCTTAAAATTAGGCAATCCTATTGGAAGGGATATAACTCTGAATAGAAGTTATAAGGAAGAGTTTGAATTTATCAGGAGAGTGATGGGAAACTATTCAAGTTTGTAAAGCAAGAGAGTAATATTAAAGCTATGTTTTAGAAAGATGACCAGGGCTGGCTGGTTAGCTCACTTGGGAGAGCCTGGTGCTGACAACACCAAGGTCACCGGTTGGAATCATCATACCTGCCAGCTGCCCCTCCCCGCCTGTATTAGTCCATTTGGGTTGCTTATAACAAAATACTTGGAACTGGGTAATTTATAAAGAAAATGAAATTTATTGCTTACAGTTTCTGAGGCTTGGAGGTCCAAAGTCCATCAGGTGGGGGCAACAGTGACTCAGGGGTCTCACATTGCAAGATGGTGGAAGCAGAGAGAGCAGAGCGAGAAAGAGACAGACTCTCCTCCTCTTTTAAAGCCCTCAGGGGGCTGGCCCCGTGTCTCACTTGGGAGAGTGCGGCGCTGGTAGCGCCGAGGCCGCGGGTTCGGATCCTGTATAGGGATGGCCAGTGCGCTTACTGGCTGAGCGTGGTGCAGACCACACCGTGCCGAGGGTTGCGATCCCCTTACTGGTCAAAATAAATAAATAAATAAATAAAGCCCTCAGGGCCGGCCTGTGGCTCACTTGGGAGAGCGTGGTGCTGACAACACCAAGTCAAGGGTTAAGATCCCCTTACCAGTCATCTTTTTAAAAAAATAATAAATAAATAAAATAAAGCCCTCAGAAGCACGCCCCTGACCACCATTGTTAATCCATTCACTATGCCATGGTCCTACAATCCAATCGCCTCTTCAAGGCCCTACCTTTGAATTACCACAATAGTATTTCCCACCCTCTTAATAGTCACAGGGAGCTAAATTTCTAATACATCAAACTTGGGTGACACAATTCAAACTTCAGGGAGTTTTGGGGGGACATAATTCAATCCACTACACCCCCCCAAAATATATTTTTATGTAGACATGTTTATAAAGATGACTTCATTCTGTGATTCTGAAATAGCTACGTATAAGTTGCTTGTGTAATCCGTGCTGCTGATCTTCTCTTGGTCAAGGTAAACTTCTTTCTATTCTACAACAGCAATTGTTTGCTCTTGAGACAGTGACGAAGGGCATCACCAATTCCTCTTCAAGCATTGGGTATAAACAGGCAAAAAATAAATTTATTGACTGATATAAATGAAAAGTCCTGGGTATAGCTGGCTTCAGGAAGACCTGCATATAGGGTGTTCAAATAACGTCATCAGGCATTTGTCTCACCAGTCTCTTGGCTGTGTTGGCTTCATTTTGGGGCAGGCTGTTGTGAGGCGCCCTCCCACAAGAAATGCACTTACGCGCCACTCGTGCAGGAAAGGGCAGCTTATTCACTCCAGCTGGCCAGCGTCCGTCTCCCAAGGAGCAACCGAGGAAGAGCGGCATTGGGCCTTGGTCTTGTGGGGTTTTTAAAGGCAAAAACTACATCCCGTTGGCACACGGGTTTGTCCAGGTGCACAAAGCAAGCTAGGGAGCTAGGTCACAGAGGCCAAGAATGAGCGTCCGAGCAATCAAGCACACAAGTTTTCATTGTGTATGTTCCCATGTAATCGTTCACTGTGTATGGCTCCTGTTCCCATGTGATGGTTTACTGTGTGTGGCTCCTGTTTCCATCCAACGGCTTTTGTTTCTATGAGAAGGTCAACAGTTTCTCATGCAGAAGTGGGGGGTAGTCTGCAGGTCAGGCAGGGGGTAAAATGGAGTTACCTATGTTAAGCAAGCAATTCTACAGAAGCAGATAATGTACGTTATGAGGGTGGAGGGAGCTCTATTTCAGCTCTTCCTTCTACCATTTGGTCAAGCAGAGCAGAAAGACCTCTCTTTCCCAATAGTTCCAGCAGTAGCCCTTGGCAGGACTCTCATCGGTCTACAATGGGTCAGAAATCCTTCTCTAAACTAGTCATTAGAGGAGGTGGGAATATGCTTCGATGGACCAGGGTAATGGCCATGGGGATAGAGGATGGACTGACTAGGAAGGACAATTGTGAAGGTAGAGTGTGCAAGAGTTGGTTGCTTAGTAGTGTCAGGAAAGGGACAAGATTTATGTTTATTGACCACCAGCTGTGTGCCGGGCCCTGTGCTGGGCAAATCAAACTCAGTCTAGTGGAGGAGCTGGATACGTAAACAATTACTGTCCAATGTACCAATTTCAGTGATAGAAGACACACCAGGGGCCACTCATGCAGGGAAGAAAGAAAACCATTTGAGGACTGGCTATGTGCTGGGGGAGGGGGTGTCAGGGAAGGCTTCCCAGAGAAGGAAATCTTGACCTGAGTCTTAAAGCATAAGTAGGGTCCATAAAAGTTTGGTGGCCAACAAGGAGTAAGAGACTTCACGCTCATGCCAAAGGCAAAGAATAGAGTCGAAAAAAATTGTTGGCCAGAAAAACCACATCTAAATCAAAGAACCATTTAGTTTGCTCTCATAGCATTTTTAGAAATATTTAAATTAGTTGCTAACATTGAAAGATCTGAAATTTTCACATAAAAATCCACATTTCCAACTTGTCATGAAAAGCCAGGTTTGGCAACCTGGGGCTGGCATTTCTGCATGGGGATGGAGGGCTGGTGCAGCCATGGCTCCTCTGTGCCCTGTTATAACCCACCTGCCCTGCATCAGATAGATAGCCGTGTTACCTGCCTAGTTCTCTGCAGTGGGTCGAAGATAGATGCAAATTCTTTGCAACTCTGCACATCAAAAGGAGGAATTTATTTTCCCTCCCTGGAATCTGAGCTGGTCCTGTGTGAGTGTTTAACCGGCAGAAAATGGGAGAAGTTACACTGTGACAATTTTGGACCTATCCTTTCAGAGGACTGGCAGCTCTTATTTACATCCTGCCTCTTGGAGCACTCTCTCGGGACACTCCCTTGTCAAAACCCTGGACTAATGAGAGATTAAAAAATGGTTGTCATTTTAAGTCACAAAGTTTTGGGGTGGTTTGTTATGTCACAACAGGTGCCCAGAGCAGAAGACCCACATCCACCCCTCTCCTGTGCACATCTGAAGGCTCAGCTTCTGGACCAGAGGAAGCGGGGAGCATGCTGAGCCTGGGTCATGAATGATGAGCCGGCAGGTGGATGGGGAAGGGCAGGAAAGGCTTTGTATGGCAGGCTGAGGGAGGTTTGATTTTTTCCTGGAGGTACTGAGGAGCCAGTAGATGTATTATGATCAGATTTGCCTTTTAGGAAGGTGATTCCGGCAGTGTTATAAAAGATGGATTGGAGGAGAATGAGGTGGCAAGCAGATTAGTTAGGGGCTAGTGCAATGGTAAAAGCCACTCAACTCAGGTACCTGTGGTGGCAATGGAGAAAAAGGGAGAGATTAAAGGTCAAGACATCCCCCTCAGGGCTGGCCAGTTAGCACAGTTGGTTAGAGCACAGCTTCACAACACCAAGGTCACTGGTTCAGATCCCCCTACTGGCCAGCCACCAAAAAAAAAAGGACTTCCTCCCTGAGGCTGCTGATGGGATCTGCAGCTCAGAACCAGGGAGCACAGGGGCGGGTTTGGGCCACAGAGACAGGTTGGGAGTTGTCAAAGTTTGTAGTTGAAGCTGCGGGGGTGGATGATAACTTGTGGGGAGTTTGGGTGCAACAAGGAAAGGTGGAGTCCTGGGGAGGAGTCTGTTAAAGCTAAGCAAAGACAAGACATCCTGAAAGCGATCGAGAGAGAAAGCTACAGAGGAAAGAAGAGAACCAGAGAGTGGAGTCCCAGATGCCAAAGAAAGAAAACATTCAAGAGAAAAAACAAAACAACAAAAAATAAAACTTTCAAGAGGGGAGCATCAGATGATCCCAAAACGTGTTTGATTTAATGGTCAGGAGACGATTGGTGGCCTTGGTGAGGGCGTGTGCGGAACAGCGAGGGTGGGAGCCAGCCTCCAGGTGGTGGAGAAGTAGGAAGTGAGGAAGTGAAGACATGAGTGTAAACAGCTCTTTCAATAAACTTGACTGTGAACAGCAGGAGCGAGATAGGGAAGTGGTTTGAGGTTGCCCAATTAAGGGAGTTTCCCCCAACACATGGGAGACTTCATGTGTTTTTATATACTGAAGAGAGGGTCTAGGGAGCTAGAGCATGGCAGGGCAGGAGAAAGGGGTTAGCGATGGAGCAAGGCCACTGAGAAATGTGTCCCTAGAAGGAGGAATGTGTCCCTAGAGGGAGGTCCCAGGAGGACCACACCTCTTTGATAATAGTCTGTGGCTGTTTGCAGGAGCTAGAGATGCTGTTGCTGGTGGAAACAGAGGGGTTGAGAGTTCTCATGTCATTTTTCCATAAAATAGGAGCAATGATCATCTCCTGAAGCTGAGGACGGCAGCCTAGAGGAGACGGCTACAGAGATGTGGCTGGCCAGGTTGGTTTAGGCCTGAGCCTGTAGAAGGTTTGACATGGCATCCTTACCTGCCTCCTGCTTACGGCCAGGATTGCTTCCTGAATGAGGGTCAGTGCTGAGCCCGCTGCTGGATGGAAGACCATAGGGCCACACTAGCAGGGGGCCAGGCTACCAGACTAGCCTCGTGCAAATGAGATCCTGTCATTTCTACACTTGGAGACTTGTGGGCTTCTCATCACCTGCAGGAGCAAACTCCTTGAAAAGGCTGTGACTGGGGTCCCTCCTGATCTGCCTCCTGTGGATTTTCCCCGTGATCCCCAGCACCTGCAGCACCAGCTCACTGTTCCCTAAAATGCCATTATTGTTCCTGCCTTTATATGAATAGCATTTCTCCTTCTTTCCTCCCTTCTCTGCTTGGCAAGCTCCTATTTATGACCCAGTTTAAATGTAATGCCATCAGGCTGGCCAGCTAGCTTAGCTGGTTAGAGTGCAGTGTAATAACACCAGGGTCAAAGGTTCAGATCCTGGCCAGCTGCAAACCCCCCCAAAAAAACCCCCAAAACCCCAAAAACCCACCACCCCCAGCACCACCACCACCAACCACTAGGAAAGAAAAAAAAAAAAATGTAATGCCATCCATCCATTCCACCATCTGTGGGGTGTCCCACCTGCTTTGTCCCTGGGTCACCCTCCTGACTCAACTGCTTTCCACTTCTGTGCACACCTCTGCTTCGAAAGGTCACCTAGATAGTGGGTGGGACTCATAGGTTTCAGGATCAGGCAGACTTGGATGTGAATCCCAGTCTGTGTGACCTTGGGTAGATCATTTATATCATCTGAGCCTTGATGTCTTCATCTGTAAAAGTGAAACAAATAAATATGCAATAAGGCTCTTGAGATTTTTCAGTTATGGGATGTTTATAGAGGCACTTGGCACAGCGCCTGGGACATAGTGCTGCTTGGAGCAGCCAGGACTCATGGCTGTAAGAACCTAACTTAAAAACTCCTTTTACAAGGGCCGGCCCGTGGCTCACTTGGGAAAGTGTTGATAACACCAGGGCCACGGGTTCAGGTCCCTATATAGGGATGGCCAGTTGGCTCACTTGGGAGATCATGGTGCTGACAACACCAAGTCAAGGAGTCAAAGGTTAAGATCCCCTTACTGGTCATCTTTAAAAATAACATAAAAAACAACTCCTTTTACAGTGGATTTGTTTGAAGGAGGATCCAAAGAAATCCACATATTACAGTTGGTTGAAATGGTTCTTATGACTCTTTTAATCCATTTTCCCCTCATTCTTTTTTAGTGCCACTTATTTGTTGAAGCCAGGTCATTCATCCTGTAAAATTTTATGCTTTCTAGATTTAGGTAATTGCTTCCTCATGGTGTTATTTAACCTGTTCTTTTATCTGTCTTATTTCCCGTAAACTAATGGTTAGATCTGGAGGCTTGGTTAGATTCAAGATTATTATTATTATCATCATTATTTTGGCAAGCAAACTACAAAAGTAATGCTGCAGACTTCATACATCATAGCAGGAGGCACATAAATCTGTTTGTCTTGCTTTTGATGATGTTAAGATTGATTGGCGGGTTCTATTTTTTTAGCAATTAATTATGGAAACTTGAACATAACATTGATATCAGATGGTAAGAAATTATTGCTAAAATTTTTAGGTGTCATTATGTATTACATAATGGTATTGTGGTTAGATAAAATAAAAATCCTTAACAATAACAAGGATGAATCTCAAAACATTACACTGAGTGAAAAAACCCAGACCTATGCTGTATAATTTCATTTGTATGGAATATTCTAGAATAGGGAGAATTAATCTTTAGTGACAGAAAACAGATCAGTGGTTGTTCGGAGCTGAGGTTGAGGACTGATTGTGGAGGGGCAGGAGGGAATTTTTAAGGGTGGTGAAAATATTTTATATTTTGATTATAGAGGTAATTTCATGGGTATACGAGGGATCTTCAAACAGTTCATGAAAAATGTGTATTATGAAAAAACTATGCATGGATTTCAAATGTTTTTGCACCAAAATAAACTCATACTGACTTGTTATAAAATATCCCAACAGGATCTAGTCTGAGGCATTAAGAAGGATAAGATATCAGTTTGAAAAGAGACCCTATGACAGTAATGTGAACTCTTCTAAAACTGAAGCAAGAACCAACATCAAAGTTATGGTGAAGCTTGGGAAGAAGAATGGTGAAATCAGTGATGCTTTACCAAAAGTTTATGGGCACAATGCCCCAAAGAAATCAGCAGTTTACAAATGGATAGCTTGTTTTTGTTTTTGTTTTTTTAAAAGATGACCAGTAAGGGGCTATTAACCCTTGACTTGGTGTTGTCAGCACCACGCTTACCCAGTGAGCAAACCGGCCATCCCTATATAGGGACCTGAACCCATGGCCTTGGTGTTATCAGCACCACACTCTCCCAAGTGAGCCACGGGCCGGCCCTGGAAAGCTTGTTTTAAGAAGGGATGAGACAATGTTGAAGATGAAGGCTGCAGTGGCAGACCATCCACATCAATTCGCCAGGAAAAAATTAATCTTGTTCGTGCCCTGATTGTAGAGGACCGATGATTAACAGCAGAAACAGTAGCCAACACCATCGACATCTCAATTGGTTTAGCTTACACAATTCTGATGGGAAAATCACAGCTGAGCAAACTTGCTACTTGATAGGTGCTAAAACTGTTGTGGCCAGATCAGCTGTACACAAGAACAGAGCTTTCCATGGAAATTTTAAACACGTGGGATCAAGATCCTGAAGAATTTCTTCAAAGAATTGTGACAGGAGATGAAACATGGCTTTCCTGGTACAATCCCAAAGACAAAACAGAATCAAAGCCGTGGCTACCAAGAGGTGGAAGTAGCCCAACCAAAGCGAAAGTGGACCAGTCAAGAATAAAGATCACGGCAACAGTTTTTTGGGATGCTCAAGGCATTTTGTTTGTTGACTTTCTGGAGCGCTGAAAAACGGTAATACCAGCTTATCATGAAAGTGTTTTGAGAAAGTTAGCCAAAGTTTTAGCAGAAAAATGGCCCAGAAAGCTTCCCCAGAGATTCCATGTCCACAATGTTCCTCTTCATTCCTCTCATCAGACAAGGGCAATTTTGGGAGAATTTCAATGGGAAATCATTAGGCATCCACCTTACAGTCCTGATTTGGCTCCTTCTGAATTCTTTTTGTTTCTTAATCTTAGGAAATCTTTAAAGGGCACCCATTTTTCTTTAGTGAATAATGTAAAAAAGACTCCATTAACATAATTCAGTTCCCAGTACGCTCAGTTCTTTAGGGATGGACTAACTGGCTGGTATCATCACTTACAAAAGTGTTTTGAACTTGATGAAGTTCAAAATAAAATAAATAAAGTTTATAAAATAAAGTTTATACTTTTTATTTTTATCTTTTAATTCTATTTTCCATGAACTTTTTGGAGTCTCCTCATATACATTTGTCAAAACTAACTGAACCATGCATTTAAAATGAGTGTGTTTTATTGTATAAAAATTAAGGAGTATTTTGTCATATGTAAATAAAGTTGATTTTAAAAGGAAAGAAAATAGGGGGCCGGCCTGTGGCTCACTCCGGAGAGTGCGGTGCTGATAACACCAAGGCCACAGGTTCGGATTCCATATAGGGATGGCCGGTTAGCTCACTGGGTGAGCGTGGTGCTGACACCACCAAGTCAAGGGTTAAGATCCCCTTACCGGTCATCTTTAAAAAAAATAAATAAATAAAAATAAAATAAAAGGAAAGAAAATAAAGTTACAACTAGAAAAATAATCCATTCAAAATAGTCACAAAACTATAATACCTATGTGTGTGGGGGGGGAGTAACTAATGGTATACAAGACCTTTACAGAGAAAATTATAAAATTATATTAAAAGACATAAAAGAAGACATACATATAGGAGGGATACACCATGTTCATGGATGGAATTCTCAATATCCTTCCCAAATTAATCTATAAGTTTAATGCAATTTTATTAAAAGATCTTAGAGATATTTTAAAGTCCCTATATGTTAGAGGTAAATACTGAAATATTTAGGTTGAAATGCTATGCTGTCTGGGATTTGTTTTAATATTGTATTAGTTCATTTTGTATTGCTATCACAGAGCACCTGAGATTGGGTAATTTATAAAGAACAGAGATTTATTTGGCTTACAATTCTGGGACAGCTGCATCTGGCACAGACCTCAGGATGCTTCTACTCATGGCAGGAAGTGGCAGGCAGCCAGCAGGTGCAAGCAGATCACATGGTGAGAGGAAGCAAGAGAGGGAGAGAGAGAGAAACAGAGAGAGAGAGAGAAAGGAGGTGCCAGGGTCTTTTAAACAACCAACTCTTGCAGGAACTAATAGAGCAAAGACTAACTCACTACACCATCCCCCCAGTGAGAGCATTAACCTGCTCATGAGGGATCCGCCGCCTTGACTCAAACTGCCACATTGGGGATCAGATTTCCACATGAGTTCTGGGAGGACAATACATTCAAATTCTATCAAATATATTGGAAAATAATGTGGAAGAAGAAATGAATCGTATTTGCCATGTGTGGATAATTGTTGAAGCTGGATGACAGATATAAGAGAGCTTATTATGTAAGTCTCTCAATTTGATGTATTTGAAACTTTCTACAATAAAAATTTTAAAGTGTAAATGATTGAAAAATTTAAAAATAGATAAAAGAAAATTTTTCTACCAAAAGTTAAAAAAAAAGGAAAAAAACCTAAGTTAAGCTTGGTAGAAAAAAAGAGAGCACGTGTTGCTTCACAAAACTGAAAAGGGCTAGCTTTAAGTATGGCTGGATCCAGAATCTTGGACAGTGTCCTCAGGACTCTGTCTTGCTCCCTTCCTTTCTTGGCCATACTGTCCTCTAAATTGGTTCTGTTCTCAAGCGGTCTTGCTTCAGATGAAGGTGAGATGACTACAGTCATCCCTTGGTCTCTGGTATCTGCAGGGGATGGTTCCAGGACCTCCCATCCCCACTCACTGATACCAAAATCTGCAGATGCTCAAGTCTCTTATAAGATGGAACTCGATCATCTGCATTTATTTGCAGAGTATTTGCTTATAACCTACACACATCCTCCCATATAAATTAATAATTGCTCATAATACCTAATACAATGTAAATGCTATGTAAGTAGTTGTTTATACAGTACTGTTTTTTATTTGTATTATTTTTTATTGTTGTTTTTGATTTTTTTTCCCTAAATATTTTTGATCTATGGTTGGTGGAATCCACAGATGTGGAACCCGTGGATATGGAGGGCCTAAGAGAAATCTAAGCATCTCTTAGACTTCTATCCTATAATGAATCACCCAGCAGTAAGCTCCAGTTGAAGGCCTGGAATTAAATCTCAAGGCACTGCTGGCCTGGCATGGGTCACCAGCACTTGTCTCTTAACCAGGTGCTGTCTAGTGGGAAGGGTATGTCTAATTAGCCTCTGGATCTCCTGCACCCAGCACACTGCCTGGGATAAAACCAGGTGGGTGGTGGATGGATGGATGAAGAAGTAGATGGAAGAAGTGGATGGATGAAGAAGGGGATGGGTAGTGATATGCATATTGAGCACTCTGCCATTTGAAGGGCAGAAAACTCCAAGTTGAAG
Source organism: Cynocephalus volans (assembly GCF_027409185.1). NCBI lineage: Eukaryota > Metazoa > Chordata > Mammalia > Dermoptera > Cynocephalidae > Cynocephalus > Cynocephalus volans. Next base: position 114,137,559 of record NC_084465.1, read on the forward strand.
TGACTTCCCAAGGACAACATGTCACTTGTGTAGTTTTAGGGTCTCCATTAGGAAGGCCGGGGAGAGGAGAAGTGTGTCAACACATGTAGTGGTGGCTGGCACTGTGCCCAGCATGTGCTATGCACTGTCTCAACTGGTCCTCACACTCTTTAGAGCCAGCACCACTGTGCGCCATTCCTAGATGGGGAATGTCACTTAGCCGGGGCAGCAAGGAGATGGTGGAACTGGGCTTCTCCAGGTCTGTCTGACGCCCTCATGCTCTGCACCCTCTGTAGGGTGGGACATACCAGAGAAGGCCTCTTGCACTTTGCTAAGGAGTTTGGACTTTATCCCAACACTTCAGTCCATCTGTCCTGTATGTATCTGCCTCCTTGGAAGGGCCTCTGGTCCTGCCCCCTCCAGGGCGGGTGTACTAGCCAAAACTCTTTCAGTTGCAAGTGCCAGAAATCCAACTCAAACTTACTGGATGACGTGAAAAAGGAACTTGTTGCCTTATGCAATAGAAAGGTTCGGGCACGGCTTGATCCAGACACTCAAATGATGTCAAGAATACGAGGGTACTTCAAAAAGTTTGTGAAGAAATAGAATTGAAAGATAATACAAATCTTTCCATTAACTTTTTGAAATACACTCATATGTCTGTTTTCATATCTTGCCTCTGCAGTCCTCTGTGTGGGTGCATTCCGGCCAGCTTTTCCTACATGGTGACAAGACGGTCACCACTAGTGCTGTGCTTACGTCCTATCAGCTTACTAACCCCTGTGGAAAGAGGGCTTCTTATTGCCAGCAGCTCCAAGATGAATCTGCTTCTGACTGCATGGACTTGAATCATGTGCCCACCTCTGAGCCAGTGAAACCGGTGGCATTGGCTGGGGCAGCATGAGCCATGAGCCTACCCTGGATCCCCTCCCAAACCTCATGGAAAATCCAGATGCTGCCACCAGCAAGGAGGTGGTGGGAAGACACTGGGCCAGCAGCAATGAGAGAGGTAAGCATTCTCCCAAAACCCCTCACGGGAGGCGTCAGCCACTTCTCAAATGCATGACAGCCGTGTGGCAGGGCCTGCACCACCTGCCACTGAACTAACTCTCACTGTGTTCTGCAGACATCTGTTTCCCAGAACTTCCACCCACTGGCCTTGCATCCATCCTCCACCACAGCCCCGTGCCCGTCCACCCCTGCCCACGCTGCAGACCAGCTGGTATCTAAAAGCAGTGTTCAGGGCCGGCCCGTGGCTCACTCGGGAGAGTGCGGTGCTGATAACACCAAGGCCCCGGGTTCGGATCCCATATACGGATGGCCGGTTCGCTCACTGGCTGAGCGTGGTGCTGCCAACACCAAGTCAAGGGTTAAGATCCCCTTACCGGTCATCTTTTAAAAAAATAAATAAATAAATAAAAATAAAAGCAGTGTTCATCTGCCCCAGCCTTTCCCTCTCCAGGCTCATCAGGCCTACTGCCTTTAGGGGCATGGTTTTCAGGACCTTTATGAATGGGCATGTCCCCTGTGTGGAAATGAGACCCTCCAGAGCTGAAGGCAGTGTCCTCATCTGTAAAATGGAGATATTATTTGCCACCCAGGGGTGTTATGAGGGTTGAATGAGAGCATATTTATAGTGTTTAAAACAACGTCCAGCACATAGTAGGTGTTCAATAAACACCGGCTATTATTCTTAACACTTCAGGTGGAGACTGTATACATCACAGTCTGCCCATCCCAATCCAGTAGCAGGTCCTCAGGTATAGGGCAGCCGCCGATTTTTATAATTGAGTGGTCTGTATAACACTTCCACATGCATTGTCTTGTGTGAGCCTCATAACTTTGTGAGGTGGGCAGGACGAATCTCATTTACAGATGAGGGAACAGGTTCAGAGAGGTTAGGCCTCTTGCCCAAGGTCACACAGCCGATCAGTGGTGGAGGTGGGATTTGAACCAGTCCCTTGCTGTTCCTTGAATTTCTTCACATTACTGGGCTTTTGCTCTGCTGTCCCTCAGCCAGCCTCTTCTAGCCATGCCTGTAGGCTCTTTCTCATCCTTTCAGGTCTAGCCTAAATAGTCTATAAACACTAACTATGATAAGACCAGCATTTATTTATTAAGCACTTGCTACTCTCCAGGTAAGGCGCTTAAGGCTTTCATTGAGTTATTTTAGGTAATCATCCCTCTGATGAGGTAGGTATGACACTATTACAGAGGGAGAAACTGAGGCTGAGAAGGTTAAGTACGCTACCCAAGTCCTTTCAGTGGGTGGGAAAGCCAGCAGTCACGCTCATAAACAATCTGATTCTGGAGTAGGCCTTGCTTGCACCTCCACATCCAAGGATAGGAATGAGAGGCCCCTTCCTCCAGTCCTGACTGAGGGCGGGCTCCTGCCTCTGCTTAGTCCCCTTGCAGCCGTCCTGGTCTCCTGTCCTACGGCCGGGCTGAGAGCTCTTCAGCGGCGGGGACTGACTCAGCTCTGGGCCCCTTGCAGAAAATAGGTGCCCCATGACGCTCCGGATGAAGACAGGAGACCCAGAGAGGCCAGGGGACTCCCAGGGCCACCCACTGGTACATCCAGGAGCCGGGACGAGAACCCAGGTGCCCTGGGTCCGCTGGGCGTGTGGCTGTCCCCCATCCCGCCGGGGTGGGCGGGCCTTCGGGAGCTTCCTTGAACGCCGGGGAAGCATGGTGAGGAGGCTGAGGGCGGACTGGAGGAGAACCGGGGTATTTTTGCATTTTGACATTTAACAAAAGCACCGATGCGATCCCCCCGGCCGGCGGCATCTGCCTGGGTCTGGAGCGGCACGTGGGCGCCCGGCCGCGGCGCAGGAGGCAGCGGGCTGCGGGCCGGGCCTGGGAGAGCCCCGCCCAGAAGGGGCGCCGCCACCCGGGAGGCGGGCGCACGGCGCCGCTCATTCATTGTCTTGACAAGAGCATCCTCAGCGGGCCGGTCTGCGGCGCCTGCAGCTCCTTCCTCCTCTCCTCCGCCGCCGCCTCCGTCTGGGGGGTCTCGCTCCTCTCTCGGCAGCAGGTGAGGCCGGCCGCAGGGAGCGGGGGCGCGTGGGCTGCGGGGCAGGCGGCGCCACCACGGCCACCTGTGGGCAGGCGCGAGCGTGGGAGCGCGGGCGGTGGCCTGTCAGTGCCGGCCGCGAGGGGCTCGGCCGGGCCGCGGGTCCCGGGGCGCGTTGACGAGGTGGGGGCAGCCAAGATGGAGGTGGGGACGCCGGGGGGGGGGGGGGCCGCGGCCCGAGCCGGGTCGTGGGACAGAGGCCGGCCCTTCTTCTCCCCAGAATGGGAGTCTCTGGGCGTGGGAGGGGGGGGCAGGGTGGGAGAGCGGAGCGGCACCCCGAGCCTGGAGGCAGGAAGGGTTGAGAGCAAAACAAGAAAGACCAAGTTCCCCTTTCCGCCGTTTCCGGGTCTGCTACCTGCGGTGGGGGAAGCGGCAGGGTGGGGCGACGGTTTCCTGTCGCCCGACCTCTGGTTTGGGGCTCCCCTCTCCCCGGACCCGGGCTGCTCACCTGGGACTGATGCCCCCTCCCCAAGACTGGGTCTTTTCACATACGCTCCTCGCCCGCTCCCTGGGCAAGCAGACCTAGGGGAGTCCCAGGGTGGGCCAGGGGGCTGGAGCCCCCGTGAGAAGGGGCCAGGCCCAAAGGCAGGGCAACTGGGTGAAGCTGCGGAGGTGGGCAGAGCTCCGAGAGGGTGCCCTCCGGACGCCGGCACAGGCCACTTCACTGAGCAGGAAGGTGATGCGGTTGGGCACCAGGATCAGCCCTCGAGCCCCGGGAAGCCACTGGCAATATGCTCGGCTTTGCTTGCTCTCCGCTAGCCACAGCATCCTAGCTGGCCCTCAGAGAAGTCAGTGTCCGCCTCTCCCTTCCTGTGTGCAGTTCCAATGGGGGTGGAGGCGGCACTTAAGGGCACCTGCTTTTTCTGAGTGGAGGCAAGAAGCAGAGGTGTGGGCAGGAGGAGACTCTGGGACCCGAGCCATGGCCCTTTTCTGGTGCCCAGAGACCTCCTGGGGAAGCCATCCTGCTCCCTCCTGCGCAGGCCCACACGCCACTTTCTCCTGTGTGTCCAGCCCTGTGCCAGGAGGTGAGGGAGGGCCAGGCTCTGGCAGCTCCCTGTGCGGGTGTGATGGACACTCTAAGAGAAAACCCACCCTCTGAGCTGCCCGGGCTGGTACCCCCTGAGTCTGGACCATGAGAAAGGAAGGGCTCTGCATCCATCAGCCAGTCAGTCAAGCAGCATGCACTGCATGCTACATGGCACTAGGCCTTGCTGTCTAGGCTAAGGGTCCAAGACCGAGGGGGTAGACAAGTGGGTGGGTGGGTGGAGAAGGTGGAGATGGGTGGGCTTGCAGGTTAGACAGGAGTTAGGAGGGACTGGGGAAGGCAAGCAGGAAGGGTAGCAGGCTGTCAGCCACAGAGGAGAGGAAGGGGCAGGGAGCCCTGGAAATGATGCTGGGACCTTAAAAGCCAGAATGAGAACTGTCCTGGGGGTGATGGGTGTCACTGGAAGATCACAGTTGGCCCGAAGGGAAAAAAGCTTTCAACTCATGTGCCCCCAGGATGAGCCGGCAGGTGGTTCGTTCCAGCAAGTTCCGCCATGTGTTTGGACAGCCGGCCAAGGCTGACCAGTGCTATGAGGATGTGCGCGTCTCACAGACAACCTGGGACAGTGGCTTCTGCGCCGTCAACCCCAAGTTCGTGGCCCTGATCTGTGAGGCCAGTGGGGGAGGGGCTTTCCTGGTGCTGCCCCTGGGCAAGGTGAGCCCCTGGAGCTGGGAGCAGCAGCTCCTCTACCTAAGGGGGCCTCTGCCAGCCAATGGTTCCATGGGGGTCCTGATTAGATGATTGTCACCACACCTGCCTGGGCCTTAGTGTTGTCATCTGTAAAACTGAGCGGGGCCAGCTGAGCCTTAAGCTTCCTCCAGCTCCTATATGTAATGGTTGTGTGGAAACTGACACTCAGAGGGAAGTTCACACAGCAAGTCCTGCAGACCCAGGACTAGGTCTCCCAAGTCTCAGCCTGGGGTTTGGGCAGGCCCAGCAGTACTCTTGGGACTGGGAGGGATTCTGGGTCTGGGCCTTTCTGAGGAACCAGGCTGAACCCTGGGGGATTCAACAAGCCCTGGTCCCCAGCTCACATGCCAGGGATAAGAGGGGCCTTCTCCCCTTCCCCAGCCCTCCCCTCCCTCTGATCCTGCTACCCTTCCCCCTGCTGGCTTCTGACCCCCGCTCCTGGTACACTCCTGTGCTCTTTGGAGGGTGAGACAGGAAGGGGAGATGGGCCCTAAGTTGTTACCTTAAAAGGGCCGATGGAAGCAAAGAGAAGAGGAAGTGGTTGTCGGGGTGAGAGCTGGGCCCACACCTCACATGGCTCCCCACACAGGAAGCCCTGCTGAAGCCACTGTCCCCGGAAGAGGTCATTTCCAAACCTCTGCTTCTGCCTGGGGGCCAGTTAGGACAGACTTCCCTGGCCCATCTCCTTTGAGCAGAAGCCATCCACGCAGACCCACCGTTCACACACTTTCCTGGAGAACCCCAACCCTATACCTGTCCTAGGCCCTGGAAGCCTCACTCAGGGAAGTGGGTTTGGGGATACAGATTAGAAACTGAGAGAGGGACTGGAGAAACTTGGCCAGGGTCTCACAGAAAGGCAGGGACAGGACCCAGCATGTCACCCCTCCCTGCTGATCCTACGCTACTTTGGCCACCCCTCCTGGGATTTGCCCAGGCAGCTTTGGGACTGAAGCAAAGAGAAGACAAACCACCCCTACCCCAGGCCCTGGTCCACCTCCTGGGGACCCCACAGCCCTCCTCCCTGTACCTCTCTGAAGGGGATACGGCGAGGTTGGATTGGGTTTGGAGGGCAAAAGTGCCTCTGTCAAAGGTCCTGCTGTGCCCCCTAGACTGGACGTGTGGACAAGAATGTGCCCATGGTCTGTGGCCACACAGCCCCTGTGTTGGACATCGCCTGGTGCCCGCACAATGACAACGTCATTGCCAGTGGCTCCGAGGACTGTACAGTCATGGTGAGTGGTGGTGGGGACCCAGGGGCTAGGAGGGGGGCTCCAGGATGGGACCTGACATTTAGAGCCCCAAAGACTCACTTGCCTCTTCCCTGCAGGTGTGGGAGATCCCAGATGGTGGCCTGGTGCTGCCCCTACGGGAGCCTGTTGTCACCCTGGAGGGCCACACCAAGCGTGTGGGCATCGTGTCATGGCACCCCACAGCCCAGAATGTGCTGCTCAGTGCAGGTGCTACAGGAGTGGAGGGAGGAGAAGGGTGGGGCTGGTGGCCTGACATAGATGCGGGCAGGAGGCTCCTGGCTTCTGACACTGAGGGGATTGCACAGGCTGTGACAACGTGATCCTGGTGTGGGATGTGGGCACTGGGGAGGCTGTGCTGACGCTGGGCCCAGATGTGCACCCGGACACAATCTACAGCGTGGACTGGAGCCGTGACGGCACCCTCATCTGCACCTCCTGCCGCGACAAGCGTGTGCGCATCATCGAGCCCCGCAAAGGCACTATCGTAGCTGTGAGTTGCCATGAGCCCTGACCCTTGACCCTAGGACCTTTATCCCTCTCACCCACCATCAGCCAGGCCCTGGGATGCTGGCTTCCCTTGTTGCCACCTGGGGCCTGGCCTCTCACGGTGTATGTGGGTGCCTGACCTCCCACCTCCCTTTCCTTGCAGGAGAAGGATCGTCCCCATGAGGGGACCCGGCCTGTGCGCGCTGTGTTTGTATCGGATGGAAAGATCCTAACCACAGGCTTCAGCCGCATGAGTGAGCGGCAGGTGGCGCTGTGGGATACAGTGAGTGCCTAGAAGGGAGCCGAGGGCCTCTGGGCTGGGAATCAAGACTGGAGGCTTAGTCCTCGCTCTGCCACTTGCCTGGCTGATGGCCATGGGCCTCAGTTTACCCCCTCCTGAGATGGGGGTTTCCACTGGCTATTCTGGAGGGCCCTCACTGGGTCACTGCCTAGTGAAGAGCAACATGGCCCAGCCCACTGTGACCTCCCTCCTGTCTACAGAAGCACCTGGAGGAGCCGCTGTCCCTGCAGGAGCTGGACACCAGCAGCGGCGTCCTGCTGCCCTTCTTTGACCCCGACACCAACATTGTCTACCTCTGTGGCAAGGTGAGGCAGGGAGGTGGGCAGGAGTGGCTTGGGGAAGATCAGGGCTGCAGGTGTCTGCTCATGTTGACCCTCACCTTGCACCCACCACCTACAGGGTGACAGCTCCATCCGGTACTTCGAGATCACTTCCGAGGCCCCATTCCTGCACTTTCTCTCCATGTTCAGTTCCAAGGAATCCCAGCGTGGCATGGGCTACATGCCCAAACGTGGCCTGGAGGTGAACAAGTGTGAGATTGCCAGGTAACTGCCCTGACCCTGACCACAGGATGCTTCTCGGGCAGCGCTGACGCCACACTGGCCCTCAGTCCCCGCCCACCTGTGCTGCAGGCACTGCTTACCTTCCTGTTTCCACAGATTCTACAAGCTGCACGAGCGGAGGTGCGAGCCCATCGCCATGACAGTGCCTAGAAAGGTGATGCTCCCATGCCCCTCCCTGGGCTCCAGGCGGGCGCTGGCCACGGGGAGTTGCAGGGCAGTGTTGTGGGGTGAGCACTCTGTTAACCAGCCCTGGCCTTGCCCACAGTCGGACCTGTTCCAGGAGGACCTGTACCCGCCCACCGCAGGGCCTGACCCTGCCCTCACGGCCGAGGAGTGGCTAGGGGGTCGGGATGCCAGTCCCCTCCTCATTTCCCTAAAGGATGGCTATGTACCCCCAAAGAGCCGGGAGCTGCGGGTCCACCGGGGCCTGGACACTGGGCGCAGGAGGGCAGCACCAGAGGCCAGTGGCACTCCTAGCTCGGTGAGAGGAGGATGGGGAGCCAGGGAATCAGGACAGGAGAAGGGATAGGGTGGGGGCTGCCATGGGCATGGCCAGTGCCCCAGTAGAGGGAGGCTGGTGTTTGGGGCAGCCCACCCTCACAGTACTGGGGATATTTTGGGGCCAGTGGGTCATCCCAAAGCCCCAGAAAATAGGTTTTGGGTTGATAGGCCTGCAGCTCCTGGACCCTTGACCTTGGTGTTATAACTGACTGAGCTAACCGGCCAGCCAGGCTGCAGTTCCCTGGGCAGCAACTGGCCAAGACAGAAGGGCCCAAGCCCTAGGGCTTAGCAGGTCCAGGGTAAGAGGAGCCCAGGGAGGTGCTGGGCCTAACATGGTGCTGGGTCCCCCAGGATGCTGTCTCCCGGCTGGAGGAAGAAATGAAGAAGCTCCAGGCCACGGTGCAGGAGCTACAGAAGCGCTTGGACAGGCTGGAGGAGACAGTCCAGGCTAAGTAGAGGACCCAGGGCCGTCCGCTGGGCCAACCATTCACACTCCACCCCTCAGGCCACAGTGGCAGATAAGAAAAAAATCATAAAATGGCTTTATTTTCTGGTACCTCTGACTCTGATGACTGGTCACTTGGATGCTGGGTCTTCTGAACGGACCTGACCTTGAGCTTCCCCCTCCACAGCCCTGGTGGGACTGTCCCATGGTGGGGTGGGGGATGCCTCCCAGTGCCTGCATCACAGGAATAGGACCTCGGTGGGCGGGAATCACCATGCTGATGTGGGTTGGGGCTGCTCTCCATTTCCCAGCTTCTCAGAGCTGGCAGGTCTGAGCTATTCAAGGCCCTAGCTGGGGCCTCAAAAATTCCTTATTTACCCCAAATCTGCCTTCCTAATCAACCAAAACCTCAGGTTGTATGCAACTGTACTGACAGTTGCTTGTGGGGAAATGAATGACTAGCACTAACATGGCAGACATCTTTCAAACTGCAGGCCCAAAGGATGAAAATATAGGGGAACTTTTGTAAGGAAAAAACAGAACCAAAGCAACAGCCTGACTCTAGTCTACAGGTGAGAAAACTGAAGCACAGAGCAGGAGACTTGCTGAAGGGCAGATTCCAAGTTGTGACCTAAGTCTCCCCCTTCTACTTCAGAGTCTTCTGCCTACTGCTACTGTTGCCTCTTGAGCCTTTACTGTGGGTTCTGCATGGGCCTGGCCTCTGTGACAGAAGGACCTGGCAGGGATAGATCTGTCAGGCCCTGTCAAGAAGGGGCTTGGGAGGATTTTTGATGCCCAAATTAGTGACCCCCTGAGCTGGGAGAACACAGGGCTATTTGGGATGGGTGTCCATCATAGAGGGGCATGGTTCATACTATGCAGGGACCACCAAAGAAAGGCCCAATTCCCAGCCCCCTCCTGTTCAGCATGCCATAGAGAACTACCTGGGAGAGAGCTATATGAGGCAGACATACAAACGTCCCTCTCTGTCCACTTGGCTCTTACCCCCTATGCAAGCCATATGATCCTGGGCAAGTCACTTCTCTGCTGCCCATCCATAAAATAGGGGAGGGATAGCATCACAGCTCAGTGAATGCAAGAGGAGATCCAATCAGGGGTGTGGTCTGGGTGCTCTTAAAGATGTGACGTTCCTTCGCTGAGCCTCTCCGGGAAAATGGGGATGATAGGCCCTTACGGGGTTTAGAATGCCATAAGGGTTAACCAGTCATCACCAAGACTCCCAGCTTTACCAGTGCACTCTCTCTAAAGGGAACCAGAGGGAGGTGGGGGTGGAGGTAATTTAGGGGCTGAGAAACTGGCCTTGAAAACAAAGGAGAAGGGCCGGCCTGTGGCTCACTTGGGAGTGTGGTGTTGATAACACCAAGGCCATGGGTTCAGATCTTTATATAGGGATGGCTGTTAGCTCACCTGGGGGAGCGTGGTGCTGATAACACCAAGTCAAAGGTTAAGATCCCCTTACCGGTCATCTTTAAAAAAAAAGAAAACACAGGAGAACAGAGTATGTGGGATGGCCCTGGCCCCAACTGGGTCACTTGCTGCCCCTCCTGGGTCTCAGGGGCCTCTGTGCAAGGTCCTACCAACCCTAAAAACCTGTGGTTAAGATTGATAATCCCATCCCACATCCCCCATTCCCGAAAACCCAGTGGTCTTCCCAGGGGCAACAGTGGCCACATCAAGCCCAGGGCTATGGGGACACTGGACCTTCTCAAGTGGGCCACTTCCTGAGTCTGTGAAGGGCTGGGGAATCCTTGGGATGTGTGGAATTCTGTACATTGCCTCTGACATCAGAGTGATATTGGGGAGGAGGAGAGGTTTGTTCCCTGTCAAAGCCCTGAAACCCTGAACACTTTCTCATCTCTGCGTCTTGAAGGCTGGCAGAGAACAGGAACCCACAGCTCTCTCAGTTGGGTGGGTAGTGGCAGTACAGACATCCAGAGGTCAACAGAGAATTAAAGAAAGGTTTGCAAGGTAGGCCCTTGAAAAAACTTTAAGGATAGAATTTTCATTTTACAAGTGGGAACACTCATTTTACATAGGGAGAGGGACATGTCCAAGGTAACACAATGACAGTGGCAGGGCAGGGGAAAGCTGGGCCCTAGGCTCAGCATCCCTCCCATCCTCCCACAGACAACATGCTGACACAGAAGCTGGCTCTGATTCATAATTTAATGGCTGTGCTGGTGCTGGTCCCTCATTTCTGCCGCGCACGAGCCCACTGCTCTGGAGTCAGGGTTTTCTGCTCAAAGGCATGGATGTGCGGGAGCTCTTCGGCTAGGCACGTGTTCACCAGCCTGGCAAGAGAATGGGTTAGGAAACGGCAGGCCGAGGCCTGGCTCGCAGTCCTCAAAGCCATGATGACCCAGGAGACTGAAAATGTCCCCGAGGTTGTAGTCCCTGGGACGTGGGAACACGCGGGGTGAGGGCTCAAGTAGAAAAATACTCGAAACAGGGGCCACGAAGGCGGGATCGTCAGGGTCATGGGCCACAGTGGCGGGGGCAAGGGAGTTATCGTAGGAATAGGGAATGGCCGGGGTTGTGGTCCTGGAGCTGTGACCGCGCTGGGCGAGGCATTCTCAGGGCCTCACCGGTGTCTCTGAAGCAGCGGCTTCCCCTCGAACTTGGTCGACACCACCAGGACTCGGAAGCTGGACGAGCAGCGGTTGAGAGTCGTGTCCTCCACCTCCTACCGGGCAGAATAATGTAGAATAATGTGGCCCCCGCCCCCAGGAGCCCCTTTCCCCTCGTTGGGCGGGCCCGGGCGGCTCAACTCACCACGTGCTCCGCCTCCAGGTCCCGCTGCAGCTTCTCTCGGAGGTAGTCGGCGCTGAGTTCCATAGCGGCGGCCTAGCGTGGACGGAACCCCAGCTAGGACCCCGGCCGCACTGCTTTCCGCCCTTGCAGGAGCCACTTCCGCTGGGACATCGACTTCCGCCCTTACCAAGGCATCCATAAACGCAGTACTTCCGCCCTCACGCAAGCCGGCTTTCCAACAGTCAAAGGTTTCCGCGCTTACCACCGGTTAGCCAATCAGAGTGTGCGTGAGGACAGTCTCTGCTGGGGCGGACGTTAATTGGTTGGTGCCCGCCGTCTGCATCGCAGCCTGGGTTCTGCGGGCCGCTGCAGACGCCTACGTCCAGGGTGCACGAAGCTGCACCGCTGTGGCCTCCAGGGTGCCTCAGGATCGCCCCCGAGCGCTTTTCAAAACAAGCATCTTGCAGACCTAGTAACCCAGACTTCCCCGGGGTCCTAGGTCCCAGCGATCAACCCCTAGCTGCGGCCCCAGACCCATAAGTCCCGATGGGTCCCCTGGAGGGCGCGGCGAGGCCAGGGCGCTTCTTCGGCGTCTACCTGCTGTACTGCCTGAATCCCGGGCACCGGGGCCGCGTCTACGTGGGGTTCACCGTCAACCCTGCTCGTCGGGTCCAGCAGCACAACGGGGGCCGCAGAAAGGGCGGGGCCTGGCGGACCAGCGGGCGAGGGCCCTGGTAAGAGGGGGCGGGTCTCTGTGCCAGGAGGAAGGCTTCACGGAGGGGGCGAGCTCCGCGGGGCAGAAGCCTGTGGAGAGGGGCGGGGCCAGGCCTGTGACAGTGTGCAGGACCGGAGTGGGTGGGTCTAGTGACGAGGGCGGGGCCTAACAACGGGGAGGAGCGTGGCAGGGAGGCGGAGCCCTGTGGAACTCGGCTGGGGAACTCTGGGGAGGGATTTGACTAGAGAGGGGTTGATGATCATGGCTGGGGTGCGGCGACAGGGGGCTTGGTGAGTGAGGCTGGGGTTAGAATAGGGCCTAGAAGGGAAGGGACTGAAGACAGGTACCCGAGACCGGAGGCAGGGCCTGAGTTGACAGGTGCGAGGGGACGTACCTCCACGAAAGGGGCGGCGCCTCGTGGCTAAGCTTGAAGCCGGGCGTGAGGACCCCGCTGTCGGTGGGATGGAGGCGAGATCACGGGGAGGGGATTCGGCTCATAAGCCGCGCCCTCGTTCTCTCCAGGGAGATGGTGCTCATCGTGCATGGCTTCCCGTCCGCCGTGGCCGCCCTTCGGGTAAGACAGAAGACGGGGCGGCGGGCAGCGGGCCTGGGGCTTGGGACCCGCCCCGGGCGGCCCTGACGCTCTGTGCCCCCGCCCGCAGTTCGAGTGGGCCTGGCAGCACCCGCACGCCTCGCGCCGCCTGGCGCATGTTGGCCCGCGCCTGCGCAGCGAGGACGCCTTCGCCTTCCACCTACGCGTGCTGGCGCACATGCTGCGCGCGCCGCCCTGGGCGCGTCTCCCGCTCACTCTGCGCTGGCTGCGGCCCGACTTCCGTCGCGACCTCTGCCCGCCGCCGCCGCCGCACGTGCCGCAGGCCTTCGGGCCCCCACCGCCCCGAACTTCGGCCCCAAGGTGCCGCGTCGGCACCATTGCTGCCACCGAGCTGGAACCCAGCCGAGGCGCCGAGGCCCGCTGCGCCCTGTGTGCCCGCGTGCTGCAGGTGAGATTGCCCCAGGTAGGGGCAGGTCTAGGGCTGAAACGACTTCTGATCTAGCCTTGGGGGAGCAAGCAATCCACTGACACTTTGGACCTGCCCTTATCTCTAAAATGGGGGTGGTAGTACTTGCAGCCATTCCTAGACCTTTGCTCTTTGACCGAAGATTATTCTCAAGATCTTCAGTCTTGTAACATGCCATCTTCTCGGTGAGGTCTTCCCTGGGTCTCCTTCTGAACCGCAGCTCTTTCTCGTGCAAAATTCCCTGGGCCCTTTTCTCACTTGACACTCACTATTGTCTGACATACTATATATTTTACTTAATATCAGACTCTCCTGCCCCTCCTGCTAAACTCCACGACGTAGTTCTTGTTCACTACTGTAGGACCGGGTCTGGCACAGAGCAGGTCAATAAATATTTAATAAATTAACAGATGATGAGTCTCGTTCCTACCAAGCTCTCAGTAAATGTAAGTAAGTGGAGTACTTGCCATTCAGAAACTAACGTTCATAGGTTACAAAAAAAAAAAGAAAAAGAAAAGTAAAGAAACTAAGTGACCTGCCTAGGGTTGCTTAGCCTGTAAGGGGCTATAGGTCTGGCTGCAGGGGCCAGGAGATTATGTTATCACTGCTAATGCTTAGAGGAAGTTGGCCAGCTTAGTCCCTGTAGACAAATATTTTAACCTCTCCGTACCTCGGTTTTCACATGTGTAAAATGCAAATAATAGTACTACGTGCCTCAGAGGGTTGTTCTACATAATGCTCCAGAATAGTGTCTGGTCCGTAGAAATGCTTTGTGAGTATTAGCTACATCATTACTCCATCTCCTCTATTATCTGCCTTCCATCTCTGACAGGATGAAGAGGGCCCCCTCTTTTGCCCCCACCCTGGCTGCCCCCTAAGGGCCCACGTGTTCTGCCTGGCAGAGGAGTTCCTTCTGGAAGAACCAGGGCAGCTTCTGCCCCTAGAAGGCCAATGTCCTAGGTGAGTCCAATACCCCTACCCCAGCCTGGTCTGGCTCTGGGAAGAGGGTGCCCAGTTGTCCAAAACAGGGTCGGGCAGCTGAGTCCTCACCTTGGCACCCAAGGCCTAGCCTGGAGAGGGCCTGGGATGCCTGACTCTGTATCTCCTACCAATCGCAATCCTTGGTAGCTGTAAGAACTCACTGCTTTGGGGAGACTTGATCTGGCTGTGCCAGATGGGCACTGAGGAGGAGGAAGAAGACTCGGAATTAGAAGAGGTGAGAGATGGCTTTGGCCCCAGCCTCCCTACCCCACTTCATCCTCTAGGCTGTCTTTAACCAACCCTCTTGTCTGTACAGGAACACTGGACAGACATGCTGGAGACCTAATCCTCAACGTCCCCAGCCCTTCCCCCACTCCTTTTCTGTCCCACCCCCAGTGGGTCTGGGCAGTTTTTACTTGAGTACAATAAAAAGTCTGAGTTAAGGTTATCTTCTGGTGTTTGCTGGAGGGGACGTGGAGCTAGCAGGCAGAAGTCCTGCCAGTCACTGGGGCCCCGGGTGAGAGGAACAAGGAGCCACTGGCCCAAGCATGTGACCAGCCTTTTCTCTACCTGAAGGCCCCTCCACCTCAGCTTTCCCCAGCATGCCTGAGGTCACGAAGTTCTTTGAGAACTTGGGAGATTCACACCCTTGACTTAGAGCTTACCCCCCTTCAGTCCCCAGCTTGACTTTGGACTTTCATCCAAACAGTAAGGACAAAGGCTGGGGGTGGGGGGTGCTGTCCCCCCATGGGGCCCTGTGGCTGTCCAAGCCCCAAACACTTCTTGCCTCTCTCTGTAGAGTTCCCTTGAAACCCAGTGGGAAAAAAAAGCACCCCTTCTGGGGGTGGTTGTCATCTTTTTTTTCCTTTGGTGGCTGGTCAGTACAGTGATCGAGCATCAAGTGTTCAAGTTATCAGCCTCAAGCTCTAACCAACTGAGCTAACCGGCCAGCCCTGGGGGCTGATATTCTCATGGAGTGATGCTCTGTAAGGTACCCTGGAAGCCATGAAGCTGGGGCTCACTCCCAGGGTTATCAGACTCCACCTTCCTTGTTTCCACATCCTATGCTGCCTTGGAAAGAATTTTCTTTGCTCTGCTCCGCCCCAACCCCCTCACCCCGCCCACCCACATAACTTGCTGTGTGGTCAGAGCCACCAGTTCCTGTAATTCCTGGAACGCTGGGGGCCTGAACAAGTTGGTGTCAAGACTGGCTTGGCACCAGCAAGGTGAGTGGCCCTGTTCCATGCCTGCCCAGCGTCTTTCCCCTCCAATCCTCTCCCCTCCCTTGACTGAATTAATTAGAAACAGCTCTGTTGGCCCGCCCCACAGGGGTGGAGTTTAGAGGGGCAGGCCAGGAGCTAGATTACAGCTCAAAAAAAGAAAAAAAAGCCACCATGGGGCTCTTTTGCCTACTTTCAGTCTTTTGTTTTCTACACACTAAACCCATATCTTGGGTTTTTAGACAAGTCTAAGTTTGGCTCCATTTGGGATGCTAAGGAGAGTAACAAAGAGCCCCCTCCCCTTCCCCAAACTCCACCCTTTCCTTCTGGGAGGGCAGTCAAGTCCCAAGGCTGGCTCCAGGTCCCTCCCACTTCAGACCTACAAATCCTTCAGCTGAGAGAGCAGCTCTGCACTCAGCACACTGCGTCCACAGTAAATACAGCACAGCAAGGTCCGGTGAGTACCAGATTGCGGGTGGGCTCGGCCAGACCACCCTCACCCAACATACTTGAAGCAGAGGCCGGCTCCTGTCACTTGATCCCTCTGCTCTGCTCTTTCCCCATGGATATCCCTTCTCAATACAACTCCACTTTGGCCTGAATCCTCCTCCCCTCTTCTGATAAGTTTTACTCTTTCATGTATCAGACTCTGGCCTGATAACAGGCTAATTTGTTCATTTGGTTGGTTTTTTGTTGTTGTTGTTAGCTGGCCAGTGTGGGAACCTGAACTCTTGACCTTGGTGTTACAACACCATGCTCTAACCAACTGAGCAAACCAGGCAGCCCCTTCAATTGGCCATGTTTGTTTCCAAGCAAAGATAGAGTGTGGCTGGGCAAGTGGGATTACAGGCCTAGTCGGCTTGGAGGTTCCCGTGTGTGTTTGGCCTAAGGAGCTCAAGGGGCGGAGTGGTGGAGAAAGGAGCCCCTTGGGTATAGGCTGGGAGCCACAGCAAGAAGAGAAATAAAGCTGGCCAGCCGTAAGTGAGGACAGGCAGGACCTAGAGGAATTTTCTAAAGTGCCGGCTGGAATCTCCTGTAAAGCTTCAAAAACCCTGATGTCTGGGCCTCACCCCCAGAGAGTGCTTTGATTGGCCTGGGCACTGGACTTTTGAAAAGCTCTGCAAATAAATCAAAGGTGCAGCCAGAGCTGGAACTACTACATTCACTTCATATTCTAGCTCCACTTCTTAACAAGCTTTGCGAAGTTGGGTAAGTCACTCAACCTCCCCAAGCCTCAGCATCCTTATCTTAAAGCAAGAATTCAGCAAATGGTATTGTTGATTTTATTAAGTGGCCATATTCTGGCTTTGCCCCCTGCTGTGGCAGCATGGAGCAGATCCAGGACACCTCCCGCCCACCACTGACATATGTGAAGGGCATCCCGCTCATCAAGTACTTTGCAGAGGCCCTGGAATTGCTGCAGGACTTCCAGGCCCAGCCTGATGATCTGCTCATCAGCACCTATCCCAAGTCCGGTAGGTGAGGGAGGCCACCCCTCTTTCCTGGCTGCAGTCCCCATCTCAGCCAACAGGGGTGTGCCCTTAGGCCTGCTCACCCCACATCTCCCTCCCTCTCCAGGCACCACTTGGGTGAGTCAGATACTGGACATGATCTACAAGGATGGCGACCTAGAGAAGTGTTGCCAGGCCCCCATCTTTATCAGGGTGCCATTCCTTGAGTTCAAAGGCCCAGGGGTTCCCACAGGTGTGTGGCAGGGTGCTGGGACAAGTGGAGGGGGGTAGGCAGAATGGGGGCTCCAGCTCAGCAGACCTTCCCCTATCCACGGCTTAGGTCTTGAGACTCTGAAAGATGTACCAGCCCCACGGCTCATCAAGACGCACTTGCCCCTGGCCCTGCTCCCCCAGACTCTGTTGGATCAGAAGGTCAAGGTGAGTGGCAGGGGAAGCCAGGGAAGGTGGGTCCTGGGCCATCCCTGCTTTGGTGGTGATCTTGTGGGAAGGTCTCCTTGAGCCTTGTTTCATCCTAAGAGGGAGGACTCCTGCCTCAAGCTCTGGTGGGGTTGGATGACCAGGAGAGTGAGACTTTAGTGCAGACCTGAGAAATAGAGTCTGAGTGCTCACAGGCCTGTGGAGGGGCTGGTGGGAACCTGGCATGCCTTGTTCCAGATCTGGGTGGGATGGCACTGATGGGATTAGATTTGTATAAGATATGATTCCAGGGACCAGCCAGGACTTTGGCATAAGAGAAGGGTTCCAATCCCAACTCATTCATACCTGTATCATGAGATTGCAAATAAGTCAGCCTCTGAACCACTCAATTTCCTCCTCAGCCAAAATGAGAGAGCCCCTCCCTATGGCGATGCTGTGGAGGGTGACTGGAAGGCAGGATGGGGAACCCAGGACTGGTGTGGGGCATGCTGTGTGGTGATGGCGCTAGGGGTGGGGGGTCATCTGCCCCTGCAGGTGATCTACATTGCTCGCAATGCGAAGGATGTAGCCGTCTCTTATTACCACTTCTACCGCATGGCCAAGGTGCACCCTGACCCCGGCACCTGGGACAGCTTCCTGGAGAAGTTCATGGCTGGAGAAGGTGGGCCTGACTCTGGAGGAAGCAGGGAGGGTGGAATTGAGGGAGGGCCAGCTCTCACTAAAGACAACCTGTGGCGGTGCCCTGTGCCTTCCTCCAGTGAGCTACGGGTCCTGGTACCAGCACGTGCGGGAGTGGTGGGAGCTCAGTCGCACCCACCCCATTCTCTACCTCTTCTACGAGGACATGAAGGAGGTGAGACCGCTTGTTCCTGCTTCCCTTCCATGTCACACCTGGGGACCTGCCATGGCCCTCTCAGCCCCACTCCCCTGTGCCAGCCCTGGGCTTGCCAGCCCGCCTTCCTGGCCCAGGACTCAAAGGTAGCACCACCCGGGCAGCGGCCAGCTCTTATCTCCTAGCCCTGAGTCAGCTACACATGCAGGTGGTCAGCAATTTACTGCTGTCACTTCTCCCTGCCAAGGGGTGTGCCACGCTCTGGGGCCACAGTTGTGAAAGAAGACTGTCCCTGTCGGCACCCATAAGGAAATAAAAGCTTATTACAAGGTCAAGGGCAGAAAGCAATTGGTTTTGCCCCAGAGAAAGAGCAGCAGCATCAAGAGCTGGGTCTGAGAGATTTCTAAGTGGAAATGGCCAGGTCCCTTTGAGGTTGGAGGGGACCCCCTTTTTATTTGCTCAGTGAGCAATCCAAACACCAATGAAGAGCCTCAAACCTCTTCTGCTCCAGAACCCCAAAAGGGAGGTTCAGAAGATCCTGGAGTTTGTGGGGCGCTCCCTGCCAGAGGAGACTGTGGATTTCATCACCCAGCACACGTCTTTCAAGGAAATGAAGGAGAACCCCATGACTAACTACAGCACCGTACCCTTTGACCTCATGGACCACAGTGTTTCCGCCTTCATGAGGAAAGGTGGGTGCCCGCTGGGTGTGGAAGCATCAGGGGAGCCTGCCCTGAGCCTCAGGGGCCTCTTCTGTGGTTGGGACTCCTCCCTATCTCCCTGCTTCCCCAGGCATTGTGGGGGACTGGAAAACCACCTTCACCGTGGCCCAGAACGAGCACTTCGAAGCCCACTACTCCGAGAAGATGGCAGGCAGCGGCCTCAGCTTCTGCTCAGAGCTGTGAGCGGTGCACGCCGGCAGCCGCCCCAAGGGGTGCGGGAAAAACCCCCGGCCTGCAGCCTTGAGAATAAAATACGCTTCATGTTCATGCACAGCCTTTGTCAGACATCAAGGGAGAAAACCTGAGCCAAAAGAGTAATTGCCCACTGGGACCGAACAAGGCCGTCTCCCTTCTGCAGCCCCCAGTTCCCCAATTTGCCCTGTTTATGGAGGGGAAAGAGGGCCTGGAGAAGTAAAACCCAAGAGACACAGCAGAAAATTTATTCAGTAACAGAAAATCCTTTGTCGCCTTCCCCATGAGGGTGGCCAGAGATGGCAATTCTGCTGGCTGGGCTCACTTTTTCTTGGGCTCCTTACAAGCCACCACATACCTCTGGGCCACATTAAGGGGAGGGGAGTAGCCATCTGCATACGAGGTGTCTTCAAACAGGACCGAGTAGTCGTCCTGGGGCTGCGGCAGAATGCAGACAGGAGGGGCCGGTCAGAGACAGCCGGGCCGGGCTGGTCTCCCCATCCCTTCCCACCCCATCCCATCACCACAGGAACCTGCAGGTGAGGGCTCCAGCCTCTCCTGTCCTCTTTCACTTTGCAGTCAAGGGGTCTAGATGCTTGGCCCTGTCCCTGCTGCTACAGAGCACTTTTCTCAGCAACAAAGGGCCAAGGGCAGGGGACAAAGCAGGGAGAAGGATAAGGTTGTGCCATAGCTAGAGGGCTGGTGTCTTTCAGGGACCTTGTGTTAAGGGGATAAAGGACAACCCAGAGGGCAACAGGTGGTGATACTGGAGGAAGAGAGAACAGCCTTTAGGCTGCCATCAGGTAACATGTGACCAGGGCAGCGTGTGTCAGTGTCATCAGGACATTGGGGCTCAGTCTCCTCCCCTTACAGCAAAAGTGAGGTTACACCGGGGGACACAGCAGGCTGCTCCACTTGAGGCTTCCGAAGCTGGAAAGGGGAGGTGGCCAGCACTGCACTAGAGGACAGGCTGGAGGGGACTACAGAGCAGACTTGGGTAAGCAGAGAGGAAGGGTGCTCACAGGCCTCTCTAGCTCAGAGGCTGGGAGATGAGGGGATGGGGAAGGAGGAAGGAAGGGGGCCCATGACGGCTGGTTAGCCTGGCCTGGTGTCATGAACAGCCTTACCCGCTGCGGGGGCGTGTGGATCAGGGCCCGGTAGAAGCAGGTGGTCTGGGGATACAGGGCCAGCACCAGCTGCTCCTTCTGGAATAAGGCTTCGGGGTCTGTCTCAGGGTTGGCCTTCCACTGGGGCAGAGGGATGATCCGCCGTCGGCTCAGGGTGTGTCTCCTGGAGGGAGGGGGCAACGTCAACCCAAGGCCAGGTGGAGAGATGGCGTCCCAGCGGCTTGGCTGCCCCCAGACCTCCCTGTTCCCCCGGACACTCACTCTTTGCCTTCCTCATCAATGTCATCCACCTCATACCTGCAGGCAGACCAAAGGAAAACGCTGGATGCAGTGAGGGCCCAGTCCAAGTGGGGAGGGGTGGGGAAGGGAGGGCACGGAAAGTGGCTCCATCTGCCATCCCACCCACAAGCCTCAACAGGGGAGCTTTTCTCCCATCTTGCGAAAAAGCGGCAGCAAAGCAGGGGTGGTGACAAGAGCAGCCCACAGAACTGGTGTCCACTCACTTGTTGGTGGCATGGCTGTAACTGACCACTTCAGCCAGGATCCACTGTTCATCCCCATCCACAGCCTTCACCCGGGCAGCCACTTTGTCTCCAGGTTTGGCCACGTAGTCCCCTGAGGCTGGAATGGCCCCACAAAGAGGTGGGGGCCTGCGAATGGAAGAAGGCATCAGTCCCAGTCCCTGGACACCAGCCCTCCCTTGCCAGCTCCCACCCTCACTTGTCGCCAGGCTTCCCAATCCACAGAGGCAAAGTCATGGCTGACTGCTGCAGCAGGGTCATCAGCACCCCTCTGCGCATGGTCTTCCGAGGGGGCTCCGAGTCATTGTACAGGCCCGCAATCTTGGCCGCTGTGGAAAGGAAGCGAGCCCCTGAGCACCAGGCCCCTCAGCACCATCCCTGCCACTAGATGTCCATGGTTAGACACTGCTAGCTAAGCACCAGACTGGTGGGACATCAGGACAGCAGATGCTCCTGGGGAGAAGGAACTAGAAAGGGGCAAAGGGGGCTTCTGAGGTACTGGCCATGTGTGATCACTGAGCTGCACACTTAACGTGTACTTTTCTACTAATGTATGTTGTCATCCAACAAAGAGTTAAAAAAAATAAACTACCAAATGTGGACCTCTGACTGCCTCAGCCACAGCTTAGCACACCCACCCAATTTCAACTAAAACCCAGATGGCAGTGTGACAGCACTCTGATGCATATGCCTGCCTAGCATGGGCTTGTTGGAAGGTTAGGGGAGGGTGGTGGCCTGGGGGACCTGGGCGCCAGTACACTGTGTGCACTCCCATCTGCAAAGCTGGCTCCAGACACACAGGGTGAGGCTCTGCAAAAACACCATGGCCAGATGGGAGTGGGTGGTGGCAGGAAGGTGGGAGGTGACTAGCCCAGGCTGCAGAGGAAGAGAGAACAGGAGGGGCCGGGGGCGGAATAACCTTGGTCTGCGGAGGGAGAACCAGGGAAACCCTGCCTCCAAGCACTGGGAAATCTCTATGCCCTTCCCAGGTCCACCCTGTCAGGAGCCCCATGGAATGACTGCACCAGGTTGAGGACACAGGCTCCCCCAGGGAGACATGACCACTGCTCTCAGGAACCCTCACTCTGCCTGGTCAAGCGACACCAAACTTGGCCTCCCCAACTCACCGATCCGCCTCTCTTCCAACAGAGACTTGATTTCAGCAATCTTATCTAGGGCCTTCCGGAGGATGCTGAGGGTGGGAGAAGGGAGGGAAGAAGTCTGGCTGAGGCATGCAGCATAGACCTCCTGTGTAGTTATGGCAGGCTGGGTTATTCAGACCAACCCTGCTGCTGAAAACTAGAAACCTACGTGTGTGTTTTTAATCTTAAAAGCATGAAAAGCAAGCCAGTAGGAGCGGCAGGCCAAAGCCTCCCAGGGAGAGCGGGGTTGCAGAGAGGCAAGTCAGGCGGGGGAGATGCCTTCGCCCTGAGTGCATCTGATAAATCCTGAAGTTCTGGTGGCCTCTACCAAACTCCTGTGATGTGGAGGACAGAAGTTCAAACTCAGGGTCTGCCCCAGCTGGGACACGTAAAAGGAGAAACCCCCAGAGGACTGTGGGGAGAAATGTTGGCTCAGACAGGGTTGGGGTGGAGGGAACCATCCCTGAAAGGAGGATCTATCTAGCCACAGATAGATCCTCACGTGGACTTGCAGCCCCAGGAAACCCCTGCAAAGTCAGTTTACAGGGGCTCCAGGGTGGCAGGGACCCAAGTACCCAGCAGAAGCAAACACAAAGCTTTGCTGGAGGCAGGCTTCTTTATCCTAGGTCTTAAGAATCTCCCCAAAGAATATTTCAACAGCAACAAGCAGTGCAGACTCCACTTTGGGTCACTTTCTTATCCTCTGCTCCTAAGGCAAACCCCAGTCCATTCCTCCAGCAAACCTCTATTGAACACCCCATGGTACTAAAGACCTTTGCCCAACAGGAGAGGACACATATGAATACAGCGCAGCATCACGGGAGGTGTCCCAGAGCACGTGACTCTGCTGGAGCTCACAGGCAGAGGCCAGGAGACGGGACAGGGGCAGGGGCAGCCACACCAAAGTAGGGGGGTGAATGGCTGGCCCACGATGTTTGGAGTGGTGCCGTTCAGTGGCTGGTGTGTGAGGCAAGAGAGGTTTGGCCAGAGCTGCCGCAGGCTAGGGAGCACTGGGACATGGGGCAACCAGGCCTCCCAGACAGCAGAGAAGGAATAAAAAGCAGGAGGCCAGAAGGTGCTTTGACAGTCATTGCTGCTGGGCCTGTCTGGAGGACACAGTTTATAAACTGTTCTGTGGATACGAATGGAGTGGTCCTGAGGTCTAGCTGGATGCCAGAACCTCCCAGGGAACTTATAAAAAAATCCCAATTGCTTCAGGCAAAAATCATAAACAGATGTTATCACTGGTGGGTTTGATGTGAAACAGGATATTACATAGTCAAAGTATCTCCCGAGACAATTACACAATGGAAAAGAGCAATAATTCGACACTGGAGAAATTTGGAAGGCACCACCTCAACCAATGGGACAAGCAGTCTCACGCTTTCTAATATGACGCGCTGAGGACAACGTCACTTCTGCACTGTTACTGCCACAAGTGCCAAACCTGAATCTACTAGTGAGGAAACCCACAATGAAATTAGTCTTTGAAACAATGTAAGAAAATAACCTATGCGCACCAGGGAATGGAGCGCCATGCTCCACTTGAATGTGGACAGCAAGACCTCTAATCTTGTTTCCCTTTGGAACGCTGCTGCCAATGTGCCATCTCAAGGCTTTTTAAAGAAAAAGATGTGAATTGTTAAATAGAGACTCTGGGTTCCTCTCCATTTTCTGCAAAGCAGAGGGCAGAGGAAAGCCAGGAGGCAGCTGTGGCACGCACAGGAGAGAAAATGGCTACACCTCGTCTCGGGCTCGGGCTCAGTTCCCAGAGCTGGCTCGTGGCGCCTCTTCAGCTTCCTGAGGATTTTAAACAGATCTGCTGGGGAAATGAGCCAGTGCATATGACAGCACCCAGCTCAGCGATACGGTGTCACACAGAGGCATGGGTTTTCCCCACGTAAACTCCGAGCACTCTGCACCCACCCTCCCTTCCTCAGCACGGTACTGGGCTGAGGAGGCCTTACACGGTGTTTATTCAGTGAATGTATGAAGGCTTGAGAATCTGAAAAAGTGAAAGCATGGCAGAATTGCAAGAATTTGGGTGCATTTAGGAAATGAGCTTGCAAGTGTTTAAGTCTGGGGAAGTCAAGGCAAGGGATAGCCCACATCAAACTGGGTCCAGAGTCATTCACTCTGCCAGCAGTCGGGCTGGGAAAAGACTATTTTTACTCTTAAGCAGGAGTCACTCCAACTTACTCATGTCAAACTCTAGCTCAGATGAGTGGGAAAGGGCTCAACTCTGGCTAGATGATAAATCTGCAAATCAAGAGGAGGTGGGGTGGGGGGCTGTGCTGGAGGGCCAAGAGAAGGAAGCCACTTCACAGGCAACACCTGCCATCAGAATTCACTGTGCCGCCTCCCTGCAAGCCAGCCCTACCTTTTCTTCTCACCAACCTGGCAGCAGGAGCCCTACCAGACCCCTTTGTCTGAGCCTTGTCAACCTCTTCTCTCCCACTGATCTCCCACTTTGAGCTTAGAAACTGCTCCTGAATCCCTCTTTGCTCCCCACCCCCACTGCCACTGTCCCAGTTCTGTTCCACTACCACCTCCTGCCTTAGGCACTTAATAGGCATTATCTCACTTATATTTACAATCCTGTAGGCAATTATGACCTCTATTTTAATGACAGGGCCACTGAGTCTCAGCTGAAGTGGCTGCCCAAGGTCACGTGACCAGTATATGGCAGCACTGGGGGTCTGACCCACGCCCTGCTGCCATCTGTAAAGCAGGCAGGAAGGAGGAAAGAAAGCAGCTAGGGGGAAGCATGGGCCTAGAAGCAGTCTCCAGGGAAGGTGGCACCCAAGGGAGAGGCTGGGGAGCAGGAATTGACTCAGCCATGGGAGACCAGGGAGGCCAGGGGCCGTGGACCGCCTGCAGTCCAGCGCCCAGGCGAGGAGGGGCAGGCAGGTTGGTACTCACTTGCACTCGGCCTCTGCATCAGCCTTGGCAGTTGTATAGAGGCCACGCAGCTTTGTCCGGTAATAGGGAGAAACTGTAGAGGAAAACAGGGAGAAGAGACACGGCCAGTGACATGGCATTGTTTCTGGTCACCAGAATCAGACTTTGGGAGGCTCACAGAGGCTGTGGACCGAAACACGAGATTGAAAGGTGCTGCCAGCAGCTGTGCCCTGTGTTCAACGTCCACATTTGCATACAGTACAAGTGCCATCACTACATCTATGAGGGAACTTTCTAACCTTTTCTATAATCGTGACACATACACACAGAATATTTGTCAGCACAATTCTCAAAGCTACTTGGAGCTGGGAGTCTGGCCCCCTGGGCCTCAGGCAGGTGCAGGGGCAGCCTGGGAGGGAAGCTCTGCTCCAGAAAGCACCAACTACTGGGGGCCTGTGCACTCTACAGGTGAGTTTCCCTGGTGCAGCCTCATTTCATGGACTTTCCAGGCCCGAGTTGAGGGATTTTAAGGTTCTTTAGTGCTATGCAGTCTGTCACCAGTCACTGGGTCACTTTAGGTCACCCAGCCTAAGGGAAAACTATCCCTCTAGTCTAAGGAGCAATTCATTTTAGAATATGCAGATACATGCAAAAGTCCCTTCTGAAAATGCTAACAGCCATGTCCAGTCTTGACCCACACCTACTTCTCATCCCCCGTCTTTCCTGAGCCCCGCCACTCACTCTTGTTTTCTGTCTGCATCCGCTCATGGGTCTTCTGGATGTTAACAAGGTTGTGTTCGCTCCGTGATCGCTCCTCCTGTGAGGATGAGGGCAACGGGACATGAGGGAGGCCCTCCATCCTGCTGTGGCACCTGCTTCCTAGGCCAGAGGCCCAGCCCATGAATATGGCCCTCATTTTCTTTCTTTCTTTTTTTTTTAAAGATGACTGGTAAGGGGATCTTAACCCTTGGCTTGGTGTTGGCAGCACCACACTCAGCCAGTGAGTGAACCGGCCATCCCTATATAGGGATCTGAACCCGTGGCCTTGGTGTTATCAGCACCACACTCTCCCAAGTGAGCCACGGGCAGACCCTGGCCCTCATTTTCTAAATCCAAAGTCGGGATAAGTTCAAGATGATCATTTTCCCGTGACTAATACAAAAGCATTACAAAAGGTATTAAAGGTAAATCATAAGCTTTAATGATACTTCTTTATCAGAAAGAGACAAATTGATCTACAGATTCAATGGAATCCCCATTGTAAGGACCCAAATGCCCCAAGGGATCACACCCCGATCACATAAGCCCTTCTCGGCCACACCCCATCATGGCGCTGGTTGCCCTTCTCTTCCGTATTCTCCTTCCTGCCGGCGCGAATTACACACCAATCAGCTCCCCCCCAAACCCCATGCGGTATGCTAAGTAGGGATTGTATTTTAAGCCAATCAGCTTTCCCCTTAAAGCCTTATATATGTGTGTGTGTGCTGCCTAATAAACGGGCTCTCTCCGGTGGATCGTCAACTGTTATTGACTCTTCCTTTCATTTGGTGCCGAAACCTGGGACGGAGTTTCTCTTGAGCGGTGACACTTTTCGGATTGCAGTGACAGCACCTTCCGAGTCGCCCCTCAGGGCTCCCTCGAGCTGTAACACTTTTCAGATCACAGCGGCAGCACCTTTCGAGTCACCCCTCGGGAACTCCGTCCTGCCAGGACTGGCCTCCCTTCCACCACTCACCACTGACGGTCCACCCTCGTCCATTGTTTTCGGCGCTGGCTTCTTCCACTCACCACCGGCTCATCATTAGGTAAGCCCCCTTTCCTAAAGGGCACTGGCCCTTTTCAGGCTACCACAGGGAGTCTAGATCGTCTGGTAGCCCCTAACACCCATACCCACCCCACCATGGCCTTCACGACCACCATAAATTCCCAAACTATAACAGGTTCCAAAGCCCCAGTAAACTTTTATTTTCGTTTTTGGAGGTTAAAAGCCCCATCCTGTTCTCTCCTTCTCTCTTTCACCCTCTTGTCCACCACTCTCTTCTAATCTCTGCCCGATTTCTCTCCACTTCCCGGGTCCGGGACCCGACCAGAAATTCCTAGCACTAGGTTTCCTTCAGGCACCGGGCTTTTACCCTAGAGAAGTGAAGGTCTGGGTGATGACCCACACCTCCCTTCTCTCCTCCTGGTTCGTACCTGAACCTGCAGGGACTAATGTGACCTACTAGGGACGCCCTCTAGGATCCCGCTTTTCCCAACCGGCTGAAGGATCTGTCTTATCACTAATCTCTGTCCAATTTCTGTCTAAGATTCCCATTAAGAGACCAGAATGGGCACTTCCTCCTCCTCCCGAGAGGACTCTCCACTTCAATGCCTTCTGAAAAACCTCACCAATCTTTCCCTCAGGCCAGATATTAAGCCCAAACTCCTTAGCAAATTCTGCACACAAGATTGGCCTTATTATCCTTTAGATAATCAAAACACATGGCCCCCTGAGGGCACATTAGATCCTAACATTCTACGCAACCTCTTAACTACTGCCAGCGCCTAAAAAAATGGAAGGAGATCCCCTACATCAAGGCTTTTCGCCTCTTGGCTCAGAACCCCGCCCTCTGATCCTCCTGTGCTCCCTCTCAAGTCCTTTTAGCCTGTAAACCCTCTTCACAGTCACCCCTCGATCCTTCCACCTTCGACCCTGCTGATGAACCCCCACCCTACCGACTTCCTCCTCCCCCAGCGCCTCCAGCGTCCGCTCCTCTTCCCCCATCATCCACGTCACCTCCTGCACCTCCAGCGCCATCCACTCCCCCGTCTTTACCCTCAACTACCCCTGACCCACTAAGCCCCCCTTTCACCCGTTCCTGAGGTCCTCCCCCCGCCCCTTCAACAATCGCCCCACTACATGAGGTAGCTGGGGCTGAAGGAGTAGTTAGGGTCCATGTTCCCTTTTCCCTAGCTGACCTTACAGAATTAGAAAAAAGACTAGGCTCTTTCTCTACCGACCCTACCACCTACATTAAAGAATTCCAATGGATCCTGCAGGCCTACAGCCTCACACATCATGACATCTTCATGCTCCTAGCCAATACCCTCCTCCCTGAGGAACGCCGCAGGGTCTGGGATACAGGCCAAACCCATGCCACTGACACCCATCGTACCAATCCGGATCACCCGCCAGGCCCCCAAGCAGTCCCAGAACAGGAACCTAATTGGGATTAGAACACAGCCCAGGGAATCCAGGCTCGAGACCGTTTTGCCTCTTGCTTAATAATTGGCCTCAAAAAATCGGCTCACAAGGTCGTCAATTTCCAAAAAATTCAAGAAATTGTCCAAAAAAAGGAGGAAACTCCCTCCGAGTTCCTCAATAGATTAACTCAGGCCTTTCAACAATACACTAACTTAGACCCCAACTCAGAAGACGGCTGGCATGTCCTTATGACCTATTTCCTGGCCCAATCCTACCCCAACATTAAAACTAAACTTAAAAAATTAGAGCAGGGTCCTGCAACCCCTCAGACCGAAATCCTGTCAGTGGCCTTCAAAGTCTTTCATAATCGAGAGGAGGAAAAGGAACGTCGAAAACAAAAGGTCGACCACGCCAACTTCCAGATGTTGGCCCAGCTTATCAAACCCCCTGGGCGCCGTCCCACAGCCTCCACCTCTAAGCCTCCACCTGGAGCCTGCTTTAAATGTGGAAAGGAAGGGCATTGGGCAAAGGCTTGCCCCACCCCCAGGCCCCCCACCACTCCTTGTCCAAAATGCAAAAAGAAGGGACATTGGGGATCTGATTGCCCCCTCGCCCAAAGGGGTGAGGGACCAACTGCCCCACAGTCCCCCGAACCGTGGACACCACCTATGGTGGGCCTCGCTGAGGAGGACTGACGGAGCCGTGGGCCCTTCCCGACCATCTCTATAACAAAGCAGGAGCCCAGGGTATCCATGGTTGTGGACGGCCACTCAATATCTTTCCTCCTGGACACTGGAGCCACCTTTTCGGTCTTAAGGGAATATAAAGGCCCCACCACCTCCAGCAGCTCTCCTATAGTCGGGGTAGGAGGTAAACAAATCTTTCCCCAAAAAACCCCTCTTTTAACCTGCTGCCTTCAAGGCATTCAATCCGTTTTCTCCCATTCCTTTCTAGTCATGCCACAATGCCCCGTCCCCTTGTTGCGTCGGGACATTCTATCTCGACTTCAAGCCTCCATTACTTTGCCCCTGTCCTCTTTCTCTTCCCCCGTTTCCTTCCTCCTAGCGCTAGTTCAAGCCCAAGATCCTACTAATTCCACCCCTCCAAAAAAGTCCTTACCCATCCTGACGCACCCTGTTAACCCCACAGTTTGGGACACTGCCAGCCCCGCTCTGGCCCAGTGTTCCCCCGTACACATAAAACTAAAAGACCTCTCCAAATATATTTGCCAGGCTCAGTATCCATTAACCACAGCAGCCCTCCTCGGGTTAAGTCCCATCATTCAGGACCTATTAAAGGGTATCTCCGTCCCACTCGCTCCCCTTTCAATACTCCCATACTCGCTGTAAAAAAACCTAATGGCACCTTTCGTCTCGTCCAAGATCTCCGTCTTGTTAATGCCGCTGTCATTCCCATTCATCCCCTTGTATCAAATCCATACACTCTTCTTTCCAAGGTCCCAGCGACCTCTACTCATTTCTTGGTTTTGGACTTAAAGGATGCCTTCTTTTCCATACCCCTGGAAACCGATACTCAGGACATTTTTGCCTTCACATGGACCGACCCCCATTCCCGCCACTCCGAACAACTCACTTGGACGGTCCTGCCACAGGGATTTCGGGATAGCCCTCATATTTTCGGGCAGACCCTAGCACAGGACCTCAAATCTTTTCACTTAAACCATCCAGAGTCCACCTTATTACAATATGTGGATGATCTCCTTCTATGCAGTCCTTCATGGGAACAATCCCAAGCTGACACTGCCCATTTGCTTAACTTCCTAGCGGGTAAGGGATATCGAGTGTCCCCCGCCAAAGCCCAAATCTCCTTGCCATCTGTAACCTACCTTGGTTTTCTCCTCTCCCCGGGAAAGAAGGAAATCACCCTGGACAGGAAACAGCTTCTTACTGACCTGCCCATCCCCAAAACCAAAACAGAAATCCTATCTTTCCTGGGTCTAGCCGGATATTTGAGAGCATGGATCCCCAATTTCTCTTTGCTAGCCTGACCTCTCTATAATATGAGTAAGGGTCCTCCTGAAGAACCTTTACTCTCCTCACCTCAGCGCCCTTTTCTCAAGCTTCGGCAGGCCCTTCTAATGGCCCCTGCACTTCATCTCCCTGATCTAACTAACCCCTTTTTCCTCTATGTTCATGAAAATGTGGGACAAGCTCTAGGCGTCCTAGGACAGAATTATGGCTCCTCCTTTGCCCCTGTAGCATACCTATCAAAACAGTTAGACCCCACTGTACAAGGCTGGGCACCCTATCTAAGAGCCCTAGCAGCGGGGCAGTTGCTGCATAAGGAGGCATCCAAATTAACATTTGGGGCACCTCTCACCATTCTCTCACCACATCACCTTAAAGACCTCCCTACCTATAAGGCTCTCGACTCCCTCCCACCTTCCAGAATTCTAACCCTCCTATCCTCGTTTCTGGAAAATCCTGCCCTATCCTTCAATACCTGCCCACCCCTAAACCCGGCTACTCTACTGCCTATACCAGATTCCCCCAACACGCCTTTGCACAGCTGCGTAGAAAGCCTTCAGAATTTCATACCTTACCGCTCTTCCATCACTGAGGGGCCCCTGTCTCACGCTGATCTCGCATGGTTCACGGATGGATCCTCATTCAAGGAAGGAAACACTCATTACACAGGTTATGCCATAATCTCCCTTGATTCGGTTATAGAAGCCCAAGCTTTACCCAGGGATACTACCAACCAGCAGGCTGTACTTATCGCTGCCACGCAAGCCTGCGTTTTAGCTGAAGGAAAAACTCTTAACTTATACACGGACTCCAAATATGTCTTTCATATACTTCTCTCTCATGCCGCCATATGGAAAGAACGCGGTCTGCTTAACACCAAGGGTAACACAATCACCAACTCAGCTTTAATCTCCACATTAATGGAGGCATCCCATTTACCTTGTAAATTAGGAGTCATTCATTGCAGATCCCACCAGAGGGACGATTCCCCAATCACTCGCGGGAATTGTAAGGCTGACCTCATTGCACGCACTGCGGCAAGGCACCCACAGACACAAAACCAACTTCCCATTCTTCCTTACAGCTCCCAGGGTTCACAGACACCCTCTCAGCCCCAACCGCCTAATGATGATAAGTCCTCTCTCTTTCACTTGCTCCATGACCTGTTTCACTCTAGCCCCCAAGCTTTATCCCAGTTTTTACAGGCCTTCTTCTTAATCACCCCATCTGACAAAGCCCTCTTATGAAAAATCTCCTCCTCATGCACAATCTGCCAGCGTACCAATCCTAACACCCCTCTCAAACCTGGGCCATACCCCTCCCACCAGGCCAGAGGTCTCACACCCGCAGCCGACTGGCAAGTCGATTTTACACACATGCCTTTTGTCTGGCGCCTCAAATACCTCTTGGTGTTTGTTGATACCTTTTCAGGATGGGTGGAGGCATTCCCAACATCCAATAAAAAGGCCTCCACCGTAGCCCAGATTCTCCTTTCCCAAATCATCCCACGATTTGGGACGTCTACTTCCATTCAATCTGACAATGGACCTGAATTTACCGCCCAGATAGTACAAAAACTCTCCCAGTCACTCTCTCTCCCCTGGCACCTACATTGCCCTTACCGACCTCAGGCATCTGGAAAGGTAGAAAGAACCAACAGAACCTTAAAAGACATACTAACTAAATTATCTCTGGAATTACACCTTGATTGGGTCCGTCTTCTACCTCTCGCTCTACTCAAGGCCAGAGCTCTCCCAAAGAGGCCCTCCAATCTTTCCCCTTTTGAAGTCATGTATGGTAGGCCCCTCCTACCCCCGGGGATCACAGCAACTGAAGGACCCATACCACCCGCCATGGCTTTACCTTTGCTCTCCCACCTTCACACCGAATTATGGAAGCACCAGGACTGGCTACTTCCAGATCCATCACTTTCCAAAAATAACCTTTCACTCAGCCCAGGCCAATTAGCATTCTACACTTCCCCAGAACCCAAAACCCCCCTAACCTCTAAGTGGGAAGGCCCATGTCCTGTCATCCTTTGCAGTCCGACCGCTGCTAAACTTGCCCTGCCAGGTATCCATTTACACCTGGCAACAAATCATTTCTGAAACACTCATCTTTTTCAACCACACCTCGCTGGCTCTCTCTCCCGAAAATTGTTTTCTTTGCGCCTCTCTCATATGACCGCTCCTGGCGGCCGTCCCCTTAAATGATTCCCTTCCTCTCAATGCTACCTCCTCCCCACCACCAGAACACCTTAACCTTCCGGGCGTCCCTCTCTGGGAGCCCAACGACAAAGACAACAATACTCTGTTGCCCCGTCACTGTCTCATCGGAAGCTCTTCCTCCCTAACTTCTCCCCCGTCTTATTGTAATCTTAACACAACCATTCATAACCACACCTACGCCCCACCAGGCACTTTCTTCTGGTGCAATGGAATCCTCTCTACCTCCATCCTGCCTAATCTTACTGTCCCATGCCTTCTTGTCACCATTGTCCCTCAACTCACTCTGTACTCCAATTCAGAACTGTTCTATCTTCTTCACCCACCCTCAAGACAAAAAAGGGCCGCCTTCCTCCCAATCATGGTCGGTATTTCCTTAACAACATCAGCGGTCGGAGCCAGCCTGTCGGTAGGAGCCTTAGGGCACAGTTTATGGGCGGTCGAAGACATAAATGCTAAACTTGAAGGGGCTCTGACTTCCACTGCCGAATCTCTTTCCTCTCTACAGAGACAGATCACCTCTTTAGCTCAGGTCACCCTCCAAAACCGCAGAGCACTAGACCTCCTCACTGCAGAAAAAGGAGGTACTTGCATCTTCCTTAGGGAAGAATGCTGTTATTATATCAATGAATCTGGTCTAGTAGAAACAAACATCATCAAACTCACCGACTTGGCTTCCAGCCTAGGAACCACATCCAGTTCTAACCCCTTTTCCTCCTTTATCTTAAGCCCTGTCCTAACTTGGATTTGGCCCATTTTGGGACCTCTAATCATTATCCTCATAACCTGCCTTTTCTTGCCCTGTATCATTAGGTTTCTTCAAGCCCAAGTGGGAAAAATTTCTAATCAGGCTTTTAACCAGCTTTTGCTTAGAAACTACCAGCTCCTAGATACCGATGAACCCCCCGCCTCATCTCGTGAGCACCTCAGCCAATGCTGAAGAGATACCACCTTACAGAAGAAACGCATTCCTACACGCCCTCGCCACCGACACCTGGCTGCTCCCTCCAGTCTCCAACTACGAAGAATGGAACCGGTGCCGGTGCATATTCGACTTGTGGCTTCAAGGAACATTTATGGACTTTTCCCCTTTTGAAATTACTTGTTTCTCCACCCTCCTTTGGGGTTTCATAATGGGTATTTATGTACCTTCCTCCTTTTGCCCCCCCCCACAACGCCCCAGTTCAGCAGGAAGTAGCTCGATGACTTCAACGTCCCCTTTCCTAAAACAAGAAAATGGGAGGAATGTAGGGACCCAAATGCCCCAAGGGATCACACCCCATCACATAAGCCCTTCTCGGCCACACCCCATCATGGCGCTGGTATTCTCCTTCCCACCGGCGCGAATTACACACCAATCAGCTCCCCCGCAAACCCCATGCGGTATGCTAAGTAGGGATTGTATTTTAAGCCAATAAGCTTTCCCCTTAAAGCCCTATATATGTGTGTGTGTGCTGCCTAATAAACGGGCTCTCTCCGGTGGATCGTCAACTGGTGTCGACTCTTCCTTTCACCCATCAAAATTCCAACTGACTTCTTTGCAGAAACTGAAAAACTCATCCTCAAATTCGTGTGCAGATGCTAGAAGCAGGGATGATCCCTAAGCAAGAATTTGTCACTATACCTTTTGACCTTTATGTAAGAATTTGCAAGTGCCTGGGGGATGCCTTTACCCCATGATGGA
The DNA here is from genome assembly GCF_027409185.1 of Cynocephalus volans. Taxonomy (NCBI): domain Eukaryota; kingdom Metazoa; phylum Chordata; class Mammalia; order Dermoptera; family Cynocephalidae; genus Cynocephalus; species Cynocephalus volans. Next base: position 114,171,006 of record NC_084465.1, read on the forward strand.
GTTTGGATGTGTTGTCCCCTCCAAAACTTATGTGGAAATTTGATCTCCAATGTGGCAGTGTTGGAAACTGATTGAGTCATGGGGGCAGATCCCTCATGAATGGATTAATGCTCTCCCTGGGGGAGGGGGGATTAATGAGTGAGTTCTCACTCTATTAGTTCCCGCAAGAGCTCGTTGCTTAAAAAGACCCTGGCACCTTCTCTCTCTCTCTTGCTTCCTCTCTCTCGCTTCCTCTCACCATGTGATCTGCTTGTACCCAGCGGCTGCCTGCCACTTTCCACCATGAGTAGAAGCAGCCTGAGGCCCATGCCAGATGCAGCTGTCCCAGAATCATAAGCCAAATAAACCTCTCTTCTTTATAAATTATCTAGTCTCAGGTATTTCTGTTATAGCAACACAAATGAACTAAAGCACCCCATCTGGCAAAGTGGGACTAACAGTGAATATAGCTGTATTACATAGAGGTCAAGATAGCCCACGAGCGTGTACCTATGTAACCCTATGCTATATGAATGGGAATGGACTAAGCAGGGGATGACACTTGCTGACTAGTGTTGCTGCAGGCAATCTATACCAGCACAGTGGCTCAACCTAATATCCCTTCCAAAGGTGGAAAACTGTGGGTAAAAATCAATGAGAAATGAAAAGAAGGAGAAATGGAAAGAAGAGGAAATAGAAGCCAAGATAAAAGAGTGAATAAATGGGTTATACGATGATGGAAATCCAATATTCTATTAATACTTCAAGAGAGGCCCAGGGCAAGAGAGTAACATTGTCTCTTAATTCAGTTATATCAGATGCTTGTAAGGGTGAAGCCAATATGTCTGCCAAGACCGCTCCTGCTCTTAGAACCTGACAGGGTCAAATGGAAGCCTGCATGCCTGAGTGGCATCCCTGAGAGACATTCTGGTTACATGGTCTGATGATAAACTGGACTAATTGTTGATAACTCAATGGAACTCCAGTAATATGCAGTATCTTTTCTTCCCTTTATTTTAAAATTTTAAAATAATTTAAATATTTTTAGAGCAGTTTTAGGTTTACAGAAAATTTGAGCAGAGTATAGAATTCCTATGTACCTACTCTCCCTCTGAAATTTCCCCTTGTTAGCATCTTGCATTAATTTGATATGTCTGTTGCAATTGATGAGCCAATATTGATACACTGTTATCACCTAAAGCCCAGAGTTTACATTAGGGATCACTCTTTGTGCTGCACAGTTCTATGGGTTTTGACAAATGCACCATTACGGTGTCATACGGAATAGTTCCACATCCCTAAAAACCCTTTGTGCTCCACCTACTCATCCCTCCCAAACATGCTCCCATCCCTCCCAAGGTCCGTGCAGTCACTGATCTTTTTATCATCTCTATATTTTGCCTTTTCTGAATGTCATTTAGTTGGAATCACACCTTTCAGACCGGGTTCTTTCACTTGGCAATACGTGTGCCAGTATCTTTTGACTCTTATTTTTCAAGTTACATCTACTACAGAGGCTCTCATTTAGGAAGATGTCTCTAGGAAATACTACCTCCTGGGCCATCAGACTGTGTGATGTACAACTGCCAGCAGACTGATCACTGTGTAACTACAAACCCAGATGACTGAATGCTTGGAGAGGTCCCTGGTTATAATGGACAAAATACAGCAGTGGCATGCCCAACATGCCACAGTGTGCTACAGGCACAAATACGTATCACGCTTGTATTTGGGAATGAAAAGCTATCACAAAGAATACAAAAAAGTGGGTTTATGATAGGATTAAAGCAGTAGGCATCACATGGTCCCAATTCCCCTGGGGAATAGCCCCACCCAAGACAAAGAAGATTATGGGAGGCCATATGGTATACTCGGGAGACGTTACATCTAGTTGAGACCACCACTCATCTAACCCTAGTAAGGGGCACCACATATTTTTGGGTACAAAATATGTATCCTTGGGGCTGGCTCATGGTTCATGTGGGAGAGCATGGTGCTGATAACATCAAGGCCGTGGGTTCAGATCCCTATATAGGGATGGCCGGTTAGCTCACTTGGGAGAGCGTGGAGCTGACAACATCAAGTCAAGGGTTAAGATCCCCTTACCGGTCATCATTTAAAAAAAAAAAAAAAAGTTTATCCTAACTGCACCCAGGCCATGAATACACAATGGTAACAACATGCAGGGCGGAGTAAACAACACTGGCCCATAGACAGAAAGGCTTTAGGAAAGGTAGGTGTGGGTCTGTGCACTGTGGGGCAAGTTGAATTCATGTTTAATTAGGAGCAGCATTCAGAAGAAAAAGATTTGTTAATTAGAATAAGCAGATTAAAGTGAGTTTCCTTCTAGGAGGATGGCAAGAAATAGTGTCAGTCTAGAAAGATGATGCAGGTCCAACAAATTATGCTGGGTAATTCCAGGGCCCATCCATTGCTGGGTAAGGGCTTGTACCCTGATCCAACAGGGCCTCTGGGCTATTTTAATACAAACAGGGGCCAGAGTAGCCATGAGGCATGGCCCTCCATCCTAGCTGCAGAAGCCCAAGGGGCACACCTATGAGAATTGTATGGACCTCGAACCTATGGAAGTCCTCTAGGGGACTGTAATTTACATTAATGCACCATGACTGCCCTTGACCCAAGAATAGATCAAAATAAGACATATCCTAAAGTATAGTTAGCAGCGATAGGAATTATTCTGTGTGTCCTCCCCATAGGAGGTAGGTGGGCCCTGCTATGTAACAGCACATGATGGGAACCAGTCTTGGTAAAAGCCTGTGAGATAAGTCACGGTGACTGGCTTTATCCCCAACTCAGGTGGAACCCAGAAATAACTGAATCATGATTGTAATGATGCCCATCCATGGTAATATCTGATATCTGGGCAGGGGCTGATTCTGTTGGGAAAGCATAACAAATACCTTCATAATTCTTGCTAATCTGTTCTGTAATGAAATTGAATTTCACCATGACCACAGTGCAATAAGGTACTGCATGCTGGTACTGCTGGTAAGATTCAAATACCCTATGTAAATGAGTCCTATGATAATACTGATATTGATGACCAAACGTAAGCCTCCTCAGAATTTAATACTGATGGAAAATGACTAGCCTGAGGAAGAACTGTATTTAGCTAGCCATCAGCTAATATCTATACTAAACAGTTTTATGCAAATTTATCATAAGGTACAAACAGTGGAAGATGGTGGGGGGGGATGAAGTAATCAAAATGGAACAAAAATATGAAAATGTGTGTAAGGGCTTTACAGGACAGATTAGTTGTTTCTTTCTTTCTTTTTTTTTTTTTAAAGATGACTGGTAAGGGGGTCTTAACCCTTGACTTGGTGTTGTCAGTACCATGCTCTCCCAAGTGAGCCACCGGCCAGCCCTTAGTTGTTTCTTTAAGTCTATCTCTACCCCACACTTGCTCCTCCAACTGTTAAGCATATTCATATTGATGGTATTACTCTATCTGCTATATAAATGCTATGCTAAATATAGATGCTCAGACAAATATGATTATTGTGCTGTAAGAGAGCCTAGGCCAACAGCCAGGAGGGCAGCCTGTGCAGCAGGCCTGGGTTGTCCAAACACTGCACATTACAAAAAAGGTTTGACCCTTAGCCAGCTCCTGGGAGATAACCTCTAAATCCTTGGAAAATCTTGCCTGGTAAAGCATGTCTTTGTTTACCTGGAGTACAGGGGTGGAGGGAAAAGGGATGTGACTGCTAATGGGTGTGGAGCATTTCTGTCATGGAATAAAAATTTTCTGAAAATGATTGTGGTGATGGTTGCACAACTCTGAATACACTAAAAACTATTGAGTTGTACACTTTAAATAGGTGCATAGTATGGTATGCGAATTATCTCTCAATAGAGCTGTTAAACAAAAAACTCATGAGATTCTGTACGTGACAGAAAATCTAATGGGAATGGCAGTCATACCTCAAATTCCCTTCTGAGAGGGACCTTCATTACATCATCTTGGTCCCTGCATGTCCAGTTTCCCTGAACACAACCCATATCCCCACCCCTCAAGATCTCAGCATTACAGTCCATGCTCCCTCTAGAAGTGGAGGGCTGTGGATTGTCACCTGAGTTTGCTTGATCAGCTGATGGAGCTCGGTAAGAAGTTCTGCAATGCGGGAATCAGCAGACACGAGGGCCATGGTATACAACCAGTGCTGCTGGGGGAGGGAGAACAGCAGAGAACTCTGTTAGTGGCTGTGGTGGGTTGAATGGTGACCCCTCAAAAGACGCACTGAAGTCCTAGCCTCGATACCTGTGAATGTGACCTTATTTGGAAATAGGGTCTTTGCAGCTGTAATTAAGAAGTACATTAAGATGAGGTCATATTGGAGTAAGGTGGACCCTTAATCCAGTATGACTGGTGTCTTTATAAGAAGAGAAGAGACACAGAGAGGGAAGACAGCCATCTGATGACAGAGACTGGAGTTATGCAGCTGTAAGCAAAGGAATACTAAGAATCGCCAGCAACCACCCAACGAGCTGGAAGAGAAGCATGGAACATATTCTCCTTCTGAGCCCCCAAGGAGGAACAAACCCCTGATTTTGGAACCAAGCTACATCTTGATTTTGGAATTCTGGCGTCCAGAACTGTGAGAGAATACTTTTCTCTTGTGTTAAGCCTCCCAGTTTGTGGTAATTTGTTTTGCAGCCCTAAGAAACTAATAAAATGGCAAGTTGTCCTGGAATTCTGCCTCACTCCAGTGATATATTTGTATTCAACGTATTCAGCCAAGTCAAGGAGTATTTGTTAAGTGCCTTCCAAAGGCAGCATCCTGAGCCCCAGCTCTGCTGATAATATCCTGACAGATGATTCAAGTTGTCTGGTCTCCATTTTTTAATCTGTAAAATGGGCATCACCACTGCTATATTTTGGGAGATTCTAATAAGATTCTATATGAAGACACGTTCCAAGTCATAAAGCACTGTTACGTTCTTACTGTAGAGGGAAGAGAAATCAACTACTAAAAAATATCTCACTCAAGGTGTGATGAATGTATTCTGGTGAAAATAAAATGCTTTTGTACAAAAAAAAGTAATTAGAAAAAGAATAAAAAGACAATAAAATGTAATAAAAAGAGTATGTTATGACTAGTTGAAAATGGGAATATGCCTAAAGATAAAGCTATACTGGATAAAATAAGAGGAAATATATAAACCAGGAACAGAGAGGAACTTCCTCGACCTGATAAAGGGCATCTATGAAAAACCCACAGCTTAATGGTGAAAGAGTGAAAGCTCTCCTTTAAGATCAGGAATAAGACAAGGTTGTGCTCTTATCACTTCTATTCAGCATTGTTCTGGAGGCCCTAGCCAGGGCAATTAGGCAATAAAATAGAATAAAAGGCATCCAGATTGGAAAGGAAGAAGTAAAACTATCTCTATTTGCAGATGGCATGAACTTGTATATAGAAAACTCTAAGGAACCCACTAAACAACTGTTAGAACTAATAACAAGGTTAGAACTAAGAGCAAAGTCACAGGATACAAGATAAACAGACAAAAATCAATTATTATTTTTATATACTTGTAATGAACAATTCAAAAATGAAATTAAGAAAACAACCTAATTTATGATAGCATCAAAAAGATTAAAATACTTAGGAATAAATTTAACAAAAGAAGTACAAAATTTTTACTCTAAAAATCACAAAACATTGTTGAAAGAAATTAAGGCTTAAATAAATGGAAAGACATCTCATGTTAATGGATCAGAAGATTAAATATTGTCAAGTCCTACCTACAAATTGATAATCAATAGATTCAATGCAAGCTATCAAAATCTATCAAAATCCCAGCTAGCTTCTATGCAGCTTCATCCTAAAATTCATATGGAAATTCAAGAGACCAAAAACAATCTTGAAAATGAAAAAACAAAGTGGGAGGACTCACACTTCCCAATTACAAAACTCACTACACAGCTACAGTAATCAAGATGGTATGGTACTGGCATTAAGGAAAGACATCTAGATCAATGGAATAGAATCCAGAGACCGGAAATAAACTCCATAGTCAACTTATTTTCAACAGGGTGTTGAGACAACTCAATGGGGGATAGAACAGTCTTTTCAACAAATTGTACTGGGACAACTAGATATCCACAAATAAAAGAATGGACTTGGTCCCCTACTTCAGACCATATACAAAAATGATCTGAATAGACAGTTCTCCAAAGAAGATATACAAATGAGCAACAAGCACATGAAAAGATGTTCCACATCAGGAAAATGCAAATCAAAACCACAAAGAGATAACACTTCACACCCACTAGGATGACTATAATCAAAAAGAGACATAACAAGTGTTGGCAAGGATGTGGAGAAATTATATGGATACACAAAGTGTGGTATTATTCATATGACGGAATATTACTTGGTAATAAAAAGAAATTAAGTACTATCACATGCTTCAACATGGATGGATCCTGAAAACAGAAGACCACATATTTCATGTTTCCATTTACATGAAATGTCCAGAATAGGAAAATCCACAAAAATCTGGGTGGGGAAGGGTTGGGAGAGAAAAGGGAGCAACTGTTAATCTGTTAATGGGTATGGGGCTTTTTTGCCAAGTGATCAAAATGTTCTAAAATTGATGGTAGTGATGGTTGTGCAACTCTGAATATATTAAAAACCACTGAATTGTACGCTTTTAATAGGTGTGCATCCCATGCCTCCCAGCCCTGTGAAAACACTCATCTACTTTCTGTCTCTTTACATTTGCATTTCACTTAATTGCTGAATAATATTCTATTGTTTGGATATACTACATTTTTTTGTACATCAATCCATCAATTGGTGGACCTTGGATTGTGTCCATTTTTTGGCTATTACAAATAATGCTGCTATGAACACCTGTGTACAAGTTTTTCTTTGACATAATGTTTTCATTTTCCAGGTATATATCTAGGAGTGGAATTACTGGATCATATGGTAATTCTGTGTTTAATCTTCTGAGTAACTGCCAGACTATTTCCAAGGTGGGGAACCATTTTACATTCCTGCCAGCAATGTATGAGGGTCTGATGTCTCTGCATCCGTGCCAACATATGTGACTGTCTGTCTTTTTGGTTACAGCCATCCTAGTAGGTGTGAAGTGGTATTTCAATGTGTTGTTTTTTTTAAAAAAAGATGACCGGTAAGGGGATCTTAACCCATGACTTACTGTTGTCAGCACCACGCTCTACCAAGTGACCCACGGGCCGGCCCTCACTGTGGTTTTGATTTGTGTGTCCCTGATGGCTAAAGATGTTGAGCATTTTTTCATGTGCTTATTGGCTATTTGCATATCTTCTTTGAAGAACTGCCCTTTGCCCATTTTTAAGTTCGGTTATTTGTCTTTTATTATTGAGTTGTGTCATTGAAAGCACATGTTTTTAATTTTTATGAAGTCCAATTTATTTTTTTCCTTGTGACACTGTTTTTCCCACATTTGGCAACACTTTTTAACCCCGCAAATTTACATAATGCATTTTCATGTAGAAAAGAACATGTCCCTTTTAAAAAGGCTTGCTGCATTAGCTAGAACCACATGGCCAGCCCACATGAAGTAATGGACCTGAAGTTTAGATCAGAGACTGGAAGTGGATAAATCTGAGAATGATCAGCATATGGGTGTTGCTAAAGTCTTGGGAACTGATGAGGCTAGAGATTATCACTGAGAGATTCCCACTGCTGAGAGGAGAAAAGAGCCCCACTGGGCTACAACAAAGAAGGTGAGGGTGTAGACAGAAGATGAGAGTTCAGTGGAGAGATCCTGGGAAGGTGCGGATTAGCATGGAAAAGAGTATTCTCTCCTGCTAAAGTAGGAATCCTAGCTAAAACCGACTGCCCACCTGTCACATGCCCACACCTGTGCATATAAGAATTGGCAGAAGCCCCACAACTGGACACATGGGTCTTACACATAGTCACTATCACAAACAGCCACAGGTGCCCCCACCATACTGCCAGGCAATCCAGCTATCCTTCCCTGATGATTCTGTCTGATCAAACCTCCTCTCTCTTCAATACCTTTGGTCTTGCCCTCTGACCCAGGTCTGATGTCCAGGGTTCTTCATGTCTCAGAAGAGAAGCCAGAGACTTTATTCCCATCATGAAAACTACAAGCTCCACGCAGCAGCATCTGTCACCTCTGCCTTCCCCGACAGAGGGAAAACCTGCCCCTCACTTGTACACTGGACCCTGTCTCGCTTTGGACTGTGATACCCTTTCTACTATACTTTATCAGCAAACAAGCATTCTTAGGAGAGTCCACCTTAAAAAAACAAAAGAGCTTCTGAACCCCACACCTGCCTTGAGCTACCCACCCATCTCTGTTCCTCTTCACAGCAAAACTGCTTAAATGAGTTGTCCAAGCATGTGCTTCAACTTCCTTACCTCCATTTTACTTTTCAACCCACTTCTATCTAGCTTCTGTCCTCACCAGTCCAGTGAAAATGCCCTCATTGAGAGAACCAATTCCCCCCGCAGGGAAAGCATTAGATCTCTTTCTGCTTCATCCAACCTGACCTCCAGCATCTCAGCCCAGGTGCCTGCTCCCTCCTCCTCCAGCTTCCAGGGCCTCCCTCCTGGCATTCACCTTTGACCTCCCCTCCAGCTCCTCTTCCACCTCCTTGACTGGCTCCTCCTCTCCTGCCTGTCCTCAGAACACTGCTGCTCCTCAGGGCTCGAGCTTGACTGCCATCCCACACACTCTCAGGTCTCCTCCAGCCCCCACACAGCTCCCCCGCATCTGTTTTGACATCTTCAAGTCTATATCTCCACAAACAGAGGAAAGTTACAAGAGGTGATGATTAATAATACCAAATGCCACAGAGAAGGGCTCAGAGTTGTCTCTTGAATCTGACAGTTAGGAAGTTATCAAGGACCTTGGGAAAACACTTTCAGTGGAAGAGATGGAAGCCAACCTGCAGGAGGGGAGCATGCAAGTAGCAGACATGGAGGACTATGTCTCATGGTGGGGCTGTGAAACCAGACAGAGCACAGAAGCACGAGGGAGCAGAGCGGACAGAAGGATTACAGGTGGAGGAATGCCAGTAAGCTGGCAGAGGGGAAGGAGCACGTTGAAAGCAAGCCCAAGGACAAAGTCCAAGGACAAAAGACAGGGGCTGTGTCTGAAGAACAGGCAGGAGCGGTGAGACGGGATCCAGCCCTGAAGCAGAGCCAATGTTGCCTCTCACTACTTATTAACATTCCTTCTGCCTGCCTTCTCTACCCTCGCAAACTCACGGCTTTCCCCATCTGCTACAGATCAAATGTGTCCCCCAAAAGTTCATGTATTGGAAATGTGACCTCCATTGTTAACAGTGTTAAGAGAGTGGGAAATCCAATTACGATATTTGGAAGGTGTGACCTTCCAAAGGTGATTGGATCATGAGGATTGTGCCCTTGTTAAGGGATTGATCTATTCATATGGTAATTGTGGGCATGGTTCTGATGGCTTTATAAGGAGAGTGAGTGAGAAGCTTAGCTTTTTCTTGCATTTGCTTGCCACATGTCACCCTGATTGCCATGGGACTCACAGAGTTCCCACCCAGAAGAAGGTCCTCCCTGGTCTTTGAACTTCACAGCCTCCAAAACTGTAAGAAATAAATGTCATTCCTTTATAAATTACCCAGTTTCAGGTATTCTACTACAAGCAACAGAAATGGACTAATATACTGTCCCACCCACTCCCACCTCCAAAGAGTCAGATGGCATGCCCTTTCTCCTCTAGCTCAAGACGGGCCTTGCCTGACTAACCTTAAGCCAAACTTTTCTTGTTTGACTTATTCCTGGACCCTGCATGGATTTTCCAACATACTTTTCTAAACTGGCTTTCAAGCCAGTGGGTGTAGGTACATCTTTTCTTCCCCACCCAGACTGGAAGCTCCTCAGGCAAGAACAGAAATCTCTGCTTTCATCAACAACTGCCACTGTGCAGTTGTGTCAGGGACCCAGCAAGAACTGCATACTTTTTACACTTCACACTTCAGCTCTCTCCTGCCCTGACCCCCAGCCCCCAGTTAGGTCCATATATTTTTTTGTTTGTTTTTTGTCTTTTTAAAGATGACCGGTAAGGGGATCTTAACCGGTGTTGTCAGCACCACATTCACCCAGTGAGCTAACCGGCCATCCCTATATGGGATCCAAACCCGTGGCCTCGGTGTTATCAGCACCACACTCTCCCGAGTGAGCCACAGGCCAGCCCGAGTTAGGTCTATTTTGAATTTCCCACATCAATTATCCCAAACTTTTAAGTGTAGGTTTTTTCTTGGGCTCCTGCAGGCTACTGCCTCATCAACTGTGAACCATATGGTACTGACTCCCAAATCTATCTCCAACCCAGACAGCTTCCCAAAGGTTCAGAATCTTATATCCTTACTGTCTTAGTCAGTTCAGGCTGTTATAACAAAATACCTTAGGCTGGGTAACTTAGAAACAGAAATTTGTTGCTCACAGCTCCAGAGACTGGGAAGGCCAAGATCAAGGCACCAGCAGATTGGGTGTCTGGTGAGGGCTGCTCTCTGCTTTAAAGATGGTGCCTTCTCACTGTGTCCTCACATAGCAGAAAGGAGAACAAGCTCCCTCAGGCCTCTTTTATGAGGGTACTAATCTCATTCAAAAGCCCTCATATAAAATTTAAATTAGGGGAATACAAACATTTCAGACCATAGCACTATACTCCTAGCCCCCGCCAAAATACATGTCCTTCTCATATCTAAAATACATTCATTCCATCCCAATAGCCCCAAAATTCTTAACTCATTTTAGCATCAACTCAAAAGTCTAAAGTCCGAGTCTCATCTAAATATCACCTAAATCAGATATCGGTGAGACTCAAGATATGATCTACCCTGAGACAAATTCTCCTCCAGCTGTGGTCCTGTGAAATCAAATGTGTTATATACTTCAAAAATACAATGGTGGGATGGGCACAGAACAGACATACCCATTTTAAAAGGGAGAAATAGGAAAGAAGATAGGGGTAACAGGTTCCAAGTAAGTCCAAAACCCAACAGGGCAAACACCATTAAATCTTTAGGCTTGAACAATCTTCTTTGACCCCATGTCCTACCTTCTGGACACACTGGGGTGGGGGTTGGGCCTCCATAGCTCTAGGCATCTTCACCCCTTGGGCTTTGCTGGGCACAGAAGACACAGCAACTTTCACTTGTTGGAATCACATGCCTGTGGCTCTCACAGGCTAGAGTTGCATGGTGGTGGCTCTACCAGTCTGGGGTCTCAGGGACTATCCTGCAGAGCGTAGTGGCCCAGCCCCTGCAGCCAGTTCTATGCCTAGGTTGGAGGCTCTCCAGAGCATCCTTTGAATCTAGGTAGAGGTAGCCATGCCCCACACCTTATGCATTCTGTGCACCAGCAGAGATGGCACCATGCTGATGCTGCCAAAGTTTACCATCTGTGCTCTTCAGAGGGGTGCCCCGAGCTGCACCTGGGGCTGCCAAGAGCACTGCACCAGAGTGATAGGAACAGAGCCTTGAAACTGTTCTGCCCCCAAAGCCCTGGCATTCTGGGCTTCTGATGGGAGTGGGAGCCTCCAATGATCTCCAAAATGCCTTTGGGACCATTCTTCCATTTCTTGATGAATAGAACCTGGCTTCCACCAATCCATACTAATCTCCTTACCAAAGGATGGCTTGCCACACTCTTGGTAGTCACTTCAAACATCTTTTTTCACTGTTTACAACATGGCCAGAGTGAAATTTTCCAAATCTTTAAGTTATGCTTCCCTTTTGATTATAAATTCTGTCTTTAATGCATTTCTCTCTTCTCACATTTTACTACAAGCAGAGAAGCAATACTACATCATCAACATTTTGCTTAGATACTTCTTCCACCAAATAGCCCATTTCATAGCTCAGAAGTTCTACCTTCCACAAAGCACTAGGATATGAACTTAATTTAGTCATGTTCTTTGCCACTTTATAACAAGAATTACCTTTCCTCCAGTCTCCTATAACAGAGACCTCATCAGAATGGTCTTTAATGTCCATATTTCTATGAACATTCAGTTAACACCCTCTTAGATAATCTCTAAGACTGAAGCGTTCTCTACAGTTCTCCTCGTCTTTTGAGCCCTCACCAGAATCATCATTAATGAACTGTTCATGGCAAGGTAATTTTTTTATAGCATGTACCTCAAAAATCTTCCAACCTTGGGCCAGCCCGTGGCTCACTCGGGAGAGCGTGGTGCTGATAACACCAAGGCCGCAGGTTCGGATCCCATATAGGGATAGCCAGTTAGCTCACTGGGTGAGCATGGTACCGACAACACCAAGTCAAGGGTTAAGATCCCCTTACTGGTCATTTAAAAAAAAAAAATCTTCCAGCCTCTATCTGTTACCCAGTTCCAAAGCCATTTCCACATTTTCAGGTATTTGTTACAGCAGCACCCCACTTCTGGTACCAATTTCTGTCTCAGTCCATTTAGGCTGATATAACAAAATACCCTAGACTGTGTAATTTATAAATAAGAGAAGTTTACTGCTCACAGTTCTGAAGACCAGGAAGTCAAACATTAAGGCACCAGCAGATTCAGTGTCTCACGAGGTCTTGCTCTCTACTTCAAAGACGGCACCTTCCACTATGTGGGAACACAGCTAGAAGGTGCCATCTTTGAAGCAGAGAGGTTGCATTTGTCACACTTACACCAAGAGACTAATTGTTTCACTTACCTGTTTCTCCTGCCAGACTACAAACTTTTAGGAGACAGGTGTAGTTTTATTCATTTTTATATTCCCAGCATAGGGCCTGTCATCTACCTAGTCTTTAAAATGGATTGCCAAACTGAATTGAATCCTGGAAGCCCCTTAAAACAGTCTTTCAGCTTAGAAACACTACAGCAATTCTTGAGGTGGGCTATTCAACATCTTCTCCTCCCCATTCCCATAAATAATTTAGTCACTACCAACATACCCAGACTATCTACTTCCCATCTATGGAGAAGAGGTATTATCCCTTTATAAATCCACTCATTCAGGGCTGAGCCCGTGGCGCACTCGGTAGCGTGCTGCGCTAGCAGCGCGGCGTCGCTCCCGCCGCCGCGGGTTCGGATCCTATATAAGGATGACCGGTGCACTCACTGGCTGAGCGCCGGTCACGGAAAAAAAAAAAATAATAATAAATAAATAAATAAATCCACTCATTCAATAACATTTAGGAAGCACCTACCCTGTGCCAGACATAAGGATATATAGCAGTGAATGAAACAAACAGCCCCTGCCTTGCTCTTAGGAAACAGTCCAGAAAGGAACACAGACATTAAACAAATAGTTCCATATACTTATTTGTAGGTGAAATAAGCACTAAAGAAGACACAGAGGACAGAATAGATAAGTGGATAAATGTGTATACAAAGTAACATAGAATGTCAAAAAAAAAAAAAAACTGAAAGCAAATTCTCAGGCAAAAAGGACCTACTAAGTGCTAGAGAGAATAGCCACAATTAGACATCCAATAGCGAAACTTGAAAGCCTCAGGATAAATATGTGCTAACAGACTGATGGAGAAAGAGGAAAGGGGGGATGCAAAAGACACCAAGAATAATTAAAGGTTTTTGGCTTGAAAAACTAGAAAAATGGGAAGACTAGGGAAGGTGCAGTATAAGAAAGGTAAAACTCAAAATTTCAGTTTTGGACACGTTTAGTTGCCCATTAGACATTTAAGAGGAGGTGCAGGGCCGGCTGGTGGCTCACTTGGGAGAGTGTGGTGCTGATAACACCAAGGCTGTAGGTTCGGATCCCTATATGGGGGTGGCCAGTTCGCTCACTTGGGAGAGTGTGGTGCTGACGACACCAAGTCAAGGGTTAAGAGTCCCTTACCTGTCATCTTTAAGGGGGAAAAAAAAAGAAGAAGAAGAAGAAGAAAACTTTCGGCAAGCCAAACGAAGTGAAGAAGGGGAAGTGATCCACTGCATCCAATACCGCTAGAGGACTGAGAACTAACCTGACACTGAACGTGGCTTTGGCAGAGAAGTTTCAGTGGAGTGGTGGGGGTCAAAGCCTGACTGCAGCGGGTCCAGAAGAGACTCAGAGGATAAAAAGTGCTAGTGAGTACAGACTGAAACCTTAGGCTGCAAACGGGAGCCAACATATGAGGAGATTACTTGTACGTATGTGGAGGGTTAAGGAGGCTGTTTTGTTGTTGTTAAGATGGGCATATTTTGAGCAAATGATAAAAAGAGCTGGAGTTCGGGGCCCATCAGCAGTCCTCGTCTTTTCGCACCTGCCTGAATACCCCACGTGCGGTCCCCTAGCCTAGCCCAGTGCGCAGCGGTTTCCCACCCTTGCCCCGGGCCGAAGGGCGCATGCGCACACCCCCTCTACACGGGGCACTCCCTCCCCGAGCTCCGCCCCCTTCTCCCAGGGTGCGTGCGTACCGCCCCTCGCGAACCACCTCAGCGAGGCCGGGGACGCGAAGGAGGGGCCGCGGCCCTTCATTCCCGCGCTTCTCCGGAGGTCCCTGGCCAGGACCCATCCTCACCTACCGAGTCTCGGTCGAAACAACTACGTCGCGCTGGAAACTGCGACGGTGGCAGCAGGCGCACCCCTTCAGCGCTTTCTCAGAGCCCGCGGATGATAACGCATTTGCTCCCGAAGATTCGCGGCACCACGAGCAACACACACGCTTTTTTTCCTTCTATGAGCTTTGTCGAGCGCGGAGGACCTCTCTGCGCATGCGCGGTCCTTCTGCGACGGGCCGCGCTGCCCCTTGGGAAATGTAGTTTTTACTTTAAAATAGCTGAACCTTAATTTAATAAATCAGGGTGCTCCTGTGTTTTCAGTGTCTTCTCCCATTCCCCCAAAGCCTCTATTTAAAACAAAAAGCAAAGAGAGAGAGAGAGAGAGAGAGAGACAGAGAAAGAAAGAAAATGAAAAGCAAGCAGATTGTTGAGGGCAGGAGGGCCAAGGGGGTATATGGGAACTGTATATTTTCTGCTCAATTTTGCTGTGAACTTAAAACTTCTCTAAAAAATAAAGTCTAGGGCTGGCCCGTGGCTCATTTGGGAGAGTGCGGTGCTGATAACACCAAGGCCATGGGTTCGGATCCCTATATAGGGGTGGCCGGTTGGTTCACTTGGGAGATCGTGGTGCTGACAACACCAAGTCAAGGGTTAACATCCTCTTGCCAGTCATCTTTATTAAAAAAATAAAAATAAATAAATAAATAAAGTCTTTTTATTTTTTAAATTAAAAACAAGCAGATCTTTAGACCAAGAAATCGTACTTTTAGGTAATCTTCCCAGGAAAGTATTAAGGATGTGCACATGCAGGGCCGACCCCGCGGCTCACTCGGGAGAGTGCGGCGCTGGGAGCGCAGCAGCGCTCTTGCCGCGGGTTCGGATCCTATATAGGGATGGCCAGTGCGCTCACTGGCTGAGCATGGTGCGGGCGACACCAAGCCAAGGGTTGCATTCCCCTTACCGGTCACAAAAAAGAAAAAAAAAAGGATGTGCACACGCAAACATTTAGCTACAATGGTATTTATCGAAGGCCGTCCTAGTATCTTATGTATTCTTATGTACATATGTATTCTTATGTAGCCCCTACAAAAGTCCACAACTATAAGTTTATTTGTGGATTATTTAATAGACTTGCAAGCTCTATGAAGTCTGGATCATCTGTTTTGTTCACCTGTGTGTTCCCAGTACCTAGCACAGTGCCTAGGACGTAATAGGCCATCAATATTTTTCTGTTCATTAGAGAATTTCAGACTTCGACACAAACTGTTTCAGCGCCAAATTTCATGCATTGTTTTCTTCCATCAAGCTTGCATTTCTTTCTGTGTTCTCTGGCTCAATGAATGGCATAACCATCTACCCAGTCTCAGTTCTACATCCTGCATTTTATAAAGATTATGCTATAAGGGATTTCACAAATTTTGCATTTGTAAAGATCTTAGGAGCTGTTTGTCCTGAATGTCAAATATTGACCCTAGTTGCTCATCAGGAGAGATTTAGGATTTACTATGCGTTTTTAAAATTTATTTCTAATTTATGATTTTTCTGCAATAAACATGTATGCATTACTTGATTAACTTTTGAAAAGGTATTTGAGTGTTGGCCGCATGTAAGGTATAACTCTGTCTTCCCCCTTCAAACCTAAACTTCTCAAAAGAATAATCTGTCTTCAGTTTTCATTTCTCCACCCCCACTCAGCTCAGTGTCTTGAGCCAGCACCCAGCGGTTATCCTTGACATCACCCTTTTCCCTCCCTTCCCATATTCGATCCACCACTAAGTGTGTGCAATATAAAAACATATTTGTTGGGCACTTTACTTTGTATCAGGCACTGTTGAAAATGCTTGTATTCTTTCATATAGCACAATCTATCTACTTTTCATCTCCACCACATCCTCCCTAGTCGAAGGTGCCTCTGCTCTTGCCTAAACTGCAAAAGCTTTCTTTCCTTCTCTTTTTTTTGGGGGTGTGGTACAGGGACCTGAACCCTTGGCCGTGGTGTTATAACACCTTGTTCTGACCAAAGCTTTCTATTTTTTAATGCCAGGTGCTGAAGTTGAGTTAACCATTTCTACTTTATGGCAAACTATCATCACTGAGTTCTGTACTGCCTCTCTCTTGTTTTATATATTTGTGTCCTTTTAACCCTTTTCTCCATTCCTCATCCCTTTGCCAACAGTGTGTGGGAGTGTCCTTGTAAAACGTGTGTTTAGTGTGCATGTATTATAAATCTACTTAAATGGCACTGTGCTATACACCCCATTCTATTTCTTATTTTTTCCACTGGGCACTATGCTTTTAAGACCTGTCCTTGTTGTGTGTATACCTAACCTGTAACTTAGAACAACAATGCACTATTTCAATGCAGGCACCAATATATTAGTTATTTGTTTGTTTTTTTTAAAAAAGATGACCGGTAAGAGGATCTTAACCCTTGACTTGGTGTTGTCAGCACCACATTCTCCCAAGTGAGCTAACCAGCCATCCCTATATAGGGCTCCGAACCCGTGGCCTTGGTGTTATTAGCACCACACTCTCCCAAGTGAGCCACGGGCTGGCCCCACATATTGGTTATTTGGACCCACGATGATGGACCTCTAAATTGCCTCCAGCTTCTGGCTACCACAAACAATGCATTCCTGTCCTCTAGTGGCCTGTGTGAGGATTTCTCTGAGATGTAAATCTGCTAGTGGAACTGAGCCAATCTTCTTAAATAGTACCCCTCATCCATTCTAGCCAGAGTGATCTTTTAAAAATGCAAATGTATTCATGTCCTGGCATCCCTGTCTCCTGTGCCACCTCCTTCTCTCCCAGGCCACTCCCCCTGCCTCTCCACTTCAGCCTCCTTGGTCCTCTTTAGGTCCCTCCTCCCCCCAGCCTCCTCAAATGCTGCCAGGAGCACATTCCCCTCTCTTCTTCACCTCCGTGACTCCTGCTCATCTTCAGATCTCCTCTATTATAATAGAGGATTATAATCTCTCTGTTATAATCTGTCATAACACCATGTAGACCTCTGTAATTGTGACAACATAAATGTCACAATTTTACATTTGTTTGTAACAATTTGATTTATGTCTCTTCTACACTTCACTTCTTAGATCATAAGCTCCCTGAAGGCTGGGCTCATATTTTTTGTACTTGTCATTGTATCTTTAGCATTTATCCGGATGCCTGGCACATCACATAAATTATTTGTTAAGTGAAAGCAAATGAAGGTGTTATCTCTGCTCAGGGAGGGCCAGGGGGCAGGCAGCATCTTGGTGGGGTGGCTGCTGTAAAATTTGGTCCTCAGTTTTGCAGGACCAGAAGTTCCACTGTGTCAGTAACCTCTCAGGATAGACACCCATTGATGCAATTCACAAGAGACTGAGGTCTAAACGAGCCCACCGAGTCATTTGGGGAGACTTTGAAGAGTAGAGCCAACCAGAACACTCCCTCTGCCTGGGAAAGCCACAACATGGCAAAGAAATCTGGGCCTTTCTGCTCTCTCCTGAAATTGCATCCCCTCAGAGCATCACATCTGAAATCCCTTTCCAAAAAACCTTGAACAGTCACAGTCATCTTGACTGAAGGTCTCTTGAGGACACTGAAGAGTAAGTCACATAGCATAACTTCCTAACAATCCCCTTTACAAATCCTTCCTTTCACAAGTCCCACTGCTGAGGGCAAAGCTCACATCTCTCCCTCCTCTTTGCTTTCTCCACCTTCCGGGTTGTGGTTTTGCATGGTGACTTTAGGCACCTTCTAGGTAAAGCCAGCCCCCCATATCTTGGCTTTCCCAATTCATGCCCACCTATCACCCATTTGAGCAAAACAAAAGGCTCACCCTCCAGATCTCACCTACCATGGCAGGCAGGGGCAGGAATTGTAACTATTCAGGATTTAATGGTTTTCTTCCTCTAAGAAAACCCTATCACCACCAGAAGGTGGCATAGTATGCATGGGGTCCAAGGCAGGAAGGGGATGAAACGCATCTTCTCTGCCTTTTTTTTTTTTCTTTTCTTTTTACACATTAACTCTTAAAAATTGCCCATTTTTCCTGCATATAAAAGAGATACATATTGTGAGAATGTCGAACGTGGCAGAGAGCTAGAATCAATAACGCAGAAAATAAAAGTTCTCCATTTCCCAGTCGGGATATAACCACTATTGAGAGTTTGGTACACATCTCATGCCTCAGGGCATATTTTCAATAACTAAAATAAATTTTCTTACAAAGACAATAACATTTAAATAATATAATAATAACAACATGGATGTGCTGTCGCCAGCTCCTGGGCGGTGGTGGGCTCGCACTAGCCCTGGGGGCGGCGGGGGCGGTGGACAGTGATGTCACGGTGCGCTTCCCTCCGTGCGGCAGGAGGTCCTGGCCATCTGGGGGCCAGGGGGCAGCAGCAGTGGCGGGTGCCAAGTCTGCACCCACAGCGCAGCGGGTTCTCCTACCGGCGCGCATAGGGCCAGGTACCAGGAAGGCACTCATACGCTGCAGGGAGACTGCTTGAATACATCGTCCCGGTGTGATGTTTCAGATTGGACAGGCCACCAAGCAGAACTCAAAGATCACCTGACCCACCCTTGGGACCCTCTTGACCTTCCTCAGAACTCCACCTTCGAAGACCAGTATCCTATAGAGCGCCCCAGGATCTGGCCACTGTCCAGAAGTGGCCACACACAGAAGCAGCTAGATGGCATGAAACCTGAATTGTCATCTTGTCCAGGAAGTCTTCATTCACCAAAAATTACAGTGTGATGCTGCCCACCGGGGTTTTCGACGAACAGCTGGGCATTAAAGCCCTTCGTGTACCCCACCCTGGACGTGCCAGAGGGTCCAACGGAGATGACCAGGACCACTCCTGCTGAACCTGTGAACACAGAGGTGACAGCAGCAGACTTCAGACCCCAGTGGCCTCAGCTGGAAACGGATTTGAGACTTGAGACGAGAATCTTCATTGGAGCTAAATATAATTTTAAGAAGACAGATATCTTAATGGGTTTTTTTGTATGTACAATTTAGACTAGTCAAGCTATGTTTACAAAACGAAATTGAGAGGAGAATGTTTATGGTAATAGGAGCTGAACAGATAGCTAATGTGGACCCCTCAGATCTTTCTGAAGCCTAGCTGGGCTCTATTTTTTATGCATGTGCAGGTGTATACTAACCACAGTAGTGTACTAAGGGGCAAAGGTTCTGTAGGAGCAGTTTGCCTTGGCAGGGAGGCTATTTTATAACTGACATGTTGACAATTGATAATGATAATAAAAAGCAGAATGATTTGGGTCACCTAATTATTAAGTTCTGCACAGAAAAGAACCCCATTATTGCCTGCACTGAGGTGGTGGACTGCTCCCACTGCCGACCCCCCCACCCCCAACCCCATGTTTCCTTAAAATCCCTTCCAGGTTTAAGAGTGGCATGACCCAACTGATATAAACTTTTTAGTTTAAATGTAAGTCTGTACCATGAAATAACTATTTCTCTAAAGAGACATTTTAGGGCTGGCCCGTGGCTCACTCGGGAGAGTGCGGTGCTGATAACACCAAGGCCACGGGTTCGGATCCCATATAGGGATGGCTAGTTAGCTCACTGGGTGAGCGTGGTGCTGATAACACCAAAGTCAAGGGTTAAGATCCCCTTACCGGTCATCTTTTAAAAAAAATAATAATAAAGAGACATTTTAAGCAATACACTTTGGAAAATTTGAATGTCTCCACCTAGGTAAGCACGAGCCATGGGTGTTTCCTCTTTTTCTCATATAAGAGTATTGATATATGTGCTGAATTACCACATACTTGCCAATAGATCCAGAGAGACAGGTAGTATTTTTAAAATAGCACTGAACTAGGAGTCAGGAAGCTACCGCCTCTTAAATCCAGAACTAGAATTTTCTCGTACTCTAACTCCTTTGGTTAACCAAGTGCACTGTGTTCTCTTTCCCTTTGGCCTTCCTGGGACACTGTTCTGTGACGTCCTGGTCTATCTGCCCATCCTTACCATCAGCTAGCACACGACCTTCTCAGGGTGTGGCTTCCAAGCCTGGATGAGGCACAACTTGCAGCTTGAACATATTTTTCTCATATACTTATTTTGCTTTGTGACTATTTCCTGCTTGTTGGACACTATCATCCACTATCCTATGAGCTCCTAGAGTACAGGTTCTGTGTTCTGTTTACTTTTATAGTCCCGGCACTAAGCAAATGCCTGGTACAGGGTTAGTACCCTACACATTTGTAGAATGGAGAATGCTAGCCTCTCTGGTCCTTACTTTCATCTTCTGTTAAATGCAGTTAGATTTGCTGGTCTTTATGGACACTTCCAGTAATAAAATTTATTATACTAGATTTTTCTACTACTGTGTTTTATCTGGCCATCTGTATTAGTCTATTTCTGAAATACAAAAGATACTCTCAGTTAGCGATACCTGAATGTGATGAAGAAAGTAAAATAAAATCAGGGTAATGGGAGTAAGGATAACTGGAAGCCTGTGTGATATTTTGCATAGGAAAGTGTACTGATATGCTGGAGACCTGCCTCGTCCATTGCACAGAGCTTCCAGACAATGCAGGTCATGTGCAGTTAGTTCTCTGTGTCCTCAGCTCTGGGCCTGGTCCAAAGCCAGCACTAGTAACTTTTGGAGAAGGAAGGAGGAAGGGAGAGAGGAATCCCTGACAGGGGTGTCTGCACACAGAGCAGGCAAGCCTTGGCCAGAGCAGTGCTTGGCCAGCTATGCTAACTTAGAGTGAGCCCTGGCACTGGGGACAGGCAGACCATGGGGAAGAATCCTTCACCACCTGCCAGCAGCGTGACCTTGAGCAAGACAATCTCTGAGCCTCACTTTCCCTTCTGTGAAGAATGGGGGATAACTACACCGTGTATCTGGCTCTGTGCTAAGCCCTTTCAAATATGGGTGCTCTCTTTGTCCCCCCCTTACAGATGAGCAAACTGAAATTCGGAAGTGTGCCAGCGACCTCTCAACTAGTAACCAGGGAGGCCTGGTGGCCGAGGTGAATGCATGGAACACATGTTCCTCGACCAGGCTGGTGCTGCCCACTAGGGGGCACCTTGGGAATTTGTGGGGGTGTTTTTGGTTGTGACAATCATAGGAAGGGGCACAGAAAAGGGCAGAACAGTCCCACACAGTATTGTCCCACATCCTGCACAACATTTCACTGTCCTGCTAGATATTGATGAAGGTAAAAAACGTATTTATGATAACCTGAGCCTAGAACCTAAATCCCAACCTGCATTTCGATAGAGGAATTAGTTTGTACTACACTCAGTGGTAAGGCCCATCACTTTTTTTTTTCTTTCGGCAGCAGGTCTATACAGGGATTATTGGTTTTTTGTTTGTTTCTCTTTATTGATTATGCATATTCATGGGGTATAAAATTTATTTTTTTATTTAAAAATTTTTAAAAATCTATTTAAATTAAGATTATTTTCCTCTTTCTCTTATCACCTGGTCTGTTATTATTATCCCAACTCTGTTTTTACTCAAGTATTCTTCTGTCATCCCTTTCATTTTCTGGGTGTTGAAGAACTCAGAAATCACCCAAATCTAGAACACAAAAGTTAAATTTAATTCTGGCTCAAGCAAGGGAGAAACAGAAGAAACGCAGCTTCGGGTTAAACAGAGAACAAGGCTGGGTTCTTAGAGGGTTCAGGGGGAGGTTGGAGTTTAGGTTACATTAGACAGAACAGTGTTCTAATAGCTCACAGCAAAGTAGGGGTGTGACCAGAGAATTAACATCTGGCCTGGGCCGAGAAGGTCCTGCCTTGTTGGAAACCAGAATTTTGAAAAAACACATGGAATGTTTTGTCTGCCTGTCTCCCTGCCCTGAGACAGTGGGGCAGATAAGACACGAGTGGGCAAGTGAGACTGTGGCCTCTCTGGGCCAATGTGAGTCACATGGTTCAGATGCATCAGGCAAGAGTGGACTGTTCCATTTTCATGGGCTTCTTATCTGAAGTTGAAATTCATACTAATTCCTGTTCAATGTACATGAGTTTATATTAAATAGGTACAAACATCCGTTTACCTCTTAGTTTCTACCTGAGTATCCATGTTTTGAAATACTTATTATTTTGTTATAAATTAAATTCTGTATGTCTCTATCTTACAGTGAAGACCTTATATTTTTTTTGAAACTATGTGACTAACCCTCACATAGTGCTTACACTGTACTAGGCACTGTTACAAATGCTTTTCCGTGGGTAATCTCATTTGATCCTCTCAACTCTAGGAGGTAGGTACAATTATTATCACCCTTGTTTTACAGAGGAAGAAACTGAGGCACAGAGAGGTGAAGTGACTTGGCCAAGGTCACATAGGAAGCAGTGGATCAGAGGCTTGAATCCAAGGCATCCGGCTTCAGAATCTGCACTCTTGGCCACTCTGCTAGCCTCCCTCTGCGGGGAGGGAGATTACCTAACAACCCCACTTCGGCACATTAAGGGGGCTTTCCAAGATGTTTCTTTTTTTTCTTTTTTTGTGGCTGGCCAGTACGGGAATCCAAACCCTTGACCTTGGTGTTACCAACACCACGCTGTAATCAAGTGAGAAAACTGGCCAGCCCTCAAGATGTTTCTTATAAAGAAGGGGTGTCCAGTGTGACAGGGGTGGAACCACTCACCTGGCACATTGTGTGTTAATATCCCCTCCCCCCTCCTTCTTCACTCCATATTCTGCCACCAAAGTCCTGAATCTGAGCCAGATTGGGATGGATGAGGGTTCAGCTGTGTGGCCAGGACCCCAGGCCCAGAAGGAGCACGTGGCAGAGGGTGGGGGATGGGCAGGAAGGTCTGCCCAGGTGAGGCCGTCTGGTTCCCGTTGGCCACAATCCCAAGGACTGTTTATGCCCAGACCCTGCCTCTTCTCTCCTCCCTGAGGGGCGGGAATCTCCTCTGTGGAAAAACACCAGCTGGGCAAGCCTGGGTGAGAGGAAGGTGACGACAAGGGGGGCTGGCACTCATAGGACCATGCTTTCTCTCTCTCATGACTGGTGTTTACTGGGCTGAGTTCTGGGAAAGGGCCAGATTGCATCAGACAGGGCCTGAGGGGCTGGAGCCAGACTGCGTCTGAGGAGGAGACACAGTCTTATAATTTGGGGCGAGTGCACTGGGAGGGGAGGTGCTTGGTCAGGAAACCAGATGCAAACAAAGTTTTAGAAGACGAGAGTCAGTGAGAGAAAGTCAGACATGAAGGCCACCTTCCCTCAAGCAGCCAGCCCCTCTCTGCAGCCCCCGGGCCCAGAGGACGAGGACCCCAGCCTGGATGAATATGACCTCTACAGCATGGCCCACTCGTGCCTGGGTGAGGCCTGCGCTGCCACCTTCCTGGTCCTGCCACCCCCCACCCCCAACCAAGACCCTGCCTTGGACTTCTCCCCAACCTGTTCCTTGACCCCTCAAATTCCCCCCTTCAAACTCCTCATTCCCTGAGCATGGTCTTCCTCAGCCCTGGGACCTCACACACACACACAGATGGGGAAACAGCTGGCAGGATTCTGACTGCCCCAGAGTTCTGTGGTGACAGTCCCCAGTCTCCCTGCTCTTTCTACCCGCACCACCCCACCGCCTGCCTCTCCTCTGAGGTCCCCCATCCTGCCCCTGCCCACCTCACCTCTGACTCCTGCCCTGCTCACCAGGAGGCAGAGGCCGGAAAGGCCGCACCAAGAGAGAAGCTGCTGCCAACACGAACCGCCCCAACCCTGGTGGGCACGAGAGGAAGCTAGTGACCAAGCTCCAGAATTCGGAGAGGAAAAAGCGAGGGGCACAGAGCTGAGACGGAACTGGAGGTAAGGAGTTGGGGACCCAGACATCCAGTGGAGGTGCCTCTGCCTCCAAAGCAGAGGCCTGAACATGTGCGGTTGGGTGCGGAGGAGGGATCAGAAACCATCGTCTCAACATGGAATAAAATGAGACATATGTTTGACTCTGAATTTCCTAGTGACCAGAGCAAAAGGGGGAAACAGAGCCTTTCCAGTTGGAGGGAAATTTGGTTTATAGAGAGGGAAACTGAGGCCAGAGAGGGCTGGGTCCTTCTCTGGGGTCACAGAGCGAGGGAGTAGGAGAGGCAGAATTGGAACTCAGGTCTCTGTCCCTTTTACCACCTGTCTCCCCACCCCCGCCCCCAGATGAGGCCAGACCACGGATACCACACCCAGCAATGAAGACAGGACCATGGAGGAATTAGGACCTGGGAGCAGGACCAAGGCCGGCTTGCTCTCCACCCCACCCCTGGGACTTACCCCACCTGACTGAGGCTCCAAGGGGCCACCAGTGAAGCACCTCCAGCCCCAGCAAAAGAGCAAGATGGGGAGCAAGAGGCAGGGAATGGAGAGGCAAGAGTCAGGAAGGTACCCACCAAAAAGAAAGACCCGGAAGAAACCGGAGCTCCCCCCGGGGTGGCAGCAACAATAAACAGAAAGTTCAGCAGCTGCAGCTCATGTGTGCTTTTATCCTTGCTCGCTGATGTGTGTGTTTGTTTGGGCATGTTTCTGCCTGCATGTGTCTGCATTTGTATGAACCAGTAAGAGCACAGTATGTGTGTTTGCATTTGGTGTGTGTTCTGGCATCGGGTGTGTTTCTGTGTCTTTGGTGGCCTATGCTGTGAGCGTGTCTTTTTGTTTTTCCATTTTATATGCATGTGTTTGGGTGCATATGTTTTGGTGGTCTCTTATGGAGTGCAGAGGAACTTCCTCTGTTTCTTTGCAAACCTGCCCATGAAACAAACCCCTACTTGGCTCCTATTCATTCTTTTTGATTATATCATGTTCACATAAAACCACGTTTTTCTTGGTGGCTGACTGGTACAGGGATCCAAACCTGTGACTTTGGTGTTACAAGGCTGTGTTCTAACCAGCTGAGCTAACCAGTCAGCCCCCAAACCGAGATTTAAAGCATTAAGGGACTTGCCCTAAGTTACTCTAGGCTCACGTGCAAGGATACTTATTGTCCTCTTGTACGAGGTCCCCATGCCAAGGTGACTGCCAGGATTGGGCTCAGGGAGGTCAGATGGGGGAGGAGGATTCTTACTCAGTGTTATCAATCTCAGGACCAGAGTTTGAGAAGAATGTGGGGGCAAATAAGAAGTGTGATTGAACTGGCTGGTTGACTTGGTTGGTTAGAGTGCAGATTGGAGCTAAGAGGATGTATTGATTGAGATGCAGGTTTGGGCTGCCATAATGAAGAATCAAACAAAACAGGATAGTTATTTCTCTCTCACATAACAGCCCCAAGATTAAGTTCTCCTGGACTAAAATGTCAATTTCATTGTGTTGGGGATTCCAGCTACTTTTAGCTCATTGTTCTGCCACCCTGAAAACA
Organism: Cynocephalus volans; assembly: GCF_027409185.1. Taxonomy (NCBI): domain Eukaryota; kingdom Metazoa; phylum Chordata; class Mammalia; order Dermoptera; family Cynocephalidae; genus Cynocephalus; species Cynocephalus volans. Next base: position 114,196,798 of record NC_084465.1, read on the forward strand.
TGGCTTCCACTTTGAGGTCCAAGATAGCTGCTCCAGCACCGGCCATCACACTTGCATCTCAGTCTGTGGAGAGGGAGGGCAGAAGAGACCTGGGGAGGCCACACCTATTCATTTCTAAGGGCGTAGCCTAAAAGTAGAACACATCACATCTGCTCAGAGTTTAGTCACATGGCCACGCCCAACTACGAGAAAGTTGGAAAATGTAGTATTTAGCTGCTTAGCCATGTGGTAGCCAAAGCTTGGGCAAGGGCAGGGTTTTATTATTAAAGGAGGCAGGAGAGAGTGAATAGTGGGAGAAATTAGCAAGAAATACTGCCCATATTGGGACTCAACAGAAGTGGGGAAGAAAATCTGTAGGTCTGGCCTTGGACAGAGCCTTTGCCCTTTTCTCCTGTCCCTGCCACGTAAGCCCCAGGCTGCAGAGCTTGGAGCCAATTGTTCTCAGGGACCCAAGAACATCAACAGAAGACTGGGGCACCTGTTAAAGCAGTAACAGATGCACAGCAGACTATGACCAGCTTGGACCTTTAGGGACCTCTATGCATCTACTTCCCCTCCTTAATACGGGCTGAAACCTGACTCCCTGTCTCTCCCACCTGCCCCTGAACAAGCTTCTGTTTTTCCAGTACATTCTGTCTGAGATGACTTTAATCTGACCCATCTTGTGAGGCTCAGCTGAAATGCCTCCTTCTCTTCAGAGTCTTCCCTGGTTTGCTCTCCCTCACCTGTCTCCTGACCCTCCACCCCAGACAGACCCCTCCTCTTGGGTCACATGGCAAACCCAGGCCTGGATCTCACCATCATTCTGGCATACATCTTCAAACCCCTCTTTCCATACAAATGATTTATCCCTTCAATAAATGTGTATTTGATGCCTACTGTCGTACCAGGGCTTGGCTGAAGGTGTGGACTACAAGGAGGGACAGATGGGATCCTGGAATGGTCCCTAAGGCTACTGTCAGCTCTACAACCCATGGGGCAGATGGCAGAAGCAGCACTGGGCAGTAGGCTCTCAGCACAACACAGGTCTGGTGTTCAGCTTCAGAAAATCACAGCAACGGTGCCCATGTTTTGGGCTCCTGCTCTGTGGCAAGTGTTTCATAGGCTTCGCTCCATTTAATCCTTACAATAACTCAATAGGACATACTATAATTCATCTCATTTTTCAGACCAGAAAACCGAGGTTCAGAGAAGTTAAGTAATCTGCCAAAAGTCACATAGCCGCAACCTGTAGGAGCTGGGATTATGAAATCAGGTCTGTCTGCTTTTCAAAGCCTGGACTTTTTCCTTTTTATTACATGCCTGAGAACTATGTACTGACAATGAGGAATTCAGACTCTAGTTAATTTCTGGTCAATTACTCCTCTGAGCCTGGGTTTCCTCACCTGTCGAATTGTAAGACCAGCCTCCCTTGTCAAAAGAGAAAACAAAGGCTGGGAAGTGCTGTGTCCTAGCTAGAGTGGCCACTCCTTTTGTACTGGGGCCTCTGACATTTGCTAGGAGCCCCCACACGCCACCCAGCACTCCTGGCCTCTGATTGGCCTTGCCTGGTCTTGCCCTTCCCTGGCACAGCCTCTGCCTGGGAGGCATTTAAGTGGCATTTCCAGGAACTGTTAAGGCAATTTTTGGAATCACAGAACTTTTGGATCTGGAGAATCCTGTCCAAAATCTCCCTCTTCTGTCTATCCTTTCTTTTTCTTCTCCTTTTTGCATGTAATGTCTGTTGCCCTAATCTTTTGGGTTCCTCCTGAGAACTGGAGAAATCACTGACCTCTCTTTCTCTTCAGGGGTTACAGAAACTTCCCTGTCAGGTTTCCATAACTGAAAGGACCCCCAGCTTCTTGCAGAGAATGGAGAATCTCACGATGGCATTGTTTATTTGTTCTGTGAACATCCTGCTCCTCCTCCACTCATTCCTTTCACAGACCAGCTGTCAGATATGTGTATATTTTTTAAATTTCAGAATCACTCAAAGTTGATTTTCAACTAGAACTCCTTAAAGGAAATCCTAGTGATAGTTACAGTCATTGCTATCATTACGGATGATCTACCTCAGAGTTTTCCCGACTTCATCTTTCACACAGTACTTTTGTGATTTTGGTTAGACTATATTTACTTAGCATTTAAAAATCACCTCCTAGGCTCTCCAGTTAACTCAGTTGGTTAGAGCACAACCTTATAAAACCGGTCATGGGTTTGGATTCCCATACTGGTCAGCCACCAAAAATAATAAAAATCACTTCCTTACCTTTTTTACTCAAGTCTATTTAAAAAGGAAACTGTATAACTACCCCAAATGGAAAACTGCAGTGACATGTCATAATTAGAAATCAACTGTAAAAAGAAACACCTAACTATAACTTTTTAATTTTATTTATTTATTTATTTTTTTAAAGATGACTGGTAAGGGGATCTTAACCCTTGAGTTGGTGTTGTCAGCACCACGCTCACCCAGCGAGCCAACCAGCCATCCCTATATGGGATCCGAACCCGGGGCCTTGGTGTTCTCAGCACCACACTCTCCCGAGTGAGCCACGGGCTGGCCCCCTAACTATAACTTTTTTAAAAAGTTTATCTGCATACTACCTAAGGTGACCTTGTATATAGAGTCACAGGTGTACACACTTAGGGAAACATCCGGTGTGATATTGTGATATCATAACAAATACACATTTACTGTGTGTCCACATATTTAATGTCAGAAGGGCTGAGTGCCCACCGCTGCCACCAGCTAAAGAATTGAACTCACTGCTTTTCTGTTTACTGTCACACAGCACTTCTGACACCAAATGTGTTGGTTTTCTACACCAGGCAATTCTCCAGTTCTCTGCAGACACCTATTGGGTGTCGTACAATTTAACTTTGACACTAACTACTTGAAGTTAGCACAGACCCCACAGGTTAGGGGCTCAGTCCCACAAGCCTGCCCCCACTTTAGATACCAATCGCAAGCTGAGGCCTCCAGTACTTCTGACCCACCAGCTATAAATCTGGGGCTCGTGCGATCCACTCCTTGGGTTGGATAATTTGCTATAACAGCTCACAAAACTCAGTGAAACATTTACTGAGGTTTACTCTTTTATTATAAAGGCTACAACTCAGGAGCAGCCAGACAGAAGAGATGCATAGGTCAAGGTATATAGGAGGTTGGGGGGGCTTCTGTGTCCTCTCCAGGTGTGCCACCCTCCCGGCACCTCCATGTATTCACCAACCCAGAAGCTCCCAAACTGTATTATGGAGGTTCCATTACATAGGCGTGATTGATGAAATCGCTGGCCATTGGTGACTGAACTCAATCTCCAGCCCCTCTTCCCTCTCTGGAGGTCAGGGGTCCCAACCTTCTAACGACATGGTTGGTTCCACTAGTGACCAGCCACCAACCTCTAGGAATCACCTCATCAGTATAAACTCAGGTGTGGTCAAGAGGGGCTTATTGTGAATAACAAAAGATGCTCCTCTTACTCATAACTACTCAGGAAATTAGCTCTGTGCCAGGAACTGGGGTGAAGACCAGATGCATATTTCTCATTACATCATAGTATCATAACCTGTTGTTCATGAGCAAGATACTGTGCCAGCTGCTTTGCATACACGAGGGGCAGTCTCTTTGTAATCACAGGGGAGTTAAAGAAAACACCCATGCCCAGCTCCCACTGCCCAGGATTCTGATGTAATAGGTCTGGGGTGTAGCTTCACCTAACTTACCTGTGCCCTGGGACATGTTATTGTTTACCCTGCACCTAAATGTCCTCATCTGTAGACAGGAGATGAAGATAACGTCCACTACTCAGAATGGTTTTGAAAACTGAAGGAAATTATGTTTTTTAAGCACTTAGCCAGGTACCTGGCACATAAGAAGAAATTAAAAAGGCAACAGAGTAGCGGTTAACAGCATGAGCTCCAGACCCAGAACACGTGGGTTCAAATTTCAGCTCTCTCACTTATCTGTGTAAACTCAGGACAATTACCTGGCCTCTCTATGCCTCCGTTTCCCTATGAGTAAAATAGGAATGCCAATAACATTCAGTATGGGTTGTTGTGATTAAGTGAGTTAATGTTGTAAAATACATAGTAAGTACCATGTAAATCCTTAATTAAAACAACGATACATAAACACAGCCCAGGTGTGGCAGCAATGCGACTCTCTGTTAAATTAAATTTCTATTTCCTGCTCTTTGTCTGCCAGGTGGCAGGTGTCTGATGGGGTCCGTTAGAGCTTTTTCCTCTCCCTTTCCCCAAGGTTTCTCAGGAGCGGAGTCGGGAAGGGACATGGGAGCCTCTTGGCCTTGGCATCACCTTGACACCCTGGCATCTGCCAAAACGACCCCCTTCCTGTCCTTCCTGTCTGCTCCGTACTCTCTACCCACACAGCCCCTGCTCTTAGTCCGTGTCCTCTGGGCCACTTCCCATGGCCCCCTTGCACACCAGGGTTCAGGGGCACCACTGGGGTCTGTCAGCCCGGAAAAGGGGGTACAGTCCCTTCTGTCCTCAGATGTCTCTGGACTATTTAGAAAGAGCAGGACATGGGAGCCCTTTCTCAGTGAGACATCATTTCTGAGTTCTCTTTGTTTCCCCTCCAAATTGCCTCTTTCCTTGACTTGAGGCAATAATTTAAAGTTTGCCCTTCCCCTCCATGCACACACCCCAATCCCGTCCACCTTGCTCTTACATCATCATGATCTTCTGTACCTTGCATCCCCTGAGGCTGTTGAACTAAAAATGAAACTGTAATGACATCCTGCTATGGGTTTTTTGGTTGGTTTTTTTTTTTTTTTTTCTTTTTTGGCAGCTGGCCGGTACAGGGATCTGAACCCTTGACCTTGCCTACTATGGTTTGAATGTTTGTCCCCTCCAAAACTCATGTTGAAGTTCAGTTGCCACTGTAATGGTATTAGGAAGTGGGACTTTAAGAGGTGGTGAGGCCAGAAGGGCTCTGCCTTTATGAATGAACTAATGCCATTATGGCAGGAGTGGGTTCCTTATGTGGGCAATGGGTTTGCTCTTTCTTTGCCTTTCCACCATGTAACGCCTTCTGCCATATTATGATGCAGCGAGAACGCCCTCGTCAGATGCCAGTACCTTGACCTTGGACTTCCCAGCCTCCAGAACTATGAGACAATGAATTTCTGTTCATTAGAAATTATGTAGTCTGTGGTATTCTGTTACAGCAGCACAGCAAGGACTAAAACACCTCCTTTCTCCACAGCAACAAAAGCCACGCAGCCCTCGCCAGTGAAACGGGAATTCAATGAGGGTGAAGGGGCTGGAGAACCCCCCTACCCCCGTGGTTTGTATGCACATTACCCAGCCACATATTTGGTAAATATAGCACTGGATATTTACCAAAGCCTGCAGGAGGGAAAAGATCTGGGTCACGGGTTTACCACTGGCCCAAGGCTAAGCCAAGAGTGGACAGGTATGCTGACACCATGCCCCTGCTTTCTAGAGAGTTCTGTGGCCTTCAGGGAACCCCAGGGGAGTGAGTAATGGAAGGGCCCTCAACGAGAGCCAATAGCCACTGAGTGCCCGTGCTGTCAGCCAGCCTTGGCAGAGAACTCTCCTCAGGGGCTGGAATCAGCACCCGGGGATCTATCAACTAGAAACAGTTTCTTTTCCTTGTAAAGCAAGATTCTCTTTTCTGATCACAAAAGCAGTCGTTGTGGAATCACAAGATAATCCCCAACCTCTGTCCTGTCCTCTATCCCCATGACTGAACATGCCCTCCTTCCAACTTTTGCAAAACATTTAAATTACAAAATTATTGTTCCTCTGTAATCAGTTCATAAAATGCTCATCCCAGCTCTGTGCTATCTTATCCTGTTCTCTCTTTTCTGTAAAACTAGTTTGGAAGGTCTCATTTGTTTCTTAACTGTTTGGGGAAATAATTATATATTCATTCAACAAATATTTACTGAGTACCTACCCTATGCCAGAGGATATTCTAAAAGCTCTGGACACTGGTAACAAGAGAGACACTGTCCTTTCCTCATGGAGCTTACACTCTAGCGGGGGCAGACAAACCAGTGAACAAATAAATAAGACTTCCAGCTTGGCTTGCACAAAGTGTGCGTTTTAACATGCTTGGTTAAGGAAAGCCTCACTAAGAAGGTGGTATTTAAGCAAAAGCCAGAAGGAGGTTTCAGCTATGCTGAAATTCCTGTTTATTTCCTTAAGGGTAGGTAGTAACATCTCACATACTATATATTTTACTTATTTATTTATTTATTGGATGATTCGTTCACCACTGTCTCTTCAGTGCCTGAACATAGCAGTGCTTAGTAAATATTTATTGACCAACTCACTAGACCAACTGATATGAAGAAAATAAACAGAATGAAAAGATTGAGAGTAACCGATGGGTTGGGGGAGAGGCTAGGGCTAGTAAAGGTTTCTTTGAAGAGCCGGTGTTTGAACTGAGACCTGAATGATTACAAAGAACTAAGTGTATGAAAATACGAGTGTTTGTTAGTTATCTGTAAACTGTGGGCTGAGACACACACTTTTGGGTGGTAAACAGATCACTAGAAGTACAGTGTGACAAGCACTGAGTATGGGAAATCAGCCTGATTCGGTCTCGGGAGTCGGGTGTGTTAAAGATAAACACAGTGATGGCTGGCTGGTTGGCTCACCCGGGAGACTGTAGTGGCGACAACACAAAGGTCAAGGGTTTGTCATCCCCATCCTGGCTAGCTGCAAAAAAGAAAAAAAAAGATAAACAAAATGAGATCGAAATTAATGTCGCAATAGTGAAAGGAGTCCAGTGTGATCTGTCTGAACTCAACTCAATTTGTACAGAGGGGTCTGAGCATTTTAAAGGGAGAATGAAGGGCTAGGGAGAGGGTGTGCAGGGGTTCAGTAGACTCAGGCAAGTGAAAAATTACAAAAAAAACGGAAGGGGGGGTTGGTCCATGTGAAACCCAGCTGGGTTTGCTAGCTGGCCCTTACAGAAGTTAGGCTCCTGCCTTCCCACAGAGGCAGGGAGACAGGGGAAGGAAGTTTTGGCGTTGCTGAAATTCGTGTTTATTTCCTTAAGGGTAGGCTGTAGTATCTGACATCACCTGTCTTCGGGTGTCACATTCTTTTGGCAGCCTTCAGTTTTCTCAGGCAGGCACTTTAAAGGGGACTAGGGTCGTCCTAGGGATGTGGCCTTGAGCTGTTAGAAACTATGAGTTTTTCAAGTCTTTGAAGGCCAAGATTGGGCTCAGAGGAGTCTGGCTAGGATTTGGTCAAGGAGGGAATCTTTGTCAGATGGTCAGGAAAGACCTCCTGAAAGAAGATTAGCAAGTTGGTGAGGCTGGAGAGTCAGACACAGGTGGTGTTACAGATCTAAGAAACAAGATAATGCTAAGCTGATGTTTCCTGGTGCCCGACGGTGGAGAACCAGGTTATAATGTTGCTCTGAAGCATCGATTCCACCGTGGCCCTTCCCTCCCAGTAAGTCTCTACCCAGGGTGACCCTGAAAGACAGGGGCTTGGTTTATTCACTTTTGTATCATGTATCTACTGGCTCAGCTAGGAGAGGGGACTTTGCAGAGTATGTACGGGGTGCGCCAACCGAGTTAAATACAGTTTCACAAACTGACATCAGGTTCTTTCCTCCCACCTCAGGTCAGATGATAACATGCAGTCCACCCTGAGAACCACAACTCCCAGCATGCCAGCAGGGATTTTTGTGTGATGCTTGCTGAGAGCCATGATTGCTCAGGCTCTGAGTGCCCTGACCTGGCCCAGTGGCCTTTGTGAGCTCCCAGATGACATCATATCATCATGCCCAAGCCATTGCCTGGCCCCAGGTGGAAGCATTTGGGAACATAGCAGCATAGTAGGGGGAAGGGATTGGGGTTACCGAACAACCCCATTTCCCTGAGAAACCCAAGGCAACAAGAAGGAAATTGTCAGGGTTGGTGGGAGTGGCTGCAGGCTGAGTGACCACAAGCTGGTATGCAGGGGTTGGGGTAGGCTGGAGGTCAGGCAGGGATGCTGAAGATGTCCTCTCTTGTGCTCAGGCCCTCCCCCCAGCTCTCCCACAGTCAGGTGCTGCCCTGCTCCATGGAGGAGGTATGTCCCCCCAGGGGTCTCCTGCAGTTGTCCTGTCAGTAGGCCTCTCTGTCACCATCCTTCCTAAGAGGTTCCCCACTGCCTGTATGACAGAGTCCATATGCTTGAGTGTAGCCTTCCAGGACCTCAACCACCTGCACTGCAGTCTACGTGCCCTCAGGTTCCTCCTCCTTAGGGCTGGTGCCTGGCACTACTTAGGTGCACAATAAATGTTCATGGAGGAATGTGAGAAATAGCCTGGCTTCTCACCATCCCTCTTGCAGGGGCCATTTCTCTTCTCATTTTGGCCTGTCAGAATTCCGCTCATCCTCAGTAGAAACACTTGTCTATTGACCGGGTGGGAAAATTGTCTTTCTTCCTTACAGAGTTTCCCCTATCCAGTCATCCAACAGATTTGGCCCTCCTAATAACCGCATCAGCAAATACAGTCATTGTATTAATCCAATTCCATTGCTTATAACAAAATACTTGGAACTGGGTGATTCATAAAGAAAATGAAATTTATTACTTATAGTTTCTGAGACTGGGAAGTCCAAAGTCCCTCTGGTGGTGGCAACAGTGACCCAGGGTTCTCACATTGCAAGATGGTGGAAGCAGAGAGAGGAGAGAGAGACAGACAGACTCTCTTCTTCTTTTAAAGCCCTCAGAACCATGTACATGATCACCATTTTTAATCCATTCACTACTGCACAGTCCTACAATCCAATCACCTCTTCAAGGCTCCATCTTTCAATTACCATAATAGGATTTCCCACCCTCTTAACAGTCAGAGTGAGGGCTAAGTTTCTTTCTTTCTTTTTTTTTTTTTAAGATGACTGGTAAGAGGATCTTAACCCTTGGCTTGGTGTTGTCAGCACCATGCTCAGCCAGTGAGTGAACCGGCCATCCCTATATAGGGATCCGAACCTGTGGTCTTGGTGTATCAGCACCGCACTCTCCCGAGTGAGCCACGGGCCGGCCCTAAGTTTCTAATACATAGAACTTGGGGGACACAATTCAAGCTTCAGAGAGTTTTGGGGAGACATAATTCAATCCACTTCAGTCATTATCCCCATTTTACAGAAATAGTAACTGAGACTTGAAAGGAAAATGAACCATACAGCAGTCTGGAGGCAAAGCTGGAGCTGGAACCCCCAGGCCAGGGCCAGGGCAGAGACCCTCTTGCAGGACCCTCCCCCAGAGCCTCTTCATGGGAGTGTCCCTCTCCTCACTGAGCCCATTCCCTCCTGCTGCAGTGTGGTCTATTTTGAATGAGAACAGTGTGGGGAGGAGGGTGGGGTGGGGTGCCAGTATAACTTTGCTGATTCTGTTTCAGTCTGCTGGTCCTGCTCTGCTCCCCTCCCCTCCTCCAGTACCAGGTAGGCAGTTGTTTTCTGTGGCTCAGAACAGCAAGGATGGTGGTAAGGATGTTGAAGTCCTCACCAACCAGCTCTGCATGGGGGGTCCTGGTGAGCGGTACCAGTTTACCCACGAGATCTATCACCTGCAGGGATGGGAGTGAGCCACAATGGGTGTGAGTCAGGAGGTGCAGAGCCCCCATTGGGGCTCTGATCTCTACCCCAGCTCCTTCCCTGACAGCCAGGTTCCTGCCTTCATCTACCTCTTTGCTCCTGAAGACTTTCTGGTATTTACTGAGAAAGCTTGGAATGCATATTCCTACTCCTGGATGGGTCAGCAGTACCAGAATTTGGGGGAATGGTTATGAGATTCCTGGTGGGGACTATGTGGAGCCCCAGGGGGCTAGGAGACTTCCTGGGTTCCACACTCTCCTCTCCTTTGTCCTCTCTATGTGTCTCTCTGTTCCCTGTGTGCTTTCGACTTCTGCTGGCCACCGTAGGCAAGGTCCCCAATGCTGGGGAATGTGGAGAGGCGCAGCTGTGGGCCATGGGGTGGGAGGCTGAACAGGTAGGATTTACTACACTCTCAGAATGAATATGGGAAGGATCATTTCTTTATCCATTGAAATGGTGCCAGACTGAAAACCTGGCACCATTTGGACATGGCAAGTCAGGGCAAGGCCTGCTGTCCTTCACCTCTGATCTTGGCTTCTGTTTTCTGGCCCCTCTTCATTTCTTTGTTCATTCATTATAGGCAGTATGGGCTAGTAGTTAGTGGGGTGGACACTTGAGCCAGACTATTTAGGTTCAAATTTCAGTTCTGCCACTGTTATTTCACCTCAGTCTCCTCGTCTGTAAAATGGATTGTTTAGAGGATGACATGAGTTTACGCATGTAAAGTCATAGAGCAGTGCCCGGCGTATAGAGAAAGTTCAGTCAATGCTAGCTGCTATACCAGGCAGCATGGTATAGTGGTTAAGAAAGCCAGACTACCTCGATTCAAACCCAAGAACTGCCACTTACTAGCTCTGTGACCTTGGGCAGGTCACTTAACCTCTCTGGACCTCAGTTTCCTCTTCTGTATACAATGAACATGAATAATACTCCCTACAACAAAGGATTATTCTGAGGAGTAGATGAGCCCATGGTTGAAAAGTGTCTGGCACTGATAAGCCTTAGATTAAATTTTAGTTATAATTCTACTCCATTTAATATAAGCTCCGTGAAGACAGAGATTTCCATCTGCTTCATTCACTGCTGTATCTCTAATGCCAAGAGCAATGACTGGGGCACGCTGAGTTGCGCTCAGTAAATATTGACTGAGGCTGTCGGGTTAGCACAGTTGGTTAGAACCCAGTGTTATAACACCAAGGTCAAGGGTTTAAATCACCATACCATCCAGCTGTCCAAAAAAGAAAAAAGAAAAAGAAAAATATTGACTGAGCATCTCATCTGTTCTCATACTCGTCTTTCTATCTGAAATCCTCTCTGCACTGGCTCCTGACACAGTGATTTGACTTTATTATGTAGTCCGTGATTTTCAACATTGGAAAATCAGTTTTCAAGGGTAAATCAAAACAGGCAAAGGGAACCTGTGCTGTAAGCGGCAAAAGCAGATCTCGAACTAGACTTCAGCAAAACGGAAGATTGACTCGGGAGACTGAACATTTAGGAAGTAGTTGCTTCAGGAATGGCTGGATCTAGGAACTCAAAGTAAATAATAATCAAGATTCTTGCCTCCCTCTTCAGCTCTCAGCTTTACTTTCCCATGCATTGGCTCCTGTCTGAGGCTGCGTCTTCTGTCACAGCAGCCCCCAACAGATTTAAGTTCACATCTTATCAATTTAGCAATCCCTGCAGAGAGAGGGAGAGAGAAAGAGAGAGTGCCTCTTTCCTGACAGCAAATCCAGTGGCTGATTCTCAGTGTGTCACACACCCATCCCTGAGCCATTCACTGTAGTCAGGGGCAGAGAGCACCCTGACTGGCTGGACTTCAGTCTTGTGCCCACCATGGCAAAGTGTCAGCCACTGAGACAGAGGACAGATGACTCCCCAAAGAAAAGTCCACTGCTTTATTTTTTATTTTATTTTCATTTATTTATTTATTTTTTTGGTAGCTGGCTGGTATGGTGATTCAAACCCATGATGACCTTGATGTTATAAGGCTGTGCTCTAACCAACTGCAGTTCTTTATTTTTTTACCTAAAAAGAAGGAATAGGTGGCAGGTGGAATGACAGATGTCAACTGATATGGACTGTGTCCTGCAAATTTTATGTATTGGTGTAGCTTGCTCTCCACTGTGACTGTTAAGAGGGTGGGAAATCCTATTATAGTAATTGAAAGGTGGGGCTTTTAAAAGGAGATTAGATTCTGAGGACCACGCCTAGTGAATGGATTAAAAATGGTGGTCATGGGCATGGTTCTGGGGGCTTTAAAAGGAGAGCATGTAAGGAGCTATTTCTTTCTCTTCTCTGCCATTCTGCCATGTGAGACCCCTGCGTTACTGTCAAGGAAAAGCCTCACCAGCTGTGTTCCCTGGACTTTGGACTTCTCAGCCTCCAAAACTGTAAGCAATAAATTTTGTTTTCTTTATAAATTACTCAGTTCCAAGTATTTTGTTATAAACAACAGAAATGGACTAATACATCAACTGTATCCCAAACTCTGGTCTTCTCTCCTCAGCCTTTCACCCACTGGCCAGCTGACAGTCTTTGCTTTTTGATTTTTCAACACTAATAGTTCTCAGTTCCCAGCATATGCCAGGGCATGTGCTCATGCACTCTCTGCTTCTCTCTGCAGAAGGTATTGTTGTGCCCATTCTCCATGTGAAGAAACGAAGACCAGAGAGTGGCTTGCCAGGGTCTCCCAGCAAGTTGCAAGCTCTGTCTTGCTTTGTCTTGTTCTTTCTAGTTTTGCCTGTATGTCCAGAATTCTTAGCAAAGTGGCTGCCTCTGTGGGCAAGGACCACAGTCTCCACACTGCTGTATTCAACCCCTAGTTCTGTCTTCCCTTCTCCTGCCCAGGTGCTCCACCTCAGTGTGGAGGCATGGAAGGAAGTGGGAGCTCTTCACACCAACATTGCCAACAGGACCTAGAGTCTGATGAGATAGGTGGAGGTTTGAAATCTGGAGAAGACTCTGGGGGGTTGGGAAGGGTCTAGAATGTGCATAAAAATTGAGAAGCAAAGAGACTAAAGTCTTAGGATTGTACACAGGGTATTAGTGCAGGTGGGAATGGGATGGGACGGTCCTCAGAGCCATAGAGAGAAGAGGGCATTTATGTGGAGATGAGACCTGGAGAGGAAAAAGGAAGCAGTTATTTGTTTTTGTTTTTGTTTTTTAATGTATTTGTTTTTTTTTTTTTTTTTTAAAGATGACCGGTAAGGGGATCTCAACCCTTGGTTTGGTGCTGTCGAACCACACTCAGCCAGTGAGCGAACCGGCCATCCCTATATAGGATCCAAACCCGTGGCCTTGGTGTTATCAGCACCGCACTCTACCGAGTGAGCCATGGGCCGGCCTATGTATTTGGTTTTTATTGGAACATAGTTGATTGTACGTATCTGTGTGGTACAGCGTTGAATATCAATACTTGTGTGCAGTATGTGATGCTCAAATCAGGATAATTAGTATATTCCTCATAATACAATGTAATCAATTTCTGTGATCCTTTATCGATTCCTCCCATACCCCCACCTTCTCCTCCTTTCCCCCCTCCAGTAACTTCAGTTCTGTTCTCTTCTCTTGAAAGTTCATTGTATTATTGTGACTGGTGTATCTTTCTTTTTAAAATTTTATGTGTTTATTTATTTATTTTAGCTCCCAAATATAAGTGAGGACATGTGGTATTTCTCTTCCTGTGCCTGGCTTATTTCACTTAACAGGATTTTCTCTAAGTTCATCCACGTTGCTGCAAATGGCAGAATTTCATTCTTTTTTATGGCAGAGTAGTATCCTGTTGCATAAATATATCACTTTTTCCTTATCCAGTTGTCTGATGATGGACATTTAGGTTGGTTCCAATTCTTGGCTACTATAAATAGAGCTGCAATAAACATGAGAGTACAGTTGTCCCTTGGACATGATGTTTTTCATTCCTTTTGGTATATACCCAGCAGTGGGATTGCTGGATCATATGGCACTTCTATCTGTGGTTGCTTGAGGAACCTCCAAACCATTTTCCATAATGTCTGCACTAATTTACAGTCCCACCAAGAGTGTAGGAGGTTCCCCTTTCTCCACATCCTCACCAGTATTTGTTATTCAGTCTTTTTTTTTAAAAGATGACCGGTAAGGGGATCTTAATCCTTGACTTGGTGTTGTCAGCACCACGCTCTCCCAAGTGAGCTAACCGGCCATCCCTATATAGGATCCGAACCCGTGGCCTTGGTGTTATCAGCACCGCACTCTCCCAAGTGAGCCACGGGCTGGCCTTGTTATTCAGTCTTTTTGACAATAGCCAATCTAACTGGGGTGAGATGATATCTCACTGTGGTTTTGATTAACATTCCCAGATGCTGAGTGATGCTGAGCATTTCTGCATGTGTCTGTTCGCCATTTGTATATCTTCCTTTGAGAAATGCCTATTCAGAGGAGCCAGTTATTTGAAGAGCCGAGGGAAGAACGTTCTAGGCAGAAGGAATAGTGGGTGGAAAGGCCCCAAGGTAGGAGCGTGCCTGGTGTGTTTGAAGGGCAGCCAGAAAGCCAGGGAGGGAGTGGAAGAGGTCCGAGAAGCAATGGGAAGAATCATGAGGACCTTACAGGCCATCGCAAAGGTTTCGTTCTTACTCAGAGGGAAAGGGTGACCATGGGAATCAGTGAGACGGAGATGGCCTGTTAGGACCCAGGACCAGACTGAAGCAGGAGGAGAATGGTAGGCAGGCAGAACCATACATGCTGTGTACGCTCTTTTGTACAAATCAGCTAGCACATAAAAATACGAGCAACAAGAGTAAGAAAAAAGAGCAGTGGGTGGGCATGTGGTGCAGGGTGTGTTCCATTCCTGGGAAGTGAACTGTCCGCTCACCTGTGGGTTTGCATGTGCAGCGGGCAGGACAAGCAAGGGACATGGCGGCCAGGGGTGACTGAGACCCTATGCAGCAGACGGGTGAGGGGCCCTGGGATGGGTTTGGGGCACACTGTCAGCCTGGGAGGACCTGGTGTGTCTGTCCAGGGCCTGCCTGCTCCTCTCAAGCACCTAGCTGGCCTGTCCTGAGGCTCAGGCCATGTCTGTCTCCACTCAGTGTCCTTTTCGCAGGGAGTTGACGATGAGCCTGCCAGAGGTGCCTGCTGAAGTGTAGGACGAGGCTTCCACATACTAGGACACCTGGAGTTGAGCCCTGCACATCTGGCCCAGGAGCAGAGTCCTATCCAGTGGGTCTTGGATTCAAGTCTGTCCACACCCTGGCCCAGGGCCCTGAGTCTTCTGCTTCTGCCCCGAACTCTGCTCTGACTTATGTCTCGGGTCACCAGTCCCATTCTTTTTTTTAAAAAAAAAAAAAAAAAAAAAGATGACCGGTAAGGGGATCTTAACCCTTGACTTGGTGTTGTCAGCACCACACTCTCCCAGGTGAGCCACAGGCCAGCCCATCAGTCCCCCTCTGCCTGCAACTCCCCCTCCCGACCTGCACCCCCAGCCCCTTCCATTTCCTGAGCTAATGCAGCCTCTTCTCTTCTTCCCCAACTCTTCTTCGGAATTTCTTTGCCTGTTGATGACAACCACCCCTTGTATTTATTAATGACAACAAACATTTCTTGAGAACTTCCTGTGAGTCAGGTCTTGAACTACTAATAATAGCTGAAACCCATAGAGTCTTACCACATGCCGGGCCCTGTTCTAAGTGTTTTACACACAGCGGTTCATTGAATCCTCTGAAGAGTCTTATGAGTTTGTATTATTTTCCTCATGTTATAGATGATGAAACAGGCACGGAGAGGTTGAGTAACTTGCCGAAGATCACACAGCTATTTAGTGGCAGGGCTGTTCTATGGTCATCATTGTCATGGCTGTCCTACTCAGCTGGTATGAGCGGCATCCTCACCTGGTAGATGAGCCAAGCTCAGGGAGGTTCTGTGCCCTGACCAAGGTCACCCACTGGGAAGAGCTGGAGCTCTTAACAGCAGAGCGCAGGTCTGTCTGACTCCCGAGCTAGGGCCTTAATCCATGACCTGCCCCAGGTTGACCTTCACATTCAGGTTGAGAGGAGGGCAGGGATGGGAGGGAGGGTGTCTTGTATAGATGGGGAAACCGAAGCACAGTGTTTGGCCATCTTGCCCAAGATGGCACACACAGGAAAGGGCAGGACTGAGCTAGGACATGGGCAGGACTTTTCATGCCTAGGCTGCTGTTTTTCCTCTTCAGCCCCTGCTCCTGGGCCTCCAACTCCCTGCCCTTGACAGACCCGGCCTCCCACTCTCTCCTCACACCAGTGTAGCTCAGTATTCCAGGCTCTGTGTTCATGTGTCTTACGTAGAGCACCTGTGGTGAACATCTCGCCTGGGGGCATAGCGCCCCCGTCTTTCCCGCAGCCCTACCCCTGTGCCTGCCATGGCTGGGACAGGATCCGGGTGCATGGCTCCCATTATAGGATAAAAGAGATGGGGCTGAGGGAGGGAAGTGCCTTTCCTCTCACCCTCCCAGGGACATTTGTCCTCTGTCAAACACCACTTTAGAGGCAGCCCCAAGTTGGGCAGGGGGGGCTGGACTCCAGGCCCCTTGCTGCTGCTGTGAGTGCGTGCTGCAGAATGAATCCTGTTAGAGTCCAGGTCTGGTGTGGGGTTAAGTCCAGGAATCAGGAATGGGACTTTGGGCCTCACCCACATCCCCTCTTCTGGGGGAGGGGAGCTCCCCTAGCCTCGGGGTCTCACCACTTGTGCTTGGGAACCTCCACAGTGAGGCAAAGCCCCAGCTCCAGCTCCTGCCTTCACCAAAGACCATCTTGGCTTCACCAAGGAGTTAGTTCCAGGCCTTGGAGCTGATGTCACAGAGTGCAGGGATTCCCCTCACTAGCCCAGGCCGAAAACAGGGGACTCAAGTTCCAGTCTTCATTCTATAACTCATCTGCTGTGTGACCTTGAAAAAGACTTCCCTTCCCCATTCCATCCTGATGTCGCATCTGAAGCATCTTAACTTCTGCCCCAAGCACAGGATTCCCGTGCAAGCCCATGGAGTGCCCCACAGCATCAGAGCTGGAACAGGGTCTTACAGTTTCGGAGACTGTGAAGTCCAAAGTCCCAGGAACACATCTAGTGAGGGTCTTGGTGGTGGCTTAATTGGCCCCCAACTTTCTGTATTAGTCCATTTCTATTGCTTATAACAAAATACCTGGAACTGGGTGATTCGTAAGAAAACAAGATTTATTGCTTACAGTTTTGGAGGCTGGGAAGTCCACAGTTCAGGGAACACTTACGGTAAGGGCCTTCTTTGGTGGTGGCTTTACGGCAATGCAGAGGTCTCACATGGTAGAAGATAGCAGAGCAGAGAGAGAGAAACTAACCTTTCATTTGCTCTCCTTTTAAAGCCCTCAGAACCACACCACTGACCACCATTATTAATCCGTTCACTAGGCATGACCGTATAATCTAACCACCTCTTCAAGGCCCCACCTTTCAATTATCATAACAGGATTTTTCACCTTTAACAATCACAGTGGGGATCAAACTATATATATATAAAACTTGGGGGACACAATCTGTATAATTCTGCCCTGTCCAGAGTTCATGTCCTTCTCACAGGTAACTACATTCATTCCATCCCCAAAGTCTTAACTCAAAAGTCCAGTCTCAAAGTCTCATCTATGAAATCAAAACAAGTTATCTACTTCCAAGATACAATGGTGGGACAAGCACAGGGTACATATTTCCATTCAAGAAGGGAGAAATAGCCCAAAAGAAAGGGGTAACAGGTCCCAAACAAGTCCAAAACCCAGCAGGGCAGGCATTAAATCTCAAATCTGGCAAATCATCTACCTTGACTCAACATCCTCTGCATGCTGGTGTGGGGGTTCGGTCCCCAAGTCTTTGGGCAGCTCTGCAAGGCCTTCTTTGATGGTCACTTTAGTGATGGCAGGGTATCACATTGTGAAATGGTGGAGCAGAGAGTGACTAACCTTTCATGTGCTCTTCTTTTAAAGCCCTTGGAACCATACCCATGACCACCATTATTAATCCATTCACTAGGCATGGTCCGACAATCTAATCACCTCTAGTCCCCACCTTGCAATTACCATAACAGGATTTCCCACCCTCTTAACAGTCACAGTGGGGATCAAGCTATTAATACATAAAACTTAGGGGACACAATCCATATCACAGGGCTTGGAAAATAACCAGAAAATTGGTGGATGGTTCTTTTCTTTTCTTTTTTATTATCCAGGTTTTAATTTTCCTACGTAATAATAGTGTCAGCACTTGAAAATTGCTGTCACTTTTCAATGAGGAAACTGAGGTCCGGAGCAGGCTGGTGACTCACCTGAGATAACCAAAAGGGTTAGCTACTCACTAGAGTCTACACCTCAGGCTTCCTGGTTTCCTTTCTACCCATTCTCACCCCTCACAAAATCCCTTCCATTTCCCACTGGCTCCAGCCCATACCTCAGCCCATCAGCTAAGACCCACTTGTGGAAACTGAGGCCCAGGTAGCCAGAGACTGGCCCAGGTCCATCGTGCAATATGGACAGAGGCTGGCATGGCCTTCACTGGCCCCCTGTTGGGGAGATCTGCTAGATCCCAGGGCCACACCCAGCAGCCCAGGTGCCCACTTTCCACCCCTGTGGCATGTGGCCAGAGCCTGGGCTGGACTGGAAGGCTGACTGTAAGACCTCAGGGCTCACGCTAGTCCCAGTCCTGCTGCTCCATCCACTGGCCATGAGCAGAACCTGGATCAGGCATGGAGACAGAAAATGGTTTTGTTCAACCATGATTTATCAAGAGCCCCTAAACAGGCAAAAATCCCCACTCTTGTGGAGCCCATATTCTAATGCATGAAAACAGACAAAAAGCAAATGGGCAAATGTTAGATGTCTGAAATTTATAAATGCTAGGCAGAAAATGTTGCAGGGGAGGGGATAGAAAGTTCCAGGGGCACAGTTGCATTTTTTGGTAGGGTGGTCAGGGAAGACCCCATTTGGGAAGGTGGCATTTGAGCAGAGATCTTAAGGAGAGCATGAGCTTTGCAGATATCTGAAAGAAGAGTGTTCCAGGGAGAAAAAAGACCTAGTGCAAAGGCCTTGAGGCAGGGGTGTGTCTGGCATGTTCTAGGAGGAACGAGGAGGCCAGTATGACTGGAGTGGTGTGAGCAAGGGGAGCATTAGCAAGATAGAAAAATATGAAATCTCCACTTGAGATAAGATTTATGGCAGGAAGCTAGTGACAACAAGTGCAGAGAAGGGTGGGGAGAGGGAAGACCAGAGAAGGTGGTGAGGGCATCCTAGGCAGAGAGAACAGCTGTGCAAAGGCAAGGAAGATGGTTCATTGTATTCAAAAGTTGAGTGCAAAGTTCCCGGAGTGGGAATAGGGTTATGGTGAGGGGCATGGCTGGGGGAATCAGCTGCAGGCAGGTTGAGAAGGGCAGAGAAAGCAGCAAGGGACGGGTGGCCCAAGGAACCTTAAGACAAGGTTGGGAGGCCAGGAGGTTATGGTCAGAGAGTGGGAGATGGGATTCAGGATTTAAGAGGTACAGCATTTCTGGGTGACGGCAAAGGTGGGAGGGGCTGTGGACAGAGCAGAAGGGAGTACCCATGCGGTCAAGGGGATAAGTGGGGTGGCCATGCCGCCAGGATGACAGCTGGACTGGGGGATGTGCAGAAGACCAGCCAGCCAGCCCTCTGTCTGTCCTCACCATCTGTCTCAGGATGTATGGGACTCCTCCCAGCATTGGGATGTAGGAAATGAGCTGCCACCACTGGGGGGCGCTGCAAGGGAGCCCTGTCTGGGCTTTCCTTTCCTTCTCCTCCTGCAGCCCTCAGGGGATGCTCCCTGGCAAATGCTGGTACTTCCCTGGTGTTTGGTTCCAGGCGGCCCTGGTGGGCAGTGCCCAGGCGGGGCGAGGAGTCAGAGTGCAGGAAGGGGAAGCCCCCTTGGTTTCTGTCTCACAACAGGGACCCAGCAGGGAAACCCCACAGGTCCCAAAAGGAAAGTAGCAGCACTGGGCCTTGGGGAAGACCAAGAAACCCCCATCCTGTCCCTACAGATGGGAAATCCAGGGTGGGGCTGGGGGCAGGGCTGTGCTGGAAGGGAGATCTGTGGTTCATCCAGTTCAGCCTTGACAGCGGTCTCCACAAAGCAGAAACACCAGGATTATTCTGGGTCCTGGCTGAGCCCTGATCCTGACCTCACTCAACCTCAGCTTACTCACAAGCTGAGCCCTAATCCTAGCCATTGACTGTGCTCTAATCCTATATCCGCCTCTGGCTGAAGACCAAGACCTGACCCTGCCCAGACTTGGCTTTGGGCCTGGTCTCATCCAGCCCTGACCCTAGACCCCAATCCCAGTCCTGATGCCATCAGACTGAGCCCCTGCCTGCCCCACAAAAAGACTCATCCCAGCACCCATTGAGTGGGCTCTGACTTCTCTTGAACCCTCCCTCAGCCGTCTGGTAAACTAGAAGAGTACGGATGATGACTCAAAACCCCAACTCCCCTCTGGTGGGCAATCCCCTTACCTGGCCATCCATCTTTTGAAGGACAGTGAGTTGGTGATGGCTCTAGGGTGGTGGCGACAGAGCAGAGAAGCAGAGGGGGCTGAGCCTTCAGGACTTACCAGTGAGGAGACCTGGGCAGTGCACCCGAGATCAGGGACCTGTGGGAAGGGCTGGTCCTGGGATCTCAGCACTGGGTCAGGAGCTTGGATTGACCGAAACTCCAGCTTCCCGTCACCCCCCGCCATACCTCCCACCCTCTCTGGGAAGGGAAATTACATTTCCCCATTTTAGCAAGGGGTGGCGAGGAGGGAAGACTGAGTAAATGCAAAGCTGAAAGTACAAGTGGGACGGAAAGTGAAACCGGGTGCAGCCCCCAGTATAAGACTCCCCCTACCCAGGAGATGGCTGGCCGAAGGCGCTGGGTCCTGACATGGGCCAGATGGCAGGCAACCTTGGCTGGCGTGAGTTTGAGGCTAGGGCAGGGGGAAACGGTGGGAGGCTCGGTAGGGACTGGGCAGAGGATGGGAGGGCTTGACGGGTGGGGGTGGGGGCCGAGGGCTGGGGGGCAACAACTCAGCCAAGACTAAGGATGCAGCTGGGCAGAGGTTGGGAATGTGGCTGGCGAGAATGGGGCGGGGGCAGGGGTAGATGGATAATGGCTTGGCCAGGGCTGGGCAGAGGGTGGGAAGCCTTGGCCGGCATGAATAGGGAGGGTTGGACAGGCGGTTTGGCCAGGACTAGGACTATGCAGATAAATGAGGAGTTTGGAGTGAATGAGCAGGAACAGACAGCTTAGCTAGGACTGAGACGTAGGGCCGGATGGAGGAAAAGCAGGAGGAGTGGACAGTGGGGGCTGAGGCCAAGGAATCAGCAGCCTAACTCGGTCAAAGGTCTGCAGTTTGAAGCTTGGAAGGAGATCTAATCTTCAGTCAGTGGCTGAGGAACTCAGGGGCTAGAACCCAAGCTGTAGTCAGAGAAGCAGGTGACTGGGCCACGTAGGGGCCAAGGACTGGAGGATGGGGACAGAGCCTTCAAAGTCCAGGGCCAAGGACTCAGGGTAGGGAGGGGACTGGGGGCTCCAGAGCTCAGGTAGGAAGTGGGAGTACGTAGGAGGTGGGACAGTTCAATTCTGGGTGGGCGATATCCACCACAGCTTGGGGGCAACCACTCTGATCCCAGAGTTAAGAAGAACCCCACTCTGCCTTATACCTCCAGGATGCCAGAGGGTCAGAGTGGGCCCCAAGCCAGGGAACCTGAATGCCAGAGATCTTAGGCTTTGCCTACCACCTCTGGAAGCTCATGAAGGGAGTGGCTGTCCCCAGAAGCTCCCCTTAACTTTTACTGAGGGAGATTTCAAGGAAGAGAGCTCAGGGGTTTGAGCTCAAGCATGGACAGGAAAAAGACCTGGAGAGGAGGGAGACAGGGAGGACCTAGTGGCCAGTTTTGGTTTGTGTTTTGAGGAGAATTGTGTAACTCCCATGACTGCTAGGTTTCCTCTCCCTGAGAGAGAAACTGCTGAACACTGCGCTCTGCCGGAGCCCGAGCCCGTGGCCCCTGTCCCCTCTTTCCAGGAAAACACAGGGCAGGCAGCACTCTCAGAAGTCAGCCAGTCAAATCCCCCATTTTACAGATAGGGCCCTGAGGCACAGACATGAGGTGACTTGCTCAAGGGTAGACCAGGGTGACAAACAAATCTTCTGCCTCCCATTCCAGGCCCTCCTCCGTCTCCCAGAGGCCCCCTATCCCTCTCCCTCCCACACTGCAGAGGTGCCCCAGGCAGGTTCCACTGCATGGTGACCCACCTGCCTGGTGGGGGCTGGACTAACCTGTCCTTCCGACTCCCTGGGATAGAGCCTCTGGCATTGCCAGCCCACCCCTGGGGCCCTAGTGGCCAGTTCGAGCCATCAGAGCTGCCTGGCTGAGCCCAAGGAATCCTTAGCAGAACAGAGTGTGCCCACTCCTGGGACAGGTGGCTGGCTCCTCTGAGTTCCCTGGGCAAAGCACATGGGCTTTGCATTTGGACAGATCTGGAATCCAGTGCTGGCTCCCCCGCCCTCTGGCTATCTGACCTTGTGTGAGTCAACCTCACTGAGCCTCACTGTCCTTATCTGCAAATAGGGGAGAATAAACAGCACACAGGCTGCCACATGCACTTGTGCAGGCTGTTCACTGAAAAAGGAACTTGGCAAGGGGTTTAGTGGGGGTCAAGATCCAGCCTTCTGTCTGCTTGCAAAGGTGGGCACTCTGCACAGCTATGCCATATGGCTGCCTTGACAGCCCCATCGTGCTTTTGAGGGGACAGCATGCCTATGATAGTGGCCTCACAGTGCTCGCACATAACACGGGCTCAGAAAAGCCCTGTTTCCTTCCTTCTCCCAAGTTCTTCTCAAGCTCTTCCTTTGTCTGTCCCTCCATCTCTCCAGGGCTCAGCCTATTGCTGCTTTCCTTGCTCCTGGTGCGAGCTGGTGTCTGGGGATTTCCAAGGCCCCCAGGAAAGCCCCCCCTGAACCTTCAGGAGCTGCGGAGGGAGTTCACAGTCAGCCTGCATCTTGCCAGGAAGCTCCTCTCCGAGGTTCGGGGCCAGGCCCACCGCTTTGTGAGTTCTCCTAAAGCAGCTGGCTCTGGGGATGGGCAGACCCCCAACCCCTCTGGCCCCCATTAATAGACCTTGTCCCACAGGCTGAATCTCACCTGCCGGGAGTGAGCCTGGACCTGCTGCCGCTGGGAGAGCAGCTCCCCAACGTTTCCCTGACCTTCCAGGCCTGGCGCAACCTCTCTGTGAGTGCGGGGCTGGTGGGATGGGGCAGGGACTGGGCCGCATAGAGATGAAGTTGAAGACTGAGCTGAAGATGGATTTGGGCATAGAATCTGGATGAGATTGAGTATGTCGTTGGATACAAAGATGAAGCTAGAATAAGGAAATGGGGTTAGGAAGAGAGTAAGAGCTGGGAATGGAAAGAGGAGGGATGGGAGTGGGGATAGAGTACTATGGAGGAGGGATGGAGCTGGTGTTAGGGATGAGAAGAAGGCTGGGGATGAAGGTGGAAATTGAGTGGGGGGTGGAGAAGGGATGGGGATTGCTGGTGGGGATGGGCAGAGAATGGGGCTGGGGATGGAGCTGGAGGTGGGATGGAAAGATGGTGAGAATGAGTCTCCATATGAAGGAGGGATAGGGTTGGGATTAGGAATGGGAATGAGGATGGGAAAGAAGTTGGAAATAGGAAAACAAGTGAGCAGGAGACAGGATGGGATGGTGGAGAAGGGAATGGAGTGGGGTTGCAGAGGGGGAGCAATGCGGGGACGGAGAATGGGTTGGAGTCAGAGAAGAGTCTGGGTGTGGGACTGAAGATGAGGCTGGGAAAGGAGATGGGACAGAGGTCAAGGTGGTGGAGCTGGGAATGGCGATGAGCACAGGAAGGGAAAGGGGTTGGAGTTGAGGATGGGGACGGAATGGAGGCCGGAGTTGGGAATGGGAATGAGACCTGGATAGAGGTGGGGTTGGGTCTGATGTGGGGCATTCCTGGCCTGCAGGCCTCTCCTGACCCTTTCCCTCCCCTTGCATAGGACCCAGAAAGACTCTGCTTCCTCTCCAGGACACTTCGGCCCTTCCATGCCCTGCTGGGAGGGCTGGGGAGCCAGGGGGGCTGGACCAGCTCTGAGAGGACGCGGCTGTGGGCCATGAGGCTGGACCTCCGGGATCTGCAGCATCATCTCCGCTTCCAGGTACGGTGCCCGCCCGCCCTCCTTGACCCCGGAGACCAACGCACAAAAGTCAGGCTCATCGGTCCCTTTGTAAAACACCCCCTGCCCACAGGTTGGGTAAGTCTGGAGGGGAATGCTCCAGATCCTCCAAGTGAATGTGTGTGAGTGTGAGAGTGAGTGTGTGAGCGTGACAGCGCATGAGTGTGTGAGTGTGTGTGAGTGTGTAGCGGCACCAGGCCCGGCCCCACTCCCAGAACCTCTGCCTGCTGGGGGGCTGGTGTCAAATGACAGAAGGGCTCAGAAGCATCCGGGATAGCGCTGGCAAGGGCAGCCCCACAGTGAAGTCGCTCCCCTTTCTCCTCTCGCCCCCTGACATCACCAGGTCCTCCCGAACACCTCAAAAGGAAATCTGCATTTCACCCCTAACAAAAAGAGAATAGAAAATGCAAGCAGCCCGAGAACCAGCTATGTCACCCTTCCCTCTGCCCATTTCTGATCCTGAGACAATCCCTAAGAGCAGAGAGGCACTTCCTGAATCCCAACTCTAGGGCCATCCTGGGGTAGGGACCCGGTTCTTTGAGTATCATCTTGCTCTGTGACTTCCATTTTCTTGAACCAAAAAGTCAGGCAGGACCCGTGAGTTGATGACATAATGGAAGATCTGAAGTAGGGGTTGTCCAGGGGAATCATGACTCGCGGTCACTGATGTCATCTCAAGGAACGA
This sequence comes from Cynocephalus volans, assembly GCF_027409185.1. Lineage (NCBI taxonomy): Eukaryota > Metazoa > Chordata > Mammalia > Dermoptera > Cynocephalidae > Cynocephalus > Cynocephalus volans. Next base: position 114,221,259 of record NC_084465.1, read on the forward strand.
GGATCGCTCTGGTTCTGGTTCTCTCTGACCCATGGGCCTCTCGTCACAGGTGCTGGCTGCAGGATCCAACCTCCCTGAGGAGGAAGAGGAGGAGGAGGAGGAGGAGGATGAGGAGGGGAAGGGGCTGCTCCCAGGGCCCTGGAGCGGCCCTGCCAAGGTGTTGGTGCAGGTGTCCTGGCCCCAGCTCCTCTACACCTACCAGCTGCTGCACTCCTTGGAGCTCGTCTTGGCTCGGGCCGTGCGGGACTTGCTGCTGCTGTCCAAGCCTGGGCACACAGTCCAGGCCTTGGGGATCCCCATCCCTGGCTCCCAGCCCTGACAGAGTGACTTCTCAGTCCTTCCCCTCACCCTTTAGGACTCTAGGACTGGCATTGTGACCAACAGGACAGCCTCCAGCTCATTGGCCTTAGACAAGGCAGGGATCCACCAGCCCCCAGATCCAGACCCCACCCAATAACTTAAAGCCCCTCAATCCTTGGCAGATATTTATTGCTTGGATATTTATTTATTGTTTAGGGAGATGTTGGTTTATTTATTGTTCGGAGCCTGCTACTCCTCCTCAGGTGAGGCCACCATGCTAGGTGCCTAATAAAGCATGCTCCCCCACCCCCACGCCTCAGCTTCTTTTCAGGGAAAGTGTTCCTGACATCCCAAGGGCAGGGTGGCCTCGAAAGGAGTCGGCAGCCTCTGGCCACCCTGGATGCTTCTCTGCTCCTACATTTTGGGGTTCCTGGCTTGCCTTTCCTCACTCTGGCCTGCTCAGCTGGCACTTGCCATAGTAACTAGCAGAGTTCCGAGGCTGAGCTACCCTACTGGAAGCTCAGCGCAGCTGGTCTGCTACCCATCAACCTCTGATTGCAAGTGGCGCTCCTCAGGCCCTCCTAACCCCTTCCCTTAGAGCTGGCTTCAGCTCCAGAGGTGGGTGTTACTCCCGCACAGGTCTGAGGGGCTGGGCAGGTGGGAAGTGGGGAGGAAGGGGGAGGAAGTTAGAAACGGAAGGCTGTGGGAGAATGTCCCTGTCCCCTCTCATCTTCTTCCCAGTCTACTGGACAGCTGAGACAGGTTGGGGAGGTATCCAGGGCAGGGACCCATGAGAGGGGTCCCAGTGGGGTAGGTGGTCCACCAGCCAGCACTGGAGAATCAGACTCCTAAAGTTCAGGGTCTTCACAGATATCTGGTGTCTGCTCCATGAATGACACACCAAGAAATCAAGGACTAGAGGGTGGAAGGATGCATGCAAGGTGGCTGAGGGTGTCAGGGGCACAGGGCCCTACTGGTCCTTCTGAGCCCCACTCAGGGACTGGCTCCCAGAGTGTGAGGGTCTGGTCACTGGCGCTTTGGCTGGCCCAGTCGGGCTTGGAGCTCCTGCATCATGCCAGGGTGTGCGAGGCCAAACCTGGAAGTGGAAGACAGGCCATGGGAGCTGGTCCCCAGTGCCCACAGCCTCCTCCCAGCCCCAGTCCAGCCACCCAGTTCCTACCCATGTCCCAAGGGCCTTCTCCTGGCTGGCACTGGGATGTCTTCGGGTCTCAGGGGTCTTGGCTCTGGGGGTTCCTCTGGCTGCAGAAGTTTCTGCTCAGGGGCTGACAGCCCCTCTGCGGGCTGGGGGCTGGGAGGCTCCTCCTGCTGCTCAGGGGCTGGGGTCCGACGGAAAGAGGGGCGGGAGCGACGCTGTGAGGAGCTTCGTGAGAGGAGCACACGGCTCCTCGGGATGGAAACATCCAGGCAGGTCCCAGGGAGCAGGGCCTGCAAGGAAGGGCCCAGAGGACTGTGGGACTGGCTTCTGGAGTCTTCTCCATCCCACCCTGCGCCCTACATGAGCCCTCACCTCACTCCAGCTGCTGGGAGCACGTCTCCTTCTTGTAGCCGCAGCTGTCTCAGCGTCCCCATGTGGCCCAGGCACAGCCTCCACAGGGTCCTGGCTTGTGGGACACTCCTCCTGGCCCTTGACATCCTCCAGGCCTTTGGGGTCAGTCTCCTCAGCCTCCGCCCTCCGGCCTCCAGTCACTTCAACATCCTCCACATCAAGGGACCTCCGTGCCTCTCCCTCGAGGTGATGGTCCCCATGCTGACCCTCACTGCCTTCCTTCTGTTCTGTCGCTTGCCATCCCTCAGCCTCTTTTTCCAACAGCACCTGCTCTCCTGGGAGCCCCTCAGCCTCCACTGTGGCCACAGTGCCCTCTGCCCTCACTGCCTGGGTGCCCAAGGTAAAGTGATCCATCCCACAGCTTCCTTCTGCCATTGCAGGTTCCCCAACCTCCGCCTGCCCTCCTCCAGGCTCACCCTCCGTGGCCTCAAAAGCCTCAGCTTGGCCACCTCTTCTGGTCACCTCCTCCTCTGCTGGGTCCTCCAAGCCAAACTCCTGACCTCCTCTGTGCTGTCCTGCAGCCTCAGCCAGCTCCGCACCTGCCCCAGCCTCCTCTCTCCCTTCTGAGTCCCGGCCTCTCCCAAGCTCCCCCTGCCAAGCTTCCCCAGCCCCAGCAGCCCTTGCACCCAGGCCTGCCTCGTCCTCCACCATCTCGGCAGCCAAAGAACTGGGCCATGGGTCCCCGTTCAATGCCGCCACCTCCAGCCTCCAGCCTCTCCTGCACATTCCATCTGGTGCCCAAGGTCCTGCGGCCTCCACCTCCCTATCCTTGGTTTCTCTGGCCTCTGACTCTCCCAGTGACTGGCCTGTCCCTGCTTCTGCCCCGCGGCCTCCCTCCAGCTCCTGGTTCTCTGCCTGAGAGGCCTCTCCCTCCTCTGCTCCCCACCCTGCTTCCGCTGCCCTCTTCCACTCCCCGCCTTCCTCTGGGATTTCTGGTCGTGCAGACTGTCGACCTCCTTGGGCCTCGGCCTCCAGTGCCTGGCCCCTTGCATTCTCACCCTCTTCAGCACCTGCTTTCTCCTCCTCTCTTCCTCTCTCCACATCCCTTCTCCTCCAGTTTTCCCAGGATTCTGCCTCAGAGGCCTCTGGCTCTCCATGCCCTGTGTGCCCAGGATATTCCTCCAGGCTCCTTTTGGTCTCGTCTTTGCTCAGGGATGGGATGCTCCAGAGCTCTTCCTTACCCCCCTGCCCTTCCTTGGGGTACTTTGTTTGAATCTGGACACCTCCCACCTTCCCAGGCTCCTGGCCTTCAGTGACCTCGTGTTTGAGGCCACCCCACTGCACCTGCCATGCTTCTCGGCTTGTGTGAGCCTCCTCATTCCTCTTCCCAGTGAACTCCTCCTCAGGCCCGGCCTCTGGAAATATCTCCAAGTCAGCATCACCTTCAGCCTCCTTGTGTAGGGGCAGCCCAGCCTCTGTGTCCCAGCAATGCCCTTCCTCCTCCTGTGCCTCCTCCACCTGTCCCGGCTCCTCCAGACTGGCCCAATCAGCCCTGATCTCTGAGTCCTGCCTTTCCTCGGCCTCTCGCCCACACTGGTCTGCCTGCCCCTCAAAGCCCTCTCCTGCCTCTTTGTCTCCTGCAGCCTCCCCCGCTGCTGTCTGGCCCTCAGCTGCTTCTTCCAACCCCTCAGTTCCCAGGGCCTGGATCTGTTTGGGTAAAAGGCTTACCTCAGCCTCTCTCTTCTCATCCACCTCTTCCTCCTGGTCTCCCTCGTGGGCCTCCTCTGGGACCCAGGCTCTCCCAGGAGCCTCTGGGATCCTTTCTTCGGAGACTGGCCCATATTCTGTCTCTCTGACTTCTGGGAGATCAGTGCCCTCTCTGAATGAGGTTGTCCCGGCCTCCTCCCTGCCCAAAGTTGCCCGGTCCTCAGACTCTGCCTCTGGGCTCTGTGTCCCCTGTGCCCTTGTGCTCTGGCTGCCCCTTACCACTACTAACACCTCATCTTCCCTCCCAGCCCCTTCAGCTTCCTCTACAACTGCCTCCTTGACTACCGGCTCTGTCTCCCTGTTGTCCCCTGCCACCTTTAGCCCGTCAGCACCAGCCTTCCCCTCTGGCTCCCCGTGCCAGGGCCACTCTGACTCCACCCCTCTGGCCATCCCTGGCTCTCTTGCCCTAACCTCTTCCTCCTCCTCCTCCTCCTCCTGTTCCCAGGTTCTCAGCGTCTCCCCTCTGTTCACTTCCTGCACATTGAGCTCCTGACTCTCCTGGGCTTGGTTTCTCCCCTCTCGGTGATCCTCAGACCCTGCTTCAGCCTGCAAGGGGGCACTTGGCTCCAGACACGTAGCAGCCTTGGCTGCCTCCCAGGCCCCAGTGTTCTGCCTGTCTTCTTGCGACCCGTGAGAGCTGCCTTCTCCCCAACCCCAGGTCTGTTCTGAAGCTGAGCTCCCCTTCTGACGTCTTCTGGCCTCTCCAGGCCCTCTTGACCCATCACCCCCCTCACTGTGGCTGTCTCTAAGGCCCTCCAGGGCTTCCTGGGCTTCCTCCTCTGCAACCTTCTCTGGCCTTCCTGAAGCTACCTCCCCCAGTTCCTCGGCTGCCCGTGCCTCCCTTTCTACAGTGGGGACGTCATCTCCTACGAGGTAGGAGACAAAGGTGCTGAAGGAATCCTAGAGGAAAAGGGAGAGGGGCAAAGGCCCTAAGAGAGGCTCAGCCCTTTCCCTGGGGATCCTGCACCAGAGAAGCTCAGGATAATGAAGGGGGGTTCTGGGATCTGGGAGGAGGGGGAGAATAGTATCTGCAGAAGGAATAAGAAAAGGCCTAGACTGGAGATGTGCAGATGCATTTGTGGAGGTGGGGGATTGAAACCCAGAAAAGACTGGGCTAGGAGGCTACCTGATTTGGGGAAAGGATTTTTGAGTCTAAGGAGAGGCTCAAAGAGAGGAGGGAAGGTGAGGCCCCAGGGAGCCCCCGCTGGCGTAAGTCTCTGGCATCTCTTTGCCCCTCTCACCAGTGCCCCCCTCAAGGCCCGATGCAGCCCAGGGAGGTGGATCCGGAGGAAGTCCATCCTGTCTGTTTCTGTGTGTCCAGAAAACTGACAATGACCGTCCCCACCCACCAAGATAAGCCAGTCTTCCCCGGGACCCAAGACACTTCCTCTTCCCTCATCTCTCCCTGACACATCCCCACCCCAGGCCCTGCCCACTCCCCCCAGTGCCCACAGCAGCCTCCACCTCAGGCGGGGAAGTGGGTGTGCATCAGGTGCACGTGTAGAGCCAAAAGCCAAGGGGGAGGCCAGAAAGAAAATAAGTGAGAACAGAAGACCTCAGCATTAGGGATGGGGGAGGGGGCATGTGGCGAACTCAAGTGACTCAGGTCTTACATCCACACCTCAGCCATTTCCGTCTCCCCTAAGCCACAGCCACTCTGTGAGAGGAAGCTGGGGTTTGTGGTTCCTGTTTTGCCTGGGGACAAGAAGTGGGACTGAGGAGGGGGCTGGTGGGAGCTCTGGCTTCTCATTTCAGCGTCATTAATTCTTCCCCAAAGGGACAAAGAGGCTGATTGGTGGCTCCAACGCCTATCCCCTCATCTGTGGTTATTCTTGCAAAAGAGAACGTGGCTAAACTTTGTATTGTGGTTATTTGTGTCTACCTCCCACTCTCCTGTGAGTTCCTTGACGGCAGACGCCATGTATGAAACGCTGCTTAATTTCTAGAGCCCTGCATGGGTAGTGGGACCCCATTTTTCTTTAGTTGAGTGACCTGGGAAGCGCCCCACAGGGGGCACATTGCAAACAGCAGCCTGGGGATGGGAAAGAGCTGACAGGGGTGGGCATAGGCTGTTGGAAGCCCATAGTAGAGATTAGCAGGGAAGGACGTGGTGAAGAGAATCCAAGATGCCGCTTTGCCGCTTTATCGCCTAGAGGAAAGTAAGGGAATGACTTCCTATTTAGGACTATGTGAAGTGACCTTGATTTATGTCTCTTCCCCTCCCACCTTCCCCCGCCCCTCTTTCCTAATTTCCAATTAGGGCAGTTGGATCAGATCACAGAATCAGAATCTCAGGTTTTACAATCAGAGGGTCTAAGCACCCATGACGGAGGCAGGAATCCTGCAGCAGCCTGTTCAATGGCTCCCTGCCTCCGGAGCTGTTTTCGCTAAATGGGTCTCTAAGGTCACCTTTAGGTCTAACTTTGTATGATCGTCAGTAACTTTTTTTTCTTTTCTTTTGGTACCTCGTTTGTCTCATGTGTAAATCCAGGGGTTAGACTACTTTCGTGAAATTGTTTGGTTCTAGGATAACTTGGGAAAGGGGACCTCAACACCTGGGATACCGTCGATAGATAATTCACGAAATCTCCTTAGATAGTTGCTATCTTTATTACAGGCGTCTACAACAATTTTTAAGGGCAACAGATAGGAGTAAGAGCAACCTAAAGCTCGTCGTCTTTATTCACATCCAGGAACACTTCTGTCGCTAAAGTAACCAAGTGGCCATCTTTGTTTCTGGCAAGGAGGGAGCTGAAGCCGCTCGCAGCCATGACTAGTGCTGGCAGAATGCCGTCACAGCCTCGGGCGCCGATAATCTGACGTCACGGCTCTATTTGCTGATCCCGCCCTCTCCAGTTTAAAGCCAGCGGTTCCTGGGTTCTCTCGGCTTCTTCCTTTCCCACGCCCCGAAGCTGAGAAGGCCTAAGCGAAGATGGAGAGAGGACCCGGAAGTAGGGAGGACCTCCGAGCACGTGATGGAGGCCCCGCGGATGCTGTCACGTGACGACCCAAGCTGCCGCTCCTCGGTACGGAACGCTCCGCTGCTCTTAAAGGTACAGGCGGCAGGGCTCCAGCTCTAGAGGGGGCGGGAGCAGAACCCGACGGATGGGGCGTGGGAGGGCGCGAGATGGAGCCCGGGGCTCGCCTGAAGGATCGCGGGGCGCGAGTGCAGCATGTCTGCCGGAGCTGGGACCGGCAATGGGGCGTTGATCCTTCCCACTTGTCGCAGACCCTCGTCCGCCGCGTCGGAGCTAACTCTGAACAATCTCTGACTTCGGACCCTTCGGGGAACCTGAACTTGATGCCATGGGAAGCTGTGCGGGCTCGCGGTGGCGGCGCCTTTCGGATTCCGAGGGTGAGTATTACGGCCCGCCCTCAGGGAGTGACTACCTCTGCCCTGCGACCCACCTGAGGGCTGTGGGCGCTGCCTCCGCCCCGGGAGGACACCGTGGGGCCGTCGTGCACCTGAGAGTGGGGTGGAGGTCATGCCCTCTTCTCTCCCTACCAGGGGAGGAGGCCGCCCCGGAGCCCCGGGCCCCTCAGCTGGACCATCAGGGTGCCCACTGGAAGAACGCGGTGGGCTTCTGGTGAGTGGCCTGAGAGTTGAGCAGAAGTAAAACGAGGGTGGGAAGAAGGAAGCGACAGGAGAAAGGGGGAAGAAAGGGTTTAGCTACAGAAAGGAACTGAATCCACAAATGCTTACTGACTGGTTTCCCAGAGGCCGCCTGTACACCTTCCAAACTCCACTCATTTACCTACCACCTTCACGTTTTGGCCAGATCCTCATACCACCTGTAGGATTATTTACTTCATGTTTTTCCCCCCACCAATTCAACCTTAAAGTTTTTAAATGCACGTATTTTAAAAAAGAAAACTTTAAATCACTACTTCAAGTGGAAAACCATATTTTCCTAATGCAGGTTTTAATAAATGCACTATTAAATCCTGTTAAGCGGTCATGCATCCACCTTCTAAAATCACTCAAATACTGAGCCTTGGGAAATACTTCTAGCATTAACCTGAACATCGAGGACTTAGGTGGCAGATTGGGTTGGAAGTGGCTTCCCATGTGACTCTACGGAAAAGTCACTTAACCTCTCTGAGTCTCGGTTTGCTCCACAGTAAAATGGGATGAGTAGTGGTACCACTTAATGAAGTAGTGACTGTGGAAAGGACACTTAGGAAATATTGGTGCTGGGCCCAATGTTCTTCCCATCACTGAGCGCAGCTCTAGGAAGTGAGACTAAGCAAACAAGACCCTTCGTGGATCGTGAAGAGCTTTGGTATTATCTTGTTTTGATCCTTTCAGTGCTCTGTGAGGTTGGAGAGAAATTTGTATCCCCATTTTACACACAAGTAGACTGAGACCACTAAAGTAAGAAGCAGCAGAGTTGGGGCCTGAACATAGTGCTTTGGGATTTTTTTTACTGTACCACAGTACATCAGGGATGAGAAATGTCCCAGGAAATGAATTGTAATGGGAGCTCAGAGGAGAGAGTTCAAGGATAGCTTCCGGAAGAGATCTTGGAGGTTGGAAGTGAACCTGTCTGTGATTCCAAAGCCCCTATTTCTGACCCTAACACTGAATGAAGATGGATCTGGTGATAGAAAGAAAAAAAGAAGGAGGTGATTGAAGGGTACAGGTAAGGGGGAGGTTTAGTGCAGGGACTGTGGATGGATTGGATTGTAGGCCTGAGATAAAGTTAATATCTGTCCTGCTCATTCCAGGCTCCTGGGCCTTTGCAACAACTTCTCTTATGTGGTGATGCTAAGTGCTGCCCATGACATCCTTAGCCAGGAGAGAGCACCTGGAAACCAGAGCCATGTAAGTGACCCCTTCTCTACCACCACCACCACACTTAGTTCCTATGAGAAGACGAGGGACCCACCCTGAGGCAGAGGCCCTCTTGAAAAACTCATGGAATGGGGTGGCCAAGAGGTGGGGCAATAGGGCTAAAGTTCCCAGTCCCCCAGACCCTTTTTTTTTTTCTTCTAAAAGATGACTAGTGAGGGGATCTTAACCCTTGACTTGGTGTTGTCAGCACCATGCCCACCCAGTGAGCTAACCGGCCATAACCGGCCATCCCTATATGGGATCCGACCCCGTGGCCTTGGTGTTATCAGCACCACACTCTCCCAAGTGGTGGCCGTGGTGTTATCAGCACCCCCCTCCCCCAGACCCTTTAGAGCAGGAATGGCCTTTAAAAGATCAGTGGGTGCCGGATTTGCAAATTCAAATGTTGACTGGGTGGGACTATGGTCTATGGGAGGGTTTCTTAACCTGGACCCTGTTGACATTTTGGGCTGGATGATTCTTGTGGAGCTGTCCTGTGCATTGCAGGATGTTTAGCAGCATCCCTGGCCTCTACCACTAGATGCCAGTAGCATACCACCCAACCCCCAGTTGTGACAACTGAGACTGTCTCCAGACATTGACAAATGTTCCATGGTGGGGGGGTGTAGCCCCTGGTTGAGAACCACTTGTCTGTGGTGAGATGGATGGTCTGTGCCCCATCCTAGGGGAGTAGCCACCATCTTGCAGATCCAACAGGGAATTTGGTCCAGGATCAGATTTTTTGGAAACCCTAAATTTTATATGAAAGCTCTTGTGTGTGTTACCCAAAGTCCATTTACAGCACCATCTTTGGCCTGTGAGCCATTTCCATTATATGGAAAACCCCTCTGTATTAGCACATTACATTGCTTATAACAAAATATCTGATAGTGGGTGATTTCTAAAAAAACAAAATTCATTGCTTACAGTTTCGGAGGCTGGGAAGTCCACAGTGCAGGGAACACGTCTGGTGAGGGTCTTGGTGGTGGCAATAGTGACCCAGGGGTCTCACATGGGAGAAAATGGCAAAGCAGACATAGTTCCTCATGCACTGTCCTTTTAAAGCCCTCGGAACCACTCCCACTATTCCAAAATTGGATCAATCTACTCACAAAGGTGCAGTTCTCACAATCCAAACACCTCTCCAAGGTCCCACCTTTCGATTACCATAATAGCATTTCCCACCCTCAACAGTTACAGTAGGAATTAAGCTTCTAATATACGAACTTTGGGGGGATACAGTTCATTCAATCCACACCACCTTTTGTCATGCATATAGAGTAACTGAGGCCCCAAAAGGCCAGTGCTGACCCAAAGCCATCCTTTAAGTGGAAGCAGAGCCAAGAGTGGAGCCAGACTATGTTTGTCTACCTCCTGCCTCCCTGGGTGAAAGGCTTTCTTCTCTCCTGTCAGGTGGACCCAGGCCCAACGCCCATCCCCCACAATAGTTCATCTCGATTTGACTGCAACTCTGTTTCCACGGCTGTGAGTACTAATCCAGTTTTCTCCTGACACAGGCTCTCTGTGTCTGTAGACTCCACCACTCCCCATCCCAACCCCTCAGCACCCAGCTGGGACTGTCATGACTGGGACCCGCATATTCTGAGCCCTTTCATGTGTTGCATATATTAGCTCATTTAATCCACACGACAGTCCTAGGAGCTAGGCACTGTAATCACCCCATTTTCCAGATGAGGAAACTGAACCTCAGAGATTGTAAATGCCTTAACACACAGCTAAGGAGAGGCAGAGCTGGGACTTGAACCCCGATCTTCTGACTCCAGAGCCTGTATTTGTAGCAGGTCTAATTGGCTGGCCCCTGTCTTTTCTTGGCCACTGGGTTGTGAGGGTTGTCTGTGGGAAGGTCTGGGGTCTCACTCTGCTCTCCCGTCCCAGGCGGTGCTCCTGGCAGACATCCTCCCCACCCTTGTCATCAAATTGCTGGCTCCTTTTGGCTTTCATCTGCTGCCCTACAGGTCTGGGTGGGACCTGAGATTGGGGAGGCTGGCTGGGAGGGCAGAGGAGGTGGTGGGAGGGCTGGGGGAGCTGAGAGCAGAGGCTGACCACCTTCCCCCTCCCTGCCCACCTCTCACCCTCAGCCCTCGGGTTTTGTTCAGTGGGGTTTGTGCTGCTGGGAGCTTCATCCTGGTTGCCTTTTCTCATTCAGTGGCAATCAGCCTGTGTGGTGAGTGTGCGGTTCTGTGTCAGGTGGGGGAGCCCAGAGGAACCACAGCCAAGCATTTGTGGAGGGCCGTCTCCCCAGCTTCCCAGAGGAAAAGGGATTATTGCCGTAACCCTCAGAAGCCTGCTAGGACTATCACAGAAGAGATGGGAGAGGAGGGCATTTGGGAGGGGTAGATGGTGGAGGAGATGGGTGGATGGATGGGGATCGAGAGGAGCAGAGTCACCAAGACTCTGTGATGGGTTGAGGAGGTGTCGGAATGAGTTCTTGCTCATGGTTTGGTAACTAGGAGGACGGAGGTACTGTTTTGGGAGTGGGCACATGGAGGAGGGGGTTGGCTCTTCTTCAGATCTGGAACCCAGCCTGTCCAGGGCGTCTGTTTGTAGCCCCTCTGAGCGGATGCAGAGGAGGCCATGGTCAGACACCTTAGGGGACCAGGGCTAGTGGGGAATGGCTGGGCATGGCCATCTCCGTGCTTCCTCCTCCCAGGTGTGGTCTTGGCTAGCATCTCATCAGGCCTAGGGGAGGTCACCTTCCTCTCACTCACCGCCTTCTACTCCAGGTAAGCAGGCAAGCAAGGAGCACGGGGAGGCTGTCCCACTGCTGGCTGTGCCCTCCTGAGTACTCTGTGTTCTCCTCCTCAGGGCTGTAATCTCCTGGTGGTCCTCGGGGACTGGGGGAGCAGGGCTGCTGGGGGCACTGTCCTACCTGGGCCTCACCCAGGCTGGCCTCTCCCCCCAGCACACCCTGCTGTCCATGCTGGGTGTCCCTGCCCTGCTGCTGGCCAGGTGAGCGGCCCTGGGCTAGGAGGAAGAGGGATTCGAGGAAAGAGAACTTGATCATGATCCCAATCTTCAGATCCCTACAGCTTTGTTATGAGGGGATGTAGATTCAGGACCCTTGCCCTGGGTTTGAGTCCTGGAGCTGCTGCTTGTCAGCTGTGTGGCATTAGACAAGTTGGTTCACTTCTCTGACCCTCGGTTTCCCCCTTCTCAAGGGGTGGTAGTTCTTGCTTTCCTGGAAGGTGATGAGCGGGAATTGTTCGGCACAGTGTGGCTCTTGAGATGATCTGACATGAGGCAAGGGTGGACTTTGTTTTATTAGTTCTGTGTATGTTTTCATGCATATTGGGAAAAAAGTTTAACTAACCAGTTAAACCTGGACCTTCCAGATTATTGCTTAGGACAAGCTCAAAGTGAGTCAATTTAAAGGAAAATATTAAGTAAAAAATATTATCTACAGAAGGGATGTGGATATGGCAAATTATGTGAAGCCAGATCTTAAGTGACTAAAAGTTGGGGCATTCTGGCCTAGCACAGAGTGGACATACAATAAACAGTAGCTAGAACGAGTGTTATAATAATCATAACTGAAAACAGAACTGACTGATTAAAATGAGCAGGAGACAAATTCAGCTCTGAAGAAGCAAGCATTTTTCCACATCTGGAGCTCTCCAGCATGGGGTTGGGAGGGGAGTGCCTTAGAGGCAGCAAGCTACTGTACTGATGTGGAGGGACCCCTGGGAGGGCATGACCTAGATGGCCTCTGGGGGCCTTTACAAACCAGCAGGGCTCTTTGACCCTGTCTTCATTCTGCCCACTCCCAGCTATTTCCTGTTGCTCATGGCTCCCAAGCCCCAGGACCCTGGAGGGGAAGGAGAGGCAGAGACATCAGCCCGGCAACCACTGATAGGCAGTGAGGCCCCGGAGTTGAAGCCAGGTGGGAGACATAGACCTCAGAGAGGTCACTTTCTCTCTCTGGGTTTCAGTCTTTACATCTCTATGATGGACACAGCCGAGAGGGGAGGGGGTCACAGTAAAAGCATTTCATCTGTTCCAGAAACACTCATTGAGTACTCATTGAAACACTCATTACCTTGTGCCAGGCATTCCGGTCACTGGGGGCACAGTGGTGACCAAGACGAGGAAATGAGACAGATTTGTAAACAAATAAATGGGTCAGAAACAAGTTCTTTTCACATATTGTTAATCACTGGGAGAACATAAAACAGTGATGTGACAGAAGATGACAGTTGGGGGTAGACGTAGAGGGGTTCTATTTTAGAGAAGGTTCTTCTTTAGAGAAGCCTTCTTTTTTTTTTAAAAAAAAGATGACCGGTAAGGGGATCTTAACCCTTGACTTGGTGTTGTCAGCACCACGCTCACCCAATGAGATAACCGGCCATCCCTATATGGGATCCGAACCTGTGGCCTTGGTGTTATCAGCACCGCACTCTCCCGAGTGAGCCATGGGCCGGCCCCTAGAGAAGGCTTCTTGAAGAGACAAAATTAGGGCTGAAACTTGGCGGACAGGGAGACAGCCCTGTGCACATCTTGGTGAATGGGGTCCGGGCAGAGGGAACAGGAAGTGCTAGCCCTGCTGTGGGAATGAGCTTGGATGTTCTAGAAATGGAGAGAAGTGGGCAGGTAGACAGCCATTGAGCTGCACAACAGCCATGACGGTTAACTCTTTTTTTTTTTTTAATTGTGGTAAAATATATACACAACATGAAGTTTTCCACTTTAACCATTTTTACATGTGCAATCCAGTGGCATCAAAGCCCAGTTCATTCTGTCGTGTTAATCCTCATACCCGGTGCCCCTTGGCCGAGTCTTCAGAGTGGAAACTTCACCTGTCCCTCTCTCCCTGTTCACCTGCAGGCTCCAGCCCCAACCTCTCCCTTCAGGAAAGGTGGACTGTGTTCAAGGTTCGGATGGTGGCTGTGGTGTGTCCCCTGTGGATGGTGCCTGTCTTCCTGCCTCCCACTTTATATCTTCTGACTCTTCTAGGGCCTGCTGTGGTACATCATCCCCTTGGTCCTGGTGTACTTTGCCGAGTATTTCATCAATCAGGGACTTGTGAGTGATGGGGGCTGGGGGAGGTGTGTGGAACTAGGGATCGGGGTTGGGACCCACACATTCCTGTCTATCTCCCCTGTCTGGTCTTTGCTGCAGTTTGAGCTCCTGTATTTCCGGAACACATCCCTGAGTCACGCTCAGCAATACCGCTGGTAAGAGGATGAGGGTGGGTGGCAGGACAGTCCCCTTGATGATGGGGACTGGGGTTGGGGGGGGGCCACCCTGACCAGTAGGCACCTGGGTGGAGTGAGTAGGTACCCAGGGGAGCTTCCTCCCACTCCGTGCCCCACCTCAGGTACCAGATGCTGTACCAAGCTGGCGTCTTTGCCTCCCGCTCTTCTCTCCGCTGCTGTCGCATCCGCTTCACATGGGCCCTGGCCTTTCTGCAGGTACCAAGCCCCTGCCCCTCCCGCACTCCACTCCCACTTTGGATCCCAGCTTCCCCACTCCCCACTGCTTCCTTCCTTCAGCAGGAAGTGTCTATTGTACACTATCATTTCTTTTTTCTTTTGGTGGCTGGCCGGTATGGGGATCCAAACCTGTGTCCTTTTTGTGCTATCATTTCTAAGCACGGAGAACCGAAGGCCAGCGGGGCTGTGTGTAAAATGTGTAGCCTCAGAAGCCAGGCAAGCCTGGGTACAAATTTCAGCTTGTATACTCAGCTGGGTGACTTAGGGCAGGTCTCTGAACTTCTCTGAGCCTCAGTTTTCTCATCTATGTATCAGGTATGGCCAACATCTATTTGTCAGGGCAGTTATAAGAAATAGAGATAAGAAGAATGGAAGAACAAGGTTTTTGTTGTGTTTTAATCATTCTTTTAATGATTATTTGCATTTGCCTTATGCAGAGAAACAGACTTTCCAATAACGCTTCTAACTATAAGAAAATGTACAGTTCTTTTATTCTCAATGGTTAATTAAAGTGAATCAGTGACATTGTAGTTAATTGGTAATTTATCTCAAGGCTGGTGAGCAAATTCAACTACCCATGGAAACAGTAGCCTACAACTTTAAGTGCTCAAATAACTGTTCACCACAACAGTCTAAGAAAAGGAGTTTCACGTACCCAGTGTTCTTGTTTCATGGTTACAAGTCTACAGTCCCTGAAACAAACCTTCAACTCTTACAGGAAAGTCCTTTACCCTTAAAACTTAAGAACTGAATTCTGTGATAACAAGATAAAGTGTAGATTACACTTTAATGTTATGGCAAAAGCATGTAAATATTCTCTAACCTTTATCCCTTTTTATCTAAGCAGTACTGCCAGTCCAGAGCTTTGTACTCACAAAGTCCCAAATTGTTATGCCAACAATTCGCAACTCAGGATCCTTCTAGATGCTGCTGAAATGTGTAGCTTGTGATTTTAGCTATAATTTTAACCAAGGCTGTTTCATAGAATTAGGGCTTACAATTATTTGTTTCCATTACAGAAAGTGCCTAGTCTATCGCCACAGATTAAAATGTTTGTAGTGTTTCACCTGTTACATTAGTATTACCAGGGTGTGTTTTTTTATGTGTGTGGCTGACTGGTACAGGAATTGAATCCTGGACCATGGTGAGGTGTGTTCTTTATTTTTTTTTATTTTTCAATTTTTTAATTTAATTTAATTTTTATTTATTTTATTTTTTGTTTTTCTTTTTGAGGTGTGTTCTTTTTAACGTAGATCTCTTAGCCCATCTCAGACTTACTGCATTAGGTCCTCTTGGGGATGGGGGGTGGGGTGGGCAGATTGAATGGTGTATTTTTAACAAGATCCCCAGGTGATTCTTATGTCCCTGCAGAGTGTGACCTGCCAGGTGGTGGCCTACACAGTAGAGAGACAACACAATATGCACAGGGCTGGGATAGCAGCATCCCCTGGAGAGACCTGCACCCTTGGGTGGGGGTCAGGGAGGCTTCCTACAAGAGGTGGGAACATCTAAACCAGAGTTTCTCAGCCTCAACACTCTTGACATTTGGAGCCAGATAATTCTTTGGGGGGTGGGGAGACCTGCCCTGTGCATTGTAGAGTGTTTACCAGCATCCCTGGCCTCAACCCACTAGATGCCAGTAGCAATCCATCCCCCTTCCCCCAGTTATGGCAACCAAGAATGCCAGAAATGCCTCCAGATGTTGCCAAATGTCCTCTGAGCAACAAAATCATCCCCGTTTGAGAACCACTCGTCTCAGTACAATAAAAGGTGGGGAGGGGACTCTCTATGCAAGGAGCCCTTGGGAGGAGAAAATGAGATTACAGAAGTGGGAGTGACTCTGATCCGAGCTGAACCATGAAAGGCGACATGGAGATCCCAAGTAAGGGAAGGAGGACTAGCATTCCAGGGGGCAGGAGTGATGGGAGCAAAGTGGGGAAGGGGAATGAGCCCTGCCAGGTACAGGGTGCTGCGGGCAGTAGGGAGAAGGCCTACCCCAGGTTCCAGGGTTCGCTTGGCCAGGCTCCACTTAGCCAGGGTTCGCTTGGCCAGGCTCCACTTAGCCAGGCTCCACTTAGCCAGGCTCCACATTGGGATTTTACCCAGGCCTTTCAGCCCTCTCCCCCACAAACTCCCAGAACCAGGGGCTGCTGGATGGGATGCCTGGCCTCCCTTCCTGCCCTGCTGTGGTCCCAGGCTCAGCCCTGCCCTCTGCCTCTGCCCACAGTGCCTCAACCTGGTCTTCCTGCTGGCAGATGTATGGTTCAGCTTCCTGCCAAGCATCTACCTCGTCTTCCTGATCATTCTGTATGAGGGGCTTCTGGGTGGCGCGGCCTATGTGAACACCTTCCACAACATTGCCCTGGAGGTCAGCACCAGCTGGGCGAGGGCCACGGGTATCCTCTCTGGGGAAGTCTGGGGTGGGGATATCTAGGTTTGAAGCCTGACCCCTGCTCTCTGCCCTCCCAGACCAGTGATGAGCACCGGGAATTTGCCATGGCAACCACCTGCATCTCTGACACCTTGGGAATCTCCTTGTCGGGGCTCCTGGCCTTGCCTCTGCACGACTTCCTCTGCCACCTTTCCTGACCCTCAGGCTCCCTGGGACACAGAACACACTGACTTGTGGGCAGGCGGGCAGGCCAGACACCCAGGCCCGCCCCAGAGCCCATCCACAGCTCTGCTCCACCTTCCCCCAGGGCTGGGGGTAGGGAGGTGCTAGGGCCTGGCTCCCCCTGCAAACGTGGCAACCAGTGTCTCCCACTCCCAATCTGGTCTCAGGGAGCTGCTGCTTGGTATTATGCCCTCTGAATAAAAGCCTATTTTATCCAGTGACTTCTCGTGCCATTTTTCTCTCTGAAAAAATAAAAGTTTCTTTTACTATAAATGTAAGATAAGCCCACGTTAGAATATATATATAGAAGAGCATAAAAAAAGCATTTCAGCAAATTTCTGCCCAGTCTTTGAGGCTTTATTTATTAATTCATTCATTTGCTGTATGGCACAATCTATATACTTTTTTCCCCAACATGAAAGTTTTCAAACAGAGAGGTTGAAAGGGGGGCTGGACTAGAGTCCAGCATTTTTTACAGTCCTTTTCTTAGGTGCAATTTACATATGGTAAAATGTACAAATCGTTACATACTTTGCAGTAGCTGGGGCTGACTGAGCAGTGTTTCCTGTAACTCATTGTTGCCATCTCTACCATATTTGTCATATCTGTGCCTAACAGTACTTTTATCTACTTCATATTTTTCATTAAAGCAACTGACTTTTAATATGAATTCAGTTATTTTGAACGGAAACAATTGCTATAAGAATCATGAGTTTAAAATGCTAGTTATAGGGTCGGCCCGGTGGCTCACTTGGGAGAGTGCAGCGGGTTCAGATCCTATAAAGGGATGGCCGGTGCGCTCACTGGCTGAACTTGGTGCAGACCACACTGTGCCAAGGGTTGCTATCCCCTTACCGGTCAGAAAAAAAATAAAATAAAATGCTAGTTATATATTTTTTATGCTATACATTCAATAAATATATAACTCTTGGAATTTAAAATAAACATCCAGGTACCCCAGAGACTATGCCATCACTGTCAGTGATGTTTGGGGACACTGCTCGTGGAAACAGGATGGGCTTTGGAGGTGGAGGGACCTGACTTGCTGGTCCTAGCTCTGCCATTCACCAGCTCTATGAGTTTTGGCGAGTCCCTTCACCTCTTTGCACCTCAGTTTTCTGGTCTGTCGAAGGAGGACAACAATCATACCAACACTTCATAAGGTACTTGTGGGAATTATATGAGATCATGGGAAAGCCTAGTCAACACTCAATAATTGTCAGCTCTGATCATGCTAGGATCTGAATCCTGCCTTTTACCTTTTATATTGCATTATGCCAGTGGTTCTCAAACTTGAGTGTACACCAGGAGCTTGTTAAAATACAGATTGTTGGGCCCACCCCCAGGTGGCCTCTGATTGAGGAGGCTGAGCTAGGGACCAAGAACACTCATTACTATCACAGTGGTGCTGACGCTGCTGTTCTCAGAACTACACTTTGAGAGCCACCAAATTATGCTTTTTCTTTAAAAATTTCTTTATATAGGCCTTTTTTTCATTTCAGTTCAACAAACTTTTGATTATCTTCTACAGGCCAAGAACTTTTTTTGCCATGGCTAAAAAAATAGGTTTTGTTTTGTTGGGTGTGTAATTTTCATTGCAATGGATCTTTACAACTTCTTCAGTCATCGTGTTAATGTTGGCCAAATACTTAGCTTGTTTCCATTTGTTATTATTATTCAAAATAACCCTTTGCGAGTTAGATTATTCTTTATAGTTAGGACTATTTCTTTAGGAGAGATTCTCAAAAGTGGAATCTGTAAGGATGAGCACTTTCAGGTTGTTGGTATGTAACCACGTTGTTTTCTGTAAGGTTTTGTTTACCAGGTTACACACACCTCTGTGTGTGTGCGTGCGTGTGTGTTTCATAGCATCCTCCTAAGCATTGGGTATAATCATTTAAAATTCTTTCCTAAGTAAATGAATGAAAAAGTATTCAACATTGATTGTTTTAAAAATTATTTTGAACTACTTTATTGAAATAAACTTTACATTCCATACAATTGGTTTTCACACGTAACCTGAGCATCCTTATGTGCCATGCTAAAAAAAAAAGAAAGAAAAGGAAAAAAATGGCCTGCCAGTTAGCTCAGCTGGTTAGAGTATGGTGCTCATAACTCCAAGGTCCAGGGTTCGATCCCTGTACAGGCCAGCTGTCAAAAAAAAAAAAAAAAAAAAAAGATATGTGTGACCGTCACCACCATTTTAGAACACCATCATCACCTCAAAAAGAAATCCTGAACTTGATATCCATGTGTAGAAGGATGAATCTAGACCTGTATCTCTTGCTGTATACCAAAGTCAACTCAAAATGGATTAAAAACTTAAGTATAAGACCTAAAACTACAAAACTCCTAGAAAAAAACATTGGGGAAACATTTCAGGATGTAGGACTGGGCAAAGGCTTTATCAATAAGATCTCAAAAGCACAAGCAACAAAAGAAAAACAAATGGATTATATCAAACTAAAAAGCTGCTGCACAGCAAAAGAAACAATCAACAGAATGAAAAGACAACCTACAGAATGGGAGAAAATATTTGCAAACTATACATACAACAAGAAATTAACATTCAGAATATACAAGGAACTCAAACAACTTCACAGTAAAAAAATAATAATAATAATCCAATTAAAAAATGGACAAAGGAGCTGAATAAACATTTTTCAAAGAAAGACATAGAAACGGCTAACAGGTACATGAAAAAATGCTCAACATTCCTAATCAGAAAAATGCAAATCAAAACCATGTTGAGATATCATCTCACTCCAGTTAGACTGGCTATTATAAAAAAGAATAACGAATGCTGGTGAGGATGTGGAGAAAAGGGAAATCCTCCTACACTGTTGGTGGGACTGTAAATTAGTGCAGCCATTATGGAAAACAGGATGGACGTTTCTCAACCACCTACAGATAGAACTTCCACACTATCCAGCAATCCCACTGCTGGGCATATGTCCAAAGGAATGGAAATCATCATGTCGAGGGGACACCTGCACTCCCATGTTTATCGCAGCTCTGTTTACAGTAGCCAAGATATGGAACCAACCTAAATGTCCATTGACGGACAACTGGATAAGGAAAATGTGGTATGTATGCTCAATGGAATACTACTCAGTCATAAAAAAAGAATGAAATTCTGCCATTTGCAGCAACATGGATAAGCTTGGAGGAAATTATATTAAGTGAAATAAGCCTGGTACGGAAAGAAACACCACATGTCCTCATAAGTAGGAGCTAAAGAAAGAAGGAAGGAAGGCAGACCACAATAAAATGTTGAACTTTCAGAAGAAGAGAACAGACCTATAGTTACTAGAGGTGGGAAAGGGGGAGGGAGGGGGGGTTAGGGGTAATTTGGTAAAGAACATAAAGAATAATTATGATTTGTAATGATGAACATGCTAATAATATTGATTTGATCATCACATACTGTACACAAATACTGATAGTCAACTCCATACCCCATAAATAATGTATAATAAATAAATAAAAATTTTAGAAAAAATAAAAAGAAATCTGTATATCCTATAGCTATCCCCTGCCTACTCTTCCAATCCCTCACTGTCCTAAGAAACCAACAGTCTACTTTCTGTCTCGGTAGATTTCCCTATTCTTGGCATTTTGCATGAAAGGAATCATGTAATATGTGGTCTTTTGTGTCTGGCTTTTTTCACTTAGCTTAATGTTTGCAGGGTTCATTCATGTTACACATTCCTTTCTATGGCTGAATATTATTCCATTGTATGCATATACAACATTTTGTTTGTCCATTTGTTGGTTGAGGGATATTTGAGTTTCCATTTTTTGGCTTATGGTAAATAATGCTGTTATAAACGTCAAATTTTTGTGTGGACGTGTGTTTTTCATTTCTCTTGGGTAATATCTAGGAGTGAAATTTCTGGGACATTTGGTAACTATAGTTTAATCCTTTAAGTAACTGCCAGACTGTTTTCCAAAGTGGCTGCACGATTTTACATTTCACCAGCAGATATGGGAGTTTTAATTTCTCCACATCCTTACCGATACTTCCCATTTTCCTTTTGTTTGGTTGGTTCGTTGGTTTGGCTTTTGTAATAATATAGCCATTCTAGTGATTGTGAAGTGGTATCTCATTGTGGTTTTGATTTGCATTTTCCTGATGGCTAACAATGTTGAACATCTTTTCGTGTACTTAATGGCCACACTTATATTTCCTTTGAGAAATGTCTTCAGATCCTTTGCTCATTTTTAAATTGTATTATTTGTTTTGTATTTTTGAGTGTACAAGTCCCTTATAAGATACATGATTTGCAAATATTTTCTCCCACTCTGTGTGTTGTCCTTTTACTTTCTTGATGGTGTTCTTTGATACACAAGTTTTTTATTTTGATGAAGTCCTTTTCATCTATTTTTTTCTTTGGTTCCTTGTGCTTTTGGTGACATATCTGAGAAACCATTGCCAAATCCAAGGTCATGAAGACTTACCCCTATGTTTTCTTCTAAGAGTTTTATAGTTTTAGCTCTTACATTTAGGTCTTGTTTCATTCTAAGTTAGTTAGTTAGTTTGTTTGCTTGTGGTGTGATGTAGGGGTCTGTAAAGAGAAGAATTAATGTAGCAGACTCAAACCACTAACTGAACAGGACTACTTGCAAGATTGGCCGTTGGCTGGAGTCTGGGAATTTATACTTCAGGAGGATCCCCACCCTTGACTGATTAGAATGGCTCGGTGTGCCTAAACTGTTTGCCCAAACAGTATGGTTCATGCTGAACACCTGCTTTCCTTCTGGGAGTCTGGAATTTGGGTACATGCTAGGCAGAGGGCCAATGCAAGTAGCCTCCAATAAGAAGGCTGGCATTGAATCTCTAATCAGCTTCCCTAGTTGGGAACATTTCACATGTATTGTCACAAATCATTGCTAGGGGAATTAGGTATATCCTGTGTGACTCCACTGAGACAGGACCCTTGGAAGCTTGTCTGGTTTCCCCAGGACTTTGCCCCATATGCCTTCCTTTTCCCTTTGCTGATTTTGCTTTTATTTTAATAAATCATAGCCTTGAGTATGACTATATGCTGAGCCCTGTGAGTCTTCCCAGCAAATCAGTGAAACTGGGGGTGACCCTGGGGACCCCCAACATAGGGTCCAACTTCATTCTTTTGCATGTGGATATCCAGTTGTCCCAGCACCATTTGTTGAAAAGACTTTCCCTATTGATTTGTTGTGACGCCTCGTTGAAAATCAATTGCCTGTAAATGTGGGGTTTTATTTCTGGAATCTCAATTAGATTCCATTGGTCTTAGGTCTATTCTTTTTTTTTTTTTCTGGTAGTTGGCTAGTATGAGGATGTGAACCCTTGACCCTGATTGAAATGTGGCTCAGGAACTGAACTTTTAATTTTATTTAATATTAATTAGTTAACTTAAATTTAACAAGCCACACGTGGCTATTGTTTACTACACTGGACAGGGCAGGTCTTGAACAGTGGTTCTCAGTGGGATGGTACTGCCCCTTAGGGTCATTTGGAAGTTTGTCTGTGGGGTTGTTCAAAGTCTACCAAGAATCTAACAATATGTGCCAAGAATCTAACTTCATTTTACATACGAACCCAATGTATTTCTTGTGTGGTTTTAATATGCACTGAATTTTTCAGAAATTCAACCATCATGTTGCTATGGACTGAATGTTCGTTCCCCACACACCAAATTCATATGTTGAAGCCCTAATCCCCAGTGTGATGGTATTTGGAGGTGGGCCATTTGGGAAGCAATTGGTGTTAGATTAGGTCATGAGCATGAGGACTTCATGATGGAATTAATGCCCTTATAAAAAGAGAAAGAGACAGGAGGTCTCTCTCCCCACCATGGGAGGATATAGCAAGAAGGCTGCTGTCTGCAAACCAGAAAAATAGCCCTCATCAGACACAAAATCTGCCAACACATATATTGTAGACTTCCCAGCCTCCAGAACTGCTAAAAATAGCTGTTTGTTGTTTAAGACACTCGGTTTATGGTATTTTGTTATAGTGGCCTGAGATGACTAAGACATCATGTACTTTAAAGGAAGATTTTATTTTGTTTTATTTGAATCTTTTTATTTTGTTTTGTTTGGATATTCACCACGAACTGTTCACTATATTTGGAAAATCCCTTCATTGAAGGCAATACCCATTGTTTTCCAGCTGCACTGTAGCTGCCTCATTCACCATGAATCTAAGTATGTATAAAAATGCTAAGTAAAAAAAAAGATTGGGCCGGCCTGTGGCTCACTCGGGAGAGTGTGGTGCTGATAACACCAAGGCCCCAGGTTCGGATTCTATATAGGGATGGCCGGTTCGCTCACTGGCTGAGCGTGGTGCTGACAACACCAAGTCAAGGGTTAAGATCCCCTTACTGGTCATCTTTAAAAAAAAAAAAAAAAAAGATTAAAAAAACAGAAAAATGCTAAGTATATATACACATACTTATTTTTAAGTGTCAAATATACAGAAAAAGTTCAACATTTGTTCATGCTAGAATTGTTTTTTCATAAATCCAACCTGTCATTGTAAGTAGGTGCAAATATCTGGCAACTTCTTTATATCTTCTAGGAAATCATGTCTCAGCATTTACATATTTAAATACAACTTTCTAATAAAAATATTTTCCTTTTTTCTCCTTAATAAGTTCACTTAGAGCATGGCAGTATTTACTGAAGCACAATGTATACTCATTCTATTACCCAGCTATCTTACTCAAAAGGATAAGTATTTACGTCCACAAAAATATTTGTATAAAAAAGTTGATAAAGCTTTATTTATAATAGTCCCAAACTGGAAACAATCCAATCAACAGAATGAATGCATTGTGGCACAGTCATACAATTGAAGACCATTCAGCCATCAAAACAAATGAACTCTTTTAGCAGTACATGTAACAACATGGATGAATCTCAGAGGCATTATGGTTAGCAGGAGAAGCCAGATGCAAAAGAGGACAGATATACCTTATAATTCTATATATACAAAGCTCAAGGGCTGGCCAGTTAACTCAGTTAAGAGTGAGGTGTTATAACACCAAGGTCACGGGTTCAGATCTAAGTACTGGCCAGATGCCAAAAAATAAAACAATAAAACAACAAAAAAATGCTCATGTTATGTTTGGCTCCAGTTACAGAGCTTAGTAATGCTCATAAAGGAAGAAATCCTTAGGTTTTCTTTAGTCAGTTGCCCTCATTCCCATCTATTCTGTCCCCATGGCCAAGTTGCATCAACTCAAAAATGGTTGGAGTCTAGCTCCATAACAACACAGCTCTCAACAGTTCAAATGGCTGTGGAGTGACGTTTGGGTTGGAATATAGGCTATCAATGTGACCTTGGGCAAGTCACACAGCCTCATAGGACATCAACATCCTCCTCTCTGAAAGGAGACAATAATGCCTGGCTTGCAGGATTATTGTGAATATGTATTTATTTGGCAGCTGGCCGGTATGAGGATTATCGTGAGTATTTAAAAGAGGCAGTCACCGATAGCAGTATGAGGAAATACTTCTTATAGTGTGCCATATCATGGAACAATATTCCGTCACTAAAGACAATGAGACAGATCCATATGCATTGATAGAATGAGCTGCAAGGTATGTGAATAATGAAATAAGATGCAGGAAAAAAGAGTAGGGATAGGGATATATATATATATTCCAGATCTCTCTCTCTCTCTCTCTCTCTGCCTGCCCTATATATATATACACATATACACATAAATAATATCCTTATCTATATAATCCTTATACATATATAATACATAATCTACATCCTTTCATATATTTATATGGGGGGGAAGAGACATCAGTAAGATGACACTATAAACTGATCATTGTGCTTGCCTCTGGGGAGAAAAGCTGAGAACTGGACGTCAAGGGTGGAAGGGAAATTTATTTTTCCCTGAATATTCTTTTGCACCATTTACATTTTGTAATAATGTACGTGTATTATTTAAAAATAAAGAGAGATCATTCATACCACTATCTGACATATGCTGAATACTTTAAAGATATTTGTGGATGTACAAAGAACCATGTTCATTAAGTAAGATTTCCATTTATCTAGCATGTCTCAAGTGTATTTTTTTCTTTCAAAAAAAAAAAAAAATGAGCCACAGCAAATGCAGTATGTGATATACTAAGTTTTGACAATGCTGCGTAGGTTGTGGGTTTTATTAGAATAGTTTATTGATGTTTATTAGAATAGTCTTGGGCTGGCTGGTCAGCTCAATTGCTTAGATTGTGGTATTGATATCAGCAAGATCCAGGGTTTGATCCTGTAACTGGCCAGCCTCCAAAAACTAAAAACATAAAACAGTTTTTATTCTTGTCTCTGTGTTTGAAATATTTCACAATATTAAATAAAATTTAAGAAGCCTCATGGGCAGTGCCTGGAGGGGATACAGGAAGGGAGTCTGGGTGGGGGGGGGGTCTGGTCACATTCTGTTTCCTGCCATGGGCACTGGTTACACAGGTATGCTTGTTCTGTAAAAACTCACCAAGATGGGCACTTAGGATATCACTCAGCTGAGTTTATGTCATACTTCAATAAAAACTTTACTGAAAGAGTCCCCTTCCTGTTAAATTGAAAATTTTCGTAATGGCTTCATAAAGGATTAGTAAAAAATTAAGAATTTGACATGATCTTGTCTTTGCAAATGATTAGGGTCTTGGGATAATGGGAAACCACTTTAAAATCAGTAGCTTTTACTTCAGTACAAACTTGCATTTCTTCATTTTCAGTGACATTGATCTTCATCTCACTCAACCTCTTTTATCCTTTACCTTAGCCTCCCTTGGCAATTTCGGTGCATTCAATTTCTGTTTTGGGAAGTGAAGGGGATGATGTCAGAACTTAGTGGATCTGCAGGGAGGAGAGAGGGAGGGAGGGGGAAAGAGGGAGAGACAGAGAGAGAGACAAAGTGACAGAGAGAAAGGGAGAGAGAGAGACAGAAAGACAAAGAGACAGAGAGGAGAAGGGGGAGGAGGAGAGAGGAGGGTGAACAGAGGTGACAGGCAAGGGTTTGTAGAGGCCTTGCCACATTTTAACCCCAATACACCAGCCAGTGAATGTGTCCTGAGTTTTTCTTCCACCAGGATTTTGTTTATACTGTTTCTCTACCTAAAATTACCTCCTTCTTTCCCCCCAATCTGCTAATTCCCACTCTTCTTTCAGGGGAGCATTGTGCCTCTAATGCTAAACACAGGGCCAGAGGAGCAGCAAATGCTGAATGAATGAAACCATCTTTAAAAAATGTAAAACAGTCCCTGTGCTAAAACCACTCCTAAGGCTTCGGCTTCTCCAACCTGCCTTGATTTTTTTTCCCTCTCTCCCCACCTGGATTTAAATCCACACACCCACAAGGACCTGCATGATCTAGTATTGTGTACTACTATACTATTAATGCCTTGCCCACTTTATCAATAGCACACTGGCCTTCTCTTTATTCCTAGAAGGTGGCCAAGCTCATTTCTGCCTCAGGGCCTTTGCGCCTATTGGGAACGCTCTTTTCCCTAACGACCTTCCCTATGGCTCTCTACTTCCTGTCATTTGGATCTCAGCTCAAATATCATCTCTTCAGAGAGGTCTTGACTTTCCTATCCAAAATAATCTTTCTGTCTCATCAGTCACTTTAATGTATTTTTTTGTTTATTTGTTTTTATTACTTTTTAAATTAGTTTTCTATTTCTTTCTTTTTTCATTTTAATGTCTTTATGGTACTTATTGCTCTCTGGAATTATATTTTATTCGTTTACTTGTTAATTATGTCACGTCACTGGAATGTGAGTTCCTTGTGGAATTAGGAACCTTTTATGTTTTGTCTGAGACATTGCTTGTTCATAATTAATGCTCATTAAATAACTATTTGTGGAATAATGAATGAATACTCGCTTATTTTGGACAAGGCACTGTCTTAAATGCTTCACATATACAAAATCATTTTATTTTCATAACACACTGTGAAGTACGTGCTATTATTGCCCTTATGTTGTAGCTTGTGGAGACCGAAGCACAGAGTTAGGAGCACGAGCAGCGGATCTGGGATTCGAACTTAAATTGTATGACTCTTTAGATTCTGATTCCACCGTTCAGGAGTGAGGCCAGGGTTTCTGTGTGTTTTGAATCATGACACCAAAGAACGGTCGGTCTTGTGAAGCCTCCCGCCACGGTCGTAGCGCCCTGTTACGCAGCTTGTCTCCGCCCCTGTGTGGCGCGAAGGCTGCTGGGATTTGTAGTCGCCCAATGCAGTTGGTCGGCGTTTCCCGGGAGTGACGTCAGGTCCCGCCTTTCCCTCTGTCAGCGCTTCCGCTGTTGGGGTACCGCGGTGTGACTCGCGGACTCAATCGAGTTGGTTCGTATTTCTTGGGCCTCGTGCTTTGAGGTGGGAGCCCCAGTTCGGGGTACGGGCGGGGATTGGTGAGGGGCTGGGGGTCGGGAGGTGGTGGCCTGGGCCCCTTCCCGTGGCCCGTGACGCTCCGGCTCTCCCGCAGGTCGGGCCGCACCGGCCGTAGCTCCTCAGCGCCGTCGCCATGTCGCGGTTTTTCACCACCGGTTCGGACAGCGAGTCTGAGTCGTCCCTCTCCGGGGAGGATCTCGTCACCAAGCCTGTCGGGGGTAACTACGGCAAACAGTGAGTTGGAGGGACTGCGCCGTGGTGACCACGCGAGTAGTACGGGGTTCGGCCGGGTTTTCAAGGCCGCGTATGCGGGAGGGGAGTGGAGGTGGGACGGCGAGAGTTTAAGGGACCGGAGCAGTGTTGGAGGGACAACCTTCACTTAGAGTGCTGTGAATTGTCGGAGTACACCCACCAGGTACAAGGGATAGAGTCACAGAGAAGAGACTTCCCACTGGCCGGATCTGATTCAGTACCTTCTGTTTCCTTCCTTTCCTCCTCTCCCCTCTGCCCTCTCACGCACGCTCTGCATCATACTGGTCTTTCCAAAACTCAGAAAAGTCACAACCACTTTTACCACCAAAAAATCCTCAGTGACCTCTCACTGCTTACAGAAGGAAACCCGAAATGTTTGGTTGGTATTTGCGAGCCCTCTGGTGTTACTCTGAAGTCCATCACCCGGCCCTGCA
The DNA here is from genome assembly GCF_027409185.1 of Cynocephalus volans. Classification (NCBI taxonomy): domain Eukaryota; kingdom Metazoa; phylum Chordata; class Mammalia; order Dermoptera; family Cynocephalidae; genus Cynocephalus; species Cynocephalus volans. Next base: position 114,248,808 of record NC_084465.1, read on the forward strand.
GGCAGATTCTTAAACATGTGTTATTCTCTTGTTATTTACTTCCACTTAAATACCCTTCCCCCACCTCTGCAAATTTTTTTTAAAACAAAGAAAAAAATTTTTTTAAACAGGCAGAAAAAGGGTCACAGGCAAGGCTTTTGGGGGGCTTATGCTTGAGCACAAGAGAGACAGTGCGGAAGGGAGGGTTCTTTGGCTGGCTCTAAAATTCTTTTACTTTTTGAAACAATAGAATGTTGTTTCTCAAACATCTGTCAATCACATGCCACCTTCGTTATTTTTACCGTATGTCTGTGCGTATATGTTTTTTATATATATGCGCACGCCCACACAGGTACTTCAGAAAGTTCGTGGAAAATAGAATTAAAAGATAATATAAATCTTTCCATAAACTTTTTGAAGAACTCTCATGTGTGGGGATGTGTGTGTGTATACATATATATGCCAATATCAATATAATTTCATATCACTGCCACAAATGGAAAACCAACATCACTTGCCATAAAATAGAAAATAATTGGAAAAATTTTAAAAATGGAAAGAAAAGATGGAGGTATTCTTGCCAGCTGAATACTGTGAGTCTGGTCTGATCTCTCATTAAAGAAAAATACTACCAATGAACATGTTATAGCCATTGAGACTTTTACCTTGCTGTTGGCCTCTCATACTTTGGGACCTGGTTCAGATACCACCTCTTTGAAGGCTTTTTCCATTCGTTATAGCTGCAGTACCCTTTTCCTTTATTTCTTCCAGTACTTCTATAGTACTTCCTTCCTTTACTTCTTTCCTTTACTTCTATAGTAACTTGTGTTTTTACGTAACTAGTTGTCTCACACAGTAAATATGTACCTTCATTTATTAATTTTTGAGAGGATGCTCATCTTTGTGCTATGTTTTATGAAAGGCCTTACTTGAAGTAGACTTAAAAGACTGAGTTGCAGGGCTGGCCCATGGCTCACTTGGGAGAGTGTGGTGCTGATAACACCAAGGCCACAAGTTCGGACCCCTATATAGGGATTAGCTCACTTGGGAGAGCATGGTGCTGACAACACCAAGTCAAGGGTTAAGATCCCCTTACTGGTCATCTTTTAAAAAACAAACAAAAAAAAGGCTGAGTTGTATGAGGTGTCTCCAGAAAGTTCATGGAAATGATTTGTATTCTCTTTTAATTCTATTTTTCCATGAACTTTTTGAAGTTCCCTCGTATAGGATGAGGCTATGAAGAGGAAGAGTCAAAAAGAGGATGGATGTGGTATGGATGGCTTGAGTTACTCAGTTCTACCTACTCCATCTGAGAAGAGAAATAGGGAAATTTGGAAAGACTGGAACTAGGAAAGCAGGTTAATGGTCTCGCTTCCTTCCAAACAGGCCATTGTTACTAAGTGAGGATGAAGAAGATACCAAGAGAGTTGTCCGAAGTGCCAAGGACAAGAGGTGAGGCCATGGGGAGGCTGGATGATAGGAAATCTCTGGGAGCAGTAGTGAGTTTTCTCCATGGTGGACATGTCCAATGTGGTATGGGACTTCTAACCCAGGTTCGAAGAGCTGACCAATCTTATCCGGACCATCCGTAATGCCATGAAGATTCGGGATGTCACCAAGTGCCTGGAAGAGTTTGAGCTCCTGGGAAAAGCATATGGGAAGGCCAAGAGCATTGTGGACAAGGAAGGTGTCCCCCGGTTCTATATCCGCATCCTTGCTGACCTCGAGGACTATCTTAATGAGGTGTGGTATCTGGGTGAGGGAGGATCTAGGAGGGAGTATGGGCCTGGACCTGCTCCTAATCTGCTTCCAAGGGTCATGTCTCTTCTGGGTTCCTTGCCTTATTGTATATAGTCTTTCCCAGAACACAAGAAATGGTATAAAGCAAGGAAAAGAACCTTTTTTGGCCAAGAACTTCATTGAATTTATGTTTATTACCACCTCTTATTCATGGTTTTGTACTTTTAGTGATGATATATGAAGAATCTTTAAAAAAATAAGTCAACAGACATAGTTAATAAGTAGTACAGATGGTATACAGAGAGCAAGACTCACAAAAGTGGTGGTGAAGTCTGCAGTTCAGGAAGTACGACTTCATCTCATGTTCCTGTTCTCTCTCTCTTCCCTCTTTCCTTTAGCTTTGGGAAGATAAGGAAGGGAAGAAGAAGATGAACAAGAATAATGCCAAGGCTCTGAGCACGCTGCGCCAGAAGATCCGAAAATACAACCGAGATTTTGAGTCCCATATCACAAGCTACAAGCAGGTGGGGATGCTAGAGATAGACTATTTGAACTGTGGGAATAGTGACCCTGTTTCTGAAACTCAAAAAAGCATTTGCAAACTGGGGGGGAGGGTGTGACTGGAGAAGGAGTCATTACAAAACTATCTGGGGTGGAGGGATGGGATGGGGTTGTGGTTGGCAGGTATCTTAATTATTCTCTCATTTCCCTCTGTCCAGAACCCCGAGCAGTCTGCAGATGAAGATGCTGAAAAGAATGAGGAGGATTCAGAAGGTGAGAGAGGAGACGCTATTGCAAATAGGAAGTCCATAGTTAGGGGTTCCCTTGGCTTGGCTTCTTGGTTTCCCTTCAGTCTTACTCTTCAGTATTCTAGCTTCTCTCCCCCACCCCCTTCTTACCAGGTTCTTCGGATGAGGATGAGGATGAGGATGGAGTCAGTGCTGCAACTTTCTTGAAGAAGAAATCAGAGGCTCCTTCTGGGGAGAGTCGTAAGTTCCTCAGAAAGATGGAGGTAAGAGCCAAGGTTAGACTGAGGGGTAATTCTCCTGTCAGAGATCATTCTTGGGTCCCTGGGAAGAAGAAAAGACTTATAGAACCTTAGGGTTTGGAAGTGTGGGATTTAGTAGAGTTTGGTTTGAGACCAGACTTCTTAGATTAGAGCACTGAGTGAACTGGAATCTGGAGAACTAGATGCTGTGCCCGGGTCTTCTCCTGGGGAGCTGTGTCCCTGGGGCAACTTACAACTTCTCTCTGGGTGTTGGTGGTTCATTCCAGCTCTTGATAACCTTGATTCCACAAATAACCACTCTTGTTATGCTCCTGAAAAGTCTCTGGAACATGTGTTAACAGGGAGAGCAGAGAGACCAGCCAGTCTCCCTATATTCTTCCTGCTGATCCTCTTTTCTCTAAGGATGAAGATGAGGACTCAGAAGAGTCTGAAGATGATGAAGACTGGGACACAGGTTCAACGTCTTCGGATTCAGACTCAGAGGAGGAAGAAGGGAAACAAACTGCACTGGCCTCAAAATTCCTTAAAAAGTAAGGAAAGTTGTGGGACAGAGGGCTCTGGTGGGGAGGGTAGAAAGCCTTTAATCATGAAGTTTGTCGCTTCTTCCATGGAGTCCTTTTAGCTTGTAGAGGCCAACTGCTCCCACTTTACAGAGAGATCTCAGAGAGTCAAGTATATTAGTTGGCTAAGGCCACAAAGCTAATGTGTCCTGAAGATGTGATTTGAAGGCTCCAGGTTCCAAATATTTAACCACTACTTTACTTCACATGGACTGGGTGTAAATCTCACTTTGGCACCTGTTAGCTGTGCGGTATTGGACAAGCTACTTAACCTTTCTAAAATTCAATTTTCTCATCTGTAAAATGGGGCAGGGACTCTGCCTCCCAGGATAGCTGCAAGAATGTAGGGAGCTGATGTATGGAGGTGGCTCAGGTCAGGACTGGCAGGTGGTGAGCCCTCAGTGGTAGTTCCCACTCTTGTCACCCTTCCTTAGAACCTCTTAGTATATAGACTGCAGCAAGCCTTCATGAATTTTACTGGGACAGTCATGGAATGGGGAAGGATTCTGATCTGGAATCTGGCCCAAACCTTTAGTCATTTAGTAGCTGTGCAACTTTGGGTAAGTTACTTAACTTTCTTGGGTCTCAGCTTCCTCCTTTGAAATAAAGGTGATACCTGCTACTGTGTACCCCAAAGGAGTAAAATCTCAAGCTCACTGGGCCAGCCCGTGGCTCACTCGGGAGGGTGTGGTGCTGAAAACACCACGGCCATGGGTTCGGATCCCATATAGGGATGGCTGGTTAGCTCATTGGGTGAGCGTGGTGCTGACAACACCAAGTCAAGGGTTAAGATCCCCTTACCAGTCATCTTTGTCACCAAGGACAAAAACCATATAGTCATCTCAATAAATGCAGAAAAAGCATTTGAAAAAATTCTAATACTCCATGATAAAAACACTCAGCAAAGAAGGAATAGAAGGGAGCTTCCTCTACGTGATAAAGGGCATCTATGAAAAAGGCCCACATAGATTTTTTCCTGTCCTTTTGTTTTGAACTTTCTGTTTTATGATTAGGGGTTTCTCTTATAAGTGTTGTGGTTTATTTGTTTTGTTTATCTCATATCATCTCTGCTTTTTTTTTCTTGTATATAACATAAAATTTACCTTTTTTTTTTTTTTTTTTTTTTTTTAAAAGATGACCGGTAAGGGGATCTTAACCCTTGACTTGGTGTTGTCAGCACCACGCTCAGCCAGTGAGCGAACCGGCCATCCGTATATGGGATCCGAACCCGGGGCCTTGGTGTTATCAGCACCGCACTCTACCGAGTGAGCCACGGGCCGGCCCTAAAATTTACCATTTTTAAGTGTACAGTTTAGTGGCATTAAATACATTCTCATTGTTGTGCCAGTCACCACTTTCTCTAGAACTTGAACTCTGCTTGTTATCTGGCAAGTTAGTTCATTTACATTTATTGTAGTTATTAATGTATTTGGGCTTGTTCTTACCATTTTATTATGTATTATACTTTCTGTTTATCATTGTCTTTTTTTTCGCAGCTGGACATCAAGGGGATCCAAACCCTTTACCTTACTGTTAAAACAGCATGCTCTAACCCTCTGAGCTAATCAGCCAGCCCCATGTCCTCTTTTTTTAAATAAAAAGTTTCAATAGCTATATTGAGATATAATTGACATATAACTGTACAAATTTCAAATTAACAATTTGATAAGTTGTGACATATGTTTACACCCATGAAACCATTGCCACAATCAAAACAATATCTATCACACCTAAAAATTTCCTTATGCCCCTTTTTAAACCTCCACTCCTGCCCTGCTTTCCTCGCCCTTTCCTGGGCATCCACTGATTTGCTTTTGTTTTCTGTGTGGGTGGCTGGCTGGCACAGTGATTTGTTTTCTATTACTAGATACATTAGCATTTTCAAGAATTTTGTATAAATGGAATCATACAGTATATAACTGGGAGGGTTGGCTTCTTTCATTCAGCATGATTATTTTGAGATTATTTTTTTATCTTTTATTTCTTTTTTTTTTTTTTCAAAAAAATTTTTCTAGATTATATTCATTTATTCCTTTTTAGTATGTGTCCTCTCTGCCAGTTTGGGAGTTCTATGCAAGTCTTTTAGAAATTACCCTTGATTTTTTTTTTTTTTTTTTTTTTTTAAACCTGTGAGATTTTACCTTATATACCTAACCAAAAAAGAAAAAAATCTAAAATTAGTTGAGTAAGTGTTGAGGAAAGACTTTCGAAGAAATAAGGTTAGAATTTCAGGTATTAGGGGCTGGCCGGTTGCTCAGTTGGTTAGAGCATGGTGCTGATAACAAGGTCTAGGGTTCAATCCCTGTACTAGCCAGCTGCCCAAAAAGAACAAAAGGGTTGAGGGGAAGAGGCAGGAGGAGAATTTCAGGTGTCAAACGCTTTTTGACATTGAGAGTTTATGCCTTTGTAGCGTCAAAGAATACTTCATACACTATTTCACTTGCATAACAAGGGAGACCAATTTTTGGATTGATTTCCAACCAAGACAAAAAACGACTTATGTAGGAAAAAGAGGAACAAGGAGAGGAGACTCCTACAGAACAGTGAATTTTGTTTGCACATTTTTTTGTGTAAACTCATTAGCTCTGCTTAAGTAAAAAGCCAACAAGGGTTGATGGATTTTATGGAAAACACGATAAGCTGTCTATAATGTCTGCCAGTATCTTTTTTCAGCATCTCCATATTAAACCAGTCTGTATCCTTTCCCTTATCAGAATTTCACAGCCTTCATATTTTGGTTAAAACAAACTCATAAAGGGAATAGGTTTATTCTTGAGAGCTTCAGTCTCTTTCTGATGCAGGATAAAGCTGTCTGGCAACATTAAAGCACCTGGATATGTGCTTTAGTGGGTTTGGGCAGAAAAATAGCACAGTCACAGATATAAGAAACATTTAGAACCTATATTTAATTCTCCGATCAGGATAAGCCTATCTAGGTGAATGTCTTTAAGAATCAGCGTAGTGGGCTGGCCTGTTAGCTCAGTTGGTTAGAGCATGGCCTTATAACACTAAGGTCAAGTGTTTGGATCCCTGTAGCAAACAGGTACCAAAAAAAAAAAAAATTAAGAATCAGATTAGTGAACTTCAATCAAGTGGCTTGTTTCTTCATTGGTTAAATGATATGTTCTTTGTAAAATAATTATCCAGGAACAATAAGATGTTTATTGCATGGACTTAGTGTTAACTGACCAGTATTTGAGATTAATTCTATTTAAGGTTAATTTTTAAGTAGGGAATTTATGTTAGTTTGGGGCTACAATATTTAAATCTTTTAACTTGTTATTTGGGCCACATTAGAGATAAGTTAAAGACTATACATTTATGTTTCTGAATTTGTAGTTGGGGTAGAAGTTCTTAAGAACAAACTGATGAAAGAGGTCTTAGCCCCTTTCTGATAAGTAACTGTTGGATTCTTAATCAAATGTGAGCAACCAAGATTTTTGTTTTGAAACTTGGGTAATTAACCATTGGAAAGACTAGCTAGTGGAAAAAAGAGCCAAAAAGACTAACATAAAAGAAATAGAAAAGAGGGCTGTCCAGTTAGCTCAGTTGGTTAGGGTGTGGTGTTGATAACACCAAGGTCAAGGGTTCAGATCCCTGTACCAGATACCTGCCCCCCCATATTAGTCTGTTTTGTGTTGCTTATAACAAAAAAAAACACGTGGAACTGGGTAATTTATATGAAAACAAAATTTATCGCTTGAAGTTTCTGAGGCTGGGAAGTCCAATGTCCATCTGGTGGTGGCGACAGTGACTCAGGGGTCTCACATTGCAAGATGGTGGAAGCTGAGAGAGCATAGAGAGACTCTCCTCTTCTTTTAAAGCCCTCAGAACCACGTTCCTGACCACCATTTTTAATCCATTCACTATGGCTTGGTCCTACAATCCAATCACCTCTTCAAGGCTCCACCTTTCAATTACCACAATAGGATTTCCCACCCTCTTAACAGTCACAATGGGGTCTAAGTTTCTAATACCTAAAACTTGAGGGACACAATTCAAGCTTCAGTGAGTTTTGGGGGGATATAATTCAATCCACTACACCCTCCAAAACAAAAAGAGAAGTAGAAGAGGATGAAGACAGAGATAATAAAATATAAGTCTGGGCCGGCCCGTGGCTCACTCGGTAGAGTGCGGTGCTGATAACACCAGGGCCCCGGGTTCGGATCCCATATACGGATGGCCGGTTAGCTCACTGGCTGAGTGTGGTGCTGACAACACCTAGTCAAGGGTTGGGATCCCCTTGCCGGTCATCTTTAAAAAAAAATAATAATAAATTTTAAAAAATAAAATAAAATAAATTATAAAAAAAAATTAAATAATAAAATAAATAAATAATAAAATAAATAAAAAAAACATAAGTCTGATGTCTCAATTATGGATCTTGATCTGAAGGTTTTTGGAAGAAGTTGTCTATACTTGGTTGACCTGTGAAATCTTAAGAAATGCTGTCTACTTCTAAGAGTTATCTGCTTCTAGAGGCCTTTTTAAAAATGAACCTGAGGATCTCCAGTGAGACTGCACATCCAAGGATCCTGAGCAAGGGTGGATATCTTGGGGCTTTGGATCAGTACTTGCAGTTAAGAAGGCATGGAAAAAAGGCATGGTCCTTTTCAGTGTAGTTTGAGGCCTGGCTTCTATTGGTATCTCTTAATAATTAATCTTTACTCTCTTAACTGTGTGTTAAGTAGCGGTGTCTCTGGTGATATCCTTTTAAAAATGTAGCTTGCATTTGTTGGATATATAACTGAGAACATAAACACCCATTTTCTGATCATTTCTAACAGGATGTGAATATACCAAGGTATAATCTGTCATAAGAGAGGTCAAGCCAAGTCTTAGGTCTTTCAGTTAGCATTTCATAGGATGGGAGTGTGCTTTTGAGGTGTGGATTACTGTATCTTTAGGGCAGGAGTAAAACCTTAGACCAAGGCAGGTTAAGTTCTTGTGAAGCATTGACTTTAAAATAGCATTAGATCCTTTGATCTTCTCAGAGCTTTGGGGATGATATGGACCAAAGGGTTTCAGTTTAATGAACACATTTGCATATTTGCAAAGGATTTTATCTGTAAAGTGTGTTTATCATTAGAGAATCTTGCAGTGATATAGGGAGAAAATCCATAAGCTTTTATTAATGGTTATGGGATTAGTCTTTTGGCAAGGAGAAATTTTAATCCAACTGGTAACTTTATAAACTATTACCAAAACATTCAAACATTTTAAGCAGTTAAAATGAAATTTATTTGTAAATGTCCAAGTGGTGGTTTTTGACAATTACAGATAAGGATTCAAATACTTGTTGAGTCTTTCTAGAAAGATTTTTTCATCAGTATCTATGTAAAGTTTAAGATAATTTGTCTCTGTCATCTGGCTTACATTTTGTTACAAAAGTCTTAAAATCTAGAGGTAATTTCAGGCAACATCAAGTGGCCTAGGACCATTTGAGATGGCCAGTAATCTTTTTCTCTTTTGAGCAACTGTTTTTTTTTAAATTCAGAATTTAATCAGTTGTTAGAGGGGAGAAAGGGGGGAAGGGCAGATTGTTTGGAAACAGTAAAAAAAAATTTTGCACTTTTTTTGGGTAAACCGATTAGTTGGTAACTAGTAAAAAGGTGAGTCTAGACAGAGCAACTAGTATGAAAGAAAATAAGTTGTATATGGATTCTTTGGAAAACCTTAGAGGTTAACTTTGGAGCAACATGACAGGTTGTTCCTATGAGTGCAGTGGCCTGTTTAGCACCTATGCCTTATTACATCTGGTGTACCATTCCCTTCATAAGAATATCTTAATGGATATAATGTGGCGACAGACCTGGGTAAATAGAGCCGTAGAGGTGGGAAGGGGCTGGTCTTTCATCTTCTCCCATGTCTCCTGGCAGGGCCCCCACCACAGAGGAGGACAAGAGAGCAGCTGAGAAGAAACGGGAGGACAAAGCCAAGAAGAAGCATGATAGGAAGTCTAAGCGCTTGGATGAGGAGGAAGAGGACAATGAAGGCGGGGAGTGGGAGAGGGTCCGGGGTGGAGTGCCCCTCGTGAAGGTGAGGATTTTGGAATTAAAGTGAATTGGGGAACACTTTGGGAGGGCATACAGGTACCCTCTGGGTCAGGGTGGGAAAAAAGGCAAGAATGGGTTCCTGTTTGGCCTGCACATGACAGAGGATGTGTGTTGGCCCAGGAGAAGCCAAAAATGTTTGCCAAGGGAACTGAGATTACCCACGCTGTTGTCATCAAGAAACTGAATGAGATCCTACAGGCACGAGGCAAGAAAGGAACTGATCGGTGAGATTCATGGGCCTGGGGCTATGGGATTACAGGGTGAAAGCTCTTTTTCTCTATGACACAGTGTGGGTGTTGGTGGGGAAATGGTTCTGTTTTGAGAGGATCTATGTGTGGCTATTGTAGAGGCACAGTTTACTTGGAACATACCTGTCCATTTTCTGCTGTTCATTCTTTGTGTGACCTTAAACCAATCACTTAACCTTTTGGGATTGTTTTCCTATCTGTAAACTGCTCACCTTCTTTAGTAAGCGACTGAGGAGAATGGTGGATGTGAAAGCATTTTACGCCATTCCAGGATTGTTAACATTATTGCTGTTTCTGCTGGGATTTATAGAGGAGAAGCAAGTATATAGGTAGTAAGGATAGGGGTATCAGGAATGGGCTGCCTTGCTTGTCTGAAGAGGGCATCCTTTATGACCAAATGAGACTTTTTGATTTGCCTTACCCAGTTCTGTTCCCTTCTAGTGCTGCCCAGATTGAACTGCTACAATTGCTGGTTCAGATTGCTTCGGAAAACAATCTGGGGGAGGGCGTCATTGTCAAGATTAAGTTCAATATCATTGCCTCTCTCTATGACTACAACCCCAACCTAGCCACATACATGAAGGTGAGGGCAACGAAGAGGGGCATGTCAGGGCTGAGCTGGTGGGTCAGGGAAGGTGGAAACAGTCTTGGTAGTTGAAGGCCCCACAGATTCCTGGTGAAGGGGCTCTTGGGAGGCGTCCGCTTATTCCACACCAACACTTCTGACTCTGCCATCTGATCTTGGTAGCCGGAGATGTGGCAGAAGTGCCTGGACTGCATTAATGAGCTGATGGACATCTTGTTTGCAAATCCCAACATCTTTGTTGGAGAGAACATTCTGGAAGAGAGTGAGAACTTGCAAAATGTTGACCAGGTAAAGGGAGGAATTGGCAGGATAACTGGAGACATATATCATGCTTTGGGAAGGCTTATTGGAGACTGAAGAGTTAAGGTTTGGGACTGTAATCTGGGCTAATTTATTTATTCCTCCTTTGCCTTCCTCTTTAGCCACTGCGTGTCCGTGGCTGTATCCTAACTCTGGTGGAACGAATGGATGAAGAATTTACCAAAATAATGCAAAATACTGATCCTCACTCCCAAGGTGAGCCTGAGCAAGCATGGGCTTTGATGAGAGGAAAAGTGCAGGGAATAATACTGACCTTAGGGTTTTGTAAGGATTATACTAAATCAGTGTTTGGAAAGCCAGCCTTTCCTTGCCCCAGCATTTATACTGGAGGACCTGTTAAGATTCTGGGCCCCACTCCCATAGTTTCTGATTCAGTGGGTCTGGGTGGAGCCCAATAATTTGCATTTCTTACATGCTTCCTAGTGATATTGTTGGTCTGGGGACTGTAGTTTGAAGACCATTGGGGTAAGACATTCAGTTGGCTTATTTAGATTGGATCAGAGGCATTGGGATGGGAAAGTGCAGGACAGTTTACTCAGTAAAAATGTGATCATGCTCATCAAGTCAAGGTGTAGTGATGAACAAGGCACCCAGAGGTCTCCAAGCTTATAGGGTTATCTTTGGTACTGGAGAAAGGCAATTCAACAGATAGCAATGGCAAGATAATAAGTGAGATAGTTTTAGATAATGAAAAGAGCAAATTAAGGGCCAGCCCGTGGCTCACTCGGGAGAGTGCGGTGCTGATAACACCAAGGCCCCGGGTTCGGATCCCATATACGGATGGCCGGTTCGCTCACTGGGTGAGCGTGGTGCTGACCACACCAAGTCAAGGGTTAAGATCCCCTTACCGGTCATCTTTAAAAAAAAAAAAAGAAAAGAGCAAATTAGAATAGGGCCCTGTGAAAGAAAGTGACTAGGGGGAGTGGCTGTTTTAGACAATGGTTGAAGAAAGCATCTTTAGGTAGGGGCCATTTGAAGTGAGATCCCATGAGGAAAAGGAGTTAATTAGGAGAGGAGTCAGAAGAAGAGCGCGCCTGACAGAAGGTGAGCTTGGCGTGTTCCAGAAATAAAAAGAAAGCCAGTGTGGTTGGAGTACAATAAGGGGAGGTGATGTAAGGGCCAGACCTTGCATGCCCTTATTCCTAAGGTCTTGGACGGGAACGTTGTAGGTTGTGGGAGAGGATGGTGTTTTCAGGGCACAGTGAGTAGATTTTTCTTGGGGACGGATGGTTGGAAAAGCCTGGATGCCTGGCTGAGATGAGGGTGGATGCTTTCCTTGCCAGAGTACGTGGAGCATCTGAAGGATGAGGCACAGGTGTGTGCCATCATCGAGCGTGTACAACGCTACCTGGAGGAGAAGGGTACCACTGAGGAGATCTGCCGTGTCTACCTGAGGCGCATCCTCCACACCTACTACAAGTTTGATTACAAGGCCCATCAGCGGCAGCTTGCCCCTCCTGAGGGCTCCTCAAAGGTGAGTGCTTGGCAGTCGTGTCGGGGGAGAGGGATGGGTTGATCTGTCCTGTGTGTCTGTCAGGACTTTATAGAAAATCTCTTATGCTTTATGGACTTCCTGAGGTGGAACACAGAGGGAAACCAAGGGGTTAGAATCTGGCTGGATAGAGTTTCATCTTTGGTTGCTAGAGTCTGAACCACTTTAAAGCCATTGTCTTTCCTGGATATCCTCCTCCAACCACCTCCCTTCCCCCCCCCAGTCTGAGCAAGACCAAGCAGAAAATGAGGGTGAGGACTCAGCTGTGCTGATGGAGAGACTGTGCAAGTACATCTATGCCAAGGACCGCACCGACCGCATCCGCACATGCGCCATTCTGTGCCACATCTATCATCATGCTCTGCACTCCCGCTGGTACCAGGCCCGTGACCTCATGCTCATGAGCCACCTGCAAGACAACATTCAGCATGCAGACCCACCAGTGCAGGTAGGATGAGGAGGCATAATGGCCCAGGTGTGAAAGAGAGGCCAGGCCCCGGTCCTCTGTTTGGGCAAACCAGATTAACCAGATTAGCCACCTGTCTGGCTAGTGCCGATTTAAGCAGATGCTTGATCTTTCCCAGATGCCAGCATTCTTTGATCCTCCTGCATATTAACACATATTTTGTACTGTTCAGCAGCATTAGATTCCTCTGGGATAGAGAGAGGTTTGAGTTTAACCAACATTTATTTTACCTACTGTGTATCTGGTTTGGAACTTTAAGAGATCATCTTACTTTAGAAAGATGAAAAAGACCCTTTAAGAAGTTGTTATACTAAGAGGAAATGTGATGTTTTGGAACTTAATAGTGGAACAAGTAATTTTGTGTGTGGCAGTACAGTGAGGACCTTTTCATCTGGAGGAAGTATTAAAGCTGTGTCTGAAAGTATAGCTCCTGTTAAGTGTGTGTTCAAGACAATTAGGAAATATTTATGTGTAGAATGTTTGGTGAACCTGTCTGGTGGTGGTGGTGGTTTTTAAACAGCTCTCTTAGTTGTTCTTTTTCATTCCACCGTATGAACATATTACTTTATCTGTTCTCTTCATGGTGGACACCTGGTCTATTTGTAGTTTTTGGCCATTACAAATGAAGCTGCTGTGGACATTCTTTTCTTTGTGGGGATGTGTGTTTTAATTTCTGTTGGGTGAATGATTGGGAGTGTAACTGCTGGATCATAGTGTAGGTGTATGTTCAGTTTTATAGAAAACTAAAACTGATTATACCATTTTACACTCCTAACAATAATGTATGAGAGTTCCTTGTCAACTTTGGTATTGTCAGTCTTTTTAATTTTAGCCATATTGTTGGTTGTGTAATGATATCTCACATGGTGTTAGTTTGCATTTCCCTGGTGACTGTTGATATTGACGACTTTTTTTATGTTTATCGGGCATTTATATACTTTCATGAAATGTCTGGTTAACTCTTGCCCGTTTTTTTAAAAATTTGATTGTTCATCTTTTTATTACTGAAGTGTGGGAGCTCTTTATATATCCTGGATAACCAGTTCTTTGTCAGATATGTTTTGCAAATACTTTTTTTTTTTTTTTTTTTTTAAAGATGACTGATAAAGGGATCTTAACCCTTGACTTGGTGTTGTCAGCACCACACTCTCTCAAGTGAGCTAACCAGCCATCCCTATATAGGGATCCAAACCTGTGGCCTTGGTGTTAATCAGTACCACACTCTCCCAAGTGAGCCATGGGCTGGCACTTGCAAATATTTTCTTAACAGTCTGTGGTTTTTCTGTTCATTTTCTTAACCATGCCTTTTGATGAAGTCTAATTTATCAGTTTTTTTCTCTTACATTTATTTTCTGGGTTCTGTCTAAAGAAACTTTTCTACTCACTATTTATGAAGATGTTCTTTTTTCTATTTTTTTTGTAAGCTTTTATGCTTTTAGCTTTTACATTTAGACTTATGATTCATCTTTGTTTAATTATTGCATATGGTGTGAGATTGGGATCAGAATTCTTTTATTTTGGGCCGGCCTGTGGCTCACTCGGGAGAGTGTGGTGCTGAGAACACCAAGGCCCCGGGTTCGGATCCCATATACAGATGGCCGGTTCGCTCACTGGCTGAGCGTGGTGCTCACAACACCAAGTCAAGGGTTAAGATCCCCTTACCGGTCATCTTTTTTAAAAAAAAAAAAAAAAAAAAAAAGAATTCTTTTATTCACACACACAGATACCTAGTTGTTCCAGCATCATTTGTAGAAAAGATTTTCTTTCCCCATTGTATTACTTTGGTGCCTTTGTGGAAAACCACATGAAAAACAACATGACCTTATGAGGGTGGGTATATTTCTGGGCTCTCCATTCAATTCCATTCATTCATCTTTTTGTCTATCCTTATGCGGGTCCCACACTGTCTTTATTTTTTTTGGCAGCTGGCCGGTACAGGGTCTGAACCCTTGACCTCAGTATTATCAGTACCCCACTCTGAGTGAGCTAACCAGCCAGCCTCCACACTGTCATGAATCCTCCAACTTTGTTCTTTTTCAGGATTGCTTTGAATATTCTGTGTCCTTTTTGTTTCCACATAAATTTTAGAATCAGAGCTAGCCAGCGACAAAAAAATTTAGAATCAGCTTGTCAATTTCTGCAAAAAAGCCTGCTGGGATTATGGTGAATCTGTTAATCAAATATAAGGAGAATTAACATCTTAACAATATTGAAGCTTTTAATCCTTCTCTTTATTTAATTTTTTCTTTAATTTCTCTGTACAATGTTTATTTTTGGCAGCTGGCTGGTATGGAGATCTGAACCCTTGACCTTGGTGTTATAACGCCACACTCTAACCAACTGAGTTAACTGGCCAGCCCCTACAATGTTTTGGTGGTGGCCGTGGTGGCGACTGGCCGGAAAGACTACAATGTTTTGTAGTTTTCAGTGTAGAAAATTATTCCTGTTTATTTTGTGCTAATGTAAATGCATTTTTAAATTTCATTTTCTAATTATTAACTCCCAGTATATAAAAACAATTTTTGTGTATTGGTTTTGCATCCTGCCATTTTGTAAATTCATTTATTCTAGTTATTTTATAGATTCCTTAGGATTTTCTACTTAAATAATTATATCATCTGCATATAGAAGCAGTTTTATTATTATTCCAATCTGTATCTTATTTCCCTTTTGTGCTATATTGCAATGATTTAATTCTCCAGGGCAGTACTGAATAGAAGTAGTAAGAGAAGACATCTTGCCTTGTTCCCAGGCTGAGTGGGGAAAGCAGTCAACATTTCACCACCATTATGGTGTGAGCTGTAGGTTTCTTGTAGATGCCCTTCCTCAGATTGAGGAAGCTCTCTTCTAATCCTGGTTGGCCGAGAATTTTTGTCATAAATAAATCTTGAATTTTGTCAAATAATTATCTGCATCTGGTGAAATGACACACAGTTATTTCTCCTTTATCCTGTTCATATAATGAGTAACCATGATTTTAGGTTTTTATACCAACCTTTCATACCTGAGATATATCCATATTGCTGGATTTTATTTGCTAATTTTTTTTAAAGGCTTTTTGCATCTGTGTTCATGACTGGTATTGATCTCTATATTTTTGTTCTTGTTGTTAATAAAGATTTAGTTTTTTCCCTCAAAATTTGTACTACGTATAGTCTCCCATATCTTAATTAGCGGCAAGTCTATCTTTCCAGTTGCTTAAACTGGAAACCTTGGAGTCATCCTTGATTCTTATTTTTTCTTCACATGCCACCTCTGATTCCCCAGCCATTTCTGTTCAAAATCCATATCTGACCAACCACTCCTTAGACTTCCCCTCCTACCCTCTGAGCCACCATCATCTTCCTTCTGATCTCTCTTTGCTTCTGCCTTTGTATCCCTTCAGTCCCTTTGTGCTGTTAAATACAGCAGCTGGAGTCACCCTGTTAAATTAAGTCAAGCTATAATACCTACTTGCTCAAAATCTTCCCATGGTTTCCCATTTTAGAATCCTTAACATGGCTTACACTTGCCTATCCCCCAGTCCATGATGACCTCTTTTACCAGCCCAACCACATTGCCCTCCCTATTCTTCCAATATACCTGGCACAGTTCTTCCACAGAACCCTTGCATTCACTTTTCCTTTTTTCTAGAATGCTTTTTCCTCAGATACCTGTATGACTTTCTCCCTCTTCTGTTTTAGGTCTTTATTTAAACATTCCCTTCAAAATGAGGCCTTCCCTAGTTATATAAAATTGTGGGTGAGCCACCACCACCACGCGAACTCCCTTCCTAACTTCCTCTCCTGCCCTATTTTTCTCCTTAGCATGAATCACCATGTGCAAAGTGAGGTTATTTTGTCCTCCATACACCCACCCCTAGAACATAAGCTCCACGGAGGGAAGGGACTTGTCTGATTCATTCTGTGTCCCTAGCCCATAGACTAATGCTCAGCACATAGTAGGTGCTCCACATATATTTGTTGAATAAGTGAGTGACTTGCCTCTTGGCCATCACCTCAGAGTGCGTTACCCTTTGCCCCCAGATCCTGTACAACCGCACCATGGTGCAGCTGGGCATCTGTGCCTTCCGCCAAGGCCTGACCAAGGATGCACACAACGCCCTGCTGGACATCCAGTCGAGTGGCCGGGCCAAGGAGCTTCTGGGCCAGGGTCTGCTGCTCCGCAGCCTGCAGGAGCGCAACCAGGAGCAGGAGAAGGTGGAGCGGCGCCGGCAGGTACCCTTCCATCTGCACATCAACCTGGAGCTGCTGGAATGTGTCTATCTAGTGTCTGCCATGCTCCTGGAGATCCCCTACATGGCTGCCCATGAGAGTGATGCCCGCCGGCGCATGATCAGCAAGCAGTTCCACCACCAGCTGCGGGTGGGCGAGCGACAGCCCTTGCTGGGTGAGTGTGGGGCTCTGTAGTGCAGCAAATATCCTTTTCTCCTTAATTTAGGCTAATTAAGATTAAGGATTAAGAGAAGTTAAAGGGAATATCTCTCCCACCAGGTAATTCCATTTGATTTAATGACACCTTCTCTGGCGCTGTTCTAAATGTTTTACAAATAATAGTTCATTTAATCTACATTAAAAATAATCCTGTGATGTAAGTACAATTATTACTTACCTCCTTTTTCCTAATGAAGAAACTGAGGCACAGAGAAGTTAAGTGACTTGCCCAACTTTAACACAGCTAATATGTGCCTCTAACCTTTTTTTTCCTATTTCTCCTCTTCATTCATATTATAGTCAAGCCAAACCAGTTATAATAGAGCCTTATCATTCAAGAACCTGACAGTGGTTCCTTTGATTGCTTTTGGAAGACCTGATCATGCAGGAGTTGAGTGAGTTGTGATTCAAGCATTTGCATTGTGCCTGTCCAGTCAGGCTGGTGCATAGAAGAACTTGACAAGCTTATTGTCCACAGCCATATCCCCTTACAGATTTGTCCTCCACTGCTTGTGGTTATGTTAAAGTGCAGGTGCCCCTTAGACAAATTGTGTTTGGCTTACATAGTGATGTTTTATTTTGTGGGACAATTTCTGATGAAAATCTGAATTTCCATGACTTAGAGTTTTGGTGGATCTGGCAAACCTGGGCCTGCCTTCCCACAGAGCTAGCCGTGGCTAGAGCTGAAGTAGCAGCTGTGGGGAAAGGCTCTCTGCTCACCAGTTTTTGCCTCTCTTAGTTACTCCCTGCAATGGGGCCAAAAGCCCATTTCTATTCAGCCTTGCACTGAATTGTTTGTAGAGAAATATTCTTTGAGCCTTAACTTTGGCTCTTTCAAAAGTGTTAAAAGGGAGGCTAATCCAAAAGGATTGTGCGCTTTTCCTTACACTTAGCCCTGTTCACACATTTCTACCTGGGCTTGATCTATACACACATTTGAGCTTGCTGTGCCTGTTCTAGGGTCGGCCATGTTCATGTTTCTCTACATCTGCCACCCATATCTAGTCTCAGAGCTTTTGCACTCTGTCTACCCTGAATTCCAGTTACTCTTGTTTGCCATGTCCTAGCTTCCGGTTTGTCTCTGTGATGGTATTTGGGGGCCTACGTCCATAATCAGCCTATGATTTCGCAAGGATAATTTAGACCGAGGCTAAATTTTTAAAGGAGAAGAAGTGAGCCACTTTGAAGAATAATAAGCTGATAACAGTGTAACTGATCTGTGGATATGGCAAAGATCATGAAGGTGATATAAGAATGAGTGAAATTTAGTAAAAACCATTCCAGTTGAGATGTTAGACTTTTTTTTTTTAGGTCCAGGAACCTGTGAGAACCTGAGGAAAGCCTGGGCACACAACAGATTGTCAACATTTTCAAGGGTTCGCCAATCGCCTGAAGCACATGTATGGACTGATTTAGTCCAAACCTAAATAAATTTATTCAGGTATTAAGTGACTTAATATTAGGCTGCGAGAGTCTCTAGTCTGGTTGTTTGATCTTCTGGCCTCTGTTCCTCCTTGAACAGTGCTAATGGGCACAGTTACCCCTGGTCCCAGGTTTCCCTAGGCCCTGCCTCATTCCCGATCTTTCAGGTCCTCCTGAATCAATGAGGGAACATGTGGTCGCTGCCTCTAAGGCCATGAAGATGGGTGACTGGAAGACCTGCCACAGTTTTATCATCAACGAGAAGATGAATGGGAAAGTGTGGGACCTCTTCCCAGAGGCTGACAAAGTTCGCAGCATGCTGGTTAGGTGAGCAGAGAGGGAGGCCATGGTGGGTGGGGGAAGAAAAGACTGGCTGGTCTCCTTCCCTGAATACCTCTCTCTTTTCTCCTTTTCTCTCCTCTCCCGCCAGGAAGATCCAGGAAGAGTCTCTGAGGACCTACCTCTTCACCTATAGCAGCGTCTATGACTCCATCAGGTAGATTGGGCCTGGGAATGCAGAGGGGCTCAACTTGGCAGTCAAGCGTTCTAACTGCCCCTGTTCTCTGCCTTCTTCCCAGCATGGAGACACTATCTGACATGTTTGAGCTGGATCTGCCCACTGTGCACTCTATCATCAGCAAGATGATCATTAATGAGGAGTTGATGGTGAGGGCCAGGGGTGGTCAATGGGCAGGGGAGTCATGGAGAGATTAGGATGGGGGGTCCAATCTGTGTCATGCCCCTTCCTCTGCCTCCTCCTGTCAGGCCTCCCTGGACCAACCAACGCAGACAGTGGTGATGCACCGCACTGAGCCCACTGCCCAGCAGAACCTGGCTCTGCAGCTGGCTGAGAAGCTGGGCAGCCTGGTGGAGAATAACGAGCGGGTGTTTGACCACAAGCAGGGCACCTATGGTGGCTACTTCCGAGGTGAGTGGGTCTATCTCCTCTACTTTCCCAGGGTCCTGGCCCCTTGTTGCCTCTCCCCCGGCACTCACCTCCTTCCTTTCTTTCCTGTCTCTCTCCTGCAGACCAGAAGGATGGCTATCGCAAAAACGAAGGCTACATGCGCCGGGGTGGCTACCGCCAGCAGCAGTCTCAGACAGCCTACTGAGCTCTCCACTTCTGTCCCCGTGGCCTAGACCATTCAACCTTTAAGTCCTAAACCATACCACAGTCATTAAAGGTCTATTTAGAGTTGTTATAGTCCCTGATTGTCTGCATGTCGCCACAGAAGTGTGTTGGACCCATTCATTTGCCAATTATATTTCTGCCCTTCTACCTCATGACAGTCACAAGGCTCAAGAGGCAGAGATGAATCGTACACATCCCTAACTTCAAAGAGCTTGTTGCTCTTTGACACTTAACAGAAAAGTGTAATAACATGTTAAGTTACAACAGAGGTGTGAAAAAGGGTGGTAAGTACACTGAACGGGATGTGACTTTGGGGCGCAATGTCAGGGAAGGCATAAGGGAGCCAGTAGTGATAGTTCGACCTTGAGGGGTGGGTGGGTGGTGGCTCACCAGGTAGGGAGAAGGGAGTGTTAATCTAGACCAGTGTGGAGTGTGGTCCGTGGACCAGCGTGGATTCTCTGACCTGTCCACGATAAGACAGTTACCACAATGAACTGTAAGCATGAGAAACTTTGCCATTGCTGTGACATTTAAGCATGTGATTGTTTTTCTAGTAATTTGTATAATTTGTGTTTATTAAATTTTACAAATGTATCAGCCTGCAATAGATTGTAAATTTAAAAAAATATATATCCTTTACCATATTTGAGAAGCATTGATGTAGGCAAAGGAAAAAAAAGCAAGTGCATAGGATTAGAGGAGTAAAGGAGTAGTGTGCTTGGTGTAAAGTGTGTGGGGTATGTGCAGGAGATAGACTAGAGACTTCAGCTGGGGCCATCTCAGGAAGGTGTTAAATGCTTTGGACTTTTGTATACAAAATAACATGAATGGATCCAGTTTTGAGAAGGATAATGAAGGAGCATGGTAGAGTATGAAATTGGAGGCAGGGAGTCAAACTAGAAAGCAAAAAGTATCTAAAGCCAGGGGAGTTAGAATGTGGATGGGTGGAGAGGAATTAAAGAGGTACTTACATAACAAGCTATGGGGCTTCTGTCACCAGTTAGATCTTGGAGTGGAAGGAACCAAGAAGAACATTCTTCTCTCTGGAGGATAAACAGATAATAGGGCTGTTATCAAGAAATAGCTGGAACATTCTTTCTGTTCAGAAATATAAGAACAGCATGTAGACAGGATGGGCTGATGAGGTTTGTCAATACAAGTGTTGAGTTTGAGGCATCTGTGCCTTTGGGACAGGCAAGGCAATTGGAGATAAGGGTTTGACAGAGACCCCAAAAAAAGTGATTTAAACAAAGTAGTTTATTTCTCATGTGACAGTTCAGAGGTAGGTGAGTGGTCCAGGCTTGTGTTTAGGCAACAACTGTTTCACAAGATCATCTGGGGATCCCAGGCCCTGCTGTCAGTGTGGCTCCACCATCCTCTGTGTTGTTATCATCTGATAACCAGCCCGCCTTATTCAAGCCCACGGGAAGGGGAAGAGGGAGAGGAAGCAGAGGGGCTGGAAACTACACCTATCCCATTGGCCAGAATGTAGTCTTCATATTCTTACCATCCTGGAGGGGAGACTAAAAGCCCTGTAGGTAGATAACTGTGTTCATTTAAACTTGGGGCATGTCGGTGGAGGAGACCTTCGGCGGCGCCGGGGCGGATCGGACGCGGGCCCTGCGACTGGAGCTATGTGTAACACACCGACTTACTGTGACCTAGGAAAGGCTGCCAAGGATGTCTTCAACAAAGGATATGGGTTTGGCATGGTCAAAATAGATCTGAGAACCAAGTCTTGTAGTGGAGTGGAATTTTCTACGTCTGGTCATGCTTACACTGATACAGGAAAAGCATCAGGCAACCTAGAGACCAAATATAAGATCTGTAACTATGGACTTACCTTCACCCAAAAATGGAACACAGACAATACTCTTGGGACAGAAATCTCTTGGGAGAATAAGTTGGCTGAAGGGTTGAAACTGACTCTTGATACCATATTTGTACCGAATACAGGAAAGAAGAGTGGGAAATTGAAGGCCTCCTATAGAAGGGATTGTTTCAGTCTTGGCAGTAACGTTGATATAGATTTTGCAGGACCAACCATCTATGGTTGGGCTGTGTTGGCCTTTGAAGGTTGGCTTGCAGGATATCAGATGAGTTTTGACACGGCCAAATCCAAACTGTCACAGAATAATTTTGCCCTGGGTTACAAGGCTGCAGACTTCCAGCTGCACACTCATGTGAATGATGGCACTGAATTTGGAGGTTCTATCTACCAGAAGGTGAATGAGAAGATTGAAACATCAATAAACCTTGCTTGGACAGCTGGCAGTAACAACACCCGTTTTGGCATTGCTGCTAAATACAAGCTGGACTGTAGAACTTCTCTATCTGCTAAAGTAAATAATGCCAGCCTGATTGGACTGGGTTATACTCAGACCCTTCGACCAGGAGTCAAACTGACCTTATCAGCTTTAATTGATGGAAAGAACTTCAATGCAGGAGGCCACAAAGTTGGGTTGGGATTTGAACTGGAAGCTTAATGTGGTTTTGAGTAAAGCATCAGGTTTGTCCCTGGAAGTGAAGAGAAATGAACCCACTGTTTTAGCCTTAAAATTCTTCTGTGAAATTTCAAAAGTGTGAACTTTTTATTCTTCCAAAGAATTGTAATCCTCCCCACACTGAAGTCTAGAGATTGCAAGTCCATCCTAAGGGAGGTACTTGAAGGCTGCCTGGAAGTTGTCATGTTTGTGCCACATTTCAGTTCAGTTCTGCAGTGTTAATTTAAATGTGTTCCTCAGGGCCGGGCCGTGGCTCACTCGGGTGAGTGCGGTGCTGATAACACCAAGGCCACGGGTTCGGATCCCATATACGGATGGCCGGTTCGCTCACTGGCTGAGCGTGGTGCTGACAACACCAAGTCAAGGGTTAAGATCCCCTTACCGGTCATCTTTTAAAAAAAATAAAATAAAAAAAAAAATAAATAAATAAATGTGTTCCTCAGCAACAATGTAGTGTCATGTTAAAGGAAACAACCCGACTCTCCAGTTGTACATCATGTCCTGCATGTCCCACACCTTTTTCATGACCTTTTAATATATTGGTCTCTGTGCTATAGTGGAATCTTTGGTTTTGCATCAGAGTAAAATAAAATAAACCCATCACATTTGGAACATAAAAAAAAAAAAAAAACTTGGGGCATGTCATTACTAAAAGAAAGAAGCAGAGGGAGGGGCACAGTTAGTCTTCCCACAGAAGGGAAAGCACAGAGATTAAGATTTTAAAGTGACTGACTTACAAATGGTTGTTCAAAATATGGAAGTGGGTAACATCAGAGCCAGCATTATTGACTATTTACATGCTTTACATGCCATATCTCATTTAATTTTCTTAGAGTAACCCTATTATTTCCATTTTATAGATGGGGAAACTGAGGCCCAACGAGCTTAAGTGATTTGCTTGAGATCACACAACTATGAAGTAAGGGAGTTAGATGCTCACCAAGGCATCCTGGCTGTGATTCTGGCTCTGAACATTGTACTTAGTGCTACTTATATTTCTTTTTTTTTTTTTTTTTAAAGATGACTGGTAAGGGGATCTTAACCCTTGACTTGGTGTCATCAGCACCCCACTCTCCCAGGTGAGCCACGGGCCGACCTTAGTGCTACTTAAATTTCTGGAGTGGGCAGCATAGAGGAGGAGAGGGCTGAGAACTGAATTCTCAATATGTGGGTGGTTGGTAGAAGGGAAGCCTGAGGGTGGAGTGGTCCGAGAGGTAGTGGAACCAGGGAGAAGAGGTGATGGAAAGGCTAAAGAGCTTGTATATCTCTGCTAGGCTGCCTTGTACCAAATTTGGCCAGTTTAGCATTCCTTGGCAGAAGGCAGAGCCATTGCGTTGCCCAATTCCAGGGGGGTGCCTTTCATTTTCCAGTCTACAAATAGTGACCTTTGCATAGTGTCTTCAAAGCCTTTTCTGTCCAGGGCTAGATGGTAAATATTAAGCTTTGTAGGCCACATATGGACTGTCACATATTTCTTTTCTTTCTAACAACTCTTTAAAAGTGTAAAATTCATTCTTGGCTTACTGATTGTACAAAAACAATTCACAGTTTAGATTTGGCCCATAGACCATAATTTGCTGAACCCTGCCCTAATTACAAGTGGTAGGTATCCCCTGGAATTGTATAACATGGCAATACTGACAGGCCTAGAACATATTGTACAAGATTTTGCCTCAGCTGTGGCCTTTTGGGAGGAAGCAAAAGAGATGGCCTCTCCCAATTCACACCCTTCATTTTTGTGAAAAGTTTACATACAGAAGTTTTTCTCATGAAACTTCAGCATGTTCTGAGAAAGTAACAGTTTTTGTAAACAAAATGCAGATTCACACATTTTTTTCAAAAAAACTTAGAAGTGTGAATTTGAGCACATCTTAGAAGAGATGCAGCATTTTTTGTAAAAACAAGCTCAGATGCACATTCTTAAAAGTATCTGAGTTTAAGCAAATTTAGTTGAAAAAAGAATAGTGCTTTGAAAATGATCTCTGAAAAGTAACCTCCCAGCAGGAGTTTAAGCAATTGTAGCTGAAACCCAATAATTACTGTGCAAATAACCTCAAATTCAAGAGTTCTTAAAATTAACTTTCTCAAGATGAGTTTGTAGAAATCTAGCTGAAACAGCAGCCTTTTGAGAAAATGATACCAGTTTCAAATTCTCAAAATAAAAAAAGCAGCACACTGAAGTTGCTGCTGTAAGAGGGCCATTTCCAAATAAGGTGAATTTATCTGTTTTGTTGCCCTTCCAGGACTCAAAGTTCAGAAGTCAAAGTCTAGGGTTTGAAAGTCAAAATCTAAGAATCTCTAAAGGGAGATTCTTCCTATACAAAGCCAGAGCCAGAAGGAGACTCAACCAGTCCTGCCCCAGAGGACTACAAGAATATTTGCCTTAATATTGAGAAAAGGGAAGGGGATGAGGAGGGCGGATAATTGCCTGTCTTGGAGGTATTACAACTATGAAAAGGTCGTTAGGCAGATTTACAGCCTAAATTCGTAACACCTATGTGATCTAAAAACCTTCAAGTTGTGAATGTAGTTTAAAGTGGTTAGGATTAGTAATGCCTAGGGACTTTATCATAGCAAACACAAATCCTTTTTGATGGAATGCACCCCTGTAATAGGATCAAATAATTCTTACAATTAATTTTTCAAAGAAAATTAAAGTCACAATAAAAATAGTACAGGAAACGATTCTCAAGAGATAATATGTTAGATACAATAGAAGAAAGAATTAGAAAACTGGAAGCTATAGTGAAAAAATTATCCAGAAAGCAGTACAGAGATTTTAAAAAATTGTAAATATGAAAGAGAGGTTAAGAGAAATAGAGAACAGAGTGAAAAGGTCTAACAGAAATCTAATCACAATTTTATAAGAATAGACTGGGGCTAAGATAGTATTTAAAGAAATAATAAGGTCAAGGGTTTGGATCCAGCCAGCTGCCACCAATAAAAGATCATCTTAAAAATGTTCAGACAAATTGTGAAAATAAAGCTCAGATTCATCAATTTGCAAAACTAACTTCCCACCATGAATTTGAGCAAATGTAGCTGAGATACAGCTGTTTTTTGTGAAAACAGGCTCAAATTCATAGATTCGCAAATGTAACTTCCCAACATCAGTTTGAGCAAATTTAGAAGACAGCAGCATGGCTTTTGTGAAAATAATCACAGCTTCATGAGTTCTCAAAAGTTGCTTCCCAGCTTATGGTGCTCACCAAGATTTAAGCCCACTACAGCCTGTCTTTCCCACTGGTTATAACTAAAAATTAGAAAAATTACAAAAAGCTACCTGAGAACTGAGAAATAAAAGCAGATAGATTGGGGGCTGGCCTACACTTGGTTAGAGTGTGGTCCTGATGACACCAAGGTTAAGAGTTCCAATCCCCTTAGCAACCAGCTGCCAAAAATAATTAAAAAAAACAGATTGGGGAGGAGAGTCAAAACTTGAAGAAGAAGCAACCCATACAGGAGTGCTTTTCCTGGTATTTTTCCTTTTTCGTGGTGTTTACCTCTGAGATTGGGCTGCAAAAAACCCTAAAGAAAACCCATCTTGGATGTGGCCATAGGAAAAAGGGTCCTGTGAGTTGGAGAACATGGTAGAAGATTCTTTTTCCTTCCCGCCCCCCCCCCCCCCCCCCCGCTTTCCCCTGAGGGCAGGGAATAGTTGCAAGGCTACAGCAGGCGGCTCTAGTAACTAAAACTCTAGGCAGAGGAACCAGGAAAGGGGACACTGGTTTGAAGTGGGGTAATCACCAGTTTATTTTTCTCTTCCTGGGCTGGCCTGAGGGTGGGCTGTCATCACAGGGCTTTAACTGTTGTGCTGGCACAGGCAGCTAAACTTTCTAAAGAACCTGTCTTTCTGGCTAAAAGTTAATTGCCTGCTGAAAGAAATATTCATCAGGGGATTCTAACAGAATCTAGAGACAACATAATATTCAAAATGTCCAGGATGCAATCTGTAACTACTCTCCATGTGACCAGTTCTTAAGGGAAAATGTATTGACAGATATGAACCCATATCAAAGCCTATAACGTAGCTATTATAACAACACTCCATAAAATAAATACAATCACACTTGAAATGAATGGAAGGATAGAAGTTCTTAGATCATTGACAAAATGCTTAGCAAACTAAATCTAACAGCATGTTAAAATGATGGGCCGGCCCATGGCTCACTCGGGAGAGTGTGGTGCTGATAAAACCAAGGCCATGGTTTCGGATCCCTATATAGGGATGGCTGATTAGCTCACTTGGGAAGAGCATGGTGCTGACAACGTCACAGGTTGTCAAGAGTTAAGATCCCCTTACCAGTCATCTATTTAAAAAAAAAAAAAAAAAATGATTGTACACTGTGACCACATAGGATTTATCCCTGGAATGCAAGAATAGTTCAACAGGAAATCAGTGTAGACAGATCACACTAATAGAACAAAGAGGAAACACATGATTAGTTCAATTGATGCAAAAAAAAAAAAAAAAAGGCATTTGACAAAATTCAATGCCCTTTTGTGATAAAAACACAAGAAAACTAGAAATAGAAGGAAATGTTCTTAGTATGAAGGAAGACATTTATAATAAACAGGTAACATCAAACCCAATGGTGAAAGACCCTAAAGTCAAGAACAGGACAGATGCCTGCTTTCACCATTACTATTTAACATAGTTCTGGAAGTTTGAGCCAGAGTAATTAGACAAGAAAAAGAAATAAAAGGCATCCAAATAAGAAAGGAAGAAGTAAACTATTCACAGTATAGAAAATCCCAAAGAATTCATAAGAAAGCTACTAAAGCTAAGAAACAAGTTCAGCAAAGCTACAGAGTACAAGATCACACAAAAAATCAGTTGTGCATGCATCAAAGGATGTTATCAAAGCAAAAAGGCAACTGGCAGAGTGGGAAGAAAACTTTGTAAAATATGTCTAAGGGATTAATATCCAGAATATATAGAGAACTCAGCAGTAAAGAAACCAACCCAGTTAAGAAATGTGCAAAGGACCTGATATTTCTCCAAAGAAGCTCTACTACTAGTCAATAAGCACACATGAAAAGATGCTCAAGATCACTAATCATTAGAGAAGTGCAAGTCTAGGCCAGCATCAGAGCCTGCCTGATGCCAGCCCCAGGTCCTGAGACAGGTGCTGTGGACCTTAGCCCCGCCCCTGCCACACATCCAGGCCAGCAACAGAGCCCTGCTCCCACCCACAACTGGATCCTAGAACGTACTAATTAACCATGCATGTTTCTTTGGGGTGTGTGACTTATCTGCTCATGTCCTTCACCAAATTTCTGCTTAGATTTTTCTAATTCATTTTTAAGAGTTCTTTTTTCAGTAAGGATGTTAATCTTTGGGTGTTTTTAAACAAGAAGATGCTCTCTGCTCTCTCTGCTTCCACCATCTTGCAATGTGAGACCCCTTGGTCACTATTGCCACCACCAGATGGACTTTGGACTTCCTGGCCTCAGAAACTGGGCTGGGGGACAGGACAGAAGAATTACAAGCAGGAATAAGACAACAGGCTAACATGATAAAGTTGTGCCTTATTCTAACTGATGAGATTTCTCTTAATTTTGCCAATGTCCAGTAGAAAACAAACTTTGTCTTCCATGTTTGAATTTGTACTTTTTAGCTGCCAGTTCAAGCTGAATCTCAAACGAAATGTTTCCTTAAAAAAAAAAAAAGTATTTTGAGTCTATATTAAAGAGAGGATGAGAAGAAAAAAAATAAAATAAAAAATAAAAAAGTAAAAAATAAAAATAAAGAGGATAATAAATAAATAATATATAAAATATATTAAAAATAAATTTTAAAATAGAGTATAAAGAGAATAAAGATTACCAGAGGCTAGGAGGGGTGGGCGTGGGTGGAAGATTAAGAGTGAACTAATGGGAACAAAATTATGCTATCTACCATAAGTGAGTCATTGTGCAGGATATGCATGTATTGAAACAACACACTGTACCCCACAGAAATAAATAAAATTGAATTAAAATATATATGTATATATAAAAATAGACTTTAAATGAAGAAAAGTTAGAAGAGACAAGGACATTAAACATTAATATTTGTCAGTGCAACAAGAAGATATAACAAAACATTTACATACCTAATAGTAGACCATAAAAACATATGAAGCAAAAACTAACAGAATTGGAGGGAGAAATAGGCAGTTCTACAAATAATAGTTGGAGACTTTAATATCCTTTCAATAATGAATAGAAGAATCAGGCAGACAGCAAATAAGGAAATAGAAGATTTGAACAACGCAATAAACCAACTAGATCTAACAGACAGAATATACATTCTTCTCCAGTGCACATGGGATATTTTCCAAAATAAACTATTTTAGGTCACAAATTAAGACTCAATAGATTTTTTAAAATATAACTATCATACAAAGTATCTTCTCTGACTACAACAGGGTTAAGTTAGAAATCAATAACAGAAGGAAAACTGGAAAATTCACAAAATTGTGAAAGTTAATCAACACACTCTTAACCCATGGGTTTAAGAAGAGATCACAAGGGAAATTAGAAAATACTTAGAGACTAATTCAGATGAAAACATAACATACCAAAACTTCTGGGACACAGTGAAAGCACTGCTAAGGAGGAAATTGACAGCTATAAACATTTACATTAAAAAAAAATCTTAAAGTAACAACCTAACTTTACAACTTAAGGCACTAGAAAAAGAACAGAATAAACCCGAAGTTAGCAAAAATAGT
This sequence comes from Cynocephalus volans, assembly GCF_027409185.1. Taxonomy (NCBI): domain Eukaryota; kingdom Metazoa; phylum Chordata; class Mammalia; order Dermoptera; family Cynocephalidae; genus Cynocephalus; species Cynocephalus volans. Next base: position 114,277,475 of record NC_084465.1, read on the forward strand.
GAAGATTGGGGTGGTGATGACCAGTTAGCTCACAGGGTAGAGTGTGGTGCTGATCAACAGTAAGGCCAAGGGTTCTTTGGATTTCCATACCAGCCAGTCACGAAAAAAAGAGATTAGGGCAAAGATAAATGAAATAAAGAATAGAAAAACAATTGAGAAAATCAACAAAACCAAAAGTTGGTTTCTTGAAAAGAGCGACAAAATCGACAAACCTTTAGCTAAATGGACTAAGAAAAAAGAGAAGACTCAAATTACTAAAACCAGAAATGAAAATGGAGACATTACTATTGATTCTGCAGAAATAAAAGAGATTATATTAGAGCAGTATGAACAATTGCATGGCAACAAATTGGGTAACCTATATGAAATTGACAAATTCCTAGAAACACAAAACGTACCAAGACTGAATCGTGAAGAAATAAAAAATCTGAATAGACCTATAATTAGTAGGTTGAATTAGAAACTTAAAATCTCCCAACAAAAAAAAAAAGCTCCAGATCTGATGGCTTCACTGGTATATTCTACCAAACATTTAGAGAAGAACGAGCACCAATCCTCAAAATTTTCTAAAAAAATTAAAGAGGAGAGAACACTTTCTACCTAATTGTATGAGGCCAGCATTGTCCTGATGTCAAAGCCAAAGACACTGCAAGAAAAAAACAAACAAACAAAAAATACGAACTAATATCCTGTGGAATATACTAAAAAACATATGTACTTCACAGGGCCTGGTTTTCCAAAGCCTTGCAGTTTCAAATATTGACCTTGCAAGGACAGGAAATTTCCCTCAGGCTATATAAGTCTCTGTTGCAAGATAAGGATTGTGGCACAGCAGGCTGCTGGCTCAGAGACAGACTAGTTACTGATTGTTATGTAAAGATACTGAGAAATTGCCATAAGAAGGAATGTTTGCTAAGATCAAACTTGTTGATAAGACCACTTAATTGCCTTACTGGAATGCCATCGGGCTTGTTTCACTGAAAGGTACCAGCCTATATTGTTAAACTATAACCCCACCTTTGTTCTCTTCCTGTAATTTCCTGGTCTGGAAAATAAATGCAGGAAGAGAACCCCAATTCAGCATTAATTTCCCAAGGAAGGGTTGCCTCTTGCTTGAGGGTTCCTGTGGGAGATTAACCACTTCGGGGCCTCTCACTGCTCAGAAGAGATGGGCTTTGAGTAATCCTTTGCATCTCCGTCACCCAGGGGAAGTGGGGTGACAAATCCTTGGGGGGCGAAGCAATGCAAAGCAACAATATCCCTTGTGAACATTGATGCAAAAATTCTCAACAGTACACTAGAAGACCAAATTCAGCAGCATATAAAAAGGGTTGTAAACTATGACCAAGTGGGACTTATTGGAATGAAAGGATGATTGAATAACTGAAAACTGATCAATGTAATACACCACATTAACAGAATTAAGGAAAAAATCCGCATCATCATCTCAATGGATGCAGAAAAAGTATTGGACAAAATTATTTTCATAATTAAAAACACTCAACAAGCAGAATAGATGGAAACTACCTCAACATAATAAAATCCGTACACGTATGTCAATAACCCACATCAAACATCATACTCAATGATAAAAGGCGAAAAGTTTTTCTTCTAAGATCAGGAACAAGGTAAGGATGCCTACTTATACCACTTCTATTCAATATAGCACCAAAAGTTCTAGCCAGAAAAAGAAGTTCTAGCACGAAAAAGAAAAAGGAAGAAGTAAAATTATCTCTGTTGGTAGGTGGTATGATTTTTTTTTTTTTTTTAACAATCAGAAGTCTTTCTTTTTACACTTATTATGCTATGAATTCACAGGAAATAGGTTCCAGCAGCCCAGGATCCTTTCCACTGGTTCTCATGAGGTGTGTTTCTCCAGGTGGAGCGAGCTGGTGCTTCAACTGAACCCAAGTAAACCTTCCTCTTGGCTTCCTTCTTTTTCTGATCATTTTCCTTTACGAGTTTCAGGAAGCTATTTTGGCTCTTAGAGTACTTAATATGCTCGATATGTACATTAATTGCTTTGGCAAGAACCTTGCCCTTTGTTAGTTTAAAACAATGCCAATAGCATGCATTGTAGCACCTTCAGTTTTGTCATGGTAACTAACATTTGTATCATATGACTTAGTATTTGTACCATGGTAACTAACAGGGCATTTCTTTTTGAGTAGTCCCCATTCCACTGATATCTACGATATCACCATTCTTATTGATTCACATATACAAGGGTACTTCAAAACGTCATTGGAAATATTTGTATTATCCTTTAATTCTATTTTGCCATGAACCCTTTTTTTTTTTTTTTGGACCGGTAAGGGGATTGCAACCCTTGGCTTGGTGTCGTCCACACCACGCTCAGCCAGTGAGCACACCGGCCATCCCTACATAGGATCCGAACTCGCAGCCTCTTGCGCTCTCCAGCGCCACACTCTTCTGAGTGAGACACGGGGCTGGCCCTTTCCATGAATTTTTTTTTTTTTTTTTTTTTTTTTAAAGATGACCGGTAAGGGGATCTTAACCCTTAGCTTGGTGTTGTCAGCACCACGCTCACCCAGTGAGCTAATCGGCCATCCCTACATGGGATCCGAACCCGTGGCCCTGGTGCTATCAGCACGGCACTCTCCCAAGTGAGCCACGGGCCGGCCCATCCATGAACTTTTGAAGTACCTTGTTTGTGGCCAAAAGAACACCACCATGTTTTCTAAAAGGTCTAGAGAACATATAGGGGGTGCCTCCCCTCTTACCCTTTGTTTTTGTCATTTTGGCAAATTACTGGATGATGGCAGTTCTAACTAGAGAAAACACTAAAGATTCCACACACACACAAATATTAGACCTAATAAAACAATTCAGCAAAGTATCAGGATACAAAGTCAACACACAAAAATCAGTTGCATTTCTGTACACTAACAATGAATAATCCAAAAAGGAAATTGAGAACAATTTTATTTATAATAGCATCAAAAATAATAAAATACTCAGGAATGAACTAAATCAAGGAAGGAAAAGACTTGTGTACAGAAAACTAAAAAAGCTGAAAGAAATGAAAGAAGACATAAATAAATGAAAAGACATCTGTATTCAGGGATAACATTGTTAATATGTCAATATTACCCAAAGTGATCTACAGATTTAATGTAATCCCTATCAATATCCCAAAAATGTTTTGCAGAAACAGAAAAACCCACCCTAAAATTCATATGGAATCTCAAGGAATCCCAAATAGCAAAAACAATCTTAAAAAAGAAAAAAAAGTTGGAGTATTCACACTTTCTGATTTCACAACTTAACTTCAGCAATCAAAACAGTGTAGTGGGGGGCCAAGCCCGTGGCGCACTTGGTAGAGTGCGGCGCTGGGAGCGCTGCCACGCTCCCGCCGCGGGTTCGGATCCTATATAGGACTGGCCGGTGCACTCACTGGCTGAGTGCCGGTCACGAAAAGGACAAAAAAAAAAAAAAAAGCAGTGTAGTGGGGGACTAGCCAGTTAGTTCAGTTAGTTAGAGTGAGCTATTATAACACCAAGGTCAAGGGTTCAGAGCCACGGGCCAGCCCTGAACAACTATTTTTTTAAAAAAACCAATCCAATTTAAATATGGGCAAAGGACTTAAATAGACATTTCTCCAAAGAAGCTTCACAAATGGCCAAAAAGCACATGAAAAGATGCTCAACATCACTAATCACTAGAAAAATGCAAATCAAAACCACAATGAAATATCACCTCACATCCATTAGGATGGCTACCGTCAAAAAAAAACCCAGAAAATAACAAGCACTGGTGAGGACATGGAGAAATTGGAACCCTTGTGCATTGTTGGTGGAAATGTAAAATGGTACAGCCACTGTAGAAAACAGTATGGTGGTTCCTCAAAAAATTAAAGATAGAATTAGCATATGATCCAGCAATTCCATTTCTAAGTATATAGCCAGAACAACTGAAAGCAGGGTCTCAAAGAGATGTGCATGCACCCACGATTATAGCAGCATTATTCACGACAGTCAAAACATGGAAACAATCCAACTCTCCACAGATGGATAAATGGATAAACAAAATGTGGCATATATGCTATGACATGGATAAACATTGAGGGCATTATGCTAAGTGAAATAAGACAGTCAAAAAAGACAAATACTATATGATTCCACTTATATAAGGTACCTAGAATAGTCAAAATCAAAGAGACAGAATGTATGGTGGTTTCCAGGGGTTGGGGGAGGGAAGAATGCGGAGTCATTGTTTAGCAAGGGTAGAATTTGTTTAACAAGATGAAAAGAGTTCTGGAGATGTATAGTGGTGATAGTTCCACATTATGAATGTACTTAATAATGCTGAGCTGTACACTTAAAAATGGTTAAGGTGGTTTAAAAACAAACAAAAAAAAGGAACATTTTCAAATGCATGCTTTGAGGCTAGTATTACCCTGATACCAAAACTAGGCAAAGACATTACAAGAAAAGAAAACTACAGACCAGTATCTTTTATTAATGTAGATGAAAAAATCTTCAACAATATCAGCAAGCAATCCAGCCCCATATAAAAAAGATTATATTCTACTCTGATATATAAAGAGCTTGGAAGTAATTGCTTTCATCCTCACAACAAGAAAAAAGCTGAACAAACTGAAAATCAACAACTCTTGTAAGATTCACCAGAGAATGGAGGCCATAAAGCTGATCAACACCTTGAAAGGTGGAAAGAAGGCAAACACAGAGAATCACAGTTTACCAAGAGTGGAAGCATTGGAACCAAAAAGTGGTAGGAAAACCTAAACTGTAATTGATGAACTGCTAGAGGCTGAGTGTGGACAAGCTTGAGAGTTAAAAACTCCTAGGTAGCTCAGTCTTGGGGAAACACCCACATTTTTGTGAGTTTCACCTCTAGGAGCCTTACCAGGTTCTTAAGGTGAAGGTTAGAGAAAAATTCACTCATGCTTCCAGCAGGGGCAGGAGAAAAATAAGCATTTTGAAATATGTCCAGAGCATCCTGTTTTCCATCTGCCCTCAAGGTAAACTACTTTACTACAGACTAACCTATAGAAGAAAAAAATACTAGAAAACAAAATAACAGTATAACAGAAATGAAGATTGCTTTTGATGGGCTCATCAGTAAAGTGGGCACAGCCAAGGAAAGAATCAGTGAGCTTGAGTATGTGAATAGAAACTTCCCAAACAGTGCAAACAGAAAAAATAATTTATTTATTTATTATTTTTTTAAAAAACGATCAACAAAATTTGCAAACCTTTATATAGACTGACCAAGAAAAAAAGAGAGAAGACCAAAATTACTAAAATCAAAAATAAAGCAGGGGCATTATTACATTGTCATGTTAATTTGTGGTGGTAAGATTTAGTTTCTTTCTCTTTCTCATTTGCATTTTTGTTCTACCTGTGGATTTTGTTCTTTCTTGTGTGTTTGTGGTAGTGATTATCATTTTTCAGATTCCAGATGCAGGACTTCCTTGAGGATTTCTTGTCGGGCTGGTTGTGTGGTGATGAAGTCCCACATTTTTTGTCTGTCTGGAAAATATACTATTTTCCCCTCATTTATGAAGGATAGCTTTGCTGGGTATAGTATTTTTGGCTGGCGGTTTTTTCCTTTTAGTATTTAGAATATATCATCCCATTTTCTTCTGGCCTGTAGAGTTTCTGTTCAGAAGTCTGCTGTTACTCTCATAGGGGCTCCCTTATAGGTGATTTGACGCTTTTCTCATGTTTCTTTTAAGTTTCTCTCTTTGACTTTGAATTTTGCTAGTCTGACTATAATGTGTCTTGGAGAGGATCTTCTGGTTTGAATATGTTTGGGGATCTTGGATCTGAAGGTCCATGTCTCTCCCTATACATGGTAAGTTTTCTATTATTATTTTATTGAATAGGTTTTCCATGCCTTTTCCTTTCTCTTCCCCTTCTGGAATACCCATGATTGAAAATACTTGTGTGCTTAAATTAGTCTGATAGCTCTCCTAGATTTCCTTCATTTTTTAAAATAAATTCTTTTTTCCTTTTTTTTCTTTTTCCTACCTGAGTTATTTTGAAAAGGCAGTCTTCAAGATCAGAAATTCTTTCTTCTGGGGGCTGGCTGGTTAGCTCAGTTGGTTAGAGCCCAGCCTTGTAACACCAAGGTCAAGGGTCAGATCCCCATACTGGCCAGCTGCCAAGAAAAAAAAAAGAAATTCTTTCTTCTGCTTGTTCTAGCCTGCTGCTTAAGGTATCAGTTCTGTTTTTTTATTTCATCAAGTGAATCTTTCAGTTCCATGAGTTCTGCTACCTTCTTTTTTAAGGGATTAATCTTTTTGTAAATTTCCTCCTTCATATCCTGGATTTTTTTTCTTGTTTCATTACCTTTTCTAACTGATTCTTCCCATACCTTAGTGAGTTTCCTTAAGATTGTTGCTCAGAATTCCTTTTCAGTAATTTCAAGGGTTTCCTGCTCTAAATAAATGAATAAATAAATAAATAAATAACAATTTTTTAAATGAGAGAGAGAGAAAAAAGGGTTTCCTGCTCTATAGGATCTGGTATTTGAGAATTACTGTATTCTTTTGGTGATGTCATATTTTCTTTCTTTCTTTTTTTTTTTTTTAAAAAGATGACTGGTAAGGGGATCTTAACCCTTGGCTTGGTGTTGTCAGCATCACACTCAGCCAGTGAGTGAACCAGCCATCCCTATATAGGATCTGAACCCATGGCCTCAGTGTTATCAGCACCACACTCTCCCGAGTGAGCCACAGGCTGGCCCTATATTTTCTTGGGTTTTCATATATCTAGTATCTCCACATTGACGTCTGGTCACCTGGTAGAGCAGTTGCTTCTCCTGTTACTCTGGAGTGGGCATAGAGGAGAGAGATATCCTCTTTTTTTTCTGGTCTCTGCTGGTGACTCTCCTTGTGTCAATGCAGTCGAGTGTCTGGCAGGCCACCTGCATGATGGCTGTGGCTACTGCTGTGATGTTGAGCCACTTTTGTGGCAGCTGTGGCTGTGGCAGTGGCTGTGGTGGGTCACCCATGTGGAAATGGTGTTTTGGGCATGCTCTCTTGCCTGCTTCCAGGTGAAGGGGGCTGCCCTCAGCTCCTGAAAAAATAATTTTAAAAAGGAACAATATCCAAGAACTGTGGGACAATCACAAAAGCTGTAACATACATGTAATAGGAATATCAGAAGGAGAAGAAAAAAGAAATAGAAGAAATATTTGAATAATGGCTGAGAATTTTCCAAAATTAATGACAAACCATAGATCCAGGAAGTTCAAAGAACACCAAGCAGGATAAATATCAAAAAACTATACCTAGACATATTATATTCAAACTGCAGAAAACCAAAGACAAAGAGAAAAATCTTGAAAAAAGCCAAAGGAAATAAACACCTTAGATATAGAGAAACAAGGTGTATTAGTACATTTTGTGTTGCTATAACAGAAATACTCGAAACTGGATGATTCATAAAGAAAATGAATTTTATTGCTTACAGTTTCTGAGGCTGGAAGTTCAAAGTCCATCTTGTGGTGGTGACAGTGACCAAGGGGTCTCACATTGCAAGATGGTGGAAGCAGAGAGAGGACAGACAGACTCTCCTCTTCTTTTAAAGCCCTCAGAACCATGCCCCTGACCACCATTTTTAATCCATTCACTACTGCACAGTCCTACAATCCAATCACCTCTTCAAGGCTCCTCCTTTAATTACCATAATAGGATTTCCCACCCTCTTAACAGTCACAGTGGGGGCTAAGTTTCTAATACATAAAACTTGGGGGACACAATTCAAGCTTCAGTGAGTTTTGGGGGGACATAATTCAACCCACTACACAATGGTAATATTATATTGGACTTTTCACAAATATGCAAGCAAGAAGAGTGGAGTAAAGTATTTAAAGTGTTGAAAGAAAAAAAAAAAAAAACCCTAGAGTTCTATAGCCAGTGAAATTATCCCTCAGTTATCCTTCAAAAGTTAATGAGAAATAAGGGTTGGCCCGCGGCTCACTTGGGAGAGTGTGGTGCTGATAACACCAAGGCCACAGGTTTGGATCCCTAATAGGGATGGCCGGTTAGCTCACTTGGAGAGTGTGGTGCTGACAATACCAAGGCAAGGGTTAAGATCCCCTTACTGGTCATCTTTAAAAAAAATAAAAAGTTAATGAGAAATAAAGACTTCATCAGACAAATAAAAGCTGAGATAATTTGTCACAGTATATCTGCCTGCAAGACATGTTAAAAGAAGTTCTTTAGAGAAGAGGAAAATTATATAGAGCAGAAACTCAGATCTACATAAAGGAAGTGTTACAGAATGAATAAATGGGGCTGGCCAGTTAGTTTAATTAGTTAGAGTGTGATGTTGTACTACAAAGGTTTGAATCCCTGCACCAGCCAGCCGCCACCACACACACACACACACACACACACACACACACACACACACACACACACACACACACACACACACACACGAACAAAGGAAGGTAAAATACAACTTATATATTTTTTATTCTTAATTGATCTAAAGAGTAACTTCTTGTAAAATAATAATAATGTCATGGTTAATTTTATGTGTCAATTTGACTAGATTAAGGAATACCTAGTTAGAGTGCAGCCTTGTAACTCCGTAGTCACAGGTTTGGATCCACATATTAGCCAGCCACCAAAAAAATTAAAAAAGGAATACCTAGAAAACTGATAAAGTATTATTTGGGGGCTTGTCTGTGAGAATGTTTCCAGAAGAGATTAGCATGTAAGCCTGAGTGGACTAGGTGGGAAAGATCAACCCTCAATATGGGCAGGCACTATCCAATCCACTGGGGGCCTGGAGAGAACAAAAACAGGAAAAGATATCTCTTGCTGTATCTGCAGAAGCTGGGGCACACTCTTCTCTCATGTCCATGGACATCTGAACACAATACACTTCAGCCTTTGTGTTCCAGGATCTACACCTGCAGCACCTCTGGCTCTCAGGCCTTTGGCCTCAGACTGAGAATCACACCATCAATTTCCCTGGTTCTGAGGCTTCTGGACTTGGACTGAGCCACACTACCAGAATTCAGTTTGTAGATGGCCTATTGTGGGATTTCTAAGCCTTCATAATTGCATGAGCCAATTCCCCTAATAAATCCCCTCTTGTATATTTATATACATATCCTACTGGTTCTGTCTCTCTAGAGAACCCTGACTAATACAAATGGTAACAATGTATTGGGTCATGATAGCTTATGGAGAAGTGAAATGAATGAAAGCAATGTTACAAAGAACAGAATGGAGAAATTGGGAATAGTCTATTAGAAGGTAACTCTCCTATCCATGAAGTGGTAGAGTGTTGTTTCAAAATGCACCAAGATTAATCGTAAATGTATACTGCAAACTCTTGGGCAAGCCAATATCAAAACCAGTTAAAGGGCCGGATGGTGGCTCACTCGGGAGAGTATGGTGCTGATAACACCAAGGCCACAGGTTCGGATCCCTATATAGGGATGGCCAGTTGGCTCACTGGGTGATCGTGGTGCTGACAACACCAAGTCAAGGGTTAAGATCCCCTTACCGGTCATCTTTAAAAAAAAAGAAAAACCAGCTAAAGACAGTATAAGAAAGGAAAACTACAGACCAATATCTCTCATGAACATGGATGCAGATATCCTCATCTAAGTATTATCTAATTGACCCCAACAATGTTTTAAAAAGAATTATACATTACAACCAAGTAGGATTTATTCCAGAGATTCAAGGCTGATTCAAATTTGAAAATCAATTAATATAATCTGTCACATCAGCAGGCTAAAGAAGGAAAATCATGATCATATCAATAGATGCAGAAAAAGCATTTGGCAAGAATCTGACACCCATTCATGATTTAAAAAAACAAAAAACTAACTCAGCAAACTAGGAATAGAGAAAAACAAAAACCTATAGCTAATACCATACTTAATGGTGAGTAAATAGATGCTTTTCCCCAAGACTGAGAACAAGGCAAGGGTGTCCTTTCTCTCTGCTACTATTCAACTTTATACTAGAAGTACTAGCTAGTGCAATAAGACAAGAATAAGAAAGAAAAGGTGTACAGATTGGGAAAGAAAAAATAAACATGATTGTCTATATAGAAAATTCCAAAGAATGAATAACAACAACAACAACAAGCTCCTGGATGAGACAATGATGTCCACTTTTGCCATTTCTATTCAAACTAGTTTCTAACCAGGGCAATTTGATGCAAAAATAGTAATAAAGTACATCCAAGCACAATGTACAATAGCCAAGACATGGAATCAACCTAAGTGTCCAACAATAGATGAATGGATTAAAAAAATTGACTTGGAGGTCATTATGTTAAGTGAAGTAAGCCAGGCACAGAAAGGCAAATACAACATGATCTCACTCATATGTGGAATCTAAGTGAAAAGAAAAATAAGCAGAGCTGGCTGGTTAGCTCAGCTGTTTATAGTGCAGCCTTTTAACCCCATGGTCATAGATTCAGATCCCACTATTGGCTAGCTGACAAAAAAAAAAAAAAAAAAGACAAAGACAAAAAAAATGTTGATATTTTATAGGCAGAGAATAGAACAGTGGTTACCAGAGACTATGGACGAAAAACAGGGAGAGGCTAGACAATGGGTACAAAATTACAATTAGATAGGAGGGATTGGGCCGGCCTGTGGCTCACTCGGGAGAGTGCGGTGCTGATAACACCAAGGCCGTGGGTTTGGATCCTATATATGGATGGCTGGTTAGCTCACTGGCTGAGCATGGTGCTGACAACACCAAGCCAAGGGTTAAGATCCCCTTACCGGTCATCTTTAAAAAAAAAAAAAAAGAGAGGAGGGATAAATTCTTTTTTTTTTTTTTTTTTTTTTTAAGATGACCAGTAAGGAGATCTTAATCCTTGGCTTGGTATTGTCAGCACCATGCTCAGCCAGTGAGCTAACCAGCCATCCATATATAGGATCCGAACCCACGGCCTTGGTGTTATCAGCACCGAACTCTCCCGAGTGAGCCATGGACCGGCCCTAGGAGGGATAAGTTCTGATGTTTTATTGCACAGTAGGGTGACTATGGTTAATAGTTAAGTTTTGTATATTACATAATAGCTAGAGGAGAGGCTTTTGAATGTTTTCTCCACAAAGAAATGATAAGTGCATGAGGTGATTGATACATTAACTACCCTGACCCAATTATTATACAATGTATATATGTATTGAAATATCAGATTGTATGTACCCCATGAGTATGTACAATTATAGTGTGTAAGTTAAAATAAAATTTAAAAAATTAAAATGCATCCAGATTGGGGAAAAAAAGAGTAAAATTATCTCTATTCACAGATGGCATGATCTTGTATACAAAATCATAAATAATTCACAAGAGAACTATCAGAACTAATAAATGAGTCCAGCAAGGCCACAAGATATAAGATAAATATGCAAAAATCAATTGTTTTTCTATGTAATAGTAATGAATAATCTGAAAATGAAAGTAAGAAAACAATTCCACTTACAACAACATTAAAAAGAATAAAATACTTAGGAATAAATTTAACAAAAAAGTGCAAGACCTGCAGAGTAAAACTACAAAAAGTTGTTGAAATAAATTAAAGAAGGTCTAAATAAAAGGAAAGACATCCCATGTTCATGGATCAGAAACATGTAATATTGTTAAGATGGCAATGCTTCCCAAATTGATCTATGGAATCAGTACAATGCCTGTCAAAATCCCACCCTTTTTTTGCAGAAATTCAGAAGCTCATTCTAAAATTTATGTTACAATGCAAGGGACTCAGAGTATCCAAAACAACTTGAAAGGGGCTGGCTGGTTAGCACAGTTGGTTAAAGGGCAGGTTAATAACACAAAAGTCAAGGGTTCAGATGCCTCTACTTGCCAGCCACCAAAAAAACAAAAACAAAAATAAAAAAAACATACACATACAAAAAACAACCAAACTTTACAAAAAAAGACAAAGTTGAAGGATTCACATATCCTAATATCAAAACTTACTACAAAAGTACAGTAATTGAGTCACTGTGGTGCTGGCATAAGAATAGACATTTAAATCAATGGAACCAATTTGAGGATTCAGAAATTTGTGGCCAATTGAATTTTGATAAGTGTGCTAAGACAATTCAACAGGAACAGAATAGTCTTTTCAATAAATTGTGCTGGAACAACTGAATATACACATGCAAAAGAATGATATTGGACACCTACCTCAAAGCATATACGGGGCTGTCTGGTTAGCTCAGTTGGTTAGAGCCCAGTGCTATAAAACCAAGGTCAAGGGTTTGGATCCCCATACCAACTAGCTCTCTTGTTTTGTTTTGTTTTGTAAGCTGGCAGGTATGGGATCTGAACCCTTCCACCTTTGTGTTATCAGCACCTCACTGTAACCAAGTGAGCTACCTGGCCAGCCCTTTTACTGTCTTGGTAATGTATTTTGGAACATAGACATTTTTAATTTTTGTTTTGTTTTGTTTTTGTTTTTTTGTGACCGGTAAGGGGATCACAACCCTTGGCATGGTGTCGCTCGTACCGCGCTCAGCCAGTGAGCGCACCAGCCATTCCTATAAAGGATCCGAACCCGCGGCGGGAGCGCTGTCGCACTCCCAAGCGCTGCACTCTCCCGAGTGCACCACGGGGCCGGCCCAAGACATTTTTAATTTTAATGATGTTAAAGCTTGTGCATTTGGTGTTATACCCAAGAAATAATTGCCAAATTCAAAGTTGTGAATCTTTCCTCCTATGGTTTCCAACAGTTTTAATGGTTTAGCTCTTACATTTATGTCTTTCATCTATTTTGAGTTAGTTTTTGTACATGGTATGAGGTAAGGGCCCAATGTCATTCTTTTTGTGTGTGAATATGCAGTTGTCACACTGCCATTTGTTGAAAAGTCTGTTATTTTCCCATTGAATGGTCTCAAAACTTTTGTCAAAAAATCACTTTTCCATGTATGTGAGAGTTTATTTCTGGGCTCTCTATTCTAATCTATTGGTCTATATGTCTGTCTTTATGCCAGTACCACACTGTTTTGACTATTGAAGTTTAGCAGTAAGTTTGGAAATCTGGAAGTATAAGTCCTCCAAGTTTGTTCTTTTTCTTCAACACTTTTTTGAATTTTAGGATGTGTTTTTCTATATCTGCAAAACAATAAAAAACACCATTTGGATTTTAATAAGGATTGCATTAAATCTGTAGATTGCTTTGGGTAGTGTTGTCATTTTAACAGTATTGTCTTTCTATTTATTTATGTCTTTAATTTTTTGTAGTTTTCAGTAACAAATCTTTTACTTCCTCGGTTAAATTAATTCCTAAGTTGTTTTTTTTTTTTCCATGCTGTTGTATATGGAATTGTTTTCTTAATTTCCTTTTGGGGTTGGTCATTACTAGTGTATAGAAATGAAACTGCTGGGCCGACCCCATGGCGCACTCGGGAGAGTGCGGCGCTGGGAGCGCAGCAGTGCTCCCGCCACGGGTTCGGATCCTACATAAGGATGGCCAGTGCACTCACTGGCTGAGCACCGTGCAGCCGGTCACAAAAAGACAAAAAAAAAAAAAAATGCAACTGCTTTTTGTGAGTTGACTTTTTTTGTGTGTGTGAGTTGACTGCAACTTTGATGAATTAATTTATTATCTCTAATGTGTGTGTGTTTGTGTGTGTAATCTTTAATATTTTCTACGTTTACAATCATATTATCTGCAAAGAGAGATCATTTTACTTCTTTCTTTCCAATTTGGATACCTTTAACTTTTTTTTCTTGTCTAATTGGTTGGCCAAAAATTCCAATACTATGTTGAATAGAAGTGGTCAAAGTGGACACCCCTGTCTTGTTCCTGAAAATCTTACAGAAATGTTTTCAGTCTTTCTTCACTGAATATATTGTTAATTCTTAAGTTATTCATGTATGGTCTTTATCATGTTGAGGAAGATTCCTTCTAGTCCTAATTATTGAGTGTTTTTATCATTAAAGAGTGTTGAATTTTGTCAAATGTTTTCTCTGAATCAATTGAGATGATCATGTGTCTTTTCCTTTATTCTATTAATGTGGTATATTACATGATTGATTTTCATATGCTGAAACATCCTTGCATTCCAGGAATAAATCCAACTTGGTCATTGTGTATAATTCTTTTAATATGCTCCTGAATTTGGTTTTCTAGTGTATTTCTGAGGATTTTTGCATCAATATTCATCAGGGATATTGGTCTGTAGGGTTTTTATTCTTTCTTTCTTTCTTTTTTTTTTTAAATGACCTGTAAGGGGATCTTAACCCTTGACTTGGTGTTGTCAGCACCACGCTCTCCCAAGTGAGCCACAGGCCAGCCCTTAGTCTTTTTTCTTGTAGTGTCTTTGTCTAGCTTTGGTATCAGAGCAATGCTGGCCTCACAGAATGAGTTAGGAAGTGTTCCTTCCTCTCCAATTTTTTGGAAACCTTTGAGAAAGATTGATGTTAATTCTTCTTTAAATATTTGGTAGAATTCACCAGTGAAATCATCTGATCTGGTCAAGGGCTTTTTTTGTTGTTGTCAGGGTTCTGATTACTAATTTAATCTCTGTTAATTATAGGTCTGTTCAGATTTTTATCTCTTCATGATTCAGTTTTGGTAGATTGTGTGTTTCTAGGAATTTGTCTATTTAATCTAGCTTACCCAATTTATTGATATAGAATTGTTCACAGTATTCCTTTGTCTCTTAAGGTTTTGGGGTTGGAATCTGATAACCAAAAGAATCTTCTCTGACCAGGTCAGCCAAATTATAGTACTTTGGAAGATCTGGGACAAGTTAGTAATCACGTCCATCTGTCCTGGAAAAATGTTATCATAAGACCATTTCATTTAGAAGCAGTCATAATGGCACCAGAAAACCATAAAATAACCTAGAATACTTCTTATTAACCTACCCTAGATGCCTGCATGTAGAATGTAACCTAGTAACAATCCTAATCAGGAGGGGTCTGTTTTTTCCTATGACAAACCGATTACAAATAACTTAAGTGGTTAGCTTTGTTTTCCAAAAGGACAGTTCAAAACCTACTTAACATAAATAAATTAGGTAAATATGACTAGGATAAATGTTTTGCATAAACTTGTCATAGTTTCAAAAAAATCTTCCCAATAATTTAAAATCTTAAAAATCATGTTAGATTAAGTAATAGGTAGGGCTGGCTGGTTAGCTCACGCAGAGTGCAGTGTGATAACACCAAGGTCAAGGGTTCAGATCCCCACACCAGGGAGCCACAAAAAAAAAATAAAACAAAAGTAAATAAATTAATTAAGTAAATAATATGTAATCATAAGATATTTAAGTCATTTCTGAGCAAGTGAAAATACTAAAATATTAATTTTTTAACAATTATTAAACAAGTTTAAGTTTATATACTTTGGCATATTATTTTTATGGTAAAAAAAATAAAACTAAGCATATTTTGATCTGTTAAAAAAATTTTAGTGCCGGCCCCTGGCTCACTTGGGAGAGTGTGGTGCTGCTAACACCAAGGCCACAGGTTCAGATCCCTATATAGGGATGGCTGGTTAGCTCAATTGGGAGAGCGTGGTGCTGACAACACCAAGTCAAGGGTTAAGATCCCCTTACTGGTCATCTTTAAAAAAAAAAAAATTTTTTTTTAAACATGCCTTTTAAAAAACTAGGAAATGTTTCTATCTACAAATATTGAGATAAAAGAGTTTAAAATTGCTTGTTCCCTAGGTTTTTCACTGGAAATTAGGGTTACTGAGAGTTAAATTTGTAGTTAATATATGTAATTTAAATTATTAAATATTTTCAAAAATCCATATACAATCTGTATAAAGAAAATAAAATGTATGGGCTGGCCCGTGGCTCACTCGGGAGAGTGTGGTGCTGATAACACCAAGGCCGCGGGTTAGGATCCCATATAGGGATGGCCGGTTTGCTCACTGGCTGAGCGTGGTGCTGACACCACAAAAAAAAAAAAAGAAAAGAAAATGTAAAAAAAATGAAGTAAAATATGCTTTTGATAACAAAAAGTTATAAAAAAAAAAGACATGAGGATGTGGTTTTTATTTTTAAAAAATTTTTGCAAGAAGTTATAAAAGGTTTATAAAAATATTGTCTTGTATGGTCCAACCTGAATAATATGGATAGATTTGTTTATAAGGGTTTATTAAAATTAACTTTAGTATTAACAGTACACTGGTACAAAAATAAGTTTTGGGTTTCTCTTTTAAACAAGATTTTTCATGTAGTATTGATAAAAGATGGTAAAAAATGCTATGTTCATTTTTTAAGTAAACTACAGAAAAGAAGAGGGGAGAGAATAAAAACAAATTCTGTCTTTATTAGGTGTTTTTGATTTACTTAGAAAAACTTAGTTTAAAATGTAAGTTTTTTCCTCAAAATATGTAATTTTATATTTATATATATATAGGTTATTCATATACGTTCCAAAATTATATGAAATTCTTAAAATTCTGATGTTACCAGCCATAATTATGGTTATTATATAAATTAGTTATAGGCCTGATTGTCCACAGTAAATTATTCTATTTTGATGCTTTTCTTTCTGAAAGGTCTTTGCAAATCCTAAAATTGTCATTTCTTCAATGAGGTTTATGGGAAGGATAAAAGACTCTAAAACGCATTCTAAAATCCGGACCTCTGCTAATGACTTTGAGATCATTCAACTGGACAGGGTAAAAATTTCAAAAGTCTAGTGGAAAAACTGAACTCATAAAATTGCTAGACTAACATAAAAAAAAAAAAAAAAACTCCACAAAAATTAATTATATGAGACTACACTGTAAAATTATTGAAATGTTTTTTTTTCTTTTTGTTGAAAACATTGCTGGTTCATTTTATGTTTTGTTTTCCAGATTTAAAAAAAAATTTTTTTTTTAAATCTTTTTGGGCAATTTATAGCTTTACAACAATTTGGTAGGGCCGAGCCCGTGGCGCACTTGGTAGAGTGCTGCGCTGGGAGCGCGGTGACGCTCCCGCCGCGGGTTCGGATCCTATATAGAACTGACCGGTGCACTCACTGGCTGAGTGCCGGTCATGAAAAAACGACAAAAAAAAAAAAAAAAAAAAAAAAAAAAATTTGGTAAAGTATACTTTTGTGAACAGAATTAAACATTTACTTTTCTCTCTACCCCTCCAGTGTTTTAAAACTTTTCATGAATATTCTCATTTTATGGTAATGTAGTTATTTGCATAAGTTCAATAAGAATGTGTTCCTCTTATAACAGGACGCAACTAAAAACACTGGTTATTTTACCAAGGTCCTGACTGAAATGTCATATCCTCAGATGTGACTAGATTGCTATAAGGATTGAGATTGACTTTCCAAAGCCAATAGACTTGGAGAAAGACTGGCCTAATACCTTGCCTACAAGATTCCTGGCCTTGAGGGAAGTAAATAATGTTATTTCTGCGAGGAACCTCCAAAAGAGAGGAATTCACCTAATTTGTACAGGTGCAGTCTAAAAGCAAATCAAATCTTTAGTTTGGCCTCCTAAGCCTTGAGAAGTTTTAATCATCTAATCTGAGATTCCTTACAAAAATCCCAACAAAGCCAATTTTAAAAGAGCCTATACAACAAATCACTGTTCTAGGGCTGGCAGGTTAGCTCAGTTGGTTAGAGCACAGCCTTATACCCCAAGGTTACAGGTTGAGATTCCCATACCTGCCAACCACCAAAAAAAGAAAAAAGATAAATCACTATTCTTATTGCACTTTATGCAAATAAATAATCAGGCCAGAGACTAAATTTATTTTACAAATAAATTAGTTGTCATAAATATCTTTGGTAAAAAGATGGGATCACAGAGAAAAAAAAATTATGTTTTAGGGGGAAAAAAAATGAAGTACACCTGTTATTAGCTTCTAGCTCTCCCTACTTATTGAGTTTTTATCTGATCCAAATCCTGAATTTTATTTTATTTTATTTATTTTTTAATTTAATTTAATTTTATTTTATTTTGTCGATATACATTGTGGCTGATTATTGCTCCCCATCACCAAAACCTCCCTCCCTCCCTTCTCCCTCCCCCCCTCCCCCAACAATGTCCTTTCTGTTTGCTTGTCATATCAACTTTAAGTAGTTGTGGTTGTTATATCTTCTTCCCCCCCCCCCGGTTTGTATGTGTGTGTGTGTGTGTGTGTGTGTGTGTGTGTGTGTGTGTGTGTGTGTGAATTTATATATTAATTTTTAGCTCCCACCAATAAGTGAGAACATGTGGTATTTCTCTTTCTGTGCCTGACTTGTTTCACTTAATATAATTCTCTCAAGGTCCATCCATGTTGTTGCAAATGGCAGTATTTCATTCGTTTTTATAGCTGAGTAGTATTCCATTGTGTAGATGTACCACATTTTCCGTATCCACTCATCTGATGATGGACATTTGGGCTGGTTCCAACTCTTGGCTATTGTAAAGAGTGCTGCGATGAACACTGGGGAACAGGTATACCTTCGACTTGATGATTTCCATTCCTCTGGGTATATTCCCAACAGTGGGATAGCTGGGTCGTATGGTAGATCTATGTGCAATTGTTTGAGGAACCTCCATACCATTTTCCATAGAGGCTGCACCATTTTGCAGTCCCACCAACAATGTATGAGAGTTCCTTTTTCTCCGCAACCTCACCAGCATTTATCGTTCAGAGTCTTTTGGATTTTAGTCATCCTAACTGGGGTTAGATGGTATCTCAATGTGGTTTTGATTTGCATTTCCCGGATGCTGAGTGATGTTGAGCATTTTTTCATATGTCTGTTGGCCATTTGTATATCTTCCTTAGAGAAATGCCTACTTAGCTCTTTTTATCAGAAGGCTCCCAACAAAGAAAAGCCCAGGACCAGATGGATTCACAGCAGAATTTTACCAAACATTCAAAGAGGAATTGACACCAATTCTTTACAAACTATTCCAAAAGATAGAAACGGACGCAAATCTCCCAAACTCATTCTATGAAGCAAACATCATCCTGATACCAAAACCAGGTAAAGATATAACCAAAAAAGAAAACTACAGGCCGATATCCTTGATGAATATAGATGCAAAAATCCTCACTAAAATACTAGCAAACAGAATACAGCAACACATACGTAAAATTATTCATCACAACCAAGTGGGATTCATCCCAGGGATGCAAGGTTGGTTCAACATACGCAAATCAATAAATGTGATACACCATATTAATAAACTCAAACACAAGGACCATATGATCATCTCTATAGATGCTGAAAAAGCAATTGATAAAGTTCAGCACTCATTCATGACAAAGACCCTCTATAAGTTAGGTATAGAGGGAAAGTATCTCAACATAATTAAAGCCATATATGCCAAACCCACTGCCAATATCATCCTGAATGGGGAAAAGCTGAAAGCTTTTCCTTTAAGAACAGGAACTAGACAAGGATGCCCACTCTCACCACTCCTATTCAACATAGTGTTGGAAGTACTAGCCAGAGCAATCAGAGAAGAGAAGGAAATAAAGGGCATCCAGATTGGAAAAGATGAAGTCAAACTGTCCCTGTTTGCAGATGACATGATCCTATATATTGAACAGCCTAAAACCTCTACAGAAAAACTGTTGGTATTGATAAATGATTTCAGCACAGTAGCAGGATATAAAATCAACACACAAAAATCAGTTGCATTTCTTTTCTCCAATAGTGAACATGCAGAACGAGAAATCAAGAAAGCCTGCCCATTTACAATAGCCACCAAAAAAATAAAATACTTAGGAATTGAGTTAACCAAGGAGGTGAAAAATCTCTATAATGAGAACTACAAACCACTGCTGAGAGAAATTAGATAGGATACAAGAAGATGGAAAGATATCCCATGCTCTTGGATTGGAAGAATCAACATAGTGAAAATGTCCATACTACCCAAAGTGATATACAAATTCAATGCAATCCCCATCAAAATTCCAAAGACATTTTTCTCAGAAATGGAAAAAACTATCCAGACATTTATATGGAACAATAAAAGACCATGCATAGCCAAAGCAATGCTGAGCAAAAAAAATAAAGCTGGAGGCATAACACTACCTGACTTTAAGCTATACTACAAAGCTATAATAACCAAAACAGTATGGTACTGGCATAAAAACAGACACACTGACCAATGGAATAGAATAGAGAATCCAGAAATCAACCCACACACTTACTGCCAGCTGATCTTTGACAAAGGCACCAAGCCTATTCACTGGCGAAGGGACTGCCTCTTCAGCAAATGGTGCTGGGATAACTGGATATTCATATGCAGGAGAATGAAACTAGATCCATACCTCTCACCGTATACTAAAATCAACTCAAAATGGATTAAGGATTTAAATATACACCCTGAAACAATAAAACTTCTTAAAGAAAACATAGGAGAAACACTTCAGGAAATAGGACTGGGCACAGACTTCATGAATACGACCCCAAAAGCACGGGCAACCAAAGGAAAAATAAACAAATGGGATTATATCAAACTAAAAAGCTTCTGCACAGCAAAAGAAACAATTAACAGCGTTAAAAGACAACCAACAGAGTGGGAGAAAATATTTGCAAAATATACATCTGACAAAGGATTAATATCCAGAATATATAAGGAACTCAAACAACTTTACAAGAAGAAAACAAGCAACCCAATTAAAAATGGGTAAATCCTGAATTTTAAAAAATATCTCTTCCAGGGGAGTTCCCTCTGGGCTCCACAGTGATCAGGACAGCAGGTCCACTTACAACATATGGCCAAAGGCTCTTCCACTGGTGTTGCTTAACTTGCATTCTACCCCATTTAAAAAGTATTAGCTTGGGCCGGCCCATGGCTCACTCGGGAGAGTGTTGTGCTGGTAACACCAAGGCCACGGGTTCGGATCCCATATAGGGATGGCTGGTTAGCTCACTGGGTGAGTGTGGTGCTGACAACACCACAGGTTGTCAAGGGTTAAGATCCCCTTACCAGTCATCTATTTAAAAAAAAAAAAAAGAAGAAGAAGTATCAGCTTTCTCCCTTTAAAATAATTATGGGGCTGGCCGGTTGGCACAGTTGGTTAGAGTGCAGTGTTGTAACACCAAAGTCAAGGGTTCCTTTGGATCTCTGTACTGGCCAGCTGCCAATAAATAAATAGATAAAACAATAATGGGTAGACATATGTGCCTACGTAAATGACTTTATAAATCAGCTCTTCTAAAAGGTGATATTCTTCATTACTGCCAAGACCTTATAAAGCTCCTTACCAAAAATCTATATTAAAATGAAGGATGCCTTCCACAGCAAGCTCCCAGGACACAAAAACATCAAAGACCACGGTTTCCAACGCAGAGACTTTGTTGGAGATGTCATCAAACAAAAGGACTCCTTCTAGCCACGTTAAAAGGAACTATGTCAGATATTGTTAACGAATCCCTGTTCAGTTAAGTGTAAAGACATTGACTCATGGATTCACATTTCTCATTTTAAAAAGACAAATTTGGGCTGGTGGGTTAGCTCACTCACGAGAGTATGGTGCTGAGAATGCCAAGGTCAAAAGTTGGGATCCCCGCACCAGCCAGCCACCGAAAAAAAAAAAAGATAAAAAAACCAAATTCACCTGAATGGACCTCCTCCATTACTGAAGATCTCCAACCAAAGCTAAACCATAGCCAGACCCTCACTTTTCCAGCCAGATCGATACCCAAAACTCCCAGCATGACCTGATGAGAACACCATGACCAACATTGTTGAAACTATAGGACTTTTACTTTTACTCTGGGGAAGCAATCTGGTCTTAGGCTTTTGTGAGACTGTGGGTCTCACCTCTTAGTTCACATTCTAACCAGGCCATATGCCTCAAGATTACTTACAAAGTTAGACTCTTGGTGTTTTGTTTGTTTGGCAGCTGGCTGGTACAGAGTCTGAACCCTTAACCTTGGTTGTTACAGTACCGTGCTCCAACCGGCTGAGCTAACTGGCCAGCCAAACTCTTGTTTTAATATTCGTTTTTCCAGGCCTTTGCCAAGCTAAACTTACCACCTAGTTTAAGTTATGTAAGTGCCCTTAGATTTTTCTTTTCTCTTTCTCTCACTGTTTTTACAAATGCAACAATCTAGTTTTTCGGGTTTACTAAGAATTAGAGGATCTGATTACCGTCCCATCCCAACTCCCATGTTGCTTAAAATTCAGACTTAGACCTGGAGGCCGGATCCTAACTTCCTCCACTCCTATGTGGGACATGAGTTTCTGGGAATGAGCCTTCCCAGTGACAAGTAACTGAATCATCTACCTGAGTTGATCATCGGTGCTTTCAGATGAAAGACTTTTGGTCAAAAGGGGGAAATAATAACCAAAAGAATCTGCTCTGACCAGGTCAGCTAAATTATAGGGCCTTGGGAGATCTGGGATAAGTCAGTAATCATGTCTACCTGTCCTGGAAAACGTTATCATGAGACCATTTTATTTAGAAGCAGTCATACTGGTGCCAGAAAGCCATAAAATAACCTAGGATACTTCTTATTACCATTACCCTAGATCCCTGCATGTAGGATGTAACCTAGTAACAATCCCAAATCTATATTTCATGTGCTACCAGTAGAAAGATGGTGAAGTAGTAATTAGGCAGGGCTCTCTCCCTCTCTCCTTTGACCCTTCTCCCTTCTTGTGATTATAAAATGCTAAGCTCTGTCAGCCTCTTTGGAACATATTTTCAGGGCTACCTGATCTATGTGTCTCCCCCATTGCAATCATCATCTTGGCTCAGTAAATCCTTGCTATATATATTTGGTCTCAGTTTCTTTTTAGGTCAACAGATCTTGAATTGATTCTAACTTGTCCTCTCTCCTTCATCCTCTTTCCCACTTCACAAGTCTCTGTCTTTCCTCCCTGTCTCCTATTCTCTACTTTTCATTTTTCTTTCTCACCCTTCACTCATCTTCAACCTCTTTTTCTTTCTTTCCTCTGACTTCCCTCCACCGCTTTAGGCTCTCACTTGCAGATCTACACATATCTGCGCTGATTCCATGTCCCTTCAGCATAAGGGATAACACTGGTCTGGTTTACTCCAGATACTCTGTTATGAACCAGCAGGACACGTTTTGGCCCAGTTTACGGAGGAGAGAGAGGAGGAAGAGGAGAAAGGTCCCAAGGTAATACTTCCCCATTGATATCAGCATACACGCAGGAAAGAACACAGCAGAGCCTGCTGGGGAAGAGTGGCACGTTTAGACCTCTTCCAGGCCACTGATGAGAAGGCCCCCTGTGCCCCTGGCTTCCCCATGCTCCCGGCTTCCCCATGCCCCCGATTCCCTCTGGGTTTTTTCATCATTTTTCTCTGAGCCTGCTTAAGTAGAGTCCAGTGCTCTATTTCTTTAACCCACCTTGTCCCCAAGATGATATATTTCTTGGGACTGAAAACTTTTAGATCCTTCTCGCCATTGCCCTCAACCTCCCCATCACCCCACCTCTCCCTGAGTTGCCTGCATCTCAGATCGAAAAATCCCAGACAAATGGATGGAAGTGTTTATTAACAATAGTCCATCTTCCTCTCTCCCTTTTCGCATTCCTCTAACTGCCCCCTCCCACATCTCCTTGCTACCAATCCAGGCATCTTCAAAGGAGAAGACGACTCTTCTCTGCCACTTCAAAGGTTTCTGTGCAGCAGGGGGCCTTCAGGCCTGGTAGCTGTGGGATGGGAAGGAACACTCAGGGGTGATCAATGCTGGATTTCCCAAACAGACCTGGATGGCACCTTTGACCTGGAGCTGCTCTAAGCCTGGCCTTCCAGCCCTTAGACCAAGGGCTAACTTTATGTGTCATATGGTCCACCCAGCCCTGGGGCATCCCCTGCAATGGATACTATGGTGGGAGTTCAGAGAAAGTGCAAAGCAGTTCACAGAGATCGCAGAAGTCCAAGAACATATAGTAAAGGTCAATGACGAGTCCTGAGAAGGTACAGAGGATGGGAAGAAGGGAGCAAGGAAATGGTGATTGAGAGAAAGTCTGAATGAAGTGTTTGCAAGAACACTTCTCTGTTTCCAATTTCTCATTCTCTGCTGGCCTATAAACATGAGCAGTCAAGATTTTATACTGTAAAATTTGTCTCCTCCACTGTGATCCCAGCTCTAGCTTCCATCTTCTTTCTTCACATAATTGCCAATTCCATCACTCTCCTCAACCTTCCACTATAATTAATGCCACCCCTCCATGTCTACAGAACTGCTCTTCAAATCACCGCATCAAAACTCAGAGTTCTGCAGCCTTATAACACCAAGGTCATGGGTTAAGAACCCAGTACCAGCCAGCTGCCAAAAAACCAAACCAAAACAAAAAAACCCTCAGAGTTGTTAAAACTCTTTCAATTCAACCCTTGCTTGTTGAACATTTCCTGTGCACCAGGCACTTTGCCCACAGCAGTGGTTCTCAAATGCTCTAGTCTCTGGACATCTTCATACTCTTAAAAAAATTGGGCCGGCCCATGGCTCACTCGGGAGAGTGTGGTGCTGATAACACCAAGGCCCCGGGTTCGGATCCCATATAGGGATGGCCGGTTAGCTCACTGGGTGACAACACCAAGCCAAGAGTTAAGATCCCCTTACCGGTCATCTTTTAAAAAAAAAAAAAAATTATTGAGAACCCAACAAGCTTTAGGTTATGTGGGTTATAGCTATCAATATTCATCCTACTGGAAATTAAAACTGAGATCTTATTTAAATGTTAACTTATTATCATTTAAAGACACTGCTAGAAGACTGGCCAGTTAGCTCACTTGGTTAGAGCACAGTGCTGATAACACTAAGCACCAGAGTCAAAGTTTCAGATCCCCGCATAAGCCAACTGCCAAAAAAAAAAAGACTAAAAATACTGATAGCAAACTACATGTTAACATAAATGACATGGTTGTAAATGAAAGAAAACACTATATTTTCCAAAACATAAAACAAATGTACTGAGAAGAGTAGTTTGTTTTATAGTTTTGCAAATACCTTTAATGTCTGGCCTAGTACAAGAAAGCTGGATTCTCATATCTCCTTCTGCATTCAGTGTGACTCGATATGTTGTTTTGGTTGAAGTGTACAAAGAAAATCCAGACTCACACGGATATGTAATTGTAACACGAAGAGTATTTTTCAAATAATTGTGGATATACTTTGATACTACAAAATTTGACGAGTTGTAGTTTAAAATACAGAAATGGGGCTGACTGGTTGGCTCGGCTGGTTAGAGCCCAGTGTTATAATGCCAGTGTCAAAGAGTTCAGATCCCTAGACCGGCCAGCCACCAAAAAAAAAAAACAAATAAAATATGGAAATGGGAATCATATCAATGCATATATAATACACTGTTACATTAAGATCCATTGGCCTATCTTTACCACCAATCTCGTTGGGAAAAAAAACAAAAACGTTTAAGTATTGGGAAACTGTCAGGCTCACAATGATGGATTCAAAATTTTAAAAATTCTAATTTTCATTTAAAAAGTAGAGTTTTATTATTGGCAACAAACTTTTTTTTTAAAGATGACCGGTAAGAGGATCTTAACCCTTGACTTGGTGTTGTCAGCACTGCGCTCTCCCAGGTGAGCCACGGGCCGGCCCTTATTGACAACAAACTTTATCAGTTGTTTTCCTTGATGTGACGGACTCGGTTCATTTTCAAAAAGATGTCTGCGAGATACCCAAGTCCGAATAATAACAATTTGCTCTTCATTTTTACAAGTGCAAATGGTGTTTCACAACTAAAAAGAAAAAAAGTGGCTGGTTCAGCTCACAGCTCCCCTTCAGGAGGAGTGCCTTCCTTTGAGATAACTATTGTCCTTCACCAAGAATATAAGCGCTTTATCCATACTTCCCATTTTGACACGCAGAATATTAGGAAGATACATATTCAACAGTTGAGATTTAATTTTAAAAAATTTGGTGGGGGGGGGTCGGCCCATGGCTCACTTGGGAGAGCGTGGTGCTGACAACACCAAGTCCAGGGTTAAGATCCCCTTAATGGTCATCTTTTTGGAAAAAAAAAAAATTTTTTTTTTTTTGGCGGCTGGCCGGTATGGGGATTTGAACCCATGACTTTTGTATTACAACACCGTGCTCTAACCAACTGAGCTAAACCGGCCAGCCGAGATTTAATAACATTGATTATTTTTGATTATTTTGACTGCTTCAACAAGGCCATTTTGTAGTGAAACTAGCTTTTTTTTTTTTTTTTTTGTCTTTTTTGTGGCCGGCACTCAGCCAGTGAGTGCACCGGCCATTCCTATATAGGATCCGAACCCGCGGCGGGAGCGTCGCCGCGCTCCCAGCGCAGCACTCTCCCTAGTGCGCCACGAGCTCGGCCCGTGAAACTAGCTTTTTTCCCTTTTTTTTTTTTTTTTTACTGTGAGTACATACTGGTCTGTGAGTACATACTGGTGCCCATTAACAATTTTTTTTTTTCCTTTTTTTCGGGCTGCTGACCGGCGCGGGGATCCGAACTCCTGACCTTGGTGTTTGTTATCAATTTATTGCCTCTCAGCTCCAAATCCATTCATCGCTCTGCTTGCTACCAGATGTGGAGCTTTCTTCTTTGCCGGAGGAGGGCGCTGGAGGGACGCCGCAGGAGTTCCTCTTTTTTCCCCTGCTGACTCCTGTTAGCCTGTGGCTGGCAGCACTGCAGCGGATGCCCAGGGCATCCAACTTCCTGCTTGTCAGTCCCAGTCCGTGGTTCCCTGCCTGACAGCCTTGGCACAGCAGCATCCCAGTGAGAGGGTTTCCTGCCTGTGGTTCCTGGCTACCAGCCTCTGCTTTTGGTCGTGGACCAGCTCTGGTCTGGGGCAATCCAGCAAACCTCACCACCCAGTAGGCTCCTGCCGCCTCTCTCCAATGAGATCTGAATCCCAGCCTAAGGGAAGGCACCTCCCATATACTCTTTTTTTGGGTGCTCTCCCTTGGCCTTCAGGTATTTTTTAGAGTTCTCTTTTATTCACACTTGGTAGTAATGCCCTGTAAATATAGTTCATCATTCTTTATGTTGAAACTTCCCTGTTTATTTATTTATTTATTTTAAAAGATGACTGGTAAGAGGATCTTAACCCTTGACTTGGTGCTGTCAGCACCACGCTCTCCCAAGTGAGCTAACCGGCCATCCCTATATAGGGATCTGAACCTGTGGCCTTGGTGTTAGCAACACCACACTCCCCCACGTGAGCCACGGGCCGGCCCAAAACTTCCCTGTTTATTTATTTTTTTTTAATTACAACCTTTAATGCATAAAATATAGTCAAACAGTATTGGTTACTGTAAGCAGTTTGTGCTAAAAAATTATGTACATTTGAGAGTCTTTATGTTTATTTTTTTATTTTTATTTTTTCTGTATCTATTGTGATCATAGGGTTTTTCTCTTTTATTCTGTTAATATGCTGATTTACATTGATTTTTTTTTTAAATTTTATTTTGTCGATATACATTGTGGCTGATTATTGCTCCCCATCACCAAAACCTCCCTCCCTTCTCCCTCCCCCCCTCCCCCCAACAATGTCCTTTCTGTTTGCTTGTCGTATCAACTTCAAATAATTGTGGTTGTTATATCTTCTTCCCCCCCCCCCGTTTTTGTGTGTGTGTGTGTGTGTGTGTGTGTGTGCGTGTGTGTGTGTGAATTTATATATTAATTTTTAGCTCCCACCAATAAGTGAGAACATGTGGTATTTCTCTTTCTGTGCCTGACTTGTTTCACTTAATATAATTCTCTCAAGGTCCATCCATGTTGTTGTAAATGGCAGTATTTCATTCGTTTTTATAGCTGAGTAGTATTCCATTGTGTAGATGTACCACATTTTCCGTATCCACTCATCTGATGATGGGCATTTGGGCTGGTTCCAACTCTTGGCTATTGTAAAGAGTGCTGCGATAAACATTGGGAAACAGGTATACCTTCGACTTGATGATTTCCATTCCTCTGGGTATATTCCCAACAGTGGGATAGCTGGGTCGTATGGTAGATCTATTTGCAATTGTTTGAGGAACCTCCATACCATTTTCCATAGAGGCTGCACCATTTTGCAGTCCCACCAACAATGTATGAGAGTTCCTTTTTCTCCGCAGCCTCGCCAGCATTTATCGTTCATGGTCTTTTGGATTTTAGCCATCCTAACTGGGGTTAGATGGTATCTCAATGTGGTTTTGATTTGCATTTCCCAGATGCTGAGTGATGTTGAGCATTTTTTCATATGTCTGTTGGCCATTTGGATATCTTCCTTAGAGAAATGCCTATTTAGCTCTTTTGCCCATTTTTTAATTGGGTTGCTTATTTTCTTCTTGTAAAGTTGTTTGAGTTCCTTATATATTCTGGATATTAATCCTTTGTCAGATATATATTTTGCAAATATTTTCTCCCACTCTGTTGGTGTCTTTTAACTCTTTTAATTGTTTCTTTTGCTGTACAGAAGCTTTTTAGTTTGATATAATCCCATTTGTTTATTTTTCCTTTGGTTGCCCGTGCTTTTGGGGTCGTATTCATGAAGTCTGTGCCCAGTCCTATTTCCTGAAGTGTTTCTCCTATGTTTTCTTTAAGAAGTTTTATTGTTTCAGGGTGTATATTTAAATCCTTAATCCATTTTGAGTTGATTTTAGTATACGGTGAGAGGTATGGATCTAGTTTCATTCTCCTGCATATGGATATCCAGTTATCCCAGCACCATTTGCTGAAGAGGCAGTCCCTTCGCCAGTGAATAGGCTTGGTGCCTTTGTCAAAGATCAGCTGGCAGTAAGTGTGTGGGTTGATTTCTGGACTCTCTATTCTATTCCATTGGTCAGTGTGTCTGTTTTTATGCCAGTACCATACTGTTTTGGTTATTATAGCTTTGTAGTATAGCTTAAAGTCAGGTAGTGTTATGCCTCCAGCTTTATTTTTTTTGCTCAGCATTGCTTTGGCTATGCGTGGTCTTTTATTGTTCCATATAAATGTCTGGATAGTTTTTTCCATTTCTGAGAAAAATGTCTTTGGAATTTTGATGGGGATTGCATTGAATTTGTATATCACTTTGGGTAGTATGGACATTTTCACTATGTTGATTCTTCCAATCCAAGAGCATGGGATATCTTTCCATCTTCTTGTATCCTCTCTAATTTCTCTCAGCAGTGGTTTGTAGTTCTCATTACAGAGATTTTTCACCTCCTTGGTTAACTCAATTCCTAAGTATTTTATTTTTTTGGTGGCTATTGTAAATGGGCAGGCTTTCTTGATTTCTCTTTCTGCATGTTCACTATTGGAGAAAAGAAATGCTACTGATTTTTGTGTGTTGATTTTGTATCCTGCTACTGTGCTGAAATCATTTATCAATTCCAACAGTTTTTTTGTAAAAACTTCCCTGTTTAAATGATTGTGTAGTATCTACCTCATGACTGGATCCTGACTGATAAAGAATTACTACCAAGAGTGTTGCCCAGAGATAGATCTACAAGGATAGAATTTTGGGATTAGTTTGGTCACACCCTTGGTTTTGAGCCTTGTGCTGAGCTCCTTGGAAATGGGACATTAGGAATCCATGACAATCAGTGGCATCACAATTAATCAAGCTATCACCTACAATTTTGAGGAAGGACCAACTAAAGCATATGCCTTGGGGGCAGTGGGATGGATTCTTCTAAGTCACCGGATTGCTTACAGAAACCAAATGACAAGCTCAGGTCATAATCTGAGAGCCAGAGAGATTCCACAACAGCCCTGAAAGTATCTATTATTTCTTGTAGCCAAAGGGCTGATTTTTGTTGAAAATCAAAAACAAAACTTAATTGTGTGGAGGAGTTCTGCTTCCGAGATGAAGTAACAGGGACCAGATGTATCCTCCCAGGAAAATGTAAAACTGTCTCTTTTTGCAGAGTGCATGATAATCTATAAGTAGAAAGTCCAATGGATTCTAAAAATGCTACCAGAACGGGCCGGCCCATGGCTCACTCGGGAGAGTGCGGTGCTGATAACACCAAGGCCCCGGGTTCGGATCCCATATAGGGATGGCCAGTTCGCTCACTGGCTGAGCGTGGTGCTGACAACACCAAGTCAAGGGTTAAGATCCCCTTACTGGTCATCTTTAAAAAAAAAAAAAAAAAATGCTACCAGAACTAATGAGTGATTTTACCAAGGCTGTAGAATATAAAAATCAGTGTACAAAAATCTATTGTATTTCTATTTTCTGGTAATAAGCAATTGGAAATTAAAAATTTAAAACACCATTTACAACAGCATCAGAAATATGAAATATGTAGGGATAAATCTAACAAGAGATGTGAAAAATATGTACATTGAAAACTACAAAACATGTTTGAGAGAAATTAAAGAATACATAGTTAAACTGAGAGTTATACTTTGTGGATTGAAAGACTTGGTATTGTTAAGCTAGCAACCCTTAGGATTGGCTGGTTAGCTCAGTTAGTTAGAATGCAGCCTTAAGGGCCAGCCCGTGGTTCACTTGGGAGAGCATGGTGCTGACCACACCAAGTCAAGGGTTAAGATCCCCTTTCCAGTCATTTACAAAAAAAAAAAAAAGAATGCAGCCTTATAGCACCAAGGTCATGGGTTCAGATCCCTGTATTAGCCCACCACAAAAAAAAAAAAATTGTAGCAGTTCTTCCCAAGTTGGCCTAAAGACCTATTCAATGCAATCTCAGGCTAAATCCCCACAGGTTTTTGTAGAAATTAACAAGATATTTCTAAAATGTATATGGAAATGCAAAGGACCTATAATAGTCAAAAGAACTCTGAAAAAGAACAACAAATTAACAGGCTACTGCTACAGTGATTTGAGGTATTATTATAAAGCTACAGTAATCAAAACAGTGTGGTGTTGTAAAGACAGACAAAGATTAGTGGAGCAGAATACAAAGTCCAGAAATATACCCACAAACATATGGACCACTGACTTTTGACAAATACACTAAAGCAATTCAATGGAGAAAAAACAACCTTTTCAACAAATGGCCTTGGAATAATTTTCTTTTCTTCCTTTTTTTTTTTTGGCAGCTGGCTGGTCCGGGTATCCAAACCCTAGACCTTGGTGTTGTCAGCAACAAGCTCTACTGAGTGAGCTAACCAGCCAGCCTTGCACTGAAACAATTAGATATTCATATGCCCCCCCTCCAGAAAAAAAGGTTTTGATCTATATCTGACACCATATGCAAAAAGTAACTCAAAATGGATAATAGACCCAAATGTAAAACCTAAAACTATAAAACTTCTAGAAGAAAACATAGGAGAAAATCTTTGTGACTTTGGGTTAGGGAAGGATTTCTTAGATTCAACACCTAATGTACAACTCATAAAAGAACAAATGTATAAATTTGTATTTAATCAAAATCTAAAACATGTTCTTTAGAAGGCACTCAAAGGGGCCGGCCTGTGGCTCACTTGGGAGAGTGCGGTGCTGATGGCACCAAGGCTGCAGGTTCGGATCCCTATATAGGGATGGCCGGTTAGCTCACTTGGGAGAGCGTGGTGCTGACGACACCAAGCGTTAAGATCCCCTTACTGGTCATCTTTTTTTTTTTTTTTTTTTTTAAAAAAGGCACTCAAGAAGCTGGCTGGTTAGCTCAGTTGGCTAGAGCACGGTGTTATAACACCAAGGTGAAGTGTTGGGATTCCCATGCTAGCAAGCTGCCAAAAAAGCGGCTCTTTTGGCAACAAACAAAAAAGACAGAGAAAGAAAAGATAAGTCATCAACTGGGAGAAAATCTTTGCAATAACAACAACAGCAACAATATCTGATTTAGAATAATATGTCTGATTTAGAATAAAGAACTCTCAGATCAAGGGTTTGAATCCCCATTCCAGCCAGCCACCAAAAAAAAAAAAGAAAGAAAAGAAAAGAAAAGAAAAGAAAAGAAAAGAAAAGAAAAGAAAGAAAGAAAGAAAGAAAGAAAGAAAGAAAGAAAGAAAGAAAGAAAGAAAGAAAGAAAGAACAAAGAACTCTCAAAACTAAACAGTAGAAAGCAAACAAGCTAATAAAAATATGGGCAAAAGATTTGAATGGATGTTTCACAAAAGAAGATATATGACGGGCTGGCCCCGTGGCTCACTCAGGAGAGTGCGGAGCTGGTAGCGCCGAGGCTGCGGGTTCAGATCCTGTATAGGGATGGCCGGTTGGCTCACTGGCTGAGCATGGTGCTGACAACACCAAGTCAAGCGTTAAGATCCCCTTAGTGCTCATCTCTTTAAAATAAATAAATAAATAAATAATAGCCTAAAATATTTAGTATTTAGCCCATTACCGAAAATGTTTGCCAACAGAAAATGCAAACCAGTCTATAATGACAGAAAGCAGGTCAATGCTTTCTTGGGGATGGGGACTTGAAGAGGATCAGGTGGGAGAGGTTACAAAGAATCACAAGGAAACTTTTGGGTTGACGGACACATTCACTATTATGAACGTGGTGATGGTTTCATAGGTATATATATAAAAACATAAAAATTTGCACTTTTAATATGTGCAATTTATTATGCTTTAATTGTACCTCAAACGTTTTTTGTTTGTGGTTTTTTATTTTTTATTTTTTTGGCTGTTGGCCTGTGCAGGAGTCTGAACCTTGATTAAACTGCTTTAAAAATTAATTCTGTGAGTTGATGAATTATGACAGTTGAATTCAGTCTCCCCTAGCTTTTTTTTTTTTTTTTAAATGACAGGTAAGGGGATCTTAACCCTTGACTTGGTGGTGTCAGCACCATGCTCACCCAGTGAGCAAACCAGCCATCCCTTATATGGGATCCGAACCCGTGGCCTTGGTGTTATCAGCACCGCACTCTCCCGAGTGAGCCACAGGCTGGCCCCCCTAGTTTCTCATATGTAATTCTGGCTACTGATTGGCAAACAATGGGACCTGGAAACTTGGAATAGCGATTCCTTATTGAACCATGCAGAAACTGAAAATCTCCAACACCCAAGTTTTCTGAGCCTCCCTTGCCATTAAAAGTATCTTGCCTTCCAACGTCTGAGGAGACTACTGTTCTTTGCCTGAAATCTCTGTGGTAACTTCACCTGGGACATATTCCTTGAAAGAGGGTGTTTATTTCCCTCAAAACCACAACTACTCCCTGTTGCCATTAGACCTTTGACAAGTATGCTTGGGAGGGTTGACGTACATACTGTAACCCAGGGGAAATAACTTATAGAGCAGAAGAGCTGCAAGACTTTGCAAATATGTATCAGAGAAAACCTAGGCAATATGCATGGAAGGGGGTCCTGAGGGAGTTAGACCAGTGAGACCAAAGTATAGCACTAGGTCGGGTTGAATTCTTTGATATGGGTGTGCTTACTAGAGAGTCTTGATTTAATGTGCTATCTCATGCACCTGGAACTGGCTCTGAAGGTTTACTTAGTGAGTTTACTGAAACTTGCACTCAACAGTAGCCTAACTTTAATGAAGTTGAGATGCCAGAGCTTCCCTGCCATGATTTGGAGTAGGCTTCGGGAGATAGGAATATTGGAGTGGATTTATCATGTGCAATTGACCAACCCTCCCCCTGCCCCAGCTATGTTCACCAAGGAGGCCCAGAAGACTCTTCCTTCACTAAGGCACTGAGAAGTACTGAGGAAAACACCTGCATTCTTGAAAAGCTGTGTAGTTGCTCTGCATTTGTGTAAGCCAGGTATGACTTTGGAGGATGCCTCCATTGAGATGGGCTCTGCAATTTCAATGGGAATAATGGGAACCTGAAGTAGCAAAGACCAAGTGACAGTACATTATCACCAATGACAAGACAGGTGCATCTGCTGTAAAGGACGTACCAGTAATTGGAATGTGTTGGGCCATGGGAATCTATGGCAGTGGCTAACTGGTTGCCATGTTCCTAAGAACAAATAGACAGGCAGCCTACCGAAGAATTGCTTGATCAATATAAGAGGAAGAAAATCTGGCTCTGGTAGCCAAATACCTAACTTGAGCTGCCACAGTGGCCTCTCTCTCAGTTTCTAGCCATAAGTCAGCCTAGATCCAGAGTCCCTTAATTGTTTTGTTTCTTTGTTCTGTTTTGGCTGGTGCCTGGTATAGCGATCTGAACCCTTTACCTTGGTGTTACTAAACACCATGCTCTAACCAACTGAGCTAACTGGCTAGTGGCCAGGGTCCCTTAACTGAAGGGAAGATTGATTCTCCTTGAGAAAGGAACTGTGGCCCATTTATTAGAGTAACTGCATTAGGAGGAAGAAAATACCCACAACTTTTGAGTATTACTAGGTACTGACTCTGAATTGATGTTAATTCCTCAGGAGTCAAAATGCCATTGTGGCCTACCAATCAAAGTGGGGGCTTAAGGAAAGCAGGTACTAGATGAATTCTTATCTCAAGCCCAACTCACAGAGGGCTCAGTTGATTCACGACCCCACCCTGTGGTTATTTCTAAGTTACTGAGTGTATAATTGGAAAGGACATCTATAGCAACCGGAAGAATCCCCACATCAGCTCTCTGACCCATGGAGTGAGAGAATTATGGTAGAAAGAGCTAAATGAAATCCCTGTAACCTCCATTTCCTATCAAGATAGTTAACCAGAGCAATATCATATCCCTATGGGAATTACAGAGACAAATGCCACTCTCAAAGGCATGAATGGTCAGGGGTTTGGCATGTGCAGAAATTGGATGGATTGTGGAGAATGACAGTGGACTGTCATAAACTTAATCAGGTGATGGCTCCAATTGTAGCTGCTGTCTCAGATGTAGTGTCCTTACTGGAACAAATCAACACAGTCCCTGGTATGGAGGAATGGCTTACTAAGGACTCAACTAAGGCATCATTCGAGAGAGCACACCCTGAAAGGATGGAGTTCTGTTTTACAGGATACACACTTTAAATACACTTTAATCAGAGATCATTACGTGGTGCTGTCTCCCCTACAGCCACAATACATGAGTCACAATCACGGGTGGAGTTGGGTCTTATTCTTCTCACTATTATTCTTAGTAACCCACTTGTAGAATTTTTGCTTCTTGGCAACTTTGAGCTCTGCTGATTTGGAGGTCTTCGTCCTCAAAGGAGGAATTCTTCCACTGGGGGACACTCAATGGTTCCACTGAATTGGAAGATGAGACTACCACCTGGCCATTGTGGACTTTTTAAGCTATTGAATGAGCCAACTGCAGAAAAACGGGTTATTCTACTGGCTAGAGTCACTGACCCTTATGTCCAGGAGGACACTGGATTGCTGCTACACAACCGGGATGAGAATGATGTGTCTGAACCCAGGGGTTCTCTGGGGTGCTTCTTATTATTTCCGGGCCCAATAATAAAAGTTAATGGAAAACCATAGTAACTAAAACATGGCAGGGTGATTGCGGACCCTTCAGGAATGAAGATTTGCATCACCCCACCGAGTACAAAGCCCAACTATCTGAGATTACAGCTAAGTGCCAGGGCAATATGGCTTGGATACTTGAAAAAGGAACCATAGTTACCAGTTATGGGCTCATGACCAATTACAGAAATGAAGATTGTAGAAGCTGGGCATATTTTCTCTTTGCTTAATATTTTCATTTGTCTATTTATATATGCTAACCTGTTTCTTTTTTCTCTCATTTTTATTTTTTATACTAGTTTTGGAGATTAACTTTATAATTTAGTGTTTAGGTAGCAGAATATTCAGGAGGATTGTGACTGAATTTGAAGAGTAATTAATATAGCCAGTGATTGATGTAATGACCATTGGGACTGTGAGTCTTTTTCATCTTAGGGAAAGGGTGAGAACTTCACTTGCCCGAAGGATAGCTGAGTTGTTCCATTGTTGTACGGGTGTTCTGATGTATGATGAATGGTACACATGGAAACTGAGTAGCCAAAGTGATGGACAATGCCAGTTATCAATTTATTGCTTCTCAGTTCCAAATCCACCCTTCAGGGCTGGCCCATGGCTCACTCGGGAGAGTGCGGTGCTGATAACACTAAGGCCATGGGTTTGGATCCCATCTGGGGATGGCCGGTTAGCTCACTGGGTGAGCGTAGTGCTGACAACACCAAGTCAATGGTTAAGATCCCCTTACCGGTCATCTTTAAAAAAAAAAAATCCACCGGGCCGAGCCAGTGGCGCACTCGGGAGAGTGCGGCGCTGGGAGCGCGGCAACGCTCCTGCCGCGGGTTCGGATCCTATATAGGAATGACCGGTGCACTCACTGGCTGAGTGCCGGTCACAAAAAAGGCAACAAAAAAAATAAAAATAAAAAATCCGCCCTTCATTGCACATAATTAATGTTGATGAATAAGTGAATGAATGAGTGAGTGAATTTCAATCCTGAATTTTGAAGGGGATAGATCATGTTACTGCTGGAAATTAGAAATAATTCTGGAAAACATAAGAGAGAAGAAAGGGACCTGGATACAAAATCAATCCAAGAGAAATGGAGAGGTGGAAGGAGATTAGAAAGGAGAGCTTGGCAGGGAACTGGAAAGTGGAACCAGGCAAAGAGAGGAGAACAGAGGGCATCTGGGGAAATAAATGGAAAGGTAAACTCTAAGTCAGTGTGGGCATCTTAGGCATGAAAAATAGGAGGGGCACTGGGGAAATGAATATGGGTCTGAGAAAGACAATAGTGTTCATGGAGAAAAGTCTGGTTGATGTGGGGTTGGACAGGGAAGGATCCTGGGTGTGAATTCACCACCCAACATCAAGAAGAGACTGGACTGTCAGAGGTTTGGGGGGATGTTCAGGGGGGTCATTTCTAGAGGATTTGATACTAAGGTATGGAAAGGTCTTTCTCCTTGGAATAAGAGGGAGAGTTTTAAGGGAGAAGAGTCTGCACCAGAGGTTTCAGGAAATAGACTCCCATTTCTTCCTTCCTCCATGGGCAGGGGACTGGCAGTGGTGTACAGGTTTTTAGAGTGACAGTGAATCAGGGGAACATAATCCTGGCCATTTTGATGAGCATCACTGCCTTGGCTGTTGCAATTTTCTACACCTAGAAGATGCACAGAGGTGTCTGGCTCTGAGAAGGTGGATGAGGAGCCCAGAGTGAGAGAAGAAATGAAAGATGGGAGGATGGTGACATAGGCCTGGAAGAAGCAGGACAGCTTGAGAAGGGCAAGGGCCTTGCTGCCTCCTACAGCAATGTGAAAAACCTGGGATTTGGGACCTGGAAAAGAGGAAATTAGGCAATTGTTTTTTCTGAAGGAGAAACTTCTCTACTCTAGCAGCTTTGTATATTCCCAGTCCCCAAGATCTGAACAGCAGTGGTGGAGAGGACAGGGAGGAGGTGACACCAGAAATAGGTTCTGGTCCCCTTCTAAGTAGACTTGAAGCATAGTCCCTATTATCACATGGGCTGGAGCATTCAGGAGACAGGTTTGCTGGACCTCACTCGCCTCTAGATTGCTGCAAGATGGAGGGGAGATGAAAACAAGGTATGTAAACACTAGAATGCAAAGCCTAGGAAGGTTTGAAGGGATTGGGGCCACACACAAGCAGGAGAAGGTGATTTTTGCAAGATGGAGAAATCTCTGGAAGGAAATGGAGTGAGTTTCAATTTGTGGAAGAAACTGAGGTCAGTCTTTTAGGCTATGTTCAGGAGAAGGGTAGAAATAAACCTAAGGGACAGGTCAGGGAAGACATTTATGACAGCCAAGTCCTAGAAGTATAAAGTGAAGAAACATTTGATGAACAGGTGCCAGAAGATGCTGTGACTTCCGAGAGCCCTAAAGAAGATAAACTCAGGGAATTGAGTGGGAAAGAGTGGGTAGGGCATCTCTTTGTGTGTGTGTGTGTGATCTCCTGCTCCCTCCCTTCCCTTTGCCCCCGAAGGATGCGACTATGGAGACCTGTCTGTTGGAAGGGAAATGAGAAAACCAGAGCCTTCTTTTGGGAGATGGAAGATGCACTCAGAAAGGGAGCTCACTTACTGCTGTGGTTTCAACATGGCTCATCCTCACCAAAACTCATGTTGAAGTTTAAGTGCAGGCTGGCTGGTTAGTTCAGTTGGTTAGAACGCGGTGTTAACATCAAGGTCAAGGGCTCGGATCCCCGCACCGGCCAGCTGCCAGAGTAAATAAAATGAATAAGTGCCAATGGGGCAGTAATGGGAGGAGATCCCTAGCGGGAGGTGTTTGGGTCATGGGGGCCCTGCCCTTGTGGATCTCATGGTAGTTCTCACTCTCAGGAGACTGGATTAGTTCTCTCGGGAGTTAATTAATTCCCATAAGAGTGGGTTGTTAGAAAGCAAGTTTCCTCCTGGTGTTTGACCCCTTTGTCCTTGTTCACTTCCCCTTTAACCTTCCACCGTGCTATGATGCAGCGGGAAAGCCTTTACCAGAAGCCAAGCAGGTGCCAGTGCCATTCTTCTTGGACTTCCCTGCCTCAAGAACTGTGAGCCAAATAAATCTCTTTTCTTTACCAATTACCCAGTTTGAAGTATTCTCTTATAGCAGCACAAAACGAACTAAGATATTTACCAAACCTATTGCAAAGGCTTAGCCAGGGTGCTCCGATCTTCTGAGGAAGGCTGAAGTAGCTCCTCATACCATGTCTGGATGCAAAGACGTTTGTCAGCGGTAGAAAGGACCACAGCATGAGCTGCTTGAGGACCTCGGTTGCAGCAATACACTCTAATTGGTGAGGGAGAACAGCAGATCTCAGGGTTCATCCAATCCACCAACTGCACACTGGAGGCTTGCAGACATACATTGTTTGATACACAAAATGTTCATCCCCTAACACTGGGAGATTTCAGTTTTAAAACCCAGACTTCTGGTTTCTCAGATCCAGACTTCTGGCTTCACCAGGGCACATGCCTACCTGGCAGAAGTCGGTTGGAGCTGCAAAGCAGATGCCCCTTTTAAATAGGCACATGCTCTCGTGTGCCACAGTGCCCACTTGCTCCACCCTTTTTTGTTACCTGTCTGTCCCAGGTAGGCATTTCAGTTTGGGACCACTCATCTAATCCAGCCTCTCCTTTTACACTTTGAGACTGGGGCCCCAGAGATCCAATCACTTGCCCTAGTTGATCAAGAGCTAGTAAGAGACAAAGACCAGAATTCTTGTCTCCTGGGACATACCCTGTGTTCTTTCTGCTACCAGCTTCTGCCTCTCCTTGGGCAATTCATAGGCTTCTAGGAAGGAACGTTATAAATTCCCTATTTTGAAAATAATTTCAAACCTACAGAGAAACTGAAAAGCTAGTACAAAGACCTTCAGTATAACATTAACCCAGATTCACCAGTTGTTAATATTTTGCCACGTTTGCATTTTCTCTTTCCCTTATGTGTATATTTTATATATGTATATGTAATTTGGGGGAAAACCATTTGAGAGTAGGTCGCATATATCATTCTCCCTTGCTCCATAAAACTTAAGTGTATATTTACTAAGAATATAACCTTACAGATGTAGGGTTATCATTCATTCAGGAAATGTATCATGGATGCAATACTTTATAAGTCTATATTCCAAATTCTTCAATTTTCCCCATAATGTCTTCTATTGCAATTTTTCCTGGTACAAGATCTAGGCCAGGACCAAGAATTTCATTTAATCATTAGTCACTTTAGCCTCCTTTAATCTGGAACAGTTCCTCAACCTTTCTCTGTCTTTCATGCCATGGACATTTTTGAGAAATACAATTCAGTGATTCCTGCTGTATGTTTCTTCTTTTTGTATGTATGCATGCATGTTTATATCTATTAATGGTATGGACACATAGATTCTTCTTTTATTCAGGAGGCTATTATCTATTACTGTCATTTATTTTGATGCTCAAATTATCTCAGATTTGGCCAGTGAAGCCTCTTCAAGCTGGCTCCTGTGTTTTTTTGATGACCATATATTTTTTTAAAGTAGTTATTTTCTGGCACAGCAAAATGTTCCAAATTAATCTTGTACCTTCTTTGTTCCTGTCCTGGCTGGAGTCAGCCGCTTCTTCAAGGAGCCCTTGGTCTTTATAGCAGAGAATAGTATTTAGAAAGCAAGATCTGGGCACTAGGTATGTGTCTGTCTGCCTATCTATTTATCTATCTTTTCCTTGAGTTTTATACTGACTCTTCCCATTCCAATCTAATCTCACAGAGTTTTTGCTCACTTTCCCCCATTCCATATTTGTATCTCCCTTCTTCCCCAGTGAGACCCCTGGCTCCCAACGACATCCATCTATTTACTCATGCACTCAGTCCTACGATACACCCCAAATAGTTGCAGAACTGCCATGCCCATACTACTATAAACGACCTACTAATCAAGGTCGAGGGTTTGGATCCCTATACTGGCCAGCCACCAAAACAAAACAAAAAAACAAACAAACAAAACAGAAACCTACTGAAGAGTTCAAGATTTGTTTGTAGGGTTTTTTTCTTTAGACTAAGTGTGCTTGAAAGTTACTTGAATTAATTTTTCTCCTTCAATGGGTTATTTTATTCCTCTAAAATAGAGTTGGCAGGCTCGCTGGTTAGCTCAGTTGATTAGAACGGGGTGCTGATAATACCTATGTCTGGGGTCTGATCCCTCTACCAGCCAGCTGCCAAAAAAAAAAAGAGTCGGGCTTATTTCTTTATATCTGTTTTCAGTTTTTAGTACTCCTTAACCTTGTCAATTTAATTTTTTCAATAAGTTGACCATTAACATGATTTGAAATCAGAACTATATGAAAAAGGTATATTCAAAAAAGTATTTCCCCTCCCCAACCAGAGCTCTATTGTTTCCTTCAATAAGATTGTAGGGATGGCCAGTGAGCTCAGCTGGTCAGCTGGTTAGAGCATGGAGTTGATAACACCAAGGTCAAGGGTTTGGATCCCCTTACCCGCCAGCCTCCAAAAATATAAAACAACAAACACACACACAAAGATTGTGACCCAAGGAATCCTCATGTCCGCCTACCTCCCATAGGTAAATAATTTGATTAGTTTCTGGTTTGTCCTTTCTTTTCTTTGCAAAAATTTGCAGATATATTTGTTTTCTTATTTCCCCTTCTTCCTTATACAAAAGGTAGCATAGTATACAGTCTTTTGAGCTTTGCTTTATTTAACAATACACCCTGGAAGTCACTTCATATCAAATTATAGTGATATACTGTAATTTTTAAATTGCACACAATAAGACATTTCATGTTTTCCAATTTAGTGAGTGGGTGCCAGCTACTGAGCTAGGCATGAGGGATAGAGAAGTGCCATTTATGATCTCAGACTCCAAAAGAAAGGAGAGACATGTAAACAAAAATCACGCAGTACTCTGGGAGCCCTATGGAGGGAATCAATAACAGAGGATGTTCGAAAGATCTCACACTAGGGCCGGCCTGTGGCTCACTCGGGAGAGTGCGATGCTGATAACACCAAGGCCACGGGTTCGGATCCTATATACAGATGGCCGGTTCGCTAACTGGCTGAGCGTGGTGCTGACAACACCAAGTCAAGGGTTGAGATCCCCTTACCGTTCATCATTTAAAAAAAAAAAAGAAAAGAAAAGAAAGATCTCACACTGGAGCTTGAAGAATGAGAAAGTAGAGAATCGGAAGAGAATCTGTATGAGGAAGCAGGTAGAGTTGAACACAGGGAGGCATGTTATGGAAAAGGGAGTATAATGGGGCTAAAACTTAGAATCTGGGGTGGGAGTAGGGTGGAGTGAGTAGAAGAATAGTCAGAGTGCCCACAATGAGTATGCAGAGGTGCCATCTCCATCTTCCTGCACCAGGTGGTGCAGGTAATGCCAGGAAAAAGCTTGATTGTGATATGGTACCTGGGAGACAGTTAGGCCTTTAAAATAACATTTGGATCCAATCACCTTGCAAATATTTCATTGTCTGCATTGTGCTTGGTCTTACAGAGAGAGCAGTGAGTTAGTGTCAAGATCCCAACCCTTAGGCAGCTGACATTATTAGCAAGACAGAATTGAAGGAGCTGTTAAAGTGGGGTAAATTGCTGGGCAACCACACAGGAGGGGAACTCAACACATTTGAAGCTATCTAAGAGT
Source organism: Cynocephalus volans (assembly GCF_027409185.1). Classification (NCBI taxonomy): domain Eukaryota; kingdom Metazoa; phylum Chordata; class Mammalia; order Dermoptera; family Cynocephalidae; genus Cynocephalus; species Cynocephalus volans. The sequence goes on from NC_084465.1 coordinate 114,319,278, forward strand.
CAGGCAGGGGTGAAGGAATACTTCCCAAAGAGTAAGGCAGACTTTTAGCTAGGTGTGTGTTTGGAGAGGAGGGGCTGGGAAGAGTTCCAATGCTAATGCCTAGAGAGAAGACCAACAGATTGAGAATTTCACTGGGATTAAGACCATATGCCCATCACTGCTCCACTCCATTCTCCAGGTTGCAAAAAAGTAAACCTTTAAAAATGTAAATCTGACCTCTCTTCATTTTCTAGAAAAGGTTCTCCACTGTTTTGAGGATAATGTCCAAGTCTCTTACAAGGATTGGAAGCCTTTAAGACCTGGCCCCAGGGCTGGCTGGTTAGCTCATTTGGTAAGAGTGCAGTGTTTTAAAACCACGGTCAAGGGTTCAGATCCCCTTAGCAGCCCTCCACCATAAATAGATAAACAAACAAACAAACAAACAAACAAACAAAACCTGGCCCCAGGTTACCTACCTCTCCAATCTCATTTTTTAAAAACCCATTCCCCCTTTAATCTTATGCTCCAGCCACGCTGAATTTTTTTTAGCTTGTCACATCCTATAATCTCTGCCTAGAAATCCATCTCCCTACACCCTTCTTAAGTTAGATGTCACCCAGTGCTGGATTAGGTGTCACTCCTATCTGCTCTCATAATGTCTTGTGCTTCACCTAACAGATCTCATCATATCATCTAAATCCATCATTAGCTTTAACTCACTGAGAGCAGGAAGTGGTTTAACTACCCTTGTGTCCAAAGCATCTAGCTTAATGCCCTAATGCCCAACTAATTTTGGTGGCTGACGGGTACGGGGATCCAAACGCTTGACTTTGGTGCTTGGTGTTGTCAGCCCGCGCTCTGACCAAGTGAGCTAACCGGACAGCCCTCTAATTCTGAATGAATGAAGGTTGCCTTCATTGTAGAGTTAGCGGGGAGAGGATTTGAACTAGGCCCTAGGGACTTTGGCTTTCAGATCTCTTTGCTACTCCAGTTTAAGGTTTGTTCTTGAGCATGGAGGCGCGGTTTATGTTTAAAATCACTGAAATTTAAAATAATTTAGGATTAGGCACAGACTTATCTGCAAAACCCAGCATGCTCAAACTAACCACTTTAATGCTCATCAGTCTTTTATTTTAAAGCAGGTAAGGTGGAGAGCAGCTCCTTATAAAACCTACCACCTACCTAAAGGAGCAGTCGCTAGGTTTGTCCAGTCCCAGGGATTTTTTGGCACCTAAGACTCCGCCCACGAGCTCCCAAGTGGCGGAAGAACCCCACGCCACAAAGTGATACCTCACACATCGGCGGAGGCATTCCGACGTTACGCCGGCGGCGTAGGCGGGGTGGCCGGTTCTTTCTCTCTGCTTCTTCGGCTCCTCCCCCAGCGTTTCACACGCTCATTGTGAAGCGACAGCGGCCGCCAGCCTCTGAGGCGGTCTGAGAGCTAGGGAATCTAAGTCCCTGGCGCGCGTGAGCGCCCGTGCTGCTTCTTACCCACCCCAAGGGCCAGGGTGCGAGATTCACCTATTTTATTCTCCCTCATCTCCCGCCCGGGTGCGCGCGGGTACCTCGCACCGCCGCTCCCTCCTCCCGCCCCTCCCCCTTGGGGCGCTCCCGCCCGCGCGCTCCTCGCCCTCCCTTTTCCCCGGCGACGCGCACGCGCGCCAGGCCGGCTCGCGCCCTCTCGCTTTCCTCCGGCCCGCGAGATCCCCCTCCCCTTCCGCCTCGCGGCGCTTCCTCGCGCCGCGGTCTTCTCTACCACCCCCGACACCGCGGGGTTACCCCCGCCCGCCAACGGCGGGTCCCCAGCTTCCCGATCCCCCTCGCTTCCCGCGCTCCCCGGCGGGGGCCCAGCCCCGGCCCCCTTGTCTCCCACCCTTCCCTCTAATTCCCCTTCCGGACGCTGCCATCATGTTGAAGCCTCAGCCGCCACAGCAGACCGCCCAGCCCCAGCAGCCGTCCCCCACGCAACAGGCCGTGGCCCGCCGGCCTCCTGGGGGCACCAGCCCTCCCAACGGCGGCCTCCCGGGGCCGCTGGCCAGCACCTCGGCTCCCCCAGGGCCTCCCGCGGTCGCTTCCCCCTGCATGGGGCCTGCGGCCGCTGCCGGGAGCGGGCTCCGCCGGGGAGCCGAAGGCATCTTGGCGCCTCAGCCTCCGCCGCCGCCACCGCAACAGCAGCATCAGGAGAGGCCGGGAGCAGCCCCCATCAGCAGCACCAGGTAAGGAGGGGTGGGCTTCCGGGCGGGGGAGCCGAGGCTGCGGGCAGGAGGCGGCAGCTCGGTTCCGGCGGGGCGGGCACCGGGGGGCGGGGAGCCCCGGCGAAGAGGGGGGGTGGGCCCCTCAGGTCCCAACAGGTCGGAGGGAGAGGGTCCCCGGGCGGCCACGGGGGCACTTAGTGGCCGTGCTAAGCTCTCGGGGCCTAATCAGGACTCGGGCCTGGGCCCTAAAGGGAGGCGGGGCGCGTCCCGCCAGCGCCGTCGGTACGGGGAGTGGGGGGGGTGAAGAGGTGATCGGGGTCCCAGGCTCCATTACCACGAAGGGTCTCGCGGTCCCCGGCTTCAGCCAATGGGGAGTCAGCTGCAGTAAGGGTCCCCGGCCGTAGCCAATAGAGGGGGGCGCGCGGCCCACAGTTTGGCCAATGGGGAGGGAGGGACTTGAGAGCTGATTGCTACCTCCCCCTTCTCGGCCCGGCCAGTAGGAGGGCAGCGAGGTGGGCGGGGGAACGGAAGGAGGGAGGACTGCGGGCCGGGATCTTCCAGCGCGCGCGCGCGCCCGTCTGTACGTGCGCGCGGATGTGCTGTCTCATGACCCGGGCATTCGCGTGCCCCGGTAACACGCAGGGCAGGGGCTGGAAGTGTACGTGGAGGGGTCGGTCTGGTGTTCGTGGATGAGTAGTGGACGCCCCACTCAGTTTCCTCTGTGTGTGTTAATGGAATTGAGTGCGGCGGCTCACGCAGGCGCAGTGGGTTCCGATCGCCGGAGGGGGCATTTTGAAGAGGCCCGTGGGCTTTAGTGCGCAGGCGCGGACCGGGCGAGGTCTCCCGGTGGATGGTTTTTGCGGCTGCGCTGTCCCTAGCGCTGCCAACGGCCCTCTCTCATCGCTCTCCTCAACCGCCGTTACATCAGCCACCGAGAAGCAGGGTTACCTGGCGATTGGTGACACCCGCAGAGTGGGTAACAGGCCGAATGAGTAATGAAGTCGAGGGAGTGGGGTGTGGAGGGATAGCCATACTCCCACGATTTGGGGCATAAGGCTGCTGAAAATGATTGTCTTTTCTGTTTGGGAGGTAATGTGCCAGAGCTAGGTAGTTCCGAATCTGCACTCCCTGAGCTTTCACCGTCACATGGGGTGGGTGACTGGTTATCTAATATTGTAGCGTTGGTCTGTTGGCAGCATGCAGCCCTGGCCCCTTGGAGAAAGTGAGAAGGTTGTGTTGCATTGGCCCTTAGAGCAGTTGACATTGTTGATTGAGGTCTTTTTTACTGGCATTTGGAGGAAACGTTTACTGGCTTTTTTAATGCCTGCTCCTTTCTTCTCTGTAAGGTGAAGAGCTTGAAGATCTTGTTGATTAATTGACTTGTAACCTCAATCAGCATACTGGTTATGTAGTATATGGTTTTAGGGCTTACTATTAATTTCATAATGATATAAGAGAGATTGGGCAGATTTAAATAACTAGTTCTTTGTTTTCTTCTCTTATAGGGGACAGAGCACAGGAAAGGGACCCCCACAGTCACCCGTGAGTGCCCTCCCCCCCAACCCCCCAAGATACAAGGACCTAAAGATGCATATATGGGAATATGGGGCAGATTAAGTGCAGAGGTAGTCAAATGGGCTCAGAGGGGCTGGGGGCCTGGCACATATAGGGTGAATATGAGTACAGTGTGAGCATTTAGAAAGAAAGTGAGATGTTGACTGCCTATGCCTTTATTTATCTCTCTTGTGTTACTGACAGGTGTTTGAAGGTGTTTATAACAATTCCAGGATGCTGCATTTCCTGACAGCTGTTGTGGTAAGAGGGTACTTAACTCTTACATATTTTGACGAATGTAATGCATCAGTTTTCTGGAAATTCTTATTTTTTGGTACTCTTCCAGGGCTCTACTTGTGATGTAAAGGTGAAAAATGGCACCACCTATGAGGGTATTTTCAAGACTCTGAGCTCAAAGGTCAGTGTAGTCAAATTAGCTTATTTTTGGAGTTGCATGGGAGGAGGAGGAGAATGAAATAGGCTCATTGGAGGCATGAACTGGGTGGTGTTGGACAGCACTTTTAATCATTTCTGTAGGCCTGTGCTAAGTAGTGCTGCAAGCAATGAAAGACAAATTTGAGAGCTGGATACTTTATTCTTAAAATGCTTTAAACTTAATATTTTTAAATTTTAAGTTTGAGATTTGCTAAGTTTTATGGCTGATGTTGAGAGGACAATGCACATGAGAATGTAGTGTTGGGAGAAGTGTAGGAGGGGTAAGGGAAAAATAGTCATATTTTCGCCTTCACATTTCTTAATGCTGACCCTTGAGTGTTGGGGAATGGGGCTTTTTATAGTTTGAACTAGCAGTAGATGCTGTGCACCGGAAAGCACCTGAGCCAGCAGGTGGCCCTCGTCGGGAGGACATTGTGGACACCATGGTGTTTAAGCCAAGTGATGTCATGCTTGTCCACTTCCGAAATGTTGACTTCAATTATGCTACTAAAGGTATGGTGCTAGGCTGTTGTGTTATATCCGCTCTGTGTGAGTGGAGGGCAGAGAGCAGTGTGTGTGCAGGTGGGACATGTTGGCTTGATTTTATTTTATTTTATTTTTTTCTTTTCCCTTTTCTGCTGCACTTTTTTTCTGAGGGAGATGGCTGGATTTTTCTTCTTGAAAATATGCCTTGATAGCTAATATATGATGGGATGAATTCCAGCCTTTGCTGTGGTTCTTCATATTTTCCCTGCTTAGTTTTCAACTTCTTGTTCCTTTTGAACTACAGTGTTAAGTAAGATTGGGCTTTTTATACTCTTCTCCTTCTCCTCCCTTCCCAGTGCTGACACACAAGCATACATACTCTACATCTGGGTTTCTTCAACTTCTCTTTGCTCCTCAACTGCTTATGAGGGGGTGAGGGTGAGGGATGCTGGAAAGAAATCTGTGAAGTATCACCTGACACCTGATCTTCAACTCTGCCCCCACAGACAAGTTCACTGATTCAGCCATTGCCATGAACTCAAAGGTGAATGGGGAGCACAAAGAGAAGGTGCTTCAGCGCTGGGAGGGAGGTGACAGCAACAGCGATGACTACGACCTTGAGTCTGACATGGTATAGTCTTCTGTAGAGCTGGGCAGCCAGAATGTGGGTTGTTTTCATTGTGGTCCACTCTTGGGAGGGAGAATACTTGCTGTCACCTATTGCTGGCAGTAAGATAGCAAAACAAAAATGCCTGTTCTCTCCCCATCTGTAATTGACGACTATTAACATTTTGCTTCAAGTCATTTGGTTTTTCAATATAACAAAGTATAGACAAGATTGACTACTATGTAGGTTCATTTCCTTCAAAAGCAGCTACTTTGGTGCATTTAAAATCTCATGAATGAATGCTTTATTGTTTTGGTATGTTGAATTTGCTTTTCTTGCCGTTTGAACTTTTCATGTTGATATGTAGGTCTAGTTCATTGCTTTCAGCTGTGTTTACTGTTCTATTTATATACATACACATGTATATATACACACCAAAATGTGTTTGTTCTTTCCTTAGCAATCTATGTTTTGTTGCTATTATTTTGCTTTTAAAAATAGTGCCTTGTTGAACTTTTAGAACATGAATCCCAGGTACATGTGCCAGAATTTCTCTGGTGTATGTACCTGGAAACTGATTTATTAGGTTTTAGGACTTTTCAGTTTTACTAGTTATTGCCAGTTTGTGCTGCAGTTGGTAGTACTAGTTGATGCTCTTACCAGCCATGTTCCTGTTTTCCCACTCTTGGTTTGGTCACATTTTTATTTTAACTCAATGGAAGGGAAATAACATGTCATTGTTGCTTTCCTTGCTGGGTTTCAAAACATTCTCCTTCTCCCTCCATAGTCCAATGGATGGGACCCCAATGAAATGTTCAAGTTCAATGAAGAGAACTACGGTGTGAAGACCACCTATGATAGCAGTCTCTCTTCTTACACGTGAGTCTCTTGGTACTTTCAGGTGGTGTGGTTTGGGGTATGGGGTCACTAACAGGAAGCAGATCTCTAGGTGGAGCATAGTTTTTGCTTATGCCTTTCTAGGTGTCTAGGTTGCCCTCCCTCTACTCCTGGTCTGCCTTGTGAACTGTTCTCTCAAGGGTTTTTTCTTACCTTTTCCTGATTTCAGTCTACTCATGGTACAATTAACTATTTTCTAGTCCATCTAACTGTACCTTTTCTTTAGAACTTAGGCACTTTTAAGTATCCCTCAGATTCAGAAATATGCCCTAGTGCTCTGCCTGGGACCCAGTAGATGCTCATTAAATAATACGCTGAGTTGTTGAAGGGATTAAACACCGATATGCTTGAGTTGGTGATAGGACTAATAGAGTGTTTTCCCTTTTTCTTCTTTTGTCCGCTGGCACTGGGATGGCGATGGTCTGTGGGTGTTCTCTCAGGGTGCCCTTAGAAAAAGACAACTCAGAAGAGTTTCGTCAGCGAGAGCTCCGTGCAGCCCAGTTGGCTCGAGAGATTGAATCGAGCCCCCAGTACCGCCTGCGGATTGCCATGGAGAATGACGATGGACGCACCGAAGAGGAGAAGCACAGTGCAGTGCAGCGGCAGGCTTCTGGGCGGGAGAGCCCCAGCTTGGCATCCAGGTAGTGGCTGAGGGCAGGAAGGACTATTTGGGCCGCACGTAGGATCCAGGGCCTGGGCTAAGAGCTTTGTGCACTGTTGTTTAAGCCTCACAGCCATGTGAGATGTAGGTCAATACATAGTTATTCCCAGTTCTTAGGTTCAGGAGATTGAAACCAAAAGAGGTTAAGTGATTTGCCCAAGGTGACAAGACTAAAGCTTGTGGATTTAGAAAAACTTTTTTCAGAATTTTGGTGTACTTCTTTTCTGCGTCTTCATCCATGTATATGTGTATATATGTGCTATTTTTCTCCGCTTTACAAAAACGAAATCTAACAGTACATGGTCTGTGTCTTGTAAAAGCTGCACCTTGAACTATGGTCAGGAGTGGATGGATTGTGGAGTACTGGCCATTGGGTTAGGGTTGATAAGGTCATAAGTCTTGTAGCCACAGAACATTTAACTGGGACAGAGCTTCAGGTGGGATAGTGAAAGGAGCTGGAGTCAGGCATGGTAGGGGTGGGCTTTAGAAGGAAAGGCTTCATCTTTGTGGGTACCTGACCTTACTTGAACTCTTTCCCCAGGGAAGGAAAGTATATCCCTTTGCCTCAACGAGTTCGGGAAGGTCCCCGGGGAGGAGTTCGATGCAGTAGCTCTCGGGGTGGCCGGCCAGGCCTTAGCTCTTTGCCACCTCGTGGCCCTCACCATCTTGACAATAGCAGCCCTGGCCCAGGTTCTGAGGCACGTGGTATCAATGGAGGTGAGTTATGAAGCAGACTTTTGTGAGGGGTGGGGAAGGGAGTGCTGAGAAAGTGGGAAGAGTAATTGAAAGGATTAAGATGGGTTGGAAGGATGATGCATTTGGTGGTAATGTAATAGTGGGTGCTCTGCCTCTTCTTTTTCTTCATCTTTTAAAAAAATTAGGCCCTTCCCGCATGTCCCCTAAAGCACAGCGGCCTGTAAGAGGTGCCAAGACTCTGTCTTCACCCAGCAGTAGGCCTTCTGGAGAAACTTCTGTTCCACCTCCTCCTGCAGGTAAAACTTAAGTAGTGTTGGTTGAAGAAATGGACAGAAATTGGGGAGGTATATAAATATGTCTGTTTTTGGAAAGTTGGGATGGGAATCAGTTTCAAGATAGATGTTTGGAGTATTTGGATTTATCCTTTTTGGGAAAGGATTTTTTAGTTTTACTAGTACAGAAATTCCAAGGGTTGTTTCTGGTTGGCAGACATCTTTTGTTTAGATTTGAATCAGATGCCAGCATTTTAAACAGAAGTCATAGAAAACTTCCAATTTCTTTTGATATATATAAAGTTCTGCCGACACTGACCATGCCTTTTTCTGCATGACTCTAGTTGGCTGGAATGGAATCACAACTGCCCCTTGAAGCATTCCATTCTTTTGTGGTGCTCATGAGGCCATTTACCTGCTAATGTTAGTGGCCTTGCCTTCTAGACATTTAAATTTGTGACCCTGGGTATAATAAAGTGTGGAAACTTTTTTGGTGCTTTTAGTAAGTCCCCTGTACACACTGCTCATTGACCAGCAGTAACCATCGAACAGCTCTCCCTTTTCTTTCAGTGGGTCGGATGTACCCCCCGCGCTCTCCCAAGTCTGCTGCTCCAGCCCCAATCTCAGCTTCCTGTCCTGAGCCTCCCATTGGCTCAGCAGTGCCAGCATCTTCAGCCTCCATCCCTGTGACATCATCAGTCACGGATCCTGGAGTAGGCTCCATTTCTCCAGCTTCTCCAAAGATCTCACTGGCCTCCACAGATGGTAAGTCAGATGGTTGAGGGCTGTGGACGATGTGAAGTGTGGTTCTGGACAGAAGGACCTTCAGGCATCTCTCTCCTTGCTCAGTAAAAGAACTGCCAACCAAGGAACCTGGGAGAACTCTGGAGCCCCAGGAGCTGGCACGGATAGCTGGGAAAGGTGAGGGGTGTTTTTGTTTGGGGTTTTTTTTTTTGCTGACATCTAATTCCCCTTTGGAAGAGCAGTTCAGTTAGAAAGTTTGTTGGAATCCGGAAGCAGACAATGCCTATCAGCCTTTTCATCCTAATTTGTCTATTAGGATTCTTAAGTGCTCTTTTTTCCTTGGTTTCTTATCCTCTGGACTACTGGCACTGTATAGCCACCTTTGAGAAAAAAATGTATATTTTCTCTTTCTTTGCTGCTTTCTCACAGTTCCTGGCCTTCAGAATGAGCAGAAACGATTTCAACTGGAAGAACTGAGAAAGTTTGGGGCCCAGTTTAAGGTGAGAGAAGTGTGGAAACGCGCTAGGATGTTAGCAGGATGGACGGGTGTGTGGAGGGTTTATGGACCAGGAGGGGTAGAAAAGACGACATCAAGCGTGGATGAAAGAAGGAAGCAGGGTCTGGACCTGGCATTGCTGTATGTGTGTTTCTCTTCTTCCAGCTCCAGCCCAGTAGCTCCCCTGACGCTAGCCTGGATACTTTTCCTCCTCGGATCTTAAAGGAGGAGGCCAAAGGGAAGGAGAAGGATGTTGATGGCCTATTAACTTCAGAGCCCATGGGGTCCCCAGTCTCCTCCAAGACAGAGTCTGCATCGGATAAGGAGGACAAGCCGACTCTGGCACCAGCAGGAGGCACTGAGGGGCCAGAGCAGCCCACGCCGCCCTGCCCAAGCCAAACCAGCAGCCCCCCAGCAGGCCTCATCAAGGGGGATGACAAGGACGAGGGCCCTGTTGCCGAGTAAGTGGGGTAGGGAGCTGGGTGGATGTCAGGAGTGATGAGGGGCAGATCGTGAGGATTTTCTTTATTTTTTCTCATAGACAAGTAAAGAAATCAACATTGAACCCCAATGCCAAGGAGTTCAATCCCACAAAGCCTCTGCTGTCTGTGGTGAGATGGGGCAGGAGAATGTGGACTTGGGTTTTCGTGAGACAGACTTGGGAAGAGAGCACTGGAGGGAGCACGTCTTCCAGAGCCACTTGGCTGCTAGTCAGTGGGAGGGGATGTTGTAAGGTGTAGGGATAGCAGCAGTTGGGCTGGCTCAGGGAAAACAGAGACAAGTCTCTAGGGTTGGGTGACAGGGCAGCCTGATGAGTCTGGCAAGTTTTTAGAAACTTGGGTATTGGGCCGGCCTGTGGCTCACTCGGGAGAGTGCGGTGCTGATAACACCAAGGCCCCGGGTTCGGATCCCATACAGGGATGGCCGGTTCGCTCACTGGCTGAGCGTGGTGCTGACGACACCAAGTCAAGGGTTAAGATCCCCTTACCAGTCGTATTTAAAAAGAAAAGAAAAGAAACTTGGGTATTTGGCTCAGGGAGTGTTCGAGTGGGTTAGTTATGAGCATCGGCTTCATCCAGGCCAACTGGCTTGGCTTGAACAACCTCTGTGCTTACAAGGTTTGTGATCTTGGACATGCCACTTAATCTCTCTGCCTCAGTTTCCTCACCTATAATTTGAGAATGCCCCTCTTAAAGGGTTTGATATGACGCTTAACCAAGATAAAATGCAGAATGTATTTAGCACAGAGTACTCCAAGAATGCTGGCTATTGTTATTGGCACAGCTGGGAGTGGAAGAGGACACTAAAACGTCCTCCGTTGTCTCCTACAGAACAAATCTACCAGTACCCCAACTTCTCCAGGGCCCCGGACTCATTCAACTCCCTCCATCCCGGTGCTGACAGCAGGCCAGAGTGGGCTGTATAGCCCCCAGTACATCTCCTACATACCTCAGATCCACATGGGACCAGCTGTGCAGGTAAGAGACTGGGTGGGCCAGGGCAAGAGGGTTGGGGTCTGGGTGGGCTGGCTGGGGGACCTGTTGTGGGCATTTGATTTGTAAGCAGGTTAAGCAGCTATATATCTGTGTTCTTGTTCCTAGGCACCTCAAATGTATCCGTATCCTGTATCCAGTTCAGTGCCTGGGCAGCAGGGCAAGTACCGGGGAGCAAAAGGTGAGCAGGGTCGGGAGGGGCAGTCAATGGGACTGCCCAGTACCTCCTGGCAGATGGAGCTTGAGCTTTGCACTATTTTCCCCCCACCCCCAGGCTCTCTGCCTCCCCAGCGCTCGGACCAACACCAGCCAGCCTCAGCCCCTCCAATGATGCAGGCCGCGGCCGCTGCTGGCCCACCTCTGGTGGCTGCCACACCTTATTCTTCCTACATCCCCTACAATCCCCAGCAATTCCCAGGCCAGCCTGCCATGATGCAACCCATGGCCCACTACCCCTCACAGGTGACTGTGGTGTGGAGGGAACTCAGGGTTCAGAGCTCCTGCTCGGGATCCCATCTTCTCCACTTCCAAGACTCAGGAGCTGGGCAAGGGAGGCAGGCCGTGTTCTGGGTGGTGGTGGCCAGCTGTAGGATTACTGGTGTCAGACTTGGGCTGATGTTCTGGCTCTGTCAGGGCCTGTAACAAAGCGTGGATCACCTGTGCCTCAGTTTGTTCCTCTGACATATAGGTAAAGTAGCTCCTGCATGGCAGGATTGTTGAGAACCTTAAATAAATAAGGTGGTAGAGGTGAGACCCAGGCAGTGCTGTGCATACAGTGACTGGGCGGGAGGATGCACCTCCCCAGTCTGCTGTGCTTACCACTTCTCTCTGTCCCACAGCCTGTGTTTGCCCCCATGCTTCAAAGCAACCCACGCATGCTGACGTCGGGGAGCCACCCCCAGGCCATCGTGTCATCCTCCACCCCTCAGTACCCTTCTGCAGAGCAGCCCACTCCCCAAGCCCTGTATGGTGAGTTCTCTTGTGCCTTCACCCAGCTTTGCTCTGGGCTCTTCGGCTCCCTCGGTGTGCTCAGCACTGGTTCTCTCCCCCTCTCCTGCTGTAGCCACTGTTCACCAGTCCTATCCGCACCATGCCACGCAGCTCCACGCCCACCAGCCGCAGCCGGCCACCACACCTACTGGGAGCCAGCCACAGTCCCAGCATGCGGCCCCCAGTCCCGTCCAGGTGCCTGCCATGGGGAATCTGGATGTTTGGGGCAAGAATGGGTGGCTGGAAGAGAGGGTAGAGCTAGGGGTCATTCTTCAGTGAGGAGGATTGGGGGGGGGTGCAGTGGGTGGTCGGTCTAGGTGCCAGAGGAGTGGGTAGCACTTATGCTTCCCCTCCCACTCACAGCATCAGGCGGGGCAAGCCCCACACCTGGGCAGTGGACAGCCACAGCAGAACCTGTACCACCCAGGGGCCCTGACCGGCACACCGCCCTCTCTGCCACCGGGACCTTCTGCCCAGTCCCCTCAGAGCAGCTTCCCCCAACCAGCCGCTGTGTATGCCATCCATGCCCACCAGCAGCTGCCCCACGGCTTCACCAACATGGCCCATGTTACCCAGGTAAGAGCCCAAGGGACTACTTCCTCTGGGTCTGTTTGCCAGAGGACATGAGCCATGGGACTATCCCATTCCTGAGTCGCCAGTACCACCTTTGCAAGAGCGCTTCCTGATGCCAGGCTTCTCAGAGCCCATCTCAGACTTCTGGGGCGCTCGCAACTACTTTTTGTTCTCTACAGGCCCATGTCCAAACTGGAATCACAGCAGCCCCGCCCCCTCACCCTGGGGCTCCCCACCCGCCCCAGGTGATGCTGCTGCACCCACCCCAGAGCCATGGGGGGCCCCCCCAAGGCGCAGTGCCCCAGAGTGGGGTGCCTGCACTCTCAGCTTCCACACCCTCACCCTACCCCTACATCGGACACCCCCAAGGTGAGCAGCCTGGCCAGGCGCCTGGATTTCCAGGAGGAGCCGATGACAGGATTCGTGAGTTCTCGTTAGCTGGGGGAATTTGGCATGGAAGAGCTGAGGGGCTGCAGGTGGGGCAGGATGCACGGGTTCTGGGTGGGGAGTGAGGGGTCTTGGAGGCAGGGCTGTCCCACAGGGCGCCCGCCGACCTGCACCTGTCTGTGAAGTATGTAGGGTGGGCAGAAGCCACAGTCGCCGTCGCCAGGGGCTTGCTCCTGGCTCTGTCCTTTGCTTCCCTCCGTCCTCGCTCAGTTGTGATCCAGCAGCCCCCCTCCCCACTGCCTCCCCAGCTCTCAGTGACCCCGACTGTCTCCTGACTTAGCCGAGGTAAGGTCAGCGCAGCAGACAGGGTCAGACTGGGGTGTGGGGGGCTGAGCTGGGCACACGAGTAAGGGCTCTGGCTTATTGGGTAACAGCGATTGACCTGTGCTTCTGACAGCCCCATGAGACACCTTGAGGAGGCCGCTCCTACCCAAACACACCCCCACCCCACCCCCACTGGATGGCATTGGATGAAGGGACAGCTGCTTGGGTTCTAATGCTCCTGCTCTCTTCTCTTTCCCCTCCAACCAGTTCAATCTCATCCCTCCCAGCAGCTCCCCTTCCACCCCCCGGGGAACTGAAGATTGTCCTGGCCGCGACCTGAGACCTCCATGAGTGGAGGGAAGAGTGATCTATGTCTCTTCCCCCAGCAGCTCGGACCAGTCCCAGCCCCCCCAATTCTCCCTTTCCCCTGGGGGAGCTGGGGAATTCCTGCCAAGCACCTTGAATGGGAGGGGCCTCAAAGTGGGCAGGGCCAGGGTCCAGCAGGGATGGGGGGTTCCTGCTCTGCCCCTGCCCATTTCCCACCCAATTTTGCCCTCCCATCCTCTCATTTGTTCCCCCGCTGGAGACTGAAGATCTTTTATTTTCTATTATTTATAACCTCAGACTTGGGCCCCCTGTTCTTTCTTTCCCATTAACTTGAATGATCTGCGTGAGAGACGGACAGACAGATACCCCACAAGGATGGTTGGACAAGGACTTTTACTTTTTATTACATAAAAATATTAAAAAAATAAAAATAAAAAAAATAAAATTTTAAACTAACTTAACCTGCCTATAGTTTCTTCTTTAGAGAGACTAAAGTTATAGCTGTCAGTCTTATGGGTATTAATAATACAGTTATCTCATTATCTCTTCCTTTCTCACCACAGGAAAATTGTAGCCAATTTCTCCAAAACCTTTAGGGTAAGGGGGAACCAAATCAGGATCTAATGCTTTTCATTTGAAAGGGAATTAAGACTTAATTGTGTAGTTGATGTCTGTGAGGTTCTGGATAACTGGATGGCTAAAAGTTTGTGAGATCGGAGCCCTGTTCCCATGATGGGGCAGTGTAGCCGTGCAGGCCCTGAGCAACTGCTGACTTCCCAGTGACTGTTTTCTTACTTGAAATTGGTCTCATCTCGAGGTATGATTTGAAGTTTGCATTTCTCTTTTTGTTTTGGTGGCTAGCTGGTTGAAGTTTTCATTTCTAATACAAGTACAAGTACCTCATGAATTTTGTCCACTTGTATGTTGAAAACTGCTTCATTGTTTCTGGCCATTGGAAATAAAGGGCTAATTAATTAGTACACGGCTGAGAGGTCTTGGGTGTGGGTGAAGAGCTGTAAAGATGAAGCTGCTGTTGGAAGGAGGGGGAGACGGGGGAGAAGATTGTTGTTCCGTTTGGGTGGTGGTGGTGGGTTTGTTTGGTGGCTGGCCAGTATGGGGATCTGAACCCTTGGCCTTGGTGTTGTAACACTGTGCTCTAACCAACTGAGCAGCCGGTCAGCCCATGCAGGACAAGAAGATTGAAGCAGGGGGTGTAGAAGTGAGAGAGCTCTCAGAGTATATGGCGATGGGGTGCGTGGGTTGGGAGCAGCGATGAAAGAACCAGGAGCCGGAAAGCCTTCAGGTGGGCTCAGGACGTTTGAAGTGCAGGTAGAAATCACAGGTCTCTTATATTTTGAATGTAATTGCAGGTATGACTGGGTCATACTTCTAGTGCTTTATGGGAGGCTTGCAGATTGCTTATAATTTATCTTATATATTTATCATCTTTGAGCAGAAATCTCAAAGTTGGAAGGGAACTTAGCCTTCATCTGGTCAGGAATTCCCCTTGAAACCTTTCAGCCTTGTCTTGAACACTGAGGAGGTTAGGAGAAAGAATCCTGCCCTATCATTGGATAGTACTTTTTTGCAGTTTCTTTTTTTTGGTGGATGGGCGCTGGCCGAATTGGGGATCTGAACCCGTGGTCTTTGTGGTATACAGCTCAGCTAACCTGTCAGCCTGTGAAGTTCTTCTTAATGTCTTTCTCTCTCACCTGCTTCTCTCTTAGTTTGCATTTCCTTTAGAGCCTTTCCTTCTGGGTGCTTGTCTCGGTGGGTTATCCTGGATATGTTCATTTTTCAGGATCCAAACATAAAAGATGCCCATTAATACCTGCTGAATGTTAACGTTTTTTGTTTAGGATTAGCATCCTTGCTAGTCATTCCAAGTTTTTAAAAAATATCAGCATTTTATTTCCTTTACATTTGGTTAAACAGCCATTTGCTTAATTTTAAATCTCAGTGAATGTTGAAAATGAAATTCGACTTTTCACTCCAGTACCTGGAACCGGTAGCACCGTGGTGATGACCCATCAAGTGTACTTCGGGAAGGCTTGCTTATCAAGCAAGTACCTCTTATGTGCTGGAGATGAACCACATTAGCCGAGTAACTACTCAAAAAGGTTTGGCACCTGAGCTAAGCCCATGCTGGCCTCAAGTGATAACCATATTCTTCCCCAATATATCCCAGGAGGAGGTAGTTTTTGAGTTGAGTCTTAAAGGATGGATATGAAGAAAGTGGGTGAATAAGAAGTAGGGTACCGACACGTAAAAAAAAAAAAAAAAAAAAAAGATGGGATGGAGAGAAGTGGGAGAGCTAGGAGCAGGCTCCCAGGTAAGTGGGGCTGAGTTACCTCTCAGCCATTGGGGGCTAGTCTACAAGTGAGCGAGCTGATAAGTGTTAAAGGTGACTAGAAAGAGCATCCAGCTGTGTTGTGGATGACCAGGAAAGGAATGAGGCTGGAGACCTAAGACCAATTAGGAGCTGATGGGATGACCCAGGGGAGGAGGGTCTACTCTTAGATAGGTGTAGGTAATGAGAGAAGGAAAGGGATTCTGAAGTTGTAGGAAGTAGAATCTGCTCATTGGGACATGTGGGGATGAAATAAATGTATTTGTATGTGAAAAGGACATGCTATGATAATATGTCCCCTGATACTGTGAAGAGGGTGGGAGATCCCACTGTGGAAGTTGAATGGTGGGGCCTTGGTGAGGTGATTAAATTGTGAGGGCCATGTCCTAGTATAATGGATTAAATCCATTGATGGTCTGATGGTAGTCATGAGTGTTGTTCTCAGGGCTTAAAAGGACAGCCAGGGAGGAGGTTACCTCTCTGATCAAGCCATCTAACATCTCATAATGTGATACTCTGCTTGCTGAAGTCACCACCAAAGGCCCTCATCAGATGTGTTCCCTGGACTTTGGATCAATAACCACAAAACTCACTGGACTAGATTTCTCTTTTCAAACTGTCACAGTACTACTGAGGATGGCTTTGAAAAGACAACCATAGAGATGGACTAGACTCTAGAAAGGAACTCAGTTAAGATGGCTCTGGGATCCCACAAGCTAATCTGTCCTGGGTTTCAACTCCCTTTTTGTACTCCTCCATCCTGTCCAATTTATACAAAAGACACAAGACAAGCAGGCTAACTTACTATTCACAGAACAGTTTATTGGCCTGCCTTATCTGGCAGGCCACCCCTTCTGCCCGGGGGATGTGTCCGTCTAGCTGAACTCTGCTGGGTTGCAGCTTATGCCCTGAGGGAGGCACCAGAAGCAGGAGGGAACACTGGCCAGGGCAACTCTTATCTGCAAGAGAACCTGAGCAGAGGTCCACACCCTCAACTCCACTTGATGTTTTTGTCTTCGTTGGTCATGGCCAGCGTGTCAGTGACCAGGCCGGTGCCAATGGTCCGGTTGCCATCTCGCAGGGTGAAACGCTGGCCTTTCTCTAAGATCATTGGCTGCCGCAAGATTAGACTGAGCTTCAGGTCCTCCCCGGGCATGGCAAGCTCCTGGAACAGGGAGAGAAGGATCACACATGGCCTTCGTGGTGCATGCTTTCTGTACCTGTTTGCTGGCTACCACAGAGGTCTGAGGCAGAAGGGTTCTGTCTGGGGACAGCTTCATCCAAGCCAGCTGTCACAAATGCAAACAACACGTTCAAAGGCAGGAGAACATAAAAGAGACCAGAGATCAGTACTCCTAAGATAAATTTTTGAGAACAAAATGTTCAGAAAATTTTGATTATGCAGGTTTCTTAGCCACAGGACTTCTCTGAGCTCTAATAGACAGCAAAACTTTCAACAAGAGCCCTCTTCTAAGAAATCTGCAGGTGAATGTATAGTAGAGTTTTTCGCCTCCTCCAGCCTAGGGCATACTGCATGAAGGCTCACTCCCCCTCAACCCCGGTGGTCAGCACCCTTCCATCTATCGGTTTCACCTCAATCAGCATCAGCATCTCTTCACCCAAGGAAATTAAGCCACCCAGGCTGTCATGTTCCATCTTTGGAACTAGGAGTGAGGCAGAGCTGATAGGAAGAGTGCCCTCTCCTCCACATTCCCTACATCCACTATACCTTCCCTGGAGGCAGGATGACACGGCAGGCCATGTCCCAAGTCAGGGAGAACATGACAGGCATGAAGTGGGATACAAAGGGCTTGTGGCGGCCACCCTCCTCCTTGCTGAGGATGTATACCTGGAAGACAGAGCAATGAGGGTGGAACTGGGTTGGTGTGCACTGCCTCTGTGCAGGGATGGCTTGGCTCGGCCCTGCCCACCATCTCGGGGAGCCCTCACCTGGGCCTCCACCTTCTGGTGGGTTTGGATGGAACCTGGCTTGGCCATGACCAGGCCACGCCTCAGGTCCTCCCGCTTCAAGCCTCGGACCAGGGCCCCGAGGTTATCCCCTGCCTCTGCTCTCTCTAGGCTCTTGTGGAACATCTCAATGCCTACAAGGGAAGAAAGGAGGGAGGAGAAGGGATGAGGGAAGTGAGTCTGAGGCAGAAGGAAGGCATGAGGGATCTGCAAGGGGAAAGGTCATCCTGAAGCCAGCCCCTGGGTCCCAAGGCTTTCTTTCTATACCTGTCACCACAGTGTGAATGTTCTTGCTATGTCCCAGGAACTCACACTCGTCTCCCTTCTTCAAAATCCCACGCTCCAGCGTACCTGTCACCACGGTGCCCCGGCCTGGGAGGGAACAGGACAGGGCATCAGGGACTTCGGTGTAGGCTATTGCTGGGGGAGGGAGTGTGAATGAGCATAGTCCTCACCAGGGATAGAGTAAACTGACTCTACAGGCAGCAGGAAAGGCTTGTCCAGGTCCCGGGTGGGCACCGGGATGTAGGTGTCCACAGCATCCAGCAGCTTCTGCACAGACTTCACGCCTAGCTCAGGGTCACGTTGCTGTTGGTGAGGTGACAAGACTCTTGAGATTTCCATTCTGCTTCTCTTGCTTACCAAAGCCACTCCCAAAATGCAGAGCAGAGCTCTTGATGCTCATCTAGCCCCATCCTCTTCCAGCCAGCAGCCCCAACCCAACCCTGCCTTCACCTCAAGGGCACAGAGAGCAGAGCCTATGATGACTGGGGTCTCCTCCCCTTTGTAGCCAAACTCAGTGAGCAGTTCCCGGATCTCCAGCTCAACCAGCTCTACCATCTCAGAGTCCTGGACAGCGTCTGCCTTGTTCACATACACCACAATATGCTCTACCCCAATCTACAGAGATGGGAAAGAGATAGGGATAATGTCCAGAGTGGCCCAATGCTCCACTCTTCCTCTTTCCACCCCTGCCCAGGCTTCAAATACCTGTTTGGCCAGTAATAAGTGCTCTCGGGTCTGGGGCATGGGGCCATCATTGGCTGCTACCACCAAGATGCAGCCATCAAGGGGAGCAGTGCCTGTGATCATATTCTGGGTAGGAAGAGAGGAAACACTAAGCCTAGTTCAACAACTTCCTCAGCTCCACATCCATCTAACCAAGTGCAGCAGATAGAAACTGAGGCCCCCCCTTTCTCTGCCATCTTCTCACCACCCACTTTGAGTGGCCATGGGACAAATCTGTAATTTCATATGCAAACATCTGGAATATCTTAACCTCCTCCGTCCAAAACCTAACATTTATCCGGACAGGAGGCAGCTTCCGGCCCAGTCCCCAGCAACCCTCACCTTAACATAGTCTGCGTGGCCCGGGCAGTCTGTGTGGGCATAGTGGCGGGCAGCAGTGCTGTATTCCACATGGGCTGCGTTGATTGTGATCCCCCGAGCTCGCTCCTCCGGGGCATTGTCAATTTCCTCGTACTTCTTGAATTTAGCCCCACCTCCCTCAGCTAGAACTAATGGAGGGAAGTGAACACACTTCTCAGCTAAAGTTCTAGAGCTAGAGGCAGGGCTCCGGCCACACCCCTGGGTCCCTCCCACCTAAACAAATGACAGTCTGGAAGGATAAAGCTTCCATGACCCCCTCCCTCAAGTCTCTTAACTTCCAGCAGAGATAACTTTGTGTCAGAAAGAAACGTTAGAGGGCCTCAAGGGCCCGCCCTGCCACTATTCCAGGGTAAAATCTCTGCTTACAGAGCATTCCCCAAGGCTAGAGGGAAACCATTCAGCGTCCTCCAGTTTATGCATCACAGAGTTTTTCGTGTTCAGGAGAAATCCGTCTCCTGCATCTTCCAATCCACCTCCCGTCCTTGTTCTGTCTCTTGGAGCCATATTAACTCCAGCAACATTCTTCTGGCCCCACCTTCCTGGATCCAGGTCCCGCCCCCCACCACAAGCCCACTCACTCTTCGTGATGGCCGCGGTCAGTGTGGTCTTGCCGTGATCCACATGGCCGATGGTACCCACATTCACATGGGGCTTGTCGCGCACGTAGGTCTTCTTGGCCTCCACCGCCAGGCCGCGGCACAAGAGGGACAATGCCGGGGTCTTCTGCGGCCGCAGCAGACCCTGCAATAGTGGGGTCGAGCCGGCGCACAGACCTGCCGAGACAGAGGCTTGGAGTCAGGGCGGGGGTCCAAGCCCGGCTACCCGCGACGCCCCCCGCTGGGCCGCCATCGCCCCCCCGCCCCTCACCGCTGAAGCGCGGCGTCGCGCGCAGCAGGTTGGCGGCCGCCATTGTGGCCGTACTCGCACCCCGGGAACCGGGTACCGCGAGGCCGCGCGTGCAACAGAGGAAGGGCACTTGCTGCTGGAAATCGCTTCCGGCGGAAGAGAGGGCCGAGAGGGCAAGTCTGGGAGCCTCTAGTCGCTAGTTTCTATGGTCATCTCCGCCCGCTTCCGGGCGCAGGCGGAAGTCGTCAAAGGGACGGTTGTCTCAGGGTCGGGGAGGGCTGAAGAGGGTTTCCACAACTCACTCGGGGCCTGTGGGTTGAGGCGCAGCGTAGTTCTCTCTGGCCGCGCCGAGGGGCCGAGGGGGACGCGGCAAAGTGGGGCGTCCCACAATGCACCAGCGCCCGGAAGGCTCATGGTCCTTGTAGTTCACAGGGCGGCGGCTGTGGGAGCTCTTGGGGTGGGAGTTAGGTAGGGCTAGGCCGGAGGCAGAGGGAGGATCCTGGCCTCCAGGAGGCACAGGCGGCCCCGGCGCGGACTGCTCAAGAATGTCCTGGGCCCGGCGGAGAGAGGCCCCGAGCCCCCTGGAGGCCGACTCACTACGCGGGTCTCAGGAGAGATCTGGCGGCGCCTGGGCCTCAACTGGAGGTAGGACTAGGCCCTTGGTGCCTTTCGGGAGTGGGACCCAAGTGGGACCCATCTCTCCCCTCAGCCTTTGTTTTGTTATCTGTAAAACGGTAATAGTATCCAGTTAGGGAAATCCTGATGCGTGCCCCTGAGAGGAAGTGAACTGGATAGGAGTCAGGGATGGGGTCCCGGGGCCTTCAGGTCCCACAGTTCTTGACCCTCAAATACCCGCCCTTCTGGCTCGTAGTCTGCGGGGACCCTGTACCGCCTGACCTCACAGGGCCAGGGCCCCAAAGACAGAGCTTTGCTGCCCACCCCTGTGGTCCTTCAACAGCCTATGGAGCAATTCCCTCGGTCGTCGCCCCACCCACCCAATTTTGCAGATGACACCGAGGATAAGGGACCAGCTTGTGGAGCCTGAGTCTTTCTTGTTCCCGCAGTGGCCCCAGCACCTCACAGGGTGGGGCACGCAGTAAGTGCTCAATAAATGTCTGCTGACTGAGTAAATGAGTGCAAGGGTAGTAAATAACTCTTAACTTTCACATCCATCATCTCATCACAGCTGCCCAGCATCACACTGAGGTGATAACAGCAGCTGCTTAACCCTGATTTATGTTTCCGAAACTCACCAGATCCTAAGACTCAACTGACAAGGTTTCAAATAGATTCCCTAATTCCTCTCCTGGAGGTTATGATTCAGTGAGGTCTAGGCACAGACTGGGAAACTATATAGCACACACACACACCCTTCTAAAATGTGGAGGAGTTTGGGAAACTCTGAACTAGAGCTTTTTTTGTATCAGACTTTCATATTTGTTCAGAGTCTGTGCTCCCAATGCCACCTGTGTGGTAGGATCTATTTTCCCCCGTTACAGGTGAGAAAACAGACTCGAGGTGGTTAAGGAGCCTAACACAACTAACCCCCCAAAAGTGTGCACCTAACCACCGCACTGTACTATATCAACTATCATTTTGCCACTCTGATAAAGTGAGGAACTTGCTAAGACTTCTCTCCACCTGGGCCTCTAGTCCATCAGCTCTGCTTAGGAAGGGCTGATATACAAAAGAGTTTTGTTTCTACCCTGTACTTCAGTCACTTCACTACTGGGAATTTATGCTAGGACACTCTTAGCCACTTAGCAAGATGTGAGTTTTTGGGGGTGGTATTTGAACCCAAATGGTTTCTATTTTAGTGGCGCTTTTTTTTTCTTCTTTTTTTAGGTGGCTGGCTCATACCAGGATCCAACCCCTGACCTTGGTGTTATAAGTTTGCACTCTAACCAACTGAGCTAACTGACCAGCCCCTTGATTCATTTTTTAAGCTCGATATTTACTTACGACAGTTTTTTACAAACTAATATACAAGGTCAAGGGTTAGGTTCCTTGTACTGGCCAGCTGCCAACAACAAAAAAAGGAATCATTTTAAAGAACACTATTTGGTAGGTAATATTATGGGTGGTATGAATATAGCTAGTTTTGGGGAAGATGAATGACTGAAGTTTGAGAAACACAGTGCTCAGAAGAGTCTAAAGGGAGAAATATTTTTCTAGAGCTGTTGACTGTAGTATGCTCTGTAATAGTGAATGGTTCAGTCAGGAGTCTGATTTACAGATAATAAATTTTACATTGGCTGGGTTAAACAGAAGAGGGATTTGTTAAGGGTATTAAGCAGCTTACAGAATTGTGGGGCAGGCTGCTGGAGAAATAGTTCCAAGCCATAGAACTGATCTGACCTGATAAG
Organism: Cynocephalus volans; assembly: GCF_027409185.1. Lineage (NCBI taxonomy): Eukaryota > Metazoa > Chordata > Mammalia > Dermoptera > Cynocephalidae > Cynocephalus > Cynocephalus volans. Next base: position 114,341,313 of record NC_084465.1, read on the forward strand.
AAAACTGCCGCTACTGCCACTGCCACCAAACACTAAATGCCAGGATTTAGACTTGTCTGAAACAGCTACTGCTGGTGGTATTGAAGCCACTTCTGCATCGAGAAAGAGACCATCAGCTGGCCAGTTATCTCAGTTGGTTAGAGCATGGTGCTGATAGCGCCAAGGTGTCCAGGGTTCGATTCCTGTACCAGCCAGCTGCCAAAAACAAAGTGATTCTCCCTCCAACCCCACAAACCCCAAAGCTAGGCATGTTCAAAGCCTCACATGAATGTGTCTCATTAGAGAAACCTAGATCATATGTCAATGTTCTTGTATCAGAGGAGGCTGAGAGATGTATTCTAACTTTGATGGTGGGGAGCAGGACTGATGATAGCATGGCATTTCCCCAGATGTAGAAAATCTCTTCAAATGATGTCTGGCCAAAAACCAAAATGCATGGTTATGAAGACACCTTAAGCTATGAATGGTATGGGCCGGCCTGTGGCTCACTCAGGAGAGTGTGGTGCTGATAACACCAAGGCCACGGGTTCGGATCCCATATAGGGATGGCCGGTTTGCTCACTGGGTGAGCTTGGTGCTGACAACACCAAGTCAAGGGTTAAGATCCCCTTACCGGTCATCTTTGAAAAAAAAAAAAAAAAAAGCTATGAATGGTATGCTGAGACTGAGAACCCAGAATGATGGTAACTGAGAGTTGTGCTAATGCCCTAAGTTTTGGTCACACTCTCATCTAGGTGAGGGCCTGGCCAAAGGGGGAATTGTTAAATAAAAATTATAGGAGGCCACTGTTTTGCCTTTTTTTTTTCTTTTTTTGGATGCTAGCCAGTTCAGGGATCCCAACCCTTGACCTTTCTGTTATAACACTGTATTCTAACCAACTGAGCTCATTGGCCAGCCTCTTTTCTGTATATAAAATCAATCTCCTCTGTATGGTTCATTGGAACACTTGTTCTATTCTGTGGAGTAATGTGTTGCCCCATTCCAGAATCGCAATAAAGCCAATTGAGATCTTTTAAAAAAAAAAAAGATGACCAGCCATACTTATGACCAATATCTCAATGAAAGTGTGGAAAGAGGATAGTGTCCAGTGTGTGGATATGGTAGCATGAACTTTGGCATAGCCACTAGATGAAATGTTAATGGGCTAGTTCAGAGTTGCAGAGACTAGGGGAGCCAGCCACCTGTGAAAACACTTGTGAGCAGTGTTAAATGAAGAAGGAAGGCTGACTATTGCAGAAAAATAGCATGTGTAGAAGGTGTGTGGTGGGGGGGCGGGGGTCGAGGGGAGGAGACAAAAGAAGTCAAAAACAATTTGTGACTTTGGAGTCTGTGAATTTGCTTGGAGAAGGAGAGAGATTTTCTTTCTTTCAGACATTTATGTGATCACAGTTAAAGAAAGAAAAGTTCTTTGTGCAGAATCTTGAACTCTTTAAAAAGATGCTCTTGAAATCAAATGGCCTTCCAACTCCCCCAGCAGTGTTTATTCTGTTGTGTAGCAGACACTCTGAGCTCCTATTTAACGGACATTTTTCCATCTTTCTACAGGTAGGGACCTGATTTTGTTTAGGGTGGCTCTTTCCCCAGTTCCAGGAAGAAATCCTAACAGGTCTAGTCCAATTCTGGTGGTCCAGTTCTCCTGGCTAGGGGTTCTGTTTAGGGATGGGTATGTGACTCCTTTGGAGTTAATGACTGGTAAGAGGAGATCCGCTTGTGGGGGGCTTCCAGGAAAGGTTCCTCACTCTTAAGGAGACACCGAAGAGACGAACATCCTTCCAACTCTGGATATTGCTGAGTCTGGATGGGAAACCTGGAATTACTATTCTCATCTTACTCCCAGACAAGGCCAAAACCCAGAGGAGGGCAAGGCGAAGAGCATCTCAGAGGACTGGGCTCCTTGTGGTGTGAGATGATGAATCTCCTTATTGTTTAAATCAAACTGTCAGCCAAGTACATCCTAACAGATGCTCTCTCTTACAGCACTTGGTACCAAGACATGTTTCTTGGTTTTACTTGTCTGAGACAGTGATCTGAGTAGGGCCGAGACTGGCCTTCATTTATTTGTGTCTGTATCCTCTGTGCCTGGCCACAACAGGCTTCCATGAATGTTTGCACTTGAACTATTAATAAATAAGCCTTCCAAACTGAAGGGGCCAGCACTGTGGTTACACACTAACATGCCCAAAACAGGACTCTTCATTTCCTCCCACATTCTCCCTCTACATCTGAATAAAGGGCACTGCCCCTCTCCCTTCCCCTCACTCCCACACCTAACCCATTACGCAGTCCTGCTGGTTCTCTCTCCACACTGTACCCCAAATGTCGACACTGGTTCAATCTGGAATCATCTCTCATCTAGGTTACCTCAAGAACTACCCAGCTTCTCTTATTCCCCAGCACCTGTCAAATCCATTCTCCATACAGCAGTCAGATCATTCTTTAAAATATAGATCAGGGGGCCGAGCCCGTGGCGCACTCGGTAGAGTGCTGCGCTGGGAGCGTGGCGACGCTCCTGCCGCGGGTTCGGATCCTATATAGGAATGACCGGTGCACTCACTGGCTGAGTGCCGGTCACGAAAAAACGACAAAAAAAAATATAGATCAGGGACTGGCCCATGGCTCACTTGGGAGAGTGTGGTGCTGATAACACCAAGGCCACGGGTTTGGATCCCTATATAGGGATGGCTGGTTGGCTCATTGGCTGAGCGTGGTGCTGACAACACCAAGTCAAGGGTTAAGATCCCCTTACTGGTCATCTTTATTTAAAAAAAAAAATGTAGATCAGAAACTCATCCTCAATGACTCCTCATTACACTCAGAATAAAATGTAAGCTCCTACTTTAATGAGTGAATTTGAGGCTGGCCGGTTCTAACACTCAGTTGGTTAGAGTGTGGTGCTGATAACACCACGGTCCGGGGTTCCATCCCTGTACCAGCCAGCAGCCAAAAAAACAGAAAACAAAACCAAAAAATGGGTGAATAGTACCTCAGTGGTGGTAAGTGGTAGGTGAATTTTATCTCAACAATACTGTTACAAAAAACACTCATCCGGGCCGGCCCATGGCTCACTCGGGAAAGTGTGGTGCTGATAATACCAAGGCCACGGGTTCGGATCCCTATATAGGGATAGCCTGTTGGCTCACTGGGTGAGTGTGGTACTGACAACACCAAGTCAAGGGTTAAGATCCCCTTAACAGTCATCTTTTAAAAAAACAAACAAACAAATCCCACTCATCCCAATTCCTCCCCATGGCCCACAAGGCCTGCACGATCTGGCCCCTGCCCACGTCTTTGAGCCCACCTAGTACAACTTGCCTTTAACACTTCCCTCCAGCTACACTGGCCATCCATCTATTTTGCAAACATCCCATGACTGTTTCTACCTTGGGACCTCTGCAGACCTTCTTCCCTCTCCCTGGAATGCTCTTCCCTGCAGCTTTCTCCATGGCGTGTTCATTCTTGTCATTCAGGTCCCACCTCAGATGTCACGTATTAGGTAGCTCCTAAGTCACCCTCTCATCATATCAATTGTCATTGATTTTTTTCATAGCACCTAAATAACCAAAATTATCTTATTAGTTTAGTTGTGTTTTCTCTTCTCTCCAGCTCATGACAGTAAGAACTTATGTTTTACCCACACCTAAGAGGTGAGTAAGGGTTTGTTGAAGGAATTACTTGTTGAATCATTTCAGTTCAGCATTTGTGTTGGGCTTATTAAGTTCCCTGATGTTTTCAATTGAAAGAAAATTTTGTACTCGCATTTGTTTCATAAATAAAAATGAATCACTGTAACTTCTTGGGCCTCAGTTTTGTTATCTATAAATTGGGGCTGGAGGTTAGACTACGTGATCTCTAAGATTTCTTGTAGCTTTAAAACTTCTAAAAGAAGGGTGGGGTCTGGTGTCACTGAAATAAGGGCTGGCCAACAACTTAAGTGGCAAATTCAGGACTAGGTCCTGGAGCTTTGTCCTCCCTAAGTGCCACTCAACAAACCCTTACTGGAAGCTCAGGGGCATCCCTCACTCTTCTCCACCAGCCAGCCTGGCAATGCCTCCTCAGAAATCTCTCTGGATATTCCCCTTGGCACCATCCCTACTGAACTGCCCTGGCCAGGCTGGCATCAGCCCTGTCCTGGACTACTGCGCCAACTTCCTCCCTGCTCCGGGCCTCCCGCCTTCCACCCCAGCCCACATCATGGCCCCAGGTGCCTTTCCAAACATAAAGCTCTGATCACACCCGTGTCACTAAGATGTAACCAGACATACCCAATTAGAAACACTTTGTGAGTGGCACACAAAAGCTACAAAATAAAAGGCACTTGAGAGGTGGCCTAGAGGGGTCAGCCATGCATGGCTTCCTAGAGGAGGCCACACTTCCCCCACTCAGGTTCAGTAATTCGCAAGAATGACTCACAGAATGCAGGAAAGCACTATACTTGGGACTGCAGTTTTATTATAAAGAATACAAATCATGGGCCGAGCCCGTGGCGCACTTGGTAGAGTGCTGCGCTGGGAGCGCGGCGACGCTCCCGCCGCGGGTTCGGATCCTATATAGGAATGACCGGTGCACTCACTGGCTGAGTGCCGGTCACGAATACGACAAAAAAAAAAAAAAAAAAAAAAAAAAAAAAGAATACAAATCAGGATGAGTCAAATGGAAAGACACATAGAACAAGTTCTGGGAGGGTCCAAATGCACAGTCCCTGTGCTCGCTCCCTGTGAAATCAGGGCATGTCACCCTCCCAGCACATCATGTGTTCACCAGCCAGGACACTTATTTATTTATTTATTTTTTTAAAGATGACCGGTAAGGGGATCTTAACCCTTGACTTGGTGTTATCAGCACCACACTCTCCCAAGTGAGCCATGGACAGGTCCTGACCAGGACACCTATTGAGCTTCACTGACCAGAGTTTCTACTGGGGCTTCATTATTTAGGCATGATTGATTAAATCATTGGCCATGTGATTAATCTCAATCTCCAGGCCTCTTCTCCTCCCTGGAGGTCGGGCTGGCTCAAAATCCCAACCCTCTAATCACAAGGTTGATCTTCCTTGTGACCAGCCCCCATCCAGAAGCTATCTGGAAGCCTGCCACGAGTCACCTCATTAGCAAGAAGCCAGGTGTGATCTAAGGGACTCATGAACACCAGACATTTCTATCACTCAGGAAATTCCAGGTGTTTAGAAGGTCTATGCCATGAACCCAAGACAAAGATCAAACAAATTATTATATAACAAATGATCATTGGGTGACTCAAGCTGAGCTGATGAGACTTAACCCTATTTCATTTGCTGGAACTACTGGGAAAGCTACAATCTTTTTCTGTGAGGGTCATCTAACTGTTAGAATGAGGCTTGGAGCTGCTGGTAGCCATCTTGCTACCTATGAGGGGACAACCTGCCTGAAGACAGTCCAGAGGAAAGCAGAGCTAAAAGAGACTGCATCCAAGTTCAAAGTGACATTGAGGGCCGGCCCGTGGCTCACTCGGGAGAGTGTGGTGCTGATAATAACAAGGCCACGGATTCGGATCCCATATAGGGATGGCTGGTTAGCTCACTGGGTGAGTGTGGTGCTGACAACACCAAGTCAAGGGTTAAGATCCCCTTACTGGTCATCATTAAAACAAAACAAAGCAAAACAAAGTGACATTGAGTCTCTGGCTCCGGCCATGCCTGAAGTCATTCTATCTCTGATTTTTCAATTCTTTGAGCCATGAAAATAGTTTTTATGCTTAAACTAGCTTAAATTGGAGTTTCTATTACTTGTTACATCCCTTGTTCCTGAGGAAGACTGTTTTTCCCCCTTGTATTAATACTTGGCTTAACCTGGGCCCTTGATATCATCTCTTCCCTCCTTTCCCAGAACTCGCTCCTTCAATGATCATCCTCTCTACTGGCTGCTTTCCTCTTAGACTTTCAGCATAATCAGGTCTCCCTCACGATATAAACAAACAAGCAAACCTTTGCACCTTTTCAAACTACAAACCTCCATATCTCTCCTTTTCAGCCAAACTCTGTAGAACAGCTCTCCACATTCCTCCCTCTTCTTTACCTTCCGTTCACTCATCCTCAAACCACTACCATTTGGCATCTGCTACCACCACTTCCCTAAATAAAATTACTCGCCAAGGTCACTCAGCAATGTCTTAGTTATCGATGTCTTCTAGAGGAGACAATGGCAGTGCACAGCCCTGATCACCCCCCACCCCCGCCATGGATCACTTTTTATCATTTGCGTGTTAGCCCATTTCCCCTGAAACACAAGACATCCTATATTCCTACATTCACTGGTCTTTGTTATGTGGTTTCTCTTCCAATGGTTAGAACTTTTGCCTTGATGGACGTGCCTGAGAATTGACATCTCCCAGGGGTAGCCCTTGGTCAATGGCTGAGGGAGGTAGTGTATGAAAGGCTTAGCTCCCATGTTTCTGTACAAATTTCTGGCATCTTATATCCAGGGCTCCCCGTAGGATCAAACTGACCTACTCTCTGCCTGACATCATGCACCTGCTTGGCTTTCTCTCCTCTCTCCTACTTCTCCTACTCCCTCAGTGGTTTCTCCTAGTAGCGCTTTCTTATTACATCACTTGCCCGCAAATTCTCATCTCAAGGTGTTTCTGGGAAACCCGACCCAAGACGTCATCACAGCACTTTCTACTTTCCTTTCTTTATCTACTTGTTAAATGTTCATTGTTCTCCAGAACTAGGCCCTAGGCCCTCTTCTCTTTACATATATTACCTGGCCAATCTCATTCATGTCCATGGCTTCAACCACTATTCATGTCTGATCACCACCAAACTACTTTGTGCAGCTCAGAATCTCTGCTGGACAGCTCCACCTAGTAGTCCAAGGACTGTACTAATAGAATAGCCATTAGTCACATGTGGCTGTTTTAACTTAAATTAATTACAATTAAAATTTCAGTTCCTTGGGCCGAGCCCGTGGTGCACTCGGGAGAGTGCAGCGCTTGGGAGCGCGGCGACGCTCCTGCCGCGGGTTCGGATCCTATATAGGAATGGCCGGTGCATTCACTGCCTGAGTACCGGTCACGAAAAAGACAAAAAAAAAAAAAAAAAAAAATTCAGTTCCTTAGTCACACTAGTTACATTTCAAGAGCTTAATAGCCACATGTGGCTAGTGGCTACAATATTGGGTAGTGCTGATAAAGAACATGTCAGTCATCACAGAAAGTTTTATTGGACAGCTTAGACACACTTCCAAACCTACCTCATAGTTACCAGCCTCTTGTCTTTCCATATTCAACTGTGTCTCCCTTTCCCAGACAATGATGGGCCACCTACAGAGAAAGGGTAAGGGGTGGGATCACAGGAATAGGGTCCTTTTCACTGACATCTTCCTCTAACTGAAAAGAGGGATGGACAACACTGATGATGAAGACCTTAGTAAAGACCTCTGCAAGCTGATGTTAGTTTGGTTAAAGCTGGGGACTAACACTGCCTAGGCCAGAACTTGCCCTTCCACAACAGGTTTTTCCAACTCCATCTGGCAGCCTCAGCCTTGAACACAGTCTTTTATTTATTAATTTATTTATTTATTGCCTTGGTATTATAATACTGTGTTTTAACTAACTGAGCTAACCAGCCAGCCCCTGAACACATTCTTATTTCTAATGGAGAAATCTCCATTTCTTGGGTTACTTGCCTATGTGTTCCAGAATGGGCACTTGATCCAATCAGCTAGTCAGTTTTGGAAATTTTATTGAGAATCTCAGAAAAGAGAGACCTTCCTTCTACAAGAGTTTCTAAGCTTTTAGGACAAGTTTGGAGCTATGGAAAGCCATCTTGCCACTAGAGAGGAAAGCCTGCCTGGGAGTGAAGCCAAACGCGTGAGGAAGGCTGAACCAGAAATGAACCACAGGTTCCCGATATCTTTTGGTCCCTGTATTCATCTGTTCCTGAACAAGCTGGATCCACTCTAGACTTTTAATTATATGAACTGTTTCCTTACTGTTTAGGCCAGCTGGAGCTGGGTCAGTGACAGACTGGATTGATGGAGGCTCTCATTGTTCTCATAATTTCTACTACCTTCTACCTTAATGGGTCTTAATTTCTCTAAGTGGCCTGATGTCTCTGAGCTCCAAGCTGTATGTCCAACTACCTCCTAATGTCCCACAGGCACGTCCAAACCTGACTTCATTATTTCTGCCCCCCATTTTTATTTCCCGTCTCAGAAGTAGAACCTCCTCGACCGCCTGCCCCTTTCCTCAGAAAAACCAAGGTCGTAAGTTCAGGCTCCGCCTCCTCGCGGGGCCTCCCCAAGGTCACCCGCTTCTTCCCTCGCCCCGCTCCTTGGGGGCAGTATCCACGTCCCCCTCCGCAGCCGGCCTGGGCGCTCTAGGCTGCAGAGGGCCCTTCGAAAAGACTTATCATCTCGCTGGTTTCCGGTACTCGGCGGCTACTCTAGCCTTCAGCAAGGCCTCGGGACTCTATCCCCTAAGGTGGCTTCTCTATGGTTGACTTCTCTCCTTTGTCCCGAATTTCCTCCGGGAGGACGCTCTGGTGGGATCTAACCCCTTCTCAGGGCTGCCTCTGAGGTCCCTTTTAGGTGCAACTGGAGAAGTCACTGAAGCCCTGCGAGATTTACGCACTCTCAGCCCTCGAAGCGTCAGCGCTGAGCAGGAGGATGGCGGAAGTGAGTATTAAGGTGCCTTTCCCTCTCGCCGCTCTTCTCTATGGTCGCTTCCTTCGGCGACGGGAAAAAGGGGTCCCGGCGCTTGCGCAGAACGGTGCCGAGCGCCCGTTGCGGAGGAGGGGGGTGCAGGGTGCGGGAGCTGCCTCCGCCGCCGGAGCTAACCGCGGGGACCGAGATGCAGGTGGGACCGGAACCGGAACCCCCCTCTTCAAGTGCCTCTTCCCTCTCCGTGACCCGGCTTCGGCCCCTGAGAGGAGCCTTGGGTGGGGGTGGGGGTGTGGGGCCGGGAGCAGGAGGGGCACTCGGCCCCCGAGAGAGCAGCAGACAGGGCTGGTCCCCAAGAGGCTGCGGCCCCGGGGAATGGGCGGGTGGGGGGTGTCCAGGGAGTAGGGTCGGGTCGGAGTGGATTGACCACCGGGTCTAGAGGGTCCGAGCCAGGAACGGAGCTTGCACCCTCCGCCACCTGCCCTTCGGGAAATAACAGAACTGAGCCAAGAGGCAGGTGCACCGGGGAAGTGTGTCTGAGTCCTGCTTGGCGGAAGAGAAATTGAGTCACCAGCTCAGAAGCCGCAGGGTCAGCGGGCCTGAAGGGGGCTGGGTCTGCCTGTGGTGCAGAGGGTTGGGTGGGCCTGTGTGAGCTGAGGTGGCCTCTGGCTGGAGATTGGGCTCTGCTGAATCTGCACCTCTTGGCTCGGTTCCCCTGTGCTCCATGACTCCCGCATCTCCTGGCTGCTTCTCGTTGGTTTGGAATTGTCCCTATGGTTGGGGCCATCTGAGTGTGTAGGGCCTAGGCCAAGGAAGAAAGGGAGGAGCTGCCCACCTATAGCTGGCTGTGGGTTTGAACAGGAGTATGAGGTCGCTGAGGGTTTGGGGAGACTTTCCTGAGCTGCCCTCGCCCCAGTTCTGGGCCGTCACCTTCCAGTATAGCATGGGGGAGGAGCACTCACAAAAGAGCCGTGGGTTGTAAATTCCACGCCCGGACCTTGGGAAGGCTCTTCCTTTCTCTAATTTTTCTTTCAGAAAGCTGGAACCAAAATATTGTTTCCCCCCATAAAGCTAGTAATAATAGTAGTCATTTATTGTGTGCTTACTTTGTATTAAGCACTGACACGTTCCATTCCATTTAATTCTCCCAACAATTCTAGGGAGTAGGGATCATTATCTCTGTTTGACAGATATGAAAACTGAGGCTCGGCGAGGATGTTTAATTTTTTCAAGATCACGCAGCTAGTAGGTGGCTGAGCTAGGGTTTCAGCCCAAGCCTTACTCCAGAACCCACGGCCTTAATCACTATGCTAACCAGTCTTTAGGACACACTCCCGGGGAGGGAAGAGGGAGGTGAAAAATTCTGAGGCCCCCTGTTATGTTTTATTTACGTTGTGGCCAGCCCGGACTTGCCCTGACCCAACCCCTAGTCTCTCCTCTGGTGCAGCTACCTCTGGGCCCCAGACTGAACTGGCACCAAAGAAGCGGGCTGTAGCCATTCCAAGCATCCTTCACACAGTGCTTGGGTGCTGGACTCAGGTCAGCTTTCGAGACAATTGCTGTTTCAATCGTTCATCCATCCACCCTCCCTAATGAGTAACCTCCCTCCTTCGAGCTGGACCAGAGGATGCATGAGGCAGGGTCTCTAAGCTCTATAGTCCCAGCTCCCCTCTGGCGCCCTGAGAGCAGGGGCGGTAAGGAGCTATGGCTGAGGCTGGTCCAGCCACTTCCCGGGGACAAGGACCATGCAGTGGGAAAAACAGTAGACTTGGAGTTCTGAAACTTTTCTGAGCTTCGGTTTCCTCATCTATTAGAGAGGTTATTAAAACCTCTCCCAGGGAAAGGTAAGATAACCAATGGAAGCCTTTAGAATGGCACATGGGAAGGATCCGTCTTAGAGAAGAGAGGTGATTTGGAAAGGATTCCTTTTTGGAGGAAAGTGCTCCACAGCCCTCTGTTGCTCCTGGGAAAGTGGTCGCAAAGGCAGCAGGACAGGCTCGACATTGGGGAGCCAGTTGACTGTGGTTTAGGGGGTGTGAGGGTCTGGGCGAGGGAAAGGAGGCAGGTTGGTTCTCTTCCCCATTGCTTTCCTAGGAGTCTAAACCAGAGTAGGGAGTCGCTGGCTGGGGGTGGGACTCTGTTCCTGGTCCCACCTCAGCAGTGACCCCGTGTCTGTGCCTCTCTCTTCCTTTTGCAGCTGCTGCCGCACACCCCGCGTCTTCTGGCCGTGTCCCTCTTTGCTGCCCCTCCCCACAGGCTCCCCCTCTCTGCCTCCTGGGGACCATCATGAATGGTGCCCCTTCCCCGGAGGATGGGGCCTCCCCCTCCCCCGCCCCGCTGCTACCACCCCCTCCCCCAAGTTGGCGGGAGTTCTGCGAGTCCCACGCCCGGGCTGCCGCCCTGGATTTTGCCCGCCGTTTTCGCCTCTACCTGGCCTCCCATCCCCAATACGCGGGGCCTGGGGCTGAGGCTGCCTTCTCCCGCCGTTTTGCCGAGCTCTTCCTGCAGCACTTTGAGGCTGAGGTGGCCAGGGCCTCTGGCTCCCTCTCACCACCCATCCTGGCTCCCCTGAGTCCTGGTGTGGACGTCTCGCCACAAGACCTGTCCCTTGAGAGCTGCAGGGTGGGTGGGCCCCTGGCTGTGCTGGGCCCTTCTCGATCATCTGAGGACCTGGCCGGCCCCCTCCCTTCCTCAGTCTCTTCTTCTACGACCTCCTCAAAGCCGAAGCTAAAGAAACGCTTCTCCCTCCGCTCAGTGGGTCGCTCTGTCCGAGGTTCGGTCCGTGGCATTCTGCAGTGGCGGGGGACCGTTGACCCTCCCTCCCCAGCTGGGCCCCTGGAGACCTCATCAGGGCCACCAGTCTTAGGTGGAAACAGCAACTCTAATTCCTCTGGCGGGGCTGGGACCATTGGTAGGGGACTGGTTAGTGATGGAATGTCCTCTGGGGAAAGATGGACTCACCGTTTTGAGAAGCTGAGACTAAGTCGGGGAGGGGGGACCCTGAAGGACGGCACAGGGATGGTCCAGAGGGAGGAGGTGCTGAGTTTCATGGGGGCTGAAGAGGCAGCCCCTGACCCAGCTGGAGTGGGCCGGGGAGGTGGGGCAGCTGGGCCTAGCTCAGGGGTAGGAGGGCAGCCTCAGTGGCAGAAGTGTCGCTTACTGCTTCGAAGCGAAGGAGAAGGAGGAGGAGGAAGTCGTCTGGAGTTCTTTGTACCACCCAAGGTGAGGCCCAGGGGAGGGTGGGTGACTGGGAGCAAGTGATAGAACGACCAGAGCGGTAACTCAGCCCTACTGATAAGCCATGGGGTTTACTGCTCACACACATAGCTTCGCTTATGTTTTGTTTTTAAAGCTAGCTCCTGGCTGTATGTTAGTAGCTGTGGGCAGGACTGAGAAAGCAGTGTTATTACCTTTTGTCTAACTCCCCTAGGATGTAGAGGGAAAGATAGTCTCTGCACACCAAAAACCTAGATCTCATTCCCTCTCCCAACCCAGGCTTCTCGGCCCCGACTCAGCATTCCCTGCTGTACCATCACAGATGTCCGGACGACCACAGCCCTGGAGATGCCTGACAGAGAGAACACGTTCGTGGTTAAGGTAGGAGCTCTGAGCTCCCCACTCCCTTGGAATGCGTATGTTGGGGAGAAAGCTCTCAGCACATTTAAGCAAGTGACATTGGCAGGAGGTACACATGTGTCAAGTGCCTTGAGAATGTGTCCCTGGCTGTGGCTTCTCTGGAAGAGGGGGAGAAGGGGAGATGTTCTTGTTCTCATTGGGGGTGGATTAAGGCCTTGGGAGCTGGACATGACCTAGGACTCCTCCCTGACCCGTGACCTGTCTGAGACCCTCCCCTTATCTCCATAGGTAGAAGGCCCCTCGGAGTATATCTTGGAGACAGCTGATGCTCTACACGTGAAGGCCTGGGTGTCTGACATCCAGGAATGCCTGAGCCCAGGGTGAGGAGCCTGACTTCTGTCACTGAAGGGACTTGATGATGGGGGTGGGGAGCAGCCTCTGCCTCTCACCTGGTGACTTTCCTCCCAGCACCATTTTCCCTGTCTCTGCAGACCCTGCCCTGTTACCAGTCCCCGCCCCATGACTCTCCCTCTGGCCCCTGGGACTTCGTTCCTTGCAAGGGAGAACACAGACATCCTGGAACTGCCCTGTCTGAATCACTCAGAGAGTCTGCCCAGCCAGGATCTGATGCTGGGCCCCAGTGAGAGCAACGACCGCCTGTCGCAGGGTAAGGGTGGAGCCTGAGGGAGCTGGGAGTCTCCAAGCCTGCCACACAGAGCCCCCTGCTCACAGACCCCACAGCCTCTCTCCGGACCATGTGCACCCCATTCTTGGTCCCTGGCTGCCCTACCCCCACCAAATGATAAGTATCATTTGTCCCTGAACATGCTGAGCGCTCTCAAGCCACAGTTTTTTTTTTTTTTTTTAAAGATGACCGGTAAGGGGATCTTAACCCTTGACTTGGTGTTGTCAGCACCACGTTCAGCCAGTGAGCAAACCGGACATCCCTATATGGGATCCGAACCCGTGGCCTTAGTGTTACCAGCACCGCACTCTCCTGAGTGAGCCACGGGCCGGCCCCACACAGTTTGTCATTTAGAACCATCACCATCACCACCCCACACAGGCCCCAAGCAAACTCCTATCCAACCTTCTATGGCCAGCCTTGTTACTTTTTCCATAAGTCTCCTGCAGGCCGCCACTCTGGCTGGAGATAATGGTTCCCTTCCTGAAGCTTCTGGGACACTTTATAGAAATCTTTGTTTTTTTTTCTGTGTATACGCTGATGGCACCACATTTTCTTTTCATTCTGTGCTTTTTGGCCTGACCCCCCCTGCCCCGTACCCACACACATATACACACGAAGACATATGTCTGCTGGCCCCAGCTTGCCTTTGTGTATTCAGCCTCCACTACACCCTCTTCTCCTGATCTTCCACTCTGAGTTTCAGCTCCACAGTGCCTAGCACACAGGTTGTACTCAGCGAATGGACAAATGACTCATAGAAACTTAGAGTTAGAATGAACCTAACAAGTCATCAGATCTCAGGCAGCTATGACCAGGGAGAGGAAATGACTTTTCTGAGGTCATCTGAGAATCACTGACAAAGATGGGAACTACACCAACCTGATTCCCAGGCCAGTGCTCTCTGCACTGCACGTGTGCCTGTCCTCTGAGCACTGACTGTGGACGACATTCATGGAGACTCAGGCCTGCCACTTGACTGGCCCTAGTGCATACCAGGCCCTGTGCTAGGCCCTGGGGCAGGATGGGGGAACTCAGAGATATCTGAGATGAGCTCCTTGCCCTGCATGGGCTCACAGTCTAGCTGGGTTGATAAGACTTTACTTCTTATAAAAAGCAGGTCCCCTACCAGGGCTGGCTGGTTAGCTCACTTGGTTGGAGTGTGGTTTTAAAACACCAAGGTTGGGCCGAGCCCGTGGCGCACTAGGGAGAGTGCAGTGCTGGGAGCGTGGCGACGCTCCCGCCGCGGGTTCGGATCCGATATAGGAATGACCGGTGCACTCACTGGCTGAGTGCCGGTCACAAAAAAAAAAAAAACGACAAAAAAAAATAATAATAAATAAATAAATAAATAAAACACCAAGGTCAAGGGTTCGGATTCCCTTACCGGCCAGCAGCCAAGAAGAAAAAGAAAAAAGCAGGTCCCCCAAACAGAGTCTATGCTTAATGTCCTCTGAGCAGCACAAATGGGAAGCATCTTGGGAGCTCAGAGGAGAAAGAAAATGGGAAGGTGAAAGAGACAGGGACTGCTGCGCAGAGGAGGTGACAGAAAAGATCACGGCTTGAAGGAGGCAGATGGTGAGAGCAGAGACCTGAGGTGGGAGGGCCCAGGATATCTGGAAAAATTGGATGAGTTAATTGGGCTAACGTGGAGGGTATACAACGAATGCAAGTTAAGTTGAAGATCAAGTTGATTTATGTTGAGGATCATTGATGTCTTAGAGTTGGCAGCTTTGTCCTGTAGTCCAAAAAAGGACTCCTTTTTTAACATCAAAATATGTGAGGGGTTCTACCCGCATCTCTGCCACAGTCTTTCAGCTGTTGATTTAGAAAAGACATAGGCACGTTTGAATTCTAGGACCCCTTACAATAACAACTCTGCAGTCCCCCAGCAGTGCAAGAAATGTAAGGAGCTTCTGGTGAAAGCCATCGGGAGTCTCTGCCTGCAGAGATGTCCAGAAGGTCGACCAGCTGGCTCCGTCATCACACACAGGAAGGACTGCTGGTGGGGAAATGGGCCCAGGAGACCAGCCCTTCAGAAGAGGAGCTTCTTGAGTTCTCAACTTTGCCCTTCCATTTTTTTCCAGGGGCATACGGGGGCCTCTCAGACCGTCCCTCGGCATCCATCTCCCCCAGTTCCACCTCCATTGCTGCATCCCATTTTGACTCAATGGAACTGCTTCCCCCAGAGTTACCCCCCCGCATCCCCATTGAAGAGGGACCCCCAGCAGGCACAGTTCATCCCCTCTCAGCCCCCTACCCTTCCCTGGACACTCCGGAAACAGCCACAGGTACCAGAGGTGTGAGTGTGTGTCTCCAGGCCCAGTTGCCTGTCTTCCTGAAACTCCCATCTTAGGATCCTCAGGAATCTGGCCTAGGGGGAGGAAGATGATTTGTGAGGGGGGAGACACCTTGAGGGGAAAACAAGGCTTTTCTCCCAGGATGGGGGAGGCTTCCCTGACACCCCGGTTTCCCTCCCTCTCTCCTTCCTGAAGGGTCATTCCTGTTCCAGGGGGAGTCAGAGGGAGGTGAGGGGGACCAGCCCCTCTCAGGATATCCGTGGTTCCACGGGATGCTCTCTCGACTCAAGGCTGCCCAGTTAGTGCTGACAGGAGGCATCGGCTCCCACGGTGTCTTCCTGGTACGTCAGAGTGAGACAAGGCGGGGTGAATACGTCCTCACCTTCAACTTCCAGGGCAAGGCCAAGGTGAGTGACAGGAAAAGGCTCTGTTCTGTGCAAAGAGTGGGTGAATGGGGGACAGTGCTGTCCAGGGGAGGAGGATTTTGTAACCAGTGAGGACTCCAGCTCCCGCCTCACCGTTCTTGTCCTGCCCTCAGCACCTGCGTTTGTCACTGAACGAGGAGGGGCAGTGCCGGGTCCAGCACCTGTGGTTCCAGTCCATTTTCGATATGCTTGAGCATTTCCGGGTGCACCCCATCCCTCTGGAGTCTGGAGGCTCCAGTGATGTTGTCCTTGTCAGCTATGTCCCATCCTCCCAGCGACAGCAGGGTGAGCAGAGCAGGTCTGCAGGGGAGGAGGTGCCCGTGCACCCAAGAAGTGAGGTGTGTGTGCCAGAAAGACGGGGCGGGGGGCTGTGAGGAGGAGCGGCTTTGTAGGGGAGAGTAGGGGAGAGAGGTGCCCACGTGTGGGGGTTTGGAAGGGAACAAGGCACGCTGATAGGATGTAGGGAGGCAGAGGGCTCCTTGCTGGGGCCGGGAAGCAGCTGAGAATTGGGCTGGTGCATCCCATTCCATCAGAACCCTCTGTTCCATCAGCTGTCTGTCTCCTGGACCCATCCTCCCCAGCCTTGTCTTCACCCTTCATCACAACCTTGCCTTGGGCCTGCCCTTCTTGGGGATGCTCGGTCTGATCCTCTTCCCCCCTCCCTTGATGTCTGATGTCCCTGTCTGATCTCTCCCTTTCCTCCATCCCAACATCCCATCTGTCCCCACGTTGCCCCACCCCCACCCCCAGGCCGGGAGCAGGCTGGGAGCCATGCAGGGGTGTGCGAGGGAGATCGATGCTACCCCGATGCCTCCTCCACCCTCATGCCCTTCGGAGCGAGTGACTGTGTGTAAGTGTGGTCCTCCTCTCACCGCCGCCCATGATCCATCTTCCATGGATGGGGGGTTGCTTAGGAGATGGGATGTGGGAAAGATAGCACATGGCTCCTGGGGGGATGAGCGAAGGGGAGTCCACTGTGAGAGCTTGCCTCCCTCCACAATCAGTCTGTCTTCTTACCATTCCCATCCAGAACCGAACACCTCCCATGACCCACCCCAGCCCCCTGAACCCCCTTCATGGACAGATCCCCCACATCCTGGGGCAGAAGAGGCGTCGGGGGCACCAGAAGTGGCGGCAGCAACAGCCGCAGCAGCCAAAGAGAGGCAAGAGAAAGAGAAAGCGGGCAGTGGAGGGGTCCAGGAAGAGCTGGTCCCCGTGGTTGAGCTGGTCCCCATGGCTGAATTGGAAGAGGCCATAGCACCAGGCATGGAGGCCCAGGGAGGCGCTGGATCTGGAGGGGACATGGGGGTGACCCCAATGGTGCAGCTCCAGCAGTTACCACTGGGGGGCGACGGAGAAGAAGGGGGCCATCCCAGAGCCATTAATAATCAGTACTCCTTCGTATGAGACACCCCACCCTTTTGCCACTCTTTTTGCTCCCCAGCCCTCAGGTGATGGGATTGGGCTGAGTAGGGACATAGAGGAGAGGTAGGAATCCCCTCCCCACATGCTTTCTGACCCTTGTTGGCCAAGGGCACATATGCTGGTACAAGCAGAAGTTCAAGAGTTCTGTTAACTCCCCTGTTCATACACTACAGGTGCCCCTTCCCCTGGGCAGGGGATTTGGGCTCCATTACCTCCCTGAGGGGCTCTTACGGTCAGCCCCACGCCTGGGGGGCCGTTTCCCCATTAACCACCCCCCAGCCCAAGGAAGGGTGAGGGGAAAGGGCTGTCAGTTATATTAAGGTTGTTGTTGTTGTTTTAAACAAAATGGAGAAGCATAAATAAATACAAGGGTTTCTCTCAGTTCCATTGTGATGGCCAGTGTTTGCAGTGGGGACTGGGCAGGCACACAGGAAGGCAGCTCACCAAGTGTGTGAGCTCGAGCTGAGAGGCCAGAGCTGGCCCAGGTTGGGTCCCTGTCGCTCTCCAGTCTTGTGCTTTCGGGCCATCACTGTGGGCTGTCCTGCTTGCTAAGCAGTATGTGCACAGCTAAACAGTGCTTCTTGGGGTCTCCAGCAAGTTCTCTTGATGCGACAGGACAGCGAATGGCAGGATTGATCATCTCCAAGGGCCCTTCCTGCTCTGAATTCTTAAAGCTTCCTGCTCTAGGGAGAAAGCAGACAGATCGCAGGGGTGGGGTGGGAGCTCCGTGGCTGTGCTGGGAGAGGTTTAACGTGGTAGTCACAGTGTCTGGCTGCAGAGGGGCCCAAGGACAGGCTGACTGCCCCCCTTCTCAGAGCCAGGCTGGAGGATGGGTAACAGAGCACTGGCTTCCAGTCCTGGCTTTGCCTCATTTGCTGTGTGACCCAGGAAAGGTGCAGCCACTCTGGGCCTTGGTATCCTTATCTGTAAAATGAGAGGTTTCACCTAAGTCAGAGCTGCTGACAGGATCTGTTTGGCCTAGATAATGTTTCCATTTGAGTTTCACTTAAAAATTCAGATCATTGGCTTCTCTTGCAAATCAGAAGCTCCATCTTCCACACTGCTCCATCCCCACCAGCTCACCCTACTCACCTGAAGTGCCTGGCCCTGTGGGCATTTGCATATGCAACCTCCTTCCCTCCCTCCCCACCCCCCACCCCCCTCCACCCCCAGTTTAACACAGGCACTGCATTATCCTTAACTTGGACCTGTCATCCTGCGCTTCCCAGCTCTGGGGGTGGTGGGTGCCAACAGGAAGGGCACAAGGTCTGAAGAATCCCACCTCTTGTGCTTGGCTCTCTCCCGTCTCCTCCATCCACCTCTGCCTCTTACCATTCTTCCTCTCTCTTCCTCCCAGCAGAGTGGAGCCAACACTCTCATGCCCCTCAGCCTCTGCCTCCAAGAGGCCCTACCCATGCTCATGACCTTGCTATTCTGGGCCTTGTGTCCTGTTGGGAGATGGACAGGAGACAGCTGGGCTCACAGGCCACCCAGGCTGGGGGCTAGCTGGGGGAAGCCTGCTGGCCCTCTGTTTTGTCTCATCCCTGGGGCTCCCCCAAACCTTGGCCTCAGGAGACTAGAGATAGAATTGGCCTTGAAAAGGGGGTGGGGTGCTTTGCAGATCTGGGTGCTGTGTTCTCAGTGAGATGGTGAGCGAAGGCTGTGGCGCCCCTGGGTAAGCAGGGCCTGATCCTCCTAATCTTGCAGCAACTGGTGTTCTGAGGCTTCCCCTCCCCCAAACCCTGCCAGGCTTCAGGGACTTGCCTTCCAAAGATGGGGTGGGGGAAGGGTACGAGGACACCCGCCCACTCCCCAGACTGGCATGTCTTGGCCAGAGAAGCCTGAGAGACTATTTCCCTCTAAGCCGTAAGGCTTGGAACTGGTCAGGGATTGGCCAGACTGTTTCCATGTCCTTCAGAACCAGGCCTCTCCTATGCTCAGCTTCAGCCCTCAGTGTGGGAGGAAGAACACCTTTTAGCCCTGGGCTTGGAGACCCTCAGTGGGAATGGACCCAAGAGTGCCTCCTCGCTCCACCACCTCCATCCCAGGGTACACCTGCAGCCTCCCTTGGGGTAACCCCTTTGCAACTCTTAGTGGGTGGCTTCAGTTTTCCCCTCTGGGAAGTAGGGGAGGTAGAAACAGATAACCTTAAAGGCCCCACTGGCAGGCCTGTCCTGTAAAGCCTACTGCCTTTCCTCAGCCTCATGCTCTCAGCTCCCTTGAAGCTACCCATCTCTCCTGTTTCCCCTTCTCCATGTTTGGGCATTCCTGCTGCTGTAAGACAGTGGCCCCTGTCACTCCTCCAGGTGTTGGCGGGGAGAGGCCAACCAGTGCCAAAAGGCTTGGCGGTGCTGAGCTTGACTCTGGCCTGAGACGGTGGGTGCTGGGCCAGGTGGAAGTACCTGTTGATGGGACCCCTAGCACTCACACCCATTGTCTAAGTTCCCCCAAATCTCTCCCACCCCAGGTCACAGCAGGATTCTGCTTCAGGGGAGAGTTTGGTGGGACTGTGAAAGGGGGAGGGAAAGAGCACCTTGTCCTCAACTCACCCAGGAAGCTGCCCCTCCCCCAAGCCCAGGCAGAGGAAGAGAGTCTGGGAGGCTAAATCCTTCAGTTCCACCCACCCCTGCTGGCCATCCTCCTCCCCAAAAATGGGGGCTTCCCTTTCCTTTGCCCCGCCATCCTCTGCTTAGGAACCTGAGCCCCAGAGTGGGAAGCAGCCTTTAGAACCCTTTCAGCAGTCCATACTCTTTGTTCATTTCAGGAAACTGAGGCCTGGGAGAGGAAGGACTTGAGCCCAGGGTCACAAGACTCCTTCCCCTCACTGACCTTTCACCATTACTGTCATCGAACCTCTCCTCTGTCTTCCTTCCTCCCCTGCCCACACCCCACAATCCTGTCTGCTCCTCTAGCAGCTGCCCTGGTGATAACCCAAAGACGCCCCCATCCTGGAGCACGATGGGGAGGGGCAACTCAGAGCAGCTGCTTCTCTGAGGAAGCTGACACCAAGGCCAGCCGCTCTGCAACAACTTATGGCTTTGCACCCAGCCCCAGGGTCCCCACCCACCTGGCTGCTGCTAGCCAGCTCCCTGCTGTCCCTTTTCTCCACTGCTCCTCAGACTTCCCTCTGCCCCTGGTGGCCCCTCTCTGTTCTGTCCTCATTTCCCCTGGACCTGCCCTCAGGAATCTGCCCCCTCCCCATTCCTTTGGTTTGGAGCCTCTGCTGATCCACTCCCCCAGGTCCCCTTTCCTGGACGCCTCTTTCAGTGGGGCATGCCCAGCTCCTGAGCACACAACACAGGTCTGGTGCTCATTCCCTCTTGAGGACAGGCACATCAGGGCCTGAGTGGAATGAGGACCACATACCTCTAGGGTCTGCCATGTAAAACCCTTGGGTTAAAGACAGTGCAGTGTGGAGTGAGCTGACCCTCATTCCATGACTTGGGGTGGCCCCTGCCTCAATACTGAAACAGTTATCCCTCCCCCTCTGCCATCAGCACATTCTGTAGCCTCGGGTTACCCGGCTGCTTGGGTGTCCCATTTTCCTGGGGGGGGGGATTCCCTGTCAGGGGTGGGGGGGCCCTGCAGGCTATGTTCCCAGAGGCTTAGAGCGATGGGGGGGAGGGGGCAGTTTAGGGGAGAGACAGGCAGTCCTGGCTCTGCTCACCAGGGCCTGGACACTAAATCCCTTGTTGATGGCTGCAGCAACCCCTCCCAAGGGTAGGGTTACCATATTCTGCCCTGTCCCCTTGACCCTCTCCCCTCCCTACTTCCTCTTGTCTCTCTGGAGCCACTTCCTCTGGCCCCCAAAAGGTGTTCCTTCCCTCTTCAGTCCCCTGAAGGCTTACAGTAGCTCTGTTGCTCTCTCAGCAAAGTAGGTGAGGAAGAAGGAGACTGTGGAAATGGAAACAGATTCACGGCAGGGGAGATGGGAAGAGGGGTGCGAGGAAAGTGAAAGCAGAGTGGAAGAGGGCTGGGGGGATGAGTTTGGAACAGGAAACTCAGTGCAACTGGGGAAGTCGACGCAATTGGGGAAGGGGTCTGTAACGGATGTCTGAAAGTGAAGTCTCTCCCTGCCCCCCCTTCCCTGGGGCTGGGGCCACCTTTGCTTCCCTCATGAGTGACATCTCAGGCTGCAGCCCTACTGTTCCCCCTCTGTCAGCAGAAATATCTCTCTCTCTTGACCCCTCCTGCTGGAGTCTCAGCCAGCCAATCCTTGATCTGGGGGAGGGGGGAGCCTGCCCCCCCCACTCCCTCATAAGGACCAGCTGGGGGCTGGGGGGGGGGGGTGCCGGTGCTGCAAGTGGGACGGGGGGTCAGAGCTTCGTGGAGGGAAGAAAAAATTGGGGGGGGGGGCAGGAGAGGAAAAGGAAGAATCCCAGGCAGACAGGCAGGTGAACACACTGAGGAAGACCCCCAAACGGGAGAACCCCCCAGAAGGAACACACCGCCCCTGGCCCCCGGGAAGGGAGCACAATGGAGGCCGCACATGCCAAGACCACAGAGGACTGTCTGGCCTATTTTGGGGTGAGTGAGACCACGGGCCTCTCCCCGGACCAAGTTAAACGGCATCTGGAGAAATACGGCCCCAATGGTAAGTATCCCTCGGAGGAGGGGCTGGTAACACCCTCCTGCACCCCCAACACACACACACAGGAATTTCTCCCTCCAAGGTATCTTAGGGAAGAGCTGGGCCGGGTCTACTGATTGCAGGGGGAAAGAGGGTACTGAGAAAATAGGGTCCCTGAGATCCAGAGTTTTGGGAGGTTTTATGGGATGACCTTGATGAACCTCAGATGCCCTTTTGGTGCCCTGATTCTCTTACCTTAGCCACAAAATCCGGGGTGTGGGCAGCATGAGGCTGAACCCCAAATGAACATGTCCTTTTCTTCTTTTCCCCTGGATAGAGCTCCCTGCTGAGGAAGGTAAGTTACTGGAATCCCTGAGGTCTCGCTTCCTCCCCTCTGTGCTCCACTCCCTTCTCCCTGCCTTCTTCTTAGACTCTTTGGGCAAATACCCCTCCCCAAAGGTTAGAGTCTAGCCGGGAGCAAAGTCTCCAGAGACTTTCTCCTTGAGGCATCCAGTCCTTCAACAACAGCCCACCGCTTTGAGGAGCCTGTTTAGGGGCGCCTGGCCGAGTTCCCTCAGCCCTTCTCAGCTGCCTGCCCATCACCCTAGAATCGTCCCGGTCCCATCCGGAATTCAGGGTGCTCCAGTCCCTGGGCCCCAGCTGCGCTCCTAGTCCCAGACCTTCATCCTATAGACCTTAACCCCGGGGCCCCCCGACCTTGCCTCTTCCCTCAGGGAAGTCCCTGTGGGAGTTGGTGATAGAGCAGTTTGAAGACCTGCTGGTGCGGATCCTTCTCCTGGCCGCCTGCATTTCCTTTGTAAGTGTGGGAGGGCATCTGGGGCTGGCTGGGGACGTGGGTGGAGGGACCGGCCGCCGGGTCCTGTAGTCCCAGCGCTGAGCATCCTATTTTACAGACCAGAGATCGGGGGTGGGCGCTGGTTCGCGTCCTCCTCTGTCCTCCGCACCCCGCAGGCAAGTTTTATTTTAAGCTTTAAGGGTGTTCTCAGCCAAAGCACTGAAGCTAAGCCGCCCTCGCAGCTTCACGGGCTTCGAGGGCTCGGGTTACCCCCCAAGCGCGGGGCTCCCTGTCCGGCTCCACCGCGGGCCGCGGCTCCAGGGCCACCACCACTCCCAGCATGCCCCGGGCGCGCGCTCCACCAATCCCCGAGCCTTCTGGCGCCCCTGCCCCGCCCTCCCCGGCACCCCGACGCTGATTGGTCGAGAGGAAGACTCGCTCGCGGAGGCGGGAAAGAGCTGCGGGGGGAGGTGTGGGGCAGACGCGGAAGGCTCCCGAGGGCCCGGACCCCTCGCCTGCCCCCGGGCTTCGCCACGCCCCCAATCCTGGCCGGAGATCGGGATGTCGCTCCTTACCTGCCCGGCCCAACTTACCCCTGCCCCTTCTTCGGTTCCCCACCGCCTCCCTCCTCGGGGCCCCGCTACCTCTCCTGCCCTGGGCCCTTCAGTTCCCGCAACCCCCCGCAGGTGACTCTCGCATCCGCCATCCCGGCAGACCATCCTGCATTGCGGAGTTTCTTTCTTAACCTCTTAGGCCTGCGGGAAGACAAGACCCGGGAGGCAAAAAAGTCTCCCTGTCCCTTGGTCTCCTTAACGGAGGCCCTGTCCGCCCCTGAGTATCACAAGCTGGCAAGGCCTCCCTTCTCCCTTCTCAGATTTGCTCCTTGACATTTGCTTGTAGCTGTTGCCTGGCAGTGGCAACAGCTGGGGCGGGGTGTGTACAGGAGGCCCGGTAACCCTATCCCCCGCTCCTGCTCCCTCGTGAAATTGGAGCTTCCCTGCGTCGCTGTGGGGGAGGGCCGCGGGTGGGCCAGGCACCTGCGAGGACTACAGGGTTTTTCCTAGCGGGTTTTGGCTCCTGTGGGATGTATGCGGCAGTGAGGGTAGTTGGCCTGGGTGTTCCCCGAGCTTCACTTACAAGCCAACAACGCAGTCAGGGAAACCTGAAAGCTTTCCCAGTTAATCCCCACGTTGTGCATGCCTGTGCCCGCCTATTCCTGCAGAGTAAGGACAGTGGAAGGGTGTGCGTGCTGTGAGCCTCTGAGCGTGCAGAACCTCTAACAGATGTGGGGCTGCAGTGCCCCCAGGACGCCCTCCCCTGCTAGCTCCTGCACGTGGTCTCGCCTCTGCAGCGGTCCTTAGGATCCTTCCTCTTCCTTTCTTTACCCACTTGGGGGTAAAATTACTTGTCATTCTCCTTTCCCCTGCTCCCCAGGTGCTGGCGTGGTTTGAGGAAGGTGAAGAGACTGTCACTGCTTTTGTGGAACCCTTTGTCATCCTCTTGATCCTCATTGCCAACGCCATCGTGGGGGTTTGGCAGGTTAGCTTTGACCCCTCCTTACTTCTTCCTGTCCCGACACTGAACTTGAAGCCAACCCTCCCTCCGGTCTCCACCTCCTCCTTCACTTCCCCTGGGCTTGCCTTTTCCTCTGGTCCTATTGGCCAGCTTGGAAAGAGGCTGGAGTGTTGGGAAGAGGTAGGAGACTGGGAACAACTGTCGCTTGCTGGCTGTATGACCTTGAGCAAGTTCCTTCATCTCTCTGAGCCTCAGTTTCCTAATCCATAAAATGGGGCTAATAATCCTGTCTCTCAGACTCACCATGAAATTAAACAAGATGAGTCTAAAAGGACCTCACCGTGCTTGGTATATATAGGAATTCAAAAAATGCTAGTTTGATTTCCGTCTTCCTCTTACCTTACCACCCTCTACTTTTCCTGTCCCCTGCTTTCTGATTCTCTTTGGTTCTCCTTTCTTCTCTCCCCCAAGCCCTCTTACCTGTTTTCAATTGTAGGTTACAGCTTCCTCAACACACACACACACACATACACAACCTGCCCTCATGTGGGGTTTTGTCTACTTGCCTCTGTTGGGAGCCGGACTGCATCACCCTTCCTCCTCTGTGGTGTCCCTATTTCCCCCAGGATCCTGGCCTCTGCCCCTCCCTCTCTACCTGCCTTCCTTCTCCTCACCCCAGTCTTCCCTGACCAGTCCCCTTTCCTTCCATGACCTTCCTCCCTCTGATGACCCTCCTCCCCTCTGCCCCATCCCTTCAGGAGCGTAATGCAGAGAATGCCATTGAGGCTCTGAAGGAATATGAACCTGAGATGGGGAAGGTCTACCGGGCTGACCGCAAGTCAGTGCAAAGGATCAAGGCTCGAGACATTGTCCCTGGGGACATTGTGGAGGTGGCCGGTAAGTAATGGGAATGGGTGGTCCAGGATGGGAGGTCTTGTGTCCAAGGCCAATAAGAAGGTGAGAGCTGGTCAGCCCCTGAGCCTAGTGTCCAGGAGGATGGTGGAGGCTTTACTTCTCCTTCCCCGACTCCTCAGGAGGTCACCCCAGGGCATGCCGGAATCTCAGCAGGAACAGCCAGTCCTGTCCCTGAAGCTGCAGGCAGACCCCTGCTCCCCCTCCTCTTACCCAGCACTTGCAAGCAACAGGTGGAACCCAGTGTCTGCCAATGGCCCCATCTCCACCCCCTCCTGAGGCCTGGCCTCCCTCTCCTTCCACCCACCCTCAAGCTTGGTCAGCTTTCAGTCTTGACCTCTCAGTGCCCTTGAGGCCTCTCAGAGGGGAAGGAGTGAGGATAGAAGAGAGGAGGAGGGCTGAAGGCTCAAGCCCCCGACCATGTAAGGGAAACTCAGGCCCCAGCAAAGAGCACGAGACCTGAGAGGAGGGAGCTCAAGGAGGAGCCCCGCCCTCCGGTGAGGGACACTTAATGCCTGACAAGGGAGGGGTGGGGGCCGGGTGGCTAAGATTACTGGGATTCTGCCCCCTTCAGCGGTTTTTATATTTGCCCTGCGAGGCCTTCCCACAGCTCCAGGCCCCTGGCGGGGGGGATGGATCTTTCTAGGCCTCCTTCCCTCCACCAGACACCCAAGTCACCACCCTGGAAGCTCGAGGAGAGGGAGGGAGGATGTGTCAAAGTCCCTGGTGCCCCATTGCAGGGCCATCCTGCTGCAGTGACAGTTTGGAGTCAGCGCCATGAATATCTATAAATATCCCTTGGGCTTGGGTGACAGGGTGTCCCGCCCAAATCTATCACCAACCTCCTCCCTCCTCGTCCACTTCCTCTGGCACAGGAGGAGGGACCTTAGAAACTGAAGGAAAAGAAAGCAGTCAAATCCTGTCCCTAGCACCATCCAGGGGACCAGGATGGAACCAGGCAGGGGCCCTGGGAGGTGTTCAGCCTCCTGCAAAGGTCTCTGAGTCTGGCGGGATGCCCACCTCTTCAAGCCCCCCCAGGTGGCTTCTGCGGGCTGGCCGACTCTGCCTGTGCATCTTCCTCCATTTTTCCCAGCTCTCCAGTGTGTGATTCCTCCTGCCCCTCTCTCCCTGCCATCTCCCCGGCTCGCTCACTCCACTGCCTTCCCTCAGGTGCTTGGCGCCAGGTTTGTGGGGTGTGCTCCGCTCCAGCACCCACCTGCGCCCCTCCCGCACCTTCCTTTCTCCCTCCTTCCTCCTCCCTCTATTCACTGCTCTCCTGCTTCTTGCCCCACTTTTTCTATTGGTTGACCCTGATTTTCTCGATTCCTATATTTTCTCCTGTTTCTCCTGCCTTCCCTGGCTGTCCACTTTATGCTCTTACCCTGACTCTGCTTCTGTCTGGCTCACCCTGCTTTCTCTGTGTTCTTTTCTTGCCTTTCCCTCCTTACCTTTCTCACTCTTGTCTCCCTCTCTCTTTCACCGTCTCCCATTCTGTTTTAGTCTCTCATCGTACAGCTGGATATCCCTAATTTTCCCTTTAGTCTTTCAGCATTTACTGAGCACATACTATGTGCCAGGCAGTATGCCAAACCCTCCCTTCATGGGGCTCACAGAGGTGGAAAGAGAAGCCTTCAGCAAGGGGGATGGTAGGAATGGGTGTTACCATGGGGGGCACTTGCAGGGGCTGTAGGAGCACATGCCAAGGGCCTAGTGCAAGCCTGGGGTGGGCCCGCAGCTCCCATGGCCTCCCTGAGACCTGAAGGATGGATGAGGGGAGAAAGTCAGACAAAGATTGGGTTTTTCTCAGGAAGGAAGAAAAATCTATTCTCAACTGACCTCACTCTATTCTCTCCACAGTGGGGGACAAAGTCCCTGCAGACATCCGCATCCTCTCCATCAAATCCACCACGCTGCGGGTCGACCAGTCCATCCTGACAGGTCTGCTGCCTGGGTGGGAGCGTGCATCAAGGGGTGTGGGAAGATGATGGACTGAGGGAGGAGCTGGGTGGACAGTCAGGGATGAGATTCCAGGTGGATAAAAGAGACACCCAGCGACAGGCCTCCTCCTGGCTCCTGAGGAGCAACGTCAGCATTGCTCAAGTTTGTTCACTCTGTCACAAGCCTGAAACACAAGGGGTCACGGTAGAGGGCCGGACGTTTGTGCCCAGTCACCACATGGCCAGCGTCCCACCCCTTCCATATGGGCACAGGAACGTACTACACCCAGAGAACTGTCCTGTCTCCTTCGACATCCTCAACAGTCCTCAAGTGAGGAACCGTAAGGTCCTAGGACAAGATGGAGGGTTTGGATACTTCAGTCCACAGCCACTTCTGTTTATCCACTGGGAAGGAGAGGGTGAAAAGCCAGCAAACATTCCCCGTGTTCCTAGGAGGCAAGACTGGGCTGGCCCAGGATGATTATCTGAGCCCTGCTGTTAGGGAAAGGGAGGCCAGATCCCTCCCAGGACGTGCTCTGTGGCTGACAGTGCAGTTTCACACACATCAGCGTATTCAGTGTTCACCAAGACATTGTTCTGAAGTGAACACGTTATTGTCCCCATTTTACAGAGGAGCAAATGGAGGTTAGGTGATCAAATCATGCACCTTGTAAGGGGTCAGGCTGAGGCTTGGGTCAAGGTCTTTTCACTCTAAGTGTAGTTGACTTCCCACTTGCCTCCAGAGGCTCATTTCAGAGCACAGACTTTCTCCAGGATGGTTGCTTGGTCCTTACCAGGCCCTGTCCTGCAGAGCAGGGAAGGAGTTAGGGGCAGAAATCTAGGAGAAGGCCGTGATGTCATCTGAAAACCCTTGGCCCCTTCTCCACAGGCGAGTCTGTGTCTGTCATCAAGCACACAGACCCTGTTCCTGACCCCCGAGCTGTCAACCAAGACAAGAAGAACATGCTTTTCTCGGTGAGCAATCCAAAGCCAGCTGTCATGTGCTCAAGCCAGAGGCCCCAGTTTGGGAGAAACATGGCAGTGTGAGAAGAGTGAGGCCCTCGGCATGGGATGTAGTGTGAGGGTCACCTTTCGCCTGATCTCTTGACTTCTCTATATCTCCCCAGGGCACCAACATTGCAGCTGGCAAGGCCTTGGGCATTGTGGCCACCACTGGCGTGAGCACTGAGATTGGGAAGATCCGTGACCAAATGGCTGCCACAGAACAGGACAAGACCCCTCTGCAGCAGAAGCTGGATGAGTTTGGGGAGCAGCTTTCCAAAGTCATCTCCCTCATCTGTGTGGCTGTCTGGCTCATCAACATTGGCCATTTCAACGATCCTGTCCATGGGGGCTCCTGGATCCGCGGTGCCATCTACTACTTTAAGATTGCTGTGGCCCTGGCTGTGGCTGCAATCCCTGAAGGTAATGGCAGCTCTCTTTCTCCCATTTGCTAAGCTCATCTGCAAAGACCTTTTTTGTTAAGGTAACATTTACAGGATCCAGGGATTAGGACCTGATATCTTTGGGGGCTGTTATTTAGCTGACCATACTAGGTCTTCTTCCCTCCCCTTAGATTGTTTCCTCACCCCCTCACCTTCCTCCCCACAGGTCTTCCCGCTGTCATCACCACCTGCCTGGCCTTGGGCACCCGCCGGATGGCAAAGAAGAATGCCATTGTGAGGAGCTTGCCCTCTGTCGAGACCCTGGGCTGCACCTCTGTAATCTGTTCCGACAAGACAGGCACCCTCACCACCAACCAGATGTCTGTTTGCAAGGTCAGGAGCAGGGTGGGCAACACTTCCAGTCAGAAAGCTGCCTATGGGGGTGAAACAAGCCCTCCAAAGATGGATTATCTCTTCATCACTGGCAGCTTCTCATTTTGGCCTGGGAAATGCTCAAAAGGTAGACAGGGTGCCATCCTGCTGGCTATGAAAGGGACCAGAGAGGACCCTTCTGCCCCAGCCAGACACTGCTATGTGTCATTCCTAATTCTCCACGACAACCCATCCAGGGGGATATCTCATTAACCCCATCTTTCAGAGGAAACAGAGGGTCTGGAGATTCAATGACTTGCCCAAAGATGCACAATTAATAATAAGTAGCAGAGTTGAGTTTCAAACCCAAGTCTGTGTGGCCCCAGAGCACCTGCCTGTGCAGCAGATGCCCTCCAGAATGGTCACTCCAGGACAGGGCCTGGTGAGCCCAGCCACACTAATCTTGAATAGCATTCCCTAACCCAGGGCTGTTAATCTTTTCTGTGCCTCAGACCCTTTGGCAGTTGGACCCCTTCTCAGTATAATATTTTAAATAAATAAAACATATATAAGATTTCATTTTTAAAATACATAGCAAAAAATACATAGATTTCAGAGGAAACCAATGATTTAAATACAGTTACCAAAATATTTTAAAAACAGATTTGTAACTTGGTAGTATATATGCTTGTTTATGAATGCATTAGATAGAGTGTTCTGGCAGTGGGTCTAAGAACTATCATAATGTTGAAGCTGTGATGAATGTAAATTATGCTGTTTTGAGAGACCTGCAGCAACAGTAATGTGATAGGGAAGTACCTGTGATTATATTGGTGGTAAAGTCACAAGCTTTGCTAATACTAATGTGGTCCATTGACTACATTCGTAACTGGAAGGATGCTAAATGTCAGATAGAGAAAAAAAAATGTGTGGTCTTTTTGACCATCTAAGTTCATGGATGGACTCCATGGACCCCAGGCAAAGAACCCCTGCCCTAAACAGAGTTCTGTGGAATAGTATGTCCTCAAAATATAAACTGCTGTTCTGAGAAGTGAGGGCTCTGTGGTCAGATCAGGGCAAGAAAGGCCATGCCCTGGCCCCAGGGAGACCCACAAGCCTGTTGGCATTTGGAAGCCTTGGCAAAGGCTGACTGTAGAGAAGATGGATTCCACTTTGTTTAGCCCAGAGTTTCTCAAGTTTGTTTGACCACAGAATCTCTTTGTCTTGGAACACGGCTTAACCATTTCTCTTCTTGAGAATGAAAAGCCCAATCCCTTTTGTGCCTGCTCTGAGCTCAGGGTAGGCTACTGCCCTCTGGGCATTGCATCCTCTGCATCCATCTAACACAGGCTTTAGAGCGAGACCACAGGCTTGTGCAACTCGCCTTCTGTCGTGTCTCATAAAAATGCATCAATTATCCACATTTGAAAGTCAAGAGATTTCATAGGAAAATCATCTGAATTTCTAGCTCTTCCTGCAAAACTAGAAGATCTAGCTACAAGTGGCTGGAGCTGGAGATGGGCCAGGTGCTAACAGGTTGGCCATTAGCCGCAGCCCCCAACCACACTTTATTGTCCACGTCTTATTTTATTCCCTGATCTAATGAAGCCACAGAATGGCCTGCAGTAACTTTCGTTTTAAGGCCACAGACACACACCATGGAGAATGATTGCAAAGTCATGGTGGGAAGAGGGGGTGCAGGGAGGAATGAGGAAGGCAAGAGGGAGGGAGACGCTCGGAAGCTCAGTTCTGCTTAGAGAGCCAGGGAGAGTAAGGCCAGGAGCCTGGGTCTCCATCAGCGCTTTTGGGGATAGGGAGATGTGGACATCTCTGTGCATGCCCTTCTCCCCCTGCAGATGTTTATCATCGACAAGGTGGACGGGGACATCTGCCTGCTGAATGAGTTCTCCATCACTGGTTCCACTTACGCTCCAGAGGGAGAGGTGTAAGTCACTGGAACTCTTCTCCCCAGCTCCTCACATTCCCCACCCACCACCTCTCACCCCAGGCCTCCCTCTAGTTTTGTTTTCCTTTCTCTCTCCACTTCCTTCCCCAACCTTGTTCTCTCTCCCATCCGATCTCCAAGTTCATTGCCATCTCCCCAGCTGTCCGTCCTGATCCCCGCTGTCTGATCTCCCTGTGCTCTCTCTGTGTCTCATTCCCATTCTTCTCTTCTCTACTGTCTCCTTCCCTTCTTCCTCCCCATCCTGCTGCCAGCTTGAAGAATGATAAGCCAGTCCGGGCAGGGCAGTATGATGGGCTGGTGGAGTTGGCCACCATCTGTGCCCTCTGCAATGACTCTTCCTTGGACTTCAATGAGGTAACCTCCCCACCCCCAAAGCAGTCCTTCCTTCCCCTTCCAGTTGGCTCAGAGTCTGGGCCTCCTCGCAGCCCAGGAAGAAGGGTCATAGGCAGGTGGCCTGGTGTGCCAAGTCCTCTGCCCGGGGCACAAGGGAAGTGAATGGACTGCTCCCTTCTTGCTCCAGGTGAAGGTGGATGTGAGAGGTGGGAGCCCAGGGCACTGATTTCTTCCTCCTCTACCCGTCTCAGTCCAAAGGTGTTTATGAGAAGGTTGGCGAGGCCACCGAGACAGCGCTCACCACCCTGGTGGAGAAGATGAATGTGTTCAACACTGATGTGAGAAACCTCTCCAAGGTGGAGAGGGCCAACGCCTGCAACTCGGTGAGTCTGGGCACCCCTCCCATGGGGCCTTCACCCCACGTCACACAGACTAGGGCTCAAGCAAACTCAGGAGGCAGAGGCCCCCAGTCGGGCTGGGTGGGGCCTTGTGCCCCAAGCTGGGATCTCAACCAGCACAGGCAGATGGCATTCACCACAGCTCTCCTTGGCCGGGCTGATTTTGGGTGGGACCTGCCACCCCTGGAGTTATGCCGCACCTTCTGCTGCCTGGCCGCAATGCCCTTGATGACTTTAGGATCACTTCTTCCTGTTGTGCCCTGAGCTGAAATGGACAGAGCCGGACACACAAGCCTCAAGTGACCCATCCTGGGACAGCCCCGATTTCAACTGTTCTCCCTTTGTCTCTAGAAGCACCCTTGTTTCCATCTTCTCCCAAGTCCTGATTTAGCATTTGTGAATTATGGCTGTCGCACCTGCAGGGAAGACTTTCCCTGTCCAGATGAACAAGGCCAGTTCTGGTACTGTCACTCTGAGTCCTTGCTGGTAATATCTGCCGAAAGTCTAGAGTGAGTTCCTGTGGGGTATTATATTTTTCACATTTCTTATTCTTTCTTTTCTTTTTTTTTATATATGCAAAGATGCTCATTGCGGCTTTACTTAATATAACAAAAAAAGTGAAAGCAAACTAAATATTTATCTATTAATACAGAAATAATTTTAAACTTAATATGATAATGCAAACAGATTTATTTTTATTTATTTATTTTTGTAATTTTATATATGTTTTATTTTGTGGAGAAACATCCATGATGCGTTTGGTTAAGAAAAGCTCTCATTCATTTTTATGGAGTGCTTTTTATGGAGTGCTTATTACTGTGTGCCAGGTGCTAGGCCTACACTGTCCAACAACACATATAGTAAGTTACATTCCGATAAATTCAAATTACAGTAAAGATTCAGTTCTTCAGTCACTCTAGCCACATTTCCAGTGCTCCATAGCCATCACTCAATTGCACCATATTGGACAGTGGGTTGAAGCAGTTTCTATCATCAATTAAAAGTTCCATTGGATAGTGCCACACCAGTCCATCCTGTTTCCACTGTGCCTTTTTTGTTTTTGTTGTTTTCTTGGTGGCTGTCCAGTATGGGGATCCAAACCTGTGACCTTGGTGTTACCAGCGTCATGCTCTCCGAAGTGAGCTTACCAGCCAGCCGTCTGTTGTGCTTTAAGTTGGACGCAGAAGCACAGTGGCAGCATTAGCCTTGGAATTCTCTCCCTATGTGCTGTAGCTACCAGACCCAGCTTCACTCTCGGCCTCAGCTGGTGGTCTACTGTGATCTCCAGATCCTTTTTGACTATTTAAAAGGGTCTGGTATGCATCTCCCTGTCTCCTCTCTCCCAGGTCATCCGCCAGCTAATGAAGAAGGAATTTACCCTGGAGTTCTCCCGAGACAGAAAGTCCATGTCTGTCTTTTGCTCCCCAGCCAAATCTTCCCGGGCTGCTGTGGGCAACAAGATGTTTATCAAGGTCAGAAATCAGAATGTGCCTCAGACTCCTCTTCTTCATAATCCTGGGTCTCTCTCCTATCCCTGCCTCCTCTCACTGTGCCCTGGGTGGAAGGCAGTGGTCTCTGAATGCTGTTCTGGTCTCCTAGGGTGCCCCGGAGGGGGTCATTGACCGCTGTAACTACGTGCGAGTTGGCACTACCCGGGTGCCACTGACAGTGCCAGTGAAGGAGAAGATCCTGTCAGTGATCAAGGAGTGGGGCACTGGCCGGGACACCCTGCGCTGCCTGGCCCTGGCCACCCGGGACACTCCCCCCAAGCGAGAGGAAATGGTCCTGGATGACTCTGCCAGGTTCATAGAGTACGAGGTGAGCAGGTGGATGCCTCCCCCTGTCCTGGAGTGGGTGAAGAGTCAGATTTCCAGTATTCTGCCCCTCAAGCCCTCCAGCACCCTTGTCATTTCCTACCTCATCAGTCAGATCAATGGTTCTGTAGTACGGGTCATAGAAATTCAGCATTTGAAAGACCCTTAGGAATTATCTAGTCTGGTGCTACTTTAAGTGTAATCTGTGGACTGGTCCACGATGAGGTGAGGTGCTTGCACCAGAATGGCAGTCAGTGTCACTCAGCACACTGTGGGGTTCAGCTGATGTGTCTTCCAAAGTAAGGCTGTCTTGAGGCAGTTGGTCCGCTTTTTGGCACAAGCTCCTTACTTGTAGTGGACTGGCACTCTGAACAGCACCAAAGTCCACTCCCTCCATTTTATAGGGGGGACATCATGGCCCGGGAGGTAACAGGGATTCGCTCAAAGTTGTGGACCAAGTGGTGGCACTGCCAAAAGCAGAATCCACTGCCCTCACTTCCAAATCATGCTCTTTCTATGAAAGACATGATCTGGCACCTGCAACAGGCCTGGCACCACCAGGACCTACAGGTACAAATAGGAATGAGAAACATTTCCTGACCCTGAGCTTCTGAGCCCTGCTGAGGTCTGAACAGCAGGCGCTGAGGCTGCCAGCCCAGGGCTCAGGCTGTCCCCCAGTTCCCTGATGTTCCCTCTCTGGCTCAGTTTCCCAGTCCCTCCCTGATCTGTCACTCTCTGCTCTGTCTCCCCAGGTGGACCTGACATTTGTTGGTGTGGTGGGCATGTTGGACCCACCCCGCAAGGAGGTCACAGGCTCCATCCAGTTGTGCCGCGACGCCGGGATCCGAGTCATCATGATCACTGGGGACAACAAGGGCACAGCCATTGCCATCTGCCGACGAATTGGCATCTTTGGGGAGGAAGACGAGGTGACAGACCGTGCCTACACTGGCCGTGAGTTTGACGACCTGCCCCTGGCAGAGCAGCGGGAAGCCTGCCGACGCGCCTGCTGCTTTGCCCGTGTGGAGCCCTCCCATAAGTCGAAGATCGTGGAGTACCTGCAGTCCTTCGACGAGATCACAGCCATGGTGAGAAGTCCAAAAGGCAGCCCAGGCCTGGGGCGCTCTTCCAGTGTCCACTCAGATGGTCCTCTCGGGGAGCTGGGGACACATGCATGGAGAAGTGGTGGAAGGTGCCCTGAGCCTCACCTGCTCCTCCTCCCCTCCCTCAGACAGGTGATGGTGTTAATGATGCCCCTGCCCTCAAGAAGGCTGAGATCGGCATTGCCATGGGATCTGGCACAGCCGTGGCCAAGACAGCCTCTGAGATGGTGCTGGCTGATGACAACTTCTCCACCATCGTGGCGGCCGTGGAGGAGGGCCGCGCCATCTACAACAACATGAAGCAGTTCATCCGCTACCTCATCTCCTCCAACGTGGGCGAGGTGGTCTGGTGAGCTACCGGGGGGAGGGGCACCCAGGAGGGACTGGGGCTGGGTGGGGGAAACACAGGTCTGGGAGGCAGGACAGACATGTGACTCCTCCTTCCCACAGCATCTTCCTGACAGCAGCATTGGGGCTGCCCGAGGCCTTGATCCCCGTGCAGCTGCTGTGGGTGAACCTGGTGACTGACGGGCTCCCGGCCACAGCCCTGGGCTTCAACCCACCAGACCTGGACATCATGGACCGGCCCCCCCGGAGCCCCAAGGAGCCCCTCATCAGTGGCTGGCTCTTCTTCCGCTACATGGCAATTGGGGGTGAGCAGATGGGACCCCACAATCCTTCCCAGTGCTCAGGACTAAGCCCCTCTCTGGGACACCAGCTCCTGCAGCATAGCCGTGCCAGAGGCCTTTTCCTCAACCATCGTCCATGGCCATGTGACGCCTTCTTGGTGCCTCCTGTCTGCCAGCCCTGACCACCGACTCCTGTTTTCTCTCCAA
This sequence comes from Cynocephalus volans, assembly GCF_027409185.1. NCBI lineage: Eukaryota > Metazoa > Chordata > Mammalia > Dermoptera > Cynocephalidae > Cynocephalus > Cynocephalus volans. The sequence goes on from NC_084465.1 coordinate 114,376,297, forward strand.
TACAGGATACGTGGGTGCAGCCACTGTGGGAGCGGCTGCCTGGTGGTTCATGTATGCAGAGGACGGGCCTCATGTCACCTACAGCCAGCTGGTAGGGGCAGGATGGAGAGGAGGGGACCAGGAGGGTGGCACAGAGGCTTCCATGGGACCTCAGTCTCCTGTCCTTTCCCTTGCAGACGCACTTCATGCAGTGCACCGAGGACCACCCTCACTTTGAGGGTGTGGAATGTGAGGTCTTTGAGGCCCCCGAGCCCATGACCATGGCCTTGTCTGTGCTGGTTACCATTGAGATGTGCAATGCTCTCAACAGGTGGGCCTGCCCCTGTCCCTGCTGCCTTCTCCCCACTGCCTTTGTCCCCACTTCCCCTGCTTCCACCTCTCTCCTCACCGTGTCTTTCTCCTTGTGTCTCCCACCCTGGGCTCTGCTGGCCTTGGACCACAGCCTGTCTGAGAACCAGTCCCTGGTGCGGATGCCACCCTGGGTGAACATCTGGCTGCTGGGCTCCATCTGCCTCTCTATGTCCCTCCACTTCCTCATCCTCTATGTCGACCCCCTGCCGGTGAGCCTTCTTCTGCCACCCCAGGACCCAGTGGAGGGGCTGACAAGGGGAGGATGGTGGGACCAGGCAGGGGCAGTGCCGGCCCCCTGGCTCCCCCCACCTGCTCCTGATGGTGCCGCTGCTCCTCCCCCCGCCCCCAGATGATCTTCAAGCTCCGGGCCCTGGACTTCACCCAGTGGCTCATGGTCCTCAAGATCTCACTTCCAGTCATCGGGCTCGACGAGATCCTCAAGTTCGTTGCTCGTAACTACCTGGAGGGTAAGGAGCGCGCCTGCGCCCACCTGTGAGCCCAGCCCCAGCACAGCCCTCCCCTCTGCGCCGCGCAGCCCCACCCACTTCCTTTCCAGGAGGGTGCGCTCTTGGCCCTGCAGGACCAGCGCCCACTGGGGAGCACCCAGGCCCTTCCCCAGCCCCTGTGCGCCTGCGGGGGCCATGTCCTCCAGGCCAGCCCCGCCACCTCCTCAGCCCTCCTGGCCCTCCGTGCCGCCGCCCTCCTTGATGACGGTGTCTCTCTGTCCTCTCTGGCTGTAGGATAACTGTTTTCCCTCCTCCATCTCTTTGAACCCGTGTCACAGGTATCTCCCTCCCTTCTTGTCCTCACCCCAGCTGCTGTGCCCCCGCCGCCTGCCCCCTGCCCCCTCTGCATCTGCGGTCACTTGCACTCGCAGCTCCACGCAGAGCCACTGCCACTGCTGCCACTGTCACGCTTCCCCGTGGTGGGAGCTGCTGCCCCCACTGTGGGGGCGTCAGCCCCACTGTCAGGTCCTCTGGGCACCAGTGCCTGCTGGGCTGCGCTGTGCCGCGCTGGCTGGGCGCTGGGCTGTCTCTGCTACCAGGGCTGCAGTGGTGGGGGGGGTGGCTCTGGGGACACAGGTGAGTATGATAGGGAGGAATGGGACTGGGGTGACCCTCCAGGTGAGTTTGCCGGGAGATGGCCACGTGGGGGGCTCTTTTCCTGCCCCCACCCCACCCCCTGCTTCATCCCTTCCCTTTCTCCTTCCAGATCCAGAAGATGAAAGAAGGAAGTAATGTCCTTTTGCCCCTTCTTCCCTACCTTGATAGTGACGCATCTTCAGCCAGAGCTGTGGCACAGACCCCCCCGAACCCCCTACTGCCCAACATGTTTCTGTTTATAAATACAATGACCCCTTCATTTCTTCCCCTTCGGCAACTCACCCTCCCTTGACCCTTGTAAATCCTCCCCCTTCCCAACCCCATGGGGCTTGCAGGGACAAGGCGACCGACTGAACTGAGCTGCTTATTTATTGAAAATAAATGACAGAAAAGTCTGGCCGGCCTCGCCTCCATGCACATCTTGGGGCCCGGGTTGGGCCCTGTGGACAAGCATCTTAGTGTCATGCAGTCCAGAAAGCAGCTGCCTGTCCCAGGGCACGTGTGGGGGACTGGCTGGCTGACAGGGGCTCCCAGCACCACAGGCTCAGCTGCACCTTGGGGAGGGGGACAGGCGGTGACAGACGTGGCTGTTGGCTGGCTGGGGGCCAGGCAAGAGGCAGCATGGCAGCCAGAAAGCTGTAGGGCTGAGCCCGCACCTTTGGTCCAGGAGGGGATTGGACCCTCACCCAGATGTCATCACTGAGAGCAGATGGCCTAGCCACCCCTGGGAGGACATGCTGGGAGACAGGGCCTCAGTGGCCTGATCAGATCAACCCCAGGTAGGGGGAGGGTGAAGACTCCATCCTGAGACCCCCCCCCCCAAAGCCCAGGCCTCACAGTTCTGGAGGGGAGAAGGGCAGTGTTCCCCAGGGACCAGAGTTGGAGGGTTCATGTCCTGGCTCCTCAGGTATCCTTGATGTCCCTGATGTCCCTCAGGGGTGCCTCATCCATGATGCTGCGCACCTGCTGCAGAGTCTCTGCCTGGCGGATCTGCTCCAGGCGCACCTGTGGGGCCGGGCAAGGGACGCAGACAGCCCTTGGTGGGGACACATAGCCCCTAGTCCACCTGCCAGTCCCAAGGGCAGTACCCAGGACCAGTGTGCTCAGGGGCCACCTCCCCCAACCTACAGTGAAATCGGTGTCAGGGGAAGGGATGGGTCCTGAGAGTGCAGCCTGAGGAAGTGTAGGGGTGCTAGCCATGGTTGGGGCTGACATCCCAGATGCTCCGCACGGCCACATGCTGACCCTGTGCTAAGGGCTTCATGTGACCAAGAGGCACACACAAGAGTTTCAGCATCTGTGGAGCAATGGCTTGGGGAGGCAGACCAGGCCAGAAGGAGGTAAGGACTCCCCCAATTGGGGTCTGTCCTTGCAAGACCCAGGAAAAGTGGCCCAAAGTCATGCCAGCCTGGTGGGGAGGGGACACGCCATACCTGCAGAGCCTGGGACAGTCGTACAAAATCCCGCTGCACCTGTTCACTGGTCTCCAGCTCAGCCTGCAGCCGCAGCACCTTAGCCCTCTGCTCTGAGAGGAGGTCTGTGAGTTGGGCCTGCAGGAACGGGATGCTGAGCGGGTCCTGCTTGGGAGGGTGCCAGGCCAAAGCCACGAGATATTCGGACACGGGGGCCCCCTTTACACCCCCCCCCGACTCTGACCTCCCCTGTCCCACTTGAGCCTGGTGGTTGCCTTGGGGCTTCCTGCTGTCTGGCCTGAGGGAGATGTGAAGGATGGGAGGGCCTGGTTAAGGTCTTCTGCACCCGCCCGTCCCTCTCCATCCCAGCCAGCCTGAGGCCTGCCTCACCTTGCTCTGCTCCTGCTGGACCCGCTCCATCTCTGTCTTCAGGCTGCACAGGGAGGCTGGAAGTCAGCATGGGCAAGCCATCAGGCCCACACCCTCTCCCCCTCACCCTTGCCTTCCCTCCCGCAGGGTGCAGCCTGTACTCACCCTCTAACACCTCTGTATGGAAGGAAAGAAAGAGGTCAAGGCCAGCACCTGCTCTGTTCCTTCCTGCCTGTGCCCGCACAGGGCCCAGAGCGTCCCCCATGGGGAGGCCAGGCGTCCTGGGAGTGGGGTGGGCAACTCATCTCCTCCTGCCTCACCTGTCTCCTCCCGCTGCAGCCTCAGCTGCCCCTCCAGGCTGACCCTGGCCGCCATCTCCTCCTCCAGCGCCTCCCGCAGTGTCACGATCTCGATCCGCAGGCGCTCGGCCTCATGCTCCTGGGTCTGCTGCCGGGCCCATGCCTCCTGTCGTGTGTGTCGCACCAGCTGCTGTAGCTCCTGGAAGGGACACAAGCCACCTGCTGTGCACGGGAGCAGGAGAGCAGGAGCCACCGGGGGCCACCAGCCAGATGGGGATTGTGGGGAGGAAGGGGAATGGAAGGAAGGAAGGAAGGATACTGTGAAAACAGGAAAGAACCCAAATGCTGTGGCACAGCAGTGAAATGAGCGAGCAACAGCCACAGCACACAACGTAGGGAACTCTCCAGAACGGTGCTGAGTGGAAGTTGCAGAAGATTAGCTAGAGCAAGACGCCCTTTTATAAAGCTCAAAAACAGGGCTGGCCTGTTAGCTCAGTTGGTTAGAGAGCAGTGTTGTAACACAAGGTCGAGGGTTCAGATCCCCGCACCAGCCGGCCACCAAAAAATAAAGTAAAAAAAAGTTCAAAAACAGGGCAAGCCCCTGGCTCACTTGGGAGAGTGTGGTGCTGATGACACCAAGGCCACGGGTTCGGATTCCTATATAGGGATGGCCGGTTGGCTCACTAGGGAGAGTGTGGTGCTGACAACACCAAGTCAAGGGTTAAGATCCCCTTACCAGTCATCTTTTAGAAAAAAAAAAAAAAGTTCAAAAACAACTGAAGTTAAACACTCCATTGCTTATGTAATGAACATTTTGCCAAAAAAGGGCAAGAAAGTGAAACAGGGTCAAGGAACACGGGGGGTGCACAGAAGTAGACGTAACTTATAGTTCTCAGGGGAGGAAGGGGTTCCCAAGTGATCGTTATATTTCTAATAAACAAACTACTTTTACTAATTATTAATAAAGTCAGCAAAGGCCATGTATAGATCAATGATGTCAGCTTGTTAGGAACCAAAGATGACGATGAATTCAATCTTGTGGATCTCATGTCACTTAAAAACAGCAGATAAACCAAATTACTGCTTCCTTCATTTCAAGCATTCATTTAACTCACTTTCTCTTTATGTCAACGCTGGAAAGGGGGTATGGTCCCATTTTTCAGATGAGGAAACTGAACCTTAGAGAAGTCAAATTGAGTTGGCCAAAGGCGACACAGCTGATACACTGTAACCTGGCTCTGTCCCCAGACCTGTGGTCCAGGCCAGTGCACTGCTTTGCTTGGAGTGGGAGGACTGACACTTTCCTTACCGGCACTGAGCTGGGCAGCGACTGCTCCTCACCCTCATCCTGCTCCAGACCCTGGGGGGCTGACGATGGCACCTGCTCAGCTCGGAGCCCTTGGTTTTCCTCATTCAGCCGCTTCACTTCATGGTGCAGGCACTTGTGGGACATGGCCAGCTCTGCCTGGGGACAGACAGTTAGTACGAGGCTGTGAGGGGGACAGGGCGTCTCCAGTCCCTGTGAACCCAAACCTTGAGCCCTCCTCGAAGACTAACAGCCAGAAAGCCCCTGACCCTCATCTTCCCAGAAAGGAAGAAACATCCTCTATTGAACGTCTGTGGCCACCACTCTCCTTAGACACTCTCCCCGCCGACTAGGAGGGCACATGCTAGCAGCCATAGCCCATGCCGGGTATTTCATTTGGCCCATTTTTTTAAACCTTAAAGTAACTGGCAACTTTAAAAACTGGGAGCCAATACACAAATATCCACATTTCTGGCTTCTTTTGAAAAGTCAGACAATCTGGCAGCATCAAGCCAGCACTCCCAGGCAACAATAGGGCACTAAGGAGCAGCAGCCCCTCTGCCCAGGCCTCTGACTGCCAGACTGCCTCCTGCTCCTGCCTGGCTTACACCTGGCCCGATCCAATCATTCCTGCCTCCTCACTTGTCTTGGTAAGTATCTGATTTGCTTTAAATCCTCATGGCTCGACAAATGAGGTCCCATTATCTTAGCTGTACGGATGGCGAGGAGGAGGCCCCAAGTTGGCAGGGTCAGCTCGAGATCACCCAGCTCTGTGTCACTACAGGGATCCTGCTCTGGCCACGGGGCTGTCTGCCCCTGAAACCCTTCTACCTCCCTGGCACCAACTTCAGGGTGAGGCCAGAGCAGCTGGGGGGCAGGACAAGTGCCCCAGCTTCCCACGTGTGCCCCACTGCCCCAGCCATCTACTGTCAGACTCATCTGCCCCCTGCCCTAGTGCCTCCCAGGACGCACCATCTGCAACTGAACCCGCTCCTGGGCCTGGCTCACAGTCCCTTGCAGGGTCCGCAGCAGCTGCTCTGAGTTCTGGACCTGGGCCAGGAGCACCTGCATCTGTGGGTAGGAGGAGGGTGGGGGTGAGTCAGGGGGAGCCGTAGGTGGCAGTTCTTGTAGGGACTGGGACCCACCTGCTTGGCACAGTCCTCATTGCTCCGCCTGAGGCCCTCCTGTAGCTCGTCCCGCTCACGGCTGACATTCTCCAGGTCCTTCTGCAGCTGCCGACCCTGCCACAGACCCTGTCCTCAGTGTCTCTCTCCAAGGGGGGGCTTCCCTCCATCACATCTCTCATGCCACCCTCTGCAGGGATGGGCAGCGCCATTGTCCACACAGTCCAGAAGCCCAGGAGCAGACTGTTCTCGTCCCTCCATTCCCCAAGCCCAGCCCATCAGCAGCCCTGCCCATCTCCCTCCACAGTAGATTCCAAATCCACCGACTTCTCCCATCTCTGCTGTCATCTCCATCCTAGTCACCACCTTCTCTTAAACTGCAGCCCCCGCCAGCCACTCAGCGTCTCCTGCTGCCCTGCCCCACCACAGTCCATCCTCACACAGAGGCCCAAGCCAGCTTGCAAAAGTCTGCGGCAGACGCTTCCCACACCTCCTGGTGTAAAATGCAAACTCCACAGCCGGCCTGCGAGACCAGATCTCTCCTGTGAGCCTGCCTCCCTTCCCAACTGCATCTCCTCTTCCCTTTGGTGGGCTTCCTGTTCCTCAGTCACACCATGGTCTATCCATCCTCAGGGTCTCTGAATTTGCATCTCCCGCTGCCCCAGATCTCTAAGAGCCCCTCCTCCCACCACCTGGGTCTCAGCTCCACCCTTAGCTTGCCAGTCTCTATCCCATTAGCCTCTTCAGTCGTTTCTGGGCATCTCTCCCCACGACTTTATCTTACGTGTGCTCATGCATTCTGTCTGCCTCCCTTCACTAGGAGGGGGCTTCTCTCCTTCCATAAGGACCCCAGCTCCAGGTTCAGGGCCTGGACACAGCGGGTTCTCAATAAGCATCTGGTGAAGGGAGGGACAGCAGCACACAGCCACTCTATCCATTCCACTCACCTCCGTTTGCAGCTGCTCCCACTGGTTGTCTGGGACAAGCTGGTAACCCGGTGGGGGCAGGTAGATGCCCTCAGGGACCAGGGTGCCCGTGGACACCAGAGAGGCTGTCTCTTCCTGCTCAGGGCTCAGGCCCTGGCGGCTACGGGGCAGGCAGGCGCTGCTGCTGACCCCACCGCCGAGGGAGAAGGAGGAGATGGAGGCGCTGTCATCACAGTTGCGGGCGAAGGCCTCAGCCGCTGCACCCCCATCTCCACTCAGCTCCTCTGCAGGCTCCAGTGGGGGAGAGGGGTCCCGGGACACGGACAGCAACTCTGTGGAGCCGTGAAGTGAAGGGAGCTGCCGGGGATGTCTCTAGGGAAAGGGGCAGAGAAGAGGCTGGGGGGCTGGGGCCTTGTGGCGTCCCTTCTTCCCTCAGCATCCCTCGGCCACCCCCTCACCTGGATCTCTTGAATCAGCTCCTCTGCCCTCTGCAGTTTTGCCTTCAGCTCCTCGATCTCCTGCTCCATGGGCAGCACGATCTCTCGCAGTTTCTCTGAGTCCTCATGGGCCTGGAGGCAGGGGGTGATGGGCAGCCACAGTCCCCCCTCTGACAGCTGGACCCCTCAGGTCTGTCTGCCACTTTCTCTCCAAGCACATCAGCTCTTCAAATCCTCCCTAGAAGGAACTGTCCACCCCCATTTTATTTTTTATTTTGGTGGCTGGCCGGTACAGGGATCCAAACCCTTGAACTTGGTGTTACAAGGTGGTGCTCTACCTGAGCTAACCGGCACTCCCATTTTAGAAATGAGAACACAGAGGCTCTGAGAGCTCACATGACTTGCCCCAGGGCATAAGGCAAAGGGTGCAAGGTCACGGCCACCTTCCTTACTCACCACATCTTTCTTCACCAACATCCATTTTTCTTTTGTCATAGAAACTCATGTTTAGTTGGGCACGTGGCCTAAATTCTAGAATACCATCTACATGTCTTAGCTTCCTTGCAACTAAACATGACCATGTGACTAAGTTCCAGCTAATGAGATGTAGGCAGATGTGCCACGTGCAACTTCCAGGACAACTCCTTAAAGGTACAAGGTGTGCTTTTCTTTCTTCCTCCTTCTTACTGGTTGGAATGCAGACATGATGGCTGACCCTCATGCAGTCATCTTGGATCATGAGGCAATCTGCTACCTATGGCAAAACAGCCATATAGGAGGAATCTGGGGTCCTAATGACTTGTTGAACTGCTACACCATTCCTGGAATGTCTACCTCTGGACTTTAAGAAAAACAAACTTCTATCTTATTTAAGCCACTGTTAATTTGGGTTTCCAATCACATGCAGCCAAACTTCATTCTAACTGACATGTCCTCCCACACACACTCCCATCGCCACCATGAGGCTGACCATTTCTTTTCCCCCTCTTTTCAAGCTTGCAATCCTGCTGAACTTGCACAGCTAAGAGCCTCTGGATATCTCTGTTTGGAATGTCATACAGCCAAAACTGAACCAACTCACTGACACTGGTCCTCCTGCCACAAGCACAAGGTCAGCAAGAACAGCCCTGCTGTCCACCCAGTTGTTCGAGGCAAAAATGTGCCAGTCATCCCCATCTCCGTCACCACCCTCTTCCATTTCATGCCATTTCTACCTGTTGAATCACTCAAAAACGTCTCCAATAACCTCAGCTTGACCCTCCAGATCTCTCATGTGAACAGTTGTAACAGGCACAGTAAGCCTGTGTGGCCAAACCAAACCCCTTCAGTCCTGCCTGCCATCCTGGAACATGCGCTCTGCACACGACAGACGGGTGGCGGCTGAATGCAGTGGGGCCAGGGCTGGGATCTGTCTGCAGACCTGCTGCTCCCTCTGCTGTACCAAAGGGCTCCCATCGAACAGAGCCCTCCCCTTTATCCCCACCCTGTGCAAGTGTTCCCTGAGGAACACTCTGGATGCAAGTGGCAGCCTCTGCTGGGAAGCTGTGGGTTGGAAGCCTTCCTTTCCTGGGCTCCTGTTCTGATCTCTGTCTTTCTAACCAGGTGATTTACTCTACCTCCATGAGCCTCAGTTTCCTCATGCATGAAATGAGGTATTAATTACCTATCTCAAATAAGCATAATCAAATGAGGTAACGATGTAAATTTGCTTTGAGAGATGAAGCATTTGGAAATATGTGTTTCCCATTATTGTTAATAACAGTAATAAAGGAGGTGATATACCATAGAGATTAAGAACAAAAACTTTAGAACCAGACTGCCTAGATTTTTAAATCCCAATTCCACTCCTTTTTATGTGCATAAATCGATCGAATGGACCTCCCTTACGGGGGACAGATTGGGGAAACGGAGTCTGTCAAGCACTTAGCATGGTGCCTAGCACATGAGAAATATCCTTAAGTGTTAGTTCCTTTCCCTCCACATGATTTACCTTAATATTGGATGTGAATGAACTTGGTTACCCCACTAGTAAGGGAGAAGCCAGGAGCCTACTGAGCATGGAGCCAAGTCCTTAACAATACATGATAGCTCTGTGCTGCACCTGGAACTGTAAGGGTGCCCTGTGCCCAGACCGGGGAATGGGACGTCAATCTTCAACATCTTTCCAAACCCCAGGGGGAGGGGGAGACCATCCCAACCCCAACCTTTTCCATCTGCTTCTCCAAGGAGTCCAGGGGGTGGGCCCGGGCCAGCAGCTGCTTCAGGCAGCCCAGCTCCCGCTCCTTCTCCTCGCAGTCCTGCTGCTGCTGCTGCCGCTCCTGCTTCAAGGCAGCGATCTGGGCTTCGTAGCTGTTAATGGAGTCTGGCGGGGCAGGGAGGGCAAAGGAGAGGGAGGAGGGTCAGCGCACTGGCCCTGCCTGTGGCCGGGCAGGGGCTCTTGGCACACTGGCTCTTTCTGCGAGGCAGTCTACCACAGTAGCTACCCATGGGCTCTGCAGAGACGGAGCCGGACAATCTCTCAGCCTTTCTATGCAGCAGTGTCCTCAGCTGCAGACTGGGGATACTACCAATAACCCCCGGGCTAGGTGAGATGATGTAAGTAAGGTGTTCAGTCCTCTCCCCGGCACACAATAAATGCTAAAGACATGATATCTATTCCTATTAACATATACCAGTAATAATCAATACTTAATAAGAGCGATTTAGTTTGGATATGTTGTCCCCACACCAAAGTCCATGTTGAAATCTGATCCCCAATTGTTGGGAGTGTTGGGAGGTGTTTGGTTCATGGGGATGGGTCCCTCATAAACAGACTGATGCTCTCCCTGGGGATGTGGGTAGTGAGTGTGTTCTCGCTCTATTAGTTCCCACAAGAGCTGTTTGTTTAATGGACCATGGCACATCCCCTGCTTTCTCTCTCTCTTGCTTCTTCTCTTGCCATGTGATCTGCTTGCATCCACTGGCTGCCTGCCCCTTTCTGCCAAGAGCAGAAGCAGCCTGAGGCCCACACCAGATGTGGCTGTCCCAGAATTGTGACACCAATAACACCTTTTTTCTTTATAAATTACCCAATCTCAGGTATTTTGTTATAGCAACATACAAACAGACTAATGCAAATAGTAATAAATATTTACTCTGGACCAGACTCTTAGCTGGGCTCTGGGAATACAGAAATTAATCAGACACAAAGGCTGCCAGCAGGAGCTTACAGGATAGTGAGAAAGGCAGCCATGGCAACAGTCGTGATGCAGTGGAGACGAGCTATAGGAGGACCAGCCTGGCCTCGTGGCTGGATCCCAGAGGAAAGAGCCCTCACTCTGCCCGCCTGGCCAGGAGAGGACACTGGCAGGTGATGAAGGAGGGAAAGGACACATTAGGTAACAGGACCAGCACAAGCACAGGGAAAGTGGCTGGCGATTCTGGGCATGGTGGCATGCTGGAAGAGTGAAGCCGCATGAGGAAAGATGCTAGAGAGGGAGGAGGTGGGTGGCTCCCACGGCCATGAATGCCACACCAAGAGGTTTGGTCAGCAGGAGGCAGAGGTGATGTTGGGTGGAACATAGACATTTTTTATTTTTGGTAGAACGTGGTCTTTTTTTTATTTGCATACATATTAATTTATCTTAACATGTACTAACGTTAGAAGTAAAGGTTCAGCTGCCAAACTGTCCAAAAATTCTGCCGCTTTCTGGCTGTGTGAACTTGGGCCAGTTATTTAACCTCTCTAGGCCTCAAAGCTGCTTCTGTAAAATGGAAATGGATAACAGCTCCTAACTCATAGTTTATTACGAAGATGAATTATTCATAAAGCACTTAGCTCAGTGCCTGCATATAGTAAATGCTCAATAAATGTTAGCTATTGTTATTTAGGACACACCTAGTTTTTCTTAAGTAGTAGAGATAAGAAGTTTCCTTTAAGGGCCGAGCCTGTGGCGCATTTGGGAGAGTGCGGCACTGGGAGTGCAGCGATGCTACCGCCGTGGGTTCGGATCCTATATAGGAATGGCTGGTGCACTCACTGGCTGAGTGCCGGTCACGAAAAAGACAAAAAAAAAAAAAAAAAGAAGAAGAAGTTTCCTTCAATAAATATATGTAATCTTTTAAAAAGTGGATCTATTTAAATAAAATATTAATAGCAGGGTAAGTCATATGAGGATATGACTATACTGTACTCGTATGTGGAAGCCTGAATTTGTGGTAAATACAACCCCTGGAGAAGTCTGGAGCCGGGAGCAGCTGTTACCAAGGGAAATGGCAAGGTGGGATGAGGATGGGAAGCCAACGTCAAGGCCAGACTACAGAGGGTGATCTGTGAGAAGGCTGTGGCAATAGTCTGGGAGAGAGTAGACTAGAGCCCCACCACAGAAGGGGCAGTGGAGGCAGAGGAGTGGGGGCAGGTCCGACATCTGTTTCAGAGACTCTGGTCTTTTACTACAGGAGCGGGGAGAAGAAAATAGGAAAAGAAATTGGGGGATCTGGGGCCAGGGGAGCTGGTGCTTCCCAAGAACTGAGGATGTGAGGTGGAGGGAGGGCAGTAGGTGCATGTGTGTGGGTGGGGTGGAGGGGAAATGTAGGGGTGCCTGGGGAGGAAGGAAACCAGAGGATTAGACTCACAGAGACTAGGCCCAGGGCTGAGTCTGTAGCCCAGAGGCCCAGAGCGAAATGAGGCACGTCCGGTGAACCGAGACGTTTCTCGCTCATCTTCAGGGTTGATCAGTCATCAGTGAGGGACAAGAAATGACAGGGGCAAGGAAACAAGTAGAAGCTGGCGGCTAAACTTAGCTGTGACTGGCAGAGCTGGGTATCGCATGTACCGCCTCTATGCAAATTAGAAAAGGGCACCCCTTCCACAGGCGTGCCCTCTTCTAGGCGTGCACTGCTAACCCACCCACACCGTATCTGTGCCCCCTGACCCCCCTCCTTTTTTTTGGCGGCTGGACGGCCCAGGGATCCGAACCATTGATCTCGGTGTCACAACACTGCGTTCTAACCAACCGAGCTAACCGGCCAGCCTCTGACCCCTTACTTTATCATGCACTCCCCGTTATGGGCTGATGCGGAGTCTGGGGAGCCCTGTCTCACCTTTCAGGATGGCCTGCAGGGAGGCCACCTCCTCTTGGCACTGTCGCTGCACGGCAGCCACAGCCTCGGCCTTCGTGCTCTCGCTCACCTCCGCCACAGCCTTCATGGTCTCCATCTCCGCCAGGGCGCCTGCCAGTTCAGCTCGAAGCCGGCCGAGCTCACCCGACTCGGCCTCAACCTTTTCCCCGTGCTGGGGCTGGGGGTCCAGCGCTGTGGGGGACAGGGATCAACCTCTCTTCCCATCATTTCCCTAATTCCCAACACCCCAGGCCTCCTACCAAATCAGCAAGTCCTGCAACCTATTACTGCGGCCAAGGTCCCACTACCTTCACCTGGCCCCGCCCCGCTCACCTGGCCCCGCCCCCGTCCCACCTCGCTCCGCCTTGTGCCGCCTATAGTCCGCCTCTCCCCGGTTCCGCGGTTCCCCCAATCCCCTTTTCTCTGGGTGACCACGCCCTTCTGATGGCCCCGCCCCTCCCCTCACTGGGCTCCGCCTCTCACCTGTCACTGACCCAACCCCTTGCATCGCCAAACCACGCCCCCTTCGCCAGCGACTCCAGGCCCCGCCCCCTCTCCAGCGGCGTAGCCCTGCCCCTTTCTCCAGTCTTCCCCTCCATCCCCCATCCGCCGGCTGCCGAGCTCGGCCCCGCCCCCGGCCTCACCGCCCCCGCGTGCATGGGCGCGCCCTCACGTACCGGTCCCCGGCCGCCGCCGCCCGCCCTCGCCCGCAGCCGCCGGCGCAGCTGCCGCCATCGCTTCAGCGCAAACGCCGGATTCCCGAACTCCCGGGTGTAGGCGCTCACAGCTTCCGGGTCCTCTCGGCTATTTCCGGATCCGCTCGGCTGTTTCCGGATGGGTCCCGGGCTAGGGGCCCGAGGGGGAGGTAGGGGGATTGCCGAGCCTCGGCCGAAGATTCCCGAGTCGACACCGAGCCCCAGCCCCGGGCCCCGCCCCCCTCCCTTCTTTCCTGGGCTTCTCAGATCTTGAGGACACCTGCCCTTCAAACCCCGAGGAGGTTCTTTCTTCAAAGGCCTTTTCTGGCGTCTCTCCGTGACCTTGGAGGCTCTGCTCCAATTCCACCTCCTCCGCGACGCCGGCGGCCTCAGCCGGGGAGGACGAAGTGCGCTCTGCCCCTCTCTCCCCGTCCCGAGCCAGCCTGTGATCAGCCCTGGCCGCCCTTCCGCCGGAGCCTGGCTCACGTTACAGCGGCTGGTGGCCGGGCCCTCCCAGCACCTCCGCCCTTGCAGAGCGTCCCTCGGGGTAGGGCTGGGTCGGCTTCATTTTTCTGGGCGCCGCTGAGTCCCCACGTAGTCAGTCGTAGAAGTCCGAAACTTCCATGTCCCCACCCCCATTTTGATATTCAACCAGTCACCGCGTCCGGATAATCCCCCTCTCCCCCTCCCAGTGCCTCTTAAATCCTCCCTCTCCTCCCCTCCGCCTCTGCCGTAGTCAAGCTCTGTGACCTCCACCCTGGTCGGTGACAGGTAATCCAAACTTATGTCTAGAGCCTTGATTCCCCTTCCCTAAACCTGTTTCTCCCTCTATAAAGGACACTCCAGAAACCTGGAAGTCCTTGAGTTTTCGTGCCCTCCTGCAAGTCCTGTAAACTCTACCTCCAATGCCAGTATTCCAGAACGTGTCCCTTTTTCTTTATCTCCAGCGCTAACACCCAGTGCCACTCACATTCTCTCTCTCCTGAACTTCCACAATGCCTCCTAACTGTTCCCCAAGTGTCGACTCTTGGCCCCTTTGGTTAATGCTCCCCGAAGCAGCTGGAGTGATCTTTGTAAAACATAGATCATGTCTCATCCCTGCTTAAAACCTACTTATCCAGCTTGAAAATGGGCAAAGGAGGCTAACAGACATCTTCCTGATGTCACAGGTGGCAAATATGTGCATGAAAAGATTTCCAACATCACTAGTCATTAGGGAAACGCAAATTATAGCCCCAATGAGATGTCACTACCCACCTGTCAGAATGGCTAAAATAAAAGAGTGGTAACACCTAATGCTGGTCAGTATATGGAGAAACTGGGTTTCTCACGTATCGCTGATGGGAAAGGGAAATGGTACAGCCACTGTGGAAAAAGAGTAGGGCAGTTTCTAACAAAACTGAACATGTGGGGCCGGCCCACGGCTCACGCGGGAGAGTGTGGTGCTGATAACACCAAGGCCATGGGTTTGGATCCCATGTAGGCATGGCTGGTTAGCTCACTTGGGAGAGCGTGGTGCTGACAACACCAAGTCAAGGGTTAAGATCCCCTTACCGGTCATCTTTTTGAAAAAAAAAAAACTGAACATGTGCTTATGTGGACACAGCAAACTTTTCCCCACCTTAGGTCTTTTTGTCACCTCCTCAGTAAGGCCTTCCTTGACCACCTCGTCTAAAGTAGCCACCTCCATCTCCTGCCCACCATTATGTCACATCCAAGCACTTCTCACCATCTGAAATTCTTTATTGCTTAATTTGTTTATTACCTGTCCTCTTTTCCCCTCCTTGGCCCCAAAACTCATATCAAAGCTCCATGAGATTAGGAACTCTGTCTTTCTGTCCCTCACTGTTTCCCTAGCCCCTAGCAGAGTGCCTGGTAAATAAATATTTGGTGAATGAATGAATGAATAAGCACTTTTCCTTACTAGTCTCTGGCCTCTCTCCAATCTATCCTCCACTTTGCAACCAGGGGGAGTTGTGGAAAATACTGATCAGGTCAACTCCTGGCTTGTAAATCCCCAAGAGCTTCTTGTCCTCAGAATTAAGTCCAGACTCCTTGTGTATGTGGCAGGGTTTCTGGAGAAGGGGGTGAAATGATGACTAGAAATAAGACTCCAGTCAGTTTGGGGAGAGCCATACCGGAAGCTATCAGGCTTAGATTTTATCCTGCAGACCCTGGGAGCCATTGAAGGCTGTTGAGCAGGGGAAGCACATGACTAATGTCAAAGAAGCTCTCTTGATATGTGGAGTGTAGATGGGGAGCAAAAGACATAGGGGACAGGGAACCCAGGATAGAGGCTGTTGAATTGGTTCTGGCTGTGAAGGAAGGATCCAAAGAGAGGAAGAGTTGATTCTAGAAATATCTAGGATATAAGGTGGACTAGCCTTGGTGACTAACTGCATGTGGGGGAAGAGAAAAGGAAGTTTTCTTTCACTTTTCCTAACTTCTTTCCCTCCTTTATTCAACAAATTCTTATTGAGCACCTACTAGACGCTAGTGTACATCTGGGGATAGTAAAGATCCCCATTCTCAAAGAGTGAACATCCGGTGCAGGAGGCAGATGAAATAAACAAGCATAATTCGAGATCGGGGCAAGTGCAGGGAAGGAAATAAAACAGGCATGAGATCAAAAAAGTACCTGGGGCCAGGGAAGGCCTCTCTGAGGAAGTAGCATTGAACTGAGACCCGAGTGATGAAAAGAGCCAGCAAACGAGCAAAGAGCAGAGCAGAGGTCCAGGAAGAAGAGTGCGAAGGGCCTGAGGGTGGGAAAGCGTTTGGCATGTGGAGCAGACTGACGAAGAGTACTATGGGGCAGGGATGAAGTGGGAAATGTGGGCAGGAGCAGCATCACTCAGGCCTTTGTAGCCTGTGATTTGAAGTTTTTATTTTAGGTAGATGAAAAACAACTGGACTATTTTAAGTAGGGGATGACATGCTCTAGCAAGCTGGGAAGCTAATGAAGGGGCTTGGAGAGATTTTGCTGAATGAAAGGCAGATGAGGGTCCTGCTATTCACGCTCTCCATTCCCCAATGCCCCACTCTGCCCCCTCCCAGCCCTCCCTCCCAACTCCCCCAAAGGGAAGTGGGCACCTGCCACCTGTAAGGTCCCCTGGGGTTTGCCCAGGGCAAACAGGAAGCCATGGTCCAGAGAGACAGGCCTGGGAATTGGCAACTGAAAAAGCAGGTCTCTTGGGTCCCTGGACCCTTTCCTTGAGTGCCTGCAGCATTGAAAGACTCAAAAATATAGACAGAGAGAGAGAGAAGTGCGGGGCAGAAGGACAGATTGAGGAGTCAGGACTCCTGATTCAGGTCCTAGTGCTCACGGTACCACTCAATGTGTGACCTTGGGCAACGCCCTACCCCTCTCAGGGCCTCAATTTCCCCATTTCTAAATGGGTATCTTCCATAACTGAAGAGGGGCTTCCTGGGGAAGAACTGGGCAAGAAAGGGGCATTAGTCATCAGTCATTCCTAAGGACCGATGCAAAGGAGCTACAGTGGCTCCTGCTTTCCCCAAACAGCTGCTGAGCCCCCTCCCAGCTCTATAGATATTGATTAATTTATCCTCAGAACAATCTAAGGGGTGGGTTCTCTTATTACTCCCAATTTATGGATAAAGAAACTTGCTCATGGTTTTGAACCCAGGCAGTCTGGCTTAAGCAGTAAGCCATTCATTGATACTGTCTCTCATTAATTGAGAGCCTACTATGTGCTGGGCGGTGGGCTAAAAATGCTATACGTGGGCCGAGCCCGTGGCGCACTTGGTAGAGTGCTGCGCTGGCAGCGCGGCGACGCTCCCGCCGCGGGTTCGGATCCTATATAGGACTGACCGGTGCACTCACTGGCTGAGTGCCGGTCACGAAAAAAAAAAAAAAAAAGACAAAAAAAAAATAATAAAAATGCTATACGTAATTGTCCTGTTTAGTCTGTACAATCTCTCTCTCTCTCTCTCTCTCCATATATATATATATACACACACACACACACACACACACACACACACACAACTATTTTTTTTTTTGGAGCTGACCAGTACAAGGATTGAACCCTGGATCTTGGTGTTATTAGCACCACGCTCTAACCAACTGAGCTAACCGGCCAGCCACAAACAATATTTTTATCGTACTATTATTATCCCCAAACTGAGGCATAGAGTGATGAAGAAATTTAGTCAAATGGTGGAGGTGGAGGATTTAAACTCACGACCCCACCAAAGTATGTTGATGGGGAGCTTGTATGGAGGTGGAAGGAGGCCCTAGAAATGTTTGCTGAATGAATGAATGAATGAGGTGTGTGTGAAGGGAAATGGACTCAGAGCCTGTGGTTGGAAGGAGGAAAGAGGAGGGAGCCCCTAAGGCTGAATCCACCACCTCAACAAAAGTTAATCAGGCACCTACTCTATGTCAGGCACTGTTCTAGGGCACTGTGCATATAGTCATGTATAGTGGTGAACGGGACAAAGTCTGGGCTTCAAGGGGCTTACATGCTGGTGAAGGAAGCAGAGTTCACGAGTACACACACACACAAGATCATTTCACACGGTGGTAAGTGCTGGGAGGAAAGTAAGACAGTGTAACAGAGAGGATGCAAGTTTTGCAGGTCTCCAGGGGTGCCCGGAGAAGACAGCCTGAGGTGTGACCACCCCCTTCCTCTCCAGGGGACTGCCTGCCCGCCCCCACAGTCACCTATGCTTCAGTGCCCAGCAGGCCCCCGCCTGGCCCAGCATCCCCCGCGCGGCGGAGCTGCGTGCCCCGGGGAGTCTGGTCACCATGCCACCTCCTCTCCTCCTCCTCTTCCTCCTCTTCCTTATCCCCGTGGGAGTCAGGCCCCAGGAATCACTGCTGGTGAAGGCAGAAGGTATGTCCCAAGGGCAGAGAGGGAAGGAGTCGCAGCTGGAAAGCTGGGTTCTGGCTGGGCGCCCCCGGCTGAGTAACTTACCCTCTCTGAGCCTCCATTTTCTTATTTATAAAACTCAGGGAGGGGCTGGAAGGACTCTGAGGGCACATCCACTCTCAGCTTATGGGGTCCTTTGCTTTATGACTAGTGTGAAGAGTGGGGGGCTGGGGGCTCCCCCCTTCTCTCTCTCCACAGAGGGAAGCGATGCTGTGCTGCCGTGCCTCCAGGGTCCCTCAGACAGTCCCCCTGGGCAGCTGGCCTGGTATCGGGGCTCCAAGTCATCTCCCTTCTTAGAGCTGACCCTGGGGTTACCAGGCCTGGGCATCCAGGTGGGACCCTTGGGCATCGGACTGCTCATCTTCAACATCTCAGACCAGATGGGAGGATTCTACCTGTGCCAGCCGGGGCCCCCCTCTGAGAAGGCCTGGCAGCCTGGCTGGACAGTCAGCGTGAAAGGCAGCGGTGAGGGCCAGGTCGGGCTGGGCTGGGGGGCTGGATGAGAAGAGGGAGGTCCACTGTGGACAGAGGAGGTGTGGTGGCCAAACTGGAGCTGGAGGGGCCCAGAGGGACAGACAAGGAGCTACTGCAGGTGGGCAGACTCCTGTGGCCCAGTGGCTTTGGCATGGAGCTGCTCTCCAACTCTGTCTCCACTCTCTTCACTCTGAGTTATTTTCTCTCTCTCTCTCTCTCTCTCTCTCTCTCTCTCTGAGTCTTTGTCTCTGCCTTGCTGGGTCTCTATCTCTCTCCTTTTCCTGGATGTCTCTGCATCTGATTCTGGGTCTCTCCCCAGGGGAGCTGTTCCGGTGGAATGCCTCAGAACTAAATGACCCAGGCTGTGTCCTGGGGAACAGGTCCTCAGGGGGCCCCAACCCCTCTTCTGGGCACCCCTCCAGCTCCCAGTTGTATGTGTGGGATAAAGACCACCCTGAGATGTGGGAGACAGAGCCTGAATGTGCCCTACCTATGGGCAGTCTGAACCAGAGCCTCAACAACCAAGGTAAGGTGACAGTGCTGGGGAGATGCCAGGAAGTGGGAGGTCCAGGCACGGGGGTGGTGACTGGAAACTGGAGGGTTTTGGGGGAATAAGACCCCAAGAATTAGGCTTTCTTAGCTTTGTCTCTCCCTGCTCCAGACCTTACTGTTTCCCCTGGCTCCACACTCTGGCTGTCCTGTGGGGTGCCCCCTGCCTCTGTGGCCAGAGGCCCCCTCTCCTGGACCCATGTGCATCCCAAGAAGCCTAACATCTCATTGCTGAGCCTAGACCTGAGAGAGGACACCCCGGTCAGAGAGTTGTGGGTCCTGAGGATCCGCCAGGAAGGGACCCTTCTGGTGCTGCCCCAAGCCACAGCTCAAGATGCTGGTACTTATTATTGTCACCGTGGCAACCTGACCATGGAGATACATGTGAAGGTCACTGCCTGGCCAGGTAAAGTTTCTCCCAGCTGTGGAGCATCTGTGTGGGGCTACTGGGAAAAACTGGAAGCCTGTCAGTCTTGGACCCCTAACCTGAGGACTAGTACCAGCCTCATCCCAAACCCCAATTCTACTCTGAACGCTGACTCCAACTCTTTCCTTCCTTGCTTCTGGGACACTACTTTTCTGGATCTTTTCCTACCACTGGTTGCTCCTTCCCATCACTTTACCAAGTCTTCTTTCCTCTCCTGCTCCTCACTGTTGGAGCCTTGGTCCTCTTCTCATCCCTGTCTACATGCCCTTCCTGTTTGACCTCCTTTACTCAACTTTACTCCCATGGCCGCTTGGGTCACCATGTCTCGATGACTCTACTCCAGGCTCCAAAGCCACCCCCCCCATTCCCAGCCATTTCCTGGAATTGCCATTTGATGTCCCATGGACACCTCAAGCTCAACACATATGAAATCAAACTGAACAGCTTCCCCAAGTTTAGTCTTACACACGGTGGCCCTGTGTAAGTGGGGGACACCACTATCTACCCACCTGCTCAAGCTAGGAACCTGGGCATCCTTCCTCTTTCTCATCACAACCATCAAATTGGTCACAATGTTCTGCCCATTCTATCTCCTTAATACAATTCTACCATGCTATCCTAACCACAATTCTCTAATTCGGCCTCACCTTCATTCCCAACTTGATCTCAGCAATGTGCTGAATCCCACCTCTAGTCTTGGGAACTCAACTCTGCCCTTCACTGCAGCAGGAAGCTTATCATTATGCTGCCCTTAATCTTAATATTGCCTCTGACTGTACCCATAGTTTATTCATGGTTTGCTCAATAGATACTGCCTCATGTCCTGTGTCAGGCTCTGTGGCACAGTCCCTGACCTCCTGGGACGTGGCTCCTTAGAGGGAGAGAGGAGAGCCCTCCTCATAGCTTGGGACCTCAAGTCTGTGTCTTGCCCTTGTCCCTCAGACTTATAGTCCTTTGCGGTCTTGAGGTTGGGAAGTAAGATGCCAGCCTGAGGTCCTCATCTCATAGCCCCTTCCCCCTAGCACTATGGCACTGGCTACTGAAGATTGGTGGCTGGAAGGTCCCAGTTGTGACTTTGGTTTATTTGATCATCTGCCTGGGTTCCCTGGTGGGCTTTCTTCAGATTCGAAGAGGTGAGTCATGTCCCCCAGCCAGTCTGTCCAAACTCTAACCCATCTTCCTCAGGATAAGCCCACACCGGCCAGTTTGACGGGCATCTTTCTCCCCTTCTACCGCCCCCCCAGACCCCAGAACCCTGTTCCCCCACTCCTCCTCCACTCCCCTCAAACTTCCCAAGCCCCTTAGAATTTGAACCTCTATCTCCTCTATTGACCCAAATGACCTCCCAGCAGCCCCAAGTCTTCAACCTGCTAAGCAGTCCCTCCTCTGATCACTCTCCTTAACTCCCACCAGCCCTGATCCTGAGGAGGAAAAGAAAGCGAATGACTGACCCCACGAGGAGGTAATGCAGCAAGTGCACCCCCATGGCCCCATCCCATGCTTTCTCTTTATGCTTTGCACATACTGTTTCCTCTGCCCAGGGTGTCTTTGCTCCATCTCCACCAGTTGAAATACTATCTAACCTCAAAACCCAGCTCCAAAGCCACCTCATTGGAGTGATCCCAGACCCCTCTGTAGGCTGCCCCAACATCAAGTGACCACTTTTAACCTCTGAGGGCCTGGCCTGAATCTTAAATGTGTCCATCGTCCCTTCCGGGCCTGGCCTCAACGTGCACCTCCCCTTCTCCTGCCAGGTTCTTCAAAGTGACGCCTCCCCCAGGAAACGGGGCAAATACCCAGTACGGGAACGTGCTATCCCTTCCTTCGCCCACCTCCGGCACGGGTAAGAGGCACAGCCAGGCAGTCAGACCTAGGCCCGCCCCTCCAGCCTATTGCTCCGCCCCAGAGCTAGGGCTCCACCCAATTGTCCTCCTTCCTCCAATTCCCTGAGCTCCAAGCCTTTCCGAATTCTGAGCTCCACTCCCGGGGTGCGGAGACCCGCCTGCACGTGAGCCCGCCCATAGAGCCGAGCCCCGCCTCCAGGGCTCATGGCCCCGCCCCCAGGGCGCTGAGCCAGAAGTCCAGTTGGAGAGTGGAACCCAGCCCCAGAACCTGAGGCCACGCCCCTAGACTTAGATCCCGCCTCCGTGCTTCAGGGCTGGGTGCCTAGACCCAGAGTCCTTCCGCAGAGCCTCGAGCGTCCTCTCCCCCTGCCCACGCGCGGACGCTTGGCCCTGACGCCCCCCCTCTTCTGACCCCATCCTACTACGCCCCTCGCCAGGACGCGCCCAGCGCTGGGCTGCAGGCCTGGGGGGCGCCGCCCCGTCCTACGGAAAATCGCGCCGCGACGTCCAGGAGCCAGGAACCGCGGAGTCGCGGAGCCCGCGGGGACAGGGTGAATGGAGGGGAGAGGCGGTGTTCCTCACGTGGAAGGTGTTTGTTTTGGTAGCTGGCCGGTAAGGGGATCTGAACTCTGACCTTGGTGTTATCAACGCCACGCTCTAACAAACTGAGCTAACCGGCCAGCCCACTTGGAGGGTGTTGGAGCGGTCTGTGGCAGGAATCGTGGGCTGGGTCCTGGAGGAAGGGGGCTGTGACTCGGTTCCCCACC
Source organism: Cynocephalus volans (assembly GCF_027409185.1). Lineage (NCBI taxonomy): Eukaryota > Metazoa > Chordata > Mammalia > Dermoptera > Cynocephalidae > Cynocephalus > Cynocephalus volans. Next base: position 114,398,372 of record NC_084465.1, read on the forward strand.
ACGTCCCCAAACCCCCAGGCCCAGAGGAAGAAGGCGAGGCCTATGAAGAGCCGGACAGCGAGGAGGGCTCCGAGTTCTATGAGAATGACTCCACCCTTGGGCAGGACCAACTCTCTCAGGGTAAGGCTGTTCCCCATGCCTCCCCCACCTCTTCTGCGCTGGGCTGTGGACCCTGGCTGGATGCCCTCCTTCTCCACCAGATGGCAGCGGCTATGAGAACCCCGAGGACGGGCCCTTGGGTCCTGAGGATGAAGACTCCTTTTCCAACGGTAACTTGGGGTCCTTGTGGGGCCCCAGAGGCTTGGGGGGACCCACGGCACTGTGGAGCCCCTAGCCAGTGGCAGTGGTCCCTGGAGTTGTCTTTCTTCTGCAGCAGCTGAGTCTTATGAGAACGAGGATGAGGAGCTGCAGCCAGCAGCCAGGACCACTGGTGTGTGAGGACGGTCACATTCCTGGGGGCTGGGGGGAGGCCTGGAGGCCAGGAGGATTACTGACTTCCGTCTTGCTTCTCCAGACTTCCTGAGCCCCCACGGGTCTGCCTGGGATCCCAGCCGGGAAGCAGTCTCCCTTGGTGAGAGATGCTTGGGACCAGCCTCCCTTGCCCAGCTTCAGCTGACTGGGCCTCACCTCTGACATCAGGCCCAACCTTGACCTATCACCCCAAACCCAAGCCCAACCCTGACCTTAGATTTGATTCCTAACTCTAACCTCAACACTGACCCTTATCCCCAGTCCTGACCTCCCAGTATTTACACCATCCCTAACCATGAACATCAACACGGATCCCAATCCAATTCCAATCTGGACTTGGACCTCCTCCTTACCCCAGCCCCATTGCAAATTTCAGCTTTTTTTTTTTTTTTTTTTTTTTTTAAAGATGACCAGTAATGGTATCTTAACCCTTGATTTGGTGTTGTCAGCACAACGTTCAGCCAGTGAGCCAAATGGCCATCCCTATATAGGATCGGAACCCGTGGCCTTGGTGTTATCGGCACCACACTCTCCCTAGTGAGCCATGGGCTGGCCCACAGATTTCAGCTTTGACCCTGGCTTTCTCTTCAACTTCCTCACAACTCTGACTCCTTCCAGATCTGTTCCCCACCCCCCGGCAGCTGACCGGTTTGGGGATCTGAACCCTTGACCTTGGTGTTAACACCGCACTCTAACCAATTGAGCCAATCGGCCAGACCTCTGGTTATGTTCTTGACCCTTTCTCTGATTGTGATCATAATCTAACCCATACCTAACCCTGACCCTACAACTAACTAGGGCCTGAACCTTATGCTGACCTAATCACTCCTTCCTAGCACACCAGGGGTCAAGCCTCCCACCTTCCTCTGCCCCTCAGGCTCTCCACCTTCCCCGAGCCCCCACCATGGCTCCTGGGCCTCTAATTCTCCATTCCATGCCCAAGCAGGGTCCCAGTCCTATGAGGACATGAGAGGGATGCTGTACGCAGCCCCCCAGCTCCGCTCCCTTCGGGGCCAGCCTGGTCTGAATCATGAGGAAGGTGGGTGCTTCTGCCGTTGTCCCTGTTGTCGCCTGGGCCTATATCCCCTCCCGGCCTACTTCCAGCCCTACCTATGTTTACTCCTTCCCATTCCAGATGCAGACTCTTACGAGAACATGGATAATCCTGATGGGCCAGAGCCAGCATGGGGAGGAGGGGGCCATGTAGGAACCTGGAGCACCAGGTGACCCACAGCTGACCAGGTGAGTTGGGAACTGCCTCTAGGGGAGGGGAAGGAGGGAATCAGCAGGGATGGCAGTGGGCTGCTGACTCTCAGGGAAGGAGAGGGGACAGGGCTTCCAGGGCCTGGTGGGTAGAGGAGGGCTCCTGGACCCCTCCCCATAACCATTTTTTCTAAATAGCCTGGGCTTCCTCAGACCCCTGAGATCAACACCTGACTCCGAAAATCTGGGGACTCCAAGCAGACGGTGTCAACTTCAGAGCAACGTTGCTCGGGACGCGCGCGCGTGTGTGTGTGTGTGTGTGTGTGTGTGTGTGTGTGTGTGTGTGTGTACATGCAAGTGAAACTTTCAGCCCCTTTGCGTTCCCCAAATAAACTCAATGAGCTCTTCCAATCCTATGAAGTGGTGACTTTGTGTGAGAGAGGAAGGAAAGGAGAGGACGGGTACACTTCTGTCCCCTCCTGAGTCCTGTGGAGGAGGGAGAGCTGCATTCTGCCTGCAACAGGGCTTTTTCCTTCTGTGGCCCGGTCTGCCACCCACCCGATTCCTCACCACCAGCCCCATTCCCATTTATTGTTTATTCGACAGTTGTATGCTAGGTGTCCAGTGAGGAAGAAAGAGTCCGGAAATTGACAGTCTGCTTAGAAAACATCGTCTGTCATCACTGAGTATTTATTTATTATCTTCTATATTCTAAGCACTAACATCAATTAACTCATTTAATCCTTACAACAACCTTGCAAGGTTGTTGACCACTTATTATGTTCCAGGATTGTATTCAAGTATTTTATGTATATATTATATATATCTATAATATTAACTCGTTTTATCTTCACAAACAACTCTTTGAGGTAGGTATACTATTATTATCACCATAGACAAGGAGACCAAGGCAGAGAAGTTGAATAACATGCCCAAGGCTTGCCTAGTTAATAAACGGTGGGGTCAGGACTTAAATTCTGAAAATGCAGTTAGCTCAGTTGGTCAAAGTGCAGTGTTATAACACCAAGGTCAAGGGTTTGGATCCCCATACTGGCCAGCCACCAAAATAAAAAATTTTTAAAAATTCTGAAAATCTAATTCTGAGCCTATCCTCAGTCTTGACACTTTCCCTTCTAGATGCAGTATTGTAGATGGGAAACTGAGCATCAGAGAGACTAACATGTCTATGGTCACACAGCCAGCACTTCACAGAGCTGGATATGTATCCAACAATCTGGCTACAGATATAGTCACCACGCCTTACTACCTGATACAGACTGTGCCTGCTCCTGGTATAAGCCATAACAAAGAATTTCAGAGCTAGGTCTTCAGTCCCTGGAACCATTATGTAGCTAGCTCCACCACATCCAAATTCTTGTCTCAGGAAAAGGTGGACCTGGTCACTCCTGTTCCTGATGTCTTCTGCTTGGTTTCCCTGCTACCAGTATCTCCAGCTCCCGTGGTCTTTGTTTTTTTGGCAGCTGGCCAGTAAGAGAATCTAAGCTTGTGACCTTGGTGTTATAAGGCTGTGCGATAACCAACTGAGCTAACTGGCCAGCCCGTCGTGTGGTCTTCTGAAATCCAGAACTGGCATTTGAAGCTCAGTCTCTCCTCGAGAAATTTCAACACTCCCTATAGGATAAACTAGAATTTTTTGATATCTACATTTTTATTTCTAGAATTTCTTTTTTGGGGGTGGCTGCCCAGTACGGGGATCCGAACTCTTGACCTTGGTGTTAAAACTATGCACCAATTCTTTCTCCATATATCCTGTTTTTTGTTTTAGAGATTCCTTCTTTATCTCTGAACATTTAAACTTACTTTATCTGTACTAACATCATTCTAAGTGCTTTACATGTAGCATCTCGTTTTCCCTTTATACCAATCCAATGAGGAAGGTCCACTAAAATTGTCATCTTAGAGCCAAGAGTGCTAAGACACAGAGAAGTTAAATACTTGAATTGCTAATTGACCTAGTGTAACAACTTCTCTGACCCTTAGTTTCCCCAATTATAACAGCACTAGGGCAGGGGCCTGATACTATTCTCTGTACAATGGTGTGAATCCCTCCATGGCATCATGGTGTCACTATGGAAAATTTCTTTGACTTCTTTGTGTTTCTCCTGCCTGTGGGAGTCCCATGGGTTCCCTGAGCCACACTGATTCCCCCTGGGGCCAGCTTGCTTTGGCTTCTGCCACAGTCTTACAGGCTACACAGGTTTCTGACCATTTTATTCATGAGTTTCTCAGAGCAGGTTTTGCACCAGAGGATTGGTCTGAGTCCAAGTCCTTACTTTGATAAGCCTTGGGATTCTGATTACCCCTGATGGCTTTTTCCATCTGCTGACTGTTGGGTGGCTTGCTTCCATATTGCATGCCAGGACCTGGGGATAGGTTTTTTCCCTCCATCTTTTGTTCCCAGAAGAGACAGCCTCTTTTTAGCTTCCAGCTTTGTGCGTGGAGCTCAGTTTCAGCTCCCTGCTGTTCCTAGGGCCTCAGCCTTGACCTCTGTCCCCATGTGGGTGTTAAAACTCCAGTCATAGGGATGCCAGCATCCCTGTGGTTTATTTGACTTCAAACATTCCCCCACTCCCCTAATTGTGGCTTTGATATCCTTATTTATTTCTGGCACCAAGAAGATTCTGTCTTGCTTTTGAGCTCAGCTATTTATTTTTTTAAAAAAGAAAGCAACACTCATTATATTTTGCTTAGTATGTGTTTGGGGCTTGGGATATGAACCTCCTTAGGCTTCCATCTTGAATACAAGTCTCTGCATCTCAAAAAAACAAAACAAAACAAAAAAAATCAACAACAACCCAGGCCTGGCTCATCATTCATCCCCCCACCTAGTTCTTCATATTGCCACAATCCCCACCTTACCTTTTAGCTAAAATGAGCTCTCCACGTTGCCATCATCCCTGCCCTTTCCCATCACCTTTGGCCCAGCCTGCTTCATTCATTTCAGTTTCCTGCCTGTGCCTGAAGCATTTGAGAGTGTGACTCCTGATAAAAACATCCTGCCATCCTGAGGCTGGATCCATGTCTGAGTCTTCTCTGTGCCCCTGGTACCCAGCCAGGGGATGGCAAAGATCGGGAGCCCAGGAGACAAGTGGGGAAGGGAAGGAGGAGGAGTGAAGGGTCGTGGGAAGTACTCCGAGGGGCACTTCCTGCGTTCAGGGTGCAGAGGATGGAGACACCCCTGTGGGCTCTGCCTCCCAGGGGAGTCTGGGGAAGCCGAGTTTGGAACAGAGTTGTGCTTACTCCAGCCCAGTGCTCTGGAATCAGACCATCTGGGTTTGAATCCCAGTTCTACCCCTTTCTAGCTATGTGACTCAAGCTCTTTGTGCTGCAGTTTCCTGGTCTGTAAAATAGGGGTAATAATTATAGCTCCCTTAATGAGTCTTTTTTTTTTTTTTTGGCAGCTGGCCAATACAGGGATTGAACCCTGGACCTTGGTGTTATCAGCACCATGCTCTAACCAACTGAGCTGACCAGCCAGCCCCTCTTAATGAGTCCTAAGTGACATGTGAAGTGCATGACAGTGGCATAGTGTATTAGCCCCTTTTCTGTCACTTATAACAGGATACCTGAAACTGGGTAATGTATACAGAAAATGAAATTTATTTCTTACGGTTTTGGAGGCTGGGAAGTCCATGGTCCAGGGGGCACATCCGGTGGGGGCTTTCTTCTTGGTGGGGGCTCTGTACCCTGTAAAGCAGGGTATCATATGGTGAGGATGGGAAGAGCTCTCCCATGTGCTCTCCTTAAAAAGCTGCCAGTCCACACCCATGATAACTCATTACTTCCACTCATGAATCCATTCATGAGAGCATAGTCCTCATGATCCAATCACCTCTTTTTTTTTTTTTTTTTTTTTAGTGGCTGGTCGGCACAGAGCTCAAACTCTGGACCCTGGTGTTATCAGCACCACATTCTAACCAAGTGAGCTAACTGGCCAACCCTCAATCACCTCTTAAAGGCTCCACCTTTCAAATACCATAATCGGATTTCCCACCCTCTTAACACTGTTAACAATGAAGATTAAGTTTCCAGCACATGAACTTGTAAGTGCTCAAACATCAGTTATTACTATTTGGCACTTATTAAGGCCTACTGTGTGCCAGGAGCCAGAAGGCACCAAGGGTATTGCATAGAGATCTGCCCAGGGAGAAGCCACACTCCAAGGCTTCTCAACTTCCTTTTCCACGACAAGAAGGATGGTTTTTTGGCAGGGCCTGGAACACTTTCAGCTCTTGAGCAAGGCTTGGGGAAAAGGAGACATAAGGGAAGTTTCAGGTCCTTAGGGTCTCCCTCTGCTTCCTTAGTTGGCAGTGGCCTCCCAGGCAGGACCCAAGGCTGTCAGAAGGGCCTTTGGTGCAAACTCTTTGCCTCCAGCCTGGTTTTGAAGAGGGGCTGAAGGTCTCCTGGGGCTGGGAAGTCCATGGAGTGCGTGCTGAATCCAGGAGCCTTTGTTCCCTGGAAAACAGTACCACCTGCTGGGCATTGTGTGCCTGCAGTCTTGGCCAGGGCTGAGTCAGCTTGTAGGATCTGACCTAGTTGGGGGACATTAGTATAGCTGTGGCAGTGGAGGTTAATGGAATGGGATGTGAGTGGTGGTCAAGATGCTGTTCTGGATGGATGTGTGAGGTAGAAGTTATGTGAACATTGTGTGTGAAAGAGGTATGTGGTATTGGGTATGTGTTGTGTGGGTATCCTGTTTGTGAAGTGTCGTATTGGATGTCCAGTGTGAGGTGTCAGAGGTTTATGCAGTTGGAGACAAAATGGGAGGTGTGAAGTGTTGAAGGGGTTTGTTTGGTTTGTGTTGGGATGTATGTTGTGCAGGAGTTGTGGACACCTTAGATGTATGGAGATTATGTAGTCTGAGGTATGTGATACTGTTTGTGTGAGCTGTTGGCGAGTGTGGAAGGGAAATATAATTAAAAAATAAAATCTTCCAACCCAGAAAACATCTCCACAAAGGTAGCAGAGGGAGAAAACAGTCTTATTACTGGGTCGGCCCGTGGCTCACCCGGGAGAGCGTGGTGCTGACAACACCAAGTCAAGGGTTAAGATCCCCTTACCGGTCATCTTCTAAGACAAAAAAAAAAAAAAAAAAAAAAGTCTTATTACTGAATAAGCATTAAACTAGAATGTGATACGCATCACAGGCAATTGCTAAAAGACTACAAAAACGGAAAGAAATCTCACCCTTTTGTATAGGCAAGCAGGCACAAACCATTATCACTGTGAGGTTGTGAAATGTATATTTAGTCTTTGTGCCTGTTTCCTGGCATGCAACACTTAAAATCCTTTGAATTTCTAAAGTAATACAGGTCTTGTCTATGCTAGTGATGGCTGGCAGTCAACTTCAAGACACTTCAGGAAGGGGGCTGCTCATTGGAAAGACCAAGGAAGGATTAGAGGGTTGGAATTTAGAGCCTCATTCCCATCCCTGGGGTGGGGAGAGGGGTTGAAGGTTAAGTTGATCACAAATGGCCAATGATGTAATCAATCATGCCTATGTAATGAAGCCTACGTAAAACTCGAAAAGGATAGGGTTCAGGAAGCTTCTGAAGCTGAACATGTGGTTCCTTGAGGTGGAACACCTGGGGATGTCATGGAAGCTCCATGCCCCTTCCCCCATATCTCATCTTGTGCATCTTTTCATCTGTATCCTTTGTGATATCCTCTATAATAAGCTAGAAAACTTAAGGGTGTCCTTGAGTTCTGTGAGCCGTCCTCTCAAATTAATCAAACCCAGCGTGGAGATTGTGGAAACCCCAATTTATAGCCAATTGGACAGAAGTATACATAACAACTTGTGATTGGCTTCTGAAGTTGGGGGCAGTCTTGTGGGGCTGCTCCCTCAACCTGTGGGCTCAGATGCTATCTCCAGGTACAGAGTGTCAGAACTGAATTGAATTAGAGGACATCTAGCTGGTAACTGCTGCAGAACTGATTGCTTGCTTGATGTGTGGGGGAAAACCCACACACATCTGGTGTCGGAAGCATGTTGCAAGAGTATAAATGGGATAAACTGAGTTCGTTTATTTCTACGTCATCAGAATCGTGCTTTCAAGTTACATTTTGAAAACCCATATCTCATGTTTTCAAGATAAACAATAACTAGTCCTCAAGTAAGAGGGCTTAACAACACTTTTATCAAACATAGTTCATTCTAACTTTATCGTGGTGATTGGGGAGACCACTGCTTTAGCTAATTGGCTTTTATGGTGTGTGTGGGTGGGGGCAGAAACAAACCTCTCATATTTAGTTTTGCATATTGGAGCAGGCAAGGTGCCCACGGAAGTTAGGCTTTTACCCTCCCGGGGGACCAGGGAGACAGACAACTTCCTTGATCTTTGTTTGCATTTCACAAAGATGGCTCAACCGTGAAGTCTCAGGCCCAACTCTAAAGTTTCTTTTTTTTTTTTTTTACCAATAAGGGGATCGTAACCCTTGGCTTGGTGCCATCTGCACTACGCTCAGCCAGTGAGTGCACCAGCCATCCCTATATAGGATCCGAATCCGCGGCCTCCGCGCTATCAGCTCGGCTCTCTCCCGAGTAAGCCACAGGGCGGCCCAACTCTGCAGTTACTAGAAGCAATTCCCAGTGCCCGGTCCTTCGGGGCGTAGGTTTAGGTCTCGAGGACTACAACTCCCAGAATGCCTCGTTTCACCAACCAGGAAGATGGTTCTCCTCAATCCGGGTCCGGAAGAGGTTTGTTAGCATAGAGGAAGCCCGGCCAATGGGTGAGCCAGACGGGATCGAAAACCACGCTGATTGCGCCGAGGTGATTGGAAATCTTTGGCGTCTAGGTTTCAGAGGTGGGTGCGTGATGGGCGGGTGCGATGACCAATGAGAAGGAGGGGAGGTGGATCCAGGGCGTGTGGGCGGGGAGAGGTGCTGACTAGCAGGTTGTTCGCCCAATGAACGGAAGAAGTCGCTGCGGGGGCCGGGCGAGGCGAGTAGAGGCGGACTTGTGTGGCGGCCGAGTGTGTGCCATGGCGGAGCCGGGCCCGACGCCCCGGGGCGGCGGCGTCCGCAGAGGAACCCGGGGGGCCCGAGGCGGCCGGGGCCGGCGTCCTCGCTCCCAGCGGTCTCCAGCCCGGCGCACTGTGGACTCGGTGCTGGTGGACTTGGTCAGCGATAGCGATGAGGATGTCCTAGAGGTCGCAACCCCGCGCACTGCTGCGGACCCGGTTGCGGTCCCTACCCCCAACCTCCCCGTGCCGGCCGCGCCCCGGGACGACAGCGACAGCGACAGCGAAGGGGCGGACGCAAGGCCCACAGAAGCCCCGCCGGCCGCGGTCAGGCGGCGACGGCGGCTGTTGCTGGATCCAGGGGAGGCACCGGTGGTTCCGGTGTACTCCGGGAAGGTGCAGCCAGGTCCCCGGGAGCTCCAGCGCCGAAGGGCTGAAGGGCCGGGGGCTTGGGCGACCAGAGAGGGGCCAGGGGTTCGGGGAGCAGCTCTGTTTAGGGAGTGCTGAGGCTAGGGTTCTGGGGTTGGTCTTGGGCGGCTAAACGGAAGCCAGGAGCTAGGGTGTTGGAGACCGAGAGGTGCAGGGCTCCTGGGGCTTCTGCAGACTGGGGAGGTGAAGGGGTTTGGGGTATGATGGGAGTTTGGGATTCCCGGAAGCTGTAGTCTTGGGGGCATAGGGAGGCTGAGGGGCTGAGGTCCCTGAGGGTTCAGAGAAGGGCTGAAGGATCTGGGACTGGGATTTGGGGCGTGTTGGATTTTGAGGTCTGGGCCCATAGATAAGGAAGCCAGGGAGGTGGAGTATTGGGAGCTGGGGTCCATGGAGTTTCAGAGACTGGAGTCCCCAGGCGGTAGGTTGAGCTAGGGGGCTGGGATTCCCTCGGAGTCTAGGGTAGAGGGATGGCTAACACCTAGTTAAAAAGGAGAACTAAACCTGGATCTTTAGAGTGGAAGGGTACTACAATTTTAGATCCTGGGAAAGCTGGACTCCTGGGTTCCTGGGAGAGAGCCATGGTATCCATGTCCTTAGAGAGGACTTGAGAGCTGGGTGTCGGGAAGAATCATCCCCAGATTTCCCTTTCGAAGAGGGGCAACTTGGGACTGATCCTCCCACTTTTTGTCCTTGCAGGTGAAAAGCAGTCTCCACCTCATCCCAGATGACCTATCCCTCCTGAAACTCTACCCCCCAGGAGCCGAGGAAGGTAAGGGAGGGCTTCCAGGGAGAGGAAGCCCAGCGCTGGCTTCTCTGAGAACACTTCCTGGAGTTTACATTCCTGCAGTCACTTGTCTCCTGAGGAAGGAGAGGGGGAAGCGCTTAGGAGAGGGGACTCCGGGGTCCTAGCTAGGATAAGGCTCCAGTCCTGAAAAGAGTTGGATTGTTAACCAGAAGGCACAGGAGCCGACTTAGGAAGTGCTGTCAGATCATCCTTCTCCCAACTCTAATAGGCCTAAGAGTGAGTTAATTTACAGATTTCCAGGCACCACCCCCGGAGATTCTGATTCTGTAATCCTGAGGGGTATGGGAGGGGGAGGTGCTGAGAATCTGTGACATCTCGTTACATATGCAACAAGTTCAGTAGGAACACTGTAGAGGCAGCAGGGTGTTCTTTGACTCTTATCAGGGCTGGCCAGTCTTTGTCCTCCCCCAGTGATGTGATTTTTGCAAACCCCCCCAACAGCAGTGAATAGGAGTCAAGTCTAATAAGGAAGGAATTCCGTGGGCAAATGCAGACCTTGGACCAAGACTTCTGTACCACGAGGGAGTTTGGTAGAGTGATTAAGAGCAGACTTAGGAGCCATCTGGCCTGGCTTTGAATCCCACCTCTCCCCTTACTAGCTGTGTGACGTTGGGCAAGTTACTTATCTCTCAATGCTTTACTTTTCTCATAAGGAAAATGGGGATTATAGTGGACTTATGTCAAAGGATTTGGTGAGAATTAATTAAAGCAAATATATAGGGCTGTCTCTTGGCTATGTACTGTACGTAGATTAGGACAGTTTCTCGAACACAGAAGTGCTATGTAAAAGGTACCTCCATTCTTGCTACACAAAATGTGGGCTCAGAAGTGTTGGGCTTATCCTGTGGGAGCTTGTTAGAAATGCAGAATCTCAGGCCTCTGGCAGCTACCATATTTAGCTAGGAGAGGATTTCTGAACCTCAGCATTACTGACATTTTGGACTGGGAAATCCTGTGTTGTCAGGGGCTGTCCTGTGCATTGTAGAAAGATTAGCAGCATCCTGACCTCTATCCACTAGATGCCAGTAGCACACCCCAACCCCTCCCCCTCTGCATTGTGACAACCAAAATTGTCTCCAGACATTGCCACATGTCCCCCTGGGAGGCAAAATGGCCCCTGGTTGAGAACCACTGATCGAGTGTTTACCATTGCTTTATTTTCACAGTATTTACTTTTATGGTTTATGATGATCTTTTATTGGTGGCAAGCAGATGGAAAAAAGCTTCTATATTCTAGAATACTACCTGGTTCTGGTTCATAAGAAATTTAAGTTAAAATGAGTGATGTAAAGAAAAATATTAAACAACAATCATGTCCCTTGAGCACTTTCCCAGTGTTACTTCATGGTCCCACATGCAGGGGCTCTGTAGTCTCTTCCTTTCTGACCCCCTGCCCTCTCTTGGGTAACCCTCTCCCACTTTCTCCTCTGCCCACAGAGGAGGATACGGCAGATCCTAGCCGTGTCCACCACGAAGATCCCCCATTTCCAGACTCTCCCTGGAAGAAGAGGCTGAGGAGTAAGGACAAAGAAGAAGAGAAGGAAAAGGTGTTTCTGTGAGTGCGGCCAGGGCACTCGGGCTCTAGGAGCAGGAAGGGAGTCAGAGGGGTAAGCTGAGGCAGGTGGGACTCTTGTGTGGCTCCTGAAAGGGTAAGGAAAAGGGATGGAAGGAGTCTTGAGGTTCGGTGGGGAGGAAGCTCTTGGGAGAAGAGGTGGCCTACCCTGGAGGATTACAGCAGACCCTTCAGGACCACTCATGGGAATGCAGGGGTGACGGGTGAGCTCACACCCCCCAGCACCCTGCCCTGTCTTCTCTGTGCTTCTCTTTTTCTCTTCTGTAAGGCGGAGATAGCAGTGGTACTGTTAGGATTGTCACGTAGATAGGAGTTAACTTTTTATATGTAGGGGCCGGCCTGTGGCTCACTCAGGAGAGTGTGGTGCTGATAAAACCAAGGCCACGGGTTCAGATCCCATATAGGGATGACCGTTTAGCTCATTGGGTGAGCGTGGTGCTGACACCACCAAGTCAAGGGTTAAGATCCCCTTACCGGTCATCTTTAAAAAAAAAAAAAACTTTTGATATGTAGTAAGTGCTTGGTGTCTGTTGGATGTTATCAGACATTTACCTGGGAAGTGACTTTTTTTTTTTTTTTGGTGGCTGGCTGAACAGTAAGGGGAACCAAACCCTTGACCTTGGTGTTACAAGGTTGCACTCTAACCAGCTGAGCTAACCAGCCAGCTCTTGACTTATCTTAAAAGTGAGGCATGGGCCGGCCCGTGGCTCACTCGGTAGAGTGCGGTGCTGATAACACCAAGGCCACAGGTTCGGGCATGTTCCCAATATTGGGGCCAGGTAAATAGAAAAATGATTTCTCAGGTTTCCCTGTCCCTTACCTACCCGTCTTCCAGTAACATGAGTGTTACTGGAAAGTGCCCCCTGTTATTCTGTAGCTCCCCCTCTGGTTCCTGGGTGACCATAGTCTGTGAAGCAAGGCATGGGGTTGGGGTCTCTGCCTCGCTTTCAACCTGCTCTTCTCTTCTCCCTACAGGAGAACCTCTCCTTTGCCCCCACCTCCCTCCAGGACCAAAAGCAGGAAGCATACCCGGGCACTGCGGAAGTTAAGGTGCCAAGGGAAAAGGGCTCTGGCTGGGGTGGAGTGGGGCAATTTGGGAGGGTGGCCAACCCCTGCTGACCCAAAGTGCTGTCTGCACCCCAGGGAGGTGAACAGGCGCCTCCAAAACCTCCGTTCCTGCCTGAGCCCCCAGCAGCACCAGGGTCAAGACCACCAGAGCCAAGAGGATGAGGTGGTCCTAGTGGAGGGGCCCCTCCTCCCAGCGAGCCCCCGACTCTTCCCGCTCAAAATCCGGTGCCGGGCTGACCTGGTCAGATTGCCCGTTAGAATGGTAAGTGCCTGAGGACGCGTGGGAAAAGGACCCTGGAGCTGCCTTTGGCGGGACTATGGCGGCCTGCAGGGTTGCACTGGCAGAAGGGACCTGTCTTCCTTTGCCCCTCCTGCTTTCTGGAGCTGCCCACCCCTCTTTCAGCCCTTCATACTGGGGCACTTGCCTCTGTATTTTTTCTCACTCTCTGTTCTCTTTCTGGCACATCTGTGACCCATTCTTCAAGGCTCTATGGAGCATCCTGTCTTTGAGGAAACTTTTTTTGGTATCCCTCATCAGGGTGAGCCCCTCCTGCTTTCCTCCCCTGCTTCCCTCTAGCACTTGCTCTTGCTGCACTGTACACAGCAGGTGTCACTCAATCACCCTGAGCTCCTCCAGCTTCCTGGTGAAGGCTGGTATTTCGTACGGATGGCTCTGGTTCAACACCAGGAATGATGACAGAAGTGACCATTTATTGAGCACTAACCTTGCTTCAGCCAAGCAGCTAAGCAGAGGCAGCCCATGGCCTTATCAACAGTGCACCTGCTTCCTTTGCCCTGTGGAGTGCTCTTAGAGTATATGAGTTTGTTGCCAACGTTTGCAATGGGTGATTTCCTACAAAAGTCTCAATTTCTGGTTTCTCTTAAAAATAGGAAGGTGTAGTCACACTGGCCCATGGTCCCGCATGGTGCCAATCAGCTGGAGCTGCGTGACAGCCGGCCGTTTTGATTTGGGGTGTGTAAGCTCCGGTCTGCTGCAGCCCCACCATTCCCTTTTCCTCCTAACCCGTGGCCACTTCATTTCTCTGTTACTTGCCTGAACCCCTTACTAACATGATTTTATTTTGTACCTGGCCAGATAAATATGATGAAACTCACAGCTGAGGAGGTCAGCAAGTAGCTAGGGCCAGGACTTGTGTTTGGGGTGGTGGGGGTGGGGTGGGGAGTATCAAGTCAGGAGGGTCTCCTTTATCTCTGTCCCCATCCCCAGTCGGAGCCCCTACAGAGCGTGGTGGACCACATGGCCACCCATCTGGGGGTGTCCCCAAGCAGGATCCTATTGCTCTTTGGAGAGACAGAGCTGTCCCCTACTGCCACCCCCAGGACCCTAAAGCTTGGAGTGGCCGACATCATTGGTGAGAGGGAAGGCAGGGAGGTGGGGCCTTGAAGAGGCTTTTGTCACGGGAAGGGGATGTGGGTAAAGGTCCAGAATGGGCCCAGCTTCCAACCCCCAACTTAGGCCAAGCTTCCCGATCCTGCCTCCCACAGACTGTGTGGTGCTAGCAAGTTCTTCGGAGGCCACAGAGACGTCCCAACAGCTCCAGCTCCGGGTACAGGGGAGAGAGAAACACCAGATGCTGGAGGTCTCGCTGTCTCAGGTGAGTGGGGACGTGGCTGTCCATGCTCTTCCCCCTCCCTCTGCCACCTCTTGTTGTCAGTTAATGGAGGATGGATTCCTCCTAAGCCCGACTCGCTGGGGAAACTGCCCTCTGTCTTCTTGGGTTCCAACCTCCTACATAGCAGAAAAAGCCCACTGTTCACCCTCCCTCCCCACTTCTGCTGGGAACCTCATCTCTAGTCCATGTGTCCCCTCGGTGTCCTGACTCCATGTTCTGGTTAAAATGGAAAGGACCCTTGGACAGTAACCAATGCAACCCATTAAAATAACAAAGCCACACTTCTTTTTTTTTTAATAGTGTCTCGTGCAATGTTATTCATTTATTTATTTGTTTGAAGGCTGGCTGGTACTGGGGATCTGAACCCTAGACCTTGGTGTTATAACACTGTGCTCTAACCAAGTGAGCTAATTGGCCAGGCACCTAAAGCCACTCTTCTAAGTGCCAATCCCCGTGCTGAGGTTAGTTACTTCACATTCAGGATAATATTTAATTTTACAACAGTCTTATGTGGGAAGGCACTGTTATTACCCTCATTTAACAAATAGGAAAGCTGAGGTCTAGAGAGATAGAGTAGCTTGCTGTTTCTTATGGCAGCTGTGACAAACACCACAAACTGGGTTGCTTAAACAACAGAATCTGTTCTCTTGTAGTTCTGGAGGCTAGAAGTCCAAGGTCAAGGTGTCAAGCCATGCTCCCACTAAGACTCTGGGTAGATTCTTTCCTTGCCTCTTTCTAGCTTCTGAAGGTGGCCAGACTTCCTTGGCTTACAGCTATATTACCACAGTCTCCACCTCTATCATCACATGGTATTCTCCCTGTGTGTCTCCGTGTCTCTGTTTTCTCGTAAGGACATAAGTCATATAGGATTAGCATCCACCCTAATCAAGTATGCTCTCAACTTGATTACATCTGCAAAGGCCTTAATTCCAAATGAGGTCACACGCACATTTACCAGGGATTAGGACCACAAGGTATCTTATTGGACGGACACAATTCTAGCCATAACAGTCTGCCCTCTAGTCCCTCAAAATTCATGTCCTTCTCATATATAATATGAGAAAATATTCATCCCATTCCAACATCTGTAAAAGTCTCGACCCATTCCAGCATCAACTTTAAGTCCAAAATCTCATCTAAATATAATCAACTCAAAAAGTTCCAATCTTCTTCTTTTTTTTTTTTTTAAAAGATGACTGGTAAGGGGATCTTAACCCTTGTGTTGGTGTTGTTAGCACCATGCTCAGCCAGTGAGCGAACCGGCCATCCCTATATGGGATCTGAACCTGGGCCCTTGGTGTTATCAGCACCGCACTCCCGAGTGAGCCACGGGCCGGCCCCAATCTTATCTTCTAAATCATCTAAATCAGTTATAGGTGAGACTCAGTATAGCATCCTGAGACAAAATTCTGCTCTGTCTGCAGACCTGTAAAATCTAGAAAACAAGTTATCTGCTTCCAAAATACAACAATGGAACAGGCATAAGATAGACATTCCCAGTTCCAAAAGGGAGAAATCAGAAGGAAAAAAGGAATCACAGTGCCCAAGCAAGTCCAAATCCCAGCAGGACAAATTCCATTAGATTTCAAGGCTTAAGAATAATCCTCTAGGGCTATATGCTCTGTCCTCTCTGCCCATCAAGGTGGTGGCCCTATTTTCTTGTCCCAGGGAGGTTTTGTTAACTCTGCTCTGAGTCATTTTTCCTTCGTTTCATCCTGTCTCTGTTCTTTTCAGTCCAGGTGGACCGTGTTTCTACTGGTATAAAATTCTTGAAAATCTTGTTGGTCTTCTGTGGCTATCAAGAAGATTTGCATCATTAGATACAAGGGTTCTGTACAGATGAATTTCTAACTTCTGCTGAGATGGTTGATTGGACCCATAAATCACATGTCTAATCTCCTTAGCAAATGGTTGTCTAGCTACACTCTTGGCCCTGTTTCCAGAGCATACTATCTGGATAGGCTGAGAATGTTCCAGATCACCAAGTGCTGGCTCCTTTTTGCTTAACGTCCTTCCTTCACTTATTTCTTCCTCTTGCATTTTACAATAACAGCAAAGAGAAATCAGGCCACACTTCCCATGTTACCTGGAAATCTCAGCTAGACATCGAAGTTCATCACTAACAAGTTCTGTTTTCTGCCACCGAGCAGTAGAACATAATTCAGCCAAGTTCTCTGCCACTTTATAACAAGGATCACCTTTATTCCAGTTGCCGATAAGACATTCCTCATTTCTGTCAGAGACCTAACCTGAAGCACCTTTATTTTTTTATTTTTTGGTGGCTGGACAGTACAGGGATCTGAACCTGTAACTTCAGAATTATCAGCACCATATTCTAACCAAGTTAGCTAACCAGCCAGACCCAGAAGCATCTTTAATGTTCATATTTCTAGCAGCCTTCTGTTTGTGACAGTATGTCTTCTCTCTCTCTCTTTTTTTTTTGGTGGCTGGCTCGTACAGGGATCTGAACCCTTCACCTTGGTGTTACAACACCGTGCTCTAACCAACCGAGCCAACCAACCAGCCCGCCCATGTGTATTCACTTAAGATGATAGAAGCTTTCTCTGCAGCTCTCTTCTTTGTGAGCCCTCGTCAGAATTGCCTTAATGTCTATATTTCTACGGACAGTCTCTTCCAGGCAATCTAGGCATTTTCTAGCATGCACCCCCAGATTCTTCCAGCCTCTGTCCATTTCAAAGCCACAGCACATTTTAGGCATTTATTACAGTAGCACCCCACTTCTGTATTATGGCTACTGTAAGAAAGTACCACAAACCACGTGGCTTAAAACAACAGAAATTTATTCTCTCTCAGTTCTAGAAGCTAGAAATCTGAAATCAAAGTGTCAGCAGGGTCATCGTCCCTCTGAGACTCTGAGTAGGATCCTTCCTTGTCTCTTTCTAGCTTCTGATGGTGGCCGGCAATCCTTGGCATTCCTTGGCTTGCAGCCGCCATCACTCCAGTCTGCCTCTGTCATCACATGGCATTTCCCCATGTGTCTTTGTGTCTCTTTTATAAGGACACTGCATTAGTGCCTATCCTAATCGAGTGCAACATTGTCCTGATAACATCTGCAAAGGCCCTATTTCCAAATAACCAGGAGTTAGGACCACAAGGTATCTTTTCTGGGAGACGCAATTCAACCCATAACACTTATCTAAGTCACACACCCAGTAAGGGGAGAACCTGGCCTCCAGCTCGGATCATCCTCCTTCTAGAATCTGGGCTCTCTTAACCATTGTGATACATATTTCCATTTTGTGGGTGAGGCGACTGGGCTTGGGGACCTTGCCTAACCCAGAGCCCACACCTCCAAGTCTTGAGCTCTGTGGCCCCCACTTTCTACCTGAGGAACATATGGCCCAGAGGGAGGAAGGGACTTGTCCCGGTTCCCAGAGAGGGACCCAGCTATGCTGGCTTCTTCGTCCACTCACCTTCTCCACTGTGGGCTGTGACTTCACTGATTTGGCCCCGTGTCCTCCCTGTCCCAAGTCGTCTGTCCTTCCCTATAGGAACTGGCCAGCCCCTCCTTTCCAATCCTTACACCCATCTTTTTCCCCTCCATCCAGGATTCTCCTCTCAAGACACTCATGACCCGCTATGAGGAGGCCATGGGACTCTCAGGACACAAACTCTCCTTCTTCTTTGATGGGACAAAGCTCTCAGGCAAGGAGCTGCCGGCTGATCTGGGCATGGAATCTGGGGACCTCATTGAGGTCTGGGGCTGAAACCCCACTCCCTGTTTGGAGGCCCAGCCTGGACTTGGGGAGAATGTCTCCCCTTTTTTGCCTCATAAAGGCTAGCAGATGCTAAGCTAGAACTTATCTTTAAACTGAAGCAAAATGAAGGAGTGACCTTTGATCCCCTCTTCTGTTGATCCTGGTTTCAAGCCATTAACTACTTGGCGTGGTGGTTGTTGCTGCCCTGGGTGGCCTGTGGCTCCATCCACATGGCTGGGTTTTGCAGCCCCTTTGACATGGAAAAGGTGTGTCCCATTCCCCACTCCCTTCCACCTCCATCATCACCCTTTCCTCAATGAAATTTCTGTTCTGTGAAGCTTTGCTTGTGTTTAAAGAGCGACTTGAAATAGATAAGAGTTGGGTATGGGCTTCCAGGCCTGGGAATTATGCCGTGCCTAGGACCAGTAGTGGCCTTAGTCTCATTTGGGGGTTGGTTTTTTTTTTTTTTTTTTTTTAAAAAGATGACCGGTAAGGGGATCTTAACCCTTGAGTTGGTGTTGGCAGCACCACGCTCAGCCAGTGAGCGAACCGGCCATCCGTATATGGGATCCGAACCCGTGGCCCTGGTGCTATCAGCACCGCACTCTCCCAAGTGAGCCACGGGCCGGCCCCTGGGGGTTGGTTTTTTGTTTGTTTTTGTGGCAGGCCAGTATGGATCCGAAAAAATGTTTTTGTTTTTAGGGTTTTTTTTGTTTTGTTTTGTTTTGGTTTTTTTTGCATCATTTGGGGGTTGGGAGTGAAGTTCGCTCGAGGCACATACACTGGTGTGGTTCCCTGGCTGGCAGGAACGTAAATGATCAAGCTCACACACACATTAGCTTACGCATAGGCAGACAACTGGGACACTCTGTTGAAGGATAAAGGTAGTGGGTTCTCAGCCCTGGGAGTCTTCCTCACCCCGAGGACCCTTTATAACCACACTCTCTGGTACACACTTCCTGGTGCATACACCTAAGACATAACTGAGCACATTCAGCCGTTCTGTTTTGGATCTCGGGAATGCAGTCCCATGCAAGGATTCTACGGTTTTATGGTTTTTCCCCCTTTCTTCACACTGTCTTTTCCCATAAGCACACAATCAAATATTTTATTCCATGTCTTTGTATATGAATGTATCCGTGGAAGATGCAATGTTTCCAGTGTGAATATGCTTTTACTGTACATGAGCGATAGTGTGCAATAGATCTTACACTGTTTTCACTCACTATGTGTAAGATCTGGCCCCGTTGCTAGTTCTAGACCTGCGCCATTACTTGGAACTGCTGCGTGGTGCCCCACGGTGGCATCAATTGCATTTTACTTAGACGTTGGCCTTAAGAGGTGGACACCTGGTGCCTCCAACTCCTCAGCACCGGATACAAGGCCATGATAAACATTCTTTTATGTGTCCCCTTCTGTACTGGTGTGAAATTCTCTGACACAAGTACCCAGGATGAGATTATGAGTCATACACATTAATTTCTCTGTGGTTTTCCAGATTTTTCTTTGGAATGTTGATTGACTCTTCCACTTGAGGCTTCCCATTTCTCATCCTCACCAGTGCCTGGGATTGCCCAACTTTCTAATTTTTGCCATTCTGATGGGTATAAAGTGGCACTGTGCTTTAATGTACATTCATCTGATCACCATTAATTCTGGGAAAATTTTCACATACCTGTCAGCCTTTCTGGTTTCTCTTTCTGTGAATTGCTCATTTTCTCATAGGGGCTTCCTGTCTTTATTGGTTTATTCTCAGGAGTTGCTTGTATTCCTGGGCAATTGCCAGTAACTCTCAAAATGGTACTTTGTCTCTAGGGGTATCCTTCACTAAACAGACATTCTTAATTCTCTTTTTCCTGTTTTTTTTTTCTTTTGCTCTTTTTTTTCATTTCTTTTTTTTATGTTTTTTTTGATATTTTAAATTTTAATGTAGATGAATTAACTGTTATGTCATAAAGTTTGTTGCTCTTGATTTCTTCTTTAAAAATAGTTAAGATATTTTACATTTTCTTCCGTTAGCTCACTGTTTTTTGTTTTTCATACTGAGGCCACTAAATAGGGCTGAAGTCCAGCCCATACCCCTGTTGTGGTGCCTTGGCTGGCATCTGTTCCGAGTGGTCACACACACTCGTTCTGATTCGCTGATGCCAGGCTGTACTGGTTGCTAAGTATCAACATAATTTTAAAACTATTTGAAATGCATTGTTATATATGAATCTAAGTTTTATGGTTTACCATATAATGAGGCAGTTTTCTCAGTACTGTCTACTAATAAAGCCATTAATCTTCCACTGATACATGGTATAATTTTAGCAAAAGCATGTCAACTTCTTAAAAAGCTTTTTTTTTGGAAAGTAGCATTCCCTTGAATTTTATAATATTTAAATAATCTATGATATGGTATAGCTCTCCATTTTTATCAGATCATTTATGTCCATTAATAAGTTTGAAAACATTTCAATTATGTATTCAGTCTCAACAGAATAAATGGGAATACATTCAACTTGTACATACTTGAGTATTCCTGTCTTTGTGGCCCTCACGTCACCCCCACTAAGGTCCTTGGTGACAGAGACCATTAGTTATCCCCTCATATCCGTACTTTCTCCTTCCAGGGTATTAGAACCCATGGTTTTTAGTGAAACACAGAGACACAGAATAAAGATGGTGTACGTTTAGTATCTCTAATACCAAAAATTCAAAACCCAAAGTGCTCCAAAATCTGAATCTTTATGAGTGTCAACATGAAGCCATAAGTGGAAAATTCCACACCTTCTTTCTGATGGTTCAATGTATGTAAACTTTTTTTTTTTTTGGCGGCTGGCTAGTACAGGGATCTGAACTCTTGACCTTGGTGTTATCAACACCGCTCTCTAATCAACTGAGCTAACTAGCCAGCTCTACACAAACTTTATTTCATGCACAAAATTATTAAAAATAATGTATAAAATTACCTTTAGGCTAGTTGAATAAAGCATATATGAAACAAATGAATTTTGTGTTTAGACTTGGATCCCATCCCAAAGAATCTCATTATGTATACGCAAATATGCTAAAATCTGAAAAAATCCAAAATCTGTAACACTTCTGGTTGAAAGCATTTCAGATGTGGGATACCAGCCTGTACTTCCCAGCCTCTGGGCAGCTAGATGTGGCCAAGTGCCAATTCAGGCTCCTGGGGTGTAAGTGGAAGAGAGGTGTCACCTCTAGGAAGTGTCCATAGGGGGCAGTGTGTGCCCCTCCTTTGCTTGCTTCCTGCCTGGTGATAGGAACAGCCTCGTTGACATGAGTGTACCTCCAGAATGGAAGCCACGTGGGGCAGGACAGCAAGAGAAGGAGCCTGCGTCTCAGCCTCCACATAGTGCCTGACCAGCCCGGCACTGCAGACCTCTGGGCTTCTTCATGAAAGAGGAAATTGTCTTGCTTAAATACACTGTTACTTTAGGATTTCTGTTGCTTGTAACTACACCCAGTTCTAACCCCCGGTGAGATTTTTCTGAGATTTATATCCAGGAGCGGAATCACTAGTCACTAGTTGAATACGCACCTACTCAGCTTCTCTCGAATACTGTTAGCTTGCTAACCAGAGTGGCTGGACCTCTTTATAAGTCCATTAGCAAGAGCTGGAAGATTCCATTTTCCTCACGTCATCCCCAGCACTTAGTCTAGGGAGGGTATGGGAGGGACTACTTATTGTAAAAGATTTTGCATTTCTTCTATGTTGAGAGAGATCGTTCATCTCTTCACGTGTCTAAAAGACTTGTGTTGAGTAATCTTTCTAAAATTGTCCTGGTTAGAGACCTTCGAAACTTTAGTGAGCCTTTACTCAGTGCCATATGCCAAGCTTGGCACTTTTCATAATCTCATTCATCCTCAGGGCCATCCTATGAGGTAGCTGGTGTTATTATTCCCTTCTTACAAAAGAGAAACAAGCTTAGAAAGATTCATTGACCTGCTCCAGACCACACTGCCACCCACTGCAGAGCCAGGTGTAAACACACACGGGCCTGACATAGGACTGAGAATTCTTTTTTTATTATTCTTTCTTTTTTGGCAGCCGGCCGGCACAGGGATCCGATCCCTTGACCTTGGTGTTTGTTACAAGGTTGTGCTAACCAACTGAGCTAACTGGCCAGCCCAGGACTAAGCATTCTTGAGGAGACTGGTGATTCTTAGATTTTTACAAGCACAGAATCATCAGGGGATCAGCAGCTCTGCGGTGGGGCTGAGATGTCACAATTCTAAGAAGCTCCCAGGTGATGTGACATTGCTGACCACTCTGGGTGCAGCAGGATTTTATTTTGCCTTTTTTCTGTATACAGTACTTTAAAAACCTCCCATCTCCCCACCCCTCCAACACAGGGGTCGATTCCTCTATAAAGCCTCTCATAGGATTGGTCACAGCTCTTGTGTGTCCCAAGTGGGGAGCAGGGGATTAGCTCAGCACACCATCCTCTTTGCTCCCCTGCTGGACTGTAAGCTCCCTGAGGACACTTTATCTTGTTCTTCTTGGAGATCTCCAGCTCAGTGTCTGCAGTTAGCTAACAAATGTTTGTCAAATGAATGATCAAGCCCCGTCTCAAAGAATCTCACTACCATCCATCTCATTGCACAAGCCAGAGAAGTTTCCCTCTTGATACTCATTCATCCCCGACTCCAACTCCAACACTAAACCAACCCAACTGCCCCAGCACACTCTCAAATCTGCTCACTTCTGTCCCTCTCCATCCCATCCTGGTCCAAGGCACCACTGCCTACAGCCTCGTCTAATGCCACAGCCGCCTTACAGTTGCTCCGCATCCCCTCTGGCTCCCTCTAGTACGCCTTCTGGGTTGCAGCCAGAGCAAATCTCAAATGCAATCTTTTCCTCCTCATCTGAGCTCAAGGACCACATAATCAGAGAAGTTTTCAACCTCCCCGACCAGATCACGGCTTCCTCTTTTTTTTTTTTTTTTTTTTTTTTAAAGATGACCGGTAAGGGGATCTTAACCCTTGCTGTTGTCAGCACCACGCTCACCCAGTGAGCAGCCGGCCATCCCTATATGGGATCTGAACCTGTGGCCTTAGTGTTATCAGCACCACACTCTCCCAAGTGAGCTATGGGCCGACCCTCACGTCCTCCTCTTATCAGGTCTTTAAAATACCCATATGTGGAACTTCTCTTTTGGTGGCACTTGTCACAGGTGAACTTTTTTTTTTTGAGAAATTTCATGTGTATTTAGATTTCATGAACCACAACTTCCAAAACATATAGAGCAGAAATTGGACTCCTGTTTCAACTGATTATACCATATTTCTTTATCAGACCTTAAAGTAGCCCTTAAAGGAATTGTAATCGAGAGTTCTATGAATTTTTTTTTTTTTAAAAAAGAGATCTATGAAATTAAAAAGTACCTGTATACTCAGAGAAGAGCTGAACATTTTTTTCCCTTTCGGCAAAACCAATTAGTGTTAAAATATTTTCTTTGATAACCAGAAAGCTTTATTTTCATTAATATCTAGTGGTATTGTATTTGGACTATAAGTTTTTTGTTTTTTTTAACTTATTAGAGTCTAATTTACATGCCTAAACATTTGCTCATTTTAAGCATACAATTCAGTAAGTTTTAGTAGACATACAGTTGTGCAAAATTTTCCTCCTCTTTCCCTTGGCCCTAGGCAACCACTTATCTGCTTCTGTTACCTTTGCCTTTTCTAGATTTTCATATACATGGAATAATATAGTATACAATATTTTGTGTATACAATTTTTGTGTCTGGCTTCTTTCACTTAGCATGTTTTTGAGATTTATCCATACTGTACCAGTAATTCATTCCTTTTTCTAAGTAGTTTTCCATGGTATATACTATTCATCTGTTGATAGATGAGGTTTTTTTCCTGATTAAAAAAAATTTTTTTTACTATTATGAATAATGCTTCTATAAACATTCATACACAGGGTTTTGTTTGGATGTGTTTTCATTTCTCGTCGGTGGATAGCTAGGACTGGAATCGCTGGGTCATATGAAAAGTGTATATTTAGGGCCGGCCCGTGGCTCACTCAGGAGAGTGTGGTGCTGATAACACCAAGGCCACAGGTTCGGATCCTATATAGGGATGGCCGGTTAGCTCACTGGGTGAGTGTGGTGCTGACAACACCAAGCCAAGGGTTAAGATCCCCTTACCGGTCATCTTTAAAAAAAAAAAAAAGTGTCTATTTAATTTTTAAAGAAATTGCCAAAGTGTTTTCCACAGTGGCTGTATCATTTGCATTTCTACTAACATTGTATGAGGGTTCCAGTTGCTCCACATCATTACCAGTACTTGGTATTGTCACTTTTTTTTTTTATTTTTAAAGATGACCGGTAAGGGGATCTTAACCTTGACTTGGTGTTGTCAGCACCACGCTCACCCAGTGAGCAAACCGGCCATCCCTATATGGGATCTGAACCCGTGGCCTTGGTGTTATCAGCACCGCACTCTCCCGAGTGAGCCACAGGCCGGCCCCTGGTATTGTCACTTTTAAGAAACTTTTTTTAGCTATTCTCATATAGTGATATCTTATTGTGGTTTTAATTTGTATTTTCCATAATGACTAATGATATCATATCTTTGTTAGCCATTCATATGTCTTCTTTCATGAAATGTCTTCTCAAGTCTTTTGCCCATTTTTAAAATTGATTTTGTCGTATTATTGAGGTTTGGTTTATTTTTATTTTTTTTGGCAGCTAGCCGGTGCAGGGATTGAACCCTGGAACTTGGTATTATCAGCACAACTCTAACCAACTGAGCTCACCAGCAGCCTATTGAGTTTTAAGAGTTATTTATATATATATATCTTGATACAGTCCTTCAGCAAATATGTTTTGCAAATATTTTCTTCCAATTTGTGGTTTACTTTATCATTTCACAGGTGCAAAAAAATTTTTTTTGGTGGGGAGCAGCTGGCTGGTACAGGGATTGAACCCTGGACCTTGGTTTTATCAGCGCCATGTTCTAACCACTGACCTGACCAGCCAGCCCCTACAGGTGCAGTTTACATGTGTACTGATATTTGTCTCCTCTAGATAATCTCCATGAAAGAAGAGGCTAAGTGTTTTCGCATGGCACTTGGCAAAATGCCAAGCACTTCATAGAAGCAGTATTTTATTGAAATACTACTCAGTAGTATTTTATTGAAAAATTAATTTTTTGATGTTGAGGGAATTAAATGACTACAATCTGAAGTTCCTGTCCACCAGGGGAGACCAAGATTAAGGTTCTGAAACGAGGTATCTCCTGGGGCAACCCCAATGACGGGTATTCAGGACTCAAAATAGTTTCTAATAAGGCGTCTTGGGGGCCGCATGCTCTCTCCGTGAGAGTTCAGAATTTCAGTAGAGGGACTTAGAGGTCTGGGTCTTGAAAGAGCATGTGCGTAAAACTATACTAATTTTACTTAGAGAGTATGTTTATTAGATGTAGCTTGGAGACTATGGGGGCAGTAAAGAACCACTCCACGCTATCCTCTGGGGCCAGGGCTCTGTGGTCTGACTTTGACCCCAGTCCTGCAGCTCGGAAAGTGTCCTTAGGCGCGGAGTCCCTGCCTGCCCCGCACGAGACCACCGCGGGGGGGGGGGCGGGGGAAGGGCTCCAGGCTCGGCTGGAGGAAGGACATCTCCAGCAGGGCGAGCGGGTCGCTGCCTTCAGTAGATGTTCAAGTGTCCCCAGTGAGGGCGCAGGGGCTTCCGAGGCTAGCTGGGTTGGGGAACCGAACGGGAGGAAAGGGGGCCGCTGCTCCACCTGCATTCATTTAACATTTATTGAGCTTGTGTGAAGCCACCAATCAGCCACTGTGAGAAAGCGACAATCAATGATCACCGAGAGCGAGAACTGGTCGTCGGCATTTCTAGAGATATTTACCATTTCCAGAACAGTTCGAAATCCCATTATCTCGTTTGATCCAGGAGGATGCCAAGTGGGAGTTCCAGATAAGGCCCTGAGGTTCGGAAAGCTTAAGCGACTCCGCCAAGTCACGGGGACGCCCGGCGGGAACGAGCCGCCGCGTTGCCACGGCGCCTGGCCAGCCGCGGCTTCAGTGTACGAGGTCTGCGACCAGGTCCCTGGTTGCCAGGGCGACCGGCCGGCGGTCACGTGCCGCGGGAGCCTGGGGAACCGCCAGAGATTGCTTCCGTAGGGAAGCGCCGGTCACGTGCCGAAGGCTTGCGCGAGGCGACCCCTCGACCTCGGCTCCGGCGTCACATGACTCGCTCTCAGGCAACATGGCGGCCGCCGTGGTCCAGCGCCGAGGCTGAGCGACAGCGAGTAAGCGGGCGCCTGCCTGGGTGAGGGGCGGCCTCAACGTGGGAGGGGCATCCGGCTCCTCAACCCGCCCCTGTCCCGGACATCATCTGAGTCCCGGACGTCCCCTCCGCGCGGTGTGTTTGCTGGGATGGGGAGGGCCCGGGTCCCTCCCCAGCCATGCTTCGTGCTTCGGGGAAAGCTCCTACCCACCTCTGGGCGCAGTTCCCTGGCCTGGGTTCCCTCCATCCTCCTTTCTCCAGCCTCCTCCCCTCGCAGGTGGGATCGTCAGTGCGACCGGAGCGCGGGCGGGCGCGGTCCCCCGGGACCATGGCCGGGTCCGATACCACGCCCTTCCTCAGCCAGGCGGATGACCCGGGCGACGGGCCGGTGCCCGGCATCCCGGGGGTGCCAGGGACCATGGGGAACCCGAAGTCCGGGGAGCCTGAGGTCCCGGACCAGGAGGGGCTGCAGCGCATCACGGGCTTGTCTGCGGGCCATTCGGCACTTATAGTGGCCGTGCTGTGCTACATCAACCTCCTGAACTACATGGACCGCTTCACGGTGGCCGGTAGGTACTGACTTCTGGGAGGAAGGTAGACAAGGGGAAGGGAGCGAGGTCTCGGGTGGCGCTGCCTCGCCGGCTCTATCCTGAGTCTTCTTCCTCCCAGGCGTTCTTCCCGACATCGAGCAGTTCTTCAGCATCGGAGACAGCAGCTCAGGACTCATCCAGACAGGTGAGTGGGAGCCCCTTCTGGTCACAAAACAGCTCTCTTTTTTCTACCCCAGCTGGGACCACATGCTGTCCTGTCCGGGGTCTCATTAATGTGGGGGGTTAGTGGCCAGCGCTAGGGGAGGTGATGGCCCTGATTTTGCTCTGGGGCTGTCCTGTTCAGCTAGGACACCACATTTAAAGATAGAGTCAGTTTAGTTTAGTGGTTAAGACAAACTTGAGTTTAAATCTCAGCTTTTAAACTTAACTGTGTGTGGGCCGGCCCGTGGCTCACTCGGGAGAGTGCGGTGCTGATAACACTAAGGCCCCGGGTTCGGATCCCATATAGGGATGGCCGGTTCGCTCACTGGCTGAGCGTGGTGCTGACAACACCAAGTCAAGGGTTAAGATCCCCTTACCGGTCATCTTTTAAAAAAAAAAAAAAAAAAAACTTAACTGTGTGATGGTGGGCAAGGCACTGAACCTCTCTAAGCCTCATTTTCCTGGCTAGAGGATGGAACTAGTAATAACACAGATCATCTTTTACGACTGATGTGAGGATTAAATGAAGTAATGCCCGTGAAGTGCCTAGTGCAGTGTTTGGCACGTGGTAGGCACTCAGTAAATAACGGCAGGAAAGGGTGTCTGGAATGGGGAGAGGTGAGTTTTACTTGTTCAGAACTTTAGGGCTTACGGGAGAGGCAAAGCCAGAGCCAAGTCCTCTTTTCCTTCCTTCCCTCCTTCATTCATTTCTCAAACGTTTCTGAGCGCCTACTATGTGCCAGGCCCTAGAGGAAGTGGTGATAACATCCACAGGACTTTGCCAAGACCTTTTATGCACATTGTCTTCTAATCCTTCCATCAGCCAAGGAATAGTGTTGTTATTCCTATTTTATAGAGGAAATAGATCGTGTTATCTATGTTTTAAAGAAACTGAGGCTTGGAGAGGAGTTAAGACTTGCCCAGGGTCACACAAGAAGTTAGAGGCAGAACAGGAATTTGAAACCAGGTCTCGCAGTGTTCTTTCCTCCACTCCAGGCTAATGAGGAACTGGAGGTATTTGAAGTGAAGTCTGGAGAAATGAGAATGGGATCACAGGTCAAAGTCTGACCACCTCTGAAAAGTTCTTGCCTTAGAGAAGAAGCAAATCTTTCTAGGCAGCTCCGTTTATTCACTTTTTCATTCAATACATGTTTATTGAGTACCTATTTTGTGTTAGGCTGTGTGTTCAGTGATAGAAGCACAATTATGGCCTATAGAGGCAAGGCCCTTGCCTTGACAGAGGTGACATTCTACTGTGCATGAGGGGGCAATTGTCAGTAAAACCCCCGAACTAAAAAGAGACCATTTTCCATAGGGATAAGTGTTTTGTAAAAGAAAACAGAGTAAGTGTGATAGACAGGGACTGGATGTGTGCTGGTCTGGGAGGGCATTTGAGCTGGCACCTGAGGGAGCTGAGCTCCGTGAAGCTCAGGGAAGAGGAGAGAATGTACCAGATGGGACAGCAGGTGCCCAAACCCCTAAGATGATACTGACCATAGCAACTGGGCCATTGGGATGCAGAGAGAGAAAGTGAAGGAGAATGGCCACGAGGTCAGAGAAGTAGGGAGGGGCTAGATCAGAGATGGCACTGTGGGCCATGGTTAGGAGTTCAGACTGTGTTCTTGGTGGGTGGGAGGAAGTGACAAGTCAGCTGGACCATCCATTCTACATCGGAAGGTTTGGAAAGATGTTGAAGTTGGGGCAGGACCATCCCTCTGGCAGGAAGCTCTGATGGGTTTCAGGGTTGGGATGTGGGGATGGTGTGAAGGCAGTGTGAGAAGGGTGGGGATCTCTTACCCTTTAGTCATTCCTGCTCCCCGTGCCCCCAGGTGGGGTGGGGGTGGGAGGGTAGAGGCTGGGGGGTGCTGGGGCCAGGCTGTGACTCTCTGCTTCTCCCCAGTGTTCATCTCCAGTTACATGGTGTTGGCACCTGTGTTTGGCTACCTGGGTGACAGGTACAATCGGAAGTATCTCATGTGCGGGGGCATTGCCTTCTGGTCCTTGGTGACACTGGGGTCATCCTTCATCCCCAGAGAGGTGAGGCCCCAAGCTGGCTCCTGCTTCTGGCCCCTTTCATTTCTCCATCAATCTTTGCTGCTGCTCCTTGGAGTCCTTTCTGACTAGGCCGAGGGGACTTCTGCAGTTTCCTCGGTCCATGCCATCCTGTACCCCTCCTTGCCTGAGTTAACCTGCCCACCCCATCCTCTCCCTTTATCTTCTTCCTTCTGTCCATCATCTCCTCTTCCTCTGACCATTGACTCCTTCCACTCCATACCTAAACATTCGCGTTTCTCTACCGAAAACCTTACCCAGACTGCCCTCTCTCCCTCCTCCCCTTCCTGGTCAGACTTCCTGAAAGACCCCTGGTGCCAGTGTGGGGGAATGAGCAGCCGTGGGTGGGGGGTGGGCGCTCTCACTTGGCCTGCACTTCCTCCCCTCCTGCTCACCCTCAAGCACTGCTGCCAACCTCGACTCCCACCACGCCATTGAACCTTCTCTTACCTAAGTCAGCAGTGACGTCCCACTTGCTAACTGCAGCTATGACTTCCTAGTCCTCTTCTTGCTTCTTGGGAACTCTGGCGCTATTGACCCACTTCCTCCTTCCTGAAACTCTATTTTAACTTCTGGGGCACCACGCTCTCCTGGTCTCTCTCCTGCCTCCCTGGCTGTTGCTTCTTTGCTCCTTTGAAGTGTCCTTCAGTTGTTCTCACTCTGCCCCGGAACTCAGCCCCAAGCCCTACGTACTGTCCGTGATCATACCCCGTCCTTAGCTTCAGGTTTCTTTGGTAGACAAACTCCCCACCTAAGATCATTATTTACCAATGGGGTGTGTAGGTGGAGTGGGCAAGGTAGATAAAGTAGGATTTACTTTGCACCTTCTGGGTAAAAGGTAATAGACCTTTTATTATCCATTCCTCACAGTAGCTATGTGGACAAGTGGCCATTATTCCCCTTTTCCAGATGATGAAACTGAGGCTCAGAGAGGTTAAGTTACTTTCCCAAAGTCACAGCTAGTCAGTGGTAGAGCCAGGATTCATGCCCAGGTCTGTCTGATTCAAAAACCCAGGCCTCTCCAGCCATCCCTGCTGCCTTTCTGGAGCCAGCTGGGGAGGTAGACTGGGAGCCTGGCTGCAAGGCAGGGTGCCACCTCTCCCATGTCTCGTTCTCCAGCGTTTCTGGCTGCTCCTCCTGACCCGAGGCCTGGTAGGGGTCGGGGAGGCCAGTTACTCTACCATCGCACCCACTCTCATTGCTGACCTCTTCGTGGCAGACCAGCGCAGTCGGATGCTCAGTGTATTCTACTTTGCTATTCCGGTGGGCAGGTGAGCGGCCTTGGGCTTAGTGGGGAGGCAAAAGGGCCTGGCATGGGGGACTGGACTGACTTCTGTCCCCTCTCTTGTCCCTCCTCCTCCCCCAGTGGTCTGGGTTACATTGCAGGTTCCAAAGTGAAGGACATGGCAGGGGACTGGCACTGGGCTTTGAGGGTGAGTCTGGTCATGGCCTGGGGGAAGGTCAGCATCACTGTCACTGGTCCTCGCTTCCTAGCACCAGATACCTCTTTTTTGAGGCAGCCCTCACTCTGCTGAGCCTGCAGGAAGCCTGGCTGCCCCCACCATGAAGCCATGTGCTAGACAGAACTCTTGCTTGCAGATGATCGAAGCCCATTGTAAAACTGTAAACCTCCAAAAGGGAGGTACTGGCTTTCATAATGCAAAGTCCCAGGGTGAGCTTCAGGTAAAGTGGATCCAGGGCTTGCGTCTGTCACAGGAATTTGATCATCCTCTTCTCAGCTTTACTTTCCTCTGTGTTAACTTCGTTCTCAAGCATGTGGGAGCTCCAAATGATTACTTTTCCATTTAGAAACTTCGGCACCTTGGATCGTTAAGCAGTAATAGTCCTGGGAGGGGGTCAGATTCGGTGAATGTGGGTCACATGCCAACCATGGAATCCATTGCTGAGGCTGGGATGGTTAACATTACTGTCATTGGCCAAGACTGGGATCCTATTTGAACCATGTGGCTTGAGAGAAGTAGGGGCATTGGTTTTCCAAAAGAAAATTAGGGTGCTGTTACCAAAGAGGAGGTAGTTAGGCTTCCAAAAATCAGGTGGCCCCTAGTGACGCCTTTCTCCCCCAAACTGCAGGTTCAGCTTCCTCGAGTAGATACTTACCTGAGTCTCGGGGCCCTCACTCTCCCCCAGCCCCAGGGGTTGAGTGCGTCCCTGCCTGTGCCTGCCCTGAAGCCCACTCTTTCCCCAGGTGACACCAGGTCTAGGCGTGGTGGCTGTTCTGCTGCTGTTCCTGGTAGTACAGGAGCCACCGAGGGGAGCTGTGGAGCGTCGCTCAGATTCACCACCCCTGAACCCCACCTCGTGGTGGGCAGATCTGAGGGCTCTGGCAAGAAAGTGAGTTTAGTCCTATCCTAGTCTGACATCTGAGGCCCCCAGGGTGGCCCTGACATCTGGTTTGAGATTTAAGTGGGTGTAGTCTTTGTTTTCTGCCTGCTGGCCACAGCCCAAGGCCAGTAATTTAGTCACTACTGTTCCCTTGTGGCAGCTGCCTAAATTACAGGCCCAGATCCCTGATCCTGGGCACCAAGGACAGCCTCCACATGCAGTATGACCTTAAGCCAGGAAGGGAAAAGAGAGTTCTCCTCCTCCCTCCACACTTCAGTGGAGTCTGACTTCTTCCCTCCCAACTCTCTGCAGTCCTAGTTTCATCCTGTCTTCCCTTGGCTTCACTGCTGTGGCTTTTGTCACGGGCTCCCTGGCTCTGTGGGCTCCTGCATTCCTGCTGCGCTCCCGTGTGGTCTTGGGGGAGACCCCACCCTGCCTTCCTGGAGACTCGTGCTCTTCCTCTGACAGGTACCCAGATAGGGCTGGTCTGGGTAGCCTGCAGGTGGCAGGGTGTGGAGTGATGAGAATCTACAATTCAGACTCAGGCAAGGAAACTTTGAATCCTGATTCCCCGAGCTACATCCTCTTGCAGAGTCTGTCTCGTAGTCTGGAAAATAGGTGATGGGATAACATCGGCCTCCAGGGCTTTGCAAACCATGGGCTGCTGGGCCTGGGTAGACCTGGGTCGTGAGGATAGCTGGATGGACCATCTTCCTCTTTGGGCCATGGGGGCCAGGCTGGGGGCTTTGAAGGCAGGACTAGCCCCCATGTCCCTTTCCCCACCCCAGTCTAATCTTCGGGCTCATCACCTGCCTGACGGGGGTCCTGGGTGTGGGACTGGGTGTGGAGATCAGCCGCCGCCTCCGCCGCTCCAACCCCCGGGCTGACCCACTGGTCTGTGCCGCTGGCCTCCTGGGCTCTGCACCCTTTCTCTTCCTGGCCCTTGCCTGCGCCCATGGTAGCATCGTGGCCACCTATGTGAGTAGCCAGTCGGGTGTCAAGGTGGGGGTTCTGGGTCCCGGGTGGAGGAACAGTGCATGGGGGCAGGACTGGGATCAGCCAGCATAGCAACTAGAGTCAGAGCCGACTCAAGGTGGAAGCCTGGTTTTGAATATGGCTCTGGCCCTTGCCTGCTGTGTGACATAGGGCAAGCAGCTCAACCTCTCTGCTCAGTTTTGTCATCTGTAAAATGGGAATAATAGTAGCACCTGTCTCAGGGGTGTGGTGAGGGTTAAATGAGTTAGTAGGTGAGCCTGGTGCATGGGAAACCCTCCATGTGTCTGCTTGCATTGTGATGAGACCCCCCCACCCCTCCCATCCCCCAGATTTTCATCTTTATTGGGGAGACACTGCTGTCCATGAACTGGGCCATTGTGGCTGACATTCTGCTGGTGAGTGGCTGGGCAGCTCCAGGGTTAGCCCAGAGGCTCATGGGAGCAGGGATTGGGATCAGGAGACTTCCCTTGCTCGGAATTGTGGCCTTTATCCCTTCTTCAAAACCCAGCCCTGGACTGACTTCTGAGTCCCACCGTGAGGGCCTCTAGTCAAGGCTGAGCCTTGGCACCATCCTGCTCTTTGCCTCCTGACCCTGGAGAGACCCCGCTGAACTCCCACTCCCCCCAACCGCAGTACGTGGTGATCCCCACTCGACGTTCCACTGCTGAGGCCTTCCAGATTGTGCTGTCCCACCTGCTGGGTGACGCTGGGAGCCCCTACCTCATTGGCCTGGTGAGTACTACCCCTTGGCTGGGATGGGGGTAGGGAGTGGGGGACCCTGCACTCCCAGCACCAGCCAATGCCCGGTGGCCTGAGGCTGGGCCGATCAGAAAGTTTGGCCCCAGTTAGGCGTCCGTGCCCTCTGTACCAGGTGCCTCTCACCTCAGATCCTCAGCTGGACAGGAAGGACTTTGTCTTTGAAGATTTCTGCCAGTGAGCCATGGACCTCACCCTGGTGGTCCAACCTGCCTTTACTTTCCCAGGCTCTGTGTTTCTTCTTTTTCCTGCAGTTCAGGGGTTCCCTCTCCCTGGGCCTCTCTTTGACTCCGTCTCCTGGCTTCCTCTCTCCTCTCCCCGCAGATCTCTGACCGCCTCCGCCGGAGCTGGCCCCCATCCTTCTTGTCCGAGTTCCGGGCCTTGCAGTTCTCGCTCATGCTCTGCGCCTTCGTCGGAGCACTGGGTGGGGCAGCCTTCCTGGGCACTGCCATCTTCATTGAGGGCGATCGCCGGCGGGCCCAGCTGCACGTGCAGGGTCAGTTAGGGCCTGCTGCCTGTCTGTCCATCCATCTGTCTGCCCAGTCCTGTGCACCTAGCACCCCTCAGTCTACAGCTGTCTCCTCACTCAGCCTCGGGTCTGCCTGTCCAGCAGGCTGCTGCCTGCCTGCGTCCACAGCCCCAGTGGATCTCTGCTGCTGCCCTGTCACTTTCCACTGCCTGTGTGCCCGTCTCTGGCATTGTGTCTGTCTCTGTCCATCAGCCCTGGCTCTAACCCCTCTCCTCACAGGTCTGTTGCATGAGGCAGAGCCCACAGATGACCGCATTGTGGTGCCCCAGCAGGGCCGCTCCACCCGGGTCCCCGTGTCCAGTGTGCTCATCTGAGGGGCATTCGCTCGCCTGTTTGCACGTCTACTGCAGCTGGCCCTGGTCCCAGCCCATTGGGTGCCCGGGCCTAACCCTTGGTCTGGCCCAGCTTCCAGGAGGGACCCTGGGCCATGTTCCAGCTCCCAGACACTACATGGGCAGCCCAGGGGAGGAGGTGGGGTCTGGGAGGGGGATCCCCGTCCACTAGGGCAGCCCTTGGGGCTCGGTGCTATTTGTAACAGAATAAAATTTGTAGCCAGACACCACCTGCCTGCTTGAGTCTTTCTCTGGGTGCTAGTGACCTCTGACCTCTGGACTGCAGGAGATGCCCCATCCCAGCCCCAGGGCTCCTGGAGACTGCTGGGTCACTCCTGTGGGGCCTCGGTGAGTCCCTGTCCTTCTGGGCTGGGTGACGGAGAGGGAGGACTGCTTTCCTTAGTGAGCTGGCTCGGTGTGACTGTGAGTCACACCCCTGATCCCCCCCTCTTGGCATGCAGGCCTGGATGAGGAGGGGTGGGCACTGCCCTCCACACCTCAGAGTTCCTGCTGTCGGGGCCTCCCTGCCGGTTGCCTCCCCAGCCCATGGATGTGGGTCCGTGGCTGTGGCTGGCCTGCGGGACTCTTCCTCTCCCCTGTGTGAGTTGCCCCTCGTCCTGGAGACCAGCAGACCCTTCTTGAGAGCCTGGGGGGACTCCTCAGGCCTCCCCTACCTCCCCACTGGCTGGATGGGGGTGGGAAGGGGGCGGTGCAGCCGGCGAGGAGCCCGATGATTTCCTGCCCTCGCCGGGCGCTCACCACAGCTTCCTGCCGCAGGCGGGTGGGCGCGGAGGAGAGGCGGGCACGAACCGAGGGGCAGGTACGGCTGGGGCGCAGGGACTGCGCAGGGGGTGGCTGGGGCCTCAGACCCCAGCCAGGCCCTGGCCTGACTGTCCTGGGATCAAGGGGCTTCCAGAGCCAGCACTGACCCCCACTCAGCCCAGCAAGGGGGGGATCCAGGGACCCCCCAACAAGGGTGCAGCTGCCTCCCACTGGGCTCCCAGCGTGGTGCCCTCTCAGCCCTGCACCCACAGGCCTGGCCATCGCCCTGCTGTGGCTCTGCCCTGAGGGCCTGCAGGTGCAGCCGGGCCTGGCCCCACTCTGTCCTGCAGATGGAGGTGGCTGTCCTGGTCCCCTGCGTGCTGGGCCTCCTGCTGCTGCCTCTCCTGACCGTGCTGCTGATGGCCCTGTGTGTGCGTTGCCGCAAACTGCCAGGTGAGTGGGGGTCCTCTCCCATGCCCTAGTCCCGTAGTCCATCTTTCTGTCCCTACCTCTGTCCTGCTCCCAGGGACTCTGAGCCCCTGGGCTCCCACGTCCTCCCCCTCAGCACCCCATCCCTGCCTCACTGGCCCTCTCCTCTCCAGGCTCCTATGACAGTGCGTCCTCAGATAGGTGAGTCTGCCCTGTCCACCTGTTTGTCGCTCTCCATACCCCATGGCGGGGCTGGGGCTGGGCCTCTCCTGGACCCGCACCCAAACCATGTCTTTCTTGCCAGTACATACCCAAGGAGCATCTTGATCAAACCACCTCGTGAGTACATGGAGGGTTCCCTACCCCGAGCATAGGTGAGGTGGTCCCTGGTGTGTGAGCGAGCCTGTGCCTTTGTGCAGCAGCCCCCTGTTCCCGGGGGCTGCCCACATGGCCTTGACCAGAGCTGGGATGTGGGGGGATGGGAGCCTCTAGGCCTGTCCAGAGCACAGGGGTTTCAGGGGGCTGGTCTGCCTTTGAGGCCTTGATGAGGGTGGGGGATGTTATGTCTGGGGCTTGGTTCTGTGTTCTCAGACACGCTTGCCCCCTGGCCACCTGCCATGTCCTATCCACCCGTTATCTCCTGCCCTCCCCTGAGCCAGCCGGACCTGCTCCCCATCCCGTGAGTAGCCCCTCAATCCCTTCCCTCCAAATCCCACTCTGCCCCTCACTTTCTTGGGTTGGGGGCCTCTTTCCCTGTTGCAACCCCTCTTGCCCCCAGAGACCTACCCCAGACCAGACATGACCCCTGACCTTTGACTCCCAGGAGATCCCCACAGCCCCCTGGGGGCTCCCACCGGATGCCACCTTCCCGGCGGGATTCAGATGGCAGTAAGTGCGGAGAGGGGGGCAGTGGCTGGGGCTGGGCAGAAGGTTGGCCCAGCCTGAGCTGAATCAGTCTCCCTCTCCCTCTCTCTCTGAAGCCAACAGCGTGGCAAGCTACGAGAACGAGGGTGTGTCTGGGAACCTGGGTGCCCAGGCTGGGTGGGGAGGCCGGGGCATGTCCCCGGCCATGCTGACCCCTGCATCGTTACCCCCAGAGCCAGCCTGTGAGGACGCGGATGAGGACGATGATGAGGAAGACTATCACAACGAGAGCTACCTGTGCGCAGCGGGGTGGGAGGTGGTGGCTGAGGCCGGGGCGTCCTCGCTTAATGCCTGTTACTTCCTTTCAGGGTGGTGCTACCCGACAACACCCCGGCCACCAGCACTACTGTCCCATCTGCTCCTGGGCCCAGCAACCCTGGCCTCCGAGACAGCGCCTTCTCCAGTGAGTCGCGTTTCTGAGCAGCCCACCTTCCCCCCACGTGCCCCAGGCCCTCGGTCTTCCTTCTAGTGTTAATTCCTTGATGACTGCTCCTCTTCTGTGTTCTCCGTTCTTTCTAGAAGAACTCCTGCCCTTCAGATACTGGACTTCCTGCCCTGATCTTCTGATTTTCTTACCCTTTCCTCTGAACTATCACTTTGCCTTCTTTTTATTGTCTGGGAGAGTTCCTTGATTTTATTCTTCAATAAATTTCCTTTGTCCTATCCAAAAGCTCTCTCGGTCTTGAATGTTCCTTTTTTATGGCCTCCTATTCTTGTTTCATGGAGGCCATTTCCTCTTGTAAATCCTAAGAATATTAACGAGAGGTTGTCTTTTTGCGTGTGCGGAAGTTTTCTTCTGCTTCCTGCATTGTCTCGGTCTCCTTTGAGCTAATTTTCTCCCTTCGGGTCTCATCCTGCGCTGCCTCATCCTCCGGGCCTTTCCTCAGTGTCTGGTGGTCTCCAGTCTTCCGTTACTCTCCTCTCTCTTTATGTACTTGCCTGGGACTATCACTTCCATGCCCTGGCTTCAATTCCCATGCAGATTCCCACTTTGCCACCTCTCTCCTGCGCTCCAGACTGTCCAAGTGCTTTCTTCATTCATTCATTCATTTGACATTTACTGGGTGCCCCTGCTGGGCCAGTGCTAGAGATACACCAGTTAGCGAGGCAGACTGTAATGGTAAAGTATCTGACATTTATTGAGGGCCTGCACTTGCCCTACTGAGAGCTTTACATGCATTAACTTAAACCCTACAACCCCAGGTGCTCTGGATCCCACCCTCTCCCCTCCTGTGCCTCTTCTGTCCTCTGTATACAATGGCAGCGTTTATTATTTAAAAGATGCTGGGCAGCACTTACCATACGACAGACCTTAATTTACTATTCACTGCTTTAATCCTTACGACTAAAAGGTGGGTACCGTTCCTAATGGTATTTTACAGATGGGGAAACCAAGGCACAGAGAGGTTAGGTAACTCATCTGAGGTTACATGGTCAGTTAGTGCTGGAACTGGGATTTAAACCTGGGTGGTCTGGCTCCAGAGCCCTCCTTGTCCATGTCCTCATGGAGAAACAAGGCAACACACGGAAAAACCAAATTAACATGGATGGTGACACATGCCACAAAGGGGCTCAGATGGGAGTAGGATGGGCATGGGGTGGGGAGCAGGGGCAGCACAGGCCCCGGTGAGGAGGAGCAGCCAGCTGGGCCGAGCATGTCATACCCCTCTGCCCATGCCACCAAGCTGCCCCCTCTCTAAGCTGTTCTTCATCCCAGCTGTCCCCCTGGGGGCCATGCTGGGGCCTGCTGACCCCCTGCCCTCCCATGGTTCCACCCACTCTGATTAGTTCTGGTCAAGTGGGCCTCGTCCCTATCCAGGCCACTGGCATTGCTAGTCTGGTATGCCCTCTCTGCATCCCTGTGGGGCTGACTGCAGGTGGCTGTGTTGGGAGACTCGGGGGGCCCTGGCCATCTGAGGTGGGGGATCTCTGGGGATCTGTGGCTGAGGGCCTCTGGTAACCATGCTGGGGGCCGGCTCCGGTGCTCTCCTGCAGTGGCGTTCGGTGAGGACTACGTGAACGTTCCCGAGAGTGAGGACAGTGCAGAAGCATCTCTGGGTAAGTGACTGGCGTTCCCCCGGTGTCCGTCCCCCTCAGTGTGGCCTCACCCCACCCCAGGGCTGCCCATGATCCCCTCTCTCTGCTGGGGTCCTCTCACTTTCCCACCCTCACTGTGGCCTGTCCCCCTTCTCCCTGCCCCCACAGATGGGAGCCGGGAGTACGTGAATGTGTCCCAGGAACTGCAGCCGGCAGCCAGGACCAAGCCTGGTGTGTGGGGGAGGCGGGGCAGAGAGGGGGAGCGGCCTTGGGGGGTGGCTTGCAGCCCGGAGCCCAACCTCCCTTCCCCCACAGCCACCCCGAGTTCCCAGGAGGTGGAAGATGAGGAGGAGGAGGAGGAAGGGGGAGCTCCAGATTACGAGAACATGCAAGAGCTTAACTGAGGCTGGTGAGAGGCCCTCCCCGCCCCCAGCCCTGCCCTGGACCTGTGGGCTCTTGTCCCGCCCTCGAGGAGCCCCTTCCTGACCCCTTCCTGCCACCTCGGGCCTGTCCTCTCCGACTCCGGGTACGCTGCTGATCCCCACCCACCTCCTGACCCCAAACCCTTCCCCCTCTCCCCCACCCTGTTGTGTTTCAGTGTGAGGAGTGTCCTGGATCCAGCCTCGCATGGGAGGGCTGAGCTGGGCAGAGGAAGTGGCTCTGGGGGTCCCCCCGGCGCCCTCCCCTGGCTCCAGCCTGACAACAGCCTGAGAATTTCTCCTAACTTATTGTCACTTTGGGGTCCAGTCTGTGTCCCCCAACACTCTGCACCTTCTGACGCAGCCTGAGAATGAGCTACTCTGGCCCCAGCCCTACTCTTTGTAATAGAATAAAGGCCAGTGTAGTCTGTCATCCTCTTGGCTTTGGGGGGGCCAGTGGGTCAGAGTCAGGGTGAGGGTGGGGCTGGGTCTGAGGGCCTGCGTGTGTCTGTGTTGAGTGTGTGTGCGCGCGCGTGTGCGAGTCTGTGGGTCAGAGAACATCTGGATATGTCTGTGTGTATGTCTGGGTCTCCATCCTCCACAGGGGCGCGATGCTCCTGATGGTCCTGGCCAGGTGCTGTGAGGGACAGCCGACGATGGCCAGGACACTCTCACCTTCTGACCCAGTGGGCACTTCTGGAGTGCGCCTCCCCATGAGCTCGTGTGGCAGCCGCTGGCCGCGATGATGACTGATGACAGAGCAAGGCTGGGGAGCCCTGGGCAGGGAGCAGATGTGGACAGCAAGACCCTTCCCCAGTGGCCCTCAGCTTCTCCGTCCTTAGGTCCAGGGTCTGGACCTGATGACCTCAAAGGACTCTCTTAGTTTTTACCTGTTGTACTTCTCAATAAAACAGAACTTAAACATTGTGGAAGCAACTAAAAAAGTTCATGTGCAGCGCAGCACTTTCCAAGCTCTGACGTGCAAATGAGTCCTGCAGATCTTGCTGCAGCGCAGAATCTGCAAGTCTGGGATGCATTTCCACGGAGCTACCGTGTGATTCTAATGCTGCTGATCCATGAGCCACACCTTGCATAGCGAGGGTCTGGTGGGTACCTATTGTTTTTACTGGCTGGGATCCATTTCCTCTGATTTGGGGAATTTTACCTCAGATTTCCTCCAGGATCTGCTCCCTTCCCAATCTCATTCCACGTGATTTTGGAGATGGGTGAACCACCCTCCACTTCAGGAGGTGGTGAGCGCATGATCCAGACCTGGGCCATGGCCATCTCTGGCTCAGAGATAGGATGTGACCAAACCCCGGGCCAGTTAGGAGCAGCCCTGGGACTGCGGCAGGCGGTGTTGGGGAGGAGAAGCTTTTTTTGTTCACAGCAGTTATTAAGTTGGAAGGCTGCTGTCCTGGACCTACCCCTTGGAGAGCCTACCTAAGAAGGAAGCCAACGTGGAGGAGAGAATGGCCGGGGATGGATGGGACCAGATCCCTGATGGTGTCATTGCAACTCCTGGATCTAGTCACACCCGAAGCAAGACCTCGCTCAGACTTCCCAGCTATGTGGGCCAATAAATTACAACTTGTCTTCAACCCAGCCTGACTTGGGGTTTCTATCCCTACAACCAAAGTAGTCTGACTGACACACAAAGTTGTTGGCAGTTCTGGGGACTTCAAAGGTAGCAATAGCAGCTTTCCTGATGGAGCGTCTGCTGCATGTCCATGCTTATCTCGTTTATCATCATATGGTTAGTATTCCATTTTGCAGGTGAGGAAACAGGTTCGGAGAGGTCAAGTCACTTGCCCAAAGACACAGCTGAAGAGGTAAATCTGGGATTAGATCTGTGGCTGTTGGTCCACAGAGTCGCACTTCGACTCTGACCACTGTCTCCTTGTTCTGGTTATTGTCCAAAGTGCTGGCTGCCCTGATTGGGGAAGCGTAGAAGCAGCCCAGTTGGAGAAGTTGGGGGCAGGAGGGTCTGGAGAGGAGATTGGATGGCCTGGACATCAATGCTGGTGTTAAATCCTCTTATTTGGGGAAAATAGAAATGGACAACTCAGTTGGTTAGAGCATGGTGTTATCACACTAAGGTCAAGGGTTCAGATCCCCACACTGGCCAGCTGCCAAAAAAAAAAAAAAAAAAAATGGGCAGAAGCAACTTTGTGCCTGAGTGAGGGACAAAGACAGTTTACCAACAAGGTGCATTGTCACAACCAATCTAGCAACATGTAGTAAAGCTGCAGATGTGTGTGTCCCTTTGCCTAGAAAATTCCTGGGTATACACCCTGACCAACTGGAGCACATGGACTAAGGAGACAGGTACAAGCTGGCTCTGGGCAGCATTGTAATGGCGACAGGTGGGAACAGCTTAAGACACCTGTCACCGGAGGGCATCAAGATAGGCATAAGAGTGAACAGTGCCAAACTCAGGACAGTGGTGACCTTGGGGTGGGTGGCGGGAATGAGATTGGGGAGGAGTTCAAGGAAGCCCTCAGTGAAATGTACAGTATCTATTTTTTGTGCATGTAGCTGGCCCGTAAGGGATCCAAACCCTTGACCTTGGTGTTACAATACTGCACTCTAACCACTTGAGCTAACTGGCCAGCCTAGTATCTTATTCTTAAATGGGGAGGGGTGTATACAGATGTTTTATACATTATTCTTTACGTGCTTGCAAATCTGACTGATTTTATAATAATTAAGAAACATCAAGGCCCAAGGAGGGAGTGGGTGGGAGCAGGACAGTAGGGCATAAGCTGCTTTAGGGAACAGTGAACAGCAGTCACCGTTTGGTTTGTGCCAAGTGGACAAGTTGCATATAGGGCTCGAGGCCTTAGGAACAGCATGTGCAAAGGCCCCAAGGTGTGTCTGAGGAACTGAGAGAAATTCCATATTTGGGACTGGAGAAGGCACAGAGAGGTGAGAATGGGTAGAGGGTGGGGCTGAACAGGCAGGAAAACTTTACCCTGAGATCCAGGGCCTGCCCCCTGGAGGCTTTGGAGCAGAGAATGACATGATCAGATTTGTGTTTTAGCAAATACAAGTGTCTCTGGCTTGGTTGATGGAGGGAGGGGATGGACGGTGAGGGCAGGGAGACCCCAAGGAAGGTGTTGGAGTAATCCACGTAGCAATGCTGGGGGTCTAGTCCAAGGACATGGCAGGGGCAATGGGGAGAAGTGGTAGAGTTAGGAGATGTTTGGGACACAAAGTCAAAGGACACAGTGATAGGGTGGCCATGGGCTGTGAGGCATGAGGGGGGCCCTGGGTGATGCTGATCCTTGCCTTGGTGGCTGGGGCGGGGGGGCATTTCTTGAGGCACTGAGCATCTTCCCACTTGTGTTTCTTGGACCAAGAAAGAGGATGTGGCTTTGCTTTCACAGTCGATGACCCAGGCGGGATGGACAGAGAAGTCAGTGCACTGGCGTCTATGGGGCTGTGGTTCCTTAGCACATCAGGGTGGTCAGTGGGCAGAATCCCTACAGATGGAAGCTGGGGAGCAGAAATAGACTTTTCTTGAATTCTGGTGTTGGAGAAAAAGTAGATTTAGTGACAAGTGAGAGAGAGAGAGAGCGTTTTCTGGAATTGCTGGGATAGATATCTGGATGCTTCTAAAAGCCATCAGGCGGTAACAGCTCCCTCTGCCCCTGGGCAGAGGAAGGCAGATGTGGCCGTGGAGACATGCCAGCATGCCCTAACCGGTGGGCAGGTGGCCTACGGACAAGGTGGTGACAGTGACTGCCGCCATAGTTTGGGCTCTTTGTGGTGTTCAGGGTAGCTTTCCCCAAATGCCTCGTGTGTGCCATTAGTCCTGAGAGAAGCTTGTCGAGAAAGGCTTCTGCAGTCAGAAGAGTTTGGGAAAAGCGGCATTCTCTCTCTACCACCAAAATGCTCATGAATAAGGTAACGGCTCTGAGAAATCCTGCAATGAGTATCTCTAGTTCTCTTTGCCTAACCTAGTATTTCCCAAATTTATTTGACTTCAGAACCTTTAAAACATGTTACTGTCAGTGTTGTGCAGACCACCTCTGACATCCGTAGAGGACATATTTTGTTTTTGCCTTTCAAGCATTGGTTCCTCCTTCCAATGACGTCATCCGGATTTCCCGTGGAAATGTTTATGTGCCTCAGGTGGGGCCAGCTTCTCAGGTGTGCAGGTGACCCAGGACCAGCTGATCATTTTACCTCACTCCCTGACCTCAATAACTGGTTGCTGGCTGGCTGGTTAACTCACTTGGGAGAGGGTGGTGCTGGGAATGTCAAGGTCACAGTTCAGATCCCAGTACTGGCCAGCCCCCACCTCCTCCCCAAAATCCAACTAGGCAGTTATAGGGCCCTATGAGCCATTGCAAGCCAATCAGACATGTTCCTGAGACTTTTGGTGGCACTAGTGGGAAAGGACAGCTCTTTACTCAGGTTGTCAAGCTGATGAGAGAAGCCTGCAGGCTTCCACCTGGACATCACCTGCCTGAGAACAGCCCAAGGGGGCACAGAGGAGTGCAGAGTCAAAAACAGAAAACTGAGTCCTGATGACATGTCTAAGCACCTGGATCCAAGGTGTCCAAAGCCATTACCCCTCAAAGAACAAATCAAACCCCTTAGGCCAACTCGAACCAGGCTTTCTGCCACTTGCAGCAAAAAGACTCCTAAATGATAACCATAGCTACTATTTCCATAAAATCCCACCCACTATCAGGCCATCCTGAGCTAGTGATGCATCCCTGGTGGCCCATGTAGGAAAATTCCAGATTCACTTTTTCTCCTCCTGTACCTCCTCCAACTGCCCCTCAGAGACACCTGGATGAACCTTTCCCCCAACACAGCCTGATTCACCTTACAGCAGGTAACCTCTGTCTCCTATTCACACGGGCTTACACACACTCGCCTCAACCCCCTCTCAGGGCCTATCTCCCTCCTCAGTCCCCTCAGGAAAATCTCTGTGCTTCCAGACTTTTGTTTTATATATTTGGTTTCCTTGGTCTCAGAG
This sequence comes from Cynocephalus volans, assembly GCF_027409185.1. Taxonomy (NCBI): domain Eukaryota; kingdom Metazoa; phylum Chordata; class Mammalia; order Dermoptera; family Cynocephalidae; genus Cynocephalus; species Cynocephalus volans. Next base: position 114,441,844 of record NC_084465.1, read on the forward strand.
ATGATAATTTTAATTGTCTAATTCCAAAAAGAGGACTGCATTTGATGGAATACAAATCCGGAGACTTAAGTTTTAGTACCAACTCTGACACTAGATTTCTGGAGGAATTTGGGGAACTTTGAGAATGCTGGACTTAAGTTTTAAAACCTTCTCATTTTGGGGACTGGCCAGTTAGCTCACTTGGGAGACTGTCGTGCTGGTAACACCAAGGTCAAGGGTTTGGATCCCCTTACCAGCCAGCTGCCAAAAAAATCCCCTTCTCATTCCAGGGTACCAGGCCCCAGAGGGTGTCCCTGAAAGTAACAGGACGGGATCCTTTTTGCTGAAAAGGCTGGAAGGGTTTAGGCATGGCTGGAGTCAGAGGCCTGAACATCAGAATCCATGTCCAGCTTCTCTCCAGTGCTCTGCTCTCCTTTCTTTATTGACTCCAGTTCGCACAGTCTCTCCCTGCGTGGTCACGTTATGGTTCTGGCAGCTCCAGGGACCATAGCCTTTCAGGTTCCCATCCTGGAGGGTGAAATGTCCCAGCATTTCTAGCAAAAGCCCTAAACTTACTCTGACTGGACTAGCTTGGGACACATGACCCCTCTGAAGCAATCGCTGGCCAGAAGAACTGCCGGGTTTAGGCCCGCCCACATCTGATACTCCACCCCCAGCTCTAAGGGACTGGAAATGGGAAATGTACCCAAAGAAAATTAGAGACTACTGCTGGTAGAAGGGAGGGTGGCTGCTGCGATGCTTTTATTTCTGTGTGCCTTGCTCACTATCACACTGAGTCTCACAACACCTCTGGTGTGAGGAGCCCCATTAGGTAGAAAAGAAAACAGTCTCAGAGAGGTTAAACAATTTGCTTAAGGTCACACAGCAAATTCCAGTGACTTACGGAAGTGCAGCTTCCTTGGGTGGGGTGGGGAAGGCTGTGTACTTGTTCAAAGTTGGTGCAAAAGGAGGGAACAAAATGACTAACCAAAAGAGAAATCCCACAGAGGGTAGATTCTGCTTTGCACAGGGACTTTTGCTAGAACTGTGAGAATGAGGCTCTCTTCTTCTGCTGGGACCACTCAACAGGGGGGATGTGGAGCTGCCAGGGACCACCTTGCCTGGCAAGAGAGAAGGCAGTGTCCGTTGGGAGGTGAGGGAGTCAGGCAGGCTCCCATGAGAGTGTCTGGGGGGCTGGAGGCCCAAGGTCCTCCAGGAGTTAATGAACACCCTTCTTTGGCCTGGTCCAGCTTCACTCAGCTGGGTTTCTGTCATTTGCAAACGACAGAGTCCTGACTCATCTAGACAGGATGCTGCCGGAGCGCCAGCCTTCATCAGCAAGGGCTCATCTTAGGCGCCTGCCACGTGCATGTGTGGCTCGGCCCTTGAGAGAGTTCTCATTACCACCCTTTTACAAACGAAGAAACGGAGGTTCAGAGGGTGCAGGGGGCCAGACCCAGCAGGGCAGTGGCCCTCCCTCCCTGAGCAATCCAGGGCATGGCCTGCATCTTCCTGGCCCACCATGTCCCTCCCCAGGCCCGTCTGGAGTGTGGTGGGCAGCGGAGGCCACCTACCCTACCAGACTTCTCACTGCAGCTCCAGGGCTGGGTCTAAGCCCCGTCCAGTCCTCAAGGACACAAGAGTTACATAAGCCCAGAGAGGTGGATGCTTGGAGCATCTGTGGCCCTGTCGGGGCTGGAGCCCCGGAAAAGTGGGAGACATGGGGTCTCTGGCCTCCTCTGCTGGAGACCCCTCTGCCTACGTACTGGGGGTCTGTGTCCCTGTCTGCCTCCCTCCTCGTGTACCTGGTGGGCCTCTGAGCATTTCTCACCCTCTCCCACATGCCTCTCAAGCTCACCGGTTTTCATTCTGTTTTCAGATCCCCCCCAGCACCCTGCACCCCAAGCCCCCTCTTCCTATCCCACTTGATGCTTTCATTTTCATCTTGTTCTCGGTCTCTCCGCCTCTGCCTCTGTCTCCCTTCATCTCTGTGTGTCTTCAGGTCACCCCTTCCCTTTCTGAGTCTTTCCCTCTGTCTCTGTCTCTTGTCTGTTTTTCTCTCTTCCTTTGTCTTTCCATCTATCTGCCTGTTAATGCTCACTCTTTGTCTTGGAATCTCTCTCTCTCTCTCTCTCTCTCTCTCTCTCTCTCTCTCTCTCTGTCGTGGATACTCTGTCTTCCACTTGTCTCTCCATGGCTCTATGTCTCTCTGTGATCTCCCTCTTGTTCTCTGTCTCCCTCCTCCTCTCCCTGCCCCTCCCTCCCCACATCCTGAGTTGTCTTTGGGGAACCGGAAATTTGGGGGATCAGAGAGATACTGGGAGGCTCAGCTGCTGCCGCCTAGAGATAATGCGTGGGGAGCTGGTGGGGGTGGGGACGCCAGCCCAGAATCCACTGCGCCCTCCTCCCCGCCCAGGCAGAGGGATCGCAGAGAGATCAGGCCACCTCTGTTGGCTGCGGTCCCACCCTCTGTGAGCTGGGCCTGAGGGAACCAGCCTCCCTCAGGGCTGGCATGAGATGAAACCAAGCGGCCTACCAGAGCAAGGGCCTGGGCAATGAGGGGCAGGAGGGAGACACACACAGGGGGATGACTCCAGAGGGTGTCTGAGGGTGAGGCCAGCAGGGGCGGGCAGCAGCTGAGAAGAGAAGGGCTCCAGCCTGGCATGGGGAGACGAGCCCGTCCCTTCCCCTCCCCACACCCCAGTCATCCCATTCATTTAACAGATGCTTGGTGGCACTGACTCTGTGACAGGCCCTTGCTAACTTTCACCGCTTTAGTCTTCACAACAACCCTCGGGGTGGCCGCTGTTATCAACTCTGTCTTAAAGATGTGGAAACGAGGGCACAGAGAAGTTGAGTGACCTGCCCAAGGTCACACAGCTAGGAACCCTCACCATGACACGACTCTGATCAGATTAGAGTGCTCATTGCCAAAGTCTGGGCTGTCTGGATGCGTGCCCATTTTAAACAGAGGCAGCGTGAATTCACCTTAAGTCCTGGGGAGGGAAAGTCGTTCACATCTCAATTTTGATTATGGTTGCTAAGAAGGTCTCTTTCGTGTGCTACTATTTAGCAGCACTTAAACACTTGCTAATCGCCCTTTTTACAAAGAGGGAGGAAGCCTCTAGCTCAGTGCCCTGTGCAGGCAGCTGTATAGAATTTAATAATTTGTTTCGATTTTGTGGGATTTGTTTTTTAGGCTTTCCTTTTTCTTAGGGCAAGCAACACTGGTTTTCCATGTAGAGGTGCGAAACATAGTTGCCTTTTAAGTGAATTTAAGTTTTAAAAGTAAGTCGTTTTAAAGAAAACTAATAAGAACATTGGGTACAGGCAGCTGTGGATATAGTAACATTGTGAATGTAGACTCCGAAGAATTGAATTTTAGAAAACCCAGAGCCTGTCGGTGACTGAGAGCCCTTTTCTGGCTCTGCCATATTCCAACCCCAGCCTGGCAGAGCCCACAATCGCCTCCCTGAGACCACGTGGCCAGCCAGTGGCAGAGCTGAGATCAGTGCAGCCATCGCAGGGGCTGCAGGGCTGGCTGTGGGGGCACTGGAGCCTGGGAGACCTTCCAGGTCCTTCAGAGCTTCTGGTGGCAACAGCGGAAACCACCTGGGGCTGTTGGATGCCGAAGAGATCCGCTGGAGGAGGAGCCGGGCACAGAGGACCATGGGGGAGGGGAAGCAGGCTTGGAAACCAGCAGGAAGCAGGGGGTGGGGGGTGGGGGGTGGTCCTGCTGAGCAGGTGGCTGCTGTTGTCATGCCCAGACACCCCAGCCCTGCCATCAGGTCACTGGCTTGACATGTAACCATCCTTCCCTCTTTGGTTACCCACCGTTGGCCCAGCCCAGGCCCCATACCCATGCCCAGGCTGCCTGGGGGTCCAGGAGGGGCTTCCCCCCATAAAGGAAGTGGGGTCCAGGTCCCTGCAGGACCCCACAATTGGGGCTTCTCCCACATAAGAAGGGACCATGGGCTGTGGGACCCTCCTCCCAGGCCTCCACACCCCGACCTGCTGGCCTACCCCCTGTTGTGTGCCCTGCCTTGCCCAGAACCCCTTCCCCACTCTGGACCTCAGTGCACCCATGTGCTGCGTGTGGTGATGAAGTCACATCAGATCAGTGGCTTTCAAATCATCCCCAGGAGCTAATTCAGGGATTCAGCAGACATTTTTTTTTTTTTTTTTTTTTTTTTTTAAAGATGACCGGTAAGGGGATCTTAACCCTTGACTTGGTGTTGTCAGCACCACGCTCAGCCAGTGAGCGAACCGGCCATCCCTGTATGGGATCCGAACCCGGGGCCTTGGTGTTATCAGCACCACACTCTCCCGAGTGAGCCACAGGCCGGCCCAGCAGACATTTGATGTACTGAGAAACACATGAGGTTTTGGGGGATTTCTGTTGATCCAGTCTTTCTCTAGGAGAAAAGTTTGTTGTGATAATTTTTTTTTAATTATTTTTTTTTACATTTGTGCTTTGTCTTCATATATACATATATTTTTGTCATAAAAGATAGCGATGCATTTGAATTCACATAACCAGTTTATGCTGATAAAGGTTGCTTTTGGTTTGATCCCTGTACTGGCCAGCTGCCAAAAAAAAAAAAAAAGATTGCTTTTTACTTGTTTCATGCGTTTAGGGCTGACGGCAGGATTTCGGCCACCACCTCCCACTTGCTCCCTGAGTCACACCAAGCTCCTTATGGCCTCTGGGCCTTTGTATTTGCTGTTCCTTCTGCCTGGAATGCTGTCCCCATATCTTCACAGAGCCCCCTCCTCAGTCATTCAGATCCCAGCTGAAATTGCCCCTCCTTGGAAAGGCCCTCACCGTCCACTCCATGTAATCTTGTCCCCCTCCTGGTCACCCTGCACCCATTACCCTACTGTATTCAGTGTTTCTTGTCTGTTGCCCTCCAGACTGTGAACTCCCTGTTCATCTCTGTCATTCCAGAACCTTTCACAGATTTGGATCTGGCCACTTGACAAAAAAGAAAAAAAATTAAATTCCAGGTCCCAGCATCGAGCTTGGCACAGAGTAGGCGCACAAGTACTGTTGAATGCATGAATAAAAAAAGAGCTTAAGGCAAGCATGTGAGCCCCCAAATGACAAGTTCCCCACCGTCCTTCCAGCCCTAACACGTGGTGCGTGCCCAGCGCAGGGTAAGAACTATTTAAAGGGGACGTTGTAAACTGGTGGCCCACAGAAGTGTTGAATTTTTTTAAAAATTGTGGTAAATAACCGCATAACAAAATTTACCATCTTAGCCATTCGTAAGTGTACAGTTCAGTAACGCGAAGCATATTCGCATCGTTGTGCAACAGAGCTCCAGAACCTTTTCATCTAGCAAAACTAAAACTCCCTACCATTAAACTGTTCCCCATGTCCCTTCCACCACCCACTGGCAACTCCCCTTCTACTTTCTGTTTCTTGTCTTTGTGTGACTGGCTTATTTCATTTAGCATAATGCCCTCAAGGTTCATCCGTGTTGTAGCGTGTAACAGGATTTTCTTCCTTTTTAAGGCTGAATAATATCCCATCACATGGATATACCATATTTTGTTGATCTATTCATTCATCAATGGACATTGAGTTTCTTCCGCCTTTTGGCTCTTGTGAATCATGCTGCTATGAACGCGGGAGTGCAGACATCTCTTGGAGATCATGCCTTTAATTCTTTGGGATCCGTATCCAGAAGGGGGATTGCTGGATCATGTAGTAGTTTTATTTTTTATTTTTTAATTTTTTTGGTGGCTGGCTGGTGCTCTTTTTAATTTTTTGATGAACTGCCACACTGTTTTCCATAATAGCTGCAAAATTTTACATTTCCACCAACAGTGCTCAAGGTTTCCAATTTCTCTAAACCTTCACAATGCTTATTTTTTGTTTTTTGATAATAGCCATCCTAATGGTATTGTATCTCACTGTGGTTTTGATTTGCATTTTTCTAACGATTAGTGGTATTAAGCATCTTTTCGGATGCTTGTTGGCCAAAGCATATATCATCTTTGGAGAAGTGTCTATTCGAGTCCTTTTTCCATTTTTAAATTGGGTTATTTGGCGGTTTTTTTGGTTGAGTTATAAGAGTTCTTTATATATTCTAGATAGGAATCCCTTATGAGACACATGATTTGCAAATATTTTCTCCCATTTCATAGGTTGCCTTTTCTCTCTGTTGATTGTGTCCTTTGAGGCACAGAAGATTTTAAGTTTGATGTTGCCCCATTTATCTATTTCTGCTTTTGTTGCCTGTGTCTTTCTCAGTTTCATATCTGAGAATTCATTGCTAAATTCAATGACATGAAGTTTTTCCACCATGTTTTTTTCTAGGAGTTTTATAGTTTTAGGCCTTATAATTAGGTCTTTAATGCATTTTGAGTTAATTTTTGTATATAGTGTCAGGTAAGAGTCCAACTCCATTCTTTTGTGTGTAGATATCCAGTTTTCCCAGCACCATTTATTGGAGAGACTGTCCTTTCTCCATTGAGTGGTCTTGAAACCCTTGTCAAAAATCAATTTTCCTTATATGTGAGGGTTTATTTCTGGGCTCTCTATTCTATTCCATTGTTCTTTATGTCTGTCTTTTTTTTTTTTTTTTTTTTTTTTGCATCTGGCTGGTATGGGATCCGAATCCTTGACCTTGGTGTTACAAGGCTGTGCCCTAACCAGCAGAGCTAACCAGCCAGATGTGTTTTCTTTATGCCAGTACCACACTGTTTTGACTACTAGAGCTTTGTAATAAATTCTGAAATCAGAAAGTGTGTATCTTCTTTGTTCTTCGTTTTCAAGATTGTTTTGGCTATTCAGGGGTCCTTTGAGATTCCATATGAATTTTAGAATAAGTTTTTCTATTTAGCTTTTAAAAATTAGTTGCTGTATCAGAATTAGATTTTTCAAAAATTGAGTTTTTAATTGACACATTATAATTGTATACATTTGTGGGATACAATGTGATGTTTTGATATAGAATTAAATTTTCACTATAAGCAACAGAGACCTGACCATAGTAGCTCAGGCAAAATAATAGTCTAATCCTCTTGAGTGTTAAAAAAGAAAGAAAAAAAAAGAAGAAGACTGGAGGGAGGCAGGTGGTTATTTGTGCAAATTAGAAAAGGTGCCCCATTCTCCAAAGACTTTATTTCCACCTGTTGGAAAATTGTTGTAATATGTTGATTTTGTCCAAATAAAACATTCCACTGCTGTGTTCTAGAAAATTGTCACGATACACATATAAATCTACAATGTCCACTATCTCATTGGACATTGTGGTGAATGGCCTCCTGTCCAGGGAGGTGTGCTAGCTCCGCAGCATTCTTCTACATTTCTGTGTCACCATCCTTAGCTCTAGTCCCAGCCTCAGAATCACAGTGGGGCTGCTGGGCTCACATGTGTGTTCTGCCTGGAGGAAGGAGAAGGGGGCGGGGCAAACTGAAACCCCTCCCCCAACTTAAAGCCCCCATTGGAGGAATTTGATAAATCTCCATGTAGAGAGACTACGGTTTAGATTTCACTAGCCACTCCTAACTGCAAGGGAGGCTAGGAACTGTATCCTTTTACCTAAGCACATTGCAACCTCAAACACAGAGTTCTGTAACTCCCTGCTGCTGCTGGCAGTAAGAGCAGACGCAATTTCCATGTAGAAATTCCAGTCCCACCTTCTCCTGAAAATGTGAGCAATCTGGTAGCACTGGACAACAAATGGCCAGAGCTGAATAGTGCCTGCCCTGTTTTATTTTATTTTCAAAGTTTTAAAATGAAAACTTACTGTATTTAAAAAAAAAATAAGCAGTGTATTCCTGTGGTTCAAAATTCCAAAGGTATTAAAAGTTATACATGGAAAAATCTCCCTCTCACCCCATCACCAGCTATCGAATCTCCATCCCAAGACACAGCTGGTGATAGCAGTCACCCAAAGATTTTCCACCCATCTATAAGCAAAAATATGTTTATGCACATTCTCCACCCTTCCTTTTTTATACAAATGGTGTAATTTTTTCTTTTTGGCTGCTGGCTGGTATTTGGACCCAATCCTGCATCTTGGTGTTGTAACACCTTGCTCTAACCATCTGAGCAACTGGGCAGCCCCATAAATGGTATAATTCTATATCTCGTTAGTATCTTTCTTTTTTCTTTTTGGCCGCTGGCTGGTATGGGGATTAGAACCCCTGATCTTGGTGTTACAAGGCTATGCTCTAACCAGCTGAGCTAACCAGCCAGTCCCTCTTACTTTTTTCATGTGATGATATATCTTGGACATTGTTTGGTATCATTATCCCAAAACCTTGCTCATTTTTTTTTATAGCTACATAGCATGCCATTATGCAGATGGATATTAACTAGTTCTCAAGTGATAGATAGTTTATCAAAAAACAAAAAACAAAAAACTGCAATGAATAATCTCATGCTCAAGTCATTTAGCATACGTGGGAGTATCTCTGAATAACGAATCCCTAGAAGAGGAGTCACTTGGTCAAAGTGAATGTGCATGTGTGATTTTGATAGATATTGCCAAATTCCCCTTCGGAGAGGGGACCAGTTGACACTCCCACAGCAGTGGCCCACAGTGCCTGCTCCCCAGGCCCTGGTCAACTCAGAGCACTATCAAGCTCTTTAATTGTTAACCAAACTGTCAGGTAAAAATTGGAGTCTTAAGGCAGTTTTAATTTGCATTTCTCTTATTATGAAGATAGATGGGCATCTTTTCATAAGTTTCAGAGTCATTTACGTTTCCTTGTCTGTGATCTATCTGTTCACACCCATTGCCATTTTGCTGGGTAGTTATGCTTTTTCTTACTTGTTTCATGGGGAGAAAATACAGTTTCTCTGTTTGTCACTGACCCCCCTTTTTTTTTTTTTTTCTTTTTGGTGTCTGGCTGGTAAGGGGATCTGAACCCTTGACCTTAGTGTTACCAGGACCACGCTCTAACCAGCTGAGCTAATTGGCCAGCCCACTTACCTTTTTCAAAAAAACTATTTCTGAGGGGCCGGCCCGTGGCTCACTTGGGAGAGTGTGGTGCTGGTAACACCAAGGCCACAGGTTTGGATTCCTATATAGGGATGGCCGGTTAGCTCACTTGGGAGAGCGTGGAAGGGTTAAGATCCCCTTACTGGTCATCTTTTAAAAAACAAGAAAACCTATTTCCGAAGTGCAAACATGCATGCATAGAATACAATCAGAAGTGTACCGCTTAATGAAGCTTCACAAAGTGGACCCGCCTGTGCTACTTGTTAAAAATCGTTTCTACTCATTGGGGCTTTTGCCATGAGAAGTTTTTTCTTTTTACGTACTTGAGTTTACCATTCTTTTATTTTATGACTTCTAGGTTTTGTTAGGCCTTTCCCATTCTGAGATTTAAAGAACAGACCAGCCGGTTAGCTCAGTTGGTTCGAGCATGGTGCTGATAACAGCAAGGTCCAGGGTTTGATCCTGCACTGGCCGGCTGCCAAAAAAAAAAAAAAATTCTGACATGATTCACTGTTGTCGCTGTTTTATTGCTTACATTTGAATCTTCAATATAATTTATCCTGGTGTAAGGTGTGAGTTATGGAGCAACCTTATTACTATTTTTTTTGGATGGCTAAACCTTGTCCCAATGCCAATGTACTGAACAATCTGTATTTTCCTTACTAACCTTAAAAGGTGCCATATCCTATACTAAATTCCCTTGGCCTATTTCTGGATTTTCTGGCCCATTCTGCTAAAGGCTGCTTATTCATGGGCCACTTCAGTTGGTGACACCTGATTTATGGAGAACTTCTGTGCTGTGTGTTTTACATATGAGCCATGGCGGTTTACAGAATACTAACTCCAGTAGCCACGTGACCTTGAGCAAGTGACTTTATCTCTCTGCCTCATTTCCTCATCTACAAAGTGGGGATAATAATAGTCCCTACCTCACAGGGTGGCTGGGAGAGTTCAATAATTTATTCTGTAAAGTGCCTGGAGCAGTCTGGCACCTGGTACACACTAAATAAGTGAGAGTCATTTATTTGTATTATTTAAGGTCATTTTTAATCCTTCTTTCAGCCCTGTGAAGTAGAAAGTATTGTTGATCCCATTTTTTGTTTTTTTTAAAAGATGACCAGTAAGGGGATCTTAACCCTTGACTCAGTGTTGTCAGCACCACGCTCAGCCAGTGAGCTAACCGGCCATCCCTGTATGGGATCCGAACTCATGGCCTTGGTGTTATCAGCACTACACTCTCCCGAGTGAGCCACGGGCTGGCCCCTTGACCCCATTTTTTTTTTTTTTTTTAAATTGGTCATTTTAATCATTTTTTTTTACATTTTTATTTTTGTCTTTTTCGTGACCGGCACTCAGCCAGTGAGCGCACCGGCCATTCCTATATAGGATCCGAACCCGCAGCGGGAGTGTCGCTGCGCTCCTAGCGCCTCACTCTCCCGAGTGCGCCACGGGCTCGGCCCTTGACCCCATTTTTTGGATGAGGAAACTGAGGCTTGGGGCCACAGAATGACTTGCCCAGGACCTTGGTGACTGGTGGCCTGGCTCCACCTATTCCCAAGTACCATGTGCACGGGCCCAGCCGTTTCCAGCACTCAGAACTCTGTGTTCTCATGGGCAAGAGGGGGCTTTCTCTTCTTCCCTTTCCAACAGCCCAGCACAACTGTGGCTGATCCCCAAAGAGAAAATGTCACATGAGGCCACACCAGCCGCGGAGGTGAAATGAGGCTTCACCAGGCAGCTGCGGCTCCGGCTTCCGTGTGAGAAGACCACAGGGGTTGAGGGACCTGGAGCCTCCACAGCTCAGCCCCGCCCCTTCAGCCCTGCTGAGCTGCTGTAGGGACCCCAAGTCTCTGAGAAGATTGTGGCCTCTCTGGGCAGCCCCAGCACCCTGGAAAGAGACCCCCTCCCTGGTCTACCACTCACCAACAGTGTGACCTGGCGTGAGGCTTTCATCTCTCTGAGCCTCAGTGTCCTCATCTGTGAAATGGGCACGTTGTCTTGGGACTCAAAGGAGAAGACGTGTGTCTTGAAGTTTGGCATGGAGTATGGATTTATGGTGGCTAGTAACTTGAGACATCAAGCAAGGTGTTCTATTTCCTACCACCCCCCACAAGAACAGCTGGGAATGAAGATCAAGGGCCCAAACTGCCAGTTCAAAGGCCCGGGTGCCAGGTGTGAGACACACAGGACCCAGGAGGGTGGGCCAAGTGCAGAATGGGGTTTCTCCTCCCTTCCTCTCCTTGGGGCCAAACCAGATGGGGGAGGGCAGAGGGAAGGGAAGGAAATACAGAAGGGTCCCCCAAGGAGTTTGGGGTATTTGGGGAAAGGGAGACCAGCAATCCCCTTCCTAGCTGGAGTTTGCTGGGTCGGGTCTTCATAGATATATCCAGCTCTGTGTGTTGGGCTGCCAGATTTGGCAAATAAAAATACAGTGCAATATTGGGACACGCTTCCTCACGGACAAGGCTGGGGGGGAGGGGACGGCGTTTCTGGATGGTGATGGAGTGTCCCATGGCCCGCGCATGGTGCAGAAGTCTTCCAGGAGTTTCCGCAGGCTCTGATCACACAGAAGGTAGCTGGGAGGACATGACCTTGTAGCTGAGGGCTGGTTCCAACAAGGCATCAAATGGGAGGCTTGAGGAGCCTCAGCAACAGCAAGAACGAAGAGGAAAGCCTCCAGGCTGAAAGGGAGACCACAAAGCTCCTGCGGGGGGTGGGGCGGGGCGCCAGCCAGACCCAGCTCAGTCCAAACTTGCTCCCCCAGCCCCCTGTCACCAACCACATTAGCGGGCTCCCCCCAGCGTGGCCTGGGGTCCAAGGGCTGTCCCAGAGGCAAGCGAAGGGGAAGAGAGAACATCATGATGGTCATCAGAAAACACCTGGGACTCGGAATCTTCAATGGGACTGAGAAATCACCAGCTTGCACTGAATTTACCCAGCATATCTGGATTGTGTTGTCAGAGGTGGTGGGGGTCAGAGTCAAGAAAACTATGGTTGGAAAACAAGTTTACACTGTTTTGCTCTGCTCCCGGATTCTGTGGACCTGCCTACTTGCTGTGTCGAGTGCCTGGCGTGGTTTGGGACAAGAGTCCCCAGATGCTGGGATGGGGCTTGGCTGTGAACAGGGCCTAGAGGGTGACTCGGACAACCAGGGTATGACATGCAGAGGGAGGTGCCGGACAAGTGCTCCTTATGACCAGACCCTGAAGTCACCAGGTGCAGGGAGTGAGAGCAGTTGGAATGTGGGAAGAAAGGCCGACCTGCAAAGGGGACACAGCTCCTTTTTTTTTTCCACTTGTTGCTATTTAACCAACACTCACACGGTGCTGACTGTGTAAGTGCTTTACAAATCAATTCAGTTAGTCCTCGTGACAGACCTTGGAGGTAGGACTATTGTTAACCCCATTAGGCCAACAGGGCACTGAGAGGCAGAGAAGTGAAGTGACGTGCCCAAGGTCACACACCCAGGAAGGCTTGGGCCAGCCTGACCATTCAGCGAGGGTGGGGTCTTGTTGCCGCAGTGGCGATCAGGGTGACTGTGGCGGCATTTTCCTGACATCCTCCATGTTGGTCCCAACTGCTTCCCTGCGCAGCTGTCGCTCCAGCCCGGCCTGTGCCGCAGTTCCAGGCCGGACCCCTGGTCTCTCATTCAATAAACAGGACGTGTGTTGAGATGTCCTCTGGAGAAGGCCCCGTGCTGGGTGCTGGGGACAAGCATGGAAACAAGACCCTGCTTCTGCTCTTGCAGAGCTCTGGGTCCGGAGGGAGAGAAAGGCACAAAGAGTGACAAGCCAGTGTGATTGATGCTTTAAAAACCGAGTTTACTGAGGGTTTCCCAGGGGCTGGACCCTGCTATGAGCACATCGCCCAGCTTCTGTCTTCATCCTCACGACAACCCCTTCAGATGTCATTGGCATCGTTTTGTAGATGCGTAAACTGAGGCTCAGACACTCAGTAATTTGCCTGTAGTCACTACACGCAAGTGGCAAATTTGCGATTTACACCCTGGAGAGAGCTCTATGGAAGCACATTCTGGAGGGCTTCCCTGAGGAGGTGATGCCCCATCCCCAAGTTGTACAGAAGGGACTGGTCCAGTGGAGAGCAGGGCGAGGCTGTTCCAAGCAAAAGGAGCTGCTTATAAACCTGCACTGTGGGGGGGCTGCAGATGGCTGTGGGGCACGGCACCTGGCCTCGAGCTCACCCTGCTGGGCAGCTGGTGCCTGCCCACCCCTTCCCCAGAGGTGGCCCCTGCTCACTATTCCTGGGGGCTCTGGCTGGGCCAGGCTCAAGGGCAGAACAAGACCCAGGGAGGACCCAGCCTTTCCCGGCCTGCGGGACAGTGCTGGTGCTGGAGCAACAGACACAGAGCAGGGGCAGGGTCCGCACACAGGGGAGGGGGCAGGATCTGCAGTGAGTCTGTGCACTGACTCCAGCCTGAGTTTGACTCCCAGCTCTGTCTTTTGCTGGCTCTGTGATCTCATGCAAGACACTTCCACTCTCTGAGCCTCAATTGCCCCATCTAAAAAATAGGGACAATGGTACCTATGGGCTTTTATGAGGATTAAATGTCTTAATAGATGCAAAGTGCTCAGAGCAGAGCCTGGAAGGGTCGGCTGTTTCTAGTATTGAGCAGCATGCGCCTAGCAAGTCTCTGCTTTCTCAGAGTGAAGGGAGTCAGTGATGATTGTAGGAGCTCGTGTCCCCCCAGCCACCCTGCTGACACCTCAGGATCAGGCCTAAGGCCCTTCTTTGCGAGCCCACTGCCAACCCCACAGCACGTTGGGCCGGAGCTCACTGGTGGTGTCACAGGTGGCTCCCTGCAGCCGGGGGAGGGGTGGGAACCAAGAGAAGTGGTGACTAAGATGGGAACCTGAAATGCACTCACATGAAGGCCTCCCCCAGGGAGGTGGGTTCTTTCACTCTGGCTCTGGGGGGTGACTCATGCGGGGGCAGGGACGGAAGGTGCCAGGACTGGGGGTGATGCACATCCTTCTCAGAAAGCAGGTGGTGCAGTGGGCTGTGGAAGGCCACAGTGTCTCCCAGACCCAGGAGCCGGAGGGTAGACTGTGACTAGGAGGCCAGAAGTCAGAAAGACCTGAGTTCCAGTTCTAGCACTGTTACTTTGTGACTGTGTGACCTTGGGCAAGTAACATCTCCCCTCTGTGCCTCAGTTTCCCCATCCCACATCCACACCCCAGCTAAATCCACATCTCAGCACTAAACCCATCTGTATTAATCTGTTTTTGTTGCTTATAACAAAGTACACTGAACTGGGGATTTATAAAGAAAATGAAATTTATTGCTTATAGTTTCTGAGGCTAGGCAGTCTAAAGTCCATCTGGTGGTGGCAACAGTGACCCAAGGGTCTCACATTGCAAGATGATGGAAGCGGAGAGAACAGAGAGAGCAAAGGACACACTCTCCTCTCCTTTTAAAGCCCTCAGAACCACACCCCTGACCATCCATTCACCACTGCTTGGTCCTATAATCCAATCACCTCTTCAAGGCTCCACCTTGAATTACCACAATAGGATCTCCCACCCTCTTAACAGTCACAGTGGGGCTTAGTTTCTAAAACATAAAACTTGGGGTACACAATTCAAGCTTTAGTGAGTTTTAGTGGAACATAATTCAATCTACTACACCGTCCTGTTATGCTTTACTGGATCTTGGGGACTCCTCACCTCAAAGACCTGCAGTGGCTCTCCCTTGCTCACACCATAAAGCACCTCACTCTTCTGTTAGGGGTAGGTGGCAGGGGACAGGAGGAAACATGTTTATGGAGTATCTGCTCTGTGGCCTTTAGCTTATTTAAATTCCACACAAGCCAATTTTACAACTGAGAAAACCAGCTCCACCCAGGTGCCTGAGTCGTCCAGGGCCAAACGGCGGACAGAGCTGGTCTTCAAACCCTCATCTCTCCATCCCCCTCCAGAGCCCATCTCTCCTTTGCTTACCCAGTCAATGCAAGGACAGGAGTTTAAATGTGGGCATGTTTTTATTACAAAGAAGAAAAGAAGAGGAGAGGAGAGAAAAACCATGAATTGCATTGCAGGGTCTCATGTCCTTGCAAGTGACATGAGCTGACAAAGTCAGGCCATCAACACCAGCAATCAGGTGTTAGGAAAAGGCAGTGGTTGTCACCCTTTCCCTTGTCCTTTTAGCTAAGCTGAACCTCGGTGACACAGACAGGTAAGTTATAAATGTGCCTTAGATTGGATCTTAAGTCTTCATTCTGTGTCTCCTGACTTAACGTTTATGTTACTCACGTTTTTTGTATGTATAAAGTTGTTTATAAAGGCGCCAGACCCTGATGATTTCAAAGATCAATTTAGCTAATCTTCAGATAGTTGCAAGTGATAAAAATAAAGGTAATTTCAATGTCACGTAAACTATTCTAGGTCATGGAAAAACATGGAAACTCTCTGAATTATTTTATGAAGGCAGCATGAACTTAATATAAAAATCTGATGTACAGGGCTGGCTGGTTAGCTCTGCTGGTTAGAGTGTGGTGCTGATAATAGCAGGGTCAGACCCCCCTACTGGCCAGATACCAAAAAAATCAAAACAAACAAACAAAAAATCTGATAAACATAAAACCAACAAACAAATTACAACAAGAACAGAAACAAAAGCCAAGACAGGAAGAGGAAATCCACGGCCAATTTCCCTATGATTTGGATGTAAACATTCTAAATTAAATGTTACTAAATAAAATACGATTGTATATCAAAAGAATAACACAGCTGGAGCAAACAGAGTTTATTTCAGTAATAATAAAGTAATTGATCAACATAATTGTCTATATCACATTAAAGGAGTGTAACACTGAGATTATATCAATTGATGTTGAGAAGTCAGTTGGAAGATTCAACAGCTTTTTCTAAAAAACCAAAACACTAGGCTTGATAACACCAAGGTCCAGGGTTTGATCCATGTACTGGCCAGCCACCAAAAAAACAAAACAAAACAAAAAAACCACTAAGAAAAGGGAGTAAAAATAATCTACTTAAATAGGATGAAGGTTTTTTTGGCCAAAACCTAACAGCAAACATTACTCTAAACACTAAAGAGATTTCCTTTTTTTTTTTTTTTTCCAAAAGATGACCGGTAAGGGGATCTTAACCCTTGACTTGGTGTTGTCAGCACCACGCTCTCCCAAGTGAGCGAACCGGCCATCATAGGGATCCGAACCCGTGGCCTTGGTGTTATCAGCACCGCACTCTCCCGAGTGAGCCACGGGCTGGCCCCTAAGACATTTCTTTAAAACCAAAACAAAACAGTGTTTGGGAGGTTCTATCAAATATGACAGAACTTAAAAAATGAAATACTATTGGGCTGGCCTGTGGCTCACTTGGGAGAGTGTGGTGCTGATAACACCAAGGCCACGGGTTCAGATCCCTATGATGGCCGGTTCGCTCACTTGGGAGAGCGTGGTGCTGACAACACCAAGTCAAGGGTTAAGATCCCCTTACCGATCATCTTTAAAAAAAAAAAAAAGAAATACTATTGAAAAAGAAGAGACAGGATAGTTTGGTATTGTAAGAAATCATTGGCTAGAAGTGGAAAAAGGAAAATATTTCATTTATATTCATATTATTAGGGAATACATTTAACAGGGAAGGTGCGGGTTCTCTATTGAGAAAAAAATGTGAAAGACAGTAAGAGACTGACAACAGAAAATGAGAAGACAGGGATATAAGCCAATAAATCATGACTATATAAGAAAAAAAAAAAAAAGAAAATGGGAAGACAAAACATTAAAAAAAATGAATGTCTCCAAATGCAATCCGGTGAAAATAACAATGGGGGCCTTTTAAAAATTAGATGACACTATATTAAACTTCGCATGGAAAATGTCAAAAGTCTGCAACCAAGGGAACCAAATAGAAAACCCAGAAATGGATCCCAGTACCTATGGGGATTTAAATCATGACAAAAGTGGAACTTCAATTCCATCAGAATAGGACCGGCAGGTTAGCTCAGTTGGTTAGGTCATGGTGTTGATGACACCAAGGTCCAGGGTTCAAATCCCCATACCTACCAGTCACCATACAATTCAGTCAGAAGAGGACAGTTTATTTAGTAATAGGTGCTGTGCTAGCCCAACTGGCTATGCATTTGGAAGAAATAAAGAAATTAAATTGGGTCAATACCTCATACCATATACAAAAGTAAATCACAGATGAAATAAAGGCTTAATGAAAGTCTTAGAAGAAAGCTTAGGAAACTAGAAGAAACTATATGTACAGCCTAGGGAAAATTTTTAAACGAAGAAAAGAAGCCTAGAGAACACCCAAATATTTTAGAAAGATCTATGTTAATATTGGAAGAAAAAATTTGGGAAGATACCTTAAGCAGAGTTAAAGGACAACCTGTATTTGCACCTATGGCTGGGGAATGGTGTGCACCAGCGCTGAGCAGATGGTCCTTGTGGACAGACAGCAAAAGGCAAACAGCTCAAAAGAAAGATGGCAAAGGGTGTGGAAAGGCAATTCACAGGGGAGCAAATCCAAGTGGCAAATAAATAAATAAAAGATGCCTGACCTCAGCAGTAATCAGGGAAACACCAATTAAAGGACCCATGAGACAGCACTTTATACCCATCAGGGAAGCAAAAACAAAAGAGCTGCTGGGGTTTGGGGGAAGCACACCCTCATATATTACTGGTGGAAATGCAAACTCTAGTGAGAATTTTAGAATCAATCTTGCAACGCCAACAAAAATTTTTTCACAAGTTCCCCCAAAATTTACTTTTTCTGCACCATTTATTTGCTGGGCAACTACAGGAGGATATGCTCCGCCAGAAGAGAGTAAACCAAGTAAGAGAAACATAACGTCATATAGGAACAGAAGGTCCTCAGGGAAAGGATGAGATGGGACAGACCCCAGGATGACAACCATGCAATAGGTCTGGGAGCAGTCAGCCCATATTGGAGCAGTGCAGGAGGTTCCAGCTGAGACTTCCTGGAAGATGAAATTTGTAAACCACCTGATCCAACTGAGCATCTTGAGAAACGATTTACGCAACTGGTGGAGAGTTTGGGGTTGAGTTAATAACAAGTACATAGAATATCCTAGGCAAATAAAAAAAGAAAATTACTAACCTTCAGAAAACAAAAAGTTGTGCAGAAAGGAAAGAATATTACAATTTACTACATGGCTTAGCTTGGAGTAGAGTTTATGTGTCATAATAATCAATAAGATTCTTGGATGGATTAAAGTTTTTCATCAAATTTAGCAAGTTTTCAGTCATTATTTTTTCAAAATTTTCTCTGCCTCAATAAGTTCATTTTTTAATTTTAAAATACTTATTTGTACTTTTTTTTTAACCAACAAGTTTTTTTTGACCTCCTTCCCTCTCCTCCTATGAATGAGTTTTTTTTTATTGTTCTTGGAGACTGGCCAGTACAGGGATCTAACCCTGGACCTTGGTGTTGTCAGCACCACGCTCTAACCAACTGAGCTCACTGGCCCGCCCATCAATGAGTTTTTAAAGGATGAGCATTGTAGCAGGGTTTGCTGTCACAGAAACTGGAAACAAAGTGACAGTCTACCTAAGAGGAGATGGTTGAACTATCTGGGGAGAGTCCACATGGGGGAACTCTATGCAGCAACAAGACTGAACGAACTAGAGAGATCAATCCCAGTTGCCTTGGCAGGATTCCATCAAGTGCTCTTAAATGAAGAAAGCAAGATGGAGAGAAATATGAATAATAGGATTCCAGTTTTTTAAAACAAAAAATAACCCCCTTTATATGCATATATGTGCTGGGTTATGATCAATGAGAACAGAAAATGTGTTAGCTTTGGTCATGTAGGGCCTTGGATGGAGTGTCCCCCCAAAACTTGACCCTCACTGTGACAATGTTAAGAGGGTGGGAGATCCTATTATGGTAATTGAAAGGTGGAGCCTTGAAGAGGTGATTGGATTGTAGGACCCTGAAGTAGTGAATGGATTAAAAATGGTGGTCGGGGCTTCCGGTCAAGATGGTGGAATAGATGGCCCCCAGTGTGACTCTCTCCCACATATCAACCAATTTACAGCTATTAAAAAGCAACGACAGCCAAGCTAGAGCTCGAGGGAAGAGGAGAGACTTATGGAGTTCATGAAAATAGGAGAAGCTATGATGAGAGAAGGAAAAAACTGCTTCAACCATCTCAAGCCCTGGCTGCTTCCAGGCTGGAGCTGGTGAGCACAGAGCATGAGCTGGCAAAAGCCACAGCTGTGCCCTTCAGATGAAGTTGCCTGGACGCAGCAGGGGAGAAGAGGGCCTTGGTGGCCCTCAGGCCAGCAAGACCACTAACAGAATTCTTGTGGACCCACACAGGAGCAAGGAGTCACAACAACTGAAAAAAAGGAGCCACTCAGAGGCCAGTGAGTCATTGCAAGGGACCGGCACAGGGCCTGTCCCGTGGGAAGTGTATGGAGCACAGGCGGTGGGGGAGACAGGCTCACCAGGGAAACACTGGGGCAAAGCAAGGACAGCTGATCTGCCCCCCAATCAGCACAGGACCACTCAGTGGACACTGGTCAGGAGTATAGAACTACAGGGGGAGCAGTTTGCTGAAAAGACTCAGGCCTAGACCAGAGTTTCCACTCAACACAGGTGCACCAGAACACACAAGACGCAGAAGTATATACAAGGTCAACAATTAAACCCTGAGCTGCACAAAAAGCCTTCCTCAGGGAATCAGCAGCAAAGCAGCAATTTAGCTCAACCACAGAGCTCAAGTGCTGGTCCCCACAGGAAGTTCCTCCATTTTAGAAGTAAGCAAAGGACAACAAATTAGTTCCAGTGCTGAGTTTAAGTGGTGGGAACAGTGAATAATCCAACACAAAACTGAAAGAGAAAACAAAATACCCACAACCAGAGACAAAGTTTGATACTAACTAGTAAAGATCTTACATCACCAAAGAACACCTATAACACCTAAAAGGACCTGAAGCCCCCTGGTCTCCTGACCCAGGGTGGTGGAGGGCAGAGGGCTTCAGCCACACACCCCTGACATCCACATCCAGCCCAGCAGCAGCCAAGCCACTGCTGGAAGCCCGCTTGTCTCCCTTGCAGGAATGAGGGGGGTGCCATGGACCTCAACCACACCCCCCTCCTTCTTCCTTCTCCCACCCTAATTCCTTCCTCCTTCCCCTCTCCCCCTCCCCCCAACTGCTCTGCAACAACATCTTAGAAGGTAAAAAAAATAATATTAATAAATAAACAAAAATAAAATAAAGTATTTTATTTTTAAAAAGGCTTATTTTGGGGCCGGCCCCGTGGGTCACTCAGGAGAGTGCGGCGCTAGTAGCGCCGGGGCCGCGGGTTCGGATCCTGTATAGGGATGGCTGGTGCACTCACTGGCTGAGAGCATGGTGCAGACCACACCGTGCTGAGGGTTGTGATTCCCTTACCGGTCAGAAAAAAAAAAAGGCTTATTTTTAAATGGGCTTTAAAAAGAGAGTGAATGAGGAGGTTAGTCTCTTTTCTCTCTCTGCCCTCTCTGCTCTGCCATGTGGCAATGTGATACCCTGTGTAGGAAAAATAGGATAATTTAGTCAGGCTCCTTTGGTTCAGGTCTGGTTGGGGGACCCAGCAGCACATTTCTTGTAAACAAGTTGTGTGTGGGTGGAGTTAGTGTGCATGTGCACCAATGCATCTTTTTAGTTATTGATCTTGTGTGTTCTTCAGTTTGTGAAGCAGTCTGGCTGTCAGAGCCTGTGTCTAAAAATAGAGCATGTTTACTCTGCTGGCAGCTGCTCAGTTTTTCTTTGGACTTTGCTGGTAGCAGTTGGGTTTCTGAGTTTCTCCTTTGTACTGCCTAGAGGCGTGTGTGCTGAATAAAGACTATTCCTTCTTCAGCCAAGGTTCCAAGGACCTTTTTGCCAGTTACCTAGCTCATAGACCTGCGTGTGAAGGGCTTGTGAACGGGCTTGAGGGGTCTGTGAGCACCAGACCCACCTCTAGCTCTACACCCTGCCGTCACTGAAGTCACCACCAAAGAAAGCCTTCACCAGATGTGTTCCCTGGACTTTGGACTTCCCAGCCTCAGAAATGGTAAGTGATAAATTTTGTTTTCTTATAAATTGCCCAGTTCCATGTATTTTGTCATAAGCAACAGAAACGGACTAATACACGTAGGGAGGGATGGAACGGAGGAGAGGAAGAGGGTGGGAAGTAAGCCAAGGGAAAAAGGGAACTGCCCGTGACAAGTTGTGCCCCCGTGTTCTGACCCCCTTATGCCCATCTCCACATGTTTGCGTCTGTCTGTTCTCACAAAGAAATACTTGAAGGGTGGTCACCAAATGAAATGGTGGTGATTTCAGGGTAGTGGGATTTAGTGACTTTTACTTTCTTTCTTTACTTTTTAAAAAATTCTTTGCAATGCATGTAAAGAATCATTGATAATAATTAGAGAAGTCAATCAAGTGCGAAAGAAAGAGTAAGCGGTCCTGAAATCTTGAGAGGGTAGATTTCTTTGACCTGGGTCCTCCGGAGCCAGGGTCTGGCTGTACTTGGGAGAAGTCCAGGGTATGACGAGATGACCTTGCAGTTTAGTGCTTGCATGCTTCCCAAGGGCGACCTTGTGCTCGGGCCTCTGGGAGCTGGTCCATCACTGGCCTGCTGGAACTCGTCACCAGGACTGCAGGCTGTCCAGCTGCAGGTAAGAATCATCTGGGGATCTTTGACCAGATGCCAAGGAATCTGATTTAATTGGTCTGGGTAGTGCTTCAGCATCTGTAGTATGATTATTATTTGTAAATAATGATGAGTTTTTATTTTCACACGGCTTTTGGGAACCAAAAAAAATCTAGGTTTCTTCACAACGATCAGCTATTGGCACAGATGCAGCTTCTGGTTTTTAATTTGGTAATTATCCTTTCCTGCTGCAGACAGTAGCAGTTCTCTGGTGCTTGGCCATGAGCCATTTCCTATGTCATACATTTTGCCAAGCTTCAAAAGGAAAATATTTTCTAAAAAGCTATAAATTGGGGGAAAAAGCTCAGATCATGTCACACTTAGCCTAAAACCTTCAAGGGCTTGCTCATGCTCTCAGGACAGAATCCGAAGTCCTGAATGCAACCCAGAGGGGCTGATGTGATTGGGTCCACTACACTGCACGGTGGCTTCCCGCTTGCTCAGTCGCGCTGCAGCCAGGTGACTTGCCCCTCCCTCCCCCCAGGTGTTCATTTCTAAAATGTTCAAACACAGAAAAGTTGAAAGAATGGTATAATGGTCACTCATATCGCCATCGCTGAGATTCAATAATGACCATCTTGTCCTATTTGCTTTGTCTTTGTGCATGTGTGTAGTTTGCTGAAACATTTAAAAGTTGGTTGTAAGGCTGGCCGATGAGCTCAATTGGTTAGAGCACAGTGGGTTCAGATCCTTGTAGTGGCCAGCCACCAAAAAAAAAAAAAAAAAAAATTAGTTGTAGATATCATGACCCTTAACTCCTAAATACTTCAGCATGAATCTTCTAAAAACAAAGACATTCCCATAGTCACATGGCATCATCATACCAAGAAAATTAACAGTAATTCTCTAATACTGAGTCCACATTCAAATGAACCCAATTTTTCCCCAAATGCATTTTACAGATGTTTAATTTCCAAATCAGGACCCAATAAGGTTTGTACACTGCAGTTGGTTATTGTGTCCTTTTAGACTCTTCTAGACTAGAACAGGTACCCGCAGTTGATTTGGAACTAGCAGCATCACTATCACCTGGGAACTTGTTAGAAATGCAACTTCGCAGGCCCCATTCTGAACTTCTTGAATGCAACTCTGGAGGCGGGCCCAGAAATCTGCGTTTTAACAAGCCAGGTGATTCTTATTTATGCTCTTGTTTTTTTGTTTTTTGTTTTAAAAGATGACCGGTAAGGGGATCTTAACCCTTAACTTGGTGTTGTCAACACCACGCTCAGCCAGTGAGCGAACCGGCCATCCGTATATGGGATCCGAACCCGGGGCCTTGGTGTTATCAGCACCGCACTCTCCCGAGTGAGCCACGGGCCGGCCCTATGCTCCTGTTTGAGAAGACCTGATAGAACAGTCCTCCACCTTTTCTTGCCTCTATGATGTTTACTTTTGGACTTTTTTTTTTTTTTGGCAGCTGGCTGGTAAGGGGATCCAAATCCTTGACCGTGGTGTTATAACACCACACTCTAAACAACTAAGCTAACAGGTCAGCCAATATTTACTTTTGGAAGAGACTCGGTCAGATGTTCTGTAGAACACCTCATATTCTGTATTTTCTGAGTTGTCTTCTTGTGGTCATACCCTGTCTGTCTATCCTAAAGTATTTTAAAAACTCTCCAGGTGGGTGATGCTAAGGAGTGGTGAGCCTGAGTCCTCTGACAAACTTCTGGCTGCAGCCAGCAGGGCTCAGAGACCCCTCTGAGTCCTTTGGGTCCAGGACCCCATGGAGCTTCATGGCTGGGTCCTGGGGGGGTCAGGGCATGACCGGTGCCATGGGCGAGCCATTAAGAAAGAAACACTCCTCTTTCCCCATTGCCATCTTAGGATGGACACCTGTCACTTCAGATTGCCCCAGGGATAGGAGGGGAAGCAGATGAAGGCAGGGACAGTTGGGGCATCTTCTGAGACTAGGAGGAGAGAAGGACCTGGACCCCAGATGGGGCATGGCCGTAGGACATCAGGTCTGCAGTTGGCAGAGTGGGCATCTCTGAATCATTCCAGGGCAGCAGGACCCAGAGACAGACATGTGACCCTCATGTTCCAAAGACCTTAGCCTCACCTCAGTTTTCTGGTATCTCATAAGACCCAGGATTTTCATGTGACCCAATTATGCATTTTTAGGCATTTTTAAATACAATGGACAGATTGCCCTCTAAAAAGCAGGTACAACTCTGTGAAAAGCAATTCAGCAACTCTAACAAGAATCATGAAAATGTTCGTGCCAATTGACCTAGAAATTGTAGTTTTGGGAATTTATCCTAAAGAGATAATCCAAAGGTAAAATGACGGAGAATTTCACTGCAGAGTCTTTTTAAAAATTAGAAGTAACTCAAGTAGTTAACAGTAAGAAGATGGTTAAGTAAATTAGGGGACAACCACTAAGCAGGATATCATCAAGTCATTAACATGATAGTTATGAGGTAGACTCTACAGCCACTAGAAAATGTTTATGAGACAATATGAAGTGCGGGGAAAGAGCAAGATACAAAATGGTAGACATGTGTCTTGGGTTCCTTTCAGTTGTAAGTGACATAAAACCACTCCCAATTAAAGGCAAAAAGTAGATATATTATGAAGGTCCAGAATATATCATGAAATTCAAGTATAGGAAGCCAGGCCCCATGAGGGTGGGAATTTGGAATCAGAAAATTGACAAGTACTCAGCCAGGCACTTCATGGTCATCTCTTCCTGTCCTGTACTCATCAGGTCTCTCTCTCTCTCTCCTCTCTGCCCGCCCCCCGCCCCCATCCTACTGTGGCAAAGGAACCAGGTTCCTTCTTTACCAGGGCACGTATTTCCCAGCTCCCTTTCAGTTAAGTGTGGTCGTGTGACTAGTTCTTGCCAATGAATGTGAGTGGAAATGATGTGGTCCCACTTCAGGGACTGAGATAGTTGAGAAAGTGGATATATCTTCTCCCCTCTCTGTATTGTTTGCCATCCATCAGCTGAGGCCAGAGGGGAGAGCTAAGCCACAAGACAGGGAACCGTGAATCACCATGTGTAAGACCAGCCTTAGACTGTGATGCTAAGCCACACAGATTTGGGGATTTGTCTGTGACAGTAGCCAGCATGACCTTAAGTAACACACTGACTCTCTCCGCTCCTCCAGGCTCTCAACTAAACATAGCTGTCCCCACAGCTTCTAAATTCTCATATTTTTAATTTGAGCATACACTGATTGGCTTCTCAATCTCAATCCTAAACTTCTGGGAGAGAGGCTATAATTGACCCAGCTTGGGATGGCTTGGGACCACTCCTAAAGCAATCAGCTATGGCTGGTGGGGACGTGGCAGTAGGCCCCTGTCCCCACCAGGGGAAGGGCAGGGCTGTTCTTAAAAATGTCTGTTGCAACACTGTCCAGTTCTTAAAATACATATGTATATAGATAAGGAATAAAGGAAAACATGGAAAAATACAAAGATAGTTCTATCCCTGTCCATGGAGAAGGAATAAACCAGTTACTTCATAGAAGTCAAGTTTCTCTCCTGCACCTCCACCTTTAGCCCAAAAAGAGAGTTTTCATGAGAACTTTATGTGGGAGCCATGAGAGATGTTAGGGCTGATATCTCCCATGACTTCACTAAAGCTAAGGCAGTAATAGGTTCCTAACATGTGTCTTGCAGTCCCCTTTGCTAAAAGTCAAGTGACATCAGGATGCACTTTAGTGATGGCAATTTATTTTTTATTATTATTTATTTTATTTTATTTTTTTTAAAAGATGACCGGTAAGGGGATCTTAACCCTTGATTTGGTGTTGTCAGCACCACGCTCAGCCAGTGAGCGAACCGGCCATCCGTATATGGGATCCAAACCCGTGGCCTTGGTGTTATCAGCACCGCACTCTCCCGAGTGAGCCACGGGCCGGCCCATAGTGATGGCAATTTAGGTGGGTCATGGGTGTCAAAGCAGCATCTGATAATCAAAGAGACAGGAAACTGGGGGGAATAAACACAAAAGCCAGGACAACTTTACAAAGTCCATAAGATCTTTCAGCTGTTATTCTTTGTATCAGCTTTTGCCTATAGCTTTTGTTTATAGCTCAGGAGTCCAGAGTCAGCTGGAAGTTGGTTAGGATACTGATCATGGCTGGGTTTATTCCCATGTCTGGAGGTCATCTGGCTGATTTACAGATCTAGACTGGCTTCAGCTAGGATGACTGGGTTAACTCGGCTCTGCTCCATATAGCTGCCAAACTGCAATGGACTAGCCCAGGCGTGGTCTCATGACAATGCAGAAAGTAAGAAACAGAAGCAGGCTGGCTGGTTAGCTCAGTTGGCTAGTGCACAGCCTTGTAACACCAAGGTCAAGGGTTCGGATCCCCATACCGGCCAGCCACCAAAAAAGAGAAGACTGAAAGCAACAATGCACAAACCCCATTTCAAGCCTCTAATTACATCACACCTAAGTCACATGTTTGTTCCTGTAATGATTGGAGGGCATTGCAGTTAGATGGCAAAGGGCAGGTACAGGGAAGGGTGAAGAGCTGGGGCCAAATGATGCATCTACCACACCTTTCTGATAACCCTTACCTGATCTCCCTCTGGAGGGTACTCCCTCTCAGCCAGTTACTTTGGGTGCAGCATGTGACAAAGGCCTCAGCCAGTCAGAGAACTACATTGCCCAGGCCGTGGTGATTGGATCAGGGATAGATACAGGATCCAGTGAGAACCAACCAAGCAGTTTGGGCTGGTTTTATCAGTTATCCGGGACCAAAGGAGCCCTGATGGATATATCAGTAATCTTAGCCTCAGTGGTGCGCATCGAGTCACAGAGGAGGCTCAGTGTCTTCCAGGGATCAAGATTACTTGTGTTGCTCAGGAGCTGTTACAGGACAGGGCCCGTAGACACTGATGACTCAGGGATCTTACTGATTAGGTTTTTTTGGGTACCGCTCAGAACTCCTTTATTTGCAAGTGACAGGCACCAAATTCAAATGGACTTGCAAGAATATATTGGTTCATGTAACTGAAAAAGGCACTTAGATCTAACTTCAGCCATGGATCCTTATGCTCAAATAATGTCATCAGACTTCATCTTTCCTCATGTCTTTATTTACTCTGCGGAGGCTTCATGCTTGGCCAGAATCTCCCCAAGTGGTGGCAAAGACGGCCACCAGCAGGTCCAGGGTTACATTCCACATGCTTAGCAACTCCGATTAAAAGAGAACACTTTTTTTTTCCCTAATAGGGGTAGAAAATAATTTGGGTTGTATGTGGCTCAGGAAGATGGTGATGGGCCAGACCTGGAGCGAAGGGGTGGAGTCAATTTCACCTGAACCATGTGGATCCAGAACATGGAAAGGCTGGTCCATAAAGGAAACTTGGGATGCTGTCACCCATAGAGGTGGGAGTGGATGCTGAATAGGCAAAAACAGCAGATGTCACTATATCTTATATTATTCTTAGTATCGCGTGGTCCTTATTGCAGTTGTAATAAACTATAACCTCAAATCCTCCACCTTCTACAATCACCCCCTGCCATTTTCCTTTAACATTGAAATCAAATGACTTGAGCCCCCTTACCACACACTATGGAAAACCAAGCCCCCTCCATGATCTTTCTGAGGATTCCCAAGGTGGGGTTCACTGTCTCCTGAGTCAGGCCATGTCCAGCCTGCTTCTTGGCTGTCCCTGTGTGCTCTTGGTCTCTGGAGACACTGGCCTTCTTTGGCTCCAAATGGAAACCCATGAATTCTTCCATTGTCCTAAAGCTCCACTAACCCAATGCTGGGTGGTGAACATTCTCTTCCCCCCAGATGCCAGTAAATACCTCTAAATTACTTTTCTTACACCCACATTTCCATCCTAAACCAGACACTAGGTGGGGTATATGTTTGACATTTTTGAGAGAGAGATGCAGTAGGGGACTCTCCCTGTGATGTAAATGTAAGTTGGGTAGGCATCTACTGAGCATCATGAAGGGCTTACTGGAATCCTTGAGATGGCTCCTTCTGATATCCCTGCCTTGGCTTAGCTGTCACTGGTGAGGAGTTGGGGAAATTTGCATAGGGCTCAAGAAGCATCTTGGGGAAAAAAGAAATCAAGACTATAGCTCTCTGCTCTGTCACTTTCTGCCATGTGAGACCCCTGCATTGCTGCAAAGCCACCACTAAAGAAGACCCTCACCACATGTGTTCCCTGGACTTGAGACTTCCCAACCTCTGAAACTCTCCATGCCCTTGTCTCCAAGGTTTGACCCCACCCGGCCCTTTGCCTGGGATGGAAAGCAAACTGCTCTATCACAGGAGACAGCTGGAGTACCTGGGTTGGATCAGAGGCCACCTGAAGTTTTTGGAGTTCTTCTAATCCTTTAATGGGCAAAGGACTTGAGGGTCTAGTATTTAATGGAAAAGGCATCACCTTTCTCACAGAACTCAGCTGGAAGGACCAGTGTGCCAACCCCTCCATAGTTTCAGGAATCTGAACTATGAAGACACTGGCAACAGGACAAGGCCCTGGGCTCAGGGACAGGTGAAGTGTTTCTTAGGAAGGCAATCTCGGCCTCTGGCAGACCTGGGAAGTGCCAGGGCTTAGCCCCTGAATATGATCACTGGTGCTGACAGTTGGGAGTCAGGGCTCTGGGGCCACGGGAGCCATGGTCCTGGTGCAGAGGAGCCCTTCCAAAGGAGAAGAGTAGGCTCTGGATTCTGCGAACACCCACAGGCTGGCCCCTCAGAGGGCTCCTGTGTTGTCAGAGCCATCATAAGCCCTGCCATGGTTATTGGCTCAGGCTGAGTGCTTCTGGAGTGTGGGCAGAGGGTGGAAGGAAAGAAGCAGCCCAGTGGTCTACAGGAGCCTGGTAGTCATGGGACACCGCATCCACCCCTGAGCAGTCTACACCTGCTGGTTCAGAACACACACTTGGGGTCAGGAAGGCTGGGGGTTCAATCCCATGCCTGTTAGGTACCAGCTGAGTGCTGTATACAGGTCACTTGACCTCTCTGAGCCTCAGTCTTCTCACCTGTGAAGTGGGGATGATAATGCCATCCTCACCAGGTTGTCGCAAGGCTACATGAGAAAAGGTACGAAGGGCACAAAGGTGGTTTAGTAGAGTGTGCCTGCTGGGATAGGCAGGGCCACATGGTAGCTGAGGGAGGGAAGGACAGGTGGGGACTCCAGACAATGGAAAGGGTCTTTGCAAACAGAAGTGACATCTTCTGTTTGCTGTGCTTCTACTAAAGGCTGTGAGGAAAGGAGAGAAGCTCCTTGTGAGGAGAGGAAGGGTCGAGAACACAGGATGGTGGAAGAGGGCTCATGGGTGGAGGGGAAAAAGCAGAGGAGCGGGGACTCCTGGGTGGCCATGGGGTTTGCCTATATTTTTGATGTCCCACGTACCAGGTGGAGATGCCGACTCCTATGAATCAAGATAAACTATTTACCTATTTGTAAAAAAAAAAAAAAAAAAAAAAAAGACTGCAATCCCCTTTCTTTCTGAAGGTCAGCACTACTGGAATCTTTTCAATGGACTGAGTTAGCCTAGACTGAAGACTATGGGCAGGAAAGGACACTATGCGCCCTCAAGAAGAAACTCGCTGTGATCAAGGGTAGGTGACCGAGGTTAAATGAAAGGACCTGTGGGGCTCCAGCAGTTGGTCTGATTCTGATGCAGTGTGGGGGGAGATTGGAAACCCTTCTGGCCAAGCCATTGGCATGGCAGGACAATGGCTTTATCACCCAGAGGATGCATGAGACTGCCCAGTCGAGTTCAGCAGTGATGCCATTGGGCTGGCCGGTTAGCTCACTTGGTTAGAGCATGGTGTTGGTAACAAGATCAAGGGTTCGGATCCCCATACCAGCCAGCCGCCCAGAAAAAAAACCAACAGAGATGTCGAGTGAGTGGCGGAGACGGAAGCCACAGCAGCAGAAAGCCAAGGCTGCCTAGTGGTAAGTTGTGACATTCTCCACACATTGGGAGTCTTAAGGGGACATTTGTACCCAAGCTGGGGGCGGAGCCAGTGGTGCTGTTTGCATTGGTAGATTTCCTCCATCCCTTAACAGTCCATTAAGGGATTCTGTTAAGTAAAGGGCCAGTGCCCTCAGGCATCCATCCTTGTCATTGCAGAGAAGTGGCGGACGTTTTTCTATAACACATCCTCCATCACATTCTTGGGTAGGAGTCGTCCCCCCTCTGATTTGGTCAGGGTGGTTTTTTTTTCTTCTCTCTCTTCTTTTGTCCCCTCTCTCTTTTTCTCCGCCCCCCGCCCATATTTCATAAGTAATTATGCAACCCATTCAATGTCTGTTTTCCTCTACAGAAAGTGAGTCTCGGGATGGGATAGGGATTGTTGCCTTGTTCATTGCTGTATCCTCGGCCCTTAAGATAGCACTGGGTGTTCATTCATCCATTTGACAAATTCTTATGGAGTGCCCAGTGCCAGGCCCTGTACTAGGTGAGGGGTGGTGGGGAGTAGCAGTCTGCCCAACATTGTCTCTGCGCTTACGGAACTTACGTTCTAACGGGTTGAGACGCATGACAGACATATGGTATTGCAAGTGGCGATCAGTGCTCGGTGTACAGCAGAGCAGGGAGAGGGGGCGTCTGCTCCATATAGCATGCTCGGGAAGTTTACGCTGATCCTTTGACATTTGAGCAAGGACCTGAAGGTGAGGGTGGGAGGGAGCCCTGGGGAGATCTGGGGTCCAAGGCTCAGGCAAAGGCCCCGAGGTGGCATGTGCTTGGCTGAGAGGCCAGTGTGGTGGCAGGCAGTACAGGGGAGAGGAGTAGGGGTGAGGTTGGAGGGTAACGAGGCCAGACCATAAGGGGACCTTGGAGGCCACTCTTCAGCTTTGATTCTGGGTGGAGCAGGAAGCTATTGTAGGGTTCTGAACAGAGTGACAGATCTTACCTATGAAAAGAATCACTGATCACTGTGCCAAGAAGAGCCTGAGGGGGTTGGGAGACCAGTGGGGGGCTCTTGCCATAAGCCAGGGGAGGGAGGTGCATGGAGGCAGGCTGGTAAGTGGCAGGCATGGCTGGTCTGGCTATACCTCTACTGGAAGGCAGAGCCAACACAACTGCTCTGCTGGCGCAAGTGGGTAATCAATAAATATTTGTTTGAATGAATGCTGAATCCTGAAACCCCCTCCGGCCCGCCCCAAGCCTCCCTGCTTCAGAACTTCCACTTTGCCTGTCACGTGAGTTGGCACCTGCCAGTCAGTCCTCTTCCTCTCGCCCCTCCTACAGCTGATGCCCAGAGACTGGAATCCTGTCTTCAGGGAGACTCCCATGACTCTGCACTTGATAAGCTGCCCAGTTGCACACCTTCTACTCGGGTAATGTCTCTCTCCATTGTTGTCTGAGGGCAGGGCCCTATCTGTCCTGCTCACTGCTGTATCCTGTCCCTGGCAGGAAGCCTGGTACGCAGAGGGTGCTCAGTAAATATTTGCTGAGTGGTGACTGGATGACTCGGCCTACCCTGTTCCTCTGGGCTTTGTATTTACTTCCTGCTTAGTCCAAAGGGCTCCAAGCCACAGCTGGACTCCAGGCCAGGGACAACTCCCTGCCACTTCCTCCAGAACCCGGGTCCTTGTTCCCTTCACCCTCGAGCCCTGGCTTGGACCTACTCGAAGCCTGAGAGGTTGCAGGAGGCCTGGAGCAGCTGCCCTAAGACTCTGCAGATCTCACTGTAGAGGCATCAATCAAGGTCAAGTTTTGCCCGGCCTGCATCCAGGCAAGCAACGGAGCATACCTAGAAACCTGACATGGGGCCATGGGCCGCTGCCCCCCCCGCCCGCAAGAACATCTTAGAATGTATTTATTAGCCACATGTGTCTCTTTGGGGTAGTGACTTATCTGCTCATGTCCTTCACCTAATTTCTGTTAAGATTTTTCTAATTCATTTTTAAGAGTTCTTTGTGCATTAAGAATGTCAGTCTGTGTGTGTTAAATTTGTTCCTTATCAATTGACTTTAAATTCAATTTGTGATGTTTTCCTTCGCTTGTATGTTGAGGAAATAATTTTCTATCTAAACATGTAAAAAAAAAGATCAAGTTTTCAGTTCCCAGAGCCCCTGTGTGCCCCCTCCCACTGCCCTCCCCACCCCAAAACTGAGACAAGACAGCCACCCAGTGGTAATTTTTCTAATTTTATTTTATAGCAATTGTCATGATTAAAGAAGTAAATAACACATTTAAAAACCTTCTCAGGGCCAAAGGATGCCAGAGTATTTACAAACATATGGGGTGGGGGGCGGCAAGACATGAGGATCTGAGGTTCTGGGGCGGGATTCCACTTACGCCCCTGCCCCAGGCCCCGAGCTGATCCCACCACCAAGACTTTCCTACCGGTCATAGCGTGGGTTCAGAGAGTGTGAGGCAGCCTCAGGGCCCTGCTTGGTGGGCCTGGTGGGAGACCCTCTAGCTGACCTGTGGCCCTATGTCCCGCCTCAGGGGCCCCCCACACCCCACAGGCCAGCTCAGAGGGGCCTCTGGGAAGCACCGAAGGACGGGGCAGTGTGGGGGACACGGGGGCTGGGACAGAGGTCAGCATGACCCAGCCTGCCTGTAATGGGACAGACACACACGCACACACGCACACATACACACACACACACAGTACCTTCACAGAAGAATCGCTAGGGGAGAGATATTCTTGTATGTGAGTTTTTCTGTCTTCTAAGACTTCATGACTACGTGTTATTTTTTGCTATTATTTTTTGTTTCTTCAACAGTGACATAAACTGAGGTAAACATCTGTGACCAACACCTCTCCTAAGGGGCAAAGGGTCCCAACCCGACCAGCAGAGGTGGCGGCAGCAGCAGCAGAGCCTTGACCTGATTCCAGTCCCGCTTTGGTGTCAGGTTGGTCGCTGCCCCTCAATGCCTCTGAAAACGAGGGGGGCCAGGCTACATAACTACGGTCCCTTCCCAACGCTACCATCCTACTACTACGACAAGGGAGAAAGCTCCCAGACAGGATCTTGAGAGAGAGAGAGAGAGAGAGAGAGAGAGAGAACTAAGGTGAGGGACTACTGTGGAATCTCGCTTCCTTGTTATTGCAGGAGATCAGGATGTCGAGAGGCCTAAGGCAAGAGAAGTCGAGGCTGGGAGAGGTGGGCCCGGCTGGGCTCCAGGTGGGCTGGGGGCAGTGATGGGGGCCATCTCGGAGACATGGCCCATGGTGGGAGGAGGGGTTGGCTACTTACCTGGCGTGTGGAGGGCCCCGTGCCCAGTGGGGAGGTGGGGTCTTGAGAGGAGTGGGCACACGAGGAGAGTGGGGCCAGGCCCTGGGGCGACCACATGCTGTTTGTAAACTGGACCTGGGCAGGGCAGGGAGACCTATAGCCCTTTTGCGCAGTGGGAGTGAGGGGTGGCTGGAGAGGCGGGGGCTCCAGGCCGGAAGGTGATTGGTACCCCCCTAGGCAGCCTGGCCCATGAAGGAGCTCCTCAAATGCCCCAGAATCCAGAAGGGAGCCTGGCAGGGGCGGCCCAGGATGGTGGATGGGCACTGCCAGGCAGAGGGAGTAGCCTCGACCATGTCAAGGTTATTGCAGGGTCCCAGACCTCCAGGAGGGGGAGGGGGGTTATGAGGGGATGCTGGGCCAGGCTGGGTTCCTCTCCTCTCGGTTTTGCTGCCTGGAGGCCTGTATCAACCTGCAGGTGCCTCCCCGCCCGGTTCCCTGAGGGGTGTGTGACACACAGGCCCGCAGCCCTTGGACAGCTGCCTGGAGAGAAGCCTGGGCGGCGTGGAGGGCGGGTGGAGTCACTGGGGCACATGGCTACACTCACATGTGTGCACTCTATACAGCACACACCTATTCACACACTTCCACAGCCCCCATTCTCACACCTGCAGAGGAAACTGCTACCCCTGCGTACTCCAGACCAGCAACTTGGGAGACTGGGTCAGCCTGAGTCTTGGAGGTTGACAAGTTTGACACCAAGAGAAACCCAGGAGAAATTCCTGGTGCAAATTACCTGGCCGCCTGCCTGAAGCCCAGGCCACTGAGTCTGGGCTGGCACAGCGAGGAATGGGAGGACCTGGGAGAGGCCCCTGGGCCTGGGGAAGGTGCACCTGGCAGGGGAGTTGGGCCCTGTCCTAAGGATGCAGGGGCAGCTGAGACCCCTGCCCCGGGAGCCCTTCCGTCCCCAGGATTTGTCAGGACAATCCCTTGTGTGTGTGTGTGGGGGGGGGGGGTGTTGGGAGAGGGGAGGTCTACTGCTCTGCATTTCGGTGGCTGCGTGGCCAGAGGCAGGTTTCTTCCCTTCTTGGCTGTGTGTCCTCACCAGTGGAACAGGGGCGTGAGGGAGTCACTAGATTCTTGGGGCCTGTGCCTGCACACACACACTTAAGTGACATCCAGACGTTTGCCACATTTTCCAGGGGCTTGGCGCCTCCCCTCCAGTTCCCAGGAAAGGGGCAGGACACAGCTGCTCTCAGCTCATAGTCTTCATCCCAGCCAGTGCCCAGGGGCCTTAAGCTCCTTCTCTGCCCAACACTTAAGTTCCCTTCTGTGCCCAGGGTGGGGAGGGGGCAGAGTGGGGTGGCCAGGAGGTCAGGGCCTGAGGTGGAACTGTGGGATGATGTGGGAAGGGCCAGGAGCAACTAGTGGTGTTGCAGGACTCAGGGAGGTGTGGGGTCTGGCCCGCAAGCTCCCTTGCTCCTGGTGTGGGGGGACAGGGGCTCTGAACGCTTGGGTCTGTGGGCGTGGCTCCTCCGGGTCCCGCCCCGGTACGCCCCCGGGCCGTGCGAGGTCTTTTGGTGGCTAGTCACCGGCCCGTGTCCTGCCGAGTCCGCCGCTTCTCTCTCCCGTCGCCACGGGCAACCAGCGGCTCGGAGCGGCCTGGGGTGGCTCCCCACGCCCCTGCCTGGCAGCGTGCTCGGCGCCCTGGCCCGCGGGCGGCGGGGGCGGCTCAGACGCAGATCTCGATGGCCGTGGCCAGCACCACCTGCCCTTTGCTCTTGTCCGGGCGGCCGTCGGTCCTGCCAGTGGGCCCTGCGGGGGGCAGGGCAGCCTCGGGCCCGGGCCCGGGCGGTGGCCCAATGGCAGGGGGCGCGGGCCGGGAGCCACTGCTGCTGCTCTCGGTCAGCACCGTCCGCTTGAGCGGCCCAGGCGCCTCGAGGCGCAGCGGCCCAGCTGCGGGCGGGCGGTCCCCGGGTGGCCGGCGTGCGCCGCGGTGCGAGGGCCGGCGCCGCAGCTCGGACGTGAGCTCGTGCTTGAGGAAGCGGAACACCTCCTTGGCTGGGCCCCGGCGCTCGGGCTCTAGTGCCAGCAGCCGCTGGAACATGCGCAGCGCCGGCTCGGTGAAGCGGCGCCACTGCGACGGCAGCCCGGGCAGGCGGCCGCGCTGCCAGCGCACGAACTCCTCGAAGAAGGCGTCGGCGCCCGAGGCTGCCTCCCACGGGAAGTTGCCGGTGAGCACGCAGAAGATGAGCACGCCGAAGGCCCACACGTCCACGCCTGTGTCCACCGCCAGCCCGTCGGCGCGGCCCGCCTGGCACACCTCAGGCGCCGTGTAGGGGATCGTGCCGCTGACACGCTTCACGCGGCAGCCCACGCGGCGCGTCATACCGAAGTCGGCCAGCTTCACGCGGCGGCACTCACGGTCAAACAGCAGCACGTTCTCCGGCTTGATGTCGCGGTGCACCAGCTGCCGCCCGTGCATGAAGTCCAGCGCCAGGCCCAGCTGCTGCACGCAGCGCTTCACCGTGTCTTCGGGGAGCCCCACCTATGGCAGCCCAGGGCAGAGCCGAGCTCAGGGCCAACGTGCTCGCCCACGCCCCACCGCCCCTCCCCAGGTCCTACCCAGTCCAGGCCCCACCACGTGCTCTGCGTGGCCCACCCTGCCCCCGATACCGGTGCCAGCCGCTCTCCGCTGCCCATCCCACCCGGGCACCCCTCCTGCTCCCCCGGCCAGGCAGTTTTCTCCTGCAATCCTTTCCCCAACAACTGCAGCAACCCCCTTCCTGCACAGTCTCATCAGACCCTCAAAGTTGGTGGCTAGCTACTGTGCCCATTTTCCCTATAGGGACATTGAGGCTCTGGGAGGTCTTGTCACTTAGCTACCAAGTGGCAGAGCAGATTCAAACCTAATGCCTGGTATCCTCTCCTTCTTCCCCCGCTCTCCAGGTTCCAGGGTCCCTCCTCTGAAGCCGCCTTCCCAGGTGGACCTGACGCCTCTGGGCAGCTCGAGGAGGGTGCTGTTGAACTGTACCCTGTCACTCCAGCTGTTCCTGAAGAGCGCTTATCTCAATCTGTCATTATCTGGCTGACTGTGGAGTGTCCCCAATAGAACCAGGGCACGACCTTTGTTGTCTTCACTGTGCATCCCCAGCCCCCAAACAGTGACAGACATACAGTAGGCGCTCAATAAATACTTGCTGATTAAATGGTCTGACTTCTTCCCCACTCTCACATTCTGGGGACCCCAAAGACCATCTCCCCTCCCTATGCCACCATCCCAAGTACCTGGGGAGGGATGATGTCAAACAGGTCCCCAGCGGGCGCATACTCCTGGGCGAAGACGTAGCAGTCCTCCGTCTCAAAGACCACATCGAAGACCTTGATGATGAAGGGGCTGGAGGAGAGGCTGTTGGTGATGCTCACCTCCCGCAGGAAGTTCTTCAGCTTGGTTTTGCTCTTGTTCACAAACTTCAGGGCCATTTTCGTGCCTGACAGGGGCAACAGCAATGGTGGTGAAGCCCCCGCCCCCTGCGTCCCTGCACCTGACACATACCCATGCCTGTCTGCATGGCCTGTCCCAGCGACAAAGCACGATGGAGCCCCCGGCCAGCATGACTGCCCTCATCTTACAGATGGGAAACAGACCCAGAGAGGGGAAGGGACTTGACAAAGGCCATGCAGCAAAGCGAGACCCACCAGCGTCTTCTACAACCCGTCTGTAGCCTCCATGATGAGGTGGGCAGTGGGGAGGACCTGGTGCCTCCTCTGCCTGCTCTCATTTTCTCCTGCCACACTATACACTTGTTTATCTTGTCTGTCTCCCCCAGCCCAGGAACCTCTGTCTTGTTTCCTGCTGTGTCTTCAGAGTGTGGCACACAGTAGGTGCTCAGCAGATGTTGGTTACATGGATGGATGGATAAGAAGAAAGGAGACGCTGCGAGGCCCACGCCCCCACCTCTGTGCTTGGGCAGGCGTCTGTACCCACCTGTGCGAGCTGTGTGATGCACATGCGTGTGTCCACAGGGCACTCACACATCGCAGGCCCTGCCTTCTGCACTTCCCACTCACAACTCATGCTTCATAATGACCCTATGGGGCGGACACTAACGTTACCCTATTTTACAGAAGAGGAAACTGAGGCAGAGAGGTTAAGTCCCTTGCCCAGGGTCACACAGCAAGCAGGTAGCAAATCTCAGGTGACCCCATGGCCAGTGTTCCTCCTGCTGCCCTCAGTTGGCACGGAGTCCCCCACCCCAAGGGGGCGCAGCTGTGGGAGCTAACACAGCCCCGCCCAACTGGCAGGGTGGGCACCACTGTGAGCCTGCAGTGTAAGGGAGGCACCCAGCTCAGTGGCTAAGCAAGAAGTTTCTAGAGCTGACTACTGGGTCTCATCCTAGTTCAAACTCTCTGTACCTGCATGACCTTGGCTAGGTGACTGAACCTGTATGGGTCTTGGTGTCCTCATCTGAGAAATGAAGATGGCCATACTGATCTCACAGGTTCATCTCCAAGCACCCTTTAAGTGTGCTGCCCTGTTCCTGAGGACCCCCCCACAGCTCTCTGTCCACTTCCCTAGGGTCAGCTATCACCAATATATAACCACCAGCCCTGCTCTCTCTCCAGAGCTCCAGAGGTCCCTGGGTGCATCCCCTTGGGTGTTGCAAGGGCACTTCAGATGACCCCAAAGCAGCCCCCTCCAGTCTGGGCACTCCATTTGGCCCCAAATTCTTCCCTTGTCCCATCTGCCCAGTCCCTGCCTGCCTGGGCCTCTTTAGGCCCCACCCTCTCCACCTGGGCCACTGACTCAGCCTCCTTGCTAGCCTCCTGGCCCCCCCCGAAAGCACCAGAGAGCCAATCTGGAATGCCAACCATGTTCCCCAACCATGTTCCCCCACCCCGCTCTTAAAATCCTGTCACCCTGCAGACACTCACCTGTGCCCTTGTGGGCCACCAGGTCAACCTTTCCATAGGTGCCTTTACCCAGCTCTCGGACCAGCTCGTAGTGCTTGGTGACGTCGCTAGCGGCCAGCGTGCGGAGGGTCAGTGCCTGCATGTCTTCAGTGAGAAGGGGCACACCAGCACCCGGCCCAGGGGCAGTCCCTGGCCCACAGCAGGGCAGGGAGTGGGGCGGCTCAGGCTCTGGGCAGCCCACACTCATCTTCTCCCTGTTGGGGGTGTGTATGACATCAGGCCATGGTCCCCTCCTCTGTCCACCTCCTGCCTCCCCAGTGCCCAGGAAACTTGCAGCGGGGCCCAGATGCCAGGCCCAAGATGACCACAACGGGGCGAGAAGCATCTTTGTTGCCTTCCCCAAAGCTTCGGGGGTCAGGCCTGAACCAGCACTGTCCCAGCCCCTTGCACGTCTCCTGCTGTCATCCACAGTGTCAGGCAAGGCACATGTATTTATGTTGCACGAAGGCACAGCCACACACTGAGTTCACAGGAGTGTTCCCATTCACGAGCATTGATGAAGCACCTGCTGTTTGCCAGGTGTTCTTCTAAACCCTGGGGACAGAGCACTGAACAGACACTTCAGAATTCCTGCCCTCAAGGGGCTTACATCCCAGGGGAGATGGACGATGACATGGTGATCACATGAATTATGTATGATCAAAGGCAATATGGGCTGTTGAGAAAATAAAAATAAGGTAGGGAATGGGGGACTGAGGGCAGAGACTGCAGGTATGGCCACATGCTGACACCACCACGTGTACAGCCGCACGGTGACACAGCCTTCTAATGCCTCCCCACCACAGATGACCATACAGTCCCACTCAGGTACCATAGCACAGCTGCGGTCTCAGCCCCCACCCCAGACATAGGACGGAGCACCTGTGCCACAAAGACGCAGCCCTCCCCTCCTCATTGACAGCTGGACCAACCCCTTCAGTGTCCACACAAGCGGGGGTGGTCTGCCTGGACGCACCCCTCATAGCTACTGAATTTGTCTCCAAATAGACAGGTGTCCTTGAGTCTACCTGTAGGTGTTGGGGGAGCAGAGAGGTACGAGGGTGGGGGCCAGGGCTGGGAGCAGGAGATCTGGCTCTTGAAAGCTCTAAGTGGTGCCAGTGCGCTAACTCTCCCTATCCAGGGGGTTCTCATGTCTTTCTTTTCAAATTTTATTTCACTTTATTTTTCTACAGTTTTATTGAGGTATATTTGATGTACAATAAACCACACATATTTAAAGCGTACAATTTGATGAGTTCTGACATATGTCTGTTCATGAAACCATCACTGTGATCGAGGTAACGAACATATCGTCCCCAATATCTCCTTTTGTCCCTTTATAAGTTCCCAGCCCCGCCCACCCCTGTCTTGCAACCACTCTGGGATCTTCATTTCCTATCTGTGGAATGGAGGAGGGTAGAGGGGAGATGAGCCTTGTCCAGGCGGGCATGCAGGTGTGCATACGTGTCTGTGCCAGCCCGGGGAGCCTGCCTCCCGGTGCACCCCCCTCTGACCTCCCCCCTCTCCCAGCATCCCCAGCCTGCCCTGCAGTCCCCCACTCCCTGAGAGACCACCATCTGAGAGAAGGCTCAGACAGGAGCCAGACAGCCTGGGTTCAAACCCCAGCTCCATCACTTGCTGGCTGGTTACTTCATCTCCATGCCTCAGTTTCTTCATCTATGAAGGGACTAGAATGGTCTCTCTTTTCTATGGGTCATCATGAGGATTAAATAAATTCTCAGGCATGAAGACAGGGGAGCTCCCCAAGGGCCCAGCACCCTCACCATGGCCAGCACTCCCTTCCAGGCCCAGAGCCTCTCCCCTCTCTCTGCCTTCCCCTTCTCTCTCAGCACGACCCAGCCTCCCACTTCTCAGGGAGAGGAGGGACATCAGGAGGGAACTTCCTGGCCTCCCACCCAGCCACAAACGGAGCTCCATCTGCACAGTCCTCTCAGCTGGCTGGGGGGCAGGGAGCCCTCCTCCCCTCCCTCCCCCAAAGCCTTGGCTCCCACCTTCTGCTCCCTTAGGAAACTGCCCCTCCCTTCATCCCCTCCCCGGGCCCCCTTCTGCTCCATTCACGAACCAGCTCTCCGATCCTGTTCTAACAGAACCTGCCCACCCCCGGCTCCTGCCTCTCTTTTCGATGTGAATGTATGCCAGAGACTCTGAAATGCCACATGACTGCCCTGGGAGAGCCTAGTCTGTAGCCTGGACTAGCCCATTTCACAACCCCTCCCCCCCGGGAGGCGGGAATGGTGCCAGGCCCATGGAAACCCAGTCCTGCTTCCCTTCCTTTCTGCCCTCAGTGGGTTGGATAAACTTGGCACAACACCTGTCACTAAATCTTCCTGTAGTCCCCACTTGGCTGGATGGTACTGGGCTCTCTTTGCTGCAGCTGCCAACTGGGCTGACGTGGAGCGATACCTCTCTGTGGCCGTCTTTCTGTGGGTGCAGGGCTGGACGGGATCTCCTCTGCCAATCCCTGCCAAGGCCTACCCACCGCCTGGGTGATGAGGACCCCGTGTGGGAACACCGAGGCAATCTGCTGTGATGCCACAAGAAGAGAGAAGGCTGTGTCTGCATGAGCACCCTCGGGCCAGCATGTCCTTGGGTCCTTCCTGTGGAGAGTGTGGGGCTGTCCCTGAGGGGCTCTGGGGAGTACACAGTCCCTTTGCCTTGAACTCTCCACCCCCCACCAGGAGGGCCACTGGGCTGCTCTCCTGACCTGCTTCTTCTGATGCGTGGACTCCCCCAGGGCTGCAGAGGTGGGCGGCCGCATGTGTGCAGGCACACGTGTGCACACATGTGCAATCCTCCCACATCAGGCTTCGGCCCTACCAGGTCACTTCAGGCGGTTTCTGCATCCCCTGGGAGCTTGACTGGCAGCTGTGAGCCATCCTCCCCACTCTCCTTCCTCCCATGCCCAGGGACTGGTGGGAGTTGGCTCATCCCTGCCCCTTGGGCCTCAGAGTTGCCCTGGGTAGGTAGGTAGTGGGCTGGGTCAGGGGCACAGCCACAGTAGGGTGGGTTTGGGCCCCCCGTGTGCCCCCATACCCTCAAGTCCAGCCATGCTGCTGACCACTACCCTGCACTGCCTCTCTACAGCTTTAGTGTCCCCTATTCAGTCTCTTCCACCATTCCTGACCAATCTCTACTGCCTGCTACACTTCCCCCTGCCAGACACCCTCTTGTCTCATCTGCAAGTCCCACTCCTCCAGGAAGCCTGCCTTGCTGCCCTAGCTGAGCACTGCGATTCGGACAGGGTCTGTGTGTTATGCTCTCAGAGCCCCCACTGAGTATCTTGGGGTGGTCTCAGCTGTGTTCCTCTCTGTCCCATCAACAGGCCAAGAGCTCCCCAGGGGCAGGGGCTCGATCATGTTCAACCCTCTCTCTCATCCCCTTCCTTGGTTCATAGGGTCCAGTTTCAGGGTCCTCCCACTGCCCCCTCCCTCCTTCCCCCCCTCCCTCTCTTTTCAGGCTTATTCTCCACAAGGTGTCAGCAGAAGACAAGGAATTAATCCACACCTGTCCCTGCTGCTGTGTCATCCCCCAGGTACATGCTGCCTCTGACCCACTTACGACGCATGTGACTTAAGAGGCGCAGTGGGGAGCGATGGAAACAGCACAGGCCTTGAGGCTCGGCAGGCTTGGCCTTGATCCTAACGTGCGCCACTTTTTAGCTGGGTGACCTTGAGCAAGTCACGCCACTTCTCTGGGCTTCCACATCCATATGATGAAAATAATAATCATGATAATGGCACTAACGCGTCCACATTACTTACTACACGCCAGGCCCTGTTCAAAGGACTATCTTGTCTAATCCTCTCAACCCTACGAGGTAGGTATTACTATTACCCCCACCTTAGAGATGAAGAAAATGAGGCACAGAGAGACTAAATAACCTGCCCAAGTTCACGGCTAGTGCTGGGATTGGCTCCAAAGCTGGCACTTTCAACTGCTATGTTTTCCCACATCAGCATGTGGGCAACCTCTCACCTGATCCCTTGGTAGCCAGGAGGGGAAACTGAGGCCCAGAAGAGGACACAGTTCCAGCCAAGGATACCACACCTTCTTCACTCAGCGCCTGCTGAGAGCTGCCTGGGTGCCAGGCACTAGCCTAGGGGCTTCCCACGCGTGAGCTCATCTGACCTTCACAACCATCCCCTGCCCACCCACATCAGCTCCATTGTTCAGATGAGAACTTGAGGCCCAGAGAGTGAAGTAAGACACATCCACCTCACTGAGTGGTCGTAAGAGTCAGAGGCATATCCGTCCGGCTTCAGTGGGAACTCTGTCCTCCAGGTATTTTATCACCACGTCTCTGCATCCACTTGAAGGAGCAGCTGTGGACTTGATGGCTGTGAACTTTCCAGCACCAGGCAGGGGAGGCCTCTGCTGACCGTGGCTCACACCGTGTAGTCAGCATCGCATCTACCCCCACTCGAGCTGACGGTGCTGTCCCAGGAGACTCCACACGCCTTGCCCCTCAAGGGTGTGTCCTCCCTGGCCCTGAAGGAGGCCCTCCAACTCCCATCTGTGTTGCCCAGGGCAGGTGGGGGGGGGTCCCCTAGTATTCTTGGCAGCAGCTGTAGTTCTGCCACTGCTGGGAGGGCCACAATGGTGGTGGTGGGGGGCTTCCCAAGCAAGAAGCAAAACCGAACTGCATACCATTTCCTGTTGGTGGGCAGCTTGAGCTGGGTGCTGCCCTTATGAAACTACACCCAGCTCATCACCCGACCCAGACCTACACTGGAATCCTCATTCCCCACCACACACACACACACACACACACACACACACACACACACACAGTGCCACCAGCTTGACAAAATTCTACTAAGTCCCCATGAGAAGAAGGCAAGATGCTTCCTATTTAAAAAAAAAAAAAGCTCAATTAGCTATAATTTATATACCACAAAATTCATCCATTGTAAAGTACAGTTCAATGATTTCAGTAAATGTACAGAGCTGCACAACCATCACCACAATTGGGTGATGCTTTCTATTTTACAGATGAAAAACAGAGGCCCAAGAGGTGAGGATTTGCCTATGGCTATGGCAAAGAAAGCCAACTGTCCATCAAAAATGTGTGTTTCCTCTTCTATACAACAAAGTCGCTGCTGGAAAGTGGCTGTCCGGCAGGGAACCACAGGCCTTGACCTCCTTTGCATCCAGGGCAGCCCCATGACTGGCTTTCCCCACTGGAATGTGAGCAGCAGAAGCGTGTCCCTGCCTGCCTGGGGCTTCTAACAACTGAGGGAGGTTCCTCTATTCCCTCCTCTTCTGTGCAGGCTTGATGCAGAGGACTCCAAAACCCTGAAAGATGGTGGGGCCACCAGAGAGGAGGAGCCTGGGTCCCCAAATCATGGTGTGCAGGGCCTCCTGCTGCTGAGGACGGCCCACTCTGCACTGTTGTGAGCCAGAAGGGAACCTGGGCTGCTGAGACATGAGGGTGTCTTTGTTTCAGCAGCCAGCCCTAC
Organism: Cynocephalus volans; assembly: GCF_027409185.1. NCBI lineage: Eukaryota > Metazoa > Chordata > Mammalia > Dermoptera > Cynocephalidae > Cynocephalus > Cynocephalus volans. The sequence goes on from NC_084465.1 coordinate 114,485,035, forward strand.
CCTGATTCAAAGGTTATGTAGCAAGTAAGCAAAAGAGTTGAGATTGGAACCTCAGTGTGTTCCACTGCCTGGAGTGTGCATGGTGCTAACACTGGAGACCAGACAACAAGAATGCAGTTATAGGAGCGGATGGGGTGACCAGCCTGTAAAGGTAAGAGGGTCTGTTCTTTCCTGTCTTGTGGGAGAATAATAATAATGGCAAATGTTTATTGGGCATTTACCAAATGCCAGGTGTAGTGCTAACCACTGTGGGTTAGATCACATAATAATCACAACCCTGGGAGGTGCTACTATTACTATTCTCATTTTACAGAAAGGGACACTGCTATGGCTTTAATGTTTTCTCCAAAACTCGTGTTGAGATTTAATTGCCATTGTAACAGTATGAAGAGGTAGGACCTTTAAAAGGTGACTACGACACCAGGGATCTGCCCTCATGAATGGATTAATGCTGTTATCATGCGATTGGGTTCCTTATAAAAGGATGAGTTCGGCCTCCTTTTGGCCTGTCTATCTCTTTTGCGCGCACATACTAGCACGCTCTCCTGCCCTTCCGCCTTCTGCCATGAGATGATGTGGCACAAAGGCCTTCACCAGAGGCCAGCACCTTGATCTTGGACTTCCCAGCCTCCAGAACTGGGAGAAATAAATTTCTATTCATTACTAATGACCCAGTCTGTGTTATTCTGTTGTAGGAGCACAAAATGGACTAAGAAATGTAACTGAGGCACAGACAGGCTAAGTGACCTGATCAGGAGCCAGCACTGAGCAGAGCTGAGATTTGAACTCAGGCTCTAAGGCTTTAGATTGTGTGCCCTATGCACTGTGTCCTGTAAGACTCCTGAAGGCAGACCCAGGCAGACAGCAACTCACAATAAGACGCAGCCTGGAAGTGTGTTCTCCCTCAATGGGGATGTAGAAGCAGAGGCTGGATGCCCATCTGCTGGGGAATCAGTGGGGGGGTGAGGTTGGACCAAGTGATACCAGCCAGGCCTTTCTGATTCTCACTCTGAGGTTCTCTGTCCCCACGCCCAGGTGCCCTCCCTTAGGCCGCTGGACCTGTGCTATGCCCCTCACATGGGCAACCTCCAAGGGTATCCTTAACAAAGCCCTGGCCTGGAAGGAGGCCACTGACCTGTAGATTGTTCCTGGGTGGGTCGCCTCACTTCTCTGGGTTAGTAGCAGTATTAAAAATCCCCATGAGAAAGCAGCCATATGGTGGGATTTCAGGCACTGAGGGGGACAGGGAGCCCCTGTGACCTTTCTCACCTGCTTTGTGTTGCTTCTCTGTAAAGCGAGGGGGCTGGAGCTGCATTCCCTTAGCCTGCGTGACTGAGACAACTCTCTGCACCTCCGTAGTCCCCTCCTCCTGCCTCCAGGTTCCTCCCTCCGATCCTTCTTATACATGACATCAAATTGTCTGAAGACCAGGTTTGACCAGTGCTTGCCTTGCTCCCACATTTTCAGTGGTTTCTTGTATGGGCGTGTGGTGTTTTTCCTGCTCAGCATCAATTTCCCTTTCTTTGGGTAACAGCCCCTTTCTCTGCCCATGTGGTTCAGTAGGGGTCTCCACCCTGGCCTTAGGGGCGGGCCTGACCCAGGCCTGGCCAACCAGTGGATCCATCCCATCTGCCAGGTCACTGTGACTGGTTCAGATGAACATGTGACCCAGGATGACCCACTGAGATCCAGCCCGAGGACTTTTTCTACAGCTCTCAGGACAGAGGTACCCTTTCCCCTGGGGCTACAAAGCCGGAGGACACAGGTCTGGAGCTGGTGGGAACCAGTTTTGCCACCACGAGGGGGGAGGCTGCCTGAAAATGAGGCCACAAAGGCATAAGCAGAGCTGAAAGATGCAGAGATTTCTGATGACTTGGAGCCCTGGGTCCAGGCACGCCTAAAGCCAATTATACTCCCTAACTTTTGTCTCATGAATCAATACATTTCCTTTTTGGCTTAATTAAGCTGGTTTGAGTTGAGTTTATGTAACCTGCAACCTAAAGATTCCAGACAAGTACACCTACTCAGGCCCAGGCACTGTGCTGAGTGTTGGCAGGGGCGGGTAGGTTAGAGCGATGCGTCAGACAGAGGGCATGAGCCTACATACAACTCAGCAAGGCAGATAAAATGCAGACACAGGTAATCACGAGGCCAGGAAGGCAATGGTCAGTGCTCCAGCATTCCCAAGGAGGGCCCTGGCAATGGGCATCAGGGCGACTTCCAGGAGGAAGTGACACCTGAATGGGCCTTGAAGGGGATTAATAACCCAGCAAGAAACTCAAGAGCTCCTTGAAAGCAAGCCCCATGCCTTAATCATCTTGCTATTCCCGGCACTTAGCCAGTGTGTGACAAATGCTGGGTGAATAATTCTTTACGTGTTTGGGAAGCTGGAACTTTTTATATCTTGGCTTTCCTGAATGTGACCCTGTAGGCATAGCTGTTTTCCCAGGGGACTGCGTGAAGAGTGTCATTAGCCCCAATTTACAGAAGCAGAGACTGATGGCCAGAAGCGAACAGTGATGGGCTCACAGTCATATAGAAAGGCAGTGCAGGGCTGGGCTGGAAGCCAGGGCATTGCAGGGCAAGGTGCATCTCCCTCCACCAGCCCCAGCCCCAGCCCCAAGCACAGCACAGATTAGAGTGGCTGTGACTAACACAAGTCACTGTGAACAGAGGCTGGAGGTGCCATGAAGAGATTGATGATGTTAATGACGGGGAGGAAAGTGATGATAAACAGCTACAACTTAGGGAACCCCCGACATGTGCCAAGTGCCTCATGTAAATGAATTCAGCTAATCCTCACAACGTCCTGTGACATGGGGACTATTATTAACCCCAATTTACAGATGAGGAAACTGAGGCACAGAGCAGTCATGCCAGTTGATCAAGATCATCCATCCAGTAAATTGCAGAGCCAAGATTCAAATCCAGACATCACCACTCTGATGTCCAAAGCTTAACCACTATGCTTCCCTATTTCTAAAACAATATAGTAAAAATTTCCATTTACCTTCTCAATTGCTGCTGCTATTGAATCTTTACAGCAACTTCATTTTACAGATAAGGACACTGAGGCTCACAGGGGTAAAACAACTTGCCCAAAGCCACTCAGCTTGTGAGTGGCAGAGCCAGGAATTGAAACCTGAACTGCCCTTCTCTACTCTTGGTTTCTGATTCACAGCCCTAGGCCTCCCTCCAGCCCCACTGTCTTCAGCACCACAGGCGTGGACAGCATCCAGGCCAGCCCAGCACTAAGTGCAAGGTCAGGGGAGGCCCAAGAGGATGGGAGTGTGGCATGGAGGAGCTGCTGCAGGATTGGAACTCAGGCCCCTAGGGCTGGAAAGACACATATGGACACCACCATTTATTTAACCAAACCCCTACTGATAGACACTGGGGTAGTGGCCAACATTTTGCTACTACTATAAACAATGAATAGCCTTGTACATAAGTCATTTTGCAGTGGACATGTGGGTCTTTATGATAAATTCTAGAATACGGTGCTGGCTTAAAGGGTGAGAGCATTTGGAATTTCTGTAGAGAGAGCTGTGCCACTGGCCCTCCCCCAGCCATGTAGGAGAGGGCTGCTTCTTGGTGGACCAGCAGCTGCCACCAGCTCCCTCGCCCTCTCTGGGCTTCAGTGTCACTTTGGGATGAGAATGGACAGTCCCAGATATTTAGTATGGCTACCTTGAAGTGGGGGAAAATAAGAATAGCTTTCTTGTTTGCTTATAGGTGCATAAACGTATCCTAGAATCAACACCAGACATTCATAAAGGTGCCTGACCACCTCAGCACCTACCCCACCACTCAGAGCACCCACCACTCACTCCCACTGGTCTGAGCCACCATCACCTCTCAGCTGCCACAGGAACTTCTAGACTGGTTCCCAGATCCCACAGGCTGACACAGCAGCCAGGGAACATTGCATTATTCCCCAGCTCAGCCCCCTCCATGGGCTCCCATCTGTTCCCAAGTCCTTGCAGTGGCCTTTGGTTTACCCCTCTGACCTGTCTCCTCCACCCCTCAACACCCTAGTCTCCCTGCTGTGCCCTGAACCCACAGCTCCCTGCCTGCGGGCTGTTCCCTCCACCTGGACAGCTCCTCCCCGATATCCACATGGCTCCTTTCCTCCAGGTTCTGCTAAGATGACCCTTTCTCAACCAGGGCAGCCCTACTGAACCCCCAGCCCCCTGTACCCTGTTCCATTTTCCCCCAGTAGAATGTATCACTTTCTAATGTATTATATAATTTACCCACTTACGATATCTCTTGTGACTGTCTCTTTCGCACTAGAACTTAAGCATCTGGAGGGCAGAGACTTTGTTGTCTGGTCTTGTTCACTGCTGTATGCCCCTGTAGGCACTTAATAATATTTGTTGAGTGAATGAACAAATGAATCTCTGGGGAGATGAGTAGAAAATGAGTGAATAGAGGTGGGGTGGCAGGGAAACCTTTTACTAGGTACAATCTTGTTGGGTCTACGGAGTAAAAGGAAGCAGGTGTGGTTGGGGACCAGACAATGTCAGAGGGTAGCACCTGGGGAAGTCGTGCCTGTGCCCACCACCTGGCATGAGGGCTGGTATCCCCTGAGGGGCCAGAGGAGAATGACTACCTAGTCCTGAACTCCCATAGCAGGCCAGCCCAGGCTCAGGAATCAGGGGGCATATGGGAGCCCCCTTGACACTCAGAGCCAGGCCCTCCGGCCCCAGAACAAGGCTCACGAGGTTCTTGGAAAGGCTCTGGCCTCTGCCATGGTTTCCAGGGAGCCCTGAACAGTCCCTCCTTCTCTCCAGTTTTCTAATCTATGAAATAAGCTAATTTAGTGGTTCTTATTCCTTCTTGGGTCACCATGAGGTTCAAGACCCTCTCCCCTGAAAAATGTCCCCGTGCAGCACATGCATCTTTCTATGTACAACAGCAGGGGTCAAGGCCCCTAGGAGCCCATAAGACTCTAGAGAAAGCCTCTCCCTCCCCTCAGTCCTCTCACACAAAGACAGACCCCACAAAACATTCCATTCTGGTTCAAAAGGAGAGGCTGGCTGGTTAGCTCAATTGGTTAGAGTGTGGTGTTACAACACCAAGGTCAAGGGTTCCCATACTGGCCAGCCACAAAAAAAAAAAAAAAAAGAAAAGAAAAGAAAAGAAAAGAAAAGGAGGTGGAGGAAGAAAAAATTCTCAAACCCCCTTTAGGGTGCAAATCCTGGCTCCAACCCTCCTTGGCTATGTGACCTTGGGGAGGAGGTGCCGCCTTCCTACGCCTCATTCTGCCCATCAGTAAAATGGGGCTGAGAATGTCCTTTTTTTTGTTTAAAAGATGACCGGTAAGGGGATCTTAAGCCTTGACTTGGTGGTGTCAGCACCACGCTCACCCAGTGAGCTAACTGGCCATCCCTATATGGGATCCGAACCCATGGCCTTGGTGTTATCAGCACCACACTCTCCCGAGTGAGCCACGGGCCGACCCTGAGAATATCCATTTAATATGGCAGACTTCTGTAAGAATTACATGGACGTTTCTTAAAGTACTTGGCACAGAGCAGATGCTTAGTGAGAATTTGCTGGACAGAGAGGCCTAGGTCCTTGCAGTCAAATGCTCTACTCCTGAGCTACACCCCCAGAGAGGCCTAGGTCCTTGGTTCTGTTGTTGGCTCTGCAGGTCAGTGTGGGTGAGGCCACACTCTCACTGTGCCTTGGTTTTCAGGTCTGTAAACGGATGTCATTTTGGCTTTATTAAATCTCAGCCCCTGAATTGGCTCAAGCCAGTGGGGACTATGGAGATCATCCAACCCACCTCCCCTATTTCCCAGATGAGGAAACTGAGAGGAAGAGCTGGGACTTTCCTAAGATCAAGCTGCAGAAACTGGAAACAAATGTTCTCCCTTGCTGCCCTCCCTACCAGGGGCAGCCTGGGGCTCCCCACACCGGTCTCGGCCTCAGTCTCCCCCTCCCAGCTGGCGTGCAGGCTGCCCCTTCCCCCGGGTACATCCTTGGAGGCTATTAATAGCCCATGACGCCGCCTGCCTGCAGCTGGTGCCCAGAGCTGAAACAGCTCTTGCCTCTCCTGGCCCTCCCAGCAAAGCCCTGTGGGAGGCTGGAGCCCTGGGCCTCACCCTCCCAGCCACCTGAGGGCTCAGGGCCCAAGTTGACCTCTGGGGTGTTTGCTCAGCCTTGTTGCCTGGGTGAGGGGGGTGGCCCAGTGCTCAGAGGTATCAACAAGAGTGGAGGGCTGTGACCAGTGGTCACCCACAGCCAGCTGACTGGCCAGCGCCCTCAGCTGGGTGCCCACCAGTGGACGAGTGGTGGCTGCTGGAGAGATGGCTGGGTGAGCCTAGATTCAGGCATGCACCACCTTTGCAGGCCACAAAGCTTTGGGTAAGGCCCCTGCTCTCCCTGGGCCTCTGTGTCCTCATCAGTGACGTGAGGATAATAACGGTCAGGTTAAACTATTATCAGTAATAGCCCACCCTTATGAACCACTTAAAGCATAAGTACTTTATATATATGGACTCATAAACCTCACAACAATCTCAGGAGAAGCTGCTTTATTTTTTTTGGTGGATGGCCAGTATGGGGATCCGAACTCTTGACCTTGGTGGTACAACACTGCGCTCTACCCAACTGGGCTAACCGGCCAGCCAAAGAAGCGGCTACTACTATTCCTATTATATCTTTTACAGGTCAGGAAACAGACTGAGAAGGGAAGATGAAGTGACATATCCAGGGTCACACAGATTAGCAGTGACTTAGAGATGATCTGTCTGGCTCCAGAACATTCAGTAAATATTTGTTGAGCACCTACCATGTGCTTGGCACTGTTCTTGGATCTGGAAAATATTTGTGAACCAAACAAACAGCCCTGCACTCAAGGAGCTTATAATCTTTTCTTTCTTTCTTTTTTTTTTTTTGGTTCTTTGCTGCTGGCCGGTAAGGGGATCTGAACCCTTGACCTCGGTGTTACCAGCACTACACTCATCAGCATCACACTCTCCCAAGTGAGCTAACCAGCCAGCCACTGAGAGCATGGAGGCAGACAATGATAAAGATAGGTAAGATGGGCTGGCTGGTTAGCTCACTTGGGAGAGTGTGATGCTGGTAATGCCAAGGTCATGGGTTCAGATCCCCCCACTGACCATGGCTGCTGAGTGGTGGGTAAGGGGGTGAGGGGCAGGACATGAGGGGCAGAGGAGACAAGGGCAGAGGTGAGAAGGGGGTAGCCTTGGAAGCCACAGCAGGGACCTGGCTTTCACTCTGAGTGAGATGCACTTCAAACCCCAGACCTGAGCAAACCCTTCCTGAAGCTCACCTAAGTGTCAGTCCCTGGAAGGTGAAGAGAGACAGCGGGAACCTGACCTGGGCTGAGCACTCAGAGACTCTGAGGCCAGCCCAGGCAGCGGTCCGCCACTGTCCATGCAGGGGGTTGAGGAAGCCAGGAGGGAAGTCTTAGAGGCTTCTGAGGGAGGCCCCTGGGCCAGAGCTGCAGATTCCTCCCGCTGCAGCTCTTGCCTGGTGTGGCCCTATGTGAGCAGAGGCCCAGGGCAGGAAAGCTAAATGATACATTTGGGAATGTGCTGGAGTTTAGTGTCCTGTTGGGTCCTTCGGCTGGCCTTGCCTTGTGGACTGTGTGTGAATGGTAGAAAGGTGGGCAGAATCCTTCCTGAATCCCAGATATGGAACCTGGAGTAAATACCTTCACCCCTGAGCCTCTGTTTTTTTCATCTGTAAAAGTGGGGCTAAGATTCCCTTCCTGCTCAGGGTTTTTGAGGGAACTAACATTAACAGCAAACCACTGTGGATACTAGAGGCCACTTGCAGCACTTTACTGACATTCATCCACTCAATTCTCACAACGACTTACAAGGCAGGTACTACTATCATCCTCCTTTTTAATGAGTGAGGGATCTGAGGCACAGAGAGTTAAGCACCTTGCCCAAGATCACACAGCTGGGTTGAGGTTGTGTTTTTACCACTAAGCTGTGTTAACTGTGGCCCTACTGCCCCTCTACTGCCCCTCCTGGAGACACCTGGGGTCAGGGCTGGCGAGTACCAGAGCTCCCAGGGTGGCAAGGTCTCTTCCCTGCAAGGCCTTAAACCCTGGCTCAGAGCCAGAAGCCCCATGCTCAGGGGCAGGTAAGCCCCTTCCTGCTATGGTAGGGGGCCCTAACAGAGCTAGGGAAGCTGCCCTGGAGGCAGTGGGGGGCAGGAGTTGTTCAGTGGCTCTGTCCTGTCTGCTCCGCCCCCCAGGGCCATCCCAATGCCCAGAGGCAGCTGGTGGTTCTTAGCCCCTCCTGTGCCTGACTAAAGCTGCATGGAAGGAGTGTTAGTGCAGTGGGAAGTCACAGCGGGTCCCAGGCCTTGGATCAGTTCATTTGCATACACCAGCAGGGTGTGATAGAAATGCTAAGAGCAAACACTTAAGCAGCAGGCATAGCTAAAAGTGCTTTACCAGTAGCAGATTCATTTAATCCTCACAAACACTTCAGGAAGTTGGAGCTATTATTACCCCCATTCTACATCAGAAGAAACTGAGGTACAGAGGATAACTGACTTGTTTAAGGTCATGCAGCTGGTGAATGGTAGAGGTGGGATTCAACCCAGTCTGATGACAGTTTCACACAAGTCTTTGGTGGCCCACAGAGCCGGTCTCAAATCTCTGCTCTGGGGTTAATGTAGTGCTGTTCTCAGGCCTAAATGAGAAAATGATGTCCAGTGCCTGGCATGGAGAGTGTGACATTGAAAAACCACTGCTTCTTTCCAACTGTGACATTACATGGTTCCCCGAGTGGTGGTCAGGAGTGGCCAAACTATAGCAGGGAGAGAGAAGAGGGGACTTTAATTGGCCCTTCCAGACATAGCTGCAGCTGCTTCCTGAGACCTGGAAGGCGGAGCAAGGGGTTGGGACAGGGGTAGTGGGTGGTTTGGGGAAAACTTGGGGCCTGGAAGAGATGCTAGTCCTGGCTCTGGCCTGGGGCCCGTCACCCAAAAATCACTCCAGCAGAGAGTTCAGCATGCGCCTCCCCTGGAAAGCAGAAGTTGAGAATGAAGAGGGCCTAAATACAGCTCCTGGGGCTGGTTAGCTCAGCTGGTTAGAGTATGGGGTTATAACACCAAGTTCCAGGGTTCAAATCCCCTTACCAGCCAGCCGCCATACAAAAAAAAAAAAAAAAATCCAAACCACAGCCAGGCCACCCAGATCCCAGATACCCCTCAGTCAGAGCTCCAGGACAAGGCTGAGGAAGGGTCCTTACAGCCTCTCGACCTTGAACCCCACTCCACCCTTACCCCTACCGGAGCAGGGGCAAGCTCCATGCTCTTAAGCACTATGCACTACTGCCTCTCAAAGACTTCTTCCCATTCTTGGGGATGGTACCAAAAGTCCTACGCCTCCCTAGACCAGCTCCCTAGGAAGTGTAACCGCCGAGGCTTAGGCACCCGCTTGCCAACACCCCTTTACTAAGAGCCAGTAGTTACTGGCACTTTTTATGTGGCAATCCCTGTCCCTAGGCACCTTTCATGTTTTAGCTCATGTAATCCCCTCGACAACCCTATGAGGTAGGAATTATCCCTATTTATAGATAAGTAAACTGAGGCCTGGAGATGTTAAGTCACTTGCTGAAGGTCACATACTATCTAAATGAGATTCAAACCCAGGCACAGTCCAGAGCCTGTGCTTTCAACCATGGCGTTCTGCCATCTCTTCTGACTGCAGGCTGCTGTAGACCTTTGTCCGCGAAGATGGCATATTCCTTTCCAGGGTCATGCCCAGTGGCTGGACCCAAGTTCTGGCCCTTGATCCCTGGCCCTGGGCCCAGCTACTTGGCAACACTCATCAGTTTCATTAATGTTTAGGGAATATTGATACTTCCAAGTGACTCCTGTGTCTAGGCCCCCACCCCTCTGCCTGACCTCTGCCCCCACCCCTCTGCCTGAGCTTGGACTCAGTCCTAGAAAGTTAGAACAAGGAGGAAGCGTACAGCTGAAAGAAGCCTTAGTCCAATTATTTTCTGGACAGATGGGTAAACTAAGGCCTAGACAGCAGCCTTCCCCTAAGAATCCTCAGCAAGGCCAGAGCCTAGACTTTTGCTCCCGGGCAAGTGGGACAGTGAAAACAGGTTTTGGGGGTCTGAACGCCTCTAGCACAGGAGTGTGGCTCAAGATGAGGCCAAGAGTGGGAAGCAGTACAGGCTGGATTAATTCAGGCTCACTTTAGCACTTAGCTATAAAGATACTGCATGGACACTGCTCTGTGCATGGTCTAGCTTGGCCATAGGGGAGGCAGGGCACACCTGTAAGTGCAGAACACACACACAAACACACACACAGACAAAGGTCACCTGCTGAGCAAACATTTTTCTGGCCTCCACCCTGGGCTGCAAATCCAGATGCCAGCAGCAGGGGCCAGCAGGTCACATAAGTGAGTGAATAGGCCAGGTGTGGCCTGGGGCGAGCTGGAGGGCCTGTGCCCTGTGTAAAGAAGGTGGTCATTCTTCAGCTCTGGCCTGGGGTTATAATATCATCTGATTTTTCAAGAGGATCCAAAAATCAGTATTTGTATGTGAAATCTCCCAGGTTTATTTTTATTTTTGTTTTAGCACTGATAACAAATGCAAACATGTAAAATCAGTGAAGTGTGTCTGGGAGCTGTATCTTACATGTGCCGTACAATGTGATGGGCTTGGGTTTAGACAATGCTGATGTGGTGTGGACATGACAGACCTGGGTCCTGTCTCTGGGAGCTCAGAGTCTAGATGTGGACAAACTGTCGCAGCCCATGTAGACACACGCCACTGTCTCCATCAGCTAATCAAGTTCAGCTCTCTACTAGGTGCCAACTCAGGTCAGATCAGAAGGGGAGGTGGAGGCAGAAAGCTGCTCCTGAGCCATCCAAGTGGTGGGTTTTCAGGTCAGGGAATAGCACATGATGGAGAGAGAGAATTAAAGGACACAGAAGAGAGAGCCAGGAGTAGAGGAGGTGACTGAGGAGTGGGAGATGCTGCCTGAGAGATGGTTTAGGGCCAGACTGCAGGGGGCTGTGACTGTTGAGCTACTTTATTCTGGACTCAGTGGGGAGCCACAGCAGGTTAGGGAGGAGGGGAGGTCTTACTTCCTGTCTGTCTCTGGCCTCTCAGTGGTTTTCTCTCAATGGTCACGGTGACTCAAATCTCTGCTTTTTAGGCTCTGGTTCCACTCCCATGCCTGTGGGGTGTGTGACAAGGCCCTGGGAACCCACTGGTAGAAATGAATTCCTTCAGAGATGGGTAGGACACACCTGGATGCTTCTCATGGCCCAAATTCGATCAAAATCTGCCCTGCAGGCTGCAGAGTGATTGGCCTGCTCTCTGTCACTATCTCTGGGAAATGCCACATGTTTGCCCAAGGTCACTCAGTCTTCAGGGCAACTGGCTCTTCCACAGCCTGTGCTAAGGATAGCTGCCTCAGGTATCCTTGAATTTGAAGGAGGGGCTGCCAGAGGTCTGGCCTGAAGTGCCTGCTACCCTCCTCTCCCGCTGGCCACCTCCCTACCCTTGGGCCAATGCCAGCAGCAGGTGCGGGTGGGGGCACTTGGTGGTGGGAAGGGGAGAGAAGAGGAATCAACTGCCCAGGGTCAGGGCGCCTAAGTCTGCAGCAGGATGGGAATCAGGTGCTTCAGGTGTGGAATCAAGAACTGGTCAGCTGGACCTGACCATGTCCACCTCAACTGGTCCAAGTGTGGCCTGAGCAAATTAAGAACAGCTCAGAGGTCTGATGATCAGGAGAGATCAGGAAATGGGATCAGGATGAACTGGGGAAAAAAGACCCTGATGCCAGTGCGTGGCACATCAAAGACACTAGCTAAAGGTTTGTTGAATGAATCAATGAACAAAGGAACTACTGGTGGGCTACCTGCACCCAGGGTCCTGCCTTCCTGAGCCTTAGTTTGCTCACCTATCAAATGGGCTCAGCATCACTGCTTGCCTGCAGAGGGCTCAGAGAGAAGAGACTGGGGGAAATTCCAGCAGCCCAGAGTATGCTTCCTCCGCAGGGTCCAGCCCCTCCTCAGGATCGCTGGTATTTCAGGGTATAACATCTCCCAGGGGCTCTCAGCTTCCCTAAGAGCTGCATGGGGTTCAGGACCTCACCGAGGGCCAGGCTGGGGTTCTGCTTTCTATATTGCCCAGAAAGCTAAAGCCAGAACTTGAACTTGCCCATTGGTTGTCTAGGACACAATGACCCAACCCTAGGTTTGGTCCTGGCCATTTTGGAGGTCAGGAGGAGAAGGCAAAGTCTTGGGTTTGCTGTCCCTGGGACATATGGAGACAGAATAATGCCCTGACCTGAAATGGCTTTTTCATCTAGACTACCTCCCCTCCCAAGAAACTAGCACGTCACTGGGGGTGGGAGTGTGTGGGGGGTGCTTCCTCCTGTCTGGCAGGGAGCACAAAGTGTGACTTGGGTGAAGACCCCACTGTGGCCTGGGTGGGGGGTGGTGAAGTCACAGAGAAAACAAGGGATTCCCACCCACTCTCTCAAACACACCCCTTCCCTGCCCTCTCACTGACAAGGACACACACCCAAAGCCCCAGTCATCATCCAGGACCACATACTGCAGGCCCCCTCACCTGTGGACACCCCCACATCTTCTCCCAGGGAGGACTTCACTTGAGAACTCAGCCTGGCCTCGGGGGGAGGGGTATATATACTCCAAGGAGCTTGGGTCCAACACTCCAGGCTCACAGTGTTTTGGGGGGACTCTCCACCCACTTCCCCCCTCTCCATGGCACAAGGGGCTCCACCGCCACTCCCCCGTGAGGCCGGGGAGCTGCGTCCAAACCTCAGGGCTAGGGTGTGGAATGGGGGAAGGGAGAGGAGGAGGGGGCGGCTCCTCCAAGCGAGACACAAAGAGACGTCCTTCAGCCTCAGCTCCATGGCGACGCTGGGGAGGGGGAGCGCGCACTCAATACTTCCTTTCCCACCTGCAGGGCTATAGGGACCTCGGTGGCCACTCACCTGCCGCCCCTCACCTGGGCCCAGCTTACCTGGGCTGGGGCCGCGGGGACGTCGCGGCAGGGGGCCTGGGCGCCGTCTCGGTCTTCGTCAGCCCGGCCCGGGGGGCTCAGGGCTCCACGATCATGGGCCGGGATGCGAAGGGCGCCGCAAGGGGCTCAGTCACCCGGGTCCTGCAGCTTTGGGGGGATGGCCCCCGAGGCTTCTTGCTGGTGAGGGTATCTCTTGCTGTCCTTGGGTCCCTTGATGTAGAATTTCTGTGTACCGGAGTTGGGCGGGGGGGTCAGGATCCCCTGATCTAGGGGCGTTCTGAGCTGGGTCTTCGTGTCTTGAGGTGTGGAGTTGCAATGGCCAGGCTCTTGGGAGGGGTTTTCCGCAATCCCGGACGGGGGGCACTGCGTTTCAGGTCTTGGGGGGCCCAGATAGAAGAGGGGGAGTCTTCACCGTACCTAGGGGGGTCGCTGTCTTCTGAATACAGAGGAAGTCTACGCTTTCTCCGACTGGGGAGTCGCTCTGTGCTGGATCTGGAGGGCCCCCCGCTTTCCTGGGGATCGCTGGATCCTGGATGTATGGGGGGATCCCCGAGCTCCCCGGCTGCCGGGGCTTGCTGGGTCCCGGACACCGACAGGAGCTAGGAGTTAGCCCCTCAGCCGCTGGGGGGCTCCGTCGCCGCCGCTACGAGCAGCCCGGCCCTGCGGTCCCGGACCCCGGCCTGGCCCGGGCTCTGGCTGCGGCTCCGTCTCGCTCTCCGCCTGGTGCTCGGGCCCCGGCCCCGGCGCCCGCCCGGGCTGCGCTCCATCGCGGCATCGCGGCTCCGCCCTCCGGCCCGCGCGCACCTGCCCGCCCGGCCCGCGGCTCCGCCCTCCGGCTCGCGCGCCGCCGCCCGCCCCTTTGTCCGCCCCGCTCGGCGCGCGCCCTCGCGCACGCGCAAGCGCACTCCCCGGCGCGCGCTCTCCCTCCCGCTGCGTCCGCCCGCCGCGCGCGGGGCGCAGATTCCCCCAGCTCACAGGGAGCGGCTCGCGGCGACCCCACCCGTCTTCCGGCCGCTCTGGGTCCTAGCGCCCGTGGGCTTCCTCTCTATCCCCCCACCCCCGTCTTTTCTAGGTCAGAGCCCACGAGGGGGCGAGAACGAGGTTAGAGAGGACTCGGGGGAGTCTGAGAGGGTCACCTGGTCCAGCTTCCTAGCCCCTGAGGGACCAGACTGCCCCAGACTGTCCCAGTCTGTGCTTGAGGGGCGGAGACTACGTCTGTTGGAAGGAGGGAAAACGAATCCAAGCTCTGCAATCGGATATGCATTCATCCATTCATTCATCCATCCGTCCACCTGTCTGCCCGCCCATCCATCATCCGTCCTATGTCGAGCGAGTCCTCAGAACTAACAGTCTACTTCGGGGAAGAGGTCGTAAAGAGGGGCCCCAGAGGCCATGTCTAGCTCTGCTCGCGTTTGCGACCCCTGCTGTAAACGGGCAGTGACTAGTTAAGGAACGCAGTTGGGGTGCACCTTGCTCGCCGGATAGAAAGGAAGAAAGGAGACTGCAGACAGAGTTAGCACGTGTAAAGGACCTGGGTGTGAAAGAGCATTGTCTGTTTGATAACCGGAAATCGGTGGCTTGGATGAGGACAGAGATGAGATAGGGACAGCTCATCCTTTCAGGCCCTATCTCTCTCTAAGCCTCATCCTTGCAGGATACTCTTTCCGTAATGAGAAAGTCCCCAACACACCTGGCACCTTCCCTATTTCTTCTAAGTCTTTGATCAGGCTGTTTTCTCAACCCAGCATACTCTTCCCTATCACTCTGTTTCTAGAGATTTTAGAGCTGGGGATTGCAAACTCAAGTACCTATAGATCTCATAAATTAGTGACTGGGGTCAGGTGTAAGGTGACAGGGAATGGTGGAAGGAGGCCGTGTGTGGCCTGATGACATTTCTTTCTTTCTTTTTTTAAAAGATGACCGGTAAAGGGATCTTAACCCTTGACTTGGTGTTGTCAGCACCACGCTCTCCCAAGTGAGTCATGGGCTGACCCAAGCCTGATATTTCAAGAGAAGCAGGAAATCCATATTCTAACATAAAATCTTCCAACTTTTAAATGCTTGAAACTAATTCCAAAATTCAAAAATATTGGATGGGCCAAATACTTTGGGGACAAATCCAGCCAATGGGCTATCAGTTTGCAACCTCTGCTATTGAGAATATTGCTTCAGTTCCTAACTTGTCTCCTTCCTGCCCCTATCTAGGCATTTTTTTCCTAGAATCCAGGTCCTTTGTGACCATGAGCTCTGTGAAATACAAGTTGGATTGGGTTGCTCCCCTACATAAAATAGCCGAAGACTCTCTGTTACCTCCAGGGTAAAGTCTGACCTCCTTATCCTGGCATTCAAAACACTTGGAGAAGCTGGCTCATTCTCAGTTGGTTAGAGCACAGCCTTGTAACACCAAGGTCAAGGGTTCAATTCTCCTCAACAGCCAGCATTTGGAGCTCGCTTACCAATCCCCTATTGAGGACCTCTCTTCTCCATTCAGCCTTGACTCGGCCACACTGTTCTAGAACATCTACTTTCTCATACCTCCATGCTTTGGTTTCCTTGGTTTCCTCTGTCTAGAGCATCTTTCCCCTCTTCTTTGTTAAGGAAGAGGTATCCAAACAAGGTATCCTCCAAGACAACTCTGCTATGTCTATTGTTGCAATGCAGAAACCTATTCCCCCTCATATGACTCTTTGGCATGCTGAGAGCTTTGAAAATTAAAAGACCTCAGAAATGAGCCTCAGAATCAAGATCCCTCTACTCTTGCCTTGTCATCTCCAGGGAGGGAATTTCTCTGGAATTTCCTTATCTAAGAAAGCTTCTTTTCAAAAAACTGCACTTATCGTAAGATCCCATCCCTAGGCATCTCATCAAATAACCTGGAAAGAACATCCCCAGAGGAACTGGAGAGACTGGGAGGGCACCACACCCAGACAGACCTTTTCATAGGCTCATTCAAATCTCATTCAACCGTTTGCTGTCCCTCAAAAGAACTGTCTGCACTGCCCATCTCCCCTTCCTCTATGAAGAACGGTGTATAAGCTTCTGCACCCCACTAGGTTATTGGGCAATTACTCTCTTGTGATTCCCCCATGCGTTACCCCCAACCATGTTAAAATAATAAAATTGTTATGCCTCATTTTTCTATTAATCTGTGTTTCTCAGTTGATTTCAGTGCACTTTCAGGGGTTTAAATGGGAAGTTCTCCCTCGGCTCCTATGCTACCCTTCTCCATCCCTCCTTGTCCTGCCAATGTACAGAAGTTTCAAATTTTGCCCTAACTTTGTTCTAATCCTCTCTAAGTGAGGTCTTAGTGACCCTAACAAACCAATGGAGATGTTTGAGTTACTGACACACAGTAGAGGGTGACTGGAGAGACAGGAAGGGAATGTCCTTCTGAGCCCCAGAACATTACAGCTTAGAGAACACTTTCTTTTTTTTACAGATGAGGAAACTGAGGCCTAAAGAGGGGCAGGGGTAGAAACTGGCCTTGAAATGCTGCCAGCCATGGTTATCAAGTTTCCCAGTTCGAGGTCACCTTCTGCAGAAACTTTCCCTGATTCCTCAACAGTAGTAAAGGTTTGCCAACACGCATTGTGGGTAATCAAGTCCACCCCACCCCTCCACCCCCCACCTCAGCTCTGCAGGGTGGGAAGTCCTGATCCCAAAAGAGAGTACACTCTTGCTAGGGGACACAGCAAGGGTCCCAGTAAATTTATACTATAGCCACTGCCAGGAAGCTTTGGACTTCATGTGTCTGGGTTGAGCAGGCAAGAGGAGTTACCATCCTGGCAGCAGTAACGGACCCTGGTCAGCAGAAGAAGGCAGTGCTGCTTTACAGAGTGGGAACAGGGGGAAATACATGTGGAATCCTGTGATCCATTGGTTATGATAACCCAGAGTTTGGAGCCCTCAGAACTGGAGGGTTAGGTCACACCACTAGGTAACCCACCACGACCTGCCAAGGTATTAGTCGAGGGTGTGGATAATTTAGAAAGGATAATGGAGGGAGGAAAGGATGAATACCTATTATGGCCCCAAGATAACTGCAGCAATGGGCAGGGGGGAGGGGCGGCAGTTTGCTCCACTAGTGAGCTTTACAGTTTCCCCTTAGAAAGACAGGCTCACAGGATCCACAGAAGAGCTGTGCATTGAAAGGGCTGGAATGTGGTGGCCATGAATGTGACCCAAACTGCTCAGACCTCTGACTTCAGGGCAGCAGCTGTGAAACCCATCTATGATTCACAAAGGAGGCTCCAGTAAGGTGTGCCTGTTCCTTGGGGACACAGGACTCCTCTAATGGGCAGCTTTGGATCAAGGACTCCCCCTTGGTTTTGTGGAAACTTTGTTAATACCACTGTCTTGGGTTGAATGTCCCCCCAAAGCTTAATCCCCACTGTAACTGTTGAGAGTGGAAAATCCTATTATGGTAGCTGAAAGGTGGGGCCTTGAAGAGTTTATTAGATTGTAGGACTGTGCAGTAGTGAATGGATTAAATGGCCCATGCATGGTTCTGAGGGCTTTAAGAGAAGAGCAAATGAGAGTCTCTCTCTGCTCCCCCATTCTCACCATGTGACACTGTAGAGTCATCTCACCAGATGTGTTCCCTGGGCTTTGGACTTCCCAGCCTCTGAAACTGTAAGCAACAAATTTTGTTTTCTTGTAAATTACTCAGTTCCAGATATTTTGTTATAAGCAACAGAAACAGACTAATACAACCGCACTGCAGTCTAAGACTCTCCTATCCCACCTTTCAAGTGTGGATCTATTGCAGTCTGATGGCTCTCCCAGCCTCCTCTGGCTCCCTCCTTGTTTCTTCCTCCTAAGCATTTTCCCCAATAAATCGCTTGCACAACTGACACCATCTTGGCCTGCTTCTCAGAGGATGGAACCAACACAACAAATCTGAAAAGGAGAACTAAAGGGGCTGTTTGTAGTGCTATAGTCCTTTTTTTCTTGACATCTAGGGATAAACCACTCTCGCCATCTTAAAGGTGTGTGTAAACAACAACGTTACCTTTCCAGAGAGGGTCTTGAAGGGTGTAATTTGGATAGCAGAACACAAAGATAAAACTTGGCCACGATTTCCATAGCAACGCAGAAGAAACATTGGAAAACAGAGAACTCCATTTAGATTTCCTCTGCCCAGAGCCCACAACCCTCTTCAATGATGGCATGTCTTTGTCCTGCACAAGGAAACATGGGATGCCAGGGACCCTAGGGACTTCTGATTATTATGCACCTTCCCTTTGGCTGCATTTTATACTCACAGATGTGTCTGAAGTTTCTGCTACTGTTGTGGGGAACAGGGAAGGAATCACAAGGTTCTTCTCCTGTTATATGTCATAACATTTCGAACTGTGTGATTTTGGTAACTCTACTAACTGTACTGAAAGGGATCTTGTATTGGTCATATTGATAGTATCTGTACTGGGGAAAAATATGGCATTTGGGGATTTCCCCAGTGTGTTCTGTGATACTTTCTGTTGTTCTTGTCCCCAGTCATGACAGAGGGAACGTGTTCCTGGCTTGTTCATCTGCGTTATGATGGTTTTGGTGCACACGACAAACCCCCTCCCCTGCATATACTCCATCATACCTAGAACATTGGCACTGGTGACTGGCTCACACAGCATGATTGGTCAGGGACCCTGGTGGCATTGGCCACTGAGTAGCTCAAAGAGCTGGTCAGGTTTAGGATGCTGAGGATGATGACACTTTGGGCAAAGCTACAGAAGCCGCTGACAGCCGGGAGCACGAGCATCCTGCTGTGAAGGACACAGGTCAAGTTATAGCTGATAAGGGAAACTGAGAGGTCCATCAGAACCCGGGATGGATCAGAAAGACGGATCAGAAAGAAGACAGCGTGGCAGCCCGGGATGTGCAGCAGCTGGAGGCGATGGATCTTCGACTCTCTATACCTTTTTGGAAAATATATTCTGAAGTGAGAATCGCAGTGTTCTGGCAAGAGTGTGATGAGCTTCCCACCCCCCGCGTGGAAATGCTGTGACCGCGGCCAGCAGGATACCACTGATGATGCGAAACACAGCGTGATGGGAGTGCCCAGGGAAGGAACCTGCTTCTTTGTGATATCGCAGAGCTGCTGAGTTGTGCTCCGAGCTGCTTTGATTCGGGAATTCTCTTCCTTGCCGCTGAAAGTGTGCCAGCCCATGTGAGAACAGCTCCGAAAGCGGGAGAGCGGCTGCCCCTGGGGATGGAATCCACAAAATGGGACTGGGGGTGGAGGGCGAGGGGATGGGAATTCATCTTTATCTGTCATGTTGTGTTTCATTGCATTAAAAGTATCTGCCACGAATATGATAAAATGTTAACATTGATTCTAGCTGTGAGTATGTGTAGGTTTACACTTCTCTGTAATTTTTTTCACTTATTTTCAAAATAATTACAAATTATTCAGTGTGTTTTTAAAATTTTCATTTTAAGAAATTATTTTTCATTGACATGCATTGATCATGCATATTTATGGGGTACAGAGTCATATTTCAATACATGTATGTGATACATGATGATCACATCCAGATAATTAGCGTATTCATCATTGCAAACATTTGTCATTTCTTTGTGATGAGACCATTTGAGCTCCTCTCTTCTAGCCATTTGAGAATATACGATAAATTATCCTTAGTTATAGACACCTGGCACTGCTGTAGACCACTCCAAATCATTTTTTTATCTAGCTGTAATTTTGTATCCCTTAACCAATCTCTCCCAATCCCCATCCCTCACCCCTTCCCATCCTCTAATAACCACAATTCTACTCTTACTTCTCTTTTCTTTCTTTCTTTCCTTTCTCTCCCCCCCTCCTTTTTTTTTTTGGTGGAAAGAAAAGGAAGCTTTATTCGGGACTGGCAGTGTGAAAGAGATGTTAGGCTAACCCATCCCAAAGCCTCAGATTTACCAACGGGTTTTTTAAGGAAGTGGGGAATGAAAAGCAAGAGGAGGATGTGTAAGGAGCCAGGTGCATGCTCTTGCCAAGGCTTCCTCTGATTTCTGTTCTGTTATCTTAGGGTACTTCAGGATTTTGATTCCTTGCTGGTGCCCATGGTTAGCCTCCAGACATCTGTTCTTGGAACTAGTTTTAGAGGCTGGGAAGTCCAAAGTCCAGGGAACACATCTGCTGAGACTTCTCTGGTGGTGGCTTTACAGCAACGCAGGGGTCTCACATGGCAGAAGATGCAGAGCAGAGAGAGGGAGAGATTCTACTCTCTACTTCTATAAACTCAACTTTCTTTAGATCCCACATATGAATGAGAACATGTGGTATTTATTTTTCTGAGCCTGACTTAGTGGAAGTGTTTTTGTCTTTTTCCCCCCCCCTTTTTGGTGGCTGGCAAGTACAGGGATCGAACCCTGGACCTTGGTATTACCTGCACCACGCTCTAACCAACTGAGTTAACTGGCCAGCCCAGAAGTATATTTAAACGGGGTCTTAACAAAAAGAAGGAGGAGGAGGAGAAGAAGGAAGAAAAAGAAATAACTATGTGCTGTTTTCTAAATCCGGGTCCAAGAACTAAGTAAAATGACCTCACCTATCACACTCTGAGGCCCATGAGAAATGGGTGGTACTTTTGGCTTCCCTGGTCCCCAACCCCCAAGACTCCATGATGCTTCTCAACGCCTGTGCTCCTTAGGGCTGGGTTGTGGCTGTTTCTCCAGGAAGTTGCGGGGTGAGGATCTGATAAGTCCTGCGCATGCTTCTTGTGGGGGAGCAGGGAGCATCCTCTGGAATCCTCAGAACCCAGCAGGTTCTCAGAACTGCTTCAGTCCCACCTTCTTCCACGGGGATGGGTCACCAAAGCCATTCCCGGGAATATGACATTTGGCAGGAGATAAGTGCTGTCTAGTACACATCCCTAGCCGTCTGGCTTCAGCGATGTCCTAATTTGAGTTTCCCAGAAACAGATCCTGAGATGAAGACTCAAGAGCAAGTAGTTTATTTCGGTGACCCCAGGCAGGGGAATGGAGAAGCAAGACAGGAAGGCAGGGACAAGGGAGGTGTTATCAAGCAAATTGCCACTGGGGGCAGCTGGAGTTTAGCCCCTGGGGCACTCTCAGGGGCAGTGTAGGACAGCTTCTCAGAGTTACCCATGCAAGGCATTTATACCCCACTTCCTGTTGGTCGTTGGTGACAGCTGCTGGGGTGTGGGTGGGGGATAGCAGGGATGCTGGGGAGGTGAGCAGAGCTGGCTGGAGCCAGAGAAGACCCTCTGGAAAAGAGTGATGGAAAGGAGAAGGTGGGAAGGGGCCGAAGAGATATGGGGGGGTGGGCAATCCCAATGTTGCCACAAACGCATTTATTACAGTGCCCAGGGGCTGGCATGATGCCCACATATTTCAAGTGGAGCAAACCTCTGTTGTCCATCATCTGTCCCCCATCTTC
The DNA here is from genome assembly GCF_027409185.1 of Cynocephalus volans. Classification (NCBI taxonomy): domain Eukaryota; kingdom Metazoa; phylum Chordata; class Mammalia; order Dermoptera; family Cynocephalidae; genus Cynocephalus; species Cynocephalus volans. Next base: position 114,506,446 of record NC_084465.1, read on the forward strand.
TGGTAACAGAACTCCAATTTTCCTTTGGGAATCCATGTTCCTGGCATACCCTTCCCTGCTCATTAGGGGTTCTGATGGTAGGCGGGGCTCACTTGTTCAACTCTAGGGGTGGTCTTGTGACCCAGTCCCCACCAATCAGTGTGTAACACCCCCTGGCCACAGTGATTGTTTCTAAGATGGATCTGTGCCCAAAGCCAGGCCAATAGGATAGGTGCTCTCTCTCCATGGCACTGAAACCAGTGAGAACCTTCCGGAGCATGAAGCCAACACAGACAGCAGAGCCAAGATGTGCAGAGAGGCAGAATCCTTGTCATTGTTTGAGCCTCTTGATCTAGCTATGCCTGAAGACTCTGGACTTTCCACTTATGTGACCCAAAAAAGTCCTTTTTGTGCTTAAGTCAGTTGAACTTGGGTCTCTGTCAGTTACAACCCCAACCTCTCTACACTGTGTGTAAATGTGGGTTTCTACAGGGGTAGGTTAAACATGCCTTCTCCTGTCCTGCACAACCGCTGTTTCTTCATTTGCTATTTTCTCAGCTTCCCAGGTTATGCAATGGGGTTCTCCAAGGAACTTCGGCCTGCCCAGGAGCAGGAGTTTCAAATCCTTAGAATCCAACTCCTGTGCCCTGAAGATGGCTATTCTTGGGGTCATGCGAGGATCCGAGTGGGTTTGTAGTTGAGCAGGTATGGCAGCTTCCTGGGCTGCAATAAGGGGTCCCTTTCCCTCTAAGCTCCAGGAACTTCTGGGCCAAGGCGCTCATTCATTCATTCATTCATTCATTCACTCATTCATCCTTGTGCTGGGCACCTACAATGTGAAGGCACTGGGATAAAAGGCAGGCTAAACAGTACAGTCCTTGCCTTCAGGAGCTTGCAGTCTGGTGGGGGCGACACTACACTAATCACACCAATAAACGTAAAATTCTGACCGAGATCAGGGTACAAAGCAGAGATAGAAGTCGGGGACCTCCTGGAGGAAGTAATGGCTGCACTGAGATCTGAAGGGTGAGCAGGACATAAGCGGGCCGTGGGCCCTTCCAGCACTCAGGGCCCCCCCCCATCAGCTGTGGGTGCTGACTGGACTCCTCACCCCACAGCCCGCCTAGCAACTTGAACACACTCTTTCTCTTTCCCGCCTTTGAAACTGTGCACTCCTGAACTCCCGTAAGTCCTGCCTGATGTCTAGCCTACATCCTGCCTGCTGCCTGCATAGTCCACTTTCTTTCCCTGGGTCCCCGGGGAGGTGGAGGGCCACCAAGTACCTCCCTCTAAATGCTTTTCCAGTTACCTCCCTTCTCAGGGATGAGTCTAGCCTTGGATTAGGTATCTAGGATATGCCAGGTTCTTTCACAAGGCTAGAGCCTTCCCCCACATGGGAAAACTGAGGCACAGAGAGCCGAGGTCCTGAACTGACAAAGCCAGTCTTTTCCACCCCTGGAGGAGTAACGGAACACCCTGTCCTAAGTCCTTGCCTACTTCCTGTCCCTTTAACCTCTCCCAGGCCAAGGGCTCCCTCTAGGCAGCAGTCCCCTTCCCCAGCCCAGTCTATTTCTGCCCCCCCCCAGTCTGCTTGGGGTTTCCCTGACCATGAGGGACAGTGCCCCCTGATGTCCCCTCCCCTCCTTTAGCACCTCTCCCTCAGGCAGCCTCTGTTCATGACCACCAACCTCTTTAACAAGCACAGATTTGTGTCAGGCTGGGTTCTAAACGTTTTACACATATTAACTCATTTAAACCTCACAACAAGCCTACGGTGTGGGCACCATCGCTATATGTCAGGGACCCAGAGAGGTTGAGGTGTTTGCTGAAATTCACACACTAGCTGCACGTGAACCCACGCAGGCTCCAGAATCCAGGCTCTAACCATTTTACCGCCCCACCCATCTGTCCCCTGCCATCTCACCTGCTCCTCCCAACTGATTCCATTTTACACCATTTCCATCCTTCTCCCCCCCACATCCCCATTTGCATTCCTGCCTGGGTGCTGCTGCCTGGGAGGGGCACTGTCCTGGCGTCCTAGGTCTGGGGGGAGGGACACAGGGTGGTGGCCTGGGTGCTGCTCCATTCCCAGCCTGGTGGAGGCTTGGTTGGGGGTGGGCCTGGAGGAGGGAGCAGGGGTAGGAGGTTGAGGGGGCTGGGTGGAGCTGGGCCTCCAAGCCCTAATTAAGTCAGTTAATTAGGAGGGGAGGAGAAGCCTTGTGGGAGTTAATGAGCTTGGCTAATTAAGTGGCTTCTGGAGAATGGCTTGAATTCTAGTGGCTGGGGAGAGATGGGGGCTTAGCCAGGATGGAGGGAAGGGGAATGAGATGCCAGGTGTCACCTGGATCTGTCTGAGGCCCCCACCAAGGTCTGCAGCTACTAATGGGTTTTGAGGCCACTGAGGCCACTACCAAGACCTGCAGCTGCCCCCAGGGTCTGGTTTGAAGTTACCGTCAGGGTCTGAAGCCCTCACTAGGGTCATGGATATCAGCATCTGGGCCTGGAGTCATGCCCAAGGCCTGGTCCCTTGTCACCGATCCCTTGGGAGTTAAAGCTGGATCTCTTTGAACATTTCAGGGGACAAGGGTAGAAATTGAGCCCTGGCTGTGGGACCCTTTAGAGCAACCACAACAATCCCTGTGATGGGAATCATGGCTGCCACCCACACTTTCTCCGTGTTTCAGTTTACAAAGACACACACCCACTGTCACGGTGGAAGAGAGGCCTGTAGCTCTCGTCCCAGTCCACTGATGTGACAACTGAGGTCCAGAGAGGAAGGGTCTGCCCTGGCTCATTCTCAGCCTGCTGCTCACAGTGCAGACCTCGGATGCAGGGCTGTGGGAAAGGCGAGCAAATGTTCCCTTCCAGGTCTGGTGCCAGTCACCTTGAAGGCTGCCAGCTGTCCCAGGAGCCTGAGGGCCTTCTCTTGCTTGCCCCATTCCTCCCTCATTGTGGGGTCCTAGATAACAGCAACAGCTCGCATGGGTGAGCGCTTGACGTTTGGGAGGTGTAAGGACATGACACCAGGGCCAGATGCAGAGCCCGGAGAAATGCAAATGCGCGGCCTCTTGTTCAGAAAGCAGAAGAAAAGTGTTTTCCTCTCTCCTGAGGTCTCTCTCAGCTTGTCATGATGTTTTTACTTCCTATTTAATGCCATCCTCCCTTGGGGACACTGGCAGGGCAAGTGCAGACCATCACAGGTGCAAGGGCCACTTTGCTGCTTGCCCAACAAGGATCCTCCCCAAGGATCTTCCCCACACCTGCACCCCTGGCGGGGCAAAGGGCAGCAGGATGTGATTGGCAGGGATGGGGAGGGGGCTGAGAACCCAGCCCGGGGTGGTGGTGGGGGCGATCGCTCATGGGGTGAGGCAGAGGCTCGAGTCCCCTGTCCCGTCAGACTTTACTTACGAGTTCAAAGAGGAAATTAGTAAGAATTTCAAGACACTGACCACAGAGCATTAAACCCCAGGTGCGGGGCCCTGGGCCTCTGTGCTGGTCATGTGCCCGCTAAGCCGGCCCTGAATGACCCACACAATCCAACTGCATCCTCACGGCCACCCTACATGCTTGGCTCTGCTATTGCCCTCGTTTCACTCACTTGTTCATTCATTCATTCAATTGCCAAATATCAACTGAGTGCCTGCTGTGTGTTAGCACTGCCTGTAATGAACAAAAGAGAAAAATCTCTGCCCTCAAGGACCCTCCATTCTAATGAGGGGAGAAGACCACAAACAGGATGGATAAGTACATGACTACGCTTCAGTGGACCAGTGAGGGAAGACATAAAGCAGGGAAGTCCTTATGGGGAAGGAGACATTTGAGCAGAAACTTGAAGGAAGTGAGGGACCGAGCCGTACAGATACGGGGAGCCAGGCAGAAAGAACGGCCAGTGCAAAGGCCCTGGGGCTGGAGTGTGCTTGGGCTGTCCAGGAACAATGAGGAGGCCCATGTGGCTGGGGAGGTGTGGGAGGAGACAGGAGGAGACAGTTCCTTCAGGGCCATGGTAAGGCCTTTGTCTTTGACTCTGAGCAAGGTGGGAGTCATTGGGAGGGTGTGAGTAGAGGGATGGGGTGTGTTCCCTCTGGCTGCTGTGGGGAGAACAGGGAGACCAGGGTGGAGGCTACTGCACCAGGCCAGGGGAGAAAAGACAGTCACCAGCAGGTGGTGAGAAGTAGCTGGACCTTGGATCTATTTGGATGCACCGCCAACAGGATCTGCTGATGAACTGGATGATGGTGGAGGTGCAGGGTGGGGGTGACAGGAGTCAGGGCCACTTCCAAGGCTTTACTCTGGGCGCTTGGGCCACAAGTTCCCTGGGACAGGTGAGGACACCCAGTAGCTCTCTTCCAGCCTGGCCGCCAGGACTCCTTGCCACTGAGGGTCTACTCTTGTTTCTGGGGCACCCCACCCCTCCACCTATGCATTCCTGCCTGCCCTGGACCAGCGGCTGCAATGCAGAAAGTAAACACACACCTACATAGGCACAGTTCTCCCTGAACGGGGTCACAGTCAGACCAAGACGCTCGCAGGAGCCAGGAGGAAACGGTGAACAGGGCACACGGCCTGGGCAGGGACAGTGGTAAACTGGAGAGCCCTGGCCTGCATGTCTGGGTGGTCTTCCCTCCGCTGAGGCCCAGTGTTGCCACGTGGGCATGTGGACTGAGGTTCTCAGAGCTTCCAATTTTTCAAGATGTTGGAGATCTGGATCTTAGGATGTAATGTCCTGATTTTTAACTATTGGCAAATCATTTTTAAAAGCGAGGGCAGGTTATGCCCTTCTGTGGGACCAAGGTTAGGACAGACGGGTACACCCGGGGTCTCTGAGGTCTGCCAGCCGCAAACCTGGGAACACAGCCACTCCTGGGGTCTGGCTGGACAGGGCAGCACTTGGCTGGTCTGGGGCAGATGCCGGGGTGAGGGGCAGTTAGAAGAAGGCTGGGAAGGGGCAACCCTCTGAGTCCCACATTGCCCCAGGGATGATGTGGTTTCTAATCAAGGGCAATCAGGGAGGAGGAGGGAAGGCCTGGGGGGCAGTGGGTGAGATCATGGCCAGGAGTAAGCCACAGGGTGAAGTTTGCTCCCAGACAGGGGAACCGGTGAGACTGAGCAAGAGTGGAGGTGCCTGGGCTCCCTTTTCCCTCTCCTAGAGACCTGTCCCTCCCCCTGCTCTCGCCCACCCCTAAGTCTCGGGCTCTCTCCCTGGATCTGGCTGGGCCGAGGGGATGCAGGAGAAGCAGAGGGCGACAGAGGCCGCGGCAAGCCTCCTCCATCGACTGTCGGGTCAGCGGTTCCCGCCGTGGCGCTGTTTCACACGTGTGACCTCATTCAGCCTGGGGACAATCTCAGAAGGTCGCAACCGTGGCTGAGTCCCTTTTGCGGCAGATGAAATTGGGTCACGGAGCCTCTGGGTAACCTGGCCACGGTCACACCACCAGGAAGTAGCACTCCTGGAGTTAGACCCAGGCGTGTGTGGCTGCAAAATCTGAACTTTGAACGCAGAAGTTGTCAGAAAGAGAGGTCAATCCCGCGGAATCGGCCACCTGCTGGGTCAGTCCCTCCTATGTGAGCGTGGCGCGCCCTCTAGTGGTAGTACTGCCACAGTGCAGGACGAACCCAGGGACCAACGCTGGGCGCGCTCTCTCTATCCCTCTCTCTGTGTCTCTGTGTCTGTCTCTCTCAACATACACGTTTAGTATCTGCTTCTCTAGGAGAACACCACGAAGTTTCCATCTTCTGCTCATCTGCCACCCAGGACCTGCAGCCCCTATCCAGCAGGTCCATTCATGGGCCTTTTCCCAGGCTCAGGCTCCTCTGGCTGTGCCAGTCCCAGGGTACCTTCTGGTTGCTCCCTTGTGTGCTGTCAGAACCTGGGTCTGACACATTGTGCTGCACATTCTAATCTACTGCGGAACTTTCAAAAGTCCCCATGCCCAGGCCACACCCCAGAGCAAATGAATCTCCTCTCTCACCATCTTTAGGCTTGGAGGACAAAGGAGATCTCTGCACCTGACCTCTCAGTTCCGTGAAATCCTCCTGTCACCTTCAAACCGCTCCACTCCCTTTGGCCACCGCTCCCAGGCCCGAGCCCCCGACCTGGTAATTACCCCACACCTCCCCCATCCTGAGATCTCTATTTCAGTCACTCTCCTCCCTGCTCCTCCCCTGCATCCTCTCCATCACTTGTCATCATTGAGATCACTGGCTGCATCACTTTCTTGTCACTACCCAGCAGCCTCCTGCCCCTGATGTCCACCTCGCCTCGCCTGGGCTCCACGCAGTGTCACCAGAACTGCTCCCTGGAACACGCCCCCCTCCTGTGCCCACCTCTCCTGTCGCAGCACCCGCCTGGCCCAGCGCCACGCACAACCCTCTCCCTGCCTGCGTCACTGGGGAGAGTGCACACCAGGCTGGCAGCTTCCCTGGGAACTCATCTCCGCCCCACAACCACTCTGCCACCAGTGCTTTTCACACTTGAGCCTGCCTGTGAATCTCCCAGGGATTGTGGCGAGGCCCAAGATTCCTGCGTGTCTAACCTGTGCTACCAATCCTCTCTCCCCAAACCACAGCTCCTGCTTCACTGAGAAAACAGCTGGATGGGATACTGTTGGAGTGAGCAGGACTGAAGCCATGTTGGGACCTAAAATCACATGGGCTCTAAAAGATTTTAAAGGACACAGTTTTTTTCTTGGCATGCATTTCTCTGAATTCCCTCTTTTCCCATGGTTATTTGATGTTTTGAACCTTGGTTATAGGGCAAGATGACATTATTTACATAAATCTAAAGTTGTTTTCCAGCCAACCTGGAGCTGCAGACTTGCACGTACTAGCCAGACCCTGGGAAACCAAGGAAGACATCAACAAAGTTAAGCTGATTCCACCCCTCCAGCAGCACCCTAAGGTAACAGTGAGGATGGAAACAGAAACCAGATGGAGCCTTGGCGGGACCTTGCACCTGGCTCCTTGCACGGAGCCCCCACCGCTCACATCCTCCTCCCTCCTGCTTTTCATTTCCCACCTTTCTAAAAACCCACTGTGCTCCACCTATTCATCCCTTCCTTTCTCCCCCGAGCTCCTGGCAACCAGTGATCTTTTTACTGCCTCTGTAGTTTTGGCTTTTCCAGAATGTCAACTAGTTGAAGTCATACAGTACTTTTCAGACTGGCTTCTTAAGCTTAGAAACATGCATTTAAGTTTCCTCCATGTCTTTTCATGGCTTGATAGCTCATTTCTATTATCACTGAATAACATTCCATTGTATGAATATACTATCCAAGGACATTGTGTTTGCTTCCAAGTCTTTTTTTTTTTTTTTTTTTTACCGGTATGGGGATCGCAACCCTCGGCACAGTGTGGTCCGCACCGCGCTTAGCCAGTGAGTGCACTGGCCATCCCTATATAGGATCCGAACCCACGGCCTCGACACTACAGCACTGCGCTCTCCCGAGTGAGCCATGGGGCCGACCCCCAAGTTTTGACAATTACAAATTAACATTCACATACAGATATGACACCAAAAGCACAGATGACAAAACCAAAAATAGACAAGGGGGATTACATCAAACTAAAGATCTTTTGCACAGCAAAGGAAACAATCAGCAGAGTGAAAAGACAACCTAAGGAATGGGAAAAAATATTTGTAAACCATATAGCTGATAAGGGGTTACTGTGGATTGAATGTCCCCCCAAACTCATCGAAGCTTGATCTCCATTGTAACAGTGTTAAGAGGGTGGGAAATCCAATTATGGTATTTGAAAGTTGGGGCCTTTAAGAAGTGATTATGGATTGATCCATTCATGGAGTCATGGGCGTGGCTATGATGGCTTTATAGGGAGAGCCAAGTGAGAAGGTTAACTCTCTCTTGCTCAGCCCATTCTTACCATGCCCTGAGTTGCTGTAGAGGGTCAGCCCCCCAGGAAGAAGGCCCTTACTAGATGTGTTCCCTGGATGTTGGTCTTCCCAGCCTCCAAAACTAAGAAATAAATTTCATTTCTTCGTAAATTACCCAGTTTCAAGTATTCTGTTATAAGCAACAGAAATGGGGCCGGCCTGTGGCTCACTTGGGAGAGTGTTGTGCTGATAACACCAAGGCCATGGGTTTAGATCCCGTATAGGGATGGCTGGTTAGCTCAATGGGTGAGCGTGGTGCTGACAACACTAAGTCAAGGGTTAAGATCCCCTTACAGGTCATCTTTAAAAAAGAAAGAAAAAAAGCAACAGAAACGGACTAGTATAGGGGTTAATCTCCAATATATACAAGGAACTCCTACACCTCAATAGCAAAAAAACTAATAGCTTGATTAAAAATGAGCTAAGGACTTGCATAGACATTTCTCCAAAAAGGACATATGAATGGCTAACAGGTATATAAAAAAAATGCTCAATGTCACTAATCATCAGGGAAATGCAAATCATAACCACAACGACATGTCATTTCACACCTCTTAGAATGACTATCATCAAAAAAAAAAAGACAACTGTTGGCAAGACCATGGAGAAATTAGAACCCTTGCACATTGTTTGTGGGAATTCAAAATGGTATAGCCACTATGGAATACAATATGGAGGTTCCTCAAAAAATTAAAAATAGAACTACCATACAATCTGGCAATTCCACTTCTGGGTATTTATCCAAAATAATTGAAATCAGGATCTCAAAGGGATATTACACTCCTGTTTTCATTGCAACACTATTCACAACAGCCAAGATATGAAAACAACCCAAATGTCCATCAGCAGATGAATGGGTAAAGAAAATATGGTACATACATACAATGGCATACTATTCAGCCTTAAAAAGAAGGAAATTCTGAAACATACAACAACATGGATGAGCCTTGAGAACATTGGGCTAAGTAAAATAAGTCCACACAGAAAGACAAGTACCACTTGACTCCATTTACAGGAGATATCTAAAATAGTCAAATCCATAGAATTTGGTTCAACGGTTGCCTGGGCTAGGAAGAGCAGAAAATGGGGAGTTACTAATCAATGGTCATAAAGTTGGAGTCCAAAAAGATGAACAAGCTCTGGAGACCTGCCATACAGCATAGCACCTGTGGTCAACAATAATGCATTGTATACTTAAACATGCATTCGAAGGGTAGATCTCAGTTTAAGTGTTCTTACCACAATTAAACAAAACAGAACAAATAAACAAATATTCATGTGCAGGTTTTTGTGCGGACATAAGTTTTCAACTCATTTGGGTAAATACCAAGGAATGCTGTTGCTGGATCATTGAAAGACTATGTTTAACTTTGTAAGAAACTGCCAGACTGTCTTCCAAAGTGGCTGTACCATGTTGCATTCCCACCAGCAACGAATGAGACTTCCCGTTGCTCTGCATCCTTGCCAGCATTTGGTGTTGTCAGTGCTTTGGATTTTAGTCATCCTAATAAGTGTGTCGTGATATCTCAGTGGCTTTAATTTGCTATTTCCTAATGACATATGATTTTGAGCATCTTTCATATGTTTATCTCATATGTTTATTTCATGTTTATTTGCCATCTGAATTTCATCTTTGGTGTCTCTTCCAATCTTTTGTCCTTTTTTTTTGCCTTTTTAAGTTTTTATTTTTAGCCTTTTTTCTTTTGTATTAAAAAGAAAAGCATAATTAGCACAAATTACAAAGGACTATAGCAGGACTGGAGTAATGAATGAATCACTCCAGCCTGGAAAGCAGGTACTCTCAATAATATTATAATACAAGCTCATTCAAGTATTTTACATTTTTTTCTGTCCTTTTAAATTTGACATCCTAGCACATTGTAAGGATAATGCTCTATGAGCATAAGGTGGAACTTTCTCTACAAAGCCAGATGAGAAGTTTTCCTCTCCACTGAGAAATGGGCTGTAAGTGCCATCTTCTCCGCCTATGCCATCCACATGGCTGAAGGAGGAGAGGGTGGGGGCTGGGGAAAATCCAGGGACCCTCCAACACAGGAGATACTCTGGGGTCCCATTCAGGAGGGTTCCAGATAATTCAGAACACTGTACCCAGGGTTTGGGGGGGTTTTTTTGTTTTGGTTTTTTGGCAGCTGGCTCTTACAGGGATCTGAACCGGTGACTTTGGTGTTACAAGGCTGCGCTCTAACCATCTGAGCTAACCAGCCAGCCCTACCCAGGCTTTCAGCAAAAAACAACCCCTCCACCTTCCCTAGCTAGTCATCTTTCTTGCCCTCTTTCCCACTTCTAGGGCCTTCTGAGCAGCTTACTTCCTTTTGTAAATTCAATAATCAGGAAAGGGGATAAAGAGCTACAATGGAACAAAACAAAAACATTTAACAGCTTTGACATGGGACCCGGCACCTGTCTCTGAGCCCCTGGGGTCCAGGCTGGGGCAGGGCTGGTTGGTCCTCCTCTACCAGTAGGGCATTTGCTCCCAGGTTCAGGAGAGGGCAGGAAGAGAACACTGCCCCTTTACAGGGCTGAGGCACACAGGACTTCTGATGTTTGCTGCCCAAAGGCTGTGTTGCTACGAACCTACCTTGGAAGGATAGAGGATAAACAGAGGGGCTTGGGCAGGCTGTTGCTTTGTGTGTCAGGTCTCGGATCCCCATGGGAGAATGGTGGGTGTGAAGAGTCTAGCCCTGATGTGATGGCTCCTGACCCTCCCGGCATGCTTGTCACAGATACATCGGTCCCAAATCCAAGTGTCTTCAGAAGGTGAAGATGTAAACTATGCTTTGCAACATTAACTCCTAACATGTTACCAAAAAAAATAGAAGCCCCCCCCCCCACTCCCAGCCTATGTCCAGATGATGTCCTCACCTCCCCACCCCAAAGGGACTTCCTCTTTCAGGGGTGTCTGTGGACAGGATGGCAGCCCTCTGGCCTGGGAGGACACTCTAGATAAGAATAGCCTTCCCCCACACTCCTAAGGTTTCCTTGTGTCCCCCAAACCCAGCAGAGGACAAACACTGAGGTTTCTGTGGTGCTGAATACAATACAGGACTGAGTGACCTGAAGGAAGGACAGAAAGGGGAAATGAAGGGAAGGAGGAGGAGTCCAGGAGGCCAGGGTCTGGTACAATGTGGGGCAGGCGCCAGACTGGGTAGGGAAAGGCCTCAGATCCCACCATCAGAGCAGAGCCCAGATGTTCGTTCTTGGTTCAAGATGATTGGGTCCCAGAAGCTGAGATGGGTTTCCCACATACTAACCACTGGGAGGAGAAAGGGGGAGGGTGGCCACAAACTGAAAGCAAGAAGGTGTCCAAAATAAAGAGCAAGTCCTTGCAGGCCTGCTGTCCATTTTTAATTGGGTTGTTCATTTTCTTATTATTGAGTTTTTAAGAGTTATTTGTATACTTTTGATAACAGTCCTTTATCAGATGTCTTTTGCAAATACTTTCTCCCATTCCATGGCTTGTCTTCTCATTCTCTTGGCAGTGTCTTTTGCAGAATGAAAGTTTTTAATTTCAAATTTCTTTTCCTTTTCTGTGCAAAAGTTTTGTTTTGCTGGGTTTAATAACTTTTGTGGGGGGCCAGGGTGCTTGTTTTCCTATATTTTTATGTCTAATTCAACCTACATACTCTCTTGGTTGAGTAAATCTCTCAAAAGTTCAAAGACATGATGTATTCTATCAATTTCATCTCCTTGAAGAAATCTCTTCTAGAACCTTTTGACTTGTTTCGGTGTGAGCTGCCTGCTCTCTAGGCCTCCTGTCCAGACAGGCTGCTTTGCGATCTCCCTTTGCCATCATCTGGGAGAGTCCCTTCACCTCTCCCTCATGTTGGATCCCCTGCTTTCTGGAGGCCAGGGCTCACTCTTTCTTGTTTTACTTGGTCTACCCCCTTGTCTTAGTGGAACACATCCTCCAGTAGCTTTCTTCAAAAAGGGAGCATAGGAGTTAAAATTTTTGAGCTCTTGCAACTCTGAAAATCTATATTTTTTTCTACTCTCACTTTTTAATGATTTGACTAGGTATAGAATTCTAGGCTGAAAAAAAATTCTTTTTCATACTTTTGTAAACATAGCTCCGTTGTATTCTGGTCTCCAGGATTATTGTTGAGAAGTCTGATGCCATTAAGGTTCTCGATATTTTGTAGCATTTTGTAAAATTTTCTTTTTGTCCCCGTGTTTTGACTTTTTTTTTTTTTTTTTGTAGCTGGCTGGTAACAGCGATTGAGCCCTGTACCTTGGTGTTATCAACACTGTGCTCCAACCAACTGAGCTAACTGGCCAGCTGTCCCTGTGTTTTGAAATTTAGTGGTGATTGGCCTTGGCACGGGTCTATTTTTATCCTTTGGGCAGCCATTCAGTGAGGTCTTTCAATCTGGAAACTCAGAGCCTTTAGTTCAGAGAAATATTTGAAACATTGACTATTTCTTCTCTTCTGTTTTCTCAGTTCTCTCTTTCTGGAACTCCTTTGTTGAGGTGTTAGACTCCGGCACTGGTCGCCTAATCTTCTTACCCTCTCTTTCCTATTTTCCACATTGTGGTACCCTGCTTGGTTTTCCCTTCAAGAACTTGCTATTCAGCTTTGAGGAGTGCAGTTGGCTGACAGCCTGCAAGTTCAATGTTTTCAAGATCTGCCACCACATTTGAACCAAGACCAAGGTCTGCTTGGGCAGCCCTAGCCGATGACTGAGCACAGCAGGGACACTAAGCTCTGGCCATTTCTGCCCAATGTGAGTCTCCTCTAATGCACAGTCTTTGCTCTGGGGCTCCCTACCGGATTGGCCAAGCATTTGTTATATCTGCAACAAAGACTGAGCCTCTTTCTGTCTAGGTCTATTTTCTTCTTTCCCTTTTCACAGGTATCAGATTTACATCATGGTCTGAAGACTCTTCCCACCCAATCTTGTGTTGGCTTCTGTTCACTGGACAACCCAACCTGACACATATATCATTATCTTCTTGCTCTATGCTATAGTCTGAATGTTTGTGTCCCCCCCCAAATTCATATGTTGAAATCCTAACTCCCAAAGTGATGGTATTAGCAAGTGGGACCTTTGGGAGGAGATTACGTCATGAATCAGAGCCCTCATGAATGGAATTAGAGCCCTTATAAAGAGGCCCCAGAAGGACCCTTGTCCCTTGAGCCATGTGAAGTTATAGTGAAAAGACAACCATCTAGGAAGAGTGCCGTCACCAGACACCAAACCTGCTGATGCCTGAATCTTGGACTTCCCAGCCTCCAGAACTGTGGAAAATAAATTTCTGTTGTTTATAAGCCACCCAGTTTATGGTATTTTGTTACAACAGCCTGAATGGACTAAGACACTGTACTTCTTGGAAAATTTCCTCAACTTTATCTTCTAACCCAGGGGTCAACAAACTTTTTCTATAAAGGGCCCAATAATAAGTATTTGAGGCTTTGTAGGCCAGATGGTCTCTGTCATAAATACTCAACTTTGCCAGTGTGTAAGCAGCCATAGACAATACAAACTAATGGGTCTAGTTGTATTCCAATAAAACTTTATTTAAAAAATAGGTGACAGGCTGAATTTGGCCTGCAGGCTGATCCCCGTTGTAATCTTTCGAAATAAGTTTTCCATTTTTGTTATGATATTCTTAATTTCCAAGAACTTTTTCATTTTGTTTGTTTATTCTCAAAGGGTTCTTCTCCCCCAAAATGGCAGCCACTTTTTATTTCATAGTTGCAGTATATTTTCTTAAATCTCTGAATATAGCAATAATAGATTCAAGTTTTCTTTTCCCTGCATATTCTGTTTCTTCCAAATTCTGTTTTCCGGTTTGTTTTGGTTCTGCCTCTCGTATTAGAGGATTTTCTTGAATGTTTATGATCCTTGGTTATCTGCTCATATTTAAGAGGTTTTGAAAGCCAATGGAAATCACAACAGTGGTTGCCTGTTATGTGTGTGTGGTGGTGGGAGGTATTGACTTTCTGGGGGACAAATAAAAGGGCTGGCTGGTTAGCTCAGTTGGTTTGAGCAGGGTGCTGACAGCACCAAGGTCCAGGGTTTGATCCCTGTACTGGCCAGACACCAAAAAAATCAAAATTATAAATTTTTTTATAATTACAAAGTTATAAAAGCAAGCTGCTGAGAAGCCCTCTGCTTGTGGGGGGACAGGGTGGCCCATTGATTCAAGATTCAATATGAGGGTACTTCAGAAAGTTTGTGGAAAAATAAAATTAAAAGATAATACAGGGGCTGACTGCTTAGCTCCGTTGGTTGCAGTACAGCCTTATAATCTCAAAGTCATGGGTTCGGATCCCCATAGTGGCCAGTCTCAAAAAAAAAAAAATTATATGAATTTTCCATGAACTTTTTGAAGTACCCTCATATAGATAATTTTGAGGGCCGGCCCATGGCTCACTTGGGAGAGTGTGGTGTTGATGAAACCAAGGCCACGGGTTCAGATCCCTATATAGGGATGGCCGGTTAGCTCACTTGGGAGAGCATGGCGCTGACAACACCAAGTCAAGGGTTAAGATCCCCTTACTGGTTATATTTTTTTTTAAAAAAAGAAAATTTTGGTTGGGCTGTTTCATTGGGAAATCCCCGAGGCCGACATCTGAAGGTATTCTTTTCTTGGCTTCTCAGACTCTATGATAAAAGATAGAACTCATACAAACAGAATAAAAGCAATGTGGAGGACACAGAAACTACGCAGGAAGAAGAAAATCAAAACAAAGAGGAAACAGCAACAGTGATGACAAAACACCCGTCCTTAATATACTCAGAGACTGAAGGGAGCGGCCTCTGGAGTCTCCCGGGCCTTCTGGAGAGCTGAGGTCTGACTGCACTGTTCCAGGAGCCAAGACAGGGAGGAAGGGCTGGGGAGGGGGGTGGGGGCCAGGGCTTCCCATGTTCAGGATGGAGCATTCACTTAATCCCTCTGGTTGGTATAGAATTCCCCGCTCATCAGAGCCTGTTGCCCCCCAGTTCAGAGACCTCTGTGTACCCTCTCTGGAGAATAAACCTCCAGTCCTTGTTGCGGTGGGGGAGAGGCAGGTGCCCAGTAGCACGGGGTGGGGAAAGGTACTGAGGATTAGAGCCCTTCGTAAAACAACCCTCCTGTTTCAGTTCCAGCTTTACCCCATTTCCAGAGAGATATTTAGTCTATTGATACCGGTGCCTTTGCGGGGTTTTGTGGGGTAAATTGTGGTTGCTCCTTGGCTTGTCCCACTCCCAGTTTAGGGTTCACTTTGCGTGCAGCTTCATCAGGCACACGTTCCTCTGCCTTCCAGACTCCAAAATGCTGTTGCTATGTTCTCCTTTTTTGATTGATTAGTTCTCGCTGATTCATAATGTCCCACCCCTGGCAAATGTCCATGTTATAACCCCCAGAACCTGTGACTATGTTACCTTACATGGCAAAAGGGACTTTGCAAATGTGATTAAGGGTAAGGACCTTGAGATGGGGAGACCGTTCTGGATTGCTCAGGTGAGCCCAATTAATTGCATGAATCATTAAAGCCTTTTCCAGCTGTGGTCAGAGAGATGAGGCCTTGCTGGAGGGAGGAGGCCATGGGCCAGGGGGATGCAGGCAACTTCTGGAAGCTGGAAAAGTCAAGGAAATGGATTCTTTCCTTGAGCTTCCAGAAAGCTCTTCCAGAAAGAGCTCTCTAGAGCAGTCCTATCAACACTTTGATTTTAGCTCAGTGAGACCTGTATCGTTTCTGACATATAGAACTGTAAGGGGCCGGCCCGTGGCTCACTCGGGAGAGTGCGGTGCTGAGAACACCAAGGCCCCGGGTTCGGATCCCATATACGGATGGCCAGTTCGCTCACTGGCTGAGCGTGGTGCTCACAACACCAAGTCAAGGGTCAAGATCCCCTTACCGGTCATCTTTTTAAAAAAAAAAAAAAAAAAAAAAAAAAAGAACTGTAAGATAATAAATTTTCTTGGTATTGGGCATTAAGTTTGTGGTAATTTGTTACAGAAGCAATAAAAGACTAGTACACATACCTTTAAAAAATCCACTCACTATCCCTTTAATGGGGTTCAGACACAGAGAAGTTATGTGTATATGTTCAATCTACCGTCTTTATCCAGAGTTCTCCACTCAAACTTGCTCAGTCTCCACCTCTTTATGACACATTCTTATTAAATTCACTTTTGACTTTTTTTTTGGCAGCTGGCCAGTATGGAGATCCAAACCCTTAACCTTGGTGTTATAACACCACACTCTAACCAACTGAGCTAACCGGTCAGCCTACTTTTGACTTCTATGTTGCTAAATTTGTTCTCGTTTTCCTTGACTGCTTAGCATCTTTGAAGCCAGCTGACTGCTCCCTCTCTCCTCCATGAGACACTCTTCTCTGGTTTCTGTGACTGCACATGCCCTGGTTTTCCTCCTACTTTACCAGCTGCTCCTTCTCTACTACCCTTGTTGGCTTCTCCTCTATGTGATCTCAAAATTGTGGCATTCCTCAGGGCTGGAGCCTGGTGCCTCTTCTCTCCTCTCTCTCCACCATGACCATGTGGCTTGCATGCCATCTTTTTGCTGAGGACTCTGATACTCTATTGCCAGCCAAGGGACTCCTCCCTGAGCTCCGCACCCTCATGATCAAGTGGACTTCTTGGACATCTTACAGGCTTCTCAAATGGAAAGTATCTGTGGCAGGATTCTTGCATTTCTCACCAAACCTCTTCCCTCCCTTGAGTCTTTCCATCTTCCAAGTACATATCCGGCCCCCAAATCCCACATTCACCCCGATTCCCTTCCTCCTCTACCCATCAGAATATTTGCAGATTCTGTCTCCTAAGTGTGTTTAGAAGGTGTTTACTTCCCCTATCTCCAAGGCCCACCTTGGTCCAGGCTCCCTCCCCCTCTCCCCCGGCATCACCACCATGACATCCACGCTGGTGTCCTGTATCCACTTTGGCCCAGTGGCCCTTGATTCTCCCCAGAGCAGGGGGTTGCTTAAGATGTCAATCAGATTATGTCACTTCCTCGACTTAAAAGCTTCCAAAGCCTTCCCAATTCCACCTAGAACAAAATCCATTCTCCTCACAGCCGACAAGGCCTATGTGATCTGGCCCATTCCCTTCTCTCCCTCCTCACCCATGTCACTGTCCCCATCACCTGCTCGGTCTTAGCTACCTGACCATTCCTCACACTCACCACACCTCCCCTGCCTCAGTCCATTTGCGCTCTCTGTTGTCTTTGCCTGGAGCGCTCTTACCCTGACTCTTCCCACGCCAGCTCCTTCTCCTTTTCTAGGTCTCAGATGAAATGTCCCTACCTTCCCTGTTGACCTTATGCACAGTGGGTGTTTCCTCCACCGTCCTTGTTTATTCCCTTAATAGTGGGCTTTGAGTTTTGATGAT
Source organism: Cynocephalus volans (assembly GCF_027409185.1). NCBI lineage: Eukaryota > Metazoa > Chordata > Mammalia > Dermoptera > Cynocephalidae > Cynocephalus > Cynocephalus volans. The sequence goes on from NC_084465.1 coordinate 114,523,670, forward strand.
CATATTTCTTTGTTGATTTGTGTTGTCTGACTCCCTCATTAGATATAAACCCAGAAAAGCAGCAAGGGTATTTTAGCAGCCCAGTTCCTAGTGCCAGCCCACTGAAGGCTCAACAAAATTTGCTGAGTGAGTGAATGAATGAACAAACGCACTGGACACCCATTATGTGCCAGGCACTTTTGTGTATACCGAATTATTTCATTTTCACAATGATCCCATGAGGTTGTCACATTGCACTACATTCCCAGATTCCCTTGCAGTGAACTGTTCTGGCCAATGCATGTGAGTAGAGTGAAGAAAACCCATGTGGGATCTCCACTCCCTTTCTTCTTGGTCTGCCAGCTGGATGCCGAGGATCCAGCAGTGGATTCTGAGGCCCTGGGACGACCAAGTCACAAGATGGGAGGAGACTGGGACCCTGAAAGACTGAGTGGAGCAGAGTCTCCCCACCCCCAGTAGTCTGCATGAGCAGGACACAGGCTCTCCTGTGTCAAGCCACTGAGGTTTCCAGGCTTATTTGTTATAACACCTTGCCTCACCTTAATTAATACATCAAAACGCCATTTGTAGGTGGTGGTGAACAAAAACGTGGGTGACAATTTTGCTGACAAATTTTCATCAAATGCATCGTCCCACAGCAGAAGCCAAGGACGCAGTGCTCACGCCTGTTTTAGCACCTTGCTCTACATGTTGAGGTGTGCGCTGTTCTGTCCTCACTAGGCTGTGAGCCCTTCCAGGGAAGTGCTTGTGCCATGTTCATCTCTGTGACCTCAGCATCCAGTCCCCAGGAGGCCTTAGGGAAGGCGTGTTGAATCCAAAAATAAGTGAACTGGTTGTCTGCACCCCTCATTGCCTTTCTGTCCCTCAACATGTCCAAGAAAGCCCAACTCTCTAATTTTACAGAGGCCCAAAGGGAAGAAATGACTTCCCCAGGCTGACACGGCAGCAGGAAGCAGAGAATCAGCCTGTTTCTGGGCTGCTAAACACGGCAGCTGGCTGTTCAGGAGGGAATCCTGGCGCCTTCCAGGTGCTGAAGGAAGGCTGGGAGATGTGGGGTGGTGGGCGGTTGCGGGAGGTCACTCACAGACTCCTCTAGGCCCCCAAGCTGACCCCACCAGACTCACGGCCCCACTGCCCCTCCTCCAGCAGCAGACACTCCAGAGCCTCCCCCACCTCTCAGCCAACTCTGCCTGGCTCCTGCAGCCCAGGCATCCACATCACTCAGTATTTTTAGCCTCACCACCTGGCACCTGTGGTCACTGTGTCTGCCCAGCCTGGCGGTGTCCCCTCCCCAGGCCTTAAAGGGCCAGAGCCCACTAGCTAGAAAGGAGAGCAGCTCCCACAAACACAAGCCACTACACCCCCAGGGCAGGAGGCAGAGGGATATCCCCAGCAGAGGGGTCCCTAAAGTTGGAGGTGGGAGATGGAGGGAGTGGAGAGGCAGAATCTCACGGCTGCCTGACCCTATGTCCTGTGACTGTCTCATTCTGGAGTTTTTCTTTCTTTCTTTTTTTTTTTGCAGCTGGCAGGTACAGGGATTGAGCCCTTGACCTTGGTGTTATCAGCTTCATGCTCTAACCTGCTGGGCTAACCAGCCAGCCCCTCATTCTGGAGTGTTTCCCTATTCTTTCTTTCTTTTCTTTTCTTTTTTTTTTGTGAGGGGGGGGAACCCTTGCCCTTGGTGTTATAACACTGTGTTCTAATCAGTTGAGCTAACCGGCCAGCCCTAGTCTGGAGTTTTTCAAATGCTGGTTTGCTCAAGTTGCTCACCTGGGGGGACTGGTTAATATTACACAGCCATCCGCTCTAAGACCTGAGGCTGCAAAGTCTCCAAGGCAGACGCTGGGAGTGTGTGTTTTTAACAATCAGCTTGGATGATTCTGATGCCCCGTCTCTCCATGTCATGTTCATTTGTCCATTAATTCATCCAATAGGCATTTTGAGCTCCCACTATGGAAACAGTGGTTCTGTCACACGTCTGTTGCTTTGGGGTTCACGAAGCTCTTCGGCACCTGTGACTTCACCGTGCCTCCTCACTTGCTCCCGTCTTGTGTCACCCTCCCCACTGCTAGCCCGTTGCCTGTGGATCAAGTCCTTGGCTCGGCAGTCACAGCCCTTTGTGACTTGGCCCCTGCCATCCCTGCCAGCCTCACCTCCATCATCCCCACGCGATTTCCTCTTCAAGCCACCGAGCCTTTGCTCTTGCCATTCCCGCTTCCTGCAGTGCCCTTTCCTCAGCTTTTGTCACCTCTGGGGAGAGCACTTGCTCTTCCAGAGAGACTTGGGTAGGGGGATCTCCTCTAGCTCCTGCAGGCAGAGGTAGTCTGTCTTTCCACCTGGCTCCCTGGGCACTGTGCACCCAGGCCCGTCAAGGCTCCTGTCGTTCTGCACCGAACTGACCTGTCTCCTCCTCTGCCTCTCCTAGCATGCTGCGACCCTGGCACTCTGTGGCTGCCCAGTCAGTGTGTGGAATGGTAACCCAACAACCACGGTGGGGAACTTCCTCCCATTTCACAGATAAGGAGACAGAGGCTCACAGAGGGGAAATTACAGACCCAGGGTCCAACAGAGACGGTCAAGGAGGAACCTGGCCCAGGCTGCAGGAGCCCACTCCCTACCCTCCCATCCTGGCGGGCCTTGTGGGGACACCTGGCTTGGCCCCGAGCCTGCCCTTCTCCCCACTTAGTTGTGCTGACTCAGGCGGTGATGGAGGCGTGGGCGGGCTGGGCTGGAGCAGAGGTGACCCCTGGCTCTCCTGCAGATTGTCTGTCCATTCCTGGAGCCCGTGGCCACAGCTTGGGTAATGCATTTGGCTGGAGCCTGGGTTCCCTGCAGGTGGGGGTGGGGAGAGCTGGCAAAAGCAATAGTGGTCCCAGGGCGTGACCCCCCACTGGGCTCTGCACATAACCCCTCTCCCCACATAAGTACATAGAACTCACACCTGCTCCCACAAACACGTACACGCACTCACAATCACACACACTCACCCCCAAATACCTAATCACAGAGCTGCACAAGCCTTTATTCTCTCTTTCTCTCTCTCCTTTACACATGCACGTGCACACACACACACACACATACACACACAACATATTTTCACTTATTAATTCAAGAAAGACTGAACACCTGTTAGGTGCCTGTGCAGTGCAGGAAGGAAAGGTGGCTCTCAGATCAGGGTGAGTCAGGGGCTTCCAGGAAGGCTTCCTGGAGGAGGCAGCATTGTTGCTGGGCCTGGATGGAGGGAGCCAAGGGAAGGGAAGTCTGGGCAGAGTCTCACTGGAGGTGAATAGAGGGGAACAGAGTGAGATGAGGTGGGAGATGTCAGCCTGGATCATGCAGGCCTTGCATGCCCACCTGAGTGTTGCCTTCATCCTGTGGGAGCCAGGGAGCCACGTAGGGCTCTGAGCAGGGATGGGACATGATCACAATAGGAGAGGACAGGAAAGTCACTCAGGTGCCAGGGTGGGAGAGCTAGGGAGTAGACTGTGACAACCAGGTGAGAGATCTGAGTCTGAATCAGGAAGGTGGCAGTGGGCGGTGAGCAGTGGACAGACAAAGAGAGTTGGAAGTGGGGCTACCAGGCCCAGAGGGGTCCCAGGTGGATCGCTGTGCCTTCGCCCTGCCCACCCGCTGCCCACTCATGGGCACTGACCTCTGCAGCGGTACCTCTTCCAGCAGCTCCTCCTCCTCCTCCCTGTGGAAGCAGACGAAGCAGAAGGCTGGCATGTCGTCGGCTCCACAGCCCATGGGCCAGGCCGGAGGCAGCTCCAGGATGGGGCAGGGGTGGCCAGTGGTGGCTTCAGCAGCATTGTCCCTGGCCTGGGCAGGGGTCCCCGAGCCAGAGCATTCCAGGGTCAGCAGCCTGCCGGCCTTCGGGCCCCACACCTGCCCACCCACCACTTGTGCCTTTTCGCTCAGGTTGCCCGTCGCCTCGGTGGGTGGAAGAGCCAGTGGCTCTGTCTGATGGGGTCTCCTGCCCTGACCCACTCAGCTTCCAGTCACAGGCTGGGCCTTGGGAAGCAGCTCTCAGCCTCCTGTGCTCAGAGGTGGCTGCTGGGGGACAGAGGTCCGGCAGGGCCCCTCACTGCCCCTCGTGGAGCCTAGGCCCCTCTGCTGCTGTCTGTCAGAGGCAGGACTGAGAGGACAGGCTCGCAGATGATCTGTCCTTCTGTCCTTCAGTCTGTCCAGCCGTCTGCTTCTCCCTATCCAGCCAGCATGGCCACAGAGGTAGTAACCCTAAGAAAGTTTGTTCTCCTCTGCTGGGGTCGTTGGCACAAGTGGCCTCCAGGACAGAGGTTTGGGACCTGAGGCTGAAAGGTGGGTGAGGGCCAGGTGAGGTGGCACAGTGCTTGCGCTGTCCCCAAGAAAAGTTCTGACCCCTGGAGTCCCGGTCCTGGCTCTGCTCGAGTGGAGGCTCCGCTCTCTGCTCCCTCCGACTCCAGTGGCTGCTCTGGCAGACTGGCTGGGCTGTGGGTATTAATAGCTCCACATTCACGCTGAGAAGCCTGGAGGTTAACTCCTTCCCTGCCAGAGCTGGGGAGGCCGACAGGGCTGGCAGGTGGGGTGGGGCCGCCTGGCAAAGTGGACACGGGGAGTGGAGGGAAGGGCAGGGCCTCAGTCTCGCCCCCACCCTGAGCCTGGCTGCCTCAGTGGGACCCTTGGTGCCACCTCCTGCCCACGAGTCTCTGTGTGGCGCTGGGCACCCAGGTCTTGGTCAGAGTGCCCTGGCCACCTGAGCCCTCCACATGCACCCCCAGGAAGCTGGATGGGACTGGGTCTCGGGGCAGCACTCCTGGGATGGGCAGGGTCTGACCTTCATGGAGCATCCCCAGGGCTCCCCAACACACATATCCATCCCTCAAGTCACCTGGTCCCTCTGCATTCCTGTAACAGTCACTATCGCCAAGTCTGTGCCCAGTTCTGTGGATGGTCTCAGTGGGAACCAGAGATGGTTCAGACGCAGCACCTCATTCTATTGAGGAGTGCAGGAGGAGGGTGAGAGTGGCGGAATCAGAGTAGAATTGTTTGCTTGCAAAAAAATGTTTGGGCTGGCTGGTTAGCTCAGTTGATTAGAACATGGTGTTATAACACTGAGGTCAAGAGTTTGGATCCCCATACCAGCCAGCCACCAAAAAGAAAGAAAAATAATTTTTTAAAATTGAGCACCTGCTATGTGCTGGGCACTGTGCTGGGTGCGGGCACACAGCAGTGGAGAGGGCAGACACTATTTCTGCCTTGAGTGTTTGTGTGTCCCTGCAGTAGGCCAGTGGGGCTGAGCTCATCTATATGGTGCCACTGTGTGAATTAGAAAAGGTGCTCCGCTGCAGGCAGGTGCAGCCCCAGAGCACCGGCTTGCAGTGTGGACCCAGGCTGGGCATCAGCCCCACTCGCCTCCTTTGCAATTGACAACGAGCACAGCCACTTTCCATTCCCAGTGGCCCCGGCAGCCTGATAAACAAAGAAAAAAGAAATTCAGACTGTGGAAGTGCTATGAAAAAAACAAAACAGAAATCTGAGAGAGACTGATGGGTAGGCAGTTAGCTAGGGTGTTCAGGGAAGACATCCTAAAGAGGTGACATTGGAGCTTCGACCTGCAGGAGGAGGAGCAGGAACCAGCCAGAAGATCTGAAGGGAGAACGTTCCATGAAGAGGGTCAGCAAGTGCAAAAGCCCAGAGGCAAGAACAGGCTGGTGTTTGAGGGAGAGTGAGGAGCAGAGGAGAAGAGCTTAGAGCCAGGCCTCCAAGAGTGAGTAGGGCGTGGCAGGGGCTCAAGAGATTGGCATCATCGGCAGAGAGGACAGAGCATGCAAGGCGCAGAGGCGTGAAACGGATGGAGGAAGAAGCCCAAGGTGACATGGTCAGAGGCACAGGAGGTATTTACCCCAGAGCTGCCCCGCCCAGGGCTCTGAAGAGGAAGGATGGGTGGGAGGAAGATGAAGTGGGAAGTTGGGTCAGCTGAGGAGTGGAGGAGTGTGGTGGGGGTGGGGTGCTGAGAGGCTTGGATGGAACTGTCTGTATATGTTGAACTGAACTCCACTGGCTGGAAGAACAGGTCTAGGCCTCCTTGGTTTAAAAAGGTGTGGGCTGAGAACAGAGCCGCCGCGTGCAGTTGTTCAGGCCACACTCACTGCACGAGGACAACTTGGCAGATGGTGGATGGGGGCAGATATCCAGCCTGCCTCTGCTCTGCCAAGCCTTGCACTTTTGAACTGTGACAGCATTGGGGAGGGGGGAGGTGCGTTTTTCTGATTGGTCCACCCAGAAGCATGCCTTATCCTTATTGGTCTGTTCAGAGGGCGTGCTTTCAGAGGGTGCATTTTTCGAATTGGTCTGCCCAAAGGGGGAGCTCTTTTTCCCCAACTGGCATAAAGGGGCCCCATTGACTGGGTTGGGGGAGGTGACCTAGGGGCCCCAGGCTCTAGTACAGGATTTGCTACAGACTTGCTATGTGACTTTGGACCAATCACTGTACCTTTTTGGAACCATAGACATAGACCCAGCTAGAGGCCAGCTGGTCCAATCCCTACACTGCACAGGGAATAAGAATGAGCCCAGAAAGGGGCAGCAGTGCCCCCGAGGTCACACAGCAGAGCCAGCACCCCTGACTCTTGACTCAGTACTCTGTCCTCCCTGCTGCAGCATCCGCTTGAGTCATTGGCTATGCAGACTTGGTGTCTCTTTGAGGAGAGGACAGGAAATGAGAGGGGACAAGAGGAAGGGTGGGGGAGGGAAAGAGAAGGTAGCTCAGGCTATGGCTCCCTGAGGTGGGGGTCAGAAGGGGTCAGGGTGCCCCAGGCCTCTAGGCACCCTTTCCCCCTCTTCCAAGCCCCAAGGGGTTGTCATTTGCAGATGTTAATTATTCAAGATGCTGCTTTGCCTGGTTTTAATGCACTCTGATGGCGTTCTCTGGCTAATGGGGAAAATCAATAGGTTTTAATTCTTAGTGGCTGTGAAGCTCTGTCTGTCTCCTGTTTGGGTGGCTGGGCCTGGCTCTGTGGCTGGGGGTGTGCGGTGGAGGCTCAGATCCAGTTCACAAGAGTCTGAGACTCCCCTTTCCTTCTCCCACCCTGCATTCTCTTCTGACTCCAGCCTGGGGAGGGAGGATTAGAATCACCAGGCAGCTCCAAACTCTGCCCCAAACATCTCTGAGGGTCTGAGTCCTTAAATCTCAGCCATTTGTCACCCCTCCAAGACGGATGGTGGCTCTTCCTGGCCTTTCCCAGCCCCTGCATCAGACCTATGGGCCAGACACATGCCAGCAGGGGATGCCCCACCAGCTTTTGGGGGCTGGAGTCAGGTCTGCAGCCCTTGGCCCTGGCATGTTGGGGTCTGGGGAAGCCTTCCCCTGCCCTCCGCTCAGGATCAGCTCTGCTCATCCTCCTGTGCTCAGGCCCGCCTCACAGAACTGTCTTGGGATGTGAGGGGAATCTTGCCTGGGTCTCACATTCCTGAAGAGCCTTAAATGTAGACTTCTGTTGTTATCTCTTTGTGACATTATACATTCAGGCATGACAATTTCTCAACAGGATTGAGAGCTGAGCCATTCATCAGACATCATTAAGAGCAGGTCCCATCTCAGACCACATCCCATCCTCGATCACCCAGTGGTGCCCTGAGTCAATGTCCTTTATGAATCTGGTAATTAGCTTGTGAATGGAACAACTCTCTTGCACTCTATTTGTGTGTGTGTGTGTGTGTGTGTGTGAAGTGTTAGTTAGGCAAGTATAAACATTTAAGATACACTTTAGTCTTTGTAATGCTGTTTTTGGTATTTCTCAATGTTTCCAAAACACAAGCCTTCAAAAAGGGAAGATGCCTGAGATATTTCAACCTTGGAGAGGCCCTGCCTGCTTCCAGATGGACACAGGCCTTTCCTGATGGACACAGGGCCAATCCCTGGCTAGCTAGAAATGTTCGGGCCATCTAGAGGGGCTGTCTGATGGCCACGGTCCTCTGGAACTAGGTCTTGGGACTTTGAAAATAGTGACTGTCGGGCCTCACCTGCCCTGTCCAGCCAGGACCCAGCCTGACCCCTTCCCGTTCCCCACCCAGGCCCCAGTGAACACCAGGCCCAATCCCAGATTGGACAATGAGCTTTTGGGGTGTGGGCTCCACAGTGGGGCAGACCTGGCTTGAGACCCTCTCCGACACTTAAGCTCTATGCTCCCTCACACCCCCTGACTTTCCATTTTGGACTCAGGTGCGCAAAAGACTGAATTAATCGATGGCACATTTTTATTCTTGGCCATGTAGGGCCCCTACCTTGTTTTTTTGTCCATATCTTTATTCCCTTTTGCCATGGATGCTGGGCAGGCAAAAGCTACTGAGATTTCCTCCAAATATGCACCTTGTGGGATCACTGGCAGAATTATATGAGCCAGAGCATATATAATGCTTAGGAAGAAAGCTAGCACCAAGTGACTGATCAGTTTCAGGTCCCATTTCATCCCCTGGGGTGGTTTTCTCTGCTAGGGGCCTTTGAAGCTTGGAAAAAACACCTTCCCCTTTGCTATACCCAAGTATGGCTGGTGTTTTTCAAAATCCCTCACTAAAGACCTGAGTGACCCCCTGGAATAGAATCTAATTTGCTCATAGTCTGATGGAGAAGCAAATATGGACACCATTAGCTTCCATTTCAAATTCAAATTCAGTAGTAACTGGGTGCACAGTCCAACACAGGCCAAGTGCTGGGCAGTCCGTGTTGGGGCCCAGCCAGGAGCAGAGAAGAAAGGGTTCCACTTTCTGGGAATTCACTACCCAGTTTGGGGGTTGGGAGATGGCCCTTCTCTTTCTATTAGGGTTCAGCTAAGCTGCTGTAACAGAGGTCCCACATTACAGTGGCTCAAATGAATTAAATTTCTAACAAATTAAACTAGGAGCATATGCCAAAGTGTTATTTCAGGTTTTCCATGAGGGAACAGGCTTTCTGACCATGCTGGTTAGAAAGACCCTTTACCTTTTCTAGGAAAGAGAATGGTTAAATATTTGTTGTTCGACCAAGCATAAGAAAAAAAAAGTCTGATTCCAGATTGTTAGAGCCCTGACTGACTGACAGCTGAGTGGATAGAAAGCTAGTTTCCTAGAAGAGATCTTACTTGAATTAAAGTTTATCAGAATGTTGCTTAAGCATTTTGTCGAGAATGTCAATGTCTTCCCAGAAGGAGTTTGTGATTTATAGCACATCCCGACCCAGATTTATCCAAGTTTTCTTTATCACAAAATGGAATTTTGTTTCTCAGGTAGCAGTCCAGAGGTTGGTAGTCCTTTTGCCTTATGAGGCTTATGAGGACCATATATGAGGACCATGTTTTAGTCCTCAAGAAAAACAGAGTGATGCCGAAGTGGCGCTCCTTACTTCCATTCATTTTCTGTTAGCAAATAGTTTGTCCCCAGCTGCAAGGGAGACTGGGGAGTTCAGTCTCTTGGTGCACAGCTACATGCATTGCTAAAAACTGGGTCGGAGGTGGAATATTGCTGAAAGGAGGAAGAAAGAATAGGATACAATTAGCAGTCATGAGGGTCTAATTCATTGCCAAGACTCTGAAACCTCCTCCCTGTGTCATGACACAAACTCTGTTTACTAATCCATTTTTTGATCTTTTTATTTGAGAAAATATATGGAGCAACCAGTCTATATTGGACCAGGAGGACAGAAGCTCCAAGATGTAGATTATCTGATGTGTTTGAATCTACTAGGAAGAGATTTTCAGCTTTTTCAGAAAGGTGTGTGAATGCATTAACAAAAGTGAAATGAAAAAATGAAGCAATAATTAACTCCAGGGAAAACAAAAAGTTGCACAAGAAAGGAAATGTAATCATAGTATATTATGTGGCTGAGCTGTGAATATTATCTAAAAGGCATAATAATATAAATACTAAAAATTATTTTAACCAAAAAGGGTATGCAAGGATACTTCAAAAATTTCATGGAAAAATTGAATTAAAAGATAATACTAATCTTTTTATGAAGTTTTTGAAATACCATCATATAACCATATTGGGAGGATGTGGACAGGATGCATGTGTGTGGGAGAGGGGAACAAGGGTATAAGAGAACTAAATTTTCATTTTCTATAATAGGAAGTAAAATCAAAAACAAAAATCAAGAAATAACGTATTCACATGTTATTTAGAATCTTGCCATTCAAAGAATGATTCATGGGCCAGAACCATCAGCATTCCTGGGAGGTTATGAGAAATGCAGAATTTTTGAACCTGCCCCAGACCTGCTGAATCAAAACCTGTATTTAACAAGATCCCAGGTGATTTGCATATTCCTTAAGGTGTGAGAGACCCTGACTTAGAAAGAGAACAGCAAACAGAAGGAACAGCTAAAAGAGTTGAATACATTGTCTTTAGGAAGAGAAGAGCTGAGAGCAGAGTGGTGGGGTAGAGGGCTACTAATTTTTGCTGTAAGTTCTGTATCTTTGAGTTTTATTTTATTTGATTTATTTTTTATTTTAATTTTTTGTTGGCTGGCCAGTATAGGGATTGAATCCTGGACCTTAGTGTTATCAACACCGTGCTCTAACCAACTGAACTAACTGGCCAGCCTGTATCTTTGAATTTTAAACTATGTGGAAGACTTATGCTGCTGAAAAAAAGAAAATCACGCGCACAATTCCAAATCCCAATGATACAAAATGGAAAGCAAAGGCTTCCTCTTACTAGAAACTCCCAGGTTTCCCTTTGCCTTGTCAATAGTTTCTAGAATATCCTTCCAGAACATTTCTCTGCACAGCCAGCCTTTGTGTAAATGGCCATCCTGTTTGTTTATTATTTTTACAGATAAGAACACATGAAGTGCACTGTTAGGCATCTCACTATTTTCACTCAACAATATCTTGGAGGTTGTTCCATATAAGCTACTTAATTTGTTTATAGGCTGCTTTTATAGGCTGTTACAGGATGCCTAATATTGTAATTTATTTAACTACTCCCCCACTGATGGGAAATCAGGTTGTTTCCAGCCTTCTGTTACATAAAATGCTGCAATAAGCATCTTGTAACCATAATGTAGTGCAGAATTAAGGGCACAGAATGGGGGGCTGGCCAGTTAGCTCAGTTGATTAGAGCATAGTGCTGATAACACCGAAGTTCAGGGTTCAACCCCCATACTTGCCAGCCATTTCTCCACTCCCCCCGCAAATATATATAAATGTTACTAATAATGCCTTCTATGTGTGCTCATGTTCTAGACACAGAGGATTCAGTAATGAACAAAACATATATTAAGTCCCTGACCTTGTGAGGCTTATATTCTAGTGGTGGGTAATACACAAGATAAATTAATCAAAACATATGATGATAAGTGCTAGTGGAGGTGGAGCAAGGAAGAGGGATAAAGTGGTTGCAGATGGCCTCACTGACAAAGTGACACTTGAGTGGCATAGACCTGAAGGAGATGAATGGAGAGCTATGTTAATACTTATGGGAAGAGCATTCTAGGTAAAGGAAAGGGGACAGGGAACTCACTACCTCCCATGACAGCTGCAGGCAATGCGAAGGGCTTCCTGAGTCTTCCACCTTTGTGCTAAGTCCACCTCCTTTGTCCTAAGTCTGTCCTTGGGGGCCCATAAAAAGTAAGTACAAATCCTCCCCTGCATGCAAGCAGCTGTTGCATCTGATGCCAGCAAGAGAGCAGTTTCTGTTGTGTGACACCATATTGTAATGGAGCTGCCCAAAGAACTACCTCCTATGGCACTGGCCACATCTGAAGAAGCCGATGGCCTCATAGAGGAAGCCAGATTCCCAGCCCAGTGGGGTCAGTCCCTAACAAGAGGGGACTCGGACCCCAGGTCTGGACATTTCTCTTGGAGAGGTGTGTGGCAGGCAGGAGGAACCAGGAGAGAGAGAGGTCTGGAAATGCTATCTTAGCTTTGGGTGAGTACACTTGGGTGAGCTCAAAGAGAAGGTTGGGCTGGGTGAGCTGTGTGTAGATAGCAAGGTGGGTCTTGGACCTGTGAGAACAAGTCTTCTGAACCCAGTATGGTCAGTTCCAGGATGTCTCTGCAGACATCTTTAGGACAGCAATTGGATTGGAAGAGAAAGAGGAGGACTGGGGAGTTTGATGTGAGGCAGCACTGGAGGGCAAGCATGCTGTTTAACTTACCATATGATTATTTGCAGGGGGGCAGTGGTTGGAGGACTAAAGCCCTCTAGTCCACCCCCTAGCATTGCCATTGCTCCCAGAGTCACAGGAACAGGAAGGACTCCTAAATCCTCCCCACTACTCCAGCCTTGCAGTCTACCTCTAGCATCCCCTGTGGACAGGATCTACCACAGAGCTGCTGAACCAAGGGGAAGGTGGTTTGCAGAAAGCCCAGTGTAGACCAGTGTAGAAGGGGTAGGTTTGAGCTTAATACCCGACAAAGAAGCATTTCAAATTGGCAAGGAACCAAGGTCAAGGGTTTGGGTCCCTGTACCAGCCAGCTGCCAAAAAAAAGAAAAAAAAAAAAATTAGTGAGGAAAGGTGGGGTACTCAATAGTCTTTGGCAAAATATAAAGCTGAATTCTCACTCATTGGATACCTCACTCTTTAAAGCCTTGGAAACAGCAGATGGATCAGAGATTTCAAAGTCAAAAATAAAACTATAAAAGAATTAGAATAAATTTTAAAAAATAATCTCAGTAGGAAAGGCTTTTCCAGATGAAAAACCAAGTTTAGATATCATAAATGTGACTACAAAAAAATTAAAAATGGTCTATACAGCAAAAACTACCCTAAACAAAATAAAAACAAATGGCAAACTATTTTTAAAGTGTATAATACAAAGGACAGATAAAGGATAACACCCATAATACAAAGTTAGCTCTTGCAAATCAGGAAGAAAGGACCATGAACTCAATAGGAAAAAGAGCAGAGAATGTGAACTGGCAATAAAGAAATAGAAACAGCCAATAAGCACGTAGGAAAGATATCCAAGTTCTCTCATTACTGAAAGGTCTTGGCACTTCCTTTTTCTTTGTTGTCTTTTCCCAATTGCAACTTAGCTTGCCACTCAGTTCCTTCAGTTCTGTGTCACTCAAGAGTCTAAGGGCTATAAATGACGAGGGGCCTGAATTGCAGAATTGCTTAAGTGGGAAGGACCCTCCAAAGTCATCTGGGCAAAGTGTCCCTGAGGGCAGGGATACTCTGTATAGCAGTGAGATAAGGCCTGCAGGGACCAGGCCATGCCAACAGGTTAAAGGTTTTGATCTGATCCTAAGAGCAAGCAGAGGCCAATGACGGCAAGGGAGAGACCCGATCAGATTTGTTTTGTTTTAGTTTTTTTAGAAATTAGTTATATTTTTTTGGCTGCTGGCTAGTTCAGGGATCTGAACTCTTGACCTTGCCCTTGGTGTTACGACACTGTGCTCTAACCAACTGAGTTTCCAGCCAGCCCTTGATCAGATTTGTGATTTGAAAAGATCCCTCTGGTTTCTGGAGGGGGCAGGGGAGAGGGCAGAGTGGTGAAGGAGAACCATGCAGGAGATGGAGATAGTCAGTGGTCCAGGCTACCGTCACATTGTTAGCAGTGGGAGTGGGGCAAAGATTAATTAGAAAGCTCGTTTTCTAATTATTTTACTTTATCTTCTTGGCCGCTGGCTGGTATCGGGATCCAAACCCTTGACTTCAGGGTTATAACATCACACTCTAACCAACTGAGCTAACAGGCCAGCCCCTCTAAATAGCTTTCTAAGGGCTGGCCTGTTAGCTCAGTTGGTTAGAGCGCAATGTTATAACACCAAGGTCAAGGGTTTGGATCCCCATACTGGCCAGCTGCCAAAAATAAATAAATAAACTAAATAATAATTTTAAAAGTATATCTAAAAAAAAAGAGAAAGAAACAAAGCTGTTTAGAGAATCAATCCCAGGACCTGGTGTGGCTTGAGACAGGGTTGAGGAAGAAGGATGTGTTGGGGATGACTTCTAGGCTTGCGGATCTAGACTGATGGTTTTGCCACTGACGTAGGGAACAACAACAGAGGCTTGAGTTTGGAGGATCAAGAAGGCAAACCTGGCCTTATGGGCAGGCCCCAGCGACCTTGGAAATGTCCAGGTGGAGTCGTGGAGCAGGAAATGAGGTGCATAGAACTGCAGCTCCAAGGGAGGTTTGGGCTGTGGATATAACTGTGGGAATCACTGGAGTAGAGATGGCAATCAAAATCAAGGCTGTGGGCGGGATGAACTAAGGTCAATGTGGAGTGAGGGAAAGAAGGCCTAGGACCCAGCTTCGAGGAACTGCAACATTGAATTACCACATGGAGGGGGATGAGCCCACAAAGGAAATGGAGGAGCAAAGCCAGTGTCACAGAAGTCTCAGAAGTTGGCTTTACAAGAGGGAGGGAGGATTAGCAGTGCTTAACACTGTTGTGGGGCCAGAATAGAAGACAACTCAAAAGAAGTCAACTGGATTTAATTTTGATGTGAGAGGTCATCTTAACGCAGAGTTTCTCCACCTCTGTGCTGTTGGCACTTGAGCTGGATAATTCTGCGGCGTGGGGGGCTGTCTTGTGCCTCGTAGGATGTTTAGCAGCAGCGCTGGCCTGTACTCACTAGTAGCATCCCCTCCCCCAGTTGTGACAATCAAATTGTTTCCAGACATTGCCTAATGTCCCTAGAGGGCAAAATCATCCCTGGTTGAGAACCCCTGCCTTGGCAGTGTGTTTTGGGTAGGTGTGCAAGGAGGCAATGACGTTATATCGTTCTTTCTAGAAGTTCAGTTGGGGAGAAGAGAAATAAAGTAGTGCCTAGAGGGGACTTGGGAGAGTCACTTTATTCTTTTTTTTAAGAAGGAAGAACTTGGAAATATATACGTATTGATGAATCACCAAACTTTTGAATTTTTTTGCTGCTCTTTGATAGGTGAAAAATAGCCTCTCAGTATGGGTTTGATATGCATTTGTCTTATTATGAATGAACTTGGTATCTTTTCATGGGTTTAGGGGAAATTTTTCTTTAGAGACATTTTTTATGTTTTTTACCCATTTTTCTACTTGGTCATTGATGTTTCCCTTGTTAATTTCAAGAATTCTAAATATGAGGCAGAATAACCCTTCACCTTTGATATGAATTGCAAACATGTTTCCCTGGTTTGTCCTTTTTCTTTTGACTCTAGTGAAGTGAAAGTGACATAGGGTCTTGTGTACATTCTATGGCTCGGTCGAATTGGTACAATTCCTATGATGGGCGATTTGGCATTATCTATCCAAATTACAAATGCATTTATCTTTTGACTCATCAGTCTCACTTCTGGGAAGTTATGCTATAGAGCTATGGAGGAAAATATATTTGTATGTGTATGTGTGTGTGTGTTGGTTGGCATTGTTGACTTTTTTCTGGAAATAGCCTAAGAGGCCATCAACAGGGGACTGATTAAATAAATTATGGTGCATCCACAAAATGGAATATTTTGCTATTACCAAATAATAAAGTTTTTATGTGCTGTAATGAAAAGATTGCTAGGATATACTCTTAAGTGAAAAAAGCAAGGGCAGAAGAATATATTTAGTGTGCAATTGTTTGTGTAAGACCTGGGGGAGATGGGAACTATATTTGTACTTGCATAAAAACTCTAGGGAAAAAAGTATAAAGTGCTTATCACAGAGGGGTTGGAGTGCAGGGAGAATGGGGAACAGGGATGGCAAATGTAATTTTATTTTTGTTTATTTTTTTATTTTTATTTTTATTTTGGCAACTGGCCAGTACGGGGATCCAAACCCATGACCTTAGTGTTATAAGGCTGCGCTCTAACCAACTGAGCCTACTGGCCAGCTTAGTTTATTTTTAACCATGTGAATTGTTTACTTTTAAAAAAGATAACGGGATAGATCCAATTGAGAGAAAGTGATTGAAAACATAGAAAAGTTCCGGAAAAGGTGGGAGGGAGGGGGTAGGATTCAAGGCCCAGGTGTAAGTGTAGGTATTTGCCTCAGTTTCTCCATCCATAAAATGGGGGTTCTCAAGCTAACCATGAAAAGCACCTGTGTAACTCTTGTCACTTCGCCGAGGTCCAGGGCAGGCTGGGCTCAGGGCCACCGGGCAGATGCTAGTCTCTGAACAGGCCTTGTGCACAACCCCTCTAAGTGCACCCTGAGAGGATAGTCAGTGGTCAGTGGAGGGCCTGAGCCATTCCAGGAGCCTCAGGGCAGGAGAGGAAAGGAGACCTTGAGCAAAGCCGGGGGAGGGAGCTGCAGGCCTGGAGACATTACTTTGGGTCTACTCACACCCTTCTTCAGCTCCACCAAGCCCACAATGGGGACATATTGGCCCTAAATTTAGATAAAAAGCAGCCCCAGAAGGAGCTTTGAGAAGCAAAGTGCACTACAGCAGCCATTGGCATGTTAAGTCCCTTTGTTCACAAAAGAGGAAACTGAGGCTCAGAAATGGCAGGGGGTTATTTACCCAGAGCTGCACTGCAAGATAGGCCTGACTGCTGCTGGCAAGTGCATGATATGAGCTGACATGTGTCCACCCCCCACCGTCCCAGAATTCGTATGTTGAAGTCCTAACGCCTAGTACCTCAGAATGTGATTGCAGGGTCGGCCAGTTAGCTCAGATGGTTAGAGCACCACCTTGTAACACCAAGGTCAAGGGTTTGCATCCTTATACTGGCAGCTGCCAAAAAAAAAAAAAAAATAAATAAATAGTGACTGTATTTAGAGATAAGGTATTAAAAGAAGTAATTAAACTAGAATAAGGTCATTAGTGTCTAACTGGTGTCCTAAGAAGAGGAGATTAAGACAGAGACTCACAAAGGGGAGACCAGGTGAAGGCACAGGGAGAAGACGGCCATCCACAAGCCAAGCAGAGAGGCCTCAGAAGAAACCAACACTGTTGACATCTTGATTTCAAACTTCCAGCCTCCAGAATTGTCAAAAAATAAATTTCTGTTGTGAAGCCACCCAGTCCATGGTGTTACGGCAGCTACTAGCAAACTAATACAGTATATTTCCCATTCATGTCAAATAAGTCTGGAAGTGGGCAGTCCAAGAAAGTATGGCCATCATGAGTCATGGAGACTCATGGTCCACTTTCTCTTTCACCTCTTGGGCCAAGATGGCTGCTAGAGCTGCCTCATTCCAGCCAGTGACAAGGAAGAAGGGACAAAGCCTGAGTTCCTCCTTTTTAAGGCAACTTTCTGCAAGTCCCACAGAGCAGTTCTGCTTGCATCACATTGGCCAGAGCTTAGTCACATGATGACACCTAGCTGCAAGGGAGGCTGGGAAATGTGCTCGGCTGAAATTAAGGGTTCATTCCTAAGGCAGAGGGGGAGAATGCATGCATGGGGAGGCAACCAGCTGCCTCCACCGCAGACTATGATGTCAGATCACATACTCCAGGTGCATAAAAAACTTTCTTCACCTCTTTCATAACTTAGCCTAATTTCTATAGCAAGCTAGGATGGCACTTCCACCTCTCTGTGCAAATGTGTCTAGTTCCCAGGTGGGTTTTGAAGTGCAAAGCTCTGGTGGGCAGTGTCTGTCCTGAAGTCCTCTGTCCATGCAGGTGTGCTTGAGACATCATCCCTCAGCTGTCTGTGTGTTCCTTGGCCTCCAGCTCACACAGGCCATCTTCTTTCTGTCTGTGCAGCTCCTTTGGCCTCTTCTGGGCCATGTGCAAGGCTCAGAGATCATTCTGCTGCTCCTGTGCCCACTGGGAAACCAGGGTGCTTTGTGAAGCATTCTTTCCATCTGCTTTTGGGCTTCTCAAACCTCTCTCTGGGGTCTCACTCCTCCTTCCATAAGAAGCAGGGTTCAGAGCTTCTCCCTCTGAGATTTTCCAAGCTCTCTCTCTCTCTTTTTTTTTTCTTTTAGCCCCCCTCTGCCTCTCTTTTTCCCCTATCCCAGCGGAACAGTCCTGATCTAAAGGTGGCAAGCTCTACTTTTGGCCTTTATGTTTCTCTAATAATGACTTAAGCTATTGGGACGCAAAAGCCAAAGACTCATGGCTTTTTTTCTACCCTCAAATTTCTCTCCTGAAATGACAAGAACAGGTTTTAGCTTAACAGCAGGGAAGAAAAAAGAAAAAAAAAATCAGGAAATTAAAAAGAACATAAGTGAATGTCTCAAAAAATATCGTGCCATATTTGCAATCAACTTTCCTATACTTGGCATTCCTCACCCTCTTCTCTCTTGCTACTGCCACTGTACAGTCTAGAAAGCTAAATGTTTCCTTTCCCAGCCTCTTGCACTTTATTTATTTATTTAGGCAGCTGGCCAGTATGGGGGTCTGAGCTCTTGACCTTGGTGTTATCTGTACCATGCTCTAATCAAGTGAGCTAACCAGCCAGCCTCTCTCACAGTTTAGAGACGTGCTATTTTCCAGTTCTGATCAATAATATGGGAGCAGAATGCTGTTCAAGGTTTACAGGAAAGCTGTCAGGAAGAGGCTGGAATGAGAACAAAATGTCTGGAGCTACAGCAGTCATCTTGCCACCGTGAGGGCAAGGCTAGGAGAATCGTAGATGCCATGGCACCAGTGAGCAGCTGAGTGTATACAATATCTCTTAAATAGTGTGAAGCAAGAAGAATAAATCCCCATTTTTAAGTCTTTGTTACTTCCTGCCAAAAGCATTCCTAATGAATATAACTAAATCAGCACAAGTGGTTTCTACTCTGTTGTCAGAAACTATTCCTAGACAGTGAAAGGCATCTTGAATTCTGAACCACATGGATTCAAGACAGTTCCTAACCACCCCTCCATCTGCTCAGCCCAGGTCTGTCCACCAGTCCTGTCCTGGTGGTGCCTGTGCCAGGCTCTATTTTTAGAATGAGCTATGTGGTAAGGTACTGCTGCTCAGGGAGTACTGAGTGGAAATCTTGGTCCCTCAGGCAGGTAGAGGATGAAGATAGTTCTCCAACTATTGTCAACCTGGGGACCCACCACATCTCATTAGTCCCCTTTCTGAGCAGCAGAGGCCTCAGAAACCGAGCATTTGAGGGAAATCCAGACCTGTCTACTAGAGGTCTTCTACAGGGCATGTATTTCGATGGTCTGAATGTTTGTGTCCCTTCAAAATTCATGTGTTGAAACCTAACCCCCATAGTGATGGTATTAAGAGGTGGGACTTTAGAGAGGTGGCTAGGTCATGAGATATTCACCCTCATGAATAGGAATAGTGCCCTTATGAAAGCAGTTTGAAGGAGACTGTTTGCCCCTTCCCCCATGTGAGGACACAGCAACAAGATGCCATCTATGGCGAATGGGACCTCAGCAGACACTGAATCAGCTGGCACCTTGATCTTGGACTTCCCAACCTCCAGAACTGTGAGCAATAAATTTCTGTTGTTTACAAATTGCCCAGTCTAAGTATTTTGTTATAGCAGCCTGAAGGGAATAAGACAGTCATCATGAACTGGACAGGTTCCTCCAAGGGGAGTTGCCAGGCTGAGGGCTCCTTTTCTTTGAGGAGAAGTTCCTCCCTTCCACATCCTCCCTCAGCTGAGGTCACCAAGGCCTAGAAATGGAGGGATGACAGAGTGCAGGTATGGTCGTTGTGTGGAACATATGTACTGTATAGATCCAGGACTTCAAAGCAGATTCCAGCCAGCTCAAAAATGATGGCCAAAGCCAAGCCAACCAGAATAATTCCTAAGACCCCTTCCAGAACAATTTAGAAAGAAAAGCTTCTTTCTTTTGGACTTAATCCTGAGAAGATGACAGTCTGGAACATCCAGGGTTGCTTTTCTCTCACTAAAAGCAAACTAAACTAAAAAACTAAAAATGTCTTGAGAATTTCAGCTTGTGACACACATTGTGGTTTTTAGGCAGCTGGGCTGGGAACTAAAGCCCAAATTGCCTGCTGTCAGATCCATTGCAATGCACTGATTGACCAGAGCCTGAATCCAAAGTGTCCCTGGGAGAATTTATGCATACATAGCTTATCCTGATGTTTGTGCTCTGCCTTGTCTCTGAGGATTTCGCAGACCATTGGGTTTAGCCCAAAGTGCATCTCTCTGCTTTCCACCCCGTCTGTGCAGTGCATTTGGCACCAAAGTACGTTTCATCTCATCTGTTATTGTCCTGAGCTGGCCTTTAAGTCCAGGCAAATTTGGGCTGCTCTTCAACTTTTCTTTTTTGATGTGAACTCCTCCAGGCCAGGGGCCGGCTCTTATTGATTTAACTTTCCCTCATAGCTCTTAGCACAGGGATCAGCACACAGATGGAACTTTAGGGAGGCAGCATGGGATGATGGATGGAACACTGGCTTTGGATCCTGAATCTGCCACTTACTAGCTGGATGACCTTCAGCAAGTTACTTAACCATTCTGAGCCTTATGAGAGTTGTCATGAAGACTGAACAATATAACACGTATCTTAGTCCATTCAGGTTACAATAGCAAAAGATCATAAAGTGAGTAGATTATGAATGACAGAAATGTATTGCTCACAGTTCCAGAGGCTGGGAAGTCCTAGATCAATGTGCTTTAAGATACAGTATGGTGAGAGACTGGTTTCTGGTTCACAGATGGCACTTTCTAGCTGTGTCCTCACAGGGTGTAAGGGGCAAGGCAGCTCTCTGGGACCTCTTTTGTAGGAACACTAATTCCATTCATGAGGGCTCCACTCCCATGACCTAATCACTTCCCAAAGGCCCCACCTCCTAATAGCATCACATTGCTGATGGTTTCAACATACGAATCTGGGGGTGGGGCACAAACATTCAGACCACAGCAACATGTCATTCACTTATTTGTTCATTCAATAAATATTTACTGAGTGTACAATCTGTATCTGGCATGGGCTAGTGGCTGAAAATACAGCAGTGAATGTATCAGTTACAGTACATTTTGGTTGGTTGTGAGCAATTACCACAAACCCCATTTCTTTTTTCTTCTGGTGCACAGCTAGACCACATTTCTTAGCCTCTCCTGCAGTTGGATGGGGCCATATGACTAAGTTCTGGCCAGTGGAATTTGGGCAGAAATGATATATGTCACTTCCAGACCTTTCTCCTAAAACTTCTTCAGGAGAAGATTTAATGAAGGACTCCAAGGACCTACAAGAAGGTTGAGACCCAAGATGTAAAAGGCCTGGAACCTTGAATGACTGTAGAGCAGAGCCCCACTGCCAGCTCACTGTCACGTAAACAAGAAGTAAACTTTTACTGTGTTAAGTTACTGGGATTTTAGGTTGTTTGTTACAGCAGCACAGCCTACCCAGACATCAACTATGGCCAACTTAAGCAAAAGTAGATTTCTTGGAAGGAAATGCATTGCTCATGGAGGCAATAGGAGCTTGTCAATGGGCAGCTCCAGAGGCTGGGAAGGAGAACTGGTCACATAGCGTGAGCGCTGCTTGTAGACCCATAGTCCAGCCATTTTAGTCTCTTTTTCTCAATATTAAGATTCCTGGGAGGGAAGGTCCATCTGGACCTATAGTTTTGATCTATACCCCTCCCATTGGCTAGAGGATAGCAGGCCTTTGATTTCAATCCCCACTAATGGTTTTTAATGAGAGGAGGAAAACCTCAGAAGGAAATTGAACGGGTGATGGATGTCAGGCAGGCTGAAAAAAAGGCTCCCAAAAGTAAGCACACTACCTTCCCTCTGAGAGCTTGCAGCATGGGGAAGCCCATTCTAATCACATGCTCCCACAAACATGGTACAATGGACTGCTTGGACTGAGAGGTCAAGGAGAGCGTCCCAGAGGAAGTGACATCTGAGCTGGAGCTTGAAGAGTAATAGGGATGTACTGTGTAAAGAGAGATAGGGGTGGCAGAGGGAAGAATATATAAAAAGGCCACGAGTTACTACAGTTAATGCAAATTTCTCTCTTCCTCCTCACTGAGTGTGTGGGGCTGAAGCATGTGATTTCTAGAAAGTGGACTTTTTCTAGAGATGACTAGAAATTAAAATTTCTAGAAAGTAAAATCAACTTGATTTGCAGATGATATAGTTTTATACCTGGAAACCCACGTGAATCTGTTACAAAACAAACAATAAAAATATTCAGTTAGTTAGCTGGGTCTGAAATTAAAATAAGGAAATCAATAGCTTCCCAATTTATACCAACATCAACCGTTTAGAGAACGTAATGGAAGTGGTGACCCCATTTAAATAGCAACACAAAAGATAAAAGATCTAGGAATAGACTTAATAAGAAATGCATAAAATCTATATGAAGGGAACTTTAAAGTGCTGCTGAATGATGTGAAAAAAGACTAGACCTCACGGAATGGTAGACTTATTCCTGCAAGAGAAAAGTCAACAGCCCAAAGACATCACTTCTCCCTAAAATGATCTATACAATTAATGTATTGCAATAAAAAATGGTTATCCATCTGTTAGAAGCTCTCCAGTTCTTTAAGGTCCAACTCAAATTGGTATCACCTCCTACCTGAAGCCCTCCTAGTCAGAATTTATTGCATATGGTTCTTTGACCTTTATTCTGCTTTTGGTATTTTATTAGGATTGGTGGCTGGTACACGTGACTCCCCTTTAAGAATAAGAACTTTTTGAGAGTAAGGACTCTCTCTCACTTGGCTCCATATATCAGGTTAGCAGGGTTTGGAGTAATGGTGACCTTGAGGTTCAGGAGGCCTGGAGTCACAGGATTTCCCAAAGGTCAGGTCGTGGGCAGGCTTAGTTTGGAGTGTGGAAGCAGATTCCCAGTCCCTTCTCTGGGTTTCTTTGTCCCTCTGCTGGCTGGGACCATGGACTTGCTGTCTGATTCTTCTTCTTTCCATCACCCCCGCTGAGACATGGTGTTGCCTCCTGCTGTGCTGGAGTTTAAACTTGGCCAGTTTTGGGACTTCTTTTGTTTCACGCACCATGTCCTGGCAACTGGCCTGGCATCTTTCTGGGAACTAAATTATATTAAACTGTCCCTGGGTTGGGTTTGGCTTCTCCTGTCTCAAAATAACAGTTTGGATTCATATCTCACACTGTATATCAAAATAGACTCCAAGTAGATGAAAGATTTACCTGTTAAAAAAAAGAGCTATGAAAGTACTTGAATGGGCAAATTCCTTCCTTCTTTCCTTTATTTATTTGTATATATTTTAAAAGAAGATTTCTTAGAGGGCAAGGCTTAGACCAAAAGAGGGTCCTCACTGGGGATTTTGGACATGCTAGAGATAGCGGGTGGGAAAGGGAGTTTCTGGTGCCCTCAAAGGCATCCCGACATGCTGGTAGGTTTCATTTCCCTCTCTGAAAGAGGTGGGCATAGACGTCATTAGCCCCAGACTGTGATTCACAGGCTCTTCTATACTGCACGCAGCTGTCAGAGGGAAGAAAGGACTGGCCCTTCATGGCTGTGCATTCCAGCTCCAGTGGCCTCTGGAGAGGACTCCTCTGCAGCAATCACTCAGGGGCTGCTAGTCGGTGCAATTCTTGGGGACAAATGCAGCTTGATCTGTGCTGTGGATTGAATGTCCCTCCCAAACTCATTGAAGCTTAAGTTCTATCCCCCAAAGTTCCAGGTATTGAAAACTTGGCCCCCACTCTGACAGTGTTGATAGGGTGGGAAATCCTATTGTGATGATTGAAAGGTGGAGCCTTAGGGAGGTGATTGGATTGTAAGGGTCATGCCCTAGTTCATGGGTGTGGTTCTGAGGGCTTTAAAAGGAGAGCTCGTGAGAGTTTCTCTTCTTTGCTCCATGATTTTCTGCCATGTGAGACCCTGGGTCACTGTTACTACCAAAAAGACCCTCATCTGATGAGTTCCCTGGACTTTGGACTTCCCAACCTCTGAGACTGTAAGCAATAATTTTTGTTTTCTTATAAATTACCCAGGTCCAGGTATTTTGTTATAAGCAACAGAAATGAATTAATACAATCTGCCTGGCTCCTTCGTAGACTTTGGGTGTTGATAAAGAGCTGTGGACTTCATTTCAGCCAAATTTGGTGTTGAATCAATCAAGCCCACCTTGAGAAAGTTACCCACCTTCTTCAAATCCTTGTTTCTGTATCTGCCTCCAGGAGAACCGTGGGCTTCTTTCTTTTCTTTGTGCACCCTTGGCACCTGAGGCTGGCACATTGTGCCTAGAATCTAGGGGCACCGATGGACTCACCTGGTCCAACTTCTTCATTTAAGAGATGGGGAGCCCTCTGGGTCCAAGATGGTGGCCATGGTTCCAGACTCCTTGGAAGACTCTACAACAGCCTGCAGCAGAAGGCAGATAGCTTCTTCCTGAATGTAGTTTTGGAGGCTAGGAAGTCCAGTCTAGGGGACCCATTTGGTGGGAACCTTCTTCTGGGCAAATTTCTTTATAATTTTGGCACAGGCACATCCTTTCTAACCAGAAATCCAGAAGCCATAAAAGACTGATCAATTCAACTTAATTAAGGGCTGGCCAGTTAGCTCAGTTGGTTAGAGCACCATGCTGATAACACCAACATCCAGGGTTTGATCCTTGTATGGGCCAGCTGCCAAAAAAATTAACAAATAAAAAGTTCTCCATGGAGGAAAAAAAAACCCATAAGCAAAATCAAAAGACAAATAACAATCTGAGAAAAATTTTGCAAATCATATCACAAATAGTTAATGCCCCTATTACATAAAGAATTTCTAGAAATCTAGACAAAAGAGCCTAAAAACTCAGTAGAAAAAAAGTACATAAACAGACAATCCACAAAAAAATTGTGATGACACTGACATACTATTTTTCACCTCTCAGATTGGCAGAAATCCAGAAGTTTGACGATATTTCCTGTTAGCCAGTCTGTGTGGAAGTGGATACTTTGTGTTGCTGGTAGGAATGCACAACTCCTATGGAGGATGATTTTGCACAATCCATCAGAAACACAAAGGCATTTATGCTTTGATGCAGCCATTCCACTTTTGAGATTTTTTCCTATAGACATCTGCACACTTATGCATGTATATGCGTAAGGTTATTTTTACAGCATTGGTTTCCTTAGTAAAAGAATGGAAACCATATTAGTTGGGCGCACAGGCTCACCTCTGACACCAAGGGGTGGGGACAGCCCCACCCAAACTTCAAGAACTGAGTGTGGAGGAGGCATGGTCCTTCAAAGGAAAATTGGGGTTAACAGAAGAAGGGATAGGAAAAAAACAGATGTCCCCTGCATCATCTATTTTCTTTCTGTATAACAGGAGGGAGATAACGTCACTCATCAAAATTCTCCAGAGCAAGTGCAGGTGCTATGGCACTTGGGGTGGAGGAATGAGATTTTAAGGTGTATTCAGGTAACCAGAGAGAGTGGCTCACCCACCTTCTAAGGATGGTGGGTTCTGTAAGGGTGAGAGCCCTCTGCTTTGCTGTGCACACGATGAGTGTGGTGGATATGCAAACAGGGGGTAGCATCTAGATCAATGTCGAGTTCCATCTCTGCATAACAGTGGAGAAACTTGAGATTTGGAGTAAAATTCTGGAGGGAGGAAAGATGAACTAGACAGCCAGGCATTATGAGAGATGACGGGCTCAGGAAAAAAGCGATCTAGTAGCAAGCAGTCCAGCTGATGAAAGATTGTGGAAAAAAGCAGGAAGTGGGAACAAACGGTTTTAGTTTGTTTGCTATATGGTATGTGATGTAAGTTCTCTGTTTTGTACCCTTATGAAATCTTCAGTAAAGATGGTCCCGATTGCTTGGGTGCAGGGGTTTTCAGCTGAGGGTGGTACTGCTCCCAGGAGCATTGGAAACCTGTGGATTTTACTTGTCACAGTGACTGATAGGGGTGGTAGCAGTGCATGCTCACTACTGACTCGGTGACCAGGATTACTCCAACATGGTGAGACGTCTCTCCCACAAGGCTAGTAGTATCACATTGGAAACACTGCTTTGGGATGAGTGGGTTGTTTTGGGAAACTTAAAGATATCCCAAGTTTTGCATCCAGGTTGATACTGGGCAAAAAACAGAGCACACAGGAGCCAGAGGATGAAGGGACAACTGACATCTGGGTTGCACCTGTATTTTAAGACTGTGTTTAAGACTTTTGAGCTGGCTGGTTAGCTCAATTGCTTAGAGCGTGATTTTGTAATACCAAGGTCAAGGGTTTTGATCCCTGCATCAACCAGCCACCAAAATAAATAAATAAATAAATAATAATAATAATGATAAGACTTTGTAGCCAGATCATTTAATGAGTCTTTTTCTTTTTCTTTTTCCTTCTGTAGATTATTAAAGTAAAAGTATTAATGAGTCTTTTCATATCTTCTGTCATTACAGCCTCAGTTTTATTTTTTCATCATCTGCTTCATAATAAGTTGTCCTTTTAATTTTTCTGTGTTGTACATTTATTTTATATTAGTTCTAATCTGCATATAAAATAGAGGTATTTTGCACATATTTGTATCCATTTGTCCACCAACCAGGGCTCTTCTTCTCTTTCATCACACCATATTTTGGGATTCATTTGTGATCTTTTATTATTCTTACCATTTTCATTTGCCATTAAAAAAGTACTGATTGTTCAATAATACACTGAAATTCCTAAATTTAGATCTCATTTGGGAAGTAATTTAGATAAAAATACACTGTTCAGAACTGAGGTATTGCAATTTCACAGATTTTTTTCTATTCATCATACATATGCCCTAATTTATCACTTAACAATTTCTTGCAAAATTTCCCATGTCAACAGAAATCCATCTATTCTAACAACTAGGTAAAAGTGAAGATGGGAGGTTGGGTTCAAGCCAAGGGGTCTCATAGTCTCAAAGTTGCCTGGGGCTCACTGAAGCTGTTGTGAGACATGGGTATGTCTTGGGGTTGGGTGGAGGGTGGTCTCAAAGAACACGAGCCTCAGGCACTTTCTGTGCTTCAGGGACACAGTCAACAGATGATGAGCCAGGTCTCAATGTCACACGGTTGCCCATCAGTTGGTTTATTGGGGATATGGATACCTGATTTTTCATGGTCCTACAGGAAAGAATTTGTCATGGATCCTTATTATTTCCCTCGAAGGCAGACCCTCACTGTAATATTCTGGTTATATCGTGCTGGGTGACAAACCTCCTCAAAACTTAACGACTTAAAACAATGTATTAGTGTCTTTCACAGTTCTGAAGGTTGACTGGGCTTAGCTGGGTGGTTCTCACTTAGGGTCTCTCATGTGGTTGCAATTAGAGAGGGGGTGGGGCTGAGGTCTTCGGAAGTCATGACGGAGTTCAACTGCCCAAGATGTCCTCTTCACTCACACGTCTGTTCCTCAGCTGAGCTAGGTGTAACGGATGGAAGCTGGTCAGGCAGTGATCTCTTTCTTCACCTGGTCTTTCCACTTGGCTAGCCAGAACTTTCTCACAGTATGGCATTCTCAAGCAATCAGACTTCATACATGGTGGCTGGCTTGCCCCAGAGGGAATAGCCCAAGACTGAGGCAAAAGCTGTGAAGCCTTTTACGATCTAACCTTGGAAGTCATGCTACATTCCATTCCATCTCATTGCTCAAAGATGAATTCAAAGAGCCAATTCAGATTCAAGGCCACAAGGATGTGCAAACTGAGAGACATTTTTCAGTGAGAGCCTATCTTTGTAGACCAGTTACCA
This sequence comes from Cynocephalus volans, assembly GCF_027409185.1. Taxonomy (NCBI): domain Eukaryota; kingdom Metazoa; phylum Chordata; class Mammalia; order Dermoptera; family Cynocephalidae; genus Cynocephalus; species Cynocephalus volans. Next base: position 114,551,109 of record NC_084465.1, read on the forward strand.
TAAGTGGTCATGTGCACCAGTCGGGATAGGGCAGGTTATGCTGCAGTAATAAACCACCACATAATCTAAAATCAACAATTTTAAAGTGAACAATTCAATGGCACTTAGTATACTGTACAGGCACTGCCTCTATCAAGTTCCAAAACGTTTTTATCACCCCATTAAGCAATCACTCTCCTCTCCCCTCTTCCCTCCCTACTTGACAACCACTAATCTACTTTCTGTCTCTGTGGATTTACCAGTTCTGGACATTTCATATAAATGGATCTCTCTCTCTCTCTCTCTCTCACACACACACAGACAATAATAAACCACTCCAAAATCTCAGTGCCTCAAAACATAAGAATTTACTTATTGCTCATTCTGCTGGTCTGGGGTGGGTCAATGAGGGGTCCTGCACCATGTAGTCACTCCATCTCATGATGCCCCTATCTCAGCATGATATCTCAGGGTTCACCATGGCAGACTTCCACAGGCCAGGAAATGCTCTGGCCCAGAAGTGACACATGTCACTTACACCCTGTCTGAATTGTCCTGCCCAACAGCAAAGAGCGGGGAAGTGTAATCTTTACCTGCACTTGAAGAGAGGAGAGGCAGATATGACTGAGCCTTAGAAGTCTCTCCCACTGTATGCTGTACCCATGGATAATTCCTGTTGGATATTTCTGCTGTATGTTGCAATTAAGGAAGTCTTCAAGCAGAATTTCTCCATTAATTATGTTAATGCATGTTTGTAAACAGCCATTTACTCCACACAAGGATGTCACCTAGTAGGAGACATTTGAGTTGGGTCTTCAGGATGAGTAGAAATTTGAAAGGAAGGGAAAGGGATGAGGAAAAGAACATTCCAAATGGTGAAACAACATGTGCACAGGCTCAGAGACAGGACAGAACATGCTGTTTCCAGGAGCCATGAAGAGTCTAGCATGGTGGGCTCGTACAAGGAAAGGAGATAGAAAGATGGGTTGAAACCACCTGGGGTATTGCATTATCCTTTGTGGGTTTCCATATACCCTGCCCTTGTAAAATAACCCCCTGTCAATTCTTCATATTCTAATTGGAGTTTCCTGATAGATCCTGACTGATCCAGGTACCTACCCAGCCAAGTAGGCACTAGTATTATTCCCATTTTATAGATGAGGAAACTGAGGTTAAAAAGAGTTTAAATGATTTGCTCAAGGCAAAACAGCTATGTAAGAAGACAAGTAAAGACTCAACCCAGAGAGTCTGTGGCTAGAGAGTTTCAACGGCCTTGAATGCCAGACTAAGCAGAGTGTGTTCCCATCATCCACAGGGGCTGCCAGACTCTCACCCTTTTTTCCTTCTTTCATTAAATCCATATTAAGTGACACTGCTACTCTCATGCCTGTTGAGAAAACAACATTTCCTCATTTGCAAAACAGGTGAATTCTCCAAGCTCCTGTAGCCTCCCACAGCTGTGGGGGGCTCAGAGAGCTCTTGGCCATTGAAAGAGCTATTCTGGAGCTGGGGTGGAGCATGTGACCCAGGTCCAGCCAATCAGAGCATCACACTCCTCTGGCCACACTGATTGGTTCAGGAGTGGGCATGTGATCCAATCAGTCAAAACCAATGGGATTATTTTCCTGGGACATTTGTAGAATAGACATGCTCTCCCCTCTACCAGGCTTCAGTGTAGGAGAAGATAAAGCCTGGATATGCCAGGGTCCACCATATAGATAAAGGACTTCCAATCAAGGAAGCAGAACCAACACATGGCGAGAAACCAAGTTCTGTGATATCATTTCAGACCCTGAATCCACCATGTCTAAAATCCACCCAACCCTTTCGATGGCTCTTTTACATGAGACAATATATTCCCTTTTTTTCTTTATGGCAGAGTCCCAACCTTGTCACTTGAAATGGAAAGAGTCCCACCACAGTGGAAGACAGCTTGGAGTGGGAAAAGGAGTGAGGACTCTGTAGCAGCCAGGTGAACTTCTACTCATCCAGCAAGACCCAACCCAGGATGGTAGTTATGGAAGTCGGAATCTGCTAAGGAGTGTGTAACAACTCACCTGCTGAAAAAAAAAAAAGACCCAAGCCAAAGGTTACCATCTTTGTGCAGCCTTCCAACTGACTCCTCTGCCCCCGTATACCTAGTTGTTCCCTTCCCAAATCCTTGTATGCTTAGAAAGCTTGTACATATATCTGTTTTGTTTTTTTGGGCAGCTGGCCGTGTACACATCTCTATTACAGCACCCGTCTCACTGTGCTATATTGTTTGGGTGGCTTTTACTGACCCAAGACAGTGAACAATTTTCTTGTATCTTATTCCTTTTGGGAGTTGTTAGTTTTTAGCAAAAGGCCTGGAACCAGGTTGATACTAACTCATTGACTGTTGAATGAATAACTAAATAAATGAGAACAGGGCAGTAAGAATAGAAATGGCAGAAGGAAATGGATAGGGACCATCCCTGCAGTGCCAACAAAAAGTAATAGCAGCCTTAAATCTTTTTTTTGGAATAAGATAGGCTTGAGATTAATATTAATAACAAAATATTATTTAGTTGACTTGGATAAAGTCCCTGGAGTAAAATTAATGACAGCTGTGACTTATTATGTACCTTATGTGCCAGGGGCTTTATGTACATTAAATCTTCATTCCAGTCTGGGAGTAGAGGTATGATGGACATGTGATGACTGCACAACACCCAGTTTATTCTGAGGAATTGAAAGCAACTCCAGGAGAGAATTCTCTGAGCTAATCATAGCAATTCCATCCTCCTTCACAATGGCTAGATCAGGGATGGGCAGGCCTAGGCCAATTAGGACCAGTAGGAGAAGGCTTATTGCCATGAGAAAGGACATGAGATAGGGTGCTCTTTCTTGCCCTGGCTGTTCTTGGCAGCCATCTCAAGGACAAGCCTGATACATGGAGGACAGCAGAGGCAAAAAAAATCCTAGAAGAGTGGCTGCAGGCCTTTCAACACAGCAAGCCTGAAGCTGACCTATCTCTGGAAATCCAGTTACAGAAGTTATGTGAACCAAAGGCATACCTTTGAGTCACAGCTGAATTTCTTTGAGTCACAGTTATTTCATCCGCTTGCACAGTGAAGAAACCAAGACTTTAACAGTCACTTGCTAAGATACCTCCGCTAGTGAATTTGAGAGTTGGATTCCACTCCAAATGTGTCTCATCTCAAAGCTTTTGCTTATCCCACTAAACTGAGCCAAGAAAGGACAAGTGACTTGGTTTCAGTCCTAATTCATCTGATTATCTATTGAGATGGCTTCTCTTGTACATGCTGTTTCTACTTTCTAGAATGCTCTACGTCCCCTCTCTTTGGCTTGTAAACTCCGACTCGTTTCAAGCCACAGCTTAAATAAATGTCACTTCCTGACTTCTTCCCCTTCTCAATCTCCCAGATTAGTTTAGATCCCTTGACTATGTTAATATATAATTTCCTTCGTTGCTCTTATCATAATTATAACTGATTAATTATTGTATAATACTTTTAAAACAGTTCGTCTCTAAATTCCATAAGGGTGTAAGTATGTCAGTTTTCCTCAGCATGGAACCCTTGGAACGGTGGTTGTCACTTAGTGGGCAACAGTAAATACCGATAAAAGAATAAATGAAAGCTGTTGATTTCTGTGGTGATGAGTTTTATCAGTGGTTGTCCAAATGTAGTCTTTGGACCTGTAGTGTCACTTGGGTTGTTGGAAATGCAAATTATTAGGCCCCACCCCAGAACTACTGAATTAGAAATTCTGGGAGTGCGCACAGCTACCCCTACCCTCATCCATGTTTAACAGACTCTCCAGGTGATTCTGATTCATGCTCAAGTTTGAGAGCCACTGGGTTATACAGATTTCCTCCAATTTATGCAGTAGGCACATCTTAGGGCTCAATCTCAGCCACTTGGGATTGTTTCCTGACTCTTTCTTAAAATCAGCATTTTCACAAGTAAAGTGAGTTAGAGGGTATGAATAGGAATCCACCACATTCTTTGCACTCTCAGAACCTTTGCAGTTGCCATTCCCTTGGCTGTGAACACGCTTCCCACAACTGACTTTATCATTTAGGTCTCAGTTTACATTTCCATCCCTCTCCTTCATTTTCTCTTAGCCGGTCAAAGCACAAAATCACTACAAATTTAAATATCTCACTTGGCTTTTTTGTGATTCTGGCAACATGTCATTCCATGAAATAGAATGCGTTCCAATGACCTGAGCAAAAGAGGTTGACTTCATACACAGGAAAAAAAAAAAAAAAAAAAGGACCGAAGAAAGCAGAAACAAAGAACAAAATGCGAATTGGTCATTTCAAAGTTACTTTCCTTGTAAAGTAGGGACAGGGAGAAGAACAATAGAAAAATAACTGATTATTTAACATCCGGTTACTTCCGGCTATTCTTTCTGTGTAGGGGCTTAAAGAAGAGAAAACTTCATTATCATGCCTCTTGAAAATTTAAACTGGCCTGTTTGGGAAATTGGCTGTTATCTCTCCAGATTTTTAGAAACTCTGACTACAACTTAATTTCGGTTTGGTGAGGGGGAATTCAGCAAGGGAGACCCCACTTCGATTTTTAGTCTGGGTCTTTGGAGTCTAGTGCAGAAACCTGGCCTCCTATTTTTATTTAACAGCCCCCTGAGTGTTTTGTTCATAACACTCACAGCACTACTTGTTTTTGCGATTAATTTATTAGTTTGCTCTTTACTTGTTACTCATCTCCCTCCAGCGCAGGGACTACAGCCATTTTCTTTTTTAATCCCTCTAGTCCTGGCACCCACAGCAACGCCCGGGCCATGGCAAAGCTAGGCCAATTAGGACCAGTAGGAGAAGGTAAGCTCTAGGAAGGCAAGGCCTGTGAGCGCCAAACTTCTAGCGCCGTGCTTGCCGCGTAAAAGATACTCAATAAAGATTTTGCATAATGAATGAGCAAACCAAACGAAAGAGAAACCGCGCCTTTACTAAAATGGCAGACCCGACTCCTTTACCAAAATGGTCGCCGGCCGGCGTGGACAGACGGGCGGGGGGCGCGGGGGGCGGGGCCAAGTGAGGCGGGGCCAGCGGGAGCCGTCAGGTGCGGCCCCGCCCCACGCCCGATTCCGGATTGGTCCGGTTCCAGCACCGCAGCCGCGCCGTAGGGCGGCCCGGCGCTCGCCACTTCCGGCGCGTTGGGGCTGTTGGTCGGGGGCGGCTGCGCGGCGCGAGCGGACGGCTTCGGGGCGGGCGTGCGCAGGGATGCTCCGGGGGGCTGCGGCGGTGGCCGTGTGGGCTGAGGCGGCGGGGACAGCGCGGGCCGTCGGGTCTCTCCTCTGAGCCGGCCTCCGGGGCCGCGCCGAACCGCCGAGGCCCCTTCAGCCTCTGCCCCTTCAGCTTCGGGGCCGGGCCCACCGCCGCCTCTGTCCGCGGAGGCGGGGGAGCCCCTGCCTGGGCCCGTAGCCTCCCCCGCGGGGGTCGGGCCCGGGCGGGGGGGCCCCGAGTCGCTGCCCTCCGCAGACTTCCGAGCCCCATTTCCTGCTTTTTCAGTTTCCTTGGGGAGGGGCGGGTGGGTCTGGGTGAACTGTCCTGGGGGCCCCCGATGAGGTGGGCCAGGGAGCCGTGCTCTTTTTAGAGAGTCCCCGCGGGTCTCGGGTGGGGAAGGGGTTGTCTTTGCATGGGCGGGGGACTTCCCGAGCCTGCCGGGACCATGACCTGAACTGTGCGAGCGGGACGAGTCTGAAGCCCGAGAGCCAGCTCACCTGAGCCGCCCCCTCCCCAGCCAGCATGGTAAGTAGGGTCGGAGCCCCCCTTCCTCTCCGGGTGCCCGGCTGGAGGGGTGGGAGTGGGCCCCGGGCTGCTGAGCCATCGCTTCTCTCCTCGGGGCGGGGAGAGGCGCGTGCCGAGCCTGGCCGGTGACACATGCGTGCAGGGTGTGCAGCCTGGGCTCTGGCTCCCATCCCCCCGGGATGTCTCAGGGCTGGGAGGGCCCTGGAAGCGCAGCAGGCACAACCGTTGCATCTGGTGTTTGCCTCTCTTAATGCATCCATCATATCGTGGCAGTAACTATCGTTTATTTAATGAGAGCTTACTGTGTGCCGGTTCCTGTGCTGAGTGATTGACGTGTACTATTTGATGATCACACCAGCCCTCTGTTCTGAAGTGGGGAGACTGAGGCACAGAGCAGTTAATTACCTAGCTCAAGGTCAAGTGACTCTTAAGTGACAGAGGCAAGATTAGAACCTAGGCAGTCTGACTTGGAGCTCCTATTATATACAGCACACTTACAGAGCTGGGACGAATTCTTTTTCTTTCTTTCTTTCTTTTTAAAGATGACCAGTAAGGGGATCTTAACCTTTGACTTGGTGTTGTCAGCACCACGCTCACCCAGTGAACTAACCGGCCATCCCTATATGGGATCCGAACCCATGGCCTTGGCGTTATCAGCACTACACTCTCCTGAGTGAGTCACGGGCCGGCCCTGGACGAATTCTTGAAGAACATTTCTTCTTCCAGCTGTAGGTTTATATATGGGGAAACAGAGGGATTTGCAGAGGTGGCAAAGTCAGGAATGGTCGTATCCTTTTGACACCCAGGCTATTGTTCTTTCTGCTACATGCTCTGGTCTTTTTCCAGGTGGTGCCTGGAAAACCATGCATCCTTTCAGATCCAGCACAGAAACCTCCTCTTCTGAAGATACCTTCCACATTTTCCAGACTCTTAGATACTCTCACTACTCCCTTAGATTCACTACTCTCCTTAGATTTGAGTATTCACATCTTTTTTTTAAATGTTTGTCTTTTTGTTATTGTAATTGTTTCAGAGCTTATCTATTTATTGCTGTAGACTCATCTCTCAAAGATGAAATTGTCTGAAACTCTTTACCTGCCTCAGTTCACGGCACATAGTAAGCCTGTGGTGAGTGGTTTATTCACCCAGACTGTTTTTGAGCACCTCAAAGGAGAACTGTCCTAGACAAGGCCACCCAAGTCATTGGTGTAGAGGAAGGGGCGTGGTTACATCATCTGTGATACAGATGTTCAAGTCAGTGGGATTTTTAGAACATTCAAGGGTCCCGTATGTGGTGTGTTAGGTTCTGGGTATAAAAAGAGGATGTAAGGCATAGCCCTTGTCCTCATGGGGCTTACAACCAACTGGATAAAATACAACACTAATGCCGAGCAGCACTGTATAGTGTGTGTATACAGTGTATATATACACACACACACAAACATGCACTATACACAGTGGCAGATCAGTTAAACTTTTCGACCTCCAATTTCCTCATCTATGAAGTGTGGAGATAGGAATTCTCTAAAGAATAATCCAAAGGTATGAGGTATATATCACATTTAGAGATTGATGAAAGTAGTACTCATTCCTTCCTTCACTTTTTCTTTCAATTTATTTTTTAAATTTTGGTAAAATATATATAACATAAAAGTTATCATTTTAACCATTTTTAAGTGTGCAGTTCAGTGGTATTAAGTACATTCACGTCATTGTGCAACCATCACTACCGTCCATCTCCAGAAGTTTTTTTTCTCAAAACTGAAACTTTGTACCCGCTAAACACTAATTCCTATTCTCCTCTTTCTTCAGCCCTATCTCCTCCAGGCTTGGCAGCCACCATTTTACTTTCTGTTTCTATGAATTTGTCTACTGTAGGTACCTTGTGTAAGTGGAATCATACAGTATTTGTCCTTTGCGACTGGCTTATTTCACTTAGCATAATGTCTTTAAGGTTCATCCATGTTCTAGCATGTGTCAGAGTTTCCTTCTTTTTTAAGGCTGAATTCCGTTGTGTGTATGGACCACATTTTGTTTATCCATTCATCCATCAGTGGATACCTGGGTTGCTTCCACCTTTTGGCTATTGTGAGTAATGCTGCTATGAATATGGGTGTACAGATCTTTCAATGAATTTTAAGTAGCCACTGTATGCCAGGCCCTGGGGAATGTACAAATGAACAAGATAGACAGGTTCCTCCTCTCACAGTGGGTGGCCACAGTGGATGTGAGGAAAACGGGATTGTCTCAGCACATCCTTTTAGCATCACTGACACCAGTGGTTCATTTGTAGTATACTAGGGTCAGGGGCTTTGGTGGGGCAGGCCTTGTCCCCCAAAGGCAGGGAAGCCATTGCCTGGTTTTCATCTTACAGGAGGCAGGGTCTTTCCCCTGGGCTCACAGCTCTATTTATTCCAAGAACTTTATTGCTCTCCATTTCTAACTGACTTTTATATTTTTACTTTTAAGACTATCTTCATGAGTTTGAGCCTTTTTAATATCCTTTTCTTTAACTTCAACTGTAATAATGTTTAAGAATGGTGTAACATGTTATAAACTACCATTTATTAAGTATCTTTCATATGCCAGCTATTTTTCACTTACTGCTTTTTTTTTAGTCATTTAGTATCAGTTAACCTCAACAAACCCTGCTAGGTTACGTTATTGCTGTTACTTCCAGAGGGGGAGATTAACAGACCTGCTCTGGAATACCGATTAAACAAGTGGTGGCACTGACATTTGAACCCAGGATGCCCTACTCCAAAGCCTGTGCTCTTTGCAGTACATTGTGCCGCCTCATGGGAAAGATGATCAGGAGAGTCATCCAACTATGTTTTGTTTGATTCGAGATAGATAGCAGTGGGGCATAGGGAGTGTGGGGAATTTTCTTTAAACTGACCCTCTAGGAAGAGGAATTTTGACCTGCACTTTTAAACCAGTTAAAAAAGATTTGTAGTTGCAGTACAGAATTACTAGAACATAGGGCTGGCTGGTTACCTAAGTGGTTAGAGTGGTGCTGATAACACTGAGGTCCAGGGTTTGATCCTCATACCAGCCAGCCACCAAAAAAAAAAAAAAGAAAAAGAATTACTAGAACAGCTAGTTGTATTCTACATTTGATTAAACCATCTTTTTTGGTTGAATTCCCGTGAGTTGTGGTTTTTTTTGACAACTGGCTGGTACAGGGTTCTGAATCCATGACCTTGATATTATAAGGCTGTTCTCTAACCAACTAAACTAACTGGCCAGCCCCAGTGAGTTCTTAGATGGTGTAACATGTTAGAGGTTCTCACTACTTTGAAAAGTTGTTACTTAATATTAATATGGAAATTTTGTGCATAATTGAGTCCTTGCTAAAATTAGCATTTCTTTTTTTAGTTGCTTAGAAATTGCATTAAAAAAAATTAAAAAAAAAAAACCCTCCCCCCAAAAAAGTAAAAAAAGAAATTGCATTGGTTACAAAGGTTTCTTATTTTTTAATGTCACCTACCGTGAGTGGTCCCTGTAATGGAGGCAAAATCAGACCTTAAATCTGGCCACTCACACGGCATGTCCTCAAGTAGTTCATCCACAGTGTTGCATTGTGTGCCATGCTATGGCAGGTGTGAGGAAGCCACAGTAGTGTAGGAAGGTGGCAGGGAAAGGTTCAGCAGTACCCAGAGTTTCTGTATGTCAGTCACATCATTAGAGATTATTTGGGGAGACAGTTAAATATCAAGAAATGACTTTAACAGCTTTTGAAAAAATTAGAACGTGACATGGTTCAAATGATGAAATTATCTGATAGAGTAAACAAATAAAAGTATATATTAATGTGGGTATAGAGAAGTAAAATGTGGTATAAGAGGTAAAACCCAGAGGGTTTTTTTTTTTTTTTTTTTAAAGATGACTGGTAAGAGGATCTTAACCCTTGACTTAGTATTATCAGCACCACACTCTCCTGAGTGAGCCATAGACTTGCCCAAGCCAGAGGTTTTTAGTGTCTCAATTTATTTCTTCATGAAATTTATTGACTTCTTACTATGAAGCTTAAAACCCTAGTGGGTGATGTGGCTACAATATAACTATATTATAGTTAATATGTATATGGCTTAGTGTATACCAGGCATTTTATATATATTAACCTATTTGTTCTTACAAACAGCACCAGGAGGTAAAGGCTATTTTTATTTCCCATTTTATGAGATGACATCATACAAGGCACTGAGCAGTTAGGCAACTTCCCAGGGTCCCACTGCACCCAAGTGGTGAAACTAGAATTCAAACCCAGGCATTCTAGCTCCACAGTCAGTACTTATAACTGTTACACTTTCAGGGTAATATTGCCCCTGCCTTCTAGGAGTCAGTTTAGTGGGAAAGGTAAGACACATATTCTCTTAAGTACAAGAGACTGTGATAAGGGTGACAGTAGGAGAATGTATTGGTACAAAGGCGTATTGGTGCAAAGAATGCATTGATGTGAATCTGAGGGCGATTGGCTGAGAAGAGTCAGGGAAAGCTTCCCAGGAGGGGATATTTGAGTCTGAAGGATAACAGACAGACGGTTGGACAAGGAAAAAAAGGGCCTTCCAAGTAAAAGTTGTTTGCAGATAGTTACAAAGATCAGATATGTATAAATAAAGATAATAGAAAATAGTAGGTGTCAAGTGAGATCGAAGGAAGGAATAAACATTTGTTGAGTGCTTTGGCCTGGCTGTTGCGTATGCTTGGATGGTGCTTTCCCCTAGGAATCTGTGTGACGAAACCTTCACCCTTCTCAAGAGTCATCTTCCCAATGATGCCCACCCTTTGCACCCTATTTAAAATAATAATCTTACTTCAGAACCCCCACTCTCTCACGTCCTGCTTTACTGTTTTTTTGTAGCATTTATAATGTTTTAACATTTTATATACTTAATGTTATTTATGAAGTCTATTTTTTGTTGTCTCCTGCTAAAATACTAGTTCCACAAAGCTAGGAGTCTCTGTTTTGTTCAGTAATGTATCCCAAGAGTCTAGAACAATTCCCAGCATAGTAGACAGTTAAATTGTAGTAGGAATGCTGTGGAAGTCCTGGGTATTTGCAGGCGGATTTAGAGAGAGAGAGTAAGCTCGTTTCCCTAGGATGAATAGGAGTTGCAGAGAGGATATTTTAGAAGAGAAGAGTGTAATTAAATGTGTAACGTTAAAAAAAAATAGACTGGGTTGGCCATGGTGGAGGTTTTTGTGAAGAGGTGGCTGGAGAGAAGGGTATGAAGGTAGTTTATGGCTAGATTATGGAAGATCTCCAATACTACCCTAGGGAATTTGGCTTTGTTTTTTGTATGGTTTTTCAGTCCATCTGGTTGTATGCAGGTTAGATTGGTGTGGGAAACCCAATATGACATCATCCCTGTATGGATATGACCAAGGCCTGTTCTTGGATGTGGAGTTTGGAGTGGAGAGGAGGACTTGAGCAAGAGAGTCATCCCTTAAAACTTTAACTGATTCCAGAGTTAAGGGATGAAGAAAATGGAAAACTCAAGCTGATTTCAGAAGCCTTTAACCTGGTGACTGGGAATAGTGGGAAGTTTTAATTAATTGGTGATTTGGATTTGGTAGTAATGGAAGAAATGACAGGAGACAGGCCATGTGCTGATAAAATATGGGATTTGGGTATGTCTGTAGGTAGGTGGGCAGTTGCTCCTGTGTTGAGAGGAAAGTAATTGGCACCGGGCAGGACAAGGATGTTAAAGATTTTAGGTAGTTGGATTGTCAGCACATATGTCCAAGTCATGGAAGATGTGATAGCACAGGCTGGGGTGAAGAGGGCAGGCATTACTGAAAGTGTAGCTGTTACTCTGTCTCTACTTTTTCAATCTCCCACTCCCCCTTCCCCCAGTCATTCATTCTACAACTCATTGTAGACTGACTTTTTGTCTTTACCACTTTTCAAAATCACCAATAACCTCTGTATGCTGAATCCAATATAAGTATCCTATTTTCAGTCCTTATACCATCTGATTTCTCCTTGTGGCCTTTGGCAGCCACTGGTCTCCTTTTTTTTTTTTTATCTTGAAACACTATTTTTCTTGGTTCCCTTGGCTTCCATGATATTACTCTTGTGGTTTAGTCTCCCTAGATCTTTCTTGTGTCTTTGGGTATGTACCAGTGAGAACTAAACCTTCCTCTCCAGCCTTCCTGTAGACATGAAATTAAACATGTCTAAACCAAATCTATCATCTTCCCCTCGGATTAGTGCTTCCTTCCCCATGCCCTAGTTCTGTTAATGACCTTCTCCACCAGACACTCAAACAATAAACTGAGTCATCTTTAACTTCCTCTTCTCCTTCAGCCCCCCACTTCCAGACCTCTTGATGCTGCTGCTAACATTTGTGTCCTGGCCCTGGTCTTTTCCTTTCCCTCTGCTTGGTCAGGCTGTCATGGCCTCTTGCTCTGACTATTGGTGTCTTGACTGTACTCCAGCTTCCAGGTTCACCCTCCATTAGTCCTTCTTCTGTACTCCTGCCAGAGCTACCTCATAGAGCTCAAATGTGATCATGTCACTTGACCACAAATCATTGAGAGCAGAGGGTTCCCGTTGTCAGAGACCCAGCTTTCATCATGGTAGAGTAGTGGAAAGCACACGGGCCCTGGATTTTCAGACAGTTTCACTTCTTTTATTTTTTTTTATTTATTTATTTATTTTTTTTTTGAAAGATGACCGGTAAGGGGATCTCAACCCTTGACTTTGGTGTTGTCAGCACCACGCTCAGCCAGTGAGCAAACCGGCCATCCCTATATAGGATCCGAACCCGTGGCCTTGGTGTTATCAGCACCGCACTCTACCGAGTGAGCCACGGGCCGGCCCCAAGTTTCACTTCTTTTAGATCTCTCAGTAGGGATGAAGATGATTTATTAAATACTTAAAGTGATATATTTGGAGTATCTTCTAAAGACTTACCAAATTATACCTTGTTCTCTAGCCACAGCAAGCCATTTGTCATTCCCAGAGCAGTCTGTACACTTTCATGCTTCTCTGCCTTTGCTCATGCTGTTCCCCCTGCCTGAATGTCCTTTTCTTCATTTTTGCAGGTGAGACTTACCTACCGTTTCAGGGTCACCATAAACATCACTCTTTGAGGCTTTCCAGCCACTGGTTTAACATATATCTTCTTTGATTATAGTTAGGTGTTTTGTTTTTTTTGTTGTTGTTGTTGGATTTGTTTTTATTATGTAAGAATTACAAGACTACATTCTTGTAATGTGTCAAACAGTTCTGAAGTTTGAACAGCATATTGTAAAACTCTTGCCTCCTTTCCTGCTCCCTCTTTCATCTCTCCTGCTCCAAGCTGGTGGTTGGGGGGAGGATTAGTTTTTTTCTCTTTAAGAGTGCATATCAGAGTGAGTCTTACCCCTCTTTGCATCTCCAGCACCTAGTAAGCATTCAGCAGATATTTGGGTAATGAAAGAATCATGTGTGAAAGCAAACCCAAGAAGGTCAAGGTGGGTCCTTGAGGTTAGTAAATGATAGTAGCAGTAATTGGAGAGTGTTAAGATTGAAATAGATTATGAATATAATAAACACCCTGTTTTTCCAAAATCCATGCAACCAGCAAGCTCACACAACTGTATATTTTTCCTGGGCTGGTGGAGGTGGGCAGCAGGTAAGCAAGGGAGTTGTTAGAAAAAATGCCATGTAGATGGTGTGCTTACTGGGAAGCCCCCCAAAACTGATCGCTACTGGGAGAACTGCGGAATAATAATTGATTGCTACTGGGAGAACCGCTGGGGAATAACTGCTGGGCTGGGTGAGATAAGGTAGTTGTGGAAACCAACTGAGAAGAGCCACAAAGCAGAGAAGTAAGAGGTGAAAAAGGCTAATGGGAAAGAAGGGAAATGGATTTAGAGGGAGAAGAAGAAAGGCCTGTGTATGTTTCATAGTTACACTCTGTGCTAGCCACTGTTCAGGGACCCTAATGTGTACTGCAGACCGTACCTCATTTAATCTCTCACAGCTACCCTGCAAGGTAGGTATTATCTTCCCATTTTACAGTTGATAAGGACACTGAGGCTCAGGGACAGTAATGTTAAGTAGCTTGTCCAAAATTACATAGCGAGTTGATTCAGACCCAAGGTTCCAACTCCAAAGCCTATGTTTTTTGTTGATCACTAGGTTCTTCATAAGCCCATTTACATATACCAGGCATAATTACATAAAATGTAGCCTAACTGGGTGTATTATCCCAGGAAAAACAGTGCGTCTAGCCAGCTAACTGTAAAACTTGCAAACATTTGCCTAATAGTAGCAAGGATGAGATGGTAAAAGTTTGATGACAATAAGGCAGAAAAATAGTTCTCTCTGCATATCCTATAATGTGATTGAATAGAAAAAGTGTGGCTTTTGAGGGCACAGTGGTAGCTGGTCCATATTATAGGACATAACAGAAAGCAAAGCTGCTTGATTTTTTTTGAATTTCAGTTCAGGTAAGCCCTTTAGGCTTAGCATATACAGTAGGTTCATTTACATTACAGCAGCCTGCTGCCATTTTATATGAAGATTATAATGAAAAAGATCTCTGGTGTAGGGCTCCCTGAAAAGGTAAAGGTACTTTGTGAACTGTACGAAGCTGGAAGAAAAATCATTTGTTTCTAAACTGGCTAATAATCACATGTGGGAGGTCCTTTTTTTTTTTTAAAGCAACAACTGGATAATTTTTATAAAAGTGAAGTGTGCTCATTAAAAAGAGAAAGTATCAAAAGGTACAAAGAACATGGCCAAAAAAAAAAAAAAAATCACTCCAGATCCTGCTACGCTACTACCCTACTTCCCTAAACTGATTATCATTTTATAAACATTCCAGTACACACACATATATACTTTTGTGTGTGTGTGTGTGTGTGTGTGTGTGTGTGTGTGTGGATAAGGGGAATGGATACTTAAAATAAGTACTTTTATTTTAAAAGTGACTGTGCTGATTGTTTTTGATCATGCTAGTTTTAAAATGAAAGAAAAATCAGTTTATCACATTTTTGAAGACTTTAGAAATAATATACTCACAGGAAGTTGCAAAACTGGTACAGAGCGTCCTCTGTACCCTTCACCCAGAGTCCTTCAGTGGTAACATCTTATATAGCCGTGTGCAATATCTAAACCAGGAAATTGACATTGGTGCATGTCAATTATTGACTAGATTAGAGAATTTACTGAGTTTTCAACGTTTAAAAACCTGCATTCATTTGTGTGTGTGTGGTTCTATGCATGTGTTGATTCGTGTAAGTACCGCCACAATCAAGGTACAGAACTGTCCATCATCACAAAAGAACCCTCTCATGCTACTGCCTCTTGGTATTTATGGCCCCTCTCTCTCTCCTAGCAACTACTAATTTGCTCTCTGTCTCTGTAGTTTTGTCATGTCGAGAATTTTATGTCAATGTAATCTGAGTATGTAACTTTTTGAGATTGACTTTTTTCACTAAGCATAATTCCCTTGAGGTCTGTCCATCTCACTTGAACTTAATAGCAGAAAAAGAAATAAGTGAAACTGAAAGGAATTGTCAAATTCAAATAAGTCTTTGTCTCAGTAATTATTAGCTCCTGATAAATCCCTGTAGGTTAAGGAAAAAGATTATCAAAAACATTTAAAAAGATGGCATCATTTTTTATTAATATTTATTGCATATTTAAGTTCTAGGCAGTATCAGTGAACTTCGTAATAGGAAAAATAAAAAAGTTTGCACTCCTTCCACTTCCCTTTCCTCACTTTTAATGTACTTTATCAGTGGCTTAGAGCATCTATAGTATGTTTTATAACCATAGTTTCCTCAGTATTTAGTATTTTGTATTTGAAAGGATTCAGTGTTCCCCACTGGTTCTTTTTTTTTTCTTCCAATTTTATTTATTTTTATGGGGTACAGTGTGTTGTTTCAGTACATGCATATACTGCATAATGACTCACTTAGGGTAGGTAGCATAGTTTGTACCAGTTAGTCCATCCCTTTTCCTCCCCCCACTGGTTCTTTTTTGGGGGGGTGTATCTGGCTGGTATGGGGATCTGAAGCAATGACCTTGGTGTTATAAGGCTGCACTCTAACCAACTGAGCTAACCAGCCAGGCTTACTCATTCTTTTTAACTACGGTTTTTCCATATTGTATTTTTTGATTTATCTCCGTGTTGGCTGCATTTTATTTTATTTTTTTAAAGATGACTGGTAAGGGGATCTGAACCCGTGGTCTTGGTGTTATCAGCAGCACACTCTCCCAAGTGAGCTATGGGCCGGCCCTGGCTGCATTTTATTGTCCATTTTTATAGAGTGCCTTATTTGGTGAATTAAAAATGTCTGTCTGCCTTTAATGTTTTGAAGGACATCTTGGCTAGGTATAACATTCTTGGGTTATACTCTCTTTTCCTCTGATTTTGTAGACATTGTTCTACCATCTGGGATTGAGTGTTCTGTTGATCCTTCTAGTCCATTTAACATTGATTAGCTGATAATTTTTTTTCAGAAGAATTCATGATTGCTAAATTCCCTGAATTATTTCATATTTAGAAAAGAAGTCTGTGTGTTGTCTTTATCCATAAATGGTAACCTGGCTGGGCATAATACTCATGGGTCATACATTTTTTTCCTAAGAATTCTGTAGACATTTCTTCATTGCTTTTTGCCAGTGAATGATTTTGTGTGGAAAAGTGTGATTAGCCACTCTCCCCGTACCTCAGAGCTAACTAACTTGCCTTTTCTGCCTGGTTGTTGGGAGAAGTCTACGTTTTTGAAGTTCAGTGCTCAGTCAGAATATCTATTAGTGTGGATCCGTCTTTATCAATTTGCCCTGGAATATGGTGTGCCTGCCTTAATGTATTTACCTAGTTCCCTAATGTTGGTTTAGATTTCCAGTGCTTTTTGTTACTATCATCAGTACTACAACAAACAAATTGGGATATATATTTGCATTCTTTGTGAGTTTGTGGATAAATTTCGAGAAGTGGAATTGTGGGGCAAGTGGTAAGTGCATTTAAAAATTTTGATAGATAGTGCTAGTCCACCAGAAAGGTTGTATTGGTTTAAATTAACTCTTCACTAGTGGGATAATTCCTGTTTCCCCACCTTGTGGATAACACTGTTAAAAACTTTTTAATGTGAAAGGTAGAAATGGCACCTCAGGAATGACATATGCAGTCCTTTAGTCATGAATAAAGTGGAACATCTTTTGATGATCTATTGCCATATGTATTTTTTTTTTTTTTCCTGTGTCAGCTGATCATTCTTATCTCCTGATTTTTGTACATTTTCCTGCTGGGTCAGCCAACACTTTAAAAAAAAAAAAAGTAATTTGACTGAATAATTTTAGAATGTTGATGAAATTGATCAGGTTTGGAGTAGCCTGCACATTAAGTTGAGCAGTATGAATCTCATGCTGCTGATTTTAGTCAGAATAAGAGCACTAACATTTCATGTGTACAAATATTGTGGCCTTGAATAAAATGATAGTCTTGGTGATGGGATTATATAATCTGATAGTTTTTCTTTTTTTTGGCAGCTGGCTGACACAAGAATCCAAACCCTTGACCCAAGTGTTACAAGGCTGTGCTCTAACCAACTGAGCTAATTGTCCAGCCCAATCTGATAGTTTTCTAAGCCATCACACATTTACTTTTTGTCTAATGATCCATGTAATGAAGATGTATATTCTCCCCTGTGTGGCTTCATGTTTATTTGTCATAACAATATAAGAAACTTTTAGAAATACAGGCTTAATTGTAGGAAAGGAATTCTGTTGCCAGAAAGTTGTGGAGCTTTCTTGAAGCTGAAGGTGAAGTGATTTCCTGGTAATCGTTTGTTGCTGGTTCTGTTAGTTGGGTTTATGAGCCAGAGTGTGAATTTAGAATGTTAAAGGCTATTGTGAAGTAGCTTCATAAAAGTCATGCTTTTATGACTGTCATAAAAGCTTTTTTTTAGTCATTCTACCAGTCATGCTTACGGTTTTTCTAATTTTCCACAGAAATTCCCTTAACTGCAGAGAAATCTCTGATTAAAGGAAGGCACCTGTCCTGGGGCTGTAGGTCATAGTAGCTGTATGTAAAACTGAAAATTCCTGGAAATCCTGAAAACCATAAACATTTATTGTTTAAAATTCAGTATATAGTCTATCAGTCAATTATAACTGTTTGCCCCAATCTTCACAAGACAATTAAAAGTTCAGGCACATATGTTATGTTTGAGGAGCATAGTGTGGCCTCATCTCATTTTATTGTGGAATGGCTGGTTCATAATTCTTTTTGTTTTTTGGCAGCTGGCCAGTATGAGGATCTGAACCCTTGATCTTGGTGTTATGAGTACCATGCATAACCAACTGAGTGAGCTAATGGGCCAGCCCCAGTTCATAACTGTGTGAACAGGATCCTTTACTGACAAGTGCTGAAAAATCACATCCTGGTACATTTGTAAATGAGACTTCTTATGAAGAGAAAAAACTTGAAGGCTTTTGAAAAGGCTTTAAAGAAGTATGGGAAACATTTTGAGAAATAGTATAGAACCCTCCCCTTTACACCTCAATAGCAAACAGATTGAAAGTGAGAATTTTGAGTAGGCAGTTTTTATTGGGATACTCAGTAGACCCTTGATATTTCACATTTGTGTTTTTGACTATTTGTCATTAACCTTTAAAGGCTTTGTTAAATAATTTATTATTTTGGAAAAGATAAGACTTGTGTTGCTTTCAGTTGTCTGGAGCAAGTCACTTAGCTGGCTAGTGAGTGGGCCTAGCTGAAAGCAATTCCTAAAACTGGGTGAGTGCTGGGTCATTACAAAAATTGCTGATTATTTAGAGAAAGTTGAAAAGACACTTGTGTGAATCTATGCAAGGGAATGTGTGTAATTTGTAATTCCTTACTAAAGTGGTAGGTAAGTCAAGAACAGGAGGAAGCGTTGTTCGTCAGTTTGGGAGATTGCTTGCAACAGGATTGCAAAATAATTGGAAATTCATCTAGTCTACAGCTATTGAACGTAAGGATAGGAAAGTGGGAATAGAAAGTGTATAATTTCTGGAAGTTTCTAACCCTGGATGTGTATAATTGCTGGAAGTTTCTAACCCTGGATGAGGAGATGTGCATGTCAGTAAATGATTACAATGATAAGGGATAAGTGCAGAAATAGAACCTTGTGAGAGGTACAACTCTACTTAAAAAAACAAACAAACATGCCTGGCTAAATTGGAGATGGGAGGGTTGTATTGGGAAAGACTTCCCAAGGGAGGTGATGACTAAGTTGGGTTTCAAAGCAGAAGTAAGAAGTCCCTAGTTTGGGGGAGTTGGGGAAATAGGAAGCAGAAGGGCATTTTGGGCAGATGGAGCCACAGATACACATGAAAGGGTGAAACAGCTTAGTGTGTTCAGGTCAGTTTGTGGAGATGGCAGCTTTGAAATGCTGAAGAACAAGGCTTCACTTAGGCAGCACAGGTGATTTCTGTGAAGGGGGCTTCAGGAAAGGCACTGATTTAATTCATGAGGAAAGGAGCCATATGCTTTATTATTGCCTAGAAAATTATTCATCTACATTCTGGATTCTGTTTTTAGAGAAAGACAAACTAAGTGATCTATCAAGGATTTATTTATTTTAAACATCTTATTTTGAGATAATATTAGACTTACAGAAGAGTTGCAAAAATAGTACAGGGAGTTTCTGTATACACTTCTCCCGTAGGGGCTTATTAAAAGAAAATAGAAACTGCGATAGCCTAGCCGTTCAGCATTGTTACCAATCATTTAGCTCAGTTTCTGTGCCTTCTTTATTCTAGTACTGTTTGGCTTTTAAAGTACATACAGATACTGCTATAGAATCTCAAAATCTTCTCTGCTGCCTCTTGATTTGACTTAGTTATTATTATTCTGATGGTAAAAAGTACTTTGAACTCTGTAGAATATTCAATAACTATTAAAAAAAACCAAGAAATTACCACCGTCTGATTGAACCTCTAATAATTTTTGGTTTACTTCCTTCTAGTCTTTTTTTCTACTGACTTTTAAAATACGGTTGAGATCACACTGTAAATGTACTTCTTCTGCCTTTTTCACTGAACGTTATAGCATAAGTGGTTTTCCAAGTCATTAAATACTTCATAAATATTTACAATGGCTGTATAATATTGCATTTCATGGATTCTTAGGCAGTTAGATTGTTCCATTTTTTTTTGCCATGGTAAATAATATGTGATTAATGTCTTTGCAAAAAGCTTTTTCTGTAGTTTAGAAAATTGCCTCAGAATAGATTCCCAGAAAGGCCCAAGGGTATGAAGATTTTTTTCCCTAGGTCTTTTATTTTAGAATAGTTTTAGATTTAGTATGAACATTTTTAAGGCACTTCATCACATGTTTTTTAGAAAGGTTATACCAGTTTATACCTTCTACCAACTGTAGATAAATGTACTCAGCAGCACTGGGTAATCTTAAGAAAATTATTGCTAATTACATAGGTTAAAAATGGCTTCTCGTTATTGTTCCTCAATATCTTTATGTGTGTGTACAAAAAGTTATCACCAAGTTTTATTTTTGTGTGTTTATAGGAGACAGATTCATTATGCTACTTTACTCACTATATTTACTTAAGTATCCCTTATAGTTAATCTGTTAGAAATGGTGCCTTAACATATTTTTATTTTTCCCAGTCTTAAGTTGGTTACTTTTTTTTTTTTTTTTTTTTACTGTATTAAAGTACACGTAACATAAACCCCCCCCCCCTTTTTTTTCTTGGCTGGCTGGTTTGGGGATCTGAACCCTTGACCTTGGTGTTATCAGTACCATGCTCTAACCAACAGAGCTAACTGGCCAGCCTATAACTTGCCATTTTAAAGTGTACAATTCAGTGATATTAAGTACATTCACCATGTTGTGCAAACCATCACCACTGTCTAGTTTTAGAGCTTTTTCATTGCTCCAAAGGAAACCCCATATCCATTAATCAGTCACTCCCCATTTCCCCCACAAATCTGCTTTGTCTCTATGAGTATGCTTATTTTGTTTTGTTTCTTCTATTTTTGGTTGCTGGCTGGAAAGGAGGTAGGAATGCTTGACCTTGGTGTTGTAACACTGTATTCTAACCAACTAAGCTAACTGGCAGCCCTGGATATGCTTATTCTGGATATCTCATATAAATGAAATCATATGGCCCCCTTAATATCATTTATTTACTTATTTATTTATTTATGGCTGTTGGTTGACATAGTAATCCGAACCCTTGACCTTGGTGTTACAGCACTGTGCTCTAGAAGTGGTGGGTTAGTTCAGTCGGTGGTAGAGCGTGGTGCTGGTAACACCAAGGTTCAGGGTTTGATCTCTTTACTGGCCAGCTGCCCCCAGACAAAAAAGTAACAACACTGTGCTCTAACCAACTGAGCTAACCTTAATATCTTTTCAAGTATAAAAAAGTATGAATAAAATTAAGGTTTGAATTTAATCTATGCATTATAGTTTGAAAATTGACTATGTGGCAGCAGTCTTGAATTAAATTTAGCATATTTAATTGGTCAGGATGACCCACGTTCCAGCCATTAGGAAGAAATAGTTTATAGTTATTGTCAATGGACAGAGGGCTATAGACCTTGAAGCCTAACATAGGGACAAAGATAGGAAAAATTTGGTGTTTGGAGAGTGAAAACCAGTGAAATAGCACATTCCATGGCTGGGAATACACAAACTTTTAGACATTAACCTTGATTTGAAGTGCAGTTTGGCGAACTTGCAGGTAAGATGTTTCACTCTGTGTCATCAAAAAATAGCCAGCTTGAAAAGGAATGAATACATTTGTTAGTGACAGTCTCTACTACCTAAGACTTGAGGAAATTAATGAATTTTTGCGAGAGGGTCCCTGGGTGTCTGTTTCTCAGTGTTTGATGTTTTCACTGGGATCCCTGTGGATGGTAGGGAAATGTGTTTTTAGGTGAGTAGTTTTCATTTTTCTGGTAGATTTTTTTCCAAAATGGGAATGAGGCCATCAGAGCTTGATTAGCCACTGAGATGGATGCTTGGTATAGATGGAGAATTTTATTTGTTGAACAAAATACCACTTCTGTGGTAAATTTAGGAGGAAAAGGGATGAGTTGGTGTCTTGTTTTGATTAGTCTGTTAACTATTTCCCCAGAGCCTGATCTCCTGGGGTGGGGGGATGGGATGAGGAAGGAGGATGTGATCAGCAAAGCCAAGGATCAATTTTGGGTCATCAATACCTCAGTCCCCTAGTAGGTGGTTGCCTAGCACTTTTTTTTTTTTTTTTTTGGTTTTGGTTTTGGCAGCTGGCTGGTAAGGGGATCTGAACCCTTGACCTTGGTTTTATCAGCACCATGCTTAGCTAGCCCTAGCACATTTTATATTGATGGTTTTTATGACTAAGCAGTAAAGGACAGGAGATGTTTGCAGCAAGCATTCAGTAAGGAGCACACGTTAGTGTTGAGTGATTTCAGTACATTCCTAGGTATCTGAAGAACAGTATAACCTTATATTTAAGAGCATGCTGGCTGGTTGGCTTAGTTGGTTAGAGTATGGTGCTGATAACACCAAGTTCCAGGGTTCAATCCCTGTACTGGCCAGCCTCCAAAAAAATGAAGACAGGTTTGGGAACTGGGTTTGAATCCTGGATCTGCCACTTAACCAAATATGTGATGGGGGCAAGTGATTCATCTCTCTGGGCCTGTTTTCTCATCCATACAATGGGTTTGTCATGAGGATTAAAGGATTAATGATGTCTGGTCCATAGGACAGTGCCTGGTATGTATTAATCGCTAAGAAGATGTTAGCTTGTTAAGTTATCACCTTTGAATAACTTGTTTACAGCCTCAATTATAATATGAGAGTTTTCTTGCAACAAACACTTATTAAGTGCCAACTGTGTGCTAGACCCTGACAACACAGATGAATTAGGAAGTAGTTTCTGCCTGTCTACTCCCAGGCTACTGGGGATACCTGCATATTAGCAGGTAATTTTTTTTCTCTAGTTGTTCTCTTGCTTTCTCTGTTATTTTTTTTCAACAAGTGCGCATTGTACAAAATTTAAATGATAGAAGAGAGTGTACAGAGAAAAGTTAGCCACCTTCCTTTACCCTGTGTCCAGAATCTCATTCCCTTCTCTAGAGGCAACCACATACATTTTGTGTGTGTGTGTGTACATGTATATGAGAGTGTGCATACATATTTTTGTTTTCCTTTTTTTTTTGGCAGCTGCCCTGTATGGGGATCTGAACCCTTGACCTTGGCATTATAACATATGTATTTTCCTATTCCTCACTCTGCCTTCACTATGGGTAGCATACTGTCATGCTGTTTTTGTGCCTTTTAAAAAAATTAATGTATATTGGGCATAGTTCCTTATATATATGTACATATAACTTCACTGTTTTTCATAGTTGCATAGTATTCCATGGTATAGATGTACATTTTTTAATCAACCCTGCTTTGGTGAAGATCTTTAGGTTGTTCCCAATCTTTTATAAACAGTGTTGACATGAAGATCCTTTTACACCTAAACTTTGGAGGAAAAAATCACCAAAAGTATAATTGCTGAGTGGTCTGTGTGTTTAAAAATTTGGTAGATATTGCTAAGTTGTCTTCTATTAAGGTGGCACCAGTTTATGTACTTGCCAGGGTTGTATGAAAGTGAAAGATAATTTCAGTTCATTGTGTTCAGTGTAATGTTAAGGAACCTGGAAGGAATGACTGGAACTGCTTGGGGGGAACTATAGTAGGCTTCATGGAGGTGATGACATTTTCGAGGAATCAGGAGCACTCTAGACAGAGAAAATGGCATGTGTGAAGACATTGAACTGTTAAGTGTGGGGCGGGGGGAATGAGAATTTGGGTCTGGTGGAACCAGAGGATGGATGGGGGACTGGATAGAGGGAGTGTGGGGACAGTAAATCTCAAGAGTTAGTTGGGGCCAGATGATGGTGGTTTGATCACCTCATGATCAGATGGCAAAAACCCTGTGTGGTGGTGGTGATGGGGCTTACAATTGAGATAACTGAGAGAGAATTCACAAACCAGTCTTTTAGCAACCATTTATTACCTGAAGAAGACTTTGTAGACTTGATAGAACCCGAATCATGAAGCTGGAAGGTCTTTAGTGCAGAGGTATTTTAGTGCAGGGGTGTTCTGTGCTCTGTAGGCCCATAGGATTTTTGGGAAGTATCACAGGTGCTGGGTTTGGGAATACAGGCATTTGGGAACCCCTCCTCCACCCTTATTAATTAAGCAGAGTCTCTGATTTGAGTCTGTTTGATATTGTTGGCTTCTATGCAACATTTCTGTAAAACAAACAAACAAACAAACCCCAAAAAGAAACAAAAAAAGAAAAACAAGCAAAAAACCCACAACAGCAAAACAGCTTTTGCTGCTAGAAAAATGGATCTAGTTCCAAACTCTCACTGTCTCAAACACAAGTGGAAGCCTGGAGGGACATGTGGTGTCATTCTTACATTCTTTGCAGCTCCAGTATGTGATCTGTATGAAAATCAAAGTGAAGGCATTTGGCATTCTTAAGATTCTTTTGAGCACTTAGTTGGCTTGTTATGTGGGGTTTTTATTTGGTTTCTTCCTTTTTTTTTTTTTTAAAGCTTATTGAGTCACCAAGTGAAATATATAGTGAAATAATTTTGCTCATTTCTGGTTAAGGGTGCTAAGGGATTTACATATATTATGTCATTTAATTCTCACAACTACCTGGTGAGAGGGAGTGCTGTTCTAAGTTCATTTTGCAAGTGAAGAAACCTGAGCTTAGAGCGGTTAAGCAGTTTGCTCAAGGTCAGGCAGATAAGTAAGAAGTGCAGTTGCAGTCAGATGCAGATCTGCATCTCTGCAACTCCAGGGCCTGCACTCTTCAATTCATGTTAAGGCATTCCCAGGACGGGGAGTAGCTAGCTACCTGTTGGGTGGAAGGGTTGGATGGAGAGGTGTGGGATCTGCAGTCATGCTTCGCTTTGTGCTTGTGCCCATGGTGAAGGAGGCAGAGCTGGGGTACAGACTTAATCAAAAGCAGCACACCTCTCTTCCCTTCCCTTCCCCCCATATTCTAGCAGGGTTGGTTGAGAACTGTGGTAGAGTGGTTCATGTTCCTCTCCCAAGCTACTTAAGCTTGCTGTGTGGGATTGGAGGCTGATGGAAAACTGCATTTAGTGTCATCTCTTCATTATTCAGGGTTGTACGCAGGGTTGTATATTGGACAGGAGCTTAGTACCTGTGTCCTTTCTCCTGTGTATCTCCCTCCCACCCGCCAAAAACTGCCATCTGCTTTCCTGCTGCTTGCTGCTGCCACCTCAGCCACTACCACCATCTTGCCTTTTTAATGCTGAATTGCCTGGGGGATAGAGGAAGAGAAACATGTATAGGTCCAATATTATAGTATAGTTTTCCATATTGTATAAGTTAAGCTTTTTTAAAATCATAGTTTTGATTATGAAGTACACTAGTGAAACTAAAACTGAGCAAAATCACATCAGCTGGTGGTACTGTGTGGAACCTGGAGCATGCGGGAGTTCCTGGTTAGAGAGTTGCTGTGCGGTGTCTTCTCTCTTTGTAGCTAGTAATTCTCTGTGGTGATGGGAGGAACACTTGGAAACACCCCTCCCCTCAGGAAGACTCACTTCCTGCTAAACACAGATCGGTGTGTGTGCAGCACACTCACACTTCCTGCCTAATAGAATGCCAGTAAAGGTCCCCCAGCAGCTGCTCCCATGTGCGTCATTATCTATATTGTGTGGGATACCTAAGCACCCTTTGGCAATGGGTGATGATACTTTGAGAGCCTTCCATAGATGTGACTGACCATGAAGTAAAGTATTAAAGTGGCACTGGGTATGTTCAGAGAGACAAACTGGTGACAGCTTAAAGCTTAGGGAGTTTGCCTTTATAAAAGCACATCCATATTGAGTTCGTGTAGGAGAAACTTGTAGCAAAGGAGAGATGATTATATTAGCCAGCACTTACATTGTGCTTTATAATTAACACACAGTATACACACCTGATTGCATTTAATAGCAAGGAGGCTCCAGTAGGTTGTAGGATTTGCCCAAAGTTACAAGGCAGTGCAGCCAGAACTGGGTTCTAACCTGGTGTTTTCTCTGTCTGCCATGCAGTGGCTGTGTACCTGTCTCACAGGTAGCACTGGTTCCCATGAAGCCTGTTAGTTTTCTCATTGCTTGTGTAAAGGGCACCCTTTTTGTGTCCCGTCATTCTTGCTCTGGTGTACATTTAGAGGATTGTTATCTATACCCCAGGTGGAAGTAGTATTGGAGTACATTCTTCTGGGCCCTGTCCCCACCCTCTTATTTCTTCCTTTCCACTGGAGTGATTTATCTGACTGGTGCCCGTCTACCAGGTGTGAGGTCACTGCATCAGAACACTGCCCAGCTTTGAGCTTGAAGGCTCTCAGTGCTTACGCTCAAGAGAAGCGCGTCCTCAGCTGTGTCCTGCCTTCCTGTTGTGGCTAGAACCAGCCTTTCTCCCTAGGCTGAGGGTGTAAGGCCAATTCAGAATGAGAAGGAGAAGCCTTTGCAGCTTTGTCAGTAACTAAGAGGACGTTAGACTTTGATCTGCACTTGGTTACTTGAGACTATATAGCAACTGCATAGAACCTGGAGGACAGAAAGGAAGTGATTATGCTGTGCCAGTTCCCAACGGTCTGTAGTAAAGTCTGCAGATTTTTGCCAAAGTCAAACAAATGTTATTTTTACTCTTATTTAAAGTGTCAGATCTGTCTGGGAATAATTCATGATGAAGTACAGGTGGTAACAGCAGCGTAAATGAAATTATTTATATATGAGTGGTAGTATTAATAGTAATTTTAGATTTTAGATTTGCAGCATGCTTTTGTAGTGGTCTGTTAACCTCACACTCATTCATTATCTGATTTCATCCAATGCAAGGTAATGCCAGATCATTCATCATCCGTAAAACCCTTGGAGCAGAACTTCTCTAGCTTCCTTAAGGGGTAGAGGAATTGTCACCGGGAAAGAGCTCTGGTGGCCTGCTCTGTCTTGACCAATAACTAGCCAACTTTGGGTGAGATACTACTCTCTGAGCTTTATTTTCCTCATCTGTAAAACGAGGTTGGACTTGCTGTTCTCTTGGGTTTGTTTGTTTCTGTCTTAAGATTCTCTGATCCTGTTGTAGGATTTCTTGGTAGCATGCCTTGTGTTAATGGGCTCAGTAAGTATCTTTCGAGTTTAATTGATTGGGCCTGCAGATATAAACATTCATCCTCTGGGATATGTACCTGGGAAAGATAAGCAGATTGGATTGCAAAAAAAGAGCCTATTCTTGGCTGCATTATTCATTTATTTTAGACAGTTTCTTGCAAAATAACTATTTTTATTATTTACTTTTTTGGCTGTCTAGTTAAAGCCTTCTGACTAGAATGTAAATAAATAAGTATATAAAATGTATGTGTTTTAGCTCCTAGTGGATATGGTTGTTGCCCAGCCAGTAGATGCAAAATTTTTAATTTTTTTTTTTCTTTTCAGAAACAGTGGGTAAAAATTAACCTGGCATCTGAGAGAATAAAGTAATCTCCTTCTTATTGTACCATTTTCTCACTTTCTCTTTCCTGTTTGCCCAGCCAGCTTGGAGCAGTAAGGAGCAAGGTGGAGGGTACTATTCTAACAGATGAGATTTTAAAAAACATTTTGTTTGGAAATAGTTTCAAACTGACAGGATTGCAAGGAATGAGTAGTACAAAGAACACTCTAATACCCTTTACCCAAAGCTTACCTATTTGCATTTTGCTCTGTTTGCTTTATTATTTGCACTTGTCTTTTTCTCTGTGTGTACATATGCACATAAATACATACACATTCACACATGTAATATTTAAAAAAAAATTTTTTTTTTTTTGGTGGCTAGCAGTACAGGGATTGAACCATGGACCTCAGTGTTAGCAGCACCATGCTGTAACCAATTGAGCTAACTGGCCAGCCCTTCTGAACCATTTAAGAGTAAGTTTCCTGTGTTGTGGCTATTGCCCTATATAGTATATTTCCTAATAGGGATATTCTCTTACATAACCACAGTGTAGTTATCAATTTCAATTAATTTAACATTGATTTGGTACTTTTTATGTAATCTGCTATCTATTTTCCAGTTTTGTCAGTTGGCCCAATTATGCCTTGTATATAGCATTTTTTCCTCTCCAGTACAGGATGCTGTCCATTGGTGACTCCTGTTTTTATGTACTGTCCAGTAGTACATGGATAGGTTTTCTCAGCATAAAACATACTGTCCTCTGTGTATAAAGATGTTTCCTCTGATTGGTTCCCATGGGGACAGAATATGCCACCTCAACCTTATCACTACCAAAGTGGGACGAGTTGAGTTTTCTGGCCCAGACGCCTGGCAGTCATCCTGCTTCTAACTCATGGTCCTTAGCAGTATTCAGATTCCTTTTGCTCATGGCAGAGACAGAATCTGACTGGGCATTTTGTGCAAACATAAGAAATACTGAAGGAATGGCATCGATCAACTTTTTGGTAGTTTTAGATGAAAGCAGAAAAGTGCCTTTTAATGACTAAAATTGTTTAGATGTAGCCAAAGTGTATGTTTTAATCAAATATTAAGTATATTCATTAAGATTTTTTTTTTGCCTTTTTTTTTCTTTTGCAAAAAGAACTCTTAAAAATGAATTAGAAAAATCTAAGCAGAAATTTGGTGAAGGACATGAGCAGATAAGTCACACACCCCAAAGAAACATATGTGGCTAAGAAGTATATTCTAAGATCTCCGCTCCCCTCTCAGGACCCCTGGGCATCTCCGCTGGCTCCGTGCTTGCCTGGATGTCTTCCTGAAGATACTGTGCAAAGTTTTGTCTATAGTCATTCGCGTAGGGCACATATCATTGAGATTTAAGCTGTAGGTAAGATAGCAAGAAGCCCTTCTGAGGGAAATGGACAACTATTAGTCAGGATCGCATCTGGTCGGGATTGCGTCTGCCCAGCCTCCACTTTCCTGTAACATGCTGCCCATAGAAGATACTTTTTCCTGCAGCTTTTGTACATAATTTTAGAGTTAATTACTTCAATGTATATTTGCATCCCTTGTCTCCCCTTGCCCTACCCCTTACCACAAACAGGCTGAGGAAACCTCACCATGGGTGTGGGTAGACTGAGGATCGGAGACCTGGCTTGCAAGTCCTCGAGTGACTCCTTCAGTGCCTCTTGGTTTCTGTTACTGTACTTCTGACTTCCAGACTTCAGAGGGTCAACTGGTTTGACCAATTTACTTTTAGAGAAATACAGTGGATTAATACTTCCATATGATGTGTTGAGTTTGGTTTTTTAAAAGGAATGTATCTGCAGGTTGAGGCATAAAAGAGCAGTGGCTGGAGAGATGGGAGGAAGATGGGCTCTGAATGCCCCTGGCTGGGGCTTCCTGGGCGTGCTATCCTGCTTTCTAGCTTCTTGAGCTGAGTGACTTCAGGAGGGGGCTAGGTGGATGCCACTCACATCAAGTCTCATGTGTGTTCGTTTAAGCTTTGTATTTCATCTCATAATTATATGCAGGCCTACAGGCTAAAGAGATTTCTTTCCAGTCTGTTTTCTTTGCGGTGGTGAAGGGTGTAGGGAAGAATGAGTTCATTTGAGAGCGTAGACATCTATGATAATTCTGTTAGCTTTCAGAGAAAGTTTATATGAGATTGAATTTCTTTGCTAATGGCATCTGTTTTAACATACCAGGTATGTTTTGCATACTTTTAAATCCTGGTCAGCAGCTAGTATAGAATCACTTCTCAGAAACCTTCTTTCTAATAAAGTTGTTCTAGACATGCCACAGGAATATTTGAAGGTACTCTGGGATGTTAGTTCTCATTTGTTTAGGTTTAGTATCAAGGAGGTCAGAACCTGAGTATAGTAGAGGTCCATATGATTCATCTTTTAGTAGGATATACAAAATGTATCTCTTGGAAAAGGTAGCAAAATGTTTCATAAAAGCTTCTTCAGGGCTGGCTGGTTAGTTCAGTTGGTTAGATCAGGGTGCTCATAACACCAAGATCCAGAGTTTGATCCCTGTACCAGCCAGCTTCCTACAGAAACAAAACAACAAAAACAAACAAAACCTTCTTTAATAATTAGTCACTTTTTCTCAGTACCAATTTTGTGCAAATGTTATGCTGCAGAGGGGGTTGTTTTAGAGGCCATGGATTTAATTGGGGCTGGAGAAAACCATCAGCCATTGCCTTATCTTAGGGACAAAGCACCATATTACCCACTTTCAGTCTCTGTTTTTTTAGATAAATTATTAATAGTCTCTTATTTTTAAAAACAGATTGAGTCAGTTTGTGAGCAAAGGTCATTATGGTTTGAGCCCCCTTTAAAGGGAGAAATTTAAACAAAGTCACATGTATCTTAAATTTGGAAGAATTACCAGTATTCCTCAGAAACTGAAGGTGATACCAACAGTCTTTTTGTTCCTGTTACTCTCCTGAATTTGGCCTGTAAAATATTTGAGTATACCAGCCCATGCTGGATGTTGTGGAAAATACAAACATTAGGCAGGGTTTCTTTCCAGACAACTTATGTTCTGGTTAGAGAGAGAAGCCTAGTATCTATGAAGTGTTAACAGTGACAGCTGTGACTTTCAGCCTTTTTGCCTGACATTGTGTTTACTACAGCTTTGTGTAGATTGTTTTATTTAATCCTCGGAACAACCCAGCATATTAGGTACTCTTACTATCCCCCAATTATGCACAGGAAGAAAAAATGACAGGTTAAGTAACTAGGTCAAGGTTGAGGTTTTGGATTTGAACCTGGGGCACCTGACCCCAGAGCCTGCATTCTTCAACTAATATGCCATTCTGAAATGTCCAGAGAACAGTATCATGGGCAAAACTTGGTGGTACTGATAGCAAGACAAAGGCGAAAGATGAAAACAAAGAAGGGATCCACACTATAAACTTGGTAAGAAATTTCATAAAGGTTGAACTGTAAATTGCATACCCAGGAGCAGATAAATGCAGGATGGGACTAGAAATTTGCTTATAAGACCATGAATGTAGAGACTGGAGTGCTGGCTTCCTGTGGTGAGTAATGTTGACTCAGGCATGCTTACTTTCTTCTTTTCCTCCTAGTAAGCACTGCATTCTTCAAAATCCAAAATATTTCATCACTTCTTGAATCTTTCCCTCAGTTAAGTACTACTCTTTTTGGGCTCCTGAAGCCGTTTATACATAGGCCACTACTTATACATAGTATATAATATATATGTATGTATAGTATATATATTTATATGTGTTTATGTATGTTTAAACATAGTACACATATATATGTTTATACATAGGATGTAAACCAGCATATTCTACTTTTTTATTCATAGCTTCTACCCTCTCTTCCCCTAGACCATCTCCAGTTGTTTTAAGTCAGGGACCATCTTACTCATCTTTGTATCTGAGGGGCTTAATTTAGGCAGTATCAGTTATTTAGTGAGTATTTCGTTCGTTTGTGAAACAAATAGCCAAGTTTCTCAGTTGGTCAAGATTTAAATACTCTGTAAAGCTAGGTTTAGAATAATTGGGGCACAAAATCTACATTTAGGAGAATATCTGGTGGTGAAGTACAGATTGGATTGGAATTGGAAAAGTTGGCATCAAGACAACCAGGTGAAAGAAATTATAGTAACCTACACAGGAAGTGATCAGGGATAGGTAGAAATAGCTGTGAGGGAAAAGGCCCAAATCTAAGAAATAGTGTGAAGCAAGAATCAGCAGTCCTGATGACATCTGTGGGCTTAGAGAATATGGGGAAGAGTCTAAGAAGATTTCAAATGATGAGATCCTTTAAGTTTATCTTTTAATTTATTAGGTGATTATGAGTGTTGCTTGATTTAGTAGTCCCCTAATAAATGAGTCAGTAGCATAGGTTTCTGAA
Organism: Cynocephalus volans; assembly: GCF_027409185.1. Taxonomy (NCBI): domain Eukaryota; kingdom Metazoa; phylum Chordata; class Mammalia; order Dermoptera; family Cynocephalidae; genus Cynocephalus; species Cynocephalus volans. Next base: position 114,582,698 of record NC_084465.1, read on the forward strand.
CCGATTCATGAGCAGCACAATAAAAGGAGCAGATAAAGTCAAGGCAGGCCTAGTTGAAAGCATATCAACTTTGCAGATTTTAACTGTTTTTGGAATAGAAAACTTTGGTTTGTTTTAGATATATACATAGCTCTCCAAGAGTATATTCTGAGCCAAGCTTAATTTATCATCCTGCCCCAGGATTTTAATTAAGTCTATATGCCATTTGCTATTGAGGTGAGCCAAGTAACCCTTGGGGAAGGATAGACTTATGGGGTTGTAATACCTTGTGTTGCCACCCTGGCTGCTGTGAAGACAAATAGGTGACAATTCCTAGGAGTCCAGAAGTCTCACACTCAGGCTCTTACCTTGTCCCCACATTACTCTGAATGGTCACGCCAGTAGAGAAAAAACAGTTTCTAAACTCAGGGTCTGAAAATACCAACCTGAATTTAAAAAATAGGTATAACATTGCTTTAAAAATTGGAGTATATGTATGAAGGTACTTCAAAAAGTTCATGGAAAGATTCATAGTATCTTTTAGTTCTGTTTTTCCACCGGCCTTGTGAAGTACCCTCATACTTAGAGAAGTGCATAAATCGTAAGGTGAATTGATCATCCTTTGGTAACTAAACTAACACTTAGATCAAGAAATAGAATATTACTGTAATCCTAGAATCCCTGTTTCCCAAAGGTAACCACTATTCTGATTATAACAATATGAATTAGTTTTGTATGTTTTAAAAGATTAATATAAAATTAATAATAGAATGATGGGTTTTGACCTCTTTCACTCAGCATTGTGTTTGTGAGATTCATCCATGTTGTTACATGTAGCAATATTCATCCTCATTGTCTTATACTGTTCTCTTGTACAAATAAATCACAATTTATTTATCCATTCCAGTGGTGATGGACATGTGGGTTTTTTGACATTTTGAATATAATGTATAACGGTGCTGTGAACATTTGTATTCATTTCTTTTGGTATATAGGTACAAATTTCTTTTGGGTATATATCAAGTAGTAGGATTGCAGGGTCATAAGATATGTATATGTTTAGCTGCTAAACAGTTTCCAAAGTGGTGTCAAAGAACAAAATTATAACAAATTTACTTGAAGATCTCAATTGACTTTATTGTTTTTCTGGAATCAGGTAACACATTATTCCATAAAATAGAATAAGTGTTCCAATGAGCCACGCAGAGGAGGTTGGTTTTATAGACAGAAAAAGGCTAAAGAAAGCAGAAACAAAGAATCATTTCAAAGTTACTTTCCTTTGGGAACAGGAAGACAGAACAATAGAAAAATAACGTCATTTACTTCAGGCTATCTCTTCTGTGTAAGGATTAAAGCAGAGGGAGCTTTATTATGATACATAAAGAAGATAAAACTGGGAAATTGGTTGCTCCCTTCTCCTGACTTCTCAGAAGGTCAGACCACAGCCTAAGTTACATGGAATTTAACAGGGCTGACTCCATTTTGATTTTTAGTCCGGTCTTTTGGGACCTGATACAAGAACTTAGTCCAAAACAGTGGCCTCTATAATTTTTATTTAACAATGGTTGTACCAGTTTATGCTTTCAGTAGTATATACATATTTCAGTTGCTTAGCATCCTTGTCAACCCTCGTTACTGTCAGTCTTTTTAATTTTAGCTGTTCTTGTGGATGTGGAGTGCTATCTTGTTTTTAATTTGTGTTTCCCTGATGACTAATGAGGTTAGGTACTTTTTTATAGGCCTTTTGAGTACCCTTTTATAAGGAAGCCTGTCCAAAAAAACTGTTGTTTATGTTTTCCTTATTGATTTGTAGAAGATATTTCATACTCGGACATGAATTCTCTGTCAGTTATCCATATTGCAAATAACTTCTGTTATTTTGTGGCTTTCTTTTACACTCTGTCCATTATGCCATCTGATGAACATTCCAATTTATCAATCTTTTTCTTTATGTTTACTGCTTTATGTGCCTCATTTAAGAATTTTTTTCCTATGAAGGTCATGAAGATATCTTCTTATTTTCTAGAAGCTTTATTTTACTTTTCATACTTTATAATCCAACTGTAATTTTTTTTGTCCCAGTTTTAAACTAAACTTATCTTTACTTAGTTCTTAAAGGTCTGAGGTTTAAATCCCATGCACAAGATGGATTCTTCATAAATTAGTCAATGCAGTATGGGAGATAAAGTTTGAACAGCCTTTGGGAACTAAAGCCTTCTCTCCTACACATGGCACTTAGTTCTTGTTTTATGTTCTTTGTCCCTTTACTTAAAACTGTAGTCTGTGTGGAGTATTGCCACTTCTTCACTTGTCATTAATTCCTTTTTTTTTTTTTTTTTTTGGTGGCTGGCTGGTAGGGGGAACTGAACCCTTGACCTTGGTGTTAAGGCCATGCACTAACCAACTGAGCTCACTGGAGAGCTAGTCTCCCTCCCCCCACGCTTTTTGCCGTTAATACCTTAACAAACCTCATTCGGGATTCTGGATTCACCACTTGCTTGAAGTTGGCAGGGTTTCAGTGGCCTTGCCAAAGGGGGCAGGGAGAATTCTACAGTATCCTTCAACCATTTGCAGGTCTTGTACATATCCTTTGTCATTCTACCTCTGTTCAGAGTGTATAACCCTGGCAAAGTCTTAGCCTCTTTTTTTACCCCCTGTAAATTTACAGAGTTTCATTTTGAAATCAAGTCTGAAAAGCCCTGCTGGAAATGTTTGGGGCAAAGCCCTTAGGCCCAAGGGCATGAGTCTCTAGTTTCAAACTAAGCCTGACCACTAATGTTGTTTTGCTTTGGTCTGATTTCATTTGGTATCTAAGACCAAATAAAAATGAGAGCAGTCATAACTATGAAAAAGATAATTGCTTACAGTTTATTTAGCAGTTTTGCATGGATCACCTCATTTGAGCCTGATAACATGCTGTGAGGCAGGTACTAGTATTGCAATTACGGAAGTTACTGAAAATGCAAACAGCATATTATTTGTTCTTGTTGAGAAACACCTGGTGATGCCACTGGATTAGATTTTGAAATTTCCCTTTTTTAAGTAACCATCATTTGATGTTCCCATCCATCTTTGATTCTTATGGGTACTTTTGTGTTTCCATTTTCTGCAGGAACCTTAGTGTCTTGGTCTGGGGCAGGGAGTGTGGGGTAGATGGGACTGGGAATGGAGATAGAGTTAGATTTTTTTGGGAGATTGGCAGGAACTTGCCAGTAATCATTAAGTTCACAAACCTCTGCCTCAAGAACCAGTGCGAAATAAACTTTGGTGGTTGATTGCCTGGATCTTCTGAGCTCAGATTTTTTCCAGGATTTTCTTTAAAATGACTCAACACAAGAAAAGGTTGTGGAGATGTGTGATTTGAAGATCCTGTCCTTAGTTTTCAGGAATCATTTTGGCTGTAGAAGAAGTATTGATTTATTTTAACTAAATAGCTAATTTTAGTTCAACAAATATTTCTTGATTTATGTTTATTTTTATTTTTTTTTGGCAGTGAGTACTTTAACATGCTATTTTCCTTGATTCTTCTAAATTTTACTCAGGCTTTTAATTTTAAATAGCAAATCCTTTATTCAAGTGAAATTGTACAACAAACTCATTTTATGAACAGACCGATTCATTTTAGAAATTTGAATTTATAGCATATAGTTATAAAGTCAGTCAGTGAGAACAGTGACGCTGTTTTGATCAACACAGATACTTAAAACAGATTTAAAAAGATTGCAGTCTTATTTTAGCCTCACTTCCCAGTTTATTTCTGCATTTGAAAGAAATTGTATAGTTAGTTTTTAATAAAACAGCCTGGCTTGCAAGCCAAGAGTATTTTTTAATTAAACTGATATAGAGGATTGAAAGAGGAGTAGAGGGCTAATCTTTATCATAAATATAAAATCCAGACAAGAAAGTCCTTAAACTCACAAGTGCTAAAAGTATTGTACAGTAAGTTATCACTCAAGATATCAGAGTTCAGTTGTGTTGCATAGCCTTCATGGTATGACCGCAGTATGGGGAAGGACAGCTGTGCCTGGCACTGCTTGAATGTGGCCCTCATGTTCTGTGTAGTGTACTTGCAGGTGTTGATCGATGTAGATGGGCTTCTGCAAGCTTGATTCAGCTTTTATAGTTGGTACCAGTCCTAAGAAGAGCTGGTTTATCGACAGAGGTGGCCAAAGTTCCTCAGTCATCAGCACAGCAAACTTACCAGGTGGAGGACTCTGATTGATATGTAACACATTTAAGTGTGGACTGCGTGCTTTAAAATGCAGTTTTTATAGTCAACTCTCACTATGGGGGTAATGGAGAAGATATGGGGAAGGGAGGTGGATAGGAAGAAAAGAATTAAGAGAGCATTAAAAAATCAGAGCTGCACATGGTTCTTGATTATTTCTGGGGTAGATTAATGCCCGTGATGATTCAGAAACGGTCTGGGCATGCTCACCTTTTTGCAGACAGGTTGTGTGAAGGAGTGGTGACTCTAGCTCCTTGCTGCAACTGACGTCCCCCTACTTCAGTGAGAGAAAACGAAGTGGGTTTTATAGGGCTGTATATGGAAGAGGGAGTGGATAAACATTGGAGGCCTTGGGCCCCCTCTCCTCTCATTCTCAACCTGAGCAGTTCTGCTGAGAACCTGGTTCTCTCTGTGGGTTTGTGGTTTGGAGGTGCTGTCTAATTTTGAGTCCCTGCTCAGCTTGGTTCTTAGCTACACCTTGATCTCTGTTGGCTGCTCATGTGAGAGTGAGAGTTGACTGTATGCATGACTCCTGAAGTGCCTTCAGAAAACCCCAAGAATCCATATAGCAGTTTGGTACAGTTGCTCTGAATCAAAATATGGCTTATTGTTCAGACATGGGCCAGTGTATTGTGGACGGATAGTCTGTAAGGAACCTTAGCCTTCTCCTCTAATCTCTTCACTTTGCCTATTCAGGCAGGGCCAGTGTTGTTAATTTGCTTTCAGCATGTTTCTAGAATTGAATTTTGAATTGTTTTCTTTTCCTTAGCACATGTAATTGGAAATTGACTGCACAGTAGCTTTAATTTATAGAGGATACTAAAACTTTGGGTTCTGAGTCAGCTGGGAAATTCCCTTCAGTTTTGCTGGCTTATACGATGTATTTGAAGAATGTTGAACCAAGTTGTTTTGAGGAAGTAAATTGCTCTTGCTGTTGAATGTGACCTGGAGGAACTGAGAAACAGTAGAATGGAAGATGCAGTTTACTGATGTTTTTCAAATTCCTTTGTTAGGCGTCTGAAGAAGCCTCCCTCAGGGCATTGGAAAGTCTGATGACAGAGTTTTTCCACGATTGTACGACCAATGAAAGAAAACGTGAGATAGGTAAGTGAGGTGTTGAGCTGGAAAGAGTCATTTACCCCAGTGGGGAGGAAGGAGTTGGTAGCCTTCACTGGCCGAGACTGCATGTTTTCCCCTTGAATTCTTGCTCTTCTTGCTCAAGTTCTGCTGGTTGGTGGCTGGTGAGGTCTGCAAACCCAGCCATAAGAGCATAGTGGTGGATTTTCTTTCTTTTGGTCAGGTGGAAAACCCCTCTCCTGTTTTGATCTTAATTTCAGCCCTCTGAGCTTTTATAAGAAGCCTTTGTCTGTTAATTGAAAAAAACTCATGAAAGTGTCAAAATGAACGTGGTTCAGTGTGTGGAGTTCTGATCTGAACCGAATCTAATTCTCAGAACCAATCTAGTGCAATAACTGCTATTGCTTTTGGGGGCTTCTAGCTTTTTTTTTTTTTTTCTCCACTATTTTCTTTCCCATTCTGCAAGTTTTGATGAATAAAGACTTCAACAGAGAGATGTAGGTATAATCACTTCAGGTCTTCTGGGGACCTCAGCACTTTCTAGAACCTGCTTTTGAATCTTACATTTATCCACACAATATTCTTCATACCGTAAGGTAGAAAGTGTATTCAAGTGTCAGATCTCTGCCTCAGAGATGTGCTGCACTATGGTCCTCGAGCAGTATTTTTTCCCTCTAAGTCCTCACCCCTGAACTTGAGAATGAAAAATGCTTTTCTCTATTCAGACTTAAAGGCTTTTCCTTTGGATGTCTGACTGCTCTGTACTAACCTTAAATTCATGACTTCTGCCTGCTTGGAGGTCTTTTTTTTGGCTGTTTTTTGTCTCCTATGGCTTCTCTAAATCATGTTGGTCAGTTAAATATTTTAGCTGATTCTGCCTCTGGTCCAAAGTTTGGTTAGGGTCCAGATTTCCAGGTGGCCAGCAGACCTTAGGCTATATCCCATTTCCCCCTGCATCCTTTAAGCATCACGTTAGTTCCTGTAGATGCTAACTTCTTATCTCTTTTAATTTAAAAAAAATATATTTTTATGTTTTACTTTTTTGGCAGCTGGCTGGTGTGGGAATTTGAACCATTGATCTTGGTGTTATAACACTGTGCTCTAACCAGCTGAGTTAACCAGCCAGCCCATTATCTCTTTTAATTTTAAGCTTGGTCTTTTGGCCTTGTCCCCTACATACCTAGACAGTGCACTGTAGAGAACCAGAGCATTTATAAACAGGATCACTGACAGAAGCTGAGCCCAATGGATGATCAGGCGTGTTGGGACTGGAAGACCCACTCCGCTTGCTTCCCTAGATTTTGTCTTATCACTCCGGTGGGCTGACCGTCCTCCTGCTCCCAGAGTGATTCCCTTGTTAGTTTTATGCTACTAAAGTACATTATACTTAGAGTAGAAATATCAGTGGTGATTTTTACCAAAGGAGGTGGAAGATCTTTCCCTTAAATTAGTCTGCTATATTCTAACACTAATTTCTTCGGAGTCTTTTTTTTTAAAGCTTATAATTGAAATGCTTTTGGTTTTTCTCTTAATTTTTGGTTTGCAAATCAAATATTGCTCACCTTGTGTGTTCATGAATTAAAAATGGAACCTTCTGAACATGTTTGTATTTTAATCTGACTTTAAAATAGCTTTAAATAAACAGATGCTACGAATGTCTAATTTAAATGCAGGCTAAGGGCAACCCAGGGGTTTGGTTCTGTACAATGGGCGTGTCTCAGTTCAGTTCTCTTTGTACCTTGTCTTTGTAGCATTATTTGAGTGCGTGGCCTAGAACCACTTCTTGCTTCTATTCTGTTGTCTTATGATAAACTAGGCTTGTCCTAGCTAGGTGGGAAAAAGGAGGGAGGTCTTTTCTTAAAAGGGCATCACCTACCCTCCAGCAAAGGTTAGTGGTGCTCTAGAGATTGATAGAGCTGTTAGCAGGGACTTCAAGAGACCATCTGGTCATTTTCACAGTGGAAATGGAAGCATCAAGGAGGAGCAATGACTCGCTTGGGCTCAGACTCAGTGAATTAGTGGCAGCATCTAGAACAGAGCCCAGAGTTCTCATTTTCAGCCTGCTTTGACTTCACTTCTGGGATTTAGGGAAACTTTTGCTTAATTATTAGAATAGGCCATCAGCCTCGTTTATGGAATTTTTAATGAGATTGCTTTGTTGCATTTAGCCTAAGTTGCAGGGAGCTAGCAGACAGAGCTGCTATGCATTCTGCTTTTCCATGGTTTCCTAGACTCTCTCAAGGGTTTTTGGCCTTTCTGTTTTTACCCTTTTCGGATCATATTTCATGACCAGCACAGCAGGTTGAAGTGACTAGGGGGCAGGGTGTCCAGAAACATAGTGATAGACAGTGCTTGTGGGTTTTAGCTGAGGCTGTCAGCAGCCCGAGGAGGAGGAAAACCATTTCTAACTGATTTGTGGACAGGGCAGCTCTTGGCAACTCTCATGATTATTACTCTTACTTACAGATTTTCTTGGGTGGTATTTTAAGATAAAATAAACCCAAATGAAAGAGTTAACCATCTTGAATTCTCTTTAAAAATCCTGTCTTTGTAAGGTTATTCTTAATCTTTTATTTTTCTGCTTCTGTAGCCATCATTTTGTATGTGTGTGAACAATGTAGACTTTACTGAGGATTCATAGAGGAGTGGTGAGATATATATGAGAGGTCTTCAAAAAGTTCACAGAAAGATTTGTATTATCTTTTAATTCCATTTTTCCACAAACTTTTTGAAGTACCCATGTACAATCGTGTCTCATTTAATGACAGATATGTCCTGAGAAATGTGGTGTTAGGCGATTTTGTTGTTGTGCGAGCATCATACAAAGTACTTATACAAACCTATGTGGTACCTAGGCTATATGTGGTATAGCCGTTGTCATCTAATGAGATCACCATCACAGATGCGGTCTTGTCATTGACTGAAACGTCATTATGTGGCAATGACTGTACAGCTTATGCCCTAGAGGACATGAGTTAAGAAGGTGAAGTGAATGATAATCTTACAGCTTTCCATCCACACATTAACTTAAATAAGAACTTTAATAAGGGAAGTTTCTCTGACTCAAAAAGTATCCATGGCAAAGTTATTGGCTTTTAGATGGCTGAAAACTCTGTCAGTGTTGATGGTCACCTCAGAGTCAGAAAAATATTGCATGATCTTTCTATCTTGAAGAATCAGCTGGGTTTTGTGTTTAGTTTTGACATCATTTACATTATATAGAGAGAGACATGTTTAAAATAAAAATAAGATAGCCCAGCCTTGTATTAATTTCATGTATTTTCATAGCCTTTTTTTGTTGCTATTTAACTTTTCCAGAAGAGCTTCTTAATAACTTTGCCCAGCAGATAGGAGCATGGAGATTCTGCCTATATTTTCTCTCCAGCACAAGGAATGACTATGTAATGATGTACAGTTTAACGGTTTTTGAGGTAAGTTGTCAGAAAATTTTATTCTTTTCTGAGAAGTATTTTGTAGTCGAATTGCCACGTCATTGGCACTAGCCTTTAGCTTTAATGTACAGGTGGCTGGGAAACAGTGGTAACTAGGCCCAGGGACTTCTTCTCACATACTGCCTTTATCTAGATGTCTGGTGTTCTGGGGCACCTTTCCATCTCCCACACCAGAAAGGTAAGGTGGATGGTAGACTTAAGTAGGTAGGTCGTTTGTGGTAACATGTAACTTTTCCCTCCCTTTTGTCATTTAAAAGAGAAAAATAAAAACATTTTGGGAGGAATGATGATGCCCATAATACCATCATCCCAGCCACAAAAATGTTTATTAATATCAATTCTCTTCTAATCCTTGTCTTCTGTGCATAATTTAAAAAAACCCAAAAACTAATTATAGTTATATTGCTTGTGTCGTTTTGTATTCTGCTTTTTTCCCCCACTTACCTTTATATTACATTCCCATAAGTGGTTGTGCCATTACTTACCAAGTTATTCTCTTGTTTTTTTGAACATTAAAGTGGTTTGGCATAAATTTTTTGGTGGCCTTTAGAGACAATAGGGTAATAGAAAGTTTTTGCATGTATAGCTTTTTGTTTCTGTTAAATTGTTTAGCAGATCTTGATACAAAATGGGATTATGTCATAGGATTTGAATATTTTTATTACTCTTATTTCCAAATTGCCCTAAATTTTTATATAAAAAAGGGTTCCTTGTTTATTGAGGTGACATAGCTAACTGTAGGATGAAATCCAGTTATTTTTGTGTATAGATTATTAACTTAAAAGATGTATATTTGCTCTAGGGTGACAATAATTAATAATATTGTATTGTATATTTCAAGATAGCCAGAAAAGAGGATCTTGAATGTTGTAACCACAAAGAAATAATGATAAATGCTAACTATTGTTTGGATCATTATACATGTATTGAAACAACAAATTGTGCCCTATAAACATGTACAATGAAAAAAAAAATTAAAAAACCACTTGTAAGCTACTTAGGAACAAAACGAGAAGAGGTATACAGGATCTTTGTAAAAAAGTATGTGTGTGTGTGTGTGTGTGTGTGTGTGTGTGTGTGTGTGTGTGTGTATATGAGAGACTTAAATAATTCAATGCACTAAATATTGTAAAAATGCCAAAAAAAAAAAAAAGATGTATAATTGTTTTTCAGAACCTGATCAATAAAATGTGGCTGGGGGTCCCATCTCAGGATAAGATGGAAATCCGTAGCTGCCTGCCCAAACTTCTTTTGGCTCACCATAAAACCTTACCTTACTTTATCCGAAACAAACTCTGCAAAGTTATTGTTGATATTGGACGTCAAGATTGGCCCATGTTCTACCATGACTTTTTTACTAACATTTTACAGGTAAGGCTATACTAAGGAATCTTTATTTTATAAATAGTTTGTTTGTAGAAGTGATTATTTCCTTGTCTTGAAGAGGAGTTTTATGATTAGCATTTCGGACTGCAGTAGCGAGGTTATTGTAGGACAGATTATTCCATTCACTTAACTTTGTTTTCTTGAGACATGTACCTTTGTGCAATAGAGAAAGAGGGGGGGAAAAACCCATTTGCTTTGTTAATTTTATGAAATTCTGTTCAGAAAGTATTTGAGAGCCTGTAAGGTACTGCACCAGGTGTTGGGGGTACAGGGATGAGGCCTTCAGTAGTTTCAGAATTTAGTGGGAAATAGCTGTGCAAACAGTGGTTATCCAACAACGTGATACTTACTGTAGAGGAAGTATATGCAGAGCATGGTAGTGGCACTGCAGTTACACTCAGTGCTGGTGATGAGGTGTGAGATGGTAAAGTGGTAGAGTAAGAAGCTAGATTGACGGGGAAGGGCCTGACCAGCAAGCTTTTATGTTGGAATAATGACTCTAGCTGCAGTCTGGATTGCAGAGGGCATGGAGACCAGTAAGGTTGCCCTTGGAGAAGTCTGTGCATGATGAAGAGCATCTGATAATTACTGCCTGGTGGGCAGAGGCAAGGTACTTAGAGGATCAAGTCAAGAGCCTTTGGCCAGTGACCAGATGGTAGGGGTCAGAGAAGGGAGGAATCCAGAACGACTTCCAGGTTTCTGACTCAAATAGATTTCCCAGGCCAGGGATAAAGGAAGGGGAATGGGTTTGGACAGAAGATGGTGAATTCAGTTTGGCAGAAAGTGATTTAAGATTTGTGTGTTCCTTCCATGTGATATCTAGTGAGATATTAGAAAATGTGGATCTGGGGTTCAGGAGAGAGGTCTGGTTATAGGTCAGGATTTGGATGTCATCAGGGAATAGGTGGGACGAGGGAGATGCTGTTGCTTATTTGAATCTTGTGATCAAGTTGGAAACATTTTCATGTTATTGAGGTATTCTTGCATATGCAGGAAATGGATATTATGTATAGTACATAGAAATTCTTTTTCTTTCTTTCTTTTTTGGGGAGGCTGACCGGTATGGGGTCCAAACCTTTGATTTTAGTGTTACCAACAAGAAATAAAACTCTTTAAAAAATTGATTACAGTGTCAGTGACTGTAGGTTCAGTATTTTCCAGAATAATATTATTTTCTAACATTCTGCTTGCTCTCCCTACAAACCACTTGAATCATGCTGCAGTTAAAAAAAATTTCAGCATCCATATTGCTTCTCTTAGATTGCCTCTCAAAGTGGCACCAAAATTCTTCATTCTGTTTTGTATAGTGATTCTTTTATCTAGAGATTTATTGGATTGATACTGCAAAGGAGATTCATGCCTTCATTCAGTAAACTATTTGTTGAACCCCAGCCATGTGCTGACTAAGTAATGAACAAATACAAGTACCCGCCTTCATGGAGTTATAACCTCGAGGAGGGGCAACAGCAAAGAGTAAGCAAATGAATACTTCGAGATAGTTGTAAGTATTAGGAAGAAAACTAAATCCAGGGTAAAGGGAAAAAAGGAAAAAACTACCAGGGGGTGTTATTTAGATGGAATTCTCATGGAAGGCATTTCTGGGGGACAGACATTTGAGTAGAAACCTGTGTGGAAGTGATGGAATGAGCCATGTGGGTATTTATGGGAACAGTGTTTGGGCAGAGGGAACAGCGGGTGCAAAAAACCTGAGGAATGGCTAGGAGGCCAGTGAGCCTGGAGCAATGGGGGATGAGGTGAGAGAGGTTTTCCTGGCTCTCTCTGATTCATTTGCCTTCACTCCGGGTTGAGGACAGTTGTGGTAACTCTCCATGGTCTCTGGGAGAGAGAGCCAGGTAAGCCCACTGGAGATGAAAAGACCGAGAATGGGCTGGTGGGGAGTGCTGAGTGAGTTCATTCCTGGGTTGGTTAGCGGATGTTCTGTGAGAAGGAGCAAGGGAACATGAGATGGAGAGCCACAGTCCTGTAGCAGCAGGTGAGGGGGAGCCATATTTCTACCCAGTTGGGATCACTTCATTTGATGAAGAACAAAACATTTCTTGTCTGTCCTTAAAGCATAATTATTTATAACAAAAATTTGGAAGAGCATTTTCAGGTGAAGTGCTCATGGAAGTTTAAAAAGGCTAGTTGTCTTCCTCTGTTCACCACTGCTTCCGTCTTTCCACTCCCTTCAAAATGACTTCGTGAACCTCATGCAGCCTTCATGGCTTTGAAACACTACCTAGAGGGAAGAGCACTGGACTGGGAGGCAGCAGGTTTGGGTTCTGCATCCGTCTCTGTGTAATATCAGCTTTGATTTTAGCAACTCCTGCCATTTACCTGAGCCTCCATTTCCTTTTTTGTAGAATGAGAGGGTTGGGATAAACAGTCTTTAAAATCCTTTCCAGTTGTATTATATCCTGCTTCTTATTTATCCGTGTGAAACAGTCAGTGGCATGTAAGATATATCAAGAGTGATCAGTGTTCAATTGCTGATATTTCTGATAATGAAAATAAAGTAAACCTTTTCTTCGGGTATTGGCAAACAAGACAAAACTGGTTCTGGAATTAATTTCACCTTCACATGATACTTTGAATTCCATCTGAAAGGTTTTTTGGCTCAGTTCTGTCATGGTCTGATTGCAGTCTGGGATGCATGATTTTTTTTTTTTTTTCTTTTAATTTTAAAAAGATGACCGGTAAGGGGATCTTAACCCTTGACTTGGTGTTGTCAGCACCACGCTCTCCCAAGTGTGCTAACCGGCCATCCCTATATAGGGATCTGAACCTGTGGCCTTGGAGTTATGAGCACTACACTCTCCCAAGTGAGCCATGGGCCGGCCCTCATAATTTTTTTTTTTTTAAGTCTGTGACAGTTGGCTGCACATCTCTACAATTTATAATTGTGGTGACCACCGTATGAAGCAGACAGAGTTGATTTGGGGCCCCAGAAGATACTTACAGTTCTGTGGGTTGGTTGTACCCATTTCTAGGACACTGAAGGAAGTGATTGAAATCGAAACTGACCCCTATTCTCCCTACCTCCCCCACACATGCACTAGCACACACATCTGCTGAGCCAAACCTGTGGTTACATTGTGCTTGGGGCCAGGTAATTAAGGGGCAAGCAGCACAGGAAAGAATTGCTTTTCTTCTCTGGTTGGGTTGTGTAATAAAAACCCTTGAACCTTTTCAGAAGTTTACACTAGAAACCTGAGCTTGATCTTCAGTCTAAAAGTGGTTGTTGTCAGTAAAAATAATTGCAGAGATTACCAGTGTTATGAGCTTAAATTATATATGTGAAGATGTTTGTAAAGGGAAACACTGTTTAATAAAAAGCTTTCTGGATACAACGTTAATGAGAAGAAAAATTACCCATTTTATCAGCTTCTTCCTTCAAGTAAAGAAACTTTCTTTTTTTCATCTGGCTTCTTTCTTGACTTTCTCCCCTTCCCCTGAATGATGAGAGAAAGGAGAGCTTTAAGATACATTTTCCATATAGTAGGAATTTTTTATTTCTGGGGAGCACAGAAGCATTTCATATCTATGAGAAAGTGTATATTGCCAGATGGAATATTTGGCAAAATGAATTATTCCCTGCTGAGAGAGTAAGCTTGGGGGAAAATAGAGACAAAAGAGGTAGAAGATAAAGAAAGAAATGAGAAGGGGGAAGTAATCGAAATCTTTTAGAATATGGATTGATAATCCAAAGGACTCCAAATGGGAAGAGATGCTTGTGAAGGGTGAATTCTACTTTATTATGTAAAGAAATATTGGTAGAAGATGGATTTCTTATTCCTCCTCTATTGCATTATCTGAATTTAAGTTGATTTTAGGAATAGTTCGTATTTGTAGAAAATAGAAAAATTTTGGAGGATGTACATGAAGTTTTAGTGTTCAAGAGAACTGATTTTATAGAGAACATTTTTAACATACCATTCATTGCTGCTGGTTTTACATAGTGCTGCTTCTGAAGGCAGTTAAATTTACCTTAAGTTCCCATGATTGAGTACTTTCCCTTTGGTTTTCCTTGGTCTTTGATGGGAAGAGCTGTTTTTAAGGGAAAGGAAAGTGTCCTGTGTGTATTGAAGTGAAGACTGTGTGGTCTGTGTGGGTGCAGTTCCTGAGCGTCCTCTCCTTCCCTAAAGCTTGTATCTTGTAACTTGAGTGAGTAAAAAACTTCTTTGTATCAGAAAATGTGCTACATTTAAAGTTAATTATGATTCAAAAAAAAGGTGAAGTATTCCTTAAATTGTTTGCTTTTTTACAGATTGTAGCATAAACTCAACAGACTTTTAGTATCAACTCTTCTACTTTTATTATTTCTGGAAACTAAAAAATAAATGTAACAGTAATGCTTTGAATTTTGCAAAAATGACTAGGAAGATATAAGTAATGTTATGGTGTTGAAGGTGTACCTTTTTTTCTGTCTCTTGTTTAAACTTTCTTATGGTAGAGAGAATATTAACTTAATTTGCTACATAGGTATTTGCAAAATCATAACCATAGTCATAGTTTAATGATGTGTATGCATGTTGCTTCCTCTGCTGCATGTTTAATCTTGAACTTTTCTGAAGCATATAAAGCTTAGAAATGTAAAGTTGATTTAATACCTGAATGTTGAAAAGATATCACAAATTGATTTACACATATTTTAAACACACACACACACACACACACACACACACACACACACACACACACACACACACACACACACACAAAACATAAGTTATTGGGCAAAGTAACCAAGGCTCTGTTGGGAATCTGGACATGTATAAAAACTGTCATGTTAGGTATAAAAGAACATTGTTTTCTAGCTGTTTCAAAGTCCACGGTATTAGAATTTTGTCCTTAAAGAAGAATGTATTTTGAGTGGTTAAGAAAAGCTACATAAATGTACTCTTAAGTCATTTTTCTGCAGTGTTGATTTATTTATGTAGCTTGTTGATATAAGATTAAACACACAAAGAGATACTTCACAGGTTTAATGTTACTGAGTCCTCTTTGTACGTTATTAGTGTGACACTCTGCTGAGAACTTAACTTTTCCCGGCAGTTGATCCAGTCCCCTGTGACAACCCCCCTCGGGCTGATCATGTTGAAGACAACTTCTGAAGAGCTGGCTTGTCCTCGTGAGGATCTCAGTGTGGCTCGGAAGGAGGAGTTGCGGAAGCTGCTGCTGGACCAGGTGCAGACAGTGCTCGGGCTGCTGACAGGTGAGCAGTGTGGTGGTGCCAAGAGGCGGAGGCCTGCCTGGAGATGCCCTGAGCTCAGGCCTTGGCACTCAGCATGTTTGAGCTGTTCCCAAGACTAAAATTGGAAAGAATGTAGTGCTGTTTTCCCAGCACCTATAGCCCAGTGTCTAGCACACAGTAGGACCCCAAAATGGGTTTGTAACTTATTTTCCTTGTAGTCTTTCACTAACTGTTCCTCACTATAACTGTGATTAATGAGGTATAGTCCAAATCACAGGAATGTGATTGAAATACTGATTATTGCATTTTAAGTAAGGTGGGTAGTAAGCATTTTATTTAAAAGAATTTGAATTCAAGATTAGGAGAAGTTGTAAGAGTAAAAAAGTTGTGAAAATTTGTCATTTTGTTTAGGGAAGTGAGTCAAAGTGTGGAATCTGTCCCCTGTTCACTAGGTTGTAGTTATGTGTAGCATTTCATCTGATCTGTTTGATTACAGCCTCATGACAATTTGTGAAGGGTAAGAATAAACAGAAAGCAAACCACAAAGTGAGACAGGAAGATAAGAGAGTTACCCTGAGTCCTGAGGGCCATGACTGCTACGCTGCTGTTTGAGCCTGCTTGTTTGGAGGCACATGTGCAGCACCTCCCTGCGAGGCCTGCCAGCGCGCTGCTGGAAGGGATGGTATAGTGAAAACAAGTGTTTTTATCTCCAGCTCCTCTACCTAGATTTCTTCTTGGACGTCTAGGAACTTTTTTTTTTTTTTAGTGTGTCTAGTTTAGTGCTTGGCATGTAGTGGGCACTTAAAATTAGTTGAAAGAATGACTGAGCGAAAGTGAACTTGTCATTTGCTCCTCCTCCGCTCCTCCCCATCCTTCCCCAAATACCCAGGGGGAAACACAAACCTCAGAGCACTTATTCATTCAAGGCACACTAATTGACCCAACCAGATGTTAAATTTCTAGAGTTAGGGACCATGTTTTATACCTCCATGTCCTGCTGTGCCTAGCAGCCCATTAACTGTTTTTAAAATTGAGATACAACTCATATACCACAAAATTTACCATTTTGAAGTTCAACGATTCAGTGATTTTTAGTTTATTCACAATGTTGTACAATCATCACCACTATCTAATTCCAGAATATTTTTATCATCCCAAAAAGAAACCCTGTACCCAATAGCAGTCACTCTCCATTCTCCTGTCCCTCTTGACCCCTGACAACCACTAATCTACTTTCTGTCTATTTGAATTTACTTATGCTGGACTTTCATGAAGATGGAATCATATAATATGTGACATTTGGTGCCTGGCTTCTTTCACTTAGTATTATGTTTTCAGGATTTATCCATGCTGTAATACTAGATATTTTGAAAATAAAATATTTTCAAAAGCCTTTATCCGATGTGACAGGTTCTGTAGGGGATACAAAGAGGAATAAAACACAGTTTCTGCCCTCTAGTTAATTTACACTTGTGGGGGAGAGACAAGTAGACAGACAGAAAACAGTGTTGTAAGAGCAATAATAGAGGTATGTTTTATGTGCAGGCAAAACTGAGCAGGCAATAGGACTTCATGGAGGAGGGAAAGCTGAATGGCATTCTTAGAGACAGACAGGTAGCATTTAGTGTGATGGAAAAGTCAAGTTGGAATTGGGAGAGGGAGCGGGTCAGAGGTCAAGAAACAGAAGAAGGATACATGTGGAAGTGACAGCAAACAGTTCAGCATGATGAAGTTTTGTGTGTGGGGTGGGCGGAAGCTGGAATAGACGAGACCACATAGGGTGAGCAAAAGCCACATGTCAAGATTAATGGGGTGGTACCGTTTACAGGGTGAGCAACATCAGAGGCTAGTGGCAGGTTTATGGAGGAAGGAAAGTTGAGCCTGGGATATCCAAGTGGTGTTGTCCAGGAGGCAGTTGGATATGCCAGTTTATGAATGCCATTACTGTTTTCAAAATCCCTGTCATGTGACATAGAGCTTGGTATATGTAGTCAGGATGAGTTTTGGGCCAAAAGAGAGAACTTAAGAGGCTTCAGAATATGCTTTGTTGAAGCCATGGTAGTAGTTGAGTCACTGCAGCAGGGAGGGTGAAGTGAGAGGAAGGCCAACAGGGGAGCCTGGAGAAGGATGTGTTCTTAAGTGATCAATGGGCAGAGGATGGACATCCTGGTGAAGGAGACAGAATTGAGTTCAAAGGAACCAGAGAGAGTGGCACCACAGGGTCAGAGAAGGATTTGGGCAGTGGTGTGGAATACCAGGGTGGTCAAAGATGGTAAGGATTGTCATGGCCACTGAATGGACGTAGCAACCAGGTGACCTTGGCCAAGAGCAGTATTGGTGGAAATAGTGGGGAGAAGCCACATTACAAGGCCTGGGTGAGGCAGTAGCAACCGTCCGAGTTTGGATAGCAGCATGTTTTAGAGGTGGCTGGAAGTGAGTGAAGAGGTACACCCATGAGCTAGAGGGAGACATGGGGGAAAGAGGGATGTTTCAACTGATGTTTGATCAAAGGCATCTATAAATTGTTTTTCTAAATCTGATTTTCACATGCTGGACTTTATTTCTCAAACTCAGTTTCTCCTTTCTTGGTAGGTATCTTGGAGACTGTCTGGGACAAACACAGTGTTACCGCCGCCACTCCACCACCATCCCCGACCTCAGGAGAAAGTGGTATGGTCTGCCCAGCACCTGCGGCACTCCTCTTTTTATTTAATTTTCATTAATTGATTAAGTAATTTGGCATCTGGAACAGAGATCAAACCCTGGACCTTGGTGTTATCAGCACCACGCTCTAACTGAGCCAACCGACCAGCTCCCACACTCTTTTTAAATGCAGCTGGGGGCCTGAGCAGGATATGGCCAGTAGCTTATTAATGCCAGATTCAGATGCTGATTCTTCCTTAATTTGTTTTTGGCCTTTCTGCCCATGTTTCTGAGTAGCAAGCTTTCTACTGTTTCTTGTGAGTACTTTCTAATATAACATTTTGAACAACACATTTTGCTTCTTTCTTTCCTGTCATGAAGTTGTCACCTTTGAGCTTCTGTCATCCACCTCCATCCCCTTCAGACTTAACAATTGCTGTCCCTCCAAGTTCGTTCCTCTCTTTTTCTCAAATTTCATGGCTGTATTCCTTGTGCTGAGGTTGGTATGAGCCTGGGGGTGGGGGCTTGACAGCGCTGCTTTGTCATTCTGCGCGGGGTCGCAGGAGGGGGGCAGCAGCCTGAAGGAGAGGAATGTAGAGTGCTTTCTTCACTGGACTAAGGGCAAAGTCATTCTGGCTGTGAAAGATTGGGTAGGGGGGGGCACAGTGTGCAGTAGCCAGCATTGAATTTACATTGGTTAAGAATAATTTGATAAATCCTGGGCATATTTGCAGTGGTTATTAAATAGTTTGCTGGTTGTTAGTTATTGTTCACATTTACAGTAATATCTGTTTCAAAAGTCAGAATGCAGTTCATCTGAAAATGACTACTTTCAAGGATTGATGGAAAGAGGAAATTGTATCTGAGCAGGAAATTTTAGTTTCTAAATGCTTCTGTTTACACTAAACGATCACAGATGCTTTTCAAGTAGAGAACATCCTGTGAATTGGCACATATTTCTTCCTCTACTGTAAAGGTTGATGTGGCTAATGAGAAATATTTCCACATCTTTCTCCGTCACCCCAAGGAAATGGGCTGTTGAAATCAGATATCTCTAAGCCCAAGCTGTTTCTTATAGCTTGTTATTAATGTGTAGATGTTGAAGTTCTTGTAGAGTTACTGTAGAATTGAAAGTATATTATGAAGTTTTGAGGGCCACTCATAGTATACTAATTTTTTCCAAATTCCATTTGTCGTATATGGATTAAAAACTGTTAAGCATTTATCATTCTACTTAGAGTAAAAACTGTTATAGAGTTCCAGAGTATATTAAAAGCACACAGCAAATTGAACTTTATTTGTACTTGGTGGCAAACTGTCATTCTTAATGTGGGTATTTGAGATGGCTCAACAAATTTATATTCTGCAATGTTCGAATGATTAAAGAAAAATTGGCAAAAAATGCATATTTGATTTTATGGGTGAATGAACACCATGGAGCATCCTGCATTTTGGCTAGTCTTTAAATTTGTCCTCTTGTTTACATATAGTTTGCAAAGATTAGTTCTTTTGAGTTGGATTTGTTTTCAGATAGTTGAATACTAGCTCGTCATCCAGTTTAAGGTAGCAGCAACAGTTTACTACAGTAAAATGTATTTGTTTTTCGGAGATAATTTTTCTGTACCAAAAACTGTTTTAGTTGGCTTCATTCAGGTTTATGTTCAGAGCTAATTCAGTTTATACTTTTATAGACTGTATTTTCCTTGGGGCCAGATTGGGGAATATGAGGTAATACAAAACAAAAATATATGCTTACTTCTTTTATATGTTGCTTAGGTTTTATTTATGAAGTTAGGTGAAATAAAATATGAACTAACTTACATTTCCATGTAACAAAACTTAAAAATATGGTGGCTGCTTCTTGAGAATTACCTCTCAGACACTATTAAAATTTATTGAAATCTTGAATTTTAGTATTTGAGAAAAAGCAAAATAAATTGAGACTATGGCAGTCCCAGGGAATTAAGTAAGCTTTTAAACTGGTATACTTCCCCTTCAAAAAAAAAAAAAAAAAAAAAAATGCGTGTTCATCTTTTACCATTTTTTTTCTCTTTATGATAATTGTAAGTGAAATCCATTATTGCTCCATTATTTTGACAGTGCTGATGATTTAATTAACATTTATTTTGATGCTTTTGCTAAACTGTCTTTGTGCATGTAAGACATCAAGTTAAGCAGTAGACCTCTAGAGAATTGTTTGGCTTTCTTGATTATAAGCTTGGTTTTGTTAGAGGAAATTCATTCTGAGAAACCTTAGGGCCCAGTGAATAAATAAAACTAATTCCTTAGCACACCCCATTAGTAGTCCCGACTTGACTCTCCCTGCCCTGCCTGCATTCCTGTGCAACTCCCCATCCAATTTGGTAGTCCTCTTAGGCTTTGGTCTCTTTTCCCACACACTTTTTTAAAATACGGTTTTCTGTCTAATCACTTCCACAGACCAAAGTCCAGAGACCAATCCCTGCAACGACTACTATAACAGTCTAGATGTAGACAAAGGTTTGAAAGGGGTGTGTGTTTTGTTTCCCAGAATAGTTCCCCACCTTGTTGCCTTGTCTCCTAAACCCACTGCAGTAGTGGTCACTCACGTCACTAGACCAGGCTGCTGGGGAGCAGATCTGATGGTTTTCTCTTATTTGCAAACACGCAAACAGGGGTTCATGGAGAGTAACTTGCTGGAGGTCCCATTGCCAGCAAGTGGTAGAGCAGGGACATGAACCCAGCATTCTAATTCTAGGTGCAGGGTCTTTGTCCTAACTTTTTGTCTTAGATACTCTCACCACTTCCACCTACCTCCTCCATCTCCGAGTTTTTGTTTGTTTGTTTGTTTTTTGTTTTAAAGATGACCGGTAAGGGGATCTTAACCCTTGACTTGGTGTTGTGTGTTTGCACCATGCTCTCCCAAGTGAGCTAACTGGTCATCCCTGTATAGGGATCCGAACCCGTGGCCTTGGTGTTATCAGCACTACACTCTCCCAAGTGAGCCATGGGCTGGCCCTCCGTCTCTGAGTTTTGAGTCTTGGCCCTGCTACTTACTCTGTGACTTTGAGCAGACCCTTTATACCTTCTCTGACCATTGATGAGCTCGGCTGTAAAAGAATAGCTGCCTCTGAGGGTAAATGAGGGAAGATGTGGATGGTGCCCTCCACCTGGCATCTTGTTCCTTCCTGCTGTGCTTGTGCAGCCTCCGCCTCTTCCTTAGTCTCTCCTCATCCTCATTTGTTTGTGCTTGGACAAATGGGAGAAAAAGTATACAGAATGAAATTATGTACATACTACTGGAGTTCTCAGTTAGCTTTGTTCATTCTGCAATAAAAATTAAGGGACTATATCTTTCTCATCCACATGGTATGTAGTTTGAAATATAGATCTGTAGATACACTGATCATGAAAAGTTTTTCAGGGTGAGGATATATTAGAGAGCATGAATTGAGACCAAGATATACCTTCCTACCTTCTCCCAAACTTTTTCCCAATTGCATATCTTTGTGCATTTGCAAATTTTTTCATGTATCCCTTATAAGCCACTTGCAGAAAGGTGGCACTTGGGAGGGTCATTCACAACTTCCGTGACCTCATTTTCTCCTCCGAAGGCCTTCTGAAGAGGTTTTCCCATTTTATGCAACAGAGGTTACAGTTAGGGTGGTGGTTCTCAGCTAGGGTGATTTGCCCCACAGGAGATATTTGGCAAGGTCTGGAGAAATTTTTGGTTAACACAAATGGAGGATTGCTACTAGCATGTAGTGAGTGGAGGTCAGGGATGCTGCTAAATATCCTATAGTACATAGGGCACTCAAAGAATTAACTAGCCCACAATTTCAGTAGTGCTGAGGTTGGGAAAACCTGAGTTAGTAAATGTAGAACTGAATAGAAAACATGGAATTTCAATAATTAAAAAAAACAAACTGAGGGGATCTTTTCATGAAAGCCCATTACAAGTGTGCTATAAACCCAGATGTTTATAATCAAGGCACCCTCTTACATAGAGAGTTTGGTAAAGCTCTGTTAAGTATGCATTGGAAGTACTGCAGCATGAAGCAGGTTCTCTGTTCTGGTCATTCCTTCCACTTTGATTAGAATCTAATTTTTGAAAAACTGTAGGGAAAGTGAAGGAAAAAGATCAGGGCCCCTCAAGTGTTCAGAATCTTGCTGAGCAGTTGATGTAAATATGTATGTACGCCCAGGTGTTCCTTGGTTATTGTCTTATGTAATTGCGCATGTGCACCCAGGTGTTCTGGGTTATGGACTTTAAGTCTAAAGGATGAGTAGGTCTGATCTATGGCTCCTCTTGCCTCCAGGATGCCCCCAGGGGTGGGGCACGGGGAGGCTGCTACTGCTGCTGGAGGCTATTGCTGTAAGCTGTTGCTGCCAGGGCCCCTGGGACCTTCCGGGAGACCACTGCCACCACTGCTGATTGAGCCCATGTCATCTGCCAACAGCTCCCGGGATCTTTCCCCATTACCTAGCTTGGATGTGAGGGTTCTGGTGACCCAGTCAGGCATGTGAGGGATCTGGTGACCCAGTCTGTACAATAGGTTTAAAAAAGGGTGTGAGCCCTAGCCCTGACAATACAAATGGAAACTTAGTATAACTAAAATAATGAAACATTTTGGCTTTAGTTATGAATTACTTTAACAATACAATAGCCTTAGCAATACAATTGGCTATGTCAGTAGGAGTCAGACAATGCCTAGCCATACAATTGGCACAACAATGGCCCTAACCAGACAAGTGGCATAGTCACTTAGCTTTACAAATACCTTGAAATATTTAAATTTGACTAGGATCATTTTTATTGAGAAACAACATTAAAACCATTTTTTGTTTTTGAGAAAAAATAACAGGTCATCCATATCCATCTAATCAGTTTTTACCTCTGCATGATCCTACTCAGCCTTTGTCCTTGTGCATATATCTTTCTAGAATGGCAGTCATGGTGTGTATCCTACATATATATATGTAGGATAGATTGGATAAAAAGACAAAATGTCATATATTTTTTTTAATAAAAACAAATTTTAGTTTTATTTAACAAAAGGTATTCAACTGAAGGCATTGCTGACCTTGAGGTGCTTTTTCCACAAGAGATAATTTTTAAAAGATACCTCTAAGGAAGAAGTTTTTGTTTGCTTGAGGAAATGTCACCTTCCTTTATACCCAAAGGAGAACTTTAGGTAAAGTCACACTTCACTCAGAACTTGTAGACACTGCACAGTGCACTGTCTTCTGGCTTTCGGTTGTTATTGTGGAGAAGTCTGAATTAAAGTGTTTTCTCCTTTGTATATGTGCTTTTTCTGCCTGCATTCCTTCCTCATGCCTAAAATTCTTAATATTGATCCCTCTTTTTCATTTTTTTTTTTTTTTTTGGACAGGATAAGCCCTTTCATTTTGTAGAGTCACATTTTTATTTTAGGAAAGTTTTCTTCTTGTTATAGTTTTAAATGTTTTTCTTCTCCTTTCTTCTCCTAAATAACTTTACAGCTTTTTTTCCATTTCATTTTGTGTGACTTGTTTAGCCCAGTGCTTTAAAAAATTAAGCAAGCATGAGAATCACATGGAGAGCTTGTAAGAACATGCCCCACACCTTCAGGTTCTGCTTCAGTAGGTGTGGGATGGGACCTGGTCAGGGCCTGATCATTTGTATTTCTGACCAGCTCTGAGAGTATGCTGCTGGTGCCAGTCTACAGACCCACGTTGAGTAGCCCAGTGGTTCTCAAATTTTTGGTCTTAAAAGTTATTGAGGTCCTCAAAAAAGCTTTGGGGGCTACATATACTGATACTGAAACTGTGAAAATTTACAAATATTAGTTTATTTTAAAATAGCCATGCTAAACCTACTACATATTAAGAGATAATATATTTTAATAAATATCTATATTTTCCAAAGTGAAAAAGAAAAATTTATTGGAAAAAGTGGCAGTTACCCGTTTTTGCAAATCTCTTTTATATGTGTCTTAATGAAAGTAGTTCCTGCATTCTATCTGTTGCAATATCCCATGTAATGTAGCCTGTGGAAAAACTCCACTGTACACTTGTGAGATAATGAAAGTGAGAAAGGAAAATAACGTTTTAGCATTCTTTTAAGAATAGTGAATTAGGGCCGGCCCGTGGCTCACTTGGGAGAATGTGGTGCTGATAACACCAAGGCCATGGGTTTGGATCCCTATGTAGGGATGGCTGGTTGCTCACTTGGGAGAGCATGGTGCTGGCAATACCAAGTCAAGGGTTAAGATCCCCTTACCGGTCATCTTTAAAAAAAAAAAAAAAAATTGTGAATTTGTGGTCCCCCTGAAAGATCTTGGGGACCTTCAGGGATCTCTAGATCAAATTTTGAGAACTGCTGTTTGATAGTAATGCTTAGATTTTAAAACCTGAAACCACAAGTGCAAATAGTTAACTTAATTATACTGCCCAGTTCATAGCACTTTAATATCATTGGTTTACATAATAATAACCTCATTATTTTTTATTTATTCCCTTCATCCCCATTCTCTTCCTGTTTCCCTTCCCCACAGCGAACAGCCATTTTACACACTTGATCATAGCCAAAAGACTGAGATGAGATGAGTGGCTGTTTTAATGTATACAATGTGTATCCAGTGTATTTTTGATAATATGTTCTTGTAAAAACCTACTATTTTGTGTTCATGTATTTTAGTATGTGTAAATGGTGTGGTGATACTAGAATGCTTTTTCTTACTTTTTATTCAACACTATCTTTTTAAGGTCTGTCCATGCTGTTGCCCTGTGCATTTAGTGTGTGGGGTCTGCTTACTGCGTGATATGATAGGCTTCTTGGCGTTTTGTGTCTTCTCCTCCCAGTGAGGAGCCCACATGGCCTCTGCCTCACCACCCACATAAACCCCTACCTGTCTCCTCTTAGACCTGGTTGCTTTGGGAGCATACTCGGAGGGGAAAGGTTAGGTGACAGGGTGTTTGAATATTTAAGAGGACTCCAGAGTGCCAGGTTCCTCTTCAGAATGGCTGTCCCTTCTGTCAGTGCCACGTGAATGTTCATGTATCCATCCCTTGCCCTCAACATTTAAATTTTCCTCAGTCTCCTTTTAATTTGCATTTTCTGATTACTGATGAATTTGATTTCTCTCTATGTGCTGGTTGCCCTCTTGAGTTTCTTCTTCTAAAAATTGTCTGTTTATAGCCACCGCCTTTATATTTTGGTTTATATTGGGGTTGTACTTTGGATGGGCAGCATTTTTCTTGTATATTTTAGATTTTACTCTTTTTTGGTGTTAGAAATTATGAATATCTTCTCATAGTCTGTTATCTGCCTGGTAACTTTCTCAGTGTTCTTCCCTGATTAGAAACACTTAATTTTGATGTTAATAAATGCATTAGTATTTTTTGTTAAGGTTTGTGTTTTGGTATGTCTTTTCCCACCTTTCCCTATATTTGAGATACTTTTATATTTTCTTCCATGAACTTTAAAGTTTTATCTTTAATTCACTTGGTGTTTAGTTTTATATGTGGTATTAGTGAGTTTTTATTTATTTAATGGTAATGTATTCTTTTTTCAAAAAACAAGGTCAAAACAAGGTCATGATTTTGGGGGGATGTAGAATGAAAAGAAAAACGTGGGTGGGTATGGGGTTTTACAACCAGAGGATAGCCCCGTCCTTGTCCAGACTACTTGTCTCCTGGGAAACTGCTACTCTACAAACTCACTAAGACTAAACTTAAGTCAAAACACTGAAGATTGTATCTAGATTTTTTCCCTCCAAGAATCAGAATGTTATCTTTTTAAAAAATTTAATTTTTAAAATTTAAGTTTTAGTTTTATTTTTTAGTTATAATTGACACATTATAATTATATGTACTTATGGGGTACAGTCTGATTTTTTGATACATATATACGTTGTATAATTATTGGGTCAGCATAGTTAATGAATCAATCGCCTCATGCATTTGTCATTTCTTTGTGGTGAAAACATTCAAAAAGCCTCTGCTCTAGCTATTACGTAATGTAGAAAACCTAACTGTTAACAGTAGTTGGCCTACTGTGCAATAGAACACTACAATTTATTCCCCCTATCTAATCGTAATTTTGTACCCATTGGCCAACCTCTCCCTGTTTTCTCTCCTCCCGACTCCCTTTCTCAGTTTCTGGTAACCACTGTTCTACTCTCTGTCTCTATAATATCAATTTTTTTTTTTTTTTTAGATTCCACAGATGAGTGAGGTCATGTGGTATTTGTCTTTCTGTGCCTGGCTTACTTCACTTAACATAATGTCCTCCAAGTCCATCCATGTTGCTGCAAATAACAGGATTTTATTCTTTTTTTATGGGTGAATAGTATTCCATTGTGTATATATACCACATTTTTTAATCCATTAATCTGTTGTTCGATGCTTAGGTCGATTCCATATCTTGGTTATTGTAAATTGTGCTGCAGTAAACATGGGAGTGCAGATATCTCTTTGATATACTAACTTCATTTCCTGTGGGTATATACCCAGTAGTGGGATTGCTGGATCAAATGGTAGTTCTGTTTTTAATTTTTTCAGGACCTCCATCCTATTTTCCATAATGGCTGCACTAGTTCATACTCCCACCAGCAGTGTACAAGTACAGACTTCATTATCTTATTTTGCTATACCGTTAACTTTTTATAATCAGTATTTAACATTGAGCGTATTTTATTTTTTGACTTCATAGGTAACTAAACTGACGTGGTTTTTTTTTTGGAAGGAGAATTACTTACAGTGGTTTATAAAAGCCTTGATGGGGGTATCTTAAAAGCCTTTTTTATTTTCAGGTGACTTACTGAGTAACCTGTTGCAAAGTCCTAGTTCTGCCAAACTGTTGAATCAGCCAATCCCCATCCTTGATGTGGAGAGTGAGTATATCTGTTCCCTGGCCTTGGAGTGCCTGGCCCATCTCTTCAGTTGGATTCCTCTGTCTGCCAGCATCACCCCATCCCTCCTTACCACCATCTTCCACTTTGCACGCTTTGGCTGTGACATCCGGGCCAGAAAGATGGCTTCAGTTAACGGCAGCAGCCAGAACTGTGTCTTGGGTCAGGAGCGCGGCCGGCTTGGGGTCCTGGCCATGTCCTGCATCAATGAACTCATGTCAAAGAACTGTGTGCCTATGGAATTTGAGGAGTATTTACTGCGTATGTTCCAGCAGACTTTCTACCTCCTGCAGAAAATCACCAAGGATAACAATGCTCACACAGTGAAGAGCAGGCTAGAAGAGCTTGACGAGAGGTAATGAAAACAGGTGTGGAGTTGGTTGTGCCCTGAGAAAGGGCCTTGGTTGTTTATCATGCTGTGTCGCATAGTTTCTGTAATCCTCTTTGATTTCAGAACATGGGGCTCCTGGTGAGGAACGGAAAGGTAGGTGTGTACCAGTAAGTTTAAGGTTAGCTGGAGGGGATAGGGGGGTTAAGGGAAATGAGTTGAGTTATAAAAGTGATTGTGGATTGTGTAGATTTGTTGTCCTTTTTTTCCCCCATCCATCTCCTGTCCCTTCCACTCCTTTTCCTCCCTCTTCCCCCCTCTTCCTCACTATTTGCCTGCAGGTCTGAGGTGGGGCAGGAGCTGAGACAGCTGCTCATGCGTAGCCAAGAACAGAAGAGGTCCATGGAGGTACAGGAGTTATAATCGCCCTTTCTCACTTGGTGTTGTTTGTTAGTTATTACTGTTTGACTTTTCCCAAGTCTTGCAGTGTATAGGAATGTTGTTATTGTTGTGAATTTTACACAAAATGGCAAGTTTTCATTGAAGGATAGGAGATGTTAATGTGGGCATAGGTTATGTGACACACACCTGTGTTTCTTTGTTATTGTCCTCTTGAATGGGGCCTATAATTACCTAGCCTTTTTTTTTTTTCCCTTAATTTACTCTAAAAGATGACTCCATCACAGTACTCTGAGATAGGGTCTCATTATTTATTTCCCTGGCAAATGATATCATTTATATCTTACAACTTTCATTAACATGATGCTACTGCTGTACAAAAACAAGAGGGAATTTGAAACTTATATTATGAACAATCATATTGATCAGAAACTTCAGAGCAGATAAATTATATTGAATTAGTAAATATTTATAGATTGCTTGGCAGCAAATGTTGTTAATCAATTTTCTTTGGATTGTCTTTTGTTATTAAGCTATACAGAGTTAAGCTATTTCTTTTTCCTTAGAGTAAGCAGCAGAATATAAAGTCAAGTGCCTAAAGTTAAGAACATTTTAGTGCTTTTTAAATTGAGCAGTTTTATTAAGTTTTTCTAAAGTTAAAAAATTGATACATAAGATTATTTTGGTTTGGTTCATTGTAAACAGACTTTGCGTGACATTATTTTGCATAATCACAAAAGAACTTATAATCTGATACAATAATATGTTTCTTTTTTTTCATTATTTGGTAATAGTTTTCTATATGAATTCAAAGGCATCAGTATTCATACAATTTTATATTCTTTCTAGCTTTGGTTAAGAAAGGCTGTATTATCTTCACGTGTTAAAAAAAAAATCTAGCTCCTTTACTAACCATCACATGTCAGTTGTTTTGACTTTTACTTTAAGTATAATGTAGCCACAGACACTTTGTTATGGCTTACATCAGATGGTACAGAAATGTCGTCATGGATGATCTATGTACTGAGTTTGTTACATGTAACTTTTGTGCTCTTGGTTTTATATTTTAATTCTATGCTTCCTATTGCCCTGTGAAAGCTGAGAGGTGCCTGGAAGCAGAAAGGTGACAAAATAATACTGTGTGCTTGCTTCCTGGCTCTGGGGTCCCTTACCACTAATTCTAAACAGCTCAGTCCATTCTCAGTTGTTTAGGAGCTGCTTAACCAACCAGGTCCTTGGCTTCTCTTCTCCTGTACTGCCTTTTTTCTAACTTTCTACTGTTCATTAGCACCTGTACCAGAAGGTGGGCAAGGGAAAGAAAATGAGGTGAGATAAAATCTATAGTTTTAGCTACTGAATAGCCTTGTTTGCAGTTTTCTAAAATTGGGTTGGAGATGAAAATAAAATTGAGATTGCTTTATATCTTACCCATGACTTCTTTTTGTTCTTTATGGGTGGTAGAGAATTGAGTGCACCTTCGTAATGGGCAGTAAACTGGTTGATGACTTTGACTATCCATGTAAAAAATTTAATGTAATAATTAAGCTGAGTGAGTTATGAGGACTTCCTATTCTTGAGTATTAGTGATTGAAGGTATCAGAGAGAAGTCTCTTTGTACTTTTATTTCTCTAAAAACAATTGATTTTAGTGCCATACTATTTTTAAAGTATTTGGCCTCATGATCCACAGAGACAGCCATTCTGCTTATGAAAAAAAAATAATGTATTTTTTAAAAAGCTGCAAATAAACTCTCATGTCTGTGTGCCAGCTATATAGAGGTCAGACAGGCAGGTTGGCCACCCTCAGGGAGATAGGTCCCAGGAGCACTATAAGACATTTTTATTTCTGGGCCAATTTTGCTTTTTTGAGAAGTAGTTGTCTTCTCTCACTTTATTATTTCACATATATCTGCTTTAAAAAATAGCTTTTTGCAGTTATGTGTTTCAGAATTGCTTTTAGCTATTATTTAATTTTCAGCTAAGGCCTAGTATGTCTTTGCCTTTTTTGTTGGTCTTTTGATTTATGGAGGTGTGTCCATCTCATTTTCTAATCACCTTTTGGTATTTAGGGGCTTAAAAATGACAGTTTCTGAAATGTGAGAGTGATGAAGTGCTGTGTATTTAGTAACAAAAATCTCTTATCCTTGCAGCTGTGACCCACACTCTTCCGTGAAATGATTTTGTGAATACAAATGAATTGGAGGTTCACAGTGATGTGAAAAGAAAGAGCACTGGGTTGGGAGTGGGTGATAGTCCCGTTCTGCCATGAGCTGGCTCAGTGACCTTGGCCTGTTGCTTTATCTCTGGGCCTCATCTGTAAAATGAATGTGTCAGACTAAATTGTCCCTGAGGCTTGTCCAGCTCTACCAGCCTTCTTCCCTTATATTTGAAATTACTTTTAGCATGGATTGGGATGTGTTTAATTAGCACAAGTAGTCAGAGGGGGGAAAAATGAATATTAGTTTGTAAGCCTGAAGATACCTTACCTGGATGCCATGCCCTTTGTATAGTCTTGTTTTGGTATCTCTAACACAATTTATTTTAATATTGTGGCCTCCTAGTTAAGAAAACCAGCCTTCTAAACTTGACAGATTGAAATGACACAATGATCTGCCCATCAGCTTTTTAACACCATTTCCTTCCACTTTAATTGGGTCGTTACACTAATGAGTTAGGAAATTTGAGAGCAGTAGCTTGTAAGAAGCTTTAGTGGACAGTGTCTGAGGATTAAAGTTACTTTTCTGCTATGTTTCAGGTGGTAATGGAATGAAGGGTTGCCTGTCCTGTAGGTAATTGTTGCAGGCCTTTATATTTTTAACTGAAAATATATTATAAATCTGTATAGTTCTGTACTGAAAGAATTTTGGATTGAATTTAAGTTCTCTTCTAAAGAGGTGGTGGGGTTTCTTATCGTCACCTTTTGTCTTGTCTCATTTAGCTACATTGAGAAGTTTACTGACTTTCTGCGGCTCTTTGTGAGTGTTCACCTAAGAAGAATCGAGTCCTACTCCCAGTTCCCTGTGGTGGAATTTTTGACGCTTTTGTTCAAGTACACATTTCATCAGGTAAAGCACCAAAAGCATCCTTTCCTTCCAAAGAAAAGGTCTACCTTGATTTGCAAGAGAAAGACCTTCTTTATTTTAATTTTATTTCCCAAACATTTATATAGTGCTTACTATCTGAAGAGTAACAACCCTATAAGGTAGGTACGATTATTATTATCATCACCATTTTACAGATAAAAAAACACTGAGGCACAAAGAGTGGCTTGCTCAGTGTCACACAACTAGTAAGTAGTTGAGCCAGGATTTGAACCCACAGTCTCTGCTCTTAACTGGTAGAGAGGCAAAATACAAAGTCTGAAATTGGGGCTATTAGTTTTATTCTGTATTTCACTAAAACTTCCCACAAGAAGATTACATATAGTGAAGCTCTCAAGAGTTAAGTTTTGGTGGTGTCCAATTTTTTCCCCCATTCAACAAATATTTTTTGAGTTCCTATTGTATTTCAGGAGCTAGGCATATAACCTTTACAAGCAAAGTCCTTGCCTGTATTGAGCTTACATTCTAGTGACCCAGTATTTTTATATTTATATATTTATATATATATATATGCACACATATTTACACACATATTTTTTTAACAGCTTTATTGAGGTATAATTTTACATACCATGAAATTTACTCATTGTAATTGTAGAGTTCAGTGATGTTCAGTGAATTGGTAGAGCTGTGCAGCTTTCACCACAGTCCAGTCGTAGACATTTCTATCATACCCTATCCCTTTTGCCTGTTTGTGTGTGTTTTTAAAATAAGCTTTTTTTTTTGAAGTATGACACTCCTACAGAAAAGTACGTAAATCATATGTGTACAGCTCGGTGATTTTTCCCCAAACTGAACACACCCGTGTAGCTACCACCTAAACTGGAAAATAGAACATTGTTAACACCCCATAAATTCTGTCCTGTTCCTTCCCAATCAGTTTTCTTCCCTTCTCCGCAGAAGAAACCCCAGTCCTGATCTTAATACCACAGATTAGTTTTGCCTGTTGTAGAACTTCTCTGAATGAAAGCAAGTAATGTGTATTTGTCTTATCTGGCTTTTTTTGTCTGACATTATGTTTATGAGATTCATTCGTGTTGTATATAGCAATAGTTCGTTCATTTTTATTGTGTTAGAAGTATAATGTAAGTATAATTAAGTATAATGTAAGTCATTGTCTGAAAATCCATTCTACTACTAATTTGGCTGCTTCCAGTTCTTAGTGATCATGAATCATGTTGCAGCGAACATTCTTTTACATGCTTTTGGATGTACACAGGTCACTTTTTCTGTTGGTACATACCAGGGATGAAAATGTCGGATCGGTGAGGGCATCTGATTTTAAAAGCAGACTTCTTTCCTTTTAAAACCACTAATGTTGTAGCTTAATGATGCTAGAGGAGAGGCAAGGCTCTAGGCTGGGGTGGTGGTGGTTGTATTATAGGGGATTTGGAGCAAGGGTTTGGTGTGAAAACTAGCCTTTCTCAAAGAGGGACTTTGCAGGTGAAAATAAAACCCAGGGGTAAGGGTGAACTGTTCCTGCGGGCTGGGACACAGGCAGAGGAGGAGGACCAAACTGTGAAAAAGTGTCATTGTGTCAGAGAGGGGCCAGTGTGTGCAGAGCAAGAAGGAAAATAGACTGAGCTCAGCAGGCCTAGGGAGGAATAGAAGAGACTGTGCGAGAGCGAGGGTATAGGAGAGAAGCATCAGAGGTGGGAACCTTTTGAGACAGATTCAGAGAAATCTTAAAGACCACCAGGAAAAAGTAGGATTTGAGAGGACGTTGAGTGTGTATTAAATAGATATCTCAGGATAAGTGTAGCAGAGATGAAAGTGATAAGGAGCCAGTGCTGAGGTGAGAAAGAAGGGGCTTATTTGGGAAGATGGAATGAAAATGTCTTGAAATGTTACTCCCTATGTAAAGTGGGATCTTTTAGTATATGTGGTGTGAAAGAAAGCTTAAAAAAAAAAAAAAAGTGTTTTGAAGTATTCCTGTCCTATGCGTGTTTCTTTGGACTTGTACCCAAAAGTTCTGTGTTTGAGCTCTGATTATTTCTGTTAGTCTGTGTCCATGGACAGGTCTTTTTAATTTCCTTGGATTTCAGTTTCCTTGCCTAAGTAGATAGACGGCAATGGCCATCTTCAACATCTTTCCCAGTGTTTATCTTTTATGATCCTTTAACCAAACTCATGTGTGTTAGTTTCCCATTGAGCTGAAAGTGGTGGTTTTATATATATATATATATATATATATAATATTTTTATACTGGGAAAAGAAATAGACATGTTGTCCTGAAGCAAATAACAAGCTTCTTTGTTCTCCCCCTATACCTGGAGGTCATTGTCAGCCTAGTTCTTCTTTGCTCTCCTGGCTGCCTATGTGAAGACCTTCCTTTCTGGACCCAGGCTTGCCAGTTTGGGGAACAGGAGTTCTTGAGGTCCAGACAGAATCAGATTCTGAGTGTCAGGCAAGAGGGACAGGAACCTGGAAGGTGCTCTGTCCCAGTTTACTGTGGGGTAGGCAGCCCTTTGCTGGAGAGGCAGAGCAGAGTAAAGATGGCAGGGTGCACTCCAGAATCAGAGCCTGGTGCAAGAAATTAAAGAGCTCTGCAGACCTTTAAGTTCTCAACTATTTATTAACAGTGTGATCTTACTTTATCATAGCTTAATTTTTTTAGCCTTATTTTAAACTTTACATCTGTATTTTATACAGATGTAAAGGGGAAAATATCTCTTTTCTCTTTCTTGCCTAGGTGTTTTTATGAGTGTACTCAATGTTTTTGCCTTTTCTTTCTAAAATTCATAGAAATTTTAATACCGATAAATGTATTTTGAAAGAATAGTAATAAGACAAAGGAAGATGCTAGTATCTTTATCCATTTCTCCTTTTTCTTTAACCTGTGTCCTGCCCCCAGTCCTTCTATCTGCTAGTGCTCACCAGGTGTTTTCCTCTGCAGTGACCTTGCTTGCTGAGTCTCTTCAAGTATTTTAACAAGCCTGTGATTTCTGTCTTTATGCCCCTAGTCTTACTGTATCCTTGCTAATTCGTTCTTCATCTTGTGTTTTTCATGTCACCCCTTCTTACTGAAACAGTGCCTGAGATAGTATGGACTGAGGGAAAGTGCTCTTGACTGGGAGACTTAAGATCCACATTCTAGTTCTGATTCTGTTCCTTAATTGTCTTGTCTTGGGCAGGGGACTTTACTTCTGAGTCTTGGTTTCTATATCTGTAAAATGGGAAGAAGGAAAATATCTGTCCATTTTCCAAGACTATTGTAAAGATCAAATAGACCAATGCGAATGAAAACTAAATACTCCAAACAGGAGGCAAGAGTGTGGTATCATTATTTCTTAAAGAAACCTGTCAAAATTTTCAGTGATCAGTTAGCCCTGGAATCTGAAAAATAAATCTGAGTACAGGTACATTTTTAAAATGGGTCTGCGAGGGTTCTGAAAAGTTAGATGACTTCAAAAATGGAGTCAGTCTATCATTTTTATGATGTTAACCACCTGTGTTCACAGTGATTGTGAAAGGCCAGATCACAGGCAGACTGTGGGCAGTGCTCAAGGCCTCGTAGTGGGGCTGCAGGCATGGATGGTGGGTGGTTGGGTTTCAGTCACGCAGAGGGTATGTCTGCTCACCATTTTTTCCCCCAGTCTTGAGCCATATGGTAAATCCTCAACTCAAAGGCATGAGGATGACATGTATGATTGTAAAGTACTTTGATGTAGCCAGAAAACTTGGATTTATTATGTGGTGGTTTTTCTCAAAAGCACTTGCACATGCATCTGATCAGTTATGTTCTTTTGAGGGGGCTGCTGTGTATTTTCAAACCAGGAAGAATGATGGGATGACTTACTTAAAGGGAAACTCAGCAAGGCAAAGCCAGGACTAGACTACATCTAGATGTGCAAATCTAGTGGCTTATCCACTGACTACCCATATTTTCACATGGCTTATTAATTGCTTTTCCTGGTTATTCTCCTGGTTCATTACATATCATGGATATCCTGGATTTTGCTAAGTATGAAGTGGAGACAGGATATGGTCCTTCTGTTTTCTGTAGTTGGTCTTGTCAGTGGTCCTGTCAGTGGTCCTGACTGAGCTGTAGAAATCTAGTTCCTGGGATACCCTTTGGGTTGTGAGATTGGGGCCTACCTGCTTTTTTAAGTTAGTTTTTCTGTCTCAGACTTCAGCTTGAGTACAGAACTCCCACTGCCTGTTACCACCCAATGTTAGTTGTTCCTTGAGCAAATTCCTTAAATACCCTTGTAAACTTCTGGGTTTCCTTGTGGATCAGAAATGGAAGGAAATTGATCCATGAAGGTGATGGTGTTATTTTTTTCTAGATCTGATCTTGCCACCAAATAGACAAGTTCAATGAGGCAGTCACTAGCAAAACCAAAGTGTTCTTGTAGGTAATGAGAATTTGAGGGGATATCTCAGGGATTGGGGGCCACAAGTTAAACCTGAATGTGTAGGTGAAGGCCTAGATGTTGGAGAGTACAGTGCCTGGATTTTGCATGAAATAAAATCTCAAGGCTCTTGAGAAAGTTAACCAGTGCAATGGTCCAGGAACTAGGACCCTGCAAAGCTTTACTATTTTCTTCCCTCATTGTGCTTATCACACCTGGTTAGAGGTTGCTGTTAACCAGTTTGACACTCCTACTTTTGCAAATGGAGTAATGCCCTGAGCGTCAGGCTCTAAATGAGCTCATTTTCAATCTGTATATATAGGAAGACTGCAAATGTTACTTTCCTTACATTCAGTGCGTAAACGTGTCACCTTTGGAGCCACTGTAACTTATTTTTGGTTTTGTAATAGTTTGTAGTGGAAAGAGCATTGGCTGGAGGTAAAGGGACCTGCTCCTACCCCTGACCTTGAACACCTCATATCTCTGGATCTCAATTTCTTTCTCTCTCAAACAGATTTGAATTGGTTGATCCGAAAAGCTTTCTCCACCACAGTCTCAGATTTTAAGATAGGTTTTTACTTGGCTTGTTTTGTAACTCAAGTCTGTGTTGCACAGTATCTCCCTAATGATGCATCCCATGGTACCCTTGTCTTGTTAGGTTCAATAGGGCCCAATGGTGAAGATGAACTAAAAGCCACCAGTTGTAGTTAAATGGCTTTACATTCTGATGGAAGTAAGCACTGGTGTGTGTGTTGCTAAGGAATTAGTTGCATTAAATAATTTCATTGTCTGAATTTCTTTTGTATCATAGCCTACTCATGAAGGTTACTTCTCTTGTTTGGATATCTGGACGCTCTTTTTGGACTATCTGACAAGTAAAATTAAAAGTCGTCTGGGAGACAAGGAAGCAGTGCTCAACAGGTAAACCCCCAAAACATTGAAGTAGTCATTTTTGTCAGTTATTCTTGTGGCCAAAAGGGACAACCATGCAGCTGACCACATCAGTGAGATTGAGTCATGTAAGCTGTTTAGACAGAAATGCCATTGAGCATTTTCTTCTTTTTTCCTTTTAAGTACTTTATTTTCTTAAAACATTTTTTTCTGATTAAAAATTATGTATTGTTAATTTTTTAGATGTGATAATGCTTTTGTGGTGTTTTTTAATTTTTTTAAAGGTCCTTATTTTAGAGATACAAACTAAAGCATTTATTGGATGAAATGATATGACATCTGGGATTTGCTTTAAAATAACCCACTGTGGGTGGAACGGAGTGGGTTGGTATATAGAAGACAAAGGGCTGGCCCTGTGTTGATAATTGGTGTTGAAGTTATTTGAGAGTAACTTGAGGTTTGTTATGTTCTTACTTGTTTTGTAGGTGACTGAAAATTTCCTAAATAAATTAGTAAATACCTGTCATGAAAAAATAATAATTTGTTTTTACAACTAGGAAAAGATAGAGAAAAATATAAAGAAGATAAGTTGTCTGTAATCTCACATCCAGAGATAATAGCTTTTTTGCTTTTTATTTTATTTTTAAAAACAGAAGATGGGGAAAGGTTTGTGTTTCCCCTATATGTTTCTCAAGCTCATTTTTGGTTGCTTACAGGCAGAAAGTATGTGTCCTGTTCAATATGATCTTAATGCCACTGGGTGGGGAGAAAAGGAGGGGAAGCTGGAAATTCAGCATGCTAGGAAAATAGTAGCAGGATCCATATATGGGGAAAGTGAAATATTTTCTTAGCAGAAATACTCGTGTCCATCATATTTTCAGTATGTGGCTGTATTTGTCACATAATGAACAGGCAGTTATGAAGAAGGCAAAAATCTGTATTTTACATTGCAGGATTAGTTTCCAATTAAACTAAACCTGATTCTTGCATTTCCTAGTACACATGTACAATTATGATATGAGATTACAAACTACGTGATCTAGCCCTAGGTACTTTCATCACACTACTTAAGAGAGTATGCAGATTTTAGTCAGTTTGGTTATGGATGAAGGAAATTCTCTAGTGTGGAAGCCATGGCTGGGAGTCAGGCAGACCTATGTTTGGATCCTGGTTTTGTAGTTCCCACTGGGGTGTTCTTGGGAAGTTACTTAGCATCTGGAAACTTGTGTTTACTCATTTGTAAAATGGGGATGATGATAATAGTTGTTGAGATCTTAGATGAAATAATAAACTAACGTATTTAGAACAGTTGGCACGTTGTAAGTGCTCAGTAAATGGTACCAGTGATTGGTGGTGGTGTTAGTGAACACCTTTTCTCCACAAATGTGCAAATGGAGGAGTTGGAGAGGAGAAACTGCCTAGGAAGAGAGGTTGGACTGGACCTATAAAATCCTTTTCATTGTTGAGGTTTTATGAGTTTTTACAATTCTAAACAAAATATTTGCATTTCAAGTTTAAACATTTGTTCTTTTGTTTTGAAACATTATCTTTATGATTGCAGAATAGCTTCCAGGTTGCTACTGTGTCAGGTCCATTGTGGATATCAGTAGTACATTCATGTGTCAGAAACCTTATTACTCAAGAGTAGATCCTTTTTTTGGTGAAGTTGCCAACTTTAACTAATTGTGTTTTTGAATGAGATTCTTCAAAGAGAAGGTACTTCTGCCAAAATAGCTTTCTCGTATGCTGAACAGGCATGTCCTTTGCTTCTAGGACTGTGCCTGATTTTTCTGTATTAGTGGTAGATACTTCTTCATTTCTCAGGCTGTTGAGAGAATAAACTAAGGAGAGCACAGTACAAGTGGGAGGTGAGAAGAATATGGTTCCGTTGAGAAAATATACACTAGCAGATTGTTACTATTAAAGACGTGGAGATTATTTTACCAGTAGAAGGAGTAGTGGTGTGCAGAGTTGAAATTCCTTTTCTGCTTCATGGTAGCAGTGTTACTTTTGGTCAAGTTATATGCTGATCATATTTCCTCTTGCAAGATGGACATACTAATTTTTCTTGTAGGATGGTTAGGATTCAAGGAAATTATGTATATGAAAACCTGGTACAGTTTCTAGATAATTAGTCACTCAATAAATGGTCACAATGATAACAACAATAAGGAATGGAAGCTGTTACTGCCATTTTCCTGTGACGATGACCATGGAGTTAAGTGACAGGGCTCTTGGACAGTCTAAAGGCCTTTAGCACACTTGCAGATGTTGGCCTGCCTGCCCAGGCATCTGTCATCTGATATCAGTTGTCAGTGGTTCTGGCTAACCACTTAGGAATTTTTCTCATTGATCATTTGGTAGTCATCCTTTCTAAGTAAATGAGGCTTTCTAATTTTTCATGACTTTTTTTTTTAAACATACACACAGTATCACTTTCATGCTTTTAAAAAATGAAAAAAACAAAACCCTCAAAGCAGGTCTGTGGTTTATGCAGTTAAATAGTAACCACCATCTGGGGTACTGCTTGTACTGTCAGACACCCCCTAGTGGCCTAGGGCAGTAGACTACAAAGAAGGGTGTACCAGGAACGAAAACATTTGAACTTCAGTTTATAGTATATTTTTTCCTGCCACCACTTGCATTGTGCTTTTTTACAAGTATGTGCTCAAAATCTTTTAAATGAAAATTTTGAAAGTTTGGCAATCACTGCTCTAGGTTATGAGAGAACCTAGTATATCAGAGATGTGCTATTTTGCAGGAGCAGCTGATAAAGAGCACTGGCTACTGGTGATTACCACATTTATTTTAACTAAGAGCATGTAAATGTGTCAAATGTTTTTCAGTTGAAAAAATACATCTGAGAGAAGATGGGGTGCTTTTGGAATCACATTTGTGGCTTAAGCCAGAATTTCAGAAGCAACTTGATCTTGCAGGAAGTAGTCAAAAATGTTTTCTTGGTGTCTTAAATGGGAAATGTAGGTGTGGTTAAGTCACAGAAGCAGCATGCAGTTCCTGTCCCTTGTGGTTTAAAGGTTTTGCATCATTCATCACAACAAAGTGGTAGGCATGTAGGCTACAAATTTAGAAGCACAAATGTACATGGATTTATTTTTGGTCTTAGGAGCTTGGAAATTGGAGCTCTTGCATGTTCCTTACTCAATGAGAATGTTCAAGAGTTTCTTGATCAGAGCTGATGGGAACTTTGGAGAACTTGAGTCCCAATGTTAATGGGATAAATGTTCTGTAATATACCCTGCTGAGCAAAATTGCTGATGGGGTAGATTGTCCTGATTGCCACTTTCAGGTGGCAGTTGGGAAGGGCCTGATTTTCACTCTCCTTTTCCTCATTTGCACTTAAAATGCAGTGAGTCATTGTGTGTAAAGCAGCTCGGCTGACAGTAGGAGCTGAGTAAATGAGTACTGTTTCTCTTCCCCTTCCTCATTCTCTTCTCTTTGTGCTTGTCAGTGTGAAGGCAGGCACCTGTATACAAACTTATTTTTACAGGAAGATGAGGAAACCTGATTGTGTAAGGCAACCTAAAGTTATTGAGTCATGTCCTGTGAACCCCTATGCCACAAAAGTACTGACACATGCTGGCCACAGACTAGCACAGGGATTCTGGGTGACATTAGATAGGACTGTAAACAGGATGAGCGTGAGAAAAATTGCTGCTCTCTTTTTGGAGTGGATTATTCTTCCTAATAAAGAGGAAGTGTCGTTGTTACACATGATATTTTGGTGCAGTTA
Organism: Cynocephalus volans; assembly: GCF_027409185.1. Classification (NCBI taxonomy): domain Eukaryota; kingdom Metazoa; phylum Chordata; class Mammalia; order Dermoptera; family Cynocephalidae; genus Cynocephalus; species Cynocephalus volans. The sequence goes on from NC_084465.1 coordinate 114,622,355, forward strand.
ATAAAAGGTGTTAACTAGGTTTAGATGACAGCACCAGTAGCTTTCTAGCTCCTGCCAAAGGAAATTCATGCTGTTGACTGCCCCAGAGAGCAAATGAATGGGGGCTTAGTTATTTCATTGAGTTGAAAAAGCTATCCAGGATTATGCTTCAGCCTTTTCCAACTTGGAATATCGTCTATTTAATGCCTGCATGTTTATTCATTTCTTGGTTAATTTGTTCTTTTATTTATCTTATATTTATTGAACACCTACTATGTAGTTGCCTTTAACATGTGTAATTTTATTTAACTCTCAGACCTTGTGAGGTCTGTAGGTTTATCTCCATTGTGTATAAAAGCATTTAATGCTATAAATTTCCCTCAAAGCACCACTTTAACTTTACCTATCAAATTTTAATATTTTGCATTTTCATTTGATTGAAAATATTTTCTAATTTCTCTTGAGATTCCCTCTTTGTTGTTTAATTTTTAAATATTTGGTTATTCTCCACATATCTGTTTGTTATTGTTTTATTATGAACTGTGAACATAGTTTGTGTGATTTCAATACTTTTAAATTTATTAGGGTTTGTCTTGTGACCCAGTCTTTTTGGAGATTGTTTGTTGTGCACTTGAAGAAAATGTGTATTCTGCTGTTGTTGGGTGGCATGTTCTCTAAATGTCAGTTAGGTCCATTGATTGTTAGTCTTGTACCTGTCTTCTTTATCCTACTTGTTCTATCAGTTACTCAGAGAGAGGTGAATTCTCCAAGGTAATTGTGGATTTGTCTGCGTCTCCTTTCAGTTCTGTCAGGTTTTGCTTCATTTATTTTGAGACTGATGTTAGTGGCATATACATTTAGCTTTCCTTTTTAATATATCTATTTAACAAGTTATTCTATTTAATATATAATTATATATAATATATAATATGTAATATATATAATATAATTAATATTTAATATGTATGCTTTAATATATATTTAACAAATTAAACACTCAAGTTTAAATTTGTTTTTTTTTTTAAAGATGACCTTTTTAAAAGGGGATCTTAACCCTTGACTTGTTGTCAGCACCATGCTCACTTGCTCTCCCAAGTGAGCCACTGGCTGGCCCTTCACGTTTAAATTTTAACTGAGTTTATTTGAGCAAAGAAAAACAAAACAAAACCAACTTGTGAATCAGTCATCCCTCTGAACCAGAGCAGGTTCAGAGAACTACAACCAATAATGTAAACTGACAGAATTTATAGGAAACAGAAGTGCAGTGCAGGTCACTGGCTAATTGGTTATTGAGCCTCCTACAATTAACTAAAGCTCGACTACTGTAGTTGTAATCTCCATATTAGTTTGGTCTGTTAACGCTTAGTGCAGGAGCGCAATCCAAATCAGTGGCCTCCCACAAATTTTATTTAACAGACTATATCTCTTTATATGGTTATTTTTAGTGGTTGCTCTGGGGTATTACATAATTTTACCACAAGTGCAGTATAGAACTCTTACCACCATATAGATTCCTTTACTCTCCCTCTTTTATATTAAGGTTGCTGTAGGTTTTACATCTGCATACTTAGAAAACTCCCTCAGACAGTGTTCTAATTTTTTCTTTTATCCGTCACCCATATTTTAGAGATTTTAAGAGGAAATAGTCTGTTGTATTTACCCAGGTATTTGCCACTTCTCTTGTTTTTCTTTCATTATTGAAGTTCCAGGTGTGTTTCTCATATCATTTACCTTCTACAAGGGGTCTTAAAAAAGTTCATGGAAAGGTTTGTATTATCTTTTAATTCAATTTTTTCTACAAACTTTTTGAAGTACCCTCATATATTAGTCAGCTTGCACTGCCATAACACAATACCACAGTCTGGGTGGCTTAAACAAAAGAAATTTATTTTCTCAGTTGTGAAAGCTTAAAGCCCCAGATCAGAGTGCTGGCAGATTCAGTCTCTGGTGAGAGTTTTCTTGGTGGCTTGCAGACAACCTTCTTGCCATGTGCTCATGTGGCCAGTCTACTTTGCATGCATGGAGAGAGAGCTCTTGTGTCTCTTCCTCTTCTTAGGACGACACCGGTCCTGTTGGATTAAGGTCCTACCCTTATTACCTTGCTTAACCCTCTTTATGGGCCCAGTCTCCACATACATTGAGTCACATTGAGGGTCAGGGCTTCAACATATAAATTTGGACAGGGTGGGATGGGAAAGGGTCACAGTTCAGTCTATAACATCTTCCATCTGAAGACCCTCATGGAGGATTGTTACAATAGCTGCTTTAAAGTCACTGATGATTCCAACCTCTGTGTTGTCTTGAGGTTAACATCTGTTGATTGTCTTTCCCTTGAGAAATGGTCAGTCTCTCTTTGATCTTTGTATATCAAGTGATTTTTTGGATCCTGTACCTGTTTTTCTACCAGCCACATGCATGGCTTCCATCTCCACAGTCACCTTATGGTTAAAGGTGGGGGCTGGATGGATGCTACAGACCTCACGCCCACAATTAGGCAGCAGGAATGAGAAGCGGGAGAGATTTCCCGAAAGCCCCACCCAATGACTTCTTTTAATATCTCACTGACCACCCCTATCTACAAAGGAGGCTGGGAAATGTAGTCTTTCATTTGGCCTCCATGCCCGTTGTTCTCTTACTAGGGAAGAAGGGGAGGATAGGTATTGGGTAGGCAACCAGAATCTCTGCCATAACCATAGATGAGTACTTCTCTCACCCCACACCAAACACAATGGAAGATCAATTATCTGTATGTGCTTTAGCCTGGTGACTGGTTGTGTTTAATTTTCTAAGTGATAATGGGTTTTTTTGCATCTAGAATTGCTAACTGCCAGTAAGGATTTTAAGTCTGATTTAGGGTTATCCTTTGTATACAAAGTTTCTAAATTCCCTTTTAGTTCAGCAAGATAATTTATAGAAGACAGAATTCATTTGTCCTCTGTTCTGCCTTCTGGTCTGATGTAGTTTTTTTTTTTTTTTTTTTTTAAGCAAAATTGTGAAAATGTTTTATTCAGTCATAATTTATAGCATGAAACTTCTGTAAATTTAGGAATTTATGTCCTGAGCAAATGGCAAATATAAGCTCCAGGCCTAATGATCTTACCTTTCTGTGGAGTCTACTGAAGTGGGATTTTGACTCTATTGGGTGACTTTCCCCACAGATGTTGCCAATTTTATTAGTAATTTTCGCTGCTAGGATTCTTACCTGGACCATGCTCCGTTGCCAGTCTAGTCTGGGACTTGTGTTTGTTAGGTTGCTATGTCATTTACAGTGGGAGACTGATTATTGGGGATGGGGATGGGTGGGGTGCAGTGTCTCTGTCTCTAATTAGGAAATGAGCTGTTGTGCCCACCAGCCTCTGAAATGGGTTGGTTCAAGAGGAGTTGTAAGTGATCTATAGATTGTCTCTACACAGTCTTATATCACATGGGTTGTAACTCTTAGACTAAATAGACTATATTTGATGTTGGCATTGTAAACCTTTTAGCTTTGGTTATCTTGTTGCTCTAGTACTCACCTGAATTAGATTGGGTGGTGTATAAGTTAGGGTCCCATCAGGAAAACAGAAACCATACTTAATTAACAGAGAATTCAGTGTAGGAAATTGATTTAATTTTAGAGAACTGGAAAAGCAAAAAAGGAACACTGGATAACACAGATAGTAAATGCAGGAAGCAGCTCCGCCCCTAAGGCTAGGGGTACAAAGGAAAGAGGGTGGGGTTACCAAAATCTAGAAGGCTGAAGGGACAGGCTCTATGCAGCTCCCTCTCAGATCTCCGAAGAGAGGTCCCCACGCAGCTGCCACATGAGCTCAGAGGAGGGACCCTAAGGAGCTGGGACTCATTCCTTTGAGGAGATGGTGTACCCTGGCTGCGTTGGTACCTCTGAGGGTGCATGATAAGGCTGGTTCTGGGAACGTGGAATGAAGCTAGAAACTGAAATCAGTCGCTGCTGCCTGTTGACCACTGCTGGGGCAACACTGCTGGGATAGCAAGTCCACAGGAAGAATGAACTCCCTTCGTCCCTCCTTCTGCCTTCCAGTCTTCCTCCAGTGTCCCTGTTGGCAGAGCCTAACAGGGCAGGGAGAAATATGCTTTGCATAGCTTTAGCCCCAGCGTTACAAAGTATGGCAAGTAGATTGGCACTGGGAAATTACTAACTAATATAGTGGTTTGCTTTATGACTGGAAATAGTCCCTTAACTTGTCTTAAAAGTTTTTCAGGACAACCTAATTTATTCTTGAAAACAAGTGATCTGTTGGCCCTTGTAACAACTATTGCACATACCTTGGTATCTTCTGAGTTAGGTTTATATCACATGTGGGAAATATTCAAACCTAGGGCTCCAAGCATTTCTTTGAGAGATATTATTAGACACAGACCAAAAGGATCAGAGTTTCCTCAGGCTTTTTCTATTTCTTCTTTTAGTTTCTAAGTCTTCTTAAAAGTGATTAATGATTAGGTTTTAGGGTTGGGTGGAGCAGGCTCGAAGCCCATTGATGGTTTATGTACCGAGAGAACATGGGATTTTGAATGAGGGAGCCCTGTGTTCAAAATAGCTAGCTTTGTGACCTTGGGCAATTGATTTAATTTCTGTTAACTGTTTTTCATCATCAGAAAACTATTGATGATACCACCTACTTCTCACAGCTGTTAAAAACATTAAGTCATTGAATTAGCTGGTATTTATTCAAGGGTACTTCTAAAAGTTTATGAAAATATAGAATTGAAAAACAAAACAGATCTTTCCATGAACTTTTTTTTTTTTTTAATTCTATTTATTTATTTTATTTATTTATTATTATTATTATTTTGTCTTTTTTGTGACCGGCCGCACCACTCAGCGCACCGGCCATCCCTATACAGGATCCGAACCCGCGGCGGGAGCACTGCTGCGTTCCCAGTGCCGCTCTCTCCCGACTGCGCCACGGGGCTGGCCCTTTCCATGAACTTTTGAAGTACTCTTATATATACTATCCATAATCTTCAGGACAGCCACTAAGAAAATAACTCAAAAATTTATAGTGAAAGAAATGACAAGGAATTTAAAATACTACACTAGAAAATAACTAACGCAAAAGAAGGCAATAATAGAGGAATTGAGGAATGTAAGATAAGACATAAAAAAATAGCAAAATGGCAGTATAGCCTTCCTTATCAGTAATTACATTAAATGTAATGGATTAAATTCTCCAATTAAAAGGCAGAGATGGGCAGAATGGATTTCAGAAAACATCACTCAACTACATATTGTCTATAAGAGACTCACTTTAGATTCAGACATAAATAGGTTGAAAATAAAAGGATGAAAAAGATATTTCATACAATAACCAAAAGAGAGCTGGGGTAGCTATACTAATATCAGACAAAACAGACTTGAAGACAAAAATTGTTACCAGAGACAAAGAAGGATATCATATAATGATAAAAGGGCCAATTCATCAAGAAGATCTATGGTGCCAGCTACATAGTTAAGTAAATAAATATCCCTGCTGTTGTTCCACTCACACTTGCCGACCCATAGACTAAGCATCAGGAATTTATTTATTTTTTTAATTATTTTTTTTGGTTAGGTTTTTTTAAGTAGGCTTTTTTAGAACAGTTTTAGATTTACAGAAATAATGAGAAGACAGTAGAGAGAGTTCCGACATATTCCACCTATGGCTTTCCCCATTATCAACATCTTAAATTTCCATGGTCCTGTGGGCCAAACTCAAGGCTGTCAAAACAGAAATAATTTTATACAGGGTTACTGAAAGCCCAACTTGAGGATTGACCTGGGAAACACAACCCAACAGAGTCGGAAAGTGAGTGTGCCAAAGTCTACTACAAGCAAAAGCATTTTATAAGGGAGTTTCAAAAAATGGGGAGAGGGAGAGTTCCAGTCACAGGCATTGGTATTGATTCAACATGGGAACCAAAAGTGTGTACATGCAACCTGAAGTAGAAGCTTTGTGCTTCAGCTATTCTTAACAACATCTAAGTGGCTTATTCAGAACTGGCAGGTTATATACATTGATCAGTAAATCAGCAGTTACAACCCATACATTGTTTATCTTAAGAACAAGGTGTTGACATGGACTTCATGAAACTTATGCCAAGGCAGTGGATTTTGGAAAACTTGCTTCATTTTGTTTACTTATTTATTTAATTTGTGTGTGTGTGTCTACATTTTTTTTAAATTTTAATTTTTATTGAATCAAAATTGATTATACATATTTTGGAGTTTCAACATTGAGATATGTTGATCAAATCAATATTACTAGCAGATATATTGTTATGAATTATAATTATTCTTTATGCCCCTTGTCCAATCCCTCCTCATTCCTCTTTCTCTCCCCCTTACCCCTTCTAATTACCCTAGATTTCTTCTCTCCCTCTGAAAGAATAATGGTTATTCTGTTGATTTGCTGCCCAAATGATCTGTCCAGTGTTGAGAGGCATGATCAGGTCCCCCAATACTATCATAGAGCAGATGTCTCTTCCGTCACTATGAAATGGGCTCTGTGGAGACAGACATCCTTCTTTCTTTATCTCTGCTGGTGACTCTCCTTGTGTCAGCTCACTCCAGTGGCTGGCGGACCATCTATGTGGTGGTTGTGGCATCTGACTGCCTTCGCGGCAGCCATGGTTATCGTGGTAGCTGTGGTGGGCCACCCACATGGAGGAGATGTTTTTGGTCTGCTCTGTGGTGCTGGCAGTGTGCCTGGTTGTGGAGAGTGTCTGATTCTCAGTTCCATGCCCTGGGTCGCCGAGTGGGTCCCAAGGCACTGGCATGGTGGGCCTGGTTGTGGGAGGGGGGGTCCAGTCCCCTTCTCCATGCCCCGGATCCCTGAGGGGGTCCCGAGGTGCTGGCACAGGGTGCCTGGTTGTAGGAGGGGAGTTCCGGTCCCCTTCTCCATGCTTTGGGCCCCTGGGCAGGGCCCTGATGCACTGTCCCAGAGTGCCTGGTTGGGGGGGGGGTTCTGGTCCCCAGCTTCTTGCCCTGGGTCCCTAGGCAGGCCCTGAGACACTGGCATGGGGTGCCTGGTTGTGGGAGGAGGGTCCAGTCCCCTTCTCCATACCTCAAGTCCCTGGGCAGGCCCTGAGGTGCTGGTATGGTGTGCCTGGTTGTGGGCAGGGGGTCTGGTCCCCCTCTTCAGGCCCCAGGTCCCAGGGCAGGCCCTGAGGAGCTGGCACAGGGTGCCTGGTTGTGGGAGCGGGGCCTGGGTCCCCTTGTGGGCCCTAGGGCACTGGCACAGGGTGCCTGGTTGTGGGAGGGGGTTCCGGTCCCCGGCTCCATATCCCGGGTCCCTGTGCTGGCCCCAAGGCACTGGCATGGGGTGCCTCTTTGTGGGAGGCAGGTCCAGTCCCCTTCTCCATGCCCTGGGTCCTAGTGCAGGCCCCAAGGCACTGGCGTGGTGTGCCTTGTTGTAGGAGGGTAGTCCGGTCCCCTCTCCTTCCCCCAGGTCCCTAAGTGGGCCCTGAAGCGCTGGCGCAGTGTGCCTGGTTGTGGGAGGGGGGGTCCAGTCCCCTTCTCCATATCCTGGATCCCCGGGCAGGCCCCAAGGCACTGGCACAGTGTGCCTGGTTGTGGGAGGGAGGTTCGGTCCCCTTCTCCATGCCTCAGGCCCCTGGGTGGGCCCTGATACACTGACCTGGCATGCCTGGTTGTAGGAGGGTCGGTCCAGTCCCAGCTCCTTACGCCGTGTCCTTGGCAGGCCCTGAGGTGCTGGTGTGGTGAGCCTGGTTGTGGGAGGGGGGTCCAGTCCCCTTCTCCATGCCCCAGGTCCCCTGACCGTCCCTGAAGTGTTGGTGTGGTGAGCCTGGTTGTAGGAGGGGGGTCCGGTCTCCTCCATGCCTTCGGCCCCCAGGTGGGGCCCTGAGGCACTGTCACAGCATGCTTGGTTTTGGGAAGGAGGTCTGGTCCCTGGCTGCCAGCCCTGGGTCTCTGGGCCAGCCCCTAGGCATCAGTGATGTGCCTGTATGTGGGAGTGGGGTCTGGTCCTTGGCTCCAATTCTCGGGTTCCCAGGTGGGGGCCTGAGGTGCTGGTGGTATGGGTGGTTGTGGGCAAAGGTCCTGCCCCTGACTCCATGCCTCATGTACCCCAGTGGGCCCCAAGACATTCATGGTGTGCCTGGGCTGGAACTAAGTTTTTGTCCTTTGCTTGCTTCTGAAACAGGGGAGCTTCCTGTGGGAACTAGTACTTGAGCTGTGTGGTTGAGGTAAATTGCCGCTTTGCTGCTGTTCCCTAGGGAAGACTTTTTGTGCAGCTCAGGGTTTAATGGTTGACCTTATAGGTACTTCTGGCTCTCCAGATACTTGGTGCACCTGGGTTGTGTAGAAACTCTGATCTGGGCCTGAATCTTATCATTAAACTGCACCCCATGCAATTCTGCATTCCCGACCAGTCTCCTCTGAGTACTCCTGTGCTAATTGGGGGGCTCTCCTTTCTGTGTCCCAGTGTTCTCCCAGTGGGCCCATCTCTCCGGCCGCCCGTACTCCAAATACTTCCCATGGGATGGTCCCTGCGCTGGTCCCTTCTGATGACTCACTTGCCTCTGAGTGGCTCCCCTTTTTCAGCTGTTCTGGCTCCTCAGTCCTGTGTGGGTCCACGGAAACCCTGTTAGTGGTCTTGCTGTCCTGGGGGCCACCAAAGTCCTCTTCTCCCCTGCTACCTCCAAGTAATTCCAGCTAAAGGGCACAGCTGTGGCTTCTGCCAGCTCCTGCTCTATGTGCTCCAGCATTAAAGCAGCCACGGCCTGAAACGCTGAGTGCAGTTTTTTCTTTCTGTCTTCATGGTTTCTCCCGCCTTCATGAGTTCCATAGGTCTCTCCTCCTCCTCACCTGAGCTCCAGCAGCCCCAGCTTAGCTGATGTTACATTTTTATAGTTGTAAATTCATAGATTTGTGGGAGAGAGTGACGCTGGGGACCATCTGTTCTGCCATCTTGACTGGAAGTCCAGCATCAGGAATTTGTGGTAATCCAGCAGAGACACCATTTCCTTTATAGTGCTGGAGCCTTTTCTGAAATCGTTGGCTAAAAGCTTCCTTTCACCTGATGTTGAATTTCTCCCTACCACACAGGTACGAAGACGCCCTGGTGCTCTTGCTTACAGAGGTGTTGAATCGAATCCAGTTCAGATACAACCAGGCCCAGTTGGAGGAGTTGGACGATGAAACTCTGGATGATGATGTAAGTGGCATACCCGGAGTTGACTTTTAATCTTTGTCATATTGTAATGTGAGTGAGAATGGAGACTTGAAACTGGTTGGCCCTTTGCTCCGGAGACTGTTTTTAAGCCAGAGTAGTCTTACAATTTAAGTTGTACATTTGAAATTTTTTCTCTCCTGCTGGTCTCTTTGGGCTCATTAACTGTAAAAAATGTTTTACAGGCATTTTTACCTAGATGGACTAGAGATGTAAGTAGAGAAACCATATGTAAGGTGAAAAGTGGTTTAGTGAGAGCTCTGTATCCTTCTTCTTTCCCCTGCCTTGCACCCCTACCTACTCTGGGAAACAACAGCTAGCTTGATACTGGTGGAAATAGTTAAAGAGATATATAAAAGACAAGGCTAGCATGAAAGGAAGTCTGTTTTGTTTATATTATGTAAACTGATATTTCTTAAAAATCTATCCTGAATTTATTGATGCTGGTGTGCCCAACATCGATAAGGAAAGTGTCTTTAAGAACACAACACTACTATTCCTTTTTCTTAACCACCAGGCACTTTAAAATTTTCACGTAATTGCGGTCATTCTCAAAATAAGAGTGACTGTGGCATGGTCAAGACCTTGAGGGTAGCCATGTTTGGGTTAGGAAGAGCCCTATGCTTGGAACCAGTTGGCCCTGGATTTGAATTTCTGCATCCTTGGGCGTGGAGGAGATGGAGGTCTGGGTATTCAATCTCTCTGAGCCTTAATTTCCTCATCTCCCAAAAGGGGAATGATGTGTCTTACTGACTTGTGTTGACAGTTACATGAGGCAGCACATGTGGAAGGACTGGTTGCATGCCTGGTACGTGGTAGGTGCTTGGTCAACTTTAGTTTCACTTCTTATTAGCTGTATCATTGAGGCCAGTACTTCTTAAACTTTAGCATGGATAAGGATCACTAGAGTAGCTTGTTAAAACAGATTCTGGTTCTGAAGGGCTGGGATGGAGCCACAGAATTTGCATTTCTGACAGGCCCCCATGGGATGCTGGTGCTGCCTGTCTGTGGGCCATACTTTGAGTGGCATTGATTGAGCACTTATATGTGTAGAAACATAGTAATCAGAAGGTGATAAGTGACCAGTTCCTATAGGTGGGGTGATGTAACGGGGACTCAAGCATTTCACAACTGGCTCTTTTATCTCTATTCCTATGACCCCAGTGGGGAGAGGTAGGTTGTTCTACGTGGATCATTTGCTTTCTGAGGAGACAGCTTTTTATGAAATTTATTCATTGGATTAAAAATAAATTCTAGCTTGGCCTTTTTAAAGTATCAGATAACCTGGTTTCATCATTTTCCATTTCTTCAAAATTTTATGTCTAAGAGTGGACTTGAGGCAAAGGAGAGATCAACAATGAAAATGACAGGATTCTGCCTTTCTGGGAGAGCTGATTCTTTTGTGTTCCCCTCACAGCAGCAGACAGAGTGGCAGCGGTACTTACGCCAGAGCTTGGAGGTAGTGGCCAAAGTGATGGAGCTCCTTCCCACACACGCCTTCTCAACACTGGTAACTCACCATTTGAAGGGCAATGAAGAGTCTCATTATTTCCCTGGACATAGAGCATGGCTTTTTTCTCACATGTATCTCCTTCCATTTCTCTCTCTCTAAATTTGTGTGTGTGTGTGTGTGCACGTGTGTGTGTATATTTTTAACAGAGTACTTATTACCATAACCCACTCTTAAATTTAACAAATGTTAACATTTACACAAAATATTTTAATTTTTGGAAGCCCTGTTTATTCTTGGATATAATATGAATTTTACTAATGTCTTAATGTCTTCATCAGTATCTTGGAAGGGACCAGGCTAAGCAGAGGAGATGTTTTTTATAAAAGTTATGTTGCTGAGAAGCTAGCTTTTGTAAAGGTCACTCGGCAAATTGCCAGCTCTTTCTGCCTCTATTTATGTGCTGGAATCTTTAGTTGTAAGGACTGATGGATAATTTATTGGGGTCAGCTTTTACATTATACAAACTCAACTGTATCCTTTGTTCTCTCATGGAAAGTGCCATTTTACTTTGCCATCTGTCTTTTGTAGGGGCCTGTCACATTTAAGTCTTGTTTTTATTTTAGTGATGAGTGTAGCAGCTTTAGAAAGAAAGATACAGCTCTGGTTATGAATTCCTGTTGGCTACATGAGCAAAGGAAACTGACTTTGAAATAATTTGGCCTGTCTTTTCGCTTTGCCATGCACTTTAATAAGGCATATCTGATATTTCTCTCAAGGGTATGGATTGGATTTGAAGGGAGATATGGCCCTGTCTCAGAGATTTAGAAGGTGTAGATCATTTTGGGGCTTGATGTCCTCTATTAGGAACATACTGGTCATATCCTAGCATCCTTTGCTTTGCTTTAAAAAAAAAATCAAACGGATAATGTCGTTTTCTTTCTTATTCTGTATATTAATTGGTGGTTTCCAGTTGTAGAAATTATTGTGGAGGGGAGCACTGAAGGGGAGCTACCTCTTAGCTGCATGTAAACATTCTCAGATAAAAGTTTTTGATCATGCCCCTCTCCCCATAGGTACTTGTAATATTTTAGTGTTAAAATGCTTTTAAAACTAGCATTTATGGGGTTTTTTTGTTTTTTTTTTAAATCTTTGTTTCTTTGTTTCAGTTCCCAGTTCTTCAAGACAATTTAGAAGTTTATTTGGGATTGCAGCAGTTCATAGTTACTTCAGAGTCAGGTAAACTGGTTTTTATTTCTTAATCTAACCAAACATTCAAAAAAAAATCGGACTGATATTTCGTTATTGCTGCTTCTGCTGTCAGAACATGATTTCTCCATTGTAGCCTCCTCCTCCTTCGTCACTCCCTACTTCTAAACAGGGAAAAATTAAAAAAGACTCATGATAAAAACAAATCGTAGGGAAGGTAAAAGATGCAGTTATGACAATATATTCCAAAGAAGTGTTTGGGAAAGAAGCTAATTTGGAGCAAAGAGATAGGACTTATTAAAAACCCTAGAATATTTTCTTATGTCCTTTAAACCAGCAAATACACAAGAAGGAAAATGGCCTTGGACTTTTCTGTGATGTGCTCTTTCTTCTTTTCTGGTTTTTAGAATCAGAAGGACATAGGAGCAGCTCCAGAGCAGGCAGAATTGTGGTGGAACACACTGATAGCTAGCAATTGTTAGCTCTCCATTTGTAAATGGCCCACAGGAGGCTCTGACTAGTTGGAAAGGGTTTTGGCTGCCATTTACAGGCTTCCTTTGCTTGGTGTCTAGGGTTAGCATCTTTTTGCTATTTTGTTAATAATAATAATAATGGCTTCCATTTATAGAGCACTCGTTACATGCCAGGCACTGTGTTATTAACTTATTTAGTCCTGTGATGTAAAAGTACTATTACTAGCTGCCCTATTTTACAGAAGAGGAAATTGATGTTCAGAGATGTTAATTTACCCAGGTCACATAGCTTGTTAGTGCTAGTCCCAAGATGGTATAATGGCGAATGATAAAAAGTTGAATACCTAAGATCTGGCATTCATTTTTGCCAGCTGAAAATGCCAGTAACTTAAAAGCACGCGTGTCCCTCCTGCCCCATCATGTCCTATGCACCATTCACTCTGCTCCTCTTCAGTGTTTTCCGGACAGGAGTTCCGCCCAGCCCTGGCCTGCAGCCCCTATGCTGTGTGGTTCTGTTTCAGCCTAGTGCAGAGCTGCCCAGACTACAGCCTATCTCCTGGACAAGCTTGTTATTCACGGCAGTGCCTCCCCAGGAGGCTCTTTCTGAGGCTGCGCTTCTTGGTGGCCTGTGATGGCTTGTTTGCATGACTGTATTAGCTTCCAAATAGTCCAGTGGGCCCCAAGAGGTTGAGGGGACTTGACATGTCCCAAGTACGGGCCCTGGCTTTGTTGACAGGGTAATAACAGCTTATACAGAACTTTAAAAAGACACTTTTCAAAACAAACATGCCTGTAAAATGTGCTGTCGACACTAATGAAAATCAGTTGACAGTTGAGTGCCACAAATGTTTCCAGAATCCATTCTTGGGAATAATCGGGCCCAGGTCGTCTCTCTCTCAGGGCCACTATTCAAATCAGAATGTACTCAGAACTCTGAAGACATTATTCTTGATCTACTTAAAAAACCAAGCATGTACCCCCTCCCCCATTGACCCTTAAGTTTCCTGTTCAGTGTTGTAGTTGACTTTTTTACATTATGTTGTGTCTGTCTTCAGGTGAAAATATGCAGTGAGTCTTCTTAAATCCTTTCTCTGAGATATAACCGATAACTCTGTGCTTATCCTAGAAGGATAATCTTATTTATTTTTCCCCAAACAAGATATCGTATACCTGCTCTGATTGAAGATCATTTATTGGCAATTTCACATAATGCTTAGCTCTTGCAGATCATTTATAAATCTCCTTTTCAGCACTGATCCTTGGTGCATACTTGAGTGGTACAACCTCTCAGGCCAGAGAAATACTTATTTCCTGTTTTAAAATGAGCTCTCTTATCCATGACAAAGCAGTCCCCCATGCCTTGGTGGCTCAAAAGCCAAGTTTCCAGTGCAAAGGTTATTAAAAAATTGAAACTCAGTACATTTTGTTCCCTGGTTCCCAAGACTATTTACCCCCTCAAATAACCTCCATAAGTCAGCCTTACTGTCTCTCAACAGAAATGATGTTATTTCACCAAGTAGGTTATGGCCCCTCCTTTCATGTTCATTTACCTTCTGGCCCTGCCTTTAATTCTTGGGTCTCCTCTGGAATCTGTGTAGGGGGGAGTCTGCCACAATTCTCGTGCTCTTCTGGTGCTGTGATCATTTATGGCAATAGAGTATACGTTTTGGCCAGTAGTGTAACCTACAGGGTTGTTACACAGCGCAGAAGGCCCCCCACTTTTGATTTTATTGGAGCATTCACATTCAGAAGCTTCTGTGTGCTTCTTACTGTTTTCTCTACTACTGCTGATCTTCTTGCTTCCACCTCCTCAGTACAGACCAAACCAAAGCATGTGTCACTTCAGTGCTATTTACCTCTCTTGCCCCTGTCTGTCCTGTTTCCAGCTTAAGAAACCCTCTTACTGGTCATTGTTCCCTCTATATGGCAGTTATGTCCTTACGTGCCCTAAAGTATCCATTTTGTGTTTGGCTTCCCTCATTGAGGCAGTATTTCTCCTCTAAGTAACCCCTTTAACCTTTCTGGTTAGCTGTGTGTATTTGTCCATTTTCTGTTGGCTTAGAATACTTGAAACTGGATAATTTGTAAGAAAATGAAATTTATTTCTTACAGTTTTGGAGACTGGGAAGTCCAGGGTTCAGGGGGAGCATCTTGGTGAATTCTTGAGTCCCATGGCGACACAGGCAATCACATGGCGAGGGCTAAGCAAGAGACCTCTAACATACTCTCTTGGTCTCCTTATAAAGCCACCAGTACTCCTCTTGTCACAGTCTGCTCATTCATTAACTCATTAATCCATGGATGGATTAATCCATTCACCAGGGCACAGTCCTAATGCTCAAATCACTTCTCAAAGGCCCCATCTTACCATATTGGGGGTTAAGTTCCAACATGAGTGTAGGGGGACATTCAAACCACAGCACCATGGAAGCTTTCCTGCCTCTAAGAGATGGTTTCATCTACAATAAATAAGAGTTTTAGACTTGTATTCTTTGTTTTGCTTGGGGTAGGTCATTTATGGTTTGTTTGTCATCTCGGAATGGAATATCTCAAATGCTAATTTTCACATCTCCATCTTCTTCGTGCCCCCAAAAGAGAAGATTAAATTATGCTTAACATTAATATTTTTTTTCCCCAGGGTAGAGATTTGCCAAGGAGCTGTTCTTTGGATGTAGCTTAGAGCACATCTAGACAGTTTCAAGATGATTTGGTTTATGGAAGATAGGACATGGTATTTGGTGCCTCTAAGCCTGTATGTAGCAATATTCTCATCTAAGGTTGTACTTTGAAGATGTTCTGTGCTATTGGGGGAAATCTAAGCTTTAGCCAAATAGAAGGAAATGTCGGTGGTTTAGAACACCTTTTCTCAGTGGGACTCTGGCCTGCCCTCAGTTTAGTTGGTGCCTCGCATGATTTGGTGGTGGTGGTCTAGGCTTGAGGGGGATGGGTGGAGAATTTGATTTGAGGTACTCCTGCCTGTCTGTTTGTTTGCCTTGCAGACAGAACAGAAAGAACCAGCCACAATTTTGATTAACGCGAACCTTTGATGGTACACATGTATTAAGTTGAACTGTGTGGAACTGCAGTTTTGTTAGGTCAGAAGTGGTTAAATATCATCACTTGTATGGTTCAAACCAATAATTAAACACACACACACACACACAGCCGTCTTCCATTCTAGGCCGATTAGGGCAGGTTTAGAGGGGAGTGATCAGATGTCAGGGATTCTCAGAAGGGAGTGATGGGAAATGGGAGGAAGAGGGTGCAGGGGAAATGCCAGGCAAAGGCAAAGGGTGGAAGGCTTGGTTATGATAACTTCTAAGCTGCCTAGGAACTGTCCCCTAAGGGTCCTTACTCAAATGGAAAGTTGATTTAAGGTGGTTTGGTTTATTTTGTAAAAGAGAAACAGAATGTTTCCCTTATATGCTTAAAATGTGTAGGAACCTAGTTTTTAGGTGTTCCTAAGAGTACCTAGTTCAAAGTATTAAGTACAATGAATAAGTTGAAACCTAGAGATGAGGGCAGAGCTTGGTGTGAGGTGGAACTGAAGATGAAGGTGGGACCGTACAGGGACAGTGAGGGGCTACTGATGCTGATACAGTAACCTTTCCTCATTGCTCTTCAAAGGAAAAGCCTGCCTTACCTCTTTTTGGGCCTATCTTCCCCATACCCAATTCCAGGGTGTATTCGTCTTAAGCGTTTATTTCCCACAGAGCCCTAATGTGTGGTTGGTGTGCAAAGGAGCAACAGGTTTTAGAAGTTGGCCCTAAGTTCGTTGTATAGCTGTAACTCTGAAAATCCCATTGCCATTCAGAAAGTGTGTGATTATGTGCTTATGGTACTTTTGTGAACTGGGAGATTAGCGTTGGCTCATTCTGTGGCCCGTGAAGGCAGTGTTCCCTCTCACATGACCAAGCCAGACGAAAGACACCTCTTGGTTTTGTTTGTTCTGTGCACTCTTCTGGCTGGGGTGTGGGGTGGTCATCCTCTTCTCTGGCTGGAGGAGCTGGTGCACTCTCCTTAGCCACCCACCCAACAGCCCCACAGGGCTGCCTGTAGGCCGAGAATCCTGTGTTCTGCACCAAGGCACTGCTATCTGAGGGGAGGAGGAAGCAGGTGATGTGGGGTAGGTCGAAGGAGGCTTTTGTCTCTGGCTCTCCTTGTAGGGTCCTTATTTGAGTGGCCCCTTCTTTTGTTTTCCTGCTTCTCGGGATGTGACCTACTGTGACAGTGCCCAAGTGACCCCTGTTGCGGGTTCCTGTCTTCCTTTGGGGGCTGTCACAGGCACTGTGGTAGGCCGTACCACTAGGAAGTTGGTGTGGGATCGAGGCAGTAAGCCTGCCTCTTCATCTGCCCTTTCTCATAGGTGTTCACCCGTGCTGGTTTCCTCTCCCAGCTGCTGCTTATCTGTATTCACCTTTAAATAATAAAACTGAATAGTCCCAAGGACAGCACAAGGAAGTTAAGCTCCTTGGGACTCCCTGTCCTGCTCTAGTTTGATGTCTGTTCTCTCATATCCAAATCCTTCAGACGTTTATGGTCACTGACTGTGGACCAGGCTCTGTTCTGGCTGTTGGACATAGCCCTACACCACGAGGGATTTCATAGTCAGTAAGCAGATGGACTTGTAAACCGTTAGTTTATCTCCTCACGAGCACAGAATGCCATGGAGGGATGCAGGAGGAGCAGGAGGGAGGGAAGGTCTCAGAGATGATGCCTGTTTGAGTCTGGAGGATTTGTACGAGCTTGTAGGGCTTGGGTGGGCAGAGGATGAGATGAAGGGCAGTCCAAGCAGAAAAAACAGTGTCTGCAGAGATGCAGAGACATGGTCCTGGGGAGTTATCAGTGGGTCCAGATGCCATAGTGGAATAGAAGAAGGAAGTGAGGCTGTGAGAACCTAAGGATTGATACTGAAGGGTTTGGGCATTCCCCTTTTAGCAGGAGAGAGTCTCAGAAGGGTTTAACATCTTGTGTAAGGGGAGCTATATGTGTTGGCTTGATTCTGGTAAGGCGGTTGTGGAGCACCATGGGAGGAGGGTTGCTCTTGACTCCTAACAGATAGTAAAGACCTGAAGTGACAGAGGGAGGGAGCAGGTGTGAAAAGTATTTAGGGCAGTGGTCTTACTGTTACTGCCCCACCCTCACCCCTGCTGCTTGAACGAAGAGGACTTGATCAGATTTGGAGGTCTCTCTTCTGGTCTGAAAATTCTTACTGTCTTTTGTGGACATTTGTGGGGAGAGGGATCCAAAGACAGGGAGGTGACTGAAATGCAAATGTTTGTGACCTTCGTCTTAGCATCCTCCTTGCTCAGCTTGAAGAAATTATATTAAAGTAAGAAAATTTCAGGCCTTAGAAAATCACTAGCACTTTGTTATATGTCATAATTACAAACATTGAATAATGCTCTATAGTTTTCAGGGTTTTTAATGCATCCTGAATTAGACCTTACAATAGTGAGTGAAATAGTAGCATTTTTTTCCCACTTTAAAAATGAGGAAACTGAGACTTAGGAGGGTTCATTGAGGCATCGAGCCAGGAAGAGGCAGGGAATCTGTGTCTTCCTGAATCCAAGTCCTGTGTCCTTTATTCCATACTGTGCTACCTAAAAACCTTCCTGGGGTGGAATGCAGAATGCACCCCATTCTGTTAGCAGGGGTGAATCAAACCTGTCAGCCCATGGAGATGTCATTCTGAAACAGGACCATGTGCAAAAGGCAGCAGGCTTGGAACCATGTAGACTTAGCTTAGAATACCAGCTCTGTCCCCAAAATATGAGCAATGTGGGGCAAGTTACTGGCCCTTCCTGAGTGTGCTTCCTCACATGTAAAAACAGGGATATCAGTACCTTACAGGATCGAGAGGAAGAGGATCAGGTGCTCAGTCCACGTGAGCACAACCCAGGCTGTCCGTCCCTCCTTGCCCCTGGAGCACATGTGGGTATGGCATTAGGTGGAGGGTGCGCTCAGTTCCCTGCTCAGTACTGGGACGCAGACTGTGCCTTGCTTTGTTTTGAGAATTAGTTTTGCTATGTGTGTTTTGTCTGGAGCTGTTATCTGTAGTAACTATAGCGTGTTCTTCCTGTGAAAAACTGAGGTGTTGTGTTCCAGGACACAGGTTGAACATCACGGCGGAGAATGACTGTCGGCGGCTGCACTGTTCTCTGAGAGACTTGAGCTCCCTGCTGCAGGCTGTGGGCCGGTTAGCCGAGTACTTTATTGGGGACGTGTTTGCTGCACGGTTCAGTGACGCCCTCACAGTCGTGGAGAGGTAGGCTGGTGGTCACATCGTGGAGCCATTCCTTCTTTTGAGCTCAGTTGTGCCTTCTTATGTGAGGGGCAAATCATGTCATGTAGTTTCTGCTCTGGTGCCAGGTAAATCTAGGCTCTGCCACGTACAGGCTGATACAGCACAAATTACATAACCTCTCCGAACTTTAGGTCCCTCATCTGTAAACTGGTGTGGAAGTAGTTTCTTATAGCTTTATTGTGAGAATTAAATGCAGTAAGGCACTTAGCTCAGCGCGTAGCCATGCCAATAAATATAAGCTGTTGTTTCACTGAAGATCTTGTATGTAGACGTAAAGACAGTATTAGAGTCAGAAGGAACCAGGTATAGTCAATCTTTGTATTTCCTCAAAGAATAAAGAGGCATTAAGAAAGCCCTACAGTGGGCCGAGCCCGTGGCGCACTCGGGAGAGTGCGGTGCTGGGAGCGCAGCGACTCTCCCGCCGCAGGTTCGGATCCTATATAGGAATGGCCAGTGCACTCACTGGCTGAGTGCCGGTCACGAAAAAGACAAAAAAAAAAAAAAAAAAAAGAAAGCCCTACAGTTAAGAAAATGATGCCAATATCCAAGTGGGCAGCCAGATGCCGGAGGTGGGGCTTTGTGTGGTTTGTCCCATCCCATTAGGTCCTGAGGAGTTATAAAGCTGGACAGCCTCTAAGCCAGGCCTGAGTGGTGGTTCCTAGCCTTTCACCACTAGGCTCCTTTTATCAGTTCTTCCCCTTGGGTCCCACCTAGGGTTTATAGCTGCATTGGTTGAGGAACATTTCATTATACCCAGTCCACCCACTACCCCCCTGTACACGTTGTACACTTAAAAAAGTCAGATGTAAGTGTTGGGAAATTTAGATCATTTCAGGGTAACTGGTAAATTGAATTGGATCAAACCTGGGTAAATGTGGGTCAAAGCCACGACACCTGATGCTTCCATTGGCCTAGTAGCCATGTCACTGGTAACACACAGTGGGGAAAACCAAGCCTAGTTACATGCATACCAGGTTTTTCTTTAACTGTTACATCTTAGCTTAAAAGAGATAATGAAGAATGTTAAATCCCTTAAAAGCCAGATTAGTGTTAATAATAAGAGCAGCATACAATAGTAGGACATTTTCAAAAGTGCTTTTGCACATTTTATTTCACTTCATTCTATAGTTTGAGAGACAGGTATTGCTATGTTTTCATAGAGTGAATTGTCACTTAGAGATGTGAAGTACCTTTACTCAGTTTTCATTCTCATGAGAGGGGCGAATGGATTTTAGCAGTTTTCTGAGTCCACGTGCTGTGCTCTTTCCCAACTACAGCGTTTCTTCTTCCAGAGTCTGTTTTTCCTCTTCTTCATCTGCACTGGTGTTCAGTAGGGATAGGACAAGACTTTCTGTCTGAAATCCATAGATGAGATGTCCATTATTTGAATTTACTCTCTTAAGCAGTATAATATGTCTGTCAATCATCTCATCTTTATAGTGAGGTGACGTATCAGAGATCCTGAATCATCATTTTATAGGTCCTTACAATATAAGAGGAGTCTTCAAAAAGTTCGTGGAAAGATTAGTATTATCTTTTAATTCCGTTTTTCCATGAACTCTTTTTTTTTTTTTTTTTTTGTGGCTGGCCAGTACGGTGATCTGAACCTATGACCTTGGTGTTATAAGGCTGCACTCTAACCAACTGAGCTAACTGGGCAGCCTGCATGAACTTTTTGAAGTACCTGCACTGCTTAGGTTTGCAAGCTTAGTGCTTTGCAAGCTTAGCATGTAAAGATAGTTGCTATTTTGTCTTCATTTAGAATAAAGTAGGAGAGAAGGCTTTTGTTATGACTACATGTTCTTAACAGCCAATGTGATTAGCAGTATTTTTACTTACAGGCTACATGAAACAAACCTAAAATTAAAACTGCTGAACATAGAAATATTAAAAGATACACTTAGATGTCCATTTTTATTGTAGAACAGGATTTAAACAGTTGAACACCAGGTGCTCATTGGTATGTTGCTTACTGATTGTAACTGGTTTGATTCCAAGTTATCACCAGGATTTCTCAGGACTTTAAGGACCCTTGGCTATTTTACCCTTACTTTCATGACTGACTGGAAGTGACCCTTCCTGACAGCTTCCCAACCTGGAACAATTTGTGGCTCGAGCCTGTGGTTTTCTGTTTGGCATAAAGTCCTGCTTTCTCCTTCCTATCAGAGAGGAGC
Source organism: Cynocephalus volans (assembly GCF_027409185.1). Classification (NCBI taxonomy): domain Eukaryota; kingdom Metazoa; phylum Chordata; class Mammalia; order Dermoptera; family Cynocephalidae; genus Cynocephalus; species Cynocephalus volans. The sequence goes on from NC_084465.1 coordinate 114,643,135, forward strand.
ATTTTTCAGAGTGTGGTTCCCCATGCGTAAGAGGTCCTGGATGCTTTACAGAGATGCTGATTTTCAGACCCCTCTTCACACCTCCGGAATCAGTCCGTGGGGTGGGACCAGGCAGTTTGCATTTGTAACAAGTTCCCCAGTTGATTGTCATGCTTGAGAAAAACAGTGTCCTCCCTGGCATCTGCTTTGATCGGCTCCCAGGTTTCCATACAGAGTAGGTACAGAGAGAACTTAGCCAGGTCTTGGATTTTTTCCCCTTCACTTAGAAAGGCATGTCCTCTTTAATGAGAGAGGCATTTCCCATTTTCTCATAGAGCTGGCTGTTACTGTATTGAATGTTCACTTGTATTCAGTGAGCCCTTGAGCAATCAGTAAGCTCAAAAGCTTGCTTCTGAATGAATTGAACGTAAAAACACCTCATTTTATTCTATAAACATTTCATCCTCTCATCACCTCCCCCAAAGTTTTATCATAAACATTTTAAAATCTTCAGAGAAGTTCAGTTATACAGGGATTACCCATATACCCACCACCTAGATTCTACAGAGGACATTTTGCTGTGTTTTATTTATATCTATCTGTCTGAAACATTTCCTTTTAAAAATGGTTTTAAGTAAAAGCTAAGATGGTTTTATCATTATAAATTTTATAGAAAGGTCTCTGTCAACCTACTTAGATAAACTGATAAAAGAACAGGTCTCCTTTTTTAAAAATATTTTTTATTCTCCTCATTTATAAAAGCATATATTTATTTTAGACAATTTGGAAATATAGAAAAGTCGAGGGGAAAAAAAATCATCCATAATCTACCCACTATGTCTTACCCCCAAAGTAAGTGGTAGCAATAAGCATATTCTGGTGAAAATTCTTCCAGCCTTTCTTCTGTTAACAGATATCCGTTTTAAGAACAAAATCAGGATATATTCTGTATGTACATGTTTTATAGCCTTTTCATATCTTGAATATTTGTTACTAAATATTCTTTTAAGCATGGTTTTTACTGTATATTATACTGGTTGCACATTCCTAATCTGATAATCTGAAATCAAAGTGCTCCAATGAGCATTTTGTTTGTCACATCGGCACTCAAAAAGTTTTGTATTTTTGAACATTTCAGATTTTGGATTTTTGGATTAGGAATGCTCACACTGTATTACATTGTATTATATCCTCTGTGTTGGTTTTTTATATTGTTTTCAAAACTGTTGACACTATAGATAACACTTTGGTTAGTATCCTTGTGTATAAATCTTTATGTACATCACAGATTATTTTCTTGGGATAAAATTAAAGAGGTCTGGTCTTGATTTTTTTTTTTTTGTATGAAAAAAATTCTGTCCTCGGGATCTTTGTTGGTACTTTGTCCATTTTCTCTGTTTAGTCCATAAACTGAATGTTCTTTATTGCCTGCTTTTTGCCAACAGGCTGGTCAAAGTCACTCTGTATGGATCTCAGATAAAATTGTACAACATTGAAACTGCTGTGCCATCAGTATTGAAACCTGACCTCATTGATGTGTAAGTATAGAGTTTGGTGTTTGTGCATTCTTAGGAAAGACCTTGTCCCCCATCTCCATGTGAGTTTATAAGAGAAAAAGGAACAGTCACGGCTGCTGTGAATAGGGGGAAAACTGTTAAATTCCAGACCTAGAAAGAGAAATATTGATTGTATGTCTGGGGTCAGGATGGTTGGAATAAGTGAAATTCATCAGGAAGAGGAGAGCCCGGGGTAGAGGGAATATGGAGTAGGCACTTCAAGAGGAAAGAAACTATTCTTTCTGGCTAAGAACAAAGTCACGCAGTTGGTAGGTGATGAGCAGTCTGTGTGGTGGAAGGGAGATGAGGCTAGATAGGTATGTTGGGACTAACATGGAAACACCTTGAAAGCCATGAATTTTAGCCTGTAGACCATTGACTGAAACAGTAGGGTACAGAAGAATTATTGGTGAACACAGTCTCTTAGAGATTCTAATTTTAGCAGAATGGCATAAGGCTCAGGTATTTGCATATTAAGTAAGAACCTCAGGTTATTTTGAAGCAGGACATCTGGGGACCACATTTTGAGAAACTCTGTAGACATGGGATGCCATTAGGGAAAGTGACATATGGAAGAGATGGAGGGTAGGGACTGGAGATAGGGCTGTATCCCAGAGATTACACTGCCCAGAAGGCTTGCTATAGACTAGAGCAGGGGTTGGCAAACTATGGCCTGTGCTAAGTCCAGCTCACTGGCTGCTTTTGTAAATACAGTTTTATTAGAACACAGCCATGCCCATTCATTTATATATATTATCTATGGCTGCTTTTGCAGAGTTGAATAGTTATGACAGTGTGTGGCCTGCAGGCCCTAAAATATTTACACTCTGGTTTTTAAAGAAAAAGCCTTCTGACTCCTCTTCTGGAGTGTTCTTGAGTTGCAATTTAGATAAATGATGGAAAGAGACTCTTACTTACAATTTTTAAATATTGCTTTCCACTGAGAATTTAGAGAAAGCTATGAAGCTTCTCCTGAAAAAGACACCAATTTGCTCATAAACATAACTTATACACAGTTTCAAGGAGTTTTAGAGCTCCTCCTTTCAGCCTTGAGGAGCTCTACAAATGTGCTAGATTGACTGAAATTCTTAGACTTCAAAGGATGACTTTGATGTCTTTCTTCCTTAGCTTTGGTACTTAGAACTTAAGTAAAGGGTAAAATCATTAACGGATTCTAAATATAAAATAACTGCCTGGTCACTGTGAATCTCAGCTCTCAGTGTCTATATTTTCTTACTTTAGAGTACTTAGTCTCTTTGCTTACCCAACTTCTTATTTTGAAAAAGATCAAACCTGTAGAAAATGGGGAAAATAGTAGAAGAAACATTGTTATACCTTTAGCCTAGAGTAATTAATTGTCAATATTTGCACATGTGCTTCTGTTCTCTTGCTCTGTCTCTCTGTGTTCCCACCCACACACATACATTGTTTTGCTGAACCATTTGAAAGTAAACTGCAGACATGTCACTTGACCATGAGCCTTTCAGCACACCTCTCCTAGGAATAAAGTCATTCATTCTCCTACCTAACAATGTAGTACCATTGTGTTCATTACGGAATGGACGTAGTAATATCATGTGATATATAGTCCATGTTCAGATTTCTCCAGTTGTCCCAGGAATGTCCTTTATATCTTTTTCTTTTTTTTTAATCTAAGGTCTAACTAATCATGAACCACACGTTAAATTTGTCTCCTATAATCTAGAAAAGTTTCCTCAATTGTGCGCGTGTGTGTGCATGTGCATGTATATGTGAGAGGGCGACTAACCTTTAGGAGATTCCAACCTTAATTTTTTTTCCTTTTTTTTTTTAAAGAATATTCTACAATCTGGATTTGTCTAGTTATTTCTCCTGTATTTGATTAAGGATAAACATTTTTAGCAAGGTAACTACATAGGCAGTACTGTGCCTATCCTCTTGCATCATATCAAGAGGATGTCAATTCGCCCTGTATTCCTTTATGCTAAGTTTGATTTTAAAGTGATGTCTGCCTGTATCCTAGCTCTGTCCACAGGAAGGTTCTAGAAGCAATAACACTCCAGTAGTAGTGCTACCACTTGTACCCACGTCTTGGTTTCTAAAAATACGTCTTCCACTAAAAAGAACCAGAACTCCCTGGAGAGATGCTCCAAGTCTGGGGGAGGGTGATCCTGGACAATCTTGTTGAGTTAGCAAGCAAGGAAGTGCTCAGTGAATGTTGGGACCCCATGAAAAGGACGCAGGGGCTGGCTTGAGTTTTTCCTGATCAAACCTGACAATTTGATTATCTGAAAAGAGTAAGGATAATATTGGATTATACCATGTTGAATAAAAAGAATCCATGTGTATTGCTACTAGACAATTGTATTGCTAGGGCTCACAGACCCTACAAACCCATTGTGCAGACTGGGTCAGAAACCCCTCACCTGCAGGTCCACGAGCTAGGTAATAGGAAAAGATCCTGGGAGCCATGGGTAAAAAATTAATAGGCTTTATTCAGATGCAAGCTCAGGTGGCTAGCAGCAGCTGCCCTAGTGGCCTCCTAGGGTGTCCCAAGGGCACTGTGGATCAGAGCTGTTCATCCTTTGTACTTAAGTCCGATAACCCAAGACACCTGGGCACACATATGCAATTACATTAGACAATAACCAAGAAACACCTGGGCACGTGTGCATATTTACATCAAATGCTCAGCACCATGCCATCTGTAGTGACTGAAAAAAAAAAGATGAGGAGAGGCAAAGCTCTGTAGAAGAATGCCAACTAACAAACAGAAAAGGAAAGATAGAATTAGAAAAATCATCAGTTTGCAGCACCAGTGTCATAATGATTGAGGCAGGACCCTCAATGGGAGCGGAAGCCATGGACAACAGTTTATACCATCTCACAGTATCAGCCCACAGATCTCTTCTTAATGACTACAGGACGGGGAGAAATTACACTGAGAAGGTCTGGTATTTTGAAGCTCTGAGACCTTAAGATTTATTGTTTACCAAAAAAAAGATTTATTGTTTTTTATCTTTGATGAATTGTGAGCTTTTTGATGTGTGTTTTGCACTGTGATGCAGTACAGCCTTTGCAGAATCCAGACACACTCTTTGCCACCTTAGCTATCCTCTAGCCAGTGAGAATGCAGAGTGTGATGGAAGCTTAAATTCGAGACTCATGTCAAAGCTTTATTTACAAAGCTGTGATACCTGGTAGTTTTCTACACCTTAGTCTGCAGCTATGGATGTGAAATATTTTACCAGTTCTAAAGTCAACACATATCACTTAAGTTCTTTGATTCTGTTTTTATAGTTCTCTCAGGCGAATTCGTGTGTGTCACAGAAAGATTGACTTGGATCTGATAAGCATTTACTAACTGCTTTCTATGTCTAGGCAGTGGTGGCAATGTTTAGTTGATGAGTATTTTAGTGTTTAGGGCCTGTGTGAGCAGGTGAATGATTTCCTTGCTGTCACCCATGTACCGGAACAGCAAATGCAGCCGATGGAACTCTTATCTCCTGTGGAAAGAAGCTTAATGCTAACAATGTATTTTCACTTCTTCTTGTAAAACTGCCTCTCTCCTTTCGGCAGGCATGCTCAGTCCCTGGCTGCTCTCCAGGCGTATTCTCACTGGCTAGCGCAGTACTGCAGCGAGGCACCCCGGCACAGCACACAGCAGTTTGTGACACTCGTCTCTACTGCTGCAGATGCGATCACACCTCTCATCAGCACCAAGGTCGTGACACTTTTTATTTAACTCTATCTGTCCTTCTGTCCTTATCCCCATTTACTATAAAATCAGAATACCATGGATGCAGAGCCGTACTTCTCACCGCCGTGATCCAACTGTGTTTGTTCATATTCCTTTTTAGTTGTAGTCCACCTACATTCAAATATAACTTTTTTTAGTTCTCTAGGTCCCACATGAATACATGCTCATTGTGAAAAAGTAAAATATTGTTCAAATTGTACAGACTAAAAAGTTGTGGTAGTCTTCAATTTCTTTCTCCAAAATACTTTCCTTCCCAAGGTGAGCAGTGTCAGCAGTTGCTTGTATATCTTTCCAGACTTTTTTCTGTATTTTTACATACATGAGTAATAGTTTATAGATAGTCACAAGTAGCTACATTTCTAGCTAACGATATGCCATGGCTTCCTTTACATATGTAAAGCAACTTCAGTTTTTCAAAACTGCCCAGTTGCTGTACTTTTCTAGGGATGTATTATAATTTTCCTGTTTATGGAAGTGAGTTCCTTTTATGCCTATCTTTCTGTAGAATGGGTTCCTGGGAGTAGAATTACTGAATCAAAGGTTATATCCATGAAAAATTTAATGGATTCTGTCAAGTTGTCCTCCAAGAAGACTACCAGTTTATAGTAATAGAGCATATTTTTTGTAGTTTAATCGTACATAGCATTTTGTACCGCTTTTAACAGTGTATTGTTTTCCATAAATTTATGTTGTGTTTTTAATCATAATTTGTAAAAGATTATAATATCCTATAAGGAGTATGTTCCATAATTTACCTAGCCATTGCTGGACTTTTAGGCCTCCTCCATTTAAAAAAAAAAATCATTGCAAATAATTCTGAAATGCGTGTATTGGTGAATGTAGCTTTACCCTTCTAGGTAATTTCCTTAGAATAAGTGGAGGTTATGGGGTTAAAGGTTAATCCTTTGTAGCTCTAGGAAATTATTGTAATATTTCTTTCTTAAGTAATCCTACATGCCCTGACTCTTTGGTATCCTCTTTTCACTGCAGTCTTTTTCTCTTTTGCTCATCTGAAAGTGACAATGTATTTGAACCATGTTTTTGAGAGGCATTTTGAGGTGAAAGAAGTGGGAGAGACTGGCGTGGTTGATGAAGTGCAGAAAAGTGGGGCTGAGAGAAATCTTGGCTTAGTTGGAGCAAGAGGAGTAAGATGAAGAATTCCAAGTTGTTTGAAGGGTAGGGCTTGGATGATGTGCTGAGGAGTTTGCCATGTGAGGAGTGACTGAGTTCAAGGATGCCAGTGACGGTGAAGGAGGAACTGGAGTAGGTGATGCTCGCTTGATACGCAGCAGGCACTGTGGACATGACAAAGAAGATTGCTGAGAGTCATCATAGGAACAATTTTTGAGACAGAGCCTAGCTGGTATAATTTGGCAGTCAAGAGGATATTTAGCTTGTGGCTGCCTTACCAGAGTTCTTCTAATATCAGTCTCACAAGGTATGTAGTGAGCTGACATGTCCTCTTCCCTTTCTAGGTACAAGACAAGTTGCTGCTATCTGCGTGCCACTTACTGGTCTCACTGGCCACCACTGTGCGGCCCGTCTTTCTGATCAGCATCCCTGCAGTGCAGAAAGTGTTCAACAGAATCACTGATGCCTCTGCCCAGCGACTTGTTGATAAGGTGAGGCCCAAGGCTCCCCTGGGATCCCTATAGCTGTATGGCTCAAACCTGGGGAAGTCGAGGAAGAGGAGTCTGGCCTTTGTTTTTATACTCAGAGCGCTTACAGGCCATGCTAACATAGACGTATTTCTAACTTGTACGACAGTAACACAGCCTCAGTGATTCTCTTGTTTGTTTTGGTTTTTTGACAGCTGGACAGAGATCCAAACCCTTGACCTTGGTGTAATAGCACTGCATTCTAATCAACTGAGCTAACCAGCCAGCCTCAGTACTTTTTATAATGCCTTTTACAAGAATACAAATAGCTGGTGTACTGATTTAGACATGAAAAAGCTTCTCACAATATGCAGAGAGGTTTTGCTGTACTTTTGCCAGTGTTGTGAGTCTTCTTTGCATTCTTTTGGGGTCAAACCAGTCTGGGTTTTGTTGTTTTTTTTTCTTGTAATGTATTTGGTTTTTTTTAGGGTTGAGAATCTCCAAGCAAGTGTATTCTTTTAGAATCCTCCTAGGAGGCTCAGGCTAGAAGTTTAAAAACAAACAAAAAAATGGGTGGCTTAGGAGGGGAGTTAAGCAGGTACTTAACAGCACCTGGATGTGAATGTGTTGTTTCTGACTTGGTGCCGAGGCCATGTGGATTTATAAGAGATTCTCCTAAGAGGAAGTCAGAAGCCAGTAGCTGAGGGACACATTCAGTGTCTGCAATGTGATTTGTCCCTCTGTAATGCTTCAAGGACCAGATTAGAGGGGAAGTGAGAGCACCAGGAATGATTATGGAGGCTGGCCTTGGGTTGTGCTGTACCCCGACTTGGTGTTATTGCTTCATTTCTTTTTCCTCCTGGGTTGCCTGAGAGTTGGACCAAAGGCCCCACCCAGGTTATAAGAAAGGAGCCTGGGGCCTGAGCCCAAAGTATGCAGTGGGTGCCAAAGGCTATGCCAGGTATGGCACTCTGCTGCCTGTTGCTCTTTGACCTCTGATGTGCTCTGCTCTTTGACCACTGATGAATGCCTTTGGGGTCTCTTCTAGGCTCAGGTGTTGGTGTGCCGAGCCCTCTCTAACATCTTGCTGCTTCCGTGGCCAAACCTACCAGAAAATGAGCAGCAATGGCCTGTGCGCTCCATCAATCATGCCAGCCTCATCTCTGCACTCTCCCGAGACTATCGCAACCTGAAACCCAATGCTGTCTCCCCACAGAGAAAGATGCCACTAGATGACAGTAAGTGATCCTAGGTAGGGACAACCCAGGAAGATACATAGGGCAGGTACTGTCCTTCCTTTGTGGCAGATGAAATTTACACCTGAGGCTCATGAGGTGAATTCATTTGTCCATAGTCACACAGCTGCTAATCAAAGTCACATTCAGGTAGTAGAATCCCACTTGTCTATAGAATTCAGTTAACACATCAGCTGTACCTGTTTCCTGAATGCAGACTGCCTCGTCTCTTATTTAAAATGTAAAAAATGCTGGAGACCTAAGAAAAACGTCCATGGAAGACACTATTGATGGTGCCTTCCATCGGCAAAATAAATCCCACAGTGATTATTGATCCATCTTAGAACCTTATATAAGCAAACAAAGCAGTTCACCTCTACACACTGGAAGACGAATTTAAGAATTCTTCTGAGGTTGGCTTTAGCCTTTTTATAAATACAGATATTTCAGAGATATTGAAAGAGCTTGATATCTTCACAAATGGCACTAGAAATTTGATTGTTTATATTAAAGAGGGAGAAAATATGAATCAGGAGAATTCTAGTTCAAGTATAAGGTTTCAGATTTCTCTGAACAATCTTCCTGAAATAACAAGTATTACAGAAATATTTTTAAAATACAGTCTGTTTTCACAATAAGAAAATAATGGAACGTTATCAGATCGTGTCATTTATAGAATGCCAATAAAAATGCTTTGTGAAATGTCAAAAAGAGTAGTAAATACTCAGCATTCTTTTTTAAAATAATACTTTTATAATCAGGAAGATTAATATGCTCATTGTACAAAAATATTAGAATAGTATGAAGAAGGAAAAGAAAACTCCTAAATCTCACCAGTTTTAATATTTTAGAGAGTAACCATTTTAACTATGCTTTGTTATCATCTTTCTATTTTTAAATGAATTTTATAGTTATACAGTTGGATAAGAGTAGCTGACATATTGAGGGCATACTGTGTCCTAGGCTCTTGCTTTGGCGATTTTATATATTCATCGTCAAATCTGGCCGTGCCAGCACAAACTTTCAAAGTCTGGTGTTTGAACCTGGTTCTAAATATTTTTCAAAATTCAGCAATTCATTTAACTCTCACATCAACCTTATTAGTTAAGTACTATTAATTATCCTGATTTTGTCCGTGAGGAAACTAAGGTATGATTAGGTAACTTGCCCTCCAGCTATTTTGTAATCATGTTTTATAAAGTTTAATGGTCTTTTTTTCTTCCTTTTATCCTACATGGTAATTTTATCAGTCAGCATAGGCTAGGATATGCTCTGTGGTAACAAACAACCCCAAAAGCTTAGTGACTTAATGCAAGGAAAAAAATTATTTTTGCTCATACTACATGTCCAGTTGGGTCAAGGTGGGTGGGGCAGTCATGTAAGGATCCAGGCTGATGCAGGCTCTATTTCAGTATGTGCTTACACTCGGAAGGGAACATGGCAAACTGTGTATTCGTTCTTAAAGTGACACTTGTCACTTCCACTCACGTTTTATTGGCCAGAGCAAGCTGCATGGCCATGGCTTAACTTCAGAGGGGGTGAGCATGTGTCAGAACTATGTGCTAACAGCATGAATAGATTTCCTTAGTGAACATAATTAAAAACATGGTTGACATTTGTTGAAAGTTCACTATGTGTCAGGCAGTGGGTTGAGAACTCTTAGTCTTTGCTCTATAACCCTATGAGATGTATCTTATCCTCATTCCACAGTGATGAAATGAAGCTTTGGAAAATTTTCTGTTTCCTATTCCAACTTTGTACTTAGAAAAAATTTTAAACCTATGGAATAGTTGAAAGAATAAGAAAATGAATAACTGTATATCTTTCACCCAGATTCACAAATTATTAATGCTTTGCCACATTTGTGCTTTCTTCCCCCCAAAACACCCTTTTTAAAAACTGAGTCATTTAAAGTAAATTGCACATGTTGACACTTTATCTGAATGCTTAACCTTCATCTTTATATAGAACAGTATATTCTCTTACATAACCAAAACATCATTAACACAACAAAGATGCTACACATTGTTACAGTAATGTGATTTAATACATAGACCATATTAAAATCTTTCTCTATTACCGAAATGTCCCTTTTTGCTTTTTAAAAATTCAGGATATAATCAAGGATCGTGCTTTATATTTGGTTGTCACCTCTCTTTAGTCTCCTTTACTGTAGAAGTGCACCCCCAATTTTTTGTCTTTCATGATACTGGCATTATTGAAGAGTCCAGGCCTGTTTCTTGTAGAATGCCCCATAATACTGTTGTGTCTGGCCATTTTCATGTTTTTGCTATAATGATGTGTGTACTTCCTGTTGCATCACTTCTTTTGTCCCATTACTGATGTTTGATGTGGTCACGTGTCTCAGGCAGCATCTTCCAGTCTGTCCGCTAGAAAGGTACCTTTCTCCCTCAAGGCCTGGTAGGTTTAAGTTGCTCAGGGTCATAGAGAAAGTGGTGGGTTCAGGAGTCAAACGTGGGTCTGAAAGGCTCCAGAATCCTGTGCTCTGCACCACTTTGCCACAGGCCTCTTTCTTCCTGAAAACCTATTTTTGAGTGGTTTTATAACATCCTATCCTGTGGGAGTACCATAGTTTATGTACCCATTCTCTATGATTACATACTTGTAGTATTTCAGTTTTTTACTTATACGCTTTTATAAATCTTGGTTTTGATTTCAGTTTTCTTAAATGTCAGAGGTCAGGTTTTATTCTCTTGCCTCTGTTAGTTTCTACCCCAAGACTGCTTCCTCTGTGCCTTGTGTATTCGTGGGGAAATGTCTACCCTAAGTGTGGTTTCCTGCCTTGGTAATAGTCCACATGCTTGTAGTTGTGGGTGGCTCCTTAGTGAGTAGTGTGGGTGTGCCTTTCATTTACTTTCCAGCATCACCGTGACCAGCCTCTAGTGGACCACGCCTGGGAAGGGCCACTGTCTTCTTTCATCCTTAGTCCTATGAGTGAGATGATGTTATTTATCCACTCTCTCCACATTTTCAGATGAGGAAACTGAGACCCAGAATCTAGCTAGAGTTAGGGCTCAAACCTGATTATACCCACCTCCTAAGCTTGTCTTCTTTTTTCTTTCCTTCCCTGGGTGCTGCTTTAGCCCCACAGAGGCAGGTGAGCTCAGGGGCTCAGAATGGTCCGGAGATGTTGCCAGGTGGAGGGTGGCTCTCTCAGCCCACCCGTGGATCAGCCTCTGGAGGTCGCCAGGGTTGAGTGTGCCAGGCTTAGGCTGGGCCATGGGGAGGTCTCCTTGGGGAGGCTGGTGGGAAGCTCTGTGACCGCCTATGTGCTGGGGAGTGCTGAGAGTGCCCCTGTCCTGGACCTTCTTAAATACCAGGCATATTGCCTGAATGGTTCTGAACTGTGTCTCTGATCCTCATGTTAACCCTGCAGAGGTGGGCCTGTTGGCTGTCCCTGGTGTGCTGACAGGGATCCTGCCCATGGTATATAGTCATTTACAGACTATCTGTAGTTCGTATCCAGGTTTCTCTGAACTCCTGCCCTTTTGCTGGCCACTGATTCTGTTTTCTGGGTGCTGTATGGCATCATAAAGTGAACTCATACACTAGGGTGTTCTTAGAATTACATATTGTCGATAACAAATAATGTAATGCATTGTAATGACAGTGATTATATTCTTAGGCTCCAGGTCTAATAGGCCAAGGATTGATCAGGCAATCTGTTCCTGACCTCAGCATTGTTACATGTGCATGGCATATGCTTGTGTGTATTACCAGGCTAGAGCAGTATCTATAGTTGATGGAGAAGGTTTGGTCAGCATGCATTCATTCTTGCCTATAGTAATTACCTTGTGACACTTATTATTTTCTGACCTGTCTATTCACCATCATGTACTTTTCATTAAGTCCAGGGCACCTAAATTGGGGCTATATTTCATCTCTTCTTTTCTGTGGATTTGTTGCTGGTGGGTAGAGGTAAAATAGAGGCAAAAACCTGAGCAAGCAAGCAGGCAGGTAACCTGAATCCTGGCAGTAAGGAAAAAAAAAAAAAGAGAGGGATATAGAGATAAAAATTTGCAACGTTATCAGGAGAGACTGTATTCCTTTAGCAAGACTGCTGTGTGATTGTCTTCTTGATACCTTTGCAAGTTTCTTCCCCTTCCCTTGTATTCCTTTTTACCATGCTTTATCCTCAGACAAGTCATAACCTGCAGCTTAATTTGATTTGCAGCCAAAATGATTATCCACCAGACACTTAGTGTCCTAGAAGATATCGTGGAGAGTATTTCTGGGGAGTCTACCAAGTCCAGACAGATCTGCTACCAGTCACTGCAGGAATCCGTTCAGGTCTCCCTGGCCCTCTTTCCAGCTTTTATTCATCAGTCAGGTAGGTGCTGGCCCAGGGGCCTTCCTGGTGGGTGGTACTAATAATAGCCAGAGTAACTGCTTAGATCCATAGAGCACACTGGAAGTTGGTGCAGTGCAGCCCTTGACTTTCTCATTGAGGGAACCCCGATGCTGGAGGCAGAGGGCAGTAATGTTTATTTGGGGTGTCTGGGGCCAAAGCCCCATGGAAAAGTGAGCAGAGCCCTCAGTATGGGCCTTCGCACCTGTGTCAGGTGGCGCAAGTCACTTGAGGCCTATTGCCTACCTTTCATTTGCCTTTCCCCAGTATGGAACATAAGTCGATGCGAGAGTAAGGGGGGCTTCATACAAGAGAGGCTGGAGAATGGTTTCAGATTAGTGCTACTTATCTACTTACGTGGCAAGGTGAGTTTTGCTGAGATCGTTCCCCTCACCCTGCTCTGTCCCTGTCACTGCAAGAGGCTCTCTCTAGCTCTGTGGTGTACTTGCCGGGCTCTCATGAAGGCATTTATAGTAGTCTTGTCAGTCTTATGAGAGAAATATCAAGGACTTCTCAGCAAATAGACATCAATTGCTGCTTGCAAGCAGATTGTGTGCGGTTAGAGCAAGAACGTACTATACGAGATGATTCTTGAGATCTGTAAGTGGAACTGCACTAAATGTAACCAGTATTTTCTGCAATTAATCCTTTAATGGACCAAGGCCACACAACCTGAATACACCCTCATTATCTACTTTTAGCCACTTTGACCCAACTGCTGGAATTATTGGTCAGAGAGAGAAATGGCTAAAGTACTTAGGTGTTGACCCATTTGAAGAGTTTGATCAGTGTGAACTCAAAATGATCCATCTGCTAAGAAAACTTCGGCTGTTGCCGGCTGCTGGGCAATGAGGGAGGCTTCAAGACAACCTCCGTTTCCTATGGCAAGCCGTTAGGCAAAGGCTCCCTGTACCAGGGCTATTTTCACAGCATGTCCTTAATCATTTTGCTCTTTCAGTCATTGGCTTTAATAGTGTTATAGAAATTTCTTCCACCAGGAAGCCTTAGAGATGATAGTGCAGATTGCAAAAGAACTCCGTCAAGTCAAGGGCTTCTCTTTATCCCTGTGTGCATACCTGTGATCATTTGCTTTGTCCCTTTATTTAGATGTGACTGATGAGATGCTGAGCTTCTTCCTCACTCTGTTTCGAGGCCTTAGAGTACAGATGGGCGTGCCTTTCACTGAACAGATCATACAGACTTTCCTCAATATGTTTACCAGGTAACCACAAACCTGCTGTCCGTGGTTTTCTGATTCAAGGGAGAAATAATGGAGCCTGGCTGCAAAGCGTGGGACTTTTTACTCCTTTTCTCTACTTGTCACAAATGTTTAATGCTGGTGCCTGAAGAAACATTTCTTTGGTTATTGTGTGGTTTTCTCTTGTCTGTAGAGAACAGTTGGCTGAGAGCATTCTCCACGAAGGCAGCACTGGCTGCCGGGTGGTGGAGAAGTTCCTGAAGATCCTGCAGGTGGTGGTCCAGGAGCCTGGCCAGGTGTTCAAACCGTTCCTCCCCAGCATCATCTCCCTATGCATGGAGCAGGTGTATCCCATCATTGCTGAGGTAAGAGGGGCTTTGTAGGGTGGTCCCCCGTGCTGTCTTCCGTCTCAGGATTGGGGAGGGAATGAAATATCGAGGAAAATGTATTAAATATATTGTGTTTCAAAGTTCATTTGTTATTTAATTTAATAGTCTTGTAAAATGTTTTTTCCAAGAAAGAATGCCTTTAGTTTGGTACAGCACAGTCTTTTTATATTGGTCAACTTAATTAGAACTAGTTTAGTGTAAGTATAACAGGTTAATCATCACAAGGTTGGTTGGTAGGGATAAGCAATCTCCTTTGGCAAACAATTTATAATTTTAAGTGACTATATAGTTTTCTACAGCAAACATTATAACAAATGTATACTCAGCCCCTCTGTATCTGTGTGTTCCACATCCATGGATTCAGCCAACTATAGATTGAAAATATTGAGGAAAAAAAATTGAATCTGTTCTGAGCATGCACAGACTTTCCCCAAACAATACAGTATAACAACTATGTATACACAGCATTTACATTGGGTTAGGTACTGTAAGTAATCTAGAGATGATTTAAAGTATATAAGAGGATGTACATGGGTTTTATGCAGATACTATGCCATTTTATATCAGAGATTTGCACATCTGCAGACTTTGGTATCTGTGGGAGGTCCTGGGACCAACCCCCCCATGGATATCAAGGGGCGACTGTACTTTCCTATTAAAAACATTCACAATCTCAGGGATACAAGGCAAGTTCTTGGAACCATTCAAGTAAACCTTTCAGTGCCATAGGAAAGCACTTTGTTCTTGTTAGAAAACAGGCATTCAGCATGACAAGATCCAGAGTAAGTATAGATTTAACTTAAATTTTATAGTAATGGTTATGTAAATAAGAGCTAACTTTTTTTTTTTTTGAGAGCTAACCTTTTTAACTGTTCAAACTAAGACCAAAAGAAAGCCAGTTGCTTTGCATCATGAAATACAGTTGGGGCTTATAAAGCTTCCTGCCATGGAAGCTTGTGACCTCTGGTGTCAATTTAATAAAGCCTGACTTAAACATATCTGGGCCTTATAATTTTAAATTCTTCAGGGATATCTGGAATAATGTGACCTGCATGTTCTCCAGTGATTTGGAGACTTTTGGTGAAGGTAGAAAAGATTGCTGGGCTTGCCCCCTTCTTGTCTCCAGCTCCACTCAATCCTGGCTGCTAGCGAAACTGGAGACTGGCCCGGAGGGCAATTAGTGCAGTGCCCTGCCTCCTCCCAGAGGTTCTCTTTAACACTTCTTTCTGTGGTTTCTAAGTGCTCTTTAAACTTCCCTTTTCTGTAGAGAGCAGATCTGCTTTTTAAGGCCTCTTGTTTGTCTTTAGCCTCAGAGGTTGCTTAAGACCAGCGGGTTAGCTGGGACAGTGTTTTTTATTCTGGGAAAAGGGACAACGTAACCAAGAAGATATGACAGATAAATCAGCTGTTTTTGGAACAGAAAATCCATATTCCTAATTGTTATGCCACTTAGTAGCCTTTTTTCCTAGTGTAAAAAGCTGAGCGAATCCATGAGAAAAAGTGTCCTGTGGCACTGACCCATGCATTCTGCACTCACGTGAAGTGCTCCTGGTGTGAAGTGTTGACTCCCAGGGGCCTCGATGAGTTCTGCACAGGAAGTGACAAGAGTGTGGTTGGAATGCTGACATTCTGCCTGCTGTTACCAGGCATCTCTGGGTCTTCTTTCTTGGTAGGGGCCTAGGCTGACAGAGGTTCCCCAAGCTGCAGGAAGGAGAAGTTAGAGTGTCTGTGTGTGTCTCCATAGCGCCCCTCCCCTGACGTGAAGGCTGAGCTGTTCGAACTCCTTTTCCGGTCACTCCATCACAACTGGAGGTACTTCTTCAAGTCCACTGTCCTGGCCAGTGTTCAGAGGGGGATTGCCGAGGAGCAGATGGAGAATGAGCCCCAGTTCAGTGCCATCATGCAGGTAATGTGGAAGAGGTGACGAGGGTGCCATAGGCTCTGAGAACGAACAAGCCTCATTCTGGACACTGCCTGGGTCCATTGGCCTGTCTGTCCCTTGGTTTGCCTCTCTGGCATATAGTCCCATTTGCTGTAACCTGGCCACTGCAACAAGTACTGTCTTTGAAGCCCCCACAGTCTTGGGTCTGAAGCTCAGCTCTATTTCTTAGTATTCTCTGAAGTTAATTCATTTCCTGGAGCCTCAGTGTCTTCATCTCTAAAGTGGGGCTAATACTGCCTCATGGGTTTGTTGTGAAGTTAAATGAGATAACATACACAAAGTACGTGGCACATGTAGATGGTTGATAAATGTCAGTTTCCTTTACCTTATAGCAAGCAGTGTTTCCCCAAGTGTAAAGAGACTGCCTGAATCAGAATAACCTGGGGCCCTCCTTAACAGGAAACTGACTGAATAAGGAGTCTCTCCTGGAGGGGCCCAGCGATCTGCATTTTTTAAAGATCAATCTGGCTCATACCATATTGGGAGGAGCTGCGCCCTGTGAGTTAGTACTTGTTTTCGGATCAAGTGTGACTGTTGTGTCTGACAGAGTAAGCTGTCTGGGGGAGGGGCGCTAAGCACACCTTGCTGTGGAAGGCTGGACGGCATCCGCTTGTCGGGATAGCCAGACTGCTTGGTGGCTGCTTTCAGGTGCTCTCTTGTGTTCTGCACTCAGATGTATAACTTTTTATTCTAAGTAGAGTCTTCTCTTTATTTATTTATTTATTTTTTTCAGTGCATGCTCTTCTTCCTGGGAAAGCCAGGGAAATTTCTACCTCCCTCCCTTCAGCTCTCCACCAACATATAACATGCATGTGGGCATAAGCACACACGTGCACATACACTCTCCTGTGTGGAAATTCCTCTCTTGAAAGCACATGACCTACCCTGGTTTTTTCCATCCCCAGTGCCCACCACGGGCTTGGGTTTGCAGGGTTCAAATATTTGTTCCCCTCCCATCTTTCTCTAAACTTTGTCCTTGCTTTTAAGACTTTTTTTTTGGCAGACTGATGCCTGATCCCCCTCAGGGCTAGTAAAAGCCACTATGAAAAATAGTTTCGCAGTTTGGTAGTTTCTTATGAAGTTAGATATGAATATATAGTTACTATAAGAGCTAGCAATCCCACTTCTAAGGATGTTACCCAAGATTAATGAAAGCATATGTTCACACAACCTATGTACATAATTTATCTACATAAATGTTTATAGTGGCATTTTGCATAATTGCCCCAAACAGAAAACAATACCAATATCCATCAGTGGGAGAATGGATAAATAAGCTGGTACGTGCATACAATAGACTTAACAGTAAAAAGGAATAAGTTGTTGGTACAAGCAACAACATAGATGAATTTCAAATATATGATCCTAGGTGAAAGAAGCCCTATCCAAAAGGCTCCATGCCTTAAGATTCTATTCCATTATGTGACATTCTGGAGAAGGCAAAACTATAGGGACAGAGAATGAGCAGTGGTTGCCTAGGAGTAGGGGGGAGAGGATTGCTACAAAGAGGGCCTGAGGGAATGTCTTGGGGAGATGGAAGTGTCCCGTCTTGATTGTGATGGGGGTGGCACAGCTCTGTGTGTTGATCATAGTTCTTACAGTGCCAATCTCAAAAGTTTTACTCTGTGTTATACTTCAGTAAATCCAACTGTTTTAGTCTGTTTTGTGTTGCTATAACAGAATTACCTGAGACTGGGTAATTTATAAAGAAGAGAGGTTTATTTGGCTTACTATTCTGGGACAGCTGCATCTGACATGGGCCTCAGGCTGCTTCTACTCATGGCTGAAAGTGGCAGGCAGCCGCTGGGTACAAGCAGATCACATGGCGACAGGAAGCAATAGAGACAAGGTGCCAGGGTCTTTTTAAGCAATGAGCTCTCGCGGGAACTAATAGAGCAAGAACTCACTCATTAATCCCCCCTCCCCCAGGGAGAGCATTAATCCATTCCATTCATAAGGGATCCGCCCCCCATGACTCAATCAGTTTCCAACACTGCCACATTGGGGATCAAATTTCCACATGAGTTTTGGAGGGGACAACACATCTAAACTCCATCACCAACTTTAAATAAGTGGAAACTGTTGGTCATGACAGAGATCCAGTCACTGCATCAGGGATTACAAGATCCCCTTCTCATAGCTTAGGGCCAGGGACAGAATGACAGAACAGTCACTGCTTATTCTAGAAAGGTTTCCTGTAGACCACCAACTTCCCCACTTCCCCCATGGTCACTTTCTGTCAGAGCAGGGCACTTTGGGTTTTTTGGGGGGGAAGGGGTATGTTTCTTTTTGCCCCTGAACTAGTAACCTTTACACCCCAGGAATTTTAAAATTCCAAAGCAGTTTAGAAATTTGCTCTTGCTTAACCCCCAGGCAGAGGCAGCTGGTTGTGAAGGAGCCTCAAAGGATTTGTGGCTTATGAGCCTGGGATGCCAAGGAGAGGGAGGGCTTGTGGAGGGAATTAGTTGGTTTCAGGGGAGGCAGGCGGGCTTTGGAGTCTGCTAAGATAGCTGAGAGATTTTACTAGAGTTGTGAGCTGCTTGCTTCAGAGAGGTCCCACGAAGGGTTTCTAGAGGTTTGTTACAAAAGGTGCAAGATGAGACCAGAATAAGAGGGGAGGCCCACTGTGGGAGCTAAGGAGCATTGCAGAGATCTGAGCAGATGGGTCAGAGGAATCGACAAGCCACTGGTGGAGTGCCAGTTCTTATGGCATAGGGTAGATGCCCCAGGGGGGCTTGGTCTGAGGGAGTGTGAATGCTACTTCTGAAATGGTGGTATTTCCTAGGCTTTTGGACAGTCCTTTCTCCAGCCTGACATCCACCTTTTTAAACAAAATCTCTTCTATTTGGAAACCCTCAATAGCAAGCAGAAGCTGTACCATAAGGTAAGTGCCCATCCCTCTGGGAAAGACTCCTTCATCAGAGGCGGCACAGGCCGAGTCTCATTCCTCAGGTCACTTGCTGGAGAGCGTGGCGGGAGGTAGGCTGGGACCTGGAATAGCTTTGGGGCCAGAGCCCTCGTGGCCGCCACTCACTGGTCTCTGTCCACCTGCAGAAGATCTTCCGGACCACCATGCTGTTCCAGTTTGTGAATGTGCTGCTCCAGGTGCTGGTTCACAAGTCCCACGACCTTCTGCAGGAGGAAATCGGCATCGCCATTTACAACATGGCCTCTGTAGACTTCGATGGCTTCTTTGCAGCCTTCCTCCCAGAGTTTCTGACCAGCTGTGATGGTGTGGATGCCAACCAGAAAAACGTTCTGGGTCGGAATTTCAAGATGGATCGGGTGAGGACAGCAAGAGGCTGGGCTGCAGGGAGGGCAAGCACTCGAGCCTGCGCCTATTTGGTGAGGAGGGGCAGGCTGCCCCGGGCACTCAGGGCCTGTGGGTGTGGGCAGCCTGGGCAGTGCCTGGGTGATGCAGTGCTGTGGCAGGAGTGGCGGGCACATGCTCTTCCAGTCTTGGCTTCTGCAGCATATGGGTTCTTAGCCAGTGAGGCCCAGCAGACCGTCTGGTTTGTCAGCTTCTTTGTGCTTGCCCCACCTGTCAGAACACGCCTCTGACCAGCCCTGCCGCGTGTCCTTGTGGGGCTGATCCCCTGCAGGGTCAGCACCGAAGGGTGGTAGAAGCCACATTTGTCGGTCTTTGGCCAAACTTGAAGATGGGCCAAGAAGATGGGTGCTTGGCCGCTGCTTCTCTGGGTCCCCAGGGTAAGAGATGGGACCCCGTTCCTTGGGCTGCCCTGGGTTCTTCGCAGCACAGCCCAACCCCAGCTCAGCTTAGTAGGAGCCCACATCGTCCTTACCCTCTTACGACACTGCTGCCCGCCCTGGGAAGGCCAGGCCTGTGTGGTAGCTCAGGTGGGAGCTCTGGGTGCTGATGGCCCTGGATGCATGTGAAGTCATTGTTACTATCTGCGCCCAGTGTGCCCTGTCTCTCCTGTCCTGGGGCCACCTTCCTGGGAGCTTCCTGCCCTCCTTTTCTTGTTTCGGATGTCTGAGTCTCTGTTCCTGGCCTGATAGTCCCTTATTGGAACTTTTCCTTTGGAAAAGTATTTTTCTTCTTTCTCCACCTCACACTTGATGAAATTAAGAGGAGAAATTTTCTCTTTCTCCCACATCCTCTTGGTGTTCTTAACATGACTCCTGTATTGAGCACTTGTTCATGGTTCTACTTCAGTGTTTAGATTTACGTGTTGCTCTTGCTGGAGCAAACTTTACTTATTCCTCACTTTTCTCATTTGTGGTATATGTCAGGACTGTATTTTCTTAGGTTCAGATTGTATTTTCCTTTGTCTTAGAGTCTTTCTTTCCTTGGAATCTATGTTGTTCTCTTCTAGGCTTCTTCAGCCAGGTGGATATTTTTTTTTCTTCTTTTTCCTAGAGGCCAAATCCTAATTTTTAGTTATCAGTTTCTAATGATGTGGCTATCAGTCATCTTGATTTAAAGCAGTGGCTTCCAAATCTAGTTATACGTCAAAAACACCTGGTATGCTTATTAAAAATAGAGAAATGTTCCACCCAGGAAATTCTTATTTGGCGTTTGAGAGCCACTGATTTAAAAGACACCCCTTGGTTGGTTTTCTTGAGGATGAGCGGATGAAAATTTCATTCACTCACTCACTCTGTGTTTGCAGCTGCTGCCTCTCAGGCCGGGTGTGGGACACAGACCCTGCCTTCAGGGAAGACAGGTGATACAGCTCCCTCTGTTGACCACATTGTGCCACGTGCTTTACATGCTCCACCTTTTTTAGGCATCCCACAACCTTCTGAAGTGTAGGTACTGTTATTAACCCCATTTCACAGATAACCCAGGCTCAGGAGATCAGCTGTTAGTTGGCAGTTACAGAACCTGGAAGTGGGAGAGCCAGGAAGCAAGACTCAGGCCTGGGTGTTCTGGCTCCAGAGCCTGCACACACTCCCCAAAGCCTGGTGGGCCAAAGGCGGGTAGAGAGCCTGGAGCAGAGGCGCTGACCTTGCCAGCTGGGGCCAGGAAGCAGGAGGTGCCTGAGCAGCCTCTCTGAAAGAGGAACAGTGTCAGAGGTGGAGTGGAGAGAACTGCAGGTAACCTCAGCTGTTTTCTGAACCTCGTCTTGTCACCTGGGGTTTATGAAGGGATCACCTTGGCACCAGCAGCCAGGGCAGGGATCCAGCCCACTCTGTGACAGAGCTTTGTGTATACGTTATTTACTCCCCATCTGGACCTACACAGTAGGCATTCAGTAATCTCACGGTAAAGAAGGGAAGGTCTCATATGGCACATGCTAGAGTTCAGGGTTTAAACTGCGACGGGCTCCCTTGCTTTATAGTATGGTTACTTTACATGATTCGTGCTGCTTCCAGCAGGGTAGGCATAGGGTGGCATGTGTGCTCCTGCTCGGGTGTCACTCTTGATTGGTGGGGGCTGCCTGGAGTCCTGGGTGGGAAGGAATGTGCAGACATGGCTGAGTGTAAATGCCGTCACCTCAACTGACTGTGGTGCGGGAGAGGACTGAATCGCCAGCCCTGCCAGTGTTCAGGAGCCCAGGCTCAGGAGCGAGTGTGCCAAGTCCAGTCTGGACCTTCCTTCCCTCGCCGTCTATGTAACCTGGGGCGTGTCTCTTCATCTCTCTTTCCTTCATCTTCTTCATCCCCAGAGTAGTAGTTCTAATAGTATCTGTGTCCTAGGGCTATGGTGAGTGCTCAATGAGCTAACGTCCGTGAGTTGCTTGCCACAATGCCTGGCATATGGTAAGCCCTAAAGAAGCATTCCCCATTATTCTCTTTCTCCCACAGTGCCTTGCACAGAGCCTCTGCTAACATGCAGTGCAAGAATGAGTAGAGGTTTTGAGTTTTGTAAAATGTTCGCATAGCTCCAAAGCACACTCTGGACGGATGTAGCTGGGGGATCTGGAGGGTGGGTGATCTGGGATGATGGGTGGGGCAGGTGGGCCTGTGCGGGGCTGGGCTGCAGCTGTGCCCCTGCCTTCCAGGACCTGCCCTCGTTCACCCAGAATGTGCACAGGCTGGTCAACGACCTGCGCTACTACAGACTCTGCAATGACAGCCTGCCCCCTGGCACTGTGAAGCTCTAGGCTCGGCCCTGCATGCCTCTTCGGCCTGCTTGCCACCTGAGGGACACAAACTTCTGCCGCTGCCACCTGCACCACCTCCATCTTCCACCACAGATGTCTCTCAGACAAGTCTCGGCTACTCCTTGGATTTTCACACCCTCAGCAGCATTGCCTGCCTCTGTCCCTCCTCCACCCTTGTCTCCTGCCACCACCAGCAGAGTTGGCTTCAGGGCCCATGTCAGCACTAGATGGAGGTCCCAGGGTGTTTAGAGCAGGCGGAGGGTCATGTGGCCAGGTACCAGGGAGGCACTGGGAAATCCCGTGGGGTGGTCCATGCAGATCACACACATGTCAGTCGTGGGGCAGAAATGCCAAGGACAGCTTACAACAGTGCCACCTTCTCACCATTCCACTCCTTGGCCCATCCAGCCAAGAGAGACACGGTGTAGGAACTGTTTGGCGCTTCTGTTGAGCCTCCCCTGCCCTGATTGCCTTGAAGTCTCTGCTGTTTGTCAGAGATTTGCAAAGACTCATGTTTTGTTCTTGTTTTCTCATCATTCCATTGTGATACTAAGAAACTAAGAAGCTTAATGAAAAAATAAAATGCTTATGTTGTTGTTATATAAACACTGGTGAGGGAGCTTCTATCCATTCAGAGCCTCCTTAGGGCCAGCATCCAGGTGAGGGGGCCTATCCTGGTGGGAGAAAGGGACATGAGGCATGAGGGAACTCAAGGCTGTGTTTGTGCCTTGGGAGAGCATATTGGGGGAGGACTGGCTTGTGTAGAGTCTGGCTGTGTCCCACTCTCTCTCTTCTAGACAACATCTCCATTAAGCCGTGTGAAGAATCAGGGTCCTCATTTCTTGAACTCAAAGAGGGTTGGAGAGTTGGTCTCCCTGACAGCCTGATTTACAGAGCCCATGCAGTGGGGCCTCTCCTGCTCCTCAGCAGGGTAAGAGTGGGCTCCAGTTCCTCCACCTCCCAAGATGCCCGGCCAGCACAGCGGCCAAGAGAATAGAGGTTGTAGAAGGGAAGAGGGGAGGAGAAGGAGGGAGAGGGGTGGCTGTGTGAGGGCTGTGGGTGGGTGAGACTCAGGGCTTTTTTGCATGTCTGAGAGCTGGAGCCTGGTCTAGCCATTCATGTGTGGAAAGGGCACTTGTCCTCAAATCTTCCAGAATGTCAAGTCAGCAGCTCCTCCTGCTTTAGGTGTCACAATGACTGGACAGGCAGGACTTGGGTAAATTGTAATGAGGAACACAACACCTGGCAGAGGTTTGCTCACCTGTAAGTGAGGGTGGGTGCTGGCTTGTTGAAAGGAGGGAAGAAGGGAGCTGTGGGCTGATGACTTCTATTTCTGTGGCCTTTCTAAGGATCACTTCGGTGGGGGTGCTGGGCCAGTTTGAGGGGTGTGTGTGTACACGTGTATATGGCAGCCCCTTGCTCCATGTCAATCACAGCCTCCCAGCTGCAGGTAGCCCACTTCAGAGAGGAGGGAATTGGAACACCAATTGCTCTTCTGCAGAAAGGAATTAACATCCAGTTATTCCTAGGTTATAAATACCACCTCACTTGTCTGCTGGGGAAGGCCGCGAGTGCTGTCTGTGCTTGAAATTGTGAAAGGGCTCTTAGTATTCCTGGAGAAGGAGGAGGTGAGGGTATGGGATTTGTCGCCTGTGAATCCCTCCCTTGAACAGAAGAGCACAGGCAAGACTTGGGATAGTAGAGGAAAGGACATGGGGAGTAAGGTGGGCTAGGGTGGAGGATGTTTGTTCCAAGACTGATGGGCATGGCCCCTGCTGTGTGGGTGGTAGTGAGCTCCCAGTTCTTGGAGGTGTGCAAGCAGAGGCCAGGTGAAAGGATCTCTCCTCCCTGGGAGGAAGGTCAGAAAGATCTCTCATCTGATTCTTGTATGCAGTGCCCCACATAGGGCCTGGCATAGAACAGGCCTTAAGAAGCACGGGTGGAATTGGATGAGTTCTTAGGCCCTAGACACACCCAGAAATTGTCTTTGTGTTCTGAGGAAGGGGGTAGGGAAAGGAGAGAGGGCAAGAGGGAGCCTTTAGGTTAGTCTAGGTGGGGGTTCTGAACAAGGCAGGGGGGGGCGGTTCTCAACAAGTCGGGCTGCTTTCCCTGTGCTTTTGCATGCAAGGAGGCTGTCCTGTCTCCATTCTGGTGCCCACATCCTGCTTTTCTTCTGGTTTATGGCATTTACATCTGCCAGAGGTACAGCCACTGGCTTTGGGAAGAGATCTGCTGAAGGCTTTGTCTTCACAATTCCCAGCTTTTCCTCTACTGCCTACCATTGGCCTCATGAAGTGGAAAGTTGAATTTTTTCTTCAACAGCATTTAGTTTCTCCTGACTGTAAAATGTTTGTTGTAGAATATGTGAAATATGAAGAAAACTCTAAAAAATAAAGTCATCTAATCCCACCGCCCAGAGAAAACCACTGTTATATTTTGGTGTTTCTTCTTTTCACATTTCTCTGTATATGTATTAGTCTGTTTTCTGTTGCTTAAAACAGAACACCTGAAACTGGGTAATTTCTAAAGAAAAGAGACTTATTTTTTTAGTTTCAGAGGCTGGGAAGTCCAAAGTCTAGGGGAGACATCTGGTGAGGGCCTTCTTGGTAATTCTCTACAGCAACGGGGGGTGTTACTTGGCAAGAATGGGCTGAGCAAGATAGCTAACATGCTTCGCTCCTGTCCTTGGAAAGCCATCTGAACCATGCCCATGGCCTCACATTAAACCATCAACCCATTACTGCATGAATGCTTCAATCCATTCACTAGGGCACGGTCCTCACAATTTAATTACCTTTTATAAAAGGCCCCACCTTTCAAATACTGTAATTGGATTTCCCACCCTCTTAACACTGTTGCAATGGAGATTGTTTCCAACACATGAACTATTGGGGGACACATTTGACCCATAGCAATGTGTAAATATATATGAAACATGACTTTTAATGGCAGGTGGTATTTCATCATATGGATATACCTTAATGTGTTTAAAAATTTTCTTTATTATGAGCAATGCTGCTGTGAACATCCTTGTACATAAATCTTTGTGCTTGTCTCATTGTTTGCATAGGTTAAATTCCTATACATGGCATTGCTGGGTCAAATGTTTTTGAGGCTTTGAAGGATGTTGTTGGGGCCCCATTTCTATTCTGAAGGATAAAAGTTAAACTCTGGAGTTGCAAAATGTCTGAGCAATAAGGCTCCATGAGGGCCAGCTGACTGTATCAACCCCTGGTTTTGTGGATCTTGGAGATTCAAAATTCTAACTGGTTAGTGCAGGACCTAACCAGGCCTCCTGCCCACTCCAGAGCAACATCATTATCCCAGTGCCCCTCCCATTGTGAGACCTCTGCAGGGCAGCTGAGACCAGGGAGCGGAAAGGAGCTGATAGCTCTGGATGGCTCCTTGGGCCTTGGCAGAAGAACCGTGATTGATGGCCACTCATTAATTTAACACGGCTGCAGGTGAAGGACTTGGAGATTAATAAGATACAGTCTGTGCCCCTGAGGAATTCACAGATCAGTGGGGAGACAGGCAAAAACCGTTGCAGAATGACAGGTAAGCGCTGATTGGTGGAGGGAGAGGAACCCAGAAGATGGATGGAGGATTCTAGAGGGAACAGGTGGGACTGAGGATCAGGCAAGGTTTCACTGCAGGTGGTGGTCATCTGGGCAAGTCCCAGGAGCATGTGGAGGAAGGCTCCAATGGGCAGGTGGGTGGGGCGGGGTGGGGTTTTCTTAAGGAAGAGCGACAGAGCACAAGTTGTGACAGGTCTTCAAGCGGGCAGAGCCAACTGAAGACACTCAAGATTGCCGTGAAGCTTCGATGGGGTAGTGAGAGCGTGATTATATTTCCTCCCAAACCAGGATGTATTGAGTAACAAGAGCCATTATGATAAATAATTCTGGGACATGGGGTGTAAACTGAGACTTCTGCTTCCCTAGTCATGGGAAAGTGCCTGGCTCAGGGAGGCTCATTGTGTCACTGAATATGAGAGAAGACAAAGTCCCACCAGCATTCCTTTCCACTTAAAGTGCAGCAACCTGACTCATCAGGGGAGTCAACTCTGAACTGGGCCTGGCATGGAGACAAATAGGTGATGGACAGTGTTATTTTCTGTGCATCGAGCATGTTGGTGAGTGGGGTTAGACCATGTGGGCTTGTCTCTGAGGTCAGCTCCTGGGGAAAGCTGAGGTCTTCCCGTCGCCTCCTCTCAGGCCAAGCTGATTTTCCTGTCCAACTCCCTACGTCCTGCCCCCAGAGCCGCCTTCTCAGGCTGCTCTCAAGCTCTCCTGAGCACCCCTTCTCACTGTCTCCTCTTGTCACTGGTGCCATGGTGTTTCCACCAATCTGAGAACGTGAAAGCAGGGGATGGGCCTGTGTCCCTAATACTCCACATAAAGCCTGGCTTAGAGCAGGTGCCCAGAAAATGTCGAGTGCGTGAAGATGTTTCACATTTCTCCAAATGGGAAGAAGCTTGGAGTCACACAGAATCTTCTAACTTTCAACAGAACGCGACCATGTCCTTGGATTCTGCGCAGAACGCCTTGGCCTTACCTTTCAGGGCTCCTTAGGGAAAAGCACTTGAGTGAAAGGCTCTCCAGTGAAAAATTCCTTTAGCTAAAGGACTCCCCTTCCCGCTCTTCCCTGACTGTATCATTGAAAACATCTTTTAAACGCCTTGTTAATTAATTGGCTCAGGTCCTTGGAGTTGGTGGAGTGGCAGGGTTGATAGCACATGTGGTTATGCAACCTCTGGATAGAGCCTTGCCTGGTGCTGGCCAGAGCAGCTCTGAGCCCCCAGGGGACTCTGAAGGCATTGAAAACTTTCACTGGGCCAGAACCCCGAACCAGCAGGTGTGTTGGAAAACTGATTATGTAAATCAAACACCGGAGTTCCACAGGCCTGAAATAGGTGGGCATTTTAGCAACAGGTAGATTTTCTCTTTAAAAAGCAGCTTAGTTTTTTTTTCTCCCTCTTCTCTTTATCATAGAAATAATACATGTTCTTTGCAGATGAACAAAAAGGAGGAAATAGTAAGACTTCTGTAAGACATTTAATACCATTTCAATGGGTGGCCTTCCAGACAGACCTTTCCTTAGATTTATGTATCTATCCAAACACCTCTGTCTTTCAGTGGGAATACGATCATGTTACATGTGTGGTAGGGTCTGCTGCCCCCCACCCCCTAGGCCTCCACAAGGCCTCCACACACCACACCGTTTGGTGGGTCTCATGATCCCTAGAGACCTCAGCTGTCTGAGGCTGTTTCAGCCTGAGCTGTGGACTGGGACCAGTCAGGTAGAAGAGGCCTCTGGAGAACATTGTGGGAAGTAATCTGGAACACTGTCTCTGATCCACACCAGTGTCTGGAGCTATTCTAGAGGACTGAGGCCAGAGACAAATACTGAAGTCATTCTCGGAGCCCTGAGGGTGACATAATCCCGTTTGCAGAGGTGGAGCCTGAGACCCAGAGGCTGCAGCCCAGGCCCACCTCTGCCCTGCTGAGTCCCTGTGTGCCACGCTGATGGGCTTCCTGGAGTCGCCAATTTCTCACTCTGGGAGCTGCGGTGACCTTGCTTCTAGCCTCTGAAGGGCACTGGAGTAGAAGTGACTCACACTCTGGAAGGATGTGCACAGCATCTTAATCTTCCCTCCCTGAGCCTGCCTGGGAGGGATGAGGAGCCCGAATGAGGCTCTGGGGGCTTTTATTAGGTTAATGCTCTGTACTGTGGCATTTCCAAAAATGGTTTGACCCCACCCCTCTGCAGGAGAAGACCAGCCTGGCTTTGCCTTCTGCAGGCGCCCACCCCACCACCACTAGGATTTCCTGCCTTCAGAGCAAATGCTTACCCATGAGGAAATTGAGGCTCAGAGAAATCGAGGTCCAAGGCCACACAGTCTGGAGAAGCTGGGGTCCACTTTCAGGTCTGGTCCCAGAGCCCACTTTCTTTGTGCTGTGCCAAGTGCTTTCTCAAGTCAGCCTCCCCTCACCTACACTGGGGACACCAAGGCCACTGCGTGCTCCTCAGAGTTTAGGGGCCTGGGAAGCCTCTCCCTGTTCATGTCAGTTACGCATAAATGTCACATTTTGATGACTGAAGGAGACTGGACATTTTGTCACTTTTCCCATTGAATCAGAAGGACATCGAGGCCCAGAGGTTATATGGCGTGCCCACAGTCACACGGCTGGAAAGTGGTGGGGTGGGAATTCAAATCAGACATGTTGGATTCCAGATTCTGCCCTTGCTGCTGTTCCCAGCTGAAGGTGCTGGGGCCACTCAGACTTCTTTACCTGCCTGTCGGAAGGCCTGTATTGCAGCGCTGCTGGATGAGTCCCAGAGCCTGTGCCTGGCTGCGGGGAGAACAGGAAGTGGAGAGCACGGAGTCTGGGTCTCTTTGGGCCCCAGATTCACGGTGACTGTGGGGTTCTGTCCCATTCCCTTCCTGGGCCACGTCTCCTCTCAGGGCATAAGGGGCTAGCTTACATCCTGGTGCATAGGAGGGCTCCGTACCTTGTTGGTTCTTCTTTCCCTGGTGGCTTTGAGAGCTGTTTCAGAATCTAGTTTGCAGGTGACCCACGTGGGGCGCTCTGCTCTGTCCCTGAGTGTGAGGTCTTTGGCTTTCTCTGTGGACAAGGGCTGTGGCTTCCCTTTGGTGGTAGTGCAGCATGGGTGACCTTGTCCTCCCACCCTCAGCTCAGGGACTACTGTCACCTGCACATCACTCGTTTTCAGTTGTTACCAGACATGTTCAGAGGCTCTGCTCTGTGACAGGTCCTGGCTCAAGAGCTAGGCATGAAGCATGGATAACACATAGGTCCTGCCCTCTATAAAGGAGGGGGAGGATGGGCTAGAGGCCAGGTGATTTACATAACTCGTGTGCGTGCGTGTGCGTGTTTAGGGTGGTTGACAAAATGTACTCTACTCTGCTTCGACTAAGATGCGCACAAAATTTACCTGTTTCTATAACTGATCTCATCTGGAAAGCAGATAGCAGGAAAAATATATTTTTTAAAAATTTGCCAATTAAACACAACTCATTCTCTGCAGATTTAAAACAGCCTTTTCTGGATAAAATATTCAGCTAAAGTTCAAACTTCAGACAGGCTTTGTGCAGATTTCAAAAGGCACCTCTTCCCCCAGGCAGATAGAATTCTGGGTCAGGTGAGTGAAGGGTGGACAAGACTTCGGCCACCCTTGTCCCTTCAGCCAGGTCTCTTTGGACAATGAACAATCTGTGTAGCTGTTTTTGGTGGCTTTGTCAAACTCC
The DNA here is from genome assembly GCF_027409185.1 of Cynocephalus volans. Taxonomy (NCBI): domain Eukaryota; kingdom Metazoa; phylum Chordata; class Mammalia; order Dermoptera; family Cynocephalidae; genus Cynocephalus; species Cynocephalus volans. The sequence continues at coordinate 114,672,484 of NC_084465.1, forward strand.
CTATTGAAAATGTTAGTTACATCTCAATAGGCCTCCCTTCCCCTCATTCCTCCTTCTCTTTCCAAGATGGCTTCAGGGGAGGCAGCTTATGTATCTTTATGGAGCTCGGGGAGGACCTCTGGCCCTTGTTTTGGACTTTAGTTCCTCAAGTCAGGACTGAATATCCAAAATGGACTCAGTCCATCTGCAGGCCACACCCCCAGCCGCTGTAACGCCTGGTCTTTACAGCCCCCACCAAGACACGGTAGGGTGAAAGAGTAACTAAAATTGTCATTGGTGCCTCAAGCCTCCACCTTCTCTGTCAGCAGAGTACATAATTTGAGTGAATGGGCTCATGGCCCAGGTGCTGCTTGGTGCCACTACAGGTAAGGCCTGCAAAGGTGTTCTGGGTGTGGAAAGTGTATTGTGGGGTCTGCTGACTCCCTGTGCTCCTCTGCAGCCCCCGCAGGGCACAGGGGTAGAAGGTTGCCTAGGGGCTGGGGTTGGTGGGGAGGGCTCGTAGCCAGCATGGTGGAGCAGCCTCAGCAGGAAGGGGCTGAGCAGGGCAGCCCAGTCCCCCCATCCTTCCTGTTGGGGTGGAGGAGGTGGGCGGATAGAGGAGGCAGAAGCTGCAGAAGCTGTGCGCCTGGTGCCTGCAGCAGGCCTGGGGGTACCGGGGCTCTTGAGCCTCTGCTTTCTTTCCCTGCCATTGGAACCAGACTTTATCCCTCCTGCTGGGAGACCTGCCCCTGGGGGGTGTAGGCCTTTCTTTTCTAGCCTCCACTACCCACCAGGGTCCAGCTCCCCCTGCCCTGCATGGCTATTGAGAAGGGAGTCAGCAACTAGAAGTGACTTCAGGGGGGCAGGGCCAGAGCTCAGGGAACAGATGGCCATTGGTCCTGCTGGTCAGTCGTTGGGCAACATGCCAACTGTTGCCCATGTTACCAATGAGAAGATCTACCACTGTGGCTCCTGAGGGGTCTGTCCTCACTTGCCAGTCTTCTATCCAGCAGCTTGTGCATGGTGATCCGTGACAGTCGGGTGATGGCTGCTGGTCCTTGGATGCTGACGTGTGCTCCTCTCCATGTGGCTCCCTCAGGTCTAGTCCGCTCCCCTGTCCACTCTTCCAGCCTCCCAAGGGCGGTTTTGGGGTCAGTCTTGGATTTGCATCTGCAGATCTTTGAAGGAACAGGAGCCTTGTGGCTGACTATCCAGGCTGGGGAGAACCAAGAGGATTAACTTCTGGGTAGGGTCAGTCCTCCTACCTGCCTCTAAAGTCTTGATGTCCTCTGACTGTGCTCTCTCTCAGATTGGAATCCCACATAGGTGTATCTGGTAGTGGAGCTGTGTCTGCCACTAGGGAGGCCAGCGTGGGAGTATTGACTGCTACGCTAGAGGGTGGATCTCACAACATGAGAATGACCCCTACGTGAAGGCTATTGAAACTAGTGGGCAGCCACATGTGTGACCTATGCCCACTAGATGGCCACACAAGTGCTTCTGGATCCCTACGATTCCTACAGCCAGACCCACCACCCAGGCCACCCCAGCCTCAGGTTATAGTGGGTACCCACATGAGGGAGCTTGCCTGGGCCTTCCTGGGAACTTCATCCCAGGTTTTCTGTCTCCCAATCCCAGGCCCCCTGGAGGTACTGAGGCAGCCAGAGAGGTGGGCGTCTCACTGACTAGGCCTCGGTTGAAAGCCAGACCCAGGCAGATCCGGGTTCAAATTCACATGCTGTTGCTTACTAACTGCAGGGCCAGACCCTAAACACCAGACAAAGCCCCACCCCAAAGTAATTCAAAATAATAACCATACTAAGCCATAGAATTAGTTTTTATACTTCAGAAAAGGTATGCTCCACTCATGTGGGCTGACCTCTGTCTTGTGCTTCTGAGCACACATCAGTCAGCCCTGCTGCGTGACCTTGGGCCAGTCACTTATGCTCAGCAGTTGTCTAAAGTGCACTGAGTACCAGTTCCTCCCAGGGTTGTGGAAGGATCATGTGAGATGATGGATGTAGAGTGTTTAGCTTTGAGCCTGGGTTGCAAGTTACTCAATAAACTGACTCTGTGGTGTAACCCATTGTGCCAGCAGCCCGGCTTCAGGGCGATTGGGTTTCAGCTGATTCTTGGTCTGGAAAGGAAGGAGACGTGTCCAACCCACGGGCCAGGTGAGGCAGGTATCAAGAGTTGAGACTGACCTAGGCTGTGTCCCCAGCACTTTATCTCTTGGCGTCCCCCAAGTCCCTTATGCATTCCCAGACACTGGCAGCTGTGAGAGGTGGATTGTTCTTGCTTTCAGAGGCATACTTGCACAGCATTCAGGCAGAGAAGGAATGTTAGCCCAGGGCTGCATGGTGGCCAGATGGTCTGATGAGTCTGGGGCCCATTTGAACCCGCAGTGCTGGTCCTGGAAGTCTTGGGGTGGGCAGTCTAGGGAGGTCAGTGGACTATGGGGCTCTCCTGGGCTGTCTCTGTGGCCACCTTCTACCTCCAGAGCTTCTGCCCTGTTCTACATGGCTGCCACCCTGGGACGCAGCTTGTGACTTTGACACTTGCACACACATATAAACACGTGCATGTACTCACAGTCTGGGAGAGCCTGCGACTTGCAGCTCCTCTCACTAATGAGGAGGGAATTTTCCCCTGCCCCTTGACTTTGAGTTTGGCCATATGGCTGGCTTTGACCAGCAGAGGAGGGTAAGCAAGATGGTGAGTCAGTTCTGAGTAGAGCTTCAGAGGCCTTGTCCTTGTCCCCTGGCACCTTTGCCACATTCATGGGAAGAAAATGTTCCTGCACTCTCCCACTGGCCCCAGGAAGAGGATGAAGGACACCTGGGAAGAGCTGAGCCACCTCAGCCCAGGCCAGCCCAGACCACCAACCCAAGATGACCCCAAGACAGGTGAGCAGCTGAGTCGACGTGAGCAGAGCTGTCCCAGCCAAGTGCATTCTACACCATCCAAGTCCAGTCAGCTGTGGGTTCCTGAGCTAAACAGAGTGTGTGGTCGCATGTGTTGAGGTTTTGTGGCTCTCTGTCTGCAGTGTTATCATGGCTGGAGTTAGAAGATACACACTCCATCTTCTATCCCACGATGGGGGAAAGGGACTGGAAACAAAATGCATTACTTCCCCAGGCTTCGAGGACGCCCTCTGCCTGTGCTTCTCTCTTGTAGGGGTGCCAGGGGGGCCTGTGGGTTCTCCACTCAGCCAGCGACAGGACGCTGGTTTCCCCTTCTCACTCTATCCCTGGTATTTTATGCCGTTCTCACCCAATCGCCCTGTCTGTAGAATGTGGAATACCTGACAACTTCTGTCCTCAGCTTTGGGCCCTAGCTGTCAAGCAGGGATAAAACAGGAAAAAAATCCCACTGGAAGACCTGTTACCTGAATATTACCTTTTTTGGGGCAGGGAGGAAGGCTGGCTAGTAACTTGGATTTGAACCCTTGACCTTGGTGTTATAACACCGTGCTCTAATCAACTGAGTTAACCTGCCAGCCCTGAATATTACCTTAACTTCCACAGCATCAGCAAGATCGTCCCCACTCTGCAGATGAGATGACTACAGTTCAGAGTTGGTAAGTGGCCTGCCGAAGGTCATGGTGATGGATCCAGGATCCCAATGTAAATGTGTCTGATGTCAGAGCTCTGCTCTTTGTCACCATGTTCTGCTACATCTGGGCCAGACGCTGTGGATTCTCAGCCATGTGGGGGAGAGAGCAGCCCTCTCTGGCCACCTCATGGTGTCTGTGCTGAGACCGGCAGGGGCTTCTGGAAAAAGCTATTCAGGGGCTTACCTTCTCCACTTCTCCAGAACAGCAGCTGCTGTACTAGGGTCGGTCTCATGGATAAGGATTGGGCTCTGTTTGCAGCAGAGTAAGAAAAGAGGTGGGCATGCATGGCTGTGGCTGCCTGCCCCTCCCATCCTTCTTCATTTCTTCCTCCAATAAACATTTGGTGAGAATCAACTACATCCCAGGCTTTACTCTAGGCACACGGGACTCAACAGAGAGCAGGACGGCCTGGTCGTTCTCTCACGTAGCTGGCATCCTAATGGAGGTGACAGAGCAGACAGTAAATGAGCAACCAAACATGGTCATTTCAGATTGTGCCAGGTGTAGGAGACCATGCTAGTGATGGGATACACACACAGTAACAGGGAGTGGGCACCTTTGGGCGAATGGTCAGGGAGGACCTCTGCAGAGGTGATCTGGAGCTGAGACCTGATGAGAAAATAGGAGAGCTCTTCAGGCAGCAGCAACAGCAGTGCAAAGGCCCTGAGGCAGGAACCAGCTGGGTGTGTTAGGGAACAGAAGGGAGGTTAGTATGGCTAGAATTTAGTGAGTGGGTGAGTATTAGATATTTCACGATTTACATATGTACATGTATTATTTTGATATGAATTTCAAACAATAATTGAAGAACACCAGCAGTACAACCCAGCACCTCCCAACCCCCCAGCGTGGCCCAGGTGGGGACCGGTGTCTTGGCCCTGTTTGGAAGAGGTCTCAGCCCTTCCTCTCGGCAGACTTTGCTTGGGCTTCCATGCCCCCCACCCCAAACTCAGGCCAGCCCCTCTGGCCCCACACTGGGAGCTGCAGACAGGGCAGTGGCCCAGAGGGTGTTTGCCAGCGCTGGCCAGCCTGACACGGATTGTTCACTACAGGTTTGCCAGTTGCTTGCTGGATCTCTGATTGTGGAGACTGTTTTCTGGGATAATTGATCTCCTTGAAAGTCAAAACAGGACAATAGCTGGACCCTCCTGAGCTCCCCCAAAGCCTCCTGCTGTTGCAGAAAACTGCTTTGTTCTTCAGCCTGGGCCAGGCTTAATTTCTGTTCACCCCAACCGTCCTCCTTTCTTTTCATGAAGGCCCCCTGTGGGAGCACTGTGAGGAAGTGGGGCGGGGACTGCTGGGGGAGATCCCAGCTCTGCGGCCTACTCGCCAAGTAACCTTGCACCTGTTACCTCAGTTTCCTTATGAAAATAATAATAAGCATTTTGATATTATCAACATGATAAGTATAAACAACCTTCCGAAGGCAAAACAAACTTTTTTCTCTCTACTCTCATACTGAACACACCTCTGTGTCCAAAATGTGTGGGGATTTCTCCCCAGCAGTCAATTCTGCAGTGAATACCAGCTGGGTGTCCTCTAATTTAACTCAAGTCTGATCCTTTACCTGAAGTTAGTGTTAGATTTCACAGGTTGCGGGCTCAGTTCCATGGGCTGCCCCCACTTCCAATGCCAATCCCAAGCCCCAGGTTGTGACCTGTATTGCTGACCACCTGGCCATAAACTGGGGGTTCTTACGACCCCCTCTTCAGATTTGATAAATTTGCTAGAACAGCTCACAGAACTCAGGGAAACGCTTTACTTACATTTACCCATTTATTGTAAAGGACGTTACAAAGGATACAGATGAGCGGCCAGACGGAAGAGATGCTTGGGATCAGTCAAGTGGGAAGGGCTCAGAGCTTCTGTGCCTTCTCAGGGGCATGCCACCCTCCAGGCACCTCCACGTGTTCAGCAACAAGAATCCCTTCCAAAGCCGGTCCTTTTGAATTTTATTACATAGGCATGATTGATTAAATCCCTGCCCATTGGTGATTAACTTAACTTTCAGCCCCTCTCCCCTCCCTGGAGGTTGGGGGTGGGGCTGAGAGTTCCAACTCTCTAATCACGGGGTTGGCTCCTGTGGCAACCAGTCCCCATCCTGAGGCTAACCAGGAACCCACTAAGAGTCCCCTTATTAGATCAAAAGATGTTCCTATCACCCAGGAAATTCTGAGGGATTTAGAAGCTCTGTGTCAGGAACCAGGGTCAAAGACCAAATATTAGAACAAAAGATTCTCCTAGTGCCCCATCTGCAAGGGTTTAAGTCAAGAATTGGGGAAAGAGACCAAACATATATTTATTATATCACAATACCACAAACCTATTTTTTCAAAGGAGGTTAATCATAATAGTTCCAAGTTAGGGTTGTTGAGGGGATTAGATGAGATTGTCCACATTAAGCGTTGGTACGTAGAAGGAGCCCTAGTAGGAATTAGTTCTTATTATGCGGTTTCGGACCTGCAATGGGGTAGCCCCTTAACCAGCAGTCCCTACGTCCCCAAATCCCCAAGTCCCCTCCAGACACACGGGTCTCCTTGCTGCTCCTCACAGGAGCCAACATTCTAACACTTTTACCTCTGCACTTGCTGTCCTCTGTACCCCAGATGTGCCACGGCCCCCTCACCTCCCTGCATGCTCAGTCCCTCACTGTCCCTGGGTCTGTACTCAAGGGCGCAAGAGCAGCAACCTCGTCCCCACATCTCCTTCCTCACTCTGATTTAGTTTTCTCCAGAGCTCTTATCAGCACTTGACCTCTTATTTATGCACTTATTTTTTTGAGTGGAGGGGTTGTCATTCACCTCCCTTCAAACACATAGAAACTTCTAGAAGGCAAGAAACCACTTGTAGTAGTTTGCATGGTGGCCCTCTTCAAAAGATATGTATACATTCCAGAATCTGTGAATGTGACATTATTTGGAAAAAGGGTCTTTGCAGATGTAATTAAGTGAAGGATCTCGAGTTGGGATCATCCTGGATTATCCAGTGGGCCCTAAATCTGATGACAAGTGTTCTCATAAGACACACATAGAGGAGCAGATGGAGGCAGAGATCGGAGAGATGCGGCCACCAAAAGCTGGAAGAGAAAGGGAAGGATTCCCACCTAGAGTCTCCAGAGGGACTGCGGCCCTGCTGACACTTTGACTTCTGACTTCTGGCCTCAACTGTGAGAGAATATATTTCTGTTGTTCTAAGTCACCATGTTTGTGGGAATTTGTTATGGCAGCCCTAGGAAGGGAATATACCCTGTGTCTCCAACACCCAGAACAGGACCTGGAATGCAGTGGGGGATGGGGGGCAGCTAACTTTCTCTGGAAAGGGCCAGATAGAAAATGGCTGAGGCTTTGCAGCTGATGTCTCTGTTGCAACCACCCAACTCTGCCGCTGGAGCGTGAGGGCAGCCACAGATAATATGGAACAGATGGACGTGGCCATGTTCCGGTGAAACTTTATTTATGGACACTGAAATGAGAATTTCATGTAACTTTCATGTGTCACAAAATATGATTCTTATTTTGACTTTTTTCAGTGCTTTACAAATGTAAAAGCCATTCTTAGCTTGTGGGTTGAACAAAAGCAGGTGGTGGGCGGGATTTGGCCTGAGGACCATATTTTGCAACTGCCTGTAGCAGATGCTCCATGAGTGTTTGTTGAAGGGTTGAAGGATCATTAGAGGCGGCAGCTGGATGCTCCAGTCAAGTAGCCCGGAGACTGTGATGAAGCCATTTATTACAAAAAAGCAAACTAAACTCCCCAAGAATTAAGAGAATTAAAATAGGAACCGTGTAAACTGCTTAAGGCAGATGACTTACCCCAAGATCTTCTGCCGGAGGGGGCAGGGAGTACACTTCAGGGCTGTGAGGTCACTCACGTATCTGGCTGGGGAGGTGGCTCCAGGTCTTCTGTGCTGTCAGTGCCATGGTGCTGGTAATGGAGGAGACATAGGCTTAGTGAGGGTGGATCCTGGGAAAAGGATCTGGGTGGAGCCCTGGAGGACAGCAGGCCAAAACTCTAGTGCAGAGGAGGCAAACTCCAGTGCCCGCTGGGACCAGGCTGGGAATGTAAATGAGCAAAGTTGGTCTGATGTGGGACAACAGGGCATGGTGGGGACTGTGGCAAAAGGGGGACACCATCTCCTATCTAAAGCAATCACTCAGCTCTAGCCAATTCTGCCACGTGGGAAGACAAGCCCAGTGCAGGGAGATTTTTAGATTGTTCCTGAGAAGCTGGAGAGCCCAATCATTTGTATGAAATCTCCTGATTTAAAATCTTAGCTCCGATAATTAAAAAAAGAAGTCATAACTAGGAATTTTCCACATGCTAACTGAATATAGTTATGCCACTTTTACAGATGGTTCAAAGGGAATAAGTCGCCTGACCAATGGCACCTGGGTGTGGGTGACCTCCCAGCTATCTTTTAAGTGGTGGCTCTGGGTTTCCTCATTTGCTGGGGGGAGGGGAGAGGCTCAGATGGTCTCTCTCCAGCCAGATTTGGGCCCCAGTCCAGATTCGGAAAGTGCTCATCACTTTAAGAAGAGTGTTATTTCAGAGAATTCAGTTCGTGACCAGAGTGTAACACATGTAGTAAAGTGTTTAAACTCATATGTATAAAAGAAGATTCTAAAACACTACTCACCAGCCTCTTTGGAAATACTGATGTTTCAGAAAATGGATGTGGTGACCATATTACATGTGGTGTGTAAACACACATGTACTGAAGAAAGTATTAACGCTACTACTTGGTCCCCTCCTTGAGGACAGTGGCAATATTAGGATTTTCATGATTACGGTTATGATCTGATTACTACTACTACTACTACTGCTACTATAAACCTCAGGACCCTCTCCCACACCCAACACCCTGTAGCTAACGAATACATCTCAGTTTTAACCATCTCCTGCTAGACCATGCCTTCCCCACCCCACCACACCCCACCACCGTCTGGTCTAGCCCAGCCCAGCCAGGCCATCTTGCTGGACCAACAGCCAGGATAACTAGTGGTCCCTGTTGCCTTCAGTCACAGGGAGCAGGAAGGTGATATTCAGGTTCCTGGAGGGACAAAGCCACATGGGACCCTCTTTCTTGGCTGATGGAGAAGTGGCTGGGCACACACTCCCATGTTGGATGAAAGTGGCTGTCACTCACATTTGCGAAGATGCGCCCTTCTATGAAGAAGGCTTGGGAGAGTGGATATGGCTCTGAGCCTGCATCCTCAGGGACCCGGGAAAGCACTTTGCATGCGCTTGGCAGATTTGATGGCCCTTCTGCAAATCCCCTCTCTCTTCCCCTCTCATTTCACAATTCCATCAGAATCGGTGACTGCACTAGGAGAGAAGGATTTGCTCTTAATGAATCTGCCAGATTGCCTTGTTTTCTTGGCGTTGACAAACTATATCCCTTAATAAAAGTTTCATGACTCAATTTAGTAAGGGAGATATGTAACTCCAGCACCTCCTGCCCTCATCTCAATGATTGTCTCTGAGTATTGGTACCGGGAACACTCCTGGGGTTGATGCAAGTGCTGTCTTCAGAGCATTGCCACTGAGACTTGCCAGGTCATCCATGGGCAGAAAGAGCCACCTCTGGGAACGCCTCTCTGCCATTGTCTCCTGCCCTCTTGTGTGGTCATTGGTCATTTTGGCTGTCCAGATCTGCCCTAGTCACCTGGGGGAGATCGTTTACAGAGGCAACCACAACGATCCCTTCCACTCTACCAGCCCTTTGCAACATGCTGATGGATTATATCACATCAAGAGGTAGAAATGATTTTTCCCGCCCCCTAAATCTGGGCCGAATTGCTTTGCCCAATAGAATGTGGTGGAAGTGACTCCATGTGACTGATAAGGAGAGAGCTGCAGATGCCTTGAAGCTCTGTCTTCGCCTTCTTAGATTCCAAAACTTCCATGAAAGAAAAGAGCCCCTCTACGTTCCCAGAGGGTGAGGGCTCGCATGGAGGAGAGCTGAGGCACCACAACCAGCAGCCAGCACCAGCTGCCAGATCCATGAGTGACCCGATGGCCCCGGCTGTGCCATCAGAAGACTGCAACCCATGAGTGATCCCAGGAGAGAGGAGCGGGACTGCCCAAATTCCAACCCATAGAATCATGAGGAATAGTAACTGTCACTTTAAGTCACTAAGTTTTGGAAGTTTGTTACACAGCAACAGACAACCATTATAGCAACCTCTGGTTCAGCCTCAGCCATGACATTTGGGGGGACTGACCCCATGCACAGCTCCCAGGGTGGGTCTTGACTAGTGTAAGCCAATCAGAACATCCCATTCTCCCTGTTCACAGTGAGACATCAGAAAACATTTGCTGGGGCTTCCGAGAAAGAGAAACTTCCCCAGTGTCTGAGAAAGAGATGGTGTGGTGTGAGGATGTGAGGTCAGGGATCAAGGCAGCCATTTGTCCCACATGAACCCTCCATGTGGAGCCAGAGGAGGAAGGGATGATACTAACACTGACAAAAGTAAACTGGAAGGCTGGGGAAGACCCATGTCCTTGACATCTTTGCGCTGCTGGATCAAGCGATAACCTAAAGCAAGATCTCCTCCTGACCTTTTCAAATATACAAGCCAGTGACTGCCCTTTAAGTGGTTTAAGCCAGCCCTAAGTGACACACCTTCCTCCAAGGTGTGGCACGAGTATATGCAGGGATGTATTTATAGATTTTTAAAAAGAAGTTGGAACCTGTGTAGACAATACAGTATGATAAAGGATGTGCATTAGATCATTGTTTCTATTGAAAAGTTATGAATAACCTAATTACCCAATAGCAGGAGATTCTAAAAGTAAATTTTAGGACATCCACACAGTGAAATGCTCTGCAGCCGTTAGGATACAACAGAGGCCATCAGATCAGAACTGAAGTCTTGACTGTGTTGCTTGATTTCCTGCATGATACGAGACTAGTTATGTAACTTCTCTGAGCCTCAGTTTCTTCATCTGTATAACTACGGCGCTTACTCACAGGACTTTTGTGAAACTTAAATGAAATATGTAAAGAGCTCAATAGAGTGCCTGGAACATTCCTAAATGTTTAATTAATGGCTACTATTATTATTAACATCTAATGACATTGGGTTGTGTTCATGATATTATTTCATGATTAAAACTTAGTATGGAGTGTAATTAAAGTTTTATAAAATATACATAGAATTTTACATTAAAATACTGAATTATCCACTGAAATGAATATCAAATAATTGTGAAAATTGAGGGCAACTTAAAAATTCTTTATACTTTTTTGTATTCTCTGCATCAGAAGAAAAGCTGTTAAAAAGAAAGGAAGGAAGGAAGAAGGCAGGAGAGAAAGGAAGGGAAGAAGATGGCTCTCAAGTGGTAAAAAATTCCCAAAAGGTAAAAATCTTGCAGAGGAGTTAGTTTGCTATGGACTGGTGTTGGTATGTAGAGCAGCTGTGACAAGCAGCCTCTATGATGACCCCAGTGATCCCTGCCTCCTGTCCTTCCCACCTCTCAGTCCTCTCCCAATTTGGATAATACTGACTTGTGTGACCCAAAGAATATTATGGAAATGACAGTGTGTGACATCCACCATCCTATATGTTCAACTAATGTTATTATTATTATCAACATCTTATCAAGGATATAACAGGCATTGCAGATTTCCCCTTGCTTTCTCTAAGGTCACTCACGCTGGGGGAAGCCAGCAGCCATGCTGTGAGGACACTCAAGCAGCCCCACAGAGAGGCTAGTGTGGCAGGAATCTGATGCTTCCTGCCAGTGGCCAGCCCCAGGCGGCCTTCAGAAATGGCAGCCCAGCTATCCTATACCTTGGCTGCAACCTCATGAGAAGCCCTGAGACAGAACCACCCTGCCAGGCCAATCCCAAAATTATGATCCAGAGGAACTGAGATAATGAGGCTTTATTGCTGTTTTAAGCTGCTATGTTTGAGGTAATCTGTTACTCAGTAATACACAACAAATATACCAGGAGAGAGGAATCCATATTTACTGAGCACTTGCATTGTTCCAGGAAGTCCCAAACATGTTCCATGTCATCATCTCAACATGAACCCCTTGACAAATACTCATATTGCATTTTCTGTGAGTCAGGTATGGCTCGAAGAATTTCATATGCTGCTCATTTAATTTTCACAATAACCCTATGAGGTAGAGGCTATTATTATCTCCATTCTACAGATGGAGAAACTGAGGCACGGGAGGATAAATTGGCTGGGTGTACATAGCAATCGGTGGTAGAACCAGGACTCAAACACATGGTTTGGCTCGAATCCATACTCTTGCCTGTTCTGCTATTTACTGAGGAAGACACCAAGCTCACCAATTAGCGTGGCCTTAGGTCCTTGGGGGTCCCCTCCTCTTTCTTCCCCCTTCCCTGTCATGAAGGTTGTATTTGGTTACCGCCTCTGGGATATGTGTTGGCCATTTCTACATTGTTTTCAGAGACGCCCTGGGGTTCTAACAGGGACATGCCTCCAGTTCACTTCCTCCCATATTCTGATGACCTGGCCTTGCTAAGTGATGCTGGGATCCCCAGCAATCCCTGATTCTTTCTTCTTTTAGGACACACCACACACCAGTCAGCAGGGAAGGGCTTGGAGGCTGGAAGTGTGAGAGAAATGAGTAGAACACAGATGCCAGTGTATCAGTTAGCTTTTGCTCCGAGAATGAGAATGCTACCTAACAAATGACCCCATAAGCCCTCTTAAAACAACACTCACTTATATTTGTGGACCTGTGGGTTGATTCGTTGACTGGCCTGGGCTGGAACTGGAGGGGAAGCTCTTGGCTGGGGTTGGTCACACAGCTGGAGGTCGGTGGGGGGCTGTTCATCAAGGTCCTGCTCCTGGGACCAGCAGACCCACTGGGGTGGTGTCCTTATCATGGGGATGGCAGAAGTGCGAGTGGAAACACTTAGGACCTCGAGGCCTCAACTGGGAACTGACCCGTCAGCATCTCTACCTCATGTGATTGACAGGGCAAGTCACATGGCCAGGCCCAAGTCCAGAGGCAGGGAAGCAGGCCCATTGTGGCGGAAGGGCCCTGCAGCTACAGGACAATGGGCGCGGCACAGATACAGAAGGGATGCAGACCTGAGGCCAGCGACGTGACCTGCTCAGCCACTTGCCTCAGTGATGTTGTCGTTGCTCCTTCTGTGTCCCCCCCCGACGATCCCGGCGAGCACCAGAGCTAGAGCGGGCGAGGCAGAAAGGCCACAGTAGCGACAAGACCCCACTGTGCTTCTCCAAGCCACCAAGAAGACAGGCTCCTCCTTCTACCATGGCCGAGGAACCAGGTAGACAGGAGAGGTCCTACCAAGTCACAGCCACCTAGTTCCCCTGCTCCATTGATGCTGACCACTTTAGAGTGAAACACAGAGGCTACTTGTACCCAGAACACTCCTGAGTTTGAAGACTTGGAACAGCTCCTTTGATTTACAGCCCAGATCCACCCCCTCCTGTGCAACCCAGCCAAGCCCCTTCCCAGGCAGCGTAGATAAGTTTTCTCCAGGGTGCTGGTCAGGAGACAGATTTTCTCTGGATAACATCCTTAACGCAGGGAATGCTGTGTCCCTCCCACTGGTGGCACCCCTGCTGGGTGCTTGGCCTACCTCACTCATGGGGAGCTAGGGGTGACTATCTCCGGCTCCTCCTATTTCTGCGTCTCCATGCCTTCCCTGACTTCACCGATGTTAATGAAACCCTCTTCTAACTTAATAGATTTCTTTTCTGGTTAAAACTCCCAGCACACAGAATGGGGTTGACCACTCAGAGGGTTCCTGGGGAGGCCCTTTCCAGAGGCAATGGCTGAGATTGGAGTAACTCACCAGGGGTCAAACCCTTGCCCTGCCCCTGACCTTGGGCAGGTCACTTCTCTTTTAGCCTCTATTTTCTCATCTATAAAATGGGTATATAGGAGCACCTATCTTACTTATAGAGCTGTTGCAAGGAGTAAATAAAGTCATATGTATAGAACACTGGGTATACTGTATGGCACTTAATTGATGTTCAATAAATTGTCTTTCTTTTTGCTTTATTTGGGAGACTAAACCAATAAAAGATGTGTCAGGCAGGTGCGTGTGTGTGAATATCTACACTGGTTAAGGGATAATTTGTGTGGTGAGGATGAAGGGCTCCAGAAGATATGTTTTGATCATAAACCTGGGGAGGATAAGGCTGCACCCAGCAAAAGCAAGAATTTATCTTTTTCCACTGAGCTCTGGGCCCCTCACCTTCCGGCAGAGCTTGGGATGTGAGTGTCCCTTGTGGCCTGTGGCATGATCACAGGCCTGGACCCAAATCTGCTGGAAACTCACGGTGCCTCCTGGGTGGTGAGAGAAGCTCTGGTTTCCAAGTTCAAGGGCACCTGTGTTCTCTGATTGGGGCCTGCCCCTCTGCCCATCAACGGTCTCCTCTTTGGCTGCACCATCTGCCACAGTCACAACAAAAATGTTCTAAAAACACTTTCCAGTTGACCTCTCCCAGTTATACCACATCTGTGCCTCGGTTTCTTCATCTGTCAAAGAGAACTGCAATCATACCTACTTCACAGTGCTGTTCATGGAGGTAATGAATTAATATGTATGAATCTGATTACAACAGTGCCTGACGCCGAGTCAATACTTTCTATATTATATTTATTGTTTATACTATGACTATGACTAAAAATAAGACCTTTCCATAGAAGACTCTTCATTAAGTACTTTGTTTGAGATGGTGAGTGACTCAAAACAGCTGCTGAGCCTGAAGATGAGTTTCGTGTTTCTTTTATGGGAAGAGAGCTGCTTGCATTTGCTGGCCTTTTGTGGGGTTGACGCATGACTGTCGGTTATTTGCCTCCCCCAAAACAAAGCACCTAATGCGTTCCTTTAAGAAGAAGGTGATTTTTAAACAATGAATGAGAATGTAACTGCTTTTTGAGAGAAACTCACATTTCGGAAAGAACGTTTTGAAATTTGGACAGAGCAGATGTTTAGAAATGTGTCCATGTTATGAGTTTTCATGGCCAAAAAACAATGACAGTATGATTCCTGTTAAAATCTCTCCAAGTCCACACACACACACACACACACACACACACACACACACACACACACACACACACACACACACACACACACACACACACACACACAAAAACCGGAGGGGGGGAAGAAGATATAACAACCACAATTATTTGAAGTTGATACAACAAGCAAACAGAAAGGACATTGTTGGGGGGGAGGGGGGGAGGGAGAAGGGAGGGAGGTTTTGGTGATGGGGAGCAATAATCAGCCACAATGTATATCGACAAAATAAAATTAAAAAAAAAATAAAAAATAAAAAAAATCTCTCCAAGTCTGCACACTTCAAGAACTGGAAAACCGAAAATTCTAGCCAATTTCAAAATCTTCCAAAAGAAAACTTTTAGGGAGTTTTGAATCCGTTTGTTAAAAATCCACAAATACCAACCTTCTGATTTATTTGCAAGCCTAAATGATGGATATCAGGGAAGATGGATGTAGATTAGCCAAATTTCACCAAAGATAGTCCCCTATTTGGTAAATGGGATTAAAATATGAGTATCAATATTTAGAAATCACAGTCATGAGACACTCTTTCCATTTGGATTTACAGATCTTTGTGAGGCACTGCTTTCGACTCTAAGAGCCACTCAAACCAAGTATAGAAATTGCCCTATGTAGAAGGAGAGACCCGTGAATCACTGCAGCATCTAGCGTTAACCCGTGCTTTTCAAAAAGTAAGTGTATCCTATTGCATTGCTATCAGTAAAAAATTCAAGAATGCTTAAGTGAAAGCCAAAAGTTTGTTGTACTATTAGTAAGTTCAATAAAAATATTTAAAAATAGGGTTTATTTAATCTATAGTCCTTCTTTAAAAAATTCTAGTTTTTATATATATTCTTTAAATACTGTTCATAATATATTTGTACATCATTACGGCATTTATAAATACTTCCACTCAGTTGGAGACCTCTGCTGTTAATGAGTTAATTGCATCCCAGGCCCCTCCCCGGACTCTCTCCTTGGTCCAGGTGAGCAATACTGGCGGCCCCTCTCTTAGCCCCTAGGGGGCAGCAGAGGGAAGCAAACAACAGCCTTGAAAACTCAACCAGAAAAACAGCCCTAGAAAGACCAGTCGAGGAGAGATACCTTAAAATATCTGTTTCCCCCCCCAACCTTCCTTGTCATCCCTCCTCAGGACCGGAGTAAAACAAACCAGCTGCAGACCCCGAGGACTTAGCGTGTTTAACAAGGAGGAGAGTCAGTGACCCCCCGAGGCTCATTTTGAGCTGTGTGGCTTTCACAAGAACACTTAATTCATCTGAAGGTGAGTGACAGAGAGATGGGCCATGACAGGTTGAGAGGAGCCAGGGTGACCCTAGACCCTGACCTTTGCCTTGCTACTTCTTGAGACTCAAGAAGTTTCTTCAGATGTGCTCTAGTAAGAATTCCATAAGGGTTTAATTATATCCCTTTGGCTGAAGTGCCTGACATGCAGTCAGTGCCAAATCAATGTTCACAGACCCTGACTTGAGGAGTAACTCTTTTTTCACCATGATTTGTTACTGCTCCATCCCACCGAAATCTTCCCTGACCTGTCACCCATTCTCCTCCTGCCCTGGATGTCAGAGTCAAGGCTAATTCTCAGGTTGCTGTATCACAAACAAAATGAAAACATTTTGAGTGGATATACTGTGGGCTTGCGTTGGTGGGGTTTTGGCTCAGTTCTCTGTGAACGCAGTGGGGGGTGGTGGTGGTGAGTTGAGATTCCTTCTCATTGCTCAGAGCAGGCTTCAGTACTTGGTGTGGACCACGCATGAGCCTCCTAGTGCATCTCCAAGCTAAATAAAATCACGGCTCTCGGGCTGGTCTTTAAGGCTGTGGGCTAGGAGCCCCCCCAGTCCCCAGCACTCCAAGCCATTTCTCTTTAAGTGCCCCACACTTGGGTCAGACAGGACTGGTGCTGGGCAATTGATGGGAACCTCTCCAAGCAGCCTCAGTTTCCTCATCTTTAAAATGGGTCCAAGTAACCCCTTGGAAGTTGAGAGTAACGAGAGATGGGGGGCAATGTGTGGAAAACTTCCATGGTGAGGACACTCAGTGCATGTTGTTATTCCGTCCCTCCCCCGCCCCATTTTACAGATGAGAAAACTGAGGCTCTGAGAGAGAGGTTCAGGAACTGGTGTGAAGAAGTACCAGCAGGATTAAAATTCAGAACTTCCCACTCACAATCTGGGCCATCTTCTAACTCTTCCTAGTTCTAACGACCCTCCTTGGAGAGGTGCCCAGTTGCTCCTCTGTTCTTTTCTCCCCTGCACATATCACCATCTGCAACGATGGAATTTACTAGGTGCTTCCTCGTTCAGTAGTGCCTCCCCATCTAGAACGCCAGCCCCACGAAGGTGTGGACCTGGTCTGTCTTGTCCACCTAATGCCTGGCTCAGAGAAGGGGCCTGATATATATATACTGCTGGAATAGCTGAATAGCCGGAAGCACTGAGACACTTTCTTCAAAGAACATGCTGATCACTTTCTAATGAAGCCATTTCCTTTCTTCTCTGGAGAATCTACCCCCTGAGACTTCTTTGATTGCAAGAAGCTCCTCCAGGAATGCTGGCCCAGAGCAGCCAGCAGCCTGGGAAACACACCAGCACTTCCCCCGAAACCCTGGAGCTGCGTCTTAACCAGGGGAGTCAAGTAGACATTAGGCTTAGATACCTTGGGAGTCAACACCTCCCCAGTAATTGGAAATTGGCTAATCTCCTGCTATAATTAGGAGGACTGGAGACAGGATGCTCCATTTTCCCAAGCTCTAACTTGAAGGTTTAGGAAGCAGGAAGTGACTTAGGAAGCCCAGAAGCTCTTAAGAGTCAAAAAATGGAATGCATTTGGGACACGTCTCTTCAAAGTGTAGTTGTATTTCCTGAAGAGTATGAATTTCATTATTAATAGCAACAATTTTTTTCTGCTAAATTTTGTTGAATGTGAAAAAGTGCACAATTCCCGACTGGCTCCATGAGTTTTTATAAACTGAACATACCTGTGTGACTGGCCCCCAGTGGTCCCCTCAGGGTCCCTCCCAGTCTCTATTCCACCTCCTCAGGGAAATGTCATCCTGGCTTTTAGCACCATAGATTGGTTTTATCAGAAATGTTTTGGGCCTTGATTCTAGGTTCTCAAATTCAAATGCCCCCAGGGGCCCAACAGGTACCCTTAGCGCTGGCAGAGCCCACTGGGATTGTGATCCCTTATACCCCTGTACAGGGACATTTGCCAGTGGTTGCCAGGCAGAAACACAAGCCCAGTGTTGGCGGGTGGTTTGATCTTGCAAGAGAAGATGAAAATCTAGATTTTTATGTGAAATCTCATGATTCTTGAATGTTGGCAATCATGAAAATTTAACACGCTGTGGAGGCCAACTCTGTCTGGGCCAAACGAACATGCTTGCGGGCCAATGTGGCCCGCAGGCTGCCACTGCAGGTGACCGGGAGAGGCCCCTAGGCCTGTTGGGGGACAGGTGAAGACACAGGCATCACCATTCAGAGTGACTCGCTGACAGAGAAGATCAGAGGAGATGTGAGAAACTACAGGGGTGATGGGGCATCTGGGGACAGACATCAGGAGACATGTGAGGCCTTGGCCCATGGCAGTGGGCTAAAGAGGAGGGGACCATGGCCTTGGGCCCAATGTCTGGCCTCCTAAGCAAATCCCATACCCCACCAAGCCCTGTCCACTCCCAAGATAATTCCAACTGTGTCCCTGTTTGGGATAAATATACCCATCCTATCCAAGGTGCTCACTGATGAGCTTGGATTCATGTCAGTGCTGGTGTGTGGATGCATGGAGTGGCTCCCTCCAGTAGTGCAAGCTTCACCCATCTTCAATTCAAGTGTAAGGCCAGCACTCTTGCTTAGTCAGCCAGGACTCTTGCTTATCCCGGCACCCCTCAGATCTCAACAAATGGCCACCGTGCCCTTGCAGGAGCTCCTGCCAAATACCTCGAAGTCTTGTATTTCTGTCACAGCCCAAACCAACCCAGCACCTCCACTGCCACAGCCACCACCCTGGTCTCAGCCCCTGGCATGGTTTAGCAGCCCCTAACTGATGTTTCTGTTTCTACCTTCTTTCACACAGCAGCCACAGTGGTCCTGCTATATCCTAGGACAGACGTATCTACCCTCTGCCTGGATCCTCTGCAGGCTCCTACCTCAGGGCCTTTGCACTGGCCATCGCTCTGCATGGAACAGTCTTTCCCCGATATCCTCATGGCTCACTGCCTCACCTGCAAGTCTTTGCTCCAATGTCACCTTCTCAGTGAAGGCTTCCTGCAAGCTATCCCCACCTCTATCATTCCTGCTTTGTTTTTCTCCCTGGCCCTTAACACTTGCACACTCTGCGATGTTCTTAATGTTGCTTGGATTCTCTTTTCCCTCAACTGCCGAGCACACAGTAGATGCTTGGTGAGTGGATGAATGTCTTAGATGGACATTAGACATTACAAACCCCTCTGTGCTTCCTCTGCGTGTTTCTTAAGAGAGTGTGGCCCCTGAGACATATTTCACTTGGGCCCTCCTGGCTTTGAATGCCCAGGACAGGATTCCTGGACTGTAGGTCACTGAGTCCTGCCCACATGCCCTCAACCATAGTCTCGAGCCCAGAGAAGGACCATGTCAAGCACACACCAAGGGCACTGGCTTGCAAATGTGTACAGACACCCCCATAAAGAATATTGCCTGTCCGCTTAGAAGTGCTGCTAGATTCCTTGTAGCTGTTTGGCTATGATATATTTCCTGTCAACCAAGACCCTGAATGCCAACATTACTACATGGAGGTCCTCTCCTCAAAATAGTTTGGGAACCCCTTGCCCAGGGCCAGAAAAGGACTCTAATGAGCAAGTCTGGAGACCCCTGGCCATCCTTCATGCCAGTTCCTGCCAGGGACATTGCCCACAATGCTTTACTCTCACCTACCCCCAGGCAGAGTAGCAGCAGCAGACAGCGAGCACAGTCTCACCCACAGGAGTGAGGCAATTCATAATCCGTTAACCTTGAATTCTGAGAGGCCTGCCACTCGGAACGCTGATGGTTGTTGGAGCAGTTTTCAGCTTGGGCAGAATTCAAATTAGCTCCTGCAATCAGCATGCAATTAATTGTTGCCCACCCCGGGCATCTGGGCACTATGCATTGTGTAGTGCAAAGGAATTTCAGGGCATGTGGTCATCTTAGAGCAGAGGTGGGGACTTGGGCGCTCAAAGTGGGACAACCCCACTTTGCACCGGAGATCCCGACAAGGTTTGTCCAAATTTGGTCGACTGATCTTGATTCAGATGTTAATAGTAGTGGCTAGCATTTATTGAGTGCCTGTTAAGTGCCAAATGCTTTTTACAGGCATGATCTCATTACAATGGCCCAATGTAATATATGTCGAGGTATATTCCTAGCCTTCTTATACATATGGAAATCGAGGCTCAGAGAGGGTAAGTGACTTGTTCAAAGCCACACAGCTGGCCAAGCCCCAGATTTGCCTGACACCAAAGTCAGTATGCTTGACCACTCAGCCCCCACCCCGACCTTAAAGATTCCAGGCTGACAGCCCCTGTAGGGCACCCCTCCTGATCAGACTGCAACTCCAGGTCCATCGTGAGGCCTCCCTCCCAGCAGGTCCTGCACTCCTTGGCTGTGGGAAGCCCTGCAGGCTCTGAAGCTCGTACTCTTTGGAGAATTCCTTTCGGAGGCCCCTTTCCGGGGAGAGTTCTACTGGTCCATGTCCCTAGTGGGGAGCCCCAGCAGCTCTGCCCTTGTCTCTGGGTCTCTTGTTAGATGCTCCTTTCCGGCCGGCTTTGTTGCCGCACGTCTCCGTGGGGACCGTTCTCTGCGAGCACCTTGCTTAGGATTCTCTTGCTTCTCAGACCCTCCACCCAGATGCAGGTCTCTCCTGGGGGCGTCCCTTCTCTCCCAGTCTCCTTCCCGCGTCCGGCGTGGGGCGCCCCCTCTCCCCTTGCGGGCGGGCGCCGGAACAGTGTCGCCGGCCGCCGGCAGGTGTCTCCCCACAGAAGGGCGCGCGTCCCTGCGTCGTGGCTGCCGCTGCCAGGCGCCGGCGGCTCCTCGCCGAGGTGCACTCGCGCTCCGGGCTCCGGGCGCGCCGGAGCCGCTCCTCCGCCGCCGCCCGCCCCCCGCGCTCCCCGCGCTGCGCCCCCACCCCGGGGAGGGAGGGCCATGGGCCCGCGCCGCGTCCGCCGCCGCCGCCGATCGCAGGCGCCCGAGCCCCGGGGCGCGGCGGGCAGCGGCTGCTGACGCGGGGCGCCGGCTGCCAACTTCGCGCGCGGAGCTCCCCGGTGGTGCGGTCCCGGCGGCGCGGGCGGCATGAAGACGAGCCGCCGCGGCCGAGCGCTCCTGGCCGTGGCCCTGAACCTGCTGGCGCTGCTCTTCGCCACCACCGCCTTCCTCACCACGTACTGGTGCCAGGGCACGCAGCGGGTGCCCAAGCCCGGCTGCGGCCAGGGCGGGCGCGCCAACTGCCCCAACTCGGGCGCCAACGCCACGGCCAACGGCACCGCCGCCCCCGCCGCCGCGGCCGCCGCCACCGCGGGGCACGGCCCCCCTGGCGGCGCGCTCTACAGCTGGGAGACCGGAGACGACCGCTTCCTCTTCAGGAATTTCCACACCGGCATCTGGTACTCGTGCGAGGAGGAGCTCGGCGGGCTCGGTGAGTGAGCGGCGGCGCCGGCGGGCTCGGCTCCGGCTTCCCCCGGGCTGCGCGGCCCCGAACCCGCGTCCCAACTCCCGGCAGGCGGACAAGCAGGACGCCGCGACGCCGAGGCCAGCGCCCCGCAGCGCTGGGGGGATGGTCCGCGCGTCTGCAAGGTCCGGGAGCCGGGATGTGGGGCGTTCGGGACGCCCCGCCATGTAAAGGTTCGGGGCAGAGCTCCTGCCCCTCGTGAACGCCGGCGGCTTTGGGGACGTCGCTGAGCCCCGGGGAGGTGCGTGTCCTCGGGCGCCCACCCCAGCGGCGGGTCGGAGGGGCGCGCGCTCCTTTGGGCACCTGAACTCATCTCCACGCTCGCCCCTCTTCCTCTTTCTCTCGCGGGGCACTAGGTACCCCCCCCACCCCGCCGCGCCTCTGGGGGTGGGGGTGGTGCAAGGACTGTTGCTATGGGCCGCCCCTCCCACCGCAGGTCTACAGAGCCGAGGGATCATCCTTCTACCCCCACCTCCAGCCCGCGCTAAACGTCCAAGACGGGGCTAAGCACGGGAGTGGGGAGTGGGAGGAGTCTCGTGGGTGCCCTGGAAGCCGGACCCCCGTCAGAGGCTCCCCGACTGCCAGAGCCAGGGAGCCTTCTTGTCCTGACCCTCTCCCGGGAGAGGATGCGACCCGTGCAAAATGAGCAGCTGCCCGAACTCCTGGTGGGGGAGTCCGGGAGGGCTTAGCTTAGCACAAGGTTCCGATCAGAATTGGGGTGGGGGCTGACTTTTTAGAAGACAGACCTCATACCCCTTCCGTTGCCCTCGGGAGGCAGCCAGGGCTGGAGTGAATGTCGCCAAGGCTATGGCAGGGCTCAGAGAACAGCCGGTTGTCCCAGGAAGGGGGTGGTGCTGGCCCACAGGACCTGGTGCCTCTGAGGTGTTGTTGCCCGGAGTCCAGCTGTGGGGACCCTCCTGTGGGGACTCAATTGACACTCCTGAGTGAATTGACCTTTTTCCGCAAGGTTAGAACACCTGGGTGTTTGCATAGCTTCTCAGTATGGACCGGCATATGTGTGTATACTCGGGTAGTGGGAGTGGACACCAGCCATTTGCCCTGAATAAGCCACTGGCCCAACTGGTTTAAAGGACAGAGGGAAGGTGTTGACTTGACCTGATGAGGAGCTCCAGGCCTTGGCCTTGGCTGCTGCCTCTGCCTGGAACACCTTCCCCACATCTCCTCCTGGCCAGCTGCTCCTCAGCTCCAGGGACCCTGGGACCTGCCTTCCAAGGCAGGGCCCTCTGGATAGAAGACCTTGTGACCCCCTTTGGAGGCAGGGTCTTCCCGCCTTTGATTCTCATACTGCCTTTATCTCCCTCGTCACACTTGGCCCAACCTGAAGGCTTCTGGGGCCTGGCTTTGGTCACTGGCTTATTGTCCCCTGTCCCCATAGGATGTCACTCTGTTGTCTTGCTCACTGCTGCCTCCCCCGCCTCTGGGTAGTGCCTAATACATAGTAGGTCCTCAATAGATATTTGCAGGATGAATGTTGGATGGGGCCTTGGGACGATGATCCAGAGGTTTCCTGTGGTGCTGTCTGCTCTGTCTCACTTCTGGGGGTGCCTGAACCAAACTCTTCTGTGGCTCCAAGTGAGCCACACTGGCCGTTTGTCAAAGATGCCCGGTGTTTGAATAGGGTACAGCCCTTCACTGGTTTCACCCCATCAGACTCACTTCTGGTGTGCGCTCAGGACTCGAATTTTTACTGTGGGATGTAATAATAATAACAATAATAATAATAATAATTAACCCCAAAAGGCATCTTGGCTGAAATTCCCCACCTTCCACACAGCTCAGCCTGAACCTCCCATATGGAGTCCTCATAACACCTTGTTGTCAGGAACATCTGCACCCTTTGGGGCAGAGGTCCCCACACATCTTTCTCCAAGTTCAAGATGCTTCCAAGGTTCAGGAGACCCTGCCCTGGGGACATACCACCTCTGCCTCTCACCAAGTTTCTCCATCATGTAGAAACCCAGCCTCTTTGCTCCCTTCCTTTATGCACACAGTTGAAAAGACATGCTGCGTCTCTGGCAGCCAGACTTGTCCTGTCCTTAACTGTGTGGAGCGCGTCTTGGCCCGCGCTGGTCAGCTGAGCCGCCTAATTGTTTGAGGTCTCTCTTGTCCGCTCCCTGAAGGTCACGGTTATTTCCCTGTAGCTCACTCAGGGCTTGATTTGCTTAAGCCTGAGTATTTAAAAAAATTATTAACTGGAAAAGATTTTAAAACGATGTTAGCTAACCTTGATTGAGCCCTCCGCATGCACCAGGCCCCGTTAAAAGTTCTCCCCTGCCGAATCTTGTTGAATCCTGGCCACCACCTTTGAGGCAGTCACTTTCTAGGGTGCCCGCTTTTCAGATGAGGCGAGGGAGCCTGAATTGTCTCTCAGGGGCAGAAGGAAGTCATGGTCAAGGGATTGGGGAGGAGAGTGGTGCATTGGGGTGTCAGAGAGGGGGTATTTTGGGGGGCTCGGCATGAGACCCTCACTCTCAGTCCCCTGTTGGTAAAAACCTGAATGGTTAATTTGTTGGGTAAGTAAAACAAACCTGCAGTTTTCTCTTGGTTACTGTTAGGTAGTGATCACTCCTCCCAGAACATCACAACTTTCCTCCTTGGGAACTTGGAAGATAGTTATTGGCTTGTCAGTGCTGGTGAGAAATTTGAGAGATCTGAGCCAGTGGGGGTGTTTTCTGTGGCTGATCCCACAATACCCAAATCCTGTCTTCTCCACCGTTGCAGTCCTGAAAGGGTGTTAGGAAGTACCTGGCCTCAAAGTTTTGTTGCTATGATAACCTTTCTTCTAGGTTCTGTGACCATTTTATTTTTTTACTTGAAGAGGAAAAAAAAAACCACCCCAACAACCCGCAAACAAAATCCTGATCCCCTCCCCCAACATCAAGAACGAACTTCCTTTCCTCCCCCTTGTGAAACTACAGGCAAAGGTTTCTTTCCCTCTCTGCATTTGACATGCGCCCCAGTGACAACACCGACCAAGCAACCCTAACCTCTCTGTGAGAAACAGCTGCCAAAAGGCACCTTCTTCTCAAACGCCTGTTTGGTCATTTCTTTCTGTGCTTCAGAAAGACCTCTTCCCACTCTGGGCAGCCACAGGGAAATCTAATAAGCCCCTTTTCCCACACTAAAATCGGCAGCGTTCACAAAGAAAACTGCAGCCTGTTCTAAACAGACACACTTTCAACAGACCCGGCACAAAGAAAGCTTTTCTCCCTTCCTCCAAGGAGCACCCGCGTCCTTTTGCAAACAGCAAGGGAAGCATGGCCTCGACACAGAATCCCCCAAGCCCTTCACGCAAGTTGGGTTTCTCTTCTGGTTTAGATGCTGGGGAGGGTTTGAGTGGGGCAGAGGGAAGAGTGGAGGTCTGCGGGTGGGGCAGATGGTGTGGCAGGTGGGAGCTTCGCTGATGGGGGAGACAGGTGACATTCCAAGGTGTTGGACCAAGCGTTGGACTTCATCCTGCCTGTGCTGAGCTGAGGAATGGATGGCTTGGGAAGATGATGGGATGGTGGGGTCTGCTGGAGGGAGGTGGAGCTGGAGACAGAGGAGGAGAGACGAGTCCCAGGAAAAGGTGCAGGACCAGGCCATGGGGTGGGTGTGGGTGATGAAGCTGGAAGATGCACGTGTGACCCAAGGCTGAAGTCCCTGTGCCCCATACCGCGTTGGCCCCACCACCCCGGGAAAGGAGCACTTTCTGAACACCTCTGTCCCCTGTAGAATGGGGCTGGGCCCTGCCTCTTATTAGCAGCATGGCCTTGGGCAAGAGCCCTGCTCGCTACCCTGCAGATGGGGATCAGAGCAGCTAGCACCTGCCCGGGGTGCAAGGACCCAGCGAAACGGTGCAGGGAGTGTTTAGAGCCAGCTAGGTGTGAGCACGTCTCAGCCACCAGCCCTGTGCCGCTGCCACCACCCGGGTCTGAGCGACCCACATCTCTCCTGTGGCCTCCCCATGTCTGCCATTACTCCCCCCACCCCCATACATTCTCCACTGGGTGTTGGGGCTTCATCAGATCCTCCCCTCCCTTGCACAACATCCTTTGTGGCCCTCGTCTCACTCAGAGTCAAAGCCAAGGTCCCACGTGAGGTGATGGCAGCCCTCTGCCCTCCCTGCTACGCTGCCTCTCTGAGCTCCTCTCGTGCAGGCTCCATCCCCTGCCACACCGGCCTCCAGCACACCTGGCACCCTGTGGTATCAGGGCCTTTGCACTGGCTGCTCCCTCTGCTTGGAAAGCTCTCTCCTCAGACCCATGTGAGACCATTTCTCGCACCTTCTCTAAGTCTGTTCTCAGCTCTCTCCCACCACCTGATTCAGAATTGCCCCCCCTGCCACATGTTTCCTGTTTAATGGTTCTCCCAGTGCTTACCACCGTTGGCCTTACCTCAGTATTATGTGTTTGGTTTGTGTATTGTCCACCAGCTCCACGGAGGTGGGGATGGGATTTTAACTGCAGTGTTTGCTGCTGGTTCTCCAGTGCTTAGAACCCTGGCACACAGTCGGTGCTCAATAAATGTTTGTAGCATGAATGCTGGTGGGTTTTATTGCTGTTGCTCTTGGCATACAGTTCTTACCCCAGGCTGAGGCTGGCGGCCCCTCCCTTTCCACTGAAGTGCCCACTATGCACCCCCCTCCTGTATGCACACGTGTGTGTGGGCGAGAGCCGTTCTCGCTCAGGAGGGGGGAACCCCAAGCTAGCCTCCCCCCATACCTTCCCTACCCTACCTCCCCTTCTTTCCTATAGAAACCCCAGATCTTCTGCCCAGTTCCCTGTGATGTACCCAGCTGGGAAGTTTCTACAGCTTGGGGGTATGTCAGTGTAACATTGGACGGGCTTCATGTTGGGGGCACCTGATGGGCAAAGATTCAGACTTGGAAAGGTGTTGCTCTAAGCCCTCCACGAGCGTTAACTCCTTTCCTGTCTGAAATAGCCCTATCGGGTAGGTGCCATGCTTACCCCATTTCCTAGATGAGCAAACTGAGGCACATAGAGGTCAGCTGCCTTGTCCAAGGTCGCACAGCTAGCGAGTGGCAGAGCTGGGATGTGCACTCAGGCAGGAGGCTCCGAAGCCTGGCTCTTGCCTGCTGTGTCACACCGCACCCGCGTCTCCAGCCTAGTTTGTTCAAGTTCCCTGGGCTCCTGCTACCGACCTCATTGGGAAGAGCACTGCATCTGAGTCACAAGCCCTTTGTTCGAGTCCGGGCTCAGATGCCAACTTGCTGAGTGGCTTTGGATAAGTCGTAGTCCCTTTCTTTGTAGTCTTTTTCTATTCTCACGTGTAAAATGAGGGTTTTGTTTTGTTTTTTGTCTGGATGATAGAGGGGACAGAGCACCATCCTTGTGACCATGGGCTTCAAGGTCAGACAGTCTGGGTTCCAGTCCCCATGCCGCCACTCACCTGCTGTTCGGCCTCTCTGGGCCTCAGTTTCCTTGGCTGGGGCATGAGGATGGTACCATTCGTCCCATGATATTATCACTGGGGTTCAACCAGATAATGCCGCATGGCAAGTGCTCTGTAAATGGCACTTGCTGTAGTCTGACCCTCGTGTCAGAGGCTGCAAACAGGTGGCCCATGGGTCAGATCTGAACAGTATGTCTGTTTTGTTTGGCCCTACAGTATTTACAGTGATTTTGAATAAGGTGCCAACATTTGAACATCAAGACACTTCACAAAAATGTCTGAATTTCTGGCTTTTCCCAAAACCTGGCAGATCTGTCTGCATGGACCCAGGTTCCTATGGAAGTGGAGCTGCCTTAGGGGAGTCCACAGTCCGTCTCCCTCATTCTGCCTCTCACTGTTTATAGGAATTGCCACCCCTTTGGGGCTTAGGCCCCAGACCTCAGAGTCCTCCCAATGCCTCTTTCTCCTACCCCCCACACCTGGTCTGTTGGCAAGGCTGCCAGCTCTTACTCAGAATGCAGCCCACACTGGCCTGAGCCCCAGCCCCTCTCCCCTGGGCTAGGGCAGCAGCTCTTCACTGGGCCCCTGCACCTGGCCTGGGCCCCCGTGTCTGTGCTCCACCCAGCAGCC
This sequence comes from Cynocephalus volans, assembly GCF_027409185.1. NCBI lineage: Eukaryota > Metazoa > Chordata > Mammalia > Dermoptera > Cynocephalidae > Cynocephalus > Cynocephalus volans. Next base: position 114,699,852 of record NC_084465.1, read on the forward strand.
AGAGGGCTCCTGTTGAATCCAAGCCAGATCACCCTGTCCCCTGCTAAGGACCCTCCAGTGCAGTCCACTTTGTTCAGAGTCAGCCAATGCCTTCCAGTGCCTGCACGGCCTGCTGGGATTTGTCCTGTTCCTTCCCTAGCCTCTCCCCTCCCATTCCTCCCCACAGTTGCTCTGTCTTATCCACAGCAGCCTCCTTACTGGTCCTTGAACAGGGCTAGATGCCCCTGCCCCAGGACCTTTGCACTTGCTGTACCCTCTGTCTGGGGACGCTTGTCCCAAATTCTACAAGGCCCCTTCCTTCTCAGGCAGGTCTCTGCTCAAAGTCCTTTTGTCAGCAAGGCCTTTCTGGACCACCCTGTTTAAACCAGCAGCCTCCCCGCCCCCAGCACCTCACCCTCCCACCTTGTGTCCCCCAATCTCTAACTGCTCTCCTACCCACTACATGTCATGCTCATTTATCTTTATTGTCTCTCTCCCCTGCTAGGATGCCAGCTCCTCGAGGACAGGACTTGGTCCATCTCACATCATGCTACATCCCAGAACCTAGACAAGCTGGCCCCTAGTAAGGTTCAGTGAATACTGTTGACTGCACTGGGTTTGGGGAACATCAGGGCGTCTGCGTGCAGCGGGAGGCCAGGGCTCTGCACTCTGTGACCAGCATTCCCAGGGGCTTATCAGACGTTCTTTCTTCCCTCCTCCCTCTCTTGTCATGCTCCCGAGAAGAGGTGTTTAGTAGGACACCATAAGGAGCTGGAATAGCTCACGGTCATCCCCCTGTGTTTAAATTCTGGGGTGTCACACTCAGACCCATCTTGCAGGGATGCTGCGACCTCTGGCCTCTGAGCTGCCTGCAAGGCTGTGGTGGTTAAGCTCTTGATCTCAAGTGACAAAAACAGACGCCACCCCAGATAAGAAAAAAGGGGAGTTTATAAGGACGCTGCTGTGCATAGAGTCCAGGTAAAGGGGCAATCCCTGGCCCTCAGTGGTCAGAGCCAGGGCCATTCGGGCTCCTGGAGGCGGAGTTGATGGGCCTTCAGTTGGGTCCACAGCCACCGGCCAGTGTCTTGTGGGGCAGGCTGGAGGCCCAGGAGGGCAGCGTGAAGAGAGAATGGTGGGGACTGGGGGATAGGGCAGCTACTGCTTGGCTCCAGACAACGTCATTGCAGGATGGGGGCCCACGTGGTTCAAAGCTGCCCATTTGTGTCAAAACTCTAAATTTTTATGTGAAATCTCATGATTGTTAACATTTTGCAACTAATTCAATTAAAAAAAAGAAACCTGGTCTGCAGGCCAAAATCAAACCCTTCCAAGGTGGGGTAGCCCCTTGCCCTGCAGTTTGCATGTCCTAGGCCAGAGGTTTGCTATCAACAGGATTTGGTTCCCAGCCCCCATCCATGTCTCTTGGTTCATGGTCTTGAGAGAGAATCTGATTGGACAGTGTGGAGCAGGTGGCTGTGGCTGTCCTGTTTGCTCTGTGCTGAGAGCCGGGATGTGGGACTGCAGAACCCGAGCCTGTGGGTAGATGGAGCAGGACTTCGAGACTGGGTTGTGGGCAGAAATACCTAAAGGAGTCAACCCTGTCCATCAGGAGTCCAGACTCACCGCAAGCCAGGGAAACTATTGAAATGGGCTTCAGCAGAGAAGGTCTCATCATAGAAAAGTCCAGGGTGTGGGATGGCTGGATTGAGCAAAGTTGCTGGGAATTGATCTCTTTCTAGCACTTGGCTCTGCCTTTCTCTGGGTTATCTTCATTCACAGGGGACCCTCCCCATGTAGTAGCCTCTTTCTATCTCTCCTTAACTTCAGTAGGAAAGAGAGATCTTCCTCCCCAAGGCTGACACAAAAGTCTCAGAACTGGTTCCCATTGGATCAACCTAGGTTAGGTCCCCACCTGTGAGCCAATCACTGGGGCTCTGGGGTGGATTGTGCTGAAAGACTGGGCCTTGGTCACATGCCCACCCTGGACTGGGGGTGAGGGCAACTCCATCTACACCATGTGGCCTGAGAGTGGAAAGGGGTGTATCTGTCAGCTCTTGTCATGTCCTACTGTGTAACAACAACTGTGAATCTTATTCAACTCAGGAGTCTGTGGATCAGGGATTGAGGTCAGGCTGGGCTGGGTCACTTGCAGGTGTGGAGGTCTCTGGCTGTTGGCTGGAGCGGGGGAGGAGACTGGGCTATGTGTCTGTCATTCTTCAACAGGCCAGCCTGGCCACCTTCTCATGGTGGTGTCAGAAATGTAGAAGCCGGAGCAAGCTGAGTTGTGCACTTTCCAAGTCTCCCATTACGTCCCACTTGCTTCTATCCTGTTGGCCAAAGTGAGTCACACGCTGAGCTTGGCGTTTGTGGGAGGTCACAGCCAAGCTACTACAGCCGGGGACCTGGATACAGGGGACGGTGCAGAACTGGGGCTGTTAAAACAGTCACTCTGCCACAGTGGTACCTCAGGATCAGGGCTGGGCCCTGCACAGGGACAACAGGTGCTGGTCAGGTCAGAACCAATGCCCCCACTTGCACACCAAGGACAAATCTGGAAACTGAGGGTTTGTGGCCACATCTTCCATCCCCGGCCTGATTCATTCTAGCTAAGTCACTGTGGCTGTGTTCTTAGCTGTTTGGTGCTGTGTGGCTCTGTGATGATAGGGTGAGGCCATGGGCCATCGTTCCAGGCCACTGCATCCCCCTAAACATGCAATTTGGCCTACATTTTCCTAAGGCCCATCACTGAAGACCACCCCAGGTTAAGAAGCTCTGATCCATCTGGTGTTCCCCAAACTTGGCCATACCACGGAATTGTCTAGATGCCCAGGGCTTTTACTTGGTGGGTCTGGCGAGGCCCTGGAATCTGTATTTCTGACCATCTCTACTGGGGGTTTGCAGTGCAGCCAGGCATGGGCATCAGTGTTCTGGTGCAGCCCTCTCATGGTGCCCCTAGATTGGGCAGGACGGGCGTGGGCTTGCACAGAGTTTGGGGCAGGGCTGGACATGGGTAGGTGCCAGTCAGTGCTCTTCTCTTTGTCTTGCCCCTGCCGACTTCTCTGACCTCTTCTGGGACCACCTCGGCTCCACCACGCGGGCCTCCCTGCCCGCTGGGCTCATGTCCCGCCTCAGGGTGCTTGCTCTTGCTGGTTCCTCTGTACATGGAAGACTTGTGTTTTTTGTCTCAGCTCCGCTCCACGTCTGCAGGCCCTGCCCAAGGCCAGCCCTGGCTACTGTCCACTCTGTTCTTCACAGCATGGACCCCTTGCTGAAGTTACCTGGCTTGAGTATGTCTGAGTGATTCACGATTTGTATCTCTCGTCCTAAAGTGAGCAACTTGAGAGCAGAGCAGAGGCCACATTTAACTTCTCCACTGTGGTGTTCCCAGGACCCACATGCAAGGGCCCTTAGTAAGTGGCAGGATCTCTTTGGGTGGGAGAGCTGATACTGGTGTCTCACTACACCAGGAGGTCTTTGGTTACTTACAGAAGTGAAAGTCACCTTGAAAATGCTCAAAACTGAATTAAGAACAGTGTTAAGATGTAAACCTTGAAGGATGCCAGGAGGGCCAGGCTGGGGGTGAGGGGAGAAGGTGGCAGTAGGAGGCACGGCAGGACCAAACAGACCAGGGCAGACACCTCCTGGGTGCAGCCTGGGGCTCTGGGACTCCTGGGTTCTGGTCGGAGATGAGGCAGGAGGGCCCTGACCCAACCCTGAACCAAGGCTGGGGCAGGTTCCTAAGGGTCCTGAGGAAGGTGTGGCCTGGGAGGGCATGCTGGTGGGGACAGTGGTTTAGAATAGAGAAAGCTGGAGTGTTTCAAGACTCTCCTGGGTTGTCAGAGGAAACGTGGCTTAATGTCCTTCTCTGAAAGGTGGGGTAATAGTAGAACCAAGCTCTTGGACTCGTTTCTTCCTGTGGCTCCTGGTGGTTTTCTATCTACTATAACTACAAGGCCAGAATCTCTGTCCAAAAATAGCCCTTTGATCCCCCAAAATAATACAATGATACTAGCTCTGTCCTTGGATTCTAGCTCGGTGGTGATCTTGGTGAGGTGTGGGAGAGCGCCTGGCCCCAAGCTTAGCTGTAGGATGCAGGTCCCCTTCCAGGGGTTGCCCCTCATCCCTGATGGTGGGCACGGGGGTGGGGGGCACTCAGCATCTGGCAATAGGGCTGTGGTGTGTTTAGGCTAGAGCCTGGGCAGGGGCAGGACCTAGGTGAGGGCTGTGGCTGTGGCAGCCTCATCCTGAGTCCCAGTCCCCCCACGGGGAGGGGAGAGAAGGAGACAGAGCTGTTGTGAGGGGTGACCGAGATACAGAGGGAGAGAGGGACACAGAGAAAAACTGAGATGGGGATGGAGGGGGCCAGAAAGTGAGATGGTGAAAGGGGGTGAGAGAGACAGAGAGAGACAGAGGTACAGAGAGAGACGAGAGGACAGAGGACAGAGGCACAAACACAGGGACACACGTGGACAGAGATACAGAGAGAAACAGAGACAGAAATAGAAAGACAAAAGGAGAGGCATACAGAGAGAGAACAGACAGATGTGTGTGCACACACGCACACATGAAAGGCACACACATAAAATGTGCACACATGCACACACTCACACGTGCACACACATGCATGCACAGGCACACATGTCCACACACATGCATTCAGGGCATACATGCACACACATGTGTGCACATGCAGCCATGCACACACATGCACATGCAACACATGCACATGCAGCCATGCACACACATGCACATGCAACATACGCACACAAGCCATGCACACATGTACATGCAACACACACACATACATGAGCACACATGCACACATGCAAGGTGCACACACCCGCACACGCACACACACATGTGCATGCACGTGCACACAGCCATGTACACACATGCACATTTAACACATGCACACATGCAAGGCACCCAGGCATATACATGCACACACATACACACGCACTACACATGCACACACACATACATGTGCACACACAGGCATGCACAAACGCACATAGGCATGCACACACACGCGCACACACACATGCACACCTGCACATCCAGGGATCTGGAGAGGGGATCAGTGAGTGAGGGGAGCCTGAGACAGCTCAGGGGAGGCGGGAGGAGTGCACATGGCCCCTTCCCGTCTTGCTCTTTTCCAGGAGGGGCTGCCTCCATGTCCTTGGCTGGAGGGGTCCCTTCTGGGAGGGGAGGCGGGTCTGCCCAGGGGCTGCCCTTTGAGGCCTCAGTCCTTGGGAGGGGCTGCACACCATCCAGGCAGGCGGGGAAGGTAGGGCTGCTGGGCCCGCCCCTCCCTAGTCTCTCTCCTCCCAGCTCCTCCTCCCTCTGTTCTCCCCTGTTGAGTACAGGGGACAGGTCAGTGTTGCAGGGGGGCTTGAGTCCATCCCAGCTCACTGGCCCCTCTCCGAATGGCCCCAATGATAACAATAATGACAATAACAATACAACTTACGTGAAGTATGACTAGGATAATAAGACACCTTGGGAAAACTGCGCTATTTTTATTAGTTGCTCCCCTTCTAAGTAGGCTCAGAATGGGGCAGCAGCTTCTGGACAAGTTCCCGCCGGATTCTGGTGGGGCCTCCACTCTTCCTGTTCACGTCTGCAGGTCTCCCCTTCTCTCTGGCCTCTCTCCCTCTCTCTATGGAGGTCCAGTTCTAGAAGAGGGAAGGGGAGACTGAAGTCCCTGCTCTTCCTCCATCCGCTTGGATGCCACCAGCCACATCAGCTGTCCTCAGCCTTCTCTCACATGGCCCCACTTTGCCTGAGCCCCCCCTTGTGAGAGATCTCCTGAGTGGTCCTGGGAGAAGCAAAGAAGGAGGAAGACTCTCCCCAGGTCATAGTTGGGCGGGGTGGGGGGGGGGCCATGAAATTGGACTCTTGCTCAGTTGAACTCTCTGCCTGGGGGTCTGGCAGGCCTCTCAGACTTACAAGCCCCAACCAACCGTCTTCTGCTCCACCCTTGCCGGCCTGGATGGGCTCGGTTATGCTGCCGTGACAATCTGCAGATCTGGGAGGTTTCAGACGGCCGTGGTTTATGTCTTGCTTACACTACTGCTCATTGTGGGTCAGCTGGGGGCTCTGTTTCATGTCGTCCTCATTGGGCACCCAGGCAAAGGAGGCTTCATCTCTGGGTTTCCATGGCTGTCGAGGCAAGAAAGCGGGGTGAGCTCTTGCCTAGAAGTGGCATGTTGTATCCTGTTTGCATTTCATTGGCCCACTCAAGTCACATGGCCACACTCGCCCTCCTCAGGGACTGGAGAATTGCAATCCTGCCATGTGCCTAGAAAGCGGAGAGCTGGGGACAGTGCAAACGACACCCACATCCCTAGCCCTGCCCCTCTCTGAGCCCCAGCTCTAAAAATGACGAGCCCTCTTTCCAATTTCTCAGGCAAAAACCTCAGAGTCATCTTTTTTTTTTTTTTTTTTTTTTTTTTAAAAGATGACCGGTAAGAGGATCTTCACCCTTGGCTTGGTGTTGTCAGCACCACGCTCTCCCGAGTGAGCCACGGGCCGGCCCTCAGAGTCATCTTTGAAACACTCTCTCTCTCTCTCACACACGCGCTTCCGTGCACACAAACACACACACAGACACACACACATACACACACACATTTGATCCACCAGCAAATCCCATTGGCTCTTTTTCAAAACACATCCAGAGTCCAACCATCTGTCACCATCTCCTCTGCCAACCTGGTCTGAGCCTGCACCACCTCTTGCCTGGACAACTCCAGCACCCCCCCTCCCTGGTCTTCCTGCTTCCACTTGTCCCCTACAGTCTGCTGAGTGGTTCTGCCTCAGGGCCTTTGTGCTGGCAGTTCCCTTGGCTTGAAATCCTTTCCCTGGATTTCCACTCCCTCACTTTGCTAAAATGTTCCCTTGTGAGTGAGGTCTTCCCTGGTCACCCCATTTACAATTGCAGCTCCTACCCCCTGGTACCCTCATTCCACAACGTGGCTTGATTTTTTTTTCCATAAAACTTCTCCCCACCTGACATGCTGACAATTGCTGGATCTACCTCAATGCCTCAGTGATGTGCAACCCACGCCTTGAGAATCGCTATCTGCATCAACTCTTTGTTTTACGAACAAGGAAACTCAAATCTCTTCAGGGAAAGGCCCTTTTCAAAACCATCCTCCAGTCGTGCACAGAGCTGGTGCTGGAACCCGGAGCATTTTCCCTCAGCCCTGCTTTCTAGTCATGGACCCTTGATCATCTCTTAAGGATCTGCAAGATCTTGACCTTCAGTTTTATGATTTGTTCCCTGTTTTTCAGAGTAACTGTTATTTAAAAAATGCCCCCACCTCTCAAAAAAAAAAAAAAAAAAGCTCAATTTCCTGGGACTGGTAGGAAATGAACAGTTCGAATTACTCAGAATGGAAGGCTTCAAGTTTTCCTTCATTCTTTCTTTCATTTAATGAATACCTACTATGTGCTAGATTTTGTCTAGGTGCAGGGGATTATAGCAGGAAACAAGACAGATGAGTTTTTTTTTTTTTTTTTTTTTTTTTTAAATCTCAGGTGGTTGACAGACAAGAGGTTGTTTATTCATTTGTACATTTATCCTATATTTGTTGAGCCCCTGCTGGGGCCACTGTGGATTCAGTGGTGGACCAAACAGGCAAAACCCTCATCTTCATGGAGCTGACATTCGAGAAGGGGACAGACGATGAGAACAGATTTATCAGAGATTGTGGCTTAAATAGCACCAGATTCAGGCCAAGAACGACCCCTGGAACTCAGGGGGTCAGGGCAGCTGTCAGGCACCTCTGAGCAGTGAGGCTAACAGGCTCTTGATTGCATAAGTGACATCTCTGTGACTTTTCAAGCCTGGTTTAAATTTTTCCTCTGATGGTTATGGAGTAGAATTTTGAGGCCTATAGTCTCAAAGTATTTTCTAGGATACTTATCTCCATCTTTAAAGATTTGTCCTTTGCAAGAAGAGATTATTTGGAAGGATTTTCTGGAAGCTGGAATGTCTCCTCTGGTCTTCATTCATTCATTCATCACATTTATTAAGCACCTACTTTGTGCCAGGTCCTCTGCTAGGCACCAGGAATACTTGGTGAACTGGATAAATGAAGTCCCTGCCCACAGGGAGCTTCCACTCCAGTGGAGAGAGAAAATAAATAAATTAAAACATAGATAAATCAATAATTTCATGTAGACATCAGTGCCATGAAACGGTCGTGAGGCAGCTCTTGAGGGTGGAGCTCTCGATAGGGTGCCAGGGAAACTTCTTAGGGTGACATTGGAACTGAGACCTGAATGACCAGAGGGGCAGTCTTGCAGAGGTCTGGGCGGAAAAGGGAATGCTTTCTAGGCAGATTCAGTTCGTCCTTAGTGATTAGTTCTTTGGTTTTCTACTTCTTGAGTCAATTTTTGATGAGTTGTGTTTTCTCAGAAAATTCCTCCTTCATCAAGAATTTCCAATGTATTCACATAAAATGTAGCATAGTATTTTCTTCTGATTAAAAGAAAAAGCCTCTCTCTCTCTTTTTTTTTTCTTTTGAAGATGACTGGTAAGGGGATCTTAACCCCTGACTTGGTGCTGTCAGCACCATGCTCCCCGAAGTGAGCTAACCAGCCATCCCTATATAGGGATCTGAACCCATGGCCTTGGTGTTATCAGCACCACACTCTCCCAAGTGAGCTATGGGCCAGCCCAGAAAAAGCTTCTCTCTGATGAATTTCCTATCCTCACTTCTCATCCAATGTATTTGTGTTTTCTTTCTCTTTCTCTTGATTTGTCTTGCTCAAGTGTGCTGAGGGTGATAGGGGCCCTGGTGAAAATTGCTTTTTGGACACTCGAGAGAGAGCAGGCTGGCTTGAAGTCTTTTTTTTTTTGGCCACTGGCCTGTGTGGGGATTGAACCCTTGACCTTAGTGTTGTCAATACTGTGGCTTGAAATCTTTACACGGGATCTATACTGAGATTTCATATCCTTAGACCCCAGGCTCTTGTCATTTGCCTCAGTTCCCTTCTTTTATTTCAGTCCATGTCTTGCCAGCTTGGCCGTTTTATTTCTCCCACCTCTTTTTTTTAAAAGAACCAGTACTCTTGTACTTTATCAATTCTATTTGTTTACATCATTGTTTTCTTTTGGCCTGCTCTTCTGAGGTTTGTTAGTGTTTTAAAGTTTTTGAGTTAAAAACTATTTTTATAGTTAAAAAAAATGAATGAATTTAATGCTATGAGTTTGCCTCTGATCACTGCTTTGGCCACATCCTGTGAGTTTTAAAACACAGTGCTTTCTATGAAGTAATTTTCTAAAGATTCTGTAATTTCAATTTTGCTTCTGAAAGTTCTGAAGTTTTGCTTTTGTTATTTCATTGATCCAAAAATAATTTAGTGGAGCATTTAACAATTTTCTAGTGCCTTGTCTTATTTGCTTAAACTTTTGTCATTAATTTCTCATTTTACTGAATGATGGAGAAGGTAGCCTGTGCAATTTCTACTTTGTAATTTTTTTTGGTAAATGTTTTATTTGAAAAAGCAGGTAGATTCCCTGTGTGTCATTTGAAACAGCTTTATAGATAGCATTATTTAAGGACTCTATATTGGTATTTGTTTATCTTTGCTCTCTTGTTCTGCCAAAAGCTGGATGAGGTAGGTCAAAATCTTTCTCTTCAATAGGATTCTTTCCATTTTTACTTGAATTTCTGGTAGTTTTTGTTTTTATAAAGTTCGACTCTATGTTATTCACCACAAAAAGATTCATGACAGTTATATTTTCATTGTAGAATTGTAGATTTTATCTTTTGTCAAGATGAAATGACTACTTTCCCTCAGCGAGTGCTTTTTTGTTTGAATTCTATTTTTTCATATTTTAATATTGCCATTCCTGCATTCTTTAGTTTGTATTCCCTTGACACACTTCTTACTAGCCTTTCTATTTTAACTTTCCCATGTCTTTTTGTTGGGTGCAAGTGTGGCAAGAACAGTCAAGTTAGATTTTCTTCTTTTGGTCTTTACCAAATAACATTTGTTTCTATAATAAATACATTTGGTCTCACCTTTTTTTTTTTTTTTTAGTTGAACGCTTTCAATTCTTAATTCCTTTTTCTTTAAACATTGTCTTTATTTTTTATCTTTTACTATATGGGTTGGGTTTTGTTTCTTTTCTCTTTAGTGATGATTTTAAAAGCCTACGTACTGATGTTAATTCTGTTTTTAATACTTGTATTTCTGTTTGTCTAATAATTATGAAGAACAAAACATCACATATTATATTTTCCCTGGTAGGATGAGAAAATGAGCTGCTTTTGAACTATCTTCTACTCATATTTGTAATAATAATTGCAACTTAATTCCGTGCTTAACTGGTTTCATTGCTAATTGCAAGTGCCTTTAGTAAACTTTCTCCCTGTTTTCATGCATATCTTGGTTGGCTTTGAGCACTAGACATGATGGCCTATGTGCTGGCCACCAGCTAAGTGCCAGATCCCTTGCTGGATACTAGATGCAGTGGTGATGGGGATGGCTGGGTTCCTGCCCTTGTGGGACTTCCAGTCCTGTGTTTGTGTTTATGTGTGTGCATGTGTGTACACACGTGTGTTCACGTGTGTGAACATTACACAAGGAAGCAAACCCATCCCCCTCTGAGGAGGTGATATTTAAGTGAGACTTGGAGGCTGAGAGGAAACAGCATCCAGGCATGGCACATACAAAGTCTTTGCATAGGGAAAGAGCTTGGTGAGTTGGTAGAATGGAGAGAAGGCTGGTGTGGCTGGAATAGAATGTGGGTTAGGGTGGGGAGGGTAGAGTGGGGGTGGGGAGGTGAGGGGGTGGGAAGGAGCAGAGTGAGGTGAGATGGGGGAGGGAGCAGGGAGCCATGTGGGGGGGTGGACTTCATACTCAACATCCACAGTGATCTTCTTAGCTCTTGCTTACCTGAGAATATCTCTCTGTGGAATTTGTCTATGGATTGCGGTGCGGCAGGGCAGAGAATCCACAGGTTTGAACCTTTCCCCTCAACATCTGTAGGCATCACTCCATGGCTTCTGACATCTAGTGTTTTTTTTTTTTTTTTTTGGTAGCTGGCCACGGTATGGGGATCTGAATCTTTGACCTTGGTGTTAACAACATTATGCTCTAACCAATTGAGCTAACCAGTTGCCCCTGGGTTATATACTTTAAATTATTCCTACTATTCCATTTCCTACTATGGGTATTTCATACCGTCCATCATCCAGGCTCTTCTTCAGGGACACCACTTATTTATGGAATTAATTTCTCTTCTCTGACCTCTATGTCTATCATGTTCTCTCTAATAATTTTAATGTTCTTTTTGTTTCATTCTTTTGCATTCCAACATAGTTCAGAAAGTTCATTCTCTAGCTGTTGGGATCTCTGAATGTTCAGGAGAGAAGACTCCAAGCCTCAAGTCCTTTATGCTTTACGTGCTGGTGACCAGAGCTAGACTATGCTAGACTAGCTTTGAGGATGCCTTTGCCTGGACTGGGGCCCTCACTCTTGCTCCCTCCCCTGTGCTCCAGCCTGATTTCCATTTGGGCTTCAAGGACGGGAAAGATAGTGCCCCCACCAAAGCAAGGGAAAGTGCCAGGCCCTAGTTCCCATTCCAGCTCAGAGGAGAAGACACACACAAGAGAGAAAAAGTCTCTCTGCCCCTTGAGTTGTGCCTAATTATGTCCCTGACTCACATCAAAATACCTCCTCTTTGGCAGTGAATTAAGTTTCTGGAGCCTCGTGTCACTAACACTCCACATTGTTGATCCAATTTTCTGTAGGATCGAGTCTGCTCTTTGCTGTTTCAAATGTGTATTTTAATTCTGCTTTTGCATTTTTAGTTCCTTTACAGTCCTTCCTTTCCTCATTTGGCTTCTATTTCACCTAGACTGCCTTTCTGGCAGCTCTCCTTAACTAAATCTGTTGTCTTATCTTCCAATCTGCCAAGTCCTGGTTAGAGTTTATATTTTCCTAGGGACACAAACACGGGCTTTCATGAATGATTTTGTGTTTCCTGTAATCAGTACATTTCAAAGATCTGCCTTTATTCTTTACCTTGAACATATCGCTTCTCTTTTTAGGTTGCAGAATTTTTAGGTCCTATTTGGGATTATTTTCCCTCTTTTTCCTTATCTTTGGGTGTAGGAAGTTCTCTTCATTTATTTGTTTCATTTATTTATTTTATTTCTTTCATTTTGTGACTTTGCTAGCTGGAGGTAGCATCTCCCTCTTTCACCACCCGGTGGTTTAAGTATGGAAAAAAGGAATTATCATTGTGTTATTCGAGTACTCTGTAGTCCCTTTCTTAACAGAAATGGCTAATGGAAAGTTGTAATTCCTGATGTACACATTCCTATATTTCTTCCCTTCTCTGTCCAGTTTTACTTGCAACTCAAGATGTTGAATGGATGGAAGCCAGGGAGTGAGCAGTCCTAGTCTCCTCAGAAAATTCTGTGAGGCCCAGTGAGGGTACGTGGCTGAGGAGTCTAAATGAATGGACAAGGACACACTGCATGTTGAGTTGCAAAGAGTGAGTAATCTAAATGCCAACCACAGTAGCATTTAAGATTTGAGAGGAGGGATCTCACAGCAACCAGGTAAAAACTGAGAAGGATCAAAGAGAACGCCCCCCATTCATGAGTGAATGCTAGGCCTGGAGAGACCTGTTGAGAGTAGGTTTTGGTAATGAGGAGGGAGAGTGTGATGGGCATGTCCACTGGATTTAGAATCAAGAAGATGTGAGTTGGAAGTGCGGCCATTAATTCCTTCATTGGATCATTCATTCACTCATGACCATTAGTAAGCTCTGGATGTACCTTATGTTATGCCCAATAGAGAGTCTTTATCCTGATGGGTACTGGAGATTAAAGATGCATAACACTGGGTCTTTGCCCTGTGAGGAATTCTTCCATTACTAGCTCTGCATGATCTTGAGTAAATGACTCAGACTGAGGGGGCCTCATTTTATCCATCAATACAATGGAGATAAAAACAAACATCTTAGGGGCCGTCATGAGGTTGAGAGGATCAAAAGAGGCAAGTCCCCAGCAGGATGAGTGGCACGGGTCAGCCTGTAGTACACATTTGCTACTGTGAAGTCTGAATAAGGCACTTGGAATTCAGAGAGGTGGTCCGGATGGGGACACTGGGTGGGGAAACAGAGTTTGGCTGTTCTGGGAGATGTTGGGTGGTTGGTCAGCATGGCTTCTAGGTCAGCACTGCTTCTAGGAGATGTTGGGTGGTTGGTCAGCATGGCCCTGACTGGAAAGTGGGAGTCTGGGAGCCACTTGCAAGTCCCCCTACCTGCCCACATGTCGAAGGGCCAGAGCCCAGTGGAGAGAAGCTTCTCAGGTTTGGGGGTGCTGTGAGTCTGTCTTCATCTCCCGGGGTCTCTTAGGATGCTGGAAGCGCATCTGTCTTTGACGTTTCATTCATTCATTTATTGGAATTTTTTTGGGTGCGTACTGTGTGCCAGGCACTCACTACTATTTCTTGACACTGAGAATACAGTGCTGAACAAGACAAGGTCTCTACTCTTGTGAATTCTTAATTATTTTAGGGGAGAGGTGAGGCCACAAACAAACACATAAGATGGTTTTAGAGAGGGAGAATTACAGTGAAAGAAAAGATGGTGAGGGCTGGAGAGTGGCTGAGGAGCTACTCTGGTTTGGGTGGTCAGTGCAGGGAGGCCTTTCTGGGGAGGTGATGTTTCTCTTAAGCCTGAATGTCAAAAAGGAGCCTCCTTGTGAAGGTCTGGGGTGAGAGTATCAGGTGGAGGGAATGGCAAGTGCAAGGCCCTGAGAGTGGGGGCAGGGAACTGGAGGGAGGGACCTGGCTGGGGTCAGGTGAGGAGGTGGCTTCAGGTCCATTCAAGGATAACAGTGTCTGGAGCCCTGGTGATGGGTGTGGAGAGGGCTGATGGGCTTGAGAATTGTCTTGCAGGAATACCTGACAGGCCTTGATGATAAGACCAACGAAAGAAGGAAGGAGTAAGGGAGGAGCCCTAGGTTTTTGGCCTGGCAGGTGATACCATTTGCTGATATAAAGAAAAACAGGGAGGAACAGTTTTAGGGAGAAAATCAGGAATTTTGTGTTTGGATGTATTAAGGTAAGCTACTCATGTTGACTTCTGACCTGCTGAGGACCATGGACAGAAGTCCAAATGTGCGTGTGTGTGTGTGTGTGTGTGTGGTGGTCTGCTGAGGGTTTCTCCACCCCAGCACTGTTGACATCTTGGACTGGATCATCCTCTGCTGTGGGGGTTGTTCTGTGCAATATGGGGTTTTAGAAGACTCCATGGCCTCTACCAGCTAGATGCCAGTAGCCCTTCCCTCCATCATGACAATCAGCAATGTTTCCAGGCATTGCCAAATATCTCCTCCGGGGTGGAGGGTGGAGGGTGGGGACAAAATTGCTCCTGGTTAAGAACAAACATGAGACCTTATGGGGACATTTACTATTGTCATAGGAAGGAATGGAAGATGCACGGCATTGTGCCAGCACCACCCCCTTCCTCACCCATGGTCGACATCCTTAACTGATCACATTGCTTTTTCCTGCAAACCTCAGACACTACCTCAGAATCCTTCTTAACACAGCTGACCAGTAGCCATTATCAAGTACGATTGGCAATGAGATGAAACCCATTTATTCTCCCCTTTCTAGGGGTAGGGAAAGAAATAGAACCCAGAGTGCTTTCTGTGGCCCCCACACTGATTTTTGGTCAAATCCTAGACAGCAGCCTTGACCTGTCTGTGCCTTGGTGTCCCTGTATGTAAATGAAAACAATGCACACTGCTTTCTAAAGATATGACAAAGCCTTAAGTGGGTGGATCAATGAGATAATCTTGGTAACTCAATTTGAGTTTTTGGAGGCGGGCAGAATATTACAGAAATGTGCAGCCGGATCATTATCTCATGGGGTGCTGTGAAGGTGAACCTGTAAATAATTAGAAAACATTGAGCTGTTAAAAAGTGCCAGGTCTAATAATGGGAATAATGAAAAATAAGGCTCTCAGAAGCAGGCAGGCAGGTTGGGAGGCCTGGCAGTCGGCTCTCTCAGGCTGTTGCCGGGACGCCAAGTGGCAGTGCTCAAGGCTACGGTAATCTGTGTATGATGTTTTGTTCAGGTTCAGCGTAACCATGGAGACAGACTTTCCCCCTTCTTTCCGTAGAGCTGATTCCACTCCTGCGCAGATGTGTACGCTGCACACACACAGTCCCACTTTCCTGTACCCCGACTCTTTCTGACTTGGGCCTTTGAGAGGGGTAGCCTTGTGGAATCTGTACTCTAGTGCTGTAGGTTCGAGTTCCACCTCTACCCCTTTCTGAGTGTGATCTCGGATAAGTCAGCCTCTGGAAGCCTCAGTTTTCTAATCTGTAAAATGAAGATAAAAGTTTTCCACTTGCATGGCTGTTGGGGGGATCAAATTCCACCAGCAGTGGAGAAGGGCTCTCAAGTACTCAGAATGTGGCCTAACTTGCTATATTGTTAAAATGGATCTCAGGAACCCAGAATTACAGTAATTGAAATGCTTGGTTACAACAAAACAAAACGAAAACCAAACCGATGAGGTTCACGATGTCCTCTCACCTTAGATCCATGCGTGCCTTCACTGGATTTTATTTGTGAATTTAGTAAGAGATCTTGAGGACTAGACCCTCGCGGTGGCAGCTGGAGCAGTGCCATGTGCTGGGGCTGGGGCCAACCTGCCTGGGCTCAGGTGTCAGCTCAAGTTTACTGGATGTGGAACCACAAGATACTCAAATGCTCCATTCCTCAGCTCCTCATCTGTAAAGTGGGATAATAATTGTACCTAGTGCAGAGAGGTCTCAAGGTGGCGGCGGGGAGCTCTCCTTGGTGCTGATGCGGACTCACTTAATCCAAGATCTGCAAGAGGGAATGGGGCCACTTTGATCAAATATACAGATATCAGACAGTCAGGGGAGGGCTCGGGATGCAGAGGGGTGGGGAGAGGCTGGAGGTGGTTGCATCCCACCGAGGGAAACATTAGATGGAAAAACGTACAGTGTAGCACTTGGGTCCAAAGAGCAAACTGACAGGATTTAATGGGCGGGTCCAGCAACATGTGAGAGACTAGGCAGGGTTTTGGTCAACTGTGCATTTGATATGAGAAGAGCGCCTGGCATGTAATAAAGATCTATATGGGCTTTTATATTGTTATTGTTATTGTTGCTGTTGCTGTCACTGTTATTTTGTATTAACAGTGAAAAATGGTTTCCAAAAACCAGAACATGACCTTGGGTTACATCAATAGAAACATGATAGGTAGCGTGAAGAGGTGGTGGTCTCTCTGTTCTCTGCCATAGCAGGGGCACACCTGAAGCTTTTGGGTTGAGTTTTGAGTGACCTTGATTAAAAGGGGCATTAATGAACTGAAGTGGGTCTTCTGGAGAGGAACCAGGGGGGCGACTTACCCATGTGGAAATTGAGGCTGTGTCTTATTCATCCACTAACAGCTTGTGGTTCTAAGAATTAAGAAAGGTGCAGACAAATTCTGCCCTCATGGAGTGCAGGCTCTTCTAGGGAGTATAAACCAGTACATGCCTCTCATACACGTGGGAAGTTTAGTTAAGAGGGTGGGGGAGTTCAGCTGCGGAAAGAAGCATTTTAAGGCCAGTAAAGAAAAGAATGGGTGCGGGAGTGGTCTGGGGGCACGTGGGAGCTGCCTAGAAATGTGTGAAAGACTTCTGTGGGGGAAAGGGTCCTGATTTGTCTTATGTGACCCCAGAGTCATCATCAGAGGGAGGCAGTGATGGGGAGACCTAATAGAGGAAGCTCAGCTAGGACCAGACTGGGCTTCTCAGCTACACCCAGGAAGCCGAGCCGGAAACTAGGATTTGAAGATCTGTATTTGAGCAGTTTATTTGGGAGGGGATTCCAGGGAGTCCTGGTGGGATCCCATCGGAGGACACTGGGACACTTTGAGGAACAAGGTCCCCTGCACCAACTCCCATTGGTCATTGGTTGAGGGTGTTGTTAATTTCCCACCTGTGCTGGGTGCTGGCTGGGCACATGCTGGGGCCAGGGAAAGCCCCAATGGAGGAGTCACAGCAGCATGAAGCAGGGCATTTGTGGAATTTTGGGGACTGGCAAGTGCTGGGGGCATGCAGGTGGTGCTGGGAAGTGGTAGTGAGTTTTCTAACACGGGGTTATGTAAGTGGTGCCTGCCTGGATGGCCATTTGGCAGGGAGTCAGGCTGAGTCTACTCTGGGCTATAGGGAACCTTGAGAGCATTTTGTGCATGTTGCCCACTTGAGAGATGATGCAATCCCAGACCTTGTCATCCCACAGATGATATGGGGAGTTTGCAGGTGGGTGGACGTGGAGGAAGAATAACTTTTTTCAAGCTGTGTTTTTTTTTCTTCCCCTAAACCACCCACTCCACCTCACTCCTGCTAATTCCAAATAGTGGAGCCCACTCAGATGCTCAGCTCTTGGTTAGAAGTACCCAGCTAGCTGACCCAAACGAAAACTACACTGATGACTGGTGTTTTTTGGAGGGAGTGTGGTCTGGTGGCATGGAGGTGGCCCAGTAAACCAGGAGAACCACTGTCATCCCAGCTTTATCCATTACAAGCTTGAAACTTCAGACAGATCACGGTCCCTTGGGTGGGGGGAGCTCAGACTTTCCAGGATGAGGAGATCTCTAATTCTGGAGCTGACATTTTCAGGCTCTGGAAAACTTTGAATAAGACTTTAAAGCAATTTATTATTGGGGCTACCATTACACTACAAAGAACCCTGTGTGGGAATTGGGGCTATCTCATGATATAGCACTTAAAGTTGCAAAGTGCTTCCCAATATTTTATTAACTGAACATGGCCCTGTAAAGCCCCCACTGCTCACCCTTGTGAGTGGGCACACGTGTGCTGTAAAATCCAAGCAGTAAATGTCGAGGGACGAGTAGACGGCAAGTAAGGGTTGTCACTGAGATGTGCCACTGGAAAGCTAGCACTTGAGACTCCCATGAGAGAAGGATCTCACCTATTTTATTTTAATTCAAAAGGCACTTTGAAACCATTTAAAATACATACACTTAAAAAAAAATATAGCTGTAATTAGTGTGTATGTGGGGAGGGGAGAGAATTTATCCATGTGCCAGGCACTCCTCCTGCCCCCATTGTACAGAGGGGGAAACTGGCCATTGGAAAAGTTAAGTCATTCACCCAGTATAGGAGTTCATAGCTGGGGAGATTTTGGTCCCCAGGGGACAGTTGACAATATCTGGAGATACTTTTCTTTGTCATGACTGGAGATGGGGACTGCTACTGGCATCTAGTGGGGAGAGGCCAGGGGTGCTGTTAAATATACTACAGTGAGCAGGACAGTCCCCAACAGAGAGTGATCCAGCCCCAAAGGTCAACAGTGCTGAGGCTGAGAAACCCTGGCCAGTTTCACTCAGCTAAGGTCTCCCCAAACCCTAACCTCGGCCTCTCAGCTGTCTTCATTGCCACCCCTAGTCCTGCATGGGGACCCCAGGAGCCTGAGCCTCTGATCTCCGCAATGGGCTGATATCGTAGAGCTGGGACAGCACCAACATTTTTTTGTGTTGTGGACTCCCTTGGGAAGGTGACGGGAGCTGTGGACCTTCTCTCTTCAACAGTTTTCCACTTTCCACTACACTATTTTCTCTTCTTAATATACTCTTTTATGGTCTGCTTTTTCATTAATTATCATCATAAACATTTCTGCACATTTCTGCAGTCTTAATAACAATCATCATTAATGTCTCTGTACTACTCCATGCTATTCACAAAACACTGCTTCCTGAGTCATTCCTGTGTTGCTGGACATTTATTTTATTTTATTTTTTGTTTCCTTGTAGTTTAATACCACAATGATTATTTTCTTGAATAGGACATTTTTGTTTGTTGAATTATTTCCTTAGGGCAATTTCCCGGGGGTATTTCTCCCCCTCTCTCTCTCTTGTCCCCTCCTTTTCCCTCTTTCTCTCTTTTCTCTTCTCTCCCTCCTTTCCTTCTTCTCTTATTTGGTTTAATTCAAATTTTTTGGAATAATAATATATGGACATGGTTTAAAATTCCAAGGCAGAAAACAATGCACAGGAAAATGTCTCCCTGTTCCCAACCACCAACTTCCTCCCCTGGGCAACCACTGGTAGCATTTTTCCAGAATTCATCTACATCCACTTTTTATAAATGATGTCACACTCGGCCCACTGTTCTGCCATTGTGGGTGCAGATGGGGAGTGGATCTCCTTTGGATGGGGATGATGGAGAAGGTGTCTCTGAGGAAGTGACATTTGAGTTACCTGGAGGATGGTAAGAGTGCGAGGAAGAGATGTCCAGGAAGAAGGGGCAGCCAGTGCAAAGGCCCTGGGGCAGGAATCAATTGATGTGTTCAAAGAACTCCAAGTCGGGCTGTTGCAGAATAAGAGGGGTTGGTGGATTGAGAGGAACCTGGTCATGCAGAGCCTCGTTGGCTATGGTATAAAATCTGGACTTTACTCTAAGTATGCTGGGGTGCCTTTGAGGGCTTTTAAGCAGGGAGGTGATAGGATATGATTTGCATTTAACAAAAGAGCATTCTGGTTGCTGAGTGGAGGATACTGGATAGAGGCAGACACAGGAGGCTTCACAGGTGGTTAACAGACGTGCTGGTGGCTTGAACAGAGGTGCTGATGGAGAGAACTGGAGGCATACAAGATCTAGATTGAAGGTAGAGCCAACAGGATCTGCTGATGAACTGGATGTGGAATGATGACATCTGCTAGATTTTTAGCACGAACAGACAGTTGTGTCCACTACTGAGATGGAGAAGACTGAGGTGGGAACAGGTTTTTGTTTTTGATTGTTAGTGGGAAGGGCCAGGTTACATTCGTTCTGTCTGCATGACAGCCTAGAGGCAATGCTGGGTGGACAGGGGACCACAAAACATGTCCCAGAGTTCAGAAGCATGATTCAGGTTGGAGAGAGATTTAATTTGGAAGCCAACAGCCCCAGGATGGGCAGAGGTGACTGAGGGAGCACTTAGTGTACACGTCGGCATGGGAATCTATTTTGCCCTAACTGCCTACTGCATGCTGCTCATTTTTGTTATTTCTTTTGTAATTTTCTAATCTCCAAAAGCAAGCATGGCCTATAGTGAGTTTAAGGAAACTGTGTGTCTGCTTGTATTTGGATTCTAGAGGCTTTCTTATTCGTTTTAGTGGCTTTACCTAATCTGGGGTGAGAACCAAAGTCTGGTGGATACCCAAATTAAGAAAAAAAGCCTTTTTGGTTTTCCTGTCATGTTCATGCAGCTCTAGTTATGTCTGCCTTGAAAGTCAGAGGTGCTCACTGGACAGGAACCTTCCAGTAAAGAGCCAGAGCTGTCTCTACTCTTCTGTGTCTCTCAAATACCCAAGAGATACGGCTCCCTTGTGATCTTACTGTAATGAATTCTGGTTGCTTTTTCATTATATGTCTAATTTTCTCCACTTCCAGATTATTTTCCTTTCCAGTGGGGTTATAATTCTTTGTCGAAGCTCAAAAAGCCCCAGGACATACATATTTTTCCCCCCTCTGACATCAAGGCATGGAATTAGAAAATGCACGCTGTCCTTGGAGTGGCTGGTCTCTGGCACTTGGCACGGAGATCGCCTTCTGCCACGCACATCTAGAAAGTGAATCTTGGATTTACGTTAACGTTTACACGGGGTAGCATTAACTAATTCATCTAGTGGATATTTACGGAGTGCTGTCTGCATGCTGGGTCAGAACTGAGCTTGTGCCTCAGCTTGCTGCAGAGAGTCCAGGATCTTAAAGCAGGCAGGAAATTACAGATCACCCCTACAGCCAAGCCTCTCATAAATGGACAGATGGGTATATCTGTTTACAACCTAGAGGGGCCTCAAGCTCTTGGACACCCCGCTTTGTGAAAGTTAATAGGTGACCATGAGTAATAATGTTCATTGTCTCCACATGGCAGAGTGAGGTTATCCGTCCAGTCATCCATCCAACTTTCATCCATCCACAATCCATCCATCCACTTTCCCGACATCCCTCCCTTCCTCCCCCTCCCCCTACCATAATGGGCCAAGCTGAATTCCATCCCATCCTATCCAAATCCCCATCCCATTCCCACATGGGCCTGAGATCTTGATATGGGCATTGGGATATAAAAATGACTTAGGAAACTTGTTGGGTTGCAAGTGACAGAATCGACTCAAACCAGAATAAGCAAAGAGGCGAATTTTCATTGGCTCCTGTGAAGAAAAAGTAGTGTGGCTTCAGGCTCAGCTTGATCCAGGTGTTCATATGATGTCAACAGATTTCAGCATCTCTCTCTCTCTCTTTCTGAGTCTCTCTTTGTCCCTCTTTCTGTTTCTATTTTTTCCATGTCTCTTTCAGAATTCTGCATCCTTTTAGGTTTCACTCTGGCAGCCCTCTTCCTGAGGTGACTCCCAACAGCTCCACGTTTATAACCCCCCAATGTAGCACCAGTACGAGTCCCAGTGAGGACACTCATCGGCCAGGTTTGGGTCCACCCCTAAGTGTATCATTGGAGCATGAGAGATGTGGCTGTCTGCGAGGGTAGGCCTGGGCCGTCTGCTACCCTCTGGAGCAGGAGGTAGGTCCCCTCAAAAGAGCCCCATGGGCTGATCATGTGGTTCCCAAAGGAAAATCCAGGTGCTGCTACCAGAGGAGGGGAGCACAGAGGCTGGCAGGCAGGGCCACAGCCAAACACTCATCCCACCTTTCTTCCAGAAGCTTCTTCATGCCTCCCTGCCTTTTACAAGTGGTACACTTCTCAAATGGCCACCATGTAGTCCTCCTGGAAAATTCCTCCTCCTCTTCTCTCAAGGTTGTTTGAGGCTCCTTCCAACAGTGGCATTTCATCCAGCTCCTCCCCAGGACCCAGCAAGCCTCGCCACACCCTGTTCCATGTCTCCACAGCTCGCAGAGAAGCTGAAGGCACCTCTGCCCACACGCTGTCATGATTATCTGTTCATCAGTGAGCGCACAGTCTGCAAGAGGGTGAGCCCCAGAACAGCGTGGACTGCACTCTGCAAGCCACCCTGAGACCCTGAGAAGTCTCTGGGTGGTCTCCTCCACATCCTTCCAGCCTTAACTCAGGCAAACGCTGCTCACTTGATAAGATTTCCTGGCCCCTGGTAGACAGGGTCGGCCACTTCTTTGTGCTCCCATTAGTGAGGTTAGGTAGGGAGAGGGCTGCAAACCAGACTATGCCACGTAACTACCTGCTGATGGAGAAGTGGCTGCCCTGTCACCACCTCTGCTCAGTGAGGCCCCAAGAGACCTACGGTGAGGCAGACAAGCTCTGAGACTAACCCATGATGAGTAGGCTGCCTGGAGGATGAGCCATTCCAGGTAACTGAAAACTCAGGGGATGGCCAGTTAGCTGGAAGGCTCTCCTTCCCAGCCATTCTTAAACATTCTTCTGAGACCAATCAGTGCCCCTTGGGCCTGCTCAGTGTTGAACGGCACATGATGCCTTCTGAGAGGATTGTTCACCTTGATGGGCCTCACCTGAGCATGAGCCTTGCTCGCCTGGAGCTGGTGTAGGAGATGGGGGAGAATGTCAGCTGCCAGAGAGCATACTCCTGAAGTTGTTTTTAAAGTACATTCTTGTTTCACCTTTTTCTCCTGCACAACCTGCATTCGCTGCCAAGTTCTCCCTCGGGACTGCACAACCAATCAGCGCACACACTCTCTCTCCTTGTGGTTTGAGAGTTTTGTGTAGTTGGTGTCAGGTACCAGAATAAGATTCTGACTCAGCCAAGGGTTGTGTCCTAAGCCACATTGGGATTTCTTCTCCCTTCCATTATCCATCCGTTCATCCATCCATTATCCATCCATCGTCCATGAGCCCATCATCCTTCCATCCGTCTATCACCGCCCATCCATTCATCCATCCACAATCCATCCATCCACTCTCCCAACATCCGCCCTCCCTCCCCCTCCCACCGTGCAGCTGTACATCCACACACCCAGCTTTCCATATATCCATCATCCATTCAACACATGTGCGTTGGTGCCTCTGCTGTGCCGGGCACTGCCTTAGGCAGTGGGTTACCCAGATGGATAAGAAACTCCCTGCCCCACAGAGCAAAATAGAGTGAGGAAGGCAGACACGAAAACTAAGATCACTCAGAAAGATACAGGTGACCCCATCTCACTCTAGTGTCAGCAGTTTACTTTATGCTGATGACTCCACTTATGAATAACGTGATTGTACCCAGATAACAAAATTGGCAACGGCTCACATGTGTTCCCTGCTTTACGCAGCACTTTCTCGTGTGTGGTCTCATTCATTTCTTGGGACCATTCTTTGGGGATGGGTGTTGTTATCTCTGTTTCTCAGATGAGGAAGCTGAGGCCTGAGAGGGCAGGGAACAGCTCAAGGACTCTCCCCTTGGACCTGGTGGAGAAGGTTCTCAGATACTGGCTTTGGCTCCTAATCCCATGCAGAGGCGAGGCGCCTTCTGCACCTCCGCTCTCCGCAGGGTGAAGATCTGCCATCAGCTGGTGTGTAGACTGTGCGACACTCTGGTGGTGTCATGGAAGGCTGGTCCCTTGGAGCCCTGCCATCCATTGCCCTCCAAAACATATATGGGCCAGGAATGAGACCCTGCCTGGCTGTTGGTCACCACTGCAGGCTCTGAGAGCTCCCTGAAGCTGAGGCCTCCTCTCTCTAGCCACTGCTTTTCTGGCTACGGGAGCCATAGCACCTCTTGAGAGAGGCAGTTCCTGCCTCTGCCTGGGGCATGTAGCACAGAGGTTAGGCATAGGGCATGTTAAATCCTCTCTAAATAGTGTGGTCTGCTCTGACCCTGGGGCTGGCTCTCTTTGTTCAAAAGAGAAGTTAGCAAGTGCTAGAGAGGCATTAAAGACGTATCAGCACCAAGCTGGAGACTTTCTCCTTGATATTAATAGAAGGACAGGAGGACCATTAAAAAGGAAATAATTTTCTTTCTCTGAGAGTTAAAAGCTTGGTCTCTGAAGCAGAGCTGCCCGGGATTTAAATTCTTAGTCATATAATGAATGCTAAGTCTCATTAAAATCAGTCTTATCATTACTGTGGATAGAGTTTAAAAGCTACAAACAGAATAATGCAGAAGTAGGGTTTACACTCTAGAATCATGTTCCTGTGTTCGAGTCCTGGCTTTGTCACCTCTTACCTTTGCCACTTTGCAAGTGACCTACCCTCTGCGAGCCCCAGTTTTTTCACCTGCAGGATCGGGATGAAAATGATAAAAATAGTCAACACCAGGGAGCATTTAGGCATGCCTGGCTCTGTTCTAGGCACCTCACCTGTAATAACTCACTTGGACTTCACAGCCTTGTGAGGTAGGGACTACCCTCTTCCCCCTATTGGACAGATAAGGAAACTGAGGTAGCCAGAAATACAGTACCTTGCCCAAAGCCCCACAGCCAATAATGGGTGCAGGTGGGATTGAAGCCCAGGTAGTCTGGCTCCCAAGTTCCTTATAGGCTTATTTGGAAAGATGAATGAAATGACATGTGTACAGTGATCAGCCAAATGTCTGGCACATAGTCAGGCAAAATAAATAGAAGTGATTCTGCTGCTGATGGCATTAGCTGAGCCTCCTTCTGCTTCTAACGATGGAAACCCTAACTTAAGCAAGGAACAGAAAAGTATGTGCTCTTATAAACTACAAAGTCTAGGTGGTGTCAATTCTACTGGACACAGGGGCCCAAAAATATCACCAAAGGCTCTTTTATTTCTTAGATAAACTGTATGTTTCATTCAATATTGTAGCCTCCAGCCACATGTGCCTATTAGCTTAAAATGTAAGTGAATGAAAATCAAATAAAATTTAAATTAAACCCCACATAAAATTTAAAATCCAGTTCCTCATTTCCATCATTGCCACCATATGGATTTCCATATGGAAAGCCCTGCACTCCAAACCCCACCTGCCTGTTACCCTGGAGGGGAGAGAGCTCCTTTCCCACAACTCTGGCAGAAAAGGCTCAGGGAAGGCTCTCATTGGCTGGTTTATATTGTATGTTTATTCCTGAGCCAATCACCATGGGCTGTGGGGTATGAATGTAGTGCTCTGATTGGCTGGCCTCTGTCCTGTGTCTACCTCAGTGGTGGAGATGGTTAAATGTGCCCAACGCACGTGGAATATGTCTCCAGAATGGAGGAGAGGGGAGGCTGGAGGGACAAACATATACAGTGATAAATGGTATTATTTGTTCACAATGATTCATGTCCTCCCTACTCTGGATTTGGTCACATGACTTGCTTTGACCATTGAAATGTGAGCAGATGTGACCTACATCACATCTGAGCATGGTGAGGCTCTTCCCTGTCATGAGGACACAACACCACTGATAGTGGCTCTTCCTTCTGCCTGGCCCTGGAACAAGAAGATCCCTGGAGCCCAGTGCAGCTGAGCCTGGCAGAGCCTGGCTGAGCTGCATCCAACCTGCTGCCCTCCTGGAACAAAACAAGAAATAAACGTTTGGTATTGAAAGTTGCAGAGATTTTAGGACTCTTGTGGCAGCAAAAGACAATTCACACGTGCCCTGATCCTCTCCCCCCACTCCCCAGGCCCATCCTGCTTCCTGCTCTAGTTAACTTTGGACTTCTGCTGAGGTCCCACAATAGTGTGTGGCAAATCTGTGTTAGAATCAGACCCCACTGAAGAGCACTCAGGCTGGACTAGAAGAGTTCAGGACATTTCCGAAGGGCTCCTCTCCTGATTTCTCTTAAGCTTGCTGCCATTCATTCAGTCATAAACATTTACTGAGCTCCTGTGATTTGCTGGGTGCTGGAACTGCAAGATCTCGCAAGACCCCATCCCTGCCCTCAAGGTGCTTGCAGCTCATGGGGAGAGAGATGGGTGAACAGGCAATCAAGTGGAGCAGGACCAGGGCTCTGGCAGGCCCAGGCACAGGATGACCTGGGAGCTTGGCTTGGCTGAGTATTGGCTGGCCTTAGACCTGGAGCAATGTGCTTGTCTGATTGTTTCTATAAAAATGACCGTGCTCTAAAAATGTGGTCCTCACTGTGCAGGTGGTCCAGCATGGGTGAAGAACTCTAAAGATTCTTTTTGTAGCAGGGAGCATTCTTCCCCAAGCTCACTATCCCCCATCCAGCGCCTGCCATGGCATTTCTCTGCCTTGGCTGTGGGTCACATTTTACTCCTGTTGTAATCCCTGGGGACATCAGAATGACAGGAGTGTTGCACCCAACTGTCAGCCCTCTCCTGTCCCAACGTACTGTTCTCTGACCTCAGACCTTACCAGTCCTAATTATAAAAGGACAGGCAGGGGATGAGTTCCCCACTCTTCCAAGGCAAAGGCCCAGCTCTCTTTCTCTCATTTACACATTAATTTATCTGGCATACATTGAAAGCCAATGGTGTCTAGCTGCTGGTGTGGAGAAGGGTTACAGACATGATTAAGATACAGTTACCCCTTCTGGGCCAGGAGGCGTGGGGGCCTCGGGAACCCTGGGGGTTTTCTGGAGCAAGTGTGGCATTTGAGCTGGCCTTGGGAGGTTGGTGGGGTGGATTCAGCAGACAGCATTTTAGGCAGAAAGAACAGCATTAGCAAAGACGGGGAAACCATACGTAGGTTTGAGGGCAGCCCTTTGGAGGTGCGGCTCATGTCCTCCTTAATGTCCTGGACCCTGTCTGCAGGCTGGCCTGCACTGTGGCTTCCTCACCTCCCTTTCCTGCTGACATGGCTTGCTGCGTGCCTCTCCTTGGCAGGCACAGGACACGGCAACTCCTGGTTCACTTGCCCTTCCTGGAGCCCCCAGCTGTGCTCATGCAGGCTGCTGAGCTGTGATCAGTCTGCTCGGTCCTGCAAGTTTGCTTCCAGGACCCTGGTTGGTGCTTTCTCTTGACTCTGCAGATGAGCTCTTGTTACAGCAGCAGTTAGAATAGCCTGAGCCTCTGGGTGGGAAATCAGACTGCCATGATCACAACATTCCCATTTACTGAGCACCTACTATTCGCTTTCAGGGCTGCTGAAGCATGTGGGGGGAGCTTTGGTAAATTTGAGAAAGCTCCCACTCTGGGCATGGAGGAGAGGCTCGCCTGTAGCCCTGCTCCGCCTTAGCCAAGCGTCCCTGTTTATGCACAACCTGAACAGCTGTGCTTGGCGGCCCTGGGCCCTGTCTAGGCAATATCTCCTTCAGTCCTCACAACAGCACTAAGAGGTAGGTACATTCTGTTTTCACTCCTATTTTATAGTGAAGGAAACTGAGTTTCCAAGAGCTCCAGAAACTTGTTTAATGTCACCCAGGCAGGACCCGCCCAGGGACCTGGGGCATGGACAAGGGGACCAGACCCCACTCCCACAACCAGGCACACTGTGCCAGCACCTTGGGGTCAGCTTGGGGACCCGGAGCATGGAGAAGGGGACCAGACCCTCCTCCCACAACCCGACACACTGCACCAGTGCCTCGAGGCCCACCCAGGGTCTCAGGGTATGGAGCCAAGGACCAGACCCCCACTCCCACAGACAGGGCCAGTGCCTTGGGGCCCGCCTGGGGACCCAGGGCATAGAGAAGGGGACCGGACTCCCCTCCTGCAACCAGGCACACCTTGCCAGCACCTTGGGGCCCACCTGGGGTCCTGGGGTATGGATCAGGGACTGGACGCCCCCTTCCACAACCAGGCACACCTCGCCAGCGCCTCGGGTCCTGCCCAGGGACCTGGAGTATGGAGCCAGGGATCAGACACTCTCCACAGCCAGGCACACCACCAGCACCAAGGTGTATGGTGTCTCTGGAGAGCCAGAAGTACCTATAAGGTCAACCATTAAACCCTGAACTGCACAGAAAGTTTTCCCTATGGAAACAATAGCAAAGCAGCAATTTAGCTCAACCACAGAGCTCAAGTACTGGTTCCCACAGGAAGTTCCCCCATTTTAGAAGTAAGCAAAGGACAAAAAATTAGTTGTGGTCCAGGCACACCACCAGCGCTTTGGGGCCCACCAAGGGACATGAGGCTTGGAGCTGGGGACCGGACTCCCCTGCCACAACCAGACACACCACGCCAGTGCCTCGGGGCCTGCCTGGAGACTCCAGGCATGGAGCCGGGGATCAGACATTCCCCACAACCAGGCACACTGCCAGCACCAAAGAGCATGCCAAAATCATCTCCTCCATGTGGGTGGCCCACCACAGCCACCACGATAACCATGGCTCTGCAAATGCGGCTAGACGCCATAACCGCCACGCAGATGGTCCGCCAGCCACTGGAGTGCATTGACACAAGAAGAGTCACCAGCAGAGATAAAGAAAGGAGGAGTATGTCTCTCTCCACAAAGCCCATTTCAGAGTGACAGAAGAGGTATCTGCTCTATGATAATATTGGGGGACCTGATCATGCCTCTCAGCATTGGACAGACCACTTGGGCAGCAAATCAACAGAGTAACCATTATCCTTTCAGAGGGAGAGAAGAAATCTAGGGTAATTAGAGGGGGAAGGGGGTAGGAAAAGGGGATGGGGAGGGATTGGACAAGGAACATAAAGAATAATTATGATTTGTAACAATATATATGCTAGTAATATTGATTTGATCAACATATCTCAATGTTGAACCCCCAAAATATGTATAATCAGTTTTGATTCAATAAAAATTAAAAAATAATGTCACCCGGCCATCAAGTGTGGGAGCCACTTCACACCAGGCCTCTCTGGCTGCAAGTCCTGCCCTCTTGGCTGCAGTCCTCCGTCCCCTGCCGTCAGCAGCTCGGGCCTCCCTTCTGATGGGCTCTTAGCTGATTTTCCGATAATTCTCCCCTGCTGTTCCGGGGCCTGTTATCATTCATTATTGCATTTTGTAGCTTCATAGATTGTTTCATTTCTCGCTCCCAGTGGCTCATTGCTTGGGAGCAGCTGAAAACCCGGCGGTGCCCCTGCTCTAAATGCATTGTGTCAGATGCAAGTTTATCTAATTTACAGTCACAGTCGGCAGCAGCACCTTGTCGATTCCATTTTGAGCTAATTTCCTCGATGATTTTCATGGAGGTGGTGGTCTACCTGCCTCTTGGGATCTCTACCAGCCCCAGAGCTGGCCTCACCTGGTTGTGAACCCTGAGGACATCAAGTTGCCTCCAGCCCCACGGTAGGGGGTATGTATGGTATATATCTGGAGCATGTATTTAAGCAGCAAAAACTCATATCTTGGCAAGAGCTTGGGTTTGGAGGTAAAAGATCTGAATTCAAGTCCTCTTGCTCCCACTTTCTTGCTATGTGTTCTAAGACAAATCGCTTAAGGTCTCTGAACCTCAGTTTTTTCATCTGCGAAATGGACATCTTCCCCAAGAGGGCAAAAAGTTTGAACACTCTGATGATACCACAAGGTGGTAAAGATATAGGAGCGTGGGGATCTCCATATAATGCTGGTGTGAAAACACCTGGTGCGGCCACAGTGGACGACATTTTGGCAATGTTTATTACAACCATAAATGTTCATACCCTTTGCCCCAGCCACTCCAACTTTTGAGGACAGAGCTAGACATACACACACGTACATAAGGATATACATTGCAGTCTTGTTCAAAACATGGAAAAATGGGAAACAAATGGAATGTTCATTGGTAGGGGGATGGCTAAATTGTGGAATATTCTCTCTGTAGAATATGCTGCTACTGTGAAAAAGAATGAACAAAATCTATAGGTGGCAAATGGACAGACTTATTGTCAAGTGAAAAAAAAGAAGTGTTTAGAAAAATACGTAAATGATAGAAAGACAGAATGATAATTTTGGTATAAAACAAAAGTAGAGAACAATATTTTATATTTTCTTAAACAAAAGCCTTTTAACATTGAGAATTATAATATGTATACAGAAAGGTGCACAAGCAAAGATGTCCCGCTTAATGATTTATCACACATCGGACTTCATATGATCATCTCTGAAGTCAAAAATAGAACATTGCCACCACCCTAGAAAGTCCCCGTCCACACCTGCCAGTACCCTACTCTTACCCTGAGAAGTACCCACTGTCCTGGTGTTTATGGTGGTCAATTCCTTGATTCACTTTATAATTTTGCCACCTAAGCCTACAACCCTAAACACATTAAATAGTATAATTTTGCCTGTTTTTCTTTTTTTTGTATTTACATTAAAGGAATCGCAGTGTATTCTGTTGTGACTGATGTCTTGCTCAACATCGTTTTATGAGACTTAGCTCTGTGGTTGCTCTGCTAGGTAGTCTTTTTGGAGACATACATATGAATGTAAATTATTCTGAAAAAAGTTCTGGAAAGGTACCCCCAAGTGATGATGTGAGTTTGGGAGAAGGGCCTGGATGTAGGGACGGATGTGTTCTGAGGAGACTTAGGGGTCTTATCTACTATTTGAATTTTTCTAAAGGAGAACTGTATTGATACATTATGTGGCTGATTAAATTTTAATAGAAAGACTAAAACGGAGATAAAATAAAATGGAGAAAATCAGACCCGTTTGCCAGAGTCATTGCGGGCATGAAATGCATTACTGTATGTAAAGCCTGGAGCACGGAGAAGGCACTCAATTAAAGGGAGATGAGCACAGGTAAACACAAACTGAATCTCTTTCAGAAGCAGTAAGAGGGGCAGGATAGTGCAGTGGTTAGCAGCTCTGGAATGAGTGGCCTGGATTTAGATCCACTATTTGTCAGTTGTCTTGGGCAAATTACTCAGTTTCTGTCTTCCTTCCTGAGCTTTAATGCCTATTGTTAGTTATCTATTGCTGCTTGACAAATCACTCCAAAACTTTGTGGCTTCCAACCATAATTGTTGCTTATCCCTGACTGTTTCTGTGGGTCAGGAACTTGGGAGCAGTTTGATGGGTAGTTCTGGGTTGGGGTCTCTCATGAGGCTTCCGTCTCATTTTAGGCCATGACTGGGGCTGGAGAATCCCTTATGGTGGCTCGTCACATGGCTGCCAAGTTGGGGCTGGCCAGTTGGTTCCTCTCCACACGAGCCTCACCACAGGACTGCTTGAGTGTCCCCCCAACGTGGTGGCTGGCTTCTCCCAGAGTAAGAAATGCAGAAGACCAAGCCAGAAGCGCTGATGCTTTTTGTTATCCAGCCTTGGAAGTCTTACACTGTCACTTCTGCAGTAGTCTACTGGTCACAAAAGTCATTCCCAATTCAGTGTGAGAGGGGACTGAACAAGGGCACGCAGGCCAGGAGGCCAGGCTCATGCAGAGGCTGGCTAGCACATCCCCTCTGAAAAAGGGACAGTAGTCCCTACCTCCATGGGCTTTTGTGAGGATTAAGTGAATTAATCTGTGTATAAGTACTTAGAACAATGGCCTGAGCGTGGTGAGCTTCAGACAAACATGAGTTATCATCATTATTTCAGAAACTCTGCCAAATGCATCCCTTCTGTGCATTCTTCTGGGTTTTATTTCACTTCCTAATTTTGTAATCATAGATCGGTTCTCAGGTTTCCTGGAATGACACCCCATGTAATGATGATCATGAAAAGCAGTGCTTTGAAGGAACCGCCAGAGCTGCGCTTGAGCTGCTGCTCAGAGATGGCACCCCGCGTGGCCATTGTGCACGTCTGCTTCACTGGGTGGACAGAGTCGCCAATGCCCAGCAAGACAGAAGGACTGATTTTAATCTCTATGGGAACAGGCATCGCATCTTTGACTTCAATCGCTCACCACATCAATGCCTCAGTGAACGAAGGCATTGAAGTGAGAGTAGACTTGTTACTTTCACCACAGAACAAGAAACTTGACCGTCCAGCGCTTTAGTTCAAGGATTCAAAACTCAAGTGCCTACAAGGCCAGACAGGTAACCCAAGAGTGGGAAGTGTCAAGGGTAAGAACAACCTTGTGAGCATGATTGTAGATAGTGTTGACCCTTGGCCTCAGTGTTGGAGAAGCAATAGGGAGTGGTAGGGACTGTGGCAAACAGGAGAGCATGTGACCTGTCTCAAGGGCCATTGTCTTCTAAGTGACAGTTAATCACTGTCTGCAAGACTGTGGTTCAGCGTTGCCTGAATTTCTGCTTTCTTCTCTCCGTGTTTTGCTACCATGGCTCACTATCACAGCAAGCCTTTGGGTCTTTGATGCTCAAGTTGTCCAGTTGATTTACAGCCAGTGTGTATAGTGGCTAGTGGCTGCTCTGAACAGTGTCTCCCTTTTCTCTAAGCCTCTGGCATGGAGGTCCTATCATACACCAGAGTGCAGCTGGTCCAGAGTGTGACAACGGGGAGCATTTGCTGACTTGTTCTTCTGAGATTGTCCATTGATTGGAGATATAAGGCTGATCATTCTGTCTCAGGTCATGAGCTGGGGGCTGGAGATCAGAGGCAATTCAGAGCATCTGAATTGGAGGAAACAGACACACACCTCAAGCATCTCATGGAGGAAACAGACACACTCAACAGTTCATTTGGGGCAGTGTGGAATGGGCTCCAGTTTCCACATGAGGGGAGACCTGGGTCATTTGACAGATCTGAGGGCATCAATAGTGGGACAGATGTACTTAACTTGCCCAGGGGTGGGGGTGGGTTGTGACAAGCATTGTGGTTTCCTGCCCAATGGACATTTCCTTTCCTTTCTTGTTATCCTTCCTCATCCATCTGACAAAGAGGCTGAAAAGGGCAGATACTTTCCCAGCCTCCCTTGCAGCTAGCAGTGGTTAAGCAGCCCAGTTCTGGCCAGTGAGATGTAAACAGGACTCTGCTGGCAACTTTTTGGGAAATGTTTTCCTTCTGATGGAAGGATATGGGCATATGAGTGAAACCTTTCACTTACATGATTGGATGAGGATGTGATGTCTGGAGCTGCAGCAGCTATCTTGTGCCTCTAGGAGAAGTCTCCAAGAATTGCAGACCTAGATTCCTGACATAACTGAGTGACTGGATCAACCCTTAACCAGCTTTCTTGTTGTGAGAGATAATTGAGTGCCTTTATTATTTAAGCCACTGCTAGTTAGGTTATTTTTTTTTCCAGCCCAAAGCTGCATTCCTAAGGTTATAAGGAGTGTTTGAGCATCCTCTCTGAGGGTAGAAAATTGGGTTCCCCTTAAATACCTATAAGGGCTTAAATTTGGCTATTCTGGCTCTATCTTACCCATAGGACCATTTTCTATTTTTTCCATCTCAAAAAAATAAAAATAAAAAAATAAATGTGAAATATATCAGTTATGCAAAGGAATGTTTAAAACTTATCCATATAGTCTAGAGAATAATAATAAAATACCCACATACTCACCCCCTAAGTTAAGGATCAGAACATTACCAAATCTTAGACACTTCTTGTGAGTCTCTCCCAACTGCACGTGCCCCCTCTCCCCACAGCTAACCACTGTTCTTAATTTTGTGTTAATCATTTTCCACCATTCTTTATAGCTTGACCACCCATGTATTCCCAAACAATATGATGTTTCATTTTGTCTGTCCTTGAGGTTGATATAAGAGGAAGCATGCTATATGCATTTTTTGTAACCTGCTGCTTTTGTCCCACGTGTTGTGTGCTGTGTTTTTGAGTGCATGCACATCGATGCAGGCAGGGCTGGTTCTGTCACCTTCACTGCTGTATGGTTTTTTGTTATGTGATTAGCTTGCAGGTTATGTTTTTATTTTGTGGTTGACAGACATTTGGGACACTTTCAGTTCTTTTTGCCACCACTAACAAGGCTGCTGTGCCCCGTCTTGTCAATGTCTCAGGGTGCACGTGGGCAAGAGTGGCTCTGGGCATATTCCTTTTAATAGAGTTGCTGGATCATAGGGATGCACATGTTGTCTTCATTAGGAAAAGAAGCAAAGAACCAAGCAGCTTTCCAAAGTGGTTGCCCCAATTTATACCCCCACCAGTAGTGACTGAGTTCTCCTCTTGCTCGTATGCTCACTGACATTTGGTTCTGGGCATGTCTGTCCATGCAAAGTTGACTTCTGACCTTTGAAGATGCCCTGTCCCATTTGCCATTAAACATCAGCACCCATACTTCTTTAAATGATCACCCCAGAATGACCTTGGGATCCTGAAATAAGGCTGTTTTCTCACCCTTGGCCTTTATCTTTGGGTTTTACTGATTTTGGACTTTCTACAAATGGGAAAAAAAACAATTTGATATTCTCAGTTGTCAAAACTGCACTTGATTCAATTTGCCTGCAAGACAGTGGGAACTTTTCTTGAAGGTCAGCATCCAATTTCTGTCGTCGCTTCTATGCATTTTGAATAATCAACTCTAAAGGTAAAGGCAAATTCCATGATTCTCAGACCTTCACATTGCAGGGAGATGAGGACGTTGTGGACATGATGGGACAGGCAAGAGGATTTGAAAGGAGGTGAGAGGGCCCTCTCCTGGCTCTAATTACAGATCTTGGACAGATCTCTTAACCTCTTCGAGCCTCCATTTCTTCTTCTATTAAAATGGGGATGATAATACCAGGTTATTGTGAGGACACGGGGTGTATGTATCATTTAGCACAATGCCAGCATGCAGTAAGGGCTCAATAAATGTTAGCAGCTACTGTTACTAGTAGCTCTCATCTGCACAGTAGTGTGGTGGGGTTGCAGAAAGTTACAGACGTTACTGCTATTGTTCCATATATGCATTCCTCTAAAACCTTGTGACCTGTAAAATCGTGTGCTAATGAGAACGAAGCTTATCAGAAAAGTTGAGTTGGGGTAGATGGCGCCAAAACAAGGGAAGCTTGCAAGCAGAGCGCCACCAAAATCAATAACATTTCTAATGAAATCTGAGCACAGGCAAACCCCCAGGGACATTTGCACCCAGCCACACAGTCGATCAAACATTTCAGCCTTAAACCCTGCTTCCTTCTTTGAGACGTAGGTCCGTGAGGGCATTTGCTTTTAATTGGGACCATTTCTACCCACATAAAAAATGTGATTGATAACGAGCCTTAGCCATCTGTACGTTGTTTCAGGAGAGGCAGGAAGGACTGTAGCTTCTTCATCTAAGCTTGTCATGTCCCCAGGTCACATAGCCCCGGGACTTGA
Source organism: Cynocephalus volans (assembly GCF_027409185.1). Lineage (NCBI taxonomy): Eukaryota > Metazoa > Chordata > Mammalia > Dermoptera > Cynocephalidae > Cynocephalus > Cynocephalus volans. Next base: position 114,734,773 of record NC_084465.1, read on the forward strand.
CTGCACAGAGGTCTTGGAGCCGCCAACGCAGCCACCACTGGTACCAAGGGAAAGCACTTCTGTAGATTCTGGCTTTTTTCTTAAGTTTTTTAAATCCTGAGAAGGATATTTCTTTAATTGTGCTTGTTCCTAACTATTAAAAAATATTCACGTGCTGGGAAAAATCATGTATGGACACATTTACTCATTATTTCAACATCTTTACCTTACTAACCTATCATGAACGGGTAGCCAGTGTCAAAGGAACCTGCCTTAGCAGGACAGACTGTGCCCTTGAAAGGTCTCTTCAGCTCTGATATTCTAGAACAGGGGTTGGCAAACTATAGCCTGGGGGCCAAATCCAGCTTTTAAAAAAAAAATTTTAATTGTGTATAAAATAACATAAAATTTACCATCTTAACCATTTGTAAGTGTATAGATTGTAGCATTAAGTATATTCACATTGTTGTGCCCACTGCCCGCTCTTGTAAAGAAAGTTTTATTGGCACACAGCCATGCCCATTTGTTTATGTATTATCTATGGCTGCTTCTTTGTGACGACGTCAGAGTTGAGTCATCGTGACAGGGACTGTATGGCCCACGAAGCCTAAGATATTTATTATCCGGCTCTTTACGGAAAAAGTTTTCTGGCCCCTGTTCTAGAATCATGAAAATTATCCATTTCCTATGTCCATGGCCTCTTCCTGCTCTGAGTTCCTGGATCCCCGTCCCTTTGCTGAGCATCAGTCAGGATTAAGCTGCGCTTCTGTAACAAAGAGGCTCTGCAATACAGTGAGTTCAAGTTAGCCACTGCCAGCCAAGCTGCCTCAGCATCTCCTTTGTGACTAAGGACAGAACAGATCTGAAGAGTAATCGCAGCAGCTGTGAATCATCTGGCCACTTTTTGTGTGGATAAGCTCCCCCTCCTGAGTCACTATTCATCCCTGGTGCCACCAGGAGATAAGGACCCACCCCAGCTTTCATAGGACATTGCCCAGGCCTTCATTGGTTAGCCATGTCCTGGCCCTATAAGGTCAAATTTCCCGGCTTCTGGCCCAGGTAAGGAGGGTGCACTCCCTGCCTCTAAAGCTTTGTCTCTGGGAAACCACTGAGCTCCAGCTTAACTCATTGGAAACTGAGTCCTACAACACTGACAGTGGTCTGTGTCCTGGCTGCACCTGAATTCCACACGGGACACAGGACTAGTGCTTACACCAGCATCTCCTCTCGAAGCTCACGAGCTGGCCAGGGCAGGACACTGTCCAGGTAAGTACTTAGAGCAGCTTTTGTGAGAGGGCAGGACAAGCACATTTCTAACTTGCACTAGAAATACAAAAAGTTTTATTGTAATGTAACAGGTATTCGTTGCCAAGAGAGAGAACTGGCCAGTAGCGCAACACAGGGAAAATTAAAGCCAGCCCTCCCTTCCCTTCTGCGCAGGCTAGTCCTTGACCTAGTCTCTATTTTTCCAGCTGTTTTCTCTCCAAAATCAGCCACACGTGTAAAGCGCTGGAAGCACACATGTGTGGTTCTGTGTTTACTGTCTTCCCATGACAATAGCATCCAGGCATCCCCATGTCTGCACGCAGGGATTGGCCTCATCCTCTTTAACAGCTTCCTCTAGGAAGCCTTCTTTGATTCCTGCAGCACCAAATGGCTACTTCCTACTCCAAACTCTTAGGTCCCTGTCCTTTCTCAGGCCCTGGATTAGTCAGGGCAAAGTGATGCTGCAGTAACAAAGAGACCCTGCAGTAGGGAGGCTCGAAGACCAGAGCAGCTATTTCTCTCTTAGGTAACAGTCCTGGCTGGTGGGGCAGCTCTGCCCCTGCCAGTCATTCCAGGACCCAGATTCCTCCCCAGTCATTGCTCTGCACCCCTTGGGCATCCCTTGTCTGCATGGCTGAAGCTGGGCCACTCAGGAAACTGGAGAGAGTGTCAGGGAGGCCTGCCTGTTGTCTTCAGCCCTGACCTGGACTGTTTTCTCACCAGCCATTGGCAAGAGCTTTGCACGGCTGTGCCTCCTGCCTGGGAGGCCTGGGAGCCTTCAGTACCATCGAGGAAGGGAAACAGGTTTGGGTGGACTGACGCTGATGCCTTAACCTGGTGTTAGGGGACAACATGTTCGCATTTCCTGGCTTGGGATGGAAAGGCCGAGAGCAGGACTCAGGACTGGCTCATCTTCACAGCTTCCTCCACATCCAGAGCAGCACCTGGTACATGGTTGGCACTTGGCACATGTGGAACCAGCACATGGTAATATGGTCGTTGAATCAGAGGGTGGTAGGCTCTGAACAGGATCACACTCATTTGGAAGATCAACTCGTGCAGTGACATTTACTATGTGCCGAGCACTGTTCTGGGCCCTGGAGACCCAAAGGCATAGCTGCTGTGCCCGCGGACATCATTCTCATTATCCTTTTGGGTTCCTGCCTCAGGGCCTTTGCATATGCTATCTCTTCTTTCTGGATCTCCCCCCACCCCCCCAGCTCTCTTCTTCCCTTGCCTAGCCAGCTCCTACTTGACTCATGTATCTTTTCATAAATGTCACCTCCTCAAGGAAACTTCCTCTGACCCCCTCTCCCAGACTAGGTTGGATCCCCTGTTATCCACACATGTATTTCTCCTTTGTAAATTTTATTGCAACCACATTGAAGTAACTTTTTTGGTATAAGATTTTATTTCAGGTCCATTTCCACACTGAGCTTGTCAGCTTCATGATGACGGGGGCATTTTTGCATGCTCGGCACCTAGAGGAATGCCTGGCGCAATAGGCATTCTGTCTGTATTTGTTAAATGTTAACCAGTGCTGTCACCAGTTCATAGACGAGGAAACTGAGGTTCAGAGAGGTTGAGTAACTGGCCTGAGAGCATACCGCGCATGAGTTTGGGCTCTGGGATTTCAGCCTGCCTGTCTCCTGAGTCCTTGCTTTCACAGCTTAATGCAATCAGAATACCACATGATGTGTGCTAAAATAGGGTTTGAATAAGGTGTGTTTAGGGGGTGATGGGAGGGCAGAGGAGGGCGTGACTGACTCAGTCTGAGGGAGGGGGTGGCTGCCTGGAGGAGGCGGTGACCTTGGAGGCTCAGAAACTGTGGGTAGTTTGGAGTAGCTATAGCGACTGTGTGGGAGCGTGAAAGATGAGACCAGAGCAGGCTGGTTGTGAAGCTCCCATTTTGGGATTTCGGGGAGTTTGGACTTAGTTGAGCTGATGGGAACTCTCAGGGGTTCCTAAGCAGGGGAGCGACATGATCCAGTAGGTTCCTTTTAGGCTGACAGAGTTGGCTGGGCTTACACAGTATCTTAAAAGGGAATTTGTGGCCAACTGTATTAGTTAGGATTTAAGTCCGACTGCTGAGCCAAACACCCAAAATAACAGTGGCTTAAACCAGAGAGCAGCGTTTTCCTCTCTCACATAAAAGTCTGAACGAGTCAGACATCTGAGCTCCACATCAGGGCCCAGGATCCTTCTAGATGCTCTGCCATCCCCAAGGTGCTGCCCTTGTCCATGTGGTCTGAGATGGCCACTGCCAGGGCCGGATTCCAGCCCCCTCAGGAGCAGGGGGGTGCATCTTGGGGCCTATAGTATTTCTTCTCACTTCAAACTTGAGAAATCAGGAGATTCCACATAAAAGTCAGGGCTCTGTCTTCTCTTGGCTTCTCTGGCAGTACTAGGTCACTTACGGCCACAACGGTCTCAAGCTGAGTCTTGTCTGCCACTTTTGGATGGGCTCCAGTTCTTCGCAGTCCCCACCACTCCCTTTTGTGTCTCCAATCATTGAAGCAATGTGGCCATTGCCATCAATCCTCCTATCTCATCCCCTTTGCTCAGTTTTGTCACCCTCCTAGTCCCCGAGCATGTGAGTTCACGGTCCCCACCTCGGGTAGAGGATGTCTTGCAGGCTGCTGAGCTGGGGGTCCCGTTCAGGTTGTGGCTGGCACCAGGCAGTACTGGCTTGGGACAGGCTCAGCTCAAGCCTCATGCCAAAAGCCAGCCTTCCTCCCTCTATCCCAGTGGATGCAGTTCCAGCTAGACCCTCTGCCTTCAAAATCCTCAGACTCCCCAGGAACCCTGTTGGAAATTGGGGTGAGGTTCTTTTCCAAATGGCTGCCATTCGTTCTCCTAGGGGCCCACTCTTACAAGGAGTCCGCATCAAGGAGTGAGCATGTTCAGCCTGGCAGAGCCTTCCCCCTCACCCCGGGTACATTTCAGCACAATCCCTGACAGAGGGCATGGTCTCGGGGCTCCTGGCCCTCCTTACGATTTCCAAATTCCCCAGAGGTCTCCTCTGCATTCGGGGTCCAGTTTCTCACGGCTGACTCCACTCCCGAGTGGGGTTAGTTTCCAGATGAGATGCTGTCTCTTCTTGGGTTTCCATAGTGACAAATCCCTTTCAAGGAGCATTTGAGGATTTGGCTGACTTTGCTGAAGATCCGTGGGAGGTGCCATCGCACAGTGCAGGTTCTGTCACGCGTCAGTCATCTGGTTGGCCCCTCCTCCTTCCACCTGGGTTTCCCAAGGAGTTCCCGATGCTTCTGCCTGTCTCACGCAGAGCCGCTTGCCTCTCCCCTGCAGTCTCCCCTGTTGGCAGCTGACATACAACCTTATGTGCATGTGTGTGCATGTGCGTGTACACACGTGCATGTCAGGACACTCACCTTCTGAGTTTGCTGCCATGGTGAGCTTTCCCTGATGGGACCAGAGACTGGGGAAATGGCAGAGCATTCGTTTGCTCATTGGACAGATACATACTGAGCCTGTGCCCTTGTGGAGCGTGGGCACTGTCCTCGGTGCTGGGGAACTGGGGGTGAATGAGACAGAGACCTCGCCCTTGCGGAGCTGGTGGTCTAGCGGGGAGACTGATAAGGAGTGTACAGAAATGCACCTGCTCCTGCAGTCAGGTGTGAGTCATTGTGCCGCTGACACAAAGACAGCAAGGTCATGGACGGGTGCTCTTTTATAATGTGGGGGTCAGCAAGGCCTCTTTCAGGGAGTGAGCCCCGAAGCTATCTGTGGTGACAGGCAAGCAGGTGAAGTGTCTGAGCCTGGACATTGCTGGACATGTGTGGGGAGGTGCGAGGAAGCCACATGGTCTAGGGCACAGTGATGGGGCAGGGGCGCAGGAAGGACATAGGAAGGGTACCTCATATGGGGCACCTGTGCTCAGACCTGGCACCTGGGGAGTTAAACAAGCACTGATACCTGGATCTAACCTCCTGGGCATAGGTTCTTTTTTTTTTTTTTTTTTTTTATAAAAAGATGACCGGTAAGGGGATCTTAACCCTTGACTTGGTGTTGTCAGCACCATGCTCACCCAGTGAGCTAACTGGCCATCCCTTTATGGGATCCGAACCTGTGGCCTTGGTGTTATCAGCACCGCACTCTCCCAAGTGAGCCATGGGCCGGCCCGGCATAGGTTCTCTTAAAAAGCTCCCCAGGGGACTGGAATGTGCAGTGAGGGTGAGAGCCACTGGTCAAGGGCCCTGTAGGCCACCGTGAGGACTTGGGTTTTATTTTAAGTGTGATGAGAAGTACTTGGAGGGCAGGCAGGGATGTGATACGATCTGAGTTACTTTTCTAGAAGGTCTCCCTGGTGGCTGGGTTGGAACAGATGGACGCAGTGAGAAAGGAGTCAGGGAGGCCTCAGAAGGCTGCTGTAGTGTCCAGGCAAGGGACGGTGGTAGCAGGCAATGAAACCAGTCATGGCCAAGGACCTCTAGTGACCACAAGCTCAGTGGCTTGCAACAACACCAATTTACTCTCTTACAGTTCTGGAGGTCAGAAGTCTGAAATCAAGGTGTCAGCAGTGCTAGGTTCCTTCTAGAGGCTTCCAGGAAGAATGTGTTTCCTTGCCTTTTCCAGCTTCGAGGGGGGCCAACTGTATTCCCCACCTCATGGCCCCTCCTCCACCTTCAAAGCACATCACTCAACCTCTGCTGCTTTATCACATCTTCTCCCCCCTCTCCCTGTCCACCAACTTCGACCCTCCTGCCTCCCTCTGAGAAGGACACTTGTGATTACCTTGGGTCCACCTGGATAATCCAGGATAATCTTCCCAACTTAAGATCCTTAACTTAATCACATCTGCAAAGTCCCTTTTGCCATGTTAGCTAACATATCACAGATTCTGGGGATTAGGATGTGGACATGGTGGGGGGTGGTACTATTCAGCTTGCCACAATCAGGGTCCTCTCTGGAGCAGTGGACGAATCTATGGTGTGGGGCCTGGGGCTCCCTTATCTTTTGGGAAGGCCCTCAGGTGTCTCCCTGATTGGGCAAAGATATCCCTTGGCTTTTCTGTCCACCTTCAGAGGCTGTGCCAGTTTCAAAGGCCAGTGTGTTGGTCTCACCCCTATTCCTGAGGGGTCCTGCAGGTGGGCAGACTTCTCTGTGGTTGCTAGAGCGCTCACTGCCCCTTGAGGGTGCTGACGTCAGCCTGGTCTCCAACTGGAGGGCTTGGTCGACCAGATCATCCACTCCCATTTGACTGGTGTCTTCAGAATGTATTAGTTTCCTGTGGCTGCTGTGACAAATGACCACAGTCTGAGCGACTTAAAACAACTCAGATTTATTATTTTACAGTTCTGCAGTTCACAAGTCCAGCACAATCTCACCCGCCTAAAATCAAGGTGTTGGCAGGCTGTGCTTTCTGGAATCTCCAGGGGAGAATCTGTTTCTGTTTATTGATTGTGGCAGAATTCAGTTCCTCCAGGTTGCAGAGGTCCCCGTTCTCTTGCTGGCTATAAACTGAGGGTTGTTCTTAGCTTTTAGAGGTCCTTGGCTTGTGACCTCCCTCCCCCGTCTTCAAAGCCAGCAACAGTGGGTTGTATCTCGGTCATGTTGGGTCTCTCTGATCCTCTATTATCACAGCCGGAAAAGGTTCTCTGCCTTTAAGCATTCATGTTACACTGGGTCCACTTGGATAACCCAGGATAATCTCCCCATCTCTAGGTCCTCAACCCTAATCACATTTGCAAAGTCTCTTGTCATGAAAAGTAACAGATTTACAGGTTCTGATGATAACAATAGTTATAATGTAACTAGCACTTACTAAGCCTTTCTTACATGGCAGGCTTTGTGTCTGGTGGCTCAATGAGTCCTCAGAATGATTCTCCAAGGAAGGTACCATTATTATGCCCATTTTATTGGGGAAGAAACTGAGGCATGGAGAAGTTAAGTAATGTGATGGGATGAATTGTGGCGCCCCCCCCCCCATTCATATGTTGAAGTGTTACCCTGGTTTCTCAGAATGCGGCCTTATTTGGAAATCGGACCTTTACAGGGGCCCTATTCAATTCGACTGGAGTCCTTATAAAATGGGAAAATTTGGATTCACAAACACATACAGGGAGAATGCCGTGTGAACACGAAGACGGCCTGGAACAGATTCTCCCCTCATGCACCTCAGAAGGAACCAGCCCCGCCAGACCTCCATCCTCCAGAACAGAGACAGTAAATGTCTGTTCTTTAAGCTGCCTATTTTGTGGTACTTTGTTATGGCGGCCGTAGCACACCAGTACAGGTAAGTCATTGTTAGCTGTGGCAGCTGGATTTAAATGCAGGCACCTCTCTCTCTCAGGCTTTCTGACTCTTTTTCTCTTGACTTTTGTCTCTGTCTCTTTCTTTTTTGGTCTCTTTGTCTCTGCCGTACTCCATCCTGATCTTTCTCTTTCCCTCTCTTTTTCTCACTCACTCTTGCCCTTCCTCTGTCTTTGTGTCTCCCTCCTTCCCTCTTCCTGGCCCTGCAAACTGAGAGAGCCCCCCACCCACCACTGTGGGGTCTGTCATTCCCCCTCGACCCTGCTGGGCACACAGAGCCTCAGGCTGAGTGGCTGCCAGCCTGGCTGCCCACCAGGGGCATCAGTAGCTGTTCCACCAGGGTGACCCTGCCACACTGACTCTTGTTTTTCTGCTCCTGGTTCCTGGCTTCAGGGTCTTTAGAACAGTCTTCCTGTCTTCCAGACCTCGGCCTCGATCTTTTGGATTTGGCCTTCCCCCTTTCTTGCCCCTGCTTCTGGCGTCCCTGCTGGCTTGAGTGGGAAACTGCCCACTCCCTAAGCTCCAAGGAGCTTGGGTGCTCTGGGCAGCCCCTGGTCCCTCTGTTGAGTTGGGAGTGGGGACTGAGATGGAGACAGGAATGGAGGAAGTCAAGGAAGGCTGCCAGAGGGAATTCTGGGGAGCAGGGAGTGGACACTTGGGAGGAGCCTGCCCAGCCCAGTCCTCCTTCTCAGGGAGCTTCCCCACCTATAGTCCTGGCCGCACTGGCAGCCTTGTTTGCCTGGGTGGCCAGGCCCTTCCTGGCTGTGCTGATTGGCCACCAGAACTGATCACCTGACCTGAGCTGTGCCAATCAGCTTCTCTGTCCTGGGAATTTGGAGGACTTTAGAGAAGGGTCAAGCTTTGTGGGGCTGGATACCAAGCAGGTGCCGGAGTGCGTGAGAGGCCTGTGTTCAGAGGAGCAAAGAGGGGCTGAGAAGAGAGGCCTTGGAGCTGAGACAACCAGAAAGAGGTGCCCTGGCTCTGGATGGTTCCCCTCTCCCTGTTGTCCCTTCTCCTGGGTTCAACAGGTTCAGCTGTTGTATCTTTTCATGTTAACAATCTTCCATGCTTAAGCTCGTGGGAGTGGGTTCTGTCTTTGTAACCTCCCAACCTCTGGATAGAGCTTTTTAAAATGCAGATCAGAGCACAGTGCTCTTCTGCTTGGATCCCTCGGGTGGCTTCACAGAGCTGCAGCATAGCTCCTTCTGGTTGCCTGGCCCTGCCTGCTCCTCCTGCTTCTCCCCTGGCTGCTGGCCCTGTGACCCACTCAGCCCCAGGCCCTGCAGCCTCTCTGCCATCCTCCAGCACTCCAAGCTCAGTCCTGCCCCAGGGCCTTTGTACTTGAAGTGCCCCCTGCCTGGAATGCTCTCCCTCTGCATCTTTCCATGGCTAACTTGTCTTCATCAGCTGGAATGTTCTTTCATCAGAGAAGAGACCCTGACCAGCCCATCAAAGAAGCCTCGCCCACCATGTCACTCTGTCATAGAATCTGTTGTATATGTATTTGTTTACTTGTTCACTGTCTCCCCTGCTGCAATGAAAACTTCATGGCTTGTTCACCACTGAATGCTCAGTGCTTCCTGCAGTGTCTGACACATAGTAGGTACTTAATGAATATTTGTTGATTGAATGCAAAAACGAGGTGAGAGGGCCCAGAGTCAGATTGTCTGGAGTTCCGCCAGGTTGGCTGGAAGAGCGTCAAAGACCCCTTTACATTCTCCACATTCAGGATCCCTCCTTGTGCCCATGGGCTGCTCTGACCCTGCAGGAGACAGTTCCAAAGACTGCCAGGCTGCAGGAGTGAGTGTGGCAGGGGCATCTGAGTTCCACCTGGCCAACCTTGGGCCCCCTTCTGGGCCAATACACATTCTATCCACTGGGCCAGTGACTTGTGGGCTTGGGATCGCCTCCCCAGAAGGATCCCCACTTGTCCTATGCCTTCAGTAAGGGACCATAGTTCAGATGCTCTAAGATGGGGGGGGGTTGGCCTGGGGGAGGGCCTCTTGTCTGAAAACAAGCCCCATCCTGAGCAAGCTGGCAGAGGAGACTCTTTCACATGAGAATGAGTTGCCTCCCTTCTGTCTCTCCCTGCTTCGTTTTTTTCAAATTCATTGTATTGATTTGATATGCATTTATCTAATACACAATGGTCTCTCGAAATATTTCATGCTGTAAAGAGACAGCCCCTGCCATCAAGCTGTACGCTGTAGCTGACAACATCGGGTATCTCGTGCACACACACGCACATGCTCGCATGTGCGCACATGCTGTTGTCAAGCACACAGACGTCACAGGCTGGTGGGAGCAGCCCTGGGGATGAAAGACCCAGGCTGGTGTTGGTGGTGCCTCTTCTCTCCTTCCTGGGAAGGTTATGGTAAACGCTGAATTATCTGTGCTAATGGGGAAAAGGTAGCAGGAACAGGTGAAGTCGAGTCCCAGTCGCCTTCTTGTCCAGACAGAAATGGCTAACCAGCAACTGATTATGATGCATTGGATTTGGCAAACTTTTCCTTTCTTTCCTGCTGGTGGAGGTGCTGGCGAGTAGTAGGAAGCCCATGGAGGGAGGGGGAAGCAGACGCCTGGACAATCCACGCCCTGAATAATCAGCTCTGAATAATCAAGGATTGATTTGTAACTGCAATTTTCTTAGCATAGAGATGCTGACGCTGGGAACTGAGGAACAGGCAGAAAAGAATGGAATTGTTTGGAGAGAGGGCACTGGATCTAGATTGATTCTGGGCAAAGCAACAGGGGGGCTAGGGGAAATTTTTTTATTACAATTTTAAACTATGAGGGCAAAGGGCTAACTCTGTTGGGGAAGGTTGCAGGGAGGAGGAGAGGAGAAACATACAGGAAGGAGCGATATTTCTTTCCAGACAGTAAACAACTGCCAAATAAACCCCAGAAATGACACTCTGAGAGTGTCTGTGGGAAGCTTAGAGAGCTGCTCTTCCTGAAAGAGTTATTGGTTTTGTTCAAGTTTCATCTGATGCTCGCTTAAAAAAATAGGTTTTGTTTCCCCTCTTGCAACAGTCTGGAGGGGAAAATCAGCACGTAACATCTGCCTCGGGTCATCATTTAGATGCTTATGAATAAATCGACACAGGCAGGGCTAAGCAATTAGATCACGAGACGTGAGACCCAGCCAACTCCTGATTATCTCTTTGTGAATTATCTGCTGGGGGATTGTCCAGAGGAAACATCCCATCTTGGGGACGTTCTTCCTGCCACTCAGCAAGGACCCAGTGGTGGCCTAAGTTTTGAGCACCTGGGACGTGCAAATGTGAACAGGCATGGTTAAGAGCTTCGTCTCTGCAGGAAGAGAGACCTGTGTTTGAATTTGACTCCTGTACACGATGGCTGAAAGATCTTGGGCAATGTCTCCATTCCTCTGAACTTCCATTTCTTCAGCCTTAAAATGAGGAAGATAGTAATTATGGCTGTGACTGCTGTGCTTGTCAATATCCACTAGCTCCTCTGCATTTCCCAGCCTCCTTTGCATGTGGATTGGCCATGTGACTCATCTGGCCCAATGGCACACGAGTGGAAGTGATATAAGTATACAGTATACCCTCCCTGTACCTTCTCTCCTGCATGCAGTGCAGCTACGCTGTAGAAGGAACCTGGGTCCCTGAGTCACTGCATGGATGGGAGCCATGCAGGATTGGCAGCTGATGAAGAAACCTTTAAGATTTTGATGCATTTGTAACAGCAGCTAGTATTAACTACCCAAATGAATACAGTAGTACTTCTTTGAGACTTACTGTGAAAAATTAAACGAGAGAGGCAGAGCTTATAAGAGCTTAGCAAAATGTCTGGCATATAGAAAGTGTTTGATAAAATATTTATTGAGCTCTCATCATGGACCAAGCATGTGGACTAACAACAATAGCAGACACCTAAAATCATATTTTGGATTACATATTATATCATGCACTCTGCGGTAAAATCGAATAGTCATTCATTCTGTCAGTGTTTACTAAACCCTCCTATGTATGAGGCATTGTTATGAATGGTGGTTATGTGTGGTTGAATAAGTCAGTTTTGACTCTTAAATTTTTTGCAGTCTACTGAGAGATGTACAAGTAGACGGATAATTCAAATGCCAAGTGACAAGTGTCATATGGAGGGAGGGGTCTTTTCAAAGTGCTAGCAATGTCACTAATTCTGCCTGGGGGAATCAGGGAGGGCTTCATGGAGGAGAGGGCTTCTGAGTTCAGTCTTGAAGGTCTGAGTAGGAATTGGGCAGGTGAGAAAGAGCATTTCAGGCAGAGGGACGGGTACAGAGTCAAGAGGTCTTGTGCTTGATGAGATGTGATAAATGCTTTGGTAGCCAGAGTCTGGGGTATCTCGTAGGCAAAGTAATGTCCCCTCCCTTTCAAAGATGTCCACATCATAAAACCCTGTAACCTGGGAACGTGTTACCTTACACGGTGAAAGAGACTTTTTCAGATGTGATTACATCAAGGGTTTTGAGATGGGGAGGTTATCCTGGATTATCCAGAGGGGCCCAACCTAATTACCTAAGTCCTTATAAGTGGAGAACCTTTCCCAGCTGTAGTCCGAGACAGAGGTGTGTCTATGCAAGAAGAGAGATTGGACATGGCTGGTTTCAAGAATGGAGGAAGGGAGCCACGAGTCAGGGAATGTGGGCAGCCATGGGAACTAGAAAAGGCAAGAAAGTGGAATCTTCTCTGGAGCCTCCAGTGAGACCCATGGGGGACTTCTGACCTATGGAATTATGAGATAAAAATGTTGTATTGTTTAAGCCATTATGTTTGCAGTAAATTTTTGTAGCAGCAATAGAAAACAAACACTATCTGATGGAGAATGTCAGGAGACCACACTGGGCAGAAGAAGGGGCAGGTGGAGTTGTTTGGACTTATTCTGTATGAGCAGGTAGTCTTGAACTTCAGTAGGGCACTCACTTTTTCATGTAGTATTAGTATTCTGTATAAATATTAATATTAACATCCTAAGATATAATATTAAAATTTTGAGAGAGAGGGAGCCGCCCTGCTCATTGTAATGGGTGTGAATCTTTCATAAATTGGATGTACATTTCCTATTTAACTAATGGGAATTTAGGTTATTTCCAGTCCCTTGCCATTCAAATAATGCTGCAGTGAGTGACCTTGACCTTGTGTTATTTTGCACATGTGAATGTCTCTAAGATGAATTCCAAGAAATGATGTTGTTGGGTCACAGAGAATACGCTTCTTTCGGAGCCTGCGTTTTTCATACATGTCTGAGGATGCGACGATTTTGGTAGGAAGTGAAGGCCAGTGTGGGTTCGTGAGCAGATTCAGATCTGGGCTCTGTAAAGGTCCCTGTGGCTGACAGTGAGGATGCAGGGAGACAGGGGAGAGACTGAGGCCGTGGACCTGGAGAAAGATGAATGTGTGTGTGTGTGTTTATGTGTGTATGTGTATGTTTGACCAGCTGGTAAGGGGATCTGAGCCCTTGACTTTGGTGTTATCAGCACCATGCTCTACCAGCTGGGCTAACTGGCCAACCCTTGTGTGTGTGTGTTTTTTTTTTAATCAGCATGGGAATTCCTAGGACATAAGAGGTCCTTCCTCAGTGGTCCTGGGTGAGAGAGCCATGTTGGGGCTGGGGTCCTTGAGGCCAAGTGAGCCTACTTCAGTGTTTGCACGTCAGGCCTGAATTCCAATCTCCATTCTCCTCTGCTCCATCCTTTTGACCTTGGTAGATAATTAACATTGTGTTTTTTTGGAGGTGGGTGTGGATAGGGAGAGGAGTGTCACTGTAGTCTTTAAACAAGGTGTTTCTGGTACTAGACCCCTTCTAAGAAATACGTGATGACTAGTGTTCGTACTGCCTCTGACCCTTTGATTTTTGATGTTTGTATGATTTTTAAGATAGTAAGGTGTTGCAGCTCCTATCTCCAATTGTTGCATTTTGGTCGTGTGTTTACATAGTCTTTACTCACCATGGTGTTGTAACTGTGACTTCTCCATTCTTGGGTTTGTTTTGACTCTTCCCCTGGTGAACTGGATTTCAGTGTCAGCTAGCTTTTTCTAGAATGGCTCATAGAAACTCTGTTCTCCACGTGCTTTCATGTAGGAGAGCATAGGCCTGCTGCCTTTATACTTGAACGTGCATCTCCCTTGCTATTCATCTTCCTGCAGCCTTGCTGGGGTTATGCTTGTGAGTCTCCCTGGAGGAGAACCCTGTGCCTGTTTCTTCCATTCCTCCTCCAGAGGCCAGGCTGGGCACCAGTGCTGCTTGGCTGCCTGGTGGCCCCCTGAGCATGAGGATGCCATAGGAGGATCATGAACAGAAAATCGCATAATTTGGAGTGAGGAACTTTGGCTGCCAATTTTAGGGTAGTCTGCCAGAATATTATCTCTCTTCCCTTGTATGTTTGGGATATTTGTTACTCTAAAAATATTCACGGCTGCTGCGTACAGCTGCACAGGCTGTGTGCTGCACAACTCTAGGGATTGGAGTTCGTATAAACCACGATATGAATGGTGTTACCAGTTCTGTGCACTGTGGTTGCCCTGCGAGCTCTTGGCATGGAGTGAGCCTAGAAGTGCAGAATTTTTTATATCACCTTTATAAATTTGTTCCTAGCCACATACCCCGGTTCTACTATGATTTTTTTTACTTCACATTAGCTCAAATTTTTCTTACATAAATGAATTTAAAAGTGGAGCTTTATATCACAATTGGAAATGGAAAAGTAGTACAACTTGCCAAAAATAGAAATACACACACACACACGTGTGTATGTGTGTATGCATGTGTGAGCATTAAAAACAGTGCTGTCAAATTCTAGCTGGATTTTTTGGCCTTTTCTCTCTTTTTAAAATAGATTAGCAAGTATTAGAGTGATGTTAAAGACAGGTTAGCACAAAACTGAAATTTTCTCCTGGAAGTAATCTGAAGGATTGGAAGGGAATTGGGAGGGAGAAGCGTTTCCCGTGACATAATGCAGTGTAATTTAACACCATGTCCCCCCATCCTGAGCCACCTGAGGGATCTGAGGAAACACTGGCCCAGCCCGATCCTCCACTGGCTGCTTGAGTGTCCTGGAGATGTCTCCAAGTGGTGGTCCAGCCTCTGTTACCCTTTCAACACTGGAAAACATAATGCCACATAGGTGGGGCTGGACCATTCTTTGGTTGTGTTGGGCAGAGTCTTGCTCCTCGGGTCCATTGGGTTCAGTTCTGCTCCCTGGAGTCAAAAAGAACAAACCAAATCCTTCCTACAAGTTTCACCCTCCAAACGTGATTAAGAGTGGGGGCTCTGGAGGTAGGGTGCCTGGGTGGGAATCCTGGGTCCACCACTTACTATCTTGATGCCTTTGGCTATGGCACTTAAACTCCCTGTGCCTCAGTCTCTTCATCCATAAAATGGGAATAATAATAACAGAACTGAAGCCACTCAACACCCTCCTTACAGTAGCAAGAAAGGGCAGAAGTAAGACTGAGGTAGAGGGAAAAAAAGATTTGCCTTGCTTTAGACCAAACCCAGCATATGGTATGATATTAAAAAATCCACAATATCCTTTATTTGTCAGGATTCCTTAAAACATGATGATAGTGAATTGTCATATAGCAGGTGCCTCGCATGTATGAGATTACCTCAAAAAGTTCATGGAGGGCTGGCTGGTTAGCTCAGTTGGTTAGAGCGCAGCCTTATAACACCAAGATCATGGGTTTGGGTCCCTGTACCAGCCAGCCAGCTGCCAAAAAAATAAAAAATAAAAAAGTTCATGGAAAGATTCATATTATCTTTTAATGCTATTTTTCCATGAACTTTTTGAAGTACCCTCATATAATCTCATTTGATCCCCAGCTAGCCTATGGATAGGGCAACACTAGCTGCTGTAACAAATAAACCCTGGAATGACAGCGGATTAACACAGAAGTTTATTTCTTGCTCATGTAACACTTCAGTACAGGAGGTCCTGCTGGGTGGCAGTTCTCTGTATAGTGATTTGGGGACCAGGCAACTTCCATATTGTGGCTCTGCCATTTCCTGGGGACCTGAATGAGGTAGAGGAAAGACAAGACGCACCCACTACCCGTCACATGTCCCCACTGGATGTAGGGCATGCTGGGAAATGTACCTGGCTGGGCTACAGAAGCTGTAGCGCATTTTTGGTGGATAACTTGCTCTTTCTGTCACATCTTATGTGGTAGAGGTGACAGTTATACCCATTTTACAGATGAAGAAACTGAGACTCAGAGAGTCTGGCCCTGGGTCACAGACCTCGTAAGTGGCAAAGCTGGGGCTTGAACTCAGGACTCTGTGAGCTCAAAGCTCTTAAAATGAACCACTCGTTAATTTTAGATAAGCTTTTAGGTTCATCAGCTTTAAGATTGTTTAGAACAAATTCTTCCTTTTGGTTTACCCCCAGTGCCCCAAATGCCCAAGCAAGGTATGTCTGGAGACCACGGTGAGGTGGTCACAATGCCAGGCAGGGTTTTAGTCTTCAGCCTTTCATCCGCTCGTAGAAATGATTATCCCCAGAAAGTTGACCCATGTTTTGGACTCCCGCCAGAAATCAAGGCTGGTACCATCTGTAAGAGATAAATAAATCAAAATATCATCAGCAGATAAGTGTGTGCCATCTGCTGCCCTGTCAGTTGAACTGGCAGCAGCCTCCGGAGAATTCCAAGGAAGCGCTTGCCAAGGCTCTGCCGCCAGCCTGGATAGTGAGAGGAGAAGCTTCATGCAAGATCTGTTGGCATTTTTCTTTTCTCCCAGCTCCCAGAGCTGAATTCCTTGAATCCAACCAGCGAAGGTGTGTGAACTTTTGCCCCTGCCAGACAGTTATAATGGTTTCTCATCAGCCACATTTGTGGAGAACCAGGACTAATTCTTCTCTGACCTCCCAGCAAGTCGAAAGCGCCTACTACAGAGAAAACTAACTGTGTACCTGCCCAGAAGCTGGGCTCCTTGTGGAATCTGGTCTCGGAATCAGAGTCAAACTCAGAACCAGCCAGATTTGGATCTCCTGTGCTGGGTGTCTCGAAAAGCAGCCCATCCAGAAGGCTGCTGATTCCTCCTGCCATGTGTGGAGTCCTCTTCATAAGGCATCTGGGACTTCTCTTAGGAAGAACAGATTTCTCTAGAACCAGCCTACTCTGCTGAGAGGCAGTACAGTGTCATGGCCAAAACATAGGCTCTGTGCTGAACTGTCTCGATTTGAATCCTGACCTCACCGCTGGCTGTGGGATGTTAGACAACCTTCCTGTGCCTCAGTTTCTTCATCTATAAAATGGAGGTGGTTGTGGGACCTGCCTCCTAGGGCTGTTGTGAAGGTCAGTGAAAGGGCACACGGGAGGCACTTAGGACGGGACCTGGCACCAAGTACGTGTACTGTGTGTGTTAGCAGATGTCATTGTTGGCTGACTCTGTTACCCCTGCCTTCCCCATCCTCTCTCCACCACCCACTCCACAGAAACCTCAGCTACACCATCTGGTGAGGTAGGGAACTAAGTCATGATCCTCAAACCCAGGATCTGGGGATCCAGCCAAGGATGCTGGCCTCCCTGGTGCCCCTCCTGCATCTCCACTGCCAACAAGACCTGGGCTCCTGCGTGTCTGTGCCAAGGGCAACTCGGCCGACCTGCAACGTTATGCACACCTTCTGCCAGTATTGGGCATCTGCCTCTGGCCACTTCCCTTGATTCTGCTGGTGGCCCTGCCAGCTGCCCTCCACCTGCTCAGGCTGAAGTTGCAGAATTACAGCCTCTTGCCTTTGTTGGGGAAGACCCCCAGGCCCTCCTGGGAGGAGTGAACCATGTCTCTAACCTAGGATCCAGGGGAGGAATAAAAAGTGGCTCTCACTTAGCAAGCCAAACTTGGGGCAGGTGTTTTCACACACTCTCTCCTGTGTTAACCCTTTTTGCAATCCTGGAAGGCAGAGGCTCCCATGACTTCCATTTGGCAAGTGAGGAAAAGCTTTGGAGAGGTGAAGCCACTTGCTGAGGTCACGTGGCTAGGAGGAGGTGGAGGATGGATTTGAACTCACATCCTGCGGCCTCCATTTGCCTTAGAGCACCCTCCTATCATGGAGGGAGGCTTGAGACCTGTGACAAATGACTTTGGGGGTGGGTAGCAGAACATCAGGGTGCTCCCTTTGCAGATGGTGTCTGACGTAAATCATAACTGAAGGCTGGCCTGTTATCCAGCTGGTTAAAGCGCAGTGTTAGAATGCCAAGGTCAGGGGTTCAGATCCCCTGATGGCCAGCCACCAAAAAAAGAAAAAAAAATCCTAACTGAAGACATCATGTTTTATACCCAGGACCTCATTTAGCCTCACAGCAGCCCCAAGAGGCTGGAATGATCAACCTTTACTGGCAAAAAAGCCCCCCCAAAACCCATACCCCAACCAAACAAATAAAAAACAGTTATTTACCCACAGCCCCACGAGTGGCAGATGGCAGTGTGGGTGTCTGATCTCAGGTCTGTGAGCCCAGGCTTTTAACCAGGAGCACACCCTGCCCGGCCTCCTGTTGACCCTGGTGCTCCCCGCCTCCCTGGCCACCTCCATACCTGAGCTTCTTTCAAAACTAGACCAGGCCCAGACAAGGGCGGCCTTGGGTGAATTTCCTGGAATCCGGCCTGGTGGTGGCCAGAGCAGGGCTGCTGCTTGCAGTGGATTCCTGGAAGCCTCATCTCTGCCGAGGGCCCCTGCCAGGCACTCCTCTCGGTCGCAGAAAAAGGCACTCACTGACAATATCAAGCCACTGCATCGAGGGCAACTTCTGAGTCCCCACTCCTGGACCTCTGCTCAGGCAGGCCCCCTAGAGACAGGGTCTGAGGGGCGAGCAGTGAGGGAGGTTGCGGCCTCTTGGGCTGTGTGTTTTATCCCCACGCTGTAAAAAGCCAACATCCCCAGAAAGTGATGCCATGGGGTCTAGGAAGGAGTGACTTTCCATGTATCTTTTCTGAACAGATGAGCAGGCCCTTCCAAAAGACATTTCAGGTCCAGCTTCTGGGCTTTGTTTCAGAGTAACCCCACGGTGCTGGGGCGGATGAGGCAAGACTGGCCGTGAGCTGACACTTACTGAAGCTGGGGGCGGGGACACAGGCTTTTTGTGCTAGTCTCTCTACTTTTGTGAAAGATAGAAATTTCCCCTAATAAAATGTTTTAAAAAGGTATTTCAGAGACTGCCTGGTCTGGCCATCGAATGCTTTGGGTCCCTGCAGGATGGAAAGAACTTTGGAAAGACACAGGCCTATGTCCAGATCCTGATTCTGCCACCTACTGGCTGTGTAGCCTTGGGTACAGTGCTTCACCTCTGTGAGCCTCAGTTTCCTCATCTGTAAAATGGGGGTGGGTACTGACCTCAGACAATTGTTGTGATGTGTGTGAAGTCTTCTGTATGGTACTTGTCCTGGACTCTCCTTGGGGTCATCGGGCCCTGGATCTCAGGCAGTGTGACAAACCCTCACCTCTGCTGCTGGAGGGGAGATCTAACACTAGAGCCCCCAGGGGCCAAACAAAGGGGCTGAGACGCACCCAAGGTAGAACGTGACACTATAACGAGAGATATTGCAGTAAAACGTGGTAGAAATTCAGGGAGGCATCTCTTTGGGATGGGACACTGGTTTGTAAACAGGCAGGCTTCATGGCAGGGGTGGGGTGGACATTGGAGCTGGATCTCGAAGGCTGGGGATGGTTCAGATTTGGAGAAACGGAGGGGAGGAGGTGTGGAGATGAAGGGAGTAGCAAGAACCAGGGCGTGGAGGTGGGAAAGGTAGAGAGGTAAATCTGATCCATTGAAGGCGAAACAGCAGGGAATGGGGCTGGGGGGGAAGGGCAGTGTTTGAAGATGTTGGGGGTCTCCCGATCTCCAAGCCCTCCGCCATGTGGTGCTCAGTGGCTGGCCTTGGAGCTACCACCTCCTTCCTGGATAGTGTAGACACCGCCTTTCTGTTTGCCTCTTATTAGCATGGCTCCAAGATTCAACGCTCAGTCTCACCTTTGCCTCCAGGTGCGGTGGCCACACCATACAGATTCTGCAGAGTAAGCTTCCCTTTGGTGGAATTCTTGATAAAGGCAATTTATGAAATGCTATTCATTTATTCATTCCATGATCATGTCTGCAGCACCGATCACTGTTCCAGGCTATGAGGACACAACAACAAAGACACAAAGGAAACTTCTATTTGCTGCTGAAAACAATGTGGCCTCCACGTTGCAGAGACATTGTCTGGGTATTAGTTAGAAGAGCCAGGGAGCTCCCTCCTTCGGTGAGAGGATTCCAAAGAGTTGCTGATACATATATGTTAACATTAGAACAGATACTCCCTGAGGGCAGGGACTTTGTCTCTGTGGTCCCCTGCTATGTTCCCAGCACCTAGAACATGGACTGGCACATAGTAGGTGCTCAATAAAGGTTGGTGGAATATGATTGCATGAATATGAAACATTGACATTAGTAACTTAGGAGAAGTATATTTTTAGGGATCAAAATTAATTCAAACACCCCCAGATATCACTACTTGACATTGTGATTTTGATTCTTAGGAGTTGAGGAGGGGAAAGAGTGAGAGAGAGAATTCTGCATGATTTCAGGGCGTGCAGCCTATAGCCTGGTCTAGAATGTGGTCATGCCCATGGCCCACACATATTCACATGCAAATAGAGCCCAAAGCAGAGGAAAAGTCCATTGTGCATTCTGTAGAGGACCCAGAGAGTAAACAAGTAAACAAAGGCATAAGCAGGATAATTTCAGATTGTGATCGTGTTAAGTCCTGTAGCAGGTGAGGGGACGTGGGTGATGGGTGTAGAGGGGTGAGGACCACCCTAGGTAGGGTGGTGTGTGAGCTGTTTTCCGATCACCACTCCACGTCTGTTCCCTGCCCTGCTCCTCTGTGCCTCGGGAGATACCTGTGCAGGTGGAATCACCTGGACTCCAGTGCCCTCTGCTTTCTCGTTGGTTATCGCCCATTGGAGGCACCAACTGGGAATCTGAAGGTGGAAGGACAGAAACGTCAGGGTGCTTCCCTCCCCTTGCCTTGCTCTCTCCTCTTGATGTTTGGACGGCGACTACCTTCCTGTAAGGTCCTCTAAGGTTCTCAAAGTGTGCTTCCCAGACCAGCATCCCCTGGGAGTTGTTAGAAAGGCAGATTCCTGGGTGCCCTCCCAGAATTTCCAGTTCTGATGCTGGCTGAAGTGTGGCTACAGCTCTTCCTTTGCAGAGGAAGCTTCCCTCTCCCTCCCCTGCCCCTTCAGACCTGGGTGGTGAGGGCGCCCCACTGCCGCTAGCCCCCGATCCTGTCCACACTTCTCTAAATGGTCCCTCCACCCAGCAGTCTTCAGTGAACCCCGTGGAGAGTGCCGTCTGTTCCCTCCCAGGACCCCGCCTGGCCCACGTGTCAGCCGCTTCATATCCGTTTATCAGGGCATGCCCTCCCCCAGCTCTCCAGTCCCCACAGGCTTGTGTCATTTATTCTGGCCACTGAGACCTCTTGAGTTAGTGGCCTCGTGTTGAGGCTGGGTTTCAAGTCCTGTCTGGGGGCCCCTGGCCTCAGGGCAAGGCATGGTGGTGAGGACCCCACACAGGAAGTTTCCTTCTAAGACTGCAGTGGGTATGAATGTGCACTTTGTTTAGGCAAGAAACATCCCATTAGCTTATTTCTCTAGACCTGGTAGAATAGGAGCCCGAGTTTCTGCTCTCCAAGGCAGTGAGAAAGTCAGTCTCCACATAATTGAGGTTCCCTCTCAGCCCCCGGGTCATAGGAAGTTTTCAGACCTTTTGGGAGAACCGTCTGGTCTTCACCTGACCTTCCCCTCCCCACTACCAATGGTTTCCGTGGGGGCCATGGGACCCTTACTGGGTTGCAGGATTCTTGTTTAGCCTGTGACCTTGGACCCCAAAGTCCAGCTTTTCCAGGCCATTTCCTTGAAGACACCGACATCTGCTTAGGGTGCTGTGGGACCCTGCTGCTCATGGCTCCCCAAACCACTTTTACCCTGGGGTCAGTCTTCTGGCCCCCCTCCCTTCTGCACAAGATCCCTCTGCTGTCCCTGCCCTGAAGCAGGATGACATCACCCCCCAGTGGTCTGGACTCCTGCCCTCTGACTAGTCCCAGCTGTACCACGTGGTGGTTGACACCAGCACCTACTGGTCCACCCTGTGATATACACTATAGAAGCACCAGCACTGGTGACTTTCACTTCTTATAGGTAGGGAAACTGAGGCACCATGTCACACATCTACGAAGTGATGGAGCCAGGCTGAATACAGGCGGCCTGGCCCTAGAGTTTCTGCTCTGAACAAATGCACCCCCTGTTCCATGTGCTGGTCTTTGATGGCATCCGAGTGTCACCCTTGTCTCCTCTCCATTGGACTGCAGAGGACTATGTCCAATGTTTCCTCTGACCCAGGTGTGGGCAGCAGTGATAATGATGAGAACTGCCACCTCCTAGGCACCCCTGTGTCCCAGGCACTGTGCCCATGCTGAGTCTTCCCAGGACCCCTCCAGGCGCTTGGCCCATTTTACCAGCAAGGACATCAAGGCACAGAAAGACAGGAATCACATGGCAGGAGGTGACAGAGTTGGCATTTGAGCTCAGCTCTGCTGAATCAGAGCTCATACCCCTGACCACTGTACTATCCTACCCCATAAGTGCTGTTGCTGGAAGGAGTGTCCAGAGCAGTAGCTTGAGCCCTTGTCACTCAGATGACTCACTATTGTCTTTCTAATGTTGAAAATACATTTTTTATAAGACAGATTGTAGTGTGAGTCTCACCCTGGATGCAACTGGAATCACCTGGGGAGCTTTTAAAACCCTACGACATTTAGGACCCACCCCAACCAAGTAAATCAGCATCTCTGTGGGTGGGGCCTGGGCTTCCCAGGGCTGAGAACCTCTTGAATTGGATGACCTTTAGGATCCCTCCCAGCTTTTAAGTGCCACGGTTCATGAAAGGTATGCTGCCACCAGGTGGTGGCAATACGCCACAGCTCTGAGATCTAACTGCCCAGCCTCAGTCTGAAGCATGTGTGATTGGGATATAAGTGCCCTTGTCTTCAGTTTTATACCCAACATAATCCTTTAATCAGACATGTAAACAATCGTAATTGACAATTAAATGATGCTAGTGTTTTAAGGGTCACTTCTAAAAGCAGCACACCAATATGATGTGGTTTGGTATCTTTCTCATTAATGTTTAGTTAATCTATCATGGAGACTAAGGGTTTGGAGAAAAATGTCTCTCCTGTGTTTGGATTTCAGCTCTTAGACTTTTGACCTTTGAAGGATCCTGTCTTCCTCATACCATCTCTATGATTTTTCCTTTAACCTCAGCTTTGCCCTGCATAGGCAGTGTGGGCTAAGTTTGACTATCTCTGCTCAAACAGCTTTTGTTCAGCCTTGTCCGTGTAGCAGAAATAGATGTGTGAATCAGTTTATTTAGCCCCTCATGGATTTTCCCTGTCTGCATGGAGGTATGTTCCCAGATGATTCCTTTTAGGACCCAGGAGTTGTACACAGTGGGAACAACTGGCTGTAGCAGGAAATTCTGACATAGCAAATGGGAAAAAAAAATAGCTGGGAAGGTTCTAGGGCATGGAGTTTGGAATATATGGACTGGGCTGAGTCCTGCTCCATCACTTACCAGCTGTGTGGTCTTGGGAAAGTCACTGAAAGTTCAGAGTCCAAGTTTGCTTGTCTCTTAAGTGGGGATTCTCAGAGATACATTACAGGTTGTGTGGGGTTAAAGAGAAAGCAATTGCCTTTTCACAATAAAACCACTCAAGGACTAGAAATAGAAGAGAATGGTCTCAACCTGATAGAGTGCATATATGAAAAACCCGCAGCTAATAATAAACTTAATGGTACAGGAATGGATGCTTCCCCCTAAGATCAGGAACAAGACAAGGATGTCCTCTCTTGCCACTTCTACTTAACATTATATTGGAGATTTTAGCCAGAGCAACTAGGCAAGAAAAAGAAACAAAAGAGATTGAGATTGGAAAGGAGGAAATGAAACTATCTCCATTTGTGTATGACATGATCTTGTGTGTAGCAAATCCCAAGACTCTACTAAAAACTATTAGAATTAATAAATTAATTCAGCAAAATTGCAGGGTACAAGATCAATATACAAAATTAATCATATTTCTATATACTAGCAATGAACAATCCAACAATGAAATTTAGAAAATAATTCCATTTATTTTTTTTTTTTTTAAATTTTATTTTGTCGATATACATTGTAGCTGATTATTGCTTCCCATCACCAAAACCTCCCTCCCTTCTCCCTCCCCCCCTCCCCCCCCCCCCGACAATGTCCTTTCTGTTTGCTTGTTGTATCAACTTCAAATAATTGTGGTTGTTATATCTTCTTCCCCCCCCCCCCGGTTTGTGTGTGTGTGTGTATGTGTGTGTGTGAATTTATATATTAATTTTTAGCTCCCTCCAATAAGTGAGAACATGTGGTATTTCTCTTTCTGTGCCTGACTTGTTTCACTTAATATAATTCTCTCAAGAAAAATAATTCCATTTATAATAACATCAAAAAGAATAAAATACTTAGGAATAAATTTAACAAAAGAAGTGAAAACTACAGAACATTGTTGAAAGGAATGAAAATAGATCTTAGCAAATGGAAAGACATCCCATGTTCATTTATTGGAAGACTTAATATTGTTAAGATGGCAATCCTTCCCAAATTGATCTACAGATTCAATACAATCCCTATCAAAGTTCCAACTTGATTTTTTTTGCAGAAACGAACAAGTTGGTCCTAAAATCCCTGTGGAAATGCAAGAGACCCAGAATAGCCAACATAATATTAAAAATGAAAGTCAGAGTTGTAGAATCCATGCTTCCCAATTTTAAAACTAACTACAAAGCCACAGTAATCAAGAGAGTGTAGTACTGTTTAAGGATAAACATAGAAATCAATGGAATGGAATTGAGAGTGTAAAATAAGCCCTCACACTTACAGTCAATTAATTTTTGATAAGAGTTCCAAGGCAATTCAATGGAGAAAGAGCAGTCTTTCAACAAATGGTGCTGGGATGACTGGATATCCCCTTTTATGCACCATACACATTAGTCAACTTTAAGTGGATAGTATACCTAAATGGGGGAGTTAAAATTGCGAAACTCTTAGGAGAAAGAATAGGAGTAAATCTTTATGGTCTTGGGTTAGGTAAAGGCTTCTTAGATACAACACCAAAAGCACAAATAACAAAGGAAAAAAATAGATAAATTGGACTTCATTAAACTTGAAACTCTTGCACTTCAAAGGACACCATCAAGAGAGTGGAAAAACAAGCCACAGAATGGGAGAAAATGTTTGCAAATTAGATGTTTGATGAGGAGTTTGTATGCAGAATATATAAACAACTCTTTCAACTCAATAATAAAAAGACAACTAACTCAATTAAAAAATGAGTAAAAGTCTGAATGGACATTTCTCCAAAGAAGATGTACGAGTAGCTTAAAAGCACATGAAAAGATGTCCAACATCATTCGTCATTAGGGAAATGCAAATCAAAACTACAATAAGATACCTGCAAGAATACTTATAATGAAAAAAGACAAACAAAAACAAGTGTTGGTGAAGATATGGCGAAACTGTAACCCTCATGCATTGCAGGTGGTCATGTAAAATGGTGCAGCTGCTTTGGAAAACAGTTTAACAGTTTCTCAAAAGGTAAAACATAGAATTAACATACAGCCCAGCAATTCCACTCCTAAGGTAATACCCAAGAGAAATGAGAACTTGTCCACACCAAAACTTGTGCATGAATGTTCATAAACAGCCAAAAAGTGGAAAAAACCCAAATGTCTACTGACTGATGAATGGATAAGTAAAATGTGGTAAATCCATACAAGGGAATATTATTGTTTAATAAAAAAATGAAGTCCAGATACATGCTACGACATGACGATCTTTGAAAACATGCTAAGAGGAAGAAGCCAGTCACAAAAGACCATACATTGTGTGATCCCACTTACACGAAATCCCCAGACTAGCCAGATCTATAGAGACTGAACATAGATTAGGTGTTGCCTAGGGCTGGGAAAGTTTTGGGAAATGGGGAATAACTGCTAATGGGCATCGAGGGTTTTCTGCGGGGGGCGGGGGGTGATGAAAATGCTCTAAACTTGATTGTGGTGAAGGTCACACAACCTTTTGAATACATTAAGAATATACTAAAAACCAATGAATTGTATACTTTAAGTGGATGAAATGTATGGCATGTGAATTATATCTAAAGAAAACTGTTAAAGAAAAGATAAGGCAAAATGCCTAGCAATAAATTTGAAATATTACTGAGAGCCCAGTTGGTGGTGGGAGCCAGGAGCCTGGTGCAAGAGAGCTGAGGTCTTCCCCAGGCCCAGGAGGCATAGCACCCAGAGCCTACAATACTTTCATGAGCCCATGAAAATGTTTTAATTTCTTTTAAAACCGAAAGAAAAAAAAAAAAAAAAACTCCTAGGTGAAAAAAAGTTTAATACTTAATCTGGTCATCTTTCTACCAATGTGGTTGTGAATGGTAGTTTTTAATTTTTTTTTTTTTTTTTTCTATTTAGGAAGGGGCCCACCAAAGTCTTAATGTGGCCCTGGGTGCTGATCTGAATTTGGACATTAAATTCCACCCCCTCCAGCTCTTGAGAAACATTATAACATTAAAGAAAGTTTAAAACAATTCATTCATAATATGCCCACTCTAGCACAACACCTATTGCCTCTTTTCTTTTCGTTTTTGTTTTTGTTTTTTTTCGTTGTTCTCCTTTTGTTTTTTTTAAATCCTCCCTTTCAATCGTTGGCCATCAGCAAACATCGTTACGATCTCGGCACCACTAACTTGCTGTGTGACCTGGGCTGGTCAGTCTGCTGCCCTGAACCTTACTGTCTCCATCTGTAGCGGAGGGCGAGGCTCCTGCATCTCAGAGTAGTACACAGGGGTAGAGCAAACAGGCTGAAACCAGAGGAGTGGCATCCACTCACCTGTGGCCTCGAAATTCTTTGGAAGGAGTGTCCTAAATAAGTAAAGAGGCAC
This sequence comes from Cynocephalus volans, assembly GCF_027409185.1. Taxonomy (NCBI): domain Eukaryota; kingdom Metazoa; phylum Chordata; class Mammalia; order Dermoptera; family Cynocephalidae; genus Cynocephalus; species Cynocephalus volans. The sequence goes on from NC_084465.1 coordinate 114,761,308, forward strand.
CTCCTTGGCTCAGCACTGAAGACCCTTTGTGATCTGGCCCCTGCTTTCCTTCTTAGCCTCATCTCCCTCTGCTGCCTCCGTCTTGGCCTTTGCATTTATGTGGGGCTGGCAGGAGGCTCAGGAGTCCAAAGGGGCTTCAAGGGACCTTCTCAGGGAAGAACTTAGGAGGCTCCATGCATACAAGAGGTGAGAATGCTGGAAAATTCCAGATCTTTTTCATCTTCCAACCCACATTGGTTCCATTTTGACCCAATTTATCTCCTTGCTGGGATCAGCAGTAAAATTCTTAAACCGAGGGTTGCAAACTCACCCAAACTGTCATCCAGTCTAATGTCTCCAGGGCCATCTGGGTGGTTGAAATGAGGCTGGGGGTAAAGTGACAGGGAGTGGTGGGGACTGTGGCAAACTAGAGCACAGCCTCATCTAAAGGAAGAACATCTGCCCGTCCCATTTGCTTGTTGCTGTGTGGGATTGTGGGCCCAGAACGGCCAGATCTTCTGATTCTTCAAGAGGAAATGAGAAATCTGGATTGGTAGGCAACATTTTCCTATTTTTACGATCTTGTGTGAGCCCAACAAAATGTGTCTGTGAGCAGGGTCCAGTGGGCTCTCCCTCCTTTCGTGAAAAAAGGGTCGAAGGCTGGGCCAGGCCTTGAACATCACTGTGTCCTCAGTGGCAAGCACAGTGCCTGGCATCAAGGAGGACCAGGAGGAAGGACTGAAGAGCTGAAATTTCTTATAAAGTTTACATGGAAGGCATTCATTCATTCATTCATTCATTCTTTTGTTCGCTAGATCATCTGTTTGCTCATTTGTTCACATGCTCCTTCAATAAATGTTTATTGAGTGCTCACTGTGTACCAGGTACTATTCTAGGTATTAGTGATACAGTGGGAAGAGAGGGAGGAGTGTGGGGGAGGGGACGTTTGGAGTTTTAAATAGATTAAATAGAAAGGCCTTCCTGAGAAGGTAACATTTGAAGAAAGTGATAAGGGAGTGGAAGGGTAAACCACCCAGCTAACCGAGGGAAGAATGCACAGAGGGACCAATGCAGAGGCTACTGCAGTAATCCGGGGGCAGATAGTGGTGGCTGGGACCAGCAGAGGTGGTGAGAAGTGGTCGGATCCTAGATATAGTGGGAGCTAAAGTCCCAGATCAGATGGGGCAGGGTAGGGCGAGAGAAAGAGAGAAGCCAAGCATGATGCCATGGTTTTGGCCTGAGCACCCGGGAGGATGGAGTTGCCATTTCTGAGCTGGGGATGCACTGGAGACGTGGCCCCCACCCTCATGGGGCTTGCAGATTGTTGGGGCATACAGACATTAATAAACTTCCACACAAGCATCACACATGCAGAGGTAGACTCCTAATGGTGACTGGGAGCCCCGTAGAAGGCCAAGGTGCTGGGAGTGTTATAAAAGGGGGTGTATGTTCCAGGCAGGGGGAACAGCATGTGCAAAGCCCTCATGGTGGGAGGGAGCGTGGGGAGTACAAGCAGCCGAGGGGGGTGGGGGAGGGGAGCAAGATGGGGAGTGTGGGTGGACAGGCTGGTGGAGGCCAGTCTTAGGCACATGTGGGAATGTGGGCTTTCTCCTTTGGGAATTCAAAGGGTTTCAAGCAGGAGCATGCATGACATGTGTTGGACATGATCAGAGCTGTGTGTTTGCAAAGTACCCCTCTGGCTGCAGGGTGGATGATGGATTGGAGAGAGGCCAGACTAGAGGCCTGAGGAGACCAGTGAGGAGGAGCCAGACTGGGGTGGAGGTCAGAGAAAGGGACCTGAGGGCTATGGAGGAGGTGGAAGTGACAGGACTGGGTGGATTGGATCAGGAGGTGAGAGGGGTGGCAGGGTTGTCCTCCACACTCCTGGGACATGGGGTTTCTAGGAGCAAGGGTTAGAGGCACGTGCTTGCTCCAGGGCTCAGGGAGGGGATAGGCGAAAGCCTGAATCCCACATGTGCTCTCACATTCTTACACCCTTCTTTTCTTTTCAAAGGTGAAAAATGTCGCAGCTTCATTGACCTGGCCCCAGCGTCAGAGAAAGGTGAGTATGGTCCAGCTCAGGGGTGCCAGCCCCACCCTCTCTGGGGTCATTGTCCCTGCCCAGGTGGCTTCCCACAGCCCTGTGAGAGTTCCTCCTCCAGCCTTCCTGGGCGACGTGGTCTGGAAGCCAGACGTCCTGTTGCCAAGCTCTGGGTTTCTTGAACGCTCCGTTAAATGGGAGAGGCAGGTGGGGGAGGACCATTGGCCCTCCCCGCCTGGTGGGGCAGTCCTGAGAGTCACTGCCCTTCCATTATGTCCAGTGCATGCTGGGACTTTGGGGGAGGTATGATGGGTGGGTGGATGTGGGCTCAGGCAAGACCAGTGCTGGGGGATTGCCTCCAGCTGCAGGATTTGACCTCGGGGGAGGGAAGCCAGGTGGCTAGTCTCTGTTGTCTCTCAGGTGTGTGGGGCCAGACTGATTGGATGCTGCCATCCAGAGAGGTCTCATTTGTGTGCAGGGTCCAGTAGCAGAGACTCTGAGCCCACAGTGCTCAGAGCCATGCAAGGCAGTAATACGATGATCAGGAGCAGGTCATGGCTCAGCCGAGGGGGAGAGCAGCCAGGTAGGTTTAGCTGCAAGTAGTAGTGACCCAAAAGAACTGGCTCAGTGGCGAAATTTATTTATCTCTTTTATAAAAGTTTGAAAGTAGGTAATTCAGGGTGGCTGTCCGTCGTCCCTTGGCCTCTGTCTCATGGTCTAAGATGGCAGCTAGTGTGCCAGCTATCACATCTTGGTCTAAGATGGCAGCTAGTGTGCCAGCTATCACATCTGCATTCCAGGCAGCAGGATGGAGGAAGGGTAAAGAAGACAGGGCGAAGGTTCCATGTCAACTCTGAGGTTCCCAGAAGTTATCACATGACCACACTCAGCTGTGAGGGGCTGGGAAACATGGTCTTTATCCCGGGCAACACTGTGTTCAGCTACAAGTCAGAATTTTTGTTATTATGGAAAAATGAGAATAGATACTGGTGGATAGCCTGCCACAGAGACACAGGGGAGCCTGGCCACCTCCTTCCCTGTCTACCTGCTGCCACCCAGGAGAAAGGCTGCCAAGAGAGAAACAGGCATGCAGGTCTCTTCAAACAGCCCAGAGATTAAGAGAGTGTTCTGGGCCTGAGAGTCAGGGGAGGGGAAACCAAGGCAGGAATCCAGTCTTATAAACTGTTTCAACATGGGGGGAGTTGAAACAGTTTATAAGAGTTGGGGGGAGTTGGGGTCCTTGGCTCAGGGGGAATTCTTAAGTCTGGGATGTGGGCCCCCATACCCCCTGCTGGTGAGACCGAGCTTGTGGTTCTCCTTCCAGGTCATTGGCAGAGGCAGTGGGGGACCAGGGGGTCATAATGTGTCATGAGGCTAATGATGTTCCTGTGTCACTGGCTGGTGAGGCTGAGGGGCAAGTGACAGGGAACCTACTGGGACTTCAGCCCCAGGAAGAAGCCAGGACCCCCGAGCAAGCTTTCTGCAGTAGGGACTGTCTCCTCTGTTTCCTTGATTTCCTGAGGGCTGGGTCCAGTTTAGTTGTTATTCCTGAAGCATTTGGCTGCATGACTCAGGTCACAGCTTCCAAACTGAGATCACCAGGACATGCTACTACTAATATTACAAATGAATGGCTGATATTTATTGGCAGTTACTTTGTGCCGGGCACTGTGCCAAGCACTTGCCTTAACTGAGAAAGCTCCCCACAACCTCGCAAGGAAGGGGGTTGTTCTCACTCCCACTTGACAGATGAGGAAACTGAGGCTTAGAGAGATGAAGTCACCTCTCGCCAGGGGTGGAGCTGGGTTTTAAGCCAGGCCCCAGCTCCATACCCCTCCAGTGTACTGTAGCTGTCTAGGAGGCACATCCCCTAATCCCCAAGGCCTTGGAACTCCTGGGCCAACTCTGCTCCAAATCTGCCTTCTGGGAAGCAGGGCCTATGTGTGCACAAGCACACATGTGCACACATGTGTGTGTGTGGCTGAGTGTGCGTATGCACGAGCAGGTGCTCCAGTGCTTGTGTGCATGCTGTGCATGCCTGTGGATGAGCCGTGTGAGCCTGGGCCTGGAGGCGTGTACAGGTCTGTGTACATGCGAGAGTGTAGGTGCCCTGTGTGCCCATGTTACATGTGCATAGATATGTTCAAGTGTGAGCATGCGTGGATTGTGTGTCTGTGTGAGTGGGTTGCTCATGCCCCTCGCAGGAGGCATTGGGCCTTTATTCCTGCCCTTTTTTAAAAATGGGGACCAAGGCCCCAGGGAGGTTGTATCTTGATGTTTTACTGGCCTTGTGATTTTACTTTTAGTGCTTGGTGGCCACTCCAAGGACCTTCTGGCTGCATATATAAAATGTTTACAAGGAGGCCGGGTGGGCTGGCTTTGTCACTGAGTGCAGAACGCTTTTTGTGTACTTGCTGCCTCGCAAACATGTTAGCTCTCTCTTGGGGTCAGCAGGGTTTGGTCCGCAGCAGCCCATGTGGCCTTCTCCTGGGCACCTGCAGGAAGGTGGCATGCGCAGATCCATCCACCCGCTCACCGGCTCTTCACCATGCTCGAGTCTTCATTTCTCAGATGAGGAATGCTTGGGGCAGAGATGGGTGGCATGTTTGAGCCACGTGGGGAGATTGAGGTGGATGTTTGTGCCCAGGTGTGTTCTCACTGGGAAGACTCTTTTCTCCCAGATTCTGGCCCCGGTACTGCTCCCTCTGTGACCTCCCTCCTGGTGTCTTATGGGTCTGCCAAATATGATGATAATCACAACCCTAACACTAACTGGCCTTCAGGCGGTGCTTACCATGTGCCAGGCACTATTTTTGAGGACCTTTCACACATTGGCTCATGTCACCCCCATTCTACAGATGAGGAAACTGAGGCACAGAGAGGTCACACAGTTAGGAAGCAGCAGAGCTGGGACTGGAACCTGAGCAGTCTGGCTCTTGGACGCCTGGCCTTCTGAGATCCGCGGGTGCCCCTTTCCTCCCTCACCAGGACCTCTGAGCTGAGTTGGGCCAGAGCTTTCCTTCCCGCCTAACCCCCTCTCGCCTGGCAGGCCGTGTGCACACTTTCAAGGCCTTCTCAAATGCCACCTTCTTTTTGCCATTTTCTCTGATACTGTCTTGCCCCGTCTCACCCACCCTCTCCCCTGGCAAAATATTTGCCTGTCCTCTGTGCATCTTACCATGGCATGTATGTTTTTTAGTTTGCCTGACCATTCTGGTTTTGTGTTTCATGTGGGGAATATCTTTTTTGTTTTTTGCTAGCCTAAATCACGATTTTTCATCTGAATTCATTACACAGTCTCTTAACTGCTGGTCTCCTTTTGTTTCTGTCCCCCGATTCACTTGCTATCTGCTGTGGTTTGAATGTCCCCTCAAGCTCATGTTGGAACTTAACCCACATTATGGTGGTAGACAGTGAGGCCTTTAAGAGGTGACTGGATCATGAGAACCGTGCCCTTGTCAATGGATTGATCCATTCACAGAGTAGTAAGTGATGGTTTGATGTGTGGTCATGGGCGTGGTTCTGATGGCTTTATAGGAAGGGCGAGTGAGCAGGGTGGCTCTCTCTTGTTCCTGAAATTCTTGCCCTGTGACAGCCTGTGTCACTGTAGAGAGTCACCACCAAGAAGGCCCTCACCAGATGTATCCCCCGGACCTTGAACTTCCCAGCCTCCAAAACTGTAAGAAATAAACCTCTTTTCTTATAAATTATCCAGTTTCAGGTATTCTGTTATAAGCAACAGAAAACAGACAAATACAGAATCCCCAATTATCTTTTTGAAGCCTAAATCATATCACGTGACTCTCTTATTTAAAACCTTCGCATGGCACCCATCTCACTTGGGTACAAGTCAGCGTCCTCACTGTGGCCCACAAGGTCCTGCATGACCTGGCCCTGCACCCTGTTCTCCTCTCACCACACTCCAGCTCTCCCAAATCCTCGCTGTTCCTTGGTTCAGCCAAGCTAGCGTGCGCCTCAGGGCTTTTGCGGTTCCTTCAGTTCTCTGCACAGTTGGTCCCTTCCCATCATTCAGGTTTTGGTACAAATGTCACATATTCTTCCTTGAACATCCTCTTTGGTGCCCTGCCTGCCCCCAAGTTCCTCTCCACTCCTTCACTTGTTTGTCTTCACATCACTTATTTGTACCTGAAATCACCTGATTTTTCCACTGGCTATTTGATTAATGATTGTCTCTCCCAATGGACTGTCAGCTCCATGAGGGTAGGGGTTTTATTTACAGTGCCCAGAGCAATGCCTGGCACTGATCAGTGCTCCAAAATGCCTGCTGAATGAATGAAAAACGAATATTGATTTTAAACGTGCTATTAAGGATAGGAAAAACCGAAGTGTTTTTCCTGATATCACACTCCCCTCAACACAGCACTTTCGATACCAGCTGGGCGATCTCTGATTTGATTCAATTCTGACACTGTCTACCTGGTGGTAGCATCAGATCCCACAGGTTAAGAGTTCAGTCCCCAAGACTGCCCCTCGCTTCAGCTGCCAGTTGCAAGCCTCAGGTAGTGGCCTGTGCTTCTGACCAACCTGCTGTAAAGCAGGGTCCCCGCCCCACTCCCTTTTTCCAGTCCCCAAAGGCAACCACTTTCATATCTTTTAGCTCATTATCCTGGCATTTACTTCTGTATTTTAAAATAACATGCTTATTTGCTATTTGTTGATTATTCACTTTTAAATATTAATTTAAACACAGCACCTCCAACATTCTTTCCCTCTCTTGATCTTCCCAATAGAGTCATGTCACAACTTTGGGTTAAGTCATTTGGTTAAGTCATTTGTTGACATTATTATGTCACACCTGAGCCATGTAATTAATATGCGATGATTACATTTCCTCTCGTATATAACTTTTCTCTCTTAGAGTGAATAATCTCCTCATTTTTTCATTTGTTTAGTTTTCTGTTGTAAATTCATCTTTAGATGTTTTGCAAATGTGTAAATATTCTCTTAATATCTTGAAAGACAACCAGGTACTCATAAGGTTCCCTCCCTCCTTCCTTCCTAACTTTTCCTATGGAGCCTTTCGACCTGCAGCCCCAGTCTGGCCCAGTGATTGTCTAGGGCTGCTATTCTGGAGCCCTCTGTACCATTATTTTGGAATTTCCTCTCTTCTCTCATGTTGGATCCTCTGCTTCCTGGATCCCAGGTAGTCTTCCTTTTGGTTTACTTCCTCATTTGGGGGGAAAATATCTTCCAGTAGCTTCCTGAGAAAGAGAGCAAGGTTGATTGAGATGTTGAACACCAAATGTTGTCCTAACTCCTTAGTCACACTTGACTGAATGTTGGGCTGGGTATAAAATTCTAGGTTGGTAATAATTTTCCCACAAAATTTGGGAAGTATTGGTTGCCCCCTTCTAGCTTCCAGTGTTGTTGAGAACTTCAGTGCCATTCTGATTCTTTTGTGTGACCTCATTTTTTCCCTAACTGGAAGGAAGCTTTTAACATCTTATTTTCTGCTCTTATTTATTTTAATTTTCTATTTTCATTTTATTTGGCTTTTTATTTAATCCTGAGATATTAACTCAACTTTTATCTTTCAGCCATTCCATTTTTTAAATCTCTGCAGTTGTATTTTTAATGTTAAGAGCTTTTCCTTGTTATCTGAATGTTCCTTTTTATAGTCTCCTGCCTTTGTTTTATGGATACAATATCTTCTCATATTTCTCTGAGGATATTAATTTTTTTCACGGTTCTCTTCTATTCCCTCTAATGTCCCTGCTTCTTTCAGGTTCTTTTGCTTATTTTAATTTTGACCTCTGTCTTTTATATTTTATGTTTTCCTCAAGTAACCGATGTTCATATTTAAGAGTGAGGTACCAACATGCTATTTGGAAGTTCTAGGTGCAGTTGGAGGAGGATACTGGCCAATGGACTTCCCAATTATCTGAACTATGAACCCCTCAGCTCAAAAGTCTATCTGGTCAACCAATACCCACCTTCACTAGGGTTTTCCTCGTGGTCTGATCAGTTTCTCAAAGAGGAACCCTCCTGTCTCCAGTGTATTAACCCAGCCTCAACCATTCTGTGTATGATGTAGGGGAAGGATGCTGGGGGGCATCCCAGTGTCCCAAATGTATACTTTTATTTAATTCTTGGTTTTCAGCGTGGAACTCACCCAGGCCTGGTGCCTCCAATTCCAGGGACCCTCTGAGGTTTTCTTCCCACCAGCTTTCTCCATGCAGGTGGTCAACTTTCAGCTTTCTCCTATCTATCCATGAACTTCCCAGCTTTTAAAATGTTGTTGCCATATTTTATCTGTTGTCGTCTCCTCTCCTATCCTTTGTCCTATGGAATTATGCCTTTCTCATTCCTCTACTGTAATTCCTGGTGGTGTGGAAAGAGAGCAGAGGTAAGCCTTTCGTTCAGCCCCCATGTGCAATCCCACTTTTAACTTCCCAGACCCAGATCTCCCTCCTGACCTCTAGACTCTGCCTCCAACTGCGTGCTGGGCACCTCCTCCTGTGTGCTCCCAGGTACCACAAACTCAGCTTGTCCACAATGGAAATCACTAGTTCTCTTCCTTCTTCATTATTGTCCTGTTTTCACCAACATCTTCTCTGTCTCCAAAGCCAAGGACCAGAAAGTCATTCTCAACTCTTCCCTCTCCAAATTCAATTATTTGACAAGTTTAATTTCTTTTGCCTACTGAATATCTTTTGCATCTGTCCTTTTCTCTCTCCACTGCCAGGAGTTCAGCTTCTCATCACATCTTTCCTGGCTTTTGGCAAGAATCTCTTAGCTGGCCTCTCAGACTTCAGGCTGTGCTGCTTAAAATCTATTCCTCAATGCCCATCGACACACAGTAGAATAGTATACAGCCACGAAAAAGAACAATATACAGCTGCTCACAGCAACATGGATGTTGAGCAGAAGTGAGATTCAAAAGAATACATATGATAAGATTCCATTTTATAAAACTGGAAAACAGGCAAAATGCATCTGTGTTGTTAGAAGTCAGGACAGTGGCTGCCCTTAAAGAGAAATTGTGACGGAGCTCACAGAGGGCTCTGGCTGCTGGCAGTGTTCTGTCTCTTGATCTGGGTGCTAGTTACACACATGTGTTCAGTTCATGAAAATTCATCAAGCTGTATGCTTACGATACATGCACTGCTCTATATGTGCGCTATACTTCATTAAAAAGGAAAGAAATATTTCCCACACTGAACTCTAAATAATCAGTTATATCAGACCCCTGCTCATGTACATTTTCCCCAGAGTCTCCAATATTCTTTCATGCCTCTGTGCCTTCCCTCCACCCGACCTGCCTTTACCACCTCTTGTTTGCTTTGCAAACTCTTATTCATTCTTCAAAACCCAGCTAAGACATGACCCCTTCCGAAAAGCCACCTTTGAACCCCCAGAGTTACCCAGCTGCAGTGACAGGTCCAATTAGCACCCATCACACTGTCCTGAGGTGACTCCACCAGGCTGGACACTCCTTGAGGACAGGCACTGTATCTCATCTTTCTCTGTGGCTCCCATGCCCCAGATGGTTGGCACAGACCAAGAGTTTAGTAAAGGTTTGTTGAATGATGGAAGGAAGGAAGGAACGAACGAATGAACAAACAAGGGCCATGTTATAGATACTGGGTGGCCCGTTTGGGTTTAGAAACCAAAATCTGACTCCTGAAGCCTTGGTCTCCTCTGATCCACCTGGGCTGAGCTTATTTTAAATCATCTCTGCTCCCTGCCCATGTTTTCCAGTGTGCTGGGACTTCTGACAGCCACCAGCCAGCAATTTTTGTGAAACAATCTCCAAAGCTTGTAGATTTCATTTGTTTAATATTTCAGGGATGTGTAACAATGTGGAAGTCTCCGTGGCCACAGTCCTGAGTCTTGCGTGAGTCATTTCTCACTTCAGTTCCTATAATAGTCTCTTGTTGGTCCCCTCAACCTCTCTGTTCTCTGCCTGAAATCGATTTACAATTCTGCTGCTCACTTAATTTATTTAGTGCATGTTATTGATTTATGTCATAGCACCGAAGCGTGCATAGATCAGAACATGCTGATGAGGGATGGGAGAGGGGTACCCGCTTCCACAGCTGCCCAAACTCTGACATCAGAGCGAAAAACGAGTCAGCTTGCTGGCTGCAGCTGGAACACGCCGGGTGGCCAGCGCATCCTTGTGCCATGCATTAATCCGGGGCGGTCTTTCAACCCTGACTGTCTGGGGAACTCTCCATCAGCCTTCACGAGCCAACCCAAAGGTCCTGTCTCTGTGAAGCCCACCCTCACCCAGAGTGCATCGATTACTGTGTGCTCCCAAGTGACTAGGTACATACCTGTGATCCAGGGCTCAGCAAATGGGAGATCTGGTTTTTTCCATCCTGATGAAACAGACATTTCAAGACGCAGAGGCAGGAGAACATCCACTACTCCCTCTCACCTGCCATTCCCAGATAATATCAAGATAATGCTCTCAACCTTCTGGCCCAGGGTGGGAATCATCAACAGTCTGAATGAATGGCCCTGGTCCATCCGTGGAACTCTGAATCTTCCTTCACAAGATCATTTCCTCACCATTCTCAGTAAACTCACAACAGAGGCTGGCTAACCTGATGCCATTTAACTCTCAGAGGCCGGGCTTTCAGGAATAGCTGCAGTGATCTTTGTTTACCTTGTCTCGGGCCAGTGGTCAGCATCCCTTGGTGCCAGGTTGTGTGCCAGGAGCTGGTGCAGTGAGGAGACCCCATAGCCTCTGCTCTTGAGGAACTCACCTTCTAGTGGGGGAGACAGACAAGAGGACAGAGTGACAATCTGTCTGTGGAAGGAATGAGAACAATCTGGGAAGGCTGTGTGGAGAAGCACCGTGAGGGAGGGGTCTTGAAGGAGGAGTGGAATTCTTCCTCATGCATCAGGGGCATCAGGGCAAGTCATTCCTGGTGCAGCCTGGGCTCAGGGGTGAGACTGAGTGTCCTCAGTGCCAGGCACATGGCAGGTACTCAGTGGAGGACATTTGTTGAATGACTGAAGCATAGAAGGAAGGGAGAGCCCAGAGAGGTTAAGTGCCTTGCTCAAGGTCACACAGCAGGTGTAGGTGAGAGTCAGGCTAATCCTCCAGGCTCCTGAGGTTTTTAACGCAGCGTCCCTCCTGTTCTCCTCATCCCACTCTTCCTTCCTGGCCATCCCTCAAGCCTCGCTGCTCGAGTGTCATACACCACCCTCCCACCTCCCTAATTCTGAAGTGCTACTTCTGCCACTTTCTTTTCTGAAATTCTGGATTCCTCTAATTATGTGCTCTTATTAAAGGTGATTAAATCCCTCAGCCTGGCAGAGGATTGCTCCCAGAGATCACAACAACTAATAATTGCTTTAGTTGCTCTAATTCCAATTATTCAAGATTATCTTTCAGGTAATTAGGTATTTGGGCAGTCTCGCCTGCTCACTCTCTTGAAGAGCATCATATTAACCCCAAACAGTGACCAGCTTTCATGTTTCATAATTGGAAACAGTGTTTCCTTGGTGAGAAGACCATTAAGGGTAAACAGTGGTAATTTAAATTTCTAAATGGCTCTGTGGCCTTATCATACTTTGGTGTGAGAAATTACCATGCAGCTCTGGGGGTCAGGATTTGCACTGTGGGTTGGGCATAGGGTTGGGCAGTGAATAACCTGTGCAACTGTACGCGGGTGCCAGGGATACACAGATAGAGTTAAAAGAAGACAACATTCCTTATACAAATAAATCTGTACTTGCACCTCATGCTGAACCATACTGCCTGTGATGTCCTGGGAACGTGTAACCCTATTTTGTCATGTTTTCTTTTTTTTAAGCGATAGAATTTCATGGGCATAATTTACAAACAGTGACATGCACAGGTTTTAAATGTACAGTTCAATGAGTTTAAAGAAACGCATATATCCGTGTAACCCATACAGCTGTTAAGATATAGAATCAGGGTCTGCTTCATGGGCATGTGACCATCACATAGGGCTGTCACACAGGGCCCGGTGGGCAGCAGGGCCCTATGCTTGGTTTAATGCTGTATGCTCCCTGTCCTCAAATTCTTAATAATTTTTCCACAAATGCCTTGCTTTTCCACTTTACACACCTTCCTGATTTGGCCCATGTATACCCACCCCTGATATTATTATTTACTTATTATTTCTCTTTCTATTGATTCACTTAAAAAGTCTGATTGTTTTAACCTCCTTATGAGCAATAATATCTGTCAATTCATGGTTTCACTGCACCAGTTTGTTTTTTTCCAAGATGCTTTAAAATAAATAATAATAATACCGAAAACTTATTCCTGTTTTAGCAACACGCCAGGACCACCTGATTCCCCAACAACTCAAAGAGGTTTGTACTGTTGTTCTACCGTTTTATGGATGGGGAAACTGGAGCCCAGAGAAGTTAAGTCACCTTGCCCGCTATTGTGTGGGTCATAAGAGGCAGGGGCAGGTTTGTACCTGGGCAGCGGACCTTCAGGGTCCTTGTGTCTCACCATGCCACTTACTGGCTCTATGTGAGTAAGATCTAGTGAGAGGTAAGGACGGGGTTGGTGTAGGCAGATGGGGCTGGGGAGGAAAAAGGAACTGTCTGTCATACCACGTGACAGACACTTGAGATTCTCCAAGGTCCCCGCCCCTCAGGCACCTTCCTCTGCCTTCTTCTTGGGATGCTACCAGTTCCCAGAAAGGAGTCTGACCCTCGTGCACAGATTGTCAGGATGGAGAGGTCTCAGAGAGGGGTGTCTCACTTGCTCCATTTTACAGATGAGGAAACTGAGGCCCCGAGATAAAACTCCATGGCTGCCATGGACTGGGTATATAGTATGGATGCCTCCTGCATGCTAGTTCCTGAGAAGTGGGGTCCTGACTCCGAGGCAGCCTCCCTCGGCCTAGCCCTGACACATACAGTGAATACTCGTTGGCACCTAGTGCATACCTACCCTTTTCAGGCATATTATCTCATTTGATCTTCTTAGCCCACAAAGTAGGTGTTATTCGTCTCTTCGTTTTTCAGATCAGAAAGCTGAGGCTCAGAGAGGTTGAGACAGTTGCTGAAGGTCCAGATAGTGGCAGAGCTGGGATTTAGAGGCAGAGCTTCTGAGGGCGGTGTTAAAGAGCACGGGCTCTGGATTCAAATTCCGACTCTGCCTTACTAGCTGCGGGACCGCAAGTGTGCTACTCATGCTCTTTATGCCTCGATCTCTTCATCTGTAAAATGAGGATAATCACATCCACTCTGTGGGATTCTTCTGAGAACAGATGTGATAAGCCGTGTGAAGAGTTAGCACAGGGTCTGGCTCAATAAATGCCAGCTTGAATATTCTGCTGTGTTTCCCCAGCTGGAAAACTAACTTGGAAAATAACCCAATTTGTGTTTATTTCTATTCAACTAACATTCAACTAACCATTGAATAATGCACAGAATTCTATTCACTGCCAGATACTTTCACACCCCTTGCTTCATTTAATCCTTTCGACAGCTCTTTGGGGTAGGTACTATTATTTCTGTTTTACAGCAGAGTTGCTAGGCAGCTGACTCAGAGAAGTTGAGCCACTTGCCTGAGGTCAGACAGCAGAGTGCATCCCATGTGTCCTGTGCTTTTTCTGCCACACCTCATGTCTCTTTGTACCTACCTGGTGCCCTCTGGTCCCTCTTCCACTCCTCAGGCCCAGGAAGTTCTTTGTCTGCTTTGTTGTGTCTTCTGACCCGCTAGGTGGCCCATTGGCTCACAGCTATTGGGGCCTGCGTGGAGCAGGAGGGAGGTGGCAGCTGAGGGGGTCCCAGGCAACCCCTGCTCCTCATGCATCCCATCTGCTGGCTCCTGCAGCCTCTTAATTCGCGGCCATCTGCCAGGCTCCCTGGAGGCACGGCGAAGTCTGGGATGTAACACAGAACCTCCAAACATGCTGCCTCTAGTCTGTGTCTTGGAGTCAGGACCCCATTTCTTGGAGGGGCCCGAGCCCCAGAGACCTCCACCCATGCCGCGAAGCCACTGGGAACTAGAAATTTGAGAGAGAGGCCCTTTCAAAGGGAATGTTCCTGGAGGACTGAAGCCCCATCCCAGATTGGCTGCCCAGGAACTGGCTTTGCAGGAATTGGTTCCTGGAGCCAGCCTGACTCCCACAAGCCTTTGTGTCTCCTGGGCTCTCACTTAAAATTTGATTTTGCATTTAAAATATCCTACATGATGGCTGGCCCGTGGCTCACTTGGGAGAATGTGGTGCTGATAACACCAAGGCCAAGGGTTCAGATCCCTATATAGGGACGGCCGGTTAACTTACTTGGGAGAGCATGGTGCTGACAACACCAAGTCAAGGGTTAAGATCCCCTTACCGGTCATCTTTAAAAAAAAAAAAAAAATGTCCTACATGTCTTGGCAGGGATGTGCTGGCCCCTGCTTGTCTGCAGAATCTCTGGCCTCTTGGACTCTGATTTCAGCACGGGTTTGCCTGAGAAAGGGCCCGATGTGGAGGGTTGGGGGCTTCTGCAGCAGGAGAAGGACAAGCAGGTTCTGCAAAGCCAGTGTCTGTCTGGGTGGTCTTATCACACATGCCCCTTCCTGGCCATCTCTAGGGGTGAGGGCAGAGGCCATAGATTTTATTCATTAGTTTGAAATTTTAAAAGTTATTTTGGTAACAGCTTTATTGAGATAAAATTCACTTCTTATACAATTTGCCCACTTAAATTATACAGTTCAATGGTTTTTCATATATTCACAGAGTTGTGCAAACATCGCCACTATTGACTTTTGAACATTTAAATCACCCCCCAAAAGGAGCCCCTTTTCATTTAGCCATCACCCCTCAACCCTCCCATCCCCACAGACCGAAGCAGCCCTGATTGACTTCCTGTCTCTATAGATTTGCCGATTATGGACATGTATAAATGGAATCCTATCATATGAAGATTTTTGCATGTGGTTTCTTTCACTTAGTGTAATGTTTTCAAGGTTCACCTATGTTGTTGCATGTGTCAGTACAGATGATCTGCAACTTATGATGGGGCTACGTCCTGATAAATCCATCTTCAGTTCAAAATATCATAAGTTGGAAATGAATTCAATCGCCTAACCTAAGGAACATCATGGCTTAGCATAGCTTACCTTAAACGTGCTCAGAACACTTACATTAGCCTAGTTGGGTAGAATCACCTAACACAAAACCAGTTTTGTAATACAGTTATTATAAAGAATTTTGAGTAAAAATTCAAAATGCAAAGTATGGTTTTTACGGAATGTGTATCACTTTGGCAACATCATAAACTTGAAAAATAGTGTTGAACCATTGTAAGTTGGGGACCGTCTGTACTTCATTTCTTTTTACTGCCAAGTAATATTTTTGTTGTATGAGTAGACCATATTTTGTTGATCTATTTAATATTTACTTATTTTTTAAACCTTTTTAAAATAGGGAAACAAAGTATAATTCAGAAAAGTACATAACATAAATATATAGCTTAACGAATTATTGTAAAGCAAATACTTTCTTACCACTCAGGTAAAAAAAAAAAAAAGGTCATTGCCAGCCCCCCAGAAGTCCTCCTTCTGTACCTTCCTAACCACTACCAACTCCTTTGCCCCAGAGGAGGGTCATCACTGTCTTGCTTAGCTTTATAGCAGAGGTCAGCAAACTATGGCTAAATTAGTCTGTTTCTGTTGCCTATAACAAAATACTTGGAACTAGGTAATTTATAAAGAAAATGAAATTTATTGCTTGCAATTTCTGACGCTGGGAAGTCCAAAGTCCAGAGAACACCCCTGGTGAAGGCCTTGGTGGTGGCAACAGTGACCAGGGGTCTCACATGACAGAAAATGGCAGAATAGAGAGAGAGAACCTCTCATGTGCTCTTCTTTTAAAGCCCTCAGAACCACGCCCCTGGCCACCATTATTAATCCATTCACTAGGCGTGGTCCTACAATCTAATCACCTCATCAAGGCCCCACCTTTCAATTACCATAATAGGATTTCCCACCCTCTTAATATTGTCACAGTGGGGACTAAGTTTTGGGGGGACATTCAACCCAAGGCAATGGCCCATTGCCCCTTTTTGTAAATAAAGTTTTATTGGAACACAGACACAACCATTCCTTTATGTTTTGTCTACAGTTGCATTCTTGCTACAATGGCAGAGTTGAGTGGTTGTGACAGAGACCATCTGGCCTGCACAACATGAAATATTTACTCTCTGAGCCTTGACAGAAGAAGTTAGCTGACTCTGCTTTATAATTTTACCACCAAGTATGCAAACCTGAACACTGTAGATTTGCTTGATTTTGAATTTTCTACCTAAGTGGGATCATACAGTATACTTTTTTTGCGTGTCTGGCTTTTTTTGCTCAACACTATGTTGATCATGTAATTGTAGTTTGCTCATTTTCATTGCTGTATAGTATTCCATTGTATGACTGTACCACCTTCTATTTGTTCATTCTACTCTTAATGGATATTTGGGTCATTTTCAGTTTTTTATTATGAATAATGCTGCTGGTTCTTCAAGTGTGGTCCCCAGATCAACAGCATCAACACTACCTGGAAGCTTATTAGAAATGAAAATTCTCAGGCACAAAGACCAAAGCCCTAACTGAGCATGCACCCATGCTGCAACCAAGGAGGAGCAGAATGGACCACATCCAGAGGCACAGAATGATGATTCTGGCCTGCATCCCTTGCCCCATCAAGGATCCTGAACAGCTCCCCTTGGGGAGCTAGCTTCCCTATAGCTATCTCCCTCATGCATAAGCTCCCTTCTCTTTGAATAAAAAAAAGGGAAGTGAAAATTCTCAGGCCCACTACAGATCTTCTGAACTAGAAACTCTGGGTCTGGGGCCTGCAATCTGGGTTCAGCAAGCCCTCTGGGTAATTCTGATGAATGGTCCATTATAAGAAGCACTGGTCTAATGTTTACCCAGAAGTGGAATTGCTGGTTTGACTTTGAGTATCCTCAACTTTACTAAGTAAAATCATCCCATTTTCTAAAGTGGGTATGCTAATTTATACTCCCACTAGTGGGATATGAAAAGTCCTATCACTCTCCTTAACAATAGTTGGCATTATCAGATTTATAGATTTTGCTAATCTGATAGGTGAGAAATGGTATCGTATTGTGGTTTTCAATTTGCATTTCCCTGATTACTAATGAGGTTGAGTATCTTTTCATGTTTATGGCTATTTGGATTTTTCTCTTGCATGAAGTGCCTGTTCACATCTTTTGCCTATGTTTGTATTAGATTGTTCATCTTTTTCTTATTGATTCATAGGAGTTTTACATATTATAATCCCCTGTTGCTTATATGTGTTGCAAATACCTTTTCCCACTTCTGTGGCCTGCTGCCTCTTCTCAGATGTCTTTTGATGAACAATTCTTAATTTTTTAAAATCATGGTAAAATATACACAACATAAAACTATTTTAACCATTTTTAAGTGTACAGTTAGTGGCATTTAAAGACATTCACATTGTGTGCCACCATCACCACCTTCCGTCTCCAGAATTCTCCAAACTGAACTCTGTACCCATCAAACAGTAACTCCCCATTTCTCCCTTCCTTCAGCCCCCTGGCAACTATCATTCTACTTCTGTCTCTATGAATTTGACTTTTAATACTTTTGGTACCTCCTATAAGTGGAATCATCAATATTTGACCTTTTGTGTCTGGTTTATTTACTTAACATTATGTTTTCAAGGTTCATCCATGTTGTAGCATGTGTCAGAATTTCATTCCTTTTTAAGGCTGAGTAATATTCCATTGTATGGATGTACCACATTTTGTTTATCCATTCATCTGTTGAGGGACATTTGGGTTGTTTTGGCTATTGCAAATAATGCTGCTATGAGTATGGTGCACAAATACTTGTATGAGTGCCTGCTTTAAATTCTTTTGCATATGTACCCAGAAGTGGGATTACTTGACCACATGGTAATTCTATGTTTAATTTTTTGAGGAACAGCCATTTCCACAATGGCTGCACCATTTTACATTTCCACCGACAAAGCATGAGTGTTCCAATTTCTCTGCAACCTGACCTACACTTATTATCTTCCTTCCTTCCTCCCTCCCTCCCTCCCTCCCTCCCTCCCTCCCTCCCTCCCTCCCTCCCTCCCTCCCTTCCTTCCTTCCTTCCTTCCTTCCTATCCTAATAGGTATGAAGTGGTATCATATTTTGGTTTGGATTTGCATTTCCCTAATGATTAGTGATGTTGAGCATCTTTTCATGTGCTTTTTGGCCATTCGTATATCTTTGGAGAAATGTCTATTCAAGTCCTTTGCCCATTTTTTAACCAGACTAGACTTTTTTTTTGTTGAATTATAGGAGGAGTTCTTTCTATATTCTGGATGTTAACCCCTTATCAGACATATGATTTGCAAATATTTTATCCCATTCTGTGCATTGCCTTTTCACTCTCTTGATGGGGTCCTTTGATGCACAAGTTTTAATTTTGATATGGTTCAATTTATCTATTTTTTTCTTTTGTTGCCTGTGCTTTTGAGTTCAAGAAATCATCACCAAATCTAATATCATGAAGCTTTTCCTCTATGTTTTCTTCTAAGAGTTTTATACTTTTAGCTCTTTTGTTTAGGTCTTTGATCCATTTTGAGTTAATTTTTGTATATGATGTAAGATAAAGGTCCAAAGAAATTCTTAATTTTAAAGCTGCTAACTTTATCCACCCTTTTCTTTAGGATTAGTGCTTTTTCTGTCCTATTTAAGAAATCTGAGTCCTACCCTGAGTTCATGAACACCAGTATTTTTACCAGTATTTTTAGTTATGTCTCAAGCATCCATTATGTGGATGCCAGGGAGGAAGTGCTGAGGGACAGCCCTGCCTGGCTTTGTCACCTCACCCCATTACTACTTGCTTCTTGTTCCCCATGGGAGTTCCATGGTTTCCCCAGCTGTGGGCCCTACCCAGACCCTATGTGGGATTGGCCCTGCTGCACATCCCATGGTTGCCATTGACCTCCCAGAACTGCTGGGTGGCTGACCCTCATTCAATTGATAGACAGTAATGACCACGGATTTCTTCCAGGGGTCACAAACTAAATACTCGCAGGACACAGGAAGGATACTTGGATGGAAGAAGTGGGTGGGTGGGTCTCGGGCCTAGTAACAGTCAGGCTCATAGTAGGTGCTTAGTAAATAGTGGAGCTTGATCTGGAGTGTGCATGCCTTACCTGATGGGGGCAGCTGCTACACAGCTCCTGCCAGTTGTTGCCATGCAGACATGTGGGCCCAGATATGCCAGATGTAGCCAAAAGACCTGGGATCTGGATTTTTCTTTTGGTGTGAACTCATCCAATTAAAAAATGTACTAATGGTTAAACTTATAGGGCTCTTGAGCCAGACTGCCTGGGTTCAAAACCCACCTCTTCCACTTTCCAACTATGTAATTTGGGAGAAGTTATTTAAAAATCTTGTCGGACCTCAGTTTACTTATCTGTAAAATGGGGATAATAATAGCATCTGCCTGGCAGGGTTGTAGTGAGGCTTAACTGTGGTAATACAAATAATAATGTGGTGGCTGGAGTCACCACCAAGGGAAGGGATTTGTGTCTGCTTTGTTCATTCCTGTATTTCCAATACTTAGAACAGTATCTGGCACACAGACAAATAAGGGCATAAGCACACCCAGGACTTAGCCATATACCTATCAATCCATCTATCTATCCACCCATCCATCCACCCACCACCCATTCATCCATCTGTCCGTCCTTCCGTCCATCCGTCCATCCGTCCATTCGTCCATCCATCCACCCACCCATCCGTCCGTCCGTCCATCCATCCATCCATCCATGCATGCATCCATCCATCCATCTACCCTATAAACACTTGTTGAGCTCTTAACATGTGTCAGGCACTGGGGAAATATGGGTTGATCTTTGTAGGTCCTACTGGGTCCTTCTTGATCTGATCTCAAAGCCTCAATAACTCTGATGATTCTCCAGCTGTATCCACACCACTTTTGGCCTCTTAAAAAGTACTCCAAAGCTTTCCCAGGCCCATTTGTTTGGAAACCCATTGCAAGCATTCATTTGCTCCTGCACTGTGCTGGGTGCAGGATAACTCTTGAGTTTTGTTACTCTCTTTTGTCTATCCTTGGAAGATGGGGTGGTCTTCTATGCTTTAAGATTTCCTAAAGTCTGTTATTCCTTTACAGGAAGGCTAGTGTGTGTGTGCGTGCACACGTGCATGTGTGTGTGTGTTGGGGGAGGGTGCAGCAGCCACTTCCCTGATCCAATCCAGCACCTATACCTTCTTTCTTCCCTTGTATTAGTAATACTAGCTGCTATAACAAACAAACTCCCACATCTCAGGGGCTCTGCATGATAAAAGTTGACTTTCTGTTCACAGCGAGTCCAGTGAAGGAGTCCCTGGGATCCAGGCTCCTTCCCTTCAGTGACTTCACTCTGCTCTGGGCTTTGGAGTCCTCTCCATTCAGCCAGTGGCTGGGTAAAGAGAGCAAGTAGAGGGTGGTGTGGAAGGTCCCTATGATCCAGGCTTGGACATGGCTCACTTCCTTTCCACCCGCATTCCATTGGCCAAAACTGTCACATGGCTGTACCCAACCTCAAGGGACATTGGGCAACGTAGTTCCTCTGTGTGCCCATGAGGAAAAGGAAATAGATTTTGCTATCCCATGTAAGTCTCTGTCATACCCTCTGACTTCTTTCCTCTGTCTGCCAGGACAGGGGAGCTTTATTTAGTATGGCATGTGGGAGAGAGGGGCAAGAGAGGGAGCCTGGACCTTCAGCTCTTCTTCTAAATATATGGTTTACAGTGAAAACTGTGGCTTTTGACCTTAAAAGCCCAGACTCTTGCAATTCAAAAGTCCTGTCCTTGAGGCCTGCGAGCTGTCCCTCTGCTGTCCATTGTGCTGTCTTCCCCTGCAGAAATGACTACAGGGAGGGGAGGACAAAGAGTTCAAGGAAGGAGTGGGAAGGTCTCAGCTCATGTCTTCACAACTGTCCCATGAAGGTAGCTCCGAATCTCAGCTGAGTGTCTGCCACCCTTTAGTCTGCAGATTCTAGTTTCTTTCTCTTTTTGAAATTGGAAAGCCAGTACCTGCTGTCAGGTGCTGGGCTCCTCACTAGTTCCCCCCAAGTCCTCACTGCACACCACCAAGAGCCCGTCAATCCGTGTGGAGGGTCCCAATATCCCAGCCCATGCTTGTTCGTGCTGGGAGGCTGGATCAACTTCAGGAAGTGCACGAACTTGGCTCCATTTGGACTGTGGTTCTGCCTTGCCTGTTGCCTGCTGCACTCTTCAATTTAAATTATCCTCTTTCTTGCCCAAGAAAGATGAACCCAAGATCTGGGTTTGAATCCTGGCTTTGATTTGCACTCCAGGTGACTTTGCCCTCTCTGAGCCCCAGTGCTGTTATTCATATAGTGAGCAGGATCAGTCCCAGTCAGTTTTCTGGGAGTATTAGCACTGCCTCCTCCGCTCCTTATCTGGTTGCTGTGGGTCTGGGCATGTGAAATGCTCAGTGCTCTGGGCAGGCTGGGTGAAGGTCAGGCGGGATCCTGAGGGGTGAGATCGATTCCCTGCAGCCTGAGGAGGGGTCTTAGATTCTGATACAGTTGTCCTGTGGGTTCCAGAGCTGCACCTTACCGCGCTTGGGGGTGGTGGGGTGGGATTGGGTTGCCAGGTGTGTCACATGCCATGCGTCTTGCAAGCTCAGTAGTCAAGGTAGGGAAAGGCATTTAAGGTGGGAGGGGCGGTGTGCAGAGGACAGATGCTGGTGGCCTAGCCAGACATTGAGGAGCAGGGGCAGGGAGGAGCGGCTGGTGCAATAAGCCTCAGATGTCACGTCCAGGAGCTTGGGCCATATCCTGGAAGCCACCCAAGGACAAACATAGGATGTGAGGTGGCATGATCTGGTTTGAACTCTGAAAACTGATTCACAGCTACCCCCAGGCAGAGGGGTGGTGCTGGTGAAGAACGGTGGCCACCAGCACCCTGGGGAGCCCCTGGACAACCTGAGATGCAGGTCTTCTTCACGTCTGTCTCTGGCATGTGGCTGAGAGCCTGGTGCTAAGTGCTCATTTACAATTTTGACTAAATATCCCACAAATTCAGGGTGCAAAGAGCCTAAAGTCAGGGCTTGTGTCACAGACACAAGTTGGTCTCGGACATAAAAACCCAAGCAGGGCCCCCATTGTCGACTCTGCAGCCCTCCGCTCCCACCAGAGTGTGACAAGCTGGGGAGGGTAGCTGCAGGGCCTCCCTCAGCAGCCGCTCCAGGGCAGGTGACACTGTCTGCTGGTGGAAGTGGGAGCTCTTCCTCTCCCTGTGGATAGCGACGTATCCCATGGTGGGTTCCTTCTCGGCTTCAGGTCTCGCCTCAATATCAGCTCCTTGGAGAAACCTTCCCTGACTGTCCGTCCAGAACAGACTCTCCCTCTCACGGCACCCTGCATTATCACCTCTGCACATCCCGGAGATGGTCTTGTTTTATGTGTTTGCTTGTTGTCTGTCTCGCTCTCTTCTCAAGACCCAGAGCTCCACGAGGGCCCTGCCTTGCCTGCCAGCAGGATGCTGGACACCCACAGCTACCCAGCACATCTCTGTGCTACGACGACGTTGTGGAGCCTGCTTGGAGCCAGGCACCGGACACAGACCATCTGATTGTCTCACTGACCTCTGCCCACAACCCCATGAAATAGGTGCTACTTTTATCCCCATTTTGCAGATGGGAAAACTGAGGCTCAGAGAGGCTAAGCATGTTCCTCACACTCGCACAGCTATGAAGTGGTGGCATCAGGATTCAAACCCAGGGTGTTGGCTTGATGGCGGTGCCATTCTGCTTGGATTTCCTTAACCTCCCGTTCCTCCATTCCTTGGAAATGAAATTCCTAGCTCACTTTTTAAGCCTTTTTCCACTTCCTGCCCCATGATGACTTTCATCCCTCATGGGTTTATTTAGAATGAAATGAGCAGTAGGGAGCCATCAAGGGGCCGTGGCCCTCACAAATGAACCTGTCTCCACTGCTCCGGGGAAGGCTGTCTGCCTTTCCAGCCACCGTGCCCCTTGTCTCTCTGCTCTCTCATTATTCCCGTGGAGTTCTCATCAACGTCCCTTTAGGACTGAAGCTCACAAATAAACTGGCCAAGCTGGTGAGGAACATTTAATTCAGCTCAACTCGGAGCCCTTCATGCTCCCAGCGGAGGGAGCAGAGTAGGCTGGGCTCAGAAGAGGGGCTTCGGGCTCCAGCAGATCTGGGGTGGGATGTGGGACCTCAGGGCTGTTTCTGAACCTCTCACAGGCTGTGAGGTAGAGGTGACAAAGACCCCCGTAGATGACAAAGACCTCTGGGCATTTGAGTTTTGCATTCTGACAAGATAGCCTCAATGTTCCTTCCAGAAAGGTGGTTCTGGGGTCCTGAGAGTCGAAAAAGACTTCAGAGAATTTTTTTTGTCTTACTCACTGGCTCAACAAATATTTATTCAGTACCAACTCTGTATCTCCCCAGTACTCTTTCTAGGGTCCTGCCCTCACGGACTTGTTTTTGGTGAGGCAGAAACTCAGGGGAACGGAGTGAGCTAATTGCTGCTCAGATCAAAGCAATGGTCCTGCACTGTCTACGCAAATCTCCAATTAATTAATTAACTGATTGCTCCTTTTCCCCATTCCCTCCACCCACTCCCCTCCCTTCCATCCTGGCCAGCAGCCAATTCTGTCTAAAGTATTTATGTTTGTAGGTGTTCTTACAAATGTGTCGCTTTTGGAAGTATTTTAGATTTATGTAAATAGTACAAGGATACTTCAAAAAATTCTTTAAAAAAATGGAATTGAAAGGTAATAAGAATCTTTCCATGAACTTTTTGAAGACCCTTCGTACGTGCATTAATCAGCTGTTTCTGCAATAAGGCCGTAAAACAAATCACTGAAACCCCCAGTGAGTGGCTTTCAAAACCAAGCATTATTTTTCTTACTTGTGGGTCTGCAAACTGTGGGTTGTGACTGCTGCAGGCTGGATGACTGGGCTTGGGTCCAGGCTGTGGCTTGGGTTTAGACTTCTTCTCATTCTGGGGCCACCATCTACTGAGAATATTCTCACGGCAGAGATGCACGAGGGCTGAGCAGAACTCTGTGATGCCTCTTAAGCCTTGGCTGGGGAATGGTACCCGATCACTTCTGCTCGTATTTCACCAGATGAAACAAGTCACATAGTACAAAGTTAGTAGGATGGGGAAGTAGGTTCTTCCTCAAGAGGGAGGGATGTGAATGTTTGCTGAGCAGTAATCCAGTTGATCTCAGTATGTGTTATAGATGTCATTCTGTTTCTTAAGTTTTCCATTAAGCATGATGTGTTTAAGATCCATCATGAGACTGTGTCTTTACCTAACCCAACACCTGCTGGGTGCTCTGGGCTAAGCATCTCCTACACGTGTCTGTCTGTTCTCCTAGCAATGGACACCGAGGTTGCTGCCAACTCCCTGTCACCACAAATGATGCTGCAAAGAACATCCTCAGGCCTATCCTCTCAAGGACCTGTGCGAGAACACCCTTGGGGTGCACGTCTAGAAGCAGAGCAGCAGAGTCATAGGGTAGATTACACTAATTTGCAAGTTAACGCCATCACTGTCGGAGGTTCCCATGCTCCTGCATCCAGACCTACACTGGGCATTATCCAGCTTTCCAGTGTTTGCCTTTCTAATCAGCACGAAGCATAAAGAGACGTCTCGTCACCTTGATTTGCATTTCTCTGATTAGTGGTGCATCTGAGTTTCTCTTCATGTGCTCCCAGGCTTGGGTTTCTGCTTCTGGAAACTGTCTCTTCATATCCTTTGCTCTGTGCTTTCCCCTGGGAAGCGGGGCTGGGACGGGGCTGGAGGCAGCACGTGGAGATTGGCGTGTGGCCGCGGTGGGTTTGAGGTCAGAGCAGGACGTCTGAGGGCACGGGCAAGAGATTTCAGCTGGGAAGGAGTCCAGGAGCAGCTGCTCTGTCCTGGGCATTAATTATTTAACCTTCATTAGCAGCTCTGAGATGGGAAACCTCTTGTCCCCTCGATTGGCCCCACAAAGAACCCAAATGAAGAAGCAGATGTCAAATTATCGGCTTTATCATGATTAGAAAGACATCTGGCCAAGGCACCTCCAAGCTCTTCTTGCTCATTTTGTTCTGCAGATCAAGAAAGGGGCATTTCTGGACCTCCTTGATCAAAGACCCACTATGTGCTTGGGACTTCCTGCACATTGAATTTACAGGGATAATGATGTCACCGTAGGGGTGATAATAGGATTTCCCTGACTGGTTGTTTGTGAGGATTGCATCCATCCATTCAGTCAACATATGCTTATTGAGCACCTACTGTGTGCTGGGCACTGTGCTAGGCCCCCGGGGATATGTCCGTGAATATAAGAAAAGGGATCCTGCCTCCTTGGAGCTTACACTCCTATGGGGGAGTCAGACAGCACATGGACACGTGACATGCAGAGTATGTTGGATGGTGTTGAGTGTGGACAAGGAAAACAAAGTGGGGGGGTTGCAACTGGAAACAGGGTGGTCCAGGAGGGCCTTGCTGGGAAGGTGTCATTTGAGTAAAGACCCAAAGGAAGTGAAGGGACCACCCATGTGGGATCAGTGAGACGTCACAGGAAAGCTGATTAGAGCAGCACCTGCCAGCCACCGAGCAGGTGCTCTGTAAAAGTATTATGGTTAATAAATGGGGAAGTGGAGGCCCAGCAGGGTTATTTGACCTGCCCTAAGTCACTCAGCAGCTAGGAAGGACCTAGGGTACAAAAATTTGAGGAGACCCTCATTCTCATAGGCATGTAAACCCCAGCCCTGGCTAAGAGGTAGAGCTGGGCTCAAACCCAGTCTCCGACTCTAACACACACACAGTAGGGATCGGGTAAGTACTGCACACACAGGGGAGACAGGGCTCTGCAGTGGCTCGGCTGCCTGCGCAGGGTCTTTTCTGGGTGTCATCTGGCTGTAGGAGACCCATGTAAGCAGGAGAGGAAGACAGTGGTAAGGAAGGTGGTGTAGTGGAGGAGAGAGGGCAGAGAGCTGGGGTCCTGTACTGCCACTCTATGCTGGGTGTCCTGGGCCTTCTGGGATGGAATGTGGCCCACAGACTCAGCTCACCAGTGGAGCAGACATACTAGTAACAACTGCATCAGTGAGGACTTTAAAAAACCACATGTAACAGAAACACAGCTCAGACAGGCTGAAAGGAAAAAGGGAAGGTATGGGCCCAGGTAACTGAAATCAACCTTCAGGCATGGCTGGATCCAGGACTCAAACTACATCACTGGACTCTGTCTCTTTCCAGATCTTGGCTTTTCAGTTCCTGGATTATGGCTTCATTCTCAGGCAGACTCTCTCCAGGTGGTGGCAAGAGGACAGCTGGAGGGTCCATACATAACAGTCCCAGAGGGAAGAGAGCTTTTCCTCAGCAGCACTCACAGGAGCTCCAGGGCTGATTCTCACTGGGCTGACTTGGGTTCCATGTCCTTCCTGAATTAATCACTGTCATTAGGAAGATTCAAACTCTGACTAGCCAACCCTAGGTTGTGTGACCATTCCTGGGGTCAGGAGCAGAACCAGGCTCAAACCACAGGGAGTGGAGGTGGGGGGGTTCCCTCAGGAAAACTAGTCAGGTGATACCAGAAGGGAGAAGGGACTGGGTGAGTCCACCCCACAAATGTGATGTCACTCTCTGTCACCTCCAGGAGTCTTTTATCCCCTAATACAGTGGCTCTTGAGTCTGGCATCACCTGGAGAGATGTGAAGAAGGACAGGGACCTGGGCCCCACCTCAGCAAATTCACATGCAGTAGGTCTGAGGCATCATTCATTTTTAAAAGCTCCACTGGGAATTCTTATATGCAGCCAGGGCTGAGGACTGCTGCTCTCCTGGGCCTGCATCCCGTCATAAACTCTGTCCATTGTCTTTCTGTGATTAAGAAAGAGTTTTCAGACTCCTAGTTCATAAGGAGGAAAGCTAACAGAGACAGAAACCCATCACCAGTCTTTAACCCCCTTAGCAAACCTCTGGCTTTACCAAGCTCCGGCTAGTGTCTGGTCTCCTGGGATGGAGATCAGGACAGCTCTCAGCAGAGTCTGGCCTCTGACGGGCATCAGTGCCACCAAGGTTAAACTCCCTGTTCCTGGGCCAGCTGAGGACCAGGCAGCTTGGCAACCCTCTGACCATAGCTCTCACCGTGCCGGCTGCCACCAGCCGAATGTCAGCAGGCAGCTGGTGCTCTGCTGAATGGAATCCAATTAGAGGCCTCTCCCTGGTGTGAGGCCTCTTTCCACTCACGAGGATTTTGTTTTCCTTAGAACTGGGCCATCTTGGAGTGGCCAAGAGACTGGGAAGGACGAAGCCAAACACATAAGAGAGCTGCTCAGAGGGGGACTTTTCAGGGATACTATTTTTACAGTGTCCTGAGGAGTTGGGGAGAAAGATCTGCAAGGCGGGTCCTGGAGTCAGATGGATGGGGGCTGGAATCTATACTGCGGGACCTCCTGAGCCTCAGTTATCCCATCTGTCAAAGGGGGCTAATAGGAATTCCTACCTGATAGGGTTTTTATGAGGATGAAGCAAGACAGTATGTGTGGAGTCCACGGGCCTGGCACCTGCTAGTAAATGCTGGCTGTTGCGTTATCCGCACTTGCCCAGTGAGTGTTGAGTGCTTACCTTCTCAGGGACTGTGAAGTCTGCAGGGGGAAAGCTCCTGGCTCTCGTGGGGCTTATAGTCTAGTGGGGGAGACAGACCTGAATGAAATAATCCCAGGAATGACTTTAGCATCGAGAAAGTCTTGATAAAGCACCGATTCTCAACTGTGGCTGCACATTGGAATCACCTGGGGAGATTTTAAGAAATACTGATGCCAGGCCATCCCCACCCCCGACTTCTCCCAGGAGATTCTGACTTGGATTTGGGCTGAGGTATGGGCATTAGTGTTCTTTCAACTCTCACCAGATGATTCCAATGTGTGGTCAGGGTTGAGAATCACTGGTCTAATGAATGGATGATCGATAACTGTGTATGACGAATTAATTTTGCTTTGATTGGCAAGTCAGGGGGGAGATCCTGGAGGAGATGGCTAGGCTGGGAACTGAGGGATGGGCGTAAGCCAACTAAGGTGGGAGCTTGGCAGAATCGCAGGTGGGGAAGAGTGTTCCAGACAGAGAAAAATATGCAAAGGCCCTGTGGTGTGAAGGAGGATAGCACTTGGGGGCGGGGGTCTGGGAGAAGTCCAGTGTGGCTGGAGCACAGAGAGAGTGAATGATTGTGGAACCTTGGGAGGGGCCAGACCGCACAGGGACTTGGAGTCCACAGTGAACAGTAAGGAAAGCCATCGAAGGATTCTGGTGGGAGGTGGCAAGGTCAGATGCGTATTTTCAAAAGATCCTTCTGGCTGCCATATGGAGAATAGACTGAAGGGGGGTCCAAGTGGGCATGGGAGACCCATTGGAAGGTTGAGCAAAGATGGAGGGAGGGTTGGACAAGGGTGGTGGCTCAGTGTGGAAGTTAAGAGCTTGGGTTCTGGCATCAACCTCTGAGCATGTTCCTTAACCCTCTGAGCCTCAGTTTCCTCGTCTGAAAAATGGGGATATACCAATACCCAGCTCACAGTGTGGTTATGATAATTAAATTGTGTGTAATTAAATGCCTCCCTCCAAGTGGGCACTTAACTGATGTCAGTCCTCCATGCTACTTCCACTTAGGTGATGCCCTCTTACCCTTCAGTCTTCACCCCAGATGTCACGTCTCCAGTTCATTGCTCATTACCTGGGATTCCTTATCCCAGCATTTTATCCACCATCTTGCCCCTGTCTGCATCCTCCACTGGAATGACCATGAGCTCTGCCAGGGCAGTGACCATGACTGCTTTGACCATGGTTCCATTCCTAGCCCAGTGCCTGGCACAGAAGATACTTGGCAAATGTTTGTGGATAAATGAATGAATATGAGAAGGAATGAATAAATGGATAGCCCACCCCCTCTCATTTTGTAGAGCCAGGACTGAGTCCAGACTGGCTTGTGGCCAGGGGGCTGTGGAGCCCCTCGGGGATGGCTTTGCACACTCAGCATCTAATGTCCAGTGCCTTTCCTTGGAGAAGGTGGGACACTAGCAGTAGATAAGGCTTCGTCTTTGCTTTTTATTGTCTTGTATTCATGAAGGCTATTTTTTTGAAATCCAGTTGGAAGCCCCACCCCAACTAAGGTACAAAAACTTTCGTGGAGCGTGCTTCCCAAACTTCAGCATGCACACCATTGGTCTCAGCTGATTTTTTCCCTTCCCCCTGATGTTGGCATAAATGCATTTTTGTTTGAATCTCCTGGACTGCTCTCTGCTGTCACCGTGAGAGGTGCTGGCCCTGTGCCTGGAAACCTAAGACTCTATGCATGCCCCAGGCAGGGCCCTATTCTTGGGAGATCCTGTCTTCTCTTCTTTGCTGGCTTGGTTAATGACGCCATTGCTCACATTGTCACCCCCTGCCCCTTGGCTACTGCCCTAACAGAAAGGCAACCACTGGTCCCGTGGAGCCCACCTTCCTGGAACAGGGGAATCCTTCACCTCCTTCTCAGGAGTGCTGCTGTGGGATAAGCCCAAGGTCCCGCCCTTAGGTGACTGTGCCGTGTTCCTACCTGGTCTCCCTTCACCTTCTCCCCTGCTGTGCATTCTGTGTGCACAGCTAGGTTTTTTTCTCTCCCCCAAAGCTCAGGTTTTCTGCATCTCTTTTCTTCTCTGAAGTCTTCAGTGGCTTCTCAAAGGCCACAAAACTGTGGGTCCAGCCTCCTTCCATCAGCATTTAAACACTTCCCTCAATTTGTCCCCAGTCGAGCCTCACCCTCCACCCCTCCTCACTTCCACCCCCCTCAATACCCCAACTTCCCAGGGACACTTATTTTTTTCTGGAAAATGCCTCATAACTTACCACCTCTCTGACGGTGCTCACGCTGGGACTTCAACCTGCGATCTGGCTCCTCCCACTGTTGACATTTACACATCCTTTAAAGCCCGGATCAAATGCCATCTCCTTTTACGAATTTTTTATTCTTTTACTCAGGATTAATTGCACCTCCAAGTTGGATGTGAGAGAAATGTCCAAACTAGGAACAAGACAGATACTGGCAGCTGTCTCTCCAGTATTTGTTTACCCTACTCTCTTTCTTCCAAAAGGAATTTGGTTTTGTTCAGCTATCCACTCTTGGAGAATGTGACCCTAAATCCACAGCCCAGGAGTGAATCCTGAGTGTCTTAAGTCATCATGGTTATCCTGTCCCCTCGACAGTGATTAGTTGAGAAGTAGGTGTGTGACCCAGTTCTGCTGGGGGACTGTGGAAAGCTTTTCTCACTCTTAAGAGGAGATATAAGAGTGAGACTTCTTCCAATTCATCCCAGATTGCTGCAGTGATATTCTGATGGTAAGGGTCAAATTTAAGGCCAACCCACCATCCATCACCCTTAGGATGACAGAGCATAAATATGAAAATGTCCTTATCCATGATGGTATTGTTGAGCTGCTAAGTTAATCAATCCCAGAGACCCAGAGATACTTTTCTTCCAAGGTTTCTTTTATGTGAGATAAAAAAAATCCCTTATTGTTTAAGGGAATCGAGCCAGGGCTTCCTGTTACTTGCAGCCTAAAGCACACTAGCAGATACAAGGGCAATAACTGACTTGATTCAGGTCTATCTACTCATTGGGATATTATATAGCCATAAAAAAGGAACTCTAAGGTTGTGTAGTCACATGAAACAATGTTTATGACATTGTTTACACAAAAAAACTCAAGACATAAAGCTGTAGGTCTGACATAATGTAAAAATGTATGCAGATGAAAAAAAGATCAGAAGAAAATAATTTTTTAAATGATAATAGCTGTGTTAGGGTAGTAAATTTATTCATTTCTCCCCTCATACATACACAGATACATGCATATATATTACATTAAATACACATACTCTATAAAGTATAGTCCATGGTGATATACTATATGATATACACTATTTACTATGTGGTTCAATAATTATATATAGTATATAGTAAACATATAATACTATATATATTTATATATTGTGAATATATACATTATATACACTTATATATGTTTATGTATATTTGTATATATAATTTTACTTTTACTGATTCAAGCACTTTGTAGATGTAAATATTATACTTATAAATATTAAATTTAATATTAAACTGAATGAATCCTCACAAACCCTATGAGGTAAGTACTCTTATTATTCCCATTTTACTTTGAGGGTACTGAGGCCCAGAGAGGTTAGGTAACTTATCCAAAGTCACAGAGCAGGCTCCAGAGTTTATGCCCTTAATTACTATGGTACACCCTCTCTGAGTGTATCTGAAAAAATGGCTTCCACCTGCTATTTGTAATTGGTCTTAATGGCACTTTCTGTAGCACGGCATGCACCATGGATTTCTCGTGAAGTCTGCTTTTCCACTAGACCAAAAATTCCCTGAGGGCAGGGCTCTGACAGAGCATGTCAGGAATGTGGGACTGAAAGATGGCCCTCACCCAGGGGGAGCCTGGAGCCTTCTGGAGACACAGGGGCAGAGAATGCAGCTCAGCCACAGTCACCCAGATGGCTTTGGGGTGCTGAGTGCCACATGGATGCTGTTCCTGGCCAAGGGTAGCAGGGCAAAGCTTGGCGATCATGCCTAGCCCATCTCCCAATTTAGGCAGCCATAAATACTGGTTCAACTTGTCCAATCTGTGCAAATAGTTTGTTTAAATGATGATATGTTGAAGTAGGTGTGGAGGATTGGGGGTAAGAGGGGGTCCAAGAGCATCCACCTGGGATGCCTCCACCTGTGTGTGTTTGGGGAGAGGGCTGGTGCATAGGATTGAGTGCCATCCATCACTGGCCTCTTAACACTCGGGCACAAGGTACCGGGGAGCTGTCCACAGGGCAGTGCTGAAGACTTGGGTCAGGGGGGAAAAGACCGCAGAGTAAACAAAGGGAAAGGAAAGGGAGAGGGATCCCCAGGGACTGAGAATCCAGGCCAGCACCTGCACCAGATAGTCCCATCTTCCCACAGAGGTGCCTGGTAATATTGATTAGAGGGATGATCTATTAACATCGAGTAGGGAAACTCACTGAGTTAAATAGTAAGTACATAAAATATATTTGGTTGCAGGCATGTAAAAGAAGTATGATTATATGGCTAGACATGTGGGGAAATATTTTGTAGTTATGTTTTGTTGGGAGGCATAGAATACACTGGATCAGCAGATCTAGACAAATATCTTGGGAAGCAAAAGACTTGGCGGCACAGTATGATAAAGAGGGAGAAGCTGTAGTTTTGACATTCTTGTGGCCATAGGAAAGATGGAGGGACCAGGATGGTGCAGAGAAAAGAGAAGTCAGTCATTGTTGGTGTGGGCGATGGATAAGGAGGTGTGTATGGGCACAGTCACAACAAGGGTAAATCAATGAAATGTTGATGAATTTGTTATTATGTCCTGTTCATCAGCATTGAAGATTGGAGTATATATTGGACTTGAGAAGGTAGGAAAACCTCCCATGGTGGTCTTTTGGGGGCTGGCTTGAGTTATTAGAAATTGTGACATCCCGATGCCTTAGTCTCTCTCCCTGTCTCTTGCTGCAGCCCCCAAATGGTGGGTGACAGGTACAATCAATGCAGGGTCCTCATCTTGGGAGAGGGCTGCAGCCTAAGACACATCACTAAAACGGGAACCCGGAAAAGAAGCCAAAACAGAAATCTGGCTATACATAGGGCAGTATCCAGGCTCTCAAGCCAGTTCTCCGACTGTGCAGGAAGCCCAGTTATGTGAACTGGGGCACAACTGAGAAGGCTTTTGAAGGATCAGAAGGAGTTTTGGAGGACAGATGAGGGAGAGGGATATCCAGGTAGGGAGAACTGCCTTGCGTGTCTTGTTTGGAGAATGGGAGGGAATTCATATAGCTGGCCTTCATGGTAGTTGTTTTTTTGAGAGAGGCTGGAGAAGTTAGTAAGGGTGACATTTAGAAAGACATGCCAGATGAAAGGCTATGAACTTTATATAGTAGTAAGAGTGATATTCAAAATCTGCCAACACACAGGCATCAACCATCAGAATAGATGCTGGCCATGGTGCTGGACCATGTTTTGGAAAGGAAACCCAAGGGTCTTAGGGGGAAGGGAGCAGTGTGTATGTTGTGGGGACAGTACAAAGGGACTCCCGGGAGGAGGTGCTCAAGATAGCAGCTACTTACTGGTATGAACTGGCATGAAAGTGTTTCAATATTTGAACCACTGGAGTGGCTGCACAGATGCAAACCACCTGACCATCAGGCCTGAGTTGGGAGCAGGGGAGTGATACAATGGGATCTATGCTTTGAAAGTGGCTCTGCTCACAGCAAATGTTTACTCACCAGGTGGACTGATGGGCAATAGATTTTTAGAATGGGTAGGGACCTAGGTTGATTTCTTTCAATCTGACAGAATAGAAAAGTTTCCAACCCTTCTCAGCCTGGGCCTGGCCAGAAATCACCTGCTTCCATCTGGCCCCTCATTCCCTGTGACTAAACATAGCCCCAGCTCCCCACACTGCCACTCTTGGCCGCTGCAGGCGAAGCTGCCTCTGTCCCCGGCTGCTTGTCTCTGCTCAGTCCCGTCTGGACACGCCTGCTGCGCTTTGCTCTTTTCTTCCCTCCCCAGCCGGAGAATTGGCAATCTTCTGGGATTTAATTACAGGTTCCCTGAGGGCCTTTCAGCCCATCACAGGGCTCCTACAGGCTGCCGGCTGGGAGGGTGACAGGCGTGTGTGGTGATGAACAGCGACTTCCCAGCGTAGCTGCTGTACCCAGTGGCCAGCCCACGCTCCTTGGGCTGCTCTGCATTTTCCTGAGCAAAACATGTCTTGCTCCCATTTTGCGAGATCAGATAGCAAATGGAGAAAACACTTGCAGCAGGGAAGATGATAAAAAGGAGAGGGCCGTGCAGCAGAGCAGAAGACAGATAGCACGGCTTTCTCCCGGAGGTGGTGCCTGCCTCCCGGTGACTCCTGGAAACTCTTGACATTGTTAAATAATGACTTAGTAATTCTGCTCACTTTAATTAAGTCAGCCTGGTGTGCTGACAGCTCAGGTCCAGGTGGAGATCTTTTGGGCCTCAGGCAGCCACGCTAGAGTCCAAAAAGTCCACAGACTAGGGTCGGCAAACCCACAGAAGGCGCACGACTGTTCCCCACTCCTCTGCCCATGGCAGACATTGCTAATGGATCATGCACAACTAAGTCTGGATGTTTTCAGAACGTGGATGTGAGTTCTGGCTATTCAGGACTTGGGGATAGCTTAAAATGAGACAATAAGAGATCTTTTTTTCTGTCTTCTTGAAGTACAATGGCTACACAGGAGGTAAGCAATGTAGGGCCTCGATATGACTTAAAGACTTTCTGACCAAGCCATAAGGTCCCTTCCTCTCCGTCAAGACTCCTCAGTCTTTTCCCAATTCAGCTCCCCTGAACATACCATTACAGATGGGGTAGAATGGACCTTCATCTGGAGAGATGGGATAAGTCCACTCACCTCTGCATCCTCTGTCCTTGCTCCTGGGAAAATAAAGAAGCATCGAAAGATCTGGGTTTTTCTGAACATCCTGTCTCCCATGTTCCTCTTTCCAGGTGAAAATCAAATGACATGGACTCATATTATCAACTAGGGTGCAATGTGGAGCCCATTCCCCTTCCCTAAGTAATTTCTCCATTGGGCAACCACCCCTCCATCGTTCTCAGTCTGCATGGTTAGGGTGAAGCTGACTTTCTCTCCAGGGTGGGCATGGGATCCAGGCGCCTGGCCAACCAGAGTTTTCCACCTTCTTGGCTGCCATGATGGGTAGTAGAGTCTAGAAGGCTAGAAGTTCTGCTGCACTTACTGAAAACTTAGAGCTCTCCTTCTCCTGGGCTTGAGGGCTACCCTGGAGGGATGTTGCTGGTGAATGACTTTGTCACCCCTTGGTGAGATCCAAAGGCTGTGAGGTAGGACTGAGCTTGGCATGTTTTGAGGAACAGAAAGACAGAATGATTGGGGCATGGAGCGTGAGGGGAGAGTGGGAGGAGATGGAGTCGGAGAGGAAGGCAGGGACCAGAGCGTGGACAGCTTTGAAGGCCATAGTAGGGAATTTTGAGTTTATTCTAACAGCAGTGGGAAGCCATTCTCCACACCCTGGAACTTTCTTTGCTCCTGACTCGTTCCTCCATATTGAGCCATCTTGGATATTAACAGGTTTGATGGGGAGTTGGAAGATTCAGAGTATCCCAGGCTCTGCCAATAACTTGCTCAGTGAAATGGGCACGTTGTACCCCTCTCTGGGCCTGTTTGTACTCTGGCTCATGATGGAATTGGACTAGTTTGAGATCAAGAAGATGTAATCTTCTATCCCTTCTCTGTTCGATTGGTTGTGACTTCCTGGATGGCTATGAGGAGAAGGTTGGTGAGGCAGCTCCCAGGCCCGGTGGAGGGTGCCACGATCCATTAGCAATGTCGGCCCTGGGTAAGAAAAAGGAAATGGTGTATCATTCCTCTCAAAGCCACGTGCTCCCGGAGGTGTCTCCTATAGCACTTGGTGGTACTTTAAGTCTGATGTATCAGCAGCTTGGAGAACCAGACCAAGAGTAAAAATGCCCAGCCAGTTAGAGAGCCTGTTCAGGGCTTCCCAGTTTACAAAGACTTTTCATATTTATTTTCTTATTCAATTCTCACACCACTGTAATAGGAAAATAATCTGTTGCATTTGCCTCCCACCTAACATTGCTTCTTCTGGTGATCATACTCCAGTTCCTTCCTATGCTCAGGCCGTGCACTTTGGGACTGAGGATGAGGCAGGAGACCATGGCCAAGGCAACTGAAGCACCACAGCCCCTCAGCCATGGCGATTGGTGGAGAGATGGATCCATGACCAAATCAGAGGTTGTGAGATGTCACGAAATATTTGCCACAACCTCAGAATGTGTCCAGTGGAGTTGAAGGCAGTAGGATATGGGTCTAGGTGTGCCGGGGCTGTATCCTATGGCCTTGAGAGCTGATTTTGTACATTTCTTCTCAACTTGGCGTTCAGTGACATCATCAGATTGTACCTCAAAATCAGCCATACTAGAAGTATTTGCTACATATCAGAGATGTTTTTGCCCCCTGAGAACTGGCCTGGCTTCCAGCTGCTTTCTTACCATTGCATGGAGCCTGAGATCCAAGCCACAAACTGGAAAGTGGAGCCAAAAGATAGAAAAGGACTGAGTCCCGACTCCAGCCATACCTGAAGCTAGATCTGTTTTTATACTTTTTGGCTGATACAATATTCTTCTGTTTAAGCCTGTTTGGGTGGTATTTTTTTCCCTTGCAACCAAGAGAGACCTAATACAAATTCTACATTCATCAGGCAAAGGAAAAGATGGTTTAATACACATCTCTCTAAAACTGTGAATAATTCCCCACTGCCTTGAGAGGAATGTCCAGATTCTCACCTGGCACCCAAGATTTTCACAATCTGGCTTTACTTTCTCTCTCTGGCCTCAGATTAAGGCATCCTGTGCTCTGGGTTACTTGAACTTCTTAAATGTCCTCAACAAAGTCTCTCCTTCCCCACCTACCCTCTTCCTGTCTTCTGAGCTCCTTCAGCTTTCGCCTGCCCCTCTCTATCAGCACACAGCACATTCTAGATCATGGAGTCCTGATGTCCAGGCTCACTGCCCCTTCTGGATTTGAGCTCCTTGAGGTCAGAGACAGTGTGAGGTTTACCTTTAAATTCTTCAAAATATCCGTTATGTTGCCTTGCACAAAACAGACCACTAGGAAATATTTGTTAAGCCAACAAATGCATTCTCAGCCCAGCAGCCAGAGTGGTCTACTGCAAATGCAAATTAAACTAGGCTACACCCTTACTTAAAGCCCTCTGACATGCCAGCCACAGTCTTTTCTGTTGTAGGTACAGAGCACAAAGCAAGCTTGTTCCTACCTCAGGACCTTTGCACTTGCTGTGCGTGGATTTCTCTTTGCCCAGCTCTCCACTTAGCTGACTCCTTCCTGTCACTCAGGAGTTAGCTCAGATGTCACCTCTCAAGCACACCTTCCCCGGACACTCTTAACTAATGTAGCCCCTTTCTAGACACTTTTTCTTGCATGAAACAATTCTATTTTTACAGTAATAATAATGATCAATGCTTAAATAACACTTATAATGTGCCACACACGGTTCTAAGCATGTATAGAAATATATTAATTCATTTAATCTTTAACAGCCCCATTGGGGAAGTAGCCCCATTTTACCAATGAAGAATGAGCCTCTTACGCTGGGTTCCCTGGAAATGGAGCCCAAGACAGGGATTTGGTTCCCCCGATTTTTTGAAGAGATGCTTTCAGGAAAAGGGGGTGAGGGAAGCGTGATAAGTCTGGGAAAGGGCTAAGCAAGGATGAAGTCTCCCCAGAGACTGATTCTCTGGAGCTCTGGAGTGTGAATTATTCCACAGAGTTGGTTCTACCTTCAGCCAAAGGGGGATGGCCTTTCTTCCTCACTGGCTGCTTCCAGGATTAGAGAGGATGAATGTAACCTTTCAGGCGAGGTGGCTCCAGTTTAGCCAAGGTTGATTTTCTGCAGAAGGGGACAATGTGAACCTTGAGTGGCTCGGCCATGGCGGCCAGGGGGTCATGCACCTGCTGCAAAGGGGAACTGGATAGGGCACCAGAAACATTCACTGCAAAGGGGTTCAATGACTTGCACAAGGTCACCACATAGTAAATTGCAGAGGTGGGATTTGAACTGAAGCTGTCCAGCTCCAGAGTCTGTGCCGTCAACCACTCTACTGTGGCTGTCACTGTCTTATGTGATCCCACTGACTTTTGGAAGCTTGTTTATTTTCCATCTCCCCAAGAGAGCAGACTCATTTGTCATTCATAGCTATGTCCCCAGCACCTTGAACAGCACCCAGCACATAGTAGGTGCTCATGTTTGTGGAGTGAGCATGTGAATGAGGGCTGTGAGCTGTGAGCCCAGGCAGTCAGGCTGACTCTCTTCTGGGATTCGTTTGCTCTGTGGCCTGCCCTGTCAGCCCAATCTTTATTTATGGCCCCACAAAGCCTTCTGCTGTTCATGGATTTCTTTGCTTTCCAATATTTCTTTTATAACTGAAATAGAAGTCTGGCAAACTCCCCCTAAATCACCAGACTCCCTTGGCTGTTCAAACCCCACCCTGCACCTCTCTCCCTATTTCCCGATGAGTTTTCAAAACCCATATGGTGTGTGTGTGTGTGTGTATGTGTGTGTGTGTGTGCAGGCACACATACATGCAGGCATGTGCATGCATGGGGAAATGATACCTCTGCTCCTCCATCCCCCACCACAGTTGACCCATCGCTCAGCCTGGGCCCTGCCTCAGCTCCGATCAATACCTGCTTTGTTGTGGCTTAGTTGCATCTGCAGTCAAGAGCCATTTGCTCCTTTTTGGTTGCAGGTAGATTCTCATCACAGCCCCTTTGGAGATCACAGCCCTTCAATTATCACACAAATTATATGGGAACAGTAATCACAGGGCTCCAAAACTGATGCAGGAGAGTGGCACTTGCTATTCGTCTGGGGCTCTTTCCAGACACTTGTTATTTTTACTTAGGTGTGGGGGTAGCCAGGGGCAATCTCCAAAATATTTAGCAGCTGGTAGGATGCAGGACTGACCTATGAGTCTGGTTGTATCCTTACTGTCCCCCATCCCCAGTTGATATATTATTATTTTTTAATAATAATAGCTCTAGCACAGGGAATGCAGCCTATATGCCAGGCTCATTTGTGCTGGACGCTTTCAAAAATCCTCCTAAAACAACTCTGGAAGGCATTATTCTCACTTTGCAGATCAGGAAACTGAGGCTCAGAAAGATAACTGTTTTTCCATTCCTCATGATCATCACACTTAAAAGCTACAGAATATGCCATCCAGTGATGTACCAAGTTCATATAACAATTCTCTTGCTGCCAGGACATTCATAATGATTGCAGTCTCTTTGCTAGTATAAATAATGAGGCCATGACAATCTCTATATCATTAAAAATTCCTTGAAGAATTCATTTTGGACAACTATATAATATTTCATATTGTCAACAAAGACGTGTGGACAAGGATGCTAATTGCATCATTACTTATAATAGCAGAAATGGAATGTTATTAAGCTAAACCGAAAAAAGCTCCTGAAATGATATTAAGTGAAAGCAATGGGGTACAAAATTGCATAATCAGCATGTTCCAGGTGATAGGGTGGCAGGGGAAACCTCACATGCGTTAAAAAAACTGGAAGGAAATAGCCCTAAATTTTTCCAATGGTTATTCTTGGGTGGTGGCCTTATATGGAAAATTATTTTTTCATGTTTTTATATTTTAAAAATTCTTCACAATGAGCATGTATCACTTTTATTTTATTTTATTTTAAAAAAATTTATAAATTTTTTTTTTACATTCTATGATGTATGTACATTCTATGGTGTGGAGCAGTTGGGAGGGAGGAGGAGAGGGAAAAGGGGAAGGAAATGTGGTGGAAGAAGGAAGAAGGAAAAGGGGTGGGATTGAGGCCTGTGGCACCCCCCTCATGCCCACAGGGGAGACTGGGGGGCTTTCAGTGGTGGCTTAGTCATTGCTGCGCTGGGTGCACATGTCAGGGGGGTGTGGCAAAAGCCCTCGTCCCCACCACCCCAGCTCGGGAACCTGGAGCTCTTCCTGATGCAGTTCAGTCGTTGTCGTTGACCGGCTGTGGGTGTTGGGGGGGGCATGGCAGAGGCCTGAGGCCCCCCAACTGCCCCAGCTGGGGAGAGCCTAGGGCACTTCCTGTGGTGGCTCGGTGGTTGTTGCTGGGCTGGTGCATGCATCACTTTTAAATTAAAAAATAAGTAGAAAAAATTTAAATGATTAATTTCAGTCTGTGAGTTTGGCTCATTGCCTTAGCCCAGAGGTTGGCAATTTTTTTTTAAAAAAAGGGCCAGCCAGTAAATATCTAGATAGTAAATGCTGGCTTTATGAGCCATATAAAGGTCTCCGTTGCAGTTATTTAACTCTGCTACTATAGTATGAAAGCAGCCATAGATGACATGTAAATGAATGGACATGGCTGTGTTCCAGTAAAACTTTGTCAGTATTGCAATAAAACTTTATTGACAAAAACAAGAGATAGCCTAGACTTGGCCTATTGGCCACAGTTTGCCAGTCCCTGTTCTAGCCTACCCAAATCATTGTTTTCCTTGTAGAAAACTGACTTTACTGAATATTGGAATAGATACAAAAGAATATTTATGAAAATAAGTTTAATTTTGCCACACGTTTTTCTCTCTAAATATATTTTATACTGTTGCTTATTTCTGAACTTTGGATAAACTGGATTGTGGTACATATGCTATCATGTTAACGTAACATGGCACATGTATATGCAATGTTAACTTCTTTACATTGTAGTCTGAAGATTCATCCATGCTGATGTATGTAGCCATAATCCATTTCTTTTTTCATAGCCACATAGTATTCCATGGTGTGAATATATTTATCCATTCTACTGTTGATGGCCATTTGGTTGTTTCCAGAATTTTTTCCATTTCAGACTGTGCTGTATAAACATTCTTGAACCTGTATTATGGTACAAGAATTTCTTTAAACCTATTGTTTCTTAGGACACAAACATCTTCAACTAAACTTAGTAAATCTAAATTGGTCTCTAGATTGGTGGCATTGATCCATGCTTCCATCATGGGACAAGAATTCCTGTTGCTCCATATTCTCTCCAACACCTACTTTACCCTACTAATTTTTAATCTTAATGTTGTCATTGACTATTTTAACTTACCCACCAACAACCAGAGCTTTAGTCTTGAGGCCACTTACTTGTCTTACCTTGGTGGGCGTGGCCCTGAGGCATGCTGGGAGCTTGGGTGTATGGGATGGCAGGACAGTGGTGGGGTCAGGCCCTGGTAGGGTTTGTGGGAACTGCCCACGCTCCAGCCTGACCCCCCACGGCATGTGGCCAATGGCCTTATAGCTTGAATTCAAAGCTGACAAGCTAATCATTCATTTATTTAACAAATATTATTGAATGCCTACTAAGTATGTGCCAGGCATGGTTCAAGATGCTAGGGTACAGTGGTGTATAAAAGAAACAAAAATCCCTGCCTCCAAGGAGCTTACACTCTTGAAGAGAGAAACAAAAATTCAAAAAAATTAAGTCATCGATCACATGGTGTTATTCATTGGTGATACATGTGAAGAAAAGTAAAGTGGCGTGAGGGGATCAAGAATAGCAGGAAGTGAGAGGGGGTTTGCATTTAGATGGTGGGGGTAGTGGGCCTCACTGAGAAGGTGACACTTGAGCAAAGATTCGAAGGAGGTGGAGGAGCAAGCCATGAGGATGTCTGGGGGAGAATATTCTAAACAGCAGAAACAACAGGTGCAAAGGCCCTGAGGCAGGACAGTGCCTGGTATGTTCAAAGAACAGCAAGGAGACCAGTGAGCCTTGAGTAAAGAGAGGAAGGAGAATAAGAGGAGACGAGGCTAGAGAGGAAAGAGGGCCACACGGTGCTGGACTACACAAATGGTCGGCTTGCTTCTGGCCGCCAAGACACTCTGAGGGAGTCCATTCAGGCTGGTGGGGTAGCAAGGTCTGGCAGCTGCTGGGGGGAGTGGGCAGTGTCTATAGAGAGTGTCAGGGCCTCAGCCCTTGACTGGGACTCAGGGCAGGGAATTGGAGTTCTTGGGGAGACTGAGGCAGCTCCCATTTGTGTGAAGCAAGCTGACCAGTTATGTGTACCTGTATGTGTTTGAGTGTCTATGATGGAAAGACTGAGGAACATGGAGCATTGGCTGTTCCCCTGCAATGAGGCTGATGCCAGAACTCAGATGCTAGTGGGTCCCAAGAAGGGGCAGGACTGAGCCTGGTGGAGGTGCCAGGCTGAGCCCAGAACAGAGCAGTAGCCCCGGGCTGAAGCTGTGCTGGGACGCCCCCTCAGCCCCTTGGATGCTGTCCTCTGCAACAGCCCTTCAGCCTCAGGGCCTAGAAAGCTCCATGGCACCAAGTGGCCTGGTTCAGATCCTGATTCTGCCATTTACTAGCTTTGTGACCTTGAGCATGTCAATAAACCTTCTGTGCCTCAGTTTTCTTGACTGCAAAATGGGGATAATCGTAGTGCATACCTCACAGAGGTTTTTGTGAAGAATAAATCAGTTGAAATAGGTAATCGATTGGAACAGCACCATTAATATAGTAAATGCTTTATAAAGACAGCTTTTATTAGTAGCAGTATTTCTTCTGAAAGGAACCATCTATTTCCCTTGTATATTACAACGTTTGTCCTGGTCCCAGATATGGACCAGACCAGGAGGGTCATGGAAGGATGTACTCTCCTTAATTGCTCTGTGCTCATGGGCAAGTTACACTGCTTCCCTGGACCTTGCTTTCCTTGGCAATGCAGAGGGACTGTTAATGCCCTCTTCAGAGAGTTGGCAGCAGCGGCTTACAGAGAGCTCGGTGCAGTGCACAGACATGCTGGGTGTTCAGCCAGGTCCTTTACTTCTTCCATCCATCCATTAGGATTGCCCTCCCTGGGCCTGGCCCCAGGCAAGTCCTGGTGAACAAGGTGTGGGTCCTGACCTCTGGGGCCCAAAGTCTCATAGGAGAGGAAAATAATTGCATTACAGTGAGATAAGCACCAGAGTAACAAGAATAAGAGCTGAATGTATGGAGCACCTACTGTGTGCCAGACACTGCATAAAGCCCCTCCCATGCGTTTTCTAGGAAGTAGGAGATGTTATCATTGTCCCTACTTTCAGGTGAGGAAACTGAGGTTTAAAAAGGTTAGATGTTGGGCCGGCCCCGTGGCTCACTCGGGAGAGTGCGGTGCTGGTAGCGCCGAGGCCGCAGGTTTGGATCCTATATAGGGATGGCTGGTGCGCTCACTGAGCCCCAAGTGATGGTGGTAGGACTTGAACCATACTGTCCAACCCCAGCCTGTTTTAACACAGAGGTGCTGCGCCAGCACAGGGAAGTGAGCATCTACCATGGGATGGGGTGAGAAGAGGAAGTTCCCGAAGGCCTCAGTTGGATGAGATACTCTGATGGGTATTGAAGGATGTATAGGAATTGGCCAGGCAGACCCCTGTGGTTTGAATGTTTTTGTCCCCTCCAAAAAATTCAAGTATTGGTCTAGCTGGTTAGCTCGGTTGGTTAGAGCACAACCTTGTAACACCAAGGTCATGGGTTTGGATCTCTGAACAAGCTAGCTGCAAAAAAAAAAAAAAAAAAAAAAAGTGCTTCACACAACAGTTCAAGCATTGGAAGCTTAATCTCCAGTGCAACAGTGTTGGGAGTGGGTCCTTTTGGGAGGTGCTTAACGAATGGACTAATGCTACTATAAAAAGGGTTTGTGGAAGCAGGTGTGCTGTCTCTCACACTTCCGCCTTCTGCCATGTGAG
The DNA here is from genome assembly GCF_027409185.1 of Cynocephalus volans. Lineage (NCBI taxonomy): Eukaryota > Metazoa > Chordata > Mammalia > Dermoptera > Cynocephalidae > Cynocephalus > Cynocephalus volans. The sequence goes on from NC_084465.1 coordinate 114,804,719, forward strand.
GATGCAGTAAGAAGGGCCTCACCAGATGCTGGTGCTTTGATCTTGGACTTCCCAGCCTCCAGAACTGTTAAAATACATTCCTGTTCTTTACAAATTACCCAATCTCAGGTGTTCTATTATAACAACACAAAACAGACTGAGGCACAGACCAAAGTGGGGACAGGAAGGGCATGCCAGGCGGGTGGAAGAGCATTTGCAAAGACTCCAGGTATTTGGGGGAATGGTAAGATGTGTCACTTGCCTATTGCCACAGTCATGTTGCACACCAACCTCAGCCCTCAGAGGTGTGCAAGAACCAGCGTTTATGCACAGATGTCTGGGCAATTGGCTAGATGATGCTGCTGACTGTGGCTGGCCTAGGCTGGCCAAACTGGGATGATTAGGACTCGGTCTGTTTTCTGAGTCCCACATCCTCCAGTGGGTTAGCCCAGGTGTGTCCTTGTGGTGACAGTGTGCTTGGGTCAGCTGCTAACATTTCACTGGCCTCAGTCAGAGGCCGAAGTCAGAGCGGGAGGGCCCTGCGGAAGGCGCAGATACTAGGAGGGATGGAGAGCCGGGGGCTATGCTTGCAATTGATTGCATAGGGAGTTTAGGGGAGCTGAAGGGTGGGGTGGGGGGAAGCTGCAGGTGAATTTGCAGAGGTCATGGGAGACGAATTTTCATGGGATGGACTCGAGCAAGCCAGCAAGAAGTGGGAAGGTGTTAGGAGTTGTCACAACACAAGGAAGGACACAGGCCTGGACCGGGGCAGCAGCAGTGGGGATAGAAGAGATTGATTATGGTACAATTGTCCTATAAAAGCCAACACAGTCAGGCGGAGGCGCTTGGTCTGTTACACAGATAGCACAGATGGCCCCCGGGGTTTAATTGGCCTTGGCCTCTGCAGAAAGGTTAATTGCTCCTATCACAGAGTCTGAAGCTTTCGGGACTGACAGAGCAGCTCCCCAATTAAGGCCCCAGAGCTGCGGAGCTTTCTGTCTTCTCTGGTCACTCAGCCAGGGCTGTGCAGGGCAGTGGAGGGGCCGGGGGCCCTGTCCTGGGCCTCAGGGAGCTCATAGCCCCGAAGGGACACTAACCAATAAGCAAGCATTCTGGGGCTGTGACAGATACCCTTACAGGGACAGTGAAGGTGAAAGGCTGTTTTGGCTGCAAGAGACAGAAAACTCATTTCAAATAGGCTGAGCCTAAGGAGGAATTTACTGGCTCAGGAAACTCAAGGGTTCAGGAACAGCTGGATCCAGGTGCTCCAACAATGCTCTTAGGGGGCAGCCTCTCTGTCTCTCAGCTTGGCTTTCCTGTGTCGGCTTTATTTCTCAGGAGGGCTATGTGCTGGCAGATGCCCCTGGAAACAACTCCAGTTTCCAGCCTCCCCAGTTTAGCAGGCCCCAGTGGAACGTGCCAGATGTTTCAGCAAGGTCCCAGGACTGGCTCTGATTGGCCCAGCGTGAGTTACATGCCCATCCCTGAACCAATCACTGTGGACTCTGATGATCCAGGCTCCAGAGCTGGGAGGAGAGGGCTGCCCCAATACACCACAAGGGCCAAGAATGGGGGACCAGAGGTCCTGGAAGGAAAAGTGGGTTCTATTTCCAGAAGAGAAGCTGGGCTGGCCCAGGCCACAGGAGGGGGATTTGTGGTGGTGGTGGAGACAGGGTGTCAGTATCCATCAGGGTCTAGGAAGTCAAGTCAGAGAGGGAAGGGCCCTTTGGAATTGTTAGGTCCGACTGCCCATTTCACAGATGAGGAAACTGAAGCAGAGATGTGATCATTTCAAGACAGGAAAGCTGCTAGGAAGACAAACTAGATGTCTGAGTGCAGAGTGTCCAGGGGAGGGGAACGTTGGATAGGTGGGTAGGTTGGGACCTTTCTGGATCCTCTCTGAGGAGCTGACATTCAAACTGAGGTCTGAATGGAGAGAAAGAGCCAGCCATGTGAGGATAGGAGGAAAGAACATTCCAGAGGGAATATCTGGGTGCAGAGGGCCCCAGGTGTAGCAAACTGGGTCTCTTAGGGAGCTAGGCTGATGGACTCACTAACGTCTCAACATGTGGCCTCCCCAGACCCCCTGGAAGGTGGGGGAGGTGAGAACCAGAGAGGTCAACCACCAGCTTTTCCATGCATTGTCTCCAAAGTGACACATGTTATTTCTGCTCAGGACATGGTGCCACGTCACCCAGCCTTCCTTATCTGCAAGGAAGCCTGGAAAATGAGATCACATGGCCTCTGAGAAGTGATTGTTTCTGCAAGGAAAACCCACTTTCCCATTACCACCTTCCACCAGAAGCTCTTATTTGAAAAATTTGTGCTTAATATGCCAGCTATGAGTGCTATCTCATGGGTGTTTTAATTTAAATTTTATTACTAGTGAGGTTAAATCTATTTTCCCATATGATTTTAACTAGGTTGGTTTCCTCTTTTGTGAACTATCTGCAAACCTAACCTTGTGCACCTCCTTAAAAAACTTTTTTTTCCCCTAACCCAAAACAGGAGGCATTTGGAAACTATGATCTCAAAGGCCCTGTCCCTCTTGCGTATTCCCTTGAATTCTCTGATCTTTTAAAATACCAAAGGAAATGCCATTTATATTGGCAAAAGCTTTGTGGGTGCCTCCCAGATGAGAGAATAAACTCCTGAAGTTGGTGAGTCTAGATATTTTTAGACTCCTCTGCCAGAATGATAAAGCTCAGATCCTTTTGGTCAAGGTTGGGGGATGGTGGGGAGGATGCTGTCTGGTTCCAGGGTAATAAAATGAAGATTCTAAGTGCAAGATGGACTCAGACAGAATCATGTCTTACTGCTCCCCACCCCCGCCAAGACAAATGTCCTCAGACAGAAGAAGTCCATCCTTTGTGCTAGAACAGCCCTTGATGCACCCTTGCAGATAAGCCCTGAAGATTTCTGCCCACGAACTTTTTTTCATTATTCTGTCCACGTCTTCCAGAAGCTGATGTGAACCTGAATAGCGTCTCCCCTCTGCTTGGTGCAGCCAAGTATGCAGCAGGAGTAAGAGTGATACCTGCTGTTGAGAGTCAGGAGTCCTGGGTTGGAGCCCAAGCTCTGCCAGGAGCTGTGTGACCTTGTTCAAGCCTCATTCCCTCTCTGAGGTGAATGAATGTTCACCATCTGAAAAACGAAGTGGAACGGTCTCGATTATGAATGGATTTCTGAGTTCTGCGAAGGGTCATAAACTGGTGTTGGGGCCCTGCCGCTGTGTAGATATCTTTACTGGACTCACGTGGCGTTTGGAAACATTTGAGTTCGTTGTTGATGTTTCAAAATGGGGAGATTTCACATAAAAATCAGGATTTTTGGCTTCTTTTGGGAAGTCTGCAGGTCTGGCAACCCTGGGCCCCATTCCCACTGTCTGGCTGGAGCCGAGCTGTGGCCTCTCCCCTCTCCCTGGGTGGCCGCGGTTGCTGCTGTCCCTGTTGTCTTCTTGACATAGAAGCAGTGTCAGCTGCTGTTTATTGCTGTGCTGGTGCCTTCTCTTAAGGAGGAAAGTAAGAGATTTCTTGTACCCATGTTTCCACTGAAGGTGGGAAAGGTGGGAATGATTTTTGTACCTCTGTGGATGGAAAGAGCCTGGGGAGGAGGGAGATAAGCCTGGAGAGGGGGGTGAGGGCCAGATCACTGCATTCTGGAAGGAACTTGGATTTTATTTTGAGTATAATGGGAAACCATTGGAGCGTTGGAGGGCTTTCAGGAGGGGCGGTTTGATTTACATTCTAGAAAGATCCCTTTGGCTGCTGAATGGTGACATATGCTATGGAAAAAAATAAGGGATAATGACAACTTTAAGTAGTGGGATCCAGAAAGACATCACTGAGATGCGATATTTAGGCAAAACCTAGAGAAGGTGGGAGAGACCCAGGGAAGAGCATTTCAGGCAGAGGGAACAGTCAGCGCAAAGGCCCTGAGGCGAGAGCATGTCTGGTGCATTTAAGGAACAGCAAGGTGGCCAGTGTGACTGGAAGGAAGTGAGCAAGGGCGAAGGGGACAGGAGAGGAGGTTAGAGGTGAGGGTGGTTAAAGTTCATTGCACAGGTGGCTGCTGACACCAACAGGTGAACGGATGCTGAGCCAGCCAGAGTGTACACTCTGAGTGGCTTCTTGGAGGATGCAGGGTGTCTCTGGCTTGCCTGGGGCCCTCCTGGGGCTGGGACTTCCAAATCTGGGAGTGTAGGAGGTTGGAGGAGACTTGAACCCTGACAGGATGCTGTGCACTGTCCTCCAAGCCCCTGACTCCTGGTGGCTCATTCCAGTTTTGAGGCCACCCAAAGGAGGGGGGTGTCTCAGCAGCCGGGCCCCCTTCAGCCCTGTCATGCTCTGTGGATAGGCCCTGATGGAGTCGTGGGAATGAGGGTTGAGGGAGTCAGTTGGAGTTCTGTAGCCCCCTTAGGTGCTTGTCCTCGAGGGACACACATCAGACCTGGAATCCACAGGGGTGAGACTTCTGCTGCTGCCTCCCGGGTGCGTTCCATCTTGCCCACCTGCTGGGCCTCGGTTTCCACCATTCAGGTGATGGCCACTGCTTTCAGGGATCCCACAGTGGTCTCCCCACAGGACGGTGTTGCCTCCAGGCCGCTCCATCCTCTCTCAGCGTAGTGTCCAGCATGAACTTCTGGACATCTGGATCTGATCATGTCACCCCCCTAGGGATAAAGTGGCCTCCTTTGCCACCTCCCAGGTCTTCCTGGTTTGGCCTCTGGATGCAGCCACGCCAGCTCTTTGCTTCCACTCCAAGTCTGGTTCCTGTTTCCTGGACCCCTTCTTGTCCTCCAAGACCCATTGGAGGTGGCATCTGCTCCAGAAACCCCTGGGACTGCCCAGCCTGGGCTGGGCTGGTTCCTTCTGCTCCCCTGGCTCACGGACAGCCGTCACTGCTTTGCTGTCTGTCTCCTTGTCCCCGGGGTCTGGCTGAGAGCTGCCTTTGACCGCTGCCTTCAGGCTCCAGCGCAGCTGGCCACCGAGTGGCAAGAGGGGAGCTGAGCATTACCCATACCGGCACACGTGGGTACCGTTCCCACACAGGCCACTGAGTGCTCACTACAACCCTTGAGTGGGCATGGTTATCATCCATTTCACAGACGAGGAGACTGAGCCCAGCAGATTTAAATAACTTGCCCAGATTACCCGGCTGGTGAGTGGAGGAAGTGGGGTTTGAATCACCCTGCCTGGCTCTGGGGCGCTCTGCTCCTGCCACCCCCCACCCGCTGAAAATGAATGAACGAGTGAGTCAGTGAGTCCAGATGGCCAAGCCCATGCCAGCTGCCCTCCCTCCTCCCTGCCCCACTCTAACGCTTGGGCTTTATCTTCGTCAGTCAGTACCGTGGGGTCTGCACTGCCCACCTTCCCATCCACTCCCACCCCACCCCCTGAAGTCATGTTCCCCTTGGCATCGGCCTCTCTGGAGAATCTGCCTCCCTCTCCTCAAATGACACCAGAGACCAGAGAGGTCCGAATCACCGAAGCCTGTGACCTTTTCTCACCTCTCCTCCCTGTTCTCTTTGACCTTTCGGTGGCGTTCATGACAGTGGCACCCCCACCTTGAAGTCGTTTCTTCCCCGGGCCTCTGCTACTAGAGCAGGCTGCTGGTTCCTTTTCCTCTTGGCTGGTGTCCTTTCTTCATTCATTCATTCAGCAAGTATTTGCCGAGCTCCTCTGGTGCCAGGGCCATGCACTGTTCCAGGAGACAGCACTGGGCAGGATCCGGCCTGCATGGAACACTCACTCTAGAGGGGAGAGGCCCAGACATAGGCAAACCAGTAAATAACGCCATTCAAACAATGATGCAGGCAGGGGGAGTGCAGGAGGGTGAGGGACAGAAAGAGACTGCGTGTGATGGGGGAGAGGCTTCTCTAGAGGGAAAGGTAGGCGGAATCTGAGCTGGGAAGCAGCCAGCCCAGCAACGCTGGGGGAAGAGCCTTCTGGGTGGAAGGCAGAGCAAGTGCAAAGGCCCTAAGGTGGCTTTAGTAGAAGGGAACTTCCAGTATGGCTGGAATGTGGTGGGCGAGAGGATGCCAGAGGCTGGGCAGTGGCCTGATGATCCACTGGAACCTCAAAAGCCAAGGTGGGGAGTTGGGTTTATTCCAAGTGTAATGGGAAGTCACCAGAAGTTGCAGCAGGAGAGACACTCAATCTTTCTTGCATTTTTAAGACACACCTCATGCCATGGCCCATGCACTGGAACCACCTGGGGTGCCTGCTCAAAATGCACATCCCAGCCTCCCCCACCCCTGCAGCATCAGGAGTCTTAGGGACCAGCCTGGGAATCTGCATTTTAACAAGCACCTACAAATTTGAGAACCGCTGCTTTAGCAGAGATTCTTAATCTGGACATTCCCAAGTGGTCAGTGGACAGAATTCTGAGGATCCAAGAACTTGGGTGGCAAGATTTTACATCTTTACTCTCGTCTAGCCTCTAATTGGCAGTTAGTATTTCCCTCCATGATGCACGAAGGCAGCAAACCTCAGCAGGCCTAGCCAGACCTGGGACTTTGTCACCAACGGAAATCACAGACTTTTCCTGCACCTTAGAAGGCTTGCAGATATCCCGCAATGTTGCTTCCCTCCTCGCTACTTTGAAGTTACGGAATTTATTAGACTCATCTCGACCTTGTTATTTCACACATTAATAAGAAGTGTGTATATTAATACTACAATCTGATTTTTAAAAAATATGTGGATAACACCACTTTGATATAATTGATTTCCTTTGCAATTCTATGTATGTTTGTTTCATGCATTTGCAAACGTTATTTGGAGAAAGGACCCACCTGTAGGCTTCACCAGATGCCAAAGGGCTTTGTAGCCCAGAAAACCTGCAGAGAGCTGGGGAACGGAGGCACATGCAGACCTGGGCTCCCCTCACCCATGCTGTGGGGCTTTGGGCAAATCACTTTCCTTCTCTGTGCCTCAGCGTCCTCGCCTGTAAGATGGAGTCCATACCCCTACCTCGAATGCTTGTTGGAAGAAAGCAGCCAGTCCCCCCAGCTGGGCTGGCTGTGCAGTGGCAGCTGGGTTGGCTGGGCTGTGAGTACAGCTCTGCCACTTACCAACTGTGGCCCTTGGCTGGGCACTTAACCTCTCTGTCCTCAGTTTCCTCTCCTCTATAATGTGGAGATAATAACAGCACCTAACTCATGGGGTAGCTGTGCAGATGAAATGAGTTTCTATTTGTCAGGGGGCTGGGCATTCCTTGAGTGATAGATAACATGTTTGCCTTGGGGTGTCTCGCCCCTCAGGCTCAATTTGGGGTTCCCAGAGGGCCGGATCCAAGTCCTGTTCCCCTCTGCATCCCTCATAGTCCCTGACACAGAGTTCAGGTACGGAAATTGTTTGGTGCAGTGACTGCTATTTTTCAGGTGGGATTAGGATGAGGGGCCTTTGCTTTAGTGGTCAGGATAAGAGAGTGAGTCAGAATACCATCAGGCCCAGGGGACCATGTGTTCAGCCAGGAGGGTACAGGGAGGAAGAGGGCAGAGGCCAGAGCCTGCCTGGCCTTGGGATCCTCGGTAAATGTTGGATCCACATCACCCAGTTGGACAGACTCTCCCCATGATCCACTCAGCCTGGCTGTCAGTCTTGAGACAGATGAGTTTTTTCCTTTACATGTCCCATTTAATCCTCACAACCCTCTCTGAAGCTTATGAGGAAACTGAGGCTCAGAGAGGGGAGGTAACTCTCCCAAGGGCACACAGCAAGTCAGTAGCAGAGTTGGACTGACCAGAGGGGTACACTACCACCTCACAGCAGGTAAGCATTTTACTTCTTTTCTCCCCTCCGCAGTGACCAGCCCAATATTATGTTCACAGTCATGTTTTTGAGAGTGGCAGCAGGTGGCAACTAGAGTAGGAACCCGTGGTAGCATTTCCAGGCATCCCATGCCAGCCTTCTCCCTAAACCCTGCCCATCCCTGTGATCGATTGGGTTGTTCCTTGGGCTGCAGCCCTCAACCTTTGTGGTCAAATAGCAGGGAGGGGTGGGGACTGTGGCAAACTAGAGAGCACCTGTCCCCGCTAAAGGCAGCGGCCACCACTCAGCTCAGCTACTGTCTTCATGTGGGAATATGGCCCTGACCTGCCAGATTTTCAAAGAATCTAGATTTTTGTGTGATTTTTCCATTTTAAAATATTGGTGTGGCATCTAATTCAAATTTTAAAAACTGCTACACACGTGCAAAGAGAGAAAGAGAGCTAGTGAGAGAGACAGAAAGTGCGGGGGAGGATGAGGAGGAGAGGGTGGGGGAGGGAACAAAACAAACAAAAGTCTCAAAAACCCATCTTCAGGCCAGTTTGCAACTTCTGACCAACCATGTCTCAGTTCCTTTGTCTGCACAGCAGCCCCATTTTGGAGATGGGAAAAGGGAGGCTCAGGGAGATGCGAGGACTTGCCTGAGATAACCTGGCATGGGGGATGGGGACAGGGGAGCCTTTGGGGCCAGAACTCAACCTTGGACTTCTATGTTCTTACCACTACGCTTCCCCTACCAACCTCCAGGCGCCCCAGCCCATGTGGTCCAGAGCTTATTTTCACCAAAGTCAGGTCTGGATCCTGAAGAGGAAGAAAAATCATTACAGTCTGATGCTGAAGACCAAGGGCACCATGACACGTCTCAAATGCTCAGTGACTGTCTCCAGATTGCAACAGAGCCATTTCTAAAGGGCATGTCTGCCAGAGACGTTTCTGAATTGACAGGGACTGGAGTCTTGTGGAACTCAGGGGGCAAGATGGCATTGTCAAATGCGGTTCCAATGATAAACTAGTTTGTTCAGTCATGAGTGTGGAGGAGAAAGTCTTTGTTTCTCTGGGCCCAGCTCCTCAGCTTGATATGCAAGCAGTTACTGAGGACCTACTATGTGCCAAAAAGTAGACTGGGTGATTTGCTGCCATTATTTCGATTAACTTCCCCAGGAAACCTGTGAGATTGGTAGTGTTGACTGCATATTACAGATGAAGAGACTGAGGCTCAGAGTGGTTACGTAAGGGCCAAGGTCGAATCCAAACCTGCTTGACCCCAAGTCCAAGCTCTTCCCACCACAGTGAGGTATCCACATGGAAGTGGTGGAGAAGCTTTCTTTTTTGCTGACATCTGTCTGGGGGTCACAATGGGGGATGGGGTGGTCAGGAAAATTTCAAGCTTTGTGACCTTAGGCAACTCACTCGCCCTCTCTGGGCCTTTGTGGAAATGATGCAGGGCTGTATGGACGAGATGAGTCTCGGGAATAGCTCTCAGATCCATGTTCTTCATCGAACTCTGAAAATTGCCATCCTCGTGTATGGGATGCGTGGTGTTTGCTGGAACCCCTGGTCCCTGGGAAAGCTGGATAATGGAGAGTTTGCTAGATGTTTCACCCTTGCATGCAGATGTTGAGGACCATGCAGGGTATTAAAATGTTGCATTGTTGTAGAGTGTCAGGGATAGAATGACTAGACCCTGCCATATGGGGGTATATACACGCAAATGCACATGAAAGCCAGGCAAGAACCAGCATGGAGGGTCAAAGTGGGCTGGGTGGGGTCTGTGCTGACCTGGAAATGTATGCCCTGTGAGGGAGGCAGCCTCTGCTCACCCCATGGTCATGTGGGGACGCAGGTCTGATATTGCCACATGTACTGTTTTGCAAATGAATCCAGAAATCTGGATTTTTTATGTGAAGTCCCTATTTTTAAATGTTGATAATGAATTCAGATATTTTTAAAATATCGTGTGGGCCAAACAAGACATTTCTGAGGGGCTGGATTTGGCCTGTCGGCAGCTCGTTTGAGAATCCACTTGCTTTACCGAGAGGGAAACTGAGGCCCACCATGGCTAAGGGGACTTTCAGAGATCTGCAGTGTCAGGGTTCGAACTTGGGCCTGCTGACATGCGGTGTAGCTACAGCTCCCTTTTCCAGACAGCCTTTTGTCCCCAGACCTCAATCCCCGTGCCCTTATAGAGCCAGCCCATTCCCCAGTCATACAACGGCGAGCAGCCCAGGGGGCTGGAAGGGGCTTCTGACCCTCACTCTGCTCCCGACTTGCTTTGTGACATGGGCAAGTCCGAGAGCCTCCCTGGGCCTGGGATTGCTCATCTGCAGAATGGAGTCCCTCCCTAAGGCTCCCCGGGGCCTCTGGCCTTCTCCTCCCAGCCTGGCGCATCCCTGCCTCTGGGCTTCTAGTATTGACATTTTGCAAACAGCAGCTGTCATTGAGCCACTGCCAGCCTCAGAGGTCCGGCCTGTGTCATTTACATGATTTAACATGCTCAGTATCAGGGGGCCTGTCACCCACTCACAGCCAGTGGCCACTGTGCCACGACTTATTGATTTGATGTATTAAACTGATGGATTTTTTTTGAGAAAAAAAATGTTTTCTCTTGAAATGCTGTTGCATCTTGCGATTTCATATGACTTTGCAACCTTCCTCTCTGATCCCCGTCGAGGTTTTATTTGTCCAGTGGCGGATATGCACTTGTTCCAGGCTTCCCAGTCCTCCTTGGCTACGTCACATTAAGAATAAAAACAACTACAGTAATAGGTAATGAGCACTTTCGATGAGCCAGGCACTGTCATAAGCACTTGACTGAATCCTCACACCAGCCCACGAGCTGGGTATACTATTTATCCCCAATTTACAGGCGAGAAAACTGAGGTTCATTGGGGACATATCTCAGCTGGCCTATCTGAGCTGGGAGTCACCTGGGTGGGCTGGCCTTGTGCTGATTCACCACCTCTGATAATCACTGTAATTGCTAATAATTATTCTTATTAGCAAGGAATAGTCATACCTAACTTTCTATTACACCCATTTTTCAATTGAGAAAGCTGAGGGACAGAAGGGTCAGGCCCCCGCTCAAGGTCACACAGCCAAGACATGGTTCCCATGTATGTTTCTCCACCCGACCCAGGAGCTGGCTCTGGAAGCTATCCCAGGGAGGGAGGGATCCAGGGCGAAGGAAATCGTTCTTGCAAACCCATCAATTCCATCAATGAAGGGTCAGAGTTGGCACCACAAAGCTGTTTTTTAAATAGACAAAAAGTGCAGCTAACAGGATTAGCTGTCACCCTACGGGCCCCACACCTGGTGAGAAATCATTTCATTTCTTCTGCCCCTGGAGGTCACCTGCTCTGCAAATCGAGCCATTAGCGGTGAGTTTCAGAGACTTGGGACAATCATCTCCATGATTATGAAGCCTTTTCCCAACGTCACCAAGGCAGGACCCAGCCAGCCCTGCCAGCCTCTGTCTTTTCTGACTTCTATTTGCACATGTGCGTGCATTCTATAGCAGTAATCATAATAGTGAACATTTATTGCGGGCCAGGCACTGAGTAATGATTCCCTATTGTTTATTCCCGTACCACCAATACCTACTGTTCTAGCATTGACTCAGTTTTCCTTAAGGTGACTTACTTTTTTATATGTACATTTATTTTTTATTTTATTTTATTTTATTTTATTTATTTATTTATTTATTTTTTAAATTTTATTTTGTCGATATACATTGTGGCTGATTATTGCTCCCCATCACCAAAACCTCCCTCCCTCCTCCCTCCCCCCTCCCCCCCAACAATGTCCTTTCTGTTTGCTTGTCGTATCAACTTCAAATAATTGTGGTTGTTATATCTTCTCCCCCCCCCCGGTTTTGTGTGTGTGTGTGTGTGAATTTATATATTAATTTTTAGCTCCCACCAATAAGTGAGAACATGTGGTATTTCTCTTTCTGTGCCTGACTTGTTTCACTTAATATAATTCTCTCAAGGTCCATCCATGTTGTTGCAAATGGCAGTATTTCATTCGTTTTTATAGCTGAGTAGTATTCCATTGTGTAGATGTACCACATTTTCCGTATCCACTCATCTGATGATGGACATTTGGGCTGGTTCCAACTCTTGGCTACTGTAAAGAGTGCTGCGATGAACATTGGGGAACAGGTATACCTTCGACTTGATGATTTCCATTCCTCTGGGTATATTCCCAGCAGTGGGATAGCTGGGTCGTATGGTAGATCTATCCGCAATTGTTTGAGGAACCTCCATACCATTTTCCATAGAGGCTGCACCATTTTGCAGTCCCACCAGCAATGTATGAGAGTTCCTTTTTCTCCGCAACCTCGCCAGCATTTATCGTTCAGGGTCTTTTGGATTTTAGCCATCCTAACTGGGGTTAGATGGTATCTCAATGTGGTTTTGATTTGCATTTCTCGGATGCTGAGTGATGTTGAGCATTTTTTCATATGTCTGTTGGCCATTTGTATATCTTCCTTAGAGAAATGCCTACTTAGCTCTTTTGCCCATTTTTTAATTGGGTTGCTTGTTTTCTTCTTGTAAAGTTGTTTGAGTTCCTTCTATATTCTGGATATTAATCCTTTGTCAGATGTATATTTTGAAAATATTTTCTCCCACTCTGTTGGTTGTCTTTTAACTCTGTTAATTGTTTCTTTTGCTGTGCAGAAGCTTTTTAGTTTGATATAATCCCATTTGTTTATTTTTCCTTTGGTTGCCCGTGCTTTTGGGGTCATATTCATGAAGTCTGTGTCCAGTCCTATTTCCTGAAGTGTTTCTCCTATGTTTTCTTTAAGAAATTTTATTGTTTCAGGGTGTATATTTAAATCCTTAATCCATTTTGAGTTGATTTTAATATACGGTGAGAGGTATGGATCTAGTTTCATTCTCCTGCATATGGATATCCAGTTATCCCAGCACCATTTGCTGAAGAGGCAGTCCCTTCCGCAGTGAATAGGCTTGGTGCCTTTGTCAAAGATCAGATGGCAGTAAGTGTGTGGGTTGATTTCTGGATTCTCTATTCTATTCCATTGGTCAGTGTGTCTGTTTTTATGCCAGTACCATACTGTTTTGGTTATTATAGCTTTGTAGTATAGCTTAAAGTCAGGTAGTGTTATGCCTCCAGCTTTATTTTTTTTGCTCAGCATTGCTTTGGCTATGCGTGGTCTTTTATTGTTCCATATAAATGACTGGATAGTTTTTTCCATTTCTGAGAAAAATGTCTTTGGAATTTTGATGGGGATTGCATTGAATCTGTATATCACTTTGGGTAGTATGGACATTTTCACTATGTTGATTCTTCCAATCCAAGAGCATGGGATATCTTTCCATCTTCTTGTATCCTCTCTAATTTCTCTCAGCAGTGGTTTGTAGTTCTCATTATAGAGATTTTTCACCTCCTTGGTTAACTTATATGTACATTTAAAAGGGAACTAGATCAGTGATTCTCAAATTTGAGTGTGCAGGAGCATCTGCTGGAGGGCCCATTAAAACACAGAGTGGGTCCCATTCTTGGGGTTTCTGATTCAGTAGCTCTGGGCTGGGGCCTAAGAATCCGTCCCGCAAGTTCCCAGGTGATCCTGATGCTGCAGATCAGGAACCACACTGAGACCACTGGCTTAGATCACTACTCTAATTGGAAACTAGGATCCCTTGCCATAAAAGAAGATGTGTCAGTGAGGGTCCTTGCAGAGAACAGAGTCCTGCAAACAGTTCAAATGAAGATACTTTAGTGAAGTAACTCCTTACAGAGGCATGGGAAGGGTTAAGAGAATCTGAGGCCCCCAAAGGCTAGCAAGAGTGGGGAGCTGTAACTACCCTTGGGCTGAAGGAGGAATGGGATGGAACAATGTTCTGGAGCCGGTGAGAGCCAAAGCTGCGAGGGTGAATCATGGGAGCTATAGTCATGGCAGGAGGTCAGGAAGACGAGGTCCCCAGAGATGTGGCTCAAGACAGGGAGGGAACAGGGAAGAAACACCCTGACTTCTCACTCCTCCTGCCTCTGATCTCCAACTGGTACCTCCCATTGGCTGAACGTGGTGGGAGGGCTGGGGAGCCTGGTGACGCCATTTCAAGGAGGCAGCCTCCTGGTGGGGACAGGAGTGAGAAGGGACCCCTGGAGAATTACCAGCACAGGGGGTAACGGTCACGTTGTTACTCAGTTCTGCTTGGGAACTACCAACATTCTGAGCCCGAGACCTGCCTCGTCTTTGTTTCAAGAACTGATAAGTGTTAGGAGGGTGTTAACGACACATTAGCAGCACACAGAGACTCTGTTGATTGAGGTCCTAAGAATTAAAACAGTCACAGGAAAGTGACTAGCTTTTGCACTTGTTGGTTCAGCCAACTCCATGCTGTGACTCAACACCACTTTAAGCACCCCCTCTCCTGGTGGGAAACACAGATGTGTAGACCACACCCCTGTGTCACCCACCTCAGGGGACTTATTCACCATCTCACATCAGGCATTGGTGGGAGCTGCTGCTGGGGGGGCAGAGTGAGGGGCACCCACCGTGTCTGACACGCCTTCACAGCCCCCTGCGCTCTCCCCTTGCATTGCAGTGCTATCCCCTTGCATCCCACCTGGTGCCCAGTTCTCTTTTGCCCCACATGCTTTCATCGGCTCCCGTGCCACCTGCAGCTACCATCTTGATAGTCACAACAGATATGTGGTGAGCGTCTACGCCTGGCCAATGCCCCACATCTGTCCAAGCTCCAGCTGCCTCCTGGATGTCCCTGCTGATGTCCTGCAGCTCACGTGGACTCTGCACATCCAGAAGTGGCCTCATCGACTTCCTGCCTTAGCATTGTCTCATTCTCAGTGAAGAATGTCACCATCTGCTTAGGTGGCCAAGCCAGAAACATGGTGGCACTCTGGCCTCCTCCTTCTCTTTTGCTGCCATGTTCATAGGTCTTGTATTAGTCTCTTTCTGTTCCTTATAACGTAACACCTGAAACTGGGTAACTTGTAAAGAAATGAAATTTATTTCTTAAAGTTTGGAGGCTGGGAAGTTCAAGATATAGGGAACACATATGGTGAGGGCCTTCTTCTTGGTGGGAACTCTACAGAGTCCTGTGGTGACCAGCTTATCAACATGGCAAGAGTGGGCTGGGCACGAGACAGCTGGCTTGCTCACTCGCCCTCCTTGTAAAGCCATCAGAGCCACACCCATCACTCCATGAATGGATTAATCCACTCACAAGGGCACAGTCCTCACAATCTAATCACCTCCTAAAGGGCCCACCTTTCAAATACCCTAACAGAATTTCCCACCCTCTTAACACTGTTACAACGGGGATTGAATTTCCAATACATGAACGTTTGGGGGACACATGTGACCCACAGTAGGTCTGCAGACCACTGAGTCCACTGCTCAGGGGCTGTCAAGTTTGCCACTTGTCCTCATCCCCATCGTGGCCATGGCCCAAGGCTACTGTCTCTTACATGGGCTTGGCTGAATCTTCTGGAAGGTGGCCCTATGCACACGTTTCCCTTCCTTCCTTCTCTGCTCTCCTCCCAACATGTGGTGTTCCCTTGCTAAGACCCTTCAGCATGTCCTCACTTGCCTCTGAACACGGGCCAAGCCCAGCCTCCCCAGTCTGGCTTCCAAGAGGCCTCAAGACTGTCTTCTCTGCCCTCTGGTCTCCTTTCTCCTCACAGCTGGTGGTCAGCTGGACTTGGGATGGCTGAGAACCAAAGCCCACTCCATCTATTCAGTGGCCATCCTCTTCCAGGACTCCTGGTTCAGGAACTGCTTGGGATGCTGGAGAATGAGAGCCTTGACTAGGGAATCCTGACCTTCCCTCCCTGTCCCTGTCTGTACCCCCCACCCCACCACACACACCCAGAGAGGCTACTGCAACCTGCTAAGAGCAGGAGAATATGATTTCAAAGTGGCCACTCTATCCTGGTTACAACCTCTCTATCCATGATAGTCAGAGTCAGAGGGGTCTGTGTTTGAATCCAGATAATCCCTTAGAACCACAGTTTTCTCATCTGTAAAATGGGTGACACATCACTGCCTTGCAGGGTTGTTAGGAGGATTTGGTAGATAATTCATGTGGATCCTTGTGTCAGGTCAGAATTCCCCAGAGGCAGCCCTGCGAGGAGGACTCACGTGCAAGTCATTTATAAAGGAGATGCTCCCAGGGGAGACTGGTCAGGGAATAGGGAGGAGGGAAAGTAAGGGGAAGATGTCAGGCCAGTCTAGCCCTTGGTGGCTTTGCAGCATGGGTCTCATTGTTGTTCCATCCAGAGCCACTGGCTGACGACAGCACAGAGAGGGAAAAGTAAATTCCCAGCTGCTTTCTGCACAAAGGTGGGCAAAATGGGCTGAGCTGCCCTAGGATAATCCTCCAAAGACAGAAACTCTAAAAAGCGAGCTGAGGTGGGACACCAATATTGTCCCTTATGACTTGGCATGTAATAATAACCCCGTTACTCTTGGCCCGTATTGTGACACTTGTTGCTACTATTACTACCACCACAACAATAACTGTTATCGTTATTAATCCCCTTGGCTTGGGTGGGCTGCAACTTTCAGACAGATGTGAGCCTGGTGAGAAGATAGGGGAATACATCTAGCGATCTAGCAGGAATCAGAGGCAGAACGCCAGCAAGCGTCTGAGGCCCCAGGGCCTGGTTCTCCATGGTTAACTCTCTTCTGGAGCATCCCAGCCCCCAGGCCCAGCCAGCCTTCTATCACTTCTGAAAGAGCAGAGCTGGGCCCTGCTGTGAGGCAGACAGGAGGGGAGGCCTGGCCCCGGGCCCAGGTGGGCAGGGCCTGGAGGAGGGGGTGGTGTGGGGGAGGCAGCTGAGTCAGCGAGCTTCTAGCTGCTCCATGGTGAGGGGTGGCCCTGCCAGTGCCTGCAGGGTGTGGAGCAGCAGCAGCTCCAAGGTGGAGGCTGCTGGGTTGGGGATGAAAGCCCTGGGGGCGGCCACCCTCCTGGTGTGGCTCAGCTCTCCCTGGATTTCCTCCTTCTTCTTGCTGCTTGGTGGGCCTTGGGCCAGCAAAGGGCCTCAGAGGCTATGAGTGTGTGGTGCCAGGGGGTGTTTTAACAACATCCAGGCTCCCAAGAACACATTATTCTGTTACAGAAATCCAAGGGATTGCCCAGGAGATATGATATTTTTGTAGCAAAAGAAAAAAAAAAGAAAAGTTTTCCAAGCCTCTAACCGTCCTGTTGTCCTAGGCATGATAGTGGGTGTTTCAGGATCTGGGTTCTTTATCAGGGAGCAGATAGGGACTCAAAAGTTGCTGTTTATTTGGTTTATTTGATAAACAGTATTTATTGGATATTCCCGGCATCTTCCAGGTGAAAGGAACAACTTGTACAAAGGCAGAGAGGTGGGAAAGGACATGTTTAACAGCTTCAGAGAACAGAAAAGCTGCAGATGAGGACTCTTAGTTGTAAAGGATAGAAATTACTACCTCAAGCTGGCTTGAGCAAGACAAGGAATTAATTGGTTCATATGATTGAAAGAACAAAGGATAGGCAGCTTCAGGCATGGCTGGATCTAGGGGCTTATTCTGTGTCATCAGGACACAATCTTTCTCCATCTCTTGGCCCTGCGTTCTATGGCATTGTCTTCACTCTCAGGAAGGTCATGGCCATTGATGATTCAGTCAGTTCCATCTTTCCATCTTTCCAGTCTCAAACTTAGTGGAAAGCAAAACCTCAGTGGCTGACTCTCATTGAACTGACTTGGGTCATGAGTCCATCTTGGACTGGCCAGGCCTGGTCCACAGTCCCTTCTCTACAGTATGGGCCTTGCTGAACCATGTGGCAAGTGTAGCTTAGAAGGCAAATCATGCAGATGTGTTTCTAGTTCCATCTTCTATTCCCCACCCTTTTTCTCAGAAATCCCATGTGCCCCACAATGCCATGTCTCTAGCCTTGACCTCAGTCAAGAGCTGCTGGGCTCCATTTCTGGTCACCACTGGATCTGTCTCCACCACATTCCTCCCATATAACGACTGTAATAGCACACACGGTTTGAGCTCAAACTCTTTACATTGCTATGTAATTGAATCCTCACAGCACCACAATACTATAATTGTTATTATCCCCATTTTATAGACGAATAAACTGAGGCATGAAGAGGTTCATTCCTGAAGCAATGACTTGGCAGGACATGGAGCTCTGATAGGCTAAATATGAGTCATGTGCCCAAACCCGGAGCCAGGATGTTGGCCAGCCGCAACAGAATCACACAGCCTGAAAGAGAAAGGGGATCCCCAAATAAAAAGCAGGTAGGAAGAGGAGGAGATAATAGTGTGGAGAAGGAAAAACAAAAGATGCCCCTAAACCAGGTGGCCAATAATAGTAACCCAATTTGGACCAATTTAGGAAAAGAGAGAGCTATGCTATTTCAGGGAATACAAGGAAAGTTTGAACAGCAAAACCACTGGAAGGGCAGGGGTGCAGGTGGCCTTCAGGAATGGCTGGAACCAGGTGCTCACATGGTCAGAATGCTCTGAGCTTCTCTCTACAGGTCTACTTCAGTGGTTCCATGCTCAGAATCCCAGAGAAGGGCTTTGACTGGTCAATTCTAGGTCAGATGATCATATTGGATCAATCAGCTGTATCCAGGAAGACAAGACCACACCAGAACATGGTGGCTCCAGGGAGAGCCCACAGGTTGAAGTCATGGGAGTAGCAATAGTGGTTTCCAGGAAAAAGTGGGGTAGGGTACAGGTCAGATAAAAGTGCAGGTGTTTTCTGAGGGCAAGCGTGATGCATGTGAGTTGGGATACTTATAGCTGCAGGTAACAGAGAAACTCACACTAAGTGGCTTAACAATAGGGAAATTTGTCTCATGTGAAAAGTCCAGCATGGGATAGCCCTCAGGGCTGGCGATTGGCCCCACGATGTCATCTTTCCATGGCTCTGCTCAGCAACTACGTATCAGCTTTGTCCTAAGCTGGTGCCTCTTGGCCATAAGATGGCTCCAGCAACAGTTGTCTAACAGATGAGAAAGAGAAAGCAAGCCTCTCGTCCAGCACAGGATGAGTCCTTCCCTCCAATCTGAAGGGGCCCACTTACAGGTCGCATGCAGCTCTGGGCCAATAATGGCCACCCAGAGAATGCCCTGCTCTGGCTGACTTAGGCTTGGGCTCGAGCTAACCCTGGTGAGGAGGACGGGCAGCCATCATTGCCTTGCATCAGTCAGGACCCAGCCTAGGACCGAGGTCTATTCTAAAACAACTTGCTACCCACAATGGGTGGGGGGAGGAATGGACACGGGGAGAGTCCCCCTTAGTGGCCCCTCATCTCATGACCTTCCTGCCTCTGCTGCACAGGGGTCCTGTGGCTATCGGTGGTCTCCGAGGTGCTCTACATACTCCTGCTGGTGGTTGGCTTCAGCCTCATGTGTCTCGAGCTGTTCCACTCCAGCAATGTCATCGACGGGCTCAAGCTCAATGCCTTTGCAGCCGTCTTCACGGTGCTCTCAGGTAAGGCCTCAGGCCAGCAGCCAAAGGCATGGCTGGTCCCAGTCCACAGAGCCAGAGCACACCTAACCCAAGTGCTCGGAGCAGAGGGGAAACCAGTCCTGATTGTACCCCCTGGGAGACTGTGAGCAAATCACTTTTCTCTGAACCTCATTTTTACCATTTGTAAAAATGTCCACTCACTTAGTCACCCATCCGACACGAATTACTGAGGGTCTGTCCTGTGCCAGGCAGTGTGCCAAGTACTGGGGTGGGTTATAGTCATGAAAAAAGCAGACAGTTCCAGCCCTCATGGAGCTTAATATGTGTGGGAGAGAGAAGTGGATGAACTTGAGATATCTTTAGGACACACGGTGTGGGGATGGATTTGTGGCACGAGGGAGAGGCAGGTGGTGGTGCAGAATGGGGGGACGGAGGTACCTTTCACAGGGGAATAAAAGAGGAGCCAATTTGGTGGAGGGCATGTCACTTCTCTGCTTGAGCTATGTTAGAGACCTGCATGCGGAGATGCCAAGTAGGAAGTTGAGTGATAGGACACATCTGAAAGCTCAAGAGCATGTGGGGTGGGCAGAGATTGTGGGCAATGGGCACAGAGCCAAGGATTCTGAGGATTTTAGGAAGAATGAGATGGTCAACAGAATCATATAACTGAGAGAGATGGAGATAGAGGGCGCCAAGAAAGGCTGTCGGGTTAGATGGCCAGGTGCCCAGAGTAGTCTCAACAGATCCAGGTCACTGGGGGTTAAGCGAGGAGTGTGCTAGAAGGAGGAGAGGAAGCCCATAAACTATAACTTCAGGAGGCCTGACAGATAGAGTGGTGGCTTGGCTGTGTAAGACATCTGTTCCTAAAAAGCCAAATGTAAATTGAATTTCTATAAATCTAATCCTATTCTTCACGCATTGGAAGAGCTCTCTATTTAATGAAACTGAGACGATGAGCCTTTTGGTAAGGGAAATAATCACCCCCTAATTGAGGTAGGTGCATATGCCAGAGGGATCCCTTAGAGAACAGAGAGCCGAATTGAAGGAATCAAAGCACACTCCATAGATCAAAACACGCATGGCCTGTCATTCCCAGGACATGGGAAATCTAACTGCAATAGTAAAGAAAAGAGAAAAAAACCAATTGTCATAACATGGTGTTGGTTTTGGCCCCCACTCACCGCATCCCCAGCTCTCTAGGACTGAGGATCTGTTTATACTTTCCTTCATCTTTTATTCGTTTGCTCAACCGACATTCATCGAAGGCCTACTGGGCATCGGGTTCTAGATCAGGTTTGGAGGAGTCGAAGGAGAAAGACTCAGTCCTTGCCCTCACCGAGTTTGCAATCCTGTAGCGAGACAGACTGGTCAAATGATTGTAACCTGGCATGTTGACCTCTCTGCACCAGGTGTGGGGCGGGAGTCCTGAGGAGGGGCACCCATGTTTGCCCAGGGAGTAGGGATGGGTGGGGCATGGGGAAGGCAGCATTTGAGCTGAGACCTGGAAAATAAGTCAGAGTTTGTTTGGTGGACAACTTGGGGAGGGCGTTCCAGGTGGAGGGAACAGCAGGGGCGAAGGCCTCGTGAGGTGGGGTACTGTGGGAGCTTCACGTAGTTCAGAATGGCAGGAAGGCAGAGAGTGTGGCCAGCAGGATGCTGAGAGATGAGGCTGGAGAGCTGGGTGAGGGGGCTTTGCAAAGGTCTTTAGCTTTTACCATGAAGGCAATAGGGAGCCACTGAAGAATTTGGAGCAAGGGGCAACGTGGGTAGTTTTGCATTTGGGGATGATCTCTCTGGGTTTGGAATGGAGCAGGAATGGAGGTGGGGAAGCCAGCCAGGAGGCTGCTGTGCGATCAGGGTGAGAAACCATGAGTCCTCGACCCAGTGGAGTAGCAGTGGGCATGAGAGAGTGTAGACCCCCCGCCTACCATGCAGGAGGTAAAGTCAGCAGGGCTTGGGAACTGGGTAGGGGAGGTGGGTGGGAGTGGGTGGTTAGGGAAAACAAAGTCAAGATCCAGTTTCTAGCTTGAGTCCACCAAATTCAGGGGATCCGTGAACCTGAATGGAGGAAAAATTACATCTCTGTTTCTTTAACTTGTAACTGTCATTTAGCATTTCCTTCAACAAACAGCAGTAGTGGGGGCAGGACTGTGACATAGTCACCAGTAGTAACTCATACTCTTCATAACACACTATAGTTGCCCATATCTTGAAACTCACTCCTTCAAAAGTATTATTAGAGCTGAATCTTATTGTTTAATATGTTAACGAAAAAGCCCATATATTCCCGTACAACAAATTTGTTTGGATATTTTGCTATCTGTATTTCAGTATAATTCATTTCCTCTGTAATCCTATATATTTTATTTTATGCAGCTGAAATTGTTATTCTGAGAAGGGGCCTATAGGTCCAGATGGCCAGAGTCTCCGATCCGGGTGACCCCTCTCTGTCCTTTCCCACCAAGATGGGGAAAGCAGGAGGAGAGCTGGGGGTGGGGTGGGGGGCACATGACCAGTCCATTTTGAACAGGGTGGGTGTGGTGTGCGTGGGGCATTGAGGCTGCTCTCTCCTTTGTCAGTGGTTTCATCTCCCCTCCTTTTCTTCCCTCCACCAGGCATTAAAGAATCCCCTCCATTATCATAAGCATCTGGCCCTCCCCTTCTACTTGCTTTCTTGAGTCACAAAACATGGGTTGGTTGTTAGCCCAAGGCAGCCATCTCCAGTTCTGCAAGCAGCCTCCTTGCAGGGTGGGAGGTGGGAGACTCTTCCCTCCACCTCCAAGGGCTTACTGAAGTTCATACCCCTCAAAAAACCCAAACATCCAGGTTTCCTCTTAGTGGGGAGTCCCACTGCTAAAGAAAATAAGATTGCCTCCATAATTCCTGGCAGATAAACAATCCAGGGCTCAGGGAGGTTAATTGACTTGCCCAAGGTCACACAGCTGGTCAATTGTGGATCTGGGATTAAACCTGGCTCCTGCTGGCTTCAAAGCCCCGTGCTCTTTTCACAGGGTCACACTGCAGGAGTGACCAGGCGGGAGGGAGAAGACTTTTAAATCCTCAGAAAACAGTAACTGAGAAGTAAGTAGCAGCCAGATGATGTAATAGACCAGAGTAGCAAGTGGTGGAGAGAAAGTATGTTGTATTAGTGCCTGGTGGGAGATAAATGCACTCCAGAGACATGACACAAGATGAACTTCTAGGCGGCTGCAAAGAGCCAGGTGTCTAACCTTCCTGGCCAGGAAGAAATGGGAAGCTGGCCTTTAGGGGACCCCTGGAGAACAGGGCAAGGGGTAGACAGGGCTGGGCAGAGGCTGGTAACCGAGTCCATCTGGGGAGAGGTTGGGTTCTGACATCTGCTGGACCAGCTCAGCCCAAGTCAGTGAGCTCTAGGGTAGAGAAGAAAGCAGAGTTTGGAGCAGCCCCTCGGCTCAAGCCAATTTTTATAATTAATTATTATACTTACCAATTGGTTATGATCAGTCACAATAGCCAACATTGACTGAGATTGACAAAGACTCTCCTTTGTCCCAATTTGAATCAGGTTCCCCTGAGTCCTGTTTCCGACCAGGCTCTGACCGTGGGCTCTGTCCTCGACTCTTAGTCCAGTTTTAGCAAGGGTCCTCCTGAGTCAGGTTAGTGAAAACCCGCCACCTTTGATATCTGATCAAATTCCTCATCCCTCACACATCCCCCTCGATGTGTTATCGCTCTGGCCTGCCTTCAGCAAAGATGGACTTAACCAGAACCCCCGACCTCTGATGTCTCCTCATAGTGATTTTTCCATCCACTGACCCTGCCCTGCTCCCTGGCTGTAAATCTCCACCTGTCCTTGTGTTCAGAATTGAGCCCTATCTTTCTCCCCTACTGCGAAACTCCCATTGCAGGGGTCCCTCTTAAATAAAGTCTTCCTTCCATCTTTGGCTAAAGTGGACAGTTTTTTCTTTAACAGATGCTACCATGCACTGGCCCTGGAGTCAGCTTTCCCCATGTACTAATATCCTTACTCGTCATGGTGTCCTTGACAGGAAGGGACTAACATTATGTCCATTCTACAGATGAGAAAACTGACTTACCTGCGGTCACGTACTTGTAAGTTGTTGAATCCTAGGGCCTGCCAAGTTGAAGTGCTCTGAGCAGAGCTTAGCACCTAGACTTCAGCTTTTTCTTCTTCTTATTCCAGCAGTAGGCCAGGACCCAAGGGATGGGGCCCAGCTGGTGGGGCTTGAAATCTTCAGTAGAGGGAGAAGTGGTGTTCCAACCCCAGCCAGCAGGGCTGTCTTCCCAATGCAGTGTCTCTGGCAGAAGTGGCTGTGTGCGAGGCTGGCCCCTGAGGGCTGACGGGTGGTGGAGGTGGGGGTGGCAATTGTCAGGCCACCGGCCCAGGGCTCACTTCTCCAGCAGGCACAGGCACCTAGGGCTCACCGTACTTCTAGGAACCCATGAAATGTTTTGAGTTTTTGATTTTTTGATGGCTGGCTGGTACAGGAATCCAAACCCATGACCTTGGTGTTACAAGGCTACGCTCTAACCAATTGAGCTCACTGGCCAGCCCCAAAATGTTTTTTAATTTTGACATCTTTTAAAGTCAGAAGAAAAATATGAATGTAGTAATGAAAATATAGAATGAATCCAGACTGGATTATATTTGTCTTTATACCATTACAGTCATAAAATGTAATTTTTAATATTTCTTTTATGGAGGAATAGACTCATAAAGGCGAAAGTGCTGAGAACCCATGAAAGTTGTAATGTGGCCCTGAACTGGGCCATGGCTTTTCTAGGGCTCTCAGGACTGAGCAAGACTATTTCCAGGCCGGGGGCTGCCTCAGCTGCCAGCGTCCCCACTGCCCTGTTTTTGCGACTTCAGTCGAGAGATGCTGGAGAAGACAGGGCTCCCTGGGCCACCTTCTCGTCCCCCAGTGACCAGGGTCATAGTCCCGTAAGGGCTGTGAGAGCAGGCTGCGAAGATTGCTGTTTGTCCCCAGCTCCTCCAAAAAATGAGGCTGATGTACTTAGGAAAATAAGAAAGTCATTTGGAAAATTCCTGCACAGTCCAACTAACTGTGAGCTTTTAGTAAAAACTGCATAGGCACAAAGGGAAATCTGTCCATTTCCGGGAAATAATCAGCCTCGTGGAGCAGCCAGCAAGAGTCTATTTAGTTATGTAACGACAAAATGAAAATTTACGATAAGACAAAAATTAGCAAGGACAAGGTAACTCTTTGGAATCTGGACTTTGGGCACCATTTGAAGAATGAGGTGCGAGTTGAGGAAGCTCCTTCATGGCCTGCAGGGTGGACACTAGTGATGTACTTTGGACAGGGGTTTGGGGACCTGGAGGCCAGGACAATGCATGCGGATGTCACTGTCCTGCAAACACACATGTCCTTGAGAACTGGACTGTGAGGCGGGCGAGTGCCTCTCCCAGGGCCTGCTCCTTGGCTTTGCCATCAGGGGCTCCCAGGACGCTGGGGTCTAAGTTCTGTGTCCAGTCCCAGCATTGTCCCCCCGAGTGAAGTTTCCTTCCCATCCCACCTGTCACTGCATGTGTTGGATTTTTCTTGGCACTTACTGTTATTGTGGTGACTTGTGGTTTTACTGTATTTATGCTTCTAACTGTAAACCACCACAAAATATTTCAGGACAAGTTTCTTGAGACTTTACTTCCACTAGCCATGCCTGCCACCCTAGCCTATGCTGGAAGAATCCCCCAACCTATCCCCCTCTGTTCAGTCCCCCTGCCCTGGCCAACCAGGTCTCTTGCCCATAGCTTAGAGGGCAAGTACTTTTGTGTCTAAAAATGCAGAGGGTCTAAGTCAGAGATGTGAGTATTTACATATTATTAAAGTTTCTTCTGGTTCCAAGTGACAAGAACCCAATCAAATTAGCTTATAAAAGGGTGGCAGTGGTAGAAATCTGTTGTTTCTTGTAATTGAAAAGTGCAGAGTGGTTAGGCTTCAGGCACAGCTGCATCCAGGTGATCATGTCATTAGGAATCTATCTGCATCTCTAAGCTGCCTTCTTCTGTGTTAGCATCACTCTCAGTCAGCCTCTGTCCATGTGGAGAGAAGGATGGATGGTTACAACCAGATTTTGGCTTATATAAGCTTCCAGAGGTAGGGAGAGCTCCTTTCCAACAGTTCCTGCAAAATTCTGAGGAGGACTTTAATTAGACCCATTAGGTTTTTAGACTCATTTCTGAGCCAATCACCATGCCAGAGGATAAAATACTCGGATTAGCCACGTCCGGGCCACTTGGCATGCCCATGGTGTGGGCTTAGTCATGTACCAAGCAGGATTCGTACGCAGTGGTGGGCAAATGGTTACCCAAAGGAACTGGCTGACTACATGTCCAAATGGGTTGTCAAATTCGGCAATTATCAGAGGGTCAGAGGTGGAGCTAAAGGACTGGGAGCCCTAGAAATGGCAGAAGTCTTAATTTGGGTTCCTCCAAAGCAGACCCTAAGATGAAGAGGTGAGTACAAATAGTTTACGTAGTAGGTGATCCCAGGAAGTGTGGGGGTGGGGGGGAGTGGAGAAGTAGGCCAGAGGGGAGGAAAGCCAATGAAGGGGGTATTGGTGAGTAGGTGACCCCTGTGGGCCATCAGGGGCAGTCCTGCCTGGAGGTGGTGTAGAACACCCTCAGAACCGCTCATTCAAGGGGTGATGGAGTGCTGATATTTATTCACCAGCTCCCATTTGCCATTAATTAGGGTCATTAACTCTCCACAATATCCAGCCTTCCCCACCTAAGAAAGCAAGTTTTGGAAGAAGCTATCAACTTGCCTGGGAACTGCCTAGCCAAAGCTGCAGGTGGCCTTGTGTGTGGGCCAAGGACGTAGAGAAGTCTTCTGACACCAGCTGGTGTACTGCCATGCAATGCTGATGCTGGCCGCCAAGAGGGGCATCAGACTCTGTGGGATGAAGTGCACGGTCCCCAACAAAGCTGCCCCCACTTCAGATGCCAGCCACAAGTTCAGGGGTTTTCAGGGCATCCTCACTTCTGACCAACTGGCTACAAATTCAGGGTTCCCATCCTAAGGTTCGGTAATTCACTAGAATGACTTATGGAACTCAGGGAGTCAGTATTCTTAGGATTATAGTTTGATAAAGGATACAAGTCAGGACCAGTCAGATGAAGAGATGCATAGGGCAAGGTCTGGAAGGTCCAAATGAAGAGCTCCTGTGCCCTCTCCTTGTGAAATCAGGGCACCTCACCTTCCTGGCACATCATGTGTTCACCAGCCAGGAAGCTCTCTTGTGCCTCAGTGTCCAGAGTTTTTATTGGGATTTTATAATGGAAGCATGAGTGATTGAATCATTGGCCATGTAGTTGATTCAAATCTCTAGCCTCCCTGCTCCTGAAGTCAGGCTGGCTCAGAGTCCCAGTCCTGTAATCACATGGTTGATCTTTCTGGTGACCACCAGCCCCCATCTGGAGTCATCCCATTAGCATAAACCCCTGTGTGATCCAAGGGGCTCATGAATAACAAAGACACTCCTATTACTCAGGAGATTCTGAGGATTTAGAGTCCCAGGAACCAGGGACAAAGGCCAGTCAAATTCTTCAATATACAATAGGACATCTGGCGGGGGGGGGGCGGGGGGGGCACACAGAAGCCTATATCTTCAGCTGAGCTGTCACCATTCCCCGCTGTGTTTTGTTTGGGCAGCCTGGAGCCATTGACAACTGTTGAGGGAGGGCAATCTTTCCTAACTTGGGACGAATGCCTTTAGCATTGGCTGGGTCTGCTTGGCCTGGACTCCTGTGCGGGGTCCCTGTGAGTTTTGGTTCTGCCCCTCTGAACCAAATGGGTGAAGCATCCCATTTCACCCCCTCCTTTGCCCATGAGGTAGTGGACCAAGCTGAATCTCTCCAAAGTCCTTCCTCTAAAGCTAATGTGGCCAGTGCAATTCTCATCCCATGAACCCAGGTGTGCAAGGAACGCTGCTGCTCTTTTGTGTCTGGAGAGGACCCTAATTTTAATTCTAAGCTCCCATCCCCCTGATTTATCTTCAGAATTTTGGGGGGCTTTCTCACTACTGCCTTTGCCTGGGGTGTGCCACAATTCTGTAGTCTTATGCAATGTCAGGCAAAGACAGGACAGGTTTTAGTCTTTGTCATTATCATCTTCATCATACAGGTCACAGTCCCTGATCTGAAACCCTTGGGGCTAGAAGTGTTCCAGAATTCAGAACTTTTCAAATTTTGGAAGGTACCATAATACATAGACCATCTGTTACATAACTCCACAGCAGGGGCTGGGGCAGCACCTGTAATCAAACACATTCACATTTCTGCAGTAAAACACATGGATATACATGCTGGTGCGGTGGGGGTGGGGGTGGGGGATAAATATAGTAAATAGCCTCATATCTGTTCAGGTCAGGATTATTTTCTTATTTGTTTATTTTTAAATTTTATTTTATTTACTGAATCAGTCGATTAGACATATTTTGGGGGTTGAAAATTGAGATATGTTGATCAAATCAATATTACTAGCATATATATTGTTACAAGTCGCAATTATTCTTTATGCCCCTTGTCCAATCTCTCCCCTTCCTCTATTCCCCCCTCCCCCCTCTAATTACCCTAGATTTCTTCTCTCCTTCTGAAAGAATCATGGTTACTCTGTTAAATTGTTGCCTAGATGATCTGTCCAATGCTGAGAGATGTGATCGGGTCCCCCAATATTATCATAGAGCAGATGCTGCTTCTGTCACTCTGAAATGGGCTTGGTGGAAAGAGACATCCTCTTCTTTTCTTTGACTCTGCTAGTGACTCTCCATGTGTAAATGCACTCTAGTGGTTGGTGGACCATTTGCGTGGTGCTTGTGGTGTCTAGTCACTTTCGTGGCGGCCATCATTATTACGGAAGCTGCTGTGGGCCACCTACATGGAGGTGCTGTTTCTGGTATGCTCCTTGGCACTGGCAGTATGCCTGGTTGTGGGGTGTATCTGGTCCCCTTCTCCATGTCTCTGGTCCCTGGGCAGGCCCCAAGTTGCTGATGCCATGTGCCAGGTTGTGGGAGGTGTGTCCAGTCCCCTTCTCCTTGCCTCAGGTCACTGGGCAGGCCTCCAGGCGCTGGCACGGTGTGCCTGGTTGAGGGAGGGTGGTCTGGTCCCCTTCTTCCTGCCCCGGGTCTCTGGGTGGGCCCCGAGGCACTGGTGTGGCATGCCTGGTTGTGGGAGGAGGGTCCAGTTCCCGTCTCCATGCCCCGGGTGGGTCCTGAGGCACTGGCATGGTGTGCCTGGTTGTGGGAGAGAGGTCCGGTCCCCTTCTCCATGCCCTGGGTACCTGGGCAGGCCCCGAGGTGCTGGCATGGTGTGCCTGGTTGTGGGAGGAGGGTCTGGTCCCCGGCTCCATACCTTGGGTCACTGGGCAGGACCCAAGGTGCTGGCTACATGTGCCTGGTTGTGGGAGAGAGGTCTGATTCCCTTCTCCATACCTCAGGTCCCCAGGAGGGCTCTGAGGTGCTGGCATGGTGTGCCTGATTGTGGGACAGAGATCCGGTCCCCTTCTGCTTGCCTTGAGTCACTGGGCAGGCCCCGAGGTGCTGGCATGATGTGCCTGGTTGTGAGAGGAGGGTCCAGTCCCCTTCTCCGTGCCTCGGGTCCCCATGCTGGCTCCCAGGCACTGGCACAGTTTGCCGGGAAGTGGGAGTGGGGTCTGGTCCCCAGATCCAAGCCTCCTGGTCCCAGGCAGGCCCCCCAAAGTTCTAGTCCAGGTCAGGATTATTTTGTAATGGAGTGCAGGCCAAGTCAGGTTTCACAGCCAAATGAGTTATGAGAAAGCTTTTGGATTTCAGGACTTTTGGAAATTTGGAATTGCAGACAAAAAAATTATGGAGTCAATAGCTGACATTTATTGAGCACCTATATGGCTAGGCATGTTACCTCTGTCCAACCCTAGGATGGCAGGTGCTATTATTGTCCCCACCTTATGGCTGAGAAACTGAAGCAAAGACAAAGTGGCATTTCTGGCTTCAAAGTTCATGTGCTTCACTGCTAGGCTGGTTCATGCAGGTTATGCTGAATGTCTACGGCCCTCCCCATGGTCCCTTCTGGTCCCCAGGGCTCTCTGCTGTGAGGGCCAGACCTGAGATGGGAGAACGGGGCTGGTAGCTTCAGCACTGTCAGGGTGGGTCACGGACCCCTCAAACCCGTTCTGTGCAGAGTGGGTTACAGACCCCTCATATCCAGGTCGCGAGCTAGGTAATTGGAAAAAGATCCTGGGAGCCGTTGGCAAGGTTGACATGCTTTATTTGGATGAGGACTCAGCTCCCCAGTGGATCAGAGCTGTTGTCTTTTATACTAGAATCAGATAACCAAGGAACACATGGGCACACATGTGTAGTTAATGTATTTACAATGGATATGCTGAGTCGTGCTCAGCTGGATATGAGGCGAGGGAGCCTGACCAGACTGTTTCCATTTTCCTCACAAGCACCTGTGGTCTGGTCTCTCCAGACTGGGGAGTCTCATGTCCAGTGCCCGCAGGGACCATGTAGGTGACATAAATGAGAAAAGCTGTCCAGATGTGACAGGACAGCCAATGTGGGGGTCGTGGCAAACTTGGGAGGGCCTCCTCGTCAGCAGAGCATTGTTGCCATGGAGAAATATGCACAGCATTCAAGGAAAGCTAAAATCTGGGTTTTTATGGAAAATCTGATTTTTAATCCAAAATATTTTGTAAACAGCTTTATTGAGGTATAATTTACATATCATAAAGTTTGCCTGTTTGAAGTATATAATTTAATGATTTTTAGTAAACCATCACCAGTCTAATTTTAAAACATTTCTATCACCCCAAAAGGAAACCCTGTACCTACTAGTCACTCCCCATTTCCCACCCCACCCCCAGCTCTAAGCAACTGCTAACCTACCTTCTATCTCCATAGATTTGCCTATTCTAGACATTTTATGTAAATGGAATCATATAAGATATGGTCTTTTACGACTGGCTTCTTTCACTTAGCGTAATGTTTTCAAGGCTGAACCGTGCTGTAGCATGTGTCAGTGTTTCATTCCTTTTTATGGCTGAATAATGTGGTATTCTGTTGCAGGGACAGACCACATTTTCTTTGTCCATTCATTAGTGGATGGACACTTTGGTTGTTTCCACCTTTTGGCTGTTATGAATTAATGCTGCTATTAACATTCATATACAAGTATGTGTGTGGACATATGTTTTCATTTCTCTTGGGTATAAACCTAGGAGAGGACTCGCTGGATTACATGGTAGCTCTATGTTTAACTTTTTAATTTAAAATGTTTTAAACCATTGTGCCAGCCAACAAAACACCCCAGATCCTCAGCTCCCTCTCCAGCCACAGCCAAGGAAAATCCAATCTCTTTTCGTCCTGAGGGTTAAAAGACAAACTAACTCTTTCCCTTCTGCTCTCAGAGGCCCCTGGCATAATCTCCTTAATAAATTAAGGCTTTTGAAACTGGAAGCCAGGAAGGGAAGTATTCTGCAGATAGGTTTTGCTTCACCCTTTACAGCAAAACCTCTGGGGCAGGGAAGTCCGGAGTCTCTTATCTGTTGAATGAAAGGAAAGGAAAGGAAAGAGGGAAAATACAGGGGAAAAATAACAGCAAACATAAATTAACATCTCAAAATATTACTCTGCCACTCCCATTGTAATGATCAATTTGCATGCTAAGATTGGCCTGAAGTTGATACAGATCACCTGTACAGCACTGTGTGATAAGAAAATTCCAGCCCCTTTAGAGATTTAAGAATCTATAGAAGTCTCTTCTCACTTTGCCTAATTTGACCATTTTAAGGATTTGTTAGAAAGTCTGTTTTTGTCATTTCTAGTTGGTATTTATCAAATGTTACATTTGCAGAATAAAATTCAAACTCTTTACCATGACTACAAAACTGTGGCCTTTGCCTTCCTCTGGAAGGTTACCTCCCTGCCACTCAAGCCCTTCCTGGCTGTTCCTCAGAGGCTCAGAGCTTGTCCCTGTCTGAGCCCTTTGGCTTCCTGCTCTCCTGCCTGGACTCCCCCCTTCCCCTCCCCCACTCTCCTTCCATTCCCTTCTGCTTTGTTTTTCTTAATGGCACTTACCGCTTTCTGAGCTGTGCCTAAAACGTGGCAGGCATTCGATACATATTTGTTGAGTGGATAAAAGAACATATGTATTAATCTGTTTACTTATCTGTGCCCCTGATTCCCCAGACCAGGTTTTCTCAACCTCAGCACTATTGATATTTTGGGCAGGATCACTCTCCGTCATGGGGGCACTGTCCTGTGCATTCTAGGGGGTTTAGTGCTAGATGTCAGTAGCACCCCCTCCCAGGTCATGACAACTCAGTTTTCAGTGGGCCATGTCAGGGCAGGTGACACCTGAAATGGCTGGACACGGAGTCCCATATAAGAGCTCTGGGTTGGGGGTGGGGAAGTGGAAAGTGGGTCAGATTGTGGTGGCCTTGGATGGTAGCATGGCTTCAGACTAGGAAGCCTTGGGGAACCGCTAAGTGACAAGGTCAGGGTGAGTTTCAGAAAGGATGTTCTTGGGGTAGAGGAAGGGCCCACACAGCTCCGGGCAGCCTGCTGGGAGGTCACAGCAGGTGTCTGGTCACAAGGAAAGGGCGGCAGGGAGAGCAGAGCAGAGGGACGTGGGTGAAGATGCAGACTTGACAGGACTTGGGGACCCATAACCTGGAGGAGCCATCGAGGATGCAGATGCCTAGGTTGTGACTGTGGTGGGGAAAGGGGGGTCGTCCCCTGAGGTCCAGCACACTGGGGGAGCACAGTGGGCGAAGTTTGAGGCAGGACTTCCAGCGGGAAATACTTCATCGTCATATCTCGGTCTCTGCAGGGCTAGGAGGGAGGCTGCAGGGAGGATAGGGGGGTGAGGGGCTCCTGGGAGGGAAAGAGGTGGAGCAGGAGATGGGAGAAAGCGGAGGAGGATGCACAGACCCCTGGGGGAGAGACAGACAGACAGAGACAGATGGAGACAGACAGAAGGAGAGCTGGAGGGAGGGAAGTGGGAGGGAGAGGGAAAGGGGGAGTAGGGAGACACGGAGAAAACAGAAGCAGAGGCCAACATTTACTGAGCCCCTACTGTATACCAGACCCTTTATCAAAGTTAACCCTATAAGGGAGGGTCATTGGCTCTCCTTGAAACCCCCTCCCCCACTAGTGCCCCCCCCCCCAGAGCTTTGGGGACCCTCCTTTTAATGTCTCATATGCCTCCATGGGCTGCACTTGCCTGTAACCTTGTTCTTACCTGTCCTGGGCAGATTCCAGATCAGAAAGACAACTGGGATGGTGCTAAGTCAGGAAGTCAGGAGCCCCATCAGAGCTAGTGACCCTGAGCTCTGGCAGGACTGGGCGGCTGAGCCCAGCTCCCCACTGTTGGCCACAGCTTTCCCCCTGGCCTCTCTCTCCTCCTCCCCCGCCTTCTTGGTCTTTCCACACCCAGCTCCAAGCCCCCCTCCTCTTTTAAGCTTCCCCCAAGCCCAGGTAAAACTGGCCTCTTGTCTCATTCAGGCCCCTTTCAGGGTTGAAACTCAAATGCCTTCAGAGGCCTGGAAGGAATGTGGGTGACTGCAATGGGTGATGGATAGGCAGGGGTGACAATGGGCACAGTGGGGCTTGTGGGGCCTGGTGCCCAGCCCAGCTCGGGAGGAGGGCTGCCGGGGGGAAATGTGCACCCAGTGTTGCCAGAGTTTCTGATTTTTACAAGAGAAGCTACAACTCCCATATTTTAATGGAAATCCTCCAGATTTTTAAATGTTGGGCAAAAAATTCCTCATTTTTTACAGCTCTAGCCAACATCTGCCGGTTGGATTCAGCCCGTGGGCTGCCAGTTTTAGTCTGTGGCTGTATGTATTTCTATTTTAGTAGTTGTAATAATTGATTTTACTTCACTGTTTATGTCATTCTCCTCATTAGCCTCCGGGGAATGGCCGTGCCATATTCATGGCTGGATCCCGGGTGGCTGGCCCAATGCTTTGCATATAGAGGATGCTTAATAAATGTTAGTTGGATGAATGAGGGGGAATGTTATAAGCAAGTCAGGGTCCTGCAGAGGAGTCTGAAGATTCCAGAAGAGAATAAGGACCTGTCAGCTGGGGGCAGCCAGTGAGTCTTCAGGAGGCAGGGCTGAGGGGCTGGCTGCGTCCTGTTGATGGCCCGCTGAGGTCAGTCTTCTGTGATTTAAATTCTGTCACATCCTCTGCATGCTCGTGGAAGCAAGGACTGGGGCTGAGGCCGTCAGGCCTCTCATGCAAATGAGCCTGGCCCCAGGCACAGGGTGAGGCAGAAATTGGGCTTTGAGGAGGTGGGAAGAGGTAAGAATTTTAACAAGTTTAATAAAACTTGAAAGTAAAACCCGTTGTGGTGGAATTGCTGGTTTCCAGCAGTTTTAAAGGACTTAGTGGAGAGGGGTAACAAGGGATGCTGGGAGCTCAGGGGCCTGGTGTCTGGGGAAATGCAAGAAGGTTGGGACAGGCTTGGGGAGGCTCAGGCACTGACCCAACCAGAAGGCAGGACTTTGAGGGGCATGGCCAGGAAGTGGCAGGGGCTGAGGGGCGTGGCCTCAGGAGAAGACCAAGCTGGTGGGCGGGGCAGCCAGAGGTCTCAGGATGGGCATGCTGTATGTACCCTTTTCTGATTGGCCAGAAGAGGGCAGTACAGACACAGGATCCAGCTGCGGGTGAATGGCTTGGGTAGGGAACCAAGCAGGGAAACTGAGGCCACAGCCCTGTTGCAGGGGAAAGGCTGAACTTCTGAGTCTCCTACACTTAGTGGGTAAGGGTTAAATGGGGAGAATCTAACTCCAGGAACTGCTAGGACAGCTCATGGGTGGGGCCCGCTAGTTTGCTCTGCCTGTGACTGATCCAGGCCTCCCTGGGGTTCTCCCCTCATCACCAATGTACAAGACACTTTCCTTGGGCATCTAATTCCCATTTTAGAGATGAGGAAAAGGAGGTCCAGAGGAGTTAACTAACATACCTAAAGTCACACAGCTGTGAGTGGGAGAGCTGGCCTAGAGCCATGCAGTGCCTACCCTCTTAGACACTGCATCGCTTACCATGCTCTGAAATGAGCTTGTGTATTGTTCTGAGTACACATTTATTCCTGCCTCTCCTCACTGTAATGTGAACTTCAGGTGGGACTTGGTCTCTCTTGGTCATTCCTATATCCCTGGTATCTGGCACAGAGTTGGCCTCTGTAAATGCTTGTTGAACACATGGGTGCAACAGCAACCTTCCTTAGTGTAATACACGGTGCTGTGTGTGGTGGGCGGTGGGTGGGGAGACATCTGAATCTTTCTGCCCCCTCAAATAGGCAGCTTTCTCCTCTGTCCCTGGGCCAGGGTGGGCCCCTTGTGGGGAATGGAGGCGGGTTGGCATGAGCTGCATGTGTCATCCTGAGCTCATTCTTGGGGTGGGGGCTGGATACTAACAGGGGCTCCACTGTAGGTCTGGGAAAGTGAAGGTGAGATGCTGCACTGGGTAGGGGTGAAGGGCAGATCGCCCGGGCGTGGACCCTGGCCTTACCACTGGCTGTGTGCCTTTGGTCAAGCTATCCATCTTCCCTGAGCCTCAGATACCCCTTCTAAAAAATAGGGAAATAGTCATACCTATCACATGAGGGTTTGTGAGGATTTAAGGAGTGAGCACAAATAAAGTGCTTAGCACAGAACCTGGTATGTGGTTGGCCTCAGGATGATGACTATAACAGACCCAGTAATATCATGACAGTTCTGAGACTTTCATGATATGTGGTGAAACCAAAGTATTACAGTGACAATGTATGTGGCTCATGTAATGGGGGAGGAAGGCACAGACAAGATCAGACACAGAGAGGGGAGGATATGTCTGTGTGTGAAAGGACATAGAGACAGAGATAGAGAAAAAGACAGAGCGGGGCAGAGAGAGACATACAGAGACAAACAGGAGGAAAATAAAGAGAGAGACACAGGAAGTCAGAACTAGAGAGAGACTTGGGGAGATAAGAAAGTGCATTTGTTGTCAGGGGTTCGAGCACAAACAGAGATAGAGAGAGGTAGAGGGAGGGAGAGAAAGAGGCAGACAGAGACAGAGAGGGAGAGAGAGGTGTCTAAGCCCTGCTGTTGACATTTATCCAGAGCAGCCACTTCCACCTCAAGTTCCCACCATGTAAAGTTGTCTGAGTCCCCCAGGGGTCTGAAGGCCTGTAGCACTCCCAGTCAAACAGACAGAATAGCCAGGGATAGATCCCAGATGATGCTGATCAGGGGACACTTCCCGAGGAGATCAGGAGAGTCTAAAGCCAAAACAGCCTGTGGATGATTCTGTCTTGAATGAATCCAATTTAGGAAAACACACTCCAAGGTCCAGGTCAGGAGTGGGATGATGAAGGGTCAGAGCCTGGTGCAGCTGGAGCAGAATGGGATTTAGGTAAGGAGGAAGCAAGGGGGGCCAGGAGCTTGCTGGGCTGGAGCTGGGTGTGGGCAGGAGCTAAGTGTGTGGGAGTGTGTGGGGCCATCGGGTCTCAGGAGCCATGGGCTGGGCTCCTTCCTGGTGGCCAGAATGTAGCCTTGGAGAGCAGAGTTGGGTCCTCAGCATTGCGGGCAGAGGTTCAAAGCTTTCCCGAGAGTCCACACAAGGGCTTTGTGACCTCCATTTTGCTGTGTCAAAGCCTTTTTGGTCTCATTCCTGGTTTTTAGTTGTCTTGTGGTCCAAGGGGCTGAGACATTTAATCTGGAGAAGAGCCATATTTTTCTAAATCATTTTGTGATTTCATCTCTCAACACTTTTCTTGGTGGTGGCTGCAGATGGGAAGAGGGGAGGGGCAGCTGCCTTTGAGAAGATTAAGTCTGGTTGATGACCTTGGCTTTCGGAGACTTTGCTGAGAACCACGGGGATGTGGCTTTCTAGGAGGGAGGCCTTGAAGGGCCGTGTGGCATCAGCCTCTGAGTGTCTCCATCTTATAATGTGCATAGTAGCTTGCTATGGTTTTGTCTTTCTAGAATTCTTTTCTCCTTCTTCAGCTTCAAACACCAAGATTGTCCTTTGGAAACCATCTCTTTTCCACTCTCAGGCCATTTTGACCACACCCCACTGCCACTGCAGGGGTGGCCCCTTGGCCTGGCCAATCAAAGCGTCAGGTTCAGGGATGAGCATGTGACACAAACCAGGCAATGTGTTTCAGCTCTAGGATGCTTGTAGCAACTGCTGAGACACCAGAAATTCTCTTTTTTAAGATGGGAGGATGTAAGCTTGGAGCTGGTGGGTCCACCATATGAAGGGAACCTGCCTGAGGAAAGCAGAGTTTGGGAGAGGAAGAGGCAGATTCTATACCTCATCATTTGAGCACCTGGTTCTTGCTGTATCTGATGCCAGATGTCCCCTGGACCCTTCAGCTGCACGAATTAATATATTGCTACCATTTTTAAATCCAGTTTGAGCTGTGTTGCCACCACTTGTGACTGTAAGAGTTCTAACACGCTGGGATGGGCTTAGCCACAAAGTACGGTGGGTCCTCTGTGCAGGGTAGATTGGTGGAGTTGTTGGCCCTATTTCTCCCGCTCCAGTATGAGGAGCTTGGGCTCTCTTTTGGCTGTCACTTCAAAACCATGATATTCCCCTGAGCTGATTCAGGCTTATGGGCCTGGGCCCCCTTGTTGCCTTGCCAGACTGTGCCTCTGGGATATTGGTGGCACAATTAGTAAGTAGAAATAAATCCAAATTACAATCACTGTAACTGGGTTAAATTCACCAATTAAAAGTCAGAGCTTTTGGGTTGTGGAAATCAAAACCAGATCCAACAACATAAAAAGCATACTTTAAAAGGTAGAAAGGTAGACACATCCTGTGGGGCCGCCACTGCGAGATCCAGCAGGTAGGCTTCACTGCTGCCACCTGGCTCCATTCCCACCCCAGCCCAGTGTGCACAGAGCTGGGAGACATCCGGCTAGGGGGGTGGAGGCTTGGCAGGAGACACACACCCTGCAGGGCCGCCACTGCGTGATCCAGCAGCCCAGCCCAGTGCGCTCAGAGCAAGAGACGTCTGGATAGGGAGGCGGAGATTCGGAGACGGCAGAAATCACAAACCCTGCGGGGCTGCCACTGTGAGATCCAGCAGCCCAGCCCAGTGTGCACAGAGCTGGGAGACGTCTGGCTAGGGAGGCGGAGACTCGGCAGAAATCACAAACCCTGCGGGCCGCCACTGTGAGATCCAGCAGGTAGGCTTCACTGTGGCCACCCTGCTCCATTCCCAGCCCCGCCCATTGTGCACAGAGCTGGGAGACATCCGGCTAGGGAGGCGGAGACTCAGCAGAAAACACACACCCTGCAGGGCTGCCACTGCGTGATCCAACAGGTAGGCTTTACTGCAGCCACCTGGCTCCATTCCCAGCCCAGCCCAGTGCGCACAGAGCTGGGAGACGTCTGGCTAGGGAGGCAGAGACTCGGCAGAAAACACACACCCTATAGGGCCGCCACGGCGTGATCCAGCAGGAAGGCTTCACTTCCGCCACCCGGCTCCATCCCAAGCCTGGCCTAGCACTCACAGAGCAGGGAGACATCCTGTAGGGGAAAGGGAAGCTTTCCAGAGCCCACACGCTCTGCGGCACCGCGGTGCATCCCAGCAGCCCGGGCCAGAGCTCAAGGAACAAGGAGAAGTCGGGCACAAGAAGCACAAGCTCAGCAGAGACCACACACCCTGCGGTACCGTCCTGTGATCCAGCAGCCAAGCAGAGTTCAAGCTGACTAGAGAGGTGGCTCCCAGGAGAGGCCCAAGACCCGTGGGAACCACACACACAAGACACTAGAGGCCAACTGAGCTGTCACGGAGGTAGCCATACCAAATAGGCAACCACAGCAACACCTTAGTCAGTCAATAGTGTCAAACCTGTGGACTGTGAAACCCCCTGCCACAATGAATAAACATCAAAAAAAAAGATACCAGAAATACAAAAAATCAAGAAAGTACACCACCAAAAGTTAATAAATCTCAAACTCTAGATCCTATAGAACAAGAAGCCCTTGATATGACTGACAAGGAATTTCGAGTGATAATTCTAAGGAAACTGAATGATATACAAGAAAACTCAGCTAGGCATCATGATGAAACGAGGAAAAGTATACAGGACCTGAAAGAGGAAATGTACAAGGAAATCAATGTCCTGAAAAAAATGTAGCAGAACTTGCTGAACTGAAGAAGTTATTCAGTGAAATAAAAAAACACAATGGAGAGTTTAACCAGCAGGCTTACGGAAGTTGAAGAGAGAACCTCTGAACTTGAAGATGGGCTGTTTGAAATAACACAAGCAGACAAAAAAAAAGAAAAAAGAATCAAAGACATTGAAGAAAATCTGAGAGAGATATCAGACAACCTTAAGCGCTCAAATATCCGAGTCATGGGTATTCCAGAAGGGGAGGAAAAAGGAGATTGCATTGAAAACATATTCAACAAAATAGTGGCAGAAAACTTCCCAGGTATAGGAAAAATCACAGATCTTCAGATCCAGGAAGCTCAACGATCTCCAAACGTATTCAACCCAAAAAGGTCTTCTCCAAGACATGTTATAGTCAAATTGGCAAAACTCAAAGACAAAGAGAGAATCTTAAAAGCTGCAAGAGAGAAGCGTCAAATCACCTATAAGGGAACCCCAATCAGGCTAACATCAGACTTTTCATCGCAAACCCTAAAAGCTAGAAAGGAATGGGATGATATTTTCAAAATACTAAAAGACAAAGATTGCCAGCCAAGAATACTCTACCCTGCAAGGCTATCGTTCTGAAATGAAGGGCAAATAGTATATTTCTCAGACAAACAAAAACTGCAGGAGTTCACTACCACACGACCACCCTTACAAGAAATTCTCAAGGGAGTACTTGGTTTGGTTCCTGAAAAATAACTACCACTGCCATAAAGATCCAAGAAAAATCAAAACCCGGTAGTATAATAAAAATGGCATTCATGAAGAGAAATCAAACAAACAAAAACGCTATCTACAACCTAAGGAACCAACAAACACAAAAAATAAACAGTAAATCAGTGAGCAAGGAACAAAAGACACCTAAGACAACCAAACAACCAATAAAATGCTAGGAATAAATCAACACCTTTCAATAACAACTCTTAATGTAAAAGGTTTAAATTCCCCAATCAAAAGACACAGACTGGATGACTGGATTAAAAAGGAGGACCTAACTATATGCTGCCTTCAAGAGACCCACCTCACCCATAAAGATTCACATAGACTAAGAGTGAAAGGATGGAAAAAGATTTACCATGCAAGCAGAAAAGAAAAATGAGCTGGAGTAGCTATTCTTATATCGGACAAAATAGACTTTAAACTAAAAACCATAAAAAGAGACAATGAGGGACACTACATAATGATAAAAGGACTGATGCATCAAGAAGACATAACAATCATAAATATGTATGCACCCAATGTCGGAGCAGCCAAATTTATAAAACAAACCCTATTAGACCTAAGGAAGGAAATAGACACTAATACCATAATAGCAGGGGACCTGAACACCCCACTGTCAATATGGGACAGATCATCTAGGCAAAGAATCAGCAGAGAAACACAAGATCTAAACAATACCCTAGACCAATTGGACTTGGCAGATATCTACAGAACATTCCATCCAACAACCTCAGAATATTCATTCTTCTCATCAGCACATGGATCATTCTCCAGGATAGATCACATAATAGGTCACAAATCAAGTCTCAACAAATTCAAAAAAATTGGAATTATCCCATGTATTTTCCCAGACCACAATGGATTAAAACTAGAAATCAATAACAAACGAAACTCTGGAAACTATACAAACACATGGAAATTAAACAGCATTCTACTTAATGACATATGGGTCCAAGAAGAAATCAAGCAGGAAATCAAAAAATTTATTGAAACTAATGAAAATAATGATACATCATACCAAAACCTGTGGGATACTGCAAAAGCAGTATTAGGGGGGAAATTTATTGCATTAAATGCTCACCTCAGAAGAATGGAAAGATGGCAAGTGAACAACCTAACACTTCACCTAAAGAACTAGAAAAACAAGAACAATCTAAACCTAAAGTTAGCAGACGGAAAGAAATCATTAAGATCAGAGCAGAACTGAATGAAATTGAAACCCCAAAAACAATACAAAAGATCAATGAATCAAAAGGTTGGTTTTTTGAAAAGATAAATAAAATTGACAAACCATTAGCATGGCTAACAAAAAAAAAAGAAGAGAGAAGATTCAAATAACAAAAATCAGAAATGAAAAAGGCGATATTACAACTGATTCATCTGAAATACAAGGAATCATTCGAGACTACTATAAACAACTATACGCCAACAAATTTGAAAATCTGGAGGAAATGGATAAATTTCTGGACACACAAGCTCACAAAACTGAACCATGAAGACGTAGAAAATTTGAACAGACCAATAACAATAAAGGAGATTGAAGCTGTTATCAGAAGGCTCCCAACAAAGAAAAACCCAGGACCAGATGGATTCACAGCAGAATTTTACCAAACATTCAAAGAGGAATTGACACCGATTCTTTACAAGCTATTCCAAAAGATTGAAACAGACGCAAATCTCCCAAACTCATTCTATGAAGCAAACATCATCCTGATACCAAAACCAGGTAAAGATATAACCAAAAAAGAAAACTACAGGCCGATATCCTTGATGAATATAGATGCAAAAATCCTCACTAAAATACAAGCAAACAGAATACAGCAACACATACATAAAATTATTCACCACGATCAAGTGGGATTCATCCCAGGGATGCAAGGTTGGTTCAACATATGCAAATCAATAAATGTGATACACCATATTAATAAACTCAAACACAAGGACCATATGATCATCTCTATAGATGCTGAAAAAGCATTTGATAAAGTTCAGCACTCATTCATGACAAAGACCCTCTATAAGTTAGGTATAGAGGGAAAGTATCTCAACATAATTAAAGCCATATATGCCAAACCCACTGCCAATATCATCCTGAATGGGGAAAAGCTGAAAGCTTTTCCTTTAAGAACAGGCACTAGACAAGGATGCCCACTCTCACCACTCCTATTCAACATAGTGTTGGAAGTACTAGCCAGAGCAATCAGAGAAGAGAAGGAAATAAAGGGCATCCAGATTGGAAAAGATGAAGTCAAACTGTCCCTGTTTGCAGATGACATGATCCTATATATTGAACAGCCTAAAACCTCTACAAAAAAACTGTTGGAATTGATAAATGATTTCAGCACAGTAGCAGGATACAAAATCAACACACAAAAATCAGTAGCATTTCTTTTCTCCAATAGTGACCATGCAGAATGAGAAATCAAGAAAGCCTGCCCATTTACAATAGCCACCAAAAAAATAAAATACTTAGGAATTGAGTTAACCAAGGATGTGAAAAATCTCTATAATGAGAACTACAAACCACTGCTGAGAGAAATTAGAGAGGATACAAGAAGATGGAAAGATATCCCATGCTCTTGGATTGGAAGAATCAACATAGTGAAAATGTCCATATTACCCAAAGTGATATACAAATTCAATGCAATCCCCATCAAAATTCCAAAGATATTTTTCTCAGAAATGGAAAGAACTATCCAGACATTTATATGGAATAATAAAAGACCACGCATAGCCAAAGCAATGCTGAGCAAAAAAAATAAAGCTGGAGGCATAACACTACCTGACTTTAAGCTATACTACAAAGCTATAATAACCAAAACAGTATGGTACTGGCATAAAAACAGACACACTGATCAATGGAATAGAATAGAGAATCCAGAAATCAACCCACACACTTACTGCCATCTGATCTTTGACAA
Source organism: Cynocephalus volans (assembly GCF_027409185.1). Taxonomy (NCBI): domain Eukaryota; kingdom Metazoa; phylum Chordata; class Mammalia; order Dermoptera; family Cynocephalidae; genus Cynocephalus; species Cynocephalus volans. The sequence goes on from NC_084465.1 coordinate 114,846,728, forward strand.
AGGCACCAAGCCTATTCACTGGGGAAGGGACTGCCTCTTCAGCAAATGGTGCTGGGATAACTGGATATCCATATGCACGAGAATGAAACTAGATCCATACTTCTCACCATATACTAAAATCAACTCAAAATGGATTAAGGATTTAAATATACACCCTGAAACAATAAAACTTCTTAAAGAAAACATAGGAGAAACACTCCAGGAAATAGGACTGGACACAGACTTCATGAATATGACCCCAAAAGCACGGGCGACCAAAGGAAAAATAAACAAATGGGATTATATCAAACTAAAAAGCTTCTGCACAGCAAAAGAAACAATTAAAAGAGTTAAAAGACAACCAACAGAGTGGGAGAACATATTTTCAAAATATACATCTGACAAAGGATTAATATCCAGAATATATAAGGAACTCAAACAACTTTACAAGAAAAAAACAAGCAACCCAATTAAAAAATGGGCAAAAGAGCTAAGTAGGCATTTCTCTAAGGAAGATATACAAATGGCCAACAGACATATGAAAAAATGCTCAACATCACTCAGCATCCGGGAAATGCAAATCAAAACCACACTGAGATACCATCTAACCCCAGTTTGGATGGCTAAAATCCAAAAGACTCTGAACGATAAGTGCTGGCGAGGTTGCGGAGAAAAAGGAACTCTCATACATTGTTGGTGGGACTGCAAAATGGTGCAGCCTCTATGGAAAATGGTATGGAGGTTCCTCAAACAATTGCAGATAGATCTACCATACGACCCAGCTATCCCACTGTTGGGAATATACCCAGAGGAATGGAAATCATCAAGTTGAAGGTATACCTGTTCCCCAATGTTCATCACAGCACTCTTTACAATAGCCAAGAGTTGGAACCAGCCCAAATGTCCATCATCGGATGAGTGGATACGGAAAATGTGGTACATCTACACAATGGAATACTACTCAGCTATAAAAACGAATGAAATACTGCCATTTGCAACAACATGGATGGACCTTGAGAGAATTATATTAAGTGAAACAAGTCAGGCACAGAAAGAGAAATACCACATGTTCTCACTTATTGGAGGGAGCTAAAAATTAATATATAATTCACACACACACACACACACACACACACACAAAAAAAAAAAAAAACTGGGGGGGGGAAGAAGATATAACAACCACAATTACTTGAAGTCGATATGACAAGCAAACAGAAAGGACATTGTTGGGTGGGAGGGAGGGAGGTTTTGGTGATGGGCCACAGTAATCAATCACATTGTATATCGACAAAAAAAAAAAAAAAAGGTAGAAAGGTAGAAAAGAATGAAAAAAGATGTATGTGGAAAATATGAACCAATGAAAGCTGGGTTAACAGTTTTCTTATCTGATTAAATTGAATTTAAGATAAAAAAAATAAAGGATAAGTAAGGAAATTATAGATGGGTAAAAAGAACAACAAAATGAGAAAAAATGTATCCATCATAAGCATATGTTTACCTAACAACAAAATTGAAAATACATCAAGCAGTAACTGACAGAGCCTCAGGAAGAAATAGATAATTCAACAATGGTAGAGAGTTTTAGCACACACACACATCTCAGAAACTGAAGGAGAAATGATAAAAAAGTTAGCTGAGCTACTGAAGACTTGAACAATACAATTAACAAGCTTGAATGATTAAGTATATAGAGAGTGCTATTGCCCCAGCCTCCTACTCCCCCCAAAACCTTAGAGAATTCACTTTTACTTCAAGCCCACACATAGAGAACATAAACAAACATGCTGGAGCCAGGACTTGATGCCAGCTTGCTCTGTTTTCAAAGCTCTATATCATTTTTTAAAAAAAATTTTATTTTGTCGATATACATTGTGGCTGATTATTGTTGCCCATCACCAAAACCTCCCTCTCTCCTCCCCAAAGCTCTTTATCATTCTGTGGGTTGTGTGTGTCTGTGTGTGGGGGGAGGGTAGGTGCTGGTAAAGAGAAACTGGCTGAAGCCAGGCTAGGGGTCAGGTTTGAGGGGACTAATCTCAGGCAATGTAGTTAGGTGTCAAGACCATGTGCATGGCCTGGGTCGGTCCATGAACGTGGCTCCCTGGCAGACCTAGGAAGACAACAACCATCTTGCCTGGCCCAGGGCCCACAGCTATATTTGCTAAATATTTACTTGTGTATTAGTTATCTATTGTTGTGTAACATTATTGCCACAAACTCAGCAACTTGGAACAACACACATTTATTATCCTGGCCTGGCTTAGGTTGGTGCTTAGAAAGACAGCATCAAGGTGGTGGCTGGAGATGTATTGTCACGTTCTCCCCCGGAGCTGATCTGGGGAAGCGCTTGCTTCAACTCACAGGGTGAGTGGCAGATTTCACTTCCTTGTGTTTCCTTTCAGAGCTTCAGTTTCTTTCTGGTTGTGGGCTGGAGACCACCCTGAGCTTCTGGAGATGTCCTTGGGTTCCCTGCCATGTGAGCCCCCAACATAGCCACTAGGGAGACAGAGTCTCCTTGCAAGAGAGGTGTCACAATCTTATGTAACATAATCACATGCACCCTGTCACCTCTGCCCTATCCTATTGACTATGGCAATTAAGGGGAACCATTCAGTTGGGTCACCTCTGAGCTAATCAAGACCTATAGGCCACCGGCTCCTCTGGGCTTGAGGGTCTCTAGCTTCACCATTGTGGCCTTGCATTTCTGGGGGGAAGAATGGCTCAAGTTGCAAAGGCCCTGAGGCAGGAATATGGCTGGGGTGTTGGAGAGAACGAGGAGGCCAGACTGGCTGGAGATGAGTGAGAGACAGGAAGAGGGACAAGAGGTGAGGTCAGGGAGGAAGATGTAGATTTCCACTGCCATCACTTTAATCTATTAGTTCCCTGTTAGTAGACTTTTAGGGCATTTTGAATCCTTTGCTGTAGTGAATAACCTTGTCCATAAATCTTTGCCCACATATGCAAATGTGTCTGAAGATAAATTTCTAGAGGTGGAATTGCTGGGTTAAAAGGAAAGTGCATTTTCAGTTTTGACAGCCATTGCCAAATTCCTCCCCAAAGAGTTGACACTCCTGCTGGATCTCTCTGAGGGTCCTCTATGCCCTTGACTCCCATGGTCCCTGCCTGGGCCTGGTGTCCCATCCTGGCCATTTCACACTAAAGAGCTGCTGCTGTCTCCCTGGGCTCCTATCTTCCCTCTGTCCCTGGCCCCCTCCCTCCAGATGGCTGCTCTGCTGCTTCAGATGGTTGGGAAGGCTAAGAACCCCGCAGAGGACACTTCCCTGATGGAAATCCTCCACACTGGGAAAAGTCTCCTTACAAACAGTATTGTTCATGTGTTTTTCTCAGGATTTGGAAACTCCCTGATGGCTATTTTGAGAAATGGGTGGATTTTCATTTACTCACTTAGTCCATTTTATGCTGCTGTAACAGAATACCACAGTCTGGGTAATTTGTAATGAACAGAAATTTATCTGGCTCATGGTTCTGGAGGCTGAGAAGTCCAAGATTGAGGGGTCACATCTGGTGAGAGTGTTCTTGCTGCATCATAACATGGCAGAAGGCATCACATATCCAGAGAGTGTGGGAGAGAGCAAGAGAGCACCAACTTGCTGTTATTGCAAACCCACTCCTGTAATAACAACATTAATCCATTAATCAGAGGGCAAAGCCCCCTGACCTAAATACCTCCTATCGGGCCCCACCTCCCAGCACTGTTGCACTAGGGATTCAGTTTCTAACACATGAACTTTAGGGGACACATTCAAACCATAGCACCCGCCTTTTGTCTTTGGAAAGGTGGTTGGCTGGCAGATCTACCAGAGGACAGAGAAAGAGAACACCTTGCCTGGAAGGAAGGGCTGTTGCCCCCTTGTTCTGCCCCTTCTGGATGAAGCCAAGCTACACACTGCCCATGTGATATTACAAGGCCTGCAGAGGCCCAGGGCTCTGAGACCTACTGGGATGGAAGCTACATGAGAGCCGATCAACATTTATAGAGCACCTACCTGATGCCCTGTGCTTTTATGCATAATGTGGATCTAAATGGGGATGTGCCACTCCCCTGAATAAAACCTTCCATCGGCTTCACTGTGTTCTGATAGAATTCCAATCCCTTTCTCTGAACTGGTCCATCTCCACCTTCCTGCTCACCCTCCCATCACCCCCATCCCCTTGATCCCCAGGCTCCATCCACACTGACCTTCTTTCAGTTCTTTGACATGACAACTCCTTTTCATCTCAGGGCCTTTGAAATTGCTCTTCCCTCTGCCTGGGACTCTTCCCAGGTTTTTTGTATGACTCCTCCTTCTCCTTCAGGTTCCAGCTTTGAAATCTCTTCCCAGAGAGCCCTTCTTTGGAAACGTAATCTGAAGTAGTTCTCTCAGCTACTCTCTATCTCCTCATTCTGTCTCTTTCTTGAAATTATGTGTTTATTATCTGTTTCCCACACTTGAATGTCACCTCCATGAGGACAGGGACTGTCTCTGTCTGCTCTCCACTGTGTCCCCAAGATTTAGAACAATATCTGGCATATAATAGCTGCTCAGTATATATATGAGGGTACTTCAGAAAATTCATGGAAAGATTCATATAATCTTCTAATTCTATTTTTCCATGAACTTTTTGAAGTACCCTTTTATTGGTTGTATGAGTGGATGTGACTAAGCATTATTCCCACTTTTCAGATGAGGAAATGAGAGCTCAGAGGTGTTAAGTGACTTGTCCATAGACACACAGCTGGGGAGCTGCAGAATTGAGATTCAAACCCAGGAGTGTCTCACTCCAACCCAGTAGTCTTTCCCCTGATGGATAGCCAGATAGAAATTGCTTGTTATCCAGAGACAATAGGCCAGTCAGGCCAGTATTTCAAACTTAATGGCCAGTAGGGTCTGGGCAGGTGTGATGGGGGTGTCCAGGGAGCAGGCTGGAAGGACAGGCTGCTGTCCCTCATTTTTCTCTGTCTGGATAAAGCCAAACCATATACTGTCCATGTACACTACCAGGCCTGCAGAGACCTGGAGCTCTGAGACTTCCTGGGCAGGCAAGGTCTGGGTCACTACCCAATGCCACTCCTGGGGTCCACATTTGACCTGATCCTCCTAATCTCAGATCTCTCTGGGACTCTGTCCCTTGCAGCCTCAGGCTTTGATAGCTCTCTGTCCCTCAACCATCCCCAGCCAGATTTCCATTTTTCTTGTCATCATGCTTAGTCATACATGTTTTCCTGAGGTTCCAGTTGAATGGGAAGGCAGTGATGGTGCCATTTATTTGGAGAACCTGAGCCATCAAGAGGCAGCAGAGAAGTGTTCAAGGGTGCTCACTCTGGAGCTAGCCCATTGTGAGCCTCACTCTCCTTATCTGTTAAACAGAGATAATAGTATTACCCCCTCAAAGTTACCATGTAGAATCAATGCGATGGTGCGTGTAGAATTCCTGTCTGGTGTGCATTGTCAAGTACTCCTTGAAGTTAGCTTTGTATTATTCACCATGCAGTCCAGATGCCACCTGTGAGGGCTTCCTCCTTCCCCCAAGTTTGGGGGGGCACCCCACTTTGCATTCTCTCAGAGCTCCCTCTGCACAATCTTTCAGATTTGCTTATCACACTTTCTGGCCACCTGCTCCCCATGGACATACATATAATTCCTGAATCCTTGTTACTGGGACAAGTCATGGCTGAGCAGAGATGTCAATAAGTGTATTATAAGTTGACCTGGACACACAGAGGGAGGGGGGGCTCTGCTCTTTGGTCTGGGTGGGGAGAGGTGTAAGCTAAGAATGGCAGGTGGGGGCTGGGGACTGAGGTATTAAGGGAACCAGCAGGAAAATAGCATGGTTGAGAGAGATGGGGAGAACTCAGACTCTGTCCAGGATGTATCAACATCCTGGGAAGTCCAATCTAACTGGTGGAGGAGTGCACCAGGAGCTAGCAAGTCAGGCAGCAGGGCACGGGCAGCAACCAGCTCACCAGCCAACACTTGTAGAGCAGCAACTACTTGTAGAACTATGCTCCAGGCTCTGTTCTGTGTACTCATGGCTCATCCTCGTAACTAGATGGGTAAACTGAGGCACATAGCATTTAACAGCACTGCCCAGGTCACACAGTGCTGGAGGTAGGATTTGGACTCAGGCATTGTGACTCCAGAGTCTGTACTGTCCTGCCTCCCACCACAGCTACTGAGTGGTCTGTTGGGGAGAGACCCAGGCAGCAAATGGGGATGCCCACCCAGGGTCTGCTTAGAGCCTCTCCTCACTCTGGGACCTTCCCCCTCACTTGCTTCTGCTCCTCAGCAGCTCACAAAAGGAGCCAAGCCTTAATCTCTTGTGGCCATCCAAGGAATGTGACAGATGGGTAGAGCTGGTAGTCTTAGAGACCAGCCCTGGCAGGAACAGACGGTGATGCCCAGGCCCAGCAGTGAGGCAAGAGAGACACCCTGGACTGCTGGGGGCCCTGGGCACCCCTCCAAGCTCATGGCACTTCCTGACTCCAGCTGTGTCCTCCCCCCCACTCTGGCCATGTGTGGCCTGGGTCCCCATCTTGAAGGCTTTGCATCTTGGATCCTGTCCCAGCACAGAGAGTCTGCAATCCATTGGTGTCTGGGCCCCTCTGTGAACTCCCTGGAGCCAGAAGTCAGGAGAACATCTGGGGCCTGCAGAGAGGCTCACAGAGCCAGTGTGGGCTTCCAGATGAGATAAGGTGACAGTGGCTGCCCACCCTTCCCATGTCCTCAAGATCTTCCAGCAGCTCTTCGCAGCAACAATCCCCACCTCCCACCTGTCTTTCAACTGCCTCACCTGTTCCCTGCCCCAGGTCTGAAACTGTGAATACACCATGTATTATAGTCTGTTTCCTGTTGCTTATAACAATACCAGAAACTGGGTAATTTATAAAGAAATAAAATTTATTTCTTAGAGTTTCAGAGGCTGGGAAGTCTAAAGTTCAGGAAACACATCTGATGAAGGCTTTGTTCTTGGTGGTGGCTCTATGGCAACTCAGAGTATCACTCAACAAATGGCCCGAGCGAGAGGGAACAATCCTCACTTTCTCTCCTTTTAAAGCCATCAGAACCACTCCCATGACCACCCATTAAACCATCAATGGGTTATTTCATTCACAAGGGTACAGTCCCCACAATCTAATCACCTCTTAAAGGCCCCACCTTTCAGTTACCATAATAGGATTTCCCACTTTCTTAACACTGTTACAGTGGGGATTAAGTTTCCAATACATGAACCTTTGGGGGACACATTTAACCCATGGCACACCACGTTCTTTTGTGTCTCACATTTCTCCCTGCCTGGGCCTCTTTTCTCCCAGATCCTCATATTTTTCGGGTTTCAGCTTAAATGTCACCTTCCCAGGGAGGCCCATCCCAACTTCCATCAAAACTAACCCCAATCATTCTCTTTCACATCCTCATCTTATCCTTCACAGCATATTAAACTCTGGATTGTTAAATATGTTTGTGTTTATTTTCTATCTTTCTTCATATGAATATCAGCTCCACAAGGGCAGGGACCTTGTCTGTCTCATACACTCCTTTATTTCCTGAACCATGAAGAAAGCCTGGCATACAGCAAATGCTTAAGAAATATTTGTTGAATGAATGAGTGACTGAAAGAGGTTATGATGGAATGATGAAACATTTGCACTTGGAGTTGGGCAGACCTGAACTCAAATACACTCCTACTTCCATGCTGTGTTATCCTGGGTTGGTTGTTTTACCTCTCTGAGCTTCTCTCTTCCACTGTCAAATAAGGTGTAACCAAATGTAGCCTTCCTAGGATAAGGCAAGGATCACACAGGATGCAGGATAAAGTGCTTTACAAACTGTAAAGTGCCTGAGGAACGGAAGGGCTGTCATTTTGGGCTCTCTGGAGGTTTTGCAGCAAGGTGGCCGCTCATCCCATGATTTTCTTAGTGTGCAGGCAGCTCCCTGGGCAGTGAAACTAATTGGATAGTATCACAGCATTGCTACAGGGAAGTGTGGGAGCTCAGAACACTTAAAACCTAACTGGCCTGAAGAGTAGGATTTGCATTTCAGCTCATGCGACCAGAGGGATGGAAGGGTAGCATTGGGAGGAATGTTCTCTAGGCTTCTTAGGAAGGGCTCAGCTCTGTGCTGAGGCAGAAGGTGAGCTGGCAGGGGATGGGATGGGGGTCCTGAAATTCCAGTCCCAAACCTGTCCCAAGTGTCTGTGTGCAGGTCAGGGTCCCTCATGGGCAAAATGGGAGGAAGGAGGCAGCCCCACCATGGAGATGAATATTCCTGCTTGTAAGTTGGGTGAATTTAAGTAGGCATTCTGAGGAGAGAGAGAAGAGAGGAAAAAACCAGACAGAGAGTGAGAGTCAAAGACAGAGAGGGGCGAGCTGGTTAGCTCAGTCAGAGCATGGTGCTGATAACATCAAGGTCCAGCTGCCAAAAAAAAAAGAAAAGAAAAGAACAGAGAGACAGGGCAAAACAGGGAGAGAGATAGGGAGAGACAGACACAGAACAGAGACAGCCAGAGGATGAGAGACAATGACAAGACAGAGGGACTGAGGGAAGCAGAGAAAGAGATAGAGGCAGAAAGAGAGAAAAAGACCCAGGGATTGGCAGGCTTCCCAGTGTCCCCCTGAGCTCCTGCCCCAGGAGGAAAGTGACGTGGGCTAGCCCTGGGTGCTGTCCACCCCCGTGGATTTCAGCGCCCCCATGCCGTTCCTATTCAAACATTTGATGACCCAGAAAAACATCTCTCCCACCACCCAGCCAGTATGGGGATCTGAACCCATGACCTTGGGGATCTGAACCTGTGACCTTGGGGTTATAAGGCTGTGCTCTAACCAACCGGCCAGCCCCCCTCCCCTCATGCCTTTCCTAAGTCGAGCATCTTGCCTCAGAGAGTGTGCTCCTCCCTAGTGCTTGAAGATTCTTATCTTTCCCACCACATGGGCCCCAAAAGTTAAGCCAACCCCTTCCTCCGGTGCCCAACCAAAGAGACACAATCTGTTCCCAGGCTGCAGGGAAGCTGGCCTTAAACGTGGAGAGAAAGGTTGTGCACACCTGGATGGCACCTCCCGGAGAGACTCCCAGGCACATCACACGTGTGTGTCGCACTTCCAGAGCCCACCCCCATATACCATGGGACCCGCCTCAGCCTCCCCACCCCCCTCATCCCCAGACCCAGCTGTCTGCATCCCCCTCACCCATGACTACTGCCACGTCCGCATGCCACAGGTGCCATTATTTACTTAGCATTTTTCTCTAAATCACTCACTTTTCTTGAAACTTAAATTTATTCAGAGAGCAAACTTCAGATCCCTACCGGAAATGAAAAGCCAGTACCATTTGCAATAAACAGAAAGGAACTGTAAAAAAAACACGGCCATTGTAAAAATGTTCATGGAGCATGTAAAACAGTGGTCTCCACCACAGCAATGCTGTCCCCACCCCCCACCCCCCTCCCCCGAAGGTCAGTTGGCAATGTTTGAAGATATTTCTGGTTGTTACGACTGGGGTGGGGGGTGGGGGGCGGGGGAGGGTGGATATTCCTGGCATCTAGTGGGCAGAGGTCAGGGATGTTGATACCTACCCTGCCATGCTCACGACAGGCCCTCCGCAACAGAGGGTTATCTGTCTGCAAATGTCAGTAGAGCTGAGGTTCAGAAATCCTGCTCTAAAATAAGCTTGAGCACCCAGAGGAGTGTGCCCCACTCTTTGGGCAGCTCTGACCTGGTTAGCTCCTCCTCATCTTTTAGGCTCAGCCTAAAAGAAATATCCCACCTTTGGGGAGGCCTTCCCTGACCCCCAGAACAGAGGACCCCCTGATGTTGCTTTGATGCTCCTGTACCTCCATCTCCTGACTCTCGTGCCCATGACGGTTATTTCCCGCTGGTATCTGTCTCCCCCACTACAGCAGGCGGGGGGCTACATCTGCCCCATTCACCTCCAGCCAAAGCACAGTGCTTGGCTTGTAGCGGAGGCTCCAGAGCTGCAAGTGGAATGAATGAATGAACACCGGGGCAAGAAGAGGTGTGGCCTCCGCTCCTGGACTCTCCACAGCCCTCCAGGCACTTAACCTCTTCCCAGCCACTTTTATTCTCACCTGTGGACACCTAAAAGGCCTGCTGTGTGGATCACAGAAGCAGCGGGTGTAAAAGTACACGGCAGAGGGAAATCTCTTGGTAAAGGCAGGGACATCCCCAAGTGGAAAGACCCCTGGCAGATTGGAGCCCAGTCCCCAGTTCATTTATTCTATCATTGTTGCGGAGTTCCCTGCACAACTCTTACGCCAGGGTGATTCTTTTTTCTTCTTTTTGCAGCTGGCCTCTATGGGGATCTGAACCCTTGACCTTGGTGTTATAACACCACGCCTAACCAACTGAGCTACCAACCAGTCCCAGGCTGATTTTTAATAGTGTCCTCTTTCACTCTCAGGAGTGTCCTGGCTTGGGTGCTGAATATATGGGTCCCTAACTCCCAGCCATGCTGGTCTAGTGGGGCACGTGGAGTGCCAAGAAGGAGTTAACAATGCCTGACAGGGTGTCTGTGCTGCCCTTGTCCCCACCCTCCTGGGCCCCGGGAGAAGCCACAGGATCTCCTGTGGCAGCAGGTCTAGAGGCTGGGACTGGCTGGAGCTGCTGAGGAGGTAGCCACCACAGACAAGGTGCCCAGTATCACGCCCAGGGTCAGGGGTCCTTCCCCATAGAGGCAGCCAATGTCCACAGCTTGGGCAGAATGGTGTGTGAATTTCTGGGGTAAAAATGTGGGAGAAGGCAGGAGGAGAGGGGCAGGATAATGACTTAGGGCGTGTGCACCCGAGGGGGATTTTCACTTCTGTCCTGATCTCTGTGCAAGATCTCCAGCTGGTTTACTCCTTCCCACTGAGCACAGGCCAGGGAACTTTCTCCGCGTCCCCCTACCATTGTCCCCTGGGCGAGAGGACCACCCTCCGTCTTGGGGCACTTGGCATCTGAGGCCATCATAACAGGGCTTAGTCCATGCAAAGAGGCATACGGGGGGCCAAGGACACAGGTGGACACAGGTGGACATCACCCTTTCTGAACAGCCCTCAAGGAAACGAGCACACGGCCCTACCTACTCCAGGGTGTGTGCTGGACTGGGAAAGGACCCTTTGTGGGTACCAACTTCACTTCCCTGGGGCTCCCCGGGGCATGTAATGGAAGCGGCTTGAAGTGGAGGCTGTTGGCCCTTCGGGGGTGATGCTCATGTCAATGTACTTTAGTTCATTCATTCTTGGGACCCACCGCCCCCCCCACTCCCTCCCCCTCACCCAAGGGCAGGCAACTTTACCTGGTCTCCACGTGCAGAGGGAGGAGACACTGGCTCTGCTTGATTATGCATTCTTCCAAGCCTTTTTCTTCAAACACCTGGACGTAGGCTTTTGAAATCCCCAAAGCCAGAGTTTGGCTCTTTTTTTCGCAGTCTTCTGTGACAGCTGTGCCTTGAGGCCATGGATGTTTAATATCTAGTTACCCAAATGAGGGTAGCAGGGAGTGCTGGGGGTGGGGACATATCCCTTAATATCAAAATCCATCCCATCACCAGTTTGCCCTGGGCTACCCCGAGATCCACTGGGACCTGGGGTGTGGCCGCTGGACTCCTTCTGGGACCCCACCAGAGGTCTGAGCCCATACATCACCTCAGGGCTGGGGAGGGGGTGGCTGGTGGAGGGGACAAGGCTGGTGGGAATTCAGTAAACCCATTACTTGAAATTGGAAGGTCACTATTAAATGCCACCTCTGATTTGGGCCACTTCACTTTAAAAGGCAGAATCCAAACAAGAGAGATGCTAATGACTCCAGTAATCTAAAATGAGACCTTTGGAGAAAGGGCAGAGAAATTGGAGTGATCTATGCAGATAAGACAAGGTGGTGGGGGGGGGGTGCCTTGGTAATTGCTGAGCTCCTGAAAGGCTCCTCTCAAAGCAGATGCCAAACAGCTCACCCCCCTTGTCCTCAGAGATCAGAGCAAGAAATTAGCTTAAATTGGAGCTGGAAAGATTTAGGTTATGTGTAAGGAGGAACTTTCTAAACTCTGAAATATGCTACCCAGAGAGGCTGTGGGTTCTCGGGAGAGTGTCTAAAAATAGCTTGCACTTTAAAAATAGGTCTGGGCAAGCTTTAAACATAGCATCGCTCAGCTTCTTGGGGATGGTTTTAAGTGCAGCGTGGGTCCCTCCCCAGGCCGAAGGGCATGGACAAAAGTCAGCCTTTGATCTCTGTCATGACCAACATCTGGATATTTTAGATACGTGTAGGTAAAGGATCTATTTTTCCATCTGCCCCTCAGCTGACTGGTCTCATGAAATACCGGCCTTTAGGATCTCAAAGTTTTCTTTCTTTGGGAAGATATTTCAGGGCTGATGATAACTGGGTCAGTCCCAATAGCCCCTCCCAGTTGCTTCCAGTTTCCCCCAGTCCCTCCCCGTTCCCAAAGCAGGGCCCTCCAGTGCTCAAGGGCTTGCTGGGAAGTGATCCGTCTGGGCAGTGCCAGGCACTCTGTGGCTACCCCCGCCTGCCACCCCGTGCCCACCCAGGTCCTGCATCTCAGCAGCTTGGCCGACTAGACCCATCCTCTCGGCTGGGAGGACCACAGCTGCACCTCCCTGGACTCTTGCCCCAGCTTCCTCCCATCTGTTCTCCACCCAGCAGCCAGAGGGGGCATGTGGTGCTCACCTGTGAGCTCCTGTGTGAGCTGGTCCCACTGCCCGTGACACCTCCCTGCTCCCGCTCATTCTTCAACTCTCAGCTTGGAGGACACCTCCTCTCGGAGCCTTTTCTGACCTCCCCACCCCACAGACCCCTGACCTTCCCCCTTGGCTGTCCTGACACAAGATAGTGCCCAGTATGTGTGTTCTGTCTTTCCCATCCACGGGAGCATCGGAAGGGCAGGCCACTTGTCCCTGTCATATTCCCCCCTCCTAGAAGAAAATTCTGGTGCATAGCAGGTGCTCAGTGCATGCCCAGTGACCAGTGGTATGCCAGGCTGCTGTAGCAGGAGCTGCCTTTGCTACTCCTGCCCATCTCATCTGGTTTCAGCTTCCCTTGAGGTCCCCACCAGCACCTCTGAGTCTCTCGTCCCTGACTTGACTTGACACTCAGGGGATGCTGGCAAGTCAAGACCAGTGTCCAACAGATACAAGATTTATTTAGACATAAATGCTCCCTGGTGTTCTCACTAATGACTTAGACAGCATCTTTAATAAGAAAACCTATTATAAGTGAATTAATCAGCCACCTCCCTGATATCTCAATGAAATGGAGTATGACGTTCACATAGAATGTCCAAACCCTGCAAAAGAGAGCTGGGCCGGATGCAAGCAGAGTCCTGGAGTTCAGGTGGCCATCATTGCTCTGTACCTGCACCCAGGTGGTGTCCACAGGCTGGAGGGTGTTTGCTCAGAGGGCTCACCTGGGCCTGGTCTGCCACACTTTGCAGGACACCCAGGAAGCAGCCATTCACGCCCCCCCCCCCCCCAGGGATGGAGCCAAAGGTGGTTTGGAGCATCCGGGTGGGCACTCTATGTGTTCTCCGGGCTCAGGGTGTCGCCAGGCTGACTTCTCCTTCTCCACCTGAACCCGGCAGCTGCATGGCCTGGGCTCACTCTAAATTCATGAGCACAGACCCCACAGGGCACGCAACACTACCTGCGAGCCACAGGCACTTCCACAGGGTGTCTATGCCTGAAAAGACTATTCACACCTTCTCCTGGCTCCTTGAACCTCCTGCCCCACTGCCGGCCTCTTTCCCTGTCTGCCAAGCAGCGCAAATCTCACTTGCTGGCTCACCTTCCACTGCTCGCTAGGGCGAGGCATTCCAACTCCCAGCAAAAGCCAGTCCCCCTGTGTTCTAGAACTTTCTCCCACCTTCCCTGGGCCTTGCTCCTACAATTGCCCTCTCACTTCTCTGCACCATCTATCTCTCCTCTCCACTAGATCGCTCTGGGTAGATGTGGAAACACTACCCCCCATCTTTAAAGTCTCCTCCCGAGCCACAGGCCCTCCCCAGCAATCACCACATTTTTCTGCTTCTCCTTCTAAAGCATTTGCTATCACTCTCTCTCCTCTTCTCAACCCATCCCAGTTGAGCATCTGTCCCCAGAGTGCATTGAGTCTGAGCCTGTCAAGATCACTGATGACCTCCATGTTGGCAAATCCGAGGGTCACTTCTCAGTCTTCATCTTTGACCTACTGGTCACTTCCTTCTTGAAACAGGTTCGTCTCCTGGCCCTGGGCTTCCTCCTCGGCTTCCTTTGCTGGCCCCTCCTACTGTGCACTGGAGGTTGGGTCGCCCCGGGGCTACATCCCGGGACCCTTCTCTCTTCTTCCTACAATCTCTCTCCAGGTGAGCTCTTCTAGGTACATGGGATTATTTATCATCCACATGCCAACGACTCACACGTTTGCATCTCCAGCTCTGTCGACTCCCTGACCTCAGAACTGTACATGTAACTGTTCTCTTGATATCTCTGCTTGGATATAAAATAGGCATTTTAAGCCAATGTTGCCCAAATAGGATTCTCCTCACCCACAAACTTCTTTCTCCCTTCTTCTTCTTCATCTTAGTAAATGGCACCATTATCTGTCCAGTTGCTCAAACCAGAGCTCTTGAGGTCAGCCTAGGCCCAAGGTGGCCTTCACCACCCACTCCCTGCCATCAGCAAGTCCTGTTGACTCCACCTTCAAAATTTGCCCCAGAGCTGCCTACAGCTGTAGTCCTAGCCACACCAGCTCCGCCCGGTCCCTTGTGATGGCCTCTCAACTGGGGTCCTTCTGCCCTCCCTCCGGAATCGTATGTAACCAGAATGATCTTCTTAAAACATAAAGTAGACCCCTGCTTACAGCCCTCTACTGACTTCCCTTCATGCTGAGAATAAAAGCCCAGCTCTGCACTGTGGCCTTCAAGGTCCTGTATGACCTGCCCCACCTGCCTTTCTGCCCCATGTGAAACCCGCCTCTCTTCCTCTCACTGCTGCAGAGGCTGCTCTCCCTTTCTCCTTTGCATCAGCTGCTGCCTCCTTCTGGAATGCTCCTCCCCAGACCTCCAGGTGGCTGCTTCCATCTCCCCTTTCAAGCCTCTGCTTAAATGTCACCTCCTCAGAGAGGCCCTCCCAGACACCCCTCAGCCCCCCACTCTCCAGCACTTAGCCTTATTTTGGGTAAGTGACTTTTCACGACCCTGCACTTTTGTGTTAATGTGCTAATTGTCTTACTCTGTCCAGTAGAACCTGAGAGACTTGGGAGCAGGGCATTTACCCGTCTATTCCAGTCTCCCCCCCTGCCTCCAATGGTGTCTGGTGCATGAGAAGCCTTTGATAAATATTCGTTGGCTAATTGAATTAATGAATGATAAATGAATAAATGACAACTCTGACATTTGCTCATGTAGACAACTTGATTTCCAAAGTTTTAAAATCTGGCCCTGTCCTAACTCATTTCCATATCCTAGATCCTAGACCTTAATACCAGCCAGCCTGACACCCCCAAGTGCCTTGTGATCAGTGGTCATGTATTCACTCAACAAGCACAAATCAAACACTTACTGCATGCCAGACACTGGGCTAAGTGCTGGGGATCCAGTGAAGAGCAAAACTGATCTAGTCCCTGGACTAATGTGCAGTCTAGGGGGCCTATACAGGGAGTCTCAGATGTGCAGTCTTTCATTCATTCACTCAAGAAACACTTACCTAGGGCTTGCGATGTGCAAGTGCTGTTCTAAATGCTTTACAAAAACAAGGGAATTTCAAGAAATTCGTGGAAAAATAAAAATGAAAGATAATATAAATATTTCCATGAACTTTTTGAAGTACACTCAGGTAAGCCACTTAATCCTCATACCAATCTATGAGATAGGTACTATTATTATCCCTGTATGACAGGTGAGGAAACTGAGGCAAAAAAGGCAGCCTACCTGAAGTCACACGGCTGGTAAGTGACAGTGCCGAAAGCTGGACTCTTAACTTTGCTTTTTCTTGCTTTCCTCCAGGCTCATATTCTGACCCTCTTGACATTGTCTCTTCATTGTGACCCCACACCAGCCCCCTGGACTTGACCGCAGAGGTCATTTCTCCATCCATCCAGTGGAGGCAGGGCAAAGAGTCATGGCAGCATTTCCTGCTCTAGATTCTGGGTGGCATCACTCCCAGACCAGCTCTGGCCCCTTGGCCAACATCTCCCCACCCCCAGTGCTCTCCAAGGTCCCCCAGAGGCAGGAAGGAACCACACCCACCTCACCACACAAGTTGGGAATTCCATCTATGGTGTCAGGAGTTGGGATATTCCAGAAACCACAGAGGAGAGATTTACAGCGTGAGTTTCCTGGTGTGAGTCCAAACCAGGAAGTAATAGCGGCAGGAAAGTCTCATTCATTTAGTTACTGATAATTTAGGAGTTGTGGTAACGCAGCAGAAAGTCACTTTTTAATTCAGATGAGTTGAAAATGATTCCTTCTGCTGAGGGTTGGTGGGACAGATACTATGGGTGGACCTTGATTTATAACAGATATGTTTCTGGAAACATGGGTGAGGGTCAGATTTTTGAAGCAGAATCTTGAAAATGTAATCAGAGAGTCTCACCAAGGTATCTTTGAGTGAGTTGTAATTTTCATTGATTGAATTTTCTTAAAGCATGGCCTTTCATATTTGGGGATAAATGGAATTCAATTAGGAATCAATGCTTTTCTAAACTAAGAATTTGGAAAATTAATTATTCTGCCAACAGGCTGAGTCCACCTGGGAGATTTTGTATTAAAATACTGTTATGCCCCTACTGGTTGTTCTCATGAATGTTTTCCTTCATTAGTGGATGTTCATTGAAATTTCCTTTGTCTACTACTGTCCCCGTTTTATAGAGGAGGAAACCAAGGCACTGAGAGGTCAAATAATTTGAAGAGCATCTGGACTGGCATAGTGAGGAAGACACTGAAGAGGTTGCAACAGCTGAGGGTTTGGAGAGCAAGACCCAGCTTCTGAAAAGGGACTGGCAGATGCTGAGGAAGGGGTTGAGGCTCTGCAGAGTGGGCACAGCTTCTGGGCAGGGCAGCAATTCCAGAGGGAATGAGCCCTGGGCAGGAGTACAGAGGAGAGACTTGTCCTTCTAGGTAACAGACTCTACTGTAAAGTCATAATGATTAAAACAGTGTGACATTGATGTAGGAACAGAGAGAGAGAGATCAGTAGGACAGAATGACGAGTTAGGAGATAGATCCATGTATATGTGAGGCTTGGTGTATGGTATAAAGTTGTCATTTAACATCAGTGGGGAAAGAATGGACCATTTTATAAGGATTCAAAGCAATTACCTACTCACTGAGAAAAAATGAAGTTAGATCCTTACTTCACACCATTTACCAATATAATTCCAGATGGAGTAACATAAATATCTACAGGTATGTTAGAAAAATATAGAAGACTGTGTTAATGGTGTTGGTTTCCTTAAAGTAGACACAGGAAGCAAAAACCAAAAAGAAAAAGACTGATAAATTTGAGTGTATCAAATATAAAAATGTATGATCGAAGAACTTTATTTATAATCACTAAAAGTTGGAAGCAACCAAGATGTCTTTCAGTAGGTGAATGGGTAAATAAACTGTGTTATGTCCATACAATGGAATATTATTCAGTGACAAAAAGAAATGAGCTATCAAGCCATGAAAAGACACTAAGAAACTTTAAATGCACACTGCTAAGTGAAAGACGCCTCTGTGAAAAGACTACATGATGTATGATTCCAACTATATGACATTCTGGAAAAGGCAAAACCATGGCGATGGTAGAAAGATCAGTGGTTGCCAGAGGTTTGGGAGGGGTGGGGAGAAAAGAATGAACACATGGAGCACATGGGATTTTTAGGCCATGAAGCTATTCTGTACGTAATGGCAGATACATTTGTCACTATACATGTGTCAAAACCCGTAGAATGTAAAGCACAAAGAATGAACTCTAAACTATGGACTTCAGTTAGTAATAATGTATCAATATTGGCTCAACATAGGTGAAACTGTGGGGAGAAGAGTATATGGGAACTCTTTCTACTTTCCACTTAATCTTTCTGTAAACCTAAAAGTGCTGTAAAATATAGTTTATTAATTTTTTAAAAAAGATGTGCTGTATGTGGGAAAAGACAAGCAGTAAACTATTTGCAATCTATGCAACAGACAGGATTAGTATCTCAAATACACAAAGAATTCCTACCAATGGATAAGGAAAAATATTTTTTTAAAAAAGATAATTGAAAAATAATACAAACAGCACATTCATAAAAGAAGAAATAGAAATGGTTAATACACATGTGAAAAAATGCCCAAACTCACTAGTAATAAGGGAAATGAAAACTTAAAGCAATGTTGAGGTGTCATTTTTCACCATGCAATGGGGCCAAATTTTTAATGTTTAATAACATTAGTATTGGGGAGGAGTTGGGTGAGTACTTTAAGGAGCTCCTGAGGGGGACTCAGCACCTGTCATAATCACCCTCCTTCCCTGGAATCCAGACCTGAGAACTCCCCCCAGCCCAGAAGAGCAGCCCCCCTCTGAAGTCAGAGAGCAGTGGGACATGTTCACGTGAGCTGACATTGGCCCAGGGACACAGACGACCTCTGAGTCGTCTGTCTTGGTCAGGCCTGGGGTCAAGTGATTGGAAGGAAATTGACAAACTCTGCAAATTAGGGCATTTTTCCTTTTCCTTTTTTTGATTTCTTTTTGGGGTACCAGCTGGTAAAGATTCATCGTGACACACTGGCACACAGGATGTCCCCACCCCATCTCCCCAGGTGAGCTTCTAGGACTCAGAGCCTGGCCCCCTCTTTGCTTCTATCTTTTCTTATCTCCACTTCTCCTCTCCTCATCTCCATCTTTCCTCCTGTCTTCCTCTTCAGGAATGGGGGAAGGGTGACTGGAGCAGTGACAGCAGGGACAGATGCTTTCTAGGCAGCATGGTAAGAGCCCTGGCTTTACGGGCATTTGGACCTGGGCTCCAGTCACAGCTAAGTCTGCTCCCTGTGTGACCTTGGACAGACTTGACCACTCCAGGCATCTATTTTCTCACCTGTGGAAGGGAATCATAGTCAGGGCTACCCTGCCTTGCAGGTGTGGCTCTGCCTCAGCTCCAGGGAGCAGTGTGCATATAGACCATGACATGAATGGCGCCCTGTGGAGATGTGCAGTGGGCAACCTGAACAATGGTCCATGGCCCAAATCATCATACTTATTTCAGAGGGCTGACATGAAGATTAAAAGAGATAATAATGGAGGTGAGAAAGTCTGACCAAGGGCTTGGCATACAGTAGGTGCACAAGCATTGCTGTTTTCCTTTCTTCCTCTTATCATCTACCCCTCCCCTTCTTGTTGATACTGTACGACTCCTTGTTAAGGTTAGGTCCTTGCCAGTTAGCCACACACTGTGGTGCCCAGGAGGGTTCCAGATGCCACAGTCCACACACCCCTCCCCACAGAGAAGTGTCCCTGGTTTACTGTATCCTGGTGGCTGTGTCATTTCATTGACTCTTCTCCATACTTGTCATAATCCTCTTCTTTAGATGGAAAGATTTGAGGCTTGGAGGGGTGAAGGGCCTTCCCCAGGGCCACACGGGAAACAGTGGTGGAAGAGGATTCACATTCAGATCGCTGGAGATCAAAGTTCCCCAAGCCGGTGGGCTCATAAGCCCCAGAAAAAAATTGCATGTTACAATCACTACACACACACACCCACTTACAGATCTGAGAAGTTTCACAGGATAATATTTATCCCTGCTACATTTGATGATTTCCATTCCTTTTTTTTTTATTTTTTGATGCTGGTTGCATTAAAAATCTGTGAAGCTGATTTCATGACTCACCAATCTAATGAGTGAAGACCTGCAGTTTGTAAAACACTCTCTAGGCTGCTTATCCCAAATGACCTTCTAACACAAGTATCAGCAAACTACGGCTCCTGGGTTAAATCCAGGCCAATGTCTGCTTTTGTAAATAAAGTTTTATTGGAACATAGTTATGCTCATTCATTTACACATCGTCTACGCTTTTGTGCTACAGCAGCAGAGGTGAGTAGTTGCAACAGACATTATATGACCCATAGAAGCTAAAACATTTACTTATCTGGCCCTTTATGGAAAAAATTGCTGATCTATACCCAGATCTAACCCTGCGTCTCCTTTGCTTAAATTTCTCCAGGGATCCACTTTGCCCTCTGGCCCCAACTCAAGCTTCTTTGCCTGGCTTAGAAAACCACCTCCTCTAGCCTCCCTTGCTCTGTTCCTGCTGACCTCCCTTCCCCGGGGGGTTCATGTTCTCCCCCAGCATGAGCAGGCTGTAGGGGTGTGGGGATAAGGCCCCTGCTTGCTTCCTGATGCCTAGTTCTGCTCCCTGCCCCACAGGCCTCCTGGGAATGGTTGCCCACATGATGTACACGCAGGTGTTCCAGGTCACCGTGAGCCTCGGCCCTGAAGACTGGAGGCCCCATTCCTGGGACTACGGGTGGTCCTTCTGGTAAGTGGCTTTTGACTTCAGGGCAAAAGCACCTCAGGTGCCAGACCCCTGAGGCATGCTGGGTCAACAGCAGCTCAGCCCAGTTGTGGGGGGCAGAAGAAGCGGGGATAGCCTGCAGTCCAAAGGCGTTTGGGAACCTAGAGCAGTGGTTGGCAAACTATGGCCCTGGAGCAAAACCCGGCCCACCACCTGTTTTTATACAGTCGTCAAGCTAAGGATGGTTTTTACATTTTTAAATGCTTGAAAACAAATCAAAAGAGGAATAATATGTTGTGACATGTGAAAATTACATGGAATTCAAATTTCGGTGTCCATAAGTAGAGTTTTCTTGGAACACAGCCTCACTCATTGTGTGTGAATTATTTACGGCTGCTTTCACACTACAAAGTCTAGAATATTCATTCTCTGGCCCTCTGCCGACCCCTTCCTTAGATGTCTGCTCTGGAAGGTGGAGATAACAGCTGGCAAGACCTGGAGTCAGGCGAGCCGTGGAGGGTTCTGGGTGGTTCGATGGGGTAGGAGGACCCCAGGGAGAGGCCTGATGCAGGGAACACACCTCAGAATGTGGTGTGTGCAAGAAAGGCAGAATTAGTCGGGATTCTTTTGCTTGCAAGCCATAGGATCCCAAGCTTCCGTAAACAGGAGGTGTGTATTAGTTCATGTAACTGAGAAGCCCAGGGCGATCAGAGAGGGCGTCTGGGTTGTAACAGAAAAAAGCGCCCACATCAGTCTAAGCAAGAAGGAGATGCACTGGTGCGTGGGGACGGGCAGCGCAGCCGGGACGTGGACTTCGGGGTGCGTTCCATCCAGCGTCGCTGACGTCATCAGGACTGAGTTCCCTTCCTCTGTGACCATCTGAGCATGACCCTCCACATGCTGACTCTGGCCCTGGGCTGGCTTCCCCCTTGATGGTGAGAAAGCGCCTCCTGAGGCTGGTTCTTCCTCCTTCACATAAAGGGGAGAAAGGGCTTTTTTCTTCAACATAGACTAAAATCCCAAGCTTCCCTCTGATGGGCTTTTTCCCCCCTTAATCATGACCACAGTGGGGGAATGTCATGAGCTTACTGGCTCAGCTCAGCTGGGCCCACCTCTGGAGCTAAGAATGAGTCAAAAACTCTCAAATGGTGAGTGGGTGGAATGGATGCTGGGTGAGCTACCACAAAGTCTGCTTCAGGCACAGCTGGATCCAGGTGATCAGGTGATTTCCTCTGGGACTCAGTCATCCTCTCTCCCTTTCCTGTCCTTGTTCCCTCTGTGTTGGCTTCATTCTCAAGCAGCTTTGCTACCCAAGTGATAGGTATCAAAGATGGTCACCACATGCAGTTCTAGGCTTACATCTTACAAATGTAGCAAGACCTGCAGAGACATGGGCTTTCTTTCTAATATGTCCAGCTAAAATCCTGGTTGTGACTTGCATTGGCTTAGCTTAAGTCATGTGACCATCCCGAAACAATGATTTAGATGCTGGACAGACTGGAATGCTGCAATTGGTCTGGCCTGAGTCACCTGGTCCCAAGAGTGGAGTTCGTCCCATCCAAACCCTTGGATGGAGAGAGAGGGAGAGGTCCCCCAATGGAAAATTGGTGGTGATGTGGAGTGGGCTGTTATCAGAAGAGAGAGTGCGTGCTAGAAAGACAATGACACCAGTTGTCCAGGTCCGGTCCTGGTGGCTGGGGACCATTTATCCATTCAGTCATTGAACACATATTTACCAAGCAATTACTCAGGACAGCCATTCTTCTAGGTGCTGGCTATATGTGTTGTAACAGGAGCTTGAGACAAGCGAATGCGCTATACTCTGAACCATGCTGTGATGGGGGGCAGGGGGCAGACAGCTGTGGGAGCACAGAGAAAGGTCCACTCACCCAGCTTTTGGTGGGGAGGGTCCCCAGGAAGAATTTTGTCAGGCAAATGGGAGAGGAGGGAATAAGACAGTACACTAGGTGGGGGGTGGCAGGTGCAAAGACTCAGAGGTGAGAGGGTATTTGGGGAAGGCTGGTTGGAAAGGAGCTGGGAGGTATGATTATGAAAGACCCCACTTCAGACCGTGGGGACTCCTGTTGCATCTCTGCCCCTTCCCACTCTCTGTTTGACTCCATCCCCTTGAAGCCAAAGGCATTTGCTTTAAAGGGACCTTGACCCTTTAACACTAGCCTTGATTCCTGTACGCAGAACAATCCTAGAGAAACCAGCTAAGGTTCAGGCCCCGTTTACCCAACCCTACACCTGGAGCAGTTTGTTCCAGAGACCATGACCTGGGAAGCAGTCACCCTGAACTAGAGAAGGGCACAAAGGAAGGGCACTCGCATTTGAGAGTGTTGAGTGTGTGTGTAACCATCTCCTACATCAACTGGGCACTGATGTATCAGGAATCACCACAGTGCTATGAGGTAGATACTTCCCGGAGGTGCAGAGAACTCAGGTAACTGCCCGAGGTAATCCAGCCTGTGAGTGGCAGAGCTGGGATTCGAACCCAGGCAGTCTGGCTCTGGAGCCCATGCTCCCGCCTCTCTGACATGACGGGTGTGATAAGAATTCAAGGGTGTGCTGAGCCCAGTGTTTGGCACGTGGTGAGTGCTCTGTCAACATCAGCTCTTCCTATATTGCTACTACCTATATGACACTTGACACATGCAATAACCCTGTGCTGCATGGAAACTGAGGCTCAGAAAGATTGGGTCACTTGCCCTGGGTCCCTCAGCCCTACGAAGCAAGATTCTGAACCACCTCTTCCCTCCAGGCCCCTCCTACCAGAACCCCCTGGCTTTCCACTCTGGCGCCAGCATCTGGAGTGAGCCCACCGGTGTTGGCTGCAAGGCATTCTTTCCCTAGAAGCCAGGCCTCCTGTCCTGTTCCTCTGCTCCCATGGGACTGGCTTCCCAAGGGACACCGAATTCCCACTGGACTTATTAACAAATGGGGCCCAGCGTGTGGCCACTGTTAGGGCTGATCCATCTCTCCCTATCACTGAGGCTGGCGAGAGGGATCACCCCGTTTTTCATCCCCCTCATGTGGGGCCTCTCCAGGACTGCACCACATCATCTCTCTTGCTTAATATGTGTTAGGCCATTCGTCAAAATTCCAGCTCCAGAGCCTCCCCTGCTCCCATCCCAGGCAGTGGAGAGGAGACCAGTTCCCAGGGGAGCCAGTGCCAACCTCTGTCTTCCAGCCCAGTGGGGAAGAAGACAAGGCTGTGGGGACACGGGGGGCTCAAGGGCTCCTGAAAGGGACACCTTTGCAAGATGTTGAGGTCCCCATGGTTAAGAGTCAGCAGCCCGGGTTCGAATCCCACCCTGACGCTCGCTGCTGGACTGCTATGGTAGTGTGCTGGGCGCGGGGTGAGGGTGTGGACTCTGAAATCGGACAGCTTGGGCTCAGATCCTGACTCTGACCCTTGGCAGCTGTGGACCTTGGCCAAATCACCTCCCCCTCCATGCCTCAGCACACTCAGCTGTAAAATGGGAATAGCCCATGCCTCATGGGGCTCTCGTGAGTAGTGTTCCAGTTCTCTACTGATAAGTAGGACATCACCCAAACGCTAGTGGCTTAAACTAACCTTTATTATTATCCTATGGTTTGATGGGCTGATGGGGCTCAGCTGGGTGGTCCTTTCTTGAGTTCCTCCAGGAAGCTTCAGTCGATGCCCACTGGGGCTGGAGTCAGCTGGGCATGACTGGGTGGGCATCCAAGGTGGGTCCTCCCCATGCGGGCAGTCAGGCTGGCTTCTCCCAGCGTGGAGAGTGTCTGGGAGCAAGCATTATGAGACCCAGCTGGGAGCTCCGGGGCTTTTGTATGACCTTGCCTCAGAAGTCACACCGTGACACTGGTGCTGTGTTCTGTCGGTCAAGAGCAAGTGACATACCTGTGGGGCACAGAGTGTGTGCTCGATGAACAGCAGCTGCTAAAGGCAAGTGGCCCAACCTTGCCGAGCCTCAGCCTGGTCCTCTCCAGACAGGGGTAATAATTGTGCGTGTTGAATGGGGTTGCTGTGAGGGTTATGTGGGGATAAGCAGGGCCCTGGGCATGGTGACACAGTGCCCACTGGCACCCTAGCACTAATGGATATCCCTATCCCAGACAGAGTGAAGCTCTATGAGGGTCCCCAGCTAGTGGCAGATTCTGGGGTGATCATTGATACATATCCATGCGAGGGGGGCGTCTTGGTGACTAAGCTCTTAGAGGGCTTGATACACAACAAGTGCTCCATACATGGCAGTGAGTATAAGTGATAATGTGGCATTGAGCCTGTGGTAGTGCCACTCTCACTGGTTGAGAGGCATGTGACCCAAGTGTCCAGGAGGATGACATTGGATGGGTGTGCGAGCACCCTGGCCTTTGCTCTCCCAGTCTCCAAGGTCCTGTGTGTGCTGCTCATGTCCATTCCCAGGATTTCCTCATTTCCTCCAGTTCCACTCCCTTCCCTGACTTTTTCATTTTTGGCAGCTGGCCGGTGTGAGGATCTGAACCCTTGACCTTGGTGTTATAACACCGCACTTTTCCAAGTGAGCTAACCGGCCAGCCTTTGACTCTCTGTGCTTTGAAACCCATCCCTGCTCTGAGCCCTGGGCCCTTCGGCCCTCCAGCCCCTCCTTTTCTCACTCTATATCTCAGTTCTCTCCAGGTCTACCTGCGACAATGACAACGTGCCCAGACAACTGCTTGTTTTGGAGGGGGTGGGGGTTGGTGGGGCAGGATAAGATTAAGGTTGGTCAACCCTACTTTGTGCCAGGCACAGTGGGTGGTACTTGACTAGCTCTGGGCTGGCCAGTCCTGCCATTGACCCCCAGGGGAGGAGTCATCATCCCCACTTCAGGGACTAGGTGACACGCTCAGAAAGGGGAAAGTCTGGGGCCAAAAGTCACACAATTAGCTTCAGAGGCTGCAAATTGCTTGCAGCTCAGGGCTGAACCCAGCCTCTGGATTTTTTTTTTAAAGCTCATATTTGTTTTAAACATCTAAAAAGGTAAAACTTTTACATAAAAATCCAGGTTTCTGGTTTGTTTTAACCATTGGAAGATCTCTCTGTGCCTAAACAGCATTGCCACCTGTCATCAGGTCGCTAAAGCTGAGTAGTGACTGCACCTTTAGATGGGGCATATGCGCTCCAGCTTACCCCAGTCCCCACCACTCCCTACTGCCTTACACTTACCCATGCTGTCCTCATGCAGTCATGTCCCTGATGCTGCAGGAGTTTGAGTTGGTGACCCCTGCACAGAATGTCAACATGCCAGCTTTCCTGGTGATGGCAGCGAGTGGAAAGCTGGTCCTGGACAAACACCTCCTGCTTCTATTTTGCATTTGATCAAAATGGAGAGGGAGGGGGAAAGGGCCGCTCCTACCCCAGCACGCACAGTGACACCCCATCCTGAGTGTTCACTCTGCAGACTAAAGGGAGCGGAACATCGTGAAGTTGTGGATTATAAAAGCTGGAAGACCCAGAGAGTTTTAGCAATTTGGCCCAGGTCACACAGCAAGAGTGGCAAGTTGGGCTGGGTCCCAGAAGGGTTCTTCTTCCTGTCCTGGTGGCGCCTCTGCTTCTGGGGCTCCGTCTCTGTGGAATATGGTGGCCTCCCTGCTGCCTTCTCCTCCTTTCCAGTCTCCATGTCCCTGTGGAAACAGCAGGCAGCCTCTTCCCTCTCTAGGGATCCCAGGCTACCCCTGCCCTCCCCACAGAGGCATTTCAGCAGCTGATCCCTTAGGGGAGTGGGTCTGCTTCTGTGACCCTAGAAGAGCCTTGGCCCCAAAGGCCACAGGAGAGGGTGTGTTTGCTGGAGTCCCAGCCGAGAGGCTGTGTGGTTAGCAGGAAGCTGCTCCTACTTGTCTCCCCCGAGAGGTGGCTCTGGCCTCCTTTTCTCTAAGACCAGGGGTGGGAAAATTGTTTGGATGCCCAAGAGTGCCCTGCTGGCCATGGAGGGACTCATGGTCATTCAGTTCCTGGTCCCATCAGCTCTTGGGCTCTGAAGGGGACCCAGATTGCCCATCCGTGCCTCTCTCTGCCCTGCACAGTGAATCTGTGCCTTCTGGCCTGCAGGTGGCTGAGGGCGGCTTCCCTTAGTGATCAGTTACAATCTTCCCACTGGCCATGGCCTGGAGTAGATTGCAAGGTGGCGATGACCATGCATCTCCAAAACTGCCCCCGTTCCTGCAGCTCCCAGAGGACAGAGATTAGGCTGACAGCCATCCTTCCCCTTTCCTTCCCACCGTGTCCATTCTGCTCTTGGCTCCAAAAACCAGGCCAGCTACCCACGTAGCTCACTGTGCCAGCTCAGTCATGCCAGCTGGAAATACCAGCAGATGTTCCAGCCCCAAAGTTTTCAAACTGTGCCCTCTGCAGATGCCTTAGGGGCCTGGGGTGAGAGGAATAGGGAGGTGAGACTCATGGATATAGCCCCAAGCCCCTCCCCACACTTTCAACCTGTTTTTATTTTATCTGTATTTATTCACTCACTCATTCATTTTGCAAATATTTATTGAGCACCTACTACATGCCAGACAGTGTTCTAGGTGCTGAGGTCGAGCAGGGAGCCAAACAAGGCTCCCATTTTCATGAAGCTGACATTCTGGTGTGTAAGAGGAGATGATGAAAAACAAAACTAAAGACTTCCACTTCTGGGAAGAAGGAATAGACATACTTCTCCCTATTCTTCCTGTGCAGTACAACTAAAATCCTTGGACATCGTAAACAAATAGGCATACAAAGACTCTGCAAGGTGGAGAGAAGACAGTAGCTGGCTAGGGACCAGAGAACAACACATTGGTGAGTTTTTTGTGTGTCATATATCCCAGATTTGGAGCTGAAGAAAGCAGCAACCCAGAAATGCCAAAAGGCACAGAAAGGGAAACAAAAACAGAAACATCCCCAACAAAAGTCTGTGTTCTCTAGTCAAAAGACCAGGGAAGGGTCTGCTCACTAAGACAGAAAACTTTTAACAATAACTGCTCTACTCCACTCACATTTAAAGAGAAAAATCTGTTGCTTCACTCCCACCTATGCCAGCAAGGGACCGGGGAGTTTAGATTTTCACCTCACCAGGCTTTGACAAGGTGCCCCAACCTCTCCTCTTGCTGGGGTGGTGGCAGAGGAGGGAGCTGGGACTTTCATTCCCACTGGACAGTAAGAAGCCCCTCCTACCCCTGAGTGCAGTGGAGACCACATGGGGAGTGAGGACTTCTACCTCCACCAGGCAGGGACAAGGTGCCCCTCCCCTTCCCTGCTGGGATGTGTCAGAAGAGAATATTGGAGAGTCAGGACTTTTGCCACTGCCCAGTGGTAATGAGACCATCTCCCCTCCCCATAGTGCCAGTGGAGGCAACTTGGGGAGCAGTAATGAGGCACTCCTGCCCCTCCTAGCCAGCACGATATCAGCAGAGGCCTGGTGGGGAGCCAGAACTCCCATCCCTGACTGGCAATAACCAGGAACCCTCTCCACCTTGAGTGTCATTGATGGCCCAGTGGGATACTAGGACTTCCACCCCTACCTGGAAGTAACCAGGCAGTGCTCCCCTTTCCCTTGCCAGAATGGTGTCAAAGAAAACCAGCTAAAGCAGAAGGTTTAAACAAGAGCCAGAGTCTTATATGTCTAGGTTGCAATTAAAATCACTTACCACACCAAGGACCAGGAAGATCTCAACTCGAATGGAAGAAAATAAACAATAGATCCCAATACTAAAGTGACAGAAAAGTTAGAATTATCTGATAAAGATTTTAAAACAATCATTATAAAAATGCTTCCTTGAGCAATTACAAACACCACTGAAAAAGTAGAAAGGCTCAGGAAAGAAGTAGAAGATACAAAGAAAAATCAAATGTAAATTTTAGAACTGAAAAATACAATAACCAAAATAGAAAACTCAACAGCAGAATGTAGGGGACGGATGAAAGAATCTGTGAACTTGAAGACAGGACAATAGAAATTACCCAATCTAAATAACAGAGAGAAAATAAACTTAAACAAAACAAAACAAAATGAATACAGCCTCAAGGAACTCTGGGATTATACCAAAAGATCTAACATTGGTGTCCCAGCATGAAAGGAGAAAGTAGTTAGGGCTAAAAAAAGTACTCAAAGAAATGGCTGGAAAAAAAAAAAAATCCCCAATTTTGTAAAAGACATAAACCTACAGAGTCATAAAGTTGCATGAGTCTCCAAATAGTATAAACCCAAAGAAATCCATACTAAGACACAACATAGTCAAACTTTTAAAAACTAAAGTCAAAGAAAAAATCTTGGAAGCAGTGAGAGAAAAACAACGCCTTAACTATAATACAAATGACAGTGAATTTTGCATCAGAAACCATGGAGCTAGATGAAGGTGGCACATTTTTCAAGTGCTGAAAGTAAAGAACTGTCAACTCAGAAGTCTACATGTAGCAAAAATGTACCTTGGGAACAAAGAGGAAATCAAGACATCCTCAGATGAAGGAAAACTAAAAAATTTTACTGCCAGCAGACTCTCCCTAAAAGAGTGGCTATAGGAAGTTCTCCAAACAGAAAATACATAAAAAGAAGAAAATTTTGAACATCAGGCAGGAAGAAAGAAAAATGAAAAGAGAAATTGTACTTCTCCTCTTCAATTTTCTAAGTTATGTTTGATGGTTGATATGATCTTCTGTGGTTCTAAACGTATATAGAGGAAATCTTTAAGAAAATTATATTATAAATGGGGGAAGGTAAAGGAACATAAAGGGAGCTGAGATTTCTATGCTTCACTCAAAATGGTAAATGTCAACACAAGTAGACTGATTAGTTATGTATATATAAGGTTAGACCTTGAGGAACCATTAAAAAAACTATAAATAGAGATACACTCAAAATCACTATAGATAAGTAAAAATGGAATTATTAAAAATGTTCAAGTAACCCATAGGAAAGCAAGAAAAAAAAAAGAGAAACAAAAAACAGAATAAACAGAAAACAAAACAAAATAAGGTGGTAGGCTTAAGCTATAATATATCAATAATCACATTAAATGTATGTGTTCTAAATACACCATTAAGTCAGAGATTGGCAGAGTGGATTTAGAAAACATGACCCAACTATATGCTGTCTACAAGAAACTCACTTCAAATATAATGAGATAGCTAGGTTGAAAGTAAAAGGATGGAAAACATATATCATGCAAACATTAATCAAAAGAAAGAAGGACTAGCTGTATTAATATTAAATAAAGTAGACTCAGAGCAAAGAAAACTACCAGTGATGGACATTAAATAATGATAAAAGGGTCAGTCCACCAAGAAGACATAGCAATCCTAAATGTGTATGCACCAAACAACACAGCTGCAAAATCTGTGAAGGAAAAATTAATGTAACTGAAAGGAGAAATAGGCAAATCCACAATTATACTTAGAGATTTCAACAGACTTCTCTCAAAAATTAATAGAACACTAAACAGAAAATCAACAAAGATTTAGGAGAACTCAACAACACCATCAACCAGTAGGATCTAACTGACACTTATAGAAGACTCCATCCAATAATAGTACAATACACATTCTTTCTAAATGTTCATACACATATACCAAGATAGACCATATCCTGGACCATAGAACAAAATTCAACAAATTATTAAAAATTGAAATCATATAGAGTGTGTTCTCTAGCCACAATAAAATCAAACCAAGATAATGGGAAAACTTCCAAACACTTAGGAACTAAACAATATACTTTTAATTAATCCATGGGTTATAGAGGAAGTCTCAAGGAAGATTTAAGAATGCATTGAACTGAAGAAAATGAAAATATGACGTATCAAAATTTGTGGGACACAGAAAAAGCAGAACTGAGAGGGAAATTTATAGTACTGAATATTTACTTTAGAAAAGAGAAAATGTTTCAAATCAGTAATAAAAGCTCCCACTCCAACATTCATAGGCAAAAAAAAAAAAAAAAAAAAAAAAAAAATCCTTGATCTAAATTTCATACCTTTTACAAAATGAATTCAAAGTGGATCACAGACTTAAATATAAAATGTAAAACTATGGAACTTTTAGAAAAAAAAGATGAAAGCAAATAAAAAATTTTTTTAAAAAAGAAAAAGAAAATAGGAGTTAATCTTTGGGGATCCAGGGCTGGGTAAAAGGTCTTAAACTTGACATCAAAGCTTAAAAGGAAAAATTGATCAATTGGATTTCATCAAAATTAAAAACTTTTGCTCTGCGAAAGACCCTGCTAAGAGGTTGAAAAGACAAGATACAGACTAGGAGAAAATATTTGAAAACCACATATCTGATAAAGGACTAATATATAGGATATATAATGAGCTCTCAAAACTCAGCAGTAAACAACAACAAAACAGAAAGTGGGCAAAAATTATGAACTGACATTTTGCTGAGGATATATAGATAACAAATAAGCAAATGTAAAGTTGTTTAACACCATTAGTTGTTAGAGAAATGCAAATTAATGCTACAATGAGATATTACCACATATTTATCAAAATAGCTGAAACAAAAAAGTGACACTACCAAACACTGGTGAAGATTCAGAGAAACTCATACATTGCTAGCAGGAGTATTATTCAACAATCTAAAGGAACAAACTGTTAATACATGCAACAATTGGATGATTCTCCAGAGAACTACACTGAGTGAAAAATCCAATCCTGAACATACATATTTGTATGATTTTAATTAATTAATTAATTAATTAATTTTTGGTGGCTGGCTGGTATGGAGATCTGAACCCTTGATCTTGGTGTTACAACACCATGCTCCTGGCTCAAATCCCACCAGCCTATCATCCCAGAAGAAAGATGAGCCCTGTCTCCCAGTAGCTTCTGCTAAAGTCCTGGGATTGTATCTCCTGAGCCTGACTTGGGTCAGATGCCCACCCCTGAACCAATGACTATGACTGGAGGGAAGCAGCACTCTCATTGGCCAGGCCCAGGTCATGTGCTCACACTGAAAGGCTGGGGGTAGGGCCAGCCCCACACAAACCACATGGCTTGAGTAGGGGGGAGAAACAACCCATTTGCAGAATTGGGTGCTGTTACCAGAAAGAAAAATGGATGCTGGTCAAGCAAAACCAACATACCCATGGAGTCCCAGAAAAAGCCTGCATCTCCATTCTCTACCCTCATACTCTAAGTTCCCATCATGCTTGTACGGAGACATCCCAGATTGAACTAGTATCTTCAGCTTCATTGCTCAGGAGAGAGTATCTGATTGGACCAGCTTTTGTCAGATGTTCAGCTCTTGTCTGGTCACTTTTGAATAGAGGGGTGGGTCACATGCTGGACCTTTTGGTGGACAAGGAAGTTTTTTGATGGGCTAGGCTAACACCCCAAAACTATTTATTACAGATACTCAGCACTTCTGAAAGATCTAAAGTAGTTCTGTACCACGAAAGAATCAGAGGAATCTATTAATAGGTTTGGCATAAAAGGAAACAGGTGATTATTAAAGATTCATTTGAGAAAGGCTGAATCCTCAGATTTTCCCTTGCTTTCTTCTGGGGTGAACTGAGATTGAAAAGAAAGAGCAGCAGGTGCAGGAGGTGGGTGGTACTGACCATGGGGAATACAGGAGTGGCAATGGCCAGAGACCAGCTGGGTGGGCTGGCAGCAGTAGGGACCTGGAGCTGACAGGCAGTGCAGAGTTAGAACAGCAAAACTGATCCCTTGCTTTGGAGGAAAGCAGTTATAAAGGCCAAGATTGGGGGACAGAGACCCAGAAACCAGGCCAGGTATAACTGGAGCCAGGCAAGTAACCCCACTCCTGGTACTAAACATGAATGCACAGCATCAGACATATCTAGAACTGGAACTTGGCTAGCCAAGTGTCCTAGCTCCACCCCCTCCTTTCCCTTCCTTACAGATATGGATAGGACAGATTCTCCAGCTTTGGGCAAGGCTCAGCATACACATCAGGTGAGGGCAGCCAAGAGTCCCAGATGTAGAGGGAAAGTGTGAAGCAGAGAGCTAAGCAGGTTGTTATAACTTAGTTTCTCAGTGGGGAGAGCTTGCAAACCAAATCATATATGAGGGTACTTAAAAAAAGTTTGTGGAAAAATAGAATTGAAAGAAAATATGAATCTTTTGAAGTGCTCTCGTGGAAGTGGGTAATAGGAATGTTAATAATAGTCGTTATAATAATGATAGCTACCTTTCTTGAGTACCTACTATGTGCCAGACACTATTCTAAGATGGTTTTAATGGACCATCTCCTTTGATCCTTGCAAAAACACTGAGGTAATGTTATATTTATTAAAATGGATGTGAGGAATATGAGGCAGAGGAGTTAGGCATCTTGCCCAGGGTCACAAGTAATTTAACATTCATGAAACACAAGCTTTTAGGATAGAGGGTCCCTATTTCCTCCTTTATCATCAACTCCAACTTTTCTCCTCATGCATCCTCACTCCAGCATCCCAAACCTCCCATGGCTTGTGGAATGCTCCTGACTCTCATTCTTCCATGCCTTTATAACCACTATTCCCTTCTCCTGGAATGTCCTATCCCCTGGCCAATTCCCACTCATCTGGCCACACCCAGAATAAGCATTGCTCTGTTTTGGGTAATGTTCCCCGATACCAGCCCCCTTGGACTTGCTCTCTTTTTGCCTCCTGATAATGAATCCGTTCATCCACTCATCTATCCATTCATCCATCGGTGAGTGGATGAACACAGTCATGTCTGCATCACAATGTACAGATAATTCCCTGTCTCCCAGACCAGACTGTGAATGGGTCAGGAACCAAGTCTTATTCTTCTCCAAGGCAGTACCTGCTCAGGGTCTGGCCCAGAGGAGGCAGCCGTGCAGGGATGAATGAACATTTGGTGGGGGGAGGATTTCCTGCCCCCTGTCCACCCTCACCACGGCATCTCTCTCCTGATCTCTTGGCAGCCTCGCGTGGGGCTCCTTTACCTGCTGCATGGCAGCCTCTGTCACCACGCTCAACTCCTACACCAAGACGGTCATTGAGTTCCGGCACAAGCGCAAGGTCTTTGAGCAGGGCTACCGGGAGGAGCCGACCTTCATAGACCCTGAGGCCATCAAGTACTTCCGGGAGAGGTCAGTGCACATGGGGTTAACTCTGGCCCCCACTGGGAATCTGAAGCCCAAGTCCTGACTCAGTGGCCACAGGCCCTAGGCAAAAACTGTAGTGAGTGGTCTGATGGAGTGAGAGGTGTTCTGGGGGGCTGTAGGGTGGAGGGGGCAGGCTGGGTGAGGCAGAGTTTGGACCCCGCTGTGTTGGAATTTCTGGGACACTTTGGTATTTTATGGGCATGAGGTTGCCTTGGGCTTATGTGATCAGAGTGTGAGAAACCCAGAAGGGAATCAAGTGTTTGCCATTTGCCCTCATGATACTTAGAACCATGATAAAGAGGCTGAACCAAGGTTTCCTTCTTGAGCTCTGTCACAGCACTGAGTGAAAAGGGGACTCAGCAGTGGGACTGGTGATGGCTGCTGGAGGAGGATGGCTCCTCGAGGCTAGGGACTACATCTGATCACCTGAGTCTTCAGAGTCCATCTGGGAACAGAGGAGGTGACAATAAATGGTGGGCAGATGGATGAATGAGTAGATGGATAGATGGATGGATAGGTGAATGGATGGATGGATGAATGGATAGGTGGATGGATG
The DNA here is from genome assembly GCF_027409185.1 of Cynocephalus volans. Classification (NCBI taxonomy): domain Eukaryota; kingdom Metazoa; phylum Chordata; class Mammalia; order Dermoptera; family Cynocephalidae; genus Cynocephalus; species Cynocephalus volans. The sequence goes on from NC_084465.1 coordinate 114,880,774, forward strand.
GATGGGTGGGTGAATGGATGGATGGATAGATGGATGGATGGATGAACAGGTGAAAGAATGGATGGGTGGATGAATGAGTGGATGGATGGATAGGCGAACAGATGGATGAATGATTGGGTGGGTAAGTAGATAGGCAGAGGGATGGGTGAGTAGGTGGGTACATTAATGGATGGATGGATGGATGGATGGATGGATGGATGGATGGATGGATAGAGGGAGGGAGGGAAGGAGGGGTAAGTGGAAGGACAGACAGGCAGATGGCTCTCTGGATGGATGTCAGGATTTCAGAATCTGGAGAAACTCTTAGGCAGAACTCCTCCCAGACACCTTCTGATGGAGCCATTTAGAGCATCAGCAGCCTGAAACCTGGGATTTCTGCACCTTCCCTGCAGGGAGTGAGTTCAATGGTTTGCTGTATCCACCCCACTCTCTACTGCTGTCCTCCTGGCTCCATCCAGAGCCACTCCTATGGACAACTACCATGACCACTCCCCAGTTTAGTGCCAACCTCCAATCCATTAGCTGCTCTAGTCTCTTTTGGGCTGAGAGGGGGCTGCCTTTCTCAGCACATCCCACATCCCTAGAGCAGATGCATCTGTGTGTGTGGCAGGCTCACACCATCACACACTATGCTGCTCTCTGAGCTCCGTTGGTAGCAGCAGAGATGGACAGAGCTGCTCTGACTCATGTCCCAGCCATACTCCAGCTTGTCCTGCCTGGGCCCCTGTACCTGTAGCGCCCAAGAATAGCAGATCTGGGCCTGGGGTCCCCATGCTCCCAGCTTCTCCTCTTGAGAGAGAGAGAATGGTAGCCATAGGCCGGAGTCAACCATCATGACTGCCATTTGTGGTGGGCTAGCTTGTACTGGGCCCTGTGCCCCAGGCATTCATTTCATCCCCAAGACCTCTCTATGTAATTAGTACTATTAGTCTCATTTTACAGATAAGAAAAACAGAGGCTCAGAAGAGTTAAGATGCTTATGTAAGGTTGCACAGTGATGGAGGTGGAGTTGAGCTCCCGATTGAAGAAAGTCAGAGCTGGCAATGCCCACAAAGATCAGGCCACCCAGATGGAAGAGGTAGAGCCAGGATCAGACCTAGGCAGCCACTCGAGTCCACGCAGGTGCTGTGATGCCCTGGACAGACCTGCTTGGCACTCATGGTTCGCGTGCAGCTGGGGGCTTCTTGCTGCAAGTATGTGTGACTCTCAGTGTGAGGGCTGTCTCTGACCCTGGAGTCTGCTTTGTCCAACGTGTGGGGCTTACCAGAACGTGCAGGAGGCTGATGCTGTCTAGAGTTGGTGGATGAAGACCCCAGCTTCCCACCCTTGGGTGAGCCAGTGCTGGGCCAAGCTCTGTCCTGACCCCCCCCGCCCCCCGGGGTCTCCAGCGGGACTGAACTACAGGGGCGCTCTGCAGGAACCTGCCATTAACACCCCCTTACTGGCTCTTTCCCTTTCCTGTCTCCCTTCCTCTCTCCCCTGCCCATATGTCCTGGGATCACATCCCAAATAAACTGCCTGTCCCCAAATCCTTGTCACAGAGTTCACTTCTGGGGGAGCTGACACACAGGAATGCCTTGCAGAGGCAGGAACTGGAAGGGCCTCAGGGCCATGACAGTCAGAGTATGAGGAGGAAGAAAGACGCAGGAGGCTGGGGGCTGGCAGCCCGGAGGAGCTGGACTGTCCATGGGGCACAGGGGAGTGCTTCAGACAGAGGAGTGGCATGGTGGGCCATGGGGTCCCTATGGAGCCCCACTCTGACTGCTAAAGACGCCTCCCTCAGACTGGCACAGGCTTTCCTCTGCCACGTGGGCCTCCTTTCTGTCCCTGAACACTCCGAGCTCATCCACACCTCAGGGCCTTTGTACCTGCCTGAGCCACCTGGCTGGCTCACTTGGGCCTCAGCTCAGCTGTCACCTGTTCCATGAGGCTTTCCCTAGTCACTTGATCTAAATTTGCACACACACCCCCACCCTGTCCTGGTCACTCTTGGTCCCTTTACTGTTTCTTCATAGCACCTGCCACAACCTGACATTCCTTTATAAGTTTATTTGTTTGCCAGTTTGTAGAAAGTGAGCCCCGTGACAGAGGCCTTTGCTGTCTCGTCCCCACTGTATCCGAGCACCTGGAATTGTGCCGGGCACCTGATAGGGGCTCATTGGAGGCTTTTTGGTGATTGACTGGATTCCGTTCTTTGGAGCTCTTCAGGCCCTTTCAGCCCCAGTGACCCATCACCTCACTGATTCAGCGTCCTAGTGCCCCCATGCCGAAGTCCCAGGAGTAGTCAGTGGTGTCTGGGGAGGTCTGGCTAACCTGGCACCTGGGCTCACCTTGCCCAAGGCTGTGAAAGGTGGTAAGGTCCTGCACGACATGGGGTCCAGAGCAGGTATTCAGTACATGGCTATTGCAGGTACATATGCAGCCTGATGGCTGAGACTGCCCCATAACACTGTAGCCAGCTGTCACCTCAGCTATGGGAGATCTACCTTCTGGGGCATCTGAGGGTACAGCGCACCTTGTTTTGCTGAGGCAGAAGACAGGTCTCTCCGCGCCCCATCAGCGAGAAGCTGCTGTTTGCTGGTGCCCCAGTTCCAGCAGTCCCTCACAGCTCAGGGCCCAAGACGAACGCTTCCCAGCATATGCACAGAGGCATTTTGCACATTCATAACTTGAACATTATGCAGAGGTTCATCAAATTTTATTTCCTTTCCCCTCCAAGGAGAGCATTTCAGCTTAGCTGGGCTGTTTTTTTTTGTGTGTGTGTGTGTGTGTGTCTTCCCTACAAAGAGCTCAGAGCACATAGATCCATGCACAGGTTTGTTGGGTAGCTCAGCTCTTGCAGTGGCAAGCGTCTCTGAAACCACAGCCAGGGACATGAGGGAAGGAGGTCTATGGCCCCACTTGTCCCCGTTTCCTACTTGCCAGGGGGCAGCAGGTACTACAGAAAGGGCAGGAGTTTAGAGGCCCCCAGACCTAAGTGAGTTTTCCAGGTCTATCCCTTCACTGCTGTGTGACTGAGGGTAAGGCATTGAGTTTCTTTGGTCCGGTTTCCTATGACTCATCATGGGAGAGTCCAGAGCTCTCAGTGTCTCAGGAAGGCTCAAATTTGATAACCCACATGACATGCTGGATACAGTGCCTGGCACATGGCAGGCTTCGTGTGTGTGAGTTCCTATCTCTTCTTCTACAGATGTCCTTGCCAGACTCTTGCTTAGGACAGAGATGGCAATGGTGTTTTAGAGGTACTGCTAGTAATCATGTTATTGTGTCTTACCCTGCATCAGGCACTCACCTAAAAGCCTTAGGTGTGACTCAGTTCCTTTCTACAACAGCCCTATGAGGTATAGGTATTACAGTTGTCCCCATTTTACAGATGCAAATTGAGGCACAGAGAAGTGAAGTGAAGCCACTCCAAGGTCACACAGCTGTTAAGTGCCAGAGCAGGGAGTTGAACCCAGGCCACAGTCAGTCACTGTGCTGTGCAGCCTCTCAGGCTTGGTCAGTTCAGTAGCCTCTGCCCAGCACTGACGTGGGACCTGGGCACCTGGGGGTGGTGAGGGAGTCCCACGGCTGAGCAGCTCACAGTGTGAGGGCAGGTGAGCTGGTGATTGGGGGTCTGAGATGATGCATGCCAACGGACAGGGCGCATGGTCTCCCTGCTCCCCCACTCCTATTAGCGGGAGAGGTATATGTGTGTCCCACCTCATCCATGCCCCTCATGCTGTCCTCCTGGGGACTGGGGACAAGGTGGTGATCTATGGGGGCTGGTGGACAGGAAGGGCTTGAACTGCACCACCCCTACCCCTACTCCCACACAGGTCCTGTTGGGTTTTTCTCTGCAAGAGCCTTTTGCAGGTCTGAGGCATGGTTGGGCACATCCTAAATGGTTCTCAGGGCTTTTGCAATGTGGGCGTGTGCGGAAGAAAGGTGTGTGCGTGTGCCGTGCATGTGTGTGTGCCCGTGTGCGCGTGCTCACGTGGAGGGGCCAGTATGCACATGTGCTGGGTTTGGGGGGAGAGAGAGCCTACACCCCCTCACCCCGAGCAGCCTCACCTGTCCCAGCTCTGAGAAACCTCTGGAATTAAACCCTCCCAGTGTCACCCTGCCTGTTGTCCCCAAGGAGGGTGTCTTAATAGGGCCTCTCGAGGGGAGGGCCCGGAAGCTGCTGAATGAGAGGTAAATATTTGCAGATCGGGGCTTTCTTGAATACTTAATGTTCATATCTGGCTTAACAATGTGTGGAAGAAAATGAGACCTGTTGGATTGGACTCCGGAGGGAATTTAGCCGACAAACATCCCGCCTCACTGGGGAAGCGGCAGCGTGGGGGCGAGCAGAGGCCCCAGAGCTTCCTGGCAGGGCTGCTCCCGCTCCTCCCGGCTGCCTCCTTTTCCCCCGCTCTCCCTGCACCTCTCTCTGCAGCACTGAGGACTCTCTGAAATGACTTATCTATTTACTTGTTTGTTTATGTCTGCCTCCTTCCCACGTGCACTCCCCGAGAGCAGGCCGCTTTTCTTTCTTGGTTTCCACTCCGTCCCCAGCACCTAGAACCACCGAGGCTCAATAAGTTATAGGATTAATTATTAGTAATAATTAATTATATCGTTAAGTATTGTAGAAAGTTATACAGTGCTTCCTGTTGCAGGCACGGTTCTAGTGCCTGGCCTGTTCAGGCATTTAGCCCTTGTGGATAACATGAAGAAATAGACAGGGTTGGAATTAACTCAGCAATTTACTAGCTGTGAATCTCCAGGTAAGTTTCTTCATCTTTCAGAGCTTCGGTTTTCCTGGCTGGAAAATGAGCCGATGTCTACCTCTCAGTTTTGTGGTGAAGATTATGTGAGATGATGCGATTAAGTTTCTGACCCAAAGCTAGGGGTCCCCTCTCCCTTACCCCTCTCCCTCCCAGAGGCCTACAGGGCAAATAAGACATATTTCCTGCCTAAGAAAGGGGCATATAGCACCTTGCAAACTGGCAGCCCTCAGAGAATCCTGTGTGAAGATATACTTTGTCTGGCTTCCATGGTGGTTTTAAAATTCTTAAATTGTGGCTGAGTTTTAAAAATCAGGAGATTTCATGCTAAAAAATCAAGGTTTTTGGTTTCTCATGAAAAAGCAGAGGATCTGGCCACACTGGGCCTGTGTTTCTGCAGGGCAGTGATGGGCTGAGGCGTTTGAGTTTGCAGCCCCCCCTGCTCACAGTTTATTGAGCCCGGCATAGTGCTGTGGGTGACCCGACGGGGTCTCCTGGAGGTGACTCCAGGCAGGAGGTGTCAGTCCCGCCCCAGTGGGAGGTAGAGGATAGAAAAGGCTTCACAGAAGAGACCCTTGAGCCAAATGTTTTACGACCTGTGAAGCATTTACCAGACAGATCAGCAGTGGGTGAGGGAGGGTATTTCAGATGCAGGAAACAGCATGAGCAAGAGCCGGGAGGGGTGGTGTGTGATGTGAGAGTAAGTAATGAATGGGAGTTGAGCCTGGGTCTCTGCTTTCTCTGGTCCTCCCACACTGTTTGGGGTAGGGGACTGGTGGTAGCAGCTATTTGACTCTCACTGGAATCAATTTACCTCCCAAGTAGAGAAAAGATGGAGTAGAAACTGTCCTAAAGCCCTGTCCTTGATGCCAGCGCTCACGGGGCTCTGCGGTCGACACAGAGCAGCCAGACCCTGGATCTGGGGGAGACTGTGTGTGAATATAAGTCATTTCTGCACAGCGAGGGGACCGACCTCAGCCCTTCCACCCCGGCTCTTCACACAGATCAGGGACAGGCTTGGGGTGAGCACTTTGGCCCCACGGCCCACCAGCTGCCGTTTTCTCTCTCTCCTGTCTGTCGTGGGGGAACTTTGCGAAGAGCTTCTGCCCACGACCTCGCCTCCCACTCATGGCACAACCCACTCCAACCTGGCTCCCACCCCTCACTCCATGGGACAGTCCCCAGCGGCTGACACTGTGCACGCTGCCTCGTGAACTGCTTTCCCTCAGCTCCCCCGAGCCCCTCTCCAACTCCTGGGTTCCTTGCAGGGCTGTCCCCTCTCTCCTCCAGTCTGTGAACTGCTGGTGCTGCTGGATCCAGCTCTAGCTCTCTTCCCTTCTCATCCGATGTCATCTTCAGGGGCTGAGTGGCCAAGGACTCCCACGATCTGAGTCCCCTCTACCCGCTCAATGCCATATCCAGTTGTCCCCTTGGTGTTTCCACTCTGGAGTCTCAAAGTCACCTCACATCAACACACCCAAGACTCATCATGATATTCACCCCCAAACCCAGTTCTATTTGGCGTCTCTCTCTGTAAGTGGCCCTGCTTGTGCAACCCAGAAATCTGCAAGTCCTGATGGGCCCCCTTTATCCTCACCACCCCCATGTCTGTTCGTCACAAGCCCAGCGATTCTCCCCACAGTTCATCCTCTTCTCTCTGTCTCCCCTCCCATTGTCCTAGTCCAAGGCTGCACCAGCACTTACCTGGGGGAATCCGGCAGTCTCCTGTGTGGTCTGTGCACATCCATTTTTGCCTCCTCGAATCTGTTCTCCCCAGCAGCCTGAATGCTGCTTCAATATGCCAATGTATCAGAGTAACTGCCCCCATCTTTCCGTCTGAAACACTGGAGTGACTTCCCATGGCCTCCAGGACAAAGACCCCATTCCTAGCAGTAACTTCTGAACCTCGCTGGACCCCTGCAGCTCCCCAGCCAGGTCATTCCCCTGCCTCTGCAGCTCTCTGTTGCAGCGCTCCCCAACATTTCCCCAGTGTCCCCCTGGCCACACTGAGCAGCCTCATGCCTTGGGCGTCTCCACCTCGGTGACTCTGCTCCTCTGTTCTCTCTCCTCTTCTGAGACAAAACAAATCTAGAGGTTTTCACATCATCAGTGGGGCCCTTGAGACTGGAGGAACCCCTTAGAGGCTGTCCAAGGTGGGGATGGGGGCTTGGAGTAGGGGTGCTGCAAATGCTAGTGATTATTTGTATTTGCAAGTAATAATTTTTAACCCATGCAATTCTAAAAATAATCTCAAGGTGTTAATATCTGGAAGTCTTGTTCTAATATCCAGTATTAAAGAAGCAGGAGACAAAACCATAAACTAGCCAGAGATACTGCGCCAGGGCATTGACGCTGTGGATAGCTTTAACTTCTCTGTTGTTTTCCAAATGTTTTGTATTATGATTATATTACTCAAAAAATGGAAAAAGAAAAAAAAAAGATTCTTTAAAAAATCTCATTTATTTTCCCCTGTCTAGGAATGGCCCTTTTGACATGATGCTATGGAATCATAATTTTACTACCTGTGGTCATTTATTTGCCAAAATTCCTTTTAATTCCATTCTTCATTCCATTTTAAATTGATCATTTAAAACTCAACATGTTCTTTGTCCTCTGTGACAGCTTCTTAGCTGTTTAACCTCTGAGACTGTTTGAGCACAGCTCCATCTCACTCACGGTTTTCCCTGCTTGAATATTACTTCTTGGCAACACCTTGTGCTTTGTCGCTCTTTGTTGGGGATCCTTTGAAATCGCTGTTTATTCTAGAGAGGATCATTGTGCCCAGAAATTAGAGGTGGCACCGGCAGGAGATTGCAGGGCCCTCGCACAGTCACACAATTAGATCACTGACCAACACCATTCTGCAAAGAAGGCAGCAAGCACAGGACAGTCTTTGAAGTGGAAAATGATCGAAGGATGGGGAGGAACATCTGGAAGGAACATCTGGGAGGAATGTCCTCTCCCTGAACTCCCGCTTTTTCTCCCAAACATCAGCCAGCCGGAGGAAGATTGAGAGGTGGGAGACTCTCATGCCCAACCTTCTCTATAGCTTGCTCCTTGATGGTGTCCATTTGTCACCAGGACTATGGCGAGGGGACTGGAGTCCTGGGCTTCATGGAGCCCCACACACCTCCAAAGCCTGGCTCCTCAAGTGGGATCTAGGCCCAACTGCATTGGCTTCACCTGGGAGCCTGTGAGACATGCAGAATCTCAGGCCCTGCTCCAGACCCGCTGAACCAAAATGTGCATTTTAACAAACTCCTCAGGTGATATCTGGGCACCTTGAAGTTTGGCAAGTGCTGTGCTGGAGGACACAGCAGATACAGCCCTGGTCATGGGGTCAGCAGGGGCATGTGGTCTGCAGAGGACACTGGAGAAAGAAGGGTCCTACAGATCAGAGCTACTCAAAGTGTGGTCCCTGGACTGATGCTTATTTGCAAATGTCCTCGAAGATATAAGGGCAGAAATTGAGATAAGCGTTTGGAAACTTTCATATTATGTCGACATTGCTGGGATACCCAGGCTTGCCTTTTGTATGTACTTTTTTCCATTTCATTTTTATTAATTACCAAAGAATTGGTACAAGGTAAATTGAAAATTAAGGTGAAAAAAACCTAGCCCTTTATAACAGGTGGATAGTTTGGGAAGCACAGTGTACAGATTGTCAGTTCAGGCAGTGGCTGGAGATTCGGGAAACAGAGCTACCCTGGGGCCAGGGAGAGACAGGCTGGCTTTGATGATGGCACAGATGGGGCCACATGGGGTGGAGAATGTGCAGGAATGGGAGCACTGTGTGGGAGAGACCCTGGGGCGCCTGGCACCCACCCCACATAGCAGAGATAAGGCCTGGTGGGTGCCCTGCCCATGCCCCTGGCTGCCCTGGAATTAATTAGGCCTGCAGGTGCTGCAAGACCTCCTGAAGAGACCTCGGTCTGGCCCACCCTGAAGCCCCCCTCAGTGTCCTCCAAGGCTCCCAGCTCCCATGACTTGCCTGCATCCTTCTCTTCTCTCTGAAAGCGCAAGCACCCGGCCTCAGCTTCCAGGTGGGTTATTGGGGCAGTGACTGTGTGATGGTGCAGTCATCCCAGATAGCTGCTGGCACTTCTGCTGCAGTTCTGGGTGGTCCCAGCCCCACTTTCCACTAAGACCTCACAATGCAGGTGCATCTGGGGGGTCCTGATTGCAAGTCTCCTGCTTGACGGGAGTCTGCAGAGGTCCAGGGACCCATACACCGGAGTTCAAGTCCCAGCCCTGCCCTGCCACTAGCCTGCTGCAGGGGTGGAGCCCATCCGGACTGGCTTGCGAGAGCCGACTGTGCAAATCTCTCCCTGGATCCCTGTTCAGGGATGTCACCATGGTAGCTTCAAGTCAGTCACGGTGAGAGTAATTACTCCAGGGATGTCATCAACAGTGCGAATTGGGCTCTTTTTTCTATTGTAGTCTGAGGCATGAGCATTGACCACACACCACTAAACTTTGGGCAAGTTGTGAATCTCTCTTAGCTTTAATTCTCACATCTGTAAAATGGGACAGATGCTGGTAATGTCTGAGCAGGTGCCTCTGTTATTGTCATCTTTCCATAGGACTCATTCCCTTTTCTGGGCACCACAGCACCAAATCAGACTCATCTTCTGTTCTGAATCTCTGTGTCCCCAATTTGGAGAGACTCTACAACTTCTGAGGCAGATGCTTGTGCTGTGACCTCCTGTGGGTTCTGTCCGCCTTGAATCTAGAGGTTTTTGATACTTCGAAGTCTTTTCTCTGCTTCTTTGGAAATCTCCCTTTCCTGAGGTACCAGCAGCGACAGGTGTAAATGACGGAAGGGAAGAAAGGGGCCTGTTGTTGGGAGGGTCTGGTTAATATGTTCAAGTAATGTCGTCCATGCTTGGAGCTGTGAGGCAGAGCTGGACGTGGAGCCACAGAGCGACAGAACCATCGAGGCCCCAGCGGTGAGGATGGTGACGATGACAATAGTAATGACAGCTATGACAAGGGTGGTCATAATAGCAAGTGCTGAGCCATGTTCTCCAGACTCTAAACAGACTGAGCTTTACATTTATTATTTTGTTTAATCCTCGCAGCAACCCTAAGAGGTAGGTACGTTATATACCCATGTATCAGATGAGGAAATCAAGATTTGGGGAGGATAAGGGACGTGTCCGGGCTCCAGTGGTTGGTAAGTGGTGGAGCCCCCACTCTAATCCCTCACAGAGGAGGAGCCCGAGACCCAGAGGAGGGATGTGACCCACTGGGGCACTGTCACTCCTGACTCCCGTTCTGAACCTGTCACACCAAGCACCCCCATTATCTCTTCAAGGCACTTATTTAGATTTGTGGGTAATTTCTTACACCACCATTAAAAAAAAAAAAAGCGAACCATATTCAGAAGCACACACTATTTCCTGCAGGAAATTACAGCTCAAATCAAAGGGAGTTGTCATTTGCTGTTGACATTGGCTGTTGCTCCTTTGCAACGTGGAGCTCTGCATCCCTGATGGCCGGCTGCCTCCCGTGTGGCTGTTCTTGGCTCCGGACTGTTTTCCCTCATTTCCTTGGCCACCTCCTACCCTCTTTCTCGCTTCCTTCCTTTCTTGCATTGCTTGAGATGCTTCGTGCCTAGCACCGCGCTCGACGCTGAGGCTGCAAGTAGAGCATGAGTCAACTCCATCCTTCTTCTCCCTGAGTTGAAAATGCATTGGGGAAGACAGACTATTAAGCAAGTTTTAAAATAGCAGTAGCTGAAATGTTCTGAGCCCTTACTCTGTGCCAGGTCCTGGGCTTCCGTACTTACCACAGCCAGGGAGGCAGCAGTGATGGTCTTTACTGTCATGACTTCTACTACCACTATCAGGCCCATTGTGCCCATAAGGAAACTGGGACTTACAGCAGCCTGTGAGTCCCACAGGGTCATGCTGCCCGAGAGTGGCAGGGCTGAGCTCGGCCACGATGCCTCCTCTCTCCAGGGCCCAAGGTCCCATCGTGCCCAAAGCCTCCCTTTTCCTCTGTGTGTCTCCTGCCAGGGAGCCCTGCTATTGGGGACCTTTGGCCCTGGAGGAGGCTGCAGAAGAGAGGCCCCACCACTGTCAAGCCTTAGCCATGCCCCGGACAGCTGCCAAGACCCTGCAGACCCTACAGATCTGGCATTTTCATTGTTGAATCATGGAGAGGACTGAGTTTGTGCAAGGAAACCAGCTCTTTCTAAAATGGCAACACAGTATCATAGAAAGACGGGCAGAGGTGGCTTGGAGCTCAACTCCCTGTCTGGGAAGTGGAGCAGGTCCTGTGTTCTCATGATGCAGCTCAAGCGTCACCTCCCAAGCAGCCTCTGTTGGTCCCTGCACCAGTGAATCTCAACCCTGGCTGCACATTACAGCTGCCTGGAGTGATTTAAAGCTCCCTTGGTGACTTCAATGGGCAACCACTTTCAGAAGCGCTGGGCACCACCAGGGGTTAATATGCCACCTCCTGCATGCCAATCCCGCCCACCACCTGCCATTGTAAACAAAGATCTACAAACAGCCAGGCCCATCTGTGTGGTATTGTCTGCGCTGCTTTCACACGGCAAAGGCAGAGTCATCATGACAGAGACCATCTGGCTTCAAAGCCTCAAAGAGTTACTTCCCAGACCTTTATAGACAAAGATCGCCAACCCCTGGACTAGACAGTTATTCACTCTGCCAACCTCCTTAACATACTTCTAGCTCCAAACTTTAGCACATGAAGCCATAATTATTTGTCTATGTGTAAGACAGGCTTGAGCTCCAAGGGCAGGGGACTCTCTGCACAAGGCCTGGCCCACACAGTTGCTCACTGATTGGTGGGTGTGATATGATTTGTTAGCTGTGAACTTGGGGCTTCTCTCTTTAGACTCCAGCCCCTTTGCTTACTGGGCCCCACTTCCCAGGACTGAGCTCCCAGCAGAGACCAAGGAGGCAGCCAGCATGAGGCTTGATGGAGGAGGTGAATCTCAATATAGAAGGTGGGAGAATTGGGAGCTTGGGGCAGATCAAGGAATAGGTTCAAGGTTAAGGCTGTGAAATGCAGGAAGATGTGGGAACTCTTTACATAGTAGGACTGGCATCTGCTGACCCAAAGGCGCCGGATATGTCTGGGCAGGTGGCACGCAGGCGAGGATGGGGCTCAGTTAGCTGTTCTAGCCTCCCATCCAATGTTTGAATCCTATTACAGCTTCATGATACTCCAGTCTTGAGTACCTCAGGTGATGGGGAACTCACCGCCTGACTAGACAGACATGCACCATTATTTGGAAGAGTGAAAAAATTAGAAAACAGCCAAATGTCTATCAATACAGTATTGAATGTTAGTTATTTTTTCATATATAACTAGGAGAAAAAAGATGAGTGAGATCTAGGTGTACTCATATGGAAAGATGTTGGAAATTGCTCGGTAAGTGGAAAAAGAAAACTCAGGTTATAAAACAGTATGTTTAATTGGAGGCTATTTATGTATGAAAAGAGTATTAGTCCTGCAAAGATAAACACCACACTACTAATAGTGATGGTCCCACTACTTGGAGATGTGATTATAGGAGACTTTTGCTTTCTCTATGGTGTTGAAATTTTTGTTTTTCGAACAAGCTTATGTTACCAAGAAAATAACAAAGAATTAAGAGACAAAAAGTAAAGAGGACATCCTCCCTTATATTGAACTAAAATTTGCCTTCCTATAGCATCAACAAACAGGCCTTTGTTTTGTCATCTGGGGCCACCCAGGCCATAGAAGATATTTGTAAACAGAAACTGTGTCCAGAGTTTGTTCCCAGGGAAGCACAGGCCTGGCCCCTTGGTTCAGACGGCATGGACAGTACTTGGGTGGTTATTCGATGCCTGTCATTTTCTAACTCATGGGCGTGTTTGTCTTCCCTGCTAGGCGGGAAGCTCTCAGAGGGCAGACTATGAAATCGACCGTTCTGTTCTATGTACAGCATCTGGTGCAAACCACACAGAGTAGGTCCTTAGGAAGTTCCTGGTGAATAAGTGAATGAGTGAATGAATGAATGATCTCAGGGAATCAAAAAGATCAATGCTTGTCATTCCCCTTGTCTCCTCATCCAGCCCCAAGCTTCTGGCTGAGCAACTAGGAGTAAGAGGTTGTGATATTATGGTATATGTACTTACTGGTTTCTGTCCACGGTTCCTGGCTCCCCAAGGCAGGACTCTGATCTTCTTCTACGTTTCTGTCTGTCTTAGAGCTGGCCCTCACCCTGTGGGATCTGATGCTATCTCCAGGTAAATAGTATCAGGACTGAGTTAAATTAGAGGATGCCCAGCTGGCGTTCGCTACAGAATTGGTTGTTTGCTGTTGGTGGAGAAACCCCCACACATGTGATGTCAGAGTGTGTTGTGAGAATATAGTGGAAGAAATAAACTGAGTTTAGTTTAAACCGAGTGATGGAAGAATCAGAGGACAGAGATGGGGCAGGGGCTTTGGAAAGGACTGAGACGCGCTTGTGTGAGAGAAGAGAGGACAGCAGAGGAAAGAGAGGGCGGGAGAAGGAAGGGGAGATGCCCTGTCGGGGCCCTTGAGAGCGTTTGGGAAAACACTGAAATGAGGCACGAGGTGAGAAGGGTTTCAGGATAGCTGCAAGGCAGGCGAAAGGCAGAGAGGAACAGAGGAAAGATGTCAGATGTGTGGCCGTAGGTATAAGATGGAATAACCTTCCGTGTTCTTCAGAAGGGACAATAACGACTGGAATTGTTCTGTTGTGGGGGGACTAGATTGTGTTTCTGTAAATGTGATGCACATTTGGACTGGGCTGTGTGGAGCTCTGGAATTTATTTGGGTTACAAATGGAGGTGCAGTGAGGGAACAAGGCGCCCCACGCTCTGGCCCAGCCATCCGTGCGGTGGGGGGAGGCTGCCGACGTGGGGCTGTGTCACGGCGCACTGCCTCCTCTCTGCAGGTCCTGCCACCCCATGGAGACTGCCCCCTCTGGGGCTGCGGTGACCCTGAGATGCCAGAGGAGACAGAAACGCCACCTGAGAAACTCTGGCGGTTGTTGGTGGGAGAGAGCTCTGTGCCAGAGGTCGGAAGGCCAGGGCTTTATTTGTATGTAGAATTGTCTTTAGAAAGTGTTATAATTTAGTGAAGAAATGTTCTGTAGCTAATAAAAGTTCATTGCCCCCAAATCAGAAAATAGGGTTGAGCAAAAAGAAGGCTTCAGATTTAATCACCTGCATTTTTGTGAGGTAGGGATGATTACTACTAACCTTTTGGTACATGTTCTGCCAAATAATTTTTGTGCATATCAGTATATAATTTTTTAAAACAAATCAAACTGTACACATTCTTTTGTAATACACCATTTGCACGTAGGTTCATCTTTTTGTGAGAACAACAGGTTTGCATCCCTATCCTGCCTCTAAATGATTAGCCGTGTGGCACTGGGTTGGTCACATCACCTCCAAACACCTCAGTTTCCTCATCAATAAAATGGGAGTAATGACGCCCATCTCACAGGGTTGTGGAAAGATCCCATGCACGGCGGGAGGAAAGTCACTTTGGGGAATGTTCTCCGAGAAACGGGGGGTGGGCTGCATATGTTTAGGTCCTGGGTCTCTGCCCGCTCATCCTGCTCGCTCTTATGCAGGTTTTTGGGTTTTGCTTTTTTCTTTCCAGGATCGAGAAGGGGGATGGGATTGAGGAGGAAGACCTTCGCTTAGACTGCCGCCACGAGAGATACCCGACCCGTAAGTGGCTTCATCTGCCTGCTGCCATCGGAGTACGAGGACCCCCTGGAGATGAGCCAGGCCAGCCTCCCCTTGCACCCCTACGTCTCCCACAGACACGCCACTGATGGGGAAACTGAGGCTGGTGTCTCAGCGTGGCAAATCCTCTGCATGCAGCAGCCGTAGCCCTCATGGTGGTGTTGAAATGCTCAAAAAGGAAGAGGGAAGCTGGCGTGGGAAGCCGCAGCCCATGTGCAGGCTGCCTTAGCCATTGGCCCAAGGGAGAACAGTTCTGGGCAGAATGAGTTAAGTCAGGGAGGGGACAGTGGACAAGATTTGTTTGAGCCGTGGATGCTCTTGACAGCTAGAACGCATTGACTTCATATGTCTCACTGTGGGGGACATCATAAGACAGAATCTAGGGCATCCATTAGGAAAACAAATGTTGGGGCCAGAAAGCAGAGGGGGGGGGTGAAAGGAGAGAAAGGACCTTGCTGAAGATAGCAAAGGAAAGAGTCCATGGAAGATTAAGGTGAAACGGTCAAATCTCAGCTGTGCCTGCTAAATGCCCACCAGGCGTTCCCTGCCCATCCCACCCTGCACTGAGGGCTTTTCATGCCTGAGCTCATATTCTTCTGCCCCAACCCCCACTGCCAGGACTGCTATCTACATTTTGCAGAGGAGGAAATTAAGGCTCAGAGAGGTGGAGTAACTTGCCTGAGGTCACACAGCGTAGTTGGTACATGGCAGAGGAGTTACAGCAGACACTGTCCATGCCCTGTGTGTATCTCCCAGACCTGTTAGGAAGCCCCAGTGACTTCCATCTGTATGTGCATCTCTGTGCCTGGGGGCCTCCCTACCGCCTCCAACCAAAGGCTGAAGTGCTGGGGAAGTTGGTGTGCAGACACCCCAGTTCCCTCGTCCCAGGGTGGGATCCCCTGAGTGGGCGTTTTGCAGTTTCCCCGCAGGATGAAGAGTCAGTGGTGATCGGATGGCGGACACCTTCCTGCCTTCCCTGTGCCACGTTCCTCTCTCTGCCGCGTTTCCCTGCACCTCCTTAATCATCCACACTCAAATTCTTATCTCACAGTCCCCTCCGGGGAATCCAAACTAAGACAGCAGAGATTTAAGCGGAGGTCTGTCTGCCTCCAAGTCCCATGATCATGGAAACCGAAGGAGAAACGCCGTGCTGGGGGGAGGAGGCGGCAGCCAGCCCAGGAGCTTGGGAGCAGGCCTGGCTGGAGAGGAGAGGGCATCTTCCCTCTGAGGGAAGGGGCCTCCTGTGGGAGGCATCGGCCCAGGAAGGTGGCCAAATTCCAGTTCCCTGCTTGAGGAACAGGGGTGGCACTGAAGTGGCTGCCGGGCTCACACATCCTGGTTTCATGCCAGTGAGGGCTTCTTAGAGGAAGGAGTCAGGAGCCAGGGGATGGAGGTGGCTGCGGACATCCTGCCTCAGGGTAACAGAATCCGAGGGGGGTTCGGGAAGTGCCCAGTAGGGATAAGGGCTGAGAACCCTGGCATGTTCTGGAACTTTATCAGCTCCCCTGTTTGGGACTAATAAAGGCTCCCTGCAGGGTGGACAGAAGCCCCGGAGCTTGTCTCAGGGGGATCTGGGCACTGGGTGGGGGAAAAGGTCAGACCTCTGAGGCCTGAGAATGGAAACAGTCAAGGGGAGCCAGTCTGGCCCCACAAGCAAGCCCTGGAATCAAGTGACAGCACCTGGGGTCAGGGGAAACTGCAAACGCCCTCACCGCAGCCCTGGCAGCCAGCTGACCTCCCACGCAGCGTTTCCTCATGGAAGTCGTCAGACGCACAGGATAGGTCCACCGCCCATGGGCGATTCCACCTTTCGTCCCCTCAACAAGTATTGATTGAGCACCTGCTGTATGCCTGCCCTGTGCTAGGTCCTGGGGGGAGAATCAGTGAGTGGCCTCCTGTGAGAACAAGACAATCTCAGGTGCAGACGGTGCTCCGGGCATGACAAGGAGGAAATGGGGAGGCTACATTAGAGTCACCTCTCTGCGGAGCCACTGGAGCTGGGACGTCAAGGCTAGGAAGGAATCAGCGCGCAGACAGCCTTCCAGGCAGAGGCCTGGGCGTGCGGAGTCCGGAAGCAGGAAGGAGCGTACAGCGTCCGTGCGACAGCCACGGGGCCAGCGGGGCCAGGGCAGGAGGGGCAGCGGGAGAGCGGGGCATGGGCTGGAGAGTGAGGTGAGGGCACCTTGGGAGGAGGTCGCTGTGCCGGGGGCAGAAGGGGCTGAGTCTGCAGTGGGGCCCGGGCATTTTAAGCAGGGAAGAGACATGCCCAGATGACCTGTCTCTCTCATCTATCTGTCTGTCAGTCATCTATCTGTACCTATCATCTGTATCTATCCATCACCTATACCTATCATCTGCATCTATCTATCTGTCATCTCTCTGTTGGTGTACATATCTCTGCAATGTGGGAAAAGTTACAGAAGGAAGCAGGAGGAGAGGCCAGAAGACCAGCTTGGGACCTCGGAGAGTCACAGAACTTTTACTGTGGAGTCATTCCTGGGAGACACTGTGGTGGCCCAAACTGGCAACGGAGATAAAACTGGAGGGATTCAAGAACTCTTTGCTGGGAGAATTTTCAGTGTCTTAGTTTGGGTTCCCCTGGGAGCAGACCCCCGAGACGGGGCTTCAACAGCAAGCACTTTATTTAGGTGATGGCAGCAAACACAAGCAGGAGCAGGGAAGGGGGATGGCCAGTGACCGGCAAGTGTCCAGCCAGTCACCACTGTGGGCCCCACTGGGGGACTCGGGCAACCAGCATGGAGCTCTGAGTCATCCCACAGATAGGACAGGAACTCTCCTGGGTCATGGTTTGAGGGCTGCTGGGGGTGGCGGTGGGGGTGCATGAGTTCTCTGGCACTTCTGGCCCAGGCCATGGGCAGAGGGCATGGGGCCTGTGGAGAAAGCCCTCCTTGTGCAGTTGGGGTCGGCAGTGTGTGCTGCCATGGGGTGGGGTAAAGGAGCCCCACAGCATCAGCTTGGAGTGATTCGAGTGAGGCATTGGGGTTGGGGGGAGGAACGTGGGATGCTGGGATACGCATGGAATTTCTGCTGGAGCAGTCCAGGGTGTGGGGGCGTTGATGGAAGGATCTGGGAGGGAGCGTTTGTGAAGCACCATGATGCCTTGTCTGTGTGGTGTTTGAGAGGCTCATGGGCACATCCTGGAGGCAGCTGGGTAGATGGAGGGGAGCTTAAAAGGGCAGCAGGATGGGATGGGAATTAGGATAGCTGAACCCGAGGGACTCATGGAATTATCGGGAACAGTGTGGGGTGCGGGGGGGAGACAGTAAAGCAACCCCAGGGGCTCAGGGGGGCCGTAGAAGCTGGTGGGGAAGGGGCTGTGAAAAGCTGTCAGCTACCCCTAGAGTTTTTCAAATCCTGGCTTCTCTGGAAAGAAAAGATCCTCACATCCCACAACCCTTCTGCCATGTGTGCCTTTTATCAGGCCACCCAGCATCAGCAGGCAGGGCCATCTCTTCCAGGGGCCAACAGAAGTGCTAGGGACTCCCATGTCCCCATCTGTTGTCAGAGCTGAAGGAGGGAGCTAGGAATGGGGGCAGGAATGCTAGCATGAAGGATCCCGTTGCTTCAGTTACCCTAAAGTAGGCTGCTTCTGAGACTGTCCAGAAGCCATTTATTTGTTCATTTAACAAATCTCTACTAAAGAGGCTTCTCTGAATTTTGGAGACACGGAGATGAATAAGGCATGTTACTGGACCTGGCGAGCTCCCAGTCCCACTGAGGAGACAGCCCCAAGCCACAGCTGTGTTGTGTGGCCAGGGCAGTAACGGGATCAGGGCATGTACCGGGATGACAGAGGGTGGTACCTCCTCCAGCTCAGGCGAAGGTGGGGCAGGAGAGGGAGGGAGGGGAAGGGTCTTAGCAAAGGGTGATCCAACTTGGTAGGAACTCAACAGCCGTAGTGATGATTATGAAAGCAGCCGACCAGAAGGACTCAGTCCCACCAGCTGTGGTCATAATATCTCACCCTTCCTTGTTGTATATGTTCTGAGGACATTGCACTCATCCACTCATTTAATCCTAAGTACAGCCCCATTTTACAGACAGGGAAATTGAGGCCCAGGGAGGTTAAGACTGTGGCTTACCCAACATTGCACAGCTGAGCTGGGATTTGAACCCTGCCAGTCTGGGGTGAGCTGCCCTGTGTCAGTCAGTGGGTGCACTGCCAGGTCCCCAGCAGGGTGCTGAGCATGGGGGCCGGCCTCAGAACTCACAGACCTTGGGGTCTGGAGGAGCAGCTGGTCAGATGGACTAGGAAAATGATACCATTACCAGAATTTGGCCTCTTAGCTGCTGGTGGATTTTTGGTGAAGAAAATATTTTGGAAAGGCCTGGACAAGTTTGCAATATTTCTTCAAGGAGCAGCTGCTTGATCTTGCGATGGGGCTGACTTGTCGGCAGGAGGGACGGGGGAGGAGGGCTGTCGGGAGCCCGCATTATTAAACACTTACGTGTGTGGGTCTGTGCTGAGCGCCTCCTGCCTTCTCATTTGATGGCTGATCCACCCTGAGAAGCAGGGATCCTTCTTCTCATGTAGATGGAGAAACTGAGGAGCTGAAAGGCACATCAACTCAGATTGGCATTTAGATCTTTCCCCTCACCCTGGGATTGAGGCCACTCCTGCTTGGGGTGGGGTGGCGGCAGGCCCCTGACCTTATCTCCTCCTACTCTCCCTCTGTATTAGTCCATTTCTGCTGCTTATAACAAAATACCCAGAACTGGGTGATTTATAAAGAAAAGAAATTTATTGCTTGCAGTTTCAGAGGCTGAGAAGTCCACAGTCCAGGGAACACAGCTGGTGAAGGCCTTGGTGGAGACTAGGGGTCTCAAATGGCAGAAACGGAGGAGCAGAGAGAGATTCACCTCTCATGCACTCTCCTTTTAAAGCCCTCAGAACCACGCCCCTGACCACCATTATTAATCCATTCACTAAGGCACGGTCCTACAATCCAATCACCTCTTCAAGGCCCTGCCTTTCATTACCATAACAGGATTTCCCACACTTAACAGTTACAGTGGGAATTAAGCTTCTAATTTATGAACTTCGGGGACACAATTCAATCAATCCACACCATTCCGCCTCTGGCCCCCAAAGTTCATGTCCTTCTCACAGGTAAATACATTCGTTTTGTCCCCAAGGTCTTGTTTCAAGTCAAAAGTCCAAAGTTCAAAGTCCCGTCTGTGAATTCAAAACAAGTTATCTACTTCCAAGATACAATGGTGGAACAAGCATAGGGTACATATTCCCACTCAAAAAGGGAGAAATAGGCCAAAAGAAAGGGGTAAAATGTCCCAAACAAGTCTGAAACCTATCAGGGCAGGCATTAAATCTCAAAGCTGGAGAAACATGTACCTTGACTCCATGTTCGACCTCCTCGGCATGACAGTGTGGGGGTTGGGTCACCAAGTCCTTAGGCAGCTCTGCTCCTATGGCTTTCCTGGTCGCAGGTGATGCCTTAGCTCTCACAAGCTGGCAATGCACGCTGGTAGTTCCACAGGTCTGGGGTCTCCATGGTGGTCCTGCTCTCACAGCTCCACTAAACATGGCACTGATGAGGTTTCTCTTCTGCAACTCCGACCCCACATTTCTGCTCAGCATTGTTCTAATGAAGACTCTTTGTGGTGACTCTGGCCTGTGACAGATCTCTTTCTGGGCCGCCAGGCTTTTCCATACATCCTTTGAAATTGGAGTGGAGGCTCCCAAGCCTTCCCAGCTCTGGCATTCTGCAAGCTTGCAGACCTAACAACACGTGGAAGCTGCCAAGCCTTCTGGCTTGTATTTTCCAAAGCTACAGGTCCAGCCACACCTCAGGCCAATTTAGCCACTGCTGGCGCAGCCAAAGCAGCTGGGGTGCTGGTACTGGAAGCAGTTTCCTGAGGTGGTCCTGGGCAGCAAGCCCATGGAAGGCACCTCAGGCCTGTTCCCCAAGACCATTGCTTCTCCCTAAACCTTTGGGCCTGAAATGGAAGGGTGGGCCCCAGAGGCTTCTGCAATGCCTTCAGGGCCTTTTCCTCTTCTCTTGACAATCCCTTTCTTTTGTACAAATCTTAGCACCATTGCATTTTTCTCCTGAAAATGCTCTCCGCTTCTCTACCACATGGCTGGGCTGAAAATTCTGGCTTTATGTCATGCCTTTGCTGCCATAACTCAGTGTAGGCTGCTGCAAGTAGCCATGCAGCTTCCTGAATACTTTGCTGCTTAGAAATTTCTTCTACCAAATACTCTGGGTCAGCACCTGGAAGTTCCACATTCTGTAAAACTTCTGGGCATGAACAGAATGCAGCCACATTCCCTGCCAGTTCATAGCAAGGGTGATCTTTGCCCCAGTGTCTAGTAAGTCCGTTCTCATTTACATCTAAGATCTTCTCAGAATGGCCTTTACTGTCTGTATTTCTATCTGCATTCTGCTTGCCACCATGTAACTAGTCTCTCAGACATCCCAACCTTTCCCTGGTTTTCTTGTCCTCTAAACTCCCACTAGCAACTAGGCTTTTTCTAGACTATTCCTCCAAATTCCTCCAGCCTTTGCCCATTACCCAGTTCCAAAGCAACTTTCACATTTTCAGGTATTTGTTGTAAGCAACACCCTACTTCTCTGGTACTGATTTTCTGTATTAGTCTGTTTCTGTTGCTTATAACAAAATACCCAGAACTGGGTGATTTATAAAGAAAACAAAATTTGCTGCTTACAGTTTCAAATGCTGGGAAGTCCAAAGTCCAGGGAACATATTTGGTGAAGGCCTTGGTGGTGGGGACAGTGACCCAGGAGTCTCGCATGGCAGAAAATGGCAGAGCAGAGAGAGACTAACCTCTCATGTGCTCTCCTTTTAAAACCACGTCCCTGACCACCTTTTTTTTTTTTTTTTTTTTTTGTCTTTTTCATGACCGGCACTCAGCCAGTGAGCACACCGGCCGTTCCTATATAGGATCTGAAACCGCGGCGGGAGCGTCGCTGCGCTCCCAGCACCGCACTCTCCCGAGTGCGCCACGGGGTCGGCCTGCTGACCACCATTTTTAATCCATTCACTAGAGCACCATCCTACAATGTAATCACCTGTTCAAGGCCACACCTTTCAATGACCATAATAGGATTTCCCACCCTCAACAGTTATGGTGGGGACTAAACTTCTAATATATGAACTTTGGGGACACAATTCAGTCAATCCACAGCAGCCTCCCTCTCTCTCGTGCTTCTCCAGCCACCTGGACTTCCTCTTTATTGAACATGCAAAACTCACTCCCTTCGTGAGGCCTCTGCACTCGCCGCTCTCTCCGCCCAAATGCTCTCCCTCTAAATCTTTGCATGGCTGACTTCGTCTCATCTTTAAGTCTCTGCTGAAAGGCCACATCCTCCAAGGAGCTTTCCTTGATTGGCACCAACTTGCCAGTGGCCCTCATGTCACCACGGTCTCTCCTCCTCCCAGCACTTGTTCTTCTCTGAAGTGATTTTTGATATTTCTGCACCTGGTTTTTGTTTTGTTGTCTCTCTCCACTAAGTTCCATGAGAACAGACAGTGTCTATTTTGTTTATGTGGCCACATCCACTGTGACAAGGGCCCTAGAACAGCATGTCCCAAGAGCCTAGAACAGCATGTGGCACGTAGTAGGTGCTCAATTGTTGGCTCTAAACCTCCAACTTTCTCCCCCCACCTCTCATCTGAGCAGCCACTTTTACATAAACAGTTACATAAACTTTTGGCTCTCTTAACTGCCCCCAAAGTTGCTATTTTTTCTGGGCTACTGTGATATAGATTCTGCCACAGTTTTTTTTTCCCCTGAGGAAAGAGTTTGCTTTTGAAACCTGCCTTTGGGGCTTTGCAGTGCCACGAGCTCGCTCAGGAGCACATCAGAAGTGACATTTGATGGAGGTGATGCTGCCGTATGGTCCAGGTGTCTGCATCTTCCTTTCTGGGGCGACTGGGGTTTATAGCTGATTGCAGCTGTCAAGTTCAATACCCAAGACAAGCTTTTGATTTTGCCAGGTGTGTCTGTAAGGCTGGGCTCGGCGAGACGCTGTCACTCGCTGGGTACAGAGGTGGCTTCTGGGAGCTCCATCTAGATGGGTCTCTGTCGCTGCTGTCCCCAAAATAGCAGAGGGAATTTGAAGGAAGACTTTTTCTGGGCCCAGAGCAACTTGGCATTTTTATTAGATCAAAGTCAAATCCAATATAGTACTGCTCGAGTTGCTTCCTTTATTAAAATGGAAACAGACAATATTTCTGAAATAAATACCAGTGCCAATTTGCTGGGAGCGCAGACGGGTACACAGCTTGGAGATATCTGAGCCCCTGGCATTGGAGGTGGAGAGATCTAAGCCAGCATTAGCATCAGAATCATGTGGAGGGCTAGTTAAAGGACACCAGGGCCCCACCCTCAGGGTTCCTGGTTCAGCAGGTGTGGGGTGGGACCTGGGATTCTGCATTTCTAACAATTTCCCAGGGATGCCGATGCTGCTGGTGCACAGACCAAATTCCAAGTAGCACTCGGCCCTAGGCCAATATGTGTCCCTTGGCTACTGCCAAGAGTGAGTCTGCATTTTGTCACTTGCTTGGGCTATTCAGCAACTTCTAGACAGAAATTGCTGCTTTTTGGGCCAATTCCTCCAATTCGTCCTTCTAAGACAGAAACCCGATCACGTCTTCCCCAGTCCCTCGGAGCTCCAGAGCCGGCTGTGGAAACGTCCCTGGCGGGCATCAGGCACCATGCCCCCCACCCACACGTTCCCACAGGGGCGTCTCTCGCCATCCGCTCTCTGCTGCATTCTTCTTTCGGTTACTCTTCACTCTCCAAACCCTTCTTTGCTAACTTGTTCATTTCCAGTCTCCCCGAAACTAGAATGAAAATGTCACGAGGACACGGACCTTGTGGCCACCTCCACTGTGACAGCTCCAGTGCCTGGCACACAGTAGGTCACCAGTACACATCTGTGAACAATTCAACTCACTCAGTCCCCACGTGACAGGTGCTCTGAGTATTTCTGTTCTACAGGTGAAGATACTCAGGTTCCGAGACACAGTCCCTTGTCCTGGGTCACAAGCCTGTCTGTCTACAAGCTAAAGCTATGCAATTCTTCTTCTTTGTACCCATATTTGTCCAAGGCAGGAGTACCCCAGTCATGCTGATCCTAAGAAACACTTGGGGCAGGTGTTAAAATGCAGGTTTCCCTAGAGAGCCCAGTTCCTCAGTTTGGCGCAGGACAAGCGTGTGGATCAGATCAGTCTGGCAATAAGGCAAAAACCCTGAAGTACAGAATGAACTCTGTGCTCCTTAGGGGGACTGGGCCCTTCTGCTCCTGGCACCAGCACTATGTGCAACCTCAGCCTCCAGTCCCCACCCCCAGCCCCACGTGCCCCGTCTTCTGGCCATGCTGCTGCTTGCCTTCCCCCAACCACAAGACCGCTAGGTTTTCACACCTTCTGAAGGCCTCATTTGCCTGCCAAGAATCTATTTCACACCCTGTTCCTTCTGCCTGAAATGCCCTTCCTCCACTGGTCAAAAAACAAACCCTATGAGGGACAAACCCTACCAGCTCAAATGTCTGGGAAATGTCTGGGGGCAGCCAGCCCCTACCTACCCCCTGGCAGAGGTGTGTGTGTTTATCTCCGTGTTTTACTGTCCTGGTGCTCTTGTCTGTGAGTCAGAAGGTTTTGGTGGTTACGGCCCAAGCTCTGGAGCGAGGCTGTTTGGCTTCAAATCCCAGCAGCGAGACCTTGGACAAATGACTTAAGCTATCTGGGCCTCAGTTTCCTCATCTGTAAAATGGGGATCATAATGGCACCTAGCTTGTATTTTAGGCGGCACAATGAGCCAGTGTACGTGAGTCACACGGAATGGCTCCTGGCACACGTAAGAGCTGCAGTCATGTTTGCTCTTACCATCTCTTCATGCAGGTGTCTGTCATCCTCACTAGACTGTGAGCACACAGAGGACAGCACTGCATCTCACTCATGTCTGTAGATCCGGCACCCACAGTGCATGCCCAACACGTGTTTAATAGAGGAACCAAGGAATTGGTGGCTCTGGGGAGAGGTGGCAGGTGAAGAGGACTCAGCCTGATCCTAAGTGTGAGAAAGAGACAAAGGGAATATTATGGCCCTGAAATATGGGGTCCCCAGAAGATGGATCTAGTAAAGAGGAGAATGGAGCTCCCATTCAACCTGCCCCAAGGTAGACCAGAGACCTGATCTTCCCTCCACATGGGCCCCACACAAACGTCCTCCTCCCCAAACCCTCCATTGTTTATTCATTCAACAGGTACGTACTCTCAACACTGTGCCTGGAGTCGTGCTAGGTGCTGGGATGCAGGCGTGAATAAACACAGAGCTGGTCTCTGTCCTCGTGTGATGTACAGCCTGGCAGGGGAGATGGGGAGGAAACAAGTAAATAGATATTTCCAAATACGATGGCATCTCTGAAGCCCCCTCATGGCAGAGATCCACAGAGCAGGGTTGACTTGGAGAGGCATCAGTGTGCCCCCATTGAGGTGGTGACGTTTTGGGCAATAGAAGAGGGATTATGGTGTCACTAGCAGGCAGGTCTCCAAAGCCAGACATTTCCATGCCAGCCTTGATCCATTTCCCCATCACTCTCCACATCCCATCCCTTTCTAGAGGGCAGAGTTCAAGGTTGGGCAGCCAGACACTCTGGATGGGCCTGAGAGTCCTAGGGAGAGGCGTTCAGCACCTTGGATAGCAGGCAGTTGAGTTGGCAGAAGCAGCTTCCTTGTAAAGGGACCAAAATGGGCTTCTTTGGGGTCAGAAACACCAATACCAGCCACCTGGCCACTCTGGAGACTGTCCTGCTCTCACTCTACCAGCTGCGGTGTGACCTTGGGCATGTCAGTTCCCATCTAAGTGCCTCAGTTTCCCCATCTGTGCATTTGTGGTGGCACTGGCATCCTTGCTCTGAAAGAGCCTTCCAACCCAGTGAATCTATTTTGGAACAGTAAGTGTGATATAATTCAATTCGGCAGGGCCAGGAGCTGATCCCTGGGATCTTGGTGCTTGAAGAGGGTTCCAGACAGTGACTTCCCATTGGCAAGTTAGGATGGGAAGAAATCAGATGTTAAATATGTTCATGTTTTGATATCTGGGTTAAATATGAAGATAAACCACATATTTTGAGAACCTCTTACATGTTGAATACTCTGCTAAGACTGGAGGGTTTGAAGGGAATTTAAAACCAAGTACCTGCTCCCAACCCTCTGAGTGGGACCTCGGGCAAATTTCTTCCCACCCACGGGCCTCAGTTTCCTCATCTGTGAAGAGAGGCTGTTGAATGCAACCCCCGTCTAGTGCTGCATTAGGTTATTTCCACATCCACCCAGTGTCTGAGACTGGATAATGAAGGGCTTCTATGCATGGGCCTTCGTACTGACTCCTTTGCATCTCACATTCTCTTGCAGGCTCAGAGAGGTGAAGCTCCTTGTCAAAAGCCACACAGCTTTAAAAAAAAATTGCTCGGCTTGCAAGCGGTGGAGCCTAGATTTGACTGTTAGACTGAAGTACAGTTTTCCCCCTGAGCCTGCATGCACAGGAGGAGAGGTTGGACAAAGAGCCTCTTCATAATGTACAGAATCTCAGAGCAGAAGGACGGGTGAGGTTCACCCTCAAGCTCAGGAATTACCTCATCCTCCTCTCCCAAGCTTTCTTCATTTGTAAAAAAAAAAAAAGATGAAGGCCCAGGACTTGCTCTGTGCCAGGCCAGGTACTGGGGGATGAGGGCTTCAGGGTGAAGCAAACCCAGTCCCCACCTGCATAGATGTCCCCTATCCCCCGGGTATCTAGGGAGGCCCACGTTGAACTGGCTATTACAACACAAAGTGACAAGAAGAGGGAGAGAAGACATGTGTGTGCTGCAGGGCACAAAGATGGGGCCGTGGACTGCTTCCCAGAGGAGGGGGCATTTGAAAGAAGAGTAGGCACTCAACAGGCAGAGGGGAGCAGGGAAGGGTGCTCCTGGCCAAGTGACCAGAACTGCAAAACAATGGAACAGAGACACAGGATGGGGACAGGCAGAGGTGACAAAGTGTCTTCCCATGGGCTGAGCTCGGCCTGAGCGGCATTATGTGGCCCACAGATTATTTAAAATATTTTAAAGGGCTGGCGGGTTATCTCAGTGGTTAGAGCATGGTGCTGATAACACCAAGGTCCAAGGGTTCCATCCCTGTACCAACCAGCCACCAAAAAAACACCTTTAAAAAAATCTTTATTGTCATTATTTAAAAGCCAGGAGGTTTGATTCTGAAATCCAGATGTTTGTTTTGCACGTTCCCTGTGGTAACTGTGGCTGGTGGGAGCTGAGGGGATGCTGCCTCTGGCCAGGGCACCTGCTCACGTGCTTTGCTGGGGACCAGAAGACATTTGAGTTGGGATTCCCCAATC
Organism: Cynocephalus volans; assembly: GCF_027409185.1. Lineage (NCBI taxonomy): Eukaryota > Metazoa > Chordata > Mammalia > Dermoptera > Cynocephalidae > Cynocephalus > Cynocephalus volans. The sequence goes on from NC_084465.1 coordinate 114,907,655, forward strand.
ACACTGTGAATCCTCCCCCAACACACTGTACATGGCTCTGGGCCCCAAGCTCCTCCTGGGAGGCCGGAGAAAAGAAGGAGCGTCCCTATCCTCAGGAACTTGGCCTCCGGATCCAGGGGACACACAGCCTGATTTTAACTGAAGAAAGGATAGGGATTGCGGCCCCTGTTTTTCTTAAAAAAATACACAATCGCTTTCTTTCTGTTCCAATAAACTCTCCACGGTTCTGCTGTTGGCAACTGTCAGAACAGCTACAATCGCTTCTAAATACTCATTTAGAAAAACAATCAAACCTTTCCATGCATCAAATATTTGCTTCTAGATAAAAAAGAAATCCCAAACACCTTTATCCTGGCAGCAAACACTTCCAAAGAATGCAACTGTTTCAGTGACTGGGGCCAAAGCAAATTCTTTTTTTCCCCTGTGGCCCAATGATTCCAAAATGTTTGCAAAAAACTTTCCTACCCCTTTAAAAAAATATGGTAAATTTTGCAAACCACTAATATTAAAGAATATCAAAAATAGAAGGGAAAAAAGCCAAAGCAAAAACAAAAATTCATCCCTCCCCCCACCGTTGGCACATCTGTCTCCCTCTGTCTCTTCCCTCCCAGCCTCTGTCATTAGGAAGAATCTTCCAACAGTCAGAGCTGCTTTGAGGTGGAGAAAGAGCCATGAGCCCCCCATCCTTAGAGGTGTGCAAGCAGGAGCCTGGTTCACAAGGAATTCCCACCTCGACTGGCTTTTTACAAAGAGCCTATTGACCCTAAAGTATGACAAGTAGGTCTGAGCATCAGAGTAGGAAAACAAAATGACATGGGATGTCTTTCTTTGAATGCTAAAGTTTGGAATCAGGAAGAAATTAATTTCATCCAGCTCCACTGTAGCTGTGAATCCTAAAATGCTACTTGTCCTGGCTGAGCCTCATCTTCCTCATCTGTGAAATGGGTAGAACCTGCCTCATGGGATTGTCGTAAGACTAGAACAGTGTGTGCAGCTCTAAATGCTCAGTGAGTGCTGCGTCTCTTCCTCCTGCCCTTCACTCCCATCTGCACCCACCCTGCAGGTCTTCTCCTCCCTTGGTTTTCCTCTTTCTCTCTCTGGCTCCGCTGAGCCGCCGTGGAGATTCTACCACGGGTGTACTCATTGCTCTCCTGGGCTCAGGGTCTAATGGGGGTGAAGCTGGCAGAGTGCGCCGCTCAGGGCGGGCGCTGTAGGATGAGGGAGATCCCTGAGGGCCGGGGAGGCTTCCTGTAGGAGGTGAGGCTTGAGCTGGGTCGGGAGGGTCTGACCTGACCGTAGGTACGAGGACATTTTAGGCAGGCCACGGCGTGAGATGGGAATGGCTCTAGCATGTTAGAAAGACTTTGAAGAGGCACTTGAGGGAGGACAGGGGAGTGATCGTCTGAGAATGAAGAAAAACGCACAAGAGTGAGGACACTGGATAAGGAGCCTCCCCGCTCCTCCCCTTGCCCAGGCCATTATGAGCAGGGACGGTGGCAGGTGTGGGGGAGGAGTGGAGGGTGGCAGAGCCTCTGCCCATCGCTTGGACACACAGGGAGCTGCTCAGAGTTGCCTTTGCATAACCCATGCACATGCTCACGTTCCTGGGGACCGGTAAGGACTAAGGGGCCAGGGTGTCATCTCTCTTCTCCTGACTCTCCCATGGCTCCTTGAACATGTGTAGGCCCCCAGGGGAGCTCAGGGAGACCTAGCTGGGGGGTGAGTGGATGGGTGGGTGGGTGGTGAAAGGAAAGGGTGGAGGGAAAGTGGGTGGGTAGATAGTATGAGTGGGTGGATGGCTCCATGTGGGATGGGTGGGTGGATGGATGAACGGACAGGTGGATGGACAGGTAGGTGGACGGATGGACGGGTGGATGGGTGGGGGGTGGGGGGATGGATGGATGGATGGATGGGTGGGTGGATGGAGAGGTGGGTGGTGAAAGGGAAAGGTAGAGGAAAAGTGGGTGGGTAGATGGAATGAGTAGGTGGATGGCTCAGTGTGAGATGGGTGAGTGTGTGGGTGGTGGGTGGCTATTGCGGTGGGTGGGTGTGTTGTTGACTTAGGGGGCAGAAGGTTGGAGCCTGGGTAAGTGGGCAGATATGGGGATGTTCTGGGTTACAGGTAATGCATATGTGGAAAGGTGAGTTGGTGGGTGTGTTACTGGGATGGCAAGAGGATGGCTGGGTACAATGGGGGGTGTGCTGGTGTGTTGACAGGTGGGAGGTACGTGAGTGGGTTTTGGGGCTGTGGGTGGGTTGTGGGTGGGAAGAGTCTGTGAGTAGAGTGGTGGGTCTATTGGTGGGTTGGTGACTGGATGGCAGCAAATACTGGCAGATGTATGATGAGCTTACAGATGTGTTGTTGCACTAGCGGTGGGCGGGTGGTTGATGGAGGAGTGGGTGGGTTGATAGACAGATGGGAGGACAGGTAGAAGGCCTGGTAATGGATGTGCCGGTGGGTGGGGGTAGGTGGGTAGATAAGGTGCGAGGGAGGAAGGTGGCTTCAGCACTGACCACCTTGTCTCTTGGCAGGACACCAGCCACACATGGGGGATTCCTGGCCCCGGAGCTCTGTCCAGGAGGTGCCAGAGCTGAACCGCCAGTGCTGGGTCCTGGGGCACTGGGTGTGACCGAGACCCCATCCTAGCCCCTGGATCTCAGGCCGTCGCCATCACCACCTCACAGCCACAAGAACACTAGACCAGTGCCCCCGGAAACCTGGCCTGTGTGCTGTGAACTCAGCCGGCCTGCCCACTGCTGCCTGGGTCCAGGGCCCTGGAGATGGGGCCAGGGTGGCCGGAGGGAATGCGCAGGACTACACAGAGTGACTTTGGGACAGCAGCCCTAACTCTTGCCACCATGACATGCAGAGCCCTGCTGGGTGCGGCTGGGATGCCAGAGAAGACATGGACACTGGCACTGAGTGCCGGGGCACCCACACACCAGCCAGGAGGCTAAGGAGGTGCCCAGAGGGGCAGTGCCCTGTGGGGGCAGGGAGAAGGGCTTCCTGAAGGAGGGGCAGCTGTGCTGGCACTACAGGGGGTCACAGGGCAGGCACACAGCAGGGGCTCAATAAATGCTTGTTGAACCTGTTTTCTTGCGCTGTGTGGAAGCAGGGCCTGTGGCTGCCCCCGCATCGCCCCCAGCCCCTCCGAGTGTGCTGAGGTCAGGGCCAGACATGAGGGCTGGGATGGGTGGAGCCTGGACCCAGGCTGGGCCTGGGGGCAGGGCAGGATGGATAGAGGCTGGCAGGGCTGCCTGGGGTTCCAGAGGGTGGGCAAGGCAGGGGCCAGGCAGGATATGTGGGCTGGGCAAGAGACGGGCCCTCAGATCAAGGCCCTAAGCTGGGGGGTGAAGAAGCCAAGAGCTTAGCAATGTCATGCCACCCTGACCCCCATGGGGACTCTTTACCTTGTGTCTAGGCCACCTTTTCATAAAATCCTAGGGCTCCTTTACACCTCTATGTAGAATGCCTGGGGAAACATTCTTATTTTAAAAATAAGGGAATATAGGGTCATAGAGATGGAGTAATTTCCCTAAGATTACAGAGCTAGCAAATGACAGAGCTGGAGTTTGAACCAGGACTTCTGACTCCAAGTTCAATCATCTCCCAAGAGGCCTCATCCCTTCCCAGAAGGATTTCTAGAGCTTTCCCCCAAGTAGAACATGTTTTTCTCCTTCACTCATCCGTCCGTCATCCATCATCCAGTGATCCAATCCTCCATCATCAATCTATCCTTAATCCATCCATCCATCCATCATACATTCATTCATCCACCATTTATCCATCCATCCATTCATCCATCCACCATTTATCCATTAATTCATCATCCATCCAACATCCATCCATCTATACATCCTTCATCCATCCATCATCCATCCATCATCTGTCCATCCATCTATCCATCGTCTGTCCATCCATCATCTGTACATACATACATCCTTCATTCATCCATCCATCATCCATCCATCATCCGTCCATCCATCCATCCATCATCCGTCCATCCATCCATCCATCCATCATCTGTCCATCCATCCATCCCTCCATCATGTGTACATACATACTTCCTTCATTCATCCATCCATCATCTGTCCATCCATCCATCCATCATCTGTCCATCCATCCATCCATCATGTGTACATACATACTTCCTTCATTCATCCATCCATCATCCATCCATCATCTGTACAAACATACATCCTTCCTTCATCCATCCATCATCCGTCTATCCATCCATCCATCATCTGTCCATCCATCCATCCATCCATCATCCGTCCATCCATCCATCCATCATCTGTCCATCCATCCATCCATCCATCATCTGTCCATCCATCCATCCATCATGTGTACATACATACTTCCTTCATTCATCCATCCATCACCTGCCATCCTTCCTTGTATCAGACATCCATCATCCGTTCACCACCCATCCTCCTTATTCAACCATCCATCTGTGATCAATCTATCTGTCTGCTGATATGACTCGTTGTGCCCCTGTGGTAGGCACTTGAGACAGGATACTGAAGTATTCAGAGGAGGAGTCTGTTGTCATGGAGCTCACAGATGGGCAGGACAGATGACAGACAGACAATAAATAATAGTTCAGTGTGTGAAGTGCTGTGGTGCCTGGCTCTGGGGCCAGACTGCCTGGGTTCAGATTCCACCTCCTTGACTTGTGATCTTGGGCAAGTTACTTGACCCCTCTGTGCCTCAGTTTCCTCATCCATTACGTGGGGATAATTATTATGCCTACCTCTTAAAGCTGTTGTGAGGATTACACAAGCTAATGTATGTGAGCATTTGGAACAGAGCCTGACACAGTGAATGCTTTGCTGTTGTTTATTGTCATGACAGTGAGGGGAAGTGAGGGCTGTGGGATCCCAAAGGCAGCACCTGCTGGGGGGTGGGGGGAGTGGTAGTCAGGGGAGGCTTCTTTGGGAAAATGACATTTTAGCCAAGACATGGAGGTTGTCGAGGTGTCAGGTAGGCAAGAGTATAACAGGGGGAAGTACATTATAGGACTTACGAATAGTCCAGATGGCAGGTGTGGAGAGAAGGGAGGGCAGGAGCGGGTGGAAAATCAGGCTGCAGGGGCTGGTGGAGCCAGACCACGAGGGACTTGAAGCCTTGTTAGGAAGCGCAGAGTGTATCCTGGGGGCGGTGGGCAGCCGGATGCCTTTAAGAGAGCGAGATGCGCCCAGTGTGCATTGTAGGCAGATCACCGCAGCTCTGGGCAGAGAATAGATGTGGACACACCTCTCCCTTCTTCATCCTGCCACACTCGAAGTAACTGGCTTAGGAAAGTGGCTCTAGGGCTGGGGTCGTAGGAGGGAAAATCAGCAGGTCTTGGATGAGCTGATGTGGCACTTTGTAGTGACTCAGATTATGAGGTCAAGAGTGGGGGATGAGGTGGAGACTTCAGGTTCAGATGTCTCGAGTCTCAGGTGCCCGGGGGACAGCCCCTGCTTCTCCAGTGGAGGTGTGTGCTCATTCATTCATGCATTGATTAATCAAGTGAGTGACTCGCTAATTCATTTTTCATTCATCCAGTAAATACTGAGGACCTTCTGTGTGGGCCTGGAGAGGGGCCTGGAGGGAGATTGGGGCCCAGTTACAAAGGCCTTGAATGTCAGGACAAGGAGTTCGGGCTTCGGCTTCCTGCAAGAGGCTGGGCAGGGTTGTGTCGAGATAGGAATCTGGCCCAGGCCACCAGACATCTATCTTGGAGCACTTTATTCCCTCCTGGCATCCTGAAGTTGGTGAGTGGACCACAGGAGGTCCAGGAGATGATTTTAGTTGACACATGGGCAAAATTTTAATCTATTTTAATAGTTGTGTTTATGTAAATGTGTATTAGAAAAAAATGTATAATGGGCACATTAGTGCTATGATTTCACAGACATTATTGCTTAGGATGAAACCAAAATAAGCATTTAAGTAAAAAGAAAGAGTTGGCTTAAAGAAAAATATTAAATAAATAATCATGTAAGTGGTATGTGATTATGGTATGTGGACAGCTTTGGGAGGGCCATTGTCACGAGGGAAGGGAAAGAGGTAGGGAGATCACGGCTACTTGGGCTTCAAGTCTTCCTTTCTCCTCTTGGTCACCTCCTGGGTGAGGACAGAGAACTAACTCCTTTCCAGTCTCATGGAGCAAGAAGGCTGCTGGTTAGATAAAAAGAAGAACTTCCTGGCAGGCCAGGTGAGTAATCCCAGCGGGTCATGGAGAGTTACTTCCAGGGTTACATTCATGCAGGGAGCAAATGCCACTGTGGGCCTGAATTTGGGGGGAGGGAGGCACCAGTCGGTATGAAGGCAGGGGGTGCCTGGGTGAGCACGCAGAGGCCTGGATGGGGAAGAAGAGGCACCCCCTGCCGTCCCTGCAAGCAGCTTTTCCAGCCAGCCATCCGTGCACGAAGGGGACACATTCTAGCCACTGATGGAATGGTGATGACTTTGGGGGGAGCCTTTCAGTCTTGACCATACGTAAAGCCGTTCTCACTGGGTGCAGGCATTGTCATCTCTGTATCCACACGCCCGGGCTCGTGTGTACATGCCAACCTGACCATGGCCCAGTCACTCATACACACGAACATCAGGCTGACCTTGGCCAAAGGTGCTGACCGCCCGCTGACGCTGCCATTGCATGAGCACGAGTCAGCACTTCGTACGTACCTATGTGCTACCTGTGTTTACAGTGTGCTCAGCTGTGCCCGTGCTCCTGTTGGCCCTGTGCACACACCCTCTGCACGTGCTCGTTGCTCTCTCATTTGCTCCTCAGGTGCAGAGGGACCTGGCCGGGCTGATGGGCAGGCCCAGGCCCGGGAGTAGCTGGGCTGACGTCCTCCTTGGCTGTTGGCTGTCTGTAATGAGCAGTCGTCCCCGCTGCCCCCGCCAACGCCAGCCTGTCCTGGCCACACGCTCCTCTCCCTTGGGTAATGGAAACGTCAGCTTGATTCATGGGTATTCGTCCGCGCAGCCAGGCCCGAGGACAAAGCACACTGGGGGCGGCTCATCCCCTGGGAAGAGCTGCTGCTAGGGGGCTGAAGTGGGGACAGAAGGCAGGACCTGGGGCTGTGGAGCTAGAACTGAGACCACTGCAGCGCTGCTGTGGGCCTTGTTCATCAGGAACTAGCTACCAAGGGATTTGCGAATGCCAGGGACTGATCTGGGCACGGGAGCTGCCACCGTGGGCAAGAAAGCCATCATCCTCACCTCATGGAATGTACATTCCAGTGGAAGAAACAGCTTATGCAAATAATCCTAAGTAACAAAAAGATCACTTCAGATCCCTCGCCAGGGGCTGTGGGGCAGTGACCAGCCACTCCAGTGCACCAGTGCAACGCCTGCCTCGGCCTGAGCTGTCTGTGGAATTGAGGACAAACTCAGCTCAGCGGGACCATCAGTCATGAGGAAAATCCAATCTCCTCTGCGTGGGGATTTACTGCATGGACACACAGGAAATCAGTGCGTGGGACCCCTGCCCTGTCCCCAGCATGGCCAAGCTCCCCTTACCCTGGTAATTGCTTCTTGGTTCCCATTTCATCCTGGACTGCCACTGTCTGAGCTTCTGCCTTAAGGGAGGCTGGTGGCAGGGCTGGTGGCCACAGGCCTGGCAGGGGAGTGGGCAGCTGCCAGGACTGGCTGGGGTGTGGGGCAGGGAGGGGCCTCTGCCTGGGAGTTCTGTGGTCTGTGTGCCCATTCTCCTGTTGCCCTCCTGGCCCTCCTGGGAACTTCCGGGTGTGTGTATGGATGGGAGGTGCAGGCAGGGTGGGTTAGGGAGAGGAGGCGAGCTCTGGAGGAGACTCCATTGCCAGGGCAGCGGAGTGAATCAGAGCAGGGGAAAGGGTTGACCCAGGAGGGGCGGGACATCCATTTCTGCTCCACCAATGGGTCGGCTGCTCTAAGGCCAGTGCCTTTTGTGGGCTAATCGGTTGAGGCTGGGAGGGGTTGGGTGGAAGGTGGTGGCCTGTTGCTCTGGTGAAGAGCCAGGCCCAGGAATGACATCCTGGCCCCAGGGTCACTCTCTAACCTAGGCTTAGTTTACACACCTGTAAAATGGGTGTAATCATTAAGTGTAGCACGTGTCTCCCCTCTCAGGAGGGCTGGAGCTCACTGACGACCATCACAACTCCATGGTGCAGGTACTGCTGCTGCCCCTGAGCCTGGGTTAGGAAGCCCAGGCACCAAGGTGTAGTAATGTCACTTGCCAAGGTCGCATAGCCAGGAAGTGCTGGAGGCTGGACTTGAACCCAGGCCAGCCAACCCCAGGACCACTGCGTGCCATCACTGGCGTGCTGGGGAGAACGGTAGCTGCAGCTAAGTTCTCAGTGACATCACCAATATGTGCCTGCAGTGATGAACCCCAGAGCATTTGCACAGGGTGAGGGCTTAGTATGTATTGTATGTATGTATGTATTTTTGTTGTTGTTATTACAAAATATGGCTCCCCGAGGCCACCCCTTTGGCAGGGGCTGTGATAGAGCAGCTTCCCAGGGAAGCTGGGAGATTGGAAGTGGTCTCATGAATGCCACCTGGCACATGGAGATCCAGGACACGCCACAGTCAGCACAGTCAGGCAGACACTCCCAGGGCACTTGGGGACACACACAACATGTTGGATGGAGGCGGATCCCCTTGCCTTTTCCACCCCCACCTGGCCCTGTTGCCTGATGGGACACATGAGGCTGGAGTCCCAGGGCCAGGAGAGCGCTCTGCCTGCCTGGGTGGCCGGGACATCATCATGGGGGGGCTGGGCCCCATAGCTCTATCCTCGAGTCCCCCCTGCTCCCTGCCCCAATCTCAGGGGTTGCAAACTCACATGACCAGGTGCTGTGAAGATTATGCAAGTGAGGGCGGCAGCCAAGGGAGGGACAAAAGGGGCTGGTGGGGACTGTGGTGATCTGGAGAGGACAGCTGGGAATGTGGGACCAGATCTTCCCATCCTTCCAGAGAAGCAGGGAATCTGAATTTTGATATGAAACCTGGTAGTAAATGAAGGCAAATAATTTTGAAAACTTAAACATCATCTAGACTGGCACAGTCAGCCAAACCTAGCAGGCTGATTCACCCAGAGCCATGTGGGGCCTGGAGGCCTCGGAAAGGGATGGTCCTGGGTCCAGGTGAGGTGGGAGGTGAGGCCTGGGGAGGGACCCACGACATCTTGGCACATCTTGGGGGTGGGGCAGCTCCCACTGGCCTGGCTGTAGAACCTGCTCTGGCAGGCTCTGGGGGGCCTTCTGAGGCCTTCTGAGGCAGTGGTGGCAGTGCTGAACTGTCTGCAGATAAACTACCTAACCCTGAAGAAAGCGAAGCAGGTCCTTTCCACTGCTGGACAGAGAAGGCAGGTCCCCGAGGGACAGAGGCCTGAGGGGGGATTCCCCTGAGAGTCCATGCCTGCTCTTCCTGAACCCTCCTGTCAGCTGCAGCCGAGATTGACTCAACGACACACACCTGGGTGCCAGCAAGCCCCAGCCCACTGCAGCCTTGGGGTAATTTATGCCCCAGGGTTGGGGGGAGGGTTGCATGGAACAGGAAGCAGCAGGATGTGGAGGTCTCTGTTCACCCACAGGGGCTGAAGGGTGGCTGCCACCTCCAGGACCCAAAGGGACACTTGACTGATGCTGTCTTTCTGCCCACATGGGGGCCGAGGGGCCAGGAACGATCCCTTCTCCTTTTACCTCACAGGAGAGGGAAGGAGGCATTCACTGAACCCTGGGGTTGGGAGGGGGCAGGAAGGGAGGGTGGGCTGATGTTGAAGCTGATGTTCAGGCAGATGTTCATGCTGATGTTGAGGTTGATGTTTGATGTTCAGTGGGGGAGGGCTGGGATGGAGGGCAGGCCACGCAGGACTTGTGAGCCAACCAGAGCCTGCCTGTGGGCAGGTTTTATCTGGCTCACTCAGTGGACGTTTGCTTTTTCTTTAAGTTGAGCCAACATTTAAAAGTTAGACTACCCATTTAAAGTAGAGAAAACCCTGGATGTTTGGCTTCTCTTCATTGGAGCTGAGCTGCCCAGTTGACCACAGCCCTGATCACGGGCTCAGCTCTGGGCTCTGGCTGGTGGCTGGAGAGGCTCATCATGAGGCTGAGATGTGGGTACATCCCTGTGTTCTTCCATCCCCACAGACAGGGGCTTGAAGGGCCTGCTTGCCCTTGAGGGTCTCCAGGGTGGCCCAGAGATACCTCCATGGAGGCAGGCAGGTAGGGACGGTGGGTGATTGCTCTCCAGCACCAGGCAGCTGGGCAGAGCAGGCCCCTCTGTCTTTGTAGGAACTCAGAGGGACACAGGGGGCAGGAGTGACCAGCCAGAGGCCCTTCCATTCTCCCTCCATGCTTGGGGTCAGGCGTCTCCTGGCTGGACAGAGGGGGCTCTCCTCTCACCGGGACAGTATAGGGAGGAGAGGTTTCCAAAGGACCCTCATACCTGGTGCCACTGCTATTGTTGGCACCTGAGCTGCAGTTTAGACCCCTCCTCAACTGAACCTTCTTCCCACTCCAGGGCTGCTTTTCCCAGAAGCCAAGAGCCTCCAACGCTCTCCCCTGTTGGAAGCAGGCGCATGGGAGCAGGAGGGAGGCCCAGCGATCAGGTGTCTGGGGCTGGCGTTCCAGGACCCACACTTGGGGAAGGGAGACCCCAGGGCCAAAGACCCACAGGATCGTCACCCCCACCTCAGCTCCCTCAGGATTTGTGCCATGACTAATAGCTTCTGAAGCTGTGTGTCCTGGGAAAGTTACACAACCTCTCTGTGTCTCCGCTCCCTTCTCTGTAAAATGAAGATAATAACAGTGCCTACCCCACAGGGTTGTTATGTGGATCAAATGAATTACAGCCAGGCTTGTAATAACCACTATATATGTATGGGCTACTGTTATCTGTTTCCACAGCATGATAATGCCATCGAGTATGCCAGGCCAGGATCATACCCCATTTGCAGGTGGGGACAAGAAAGCTCAGACGGCACTTGCCCGTGTAGCTCAGCCAGCCTCCAGTGGACTCGGACTCAGGCCTTGAAGGCAGCATGGGCTCCCTCCATCTGACCCCAAATCCAATGCGTCAGACTCTAGTCTTAATAACATCTTTTATTGATTTTGCAAGAGAAAAAAATAGAAATTTATTTTAGAGTTAATGCTTTACAGCATCCCACCCCCCCGCCCAAACTGCACAGTACACACAATTACTATAAACATCAACTGAGGTTCTGGGAGGGCGTGCATAGCGTTTGTGCAATCTCCTCAGCAAATCTGACCTGTACTCACGCCTTGGGCAGGAATGGGTAGCTGGGCTCTCTTTAAAGCAGTGGCACTGGCTTTGGTCCTCAGAGCTGGTTTGATCAGCCCTTACTACCCCAGGTGGCAGCTCTCCTGGGAGCCCAGAGGCCCAGGAGGTGCTCCCATATCTGGGAGCCGAGCAGAGGAGCCAGGGGCTTGGGAGCTACAGAGATGATGGATCTTCTCCGGGAGAAACAATTCTTATCTTCACATCAGCCCCGTGCTCCAAATGGAAAGCGCATTTGCATAGCTGCTCGGCAGAGGTTGCAAAGCTCATAAAAGTATTTGCTGGGCCCTCGTTGCATAGGAACGTACTTCGAGTACAGTACTGCAGCGGGCTGGGCCAGGCGCCAGGAAAACAACGGATTAATATTTGGAACGAGAAATTACCCACCACTGGGAAACCAATTAGGTCCCTGATCTGAGCTTGTTACATAGATGGAAATAGATGCGTTCTGGGCTCCACTTGGCTGGGGGGCAAGGCACATTTCCAGCTCTCTGGGAAGCGGCTGAGGGAGGGAGCAGGGGCCCGCGCCTGGGCCACAAGAGCCTCGCTGCCTGACTCCAAGGGCACAGGCATGGGCAAAAGCAAGCAAACCCGCCACCTGGCCTGGGGGAGTGGTGGGGGAGTGGCGGGGCATTGCGGTGAGAGCCACCCTCCTCCAAGGTTCAAGTGGAAGGGGCGGTGGGGGATGTCTGGGGCTCGAGGGTGGTGGGTATCCTCTGCCACCCGCCCCCCCGATGCACACCCCCATGCCTGTGTCCAGAGAGCATCTGGGTGGATTCTGCTGGCCCTCTGGGGTCTGACGCTGCCAGACTGCTGGGCTGCCCACCCTCTCTGGGCCAGGCAGCACTGTAGACATGATGGCCTGGCATGCCAGAGTGGACGGTGGGTGGGTCCAGCTTACTGCCTTCCTTCAGCAGGACTACAGGACTGGCTCCTGTGAGGGGGCCCCCCTCCTCAGCTGGGGAGTGAGAGGGTGGAGGCAGTCCTGGGTCCAGGAAACAATCCCACCTCCTCAGACAGCTCTGCCAGTCCCCAAATGGGCAGAAACATGCAGGGGTCAGGAGGGTGTTGGCCACCTCTCTGTGGGCCTGTGAAGGCAGAGTCCCCTGCAGTGTACCCCTGGCACATTGGCGTTGGAGGCCTGGGCTTCCCCCGCCCTGCTTAGCCATGCTCTGGGCCCTGAGGAGGCTGGAAGAGAGGCCTCCCCAGTGCACTTCACTGTCCTGGCCTGAGTTAGGGTCAGCCAGGCTTGAGTGGTCCCGGGCTCCCTGCAGTCAGCTCAGAACTGCAGGGGACTGCTGGAGGCCACACATGCCCTGGCCTCCTAGTCTGTCCCTCCTGTAGTTTCCAGGGTGTCATCCCCCATGTCCCCCCTCCTTAGTGGGCTCCGTCCACTCTGCGGTTCTCTTCCAGCTCTGGTGGTCCTGGCTGGCCAACACTGAGGACTTGGGGCGGGGGGACATAGTTGCTGAGAAGGCCAGTGACAGAACCCCACACTGGCTGGCAGGGCCAGCTCTCCCTCCTTCACCAGTCAGCACCGCCACCGTCTAGCTGTCTCCTCACTTATGCAAGTTTTGGGACGTAAGGCTGTCAAGGCAGAGCACAGAGGGACAGGAGTTACTAAGCCTCGAATCTTTGAGGGGTGAAATCCAAACTTCCTGGGTTGCTGCTCACGGCCCTAGAGAACAGCCCCTGCCTGGTGCGGGCTCCGCCATGCCACCCCTTGAGGCCTTTGCCCATGTGGCCTGGCACACACGCACATCCTTCTGGATCCAGCTCCGACACCACCTCCTCTGGGAAGCCCTCGCCTTGGCCTCCTCTACTAGTCTCCCGTGCACAGGGCTTCTGCCCTTGGTTGGCTCTGCCCTCTGTCCCTCAGCCCTTGGTTTACAGGTATCTGTGGCAGGAAGGTCACGTGCCACTCCCAAGATTTTGCCCCCATTGGCCCCTCCGCAGCCCCCTGCAGGGGAGGATCTGTAGGCAGGCAGGGGCGAGAGCAGGCAGGTGAGGCTGCCTGTCCCTCCTCCATTCAGACCACATGCCCGGGCTGGGATACTCTGGGCAGAGAAACGACACTGACCTGGGTCAATGGTGCTCTGCTTCCTTTTTGAGTTGGTTATGATTTGGCTTTCATTCATCATCTGGACATCCTGATCCTCCACTTGATTACTGTGGGGAGGGACGAGACAGAAGATTCGATCAGGCTCAGGCTGGTATCCCTGCCATCCATCCTTGTTAGGTTGGGCCAGAGACGCACCTGATGGTGGTGTGCTTCTCCTGGTGACAGATGTCCCTGTCCTCGGTGAAGAGGATGGTGTGGTAGGGCACCGTGGGCTCACACGTGGGCAGGATGCCCCCTACCAGGTGGCTCACCATGGCCAGGATCCCGTTGTACACAAGCAAGTCATCCACCAGGAGCTGGACAGACACAGGTGAGGGGCTGATGGACTCCCCCACACCCCATTGACTTGGGCAAAGCCTGTCATTGCTCTGAGCCACGGCTTTCTCCAGAAGGTGGGTGTCACACCAAGTGCCCAGCCTGCGTGGATTTCAGATCTTCACAACCATTGGGAAAGGCACCTGCTGCCAGCCCCACGGTACCCACAAGGATGCTGAGGCTCCAGCACTTAAACACCGTTAGCACAGTGGCAGAGCGGAGAGGCAGACGTGGGTCTCTGGACCCCAGGGTCTCCATTCTCCCATCCCAGAGCGGCCTCCCCAATCACTCGAGGAGGTTTTGAATTCACGGCTGGTGGCAAATTTCCCTGCATCTGAGGACCAGGCATTTGTGTCTCACTTTGCAATAGAGAGAAGTAAATCAAACTGCGACAAATGATAATTGCCAGCGGCCTAATTACCAACGAGCATAATTATCTCAAAAAACCCAGCTAATAAGTACTTACGCCAAACTCCTTCACCCCACGATGGGGTGTTTTCGCGTAATTCCACAGTTTGATCATTGACACCGTGGTAGGCAGATCGAAAATCACATAAACCCGGTTCACCTGTCAGAGAGCGGAGCTAATTAAAACTGGCATGTTTGGAAACAGAGGCGCTTGGCTGGGTGGGGGTGCCAGGCATGGGCAGGGGACAGGCCCCATGTTGGCCAGCCTGGAGCTCCACCGCCTTTCATCTCCTGGAGCCCATCTTGAGTCAGCTCACGTGTGCCTGCGTTTGCAACAAACTGCTGAGCTGGCTCTTGAAGGCTTGTTTCCTTGGGTCTGGCATGGCCTTCATTTAAATACCAGTGGAGAACTGGAAACATCCTGGCCTTCCCCCAGGCCAGGCATAGAAACAGTCTGGGGCTCCATGGGCCAAAGGGTCAGCCCCCAACTCTAGAGTGGAGGAACACTGCCCCCAGGCACTTGGCATGGCCCTGACTCTGGTCTGTCCTTTCCCTGAATCATAAATGAAAAGCAAAACAGAGGGGCCCACGGGCCCTGCTGGGTAGTTTTCAGCCTATATCTTCGAACCTCTGCTGGGGGAGTGTAGAGGGGGTTGTGCAGATCAGGGGCAGAATCCAGTCAGTAGAGCAGGACCCGACAGCCTCAGCCAGCCTCCCCACTTCCCCACCCTAACAAAGGACTCTAAGATATGAGGGGTCCCTTGTGGGATCGAGTGAAGAAATACGCATTCATGCCTGCCCCAGGTCCTGGTTCTCAGCCTGTGGCCACCTCGGCATGCCCCAAGAGCGAGCTGGGCTGGGGGTGGGATGCAGGGGGTGGAGGGGGGCAGCTTCTGGGTGTACCATGGGAACAGAAAGGTCAGGATGGGGTCCTCAAACTCAGCTGCCCATGGGGCTCAAGCAGATGCAAATGGTTGCATCTTATGGCTGGAGAAACTGCCCACACCCAAAGGCCTCCCAATGACAGTGGCTAATGCCTGCCCGCGGGCCAGTAGTCCGCAGCCAGCCTAAGTGCTGTGCTTCCTCCATGCGCTGTGGAGCAAGGGCGAAGGGGACAGCCTTGGCTCAGAGAAACTGAGAGACACTCATGGGGGACCCAGGTCGGGGGTGGCCTTTGGAAAATATCAATCGTAGAACTGTTCATGCTGACCCTTCTGAAGGTGACTTGAAGAAAATGTCCCCCTTATCTCCCACTCAGTCACATGGGTGGAAAAGGGAGATGTCAATGTCAGGTTGCTGCCCCAGGCCCCTCTGTGCATCTCTACCCAGGCATCCGGCCCCTGGTGAGGGGCTGCAGGGGGGCTAAGCCAACCTGTCCCCATCCCTGGGCCTCTCTGCTCTCTCCCCACCACAGTCACTCAGGCCCAGGTGGTGACGGCCACCTCTAGGCTCGCCATGGGGACTTGCAGCACAAAGATAAGCAGGGTCCAGTGCAGGGCTTGAGATCTGGGAAACTGAGTCAGCTGTCGGAAGAGCTGAGCAGGCAGACTGGGGGCCAAGCTGGGGTCAAGTGCTTGGTGACACGAGGAAGGGGCAGAAACAGTGAGCATGGAGAGAGGTGGGGGTGGGGAGCAAGGGGGCAGAGTAGACCACAGAGGACAGCAGAGGTAGAAAGAGGACCAGAGAGGGATACTCATGGGGACCAGCACATCCCAAGCCCTCGTGCCTGCTGCACTGGGCTTCCTGGCTTCAGATTCCCATGTCCCCCTGCTGTCCCCTAGAATAACCACCCCCAGAGCGCAGAGAAGGAATTGCTGGCCCAGAAGAGCTGACCCATCAGGCATATTAGCAAGGACCTAAACCTTTCTCATGGCTCCCAAGCCCTGTGACTTCTTTGAGATGAACTTGGCCTGGAAGAAGGATGTGTCACTGAGACCAGGGACAGAAAGTCCCCTGCCTGCTGCCCCTGGAACCCACCAGGCCTGGCAAGATGGGAGCCAGCCACATGTGTCTGCCATCGCTGGTGTCATTCACTTGGTCGATGAGCTTGTCAGGGGTGCGGACGTCCCCGCACACGCCCTCCAGGGAGTTCACGCTGTCAGGGAAGGCGGCGATATCTGAGGAGGTGTCTAAGCTGCCATAACCAAAAAGCCATGTGCTCGGCACAGTGTGCCACTCTGGGGGCTGCCAGCCTCTATCACACTGATGGCATGGCTCAGGGGGACACCTGAGCTGGCGGGCAGTGGGAGATGTGACAGCTAAATTAGGCATATTCTGTGGAAATGAGGGTGTGTGTGGGGGGGGCATGTGTGTGTGGGAGGGGTGGCCAGTTTCAAATATGAAGGGGAGGAAACAACAGAGGACTCGTTGAAACGAGGGGTTTCAGGAACAAAAATTTCACTGCTGCTCGGGAGAGTGGAGGGCAAACTGCAGGGGGCTTCTTTTGGAAGGGAACAGGGTGATGGCTGGCTTCTGCTTTGGCATGCAAGTCCCCATGGCCATGGGCAGGGGACTGGGGGCAGCCAGACCCAGCTATTGCTACTCAGCCGACTGGCAGAACCCAGGCTCCAGCTCTGGCTTAGCCATTAGGACCTGTGAGAGCTTGGGCAAGTCACATGACATCTCTGAACTTGTTTCCTCATCTGTAAAATGGGTATAAAAACTTCTATGTCCCAACACTGATGTGAGGATCTTGGAGGACGCCAGATGTGAGTCCTGTTGATAAAATCAGTGGGGCCTTGTACATCCAAAGAATCCCTAAGAATGATCAAAAACATCGAGAATCATGGATTTCAGCTGAAAAGGCAAATTTTTTTGTGAGGTCAAATGAGGAACCATGTGACAAGTCTATCAAAATACACATGGCATCAAAGTTTCTTTAAACTGCACGTGTGCGCGTGTATGTGTGACCAGGGGAAGCAGAAAAGTGCAGGTTTGGAGTTTGACCTGCTCTGACATTTCCCTAACTGTGGTGGGTCAGGGATCACAGACTCGAGAGCCTAGAGGGGTCAGGCACGTTACACAAAAGAGAGGCAAGATAGCTCAGTGGTCAAGAGGTGGTGTCTGGAGCCAGACTCTGGCTGTGTGACCTTAGACAAGTAACGCAGCTTCTCTGTGTCTCAGACTCCTCATCTGTAAAATGGGAATTACAGCAGTACTCACCTCATAAGACTGCTGTGAAGGCAAGTGAGGTGCCCGTGACAAGCCCTGCCACAGCGACTGGCACAGAGCGAGCCCTCAGAACAATCACAGTATGTTTTAGGGGCCTGGCAGATAACAACGGGAAGGAGTGGGGACAGAGGCAAACTGGAAGGACGTGCTTGGGGAAGAGGGCAGCGGATACCAGGGCCAGCCATCATCGCTATGCCTCACCAGGGGCCTCGTGGTGCCAAGTTCTCAAGAGAAGCTGGAGATTGGGGCTTTCATGTGAAACCTCCTGACTTTTAAAAATATTAGCAATTAATTTACAAAATTAAAAAACCCACTGGGCTCACAGTTTGCAAATTCTGGTGTACGCATACCATGAGCAAAGGGATTCCATGATTAATAAATTCAGGACATTGTGACTTGAACGCAGTACAATAGGTCTCTCCCTGCAGACCTTGTCAGAGCCTTTAGAACTCCAAAGTGCCTGTGGCTCTCTGAGAGGGGGGCCGTAGTGGGCAGCCTTTGCTCATTCACTCGACCACAGGCCTCTGGGCTTGTGGGATTCCTGCTACTGATGCCTTGGTAGCTCTGTGCTTTGCCCTCCCCCAAGGCCAGCATCTAAGCCCAGTGGCATTTTAAATCCTGGGCACTGGCTCCTAGAGAGACATTTTCCTCCACATGCAAGGCTTTTTTCTAACCCTCTGTAGGACCCTCCCATGCTCCCTCCAGTCCAGACAGAGCCCTCCTGTCCTGGAAAGGATACTGTTTTCCGACAATGGGATCTTTTCTCCCCGCTTGTCATACAGCTCCAGGCCCGTGAGGCCGATGTAATAGGGGTCACCCCAGCTGGTCAGGAGCTGAAACTGGAAAATGACTGGATTTGTTATTAAGGAAGAGAAGCCTTGATTTTCTGGAGAACAAAGTAAAACACTGACAAAGATAATGGGGAGTTTTTTGGGGAGGATTATATTGATGAAAGAGAGAAAACATTCTTTTTCTCTCAATGAGACTAAAGCCTATCAAAATATAGCATCAAATATGGCATCAAACTTTCTTTAATTTAAACTATGTGCATGTGTATGTGTGTTTTAAGAATTCAAAACCCTTCTCCAGGCCCCAGGAGACAGGATAGGAGAGGAGGGTGCTCTCTAGGGAGCTGGCAGGATGGAGAGACATTTGTGTTGCAAACTCATTGTATGATGCTGAACAAATCGTTCCCCTGTCTCATGCCCCAGTTTCCCTGGTTGTAAAATGACAGGAACAGAATACCTGTGCCCTTCTCTATCCCTTTCCAGTATGCGGAGTTAGGAGGGGGGACGCATGAGCTTTACAGCCTCAGGAGGGACAGGCCGTGGCTGGTGACCTGCCACTGCTGACTCCGTTCCACACGCACAACCGGGCATCGAGCCTTCCGCAGCCCTGTCCCCTGCTCACTCCCAGCACTCCAAGGAGTGGCTCTCAGGCATGGTCAGAGCCAGAGGCCATCCCTCCAGGAGAACAGGCTAGCTAGACAGTGGGCTTCATAGCTAGGATGACTGGGTTCACCAACCCGCCCCTACCCCTTTCCCAGCTGTGTAGCTTTGGGCAAGTTACTTAGCCTCTCTGTGCCTCGGTTTTTTTAGCAGTGAAATGGGGATGCATGGGGCTGCTGTGCGGACTGAGTTAACAGAGGCATCACACTGAGATCAGTGCTGGGCCACGTTATCTTACCTCCCCCTCCTGGCTTGTGCATAGCCCCAGTCTAATCCCTGGGGTCCGTTTCAGCTTCTCCAGCCCCTCCCAGCTAGAGCCCTGGGTGCTACCCCTGTGACCTCAGCCTGCCAGGAGGTGGAATCTGGAATAGCATTGCTGCCCCAGTCCCGCAGCACCCCGTGTGTCTGAGGATCCGGGACTCCTCCCATTCTCTGCCTCAGTTTCCCTGCATGGTGCTCCAGCTGCCTCGGAGATACTGCTCTGGCCTGGGTGTGCTGGTGGGCTGGGAGAGAAGGATACAGCCACATGGCATCACTGGTGCCTCATAGTCCATGCTTGCGCACTCCAGGCTGCTCGGGTAGAGCCTGAGAAAACACAAAACAGCACTGTGAAGAAGATCACGACGGCCCAGAAGCACTGCTCAGCGATTCCCCAGCCGAGAGACTTGAAGAAACATGGCAGTGTAGCACTCCCTGGGACGCAGCTGGGAAAGAGATGGGGCCCCTGCTCACATGACATTCCTGCTCTGCTGGGGGAGACTCAGAGCCCAGATGACAGTCATGGCCAAGGCCAGCATGAGGCTGTGCAGGTTCTCAGGGCTGCCCTGTACGGGCTCTTTTATTCCTCAGGACAACCCTAGGAGGTGCGCACTTTTAGATCCCTGGGTTGTGGATGAGGAAACCAGAACACAGAGAAGTGAAATCACTGGCTCACAGCCACGTGGCTGGGGGGTGGTGAAACTGGGATGTGACACAGGCTTGTCTGGTCCCACTGCCCACTCTTGTGATCACCCTACTCTGCTGCCTCCCACGGACAAGGAGAGTCCATGTTGTGCTGAGAACCATGACAAGCCAAGGTAAGGTCCAGTAAATTGGATGGGCAGAGTGAGCGGGTGGGGGCAGGCGATCTCAGGTGGGTGGTCTGGGAAGGCCTCTTGGAGGAGGCAGCTGTGGGAAGAGTCAGAGCCAGGCCTTCTGAGCAGAGGAACAGCAGAGTGAAGGTCCCAAGGGGGAAGGGGCTGGGAAGCTGGTGTTTGTCCCCAAAAACAGCCAGAGTGGCTGGAGTGTGGAGCCGGGTGGGAGGAGGGAAGGGAGAGGGGAGGACAGTGAAAGGTGGGGGGCCCTGAAGGTGTTAGCTTCATGATCCCAAGCAAGGGGCTCCACCAGCCAGGGCCTCAGTTCCCACATCTGTAAGATGGGCACAACAATCCCGACTTCAAAGGGCTGTTGGAGGATTCCCGAAGGACGAATGCGAAGCCCCTGGCACAGAGCAGGCCTCAGGAGGGAGGGCTTTCTCCTCCTCTCCTGTCCTCCCCGCTGGGCTTCTCTCCTGTTCCACAGTCAGTGCCCCCAGCCCTAGCCTGGCTTTCTTCAGTTTCAAGGGCCATGTTACGATTAAGTGACTGTTCCCAGTGACTGGGCCAAGAAGCGATCTCGGCTACAGTGGAGGGAAATTCATTTTATTTCCAGAGCTTACCCTCTGGCATTTGGACATCAGGGGGTTTAAATGAATAAACTTAACGTGGCATTTACAAATTGTTATGAACTTAATGCACCTGAGACTGGGGCCAAGAAATCCCAGTGAATCCATGCAATGTTAGGCTCTGTTTTTCTCTTTGAATCTTTCTAAATCAGGAACACAGAAACAGGAGAAGAAGGCCCTTCCCTGAACCAGCCAGCGGGCATTTCTGGAATCGAGGCAGTCTGTAGCCTCTTTTCCCAGCAGGAAGCGCAACGAAGCATTTAAAATCTTAAGTACTCCAGACTGTGAAAAACCCAAACATCCCCAGACAAGGCGGGTATATCCCACAGGCTTGTGGAGAGGCTTGGCTGAGCTTTAGAAAATGACCAAGTTGAAAAGCGATGTGTTTGATCATCATTTCAAAACCTTTTAGGCATACACTTCAGAGTGATGCGCAAAGCAAGCGGGCCCGTGGATGGGAGGGGACATTCGCGATGCTCACTCCCCCTCACCTCCTGGCTGGCTGGGGCAGCAGTCGAGCCTGTAGGTAGTCCACGAAGAGGATTTCTTGAGCGAAATCAAAGTGGCAGTTGCCCGGCCCTTTCCGGATGAGAAAGCCCTCCGGGGGAGAGACGCACAAGCCATCCAGGGAGACGTGGACGATTTTGGCCTGGCAAACACGAGAAATAACATGGCTGCAGAGAAGCAGCCAGTGCAGAGGGGAGTGGCGTGTGCTGCTGGGACGGGTGCTGCCGGCTGTGGGCACTTTCCATGGAGAGCCCTTCTCTGGGCTTGAGAAATGGCTTGGTCTGGCATTTCTCCCAGACCAGAGCCACCTGGCTGGGCTCCACTGCCCAGTGTCACCCCCACGCCACATCAGGCGCTGTGCCATGCCTGGGCAGTTTGTAGGGGACAAGACAGGCGAGGGCCCTGCTGCAGCAGACATGCACATCCAGTCTCCTGATCACAAGTTTCAGGGGTGTCCCACGAGTTGGCCCAGGCCCCACCCACCTCACCAGTTGCAGTGGCTTGAGGTGGTATGATGTGGAGATCAAGGGCATGGACTCAGGTGCTCCCACATCCAACGCTAGTAGCTGTGCAAATTGCTTAACTTCCCTATGGCTCAATTTCCTCATCTGTTAAAGGGCACAGTAATGAGTTAACTTACGTAAAGCACTCAAAATAGTGTCTGGCACAAAATGGTTGCCACCTAAGCAGTACCCTCAGTGCTTTCTGGGTCTCTCTTGATGGCAGAGACCCAAGATGGACCATCTCTATATCTGTCTTAGTGCCTGGAACTTGTAGGTGCTTACTAAGAGCTTGCTGAATTCATATGGATTTGGGCCAATGTGTCCTCCTGGTCTAGGTCAGAGTTCTCCAGCCAGATGACCAGAATCTACCAGTAAATATCAAAGCCCTAATGGCAGAGTCTGAGGTGGCTATGGGGGGCAAAGATGGGCAGAGAGGAGCGACAGCTAGTACCCTCTCTCTGACTACAGCCTCTGGAATCAGCTTCTCCTCAACACCTTACCCCACCTTCATGGTTACCAATGTGGTTAGCAGCTGCAATCAAACTGGTGGGATCTCCCCTTCGGGAGAAGCAGGGAGTCCTCCTGCAGAAGGAAGGAAGGAAGGGGCCCCGCCCTGGGTCTCAGAGGTAACTCATGTGCCCCCCAGCCCTCTGTTCCTTCACACTTTGGGAGACCCTCTGTGTCAGTCCCTCTCAGGGCACAAAAACTGAAAAGAACAGGGTCACTGGCTCCAGGTGTGGCTGTTACTAGGTCTTGGCCTCTGTCTCTCTATCTCCCCCTTCTGCTTTCTTCAAGGCTGATGCCCACCACGCCCCAGAGCTGGGCTTGTGACCTGACCAGAACAGTTAGCATAACTCCTGGGGTTTGCTGGGTGGCCTTGAAAGGCGAGTTCTTTCTTCTGGTGGTCTTGGAGCTTGCAGGATGGAAGCCTGGAGTTGCCAGGGTCTGTCCTGTGGACAGAGTCACCTGAAAGTGAAGTGCAGTAATAGAGCAAAGCAGGGGCCCAGGAGCCCCTATCCATCCTCCAGGGCCAACACCTCCTCCAGGAAGCATCCCTCACTTTCCCAGGCAGAGCTGGCCATCTGTCCTCTGTACATTCCCTTGGAGGTGGCTTCTATTACCACCTCCATCTTACAGCCAAGGAAACTAGAATTCAGAGAGGCTAAGCAATTTGCCCCAGGGACCACTGAAGGCATCTGAAGCCCCATCTCCCAGGCCCTGGCTTCCAACCACATGCCAGGGGCCTATAACCAGGGTGCTCAGCAGGGCCTCTGGGGTGTGGGCATAAGTCATAGTGCCCACCACACTGCACTTGGGGATGTGCCTGTCCAGGCTACGTGCCTTTCCCCCCACTTCCCTCATCCCATCGTGGCCACTTGTCACCAGCACTGAGGCTGGTGGGAGGCAGATCTGTGAAGAAGGGACTTTGAGCCCAGTGTTTCCAGATGGTACATCTGGGTCATGGAAGCTCAACTGGAAAGACTGGGATTTGCTCAAGGGAATTTAAAGGCCGAATGCACAACTTGAAGAAGGCTGTTTTTATAATGCCAATATATCTGACTTTTTCAATGTGCTGAGCCTGGGAGAGCACTTAAAAAGACACAGGCAGCTCTGGGAAGATTTGTAAACTGCCCACTCAAGGAACCCTGGCTCCAGAGTGCATGGCTGGCTCAGCTCCTGCCACATCAGGAGCTGAGCCCACTGTAGTAAACGCAGCACAATTCTTCGGACCCTGTAGGTGCCATAGGAGAGACTCCCTGGCATGGTACATGGTGGGGAGTCTGGATCTGGGGGTTCCAGGACCTGAGGACAGTCCTGATTTTGTCACTTTTATGGGGCAAAGGTGATGCCACCCCTCCTGAGGCAGGTATCATCCCCCTCCTCATTTTACAGATGAGGAAACAAGCCCAGGGAAAGCTGGTCACTTGCAGAAGGCCACGTGGCCAGCTGAGATTCAGACTCAGGCCCTGCTGACATTAGGCTTGCTCTATTTTAGGTGACTTTATCATCCCTTTCAGGTGATGGGAGGGAACAAATGTTTATTCACTTGTTGCCACCCAAGGTCAGAAAAGCCCATGGGAAGGGCCACTTTTTTTTCTTCTTTATTTTTGTTGGCTGGCTGATGTGGGGATCTGAACCCTTGACCTTGGAGTTAGAACACTGTGCTCTAACCAACTAAGCTCTCTGGCCAGCTGCAGGAAGGGCCACTTCTGATACACTTTTTCTCATTCCCACAGAGGCCGTGCTTGGAAGCCCTCCTGCTTTTTTACACCCAGCAAGAGAAGAACGTAGTGTGGAGAGGAAGAGTGTGGGCTCCAAGTCTGGCAGACCTGCATGGGGACTCTAGCTGTGTGACATTGGGCAAGTGACTGAACCTTTCTGAACCTCAGCTTAAGGAATGGAAATCATCATGTCGAAGGGATACCTGCACTCCCATGTTCACCGCAGCTCTATTTACAACAGCCAGGAGTTGGAACCAGCCCAAATGTCCATCACTGGATAAGGAAAATGTGGTATATATACTCAGTGGAATACTACCAGCCATAAAATAAAATGAAATTCTGCCGTTCACAGCAACATGGATGAACTTAGAGAAAATTATGTTAAGTGAAATAAGCCAGGCACAGAAAGAGAAATCCACGTGTCCTCACTCATAAGTGGGAGCTAAAAAAAGAAACAAATAAATAAAAAAAGAAAGATACAACAATCACAATAACACACTGAAATTTCAAAAGGAGAGAGCAGAACTGAGGTTACCAGTGATGGGAAAGGGGGAGGAAGGAGGGTAAGGGAGAAATTGGTAAAGGGCCACCAAAAACGATTACATTGTCTAATGTTGAATATACTAATTGTCCTGTATTGAGCATCATATATTACACACGAGTATTGATATTCAACTCTGTACCTCACAGATATGTACAACCATGTTTCAATAAAAAATGCTTTAAAAATGCCTATTAAAAAACAAAACAAAACATCATGTTGTATGCCATAATATATACACTTTTCATTTGTCAATTAAAAAATTTTAAATTAAAAAAAACCCAAACCCTGCTAGAGGGGGCAATAACACCTGTATCCCAGAGGCTGGGATGAGAGTCTAGTGAGATGCTGAGCACATGTGAAGCCATCAGCACAGGCTGGCCACCCAAGCGCTCGGTGGACATCAGGGATGTAACTGACCACTGCATATTGCGGGGAGGGCTTGCTGAGGCCCCCCCCAGCACCAGAAGAAACAAGGCTCTGCAGTGTTCCGAGGCTGCCCTGGGCTCTTTAGTCTGCATTTGCTGTTTGCAGAAGGAAACGGCAGTTCGCTCTCTCCCTGGATATATACCCCCCACCCGACTCCATTTGGAAAGTTCTGGAGGATTTATGCTCCTCTCTGGCAGCCATGCCAGCCATTCATCAAGGTGCTGTTTCCCTGACAGTGGACTGAGCACGGCTGCTGTTCCCCAGCTTACCCCTCGATAGGTGTCCTCGAGAGATTTATTGTAGTTCCAGAAGCGCAGGCCTGCGATGCTTTCGGCTCTGTCGAAGCGGATGGTGACCACGTGGTCCAGCCCCGGAGAGAAGGGTATCAGCCACATGTGCTCATCCTCCATGGTGATGTTGGCTCCGTCGATTAACCTGTGCACCGTGGGATGGAGCAGCAATGTGGCGGCAGCCCAGTGGGCATGGGAGAGACCATGCTGGGTCTCCCATCCACTCCTCCCCGCTGCGGCCCCCTGCCTGCACTAGCCTGCTGGACCAGGCTCAGTAGGGGGAGCTGTGACTAATCAGAACAACAGTGAGGAGTCATCTCTCATCTATGAAATCTGACAAAATTAAAAAAAACAAAAAAACCCCCCAAAAAACCAGCCTGTGCTGTTACAGGTACGTTGAAGCAATCATCAGGCTTAAAAAAAAAAAGGTGGTAAATGTGTTATTTTTCAGAATCCTTTAATCCAGTGATCTCACTTCTGGGATTTTTTTTTCCCCTAAGGAAAATTTATTCAACATGTTGGAAGGGCTATCTGCACAAAGATATTCATTAGTGTTATTTATACTGGCAAAACAAACAAACAAACAAAAAAAAAAAGCGATAATCTAAAAGATCTCAAAACAGGGAAATGGTTAAGTAAATCTGTACAGTAGTTCACATGATAATCATGAGGATGTATGCTATGCTTTGAATGTGTCCTCAAAAGTTCATGTGTTGGAAACTTAATCCCCAAATTCATACGTTGATGCTATTTGGAGGTGGAGGCTTTGGTAGGTAATTAGGATCAGATGTGGTCATGAGGGTGGTCCCCATGATGGCATTAGTGGCTTTATAAGAAAAGGAAGAGAGACCCAAGCTAGCACTCCTGCTCTGTCTCACCATGTGAGGTCTCCCGTCATGTCCCAATGCAGAAGGCCCTTGCCAGATGCCAGCGCCATGCTCTTGGACTTCCCAGCCTCCAGGACCATAAGCTAAATAAACCTCTATTTTTTATAAATTACCCAGTCTCAAGTATTCTGTAAGAGCAGCAGAAAAGAGACTAAGACACTGCAGTAACATGGAAAAGGTAGGCTCCAGGATGGCAGGGACACTGATGACGATGCTGTAAAATGAAGACAAGAACTAGGAGAGACTATGCAAATGTAATGATGAGAGGTGAATATTTTTCTCTATTTTATAAGTTTTCTGTAAAATTGCTGTATTGACTTTATCGTACATTTTGAAAGCAGTGTATCTCTTCCTTCTCATGCTGGGGGAGAAAGATACTAGAGCTCCAGGGTAAACTCGGCTGCTCTCAGCTTGGGACAAGGACAAGAAGGGGCAAGTGACTCTATAGGAGCTGGTCTGGTCAGACAATGCTCTATAACCACATGATCTGGGCAGTCTGGGGAGCCCCTAGTCATCAGAGGGCGCCCCCAGCACCCTGTGCTCTTCTCAGCTACTGTTCTGAACGCGTCACCTCAGCCCCCTGTACTCCCATCCTTGCCAGTTTCTGTTCCCCTGCTTCGGACATCCTGCATGACTCATCCTCCTCAACTCTGCCGTATTTGTCCCAAGGAGACAGGGGCCCTGTGTCTGGCTGCCCTGGACTGTCCAGCATGCCTTTACTCAGACCCCAGATCCTTGTCCTTGTGGCTCTGGCCCATGTGTCTGGCATTGCCCCTCAGGGGACTAGTGGTCAGCCTCTTGGGCAACCCCCTCCTGTCTCCTTTCCTTTTTCCTGAGCCTCTCCAGCTCCACACCCCTGGATTCCTGGTGACCATGAGGCTGCTGTATGGGGAGAAACTCAGCCTGCTGCCACGTTTTCTAGATTTTAAAATAAACATTTTTTCCCCTCTTACATTTTAAAGTTTTGGGTCTGGAATAAATCTTACAATCTAAGTGTTCATCCAAGGAGGTGACGTTTCTTTTTTCTGTAAAAGGCTGTTATCAAATTGATGGATGGTGTGTCTCACAATTGCTGGCATCTTAAAACTGAGGTAATTCAGCAATTCAACACTGGGGTGTTTGTGAAACTAAGCTGACTGTGGACTACCACTAAGGAACCTTCTACTTCCTTGCAAAAGCAGTTACCTTTCTGCCCTAGAAATGGGGCTGCCTTCATAGCAAACCCACTAGTTAAGCATGCCTAGTGGCTAGATTATGGTTTCTAAACACCATTTCCCATTAGAAGGAACCAGAGCTTCTTGGAGAAATGGCTAACTCCAGGACTGGGACAAGAAATATACAAGATGATCCCAGAACATCCAGTTCCATCAGAAAGCAAGAAAGCAGTCAGACATGACTATTTTAAAAGGATGCAGGAGCTTCCAGTATTCATGAGGGGGCCGTTTGAGCATTAATAAGGATAAAAATTGTAATGGACTGAAACTCTTCAAATACAGTATGTTTAAATCCATGAGTTTATAATGATACTCAAAAACAAACAGATGAATGTTTTAGAAGATGTCCGAGAAAGTTTCTTGTTTTGAAAACTGAAAAAAAAAAAAAAGCGTTGGGGGGAGAATCAAGCATTTAGGCTATTTGAATTGTGTCACAGAGTAACCAAATAATTGAGGGAAATTCTCTCTTTATTGCAGTAGTGTTGGCAAATAAATTAGGAAAAGTATGACAGGGCTGTCACCATTTTGTAGCCCCTAACGGATTAATAGATCTAGGCACTGAGCATGACTGGCTCCAAGTGTCACAAAACGCCTGACCACCAGATATTACATGTGCCCAGAGGGCCACTTGCGTGCGTCATCTTGCCCCAGTGGTCAAAGTTCAATCTGATCAGGCCTCTAATCTAAATGAACAATTTCTCAGAAATACAGGGGACTGAGGAACAGGTTAAATAATACCATAGAGATGCAACCAGCAAAATCCAAACTCCACAGGCAAAAATCCTGGTTTCTTTGACAAATAATTTACAAGAAAAATGGAACCAGAAGGAAGGGCACCTAGAGATTACAGGAGGCTTAAGAGACACATCAACCAATCACAATGCATGGGTCATATCTGGATCTCAATTCAAGAGAACAAACAAAAAAAAAGCAGAGTGGGTGAGTGGCTGGGGGACTGTAAAGGAAATATGAACCTGCTGAATATCTGGCAATTCAAAGAATCATTAACTTTTTAAAGTATTATATTTGCACTGAGATTAGTTTTCTTTTAAAAGTCCTTATTGTTTAGAGAAATATTTAGAGAGCAAGTGCTGTCAGGACTGGGATTTGCTGCCAGATGATCTGGGCAGAGGGGTGGCAACTGGGTGTAATGGATGAGCAAGCTGGGCCGTGTGCTCATCACTTCTGGAGCTGACCAGGAGCCAGGCCCACGGGTTCCAAGTCCAAGTACTCAGGAGAGGGACTTGTGGGATGTGGAGGTCAGAGCTGCCCATCAGCAGCCAGCAACAGCAGGGGATAAGGGCCACCTTAAAGGAAAGCAGGGAGGAGCCTATTGCTGGCCCCGCACATGCTCTGGGCCAGGGCAGGGGGCACACCTGCAACATGACAACCCCCTCCCAACCCCAGCCATGGGAATTATCATCCCCATTCTAGTGAGAGGAGACCAAGGCAGGTAGACAGTATAACCTAGAGGTTAAGTGCATGGATGCTGGTAGCCCACAGGCCTGTGTTCAAATCATGACTGTGCCACTTAACTCATTTGGGTGACCTTTGGCCAGTTTTTAACCTTTCTGCATCTCAGTTCCCTCATCTGTAAAGTAGGAATGATAACAGTACTTTCCTCATAGTGCTGTTTGAGGCTTAAATGGATGAATATTTGTAACCTGCTCAGCACGGTTCAGTGCCTGGCATTCAATAAGTGTTCAAAAATGGCAGTTATAATATCAGCTACTGCTATTATCATTACTGTTACTATTGGAGAGGTTAAGACCCTCCCTTAACAGATGGCTTGGGGCACAGGTGGGATTTGAACTCCCATCCCCCTGATTCCCCCAGACTCCTCTCATTCACACCTCCAGGCAGTGCCCAGGCCCCAGGCTGTCTACAGCAGGGGTGAGCGTCACTCTGTGGGTTACAGCGTCCCCTTATGGACTTGACCCAACCTTGTCTTATGAAATTTGACAGGTGCAGAGGAAAGTAAAGCTGCAGATGCTTGCGGAGACGTCCTCAGCAATCACCTACCAAGAGTGGGTCACTCATGCATGAACACGGAGCTGTCTGCTGCAGAGGTTTGCAGACAGCTGCTGTGTGTGAGGCACTAGGCTCGCTGGAGAAAACACAAACCACGCTGCATCTGGAAGCACGAGCACCTGGCTTTGAATCCTGCCTACCACCTGCAGCTGTGGCCCTGGGAGGGTCACCTCCCTTTCCTGAGCCTCGGTTTCCCTTGACCACATGACCTCACAGGGTGGCCGGGAGGAGGTGACATATGGGATGCCCTCTGATGTTTGTGTCTGAAGAAGAAGGACAGGGTCCCCGAAACCCTGCTGTCATGAAAGTTAAGCTGCTATGAACACTTACTTGTCCAGGGTCCGGCAGTCTTCGATGTACTCAGGGAGGTCATTTAAGTCTCTGGGGGAGGCGGAGATCTGGTGTAGTTGGATTGGCAGTGCCTGTCCCTCCTTGCCCACCACTTCCAGGCCAGTGAGCCCTAGGTAGTGCAGGTCTCCCCAGGAGGCGGTGAAGTTCAGTTGAAGGCCTGCAGCAGTATGAAAAGCGGCCTGTCAACACTAGAGGCGCCAGAGGAGGTATGTTAGATGGAGATGGAAGAGGCGTGATTTTCAGCCTCTGCATTCTACCAGCTGGGCCCAGACTCAACCAAAGTGCTTTGAGGGTGGGCTCTGCACCATTCCTCTTGATGGCCCTTGGGCCCAGGCCACTGCTGGTGCTCAGGAAATGTCTGTAGGCTGAATGGGCTAGTGTCATTTAAACCTGCACATGGCCCTCCACTTATCAGATCATGTTGCCCACCCCACACTTAACACCCCTGCGTGCCTTCCCACGCTTTTTGGCCTATGAGGCCTTCCCCATCTGGCTTCTGCCTACTTCTCCAGCCTCATCGTGCAACAGGGACCCTCACCCCTACCAGACTGTCTTTCAGCTACTCATATTTATTTTCTTCTCTCCCACCCAGGACCGTTGCACATGCCGTTTCTACCCTCTGGAGCTCACATGGCCTGGTTAACTCGTGTTCAGCCTTTAGATCCCAGCCCTCTTCCTCAGGGAAGCCCTCCTGACTTCTCTGACCAGACCAGCCCTCCATTACAGCAGGCCATGTCACTGTGCACTTCCCCTTCCAAGCCCCGGTCACCACTGTGACCTTGTGATTATTTGGTAAACATCCATCTGCTGTGTCAGATGGTTAACTCCCTAAGGAAGAAACTCCATCTCTTCTTCTATACCACTGTGTCCTCAGAGCCTGGCAAGGTGCCTAGCACATAGTAGGAGCTCAGTACAGACGGAATGATTAAACAGGTAACAAAATGAAGGCAGTGACATCAGTAAGCCCCAACTTTGGAAACTGACATCTTATGCAAATTGGCCACTATTATAAAGATTCACGTGGATTCAGGGTTAAGGGAGTGACCTATGCCTATTGCGACACCTCCAGCCTTTGCCCCTGATCTCACCCCTGCTCCATCAGAGACCATTTAGAAGTGACCTTTTGTGGCCCTGGGAAAAACAGTCCAGGTGAGTCACTTGTTTGCCCAGAAATCTTAGACTGAATGAATCCCTTGGTCAAGCCCTGTCGGGTACTTGGCTGGAACTTCTCCCACTGGAGCAGGACCAAGCCCAGTGAACTCTTCTGCCCTTGGAGAATCTGTTGCCTATTTTAGCACCCTTTCAGGTGGCTGAGTTCAAAATATTCAGCCTTTGCAATTTTCACACAATGCCAGCACTGTAGAACTGGAAGAAGGAAGCCTGGACATCATCTCCTGCCCCATTTCAGCTCAGATGAGGAACTGGAAGTTGGGAGAGGTTAAAGCACTTCTTTGCGGCCAAGTCACTGCCTCCTTGGAGTTTGTTTTCTTCTTCTATGCCTCTGTCATCTCCCTATATGCTCTTTGTAACTCAGTCCTCAGATCTTTCTGCTCTTCATGGTGCCAAGGTAGCTCTGGGCATCTTGGGGGCAGGTGAAGAGGCGTGGGGCCAGCATGGAACCAGCTCATCAGCTTCTCATGGCATTGGAAGCATGCAAAATGGCTACCAATGCCTCCCACCAGTGTCCTTGCCTCTCTGCAATGTGCTTTTGCCACTTATTCCCTCCAGAGGTGGAGTCTATTTCTGGACCATGTGATTTGCTCTGAACACTGGGGCAGAAGCAGATGTGATGCAGGCAGAGGTCCAGCATGTGTGCATGTGGGCCGGACTTCTCTTTTCTGCATCTAGGGAAGGAGCTCTGTGAACCAGTTGCCTGCTACTCAGACAACAGCCTCCTGACTGCTGGACACCTGGGCAAAGACGTCCTGGATCGTTCAGCTGTGGTTCAAGCTGCCAGTGGATTGGACACAGGACCTGGCCTAGGTGAGAAAAACGATCCAGCCATACCACTGGCTTATGAGCCAATCATGACTCGATGGTAGTTGTGTTAAGCTGCTAAAATTTAGGGCCAGCCCGTGGCTCACTTGGGAGAGTGTGGTGCTGATAACACCAAGGCCACGGGTTCAGATCCTATATAGGGATGGCCGGTTAGCTCACTGGGTGAGCGTGGTGCTGACAACACCAAGTCAAGGGTTAAGATCCCCTTACCAGTCATCTTTAAAAAAAAATAAAAATAAAAAATAAATAAATAAAATTTGTGTTGGTTTGTTCAGCAGCAAAAACTGACACATTTCTTCTCATCATGAGCCTATGCTTAAATATCATCTCCTGAGGGGCTTCCCTAATAATTTGAGCTGAAGTAGCACCCCCTCCTTCACTCTTTACACCCTTACCCTGCTTGATTTTTTGTTTATAACACTTAATACTACCTGACAGTGTATTCTACATTTATTTGCTTATTTGTTTCCATCAGTCTCCCCCACTATGATGGAAGCTCCCTGAGGACAGGACTCTACTGGTTTTGTTCACAGATTTATCCCCAGAGCCCAGAACAGTGTCTGACAAATAAATACTTAATGAAGGTTTTTCAAAAAAATTTGAACACGTGATCCATTGAAAAGTAGGTGTTCAGTAGGTATCTGCAAGTGAATGAGGCAAAATAAAACTATTGGGTTTTACCAAATTCATAGTCAATGGTAGCAAAATTTTCTGATCATCTACTATGTACCAGACCCTGTTTCTGGCATTGGAGAGGTAGGGATAAGGAACACAGCAAAATCTCTGAACTCAAGGAGCTTTCGTTCTAGCAAAGACAGTCAGTAAACATATAACAGATAAATAAATACTGTAGTTCCACAGAGTGATGAATATTATGAAAAAACTAAAACAGCAATGGGATAGGGAGTGACTGAGTAGGAACGGGAGTGGCCCGGGAGGGCCTCCCTGATGAGGTAACATCTAGGCTGAGATCTGGGAATTGAGAAGGAGTCTGCCATGCTTTTGCATTTCTGGAAGAAGAACATTCTAGGCTGAGAGGAGAACAAATGTGACCCATAGTTGGGACCAAGTGGCCAAGGGCAAGAGTAGAGGAAAACGTGATTAGAAAGTTAGGCAGGGGCTAGATCACATCAAGAAACTTGCATTTTCCTCTCTTTGCAATGGGAAGCTCCTGGCAGGTTGTGTATTTAAGCAGGGGGGTGACATGACCTGATTTGCATCTTAGAAAGCCCGCTTCAGCTGACTCTCTAGGGAGACCAGGGAGGAAGCTGTTGCAGTAATAATGGTCTGAACAAAGGCAGTAGTGGTGAAGATGGGGGAGAAGTGGACAGATTCAGGATCTGTTTTGGAAATAGCATTGCCAGGATTCTCGAAGGCCTGGACATGGAAGGGGGGGAAAGAGAAGTGTTTGACCCAAGTGTCATTGTGGCTGTGGGTCCTGTTCCTGAGATGGAGAAGGCCTGGAGGGGGAGGAGGAAGTGGATTTGTCTGAGGATCAGTGTGAAGGAGGAATGCCACCTTCCCTTGTGAAAACATGAGACAGTGACCTGAACTCCCCTAAGCTTGTGATCTCTTTGTTTGCCTGGCCAGATGCACTGCAATTCCATGGAATTTGGGGCTACTCTGAAAGTGATGACTCTCCTTTTTGAGCTAATATCTACATTCCTTATTCAGTTTCCTCTGGTGCATCAATTAGTATTTATCCAAATGGAAATTAATTTTACTTCTCTCTCATGTTTCAACCCTCTCAGCTCCTTTCCTATTCATTGCTGCTGATATTTGCAAAACTTCCAAAATTAGTGTCATCTGCAAATTAGCAAGTCATATATCCTCTTTCAAAACCTTAATAGGATTGGCCATATTTACCAACCCCAACGTATTCCCCTGGATTGCTTTATTAAAGCTCTCTCCATTTGCACAGACTGGTGAAGCCCATTTAGGATTTTGGATACAGTGAGAAAAAACCCAAAGGGTCAGAGTGGCAAGATTCAGAAGTCACAGACCCCAACACAGATCAGAGGGGGCTTGGTCAAGAGGCTCTTCTGCCTTCTTGCTAAGAAGAGAAGCAGAAGAATTATGCTTTCCTTGCCGTAAAAAGGTCTCTGAGCTCTACTCTAGGGCAAAATTCCCAAAGGCACTGAAATAACATCTATGAGAAAGGTCAGGAACTGGTTCAGTGGGAAAGACACTTACAGACAGCCTCTTTGGGGAAATCATTAGATGAAGGGGACAGGGGCTTCTGCCCAGCCAGCACTCCCACCTGCCTGCTATCTCCTGGCTGCAGCTCGCTGACCTCTGCTGGAGAACTCCCTAAGCTCAGTCCATGCTGTTTGGGCTGTTAGCTCCAGGGGTGGGCTGGGGGAAGGAGCATGACAGTACCACATCTCTTGTTTTCAGAAGACAAAATGGAAGTAGGACATGCACAGGGGGTGAGAAAGAGCAGGAAAGGGGACTGCAGGAGCGGCCCATGGAGACTTGTTTACAGGGTACAGAGCGATGAGGCCACAGTCAGTCGTGACCTCGGGCTTGGGGAGCCCCTGGGAGGGCAAAGGTGCCCTTGTGGGCATGGACATGCATGGACTAAAAAGAGGAGCTGGCTGGAAGGTGAATGGGAAGAGAAGGGAGGAAACCCAGGTGGGACTGACTCAGGTCACGAACTGGCAGCTGCTGGCCAGACACACAGCATGTGTTTTACGTGGCTCACATGGTATTTTGAAACATTGTAACATTAGCCAACAACATTTAAGATTCTGGAGATTTTACATAAAAACCTGGATTTCCAACTTCTGAGGAAGTCAGAAAGCCTGGTACCCATATTCCTACTGCCCCACACACCCACCCCTGGGGCAGGGAGGATGCGGGTTTCCTTGCTCCTGCGCTTGCTTCAACGTTGACTTTGAAGAGACAATTCCAATCACTGCACTGACAGTGCCTTGGGGCTCCTCTGTCTCCCACTGCAGCCTTCTGGGACAGGGCTACAGCCAACACACAGGGTGTCTGCATGCAAAATGCAAACATGTCCCTCCGGGAGCACAAATTGCAAAGAAGCACCCTTCTCTGAAGTGCGTGGGCTCAGGAACTGAGTGCAGTCTGGTTTCATCCCCCATTTACCCCGTAACTGCTGTCTCTGTACAGTGTACAACCTGCCCGGCTGTCCGAGGAAACCCTGTCCCAAGTGGCCACAACTCCCCCCAACCCCTGAAGGTCCTCCTTCCACCTACACTGCCCCAGGAGAGGGTACTCACAGATTCCATGGTAGATGCCTGGCTCTGGTGTGGTGACTTCAGGGACAGGGGAAGTGGGTGGCAGCTCTAGCTCTGGCACCTGCATACCGGTTGGAGAAGAAGCAGAGGGAAAGGAGGTGGTTCTAGCGATACCCACACAGCTGGCTGTTTTTCCAGATACCGCTGCCCAACCCATGCTCAGGCAAATCCCTGTGTCTTTTCTTGCATTTTTGTGCTTTTGTGGGAAGCTCTGTGACAGGTGACATGGGCAGGTCCAGAAACCAGTGGGTGCCTGCGTCCTTGCCAGCAGCTCTTACTGGCAGGAGAAGAGCCTGTTACTAACAGCTACAGTGTTTAGAGTTTTTTGAACAGGGAAGAACCCCAGAAATGTTTATCTAGTGAGCTGGAGGAAGGAAGGGAGGGAGGAGGGCAGGAAGGAGGGAGGAAGGGAGGGAGGGAGGGAGGAAGAACTGGAACCATAGAGAGTGGTTCCCAACCTTGGCTGTTCACTGAATCAGAATCTTGGGGCAGGAGTGGGGGGATCTGCATTTTTAAAGCTCCCCAGGCAATTCCCACTGTCAGGCAGGATGAAGCAGCCCTGGTCCATGGACAGTCACAGTGGGCTGCATGTCCCACTTCTTGGGTCTCTTGTGTCAACCCTGCATGTGATTTTCCTGCCTTCACAACTTCACAGATGGGAAAGCTGCGATGCAGAAGGTAGCGAGCTGCTTGTCTTCAAGGAGATCGGTTGGGATCCCTCCCTGACCCTCACAGGGCTGGGTCCAGCCGGCGTCCCTCACAAGGACCTTCAGCATCTGGAAAATGCTGGGCAAATAAAAGACCTTACGGTCAACTCCCAACTGGAGACTCATGGGTCAAGAACAGACCAAAGTGTGTTTTGTGGCCCACAGAAGGTCTGAAAACATTTGAAGAATTTCCAACATTTTAAAATTGGCGGATTTTACATAAAAATCCAGAGTTCTGGCTTCTTTTGAAAAATCAGAACCAGCAACTAGGGACTAGCAATTTTTGTCTGAGCGAAGTGGCAGCTGCTTTCCTTAGAAGCATGGAGGGGCACACACACTCCAGCAGACTGGGCTCCCCACTCCCCGCCTGTTGCCCCAACGCTGTGCAGTCCCCAGTGAACACTGTGGGGTCTACACGCCACGTTGCCTCCCTGCCTTGGCCATGACCTTCCCGAGGCCCAGCCTTTTCTCCTATGGCTTGTTCCCATCCCTCTGCCCCTCTCTCTTTAACCATCTCCTCTTTCTCCTTATGTCCTCAGGAACATTCCTGGAGACCTTGGGGGTCTCTTCACCATGATTTTTGGTCCTTGACTTGGATTTCCTTTGCCATGAGAGTCATCTTTCATTTTTCAAAAATTTGTTTCTCAATTTAAAGAATAAACTTTGGAGTCCTGCATTCAAGTTCTGGCCTTGTTACTCTTTCATGATGTGTCCTTGGGCGAGTCACTTTGCCTGTGTGAGCCTCAGTTTCCTAAATGGGAGTATTAATAGCCTCTGCTCAAAGTGTCGTCATGAGGGTTAAACACAGTGACACTCAGCACCATGCATGGATCACGCTCAAGAAACCATCGCTGGCTATGATCACCGTTATTTTAATTGTAAGTCTGCCTATTAAAAGCATTTCTAATCCTTCTGTCAAAAACAACAGCGAGTGATCAAAATGCAACCCAAAGCAAAAATCCCCCTGAAACTGCCACCGTCTAAATTACAGAGATGACACAGAGCTGATTTCTCCTGGCTTTGATTAAAATTTGAATACTTTCTTCACTTCGGTTAAAAAAAAATAAAAAATAAAAAATAACTAGAGAATGAAATATGACACACTGGACAAAAAATGAAGTAGAAAAGTGGGAAATGTCAAAACAGTAGCACAGCAGCTTAAAGCATATCTGTCTTAATCCTTCCTGTGCTACTTGGAGTTACGAAAAGAAATCTATGGGGGGTACACTCCAGCCCCAGCTCCAGTCCTACCCGGTCATCGGTCCAGTAGCTGGCCTGGGTGAAGGGTCGCTCATCCCCGTCGCCATCGGCTGTGCTGGGCCTCCTCAGCGTCTCCTCATACTGCAGGCTGCACGGGCTGTCCACGTCAATGTCGAAGGTCTCATCAGAACAGAATATGGCCTCGAGAATATCATCATCAGTCGTGAATAGGATCGTGTCTCCAAAATGCTCGGGGGCTGAATGGGTTACCGGGAAGACAGAAGGGTCAACTAACTCCAATCCCAGAGATTCACAAACCAAGAACCTAAACCCATCAACCTTTGTGCTCTGCATTCCCAAACCACAAGCAGCTGTGGATTTGGGTAAGTGAGCCTCATTCTTTACATATTTGCCAGTGGGATTCACATACTGTAAGAACCGCATAGATCTGATTAAGGGACCTATCTAATGAGAATCACTGTGCTCTGTCACCGAACAAGTAACATTTCTTTAGTGTGGGTGAAGCACTGTAGTGGATGCTGTTGGTCCCACACCCACCCCCCCTAATCCCTGCTGATCTTTTTTATGGGGTTCTTTGCCTAGAATGGTATGGGAGTTACACCCCCAACCTGGGGTCCCTGATTCCAATGACTGGCTGGCCCATGGGGCTCCAAAGCCCTGCTCCTTTGCCTTAAGGCAGGACAGACCCTGCAATTTATGCTCCAGAGCTCCCCTGGGATCAGGCTGAGGCTGAGCTCTACCTGAAACCATATCCTTGCACTCCTGGCTGCCCCAGGTTTCTCCTGAAAGCACTCCCTCCAAAGAATCCCGTTTCTCAGACTTAGGTTCTGGGGAACTGACTAAGGCAGGTACTTAGTGGAGTTGAAACGTGCTCAGCTCTAGCACACCTGTGCTGCAAGGGGTGAGAAGTGGACCAAGTTTATCTGTCCTTGGCTAGCCAGTGGGTTTGTTTTGTTCTGCAGAACCTC
Organism: Cynocephalus volans; assembly: GCF_027409185.1. Lineage (NCBI taxonomy): Eukaryota > Metazoa > Chordata > Mammalia > Dermoptera > Cynocephalidae > Cynocephalus > Cynocephalus volans. The sequence goes on from NC_084465.1 coordinate 114,945,231, forward strand.
GGCAAGAAATAGATTACAGACATACTGTACCTCCCGTCAGGGTTCCCGAGGCCTTGGCGATTTCTCCGTCAAAGATGCACTGTGTGTCCAGCAGCATCGTGATGTCCTTCACGCCGCGGAAGGAATGTATCCGAGATTTATTGTAATTCCAAATTCTGATCAGGGCGACTTGGCAAGAGTGCTTGAAGTCAATGGAGATGGAGTGGGACTTGCCTGGCGTGAAGGGGGCCAGCCAGACGTGCATGTCATCCTGGGTCCTGTTCACCCCATCAATGAGGTTGGTGACCACGCGGGGGTCTTTCCCATAGGCGGGTAAAATATTGATGTCCGGGGGGTCTGCTTTAATGCTTGAAATTTGCACTGGCTCTCCCTTGGAACTGAATATTTCTATTCCATTAAGGCCTACATAGTGCCTGTCCCCCCATGTAGACTTGATGTTAATGACCAGGTGCTGTCCATATGGCAAGACGGGGATTTTAAAGTCGCTCCCATTGTCTGTCTCTGCAGAGCAGCTGTCCTGCCCTTCCCACGGCTCTGGCTTCTCCTCCTTCCAGGATGGTGGCAGGTTGCTGTGCCGGCTACTCTTCTGCTGCTGCAGGAACTCGTCCAGGATGTCACCCTGGAACTCTGTGTTGGAGATGCGTCCCCGCTGGGAGCGGTCAAAGGCACTGAGGGAGTTCCATGACTCGTGCAGCATGTGCTCCTGCTCACTGTGCCACCTCGAAAGCGGTGGCATCCTGGTGGCCCAGGTGTCTTCTGGAAGAAAGGACACAGGAGGAAACCCTTAGAGACAGTCCGACCCAGTGGCTCTCAGCTGAGTAGGGTCACCCTCCAGGAGGGTGTTCTAGAAACTGCTGGGGTTGCTCTCAGCTGTCTCTCCCTGGGAGGCCCTATTGGCTCTTGACGGATGGGGCCAGGGATGCTGACATCCTGCACTTCATGGGACAGTCCTGGCACACAGAGCACGGTCTCCTGTCCTATCCAAATTTTGACTGTCCTACTGAACATTCAGGTTGGTAAAAAATGATTTATGATCACCCAAGTCTAGAACCTGATTGTTTTACAAAAAACAAAGAATTTTTAATAGATGTCGAATTTTCTAAGAACGCAACTACCATGCAAATCAAAAGAAGACTATGTAGTTGTGTTAGAAACTTTACCCGAAGCCCTTCTCTGATTCAGAAATTCACACGATGGGGGCAATGCTGCTGCCTGAGCTCTAAACCAGGAACATGGGGGGCACCGCTTGAGGCTGTCACAGTCACGTGACTCTAGAGTGGTTCTCTAAGACTGTTTAATGGCAGGTGGAAGGCTCATAGAAGAATGTTAAATGAAAAAAAGCCAGATAATGCAATTTTAGATGTAGCAATATCCTGGTATGGGCAACATGCACCAGTGTGTTAATAGTGATTGTTTCTGGGTGGTAAACAGGAAGGACTTTTATTTTCTTCTTTGTAACTTTATCTTCAAAGTTCCCTATATGTATTAATTTTATTTTAATCAAGGAAAAAAAAATGCTATTAAGAAAAGCAAGCCAGCCAGTTGTATTACAAGGTAAGGAATTTATTCTGCACATGCCAAAGCCTGTGTCCCAAGCACATCAAGATCGCGGGCCCAGCCCTCAGAAAGATGGCTCTGCAGGCTCTGCTCTCCTCCTTGTAGACTATAAAAGCCGAGTGTGGGCATAAGCAGTGGCTGCCCTCACAGCCATGCCAGGCTAACTGCCAGGTAAGGTGTCACTCTGGGAAAACAGCAGCGATGACCCTGACATTCTATTTGTCCTCCTTTTGTATGCACTGGGCTCTGCCCTGTATTTTCTGCCTGTCTCCCAGGGGTTTGGCTCCATCAATTAACTCCCTCTCCAGAATCTTCAATCACTCCTTCCCACTGGCACCTTCCCCTCTCTCTGCCTGCAGATGCACATAAATCTCTCCCACCCAGAAGAGAAGGAAGAGAAAGGCAGTGGTCTGCTCCTGTGGCTCCCTGCGACCATGGTCCAATTTTCTCCCTCTTGTCCTCAGATGCTCTGCCTCCCATCCCTGCTGGCCTCTCTTAGCCCCTGCTACCTCTTGGAAGTGTTACTGTTTTGCCCACCCAAACTCCCCTTCCCCTTCTCTTGGGAACAGTGTGCTGATTTTCCTTTGGGGATCCCCCCACATTCAGGCCACCTGGATTGGGCTAATGCTGATGGCGTCCTTCGAGCTGGGCTCAAAGTGGGGCTATTTAAACTGGCGGTACTAAGCTGGTGGGATATAGGTATGGAGCTGCCAGGGGCTATTTTACTACACTGTGGAAAGCACCTGCCTGAGAATGAAGCCAACACGGGGAACATGAGCCAAGAGACAGACAGAGTCCTGATGACATCATTTGAGCTCCTGGATCCAGCTGTGCCTGAAGTCAACCCCCTGGTGGCTTTCTGTGTTTTGCATTCATAAGAATCCTACAGTTCCCACGACCCTCCACTGAAATGGCTTTCTCCAAGTGAGCAATGACTCCCAATCTGTTCTCGGTCCTCACTGTGTGCCTGACACCCCAGGCCAACCTCTGCCATTTAGTGTTCCCTCTTGCACTGGCTTAGGAGACACTATACCTCCCTGGTTCCCTGCCTACCCTGCTGACAGAAACTCTCTTTCTACCTCACCAGTGCCATCCTCCCACACCCAGTGTCTGGGAGTGTCCCGAGGCCCAGGCCTCGGCTGCATCCGGTCCTCTCCTGACACTGCCATCCTCCTCTGCCCTCATCTAGCACCTGGCCCCCATGCAGACCTTTCTTAACTTTATATGTCAAGTTCTGGCTTCTCTCTCCTGGGCACCGTCTTCCAATTCCAGCAACTTTTTGGAAGGTCCAGACATGTCCACTCCATCACTTTAATCTCCATGTGCCTAAAATGGAGTTTGTCATCGACCCCTCTAATTGGCATTGTCTCTCATATGCTGAGAATAAAGACAACCTAACTGTCACCATGCCCACAGGACCCTGAGTGTGGCCCCTGCTGCCTTCTGTAACCTCACCTCCCACTTCCTCCCCACGATTACTAGGCCCCAGCCACACTGGCCCTTGTGTTCCATGGACACACCAAGTCCCTTCAGGCCTCAGGGCCTCTGCCCTTGCTGTGCCCTCTGCCAGGAATGCTCTTCCTCCAGGTGCCCACTCAGCTGGCTTTTCTTGTCACCCGCCTCTTTGGAAAGGCCTTTTCTGCCACCTCATTTTTGCTCCCTGCCATGTCCCAGTGCCTAGCATGGCACCTGGTGCATGGAAGTCCTCAATAGATGTTTGCCAGTAAAGGGAGGGGCTCCTGACACCCCCAATCTGTGCCCCCTGGGATGAGGCCTGGAGGCCGAGGGACTCCCCCTCCACCTGTCAGTCCTCCTGCACCTGTCCTCTGGCCTCTCCTCCTTTTCACTTGCCATTAAAAAAGATCCCAGAAGTTCTTCCATCTTCTTCTCCCAGGTACAAGCCTTAACATCTGGCAGAGGAACTTCCCATGCGGAGTGTCATGACTTCAGTTTATGTGATTTGATTTCCACGGACTGAAATGAATGGCCTGCGTTCATTTGCAAGTGGACTGAGGAGACAGCACCAAGTGTCATGTGTCAGGGACTCAGCCCCTGTTTCTCTGCCTGGCTGCACAAACAAGCCAGGGACTCTTCTTTCATTCCACCCTGATTTCTAACCTGTTCTCCCTGAGTTGTACATTCTGGCTTTAAAAAGCCAGGAACTGCAGACTTTCTCCCAAACCTCTCTGATGTGATAGTGGGCTGGGAGCCCATCTCTCTCCATCTGCAGGAAAACACACTACTTGCTCCCCCTTGGGAATCAGGGAGCTGCTGGGATCCGTGCTTTGTCCTGTCATGGCCAATGCTCCTATCCATAGTCTGAATGGACAGCGGAAAGCTGCTGCTTCAATCTGCAGTCAACACAGTCTGGGAGGGACCACTGATATGAGATGACAGGATCAAAGATTCCACAACACTGCTGGGTTGAGACTAAAATGAACTATGAAGCTCTGAACTTAAGTTTAAAAAATTAACTGAACCATCATAAGGTATGCGTTAATTCCTATTAAAAACAGGAAATTAAAAATTACGTAGAGAGATATAACCAGCCATGTTTAGTCTAGTGAACTCCCCTTTGGCCATTGCTTATTGGACAAAGACGGGACACTTGATCCAAGTAGACTAATCAGCTTCTCCCCTGAGACTTTGGAATTGGTTGCTGGAGCTAGAGCCAGGACATAGTCACTCTAGGGCTGTGAGGTCATTTCCTGCCCTGTGAATACAGCAAAGGAAGCTGATCTCATGAGGAGAGTTAGGGAAAGTAGACCCCCAGAGAAGCAGAGGCAGGGCCAGCAGCCCTGGAGAGACAGGGAGAAGCTTCCTTGGTTCCCATCAGCTTTCTGGTTCTTTGCTCCAGTCTCCCGTGGCGAGTGGCTACATGTCCTGCCAATGGGGTCAAGGAGCTCTCTGAGCATTCTCCAAATAACACCGCTCTATCCCCATTTACTGTTCAAACTGGGCTGATGTGATTTCATTCATCTATAGCCAACTGACTCCTGATGAAGACCTATCTGAAATGCAGTTGTTGTTTAATGAGAAATTCTGTTGGACAGAAGGATTCCCAGGCTCTGTCTATGGTGACTGCACAGTTCCAACCCCAGAGACGAACTCGGGCAGTCATTCCCTCTACAAGCAATGCTGGAGAGCCTGGCCTGCACCTTTTCCGAAGGGCATGGCTGTGGGATTTGGCTCTAGGTAACGGATAATTTAAAATTTCTAAGCAACTTTCCATTTTAGCATGAGCACCTTAACAAGTATTAAATCTTAAGGGCTCAGTTCCTAATGTATCATTGAGCCAAGCACTGAAATGCCTGGAAAGAAATTAAAGTGAGACAAAGTCTTCCAAACTTGGGCAAGTCAGAACAATGCTTGTCACCTGGGAACTCCCAGTGGCTCTGTGTGTCTGTTTACCAGGGAGCTCGGAATTGCCTGGTTCTCCTGGGATGGGCAGCTGATGACAGCTATGGTAATGCAGCACTGTAGGGGAGTGGTTCGAAGCATGGATGTTGGAGCGGGCATACCTGGGTTCAAATCCTACTCTACCCCTTACTGGCTGCATGACCCCAGGAAAGTTACTTACACCTTGCATTTTCTATAGCTGTAAAGTGAGGCTATCGTGAGGCTAAGAGGTCATTTAGGTAATGTCCCTGGCTTACTGCAGAGTTAGCCATCACAGCACCTTCTTACTGGCATCCCTCTCACACTGCAGGGTACCTGCTGTGAGCCAGGCACCTGCCCTAGAAGAGCTTCTGGATTCTGCCCTTCCAAGCTGCTCTCCTCCCTGACACCAGGGCTCAGAGCTAAATCTTGGCAGGGGTGAGCAGCATAAGTGTGTTCACCTGGGGAAGGAAGCAAAGGGCGCAGCTCTGTACGGGAAGGCACTCAGAGTCTGAGGCACTTGCTTTGTGTTTTAAGTGATACATCAGGGGTCTGCCTACTGGACACTCACTAAGAGTAGATGCTGATTTGATTCATTAAAAATTACAAGCATCACCTTTGCATACAGATACATCACCAAGAGGCAGAATTGCAGGTCTGGGGGGAGGGGGCTGCTGCTGCTGCTGATGATGAGTGACAGCAGCAGCTGACATCTGTTGGGTGCACCGATGTGCCAGGACCCGTGCCACATGCTGCACATGTATGATTCCACTTGATCCTCCCAGCACCCCTATGAGTATTATTAGTGTCATTTTACAGATGAGGAAACTCAGGGGGCTTTCAGAATCTGCCCAAGGTGTGGGTTGGAGGTGATGGAGCCAGGATACACGCCCAGGCAGTCTGACTCCAGGGCATGTGCTCTCATGCAGTGAGGGGTGGGATTAAGTTCAGAGGATCTAGAGGTGAGCCTGGCCTGGTAGGTCTGAGTGCTCTGTGGCTGGTAAAGGTGGTGCAAGCTAGTGCAGAAATAACAGCCACCACTCACTGAGCACTCATCACATGCCAGACTGTTACATTTTTTTTTTTTTTTTAAAAGATGACCGGTAAGGGGATCTTAACCCTTGACTTGGTGTTGTCAGCACCACGCTCACCCAGTGAGCCAACTGGCCATCCCTATATGGAATCCGACTCCGTGGCCTTGGTGTTATCAGCACCACACTCTCCCGAGTGAGCCATGGGCCAGCCCAGATTGTTACATTTTGAAACCATCGACTCATTCATTCCTTGCAACACTGAGAAGGAAGGGCGGCATCATTCCCATTTCACAGAAGAAGATGCTGAGGCTCAGAGAGGGGAGTGCCTGGCTAGAGGCGCCCGACCTGTATGCAGTAGAATTTGGACTCAAATGGGTTGACGCCTAGCTGCTATGCTGCACTCCATCCCAGGAGCTGAATCTGCGCACAAATACATAGAATCCCAGCCCTTGACACGCCCTCCTTTCAGAATTGGGAATGCCCTTAGAGATCATCTACTACAAACTGCACAAAGCTCTCCTGGTGAGTCCTGCCAACAGACATACCTTCTTTTTTGGACACACAGAGTGGTTAGAAAGTAATCTCAATAGGTTGCCAATGTAAAAAGTAGGAATATTCCATACTTTCGGCTTCTCTTGAAAAAAGGGAAGGGTCGGTCTGGTGCGTTAGACTCACCTTCCTGAATGCCGACAAGAAGATTGAGGGAGCAGCAGCCCCCCATTTGAAGGGCTTGTGCTCTATGCTTTGCCACAGTTCTCACCACTCTCTATCATCTTCTGACACTCAGGCAAGTGTCACCTGCTACTCATCACCATGCCCGTGTTATTTTTCTTTTCTTTTTTTACACAAACTGGTTCAAGGGTAATTGTGTTATAACAGTACCATTAAGGATAAAGCAAAGTAACTAGATATCAATGTCTCTATCAAAAGTGAGAGAAGGAAGTCTACATTGGAAAAGCCATGTATTGTGACAAATATGGGCAAAGGGACATATCTTGGTGGCAATGACAAACACATCTATGAGTTTAACATGTAAAGTGTGTCTTGCCCATTTTACTCATATATGTCACCTCTCTAGCCCCTGAGACAGTGAATTTGTGACCCCTGTATAAGAACACCCCCCTGGCTTTGTGAATAAGGAAACTGAGGTTCAGGGAGCTAAATGGCATCATGGCACAGGGATGATGGTCCCCGAGTCAGCCTTGCTTCTTGGAGCTTACCTCTGCTGGCTGGCTGGTCGTCACCATGACTACTGCTGACAGCATCCTTTCTCGTGCCCCTCCTCCCACTAGCAGGGTGCTCCCTGTTGGGGGGCCAGTTAAAGATGTTTAAGTCATCACTGTAGTCTTTGGGGGTTACCCTCTGGGGTCTGTCACTGGTGATGACATTCCAGCTGGCCACTCGCCCTTGCTCACGCCAGGAGCCTTTCTCCCTGGCCTCAGTCTCTCCAGGCCCCTCAGCGATGACATCATCTGATGGGAGCCTGCCTTTCCAGTCCAGCGGCTTCTCAGGACTCAGCCAGAGGGGTTTCGGCTTCCCGCCTCCTGGCCTCCTGCCTTGCCTCGTGGGAGGAAGTTGTAACCAGGATGGGGTTTTCCCTGGTGGCTCAGAGATTTTTCTGCCTGTGAGGTTTTCCAGTTGTTGGATCAGAGACGGCTCCTCATCACGAGGAGGGCATTTCACAGGTGGGGAGGCGGGAGGAGTACCGGGCACGTCACCCATTGAGACAGGGGCTGCCAACAATCTTAAATCTTCCTCTAACTTGGACAAACTGTCTTTCATGCAATTATCAGGATCCATCCTCTCACCAAGTAGGTTTCCCTGTGAAGAAACTTTCATGTCCACTAATGCTTCAGCTGGCTGCGAGCAGCTGACACTGGGATCCTCATCCACACCCGTGCCAGCCATCCTGTGGCCATCTCCACTTTCTTCCGAGTGAGCATTCACAACACTCTCTATTCTCTCATTTTTCTCGATCTTCAGGTCTACTGGGATGCTCTGCTCAGCCAGGGCCTCTCCACCGCCTTTGTCTAACTTGCCATCAAAGATGAGGGTTTCGTTGACATAAAGCTTCACATTCTTGGCAGCAATATCAAGATCCTGAAAACACAAAATTCAGCAAAATGAAGATGGGTGGCATCAGATTGATGTATCAAATTTTGTACGTAGAAGATACCAAAAGGGAGAAATGTGAAATGCCAGAAATGTGAGGTTTATAAAACTACAGCACTGGAGACATTAAATAAGGCTCGGTCTCATTTCTGTTACATACTCTGTAAATCAAAGGACATTCACAAAGGGACAGGCTTGATTGCTGCCTTTATCGTCATACCCTCCTGTTGGGACACTTGTAATAGTCCACTAATTGGTCTCCCTGCTTCCTGTCTCTTGCTACTTCAACCTCAGATTCACATTGCCACCAGAGTTAATTTTCTACAAGAGCAAATCTGCCCTTTGTGAAATCCTCCATGTTTCTTCTTTGCCTATAGCAGCGTTCTTTAAAGTTCGGTTCCTGGGCCATCTGCATCAGAAAAGCTTAGTGTGCACATACAATGCAGACTCCCTGGGCTCCTTGGTGTCATATTCTGGGTGCCCGGGAAATGAAGCCTAAGACGAGGACTTGGGTGCAAGTAGCTTACTTGGCAGATGATACCCAGATGGAGTGGGGGAGTAATAGAGGGCAGGAGAGAACCCCAGTATTTTTTGAGCTGGTCACTGCTTTGGGCAACTGGGGCTCCATTCCGCTGGGAACCCACAGCATGCACCTCAGAAGTGTCCCTCCAAAGACTGGGAGGTTGGGCATTTTCCACTTGTCTTGAAGCTTGCCCCAAGGGCACTGACACCCCCACGCACACGTGTACCAGCTGAGCTTGCTCCTGTGGCAGAAAGCCTGGCCAGCAGCCGAGGCAGAACTCTGTCAGCACGATTGGCTGCAGCTGTGGTCAGAGGTGAGCCATGGGGATGCGGTTTGGGCACCAGGGCCCCTGGCTCGATGACGGTCTCTAGAGAATCTCTGCACTTCTAACAAGTACTCCTTCCTACAAGTAGGTGGAGAATCCAGGCTGATGGATGAATTCCCACCCCTCAGCATGACAGACAGTCGCCTTCACAGAAGGGTCCTGGTCTAGCTTTCCTGTTTCCTTCTTTCCCCAACACGTGAGCCCCTAGATCATGCAGGTATTCAGCACTTCTGTGTTCATGCTTAAAATAAAAGCACACCTTCTCCTGCTGCTGTCTTACTTGTCCCGTCCCCTTTATAGCAAAAGTCTCATTTTTTACAGCTTTATTGAGGATTATAATACACACCTCATACAATAAACTGTACAGATTTAAAGTGTACGACTTGATAAGATTCAGTATGTGTATACTCCCATGAAACCATCTCCACACTTGAGATATTGAACATGCCCATCACCCCTGAGGTTCCCTGCACCCCTTTGTAATCCCTCCTGCCCCTCCATCCCCGGCCCCAGGCAACCACATATCTGCTTTCCATCACTATACACTGTTTGCTTTTCTAGAACTTTTACATAGAAGGAACCATGTGGTATGTACTGTTTTTTGCCTGGCTTCTTTCACTCAGCATAATCACTTGGAGAGTCATCCATGTGTGTGAATCTATAGTTTTCTTCCTTTTCATTGCCAAGGAATAATCCCTCGTGGGGGTGCCCTGTGACTTGCCCGTCACCCTTGGAGACACTCAGAGTTGCTGTCACTGCTTTCCTTCCTCACATTACCTCCTGACTCCCTCCAAAGGGCTCCTGCCTCCATTTCAGCATGGAACCCAACTTGCCAGGGACACCAGTGACTGGGGTGATGGACTGTCCTGTCTGGGACGATTCCGATTTATACCTGTTGTCCTGGTGTAATCACTAACAGAGCCCTCTCTTCACTCTCAAAAGTGGCCTGGTTCAGACAGTAAGTCACAGGGTCCTCAGGCAGTGAAGCTGCTCTGTAGTACCCGCATGCAGCCACTCCCCTCCTTGATTGATTTCCTCTGCACTCACCTGGTTTCCTCCACCTGGCTGGCTCCTTGCTCTTCAGCTGGGCCTCAAACGCTGGGCTGCTCCAGGGTTCAATCCTGGGCCTCCTGATGTTTCTGCACTCACTCACTAGGTGGTCTCACCCAGGCCAGAGGCTCTAAATACCACCCTTATGTTGATGGCTCCGGATTATTTTAATCTCCAGCAATCTCTCCACCAATCCCGAGTGACTGCTTGACCTCTCCTCCTAGATATCTAACAGGCATCTCAACCTTAACAAGCCCCAAACAGAATTCTTAACTCATTTGCCCCAAACCCAGTCTTCTCCCATTTTAAAAATGGTTCCCCTATTCAACCAGTTGCCAAAAACGTAGGCGTCCCCAAGTTTCCTCTCACTCTCTTACACACAGATCTAACCTGTCAGCGAGTCCTCAGCTCTGTCTACAAAAGACACCCTGAATCTGACCTCTTCTCCCCAAATGCACTGCTACATCCTGAGCCCAGGCCACCATCATCTCTGCTGGAGACACCACTGTCACCTCCTAACTGGTCTCTCTGTTTCCCTCCAGACTGTCATCTCCCGCCTCACATTCAGCAGCCAGAGTCCTTTTTTAACAACTGAAATCAGATCATGGCAGTCTCCTGCCTAAAACCTCCCAATGACTTCCCACTACACTGACAATAAATCCCGACTCCCTTCAGGGGCCCCGAGGCCCGTGTGACCCCACCTCTGCCCACCTGTCTGACCTCACCCCTGGCACGGCCCCCTCGCTCACTCTGCTCCTGGGTGCTGCAAGCACTTTCCCGCCTCCAGAACTGTGCACTCGCCTGGGATGTTCTGCCCCTGATACCTGCGGCCCTGATCCTTCTAGTCTTCAGAGACCCTCCCTCGCCACATACTCGAAAGCAGCACCCGCCCCACCCAGTCCCCTCTCTATCCGTTTGCCCTGTTTTATTGCCTTTGAAATGGTCTTGTTTTTCAGTTTTATAAAGTATTTATTGTCTCTCCAACTCAAAGTGAAGCTGCCAGACAGCAGAGGCCCTGCCAATCTTGTCCAAGGGCCTGGTGCATAGCAGGCCCTCAACGATGACTTTGGAATGAATGAATGAATGAACACAGTACTTCTCTCCCAGGGCAGCGCTGCTCCCTAACAGCGTTCTAAGAACAAACCTGAGCAGCAGAATGGCGGCCTGCCGGTTTTACCCCAGCTCATTTTCCATCTTGCTTTGTCTTCTGATCTGCTCTTGGGATATGAGATCTGAGACCCCAGAGGTGCCCACCTATACTTACTATCCCCCCTTAGCCTTCCTGAAAGCTAGATGAGTAAGCTCTAACTAAATTTCTGGATGGCTGAATTAAGGAGGTTTCCGTTGCAATCCAGCACCAGAACCGCCCAGTCTGCACTTCACCAAAGGAACTGCGTTTCAATCATCCAATTGCATGACAGCAGGCTACTATTTGCCGACTGTCAGGAAAGTCGATTCTCAAAGAACTCTTTTACATGTTTATATGGATGTGCTCCCTGCTCAGTGAAGGCACAGAGCAAGTGCATGCTGTGAATCAATCAGGAAAGAGCTATTTGAGAAGGTCAGCACGGGCAGCTTTCAATGACTAGTTCCACAAAATTACCGCCATGGAAACATCTGGCGAGACACAAACACCTCATTTAAAGAAGTGGTGGGGCGGCCTACCAGTCCAGCATGGTCATGAGGTGGGCCTCATTGCTGCCCTAAGGGGACATCTGCCTTCCAAAATGTGTTCACCTACCTCCCATTAACAGCCTAGAGCCCCTCTGTCCTCTGGCTGTCTGCTGCCCGGCTTGCTCCAAGAAGTCTGGCTGAGAGGGGACTGCGAGAAAGAGGCATGCCGAGGCAGGGGTGCAAACTCCAGTGCCCACAGGGGTCTGGCAGGTGGGAGAGAGGAGTGGGCTGGGGCGGAAACCACACGCAGTGGGGTGGGGGTGGGAGTGTGAGGAAGGGGGGCTCATACCCTGCCTGATGATGCTTAGATCTGACATGTTTCCAGCATTCTGCAGGGCAAACAAGCCCTGTCTACAGGCAGATTTGGCCCAAGGATCACCAGGATGGGATACTTGGTAGGGAACAAGAATTAGTAACTTCTCTGGGTATTTTAAGCTTAAAAAATAAAAAGCAGCATGGTCCCATGTAGTCCTCGGAGCAACTCTGCAAGGGAGAAACTGAGGCGCACGCCTTCCCTGAGGTCACACAGCTGGTGTGTGGAGAGCGGCTCTGGCTGGCATGCCTGAGGTCATACCTGCCACCTCCCTAGACCCCAAGAAGGCCTTCAGGCTTGGCCCATGCTGGCCTGGACACTGGCAGAATCACCTGCACCAGGCAGAACTCTGAGCCTCCATTTTTATTTTTTAAACAAGTCCCCGTGGACCAGCTGTCTCCTACCCCCAACCTGGCCCCTCTTCCACTTGGTGGTGTGTGCATATGTATATGGGTGAATGCTCACAACCTTCCAGGCTTTTCTCTATGAATTTACATGCATATCGAGGTAAGCGTCATTACACCTCAAGGGGTATGCTGCTTAGAAGCTGTATAAGATCCACATCTGTACGTGGAGAAAACAGGGTGGAGGATTTTGCAGTCCCAGATCCTTCATTGTCCCCTCAGTAAAGCTCTGGATAAAGGACATCTTTAGGAATGATCAGTTCAGTTGGTTAGAGCGTGGTGCTGATAACACCAAGGTCCAAGGTTCCATCCCTCTACCAGCCAGCCTCCAAAAAAAAAAAGGAGTGGATCCAGGGGAAAAACCCTCTTGCTCCTATAGAACCAGCTGCTTCCTCCTTCCAGAAACCAGGGCTTTAACTCCCAGCTCTTCCCTCCATTGCCCAACTCCCAGGAAGTCCAGGGTGAAACTCCATCTTCCCGACGAACTTAACCTTTAGAACCATTTGTGTGTGTCTTTCTTGTTTCCTTGGAATATTTTTTTCCTCTTTTAACTATAGGTATTGTCATACCTTCTGTCAATGCTGCCTCAATCCCTTTCGCAATGGATTCTCAAAAGGACACTGAAACTCCATGGTGGGTGTGTGGCGGATGGGAGGACCCCCCAGCCCACACTCTGCCTCTATCCTCCTTTATAGTTGACGAGACTGTAACCGGGTTGAGACTGTAACACATCTTTAATCCAACAATATTAATATTATTTCAATCTAAGTAATTCAATTAGCTCAGCAAGGCCACTCTCCTCCCTGGCCCTGGTGCAGATGACACGTCTCTTCCAATGAACACACAGACTGCTCAGCAAAGATTAACGGCGGTGTGGTTCCACCACAACCACCTAAGCAGTGCATGGGCTTTGGCACTCTCAAATCACTTTTCCCAGAGACGAACCCCTGCCTTCAGCACAGCCGACATGACCTGAAGGAAAACACTTGGAGCAAAGCATTGGCCAGGCCTAAATGCAAAATGCTGGGCGGGTCCATGAGAGCAAATCGTTCCTCAGCCTGGACATGCACTGGAGTTGTACCAGATGTGCCCTGGCTGGACTTCACTCATGCACAGCCCTGGGGCCCACAGTGAAGGCCCCACACGCTGGCAGTTCTGTCACTGGCTGGGACACACAGTGTCCCCACCACACAGAGAGAACATGAGCTGCTCTCCTTCCCTGCTCTCTCTGCCCAGAAATGCTGGCTCCACAACAGGAAGAAGCTGGGGGCTCTGGGGTGATTGAAAGGGGGTTTGCCTCCTAGACTCACTGCTTCTACCCCAGGCATAGGTTTATCGTGGCATGGGGGGATTTGGGGAGTGAGTTGCTGCTGCCCAGAGAGCCAACCCCCAGGCTTCAGGACCTGGCTCAACTTCCTGGTCTACTCCTCCAGGAAGCCTTGGGCCCTCCCTGTCTCCCCTCCTCCCCATCCCTCCCTCCTCCCCATTTCTCCTTCCTCTCCAACTCCAGTTGAGTCAAGCATCTCCCTCTCGGCTCTCAGAGGTGGGTTTGCAACCTATCCCCCTGTACCTACTACAAGATGTCCAAGGACAGGGAATGGGCCTATCCCTATCCATCTTGAGGCCTAGCTCTGGGGACTAAACTTGCCCCTTCCCTTGAGTGCCTAAACTTGAGAAGTTACAAAGAGTTCTGGTTTCACTGGGGAGGATTCCTCAATGGCTTTTTACATGTCCTTTGGAAGGAAGACCAATGAAAACCATTCTTTGTGAATGTGAAAACTTAATTTCCTTGAGGGGGCAGAAGAAGATGGTGGGACACTGTGCCATTTATAAGCACCTACTACGTACCAGGCTCTGGGCAGACCACGCTGTGTCCCACCGAACATCACGGACTCAGAGAACGGTGAACATGGATGGGACCTGACAGATTAGATCACAAACTGGTGGCCCTGTGGCTGTACCCATGCTAGTTTGGTCCAGAGAGCATTTAAAAATCTCAGAATTAGTTGATGATAATATTTAAAAATTGGGAACTTTCACATAACAATGTGCATTTCTGGCCTCTCTTGAAAATCTCAGTCATCTGGCAACACTGGGCCAATGCTAATGTGCTGAGGAACGGCTGCCCTCCAGGCGGTGACCATGGTCTCTGTTGAAAGGCAGAACATGTAGTAGACACCAGACTGCCTAGCAGTCATGTGATCACCAGGAAGTCTCACTGCTTTTCTGTGCCTGTTTCTCCAGCTGCACAGCGGAGCTGGGAACTTCAGTGCCCACCTCATGGGTTTGCCGTGGGTAATAACTGAGCTGATAGACGTAATGTGCTTTGAACACTGTCTGCTACGTACTATGTGCTCAAGAAACACGAGCTTGCAGCATGTCTGTTCCCAGTCTACCACCCAGTTGTATGCACCTGTCAAGGCTGGCTGCCTGGGGTTAGCATGGCCCGGAGACACCCTGCCCCTGAAAGGCCTCGTGCAGCAATCTCCTGTTCCTGGCTGAGGTTAGTGGCAGGCATAGGAGAAATGCCACCCACTCTGGGTGGGACCTAGAACTACTCTTGCTACCAACGATCAAGACTCCACTAGGTCTGGGCTATTCTTGCCATTTTATTCAATCCAACCATTACCATGTGGGGGTCCATCAGGGTCCTGGCCTGTGCGGGAGGCAAAGGAAGGAAGCAAGGCGCCTCTCCTTGAGGAATTCAGGACTAGCTGTAGATTAAGGGGTCGCAAACTCGAATGCTTGCAGTGCTCAGCCATGGGGGTCTGTGAGCTGCAGAATGCACGCCCACCAGTCCGGAGGAGCAGGGGCCCCTCAGCTGCAGCCAGTAGATGCCATAGAGAGAATGTTGCCAGCTCATTAAAAGCAAATTTCCAAATGATGTCAAATGACTCATAAGCTGTAAAACACTGAGGGCCAAATGGAATACATCTGCAAGGTGAATTTGGCCAGGGGGCACTGGTTTGTGATATCTGAGGCTCAGGACACTAAAGAACACCCTCGGTAAAGCATGCACTTGGTGCCTGGAAGGTTGTGGCTGGAAACCACCAGAAGGGGCTTAGAGCAGGCTAGAGGTGAGGGAGGATTGTGTGTAAGGAGAGGCTTAAATGGAATCTTGATGTTTCGAAAGGCAGAGTTTGTAACAGAAGGGCTGGGCATTCCAGGCCCTGAGAATGGCAGGAGCTAGGGCACAGAGCAGAGAAGAGTTTTATGGGGGCCAGAGGGAGATAAAATTTGCGTAAGGATGGAAGAACCAGAGAGCCAGATTCTGTTTCTGGGACTGGAGGAGGCCACCAATGCAAATGCATCCAGGGTCCAGGAAAGTACCGCAGATGAGAGAGGTGACATGGTGTGAGGACAACTGTATCACTGTGTCAGGGAGATAAGCAGGAGTAGTGCGGACTGTGGTACTGTGACTCAGTTCCACCAAAGCTTCCAGGTGTGAGCCGGTATCGCTAGATCTTCCAGTTTCTCAAGAAAAGTCAAAAATCCATATTTTCATGCAAAACCTCCCAATTTTTAAATGTTGGCAATTAATACAAAGAATTTACAAAACACTGTGCGAGCCAGCTGAAGTGCATCCATGAGCTGCATTTGGTGTGCCAGTGTACAGCCTCTGTGTCTCGCCTTCTGCCCAGGATGTCCTTGGAAGCATGTGATGGCAGTGGACAGTGGCTGGTTCCCCAAAGCGTCCTGCAGGTGTGAGGGCCTGCCTTCCCCACCCCTCAAAGGCCTGAGCTCATTCCATCACTGCGTGGTCCCACTGAACTGTGGTTCGCTGCAGATCCCCTGGGCATCCCCTGCCTGCCCCTGAGCTCACAGGGGCAGGCCATGAGTATGTGACTCCCAGCCTAGGTTGGTGCCTGGGTGTGAGCGATCTGCTGATGAGATGAGTGAGGGGAGGGGAGGCCAGGGCTGCAGGCAGAAGAGCAAGGCCTGGGAAGCAGACAGGTTTTGGAAGTAGAAGTGGGAGGACCTGGAGAAGACAGACAGTGAGGGGCAGAGAGGGGAAGAGCTCAAAGGTGGCAGCCAGGTGCTGCTGCAGGCAGCCGAGGAAGTGGAGGGGTATTGCACAGTAGGGCGGACGGGCCGGGGTGTGGGTGCGCCCAGTTGGAGTATCAGTGCATTCCCAGGCAGAAAGGCTAAGAAAAAGTAGCTAGTGGCCAGGACTGATGCTTGGATCAGGAGTTAAGTCTCAAGGAAGGTTTAGGTTGGGAGCTGATGGATACATTTAACATCATTTGACTCCTATGCTGTTAGGGAAAAAGAAAAAGGACCTAGTTTGTGTATCATTTTCTACCTTCCCTGGTGATTTTCCTTGCTTTTGTTGATAGCACCTCAATTTTCCACTGAGAATCCAGCCTTCCTCTTATCTCACGTCATGTGGATAATGTGGGCCCACCCCAGGTAGCAATGCAGATCCAGGCCAGCGGGTGCTAGATCCGAGCTTTCATGGGGACAGCTTCTTTCTGCAAGGACTGCTGAAATAAACAGTGAATCTGATGTCATCAGGGGCTACCATTTGGAAACTGAGGATGAAGCCAACACAGACGAGAACAGACATTGGGTGATGGAAAGAGGCAGACTCCTGAAGACATCATGTGAACTCCTGGATTCTGCCATACCTAAAGCCAGCCACCCCAGACTCGCTTGTTTCATGAGCCAAAGAATTCTCTTTTGTGTCTAACTCAGTTTTGACTGGGTTTCCTGTCTTTTGTTACCAAGAGAATCCTGGCTGATACACTAGCCCCGCTCCTGAGAACTTCAATCAACAGGTTTAGCTACTGAATCAGTCCTGGCTAAGGCTGGCAGGAGGCAGGTGGGGAGTCCTACCCCAGGGGGTCTGGGACTTATCTGCTGCCCTAGGCCAGCATGTGCACATGGGTGAGCATTTCTCCCCTGCTTGGGCATCTGTCCAGCCCAGGTGCAGCCTGCCCCTCTGGCCTGCACAGCATGGACCTCAGATTCCATCCTGATTCTACAAGTACTCTCATTCTTGCTGGGAGTAGAGTCTGGCTCTGAGCCCCAACCTTCTTGCTGGGTCCCTCTTTCCAACGGCTGAATTCCCTGCTCACCTCTCCTTCCCCTGCTTCAAACTGGAGCCTCTTGGGACTCTCATGGATACCATGTCTATGTCTACCTGTGTGTGGACTCTGCCCAGATTTCAGCTACTGCGTCCACCCACCAGAGAGCACCAGTGAATAGTGCCTTAGACTCAGCCTGAGGTCAACACCTCAGAAGCCTCCCATGAAATGGGGTCAGTCCCCTTTCCACCATGCCTCCCAGGCCCAGGGGTGCCCAGACTGTGGTACTGTGACTCAGTTCCATGGGGCAGATTCTCAGTTATGCAGACTCAGCTTACCAAATGAAGGTTACAGCCTTGACTTCAAAGTCATTGCCATGTTTGGTCTTGGTTTGTACCCTCATCCAAACAAACCAAGTGTAAAAAAACAATTTTGAGACAATTAGGGATATTTAAATATGGAGTGGGTATTAGAGCATAATAATTAATTACTGTCAGGCATGATAGTGGCATTGGGGTTATATACAACAAACAAACAAACAAACAAAACTCCTTATTTGTTAGAGATGCATACTGAATTATTTATGAGTGAAATGGTATGATTGTTACAATTCACTTTCAAAGGGTGGGGGACAGATGAAACAAGAATGGCAGGATGGTGGTAATTACTGAAGCTGGTGATGGATTCATGGGTCATTATTGAGCTAATCTCTTCACTCATATTCATTTGAAAATTTCCTCCTATAAAAAGGCATTGCTGAGAATGCAGATACTGTCATGGGATGGATAGAATCTACCCACGGTGCACCCCATGAGCCCCTCCACCGTCATCCGAGCCACCACTGTCCTTAGCTACACTGTGCCTTGAGTCTCCTTTCTGGCCCCCTTCCCTCTGATCCAGTCTCCAAACAGCAGCCAGAGTGGTCTTTTAAACTCCTCAAGCAGATCACGTCACCCCTACCCAAAACCCTCCAGTAATGGCATTAGTAGCTAACACTGGCATAGAGGGTGTAAAAGCCAGGAATCGTTTAGAGCACTTTACATGGATTTACTGAACAATATTTACCCTATTCTTCAGATGAAACCAAGGCATAGAAACTTCGAGTGACTTGACCAAGGCCACATGGACTTGCCCCAGGTGGGCTGGCTCTGCACCCTTTCTCTGACCACCTGTCTATTCTGCCTCTCTCCTAATAAAGTCCAAACCTGCCAAGCCTACCTGCACTGGTACCTAACTCCCCCTGGGACATCCCCTTAAACTCCTTTGTACACCAGGCTCCAGCCACCTGGCTCTGGCCAGGCATGTTGTTGTCGCAGGACCTTTGCTCTTGCTGTGCCCCCTGCCAGGAACACTCTTCCCACAGATGCCACAGGCTACTGCTGCTGCCACCACCATTTGGTCAGGGAAGGCCTCTGACCCCCTTGTTCAGAGCAGCTCTGCTCCCCTCCTCCCCATGCCTCTTGCTTGCTGCCCTATTTTATTGTCTTCAGAATAATTAGCACCACCTGAGATGATGCCATCCATTTGTATTGTTGCTTATTGTCCCTTCCCTGCCAGAAGGGACAGGGCTGTATGGGCGAGGCCTTGTCAGTTTGCTTACCACTGCACCCTGAATGCCAAGACCTATGCAGCCCAATACGCAGTCACCAGCCACACAGGCTCCTTACCTTAAAATTAAAATTAATTGAAATGAAATAAAACTTAAAATGCAGTTTCTTAGTTACACCAGCCACATTCAAGTTTTCCACAGCCACCTGCATCTACTGGCAACTGTACTGGACAAGCCAGATGTAGCACATTTCTATCACCAAAGAAAGTTCTAGAGGGTGGTGTTGGCTAGACCACATGTCACAGAAATACACCAATGGGGAAATGTAACATACATACATTCATTTACTCATTCAAAGTCTGCTTAATGAGCACCATTTCTGGGTATGAAATATGCGCAGGGTGTTTGTCCTGCCTGGACGCTCACTGCCGTCTCTCTCACAATTGTGACCAGGAACTGGCATTTGCATGGTGCTGTTACGAGTGAAGATGGTGATGGCGTGCTTGTCTTTACTGGCGGGGTGGAGGGGGGGTACCCTGCAGTAGATATCTAACATGATTGTTATAAAGGAGAACAGATGAACCATGGGGAGCCGCTGGAAGCCCACTTTTTGGATGGGTTATTACCTACTAAAGAAGGGAGACTATTGGTTCCTTCATCCCAACAGATGTCACTGCAGGGGAAGCAGTGCTGAGAAAAACCAGAGAAAAACCAACAGACAGTACATCCCCTCCCAGTGCCATCCCTTAGAACCACTAGCCAGGCAAGTCACTTAATCTGGGGAACATCAAAAGATGGGGCAAACGTGTCACCACGTCCTTGTCCTGAGCCTAAGGCAAGCCTTGCTGGCCAATCACGGCAGCTCTTCCTTGACGAACCAGAAGGAAGGTTCCAGATCTTTCTCAAGACAGCACTCCAAGGGCCGGCCCATGGCTCACTTGGGAGAGTGTGGTGCTGAGAACACTGAGGCCCTGGGTTCGGATCCTATGTAGGGATGGCTGGTTAGCTCACTGATTGAGTGTGGTGCTGACAACACCAAGTCAAGGGTTAAGATCCCCTTACTGGTCATCTTTTAAAAAAAAAAAAGACAGCACTCCAGACAGCCATTTCCAATCACTATTCTAAGCCCTGGTTTCACCTTCTACAAGAGGGGGACACTACCACCCAGCCTGTAGGAGTGCTGGAGGTTAACTGAGATGATACACTTGCTCAGTTATTCGTTCACGCAGCAAGTATTTACTGAGTGCCCACTGAGTGCCCCTGTGTGCCTGGTACCCATGGCCTTGGATAAATGGCAACTGCCATGGGTAGGGGCATCTGTGTGATGCCTGTGTGCTCTGCTGTGGATGGGTGTGGCCTCCACGTCCTCACTGTCCTTCTCCAGTCCCTCTCCCCTTGGCCGGCTCACACTTACCACACCATCTAACGAGGGGAAAAGAAGCCCATAAACATTAGTCTGAGGATTTAACAGGAAGCATATTTCCTAATAAAAAAAGACTCCCCTTTATCTAGTGCCTTCTTTTCTAATGTTCTTATTTAGAACATTGGCTGGATTAGCTCCCCACATTTAACTTTTCTTCCTCGGATTCCCATACACAAAACACTGTATTAACAAGCCATGTCTACAGGCCGAGCTATATTTCCTATAAACTCTCATTTTATCTCCTCTAAAACACACAGTAATAGCATTCTCTGGAGAATATTCAATCAAACCAACCTGCAGCTGTATTTGTTAGCGCTTTCCTGCCCCCGGTAAATTCTGGCAACAGATGGGTGTGTGTTACATAAGCGGGTCCTGGCAGGGACTGCAGTCCTCCACACCCTACCCTGTGAGTGGAAAGACCTCGGCTCTCTAATCCCGCAGCCAGCAGCTCCCCAAACACCCGCAATGATGCCCTATGTTCCTGTGAGACTCTTAAGACCCTGCTCCTTTTTTTTATTCTATACACACAGGGAAGGCTGGGCCAAAATGGATGAAACTTACCTTCTTTGTAATCCAGCACATAAAACCTGCTTGCCTTGGCCTGATATATACAACAGGGCCAAGCTGCAGGGCATGGGCTCGGGCAGCCAGCACTGTTTCATTACCCACTGCAGCAGAAGGTGCTGATGATGATCACCTGCCAGGAAGTGCTGAATGGGGCCTGGAATGAGGGGACATGGTGCTAGATGCTCGCAGAGTGCTGTGGCTGTGTGGGGCCTGAAGGTCAGCCTCTGAGCACACAAGGGGCCAGGGGTGGCAAGTGGTAAGGAGGGCTGACATGCTCACACAAACATCCTCACTTATTCCAGTGGCTTGGACTTCTTTTTCTCAAATTTAAACTCAAGTGTTCAAAAAAAACTCAAAAAACAGAAATCAGAGAAAGCTTTCTATTACTTCTCTGGGCAGCACTGTGCATAACAGAGCCGGCTGGGACTGTCTGCCACATTAGTTTCCAGATCTGCAGTGCCTAGCAGTTGACAGGCGCTTGGGACATGCTCGTTAGGTAGATGGACGGCTGGACTAGGGTGTGCAGGGGGGAGAACTAGCAGGAAAAAGTAGGGAGGGAGGAGGGACTGACTACTGTGGACTAGATTTCCAGCTCTGTCTCTACTCAGCTATGTGGTCTTGTGCAACTTAGCCTCTCTTACCCTCAGGCTCTCATCTGAATATCCAAAAGGATAACACAAGTGCTATGGGTTATTGGAACATGAGCTCATTCATTCATTCATTGACCATTCATTTTTCCTTTGAACAGGGCAGTGGTGGAGACACTGTGGGGGAGGGAGGTATAAACCTCAGTGCAGAGGGTGATGGAGCATATGTCCAGAAGCCCTGCAAGTGGCAGGGTTGGCTTCCTGAGAAAGTGACGTCTGTGTTTTCCAGGAATATGAGGCAGAGACCGGCATTCTGAATTCAGCAAAATGGGAGGGGCCAGGGACTAAAGGTGTGACTACCATAGGGGACAGTGTAAGACACGGACAAGAATTGACAGAAGAGAGGCAGGGCCTGGCCCATGGGGATTACGAGGCTCTGATGTCACACTAGGGGTTTGACCTTGATCCTATGGGTTAAGGGGAGCCTCTTAGGGTTTTAAGCAGCAGAGAAACAGGATCAGACCTCCCTGGTGGCCATGGAGACAGACTGTAGGGTGTGACCTGGGACAAGTTACATAACCTCTCTGTGTCTCTGTTTCCTTATCTGTAAAACTGAGTCTCAGTTCATATTTTTCCAGTTGCCCCAAAGGGTGGCCTAATATCATTTCCCCAACCTTAGGAGGTGGAAGCTGTGTTCATGGTGGCTGTGACAAATTCGGAGGGGAATCCCCCCAGGCTCTTGCTGCACCCTGAGGAAGGGCAGCATGGCCTCTGTGTACCCATTCTGCAGCTTTAGGAATAAAGCTATTGGCAAACTATTAGGTGCTTTCACCACCAAAGAGCCCAGCGAGGAATCAGAGCCTGTTACTTACGCCATCAGTCGTCCAGTAATTCCAAACCCTGACCTTGGCCAGACCGAAGTCGCGCAGCTGTCTGGTGTTGCGGATAACAAAAAAGAGCTGGAGCGGCGGGTGGAAGGGGCAGGTCCACAAAGAGGGGTCTTTCTTGCTCTGAAAGGCCAGCAAGAGGAAGTCATTAGGCACATTTCTGCCCGCCCCCACCCCTGAAAGTAAAATGGCAGTGACTTTGGCTAATGAAACCCAGGAGAGGGCTGGGGCAGGAAGTCAGGACACCTTCTCTACATAATCCAGGGTGGGGCCTGAGATCTCACCCTGTCTGGATTGCACTTAATAGCAGGCTACTGACCCCGGCCCCCCCCCCCCCCAAAGCTGCTACATGGGCCCCTCTGATCTGCCAACCAGGAAGAATTTAAAATGCAGCGGGCTTTATTTTAATCAACTTAATCGGCTTCGAGGAGAATGCTGGGGGTGGGGAGGGACGCTAGAGAGAAGGATGGGAAAAGGGCCAGCGCTTGCACTGTTTGATTAACCTGGCAAACAGAAGCTTTGATTTTCTTTTGTAAAACCCTGTTGAATTTTTAAAATTTAAAATAGGAAGGAAAGAAAGAAACTGGCTTAGGCGTTTGTTGGGACAGGGCCATGGCATGGAGCCTTGGGATTTCTTCTGTTCCCTTTCAGGGCTTCCAGGCCTCCAGGCCTCAGTTTGCAGTTTCCGCCTGCTGGTGAGGCAGCCAAAGCTGCTTTGGAAGGCTGGAGGGGCAGGATGGAGGGGGTCTTGCTGTCATTTTCGTTTACACCAACATTTCATGTCAAGAGTGCTTTAGATTCAGATGGCAAGAGCCAAACCAGGGAAGTCTCCAGCCACCTCTTCTCCCATCTCTTCTCTCCATCAAAACAAAACTCACAGCTGCTCCCAAAACTCCATGCTGGCTCGACCCTTGCACTTTTGCACAGGCTGGGCCTCTGTTAGAAATTCTCTCCTGCCCTCCTCACCTGGGAAATTCAGCTATGATATGATATAGCCCCACTGTCACCCCTTCTCCCGACACAATTACTCTCTCCTCCAGGCGCCGTTGGTTCCTTGCAGCACCTGAGGCTGGCGCTGACCTTCATGTCCCACAATTGTTTTCATGTCATGTCATGCCCCCACTCAGCTGGGAGCTCCTTCTGGGAAGGGGCCGTGTCTAATTCATTACAGAACCCTTAGCATTCAGCATAGCTCCTTGGCACAGGATAAATGCCAAAAATTCTTTATAGATTGAATGACTAAATTAATGGATAAATGAGATGTACTTCCTAATATCTGTTCTTTCATTGAAACATCAGACAAGAGACTGTAAGCTGGATTTCCTTGCAGAGGTATTTTGTTTGGTTCATGAACTGTTGTAAAAGAAAAAAAAAGAAAAGAAAAAAAGACAATTCATTGCCACCACTTAAAAATGGGGAAATTCCCCTCAAGAGTCAGATTTCTGGCTTCTCCGCAGATTTGGAGGACATGGCAGCTCAGGGTCCCTGTTTGCCGGAGCCAAATGCACTGCCCTTGTAGCCAGTGCAGATACCCTCCAGTGCTCCACAGTCCCCACCCCTCCCTAATGTTCTGCACCCCCCACTCCCCTGAATTTGGGGTTCTTGCTCAGAGGCTGAGCAGTTGTAGCAAGTCCCTTCTGCCAAACAAGCAACCACTGCATGTCGGACACTGGTTGAGTTGTCCCTTTTATCTAAAAGGAGCCTCTCCCTGTATCTGAGAATATCTCATCAGGCTTCATCACCAGGAATGTGCCTGTGACTTGACAGAGCCAGAGAAGGAGGAGATTGGCCAACTCTGGGGTTTTGTCCACACCCAGGAGACTGGAGGCCCAGGCACCAGCTGCGGGGGAGAATAAAGAGGGCTTGTTGCAGTGACAATGGTGCCTTTCAGGAGGGACGAGGTTGCTTTTGTTGAGGGGGAGAGATGAGTTCAAGGGGTTTTCACTTATTCTGGCAAGTTTCTCAAGCGCTGCAAGAACTTTTAGTGCTCTGGGCAGCTGCAAGGGGTCAAGAAGCCACATCCCCAAATCCTGCGGGTAAGACTCATTCGTTTACTGAGCGGGGGGGCCAAAAATGGGTCACTGTGGCTGCTTGACAAAGCAGGAGACTGAAGTCTGACCCTTCATCGCAGGGAAGGGGGCTGTAATTGATTTCCCTTCACATTTCTGTCAGCAGGAGGAATAACAGGAGGGCTAAGTGGGAATCGTGGTGTTCAAAGCCAAAGAACGTTAACCTGCGGATAACTCCGGCCTCATTAGCAGCTGAGCCTTCTGATGTTTCCTCTGCACAGACAGAAGAGAACAAGGCAGATGTGAGGGCTGACCTGATGCCTGCTGGGCAGAGCTCCAGGTAGCAGGCCAGCCGGCAGCAGCAGCGTATCTGTGGCTCCCTCCTGCCCCATCACGGGCAGTAATGGAGACAGCAGAACAAGAACCAGGGCACTTTCAGGCTGTTGTTCTTCCACTCGGTCCTCTCAAAACCCCAGGCTGTGGGCATTGCTACAGCACCCGCATCACGGATAGAAGACCAGAGCTCAACAAGGCACGTGAGCTGCCCAGGGCTGCTTAACGCACATGGTGGAGTGAGGATTTGAACCTACATTTTTTAAAAATTATTCTTTTCATATTTTTTTTTATTGAAATATAATTGATTATATATATTTGTAGGGTACAGATTTGAATATCAATACAGGTGTAACAAAACGTGGTGATCAAATCAAGACAATTAGTATATACTCATGTTTACAAAATGTAATCAA
Source organism: Cynocephalus volans (assembly GCF_027409185.1). Taxonomy (NCBI): domain Eukaryota; kingdom Metazoa; phylum Chordata; class Mammalia; order Dermoptera; family Cynocephalidae; genus Cynocephalus; species Cynocephalus volans. The sequence continues at coordinate 114,970,399 of NC_084465.1, forward strand.
TCTTTGTGACCCTTAACTAATTTCTCGCTAACCCCCCCTCCCCCTTTCCTACTTCTAATAACCACAGTTCTGTTCTCTTTTTTTTTTTTAAGTTCAGTGTATTATTGTGATTCTTTCTTTTCCTTCCTTCCTTCTCCCACTTATGAGGGACAATGTGTGGTATTTCTCTTTCTGTGCCTGGCTTATTTCACTTAACATAATTTTGTCTAAGTTCATCCATGATGCTGTGAATGGCAGAATTTCATTCTTTTTTATGGCACAGAAATATTCCATTGAGTATATATACCACATTTGCCTTATCCAGTCATCTGTCAATGGACATTTAGGGTGGTTCCAACTCTTGGCTATTGTAAATAAAGCTGCAATAAATATGGGAGTGCAGGTATCCCTTCAACACGATGATTTTCATTCCTTTGGGCATATACCCAGCAATGGGATTGCTGGACCATATGGCAGTTCTATCTATACTTGTTTGAGGAACCTCCATACTGTTTTCCACAGTGGCTACACTAATTTACAGTCCCACCAACAGTGTAGGAGGGTTCTCCTTTCTCCACATCCTCGTCAGCATTTGTTATTCTCTTTCTGATAATGACCAGTCAAACTTGGGTGAGATGACATCTCAATGTGGTTTTGATTTGCATTTCCCTGATGATTAGTGATGTTGAGCATTTTTTCATGTGTCTGTTGGCCATTTGTATGTCTTCCTTTGAGAAATGCCTACTCAGCTCCTTTGCGCACTTTTTAATTAGGTTACTTGTTTTCTTACTGTTATTTGAGTTCTTTGTGTATTCTGGTTATTAATCCTTTATTTGTTTGCAAATATTTTCTCCCATTCCATTTTTTGTCTTTTCACTCTGTTAATTGCTTCTTTGGCTGTGCAGAAGCTTTTTAATTTTCATATAATCCCATTTGCTTATTTCTTCTTTTTGCCTCTGCTTTTGGGGTCTTATTCATAAAGTCTTTGCCCAGTCCTGCATCCTGAAGTGTTTCTACTACTGAACCTAGATTTTTAATTCACTAATTCATTCTGTCTCCATTCAGATTCTCCCAGAAACAGACCCTGAGGCAAGGATCCAGTGCACGTGGTTTATTCAGACAGTGAAGGAAACACCAGTAGTAGAGTGGGGAAGGGAGATAGGGGAGGGAAGCCAGACCACAAAGGTGTGTTATCAAGCCAGCTGCTCCTGGGCAACTGGGACTTAATCCCACCAGTAAAGCTGGGAGCCAGTGAGCAGAAGCCCTCAGAGTAACTCACCCATGGGAAGAGGGCACTAGGGATTTATACCCTTACTCCCATCAGTGTTGGCCGAGGGCTGCTCCTGGGGGCTTCAACAGCACCCCACCCCCACCCCCACTCCTCATTTGGGCCTCTTGCATGGGAGGCAAAGTGGGCTTGGGGGCTGGAAAAGAGAAATATCAGTGCTGGTAGTTGGCAGAGCAGCCAGCAGGCATCGAAGTGGGAGGGCAGGGGGTATGGGCAGGCACTGACAGCATCTGTGTGCACTCGCCAGACAAATACCAAGTCCCTTCTGCGGGGCAGACTCAGAGACATATGTGGGGGATGTGCAGGTGAACTTGACCTACCAGGTCCCAGCAGTTCTGTGCTAGCAAGGAAGGCAAATGAGTAAAACTTCCAGAAAAAAAAAAAAAAAAAATCAAGCAGGGATAACTTCTATGAAGAAGATAAGAGAGAATTATTAATGGTCAATGGACAGCTACTTTAGAATGGATGGTTAGGCCTCTCTGAGGTGGAAACTTTCTAACCTCTACACCAAAGGTACTTTTCTATTCAGTGTTAACACAGATCCACCCACTTGCAGGGAGGTTCCAGAAAGCCCTCAGAAGTAGCTCCAACTTACTAATAAATCACTGAATTAAAAAGGAACAAATTATTGTCATATACAACACTATGGAAGGATGTCAAGGGCATTATGCTGAGTGAAAAAAGCCAATCTCAAAACGTTACATACTGTATGATTCCATTTATGTAGCATTCTTGAAATGACAAAAAGTATAGAAACAGAGAGCAGACTGGGGGCTGCCAGCTAGGGATGGGCACGGGGAGGTGTGGCTATAGAGGGAGCCCAAGGGGATTCCCTGTACTGATGGAACTGGTCTGCATCTTGATGTAGTGGTTACACAAATCCACATGTGATAAAATCACATAGATCCACATACACATACTCACGCCCAAATGAGTATGAAGGTCTGCACATTACACCAGTGTCCAGGTCCTGGTTTTGATAATATACTAGTTACATAGGATTTACCATTGGAGGAAGCTGGGCAAAGGCACATGAGACCTCTGTCTTTTTTAAAATAGAGATATAATTTGCATACCATAAAATTGATCATTTTAAAATGTATAATTCAGTGTTTTTTTAGTATATTCACAAGGCTGTGAAACCATCACTGCTATCTTTTTCTAGCACATTTTCACCATCCTCAAAAGAAACCCCATACTCAGCAGTCACTCACCATTTCTGCCTCCCTGCCACCTCAAGCAACAATGAATCTACTTTCTGTCTCTATGGATTTACCTGTTCTGGACATTTAATATAAATTAAATCATATAATATGTGGCCTTCTGTGTCTGGCTTTTTTCACTTAGCATTAGGTTTTCAAGGTTCATCCATGTTGTAGTATATATCAATACTGTATTTCATTCCTTTTTTATGGCTGAATAATATTCCATTGTATGGATATACCAATTTTTCTTTATCCATTAATCAGTTGATGGACATCTGGGTTGTTTCCACCTTTAAGCTATTATGAATAATGCTGCTATGAACATTCATGTGTAAGTTTTTTTTTTTTAATGAACATAAATTTTCAGTTCTCTTGGGGATGTACTTAGGAGCAGAATTGCTGGGACATAGGGTAACTCTACATGTAAATTTTTGAGGAACTGCCATACTGTTTCTACAGTGGCTGTACCATCTTACTTCTACATTCCCACCAGCAAAGTATGAGGGTTCCAGTTTCCCCACATGCTGACTAACACTTGCTTTCTATTTTTTTAAAAAAAATTACAGCCATCCTAGTGGGTAGGAAGTGGTATCTCAATGTGGTTCTGATTTGCATTTCCCTCATGACTAACGATGCTGAGCATCTTTTCATGTGCTTGTTAGCCATCTGTATATCTTCTTGGAGAAATGTCTATTTAAAGTCCTCTGGTCCTATTTTACTTAGGTTGCTCACCTTTGTTGTTGAGTTTAAGAGTTCTTTTCTTTTTGTATTCTAGATACTAGACCCTTATCAGATATACAACTTGCAAATATTTTTTCACACTTTGTAGGTTGTCTTTTTACTTTCTTGATAGTGTCCTTTGAAGCAAAAAATATTTTCAATTTTGATGAAGTCTGATTTATCTATTTTTTCTTTTGTTGCTTGTGCTGTGGATGTCATAGCTGAGGCTACACTGACAAGTTCAAGGCTATGAAGATTTATACCTATGTTATCTTCTAAGAGTTTGACAGTTTTAGCTTTTACATTTATGTCTTTGATCCACTGAGTTGGTTTTGTATCCATTTGTCCCAATACCACTAATTGAAAGACTATTCTTTCTCCATTGAATGGTCTTGGCGTCCCTGTTGAAATCAATTAACCATGGATGTATGGGTTTATTTCTGGACTCTAAATACTATTCCAATGATTTATAGGACTATCCTTACACCAGTACCACACAGTCTTGACCACTGCAGGTTGGTAGTAAGCTTTGAAAGTGGGAAGTGTGAGTCTTCCCACTTCATTCTTCTTTTTCAGAGTTGTTTTAGCTTTCTGGGTCCCTTGCAATTTCCTGTCAATTTCTACAAAGAAGTCAGCTGAGATTCTGGTAGGGATTGGGTTGAATCTGTAGATCAGTTTGGTGAGTATTGCCATCTTAACAATGTTAAGTCTCCTGATCCATGAACACGGGATCTTTTTCCATTTACTTAGATCTTAAATTTCTTTCAACAATGTCATTTTGTAGTTTTCAGAGTATAAAATTTACACTTCTTTTGTTAAATTTATTCCTAAGTATTTTATTCCTTTGATGTTATTGTGAACAGATTTGTTTCTTACGTTCATTTCCCCTTATAATCCTTTTTATTTCTGTAAGGTTGGTAGTAATATCCCCTCTATCATTCCTAATTTTAATAATTTAAATCTTCTCTCTTTTTTTTTCTTGATCAGTCTAGCTAAAGGTTGTTAATTTTATTCATTCTTTCAAAGAAACAACTTCTGGTTTCACTGATTCTCTCTGTTGTTCTATTCTCTCTACTTTTCTTATAATTTCCTGCAAGTCCATCACTATTTCCAAATAAGCAGTTAAAAACTATGTATTTGCACACTTTCATCTACTGGGGATATAGTGTGAATAGGACAGACAAGAACTTTGAGCTTAATGTGGGAGACAGATAATAAACACGTGAGTGAGATCATTTCCCATAATGAGATGTTCTCTGAAGAAAGTGAAAAATGATGACATGAAGGCGACTGAGACAGGAGAGGACAGAACTTCTCCAGATTGTTGGGTCAGGGGAAGTCTTCCTGAGAAAGTGATATTTGAGCTGAAATTTGAGTGTGGAAAAGCCACCCAAAAATATGGAGGAAGGGCATTCTGGAGAGGTGAGAATGAGCTTGGGGGGTTGGAAGGGCAGAAGGCAGGCCTGCGGCTGCTGGTGCCCTGCATGGGAGGCAGAAGCACAAGGAGGGGGCAGAGGTGGCTGAAGTCCTGTTCACAGTGAGCCTCCAGGCCATGGTGAGGCATCTGAGGTTTATTTCTAAGCGTAAGAAGACATGGCAGGGGTTCTAAATACGGGAAGGGCACAAGCTGATTTTTTTTTTTTTTTAAAGATGACCAGTAAGGGTCTTGGTGTTGGTGTTGGTGTTGTGAGCACCATGCTCTCTGAAGTGAGCTAACCAGCCCTCCCTATATATAGGGATCTGAACCTGTGGCCGCGGTGTTATCAGCCCCTCACTCTCCCAAGTGAGCCACGGGCCGGCCCCACAAGCTGATATTTTTAAAAGATAACTTTGGATGCAGAGTGGAAAATGAAATAGATGGGACAAGAATAGAAGGAGAAAATAAGAAAGGCAGCTGTTTAACAGTCTGAGAGAAGAAAGAAGATTGAACGTGGGGAGTACCAGTGGAGATGGAGAGAGGGGCCAGGTTTTGGCTCTACCTGGAAGGTAGCAGCAACGTGATGTGCTGGTGTGCTGGAGGGTGGTGGAGACGGGGTGGGTCAGTGAAGGAAGACCCTAAGAGAGGGGCTTGGGCAGCTGAGCAGACAGCAATGCTATTTACTGAGCAAAGAAATACGGGAGGAGGAGGAAGTGTGAGGTGGGTAGGGGGAATCAAAACTTAGGTTTTAGATCTGTGAAGTCTGAGATGGCTAGTAGAAATCCAAGAGGAAATGTCAAGCAGGAAGTTGACATTCATGTCATCAACTCAGAGGAGCAGGCAGGGCCGGGTGTAAAATCTGGAGTCATGTTTATACTATGAGCCAGGGTGCGGCCTGGGGGAGAGCTGGTGGGGGCACAGAAGGGAGGAGGGTTTGCACGGAGCCTGGGGCACGCTCCCAATTCACCTCCACTGAAGTACCTTCTCTTTTGAACCCAGCCTCCACTCCAGGTACCTGCGCTCAGCTGTCAACTGGGCTCCACCAGCCATCGCCACTCATCTTCCCTGAGACTTGGTCTTCTTATTTATAAAATGGGAGCGTCATCCCAAGGCTGATGCAAGGGTTAAACAAGGTGACATATCAGGGGTGCCTGGCACACATCAGGCATAGTGGATAGCTCTGATGGGCAGCGTGTTCTGGTGATCCCAAACCTGATACACAGGACCACCATCAGGGAGACCCCAGGGACATGGGGGGAATGCAGCCTGCCTGCAGCTGGGCCCAGAGATCCAGTGGCCCAGGGTGACACAGCTGCCTCATGTCCCAACCCCAGGGCCATTAAATGAAAACCCCAAACCCACCCAAACCAAAGCCAAAGTACTCACTGCCAACTCATGGCAAAAGTTTATCAGCTTGTACTAATGGTCAGAATTGGTCCCATCAACTGCAATGATGCTTTTTATTGCCTTGGTGTGGTCTGTTCTGTGCAGCAGGCTTCCAAAATGTCACTGCTTTCTGCACAAGCGTGATGGGGGAGGGGTGGCAAGGCTGGTTCCAGCCCCGGCAGAAAGCATCGGAGTCCCCCAACTTGCAGCAGGATGCAGAGCATCCAAAAGGTTAGGGTTACAGAGCTGCTGATCTGGAAGGGGGCTCTGACCCACCCAGCCCAGCCCTGTGCACAGCTGTCATTTCTTGGTTATCTAGCATTTATCCTGCTTTCTTAGTCACAATCCTGACTTTCTTTAGAGAGAATCCCTCCCTGCTCTGTTGGGGTGTCTTGGTGGAATTGACATCAAGGTGCCCTGCCCTCCTGAACAGGTTGGTCCCTCAGCCTTCCTCTCCTGGGACTAGATATCTCCAGCAGGGGAATGAGAGGACCAAGCAAGTAAGCAACCAACAAACCACCCAACCAACACTTTCCAAAATATCTGCGTATATGTTTGTTGTATTAACTGTGTGAAGCTTTATCTTTTTCTCCATCTCCCCTTCTCATTTTCTTCCATTTTCTGATAGTTTCCCACAACCAAGAATCCAGTGTAAGGACATATGTTAATCATGAATTCTGATGCTATGAAAGGTGATCACTCTACCCCAAGGCCAATTCAGTAAAGTCTCTGAGGAGGACAGCTCAATTTTCCAGAACCTCAAGTCCGAGAGAAGAATCTTTGTAGCAGAATGCCCTCCTTTTCATCTCCCTGTCCCCAAGAAAAGACTAGACCTTTGGTGCTCAGGCATCCCAGGATGCTACTGTGAGCCCCAACATGACCATGAGGCTGTCTTCTTCTGGCCTGAGTGACAATAACTTGAACCAAATTTCTTTTTAAAAAATATGCTAAAGGGAGCCAGGCTCAGTTTCTGTTGCTGGCAATCTAAGAATCATAACAGATTATCTGTCCCCCATCTCTCATTTTATAGGGGGCAGAAAAACTGACTCTCAGAGAAGGTAGATAAGTTGCCCAAGGCCACAGAGTCAAGACCAGAACCTGGGTCTCTAGAACTGGGGATTTTAAACACACCCTTCTTTTCTCCTCTTCTTTAAAATGGGAATAATAATATCTGTTTCTTAGTGGTGTTATTACTATTATTAATAATAACAGTGAAAACAATAACTGCGGATGTTTTGGAGCCCTTATGAAGGTGCCAAACTCTTTGTATTTATATTTGATCCTTACAACATTGAGTCAAGATAAGTATTATTATTATCACCATTTTACAGATGAGGAAATTAAAGTAGAGGTTAGCTGAGTTGCCCATGGTCATGAAGGTGTAAGTGGTAAGCTTTTTTGGGGGGTGGGGCAGCTGGCCAGTAGGGGGATCTGAACCCTTGACTTTGGTGTTATTAGCACCATGCTCTAACCCAGTGAGCTAACCAGCCAGCCCAGTGGTAAGCTTGGAACCCGGATCTTTATGCTTCTCGAGCCTGTTCAGTTAGGAATAAATAAGGTTATATGTACAAAGCACCTGTCACTGTGCCTGTCTCAATGCAAGAACTAAACATGTGGTAGCTGTTTTCATTTTCAATGCTTTAAAAAAAATTAATAATTTGTTTTTTGGAATAGATAATAAGTGAACATGGCAGGAAATTTAAAAGGCACAGAAGGGGCACCTGAGGAAAAGTCTTCCTATTGCCCCTTCTCCTGTCCCCCCCGCCCCATCCCTGGCCCAGAGGCAAGCTCGTTCCCAGGTTCTCAGATCCCTCCCGGAGATAATTGTGAATGATGCTGGATCACAGCAGAGTAAAGACTATGTGGCTGGTGTCTCAGCTTAGCTCATAGTCTCTTGTGTTCAACTTACAACAATGTTTGTTGGGTGTGCACCTCACGGCCTAGGGAAGCAGGACCCTGAGGGGATGTGGGCATAGGCTCTGGGCCAGGCCATGGGAGGCTAATTTGGCTCCACCACCTTCCAGCCATGTGACCTTGGCCAAGTCCATGCCCTTCTCCAAGTCTTAGATTCTTCATCTACAAAACAAGGGCACTGACCTTAATGACCTCTGAGGTCCTGAGTTTTTTTTGGTGGTGACTGTGGTAAACTGCAAGGTGGATAAAAGGGGGGTGAACTGGCTCCTCTAAAAGACCCCCACAGAGCAGGGGCCTGGGAAAAAAAGCTTTGGGAGAGACGATTTGGAGGCTTCCTTGGGCACCACTCCTTCAGGCTCCTGCCCACTTTGCCTGGATGAATGACTGGTCTCCCACCCTGCACCTGGACCTTGTCACAGACTTATGCTGCATAGAGGAAACTCATTGAAATATGTAGCAAAGAACCAGTTCAGTGTCCCCTGCACTTACCACTAAGTTCCTGTTGATGAGGTGGCCCAGCTCCCCGGGTGTGTCCGTGTTCCGGATGTCCACGTCATGAGGCGACACGTAAAGCTTTGTGTTATTAAGGTCAAAGAACTCAATTTCTGTGAGACCCACCCATGATGCATTGCCCCAGTTGGACAGGATTTCCATGGTCACGTAGACAGCGTCTTTGATCTCTTCCACTCTCATTCTCCATTTGTCCTTAAAGAAGAGGAAAGTAACACCCAAGGATTAAAACATGACAGGCTTGGATTCAGTGCTACCACTGCTGGTGGCCTTCAGCAAGTTATTCAACATACCGGGGTCTCAGTTTCTCCATCTGGACGATGAGAACAATACTATCACCCACTACCTATGGTTATTATGAAGATTAAGTGAGCTCACATTTGCAAAGAGTTTAAAATATAGTTACTGTGTACCCTGGCACTTAGCAAGTATTCTGTTTAAGAGTTTGCAAATAAATAAAAATGTTAAAAAGCATCGGATTCTTCCTGAACATGCCTCCCCCCTCTACTACCCAGTAAGTTTTCATGTCCCAGTGGCACGTCATGAAACCTGCTGAACTGTGTCCCCCAAAATTAATCTGTTGAAGACCTAACCCCCCAGTATCTCAGAATGTGATTGTATTTGGAGATAGGGACTTTAAAAGAGGTGGTCAAATTAAAATAAGGCTGTGAGGGTGGGCCTTAATCCAATCTGACTAGTGTCCTTATAAGAGGAAATTTGACACAGAGAGACATACCAGAAATGTATACACACAGAACAAAAGACCACATGGGGAAACAGGGAGAAGCCAAGGAGAGGCCTCAGAAGAATCCAACCCTGCCAAGACCTTGATCTTGGACTTCCAGCCTCCAAAACTGTGAGAAGATAAATCTGTTATTTAAGCCCCACAGTCGTTGGTATTTTGTTTTAACAGTCGCAGCAGACCAATACAGGAGGTAACAAAAGCCCCCTGGACAAATCACTTGCAACTCTAGGCCTGGCAGGGAGATATGAGATGACACCACCTACACGATAATGCTGTCACAGAGGTTAAGCAAGACAGCCACCCCTGAGAAGGCCCTCTTGTGAGACCTGACCCTGTGTGCACTCTGTAGGTGTCCACTTCTTTCTGTTTCTTTCCTCCATCAACTTCAGTGCCTGCCTCCTTTCTGGGCAGGCTGTCTGCTCTGAGTCTGAGTGAGTGCCATTGATAAGCAGCTACCCTGTGGAATGACTTCCTCAGGCCTTCATGGGCCCGACTGCAGCACTGGTCGCCTCGGATCAGTCCCTCATAAAATGGTGCATTCCCTGCGAGCACATGGCCTCTGTTAATTAGCACTGGTAATCTGCAATGGTTCTGTGGGCAGGGAGCTGAGCAAATGAACAGCAACTGTTCCCCACTTATTTTGTTAATTAATAGCCAGTGAGACGTGCTATTGCTCCCAGCGTGTGTTCGGATGAGCTTTGATTGCCACGTGGAGGGAACAGGAGTTGGGAGGAGGCAGAGGTCAGTTCATGGCTCCGGAAGGAACGCAGGGTCTGTTTTAATTAGTTCGGCCCACGGAGCCCACAGCCGTAACTGCTTCCACCGCCTCCTCTACTGCCATTGAGCGGGGCCCTGGCCAAGCTCTCCGCTACTTGGGGCCTGAGTCTCAGGCTTGCAGGACTGTGATACACCTAAACTGGCCTAGCTGAACTGGGCGGGGAGTAGGATTGGGAGCTTAATGAGCTTGCACTTGTGAGGAGCGTTCAAGGGCCAGGTGAACTTCTGGAAGGTGTGAAGAAGCTGCACTGTTCCCATTTTCTGGGGGTAGGGAGGAGGGTCAGGGGAGGCAGGTGCCTCGCAGAGGGGCCGCGGGTCTCCTGCCTAATGCAATCTAAATGTGCAAGTTCCTGGGCTGAGTTTCTAAGTGAAGAAGCTGAAAGGTCTATTAACTAAGGATTTGTCATAACTTGTCAGCATTGTAGTTAGAGGGCTACTCCTGCTTTCTGTATTGCTTGATTTAGGATCCCTCTGGGGGTCTGATGGGAACGCTGCTTGGGAAGCCCCTGGACCCTGCATTCCTTGCCCCCTCTCTCACCGAGACCACGGAATTTTCCTTTGAGGAAGCCACCCTTTCTCTTTTCTCAGCCTCAAGGTATAGGAGGACCGAACTTTTCCCATTCCAAGGAGGAGCCTGACTGGTCCAAGGAATCAGTGTGTCCTGTTCCCTGTGCCACCAGAAGGGAGTGGCTCAGTGTCAGACCACCCCCCAGCTGGGTCTGTGCAAGCACGCCAATCTCAAATTTGTGTAGGGAGGACTGCTCTTCTCTCCTGACAGCAGGTCCAAGGGTCTGAGGGTGAGAAGTAGGAGCTCCTCTAGCTATTTAGAGGCCGGGGGAGAGAGCAGAGCTGGGTCTGGGCTCAAGATGCAGCTGACACTGTGCAGAAAGTGGAAAGACACGGTGTGAGCCACTGAATCAAGCTGTGGTCCCCGGCCCCACCTGTAGCATTTTCAATGACAAGATTCTGTAATTTTTCTCCTGTTACAGAATTCATTTTGTCCTGGATTTTCTGTCTCCTATAATATAAGAGACTTAATCAATCTAGCTTCGTTTTAATGTGGCTGAAGTTTCATCACATGAAGAATCTTCACAGCTGAGAAGGCAACTATTCCATGCAGGGGAGCAAAGCTTTGATTTTTCTAGACGGTGAACTGTCAGCTGATATGCACCAGTTCCTCCCTGCTGTTTGCCAGGCACTGAGTCCCATGCCCTTGCACACCTTTCCTATTTCACTCTTCCAGTGGCCCATAGGGTGTGTATTATTGACCCTATTTGATGGACAGAACCAGAGAGCTTAAGAGGCTTGTCTAAGTCCATGACCTCTAAAGGATGGTGCCAGACTCAAGGGTGGAACCCTGGTCTGCTATCATCTGAGTTTTACACGTGGCTTTGGGAGGACGTCATATTAAGTCCTCACTGGCTGATTGTAAGAATGGTGTCCACTGTACCAAATTAGCATAAGAAAGGCTTGGGTAAAAATAGTTGCAAGAAGGATGTGCTGGGACACACACCTTTTGGCACATAAGAAAAAAGAATCACTGTTGTCCTCCCATCCTTATGCCACTGTTTCCTTTTGTAATTTACATCCCAGGTCCGTCAACATGTTTACACAGCCACATCTTTGTATGGTCGTTGCAGTTATATTGGACTCGATGATGCTGGGTTTATACCCTAAAAGTTTTCTGTCTGCATAATATTCATAGTAATAGTTTCTGTCTTTTTATATTACCGCACTATGTTCATATGTCATACTTTCTTGATTGACTCCATTATTATGAGACAGTTAGGTTATTTTTTTTTTCTTATTTTTCCCTACGTCCAATAATTCTGCAATAGACATCTTTGTGCCTATAGCTTTTTATTTCAGTTGAGTGATTTCCCTCAGGTAAGAAAGAGAGATTGTTGGGCTGGAGACATAAGTATTTCTAAGGCTCTTCCTGAGTCAAGCAGTTCCGTTTTCCAACAGTGTTTCCACCCACTTGTACGGCCGCCAGCAATTAACCTTGCCAACACAAGAAGTTATCATTAAAAATAATTTGTTAACTCAATATCAAATGGGATGTTTAGGTTGCTCTCGTTTGCATTTCTTGATTACCAGCAATGTTGGACATTTTCCTATGGACTTAGATGCTACTTATATTTCCTCTTGTACGGACAGGCTTCTCTCTGCTGTAACTTCTGGCCCACATCTTTCTTTCTCTGTTTCTGCTTCCTGCATCATAGGTCTGTCTGTATGCTGGGGAGGAGAGGAGGTAGAGACTTGGGCAGAAAAACTCTAGGCTGCCCACTGTTTGAGAAATCCCCACCAACTTGCAATGATGGCTCCGAAGGGCCCTCCCACCCTCAGCTTTCAGGCAAGACACTGAATGCAAGTTGAGGCTCTCACCTCTGGGTCTGGTACTCGCTCCTCAGTTGGTGAAACAACCCCACTGAGAAGGGCAGAGTCACTTTCAATGGCCGGGAGGACTTTCAGAAGCTTCTGCTGTTGTCTGAAATGGGATTTTGTTTTAGCAAATGGGTAGTAACAAATGATACACGAAAGAGAACATTCCCATCAAAGGTACCACGCTGACTCTTCTACCAAGGAGAGAAGTAACAATTTGAGAAGAAACCATGCACCCTGTGTACAGTTCAAAGACACAGGCAGGCACCCAGGCGGTTTTCTCTTTATAAACAGCTGTACAATTAGTGATGAAACCACAGTGTGGTTGGAGAAACACTGCTTAGGACAGGACGGCCAGCTGACCTCCCTATGCTGACTGAGAACTTGCAAAGAGTCAAGGGCGGGGGTCAGTTGAGCTAAGGGCTGCAGATCAAATCCAGCCCACAGCCTGTTTTTGTAGGGCCTGCAAGCTAAGACTGGTTTTTATGTTTTTAATGGATTGTTAAAACAAACAAACAACAAAAACAACCTCAAAGCCTGAAGTATCTACTATGTGGCTCTTTATGGAAACAGTTTGCCGCCCATGGTCTAGAGATCTGCCTGCTCCTCCTATTTCTGAGCACACAGGTATTCCACACCCAGCAGCCGGTGCCTTAGTCATTTGTAAACATGCCCACACGTGTTGTTTAAGGCTGAGTACCCCCAAGACCCTGAAGCACAAAGGATTTTGATGATGAGGAAGAAAGGAGCATTTGGTGATGTGCGTGCTGTCTGTAAATAAAACTGTAATGGATGTAAACCAACCCTGTGGCCTTGTCACATGCAGCGGAAATGGAAAGTTCTTGTCTATGGCCACAAGGTATACAGCATGCTTTGCATCCAGGGTCTGCAAACTTCTAGAGGAATGGATAGCACTGCTGTAAGCCTATTCAGTTTTTCTAAAAGTCATAAAAAGAGCTCCCTCCAGGTGGATGCTGACCTGGAAGGCACACAGCTTGCCCAGTAAATCCCTCCTTCCTGCAGAGAAAAAGCGCCCCCCCTTTCCAGGTGGCCGCAGTCCCAGTTCAGGGCCTCAGCTTAGTGACTGGCATGCAGGCTGGATTTTGGCCCCTCTCACCCATTAGCCAGCCACTTTGCACAGTCCACAACATGCACTGCTCTCCACGGTGGCCCTGGGAGTGCACCTACGTGCCAAGGCAAGCTTAAAACTACTGGCTCAACCTGGCACATCTTTCTGGAGATAATTTTGCCTGAAGACCAGAGGGAAGCCTTTATTTTGATAATAAAACTTGACGGTTACCATAACTGATGCTACATGTTAACAGAACAGAATGCTCCATTAGAACAAACTTGATAGAGCAAAGGAGATTCAAAGGACACTGCTCTGGGCCCCTCTCACCACCCAGGCCAGCTGGGGAACAAGTTCACCCCCTGTGCCGTGTGGGACACTCGAGTGGAAACGTTGAGAAGGCTGGAATTTTATATAGGTTGGGACCGAACTGAACAAGCCAAGAGTCATTTGCCTGAAAGTGAACTTTGTGCTTTAAGGCTGAAGGGGGCAAGAGACGGTACAGTCTAAAGGAGCAGTTTAAAATGGTCTGAAATAACGTAGGAAAAGCAAAGAAAAATCTAATAAGGTCCTTGTGGCCACACTGCTATGGGTTTTCTGGTTTTGCTTTTGGTTTTGAATCAGCCTTGGTAAGTACCTGCTTCCCAAAAGGCTTGTTCTGTCGATGGCTTGGTTGATGGCTTGGGCTCCCCCTGCTGCCTGGGACGGCTTCTGAGTGGTGGTCACTGGGCTGATGGAACGAAGCTGAGGATGGAAAAGCTTATTAAACAGATGTCTGAGGCAATGCTCCTGGCCCAAGACACAGCAGGGCCATGGTCAGAGGCACACACTTCTTAGTCCCAGGGTGACAGCATCTGCCTGGGGGCTGATTAGATCTAGACCCTTATACAATCTCAGTTTCTGATGATCTGCAAAAGTCTAGGAAACAATCTCTATAATGAGTTATTGAAAAATTTCTCTTATTAAAATCTTTCACCTTGTCAACTGAACCTGTTGTTTGCTACAAAGTAACCAGACCCCATGGAGAATTCCAGTAACATCATTAGGCCCTTTCATCTTTAATCCTCTAAGTCGTTCCCCCTTCTTTTTCATTTATCTTATACTAGGAGTGTGCCCTGCTGTCTATCTGCAGATGACTGTAGCTGTTGGCAGCTCTGTGGGTCAGGGGTCAGGTCATCCAGAAATCCTGGACCATAGGGTGGGCAGTATTGCAGGTCCGTCAGAAATATGGGCTGGCGATGGCTCGAGATTGATGGGGACTAATAGGACAAGCAGGAGTGATGCAGAAAGAAAACCACCACGGTGCTCTGGGTGCTGACCTGCCCGCAACCCTGTCACACTCGGATGCTCTCTCTTCCTTCCCTCTCCCCCTCCCCTCTGCCCCACACATGTAGGGCTTCTTCCTGCTCCTTGATTAAGCCAGGCTCATTCCCACCTCAAAGCCTGTTCCCTGTTCCTTCCACCTGGAATGCTGCTCCTGGTGGTTGGCTCCTTATTGGCAGGGCTCAGCTCACATGGGACTATCCTTCACCCTGCACCCTGCCACTCTCTTGCCCCGAGCAGCTTTGACTGTCATCCCTCTCTCCAGTGACCCTGTTCATCTACGGTTTTGTTTGCTGTTGCCTGTAAGTTCCATGAGGCCAGGAGCATTCCCGTCGCAGCCATGTCTATGTTCTGAGCACACAGCACGGACATGTGTACAATCTAACAAAGACATTCCTGGGTGTTTTACTAATCATGTCCTTATTCACTGGGGCCATCTTTGCTGAGATACGCCTAATGGACCTCAACAGATATAATTTATTTATTTAGATACTAAGATCAGTTTTGTGTTGTCTTGTCAGGAAACAGAAACGTCACAAGGAATTGGAGTCAGCAGGCCCAAGTAAGTTCTGGCTTCAACTCGTAACCTTGGGACACTCTTGCCCCAGTCGCCCCATCTGGGAAATGGGCAGAATGACGCTGGTGCTCAGGGTGCATGGTGAGAACCAGCTGGGACCGTGGGAAGGAAAGTGCCCTGGAGATCATCACTTGCTTTGTGCACAGGTGTGACTCTGCTGTCCATCTCAGCTTTTCACTGACCTCGAGGGTCTCTTCCTTCTCCTTCAGCACACTGGTCCACGGTCTTGCTGGTGGTCCCTCCACATCCTGGAAAGACGTAGTCACGTGATGTAAGTTGAAACAAAGCCATCTACTGTATACTCTTCACTGACAGATGAGAGCACAGAGAGGGGCAGGGACTCTTTTTATCCTCCTGTTTGCTGCTCAGAGCTGAAGGCAACAGGCACAAACTCAAATTGTGGGGCCAGGAAGGTTTCATGAATAAGGGAGATGGGCCGTGGTAGGACAGTAGGGAGTGGTGGTGAGGACTGCGTAAGCCTAAAGGCTTATGCTCTCAGAAATAAAACCCTTCCAGGGAAGCCAGAGTTTGCTGTTCATGTCATTCTTTCACCGACCCTCCAGTTTGCAATCCTGGTCTAAGGTATCCAGAGTTTGCAGGGAAATCAGATTCACACCTAGCTTAGGCTTTCTGAAATCAACAAAAAGCTGAAAGAAGGTGGAAGGAATGGGAACCTTGGCAGGTCAGTGAGCAGTGGAAACGCAGATGAGTCTGAGGTTAGGGATACCTGTACACCTCACTCTCCCATGTGCTCTTTTCAGTGGCTGCTCAGATGCTGCCTGGTCCCTGCGGAGCCCCAGCATCCTCTGCAGTTCCCTCCCCCACCTGGGAGCACACCTGCAGTGGGCTGGCAGGTGGTTCAGCTTTCCTGCTGAGCATGGCCCTCTGCAGGGCTGCATTCTCCACATGGATGGCTCGGAGTACGGCCGAGGCATCTTCCTGTCGGTCCTCAGCCTCGTACACGGGTTTGCGCGTTGCAGAGAGGGGCCTCTCGCGCCGGCTTCCCGGTCCTGGGGCAGAAAACAGGAGGGTGCTCCTTGAGATTGTGCTCTCAGAGTGCAGCTCAAAATCTACAAGATCCAAATTGAATAATGTACCATAAATCAACTGGCCTGTACTCTCCCAAAATGTCAAGGTCATGAAAGACAAGGAAAGAGTGGAGAACTGTTCCAAATTAAAGGAGACTCGGCAAACATGGCAACTGAATGCAGTAGAGGCTCTGGGGCTGGATGCTGGGTGAGAAAAACTGCTGCGAAGAACATTGTTGTGGCAACTGGAGAAATTCAAATAGAGCCAGCAGCTTAGATCATAGTATCACATTATGCTAAATACCCTGAATTCCATACGCGTACTGTGGCCATGTACAATGCATGTCCTTGTTCTTAGGAACACACACTGCAGGAGTCAGAGGTGAAGGGAAATGACGTCTGCACTTAATCTCTAATAGTTAAAAATAATAATATATATATATATATATATATGCACACACATCTCTCTGTATCTATATTTACATAATTTATAGAGGGCATACACATATGTGTATACATATATATGCTTTATATATAGAATATATAATTATCTTACATACACATTCATACATATATATATACAGGTGGAAGATGAAGCAAGGGGCAAGATGTTAACAACAGGTGCGTCTGGCTATCTGGGAGAAGGGTATATAGAAATGTCATTAGTACGGGGCTGAGCCCGTGGCGCACTCGGTAGCGTGCTGCGCTAGCAGCGCGGCGGCGCTCCCGCCCGCAGGTTCGGATCCTATATAAGAATGACCGGTGCACTCCCTGGCTGAGCGCCGGTCACGAAAAAAAAAAAAAAAAAAAGAAATGTCATTAGTACTATCGTTGCATCTTTTTAAGTTTGAAATTGTATCAAAATAAAAAGCTATAAAAAAATTAACCCTCTAAGAAAGTACATATAAGGAATAGTATATGCTATCATGGAAAGAGAGGGGTATTTTGTAATATTTTTGCTTTTGTTCTGTTTTGTTTGTGCATGGGGAATAAGTATTGCAAAATAATTGCATCCCGGGCCGGCCCGTGGCTCACTCGGGAGAGTGCGGTGCTGATAACACCAAGGCCCCGGGTTCGGATCCCATATACGGATGGCCGGTTCGCTCACTGGCTGAGCGTGGTGCTGACAACACCAAGTCAAGGGTTAAGATCCCCTTACCGGTCATCTTTAAAAAAAAAAAAAAAAAAAAAAATTGCATCCCAATTTAAGAAAAAAAGTATTGCAAAGTGGCAGCTGATTCTGGAAGTTCCCGTGAATGGAAACTTGGTTTTATAAAAATATAAATTGATATGCAAAAAGATGGGTTGAATAAAATAAATTATGATACCTCCACCCCATGGAGTACCAAGCAACTACAGAAAGAAAAGAATACTAAAATACCTACAGATAAAATTATATGAACAATTGGATTTGCTTCATAATAATCTGGGAAATGGGTACACAGTAAGTGAAATTGGCCATAAATTGGTTATTGCCAAGATTAGGTATTTGGACACATGGTGGTGGTGGTGGTGGTGGGGGGGGGTCACTGTAACATATTTTCAATCATTTATGTTTATATTTCTATTGGGATGCTTAAAGAGGCTTTTACCTACTGGATTTCATCCCCTGGGCAAATATTTGTTGAGCATCACTGCACCAGGCTCTGTTCTTGGCACTGAGGATACAACAGTGATCGGGGAAACTACAACCCCGCCCTCATGACTCTCCTGCCATGTTCCCATCTGCATGTTGCGTCTGAATGAGTGTTCAAAGTAGCAACGTTGACAATGGCATTGGCAGGAGAGGGCAAGAAACACACAGAAGCTCTATGGGGCTGGCTTCCAGTACAGCCAGGTACTGGGTTGCTGGGGACTATGGGTTTCTTTGGAAAAGCTAAGCAAAAATTAGGGAATGCCAGTTTCTACCAGGGGCCCAGGAGAGTGGCTGGGGATGCAGGTGCCCTTCCTCATTTGCCCTCTCATCGATTACCTGGCCTGCTCTGCAACTGGAAGGCTGAGAAGGAAGAACGAACTTGGGCAGAGAATATGAGAGACAGAAGGAGCTTCCTTATTGTTATGGAAACATGGGTGGGTACGAGGGTCAGGAGGACCATGCTGGGATCCTCCTCCCTCAGTGCAAAAGTGATCAGGTCCCTGAAGTAGCTGGGAACACAGGAAGCAAGGAGCAATGGGAACTAAAGGATGTGGTCTCAAGTCACACTGAAGCTGGAGCTGGAAAACTTGAAGTACAGACATACCCTGCCCCTGAAGCAGAAGTGGGTTACTGGCCAGGCAAAAGGCGTTTAACACACAGACTCTTGACCTGCACTACACTGTGAGCATCTCTGGTTGAGCAAGACACTGCCCTGGGTGTGGGGTACAGAGGCGGGTGGAATGGGCACAGCCCTGCCCTCATAGACCTCATAGTCCCAGGCAGAGGCAGATGTGGATCGGGCATGTGTGCAGGGTAAAGGGTCAGATGTGACGGGAGGGAATGCACTGTCATTTCAGATGCAGGGTCAGGAAAGAGGGTATCTCAGTGGAGACCTGAAGGCAGTGAGTGGCTGTTCTAGGTGGAGGGAATAGCAGATGCCAAGGCCTTGAGGTGGGCAGAGCTCAGCACATAAGAATGGCAAGGGGACTGGAATGGGGGAGCAAGAGGAAGAATGGTGGGCACAAGGGAAGAGAGCTGTGGCCCAGTTCTCATGGGGCCCTGGTGCCACATAAGCCCCGCAGGCCTCAGCTCTTCATGAGGTCATGGCCGTCATATTTACTATTACATCCCTGGCACCTAGCATTATGACTTTTGTCGAATGAGTGGATGAGAAACGACTTCAACTCCAAACCTCACAAATTTCAGTATTTGTGGATATCACTAAAGCATAGAGCTCCCTCCATCATTTAAAGCACAGCTGAAAAACTCAAGCCCCGTTCAGAGCCTATAGATGATTCTACAAATAAGGGACAAGAATGCATGCAAAGCTAAACAAATGTGCCAGCACCCTGGCATTTGGGGGTACAAATGCCAGCATTGGCAGAAGGCTTGGGCAGTGCTAGGACAAGCAGAACCTGGAACTCATTAGCTCCTTTGCCACCTTCTGCATACAGCACTTATAAAATCAGTCTAAAAACAGCTGTGTGCTGAACCTTATCTTTTATTGCCAATAAGTGGGTAAGAGGCCTTTCCTCTTTTGCCCCAGTGGTCTGGGGCTGGGGAGGAACAGCACACCCCCCTGCCCTCCCAGCCCCTCCGAGATAACTAGGAAGCCCAGCATGTAGCCTTGGCCACCACAGCCCTACACTCACTTCTTCGTGGAAAAGGACAGTTTTGTCTGCACAAACCCTTTTGCCCCAAGCGTCTTTCATTTGCAAGGGAATGCTCTGGCAACGTGATCATTGATGGGTGCTGCCTGTGCCCTTTGAGCCATATTATGCTAAGAAGATGCTTTTAAAAATGAAATCACTCTTTCTCCAAGTGTAGGTCAACTCTGCAGCTCCACCACCAGAGCTTTCCCCACTGTGGCTTCCCAGAAACACCTGCACATGGTGCCCAAGTTCTCCCGAGTCCCATTCCCACTGACCGGCTGGCATCTGCTACACATAAACTCACACCACGCGAGGGAGCCGCCTTTTAACTCTTTTTGAAGCTCTCATCGCTCACTTGGGGGACTGCTGGCCTGAACACCATATCATGGTGGATTTATTCTCACCATAGGTCTAGAGAATGGTGGATTTATTCACACAGTAAATTTGTGCCACCAGCAAAAGCCAAATTGCACATTTTAATTTATCCCAAACTGTTCTTTCCTAGTTGAGAATCATCCCTCTTCTGATCACTTTGCTTTCTCTCCGATTCACTGGTGCTTGGCTTTTTTCTCTCTTACAGGGAAACATATAATGTATCAGTTCAGGAGATTTACCATGAATGCAACACATGTCACAAAGAAGATGCGAGGCTACAAGGCTGTCGGTCGGCTCACCAACCGGTGACTTGCTCCCATTCACCAACTGCAACTCAAAAAGCTCAAATTTAGAGTCTCTGTAAAATTACCCTTTACTCCATGAAAGGGGCCTTGGAGGTCACCTGAGAATCCACTGACATTGCACATATTAAATCTGAGAACAAGTGTCTGCACGGCAATCATAAACCAGCAGCCCGGAGGCTGAAACCTGCCTACGGACATGTGGTGTGTAACTTTTACTTTAAAAAATAAAAAAATTGAAAATAGATGCCAAGCTTTAAAAAAAGAGGAAATCCACCTGAAAAGTGGGATTCCTGGCACGTCTTGAAAAGTCATACATTCTGGCAGCCCTGGACTGGCATTCGCACATGGCCACCACCGATAGAGGTTGGGCAGTGGTGCTCCCTTTAGATAGGGCAGAAGTGCTCCAATTTCCAACGTGTACCCTGTCCCCTTCCCCCTGTTGTCACATGCGTGACTTGGCCTAGAAAGTGTACACTATGCTGTGTGGCGAAAGATCCGGGGAAACAGCTGACTTAGCCCTGTTTTGTCTTGAGATGTCCACACTTACCTGTAAAATCCAAGTGGGAGAGGGGGAGTGCACGCTGGGACAACAATCTAGACCTGAGCACACCAATTCTTCCACTCATTGCAAGATGGCTCAGCATCTTCAGGCTCCCTGCTGCCAGTGGGGCGGGAGATTGCAACAAATGGCCACAAATTCCTCCCACCCCTGTATGTGGGCCACATATGATTTTGCAGTATGACTCTGCAGCGTTTCCATCAAGAGGTGGAGTCTATTTCTCTAGGTGAGCTTGGGCTGATGACTTTATTTGGCCAACAGGACGTTCGCAATCATGACCAAGTAGTCTACAAAAGCACTCATGCCCTGGGGCTTGTCTTCACTTGCTGCCCTGAGACCACCAGTGCTGGATAGTAAGACCATATGGAACAGAGCTGAGTTGTCCCGGCTGAGGTCCTCAGGCCAAATTACCCTGCCAGACATGAGTGAGGCCGTCTGAGAACACCCAGCCTGGCCACCACTAGCTCATTATAGAACCTCCCAGTCCACCCGAACTCAGGAACAATAATAAAAGAGCTGCTGCTTTATGCCACTGCATTTTGGGGTGGATTGCTAGGCAGTAGTTAACAGCTGACACACATGGCTTGTCAAGGCCTGTGTTCTTCTCATCTCTAAAGCCTGTGCTGGGGCCTCTCCGTGGCAGGTGTTCTCTGTAACCTCAACACTCACCCTCCTGCTGCTGCCTTTTCTATAGCACAGGAATGCACATGATTTTCAAGGAAGGCAATCAAGGCCCCCTGTCTAAATGACTTCTGCTCTTTCCTCTTGGGTGTTCTAGTGCGTTGCTCCCCACCTGCCTCTGAAGAATCTGTAGCAAAATGTCTTGTGTGGTTGACTTTTATATGAAAGGAACAGCTGTTGTTCTGTCTTCCCAGCATGGTGACTTTCACAGCACTCATGGCTTCCCTAGGGGAAACACCCCTTCCCCACTCTTCTGAGTCTTTTGGGCAGATTTGACCATACTCTCAGCCCAGCCTGGGTTACTGGGAGAACTATCGCTGTCTGACCACAGAGACTGGAAACTGGTTCAGAGGAGAGCTGGTGTTGGACTCTCACTGGAACTAGGAAAGGAGCAGTCTCTCTCCCCTGGGGCTACAAAGCAGGTAAAAGGGAGCCTGGAGCCACTGTGGCCACCTCCGGGCCCCAGTGAAATGCCTACCTGATAGTGACTAGAAATGTGGTTCTCAAAGTGTGGTCCCTGGACCAGAAACATCAGGATCACCTGGGAACCTGTTAGGAATTAAAATGCTTAGGCTCCATCCCAGACCCACTGAGTCAGAAACTCTGGGACTGGGGCCCAGTGTTCTGTGCTTTAATTGCCTTTGCAAGTAATTCTGATACACATTCAAGTTTGAGAACCACTGGGCTAGAGGAGAGTAGAGCTAAGTAATGAAGAGATAGCTTTCTATGATATCACCTGAGTACCTGGATCTCACCATTCCTGAGGCCAAATCTACAATCCTGGAAGTTTTATATCTGTGAGCAGTACATTTCCCTTTGTTGCTTAAGCCAATTTGGATTTCTGTCACCTGTTATTAATGAACACTGACTAATATACTATGAGACTCTGGACTTTGGCAGAATGGTCTTTCTGCTGCAGGTTTTCCTGTCAGAAACACTAACTATAGGGCTGTCAGGGTCCTTCCTCTAATTCACTCACATTGAGGGGTATTACTTTATTTCTGTGGTTTGCAGCTTGTCTGGGAAAAGTGGTTCAGATATATTACTTCCTTAGAGCACTCTGACAACATGGACAGTAAACTTTCTGCATTAAAGACTAATGTTCTCTCACCCTCAGAAAGACAATGGGCCTCTGGGAGGAGATTACATTAGTTTCTTGGAAGGCTTATGGATAGAGACTACAGTAACACAGGACATGAGGCCTTTTCATTAGAACTAGGGATGATTACAGTGATAGAGAGGAATGAAGCTGTCATGGAGTTGCATTATATGAACATTTCTGACACAAATCCAATTTTATGGGCTTGGCCAAAAAATAAAAATAAATAAAAAAGGGCAAGGGGAGAAATGACTCTTTAAAGGGTACAGGCAATAGGTTATTCTTCTGGAATGGTGGACTAGCTAATATGGACCAACCCCTCCTGGAGTGCAACTAGAAAACCTGCAACAAACAGTATAAAACTCTTTTTGAAAAAAAGAAATCTGTTTGAGGGCATGGAGAGTGAACAAGGATGTGAAGAAGTACAGGACCAAGAGCAGACAGGAGAAAGAAACCCAGGGATGAACCAAACATCTGTAAAGACTTTCCCCTCAAGATTCTGCTGATTCCCATAAGAGCTGCCCCAAGGTTGAGAAGTGGGACAGAGCTTTCGACAGACTCAGGGGCTACAGTTTGAGAGTGAGGGTAGCCTGGAAATAGCCAGGAGTGAAGGGTGTAGAAAGGTTAACAAAAAGGGAAAATCTAAATTACTATTCACTGTATAAAATAATAATAATATTAATGCCTAGTGGGGTTTAAAACCTAGAGAGAATTAAAATTCATGGGAATAGCATTTAAGTTGGTAGGGAAGTAAATGGAGTAACAAAGTTGTAAGGCTCTTTCACTGAATGGGAAGTGGTAAGCTTTCTAATTTAAAGTAGACTCTGATAAGTCAAGAATGCATGTTGTAATGTCTGGTAATGACTAAAAGAATAATTAAAGAATGCATAACTAACAAACTAATAGAGAGGAAAAAAGAGGAATAATACAAAACAATCAGTTTAAAAAAGGGCAAGAAAGGAGAGAAAGAGGAACATAAAACAGGTGGAACAAATAAAAAGCCAACAATAAGAGAGTAGATTTAAATTCACATATACTAGCAATTACATTAAATGTAAATGGACTAAATGCTCCCATTAAAACACATGGATTGTTAGAGGATAAAAATAAAAACCAATTACATGCTGCTTACAAGAGATAAACCTTAATATAAAAATGCAGAAAGTCTGAAAGCAAAAGAATGAAAAAAGATACAAGTAAACACTTACCAAAAGAAAGCTGGAATAGCTCTGTATTAGACAAAGTAGACTTTAAGGCAAAAAGCATTATTAGAGCAAAAGACAGACAACACATAATGATAAAAGGTTCAATTCACCAGGAAGATATAAAAAGTCTAATTTTGTATGCACCAAAAAATACAGCCCCCCTTCCATACACAAAGTAAAGCAAGTATTGGTTAGAGCAGCATGGTGTTACAATACCAAGGTAAAAGGGTTTAGAATCCCATACTAGCCAGCCACTGTCACTGCCCACCCCCCCAAAGCCCCCAAAAGAATAGCAGGTAGGCAGTCTATGTGCCAGGTTTTGCCTGGAGGAGGGCGAGCTGGTTTGTGATTCTACTGTCCTCTCAGGAGGTAGAATCTCAGGAAGTAGAATGCCTCTGTGGTGTCAACATTCCAGTGCCCACAGCATGATGCCAGTGCTTAAAAACACATTTTTCCTATAACCCAGACCCTAAACAAAACCAACTGCTTTATCTGGGGCTCAACCAAGAAGCTATGACTTTTTTCCCACACTGATGGAGAGACTGACTCTCTTGGGATTACTGAGAGATGATATACCTGTATGGGGTCATCTGTATATAGCCATATAAGCTCATGTTATCATCAATTTGAGGGATTTCTAAGGGTAGCTCTGGCCCCCTGTGCTTTTTGCTGTTTTTAGAGCCAAACACCTGGGTGAGATGTGGTCCCACTGTAATCCCATTTCAATGTGAGGGTAGTGACAGTGCTGGGGTTTTCAACTTTCCTCTTAGCCACAGAACTCCTTCTTCAAGTTTGGCTTATGTAGGAGCCATGTATATTGAACAGATAAAACCTGAGCTCCAAACCTGTTCAAAATGAGGATTCTACCACCTCAAACAGTATCCTCTTTAAGAGTATGAGGGAACGAATTGCTCTAAGAAACAAATACCAGGAAGAAACACCATTTTTATCAGATGGGCCCAGTGACACACAATTTTTATATGAATGCATGCTTCTCTGCCATGGTGGCCAAGACACTCAGAGCCACTCTGTGATCACTGTAGGTATTTGTTTGTTCACCCCGGCTTCTTATTTTCCTACTCTTGTTTTCTCTTCACCTCATTTCCTCCCATAGTTTTTAAAGTCATGCACTACACGCTATATGTCATTTGTTAGACCATGTCAGAACTTTTTGGAGAAAGTCAGATTATAAGTTAGTTAGTTAAGCTCTAGCTCTTAATGTGTTATACATAAAGATCTGTGTTATGGGTTGAATCATGTCTCGTAAAAGGGTGTTGAAGTCCTAACCCCTAGTACCTGTGAATATGACATTATTTAGAAATAGTGTCTTTGCAGATGATTGAATTAAGATGACATCATTAGGGCCTTAATCCAATAGAACTGGTATCTTTGTAAAAAAGGCAAATTTGAACATGAAGACAGACAACCACACAGGGAGAATGCCATGTAAAGACTGCACTTAAGCTGCCACAGCCAAGCTAGTGTGAGGCCTGGAACAGATCCTTCCCCAGTGCCTCCGGAGGAGGCCCTGCCAACACCTTGATCTTGGATTCTAGCCTCAGGAACTGTGAGACAATACATTTCTGTTGATTAAGCCACTCAGATTGTGGGACTTTGTTATGGCAACCCTAGGAAAATTATACAGGATACAAGATGATTTTAGTTGCTACATGGTTTAACTTTAAAAAAATATTGATAGTAATATATTTATATTAATGCACATTAGAACAAACATACCAAGTGACTCAAGCCTATGATTTTCAGGCATGTTATTGCTTAGGACTAGGCTGAAGTGGGTATGTGTTAAGAAAATGACAGTTAGCACATGAGGGCTGTACGGTGTAGTTTAGGGCAGAGATTCTGCAGCCCAGGTTCTCACATACTGGCTTCACCACTTACTGGCTGTGTGACCTTGAACAGATTCCCTAGCCTCTCTGTGCCTTGGTTTCCTCTGTGCAATTGTGTTGATAATGGCAGTACCTACTGCATGGTGTTGTTTGGATGATCAAATGCAAGATTACATATGCAGTGCTTAACACAGCCTGGGAGCCAATTCAGTGCTTTGTAAGTGTCGGCTCTTAATTTTATTACATGGATATGAAAAAAATACTGATTGTGGCACATACATGAAAGAGAGGAGTCCAAGTTAACTCAGGAAGGTGTCTGGGAAGTGTGCATGACCAACAGTGTGCCACTCCTACCCTACCAGGGGCTCTGGAGTTTTCATGCCCAGCGGCTCTACCCTGGGTTTCATTTTTTTTAACAACTTGTTTTGGAGGAACTTCTGTAAAGCCACTTTAATTTTTTTTGGAGGCCTATTGACTTGAGCAGCAGTCAGCAGGGTGATCCGGGGGTGTAGAAGAAACACCACCACATGGGATGGCCACCCACAGCCCTCACCTGCTGTTGAGCTCTGAGAGCAGACCTGGCCTTTCTCTTATCCCAGGGCTCCTTCTCCTCTCTCTCCCCAGCTCCTCACCTGACTAAAGCTGATAAGAGCCAAAATTCGCCAGATTTTTCTGACATCTAACATTTTGTATCTTGCTCTTGACCCCCACAGATCATTCCTCCATTGTCTATTTACAATGTGACACCTCTGTGATCCTATCAGCTCAGAGAACTTAATGGGCCAGCAGTGGTTGCTTCCCACCTCCAATTTCCTTGGGCCCCAGACAGGTTTCTTTCCAGGCTCTGGGTTTCTCCAAGAAGTCTCTAGGAAATGGTTTGATGCTAACTCTGCCCCAGCGGATTCTGGCTCCTTGTAGTGGGATGCAGGCTCTCTTTGGCTGCAGGATGAAGATCAGAGAACTACTACAGAGGTCTCAGCACTATGCGGCTTGTCCACACACAGATTACAGCTCTGGGGACCTGGCTTGCCTGAGTCTCCTCTGCTTGTGGTGCAGACTCAAAACTTACCCGAGCCACGTGATAAGCCAGTGCCCCACATCACTGTCAGGTCCCAGCTCCCCCGCCCCATCACTGCAGGCTCCTCAATGCCCAGTTTCTCACCCTAGGTTGTTCAGGATAAAAAATCACAACTAGTCTTATTCCTACAACTGCCTCCTCAGCAAGCCTAGTGACTGTCCAGAATCCATCCACCGGTAACACTCAGAGACCGAGCCTCCACCCTCTCTATCCTCACAACCTGCCCTCTTCCCTGGTCACCTCACATCCACTGGCTCCTGACAGGCCATGTTCCACCTGATCTAAACCAAGTCACAGCAGCCCCTGCTGCAAAGTCTCAGCTGCCGCTTTCCAGCTGTGTGAATCACCTGCACCTTGCCTTGGTTCCTCATCTGTGAAATGGGCACAATCACGAAACCTACCTTAAAAGGTTATCATAAGTATTATACAAGATGACAGAAGTAAAAACCCTGCAATGGTGGCTGGCTCATAGCAAATGCTCAATAAACATAACCTTTCATTTCATTGGAAGAGAAACAGACTCTTCACCATAAACTCTTTTGCACCTTTAGAATTTTGTGCCATCTGCATGTATTATTATCCATATAAAGTAAGCAAATTAAAAGTAAAAACAAAAATAAAAGAAATTTCAGTTATAACTACAGTTTGGTTGTAGAATCAGAAAGTAGCTCTGATGGCTAATTTTATGTGTTGACTTGACTGAAGAACCCAGATATTTGGTCAAACATTATCCTGGGTGTTTCTAAAGGGCATTTTACATGAGATTAACATATTAATCAGTAGAGCAAAGCAGACTGTCTTCCACAAAGTGAGTGGGCCTCACCCAATCAATTGAAAGCCTTTAGAACAGAAAGATGGACGCTTCCCTGGAAAGAGAATTCCCCATCACACTTCATCAGCAACATAGACTCTTCCTGTAAGATGGCCTTTGAAGTGGCACGTTGGCTCCTCCTGGGTCTCCAGTCTACTGACCCACCCTGCAGATTGGGCTTGCCGGCCTCCATAAGTGCATGAGCCAATTCCCTATAATAATCTCTTTCTCTATATATACATATATATTGGTTCTGTTTCTCTGGAGAACCCTGACTAATACATTTGCTATCGGTCAGCTCAGCCCTCAGTGAGGAGCATAATGAAGTGAGACCTCCCATCATGGCACCCCATGAGAGTGACTGAGCCCCAGACCACTCCTGTGCTCAGGGGCCCCCGGAACTCTTACTTGAGCATGCCCTCTCCTGGTTGGGGAGCACAGCAGGTGGCTGGGGATTCAGGTTTGGCTCAGGTTTGCTGGGAATAAAGACCTCAGCATTGTCCTTCCGTTTAGCCGACAAATTCCTTTCCCTTTTATTACCTGTAGGAAAACAAGTGTTTACCTGTCAGACACTGAGAGCAAGCAGAATTGGGGCATTTGTTCAAGCATTTGTTTATTATTCATTCACTTATTTACTTCACAAATATTTATTGAATTACCCTGTGCCAGCTCCCTTGCTAGCTTGGGATTGCTGACAGTGCTGTGTGCCCAGCACCACATTTTGGTAAATAAATGAAATATTCTGGGACACACAAAGGTTTTCAAATTTTAACATTTCTGGAGCTGGCTGGTCAGCTCAGTTGGTTACAGTGTGATGCTGATAACATCAAGGTCCAGGGTTTGATCCCTGTACTGGCCAGTTGCTGGGGGGGGGTAGGGGAGAACATTTCTAAACAGAGACAAGCCTCACTATCAGTGGGGTACAGCATGGTACATTAGTAATGGTGCCACAAAGGACAACTTGGAGAGGAAGGAGTACAGCAAAGCACACTCACTGCCCTCTGGGAGCTCACAGCCGAGTTGAGGAAAAGGCCGGCTGAGCAGATAAGAGAGCAGGGCTTGCACAGAAGGGCCTGGTCCCCATGGAGAAGCATGTGCCCTGATGGTGTGGTTGGCAGGTGTGTGGGGAGGTGACGGTGAAGAGGGTCCTTATAGATGACTAAGGAGTTGCCAGGGGCACCAGGATGGGGGCATTCCAGACATGGGCAGCATGTGTGTGTGTGAAGGCGGCGAGGGCTTGAGGTGGCAGGTGTGGAGGTGAGGGCTAGTGATGGGCCGGGGAGCAGAGCCGTAGGGTAAGGGCCTGCAGGCCAGGCTCTAGAGCCTAACTTCCTCCTCAGGTCAGTGGGGCACCTGCACCCTGGCAGCACAGGGGATGCCTCCAGATGCTGGCAATTTGCCTCCATTTGCCGGGCAAACGGTTTGTTTTGTTTCGTTTTTTACCTCATCTGATGGTCTAAGTTATTTATTTATTGGGAAGGGGAGGCAAATGTTTTTAAAGCAATTATATATCTCAATATGAATAGAAAAAATATGTATCTAGCATTTCAAATCCTTGATTTCATGAATATTACTGCTTAGAACAATCCTAGAATTATGAAAGAAAAGAAAGAGAAAGGGAGAAAGAAGGAGAAAGCAGGGGGAGGAGGAGAAAGAGAGAGAGAATAGAAGGAAGGAAGGAAGGTGACTGGTTTAAATACCAGTTAAAAATAGTACAAGTGGAAAAAAAATAAAAATAAAAGAAAAAAACATAGTACAGGTGGTTTGTGAATATGGCAAAAACCTGTGAAGAAGGGTGACAAATGGCTAGAGTTTGGCAAAGTTAGCTCCAGGGTGTTGGAGCCAGCAAAGGTTTACAAGCACAGGAAGGATGCATTCAAGATGACCAGGTGGAAAAGCAGCCCCGCTGGCAGCGAGGCAGGTGGGGAAATGGAACAGAGAGCCTTCAGGCAGGGAGAGCCCTCTGGTGCCTGCACTTGGGGACCTCCTGGCCTGGGAAGGAAGAACACCTGGGAAGTGCCTGCTAAAGTGCAATGGGAGGGGAGTCCCAGCAGAGGAGATCCTGGGGCCTGTGGTGGCCCACAGGAAGGGGAGTCCCAGAACCAAGGGCCCCCTGTGATTCTTGGGAGCTCAAGGTAGGTGTGGGGACCTGTGTAGGGTCTGACCAACTCTCACTACCCTTTCTGCCATCTCCTCTTGACTCTGTCACAGACAGACATTTCTCCACCATTTTCTGAAGTAGTTGCTCCCTGGTTGGCTGGATACCCAGGGCCCAAGGGCAGCCCAGTGTGTGACAGAGAACTATGTCAATCACAGGTCAATGGGACAAGACAGAGAATGGAGAGGGGCAGATGACCCTGGACTTCCCAAGGGCTGAGAATATGATGCATAGAGTGACAGCCATGATTCAGTTCAGCCTCCTGAGTGCCCAGGCTCTGGGGTATGTCCTGGGCACACTTGGCCTCATCTGCTCCCCCAGCTATCCTGGGGGTAGACACTCCTATAAGGTAGGCAGAACAGTGATCCCCAAGGATGTTAAAGCCCTAATCCTCAGCCCTGTGAATATGTTAAATTACAAGGCAAAGGGGAATTAACACTGCTAGTCAGCTAACCTTAAAATAGGGAGATTATCTTGGATTATTCGGGTGGACCCAATGTAAAAACAAGGGTCCTTAAAAGTGGAAGAGGGACAAAGTTTCAAATTGGGATGATGAAAGACTTCTGGAGATGGACAGTAGTAATGATTATGTAACAATATGAATGTTCTTAATGACAATGAATTGTACCATGAAAAATGGTTAAAATGGTAAATTTTATGTTAAATGTATGCTGTGGATTGAATGTCCCCCCAAAACTCATTGAAGCTTGACCCCCATTGTAATGGTGTTAAAAGTGTGGGAAATCTGATTATGGTATGTAAAAGGCAGAGCCTTTAAGCGGTGATTAGATTGTGAGGGCTGTGCCTTTGTGAATGGATTGATCCACTCATGGAGTGATGGAGTGATGGTTGTGGTTCTGATGGCTTTATAAGGAGGACAAGTGAGAAGATTAGCTCTCTCTTGCTCAGGCCATTCTTTTGCCCTGTGATACCCTGCATTGCCACGGGACGCCATATAGTGTTCCCACCCAGAGGAAGGACCTCACCAGATGTGTCCCCTGGACCATGGACTTCCCAGCCTCCAAAACTGTAAGAAATAAATTCTATTTCTTTATACATTTCCCAGTTGCACGTAGTCTCTTACAAGCAACAGAAAACAGACTAATCCATATATATGTTACCACAGTAACACACACATGCTCACACACACACACACACACACACACACACACACACACACACACACACACACAAGTGGAAGTGGTGGAGGGAGGCAGGAGAGGAGGGTCAGAGGGAGATGTGACTGCAGAAGCAAAGCACAGAGAGATGCAAACTTGCTGGCTTTGAAGGCTGGCTTCCTTTGAGGAAGGGGCCATGAGCCAAGGAATGTGGGTGGCTTCTGGAAGCTGGAAAAAGCAAGAAAACAGAATTTTCCTGAGAGCCTCCAGAAGGAACACAGGCCTGCTTATTGGAGTGAACAGGACTAAAGCCTGGGACCTAAAACCACACGGGTTCTAAAATATTTTTAAAAGATAGTGTTTTTGTTGGCATGCATTTCTCTGAGTTCCCTCTTTTCCCATGGTTATCTGATATTTTGAATCTTGGTTATGGGGCAAGATGACATTATTTACATGAATGTAAAGTTGTTTTCCAGCCAGCCTGAAGTTGCAGACTTGCACGTACTACCCAGAACCTGAGATAACAGCAAAGATGAGAACAAAACCAGACGAGGCCTCAGAGAGACCTTGTACCTGAGACCTTCCATGAACCTTTCACTGCTCCTCATGCCCCTCCCTCCTGCTTTTCTCTTCCCATGTTCCATTTCCTCATCCCCCTCTTTAAAGCCCCCTCAGTAAACCTGAGGCTTTGAGATGGCTTCAGTCTGGCCACTCTCCTTCAGGTTTACCAGAGAGATGGGTTAGCCCAACATCTCTCCTCAGGTCACCAGTATTCCTGAATAAAAGCTGACTTCCATTTTTGCCAACATCTGATTTTTGAGTGGTTTCCTTTTGTCTGGGGGCAGGCAGCCGGACTTCTGAGTTCAGTGTCAATTTTGGGGAGCCTGAGCCAGGAGCTGAGTGGTCCCTTGTACCACGCTGACACTGATTTTAGCCCAGTGAGACTCATGTTGGACTACTGACCTACTGAACTGTAAGATAAGAAATCTGTGTTGTCTTACGCCACCAAGTTTGTGGTAATTTGTTACAGCAGTGACAGAAAACTGATACGTCCCATTACATGGGAAGGCTCTGAGGTTCACTGGTCCAAGCGCAAAGAGCTAGGAAGTGATGTGAACAGGATCTGGTCAGGCCTGTCTGTCTCCAAGCCCAGCCCTCAACTATTTTATTCCCCAGCTACTTGCCCCCTCCTCTCCATTAGACGGTTCTCCAGAAACTGGCCGGGAGGTTTGCTTTGGCCATCAAAAGTCTATATAAGGATATGTTCCAGGGTACCTAAGTATGCAGACTCCTGGTGCAACCCTAGAGCCATGGGGTCTTCATGGAAAGTGGCTCAGAACCACCACTGAGCTCATCTCGTACCCCTCTCTCCTTGCTCACTTGGCTCCAGCCATGCTGGCCCTTTTCCTGTCCTTGGCAAAACAAGCTCTTTCTCTTCAGGCCCTGTGTGCTTGCTGCTCCCTGTGCCTATGGCTGTGCCTATGGCTCGGTTGTCCCATTCCTGTCTCAGCTTAAACATCACCTCCTCTGAGAAGGCTTCCCTGAATACTCTGGCTAAAGTGGCCCCAACTCCCACCCCCCACCAGCCTCTGTTTTATACTCTTCACAGCTTTTAGGACTATCAGGTACCAGTCCCTCCTCCTCTCTCAATTCCCAACCTGACCCATGAACTTGGCCCTCTCCTTTCCAGTTACTGAAGAAATGACTTCTGCCCTTCCCTGTGCTGTTCACTCGTGGCCCTTTATTTGCAGGAGGACGAGTCGGATTGGAGACACGGGGGCAGGGAGCCACAAGGCTCAGCCCAACTCCTCTCTTCCTCCTTCCAGCCCAGAAGGCATGGCCCCCTCCACCAGCTGACGCCCATGCCAGCAGCAGTCCAGCTTGGCCAGCATCAGGGTGGGGGCCTATCCCTGTCAGAGCAACAACACTGAATGGCCTCCATTCCTGCTGTCATTGGGTGTAAAGGTGATAACTGGCTCTTCTTCTATCAGAGTCTGAGGCCTGCCTCTCTTTGTTTATAACAAGTTTGGAGGGAAAATGAGTGGGTTACTTCCTGGCTCCCCAATACCCAGCTATTACTTTGTAACTTTACCTGGTTTCTTTAGTCAGGCTAGTGGTTAGAGCTCAGGCTCTGGTCTCATACTGCTGAAATTTTGATCCCAGCTCTTCCCCTTCCTAACTGTGAACTTGGGCAAGTTACTTGACCGCTCCATGCCTCAGTTTACCCATCTGAAAAATAGGTACAATGGTAGTATTTTCCTTGGGGTTGTGGTGAGGATTAAATGAGGGTCTCTAGGTAAGGCCTTTGGAATAGCATTTGGCACATGTTAATAAAAACTCAGTAAGTGTTGGCAATTATTATGATATGTGCATTTATGTGCTTATTGTCTGATTTCTCTGCTAGAATGTGAGTGCCTTAGGAAAAGGGACTGGGCTTGTCTCGTCCTAGTACAGTGCTTGGGGCGTGATATGTGCCCAAGAATGAATGAATGAACAGCCCAGAGCCATACACATCTTTTCAGGCTATTGCCAGCTGTTCTTGAGTAAATGTGCAACATTTGTTAGAAACTCCAGTCCCATGCTGGAGACTAGGAGACCATACAGCAGGCCCCTTAGCCTCTCGCCTGCTCCTCTCTGC
The DNA here is from genome assembly GCF_027409185.1 of Cynocephalus volans. Taxonomy (NCBI): domain Eukaryota; kingdom Metazoa; phylum Chordata; class Mammalia; order Dermoptera; family Cynocephalidae; genus Cynocephalus; species Cynocephalus volans. Next base: position 115,003,884 of record NC_084465.1, read on the forward strand.
AGAATCCTGTCTCCTGCTGGGGCTGAAGAAGCCTCCAGAGGCCACAGATGAAAGGGACAGGGGCAGTGACAGTGGACAGAACGCACCACAGCCCCTGTGTACATTCAAAGCCTGGACAGCCCCTGCCCATGGCAGATGTCACTGCAGTCAACATGGGGTCTGCCAAGCAATCCAATTGTTAAAAAATGTAAAATGGTGAGAAATTCAAGTTTTCTCTGCTCACTTTATGCCCAAGTATCACTCCTGAACTGTGCCTGGAGTCAATAGTCTTTGTGTGGCCTGGGCCTTCAGACCTGGAAATCACTGTAATGCCCCCCATTTCTAGGTCAGGGGCTTGGTCAGCTTCCTCGGAGCCCCCTCCTGCCCATGATGCCTCTGGGAGAAAATCCCCTGCAGCAGTGCAGTCCCAGTGGGTCTCGCACAGAAGGATCAAACATCGCCCTTCCTGCGTGATGCTCTAGCAGGAGGGTGGACACCTTCATTTACTTGACAGAGGCTTCCTGAGCAGCTGCAATGCGCCAGGTGTGGGCTGCAAGCTGGGGACGCTGGCTTGTGTCCAGCAGAGCGTCACAGGCCATGGGGAGAAAGACAGCTCGGGTCAGTGAGACCAGTGTCCTGAGGACACTGTGGGAGCACAGAGGAGGCCTGACCTATCTGGCTGTGGGGGGAGCACCGGAAGGCTTTGTGCAGGAAGCAATCTCTGAGTGGAGTCATGAGGGAAAAGCAGGGAGCCAGCATTCAGGGTTCAGGGTTCAGAGCGGAGAGGAAAGAGCATGTGTAATCTAGGCAGAGGGAACTGCCCGAGCAGGGGTTTGGTGCTGGAGAGAACATGGCGAGAGCACGTCTGACGGGCAAATGTTGTCTTCTATGGAGACGTCAGCCGCTGGGTGTGTATTTTCCCAGGGCTGCCTGTTATGGACTGAATTGTGTCCCACCACCCTCCCCCCCAAATTTATATTTTGAGTCCTAACCCACAGGAAGTGATTGTATTTAACAGGGTCTATAAAGAGGTAATTAAGTTAAAATAAGGTCATTAGGGTGGGCCCTAATCCAATCTGACTGGTATCCTATAAGAAGAGACTAGGACACAGACATACACAGAGAGAAGACCATGACAGGACATGGGGAGAAGAGGGCCACCTATAAGCCAAGGAAAGAGGCCTCAGAAGAAACTCACCCTTGATCTTAGACATCCACCCTCCAGAACTAGGAGACAATAAATTTCTGTTGCTTAAGCCACCCAGTTTGTGGTACCTTGTTATGGCAGTCCTAGCAACTAACACACTGCCTGATTTCAAACAATCCCTCATTTCCCTTTCCTTAGGTTCGCTCTGGTTCAGAAACTATGGTCTTCTCTTAGCTGGCATAGCCAGCTTTGAGGATGCACTTGGGATAGAAAGAGAGGAGCAGACAGAGGTGAAGCCAGCCTGAGTCCGGGGATAAGGGCTCTTGCCATTAGGCCTCTCCCTACCTCCTCCTCTCTCCTCCCTGTCCCCACCAATTGGGTTGCTCACTGTACTTTCTCTCTCTCTCTCTTTTTTTTGGCAGCTGGCCGATATGGGGATCTGAACCTACAAGGCTGTGCTTTAACCAACTGAGCTAACCAGCCAGCCTTTGTAGGATCTTTTCTGAAAAACCTCCTCCAGTGGACAGCTGCTGTTTCTGCCTGCCCAGCATCCTTGCTCCTGCTCCAGAGTCACCTTGATTTTCCTTTGGAAACTACCTGTAATGCACTGTCAGTCCATGTGGTTGGGTAGTGATAACCACACCTCTTAGTCTGATTGACTGGACCTGGCCAATCAGAGCCATGGTGATTAGTTCAGAGATAACATGTGACCCATTGTGGGTTGACAGCCAGGCCTGGGACTTTTGATGGAGCTTTTAGGAAAGAAAAATTCACTTTCTGATGGAGTTGCAAAGCCCATCCGATCTCTTGGAAAGCCTACCTAAGAATGGAATCCACACAAAGGAAAGCAGGGATGAGAGGAAGAAGGGAAGGAGAAGAGAGAGAAGGAGAGAAAAGGGGAGAGAAGGGAAGAGAAGGGGAAGGAAGAAGAGGGAAGGGGAGGGAAGGGAAGGAAGGTAAATGAGTCCTGCTACAGCTCTGGACTTTTCAGTTATCCAGGCCAATAAATAGTCCCTTTTGTTTAAGCTACTCTGCATTAGCCAGTTGGCAAGTAGATGCTGCTAAACATCCAACAGTACACAGGACAGCCCCCAACAATTATCTGCCAGACATTTACCATCTGGAATTTCAGGTTCATTTGGAAGCCTTTGCCTCTTGCAATCAACAGAGACCTGACTGATATACCTCCTGGCCTATGAGATGGTCTACATAAAGCTGAATTCAAAGTACTGCTGGAGGTATAAGTCCTACTATTAGATCCAGAGACACCAAAGGCAAAGAAATGTCACAAAAGACAGAGCTCACTTTTGGAAACGGGGTTAAATTCCAGCACCACAAGAGTGTCTGGGCCCTGGGGAGGGCGTCCTTCTGTCTCCTGGTCCTTGGGAACATCCTTCTGCACTGAGTCCCCACTGGAAAGAGGGGGGTCATCTCTGGGGTGGCCCATCAGCACCTGGTCCTCAGCTTCGGGCTCAGAGAGTACGTCTTCTTCGATAGAGTCATACTCATCACTGGAACAATCCTTTTGTTTCCTTTGCAGATTTATACTTTGTTCCAGGCTTTTTCTTAGCTCCTGCCAAAAGCCAAGAAGAGAGATGAAAAATAAAATATGGGACTTTGAGAAGAACTTATTTGAAAATAGATCATTTGAACCAAAGAATTATTCCCACCAAACTAACATTTGACAATATCATCTCAGCCCATGTGTTGCCACTCCTAGAAGACGAGAAAACAAAGGATGGGGAAAGACAAGCAACTCTCTGGACAGAGCAGTATTTACAGCACTGATTGTGGTGTCTGTGTCCCTGAGATGCCACTAAAAATGCATGTGCGTGCGTGTGTGTGTAACAGATGACATGGTTCTGGGGCTTGTTAAAACAGATTGTGGAGTTCCACCCCCAGATCTTCCGATTCAGTGGGTCTGGGATGGGGCCTGAGAATTTGCATTTCTAATAAGGCGGTCCTGATGTTGCTTGTCCAGGGACCACACTGTGAATATGAAATCTCAAAAGCCTCCAAATAACCCTAAAATTCCAGATGGTAAAATGTCTGGCGGATAGTTGTTGGGGGCTGTCCTGTGTATTGTTGGGTGGTTAGCTTAAATGTCAAAACATTTAGCATTTACTGCTTGATGATTTTTTCATCTGTTTCTTTTGTCTCCCTGAGATTGTAGATTCCTTAAGGCTGAGCATTAAGATCTATAGTTAAAGTGACCAGAAAATGTATCATCTAAACAAGGATACTTCTGAAAGGGAAAAAGGGGACAGAGTACAAACTGAACTATCCAGACAAACCAGTATGTTTGGTCAGCCTAGCTATGCTACCCTGTAGCCCTTGTAGTACACGACATAGTTCTGAGAAAATGAGAAGCAATCAATAAAGGTTTAATGATTGACTAATAAACATAATAGCTGTGTGGTAGGCTGAATAATGGTTCCCCAAATGTATTCACGTCCTAATCCCCAGAACCTGTGAACCAGCGAGCGCTCAGGAGGAAGTGAGAACACTGTATAGGAAACTTTTATCATCTTAGAGAAATCATCATAAACAGACCAATAATGGAAATAGAGACAATAATGGTGAGGGCTCAGGAAACGAGTCACATGTAACTGGAAACTTAAGGAGAGGGAATCCTGTCATGCAGTAGCCGAATCTTAGCTGACTTGTGTCCTACAGTTACGTGGCAAGCAGAGCTTATAAAAGATAAACTTGGATATTTAGCTCAGAAGATTTCCAAGCAAGGTGTTGAAGATTCAGTCTGGTTTCTTCATGCTGCTTAGAGTAAAATGTGAGAGAAAAGAGACTGAGGGAAGAACTGTTAAGTAAAAAGGAACCAGGACTTGACGATTTGGGAAATTCTCAGCCTAACCAGATTGCAAAAGATGCTAAAATTAGGAGACTCACTGTCAGGAAAGTGTGTCCTGGAGAGGAAACCAAGAGTGTGGCTGGACAACCTGTTTTCTGGTATCTCAGAAAGAGCCAAAGTTCAGAGTACTCAATCACACAACGGACTCTATGAAGAGACTAGACAGGTGACTCACAGATCCCCTTAGACATCTCAGCAGAAGCCAGGAATAGGGATAGGATTATCCAGGAAAGATTTGTAGAGGAGCCTCTTGTCTAATAGAGTGAATCCTAAAGACATACACAGGAGTCACACATGGGTTTCGAAAATGTCATACCAGCAGAAACACTACCAGCTTGTACTGAATGGGAGAAAGGATGAAATGAAAGCAGGCTGCTAGGCTTCCCAAAATTCTACAGACTCATAACTACTCATCTGCAAACACATGTTATCCTTTCTGAAAAAGGAGATCCAAACCACAGAGAATTATTTCCAGGTCTTGAAATCTACTGAAGTTTGCCCATTGGGTTGTTAAATTGCCTGGGTTTGGTGATTCCTTTTTTTTTTTTCTTTAATTTCCCCTTTTTAAATGGGAATGTCTATAACTGTCATCCCATGCCTGACCCACCATTGTATTTGGGAGCAAATAATTTGCTTTCTAGGTTCACAGGTCCACAAATGGAAAGGAATTTTTCCCAAAATGGATCATATCCAGAGTCCCACCCATACATAGTTAATTTAGATTATTTAGATGATGAGATTTGGGAGTTTTGAGCTGATAAAACTACAGATAATATTTTGGACTTGAGTTGATACTATAATGGGTTGAGACTTTTAGGAACCTTGGAATGGGATGAATGTATTTTGCATGTGGGATGGACATGAATCTTTGGGGGATTTTTGTAGGCTGAATAAATGCCTTCCAAAGATGTCTACATCCTAATCCTCAGGACCTGTGAATATGTTACCTTCCATGGCAAAAGGACTTTGCAGATGTGATTAAGTTAAGGATCTTGAGATGGGGAGATTATTCTTGATTATCCAGGTGGGCCCAATGTAATCACAGGGGTTCTTATATGAAGGAGGCAGGAAGATCAGATTCAGAAAGAGAAAACATAAGGATGAAAGCAGAGGTCAGGGAGGAGGAAGATGCTACAGTGCTGGCTTTGAAGAAGGAGGAAGGGGACATAAACCAAGAAATGTAGGTAGCCTCTAGAACCTAGAACAGGCAAGGATATGGATTCTCCTCTAGAGCCTCCAGAAGGAATGCAGGCCTGCAAATGCCTTGATTTTAGACCAATGGAACTGATTTTAGATTTCTGACCTCCAGAATTATAAGATAAGCCATTAAGTTTGTGTTGCACAGCAGACATAGGAAACTAATATAGCCATCTATCTTTTATAGCTGTCTCCCTCCCATCCCCTCAATACCAACTATCAGTGATATTTATTGAGCAACTAGAACACTCCCTGGCACACACTAGGTGCCTGATAAATATCTGCTGAATGACTAAATAAATTATATCATTGACTGGGTGGTGGCTGTGAGCAGAAGTGAGGTACACTCACATACCTTGGAGGTGGCATTAGTGATGTGACCCTTAGCAAGTTACTTAAATCCTCTGAGCTGCATTTTGACATCTATAAAAATGGGTTAACAAATCTCTGCCTCTCAAAATTGTTTTATTAAAGCAGTAGTCTGAACTGGGGATGATTTTGCCCCCAACCCTCAGAGGACAATTGGCAATGACTGGAGATATTTTTGGTCACAACCGGGGGGTGGGGAGTGCTATTGGCATCTATTAGGTGGACACCAGGGACGCCACTAAACATGCTAGAGTGTCCCACAACAAAGAATTATCTAGCCAAAATATCAATAGTGCTGAAGCTGAGAAAGCCTGTGTTAAAGCAAATTTGTATTCACCACTGGCACTTAAAAAGATAACACATGGTCTTCTAATTGAGTGTATTCAGATGGTCCATGCAACTTTCATGGAAACGAGACTGAGGTCATGGCTCATGTCTTCACAGTTTGATTGTGGTGGGCAGCTGGAGGGTCAGCAGATTTATTGCTCCTCTCCACGAAAGCATGAGTTGCTGGGTGGCCTGAGACTTAACAGCGATTTCAGTGATTTTAAGATTAGCAATCCTTTACAGTAGAATAACGCCCTGTACTCTATAAAACATTTTCAGCTCTTTCTCTCATTTGATCCTCACAATGATGCTGTAACACACATAGGTGGAGTAAAAACCTGGTATTACCTGAATTTGGTCAAAACAGGATAGCCTATTGGCTCATGCTCTGGGCTCAACCCCCATTCTCAGGTGAGGTTGTCTTAAGTTATATTCTACAAGGCTGGGGGCAAGGCTGGTGAGAAAGCAGTGGACAGTCCCTCTCTCTGCACCCTCAGTGTTCTTGCCCAGCACTGTGGATTGAAAAGATAAAATGGGTGCTGACTAGCTGTGAGACTGCTGTCCCTGTCCAGGAAACTCCAGTCAGTCTTGGGGCCCATAACTGTCCCACTGATGTTGAGGCCGAGTGGAGCCACTGATCACAGCTAGTTCTAGGAAGAATTTGGACGGGGCATTAGGACTCTCAAAACCCATGGTCAGCTGAGCAGGCTCTCCCAGCCTCTTCATTACCTTCACAATGTTGCAACCCCATATTTTAAGTGGCTGAATGTCTGGGGTCCTGAAATTTGAGAACTGAGGCCTAGAGTTTGTGAGGTGGTCCAACATCTCACAGTGACTAAGTGATGGGCAAAACTGCAACCTCTGCCCTCAGCAATTCTCGTGATCCTTCGAGATCATCCACACGCAGAACAGACTCTCTTGCATCCTGTCATGGCCTAGCCAGTGGGCAGTACAATATGGCAAACCACCACACATTAGTGCACTCAGGCATGCGCATGAGCTACAGGCTGCGGTAACAGCGACTGGAGCGTCCGGTGTGGAAGGGGTGACAGACAGGCAGTGCATAAGGAAAGACGAATAGGGGCATTGCAGATGTGGCCAGGACTGCGAACAGAAGCCCCTGTCTGGATGAGGGGACAGCGTTGACTGGGCTGAGGGTGCCCCAAAGAAAGGTGGCCAGGGAAGGCCGAGTGGTGAGAGCAACATAGTGAGTGGCCTCGTGTGTCAGGTGGTAGCAACAGCAGAGGCGAAGAGCGGGAGGCAGAAAGGGCTAAACGGCAGGGGAGGTAGGAAGGGTCAGGGCTTTGTAGGCTTTAGGAAAGAGACTGGATTTTGTTTTATGCACGATGGGAAGCCACTGAAGGGCAGAGATACCACAGCATCCGATTGCTGTTTCTCAAGATCACTATGGCTCTCGGATACCAGATGGATTTTGAGAGGCAGGGCAAGGGCGGAAACAGGATGAGCAGCCACAGTAGCAAGTGAAGGAGGCAGGTGGTCACAGAGGTGGGGACAGGGAGATGGCCTTGAGGCGAATCTGGGAGGCAGCAATGACAGAAATGGCTGACTAGGGATTAACAATATGCATACCCTTTGACCCAGCCCTCCCAGGAACTTATCCTTCAAACTTAAGTATACAAAGATCATTGAGGCATCCTTTATAATAGAGAATGATCCAAATGTCCATCAATAAGAGATGGATTAAATAACTAACAGAGCAGGTGTCCACGGAGCTGCAGGGAACCCATACAAAGGACAAATAGATCTTGTGTACTTCCTCAGAAAGATATCAAGATATACACTTAAGAAAAAGAATGCCAAAAAATGTACATATAGTATGAACCCAATTTAAAAAATAATTATTAGTTTCTACACATGTTTACATGTATACAAAAACAAACACCAAACTATTGAGTCTTTTCTCTGAGAGTAATAATATGGGGACTTTCATTTTCTGCTTTGACTGATTGATTGATTTTTAGCATGTATCCAATTGTGCAATTGGAAAAAAATTACATATTTACATTTATGTTTAAATCCTGCCCCTTACTCCTGAAAATGAATACACTCCCCATAGGAGTGGCAGGTAACGGCGGTGCAGAGGACCCTGGACAGCCAATTGTTGAAAAATCACTCATCCCTATCCCTGGAGCACATCTAGTTTCCAAAAAGTGACTTGGAAAGTGGTGAGCAGCAGCCCTCCAGGCTGGAGGACCATGAAGGAGCATCTGTCTGCCTCCAGAGTAGTGTATCCAGTCAAGAGGTCCAGACTGAAAAGCAACACACCCAGCGTCTCAAACAGTAAGAAACCCAGGAGCCCTTCTCATACAAAACCTCCCAGGTGACAAAATCCTGACAACGAAGGGAGAGATCAAAATAAAAATACAGACATGGAGAAGCTGTAAGGTCTAATGGTGGATGCTGATGCCATTCAAAGACTGAATAAATCCTAGGCATCTGTTCAGAATGGTTATGGACCAGAACACAACATTACAACCCTCGACCCTTCGCTTAGCTTACAAAAACCAGCAGAGAGCAGACAGTGTAGGTGCATCCCTGGCCTCATTTTCCATAGTAGGCAGTCAACTCAAATCCATCTCAAATGGAAATATAGAGTTTAAAAAGATGGTAACCCCAACCTCTTAATATTATTTCATAATGTATTAAACTGATGGATACTTTAAGAAATAATATTTTTTTGTGATAAAGAAATTTAAATTTCAATAATTCCTCCTGTTTTCATTCAGTTTTTCTTCTGTTAAATTAATGCAAATTTAAATGCCACAAAATATACATAAAAATGAAGCCCATATTGCATATGGCTGGTACCATCTTCACAAAGGAGAAGAATACATTTGCTTGTGCTGGGTTTGTGAGTAAACTTTAGGAACCGAAGACCTTATAAGGCTCACATGATCTAAAACCATCTGTTCCAGGGGCAAAGGGGAGATGAACTAAGAGGCAACATTCCCTTGAGAAAGCTGTTGAAAACCTCTCCATCTAGAAAGATGAGGACCTTGGGTTGGTTGCTTTGAAAGCCAATCTGCTGACACTTCAAAGGCATGCCATGCCGTGGGATCCACCAGGTGCTTTGAAGTTGTTATCCAGAAATTTCTTACTTTATAGCTTGGCTTTAAAACCTTGTTACATTCAATCTCAGTGCTCAGTGTTCAAAATGATAAGTTCAAGCCCTTTCAACAGAAAGCCCTCTTCATGGAGACCAGGCTGCTACCACCGCAGGTGGAGAGCACGTGATGGGGGCTGCAAACTAATTGGCCTCCTCAGTGAGAGCTGGGGAGGAGGCAGGGGATGGATGCTGATGTAATTAAAGACTTCAAGGGGGCTGCTAGAACCACTGACTCAAGGCAGCAGGGGTCTGATGGCCAGTGGATTAGTGCCTTACACGCCCGTTCTTCCTCTTTCTGTTGGGCTAAGAAAAGAGCAGGCGACTGTCAAACATGAGATTTTTGCAACACTAGCAACAATAACTATAACATCGATAACAACAATAACAGTTATATCAGGCAACAAACTACCCTCTTGAGGCACCTTATCGCATTTCAGCCTCTAAACACCCCAGTGAGGTGGGTCTCCACATGTTACAGGCTCAGAGCACTTAGAACAAGCCCAAGGGCTAGTAATGGCAGAGCCAGGGTGTGGACGAATAACAGTCTGACTCTAGAGTCCAGGTTCTTAACCACATGAGCATGTTTATTCCCTGCCTGGTACCAACTTGGAAGCAAGTGGTCTCTGGAGCAGGATGAAAGTCAGGCGCTCAGGGATCATCCGATGACGTGCATGGAATTGACAAAACCTGCCAGTAAGAACTTTAGACGCAAAGCTGCCTTAAGGCTACTAAATGTGTTAAAGTGTGTAAATGTGTAAAGCCTTAGTGCGTGAAGCATTAAACCTCTAACTATACTTAGAAAGGGGAATGAGCTGGGTCTAAATTCTGGGCCATGTTCTTGGACCGATCCCAGCTGTCCCTTGTTCCCAGGTGAACTGCTGAGTCCCTAGCCCCTACCTCTACTGTGGGAAAATATGCTCTGACCCATTTCACAAGGTTGCTGAAGGGACAAAATGAGACAGCAGCTATGAATCAGTGTTTTGTGATCACTTCAATAGAGTTCTAGTTTTTACAGAAAATCTAAAATTGTGATGACAGCATATTCTTTTTAAATTCTCAGACACTGCTGAATTTGCCTACAAGAAGCCTGCAGGTTTAGACCATGAAGCCACATGGACATTTAAGACAGTCCTCAAGAGGAAGCAGCAGTCTTTGGGGTAGAGGTCATGGATGTGCAGCTGGAAAGGCCACTCTCCTAATGTCCCCAGTAATGTCTCTCATCTGATCGGCAGTTTTATAAAATTGGGATTTGAATGCATTTTAGTCTGTTATGCATCGTTAATTGTGATAATTCCTGTGAGCTTCTATTGCCCTATACGAGGCATTTTACATACTCATATTAACCTGCCTGGTCCATAAAGAATTTTACCCTGTACAGAAGGGTTAGGTGACTAATTTCTTCCTCTTTTCATTCATTCATTTAGTCAACAGATACTTTTTGTTGAATATATCTGACTGTCGGGTGCCAGGGATAGGGTGATGAACAAGATAGAATTCCCTTTCTCATGGAATTTATAATCTGTCAACAAAGCCATTCTATAAGAGATTAGGAGGGTAATGAGTGCCAAAAACCCAAACCTAAGGCTTGCCAGTACACACCTCAAGCCCAAGGGTTCTTAGATCACAAACTGCCCAAATAAAATGGCTTGTGCCCTAACTTTAGGGTCCACTTCATGTATTTTAAAAATCACATTCCCTATGTCAATTCTGATGGAACTATGGCTAGGAAAATTTGAGTTATACATGTGGTTCGAATACCTGCGCAATGTTTTTAGTTTCTGATGCTTTCTTACTGCTACCATCCAACCTTCGATTTTCTTTCGCTAATTTTCATTCAAAGCTAAATGCATTTATGAGGTAGTCTGGAGCTCAATCTCTAAAGTCCATCATTGAAGGGAAAAACAAAACAATTGTTTTTTTAAGGAAAGAGTGATATAACAGAAAGTACACGGACTCAGGAAGCAGACGGGTATGGGAGGCTGCACGGCCACCTCCTGGCTGTGAGGCCCCTGAGCAGACGCCTCAGCCCCATCCTGTCTGAGCTTTCTTCCCCTGAGCCTGCCCAGAGCAGGGGGCTGGCTGAAGGATTGATAGATAAGAAATTGGATAGGCAGGTTAGACAACAAAATGAAAGAATGCCAGTGGCTGACTAGATGTTTTGAGGTATTACTGAAAGATAGAGAGCAGAGATTGCATCTATAAAGAACTAAAAGCAGAGGAAACTGCAGACCAAAACATGGCAATAAAATTTTCTACAGAAGGAGCGAAGTGGATATGTGTGGGTGTTTGTGTGTATGTAGCTGAGTCCAGAGTCAAGATTAAGTAAGAGGAAGTACTGGGGAATTCACTGGAGGGCTGCTTTTAGGGCTGCAGCCCCTCCCCAGTGATATTAAGAGGCAGCAGAGATGCTCACCCATGCACAGGCTGAAGCCGGGAATGTGGGCACAGGGGCGAGAAGGCAATGCAATACCCCAGAGGTCACCATCCCCAAGGCAGGCTGGGAGCTCCCACACCTCGAAGAGAAACCAAGATCCACAGTTTCCAGGAGTGTGCTGTGGCCCATCTCTACAATCACCAGGTCAGGCTACAACAAACAGATCAGGAAGAGGCAGTGGGACTCTCAAAGACAAAGATGAGCAGAAAGTCAAGAATGACCAAACATTTGGGAGAAATCAACACTCTAAAAGACAGGCACCAAATTTAATTAACAAAAGAACTAACAGCCAGTGGAAGAGAGTTAAATATGAGGGTACTTCAAAAAGTTCATGAAAAAAAAAGAATTAAAAGATAATACTAAGTTTTCCATGAACTTTTGGAAGACCTTTTGTAGAACAAATAGAGGAATACTTTAAAATATAGAAAATTAACATTCCTGAAGAGACTTAAGAGGATAATTTCTCCCATGAAAAAGAAATAACTAGAGATCTTAAAAGTTTTAATTTTATCATTAACATTTTAAAAAGATGAACTACTTAAGTGTGCTGGAAAGTTAAGCAAGTGATTTTACAAGAAAAGAGTACAAAATGACAAAAAGTACAAAGAAAAATTAAGAGACTTGAAGGGTAGATATGGACCAACATTTGTTCAATTGAAGCTCCAGAAGATAGAAGAGAAACAATGGAAGAGAATAACAATAGTAATAATAATAATAACAGTGAGAATTTTCTAGTGATAATTAAAGACACCAGCCTTCAGTTTGAAAAGGCCTGCCTAACGCTTTAAATGGGATGAAGACAGTGATACTGAAATATTCATACAGATAAAAGTTACACTCCATCAAAAACCATCTTGACTCTATATGCAAAAAGTGACAGAGATTTGAAATATACAAGGCAAAAACAGAAATATAAGGAAAAATCAACAAGTTCACAGAAAACAACCTGAACAGACAAAAAATAAATAGAGATCTATTGCAGTGGTTTGCTAATGAGAATAATAATTTCCAGGGAGACTTATTAAAAATGAAAAATCCTAAAAAAGAAGAGAAATACAGATTCTGAGCATTCCATACCCCCCTCCAGATCCAATTCTGCATCTTTGAGTGTGGTATGAGATTTACTATATTTAATAAGCAGCCCAGGTGATCCTGATATAGGTGGTCTGGGACCATACCTTAAGAATCACACTTAACACATTGATTTAATAGATATATTGAAAACTTTATACCAAAAAGAGAATTATTTTTTTGAATACCATACAGCATTCATATGAACCATCCAGTAGGCTACAAAAAAACCCAAAAAATAAACAACAAAAAAACCACAGTAACTTCCAAAAAACCAGAAATCAAAAAAGCCATTCTTTAACCATAATGTAGTAAAATTAGAAATTAACACAAAAGGATAGCAAAAAACTGAAAACAAACACTATTTACTTAGAACATCTGGAAAAACTCCTCAAAATGAAAAGGATAAAAAACCCTAAAACTAATTAGAAATGAATGACAATAAAAGCACTACATAATGAAATCTGTGGGATGAGGACAAAGCAGTATTCAGAGGAAAATTTATAGCCTTCAAATTGATATATTAGAAAACAAGACTGCAAATAAACAAATTAAACATTTAACTTAAGGAATCATGTTATAGGGGTGGAGGTGGGGGAGAACCAAAGCAATAAATTACACCAAAAAGTTTAGGGCAGGACTTGATAAGATAAAAGCAGAAATGAACTGAAGGTAAAACGGTAAATAAATGAGTAAGTGAATGAATAGATGACTCAATAAATCAAGCTTACATGCTCAACAAAACTAAAAGCTGGGGATGGTTTGGGTGGGTAGGTGGAGGGAGCTTTTCATATTATACTCAGTTTACTTCTGAATTGTATGAATCTTACGTAATAAGAGAGCACTCATATTTTAGGTGTTATATTAAGTTATACAAAAATAATGTGAAAATACCTAAGAAATTCTAAGTAGCATATAACTGCAAGAAATAAAAAAGTTATTCTAATATTGATTCAGAGGCCATTCTTTATTTTCTTTAAGATTGAAAAAGATGCTTTAATAAGTCAGTTTCCGTCTGGTATATTCACTTGCAGAAACACCTGTTGGGGGAAGGGGTTGCTCTATCTCTCACTTCTGCACCTGCCTTTCATGGGCCTTAGTGCTCACTCAGCATCGTTCCATATGAATGATTCATTCATGCTCGTAACTGAAGTATTCCTGCTCAGGTGGCCTTGTGCTGTCTGACCCACCTGCCCAGGGCCATTGTCCTTTGGTCTGAGCCGTCCAGCTGGGCACCCCTGGGTACCTCTGATGGTTCTGGGTAGCACAGGGGCTAACTTAGGTGCTGGTGGGAAGGAGAAAGACTTCTTCCTCCTCTCTTGTCAGGAACGGATTCAGCTTTCATTGTCTAAACTGGAAGTTGCAAGTTGGTGGTCTAAAGGCTAAACCTGGCCAGAAGGTATATTTTGTTCAGTCCCTAGAGAACTGTGAATTAGTTTCCAACAAAAAAAATTGGGAAGAGGGGTGGGGAGGAGGAGAAGTGGTGTACTAATGGGTACAAAACTATGCTATCTATCCTAAGTGAATCACTGTGCAGTATATGCATGTAATGAAACAACACACTGTAGCCCACAAAAATAAATATAAATTTTAAAAACTGGGAGAAATCAAACACAAAGAAACCCAGATATCTGGCTTATCTTAAACCTAGAAAGCCTAGCACCCCTGGCCTGTATTTCCGCATGATGGCAGTCCACTAAGACTGTCCACCACAGTCCCCACCACTCACTACTATGCCCCTACTCTAAGGCCAAGTGTTTGTTATACCCACCTGCCTCACTCATGTGATTTAAACTATTCTTTTAAATTAACACCATGTGTCAGAAATCCCAATATTTCAGGATCCAAACTACATCTTCCAAACTGACTTTTCTACCCCAAGCAGCACAAAACTTCTTTGTCAGATTATGTGTGCTGATTCATAGTTTGGGAAATACTGTCTCTGTAACTACAACTTAGTGATGTGATGACTGCGCTCAGCTTGTGTGACTGGCCAGAGTGCCTGATCATCTGTACCACTGGCTCATTCATTCACTCATTTAATTATTCAATTCACTCAATTTATTTGCAAACTAACCCTTTACCAGGCACTTTTCTAGGGGCCAGAGACATAGCAGGTGACGAGACAGAGCACATGTCTACTACCATGAAGCTTAGATCTGGGATGGCAAAGGGTGTTTTAAAGCCCTAAATATTTACCTTGCAAATGACCTGTAGAAATCGTCCCTGGATGAGCGGGAGCTCCACAAACGATTATGCATGTTTTACTCCAATGTATTTTATTATAAGGGACCAGGGTTTTCCCTTAAAATTCCACTTAGGATTTACAATTCTAGAGCCGGCAGGCACAGGAAATATTTAATTCACCTTTTCTTGTCAGAGGAGAAAATGGGGTATCCAAGAGTGCGTGACTTAGCCAAGGCCCCACAGAGAATGCTATAGGTTAAATGTGTTTCCCCAAAATTCATGTATTGAAAACTTGACCCTCATTGTAATAGTATTAAGAGGGTGAGAAATCCAATTGTGGTATTTGAAAGGTGGGGCTTTTAAGAGGTGATTGGACTGATGGGACCGTGTCCTGCAGTAATGAATTATTGTGAGTGTGGTTCTGATGGCTGTATAAGGAGAGGGAGAGGGAAGGCTAGCTCTCCTGCTCTTGCAACTCTTGCCATGTGATGCCCCGCATTGTTGTAGAAGAAGGCCCTTGCCAGATGTGCCCCCTGGGCCACAGACTTCCCAGCCTCTGAAACTATAAGAAATACATTTCATTTCTTCATAAATTACCCAGTTTCAGGTATTTTGTCATAAGCAACAGAAAACGGACTGATACAGAGAGTTTATGGAAAAGCCTAGGCTTGTTGAGTCCCAGTCACTTGTTCTTTCTGCTCTCTAAAACAGAAGTCACAAACTCCAACATCTTCAGAAGACATAACGTCATACATCAAGGTGAGTCACAGTGTCACACAACAGGGAATGGGGATCAGGGCATGCTGGAGGGGGCATGCTCAGAATAAGAGTTATCTAATTCAAAATAAAACGGCCACAATGATGACCATGGCAGAACACCATCAAGCCACCAGCAAAACCCATCTGGGAGTGGAAGCTGGCCCTTTTGGTCACCAGTCTGAGCCATCCCTTTCAATCACACCCCTCCCATTCATCATTGTATTTCTACCCTTGCCCTGAATTTTAGCAGGGTTTTTCAAGTGATAACTAACAAGAAAGCCTATCTTACCTGCCTCTATCTTCTCTGGATTCATTTTCACGACATAATAATGTCTTAATATAATAACACAAAATTAATTTTCTATTTATCTAAAATTCGCTTCTTTAAATAGTCAAAAGCCTAAATAAATTATTTTATATGAAAATATTTCTAAAATATATTAAGACTTCCTCGTCTCCTGAAAAGAGTCTTTTGAACATAATTTAGTCTTTTATTGACATTAATGGTCAATATCTTGGATAGAAAATGACACGTAATACAGGAGATATTGTCAAGAGCTATTAAGACTTTGTATCTTTCATCTATTATTTTTTTAAGTGACATCTTCTCCCACCCAAGTTTCCAGAAGTGCAGGATACGGTTTTGAAGAGAAGGGCAGAAATCCCCCTTCATCTCTCATTCTGTACCTTTCCAGCTTTAGTGAACCTCTGTGGATTTTTGTTGTTCTTTTTTTACTTTTCAGCTCAATTTTGTATGATGAACAAGGGCTTTTAACTTTGCCTTTAAAACTTCTTTCATTTTAGAGTCCCCAAATCCAAGCTACAAAGACCAAAGTATCCAAAAAAACGTTCCGTTTGAGGTGGACTCTAATCTTTAGGCCTCTGGCTCAGAATCACTGGGAGTCTTTTTTTTGTTAAAAAATGTGCTACCTCCTATATACAAATTCTGTTAGCTTAAAAATGAGGCCTAAAATATGCATTTTAAACAAATATCCTAAGTGATTCTTGTGCATATCAAATTTTGAGAACCATATCTCTATCTTTTCCTTGTAACTGTGGTTCTCAAACATTTGCTGCAAATTACAGTCATGTGGGGAGCTTACAAAAGGGAATCTTTGCTGAGCCCAAACCTGGAATCAGAATCAGAACCTCTGAGTGGTAGAATTTGGGCATTTGTTTTTTTATTTATTTTTAGTCTTTATTTTGAGCTAATTGTAGGTCTCACATGCCATTGTAAGGAATGATGCAGAGGTCTCATGTACCTTCACCTGGTTTCCCCTAATGGTAGCAGTTTGCCTAAGTACAGTTCAACATCACAATCAGGAATTCACATTGATACAATCCTGCTATGTTTTTTTAAGTATGTCTCTCTCTTTTTTTTCTTTTCTCTTTTTCTTCTTTTGCTGATGCTTAGTTCTATCAAAGAAGCTCATCTCCTCTTTAATGTGCTAGCTTTTTAAAAACTACTTTTTATTTTGAAAAACTGAAACCTACAGAAAATTTATTAGGAGAGTATAACGGACACCCAGATATCCTTCACCTATATTCACCAATTGCTAATGTTTTGCCACATTTCTCTCTCTCTCCTCCCACTTTCTCCTTCTCAACATGTATACACACATCCTTTATTTGGACCTATTTACCCACTAGTTGTTGACATTACAATCCCTCATGCCTGCACACTTCAGCATGTGTCTCCTGAGAACAAGGACATTCTCTTACATGGCCACAATATAATTACTGAACTCAGGAAATTTAACATAGATACAATATTATTATCTAACACAATACAGTCCATTTCCAAATTTCTTTAATTTCCCAAATCTATCTTTAAATTCAGTAATTCCTTCCTCCACCCTGAGGGTCTCACTTGCATAATTGTGATATATCTCTACCCTCCCTGAATCTCCAACAATCCCCCAGCTTTCTTTGCCTCTCCTGCCACAGACATCTTTGTGTACTCCAGGACAGTTGTTTTGCAAACTGTCCCTCAATTTGGGTTTGTCTGGTTGTGGCCTGATTGGATTTCATTTTTGAAAGCCATTTTTCATCCATGTTCTCAGCAATGGGTTCACCAGGGAGATATCTGGCTAAGGAGAGGTTCTATCATTGTTTAAAACACTATTAAGCATAACTGATGGATGACCACTTCTGAACACTTTGCTCCCAGGCATGACATTGATAATATTCACAACGGACGGTGGTACAGTCTGAAGCAAAAACAGGTCAGCCTGATTCCCAGCCTGTGTCTGTTAATTCCAAAGAACAAGGAGTTGTGGGGCCTGGGCTGCCAGAGTGGGCTTCTCTGAGTCCTGGGTGAGTGACATCATTTCTCTATTCCTCAGTTTTCTCAGACTATAATGTGGGAATGAAAATACCTAGCACTTGACTCCCAGGGTTATTGTGATGGATGTCACATACTCAACATGATACATAGCACACAGTAAGTGCTAATTTAATGTGAGCTCTTACTATCATTTAAAAAGATAATGCCATTAAGTCAAAACTCTCGTGTGTTGCTTTAAATCTTCTGGTGGGTGGGCCAGAGATATTTTTCTTAAAGCTGAATCCTGTTGTTAATCTGGTTGTTTTCATAGAATCTGTCATGGGGCCCATCTTACGGCCTAGCTGCTTGGCTATGAAAAAGACCCTGGCCCTTCATGGTTAGGATGCTGAAAGTTGATCTTACCATGACATCCTGAATAGTTAAGAGCATCTGTTTCTTGTCTGCATTGCTTGGAGGATCAGGGTGTTCATGAGCATTCAGAAGGGAAAAATTAAAATTGTGAGGTACAGTGCTGATGGGAGACCTAGTATCCAAGGGACAAACACAGAGAACTGGGCATTGTAAAAGCAATGTACCATCCCTGTGGACGTGCTGGGGCCTTGTTCTACTTGGTCTTCCTGCCTCCTGTCTCTCTCCTCACTAAATCACCCCCTGCTCTGATCACACTCATCTCTGTGTATCAACACCATTGCAGACAGGCAGCTTGTAAATGGACCAGGATTCAAACTCAGGCTGCCAACTCCCAAACAGCGCTCTGAACCACTGGGCTATACACTGGTTGAGTGAATTGGCATGGAAAGATGGCCATGGTAGGTTTTTGAGCAAAAAAAAGTGGGATTATCAAATAGTATGGATGGTATAATCCCATTTATGCTAAAATAACGAAAAAGGCACTCGTTCAAAAGTTATTCATATGGTACTCCCAAATAGCAGAAGTATGCAAGCAATAGGACTGTCCCCAAAGTGATCCCTCATTTTTTTAAGTCTCATCATTGAAATTAATGAAGAATGACTAAAGGGGAGTGCTGCAGAGTCCTGCTGTGTGTGGGGTGTGGGCGGACTGTTCCACTGCGGGTGCTTGGCCAAGGATGGCCTTTAATGGTTTATATGTATCAGTAACAATGATAACTTTAAGACATTAAATTGTAATTGTGGGAAGATACCCAATTTGTCCCACTATGGGATTTACACAATGGACAGAAAAACTCAGAGGGCATTCTAGAAGATATCAGGGTGGTCAACTCTTCCTGTCATCTATTATGCTCTCAGGGATTTATAAGATAACCCAACTTGGGAACATCACTCATTGGAATAGGAGAGGACTAGAACATTCAGATGAACCAACTGTCTCCTGTTGGGCTCAAGATATATTCCACTCTCAGTCTGGATGGTTACGTACCTACCTACTCATAGTAATTATCTCTGGGGCAGTGGGATTGTGAAAGGACTTTTATTTTCTTTGTACCGTTTGATTTTTTTTATATTGATCATGCATTACTGGGAAAATAAGGAATTTTAATATATATATTTTAGAAATGTACACTTTGTTTCATTTCTGATACTTAAATGGAGCTGAGATCATTTACATGGAAACCATATCACCCATTGCAGCACACAGCCCATGTCCCTAGGAAAGCCAGCATGACCAAGATCTGGCACTTTGGTGGAACTCTCTGGAAAGAGGTGCTCTCCTTTCACCAGAATTGGAAAACTGCTCAAAATCCTATGATGGCTTCCCATCTGACTTAAGGAGCATCTCAAATCTTTACCAAGGCCCTCGATCCCCATGCAATCTGACCATGGCTGCTCTTCTGACCCCCTTCCTCTTCCTCATCCCGCATTCCCTCCCTCCAGCGCCACTGGCCTTGCTGGCTTCCCTCCTCAGGACCTCTGCACCTGCTACTCCCTGTGCCTGGAAGCTCTTCTCTGCGTGGCTCACTTCCTCACTTCCTTGGGGTCTTACCCCAGCCCCCCCATGTAAAATTGTAGTCCCTGCCATCTTCCTCTATCCCTTCACTCTGCTCTACTTTTCTTGTAAGACTCACCACCTCCTGACATATTATATACTTGTTATCTTCTGTGTTGTCGTCAGTGTCTGGCACTGTGTGGTGGGGACTGTGGCACTCTGGAGCACACACCTATCTAGGGGGACAGCAGCTCCTCAGCTCTAGTCACTGCTGTCCTGTAAGAATGTGGTCTCCACATCTTCCGATTTTTCAAGAGAAGCCCCAAATTCAGATTTTCACATGGAATCTCCTGATGCTTAAATGTAGGCTAGCAATTCACATTTTTTGACAGCCCAGTGCAAGTCAGCGGGGTGGAGGCCAGGGAACACTTCTGCTGCATGCCAGTCTGTGAACTCGGAGCCACCCAGAAACTGAAGTTTACTGAGGATATGACTGAAGGCAAAAGACTGGTGTGTTTCAGCAGTGAAGGTCAGGTGGAAGGTAGGTGTGTGACTTGCACTTCCTCTTGCTTCATTGCAGGCTGCACTTGCAAACAGTGTGAGATGGCTCAGTCTATATCACCATGCACTTTTTCTCTCTCCCTGCTCAGACTGTGTCTCTTCAGGCTTCTGCCTTTGCCGAAAACTGGCAGTGCTATTTCACTCTTTAACTCAGCAGGAAAATAACTCCAGGGGAAATTGACTGTGAAGCCTTGCGAGTGCTCCCCTCAAGATGGGGGAGAAAAGGACAGAAAGAAACACAATCAAGCACTCACAGTGGAGGAAATTAAGTGCCAGTGGAGCAGCAGCCACACCAATTCAGAGCGCGTGCACAAAGGAACACTAACGGGACTTAATAGCTCGTGGAGGACGCTGCTGCCTTGTGTTGCAAGGAGCTGGGGAGCTGGCAAAGGAGGACTGTACGTTCAGTTGACAAGAGGGGCCAAAAGCTTGGCCAGAGACAAACTACCATGACCTCTTGCTTGAAGGGCAGACACACATTCTGTGACATGGGGCAAGGCTGCCTGTAACCGATTAAACTTGGCTAAAAACCAGCCTCCCAAAATAAGAGAAACTGATGCCTGTTTTGCATAGTCTGATCCTGAGCAGGGGATCCTTTGGTTGATTCAGAAGCAAAGTGGGTTTTAAAGGCAATAAAGTCCACATTTTTGCCTACTGTTTAATCCAACTTTTATGGACTGGGTAGAAAAGCCAGGTCATTGGGCCATTCCACAGAAAAGGATTTTTTTCTTTTTGCAGGAAGACAAAAATTTCCAATTTACTCTCAGACCTTTTGCAACCAGGATGTGAAACAAAGTGTGTCCTTGTTCCTTACCTGTCCTTTCCTTATGAGCAAATAAGGAAATTCAAACATGCAGCAAAAATCAGAGGAACATTTTTTTGGACAACAGTCCCACCTCCTTCATGGGTCATTTTCATTTCATAAAAGCAGTCTTTGGTGCAGAAGTGACACGCCGAAGCAAGACTGCCCTTGTGGTGAGGCTATCAAATCTGCAGCCTGGGCCCAGAGCTGAACATGTGCCGCTCTGGCAAAGGGGGCAGCGTCTGGCTTACTAACTTGACTTTGTCCTGCCACCTCCTGATAATTTTGCTAGTGCATAACCATGGAGATCTACTCATTTTAATTATGAAAGCAACACACTTGGAATACACTCTGGCTCTCCACCTCCCCCTGGCCCAGGCCTGACAGGCACCACCTGTTGTGCCTGCCACCGCTCCAACCTCACTTCATTCTGCGGTCCCCATTCATGCCGTGCCTGCATGGGGCTCCTTGAGCAAACCCAGCCTGATGCCATCCATGCTTGCTGCTTCCTCTCCCTGGAACGCTTTTCCCAGTGCTCTGTGCCAAGCCGCTCCTGTTGTCCATCAAGTTTCAACCAAAACATCCTGCTTGAGAGAGGCCTTCCTCCCCTCTCCACCCCAGCCAACGGTCCCTTCTCCCTCTTCTGATTTCTTTAGAGAACTAACTTATCGATGCCTGGAATGTTCTCATCATTTATTTCTCACTTTTTTCTTTATTGTTTGTCTCCCCTCTGGAATATAAGTTGCTTGAGAATGGCACCTTATCCATTTTGCTCATTTCTGTATCTCTGGCACCCAGGGCAGAGCCAATGCTCAGTAGTAGGTTCCTGACAGATGACTGTTGAAGGAAAGACAGGGCTGTGCTATTGCAGGTCACAGGATTTTAAAAATAAAATGGCAATTTGAGAAAGGGATGTAAAACGCCCCATTGTCAACTCATCAGCTGCTGCACTGACTTGAACTTTGAGCTACAGCCACATGGGTGTGTGGGTGTTTACTTGCATGGTTTCTGCTGCCCAAAGGGGTAATATTCAAAATATTTAGCAGGTGCACATATACACATGCAGGCAGGCTATCAGCTCTGGCCTCACCTCCTTGCTCCCCAAACTTCCCCAGCTTTTAGGACCCAGGGAAAATGTTACCCCTCTGGGAAGACTTCCTGGATATTCCCCTCCTCTGTTACTGCTGTGCTCTGCCCCCACCTCTCTACTGGTTCTCGCTGTAGACAGATAAGATGCTATTGACTCTGTCAGGTCAAACACCAGCCTTCCCAACCTTGGGACACAGGGCGTTTAGCACATGCTTTTTGCTTATTGTGTGAAATGAACACAGGAGTGAAGTAATGCAGGGGTGAGTGGAGGATGGGGTAAATAATGGTAAGAAAGTGCCTCTAAAAGCCACCAAGTGCCATCATTGCACTGAGCCTCATTGTCCTTCAGGAGCCCCAAGCATAAGGTTGAGGCCAATTCCTACCTGTGGACGATCCCCAGAAGAGTCCTTTGCCTCGACAGTCTCATCCCCACACAGCTCAAAATCTTCAGAATAGTCCAGAGGAGGTCCGATGTGGAGCCGTGGGCCAGCTTCTGTTCTGATCTGCACAGATTTCTAGAAACAAAAATTCAGACCTTTTCAGATGTGGTGGAATAAACATCTTTATTCCTCTGGGGCAAGGACTAGCACTGGAGGGGTGGGTGCAGGAATTAGATTCTGCTGGTGGTATGCCTGCATGCAAGGGTGGTCATGCTATGATGAACGCTGGTCCAATGTCCGTCCTGTAAGGCCCGTGCTGGATGGACTACGCCATCTCTGCTCTAAAGTCTCTACTGCTTCCTACTGCCCAAAGTGTGCTCAGGACAATTTGTTTAAATCACTTTTGCCTTGAAATTATTTATCAGTAGAATTTTAGCAGGTGTTCAACCTCTCAAAAAGGGCTTTATGATCCCTGGCCTGCACAGATACACACTGTGGATATCCTAAAATGAAATACAGAATGAAACACTTCCCGAGCTTTTCAGACTGCAGAAACTTTGTGTAGTGGGGCCTCTCTTTCTTCTTGCATTTCTTGGACCATTCTCCTTGGAAACAAACTACTTGTTTGGAAACAAACTCTTGGCCTAGTGTGGCAGACTGCAGGCTGTCCCTCAGGGGCCATTCTCCCTTCCTCTCTTGTATGGAGATCCAGATGTGCATGTGGCATTCCCAGCCTTCTCTGCAGCGAGGAGGGACCACGTGAACACACTCTGGCTAACGAGGTGAGGCCAGGAGGCAGGGAGGTGTGCTGCATCTTCCAGGTTGTGCTCTTAAAGGGAAGGGGCTAGCCTTCCCTTGCCCCGCTCCCTTTCCCGCCAGCTGGAACATGGGGGTGGGGTGGAGCTGCCTGGCGCTATGGGGAGGAAGGCCATATCTGGAGGATGGAGGAGCAACAAAACTGGCTGCCTGGGCTACTCGATGATGTCTTGGCATAAGCGTGACTTCTCCCATTAGAGAGACATCAGCTTTCTTGTTGTCCCTCCATTGTTATTTGGGTCTCCCTGTCAGAGCAGCCAAACCTGTACCTTAACCCATACACCTGGCATGCAAAGTTCCCTACAGTCTGGCCTCAACCTCTTTCCACACACCTGACAATTCGGCCAAACAACTGCTTCCTGGGCCCCAAGGGTCTGCAGCTTTGTCAGTCCAGCATCCATGCCCTGACCTTTAGGAAATGCCTCCCTTGTTTTTCTCTGGGGCTTGTCCCCCTCTTTCCTCCCTCCTTCTCAACCCATGTGTGGCCCAAGGGTGGGAATGTGAGGCAGGCCTGGCCAATCAGCCCATTCCACCCCTTACAACATGCCCTGGCCAGCTGGTTCAGAGACTAAAATGGACCTAAGGCAGCCAAGGAAAACAGCACTGGGATTTCTGTTGGAATCCTGTTAGAGTTGGGGGAAGAGGTGCTGTCTTCCTACAGGGATGCTGAGCTAAAGGGAAGTCTTCCAGCAGCTGCTGGGGATCACTCTGGCCCTAGCACAGAAACACAGCTAAGAGGCTGAAGCAGTGTCCTGATGGATTTGTTTAGAATGCCTGGATCCAGCTGCACCTGAAGCAAACCCTACTGAAACTTTCTTTTTGCTTAAGCTAATGTGAATAGGATTTATGTTACTTGTGACAGAGTCTTGACTGTCACCTGTTTCCTAAACTCTCCCACCTCTATGCATTTGCTTGTGCTGTTCTCCCAATCTTAATGCCACTCTTCCAAGTCTTCTCCATGTATCCAAACCCTACCTTGCTTTGGAGACACTGCTCTCTGCCTACCCAGTATCTGTCTGCTGCCTGATTCTGCTAAGGCAGACACATGTCCCTCGAAGATGGTCACATTGCTGGAGGCCTGATAGAGTCCGGATGTGTTGTCCCCGGCAAAACTCATGTGGAAATCTGATCCCCAATGTGGTAGTGTTGGGAGCTGAGTCATGGGTGTGGAACCCTCATGAATGGATTAATGTTCTCCCTGGGGCATGGGGATAGTGAGTGAGTTCTCACTTTATTAGTTCCTGCAAGAGCTGGTTGTTTATAGGACCCTGGCACCGACCTCTCTCTCTTTTACTTCCTCTTGCCATGTGATCTGCTTATACCCACTGGCTGTCCTGCCATTTTCCACTGTGTGTAGAAGCAGTCTGAAGCCTGTGCCAGATGCAGCTGTCTCAGAATCGTAAGCCAAATAAACCTCTTTTCCTTATAAATTACCCAGTCTCAGGTATTCTGTTATAGCAATACAAAAGTGGACTAATACAAGGCCCTTGCAGCTAGGGATGGCCATGTGATCCAGGTGTGACAATGCAGCAGGTGAAGTCTACAGAGTGGAGCTTCTGAGAAAACTCCTGTCTTCCTGGTAATCAGGACAGACTCAGTGGATACAGGACCCTTCTTCCTGATTGGAATGCGGATGGGATGTTAGAGCAGCCATCCTGTGAGCATAAGGAAGAAAGCCCCACACTAAGGATGGCCCAATGGAAAAAGAGGAGCCTGGGTTTCTGGTAGCATCATCGTCCACCCGTCCTACCAGCTCTTGCCTCCAAATGCCTTGTTCATGAGAGAGAAAAAAACATCAAAAGCAGTTGATGAGCCATAGTGGTCCAGCTGCTGTTACCTGCAGCTGAACTCAATCCCAGCTGACAGCCCTCCTTCAGGCACTTGCCATTTTTGTGGTTATATTACAGCTGCTCATGCGAAGTGAAGGGCAAGGGTTCTAACTCAGGCAGACTGGTTTGATTCCTGGAACTCTGAGGCTTATTCCCTGCATGACCTCGGGCAAGTCACCCAACCTCGGGCAAGTCACCCAACCTCCCTGAGCACCAGTTTCCACATCTATTAAGACAGCACTCAGAACACCTGCATCATAGAGCTGTGGCAAGGATGCCATCAGGGATGCAGGCTGAGCCCCAGGCGTGGGGCTCTGGCACACAGCACAGTGGGGCTGCACCTGCTGACACGGTGTCAACTCTACACAGGTGGCCAGACCTCCCCTCGGGTGTATGTTTCATTCAATGTGGCCCCTAAAAGCAAGTCACCTACACCATCTGGTAGTCACTTGGGCAACTGCCACCTGTTCCAAGGCTGGAGGTAAGGGTGGCTGTACTGGATTCTGAGCAGGGCTGGGGCTGGGTAGCCTCTCTCGACCTGCAGGGGCACAAATCTGAGCAGGAGGCCTCCTGAGACATTATGCACAAGGTGCCTCGCTTGCCTCGCCCTAGACTGGGCCCAGCCACTGAAAGATGGAAGAGGACACAGGGTCACGTGTACTGACTCTGGCCCAGCTCAGGGATACTCAAGGGTAATTTAGGCCACACATTTCCCCTTATGCACTGGAGTTAGAACCTTTCACCCCCTGTAAGATTCAACAGCCCCACGTGCTTATTAATAAATGTAGCCACTGTCATGATGATGAAGAAAATCACGTGGGAGACTTATTGCCCTACAGGACTCTCAGTAACTTAGGACAGAATTCCTTTCTGGTCCAAGTTCACACTGCCCTGTACCCTGCCCCCCTGTCAGCACTTTCACACTGGGTGCCATGTCACTTAATGCAGAATAGGTGCCACTCCAGGAGCTTCAGGTGCACTCACTCATTTAGTTCTTATAACAATCCCAGGAGGAAACCGAGGCTCAAGGACGCAAGCCACTTGCCCAAGGCTAGGAAGCCTAATCAGAGGCTTGACTGTAAACCAGGGATGGGCTAACATTTCCTGTAAAGGGCCAGAGAGTAAATATTTTAGGCTTTGCACGCCATTTGGTCTCTGTCACAAGAAAGCAGCCACAGCCAATGCCTAAATAGGTGTGGCTGTATTCTAACAACACTTTATTTACAAAAACAGGCTGAGGCTGGATTTGGCCTGAGGGCTATAGTTTGCCCACCAACCCTGTTCTGAATCACCACGCTATGCTGCCCTCAGCAGGCATATGACGAATAAAAGAGCCGTCTGGGCTACAGTGGCCTTTGGAGAGAACAGGGGGATTAGAGAATTTCCTGAGAATATCTAACACACAAAAAGGGAGGCAGAGGCTGAGCTATAGAGCATTTGAGAAAAATAGAGAGAGAGTTTAAGGGGCTGAAAAAAGGAAGCTAAGGAGTCTTCCTGAGAGAATGGGGAGGAGGATGGGGTGCAGAGGGAAGTGCTATGGACACATTGCTCCTAAAGGACATTGGGTCACGTTGTGAGGCCCTACCTGGGCTCTGGGTGCCCCGTGCTGTTTCTGGGACTGCACATCCCGTCTACCTTACCCCACCCCACCCACTGCCTCGCTCTCCACCCTCTGCCTCACTGCCCTGGGCTCCGGTTCCATGTGGCACGGCTTCCTCCTGGGCTCTGTCAACTTGTGCTCTCGGAGGAGCATGTGTGAGTGTCAGTGGTGGGGTCTATGGAGGGAAAGCGCCACATGGAACACAATAAAACTGGGGGCCTCCAGGCTAGGAGATTCCTGGAGTCTTTCTTGCCTAGGCCTGGACAAAGCTGTGAAGGCTCGGAAGTTCCCCTCTGAGATGGGTTTTCCATGGTACCTGCGGGGAGAGTGCACTCCGCCCTCCTCCACAGGAACCACTCAGCAACAACGTCCAGATGCTAGGAGGCCTTACAGCTGGGGAGGAGCTGATGTGACAGAGCAGGGAGGGAGACAGCTCAGGGGAGGACCGCTGGGCACCAGGCCTGAGGAGGAGCTGACTACGCAGCACCAGCTGGGGTCTGGGGTGCACTTGGCCCCTCTATGGGTCTCTGGTCCTTTATTTAGAAAGGGAAGGGCCTAGACTACGGCCTTGCTACTCCAAGTGTGGTCCATGGACCAGCAGCATTGGCCTGTCCCAGAATTTGTGAGAAATGCAAAATTCCAGACCCCATCTCAGCCCTAGAAATCAGAACCTGAGTTTTAATAAGACCCCAGGTGATTTATACACACATTAAAATGTGAATAGCACAAGATCAGGAGATCTTTGAGGCTTCATGGTGGACACCTTGTTTGTGCTGTCCAGTATGCATTCCCCTGTCTTCTGGTAAAAACACCCTAATTTTCTTTTGGAAAATCCTCCCCTCTCCATGTCCCCAATTCAAGTGGTTTAGGTGGAACTGAGTCCCCCCATCCGGGGTGGATGGGGCATGGGACCGAGGTCTGGCCAATCAGAGCATGACATCGCCTTGGCCCACAATAATTGTGCAATTGGTTTAGGGGAGCTGAAGAGATGTAATAGCAAACGGCATGTAAGCGGGGAGCTGCTGGTGACTGTCTGGGCACCATATGGGGCACAAGGGCCAAGCAGAGTTGGGAGATGGAGAACGAGTCCTGCTACATTGAGCTCCTGGGCCAAGCCGTGCCTGAATGTAAGGGAGCAAGTAAGTCAGGATGAATACAACTCTGCAGGCCCCTGATTTGAACCAAAAGATGTAAGAAAGAGTTGCAGCATTCTAGCAGGAGAGAGCCCAGGCGGGTCTTCCTCTTCTGAGGTTTTCCCATCTCCCCTTCCCAGCAGCTTAGCACCTCCACTCGCTTTGCCAAGATTTCACATTTCCAGTTGACACTTAATCAGCAAGTCCTTACTGAGCACTGGCTGCATACGAGGTTCCAGAAACAAGGCGAGAATCCCCCAAAATTAAAAACCAATGCCCTGCCCTCAAGGAGTTCGCAGGGCACACAACATGTAAGAATGCATTTATGAAGCAACTTGTGACAAAGTTAGTGTGGTCCAGAAAGAGTTTCTAATGCTGAGTGGGTGGCAGAGAGGGGAATAAATAGTCCCTCCATCTGGCCTGCTCTCCGCCCCCAGCCCCAGGGAGGCTCCTCTGCCACCGTACCCAGGCTGGCATGTTCCTGTCCAGCCCCTAGGCTGCGCATGCTCCCTGCCTCCCACCTTCACGCCCTTGCATGGGATGATGCCTGTGCTCCTGGCTGTTATTACCTGGAGTGGGTGTTTCCAAGTGGCTGCTTCCCTGCCTACCTGCAGCCCAAGACCTGGGTAGACCTGTGCAGTATCACTCATACACAGGAGGACTGAAAAGCCCCGATACCCAGACACCCACGTTTGCCAGCTCAAGCTGGCTCATTTCATACTCAGCCCAGTACAGGCCCAGAGTTATCTGCATGTACCTGCTGCCCCGCGTAGCAAAGCGTTCTTAGAGGTGCTTGTGAAAGCTTTTTGTCAGGTAGAAAAAAGCAAGGTGAGGGCTGCCCTTCTGGCTGTGCAGGGGTGTGCCATGTAAATGGCTCCCTCTAGAGCAGGAGCGCTCTGAAAATCCTGACAAAGCAGGTCTGGGGTGTGGAGCAGGTTGACCTCACCTGATGTGCTCTTCCCAGATTTGTCTGATCTCTTACAAACAATAGCGATTGACACTCTGACAGTGCGTGCTGTGTAAGGTCACTGCAAAGGCTGCTGCTTTATGGGTAGTTTCATTTACTGTCCTCACTGCAGGGGCTTCAGACTCAGAAAGAGTATAAACAAAGGAAAGGGCCCCCGACACTGCCCATCTTCACTTTTGAGCTTTCCTGAAGGTGCTGCAGCTGCCTAAGCCACAATAGGATACCGGATATGGCAGCTGAATGAGAGCAAAGCCTCCGCTTCAAAAATCACAATGAACTTGCTTTCAAGACCTTTAGGAAAAGCCCACCCCACAGTAAATTGCTGGAAGGTCAATCCCTTCACCACCAATTTAATGCTGAGAGCAGATGACGTTCATCAAATCTGACAGCATTTTGGTAAACGACGGCTCTGTTGATTAGGCCGCTGTCCACCCAAGTATTACAAGGCTGAGAAAGCCATAAATCTTAATGCACTGGTAGCAGCATAAAGATCTAAGGCCTAGGTGTGGTGGGAAAAAAGGACAGTATGAACCAGAGCCCATATATATCAACACCAGCCCATTCCACCAGGGATGGCAGCTCAGAAACCCAGCATTGCTGTTGCTGTCACCCTCCCTGAGCCTCCAGAAGCAGTCTTGACAGGGTTTTATAGCCTTTCGGCCAGCGTTTGGATGACCCTGTGACTATGTGGCTGACGGATCCTCAGGCCTGTACACTGAGGCAACCCCTCTGTCGGGGGTGCTTCTTTATTGCTGGGCAAGACAACAATAAGAAGAGACATAAGGGAAATCTATTTTACTGGGAGAAGGGAATGTGTAGGGCCTGGTCAGTGGAAATGGGACGCGTGGCTCAAGAGAGTTTCAGGGAAACACAGGAAGTTTGGCAAGCCAGCCAGTGGGAGAGTGCAGAGGACGGGGAGGGAAGGAGATGGTGCCGTGCTGGCTGTGAGCAAGGCTGTGACTGCAGTTCTCGCTGGGCACCGTGGCCACTGTGTCCCTTGCTGAGCTGGCCACACCCAGCATGAATACACAAGGTGACTGTGTGGCCCCGCCAGTCCCTCCTGCTGGGCACTACTGTATGGGAGAAACCCCAAGACTGGGAGAGGGCTGTGCTCCCTCTGCTGATGGGGTGGCTTCTGAGAACTGGCCATTGACAACTTTGCTACCTTGACCACTCTTCCCACCCCTGGCAGCCTCCAAGGATGGCAGAGCCCATCCAAGTGTTAGTATAGAGAGACCGTCTTCCTCTCTGTCCTATGGACCCCAAACTCTGTCTCTATGGGCTTTCTACCAGAGAAACTTTCAACTTAACTCTGCTTCTTGGGGCCAAAGGAAACCAATCCACTCCCTCTTCCACATGGCAGTAATAATAATGTGGTTAGCGAGTGAATTTACTGTCCCATTACACCTTCCTTGATGAGAAGCTACAGGATCCACAGCTCTTGCCTAAGGCACAGCTGCAGCACAGGTGGGATTTGCATGAGGTGACCCAGCCCCCAACTCCAGTCACAGCCGTGGGAGGCAGGAGCAGGCACCTGGTCCAGGCCAACCAGCTTGCAGTCCAGAACAGCCTGGGAGATTCAGATGGTCTCTCCCTGGGAAAATTTCTTTTTTTTTTCTTTTTTTTTTTTTTTTTTGTCTTTTTCGTGACCGGCACTCAGCCAGTGAGTGCACCGGCCATTCCTATATAGGATCCGAACCCGCGGCGGGAGCGTCGCCGCGCTGCTAGCGCAGCGCGCTGCTAGCGCAGCACGCTACCGAGTGCGCCATGGGAAAATTTCAACTAAGGAATGCTGAGAGGAAAAGCTGTACAATGGAGGAGTACGGTGAGTCAGGTGAACGCTGAAGTTATGAGTCAGAAGGTAAGGGACAAGGAACAGAAGTCACAGTGGGGGGCGGCAGGAGGCTGGTAGAGAGAAAGAAGCCTGCCTTAAAGCCTGCACTTGGGCCTCCCGCAGCCACCTGCCCTTGTGGGCAGTCCTTTCTGCACACAGCAGCTGGTGAAATCCATACTCTTTCTGGCAGTCTCCTAAGCCCTGTATGATCCAGCCCCTATTCCCTGTGCAGTGGCCACCCCTGCCTCTTCTCAGCCCCTTCCCATTGCCTTTGCTCTCCCTGTGCTCTCCACCTGGGACACTCTCCTCGCACATCTTCCCAGGGGCTGGCTCCAGCTAATAACCCAGGTCTGGGTTCAGATGTGGTTCCCTGTGAATCAGATGGCCGCCTTCCCTGCCCTCCTAGCTGAAGTGACTCTTCCCCAGACACAGTCTGCCTCACGCTGTGGCTGTCTCCTTCAGAGCACGTGTTGATTGACTGGCCTGCTTGCTTCTGGTCCTCTGCCTCCCCACCCACTCCCCATAAACCCAGCCTGCCTCGCTCACTGACCTCAGCACTGATGTGTCCAAAATTTAGTAGGTGCTCAATAAATGTTCCAAGAATGAATGAAGGCCTGAATAAGGAAAACACTAGAGGGAAGAGCTCTGAGATCTCCAAGCCAAGTCACCCTCACCACCTGCCCCTCCACTGATCACAATGGCCAGTGCTATTTATGGACTGCCTCTTCTGTGCCATACAAAACAAGCTCATCCAGTCCTTAGAAACTACCCTATGAGGTAGGTACCCTTATCAACACCATGTGCTGGAGGAGGAAGCAGGCACCGAGAGAGCCGGATGAGGAAGCAGGCACCGAGAGGGTAAGTAACTTATCTAGGTCTGTACCAATGGTAAGCAGTGGAGCCAAGGCTTTGAACCCAGGCTGCTGGGTCCCAGAATCTATGCTCTTAACTACTTCTCTGGCTTGTCCATCACTTGCCGCCAAGTGCTCCCAGCTGAAGCAGCAGACAGCCCCTGCTGATGGACCCCCTGTAATACATGCTGCCCTGGGAGGTTTTATTGACGATGAAACCAAAGCTCAGAGAGGTTACATTACCAGCTCCAGGACACACAGCTAGGAAGCAGACCAAAGCCCAGTCCCTTCCACTCTTGAGGGGCCACAGATTCAAATGCCCCAATGATCCAGGAGGGGAATAAAAATATGGTGCAGGAGAAACAGCAGCCCCAGCACGATGATAAACTGCAGCTACCACCCAGCCTCAGCATTGGGGCTCTAAGGGACTGGTGGGGACTGTGGCAAATGGGAGGGCTTGTGCCCTGTCTAAAGGGGGCAGCCACCACTCGGCTCCTGCTGCTGGCTGCCCAATGGGAGGAGGATGGCCCAGCATGGGGACCAGATCTTTCCAGGGAAGTAGGAATCTAGATATTTTATATATAATTTTTTCTTAAATTTAAATGTTGGCAAATGACTAAAAGTCTTTTTCAAACTGTGTGAGTCCAAAAAACATTATGTCAGGGCAAGTTTGACCCAAGGCTTCAAGTTGTTAACTTTTGGACTCCACCAGGCTGGCCCCACACATGTGAAGCAGTCTCCTCCCAGCTAAGCAGTCCCCTTGTCTTCACAGCAGGAACTTTAAGGGCAGGAAGTAAGCTGCCTTGGATTTAACCCCAGAGCCTCACACAGTGCCTGGCTGGTGCCAATTGGTTTCTGTTAAATTAATGGACGATTTCTTCCATGGCGTGCCTTGTAGCACACTCACCACTTCTGAGTGCTCCCCTCTATACCTCTAAGAGGTGATGCCCACAGGACTCTGTGTGTGTGTGTGTGTGTGTGTGTGTGTGTGTGTGTGTGTGTGTGTGTGTGTGTGTGTGTGTGTGTGTGTGTGTGTGTGTGTGTGTGTGTGTGTGTGTGTGTGTGTGTGTGGCTGGGGTTCTGGGTACAATTTAGGTTCAGCCAGTCAGGTGGCCTCACATGAGACAGGAAAAGTGGGTGACATGAAGGGAGGAGGGGATGTGGCTGTTTCTGTGCTGAGCACAGTTGTGGAGGTGGCAGGGTTTCCAACAACATCCCATGCTGCTTGCCAGGCTATGGGGCAGGGTCTTTCTTTGCAGTGTTTTCTAGCAGGCACAGGCTGCTGAGGCCAACAGTTGTGGCAGCGGCTTCCTGCTTCTTGGGTCATGGTTAAGGTGATGCGTTCCTGGTGCTAATCCCTATCTTCCCAACTGTGTCCTTGGTGGCAGCTCTCCTGGCAGGCCAGAGCTAAGTGACTGTGCTTTCTGGGCACATTCCTGGAGGCCCACCCCAGAGCTCACTCCTCAGGCCAGCCCATGGATTTCCTAGACACCTGACTCCCTGCATTCCTTCTGCTTAAAATAGCCAGAGTGGTCTTTGTTGTTAGGCACTGACTGACCCCTGACTGAGACAGCGCAGAATGACAATCATGGCCCTCGTGGCATCAGGAAGCCAGGAAATTAGCCATGATTAGGCCCTGTGAAGTGTGGACCACAGGAGAGACCAAGGAGGGATGCTAATTAATCCTAGGCCAAGTCTTTTAAATTGCACAAGAGTCTGGGGCTAGCCATTAAGTCACAGTCTAAGACACAAATATGGCTCCTGGTAATAGAAGGCACTCAAAACAACTAGGAGAACTGTCTTAAGTGAGAAGTGGAGAAAGGCCTCATTAACAAGAAATTAACATTCACTGCTGGGGACAGAAGGAGGCCTCCAGGGTGTAAGCCTTGCCCATCAGCACAGAGATAAGGAGTTAGCTGGCAGGAGCCCCCTTCCATTCAATCACAGACTTGAAAAGTCTGTGGGGGTACTTTCCCTGTGGGGAAGTGGAAAGACCCCTGGGTTTGGAGTCACAGGTCCAGGGTTTAAATCCCATCCTACCCTTTTCCTTTAGTAGCTGTGTGGCTCTAAACAAGTCACCTTGCCTCTCTGGGCCTCAACTTCTTCAGCAACACATTGAGGACATTTAGGGTTACTGTAAAGACCAGCTGTGCTGATAAAACATACATGAGAATTTACTGTAGACTTATACATTTGGTATGGTGTAAATGTTATCTGGCAGTTGATACATTTTGAACATAACCAGTGCCATTTTAGGCAAGGCCAAGCACAAAATGGCCTTGCCAGCCCCTGCCCTCTTTTCCTTACGAGAAGCCTCGTGACATCTGTGAAATAGAAACCCTTTTTGGCTTCTGCATAGGTGCAATTTTCCACCCCGGTTGCATCAGCCAGGTGGAGCTTCCGCACTAGTGTAATGCTCCCTCCTCAATTGCATCAGCCAGCTCTGGCACCCTACAGCCTATATAAGCTTTCCCACCCCAATGCCTGGTGCTGCTGTCCACTTTGAGGGCAGCCCTGGCTGCTGCTCTCCATTTTGAGTGCAGCCCGGCAGATTCCTTTTCTTTAATAAAGCTTGATCAGTACCCGGCCTTTTGGCTCGCTTTCTTTCATTTTGATGCCGAAACCCGGGAAGGGTCCTGGCCAGGACCCTTGGCTGATCCCCTCTTGGGTTGATTGGCTCCCAGCCACCCTACCTGGACCTGCCAAACCAGGTACCTCCGGGACTCTCTCCTCTTGCTGTTTGAAGACCAACACATCCAACATTGGCCTCAATTCAGGGTGAGTCAGTGGGTCCATCCTACTTCTATGGGTTCCCCTGACTACATTCTACAACTACTGTCTACTTCCTGAAGACCAGGCACCTGGCTGAGGGAACTCCTCTCTTGCCCTGGCTATTGGAGGACACTCCTCTAGCTGGTGGGTCCTCTTGCAAAGGAAGGTGCACAACAACGAGTATGCTCTTTGTTGACACTCTTCTACTAGGACTGCTCGTTTCCTTTCTCACCCTTCACATGGGATCCTCACAATCCAAACCTCCAGGATCTACACCTCTGGGCTGTTTCCTGGCCAATCTCTTGGCCTTCAGGGAGATATTAAGCGCAAACGCCTCATTTTCTACTGCAATCAGGTTTGGCCTAAATACAAACTAGACAATGGATCCCAATGGTCAGAAAATGGCACTTTCGATTTGGCAACTCTTAGAGATTTAGACAACTTTTGTCACCGCAACTTTTGTCACCGGAACAGCAAAGCTGGAGAGATTCCTTATGTTCAAGCCTTCTTCTATATCCAATCATGTCCTTCTCTTTGTCAAAACTGTCCTACATCTCAAATTCTCCTAGCTCATGCCCAACCTCCCCTTCCGGGAATGAATCAATCTTTTGATCCATCAGACCACTCTGCTCCCCGACCACCTCCTTATGCTCCAAATCTTTCACCAGCCCCTTTACCTCTTCCCTCTCCTCCCCATACCTGGTCTCAAGACACTCATCCTCAACCACCCAACCCCTCTCCTTCTTCCCCTTTGTCAGATGACAACCCTGCCTCAACTCTGGCTCCTTTATACCCCTGATATGAAGTGGCTGGGATGGAGGGAATTGTCTGAGTCCATGTCTCTTTTTCTCTTTCAGACCTTTCCCAAATTGAAAAATGACTGGGATCCTTTCAATCCGACCCAGACACATATCTGTCCCTTGAAGACAGGGAGCAGGTCTGGGTAACTGCCCAACAGCAGGCAGATGAGGTACATGCCCAAAATAATAGGCAGCCTGTGGAAGCCATTGCCATCCCTCGCATGGACCCAAATTGGAACTACCAGGCTGGCCACAGGGACCAGGACCTCCGGGATAATATGATCACACACCTACTTCACAGTCTCCAAAAGGCTACTCACAAGTCAGTCAATTATGACAAGCTTAGAGAAATCACAAAGACATTCACCGAAAATCCCAGTGAGTTCCTAAACCATCTCTCTGAGGCTTTACATAAATACACACATATAGACCCAAACTCCCCTGCAGGCATGGTTCTCTTACACTCTAACTTTATTACCCAATCAGCCCCTGATATTTGAAAAAAGCTAAAAAACTTGAGGATGGTCCAAATACAACCCAGCAAGACCTCCTCAATGCTACTTTCAAGGTCTTTAACAATAGGGAGGAAGAGAAGAAGGATCGATACAAAAGAGCTCAGGCCAAATACCAGCTCCTGGCTAATACTATCCTGGATTCACATACTCCAAAGCTGGCTGCCTCTAGGGGCAAGCCACCTGGGAACTGCTTCAAATGCAGTCAACCAGGCCACTGGGCATGGGTCTGTCCTAACCCCAGGCCCCGTCCTGGGCCCTGTCCTCACTGCAGCCAAATCATTGGGGGGGTTGACTGCCCCACTCGCTAGAAAGGGAGTGGCCTAGTCCCCAACCCACAGCCTTTGGCTTCACAGCCATCCCTACTGGAGCTTCCTGGTTTTGCTCAGGAGGAGGACTGACGATGTCCAGGGCCCGAGGCCTGCACAGAGATCACCACGTATGAGCCCAGGGTAACTTGCCTTGTAGCAGGTAAGCCGATCTCTTTTGTCATCGGTACAGGGGCCACTTATTTTACCCTTCCTGAATATGCAGGACAAACAATACCATCCTATATCACAATAGTAGGGGGTCACGGGATGAGAATACCACCCACGGCTCACTCAACCCCTTTCCTGCACCCTACATCACACCCAATTCACACAGAAATTTTTAATAATGCCTCAATGCCCAACCCCCTTACTGGAACGGGACATTCTTTCCAAACTCAGGGCTCCTCTTACCCCAAACACTTTAACTCCAACTATAATATTCCTGCTACAGGCTGCCCCAGACCTGGCCCCTAAGACCTCTACCCGCCCCTTTCCCCCAAACAAAGTTAATCCTATGGTATGGGACACCTCTTCACCTTCCATCAAAAATGCTTTCTTTTCCATCCCCTTACACCCCACCTGTCAAAACTTGTTTGCCTTCACTTGGACTGACCCTGATACGTGTCGTTCCCAACAACTCACCTGGACAGTACTGCCTCTGGGATTTCAGGATAGCCCCACTTTTAAGCCAGGCCTTAGCTCAGGACTTATCTGAGCCTCTTCCAACCTCTAGTACTTTAATATCCCACAAAGCCCATTCATTTTCCTTTCCAGTAATTAAAAACTGCTCTCCTCACAGCCCCAGCTCTTCCTCTCCCAAACTTAACTTATCCTTTTATACAACATAATTGTGAAAAGGCTTTAGATTTCTTTCTCCACATTTCCCCCCACCCCATTATGCGGCCCCAAATCCTTTCACTCTTGCAGGCCCGCTGCATGTTGTTCATACAAAAGCTGCTCCAAGATTGGTCTCACCCGCCACCTCCAGTGTTGACGACATCCTTGCATGGGTAACTGAATTAGCCTGGCAGGGCGCCCTTTGCGACTATACCCCTGACATGGTTACCCTCTATTCCTTTTCCCTACTATGTATTCTTTTGGCTCCCTGACCCTCTGTATCCTTCCGCTGTTTTTTCTCCTATCTCAATGCTCCAACCCACCTGTAATATGGAGGTTCCAGGTCCACAGGGCTGACGGGACAGTCCTCAATGAGTCAGACTGGTCCCTGAGAGACTCATCCGTCTCCATCCAGTTTGACACATGCTCGGCCATAAGCAGCGGCCCAACTTCCTTGGCATTCCTCACTGATTCTTATGGGTTCCTTGACTGGGAATGGTCTTATATGACCGAACACAAGTAACTCCGCTTTAAATACCGCCAACCATCTAGCTGCATAGACTCCTCCCAATATTACTGTCCCTACTGGTCCTGCCCCATGGCCTACATGGGATATAGTCAGTCTTGGCTCCAGCGCCTTCCTGCTTCGGCCATTTGTGGTAAGGGAACCTGTACTCCCATTAAGTTAAACATACCAGACTCTTCCCATTCCCGATGGAGTTCAGTGCGCTAGACTCCGGCTTGATGGGAAGGGGCGGAACCCTGGTGGCCTTATCAGCATTTTTAATATTTCTATATTCCCAGGCCACCCACGCTCAATTTAACATCCCTCACACTATCTTCCCCTATCACTCTACCACCATCACCTGTTGAGCAACTCCTAAATCTAACATACCTCTTTTTAACTTCCAACACTTCCACACTTTCCACCTCCCCTACATGCTGGCTCTATCTCCCACTTTGTGAGAAACTTTTTGTGGTCACCCCCCTCCCTGTTGATGCAGCCTGTAACGTTTCCACAAATTTCATCTCATTGGGGACTGTCAGCATTGTGCAGGGCCTGCCCACACTCTGCCTTACTAACACCACCAACACTACTGCCAGCCATTGTAGCGCTACCACTCACTTACCCACTCCTCATTCATGCCCTAAAATTGGGATATATTTCCTCTGTAAAACTATGTTATCCCATTGCCTGCACCCTAACGTGATTTCTTGCATATTCGTTTGGCTTGTCCCTGACATCACCGTCCTGACAGATGGAGAGATGGAGATGGGACTGGGACTAACTTTGGTCCCCCTCTCAGGAAGTGCCCCCCGCTCCTGTAGGGCACTAATTCTACCCTTTTAATTGGGGCAGGGATCCTTATTGCAACTGGGACTGGCGTAGCGGGCCTTGCTACCACCTCTCAATTCTATCAAAAACTCTCGGAAGAACTAAATCAAGACATGAATCAAGTGATAGATAGCATCTCCTCCTTCCAGCGACAGGTCACCTCGCTCGCGACAGTCGCTTTACAGAACCGTTGGGCTCTTGATCTCCTTACAGCCAAGAAGGGAGGCACCTGCCTCTTCTTGGGGGAGGAATTCTGTTATTATGTAAATGAGTCCAGGGTGATCCAAAACAGCTTAAAACATCTAAAAGCAAGCATTGATCTCTGATGCAAAGAGTTACAAGACACAAATACACCTTGGGGGTAGCCCCAGCTTTTAACCCCTTGGCTACCCTGGCTTATGCCCCTACTAAGACGCCTAACTGTGCTGGGACTCATCCTACTCTTTGGTCCCTGTCTCTTTTGGTGTTTCTCTAATTCCTTGCACGAATGTATGCAAGCCTTTACCAACCAAAAGGTCACTGAACTCCATGGGAGGAGGATATCAGCCCCTCAGAATCAGCGGCCCTTCCCTGGAAGAATACAGCCTCCCAACACAAAACCAACACCCCACCACATAATTTTTCCTTCTTTTCGAAGATCTCTGTCCATTCTCAGCAGGAAATAGCTTCAGAAGAAAGAGACCTCTGTCCCTTTTCCCCTCTCCTTATACTTAAAAGGCGGGAATGATAGGTTTTGAACATAACCAGTGCCATTTTAGGCAAGGTCAAGTACAAAACGGCTGCCAGCCCCCACCCTCTTTTCCTTATGAGAAGCCTCGTGACTTCTGTGAAATAGAAACCCTTTTTGGCTTCCACACTGGCACAATTTTCCACCCCAGTTGCATCAGCCAGGTGGAGCTTCCACACTGGTGTAATGCTCCTCCCAATTGCATCAGCCAGCCCTGGCACCTATATAAGCTCTCCCATCCAGATGCCTGGTGCTGCTCTCCACTTTGAGGGCAGCCCCGGCTACTGCTCTCCATTTTGAGTGCAGCCCCATGGATTCCTTTTCTTTAATAAACCTGATCAGTACCCAGTGTTTTGGCTTGCTTTCTTTCAGCAGTAGTTCCCAATCCTGGTGAACACAAGATTAACAATGACAATAATAACAACAACAAACCACTGCGTAAGTCTCACCAAGTCAGAATCTCTGCAGGTGGGAGCATCCGTATTTTAAAACCTTCCCAGGGAGACCCACTGAGCCCAGATAAGGTATCAGTAACTACAGAATCTGTGTGGGCAAGGACACAGAGCTTGCAGTGACAGGTCTGGGTTTGTGTCTTGATTCTGCCACTTCTCAGCTGTTGACCTTGGAAAGCCCATGAACTTTTCTAAGCATCCATCTCCTCAGCTCCCTAAAAAGAGGATGGCATTGGAACTTGCCCCAAGGTCTGCTGTGAGGACAGAGGAGCAGAGTCACAGAGGAGCCAAGCCCATGCCTGGTCCCTGGGGTGGGTGCTCAAAACATGTCAGCAGCCACTCACACTGGCGTCTCAGTTCTGTGGGGTGGGGACTTTGTTGCACTCACCAACTGTTTCCCTGGCATCTAAGACCATGCCTGGCACATAGCGGGTACTCAATAAAAAAATGGCTGTTTGAACAAATCATCATTATGGAGCTGAGAGTCTGACCTTCCTACACTCCCGGTTGGGCTAGGGTGGCCCATCCAGAAGGGAGGACCATGCAGCAGAGAGCGGGCTCTCCAGAGGCCAGATCCACGTGCAGAAAGGGCATCGCTACAGTGCCCAGCCAGACTCACCTACTGCCCCCAGGACTTTAAATGCTGACTATGTTTCTCTTCCCACAACACCCCACACTCCCAATTCTGAAGTGTGAGCTGGGACCATACATAGTCTGGACTCTGTCTTGGGTTTCCAGACCTGGTGCCATCCTCGGCGCTGGACTTTGATGGGGGCTGTCCGTGAATTGCGTCTTAAGGCTTCTTCGGCTTCTCGAAACAGGGTCCTTTGTCCGCAATCTGCACCAGAGACGAGGGAAGGAGGCCGGTGAGGTGCTGATGACAAGCTCAGACTGATGGGTTGCTTTGTAACTTATATCTAAAATGCATGTCATTGTGTCCAAAGTCTTGAGTATGAGGACATTCACTGCAGTGCTGTTTGTAGCAGCAAGACAACGGAAAACAAGCTAAAAGCTCAGCAAAAAGGGAATGGGTAAATAAGTCACAGAACATCCACACTATGGAATAATGTGTATAGTGTACAGACAAATCAGGAAGATCTATACATACAAAGAACAATCTCCAAAATATAGAAGCAAGGTACAGGAAACATACAATATGTCACCATTTCTGTAAAAGAGGGCAGAGGAGAGATATTTGTTAAATGAATGAATGTACTCCAAGTACAGAGAATCCTGTTATCTGCTCTTCCTTGAAACCTGGACCAGGAAAGGCCTAATTCTACTAACTAGCAGCAGGTCTGCCCTGCCTCGTCCACCGGGAAATGTAGGAGAGCCACTGGTTTCTCTCTTTGCCCTGGGGGCTAGGAAGCTCCTGCTAACTCCCTGATGAACATCAGTGGCTCTCCTAGGGGAATATTTTGGGACATCACTTTTTCCTCTATCTCTTTATTGTTGTTTTGACTCTTACTTGTGTACGAATGGCTTGGGAACCTTACCAGACCTGTTAGGCAATGACTTAGAATAACGCAAATCCAGGTTGTTATGTGTCAGACACTTTACATGTAAGTCACTTAATCTTCCTGGCAAGCCTGCAAGGTGGGTATAATTATTCCCATTTTACAGAACAGGAAACTGAGGGTCAGACAGGTCTCAATGGCCTCTTGATTTCAAAGCTGTACTTTCAAATCCAGCTTGGTCTCTTTTTAAGCCCTCTTCTTGAAACTCAGTAGCACACTGGCCTCTCAGACAAAGCAGCCTGTCTTGAAGGGCACTCTGGCACCCTGGGTACAGTCACCTTCATTGGTGCCATTTCAAAGATGAGCAAACAAAGGCACAGAGTGGCTTCCTCAGAGTAACACGGCCAAATTAGGAGCTGACTCCACCTGCTCTGTCACTTCATTCATTCAACTACTGCATCATTCTGGAGCTAAAATTGGGCCAGAACTTGGGGTGGATGCTTTTCTTTACATTCACATGCTTCCTGTGCTTTTCTCATAAGGCACATGAAATCTGTGTAAAGTAGGCATGGTATGGATTAACAATGCAGAAATGCATGGTGGAATTAAATATTACACAGGGGTTAGATACTAAAATTAAGACATATCAAGTGAAAATTGAGTATAATCAAAATTACCCCAAACATATCCTTAAATTGCTGATACTTGGGACCCAGGAAACGTAAAAGCTAGGAATGAACTGCTCTGGCCACCTTTGCTCTGGGCAAGTGGAGGCCAAGACTAGAATAAAAAAGTACAAGGGCACTTCAAAAAGTTTGTGGAAAGATAGAAGTAAAAGATAATATGAATCTTTCCATGAATGTTTTGAAGTCCCCTTGTATTTCTTTTTAGAACTCTCATGCTCTCTCTTTCTGGTTAAGTGGGCATACAATAACTAGTTATCTCCTGGTGAGTTCGTGTACACAGGATGTGGTTCCACAGTCCCTAATTAATTTTAATTAGCAGAGCTATTGCTTGGCCTGGAAGGGCCTGTGCTCACCGTGTGTCCCCTCAGCGTGAGAGGCACTTCTGGAGAAGTCAGATGGAATGGCTTTCCGTGGTGACGTCTTCAGCTCAGAATTGGCCCCATTGACATAGACGGAGAAACCTTGCTCTAAGTGCTCCAGTCTCAATTGCATAGGGTCCTTGGCTTTCAAATGCTTTAATATCCTGGAAGACAAATGATCACTTGCTCCTCATCATGGAAGAGTCTGGGCTACCGCCACCCCCAAGCCAGGAGTGAACTGCTGTTCCGATAGCGAAGCAGCTCTAATCAGAGGCTGGGTGGCATGTGCCCAGCTGTTTGTCTACAAACAGCCCATAAGAGGCCCATTACGCACATGGAGAAGCAGCAAGGGGGAGACTGTTTTGGATCCTGCAAGGAAGTTTCTGCTCTCGTTCTGAGGCTCAAATGTATGTCAGCAAAAATGAATGCACAGGGTCCCTTCCCTGCAGTGGCCAGGGTGGAAAGGAGGCATGCACACACTGCTACTATGCAGGTTTCCAGAGACGGTCCCAATTTTATGCAATTTTACTTTGTGTGGAGAGCAACCCTGTGTCTGTAACGAAAAGTGTTTCGGGGTCTAAAGCTCTGTGAGAGAGGTTTCATATAACATAACCATATCTACAAATCATAAAATCATCAGATGGGTGGACTCATGTTTTGCTTCAGTAAATATGTCTTCTCAAACATACCTTTGATATTTCAAATGCCATCATTTCGTATTCTGATGCAGTTAAAAAATGTATCAATGCAGGTGTTTGTTTAAGATTAATGATAATGCTATCACAGCCTTTGGCTAGAAGGGTCTTCACATGAGCGTGACCAGGTCCTAATTCAGCTTTCACTAAAGCCCAACCTCACACCTCAATCTGGGTCCCTTCCCCACTCTTGATGGTGCACTGCCACAAACTGTGTGCACTGTCCCTTCAGCCCCCTCCAGAACTGCTTCTGTTTGACACAAGCCTCTCCAGTGTCTTTATAAAAACCTTCACGTACCCCCACATCAACTAGATTTATAAAGACAACCAACCAACATGGCAACGGAGGTGCATCTTCTTTAGTAACTAAGTACCTACCTACCAAATTAGCAGAATTTAAATTTTTAAAAATAACAGTAATTACATAAAAGGTCTGTACTAGGCGCCAAACTCTGTTCTAAATACATACACAGTCAATTCTCGTTATTCAGATAGCTATTTTCCAGAAAGTCACCATGAACATTGAACTAGCTAATACTGAACCACTGCTCCTAGGGGAAATATAGGATTAGGTTCCTGCGAGTCTCTGGTCACAACATTTTCATTAACCAATGAACACATAGCCTTGTTCTATGTGTGTTTCTGTTTAAAGATGCCTCATTACCGTATTGATTATTCACACTGAACTCACGGCCAACAGCACTCTAACTCAGGCCTAACAAAGCGCATCTAACATGTGCATTTTCATCTTAAGGCACACTGCAGCCCTCTTGCACTTAGGAATACCGTATGCCATTTCTGCACTATGCATCTAACATGCACATTTTCATCTTAAGGCACACTGCAGCCCTCTTGCACTTAGGAATACCATATGCCATTTCTGCACTATGTCTGGGAGCCGGTTTAAACAGCAAAATCACCAACAAAAAGCACAAAAATGCAAAAACCATGCCACTACATATACTGCAACAAGGACACTTTTTACAGTAGGGGAACTGAAGCGAGAAGGCAGTGTTGCATTGTTCCACCTCAGCTAGGAATGTGTCAGGTGACCAAAATTTTGCTCCACTCTGCATATGTCCGTGAATGACCACAAAAGCACAAGTATTAATTGTGGGATTCTGGATACATTCTAGCGAGTAGACAAATCCACAGATACAGAACCTGAGAGTAAAGAGATCAACCGTATTAGAACATTCATCTTCACAACCCCATAGGGTAATTACGTTTACTATCCTCATTTAATAGGTAAGGAAACTGAGGCACAGAGAGGGTAAGTAAC
Organism: Cynocephalus volans; assembly: GCF_027409185.1. Taxonomy (NCBI): domain Eukaryota; kingdom Metazoa; phylum Chordata; class Mammalia; order Dermoptera; family Cynocephalidae; genus Cynocephalus; species Cynocephalus volans. The sequence goes on from NC_084465.1 coordinate 115,047,628, forward strand.
TTGCCCTAGATCACACAACTAGTTTGTGGCAGGGCTAGATACAAATTTAGGCAATTTGGCTCCAGAGTCTTTACCACAGCAACAACAACGTCTAAAGCTAGAAAGATGAGGTTGAAACTGGCAATCTTAGATCTTGTTGGTAGCTCACAGAACCTTCTTGGAATTAATATAACTGTATAGAAAATGCCCTATGCTTGGTTTTTGCCTGGGGAAATGGAAGCTGGGATATTATGTAGTTGCTGTGATTATGAAGACTGTAGAGTCATTGGGGTTTGTTTGTGATGTGTTCAGCGGGAGTGAGAAAAGCAAAGTAAAAACTGTGCAAGGGCCGGCCCATGGCTCACTCGGGAGAGTGCAGTGCTGATAACACCAAGGCCATGGGTTCAGATCCTATATAGGGATGGCCGGTTAGTTCACTGGCTGAGCGTGGTGCTGACAACACCAAGCTAAGGGTTAAGATCCCCTTACCAGTCATCTTTTTTAAAAAAAAAAAACAAAACAAACCCTGTGTACATGTGGTACGTGCTAAGCTGAAAACATTGTGTGTGTGGACCCAGAGTGGAAGGTGATAAATGTAAAACTGAAATTGGCTGTCAAGGGAAGGCAATGGCATTATGGCTGATTTCTTTGTTTGCTTTTTAAGTGTTTCTTTAGCAGCTGATACATCCATCCTTTCAATAATCATGGCAGCAACATTTATTACAGACTGCTTATCTCTTGCCAGCCTTGGAAGCCTGGGAGATGCCTGATTGTTGGGCAACAACGTAAAACAGAAGGAAAACACAAGTAACTAAGAGACGATTTTCCAAACACAGCAATAGCTATGCTCGCCAGAGCCAACAATCAAGAATGCTGTGGGTCTCAGCAGTCCCCGGGGAGAAAGCAGAGCCAGGGTCCCGGGAGGCCCCACAGCAGAGCAGAGCAGGGCAGGAATCTGATCACCCAGGCACAGAGCCTGCCTCAGCTTCTCCCCTAGATCCTGCCCTCCCTGTCTCCTGATGCCATGTTAATGGCTATGGCACCCGGTACCCAGGATCAGGCTGGCACTCCGCGTGTACCTCTCCTTAAGCAGAATGATTTAAGAAAAAGTGGATTTATGAAACTGATAAACTGGGACATAATTATTCCAGCTGGGAAAGGAATTGCTAAAGGAACTCCCCTACTGCAGCTGAGCGTGTCAGTAATATTTGGGTGGCTTCAAAGAAAAGTGTTATTTTTTTAATCAATAGCCTACTTTGCATAAAAAGCTGTCCTAGGTGCAGAGGATTCAGATAAATCAGATTCAGTTCCTGCCCTATGTAAAACTGAGCCCTGCCCACCTGCGGCCCCGCCACCCTCCATTCTCTGGCAGGTTTTGTTTTTTTCATGATGCATGTCTCACTGCCTGATGTTATGTTGTGGATTTATCTGTGTATCTGTCTATCTTCCCTCCCTCCCCACTGGAAACTGACTCCTGGGCACAGGCATTGTCCTGTCGGCCACGGTGCCTGTTGCATGTGAAGAACAATGAGGAATGCTCTCCATGCCTATTTCTGGAACAAGGGGCCCCAGGGAACTCAAGGTCTAGCAGGGGACAGGCTGAATGTCCTAATGCTTGCACCTGCCATTTACCTGATGCACATCACAGCCATCATTTCCATCTTATCCTTGTACTGACTTTTGGGGTCACCTGTACAAAGAGCTCTTTTGCCCAGGTAAGGAAGAGGAGAGATGGCAAGTTAAGAGCAGGTTGTCATGGGGGAGTGTGACTGGGCACCTGACGCGGTTGAGGCTGGTGTGGTTGGGGGACTCTTCTCCTCATGGGCCACCAAAGCAGGGACGTAGATGGTGAGGACTTAGTGAGTACAAAGGGTGAGCAAGTGTGTTTGTTGCCCATAGGACAGTGGCCTTACTGTGACTGGGCTTAGGACTGAGCCATGTGGCTGCTGTGGGACTGTGAGCTAGCCACATGGTTCCTCCATACCTCGGTTATCCCAAGGGTCAAATGAGGTATCCTCTAGGCCATTCAAGGATTATCTGGGTGCCAGCTGGGGCAGAAGAGGATGAGGAGGAGGAGGAGGAGGAAGAGGAGGAAGAGGAGGAGGAGGAGGAGGAAGAGGAGGAAGAAGAGGAAGAGGAGGAGGAAGAGAAGGAAGAGGAGGAAGAGGAGGAAGAGGAGGAGGAAGAGGAGGAGGAGGAGGAGGAAGAGGAGGAGGAGGAGGAGGAAGAGGAGGAGAAGGAGGAGGAAGAGGAAGAGGAGGAGTGCAGTCTTGGACGGTGGGCTTTCTGTGGGCTTTCAAGTACCTTGTCTTACAACATCCTTCAGTGGCCCTGGGATTTAGGTTCTATCATGGGCCTGTTTTATAGATGAACTTGCCCAAGGCCAGAGAGACAAGGAAGCAGCCGAGCTAGGACTTGCATGCCGGTCCATGGGGCTCCAGAGCCTGTGGCCCCACCTACACCGTTCTGCTGTTTCTTGCCCCCAACACGAGGCACCATGCAACAGGGGCTCTGAGCAAGGGGAGCTCAGAGGAGGGAGCAATGGCTCACAGCTGGGGGATGCTTGGAGGCAGTGGCCTTTGAGTCCAGCCTTGAGGGATAAAGAGATTCTGTCATTTCATTTACCAGAACCTGAGAGGCTACAGGAGCTCAGTACTGGAGGCTCTGCCATTTCCCCAGCTTGCAAGACCTTGGGCAAGTCCCTAAACCTCCCTGGGGCCTGTTTCCTTTCTGTAAAATAAGACTAGGAATGCCTATACCACCACGGGCTGTCCTGAGGACAAGATGGGATATGGGATGAAAGCCCCGGTTCAGAGACCAGCCCATGTGAGGCCCCCAGTGATGCTGGTCCTCTCCTTCCTTTTTCTGCCTGGATCTCCTCCTGGGGCATGTTTTGCTCTAAGTTTCCCCCAAACAGCCTTTCTGAGGACCAAACAATGTCCTGTTGCTGCTTTCTTCGACCCAATGAACAGATCTGCATCCACCCTCCAGTCTAGAAGTTTATGTTACAGCCCCTCCCTGCTGCCATCTCTTCAGATGCAAGGGCCCTAATGTTTTCAGTTGGTCCTCGTGTCTCAGCCCTTTGATGGCTCTGCTTGCTCTTCTGCAAACTTTGTTGGGAGTGATTATGTCTTTCATGAGGCTGAGTGACCAGCATCCCTAAGAGTCCAGTGGGAGGTGGAGGGAGGGTTTGTGCAGGGGTGAAGCAGCACTGTCAAGTCTCCAGAGTCTCCCCCTCTCCTCCCTTCCCTAGTTCTTTCTTGGAGCACATGATCACTTTCTGCTTCTTCTGGCATAGTTAGAGGTGGCTTTGTGCTCACCCTGCAACTACCCAGGGAGTTCTGCAAGGGCGAGCACTCTGCAGTGCCACCTGTTCTTTCTGCCTGCTTGGCAACTCTCCCCCCTCTCCCAAACAGGGCTCTTCAAACTTCCTTTGGGAATGGCTCATTCCTTCTCTTACTCCATGTGGCCTGGGGGGACTTCTGCACTGCCCAATTTAGTGGGGTGGCCAAGTGGCCAGTAGGACTATACCACCTCATCAAACACAGGGAGGGATTGGCTTGGGATGGGAATGGGGTCCGAGCCAGGTCAGTGAGCGCCCTCTTCAGCACTTTTGGAGAAGTACTAGGAAAGAAATGCTCTCTTCCATTTGAGGTAGGATGTGAGTAGGGGCTGTCCTGGTCATCATGAGGGCAGTACCTGCCTGAGAATGATTCCAATATGGGGAAACAGAGGTGAGAGATGGAGAATGGCTGATTCAGTGACATCATTTAAGCTCCTGGATCCAGCTATGCCTAAAGCCAGAGTATCATGCTGGGTTTCTTAATTCCATAAACTGATACATTTCCTAGTTGCTTAAGCCCATTTGCCTTGGGCTTCTGTCCCTTAAAAGCAAAGGAGCACTAACTGACAAAGCCTGTCTTCCTCCACACAATGTTCCCCTTTGCACCAGTGATAATAAGATGAAATCCTGCTGAATGTATTACGAACAGCATCACCCAGCACCTTATGGACAGCTGTGTTCTGGGCAGATTTCTGCTAAGAACTCACTCCAAAGACTGCACACCCCCTCTTGAGTGACAGGCGACCCAGAGGAGTTTTCATCTCTCTCGATGCCCAGTGTCAAGCTCAGAGGCTGGTTTTCTAACTGGTCACATAACCAGGTTTCCAAGTAAATTACAGCTTATTCCCACAAAAGCACTCCTTAGTGAATTTAGGGCCAGTGGCAACCCTGGTAGGTTTCTTTCCTCTTGATTATTTATGACAACATCAAATAAAATGTAAATAGAGCACAGCCCAGCTCCACCTTCCAGGCTGTGGGACCTTGGGCCAGTTGCTCACTGGTCTGGATCTCCGCTTCCTTGCCTGTAAAATGGGTGCAAAAACTCTCTCTGCCTCACTGGGAGTGTGCAGATTAAATGAAATGATGGGCGAGGGGCCTGGCAGGTGGCTGGCACTCTGAAAAAAGGTGCCTTTGAATCTTGACCAGACTTTAGCCTGGGAGCATTCTGTTCCTCACAGGTCTCCCCGTTTGAAGGTGTTTCTTTCCAGCTCTACCTTCAAATTTCCCATCATCAAGACAGCTCCCTCTTGGTGATGACATGTCCACCCAAATTTTACAGCAACTCAGTTTAGATATATTTTTTAATTGCCTCAGTGCTGCAACCTTGTCTCTGGAAATTCTCATACATGCAATCACTGGTACCTCTTTGATCGCACACATACTGATCCCCCAATTAATGAGAAACAATTTGCTCATAAGGAACTATGACGCGTTCTCTCCCCAGACAACTCACACGTGGATGACTAAAAGATCACTCAGATGTTTGGTGGCACCATCAGCCTGCCAGAAACTGAATAAAAACATCCTGCTTTTGGGCATTAATGATAATGAAAACCCATGTTGGTCTAATCAGCATAAGCCTTTTGCTATTCTAGTGTGAGGTCGATGTGGGGAGGAATGGAGCACAGTGCAGAGTGGCTTGGCACAGAGGACATGGTCCTGGCCCTTCTAGCTGGTCCTGGAGAGTTTATCTATTCAGAAGTTCTCCATGAGGGAGGTGCTGCCTCGCTAGAGGGTATCTGGAAATGTGGGAGGGTGTTGTCACAGACAATGGGGGTCTTAATGAAATTTAGTAAAGAGGCTGGTAGGCAGAGATACTAAACTCCTACAATGCATGGGACTATGCTGTACATAAAAACTTGTCCCATGCAACATGCCACCAGGAATCCAGTTAGTCAGAGGAAGGGAGAATCCACAGTCAGGATGATACCCCCACAGACTCTTGTCTGCAAGACCCTAAGCCCACTCCCATAATACAAAGGCCCAAGTTAGTACCCTCTCCTTTCCTTCCCCTCTTGCAGATGAGTTTTGTGCGTCTACAGTGTTCTTTGTTTTGTACTTTAATTTGAATTCATTACCAATATTTTAAAACACAGGCAATTTCCCAACACAAATCCAGATTTCCAGCTTCTCTGGCAAACTTGGAGGATCTGGACCCTGGGGCCTGTGATCCCACAAACAATAGATATGAGAAGAAGTTCTAAGTGCCCTCTGTCCCCACTGAGCTGGTTTCATTCACTGCCTGGCCTCTCCAAGCACCTGAGTTTGCAAATCCAGCTTACCGCAAGGTTTGAGGCCTGAAGACAAACCACAGTGAGCCGAAAATGAGCTTCCTCAGCCTTACAAAGGAACCTAGGAGATGATACCTCTTTCAAACCAGACCATGCTGCTTTGAACTTGATCACTAAACATTGCACCTTCTGCAGGTTTTTTCAAGAACCTGCACTTCAGAGACAAAATGTGTCTTAACCTCAAATGACATATAGACCGACTTCAAACACAAATGTAAAATGACTGCATCTTTACATAACATAACATGATTATAGGCTCAGATTTCAGGGGACTGTCAAAGCCTGTAAGATCGGAGACAGGGCTATCCAGGTGACTACTGCGCAGGCCCTGCCGAATATGAGCTTTTCATGACAATCCTACCTTCTCCCAGAACAGAAGCAGGGAGGCAAGAGGCGTGACTTACACATCGAACAGTTTGCTACAGCTCAATCAAAAGATGCAATTAAACCAGTGAATGGAGAAATAGGAGCCGGGACTGCAGATGATATCCTAAGCCTCCAAGTGGAGGGTGGCTCTGCATCCCATTTCTATGTGAAACAGGGCCTGCATGCTGTTAATAAATCTAAACCGATTTGTATTTGGCTGATATTAAGGACTACCATTGAGCGGCTTCATCTTACCGGTTCCTCTGCTGAAGCAATATTAAATACTCATCATGTTTCTCATCAAAGTCTGTCACCATGTCCTTAGTGTAACCCTGAAATGAAGAAACAGAGCAGTGTGACATAGGAATGCAGAGAAGCATTTGCTGAGAGCCAGGGTGCTGCACACGCCAGCACAGGAGGCCAGGAGGTGGAGGCTGACCTTGACGAAGGCCCAGCTCCCTGGGCGCGTCACTCTGGTGACCCAGAGCCCCAGAGACTGTCTGTTAGACACACACAACTTTAATAATCTACACAAAGGAGAAGGTTGATTCCCCAGTCTTGCTACTGCTCATCCTCCTGTGGCCTGTAAAATCAAGAGCTCTGACAAGATTAGGGCTTTACTGTTTTCTCAACACCCATTATTTAGTTATCTCAACTGTCATAATCAGATTCAACCCAAATCTAAAAGGGGATCTTGTTTTGCCCTTGCCGCTGCAGGAGAAATGCTTGTCTATTATAAACAATACGGCCATTATGGAAATGTGTGACCCAGCGAGTGAAGCTGAAGCCCCTCTGGAAGGGACATTCATGCTTCTGTGCCTCCTCTTTTGGCAACAGGGCTCTGGGCTTCCTGTGGGGACCACTCAGCCCTTTCTTTTGGTTCACCCGTTTCCTTAGAAGCCCTTGAAAGTTCCTTTTTTCTCCTCTTGGGTCACATGGCCTTGGCCTTGCCAATCAACATAGTGCTTCTCCCAGCCACAGTGATTCACTGGTTTGGGGATCGGCCAGGACCCAAGTCAGCCCTGGGGCTTTGCCGATACACTTGGGGAAGAGATGCTCTCTTTCCACTGGGGTGCTGAGCCTATGAGATGAAGGCCTAGAACTGCCAGAGAGTGAAGCTGATAAAAAAGACATCAGTGATAACACCAAGGTCAAGGGTTTGCATCCCTCTACCGGCCAGCCTCCAAATAGTGGTGATTATGATGATGATGATGATAATGATAATAATAACAATAATAATGAAAAGACAGCAGATTCAAGAGACAAAGAGAAACAAGTTTCTAATGATGTAATTTCAGTCCCTGGATCCACCCATCCCTGAAGAAGTATCTGGACAATTCCATTATTGCTTTAGAAGTTTCAGCTGAGTTTCTGTGATCTCCAGCTAAAAAAAATTTTAAGTAATATACCATAACCTGACCATAGAGATAATCCCTATCATAATTTAGTGCAGCTTTATGGAGGAACAATTGATGTATAATAAACGGCACATATTTAAAGTGACATATGCATCTACCAGTAAAACCCCTATTATAATTTGATTTATAATCCTCTGGATGTGTTTCTTTGTTCATAATGTACCTAGATACATATCTACAAACACAGACACACATATTCTTTGAAACAAAAATGGGAGCATACTACAAACAATGCTTTGTGATTTGCTGTTTCTTAAATAACTTTTTGCCAAGGAATGGATTAGAGATACAGTATCAACTTGGTTCGTACTGGTCACAAGTTACAGCAAGTTACAGAGATTAATTTTTAAATGGCAAGTAGGACATTTGTAAGAGAAATGCAATTTGTGTGGGAATCCTAATGATTATCATGGGAAGACAAGAGAGAAAAAAAGAATCTCCATCATTCTCTTAACTTCTTAAAATCTGGCTTTAACCCCATTATTCTACCAGAACCCTACTCAAGGGTGACCTGGGACCATCTTAATTAAAAATAATAGCTCTTCTCCTCTTCAACCTTTCAAAAGCTCTGGGCCATGGGGACCTGCTGACCACCCCTCCCTCCCTCCCCAGATTCTCTTCCTTGGTGCCTGCAGTTCTGAATGAGCCTCTCCTTCCTCACAGCCTTCTGCCTGTGCCTCCTCGGGCTACCCTTCCTCGCTTTCTCTCAGTTGTGGATAGTCAGGGTCAGTCTGTCTGTCTGTCTGTCTGACCTGTCTTGGGTCTCTCCCTCTGCCTTCACTTCTTCCTCCAATTACAAGGAAATGGGGCCCTCTGGATGGGGAGCCCAGGCAGTCACTCCTAGTCCAGGACTGGCAGCCCACTCCCCTTTCTCTTCCTTTCCCCCTTAGGATCCCAGGTGGTTGCCACATGCTTACCTCTTCCCCTGTCACCCCTACTTTTCCTTCCTGATTCCCCTCTCTCTAGACCCACTTGGGAACAGGCTGCAGTGCCCTGATCTTCTCTCCTATCCTGATGTCTCTGAAACCTCTGGGTTTTACTGGGGATTTTGACTACCTAATTTGACCCATCAGGAAGTAAGCAATAATAAGAAAGGGTGATATTATAAAATTATAAGAGATTAAGAAGACAAACTAACAATAGCTTTCCCTATTCTCTTATTTCCCTGGCTTCCTGAGATGCCCAGAGGTTACTCTGTCCTCCCCTGGGACTGAGCCCTGCCTCACCCTGGTGCCGGGGAAGCACATGAGATCTCAGCCCTTGGGGGAGCTGGTTTGCAGAATACTGGGTCTGGGGAGGATTCTTGGTTCCTTCCAGAATAACAACATGTGTATTGTGCTAATGGTTTATGCAGCATTTCCATATACATGATTCTGTTTTGATCTTCACAGCAGCCCTTGAAGTGGTTATTAGTACCCCATTTAAGATACAAGGACCTATCCCATGCATCTTCCCGGAAAGCGGTCCTACTCCATGGCAATTTACATAACTATTTTGAAATATTAAAATGACCACTGGTATATTATGCTGTGGAATGAAACATTTGATGACATTTTAGATGAAATGTGGAACTTCAAAGAGATTGTAGCTTGTGCTGGGCCACCCTGGGCTCTCACCTCAAGCCCTCTGAGGAATGTGACTCTTTTCCTCTGCCAGGAGGGAGGTCATAGAAAGACTTGAAGACCATGGGCATCCATCCAGCCCTACTTCTCACTGGCCCCGTGCTTCTCAAAAGCTGATGTGTACACAGATCACCTGGGAACTGTGGTGATGCAGATTCTGACTCAGTAGGACTCGAGGGGCCCAAGTCTGCACTTCTAACGAGCTCCTGGGTAATGCCCATGGACCACACTTTGAGTAGCAAGGCGCAGGACTTGCCACTCCTCACGATACCCCAGCTCCAATCAGATTGTCTCTGAGCTTGGGCTGGGAAGAACATGAGCTGTGGAGTCCAGGCCTGGTTCCAGGTCACAATACTGCCACTTAGTTTCTTTATGTGTAAAAGGGGGGCAATGACAGTACCTGCCTGCTTGGACTTTCCTTTCTTCTATAAAGGGTTAAATGTGGCCTGGACGCAACAACCGTGGAAATGACTTAGCACAGTTCCTGGCACTTATGAAGTTCTCAATGAACATGAGTTACATCTGCATTTATACAACTCCTTTTTTTTTTTTTTCTGCATCTGTCTGATATGCAGAACCGAACCCTTGACCTTGGTGTTACAAGGCCATGCTCTAACCAGCTGAGCAACTGGCCAGCCCCAGAACTCCACTCCTGAAATAGCACTCTCCTAACCCTCCACATTCCCACTCCATGCTCACTTCTAACCTGATGCCTTAATCATTCTATTCCTTGTTCCAGATTCCACCCAACCTCCTCCAGCCTCCACTCAAAGACTTTCGAGGCCCAGCTCAGTTCCCAAAGTCCCTATGAAGCCCTCCCTTGCCATTCTCATGCCCACTCACTTTGGATCCTTCTGAAACCCTGCAATTGGTATTAAATTATATACAATACAGTGCAAAATACTATATAATTAAGTGCTGAACTGTTAGCATTTAACTATATATACTTACTGCTCACTAATTATCTGGGTATTTGGAGACTTGGGGGTGAGCCCTCAACTCTGCTATTGGCTTCCTCTGAGCCTCAGTTTCCTCATCTGTAAAAAGGGCATATAATAAGGTCTAACTCCCAGGGCTGCTATAAAGATTAACTAGGATAAAAGTGCAAGTAATTTAGGATCCTTATCTTTCTTGTTCTTCTTCTTGATTCCCCAGTCAATTATAACTTCCTGGAGGGCAAATCCACAGCATGAGGAGGGAGAAGAAACATGGCATGTGAGGCTGGAGTCCTGGGCTCCACCACGAGCTTCACCACCGTCCAGCTCTGTGGTGGTAACTGCTTCAGCTGACTAAGCTCTTCCTATGGGCCGGGCACTACTCTAACCCCTTTTGTGCCTCACCAGGTTAACCCTCACCACAACCCTGGTCAGAAGCCAACACTGCCTCCCCCTGGCACAGCATACTTCATTTGGCTGAGGCTTTAGGTCCTTGTGTATAAAATGGAGATATGAAAACCTAAAGTGCCCAGTAAAGGTGTGAGAACCCTGCAAAATGCCAAGTTTATCATTATTGCTTTTCAGCAAACAGTTATGTGCTTTCTGTGTGGTCGGCCCCCTTACATGTGCAAGTGGGGTTTAACAAGAGTTCTGATACGGTGTGTATTCACATACTGGCTTGTCTGTATAAACTGTTCTCAGCTGCTGCACAGCCTTTCTTCACACTGTGTGTGGTGTGAACAGTGCCCCTGCTGTTGTGCAATGTTAGGCTGCAACTACAACTGGTCAAGGAACCACACACTGTCCAGGGGTCCCCACTGGGGGTTCTGCGGACACTCATTCAAATGGATGCATAAGGGTATTTTTCTGGGAAGAGAGTCCATGACTTTCATCAGACTACCAAGGGCACCTGGGACCCAAAAAAGGAGACAAATAATTATAACAAAATATACAAAATGTAATGCCAGGGGTCTGAATGAGAGGACCAGGAAGGCCTGTGAGGGCATAGCTGGTCCCCAATCCTTGCAGTCATTTTCAAAGCCTCGTTCCCTCTCCCACCACACATCTAATTCATCAGCTTCACACGAAAACAACTATATATCCAAATCTGAGCACTTCTCCCCCAACCCCATGCTGGGGTTGGGGGAGAAGTGCTCTCCTGCTCCTGCTCCTGCCTTCATCCCTGCAGCCTGTTTTCCCTGCTGCAGCCAGGGGACTTGAAGGATAAGTAGAATCATGTCGTTTCTGTGCTCAGGACTCCACTGGGCTCCTGAGCCTTTGCGAGTGAAGGACAAGACCCTCCCAGCAGCCTCGAGGCCCACACTGGCCCTCGACTCCCAGATCTAATTCACCTCCCACCAACCCACTCCTCCTCCTCACTCCAGTATCATCAACACCCACTGCGTTCCCACCTCAATCCTTCAACCCACTGTTGCTTCCACCTGGAATGCTCTTCTACCAGGAAAATGTCCAGATTACTTGCCTCCTGCCAGATTCGGCCCAAATCTTCCCTTCTCAGTTAGGTCTTCCCTGACCACGCTATTTAAACTTGCAAGCTGTGCACAACACCCCCCCCCCTTCCAGTAGTCTCCCCACTCACACTCTAATTTACCTTATTCATTATGCCTTTCACTTATCAGGCTGACTGTGCACTCAAATGAAAACTCTATGAAGGCAGAGACCTTTGTCTGTTTGGTTCACTGTGCATGCCAAGCCCATGCAACAGTGCCTGGCACACACGGGGTCCTCAATAAATACTGATTGAGTGAATGAATACATGAGACATTTAAGCTGGGATTTGAAACTTGAAATGTCACCTGGGCAACAAAAAAAGGGAAGGGCATTCCAAATAGCAGGACCAGCATGCGCAAAGGTCCGGGGGCCTGAAAAAGCTGAGTTTGGCTAGAGTGACAGGTGCTGAGGAGGTGTGAGTTATGTACAGCGAAGGGTCTAAGGAGTTTGGATGTGACACGAAAGCAAAGTCTCATTGTCATTACTGTTATCCTTATCATCTTTATCCCTAATGCTGGTCCCATAGAAAGGGTGGAATTTTATCAATGGCCATATTATTAATTCTCTCTGGGGAAAAAAAACCCTGAAATTGGAAAGAAATGCCAAGAATCAGGTATACTTAAAGGCATTCGACAGAGTCCATATTTCAGGGATCAACTATTGCTCTGATGCCAGAATATTGGAATTCTCCTAGACAGGGCTGATTTAGTGAGTCCCAAATCCTGTGCTGCATTAATGAGCAGCTGAGAGCGTTATGTTGGTTTCCAGGGCTTAAGAATGATGGGGATCTAATCCAGCAGGCGTCAGGTGCCAGTAGAGAAGAACAGTAACAGAATGAGTTAATAATGAGGGTATGAAGGAACTGTGTCTGGAGCCACTCGATCCCCCACTGCCTCCTCCCATCTTAACCGAGGGACAATGTATGAGTGACAGGTGAAGGCTCCAGGTTACTGGGGCCTATCTATGCAGGCCACCTTAACCAACGTTTATTATGCTCTCTGTGGGTTCTTATTTAATTCCTGCAATAATCCTATGCTCTAGGATCATTATCCCCATTTTATAGAGGAGGAAACTGGGGCTTTAAAAACTGAAGCAAATTGCCTGAAGGTCACAAAGCCTCTAAGTGGAGATAAGGATGTTGTTTTTATTGTCTTTTGGTTACATCACCTTGATTTTCCTTTGGGAAGACACCTCTTCTCCACTCAATCCATGTGGCGTGTGTGGAAACAACATCCCTGCCCCGCAAGGGCCAGCACATGACCCGGGCCTGGCTGCTACATTCCACCTCCCTGGCCAGGTGACAGCTCAGGGTGAGGCATGTGTCACAAGCTAAGCCAACAGACTCAATGCAGGGATTGGTTGAATCTCCTGGAAAAGTCCCTACCTCTCTTCCCCTGGAACTATTTATTAGCTGATATGAGTTGAGGGCTACTAGGGAGGAAAGGGAGTCATTTTTGAAATCAACTTTTTAGGTTTACCATTATGAGCATCCATATATTCCATGGAGAAACTTGTCCAAGAGTGACACCAACATAGAGGCAGCAGAACTGAGGGCAGTGAGAGAAAGACCAGGTAGAAACCAGATACTTTTAACAGCAGTTAACCCCTGTATCCAGCCATGCCTGAAGCCGACACTATCTTGGACTTTTCAGTCACATGAACTAATAATACATTCCTTTCTTTACCCAAGCTGGTTTGAAGTGAGTGTGTGTGTGAGAGAGATTTACACCTGAGTGTGTTCTGGGTGGTACAGTAATAACCTAATACTCAGTGGTATCTGAATCCAAAGTCCGTGCCCTGTCCAAGGGCTCAGAGAAGCATTTGGTAGAGGATTAAGTGACACCCTAATGAATGTTTCTAGTGGCCCCAAGCCCACAATAAAAGACAACCCAAGTGTATTTTACAGAACAAAACTCCTACTCTTCCTTCAAAACCCACCCCGAGTGCCAGCTCTGTTGTCCCAGTGACTCTGTTGTGTCCCAGCGTTGTGTAGTAAGTCCTTAGTGCATAGTAGTTGAATGAAAAAGCATAGTTTGCACTTGTTAACCTATCAGATGTAGTGCCGTCCTCAAAAAAAGAACAACAAATTCTCTGCAATCAATGTGCCCATGTTGCAAACGGAAGCCAAGCAACAAAGATGTAAAGCAATAGCTGATACTACCCCCTAGAGGTGGAAAGAAACGAAACAAAAAACTGCAGCAAACATTTGAGTTTCTCATGTCCTGACAAAATATTACACATTATGCACACATCACATAGATGAAGGAAGAGTATGGGTTATTTTTGAAAATCTCAGACTTACTTTTATTACTACCCTACCTGCTTTGTACCAACACATACTTTTAGATTTTATACTTAGTTTCAGAGTTTATAGAATATCATTGCAGATCTAGAATCTAGGGTTTCCTCCTAGACTCCAGGACACAGTAAGCTGTACGTATTTTTATAAAAAAATCATTTCCAGTACATATCTGATAGAAAATAATTAGCATTTCTTTTAAGTCTCAGAAAAGTTTTTGGTATTTTTGTAAAATTGCAGCGTGTGTTATAAACTATCTTTTAGGCTGGCAAATATAGAAGACTTTTTAAATCCTGAATGAGTTTACTTTGAAAAGAAATCTTCATGTGAGTACCATAGATGGAAATCATTATCGCTTGCCACAAATAGAAGGTAACTGTAGACATAAACACAGACCTGCTAAAACAGGAAATGTTTATGCGCCACCTACAAGGAGGTAAGCAAACCACATGCTGGGAAACACAGTGTCAGAACGTCCACATTCACATGACCCTGTGAGGTGGGTGCTGGCTTCATTGTACAAATGCATGCGTTCATTCAATATTTATTGAACACCTACTCTGGCCAGGCACCGATCTGGGCACTGTAGCCACAGCAGTGAGCACAACAAAGTCTCTGGTACCATGGGGTTCACATTCTAGTGAAAGGAGAGACAAAAAAAAAAAGTAAAACATATAGTATGTGATATACAAATGGTGAGAAGTGCTGTGAGGAATAGGAGGCAGGGAAGGGGCAGAGGGAGTGGGGAGAGAGGGGGACTAGGTCATCAGGGGGGGTCAGAGAAGGCCTCTCTGGTGAGGTGACCTTCAAGGAGAGACCTGGAGGCCATGCAAGAAGCAATCCCTAGGGGTATGTGGACAAAGGGGGCTCCCAGGTGGCAGGAGCAGCAGGTGGGCTGTCCAGAGGCAGTGAGGTGGAAGTGCTGGGTATGTCTGAGGAAGAGCTCAGAGGCCGGCATGGCTGGAGCAGAGGAGGTAAGGCAGGGGAGTGCGAGGAGGTGGCAGGGGACAAGTGGACAGAGGTGGGTGGTGAGGACTCCAGCCTTACCCAGGCATCCAGGAAGTTGCAGGGGGGCTTGGGGCAGAACTGACATTATCTCTCCTTGGCTTTAAGTGAGTCTTGAGTCGAGGAGGGCTGAGAGGGGTTCAGAAGCTTCCCAAAGGGCCTGCAGGTGGGAAGGCTGAGGCTGTGCCCCCTCCTCGCCTGGCTGCCCCACTCCTCAGGACAGCAGGGAGGGGCTTGGGCCTGGGAGGGGTGAACAGCCTCTGACAGCTAAGGAGGAAGAGGCACTGCTGCTGGTTTGTCCTCCCAGGCTGCTGTCAGTGACACTGATTTAGGGCCATGTTTATCTGTCAGAGCCTCAGTCCCACGTGACTGGCTACTTGGCCTTGTGAGAGGAGAGGGGTGGCCAGGAGAATTTTTCCCTGCCTGTCTCTGCCTCCATCCACCCGATTTGCATCAGAAAACTTTTCCTTCTAAGGGAATGGACCTCCCTATGGGGCGCGTCCATCACCAGGACAATACGTATCCCTAAAGAGGGGAGTGCGCCGCCTTCCTACTTACCCTACAAATACTCCTTGAGCTTCTCCTATGGGTCAGGCACCTTATGAAGGGCTAGAGACAGAGATGAATGTCATCTGGGCCCAATACCCTCCCCGACATCATTTCCGTTTTCTCACCCCCATCCCAATAGCCACTTAGCCCTTCTGGTAGCTTCTGAGAAGCCAAGCCCCTTCCTCCTCAAGGTCATGGCCCTTCCTGTTTCCCCAGTCTAGGACATTTCCCACTTGCTCGAGGGAGCATGTTTGGCCCAGTGTCCCCTCCTCACCCTGGCAGCACTGCTCACTCTCTGAAAGCTTCTCCTTGTTCGTTTGTCTGTGTTCTCCCCCCTCAGGATGTCAGACCCATGAGGGCAGGGATGGTGCTGACTTGCTCACTGCCCCCAGGTTGGGTCCTGCCCTCCCTTAGCTATTATTCCAAAGCATTTGCACAGACCTCCTGTGGATATGGCATATGTCGGGGACACTGTGCCACAGGGCCAGGTTGCTTGCTCGTGCCCCAGCTGCTGGGGGTATTGCCCAAGGTTACGCCCACTCTCTGATACTGGTTGCGGACAAGGGTACAAAGACTCTGGCTCCTTAACTCAAGTGGGGACATTTCTGAAGGGCTATCCATCCCCCAGGCCTGCATCACAGGCCACTTCCTCCGTCCACCCAACCCTGCTGCCAGCATCCCTCATGGGTGTCGTTCCTGAGAGCCCTCCCCAGTAAACCTCCTGCACATACATCTCCTCCTCAGAGTCTGCTTCCTGGAGAACCTAAGACAGCACATCTTTCCTCTTGACCATGAGCTCCCAGGACACGGCTGAGGCTTTCTAAATCCAAGGCCCTTGAGAAATACACTTTGAACTAAACAGAAAATCCCAGCTCAGCCAGTATTTGCCACAACATTCCTGAATTCAAATAGGCCAGATCCAAATCCCAAAAGTATAATTAATTCCTGTGGTCCCAGGGTCCAGTTTTTTAATTCTGAAATGTGGTCACCATGCAGGTGTATGACGTAAAGCGCTTAACTCCTGGGTCTCCGGCTGAGCAGCCAAGCGGGGTGGTTAGGAACCTGAATAGCAGAGCCCGCCTGGGTAAGAATGCCGGCCAGGCTGTGGGACTGGGAAATGGGAGTTGCATCATCAAAGCTGTAATGATGCCAAGCTGCATTATTCACAACAGTCAAAAAGAGGAGGCAACCCAACTGTCTACCAACTGAGGAAAGGACAAACAGGGTGTGTTATATCTATACAATGGGATATTCAGTCACAGGAAGGAAGTACTGACACTGGCTACAGCATGGGTGGCCCTTGGAAGTAAGTGAAAGACACCAGCTAACAGGGCCACACAGTGCATGATCCCATTGATTTGAAATGTCCAGAAGAGGCAAATCCATTGACGCAGAAAGGAGATGAGCAGTTGCCAGGGAATGAGGAAATGGAGTGATTGGAAGTGACTGCTGATAGGTACAGGGTTTCCATTGGGGGTGAAGTAAATGTTGTAGAAATGAGACAGTGGTGAGGGTTGCACACCATTGTGAATATCCTGAACAGCACTTAATTGTGCACCTTAAAATGGTGAATTTTGTGTTGTGTGAATTATATCTCAAATTTTAAGTTGCAAGAAAAAAAAATAGGATGATGATTAAAATCATCCACTATATAAATATAAAATGCTGAGAATACTGTCAGGCATATAATAATGCTCAATGAATGTTAGTGATCAAGATGATGCTGCTTAGAAACAAATACGTGTTTCTAACTATGGTGAGATCTGAACTCAGCTCCCTGAGCTGACTAGGAAGGCACTTTATACCACACAGTTAACACCCACCTGAATTCGTGCAAAGAAAAGATGACCTAACTTTTTCTAAGGATGAATCTTTCCTTTGCCCATGGAGGAAGCGGCCGAGCTAAACTCTTTCTGGGGAGAGCAGTGGGTGTAGTATTTGGTCTGCATCTGGGACAGGGGTTGCTGTCATACTCTCAGAATGGGTGCCAGGCTGGTGACAATCACAACCTTTGTTGTGCACCAACCCTTAAAAGCATTGTCGCAGATGACAGGCAAAGAATGGTATCAGGTTGGTGGCAGAAGGCAGGATCTGGAACATAAACAGGGAATAAGGGACCCAATGACAGAGGCTTCAGTCTATTGTAATAAAAACAATTTTTATAATGTCTGTACTGGTGTGTTTGTCAAGAGGGTATGACTTCAAGCTGGCGAGGTGGTCTAGGAATAGCAGCTGGCTTAGGGAGGAAGCCGGGCATGCAGACCGAGGGAGAGATGGCTTTTCACTAGTGCGGCTCTATTTCAGGAGGGAAGGAGGGGATTGGGAGAGTCTCCTCAGCCCCCAGAGTAGTGTGTGTCCTCTCCAAATGCATGCTTTTAGGAGTGGAATGATGGCTCACAAATTCCACAGGCTCTTGGCCTACTCTTACTCCTTCTGACCCATAGGCAATCCACTGTGTTTTGTGCTAAAACACAGAGCTCTGTGGCTTCCTTCATTGAAAACCTACCATGGCCGGGCGAGTAGGCTGACAGAGGAGCTTTGAGGAGCAATAAGGCAGTCTCCACTAAAACGAATCAAAACAAAATCCTGCACAGCCTTGACCTACTCAGACCCAGCCATTCAATTGGAATCTGGCCCAGATGAAGACTCACACAGGTGCCTGAGGAATGTACAAAATGCTTGTTGGAAACCCTAATGTCCTCCAGCTAGGGAATGGCTAAATACCCCGCAGTCTGTCCATACCATGGAATACTATGCAACAGGTTTAAAAAAAAAAAAAAGAGAGATTACACCAAGGATGGATCGCCAGGACATATTGTTCAGGTATACAAATGCATAGAGAAAGGTCTGGAAGGATGCCTGGCAGGCTCATGGCAACAGTTGCTCTAGGAGGGAAAGACTAGGATTAGGGAGGGTAGGAATTAGCAAAGGGATTTCTATGTAGAAGGTTTAAAAGAAGGGTTTTTTCTTGGTGGCTGGCCAGTGCAGAGATCTGAACCTGTGACCTTGGTGTTATAATACTGCACTGTAACCAACTGAGCTAACTGGCCAGCCCTAAAAAAATTTTTTAAAGGAAGATGTTTTCATGTATTACTTGCATAACTAATGACCTCAGCCCACCCTCCCTCCCTCCTCAAAAAAGGAAAAAAATCATCAATGGTCCCATACTCCAAACAGACTCAGCTTAACACGGCTTTCCACCCCTGAACTCCAGATTCTCATATCCAGCTGCTTACTCAAGGTCTTCACAGGTTTTTATCTGAATTCCTGATGTTCCCCCTAAAGTCCGCTCTCACTCTCTTTCCCATCTCAGGAGATGACAAATCCATCTTTCTGATTGCTCAGACCAAGACTTAAAGTCCTCCTTGTTTTGATTCTCTCTCCCACCCTTACCTGATCCAACAACAAATCCAGCTGGCTCTGCCTTCACAATACCCAGGATCCGGCGCCTTCTCTGCACCACCACTGCAACCCCCAGTCCAACCCAGCATCATCTGCCACGGTTTCTGCAGCAGCCCCTGCCTGGTCTCCCTGCTTCTGCACTTGACCCACGGCCTATTCTCTGTACATAGCTGGGGAGCACATCTTGTTAAAAGCTGTCAGATCATGGCTTCCTCTGCTCACAATGATCCCATGGCTCTCACTTTCCTCTGAGTAAAAGCCCAAGCCATTACACACAGCCACAAGTCCCTCTAACAGATGTCCCCTGCCCCAGGGCTTTTGCCCTTTCTGTTCCTTCTGCTGAATGCTTTGTTAGAAATCTGTGAGGCTGCCTCTCACTTCCTTTATTCTCTGCACACATCCTCAGTGTAACCACCCTCCCTGCCCTCCCAGGCCCCTTCCTTGCTTTATTTTTTTCTCTGACACCCTTTATATTTTATTTATTTGTTTAGTGTCTGCCTCTGACCACTAGGACATACACTCCATGAAGGTGTGGATTCGGGTCTGTGTTGTTCACTGCTGGGTCTTCAGGGCCCAGGCTAGTGCCTGCCACAGCAGGTACTTGAAAAATATTTGCCAACCGAATGAATGAATGAATGATCACACAAAGTCTTCTCTGTTGGGTCCCAGTCTACACTGGCAGCCTCAGCAATGCCCGTGTGCTCCTAATGCCTATCCTCTGCTTCTATAGCAGTGAACTACATGCTGGTCCTCAAACACCTGTAGATGCTCATGTACCCACCTCTGTTCTTAACTGCTGTGTCCCTACCCTAATCCTCCAATCCATTATTCAAGCTTCAGTGTCACTTCCTCCTTGAAGCCCTGGCCAATCCACCTCCAATCCCTGCCATGTTGGCTGAATTAAAGGCTTCCTCTCCTGGACTCCTGTACTTTCCTCACTGTTTTATAGTAAATAAACTGCTACTATTTAGAGTACTGAATGCTCTGTGTTGAGTAATTTTTTATGCTGAATGGTTTACACTTATTATCTCATTGAATCATTGTGACAACTGATAAAGTAGTTATTATGCTCATTTTACAGTTAAGGAAACTGATGCACAGAGAGTCACCCAGTCATAAATGGCAGAGCTAGCATTTGAACCTAGCTGTATTGGAATCCAAAGTGTCAGGTCCCTCCGTGAAACTGTGAATCCTGAGATGGCTAGGACAGAGGTGACTGCAGAGTTGCCAAAGAAAAGAGCAAACCAGCCCAAAATCTCAGAGCCCTGGTGGGGTACTGGACCATGGTGATGACACATGGTGGGTCCCTGGGCTTCCTGGCCTGAGTCACTGGCCAGCCCTCACCAACACCACAACCGAAGCCACCCTGGGAGAGATGGCCCAGCGTAAGGAGCAGAGCATTAGCAACGGTGAGCTTCAGTAGCACAAAATTGGGATCAAGCCCTGGTTATTTTCCTTATTAGCTGTGTCACTTTGGGCCTCACTTTTATTTGTACATTGTGCAGCTGGGCTCTGGATGTCACCCTGCCCCATGAGCCACAAGGTTACAACACTGAGATTCCTAGAAGCTGTGTTGGGACAGTGTGGCCCTACTGTTGACCGCAGGTGGCTAGACCAGGAACAGGCACCTGAACCAAGGGGCCAATCTTCCTGGGGAATTTGGATTAAAAGGTTTAGGGAGCATCTGGCTACTCTGCTGAAAGGGGTAAGTGAACTCAGGAGTTGCTGGTGGGGTGAGAAAGACAGAAAGCTGGTTTGCTCCAAGCGAAAAGAACAACACAGAAGCAGAGAGAAATAAATGCTGTAGCAAGAGGACTTCCTGGGACCCGAGAGGGGTTCATCTGATCTTGACACCCAGGTACATCCTAGTCCTTGGCTTCTGGGAAGCATGCCCTCTTCAGAGCCTCGTGAGGAGGTAATATAGTTCCCCATCTGCTAAAACTAGATTGAGTTTATTTTTTTTAACCAAGTCTAAGTAATACAAATACTTACTTTGCAGAGCTGCTAGAAGAAATAAAAGCAATATATGAAAAACCAATACATGGTTGCTAATATTATCATAATCAAGCCACAAGGACATCCTATTACAGGAACTGGACAAATTAATCATCTTGCCCAGTCATCTAAATTACTCTTCTGGGGAAGGGTGCATGCCATGGGCTTCTGTCCTTGATCCTATCCCAGGTCATAATTTTATCAATAGCTGGATCTGGCTGTTGAAGTCTGTTTATTAAGTCTGTGGATGAATTCAGATGGGAGGCACATGGAATAAACTGGATGACGGCATCTGGGTTCAGGTCAATTTCTACCGGCTAGAGATGGATCAAGTACAGCTTGATAGAACACGTCACTGCCAAGGCAAAGGTCCTATACAGGGGGAGGCCATGGGAGGGAAGAGTAGCTTCAAAAAAGTCCATGAGACAGAAAACAGGGCTTTTGGCTGATGGGCTCAGTATGAGCTAACAGTATGGTGTGGTTGCCAAAAACTACCACTGCCACAGCACACACAATGAGTGTATTAGAAATATATGCTTGGACTAAGAGAGAGGAAGGGCACTAACATGTTTCAGCACCTACTGTGTGCCAGGCCCATGCTGAACATTTGGCATCCGCTGTTTCAACTGACGCTCTCGTTGACCCTATGAGGCAGCTATTATTGTCACTATCCCACGTGACAGGGAAGGATGTTGAGGCTTAAAGAGGTGAAAAGACTTGATCAAGGTAGTATAGAGCAGATATATCATTTAAGCCCAGTTCTTATTAGAAAATGCACTCCACCCCTGCATTCTGCACTGATCAGTTCATAGATGGAATATTCCATTTGGTTCCAAGATGATGCATTTTTAGAGAAATATGAACTTGTCTAGATGACAATGATCAGGAAGGTGAACACCCTAACAGGAAGTTACCCTGAGAATGAATCAAGCTGGGAGACCAAGAGTGAGTATACACATCAGCCTCTCCTACCCAAGTTCACAGAAATGACATCATTTCAACTCCATGACAGCATGGAAAAATAAAGAGGGTGTCACTGGCAGATTAAAAATGTTGAGAAATCCCTGAGAAATGGATAGCAGGCAGAACTGGATTAATGAAAAGAAACTGAGGCCAAAATTGAAGCGAGGAAGGACTGCCGCAAAAGGAGAAGGTTGTCCTGGGCTGCTCCAAACCCAGAGGCAGCACATTCTCCAGGGAGAGAGAGGAGAAGGCTCCAGGCCAAGGGTCAGAATTGACTGAGAACTCCCATGGGGATAGCAGGAGGTGGCCCTTTGATCCACCCAACCTTCAGGAGCTGTGACGGTGGGTTGCTAGCTATGACTGCGGGTTGTGAGACAGAAGGACAGGATATAGCCAGAAGGAAAAGGGAGACCCTGTGCTCAGAAGACAAACTATTAGAATCACACATCTTGCAGAATTCTGCCCCTCTGCCCACAATCACTAGCGGAAACTAGAGATAAAAAACAAAACCAAACAAAAAACAGCATCTACAGAGAAGAAACAGGAAATCATAGTACACAGAAGGGCACGTCTCTACAAATCACCAAACATTCCAGGCAAACCAACACCATGAAAGAGAGGAGCCAATTTAATAAATATAAGAAATAACAACCAAAGAAACAGAGATAACAATGCAAGCAGAGACATCTGGAATATATTTAATATTATTAGAGGGAGAAGAGAAGACATTGCATCCATCAAACAAGAACAGCCTATTATGGAAAAGAACTAATTAGAAATCACAAATAAAAGATTTAATCATCAAAATGAAAAAAAACAAAAGATGCTGAAGGGCAGAATACAGATATAGAGAAAATTAGTGATTAGAAGATAAGGCTGAGGCATTTACTGAAAACACAGGAATAAGGACAAAGAGGACTGACAAAAATATAAAAGGCTATTAATATTCACTATTGGCAAGGTTTTAGAGAGACAGACTTTCACAAATATTTTTGGTGGAAGTGTAAATTGTGTTTTTCTCATGAGGCTATTTCCAGATTTCTTGCCACGGGAGACAAACAAATCCTTATTATTTAGGCTAAGGGTCAGAAAATTACAGTCACAGGCCAAATCAGGCCAGCCACCTGTTTCCATCAGTAAAGTTTTATTGGAACACAGCCACACTCATTCATTTAGATATTGACTATGGCTGCTTTTGTGCTCAATGGCACGGTTAAGTAGTTGTGACAGAGACTGTTATCGTTTGGATATCTGTCCCCACCAAAACTCATGCTGGAATTTAATCCATATTGTGGTCCTGTTAGGAGGTAGGACCTAGTGGGAGGTATTTGGGTCATGGGGGTGAATCCCTTGTGAATAGATTAAAGCCCTTCCTTGGGGGTGAGTTCTCACTCTATCAGTTCCTGCAAGAGCTGGTTTTCAAAAAGAGCATGGTGCCTCCCTCCCTGTCTCTTGCTTCCTCTCTTCACATGTGACACCCTTGCACACTCTGGCTCCCCTTCCACTTGTAGACATCAGTGGAAGCAGCATGAGGCCTGTGCCAGATGCAGCTGCCCCAGAATCCTGGGCAAAATAAACCTCTTTTCTTTATAAATCACCCAGTCTCAGGTATTGTGTTATAGCAACATAAAAGTGGACTAGTACAATGGTGTAACCCACAAAGGCTAAAATATTTATTATCTGGACCTTTATAGAAAAAAATTGCTGACCCCTAGTTTAGGCCACTGTTAATTGCATTTTCTGTTATTTGCAGCCAAATGCACTTCTGACTGAAACAATGAATAGAGTTGTTCAAATAGAAAAAGCTCTACAAAGATAAACATCCAATTGATTACAGTGGTTAATTTGAAGGGGGATTTTTATTTAATGTGCAAACTTGAAAATTTTTTAGTGATGATAATGAATTCAAATTATTTTATAATTTTTTCTAAGAATAATTGAAAGTCTATACCACCGAGATAAAGAATGAACTGCTGATACATTCAAAAACATGGATGAATCTCACAGATACATTTAGCAAAAAAATAAGACACAAAAAGTACTTATTCTGTGATTCCATTTACATGAAGTTCAAACAGGCAAAACTTATCTATGCTGTTAGAATCAAGATAGTAGTTACCATTAGAGAAGTATATTAACTAGGAGGGGATATGTGAAGGCTTCCTGGGGTCCTAGGAATGTTTTAATGTTTGATGTGGGTAGAGTTAACACAGGTGTATTCATATATAAAATTTCATAAAACCATACACTTCAGATTATGCACTTTACTGTACATAAGTTCTACCTCCATAAACAAAAAATTTTATAAGAATAATGGAAGGTGGGCATATTTAATTGCCCCTTAGTATGAACCTAATTCTGAAATATGAGGGTACTTCAAAAAGTTCATGGAAAGATTCATATTATCTTTAGATTCTATTTTTTCATGAACTTTTTGAAGTACCCTCGTATATATAGTTGCACAGAAAAAAGGTAGAAGGAAATATAAAAACAGATACTCTCCAACGGTATTAGTCTGTTTTTGTAATAGAATACCTGAAACTGGGTAATTTATAAAGAAAAGAGGTTTATTTGGTTCACAATTCTGGGACCCCTGCATCTAACGCAGGCCTCAGGCTGCTTCTACTCATGGCAGAAAGTGGCAGACAGCAAGCAGGTGAAAGATCACATGGTGAGAGGAAGAAAGAGAGAGAGAGGAGAGGTGCCAGGGTTCTTTTAAAAAAATCCAGTTCTCGCAGGAACTAACAGAGCGAGAACTCACTCACTACCCCCTTCCTCCCCTCAGGGCATTAATGTATTCATGAGATCCACTCTCCATGAACTAAACAACTCCCAATACTGCCACGTTGGGGATCAAATTTCAACATGAGCTTTGGCAGGGACAACATATCCAAACTCTATCACCAACTTACCAAGTTTTTCGACTTGAATATGAAAGCCATATGCTTTCAGTAGAAATTGTACTTTGAATACCCAGACAACCATTCTGTTTTTCACTTTTAGTACAGTATTCAATAAATTACATGAAATACTCAACATTTTATTTAAAAATAGGCTTTGTGTTAGATGGGTTTGCCAAATGTAGGCTGATATAAGTGTTCTGGGCATGTTAGCGAAGACTAGGCTAAGCTATGATGATCAGTAGATTAGGTGTATTAAATGCATTTTCAACATGATATTTTCAAGTTATGATGGGTTTATTGGGATATAACCCAATTGTAAGTCGAGGAGCATCTGTAATAGTTATTATCTAGGTGGTACGATAATGAATACTTTTAAAAATAATAATTTTTCTGTATTTTCTAATTTCTCTGCAATCAGTATGCATTAGTTCTGGAATCAGAAAGGAATTAAAAATGTCTAAAGCAAGCCCCACTGCAGTGGGTGCCTGCAGGTGTGAACTACACCAGCCCTGCCCCAACGCCAGCCACCCCAGCTGATGGTACATGGAGTGGACAGGACCCAGTAGAGAGAGTCAATGAATGATAACAGCAAAACTCCAACAGCACTTACAGGTATGGCTCTAAGTACTGCACGTCTTATTCTTTTAATTCTCTCAACAACTCCGTGAGGCAGTACTATATTTTCAGCTCCATTCTACAGGTGAGGAAACTGGGGCACACAGAGATTATGTAACTTGCCAAAGAAACATAGCTATTAAGTGGTGGAGCCAGGAAGCACACCTAGCCGGTCCAACTCAGACCCCCGTCCTGCCCTGGACCACTCTGCCATTCCATCTCTTTTGCGCCAAACATCTTCCAGGGCATCAACAAAGCATGAGTGGCTCAAGGAATATTTTTTGAAAGAGTTTAAGTTTCTATATTTAAAAAGAAAAAAAAGTGTCAAAGTAGTCATCCTGGAAAAAGAAGTCCAGAACTTTGTTGAAGTTCTGTACACTTATTTTATGGTTTTGTTTTGAATTATATAGTGGGGGGGGGGCACATAATCTCTTCAGTTGCCTCTACTTGGAATCCAGTCATTGCTAATTGCATTGAATTGGGGGAGGTGAGTATGAGACCATCTCCATTTGTAGGTGAGGAAACTGAGGCTCACATCTATCTGGCAGGTGCTGTCTCTGCCTTCTTATTCAGCTGCCCAGCCCTGTGGTCACAGGAGTACGGGGTCCTCCTGTGTAGCTATGAACTGGCAGCAGGCTCCTGAGACAGAGGAGGGAAAGGGGCATACTATTGCCATTCTACCACGGTGCTCAGAACACAGGTATCAGCCCAGCCCTGTATTGCTGTGTTACCTAGGGCAGGTCGTCTCACTGCTCTGAGCCTAGATTTCCTTACAGGCAAGATGAGGGTAATATTGCATACTCACCAAGGTATTGCAAGAGTGAGTAAGATGATGGACGCGAAATCGACCTTTAACAATCACTCTGTCAGTTTCACTCCCACTACACAGTGGCCATGCAGTGAACAGCTGTTGGTTTTTGCTCACCGTCTATCCTTTTCCTCTTTTTCTGGCACCAGTATCCTGATTTTCCTTTGGAAAAG
The DNA here is from genome assembly GCF_027409185.1 of Cynocephalus volans. Taxonomy (NCBI): domain Eukaryota; kingdom Metazoa; phylum Chordata; class Mammalia; order Dermoptera; family Cynocephalidae; genus Cynocephalus; species Cynocephalus volans. Next base: position 115,073,806 of record NC_084465.1, read on the forward strand.
CATCCCTTCCATCCATGTGTTTAACATGGGATTGACCCCACCCCACGCATCTCTCCAGGATGGGTGCACAACCCTAGATGGGCTGGTGCGTCTCAGTTTGGGGAGCTGACTGGACTGTTACTCTTGGAGAGGTGTTCCCTTTTTCGCTGTGGTTGCTGGCAGGAAGGAGAAGGGGGAGAGGAGGAAGAGGAGGCACCTGCCACTTACTCGGGGCTTACTATGTGTCAGGCACTGTTCTAGGCAGCTCTGGCGACCCGATGAGGTGGGTGCTGCTACTCACCCCATTCCACATGTGAAGATACCGAGGCTCAGAGGTGGGTAAGTTGCCTGAGTAAGTGAAGAGCCAGAACCCCTCCCCAGGCCGTCTGGCTCTAGGGCCTGTGCTTTTCCCCCTATGCTATCTGGCCTCTATGCTGTAAGCCTGGGGCTGCTGGTAGCCTCTTTCCACAGAAAGGGACCAGCATGCTGAAGAACGGACCCACCATGGGGAAAGGCAGAGTCAAGAGGGACTGAATCAGAGTACCTGGATCCAGAAATGCCTGATGCTGTCCATGCCTGAACTTTTCAGCAAGGTGAGCCACCAAATTCCATTTTTTGCTGCAGCTTGTTTGAGGAGAGCTTCTATCACTTGACCAGAGTCTGAGAGACATGGACTTTGACCTTAACAAAGTTGAAGTCCCAGAACCACTGGCTCTTGTCAAACTTGGGGGTCCACAGAGGACTCAGAGGCCCAGACTGCGAGGAGCTAGTATGCTCACGGTGAGTGCTGGCAGCCAGGACTAGAGCTCACATGGTCTGGCACTTTCATGGCCCTTGCCCTGCTCCTCCAGAGGTGTCACCAGGCTGGGGGACAGTTCTTATGGGGCAGTTTTTACTCTGGAGACATACTTTTCTTGAGTCACTTCCAGGAAGCTCCTTCTCTTAGATAGTACCATTCTCTTTTCTAATCATACTCCATATTTCATAAAGTGATTTTGGGGGGTGGAGGGAAGAGATAAAGGGAGACAGACACTTTAAAGGCAATTTCATGCCTGAGATCTGAGAATACAGAAAATGTTGATGATGCTCTGTTGAAGGGCACACTGCTTATCCAAAACAGACTCGGGAAGGGAAGCTGTCAACATTATCTCTTTCTGGTCACAAATTGCAGCTCTCTGATGTTTTTTTTTTCCTAGAGTTTAATCTTGTGCTGGAAGCTAAGCTGATACCAGGAAGATTTTAGACATGTCAATCTCTTTCCTGGCATTTTATCAGAAATTGATTCTCTTTGCTTTTCAAGGCTTGAGTCTTGGCCTTGCTGTTGTTAAACTTGGGTTCTGGGTGCTGTGTTTGTGGACACATCTCCTGCAGCTCTCAGCCTGATTGCAGGGGTCTTGGGGCAGGCTGGGGATTCAGATGCAAGGTCGCTCTGAAGGGGAAAGATTACGGGCTATTCTTCGATTGCACCAAACGGTGAGGAACCCTGGCCCAATCCGTGTCCTCCTCTTTCTTGGCAAGATTTCTCCTCCACCTCTGAAGATGAAGGGATTAGCTTTTTAAACAGGCTACTTCGCCCCTGCAGTTCTCAACACTTATTGAGTTCCTAGTATGTGCCAGACACATTCTAAGCACTTTACATGTGTGAACTCACTGAATCCTTACCACAACTCTATGAAGCAGGTTTTATTTTACCCCTACCTTACAGAAGGGGAAGTCGAGTCACAGAGAGGGTAAGTCACTTGCCTGAGTGGTGGAACTAGCCCAGAAATCCAGGCTGTTTGGTTCCAGGGTTCACAGGCTCAACTACCTTGCTGCACTGCTGCTAATCCTGCTGTGGAACTTACTTGACCTGCATAAATCAGTTGTCAATGTCACCAGGGGCTCCAGTCTCCAAGTTCTCAAAGCTGCAGAGACCAAGACCTCAAGAAGCAGAAAGACTGACAACAATAATTCCACAACTGGGAATGCACTTGGCAGTTGGGTCTAAAATAGATTTAGCTCTTCTCTGCCCAGAAATATGAACTAAAAGGTTTCATTCCGGTAAAAGTGCAGATTTGGAATGTCAGCTGCAGCTCTTGGAAATGCAGCACCATTGGCTTACATTTTCTTTTTCCTTTCTTCCTTTTTAAAAAAGATTTTAAACAAAGCAATTGAGATCTGTAAATATGGCAGCTCTTGATTCCCCAGAAGGCTGAAATTGCAGGAACACTGAGAACTGAACCAAGGAAGGGTGTCTACTATTTGCTTGCTAGTGGAGTCTGGAACTTACAGTAGGAGTCACCAGTCCTACCAGCCTCCTGCAATCAGCCAAGACAGGTGCTCTGAGCACAGGGCCATGTGGGATGTCTTTCCAAATTCGAGGCACTGAACATGCCACAATTCCTTCTCAAGTAACAGCCCTGCCGGCACCCTGTATGAGACACGTGGACTAGGGAACTATAGGGATGTCCCATGAATGGCTCTCATGTGGCTACCTCAGCCAAGGACGGCCACACTTAAGTCTGGCCAGCATTCTGTGAGATGGCCTGGAAGAAAAAGCTCTGTCCCTCTCACGTACGGTTAGGACATGAATTGGAAACGTTAATTTAAATCAAGCACATACCCTTTGATCCATCAATTCTACTTTTAAGAATTTAGTCTTTGGGAGCTTCCAGGCTGTTGAACATATGGAGGTGATGGGAGGGTGGCACACCCAGAGAGGGCATGGAAGCTCCGCAACCCCTGTCCCTTGCCATCTCTTCATTCTGCTGTTCATCTGTATCCTTTGTTTTATCCTTCATAATAGACCAGTAAATGTGAAAGAAAAAAAAAAAAAGAATTTAACCTTTGGCTAATCCTGCACGCATGCACAGAAATGTCTGCTCCAGAATATTCTGTGGAGTATTCTCATAGTAGCAAAAGACTAGTAATACATTTATGCAATTATTTAGTAGCAAAATGTGATCTGAACTGACATGAAATGTATAGCCTTTATTTATCCCATTTAGTGTGAATATTCATATTTTATTGCACATACTGTTATGTGCCACATAACGACATTTTGGTCAATGATGGACCACATATACAACGATGGTCCCATAAGATTATAATGGCTACACCATATAGCCTAGGTACGTAGTAGGCTATGCCATCTAGGTCTGTGTAAATATACTCTATGATGTTTGCACAATGACGAAACTGCCTCATGATGCATTTTTTAGAATGTATCCCCGTCATTAAGTGCCACATGACTTATTATATAAATATTGATTATAGGTGCTTCTCTAGGCCCTACTGGGGTATTATTTTCTAGCTCTAAAAAAATGAAATATATTTGGCCCCAGGGTTTTGAATAAAGGATTACATTCCTGTACTTCCACAATGGAGTACCACGCAGCCATAAAAAGAATGAGATCTGTCCACATGTCTTGCTTTGGAATGCTCCTCAAGACAGGATGTTAAGTGGAAAAACAAAACAAGCCAGGAATAAAACAATGCACATCACGTGCTATCATGTTAAATAAGGGAAGGGGTGGATGGGTAGAGGAGATATATTCTATGTTCTGCACAGTTGCCTAGGTGTAGAATATTTCTGGCAAGACACCTAAGAAATTGATTACAAGGGCTGGCCTGGGGCTCACTTGGGAGAGTGTTGTGCTGATAACAAGGCCACGGGTTTGGTTCCCTATATAGGTATGGCCGGTTAGCTCACTTGGAGAGCATGGTGCTGACAACACCAAGTCAAGGGTTAAGACCCCCTTACCAGTCATCTTTAAAAAAAAAAAAAAAAAAGAAATTGATTACAGTAACTGATGGCTGGTGTCAGGAGCATTTTATCTCCCAAATACTTTTGAGTATTGATTAGCCAGGCCAATCAGACACTCTCTCTGGCCTCCAAACTGGAATTCTGGAGAAGGAGCAGGTCATAGAGAGGAGCAGCAAGATAGCCTCAAAGTGCAGAGACCTGGAGGGGCATGGAAGCGTGTTCATGATAACACACTGAAGTGACAGGGAGGGTTGTCCAGAATAACCTCATCCCTGGAGACAACCTGGATCCTGGACTGCCTCTTTTACTGTGTTCCCTTGAGACCCTTATCTCTTCCTTTGCTTGGGAACAATGAAGAAAGTCTCTAATCTTGTACCAAGTCTCTGCTAATAGCAGGAAGCTGCATGTGTGTACATGTGTGTGTGTGATGGCTAATTTTAGGTGTCAACTTGACTGGATTAAGGAACACCCAGAGAACTGATAAAGCATTATTTTGGGGTGTGTCTGTGACAGTGTTTCCAGAGGGGACTGGCATGTGAGTCTGAGTGGACTAAGTGAGGAAGATACATGCTCTATTTAGGTGGCACCAGCCGTTTGGCTGGGGGCCTGGATAGAATAAAAATAGAGAAAAGGCAGATTGGTCTTTTTCTCTTCTGGAGCTGGGACACACCCTTCTCCTCCTGCCCTTGGCCATCAGAACTCCAGGCTCTCTGGTCTTGAGACTCCAGGACTTAAACCAATGCCGCCCACCCCACCCTACATGCAGGCTCTCAGGCCTTCAGCATCAAATAGAGAAGTACACCATTGACTTCCCTGGTTCTGAGGCTTTTGGACTTGGATTGGGACAACTACTGGCATCCTAGTGTCTCCAACTTGCAGACGGCTTGTTGTGAGACTTCTCAGCCTCTATAATCATGTGAGCCAATTCCCCTAATAAATCCCCTGTCATCCATCCATCCATCTATCTACTTATCTATCCATCTTATTGGTTCTCTTTCTCTGGAGAACCCTTACTTATACAGTGTGTGTGTGCAAAGGGAAGGCTTCATATTTTCTAGTTGGGTGAGTTAGATGACTTTTGCAATCCTTTACAAAGTGAGTTCAGCAGAGGACAGTGTTGTTCAAAGCATTTGTTGGAATCTCCAATCAACTGCAAAAGATGGCATCCATTGTTACAGGAGGCTCCAGAGTGGTTAAGAATAGGGGCCTGGGGGCTGACCCACCTGGGGCCCACTTGCCCGGGGACACACAGCCAGGAAGCTGGAAGACAGGAATCAGCTGTAGTCCAGCTGGAGGGAGGGAGGCCCCTTCAGTAAGAGGTGCAACTGTTCTGCCTTCTCCTGGTTAGTCTCTGTTAAACGCTAGATACACTGCATGATGTGATGACTAACACTTGTGGAACACTAACTGTGGGTCAAACACTGTGCTAGGTAATTTGATACACTGCTGCCTTTGATCTGTACCAAAGCAGGCATTATCAGATGAGGGCAGAGGGGTCATGAGACTTGTCCAAGGTTGCATGGCTGGGATTTGAGGCAGAGCTGCTTGACTCCAGGACCTGAACTAAAGTCCTCACAGCACATGGTGGGTCTCATCCATAGAGTCACCAGGGCTGCTGTGGCTCTGTATAGTAGGAGGATGTGTCCCCAGTGCCATGCCCCTGAGCCCCAGAGTGCCCTGGGCACCAGCATGGACGCTGGAGGGTTGGACTAGGTGATGAATAAAAATTTCTTCATCCTCTGTAATTTTCTTTCCAAAAAAAAAAAAAAAATACGGTATGACAAATTTACTTCCTAATGATTTTTAAGTAAACTACAATGACCACAATTTCACAATCATTAATAATTCAAAATCAAGGGCCACAAACACTATATAATCTCTACAGGCAGGAACCATGAATACTTGCTAGAGACAAGGCTGAGAATATTTTTACCAGCTGAAGTGAAAGTATCTACTGACTTCAAGCCTACATCAAAGCTACACTTTTCAGAGATGACTGTAACCCTTCCAGTGCCTCAGTTCAGGCCACCTCTTCCAGGCACCCCCTGGATATTCATCATTCTCTTCTTTGATTTGTGCCTAGTAGTATCTGTGAGAGGGGTGGAGACTGATGAGCCATGGGGGCCAAGCCAGCACCTGGGTCAAGAGCCAGGGACACTTAGCACAGGCGAAGCACTGTCCACAGTTCTCCCCCACGGCTGCACATTGGACTGCTTTGGGGGATTAAAACATTCTGATGCCTGGGGGTGCAACCCCAGAGATTCTGACTCAACCGGTCTAGAAAGAGGCCTGGATGCTGGGATACTAAAAAGTTCCCAGGTGCATCTAATGTGCAGCAGTTTATGAACCACTGATGTAAAGCACTCAGGGCCCAGCAAGCCAAATGTGGTGGCTGCACACCTGATCACTACCAGGCTGCTGTGGGCAGGAGGCAGCCGTACTAATAACAGCCATTACCCATTACCGTCTTATAAGAATAAGGACTCAGTATAGTGCTGATAACGCCAAGGTCAAAGGTTTGGATACCCTAACTGGCCACCGAAATAAAAAGAAAAAAGAAAAAGAAAAAAAGGAGTCAGGGTTGTCATTCTCCATTCTTCCAAAGAAGTCAGAAGTTTGCATTTTTAGGAGAAATCTCCCAATGCTTAAATATAGACACCCAATTAAAAAAAAAAATTGTAATAGGGTATGGGCCAGATACAGCACATCTTTGGGCTGAACTTGGCCTGGCAAGCTCATTGAGAGCAGCCTCACCTTCCCTTTGCTGTACTGTCCCACGACCACGTGGAGAAGTGCCAAGTCCCGACATGGTGTGGAAACTGCATGTTCACCTGCCAGAGAGTGAGCCGGACCACACAGCCTCACCACTGAAGGAATGCGACGTGCATCCCTGGTTTCGTGTTCCAACCAGCTCTGGGAAAGAGACAGCTCGTCTTCTCCTTGGCTTTCATGGTGACATAGCTTGATCTGTAGCTGGCATCCTGCACAAGGCAGACTGCCAGGAGATCAGGATTTCACAGACAAGAGCGGGAGGGACGCAGAAAGAGGAGGTCAGAGGAAAAGACGTGTTATGATGTATCACATGAGAGTCCTGGCAGCCTCCTACTCTTTTTCTTTTTCTTTTCTAACCATGCGAAAGCTCTAAGGGAGTCAGCACCCTCATCTTTCAGAGGGCCTGAAAGCATCTTAAGTATCTTTCAGGGTTAAACCTGGGTATTGTGATAAACAGCCTCACTCTCTGTTTTCTCTCACTTCAAGCACTTTTCCAAAGAGGAATGGTCTAGAATGCTCTCAGGCAACTGGCATGATGGGAGTAGCTGGAAAGTAGTAATTAGGGGAGTCCTGATGACAAGGGGAGAGAGAGAGAATAAAAGAGAATCTGAACTAGTTCCCCACAGCCCTTCTTTGTCACTTCCCAGCTAATTTATTTTTTTTAAATTTCTCAATATACATTGTAGTCAATTTTCATGACCCTTTACCCTTTTCTCTTCCCTCCTCCCTCTCTCCCCTCCCCCCACATCATATCTGTTCACTTGTCTTAACAAATAAACAAGGGGGGGGGGCAAGAAGACACAACAATCACAAAAATTCCCAGCTAATTTCTTTTCTTTTATTTAAAAAAAAAAAAAAGATGACCAGTAAGGGGATCTTAACCCTTGACTTGGTGTTGTCAGCACCACATTCTCTGAAGTGAGCTAACTGGCCATCCCTATATAGGGATCCGAATCCACGGCCTCTGTGTTATCAGTACCACGTTCTCCCAAGTGAGCCACAGGCTGGCCCTCCAGCTAATTTCTAAACATGGATAAATGGGATACTGCTATTTGGCTTGGGGGCTGGTCTCTGCCCTTGGTCACATAAAGAGGGAGGGCTGAGGGCTTGTGCTCACTCCTGTTCTCGCTCTTCCACCCGAAGGCCTCTGGGAGAACTCTGTGGGAAGATGGGCACCTGCTCCTGCCTTCAGAAAAAGTACTTACCAGAGGAAGTGGGAAATCCACCCCAGCTCAGCCTCTAGATTGCCCACTTGGACCCGCATTTAGATCTTTTCAGCAGCATCAAAGTTCCTAAGTTATCTCCCAGCCCTCATCCCAGGGAGGTCAACTGAAGAAAGAACAGTACCCACACTGGCTGTTCGGGTGACAGCTGAGAAGGGTGACAACAGGACAGAGGGTGGAAGTTCAGTGAAGCACAAGAGGCCCTTTGTGGAGCAACCCCAACTGACCTGCTCAGAGCTGGCTGGGAAAGTCAGGACATGGAAAGAGAAAGGCCAAGTCTTGTTGCCATTTTTGAGCCCCTGTGCCCAGCTGAGCCTGGCAAATGCCCTTTCATCCCTGGAATTATGTCACTTTACAGTCAAAAGTGCCAGTACATAAGTGCTGATGCATTTCAGGATCAGTTGAGATTGGTCATGAGCCACACCCCTTCATGCCCCCACACCCCTGCAACCATTGCCACAAAACAAGACTCCAATTTAAACTCCTAGGAGCTTAGCACTTGATAAAAGGGCCCTGCGATAGCCTATGGGTCCTCGCTATCACCTCCCACCATGATCTTGCAACTCTCTTTATCCATGACTCTCTTTGACCACAGTGTTTACTTGACCTGGAAAACTACTACTCATCCTTCAAGAGGCAGCCTGCACATCCCTTTTTCTGCAAAGCCTGTCTTGATACTGCTGGCAGCTTGGTGACTTGGTTTCTGCATTCAAACCCCACTTTCTCTGTCCTTCTATGATGGCACTTCTCACACTATTGTAGTAATCTTCCTGAATCTCTCTTCCAACTCTACAGTGCACACCTGAGACTGAGGACTGTGCCTCACTCATCCTTAGTCCCAGTCCCCCTGGTGCCTGGCACAGAGCAGGTAGGCTCAGTGGGGTGGATTTCAGGAATCCACAGTATTTTGTAGCTTTTCCCATGGAGAAGTGAGGCCTGTTTCCCCACCCCTTGAATCTGAGCCGACCTTGTGACTTGCTCTGAACGGTAGAAAGTGGCAGAAGTGACACCATGCCAGTTGTGAGCCTGGAACTCAAGAGGTCCTGCAGCTGCCACTCTCATACTCTAGAACCCCTGAAGCACCCTACGAACAAACTGGCTAGCTTGCTGGAGGATGAGAGAACATGTAGAGGAGAACTGAGGCACCTGACACTCAGCTGGCCCCAGGTGACCCAGCAATCAACTGCAGATGCATGAGATCAGCAGAGCTGGCTTGTCAGCAGAACTGCCTAGGTAAGCCCAGCCCAAACTGCTGACCCATGGAATTGGGAACTAAATGCATGGGTGCTATTTTAAGCCACTAAAATTTGGAGTGATTTGCAACACAGACGAAGCTGACTGATACATTCAGTAAGAAATGATCACAAGTGACACTGGGTTGATAAATCTAGTTGCCAACTATCATTTAGTCCGAGATCCAGCTTGGGATTCAGAGAAAAGAGTAGGTGATCCAGGAATACTGATTCACCACCCTATCCCTCAGGTCCTTTCAAATAGAGTGGCCTCCCAGCAGCCCTCATCAGGGACACATTTACCTCCTTTTTCTCCCGTGAGCAGGACCGGCTTCTCTCAGTCTTTCGCAGAGTCTGACCTATAGCAATTCAAAAGCAGAACCAGAGATTAAGGCTGTTTTAGGAGAGCTAGTTTATAACCATGAAAGCTTTTTATTTGCAAACTGAATAGACAGGACCAATCACAATCAAATGATTTTAAGAAAATGTAGCCTACTATTATAATGGGAAAATGGCATGCTTGTGAAATAGACCAGTGGCAAGAAAAATGGTAATTCACACACTCACGTTATTTGACTATAATGAACAAAACTCCAGCCCTTTAATCTGGAACATTATCTGCTCTCTTAAAGGGCTGATGGACTGTAGTTTTCCCAGTCAAAATACACTTCTATTAAATTGTTTGGAATTATATAAAATGCCTCCCACAAAAATGCCTTCTACTGTGCACATACACATAACCTTTGATGAGTGCATATCAATGCGCTACACCAAACCTCCAAACTCACCACACAGGTGACGGTGCAGATGTGAATTAGTGATAAGCACCTGCATTTCACATAATGGGCAATTTCAGAGAGAATTATTGCTTTTCCCAGAAAACTCAAAAGACTAACATTTAAAGGTATGCATTCATCCAACAGAGCGACATCATAATGTTTTAAATATCCTGTTCCAAATGCAGTTTTCACAACTTTTATGGAAGTGTCCATTTTAAAAGGAATCCTTGATGAAAAATTAGTAAATTGCTTTGGTTTTAAAATACAAAATAGGAATCACTGCATGTTCTCAGTGTATCCTCCAAACTGTCCAACTTCACTCCTGAGTGGCTATTTGGGAGAAAGCCACAACCACATGTTCTATTAAGTAAGAGCAGTCAGAAAGCAGGAGCAAAAAGGCTTGGTGACAGCTTAGTGAGAGGCAAGAGATGGGGACCAAGTCTCAGAGGAAAGAGGTTTATCTTTGGATGTGGCTGCTTCTAGTGGGTCTACATATGAGTAGGGGGCTGGAGGGAGGTCACAGCTGGAGATAAAACTGAAGGAATGATGCTCTTTCCAAAAAAATGAGAATACAGGGAAGAGCAGAGGCCCGAGGATGTACCTCTGGCAAAGGTCAAACTCTGGGTCCACTATATAAAAAGATTTAGAAAAGAGGTGCCTGGAGAATTTATAGGAGACCATGGAATTGCACAGTATCATGGTACAGGAGATATCTTTTGGGTCATCTGCTCAGCTCGTAATGATACCCTAAATTGCCGCCTTCTCTCTTCCTCTCCTTCCTGTCTACTGGGTGGGGTCCCTGGGCAGCCATGACTGTACATAATCCTCTGCCCCAAACCTCAGCATGCGGTGCTAGGAAGAGACCCCTGACCCAGCTGTGGCCAAACAGACTTCGAGCTCTGGGAATTTCAAATTGGTTCTGAGAGAGACAGAGGGGCAGGGCAGGGCTATCCCTTGCATGAGCTTTGATGCTGAGTAGTCACTGGCCATCTGCCTTGGGGCAGACTAACAGAGGAGAACAGGAAGCCAGGACAGAATGAAGTGATGTGAGCCTTCGTGCTCCATAGCGTCTGCTTAGAACTATTTTCTGTGTGTGTGTGTGTGTGTGTGTGTTTTTTACCTCAGGACAAGGAACCCAGGATTTAGGGATGAAAAAAAGCCCAGGATAATGTACCACTGTAGAGTGGGGTGTTGACAGTGGGGGAGGTAGTATATGGGGACAGGGGGTATATGGGAACTCTCTGTACTTTCTGCTCAATTTTTCTGAAAGCTCTAAAAAATAAAGCTTATCAATTAAAAAAAAAAAAAAACCACAAAACAAACAAAAAGAGCCTAGGATTTAGGGATCAGGAGATCTGGTTGTTGGGCCAGTTTTGTCATGACCTCCTGGTCCCTGAAGCTCTGGGGCAGAAGCTACAGTGGATATGCCCAGAGACCCTCAACCACATGTTCTGGCTGTCAGTTGGAGGATTTCCAGGGGGTGCCAAGGCTGGCCAGAGACGATGATATACCAGGGAGTCAGGTACACAAAGCAGAGCCAGGAGCCAGGAGCCAGGAGCCAGACCTAGATCCAGAAGGGACTAAGCATGTCAGAGACCAGGGTTGCTGACAGACAAGAGTGTTCTAGCAGTGGAAGCAGCACTGGGAAAAGAGAGATGTCAGCAGGGCCCCTCCCCGAGCCAGAGCAGGAGCAGGCAGAAGCAGAGCTGGTCCAGGGTGAACATGGCAGACCCCAGGGACAAGCTGCGGCCCTTCTTTCGCTGGTCACACATCTCCTGGGGACCTGGTCCTGATGGACAGCTGACTAGCTATGGGACCTTGGATAAGTCATGAGATCTCTCTGGGCCATAGTTTCCTCCTATTTTTTTTTTTTTTTTTAATGAGAGTTAGGTTGAATCATCTCTAGGTTTGCTTTTCATCTATAAAATTCTGTTACACCAATAAGAACAGTTAAAGAAAATTAAGGTGGATCATAAAAACAAAATATTAATACAGAGCTTAACTACTGAAATTTGAAAGCAAATCTCTCTACCAGAGTTAATTAGAAGCTTCTTTACTCATTAAATTGGAAAATAATTTGCTTGTTTTCCAATGAAGATAATTTGCCCTAATGATGAGCATTTTTTATCTAAACTCCCTAGAAAACTGGTTGGCCCAGTTGTCACACCACTGAGCCTCTCTCTCCTCCAGGTAGCCTGATGCAGAGACAGCACTTTCTTGCCAAGGATGGAAGTGCTGTAACCAGAGTACACTGCTCCTGTCTACAGCACTTAGCTTCTCTCAGTATCTTCCTATCTATATCTCATTTATTCTCACAACAACTCGGGGAAGGAAGTGGAAGAAGGTGACATTAATATCAATATATGCCGCTTGCAAAATTAAGGGGGTGTTCCTCTGCATTTTGCAAGGTGACCTGCCTGCTTCAGCTATGAAGCAATAAATAAGGCCGAATGTAAATGATACATGTGCACTTCACTTTATAGAATAGATGTGTGCCTGGGGAAAAGAAAAATAGAAGTGAATGCATTGAATTTTTGTAAATATAATACTATTCTCCCATTTACGCTTTCAGAAAGGGTTTTATCTGTGCTTAGGATTTACTTTTTTTTTTGTCGTTTTTTCATGACCGGCACTCAGCCAGTGAGTGCACCGGTCAGTCCTATATAGGATCCGAACCTGCGGCGGGAGCGTCGCCGTGCTCCCAGCGCAGCACTCTACCAAGTGCGCCACGGGCTCGGCCCAGGATTTGCTTTCAATGGTTAGCAGATTCTGACACTTCAGTTTTACTTTGCTGCAGATGCAGATAATATTCATCACTACCATTTAGAAGGGAGTCACATCTTCCTTGGCTGTTAGTTTCAGAAGTCATCAGGCAACGAAAATCAGTGCCAAAGTTATCCTTGAAAAAGAGCCTTAAGGGCTGGCCCGTGGTTCACTCGGGAGAGTTTGCTGCTAACACCAAGACCACAGGTTTGGATCCCGTACAGGGATGGCTGGTTGGCTCACTGGATGAGCGTGGTGCTGACAACACCAAGTCAAGGGTTAAGATCCTCTTACCAGTCATCTTTTTAAAGAAAAAAAAAAAAAAAGAGCCTTAAAACTCCTATAAAGTACTGTCCACAGGACACAGCTTTTTATATCCATTGCTGTAGACTAATAAGCGTGTGTAACTTTGGTGCATATGGAAATGTGTAGTACATGATAAAAATAGATATGCAAAATATAATTTTATGGTACTCCTTATTAAACTACTCATATTGTGATTACTCCTGCTATTTTACCTTTTCAGGTGGGAGGAGAGTGGTGGGGGTGGAGGCAAGAGACAGGGAACGAATTCAGGAAAGTTAAATGCTTGGTTGTTGAAGCTCCACTGTACCAGACACCTACTCTGCAGCCACCTTCTGTGTTTGGGCTTCACCTCCCGCATCTTCACAACCACTCCTTTATACTAAGGGTCAGCAAACTTTTTCTGTAAAGGGCCAGATAGGAAATATTTTTGACTATGTAGGCCATAAGGTCATAAGACCATAAGGTCTCGGTACAACTACTCAATTCTGCCATTGTAGCCCCAAAGCAGCCATAGACAGTAAGTAAAGAAATGGGGTGTGCCTGTGTTCCAAAAAAACTTTATTTACAAAAACAAGCAGCAGGCCAGATTTTGCCCACAGGCTACAGTTTGCTGACTCTTGCTTTTTTTAAAAAAAAAAGATGACTGGTAAGGGGATCTTAACCCTTGACTTGGTGTTGTCAGCACCACGCTCTCCCAAGTGAGCTAACTGGCCATCCCTATATAGGGATCTGAACCCGTGGCCTTGGTATTATCAGCACAACACTCTCCCATGTGAGCCATGGGCCGGCCCTTGACTCTTGCTTTAGATGAACAGTGCTATTCCCATTGGTACAAACCAGTGAAGAAATGAGAAACAAACAAACTCAAGGTGAGGGATTAAACTGCTTGCTCAAGGTCACAAAAATGTAGCTCATAAGTGGCAGGGCTCAGTGTGATCCTAATGGCCAGCCATCACCACCATCACTGTCATCACCACCATCACCACCATCATTATCATCACCACCACTACCATGAGATCTAACCTCTAGTTAGGGTTTACTATGTGCCAAGCACTGGGCTCCAGGCTAGGTACACATAACAACTCATTTACTACTCATTTACTCCTATGAAATAGGTACTATAATTATCCCACTTGTCAGATGAGGGCACTGAGAGCCAAAGAGGTTAGGAAACTTGCCCAACATCACACAGCTAGTGAGAAGAGGAGACTTGATTTGAATGTGGGCAATTGAGCTTCAGAACCTGCACTCCTAACCGCGAGGCTACTCTGTCCCTCAGCCAGGTCGTTAAAGACCAGTATAAGAACAAAGACAGTACAAGAATGTACTGTAGATAGAGTTTGAGTTAAGGACCTCTTCTGTGATGCAAGTTTCTAATGTGCTTTGGACTCCCAGAGCAATTAATAAGGGGATTAGAAGAAAATGACTCCCCAATGAAAATGGATCTCCCTTCCAGCCACATGGCTTACTGAGAAAATCTAGAATATGGCAAGGGGTGTACAATGCCAAACATGAAGAGGCAGGCTTGACATCAGACACTCCCATCTACTCAGGTGAAATGCTCAGCCTTGGCAGGAAGCATTGGGCTTTGAGGAATAAAGATGATTCAAAGGGAATCCTGCAGGCAAAGAAAGCCTGGGCAGGGACCTCCCCATCACAAAGGAGTTTTGAATAAAGAACTTGTTTCAGAGCCGGCCTCTGGCTCACTTGGGAGAGTGTGGTGCTGATAATACCAAGGCCACGGGTTCGGATCTCTATATAGGGATGGCTGGTTAGCTCATTTGGGAGAGCGTGGCCTTACCAGTCATCTTTAAAAAAAAAAAAAAAAGAACTTGTTTCTTGTTTCTCCCAGTGGAGTGATGGTACTTCCAGTAGGTTACTAAAATGAGGGTCAACTTATTTCTTCTGTTGTCCAAATATGGGGGCTCACGTTGCATTCATTGCATATAGCTACATAATTTAGTTTACATGACAAATATCCCACTGAGGTAACATTTTCTCTCATCTGTCAGGTTGGCAAAAGCCCAGGGGTTTAACAATATATTCTTGTTTTTTTAGCTGGCCAGCATAGGGATCAGACCCTGGACCTTGATGTTATCAGCACCGCACTCTAACCTAACAACACACTCTTGGCAAGATCTGTCTGGGAAATGGCATTGCTGGGAGGAGTGCAGCCCTTTGGAGGGTATTTTGGCAACATTCTCAAAAACACGAATGCATTTTCCTTTGAGCTAGCAATATCACTATTAGGAGTCTGCTGTGAAAAAACCCTCCACAGACAGGAAACAAACATATGCACTGTATCATAATGTGTAACAGCAAATATTAGAAATAACCTATAAACCCATAAGTAGGGAACTACTGAATAAATATGGTGAATCCACATAATGGAATGGAACACCACAAAGCTGGAAGAAAGAAGGAGCAAGCTGCTTATATTCCACTCCTTATATGTCCTTAAATAATGGCCATATTTTAAGTACAAAAATAAAGGGCTAGCTGATTAGCTCAGTTGGTTAGAGCATAGCCTCGTAACATCAATGTCAAGGGTTCAGTTCCCTGAACCCTTTGGCTACCCGCCAAAAAAAAAAAAAATCAATGGGCAGAAAGTGTACAGTATGTAACCTTCTCCCTAAGAAAGAGTAAAAATAGGAATATACACTCATATTGGTTCTGAGTAAAGAACCACCTGGAGTGCACAAGTGACTTTTCAATGTATACTTTTTTATATTGTTTTTGTTTTTGAAGGATTTATTTGGATCTATTTCCTATTCGAAAAACTAAAGTAAACTTAAAATATTAAATGTCCAAAGGCTGATTTAAATTTTTTAAAAAACACAATATAACCGGAAATGCTGTAGACTTTTCCATCTGAGGCCCAACAAGGGGCGGGTGGGCGGGGGGCGGTCTATCGGAGGGAGATGGAGTAGCCTGCTTGAACCTCAGGACTCCAAAGCTTGCCAGAAAGAGAACACGATATTTCCAGAGGACAAACTGCCATCTTTTATAAGATCGATCAGTAATGTGTGAAAGATAAGAATGAAATGACAACAAAATATAGTTTCTGGAAATTGAAACAA
The DNA here is from genome assembly GCF_027409185.1 of Cynocephalus volans. Taxonomy (NCBI): domain Eukaryota; kingdom Metazoa; phylum Chordata; class Mammalia; order Dermoptera; family Cynocephalidae; genus Cynocephalus; species Cynocephalus volans. The sequence goes on from NC_084465.1 coordinate 115,089,685, forward strand.
CAGTTTCTTAGCTAAACCAGTAGGATATTGGTGACCTGACCATGTATTTAAGGGCAAATTTTTTATGAAATGGCTAGAGAAGATAAGAAAGGAAGATGCAAAAGGAAAAAGTAAATAAAGGAAAGTTGAGGCCTGTCCAGATGGGTGGTCTGGAAATCATGGTTTCGCCTGGGGTCAGTTTTCACTAGTGCTTACTGAGCACCTGCCACTGTTGAGTTTCTCCACAGGTGATAGCTCTTGGGATTTCCTACCCTGTGCAACAACAATGCTGCGTGGCTCAGAGAGGCAAAGCAACTTACCCAAGGTCACACAGCAAGGAAGGGGAAGAACTTGGATTAGAAACCAGTCAGTCTGGTGCTACCCAGTGCTTAGGATGCTCTGTTGCCTGTCTGCATGTCCTTCTTCAAGTCCAGTAATGGTAGTACCTCCAGATCCACTGCCAGATCCACCCCCATGCACCCTCAGCCCCATTCTGACTTCCTGAATGCTTCCCAAACCTTGATTCTGGTTTCTTCCTATATCATTCTCAAAGATACATGTAAAATGGCAGAGGAAGGCAACAGGGTGGGGACAGGGCAGCCTGGAGAGCAGCTGCCCAGCCTAACGGAGGAATCGCTGCTCAGCTCCAGATGAATGTGGGCCCTGTTTTGCTGGATTAAATTTTCCCAGAGAAGTTGTAAATCCAGTCTTATGAAAAAGTTCCTAATTTTTAAATATTGACAAGTAATTAAAAAAATGTTAAAGCTCTGTACAGGCTCAATCAAACAGGCCTCTAGTTTCCAACCTAATACATAACTATGCAGAAGACTGGAAAATCTCTGGCTCTTCCCATTACTTGTTTCTCTTGATGCTATGGACTCTTTTTGAGGCACTTCTTTAGGGACACCCCACCAAAATAACCAAAATCTATTAGACAAAGAGCAGGACTGTTTGGAAGCCAGGTAAACTCTGGCTCTATGATACCTTCTCCTCTTCATTTCCCATGTGAGCCTCCAGGATGATGCTGGCATTTAAGTTATGTCTTCTGAAAGCCTGAAACAATATCCCTGTCACTCTTTCTTTGCATTTTCTGTATAACTCAAATTCCCAGGGCCCAGTTTACAGCCAAATTACCTGAGATAAACAAGTCATGCTAAGATCCTCTTTTCCTTTCCAAACCCAAAGAGCAGCTGGTAGCTAGAAATGGTTATTTATAACCCGAGCACCGTTACGTGCATTTCCTTGGTCTAGAAATGCTTAGCCATGCATTCTTTGGCTGGCTTCATAATTAGATGAGAGCCTGGGGACAATGCTGTGCAGAGGCTAACAGGGTACACTCTGGGTCAGCCTGTCTGGCTCAGCCACTCACGACCTCTTTGGGAGTCCTATTAGTCCCAATTCCATTTAAGTCTATTGTCAGGGTTAAGAGAGTACGCGTGAAACACTTAGAACAGTGCCCTGGATATGGTAGGTACTTAGCAGTTATTAGTTCTCTCCCCCACAAACTGCTGATTATTTGTGGATATCAGTGAGTTCTACTGAACTCTTGCTCTCAAATATATCCTGAATCTGTCCATCACCCACCAAGCCCCCATCATCTCTCCCTGGACTTTTCCAACAGCCACCTAATAGATCTCCCTGCCTCCACTCTTGCCTACATATTTCCTTGGCATCCATATAAAAATAAGTACTTATCATTCAGCTGCTTCACCCTCTAATGTTTTCCCTTGTGTATAGAAGAGAATCCAAACCCCTTGCCCTGGCTGCCCAGGCTCTGTGCAACCTGACCCATGTAGCATCTTGGACCTCCCCGCCACAGCCCTGCAAGCTCAGCTCCTGCAGTCCCACTAGTCTTTCTTGTCCTTCCTGCTACAGGGCCTTGCCCTCTCCTTTCCCTCTTTCTGGAGCACTCATCTCCTTGGATCAGTCAGATTTCAGCTTAAAGGGACCTACCTCCTCAGAGTGAATTAGCCCCCGGTGCCCCCTACTTTAATCTTCTGCATAGCACTGATCTGATCTTTTTCTCATTAACGTATTTGTGGTCCGTCTCCTCCACTAAATATCAGCTCTGTGAAATAGGTGGCCACTGTCTGACTTTGTTACCACTGAATTTCCACACCTGGAACAGTGCCTTGAATGGAACAGGTATCAGTAGACACTTCTGGAATCAATGAATGAGGGAATGACCACATGTCTGAATGGACAATGCCAGAAGGGACAGGAGGCATGATTATGAACTGCAGTAAAGACTTCATCTTCTCAATGTGCTTCCCTGATCCTTTTCCCCTGCTCCTTCTGGGACGGTGAAATGAAATATGACAAAGTAAGTTTGATACCACATTGGAGATAATTGAAAATATTGATTTCTTTCCATTTGAAATCGTAAAGAAAAGTAAATGCCGCACTTCTGTAACCTAACAGTGGCTTATGTGACAACATGCTTCCAGAGGGAAATGTATTTTGGTCTCTCTCTCTATCCGTCACACAAGCTCCTAAACCCATTCCCACTCCACACTTCAACCCAGCCCCATCCACCCAACCCAGCTCCCCACAGAATACAAGTGAGGACTTAGCATTTATGCAAATGTGTGTGTGTGTGTGTGTGTGTGTGTGTGTGTATCCAAACCAAAGTGCCTTTTGAGTATTTGTATCCCCCCAAAATGATCTGCCAAATTGCCTTGAAAAATATGGGAAATCATGCATGAGATCCCCCAGAATCCTAAGGAAAAAGATGTGTTCCTTCTACGGATAGACAATTTTTACCGAGAGCTTACTAAGCACGAGGCACCATTCTAAGGACTTTATTTTATTTTATTTTGGTGGCTGGCCAGTAGGAGGATCTGAAACCATGGCCTCAGGGTTACAACACTGTGCTCTAACAAACTGGGCTAACCTGCCAGCCCTATAAGGGCTTTAGGTAGATGAATTTGATTCTCAGAGTAGCCCTATGGCAAGGTCCTATTATTGATCTCCACTTTGCAATTTAAGAGTCTAGGTGGTGAGAGATGAAGTAAAATGAACTCCTCCAAGGTCACATGGCTGGTAAGGAGTCAGAATTTGAACCCCCTCAGTCCCACTCCACAAGCTCTGCTCCTTCCATTCTTTCCAGAATCAGGAAGGCTTGGGATAGTGAGCAATGACACAAAGAGAGGAAGAGAAGGAGAGTCTAATCCTCTGCCTGGTTTGTCATGGTTTCCTTCTGCAGGCTTAAAATGAAATCTGCATCTCAAAGGAGACAAGAGGCAGAACTTCAAAGAAGTGACCAGGGTGAGTGAGAGTGGTGGGGGTACTGGGCTGCAACAGGTCTGGGCCTTGTCCTCCCACTCCTGGGCTGCTTATCAGCAGGCACTGAACTTTACTGTGCCTGATAAATGACAGTGATAGGACTAGATCCAAAGTTGCTCACTGGCTGAATCCAGCCCACAGACATTTGTCTGGTGTCCATAATGTTAAAAAAATTTTTTTTTCAGCCAACATTTAAAGCTTGGGAGATTTCACATTTTTAAATCCTGAGTTCTGGATTCTCTTGAAAAACTGAAATATCTGGCAATGCAGGTCCTGCATTCCTGCCTGGCAACAGTTGTTGGAGCTGAGGTCAGCAGCTTGCCAGGTGGTGTGGTGCCCTCTGGTTCCCGCTCCACCTCTCCCAGTTGTCTCCCTGACACTGAGATCAAGTCCGAGGTGCCATCCACCAGCAGGTCTAAGAGCTTTTTCCCTATAGTAAAGATGAAAGTGAAGGTTCATGTGTCCACTTCTCCAGCAAGTGAGAATCATCACCATCACCACCACCACCATCACCATCATCATTACAGCTAACATTTCCATATGCACTTATTGTGGGCCACGCTGGATCTAAGGGCTTTGCATCTACTAATGCATTTAATTATCACAACAACTCTAGGCGGTAGTACAATTATTTTCTCTATTTTACAGATGATGGAGAGATGAAGCAGGCCACGTGCTTCAAGAAATTAGTAGACAACAGTTTTCTTTATGAAACTGAAGAATATTCCTGAGTATACTAAGTAAATTTAGGTGTTGAAAGAAACTGACATAAGCAGCACAATGAAATAAACCCTGGTCACAGCAGTCACTTAATTTCACCTGCTCCTTCAGGTCTCTAAATTTGTGACCCTTACATGGGAACCTCAGAGTTCTGAGATACCTCAGAGTCCCCAAAATAGGACCCTGAACTAGATCTGTCAAGTCCCTTCCAGCTCTAACCTTTTGTGATTTTAGGTGGGGTCATAAAGTGTTTAAATAGTTTGAAACTCTTTGGAAAGGACACACACAAGCACACAAACACACACAATGCAATACAAGTTCATGTAGAGTTTAGAAAAGTGTGGTGGTCCCTCCAAGTGATCAGACTATGGTGCTCCAACTTCCTGCTAGGGGCAGCATTCACCCATAACATGTCCTTCAGGAATGGGAAAGTTAAGTCAGAGAATCCAGCAGCTAATTGTGGTAAAGGTAGCAACAGTCTTCAAAGTGAGGGAGGAGCTGGGAATGAAAGACTACACGGGGATAGGAAATGGGCGGAGGATAGGAGTGCTAACTAAAAAGTAGGGGGAGAGACTGTGGGGTATGAATGGTAGCTAGGACAGAGCATATTATTAGGACTGGGTTAAACTATTCCAAAGGACAGTGTCTGGGGGAACCATCACTTGTCCACTAGAGAAAAAGGAACCAGCCAAGGTCTTGGGAAGCATGGCCTGGAGGCTTGGCTACAAGGGCCTTTTCTCTGTCTGCTTTATGGAGACTGGCCAGACATTCACTAGGGGACAAATCAGTTAATCTCTTTCCTGGTTACAATGCCAACCCAGCAAACACTCATGGGATCTCCCTGTGCCAGTCCTCATGCCAGGTGTTGGACACACAAAAGAACAAGAGTGGGTCTCTACTCTCAGAGAGGGAGAAAGGAACAGAGCCTAATACCTGTGACACAGCATGATGCACGGGGAGCCACAGCATCCCACCACAGGGGAGGAGTTCATTCTGCATGTGGTGCTGGTCACTGCACTTTACAGCAAGGGGCTTGGGCAGGGGCCAAAATCTCAGATGCCTGCAGGGGAGGCCAATAAGCTTGATGCAAGAAATAAGCACTTGAAGACTGGCACCATCAGCCAGAAGGGGTCAAACTATCAGTGCATGTCTAAGCTCAAGGGGGTGGCCACTGTTCAGTGCTGGAGAACTGGGCAAAGCAAGGTGTGATGACAGGCCCAGCAGAGCCAAAGCAAGCTGTTTACCGGGAGACTGAAAAGCCCAGGTACATATGTGAAATCACTATCTTTTAGTATGGAAAGATATATCTACAGACCCAGTGTAGCCTAGTATAAAATCTCTGGGCATGAGAGTGGGTGGGTAAGGGTCTAAAGATAAATCTGGAGAGCAGCAGAATAGCCACAGGGCAGGAGAAGGGGAGGAGAACCACCTCCCCAGAAAAATGCTGCAGTTACAGGTGACAGGCCCACAGGGCAATTGTTAAGGCTGCAAGTGTCCAGCTGTGCAAACCCCCGGGACATCAATGGTCACACAAAGTGCTCTGTGAACAGCCTCAACTCCTCCTTCCACCCAACCATATTGTTCCTCCGAAGCCCTCTTCTAGTTGGAAATAGAGGAGCAATCGCAGGGCCTTCGTCTTTACTAACTGCTTATTCTTCTACCAGCCCAGTGGGCAGGCCTTGCCCACAGACTCACTCTCCAGGTGTGAGAACATGGCCCATACTGGCAGGGACAGGGTTGAGACAGGTCCTTAATGACATACTACAGAGTGTAGACTTTATTTGGCTGAGTCCTGGCTCTGCTATCTACTAGCTATATGTATGGTGTAGAATGGGCACATTCGTGGTGAATATTATATTGAACTGTCCCAAGAATTAAATTGGATCCTCTATGGCAGCAGTCAGCAAACTTGTCCTGTAAAGGGCCAGACAGTAAATATTTTAGGCTTTGTGGCTTCTCTGCCACAACTAGCCAACTCTGCACTGTAGCATGAAAGCAGCCACAGACTATATGTATGTAAATGGGCATACAGTCAGGCAGGCTGCCAGAGCGCTTTGGGAAAGGGGAGGATCTTTACAAATGTTGTCTTCTAGGGACTTCCCATGTTGGATTGTAGTTATCTGTTTATGTCTGGCTTTCTCACCAGACTATGTTCTTTAGGGCAAAGAATAGATTCCCTTTTTTTTCAGATAGTATAGCATAGTATGGCACACAATGAAGTCCATGGGAATTTTCAAAACTGTGCAAGTTACTACTAGAGCAGGATGGTAACTTCAAATGCTTATGGGGTCCCAGCAGGTAACAGATGCAATGAGGGGAGCCAGTCAGGTAGGTGCTGTGTCCAACTGAAAAGGGCAGCTCCCTTCAAAAGGGGGCAGTCTCCACTTTGCTCCAGCTGTGAGGGATTGTTCCCCTGCAGAATTCTGTTTTGGTTTTAACAGGCTGACTTTACTGATATTTTCAAGAAAACACCATAATCAGATATTTATGAGAAATCTGCCAATTTTTCAATGTTGGCGACTAATTCAAAAATTTAAAAAACCAAATATTGTGGGCCAAATAAACATGCCTGTGGTCTGATGTAAAGAATTTGTGTTCAAATTTGCTACCTGTTTTTCAAAGGTCAAATTTTTTTTACCTTATATATTTTAAAAAAATTAACTCTATAGAAAAGTTTCGAGAATAGTACAACAAACTTTCATATACCCTTCACGTGGATTCAATGCTACTCATTTTGGAATCTCTGGACTCCAGTGCATAGAAGGCACTGAAATGTTGAATCACTGAACAAATGCCATAAGGAAAAATAAGCAAAACATAGTATGCCAAGTTCCTGTAAGCTAAAGTGACAGGGTGAAATGAATGCTAAAAAAAATCATGACAAAAGAAATGAATCAGATAGAAGGATGGGAACAAACAAGAAGAGAGAACAGACACAAAGACAATATAACACACCATTCGTTTTGCCTGCTGAATGCTTACTTCGTTTTGTTTTATTTTATTATTATTTTTTTGCATGGTTTAAGTAGTAAGAAAAACAGACAAATCACCAGGAGCACCACGCAAGGATAGAAGACAGCAGACATGCTAACAGTGTATTTGCAGCAAAATCTCACTAATTCAACCATCACCCGTTTTGCAGTTTGGGATTATTTGGACAAGCAAGGCTAAATTTCATCTTGGCATTATTAATTCTTTGGGAAAGTGTGCTAAGCAAATGAACAGCGTAAACAGGGGAAATGTTGAATATTTGTTCTGGCGGGAGCAAAAGCAAATGAGTAGCTTTCCAATTCTTTCTAATTATATTGATGTGCTGAACTTTTGTCTAATTATTATGTTCCTCAAAAACTGAGTAGTTTTTTTCCCCCCATAAACCATCTTGTATTTTAAAAGCACTGGGGAAAATCTGACTTTAACACAAAGGTGAACATTTTCCTAATGAGTCACTCAGAAGACTCACACACTGTCAAATTGCCTCATGTAAATAAAAAATGTCAAAAGTCGGGTTTTCTTTTAAATAAAGAGTGAACTAATTACAAAGATTATTATTTGCTAGAGAGCTTCATCAGAAGTGCCTCCCTCTCCTGTCAGCAGTGTGGAAGAAGTCTGACCATTTGCAGATAATGATAGCATCAGCTACCCTGGAGGGATGTTTTTTTTTATATACCAAACTTGGTGTTAAGTGCTTTCATGCATTATTTCATTGAATCTGCAAAACAAGGTTGACTTCATCATCATCTTCATTTTACTGACAGGAAAACTGAGGCTCAGCAAGGTCAAAGTACACAGCTGAGATTCAAATCCAGGGCTATATGACCCCCAGAACCTAAGAGCATTACACACGCTGTATCAGAGACAGATAGGACCTGCCCAAAGTCAAAACCAATGAGCCAGGGAAAATGTTGTGAAAAGCTATGGTGATTTGGACATGCAGAATAAGCTAACCTATAGTCCAGTTTGGGGATACTTGCTAGACATTTAAGCTTTAGTGAGTTTAAGGAGTAAATGTTTTTCTAATAAGCCTAGGCTTGGCTTATCTACCTGGCTGGAATCACAATTCATTAAGGTATGCTTCACTTTTCCCAATAGATATGTGTCTATACAACTATGTGTAAGTCAAAGTTTTAAAAATTGTAATGGAAAATGGGATTCTTTGAATGTTAAATCTAGTCTTAGGGTAAATACTTTCTTAGAATAAATTTTTTGTTTTTGTAACCAATCTGAAAATGACCAAATTCCTCTACTGGGCCATCATAGTGTCCTAGGAGCACAGAGATGATAACAGTTAGAAGTGACAAAGCAGGCTTCTTGAAAATGGTCTATAGCAGTGTTTCTCAAAGTGTGTTCCACAGATCTTGGGAGGAGGACGGGTCCACAAAGACAAAACTATTTTTATCATAATTCTAAGACTTTTTACTGTGTTGACATTTGTACTAATGACACAAAGCAACAGTGGATAAACTGCTTGTAGCCTGAATCAAGGCAGTGGTGCCAAACTGTCCGGGTAGCCATTATATTCTTTACTGCCACATACTCATGGTAAAACAAACAAAAAGTCATATTCACTTAAGACTGTCTTGATGAAAGAGTAAAAATTAATTTTAGTAAATCTCAACCCATGAGTACACATATTTTTAATCACCTATGTGAAAAAATGGGAGGTACACATAAAGCACTTCTGCTATAAGCCAAAAACTATAGTTAATCTCAGAAAATACTTGAGCGATTATTTGAGTTGGCAGCTGAACTAACTGCATTTTGTAAAGAATGCAATTTTTATTTGAATGAACAATTAACAGACAAATTATGATATTCAGACTTGGGTATTAAGCGGACATTTTCTCAAATACAAATGAAGTGAGGCTGTCACTTCAAGGAAACAACTGACAGTATTTGTTACCAATGATAAAATTCAAGCTTTCAAGTGAAAACAAGTGAAAAACTTGTTTCCATTACCTTGAGTTTAATAGCTTCCTAACACTTAAACTTTTTTTTAAAAAAATGAGATAGGTGGTGATATTAACGAATGTGATTTTTTTTTGATGTTATGTAATGACATGTCTAATGTCAACATTTGGAAGATTTGCCTAACTCAGTGAACCAACACTTTCCAAATGACCAATGACGGATGTTATAAAATCATATATGGGTAAAGCAGTCAATCAAAGGGTAAGATAGATCAATGGATTTTAATGTAACAGAGTACAGAAATTCACCAATATGGTTTCAGATGCCACATTGTGATTAACCTTTAAGAAACTGCCACTTGCTAAGTTTTAGTAAGGTATCAAAGAAGAGCGTCTACAGTTATCTGAAAAGGCAATTAAAACACTCCTCCCTGTTCTAATAATATAGCTGTGAGAGGCCAGAATTTTTTCATATACATCAGCCCAAACAGCATAACAAACAATTTGGATGCTGAAGCAGAAACCAGAGTCTAGCTGTTTTCTATTAAGTCAGATATCGAAGAGATTTGAGAAAATGTAAAACAATGCCACTCTTCCTGCTGAGGGAGGGAAGTATAGCTGTTTTTCATTTAAAATATTTATGTTTATTAGTAATAAGTTTATTGTTGTTATTTTTAAATAAATTGATTAACGTTTGAAGATTTTCTCAGTTTTAACTTCTGGTATGGTAAATATCATAGATATAATATATAATATAAACAAAGCTCTTTTGAGATAAGAGCATAGAGGTGTCCTGAGGCCCACAGGTTTGAAAACTGTTGTTATACAACAGTATTACATTGACCTTTCCATAGGACAAACTGGTAAAAGACATTATATAGTACCTCTGAAGTAGAAAGGGCAAAGACAGCTTTTAAGCACAGGACAGAATGTTCAATTAGAAACATTTTTTCCATACTGCAGTCAGCGAATATCAAAGAAATGCAAATTTCCCAGGAACAAATTCCCCAGAAGTGAGGGACAGTGGTATAGTAAGAAAAATGGTCTGAATTCTAGCACAGACCCTACCAGTCTCACTAGACATCAGTCTTCCCATCCACAAAGTGAGATATCAGAGTAGCCTATTTTTAGATTGCTTCCAATTGTCAATGCTATGATTCTAATCAGGGATCCGTGCCTAAATGGTGGCCCACAGACTGCCTCTGGCCTACAGACTGCTTGGCTGTTACGGTATTTTGAGAAGGGCCCCATGAAGACAACTGGCTGGAACTGAGTGAGAAGCTTCCCAGGGGAACTGATTTTCAGTTACAGCCCCAATCCAGCCCACTAAACTTGCCCCTGCAAACTTTTGGATTTGCAACTTCTGGAATGAATGGCCCCTAAAAACCTTTCCAAATCTCAGACTCCATAATTCAGCTCCAGAGACAGAGTGTCTGAGTTCCTCACACACTCTGCCACTTGCTAGCTGTTTGGCTTTGGACAAGTTACTTAACTTCTCTGTGTCTGTTTCCTAATCTGTAAAATGGGATAACACTGACCTCAAAGGGCTGTTGAAGCTTAGCTATGTGTTGCCTGACTGTGCTTACAGAGTCGGCACTTGATAGTACTCTGTTAATGTGGTTTAATATTATTAACACAAAAGCACAGGAAGTATTCCTTAATCTCCCCCCAAACCCTATACCAACTCCCCAGTAGCTGACGACTGCACTCCCCACGATCACGCTTACCTCCATACCAACTCCCACATCCTACAGTTCCACATTCCAGGACCCACAAGATGCTCCTCAGACCTCTACTTGTCCTTCCCCACCCTAAATCCCTTTGCTGAGATCCCCGCCAGTACCGGGTTCCTACACAACCACAGCTCGGCACAGTGGCCATTCCACTGACCACTCTCCCAGCCTCTTCTCCCATCCCGGACCACTAAGCCTCCCTTTCCTTCAGACTGGAGGCCACTTTTGGTCCCGCCGTGAGGGTCCAGGGGTTTATGGCCTAGGATTCTACGCAGGGAGGGCTCAGAAAGGATGGGAGAATAACTCCCCGACCTCCCGGAGGGGCACACGGACACTCACCGTCCATCCCTAAAGGCGGCGGTTCCGGGCGCTCGAACCGGAAGCGGCCCTACACTGTTTGCAGTTCCCCTGGTTACTACGGAGTTCCGGGCCAATGGCGGTGAAGCTCCACTTACTGAGCCCGCCCCCAATGGAGTGACGTCACGCCGGCGCGCCAGAACTCCTCCTCCGATCTCCGAGTAGGACCAGCCTCCTTGGGTCGCCGATCGTTCTGCGCAGGCGCGCTGGACGGTGGGGGGGGCTCCGCAGTGTGGTGCGCAGGCGCCCTGGGCGCTGCCGACTGAAATAGCAATGGACGCGTTGGAGTCGTTGTTGGACGAAGTGGCCCTGGAAGGGCTCGATGGCCTGTGTCTGCCTGCGCTGTGGAGCCGCCTGGAGACTCGAGTGCCGCCCTTCCCTCTTCCTTTAGAGCCCTACACGCAGGAGTTTCTGTGGCGGGTCCTTGCCACGCACCCGGGCATCAGCTTCTATGAGGAGCCTCGGGAGCGACCGGATCTCCAGCTGCAGGACCGGTCAGCGGCCTGGCCGCGCGTGGGCACAGAGCCCGGGGTCTTATGGAGCTGGGCGGGGGCGGGGGGAAGGAGTGGAGGACCGGGAGCCTGATGGGCGGGCGCGGTGGTGAGGCTGATTTGGAGAACCTCAGGCCTGGCAGGGCCCAGGGGTCTGATGCAGTTGGGGGTCATCTGGTGATGGCCCAATATGTCCGTGTGTGTGTTGGGGGGCTGTGGTGAGCGTGAATGGGGGAATATTCTTCCGGCTTCAAAGAGTATTTCCTTTAAAGTGAAGGATAGGGTTGGAACAGGAAGGCAGTTCAGATCAAGACTGGAAAAAGTTAAGGGACTGGAGGGTTAGCTCGGTTGGTTAGAACGCGGTGCTGATAACACCGGGGTCCAGGGTTCAATCCCTGTACGAGCTAACTGCCAACAAAACACACACACGAAAAACAAAACACTGGAAGGGCTGGCTAGTTAGTTTACTTGGGAGAATGTGGTGCTGATAACACCAAGGTCAGGGGTTCAGATCCCCGTACTGGCCAGCTGCCAAAAAAAAAAAAGACTGGAGACAGCAGTTGACGTCAACAGACCTTTATGGAGCACTTATTCAGTGCCAGACTAGAGAGCCTAAGGCAGCTAGTGATCTGCATAGGAGCAAGCTTAGCAATAATACTAGTAGCTGACATTTATTGAGTGCTTACTATGGGCTAGGTACTATTCTAAGATCCTGTTCGAGGAGCTTCAGGATATTGAATTCACTTGATCCTCACAGTGATCCTATGAGGTAGGTGCAGTTATCTTCCCCATTTTACAGAGGAAGAAACTGAGTCATGGAGAGAGGTTAAGCAACCTGTCCAAGGTTATGGGGATAACAAGTGACTAAACATTGATTTGAACCCAGGCTGTCTTTCTCCAGAGTCTGTGCTCTTAAGCCATATTGTGAGGATCAGGGGATGTTCCCAGAAGTAATAATGTTCACGACAAGACTTAAAGATTGGATTTAAGTGGCCAGTTGCAAAGAGTACTCTGGAGAGAGAACAACAAATGTGAAAGTATGAAGGAAAAGAAATAGTTAAGTTTGGCTGAAGTGTGGAATTGGAGGTAGGGGCGAAGAATAGTTGTTGACACTTACATTGTTAGCTGGGACTGCAGTAAGATCCTTACATATAGCATATTATTTAAATTTTACAGTAACCTTAAAAGTGGGTATTATTATCTGCATTTTGGGGGTTAAGTGACTTGCTCAAGGTCATCAGTTAGCAAGGAAAGACCCACAATTTGAATCCAGGAGGTCTCAGTCCTTGATCCACTCTGCCCGTAATCAAATTGGACTGGAGAAGTAATCAATGATCATTTAATCCACTCAAAGAGTTTATCCTTTAAACAGTCGGAAGCCATTGAGGGGTGGGGGGTCAGACTATAGGCAAAGAGTGAAGTAAAGAAATTTGTAGTAATCCAGTCACAGACAATCAGCCATGGTCTGGCTTATCATAATGGGTGGGGGAAAGAAGAGGAGAAGATGGAATCAAGACCCACAGGGTACCTCAAAAAGTCATAGAAAAATATAATGAAAAGATAATGTGAATCTTGCCATGTACTTTTTTAAAAAAAGATGACCGGTAAGGGGATCTCAACCCTTGACTTGGTGTTGTCAGCACCATGCTCTCCCAAGTGATCTAACCGGCCATCCTTATATAGGGATCTGAACCCGTGGCCTTGGTGTTATCAGCACCACACTCTCCCAAGTGAGCCATGGGCCGGCCCCCTTTACCATGAACTTTTTGAAGCACCCTTGTATCAGACAGAAGAATCAAGAGGATTTGATGACTGATTGGATGTGGGGTGTAGGGAAGGTAGAAATCAAGGGTGATGTCCTCTGGCACCTGCTGTTTGGAAATCTGAGTGAACCCTGATGTCTTTCCCTGAGGCAGGGACACAGAAGAGCAGAAGTGGCTGAGAATATGTGTGGAGATGCATTGAGTTTGAGGTTCTTTAGGGTTGTCCAAATGAAGGTTCTGTTTGGTAAACATCTGCCTGTGTGGGAGTGAAAGCAAGCCAGAAGGAGGGATGGGCTGCACGTTTGTGAGTCATCCCATGTAGCATATAGTTGGTAATTAAAGCTGTTGGCTCAGATTATCCCTTGAAGAGAGTGTGGCGTGTGATTGGAGGCCCTTAGACATAGCCCTGAGGTGCACCTACATTTCAGGTTAGATGAAAGGAGACTGGGAAGGTGTGGTTGGACAGTGAGGCCAGAGCGATGTCCTGGAAGCTAGGGAGAAGATGTGATTTGACAATGGAGGGTTAAATTGTGCAAAGGTCATAGAGGGAGCAAAGAAGAAAAGGGTGGGAAAACTTATACATGATCTAGCCTCAACTAGATATGTGGGATGTGAGTGAGATTTCAAAGGAAAACTTGAGAAACTTGGCTACCAGATTATAGAAGAAACACAGGTCAGGGATGTCTCCATGGTGTTGAGAAGAGGCTACTGGGAGACTGTTGTGCCAAGGAGGGATTTTATTGGAGGTGGGAAGAGGCAGTCATAACTTTGGTTTTGATCTCATGGAAAGTGAGGTGTTTGATAGACTGTTAAAGACACTGGATTGATGTTTGGGGAAAAAGACAGAACTGAGGATTCAAAGCTGAGAATTGTCAACGTGTGGTGATAATTAAAACCATAAAAATGATGATAGCTAGTGGAGAGATAACTAAAGAGAGATGGAAAGTTGACATCTTAAAGGAGGAAAGACTTGAATGATTCAGTCCAAACTTGGTGGTAGAGACTTGGCACCCAGTTTGGAGGGGAAAAGGCCATGAGTTGGTCTTGTAAGGTGGTTTTGGTCCCAGCACCCAGCCTCTGGGTAGTTTGGGGGATCCTGGAAAAGTCTGTTTTTTTTCAGGGTAGAAAGTAGGAACCTGCTTGTCAAAACAATCTGCATTTGTGAGGCAGGGAGATCGCGACATCTCACTTCTTCTCTCTGATCTCTGCTGGAAGTTGTTCAAAAAACATGCCACCGAACCATGCATAGTTTCTGAAGCTGAGTTGGGGTTTGATATTTGTGCTCTCCCCCTTAGGTATGAAGAAATTGACTTGGAAACTGGCATTTTGGAGTCCAGGAGGGACCCGGTCTCTTTGGAGGATGTCTACCCCATTCATATGATCCTAGAGAATAAGGATGGCATCCAGGGCTCATGCCGGTACTTTAAGGAGAGGAAAAACATTACCAGTGACATCAGGACCAAGTCTTTGCAGCCTCGTTGTACGATGGTAGAAGCCTTTGACAGGTAACTGATTTGTACCATCAGAAATTCCTGGGAATCCGAGAGCTTTGAAGTCAGGGGTCTGGCCTGCAGCCTCCATGTCTATCAGAGTTCACCAGCCCTGCACTAGGCCACTTCTCGGCCTCCTTCACTCGCTCCTGTTGGGCCAATTGAGGTCAGAGGTCCTGCCTTTCCCCTTCCTTTCTGTCCATGGTCCTAGCACAGTTGGGTATGGCAGGTAGCTAACGTTTGGATGGTGCCTTTTGTTTTCTGGTCCTAGAGGGGCCCTATGCTCCCCAGCCCTCCTTTTGCGAGTCCTCAATCAGTGTCCCAGTTTCCCAGAGTGGCTAATCCAAATTGTCATTATTCTCAAGCTCCTAACCCCATTCCCACCTCTCTTCCTACTTTACAGGGCAGTGAACTCTCCTAACTTCCACCTTTTCCCTCCACTTCCAAGACTTCGAGAGTTTTCCACGTCTTTCCCCTTTCCTTAGACAGGTAGCCCTCTCTAAGGCTGTGATCTGGATGCTTCTCTCCCTTCTTTTCTCCCCTCCCCCCAGCCCAGCTCCCTATACCTCATGTTCCTTCCTACATCAAAGAGTTAGCTCTCTTTCTCCTTGATTTTCAACTTCTGCCTGTCTGCTGGTGCTTTCTGCTCAGCACTTTAACACAGATCGCCCCTCTTACAACAGAACATTCTCTTGACCTAGCGTGCCCTGTAACTAGCGACCTCTGTCCCTGCAGTTGTGCTTCTTGCAATAAACTCTGGTCTCACCGTTTCTACCTCTTCCCCTCCCCTTCACTCGTTCCTGACTCTATCACTTCACCACAATTTTGGCCTCTAAGATCCTGACTGACAAGCTAGTGGACACTGTTAGGCCCGTAGTCTCCTTGACCTGACTATACCATTAGGGACACTTGAAGCCTTTGTCCCCATGGCTTCCTGCCTTATGTTGTTTTTCTGCTTTCCTCGCAGGTCCTCACCAGCTTTGTGGACTCCCCTACTTCCTTTCACCCCTTAAACATCAGCTGCTCCCAAGGGCTCTGCTGTCCCCCAAGCCTCTCTCCCAAGTGCCATGTGTATTATTTCAGTAACCTGCCCTTATACTCAGTGTGATCACCACTCTCCTTAGCCCCAAACCTGCCTTTTCTGCCTTTTCTTCTCTCTCATTTCTTTATTCTGGCTAGGGGTATTCCCATGCATCTGGCTCTCCAAGCTGTGGACTTGGGACCCTGCTAGGGCCCTTCTCACCCTGACTTCTACATTTAATTGGCCACCAAGTCCTGTTGACTTGGCCTTCTCAATTCTTCTCCAACCCCCTTTGGCCTGAAAGTAATGCAGTAGTTTCCTTTCTCCCTTGCTGCTGTCTCTCCTCTTTTTAACTTCACAAGTGCATGGAGGGTTTCTTCCTAGATGGAAACGTGATGGATAGTGCCCTCGTCACTCAAGGCAGAGGTTTCAGATGGGCCAGATCTGCCCACAGACAAGCTTTGTTTGCCTGGCATGGTGGTGTATTTTGTTTTTAATGTTATTTCATTGCTAATATTTAAAAACCTGGATATCTAGCTTCTTTCAGAAAATCACAACATCTAGCCACACTGGGACTGATTTTTATTTTACAATATAGGCCAGAGCCCCCTTCAGCTGAGCCATGTTCCACCTGGTTCCGCATATCCTGCGATTTCCTTTGGTGTGCTCCCTGCCCTCCTGACTGTGGCCTAGAAGGCTCTTTACCACCTAGCCCCTGCCGACCCAGCTCTCTGACCTCGGTTCCCTCCACCTCTCCACCCTGCCCTGTGCTTCAGCCGGAACACGCCGGGCTCCTTTCTGTCTCAAGGCAATGGTACATGCTGCTCCTTCTGCTTAGAAAGTTCTGCTCTTAGATCTTCACATCACCACTTTCTTTTCATCACTCAAGCTTCAGCCTAATGTCTCAAAGTGTTCCCCATTGCCCAGGCACCATCATATTACTCTTTTTGGTACCCAAAATGGTTTTAAGTGTTTACTTATGTCACCTTTTCTCACCAGACTATAAACTCCTTGAGGGTAGGGACTCTGTCCATCTCATTTCCTGCTGTATCTCTCATGTCTACAATATGTTGGCAGAAAGTCAGCTCCTAGAAATACATGTTGACTGCTGACTGTCGGGTTTGAAGTTGTAACCCTGACCTGTGTGTGGAATCTGAACTCTCAGTGTGACATCACCAAGCTGTTCAGGATATGGCCTCAGCTGACCCGTGGAGCTTCCCATCTTTCTGCTTCCCAGCTCATGGCCAAGTACCAGTGTCTGCCACACTGTACACCTGCCCCCCAGAGCAGGCATGTGCCTCCGCACCTCTGCAGCCAGGCAGGTTCTACTTCCTCGCCCTCTGCTTCTCACCTACCCAGCTTCCTGCTAACTCAAGAATCACCTCCTTGAGAGGTTTTCCTAATTACCACGCACATGCTCTGTTTACATACACATAGCTTTCAACTGGGGCTTCTCATATATACTATTTCACAGCCTCAACAACCAGAGCTTCTCTAAGTCAGGGAAGTTAGCACCTCATAGTGGAATTGTTCATTTTCTTGTTTTTTAGTAAACTGTGAGCTCCTTGAAGGTGGGTATAATTTTTATTTATCTTGGTATCCTGGTAATTTGCACAGTACTTTATTGTTGTTTGAGAACCTATAATGATGACCACAGTCAGAAAATTAGAACTGGCAAGAGTTAGTGAGACAGCTAATTGACAATAATTAACAGAAACATTGGAATTATGATAGTACAGAACAGCAAACTAATCTGAGCCATAAAATAAAGCAGCAAATCCTTGTCCTGTTTTCAAATTTTTTTTCCCAACTGACCTCTTTTAATTTAACTTAATGAGCCTATTTTGAGAAAAGAGGTGGTAGGTCCTAAGTTTGTGTCATTCAGACACATAAAGTGAACTCTTTTCCAAGATTCCTTTTGAAGATAGACTACAGACTTCTGTGACTTACACAGAACACTAACTATAGGTTACAAACAATGTAAAGGAAGTGCAGATAAAACAAAGGCAGCTTCTTTTTTCTTTTTGCCTGCTGGGTGGTAGAAGTAAAGTCGTCTGCTATGGGCAGGAGGAAGCAAAACTGTCAGACTGAGATAGACCTAGTGACCAGGAGCTTGTAAACAACACGGCTGGGGAGAGCAGGCGTTGGCTGCAGATGAGAGGGATTGGTAGCTTGTGGGTGCTTATGCGGGGACCCTTGGGGACTCCTTCATTACAAAAGGGAGGTCCTCCCATTGAGGCCAAGGCATGAGTGAGGGATGGGTTCTCTGCCAGCCCATCCTTGTGGGATCTCTTCACTCTGGGCCAGGGCTTGGACCCTGAGTGTGCACGAATGGAGCTGTCAGTGGGCTCAAGGCATCAGCAGAATGTAGCAGGCGAGCATTCTGGTGGAATCTCAACCATAAGAGGTGAGGGCTGCACAGTGAAGACTGGTAGGCCTCAGCAAGGAGATGAGCCTTCTCACTTGGGGCATCTTGACATACCTTACTAGGAAGTGTTTTTGGCTTCTTTTTCAGGCATTATTTTTCACACAGTCAAGTCAGCAGAAATAACTAGTGATTTATTCAAGGTCAAAATTGGACTGCAGGTCCACTGATTACACAGTTCAATGTTTTTGACTTTGCAGTTTGTTTTATCAGTCCAGAGCACTAGGTTAGTTCATTCACTTAACAAATATATGCATGGCCCCTCTATGCACTCAGATTATTCTAGGCACTGAGGATGTCTGGGGAGCAAGTTGACAAAGTGCCTGCTCTTACAGAACTTACATGTGAATGAGGGAGGCAAGGATGTCAGCAAAAAAATATGGCTGTTTCTGAGAATGCTCAGTGCTATGAAGGATATGGGGATGGTTGCGGCAGGGCTGGAACTCTAGTTAGCATGTTCTGGAACACCTGACTTGTTGACAGTGGGCTGTGACCTGAGTAATGAGAAGAAATTGGTCACCTTCAGGAGAAGAAAGCTGGACAGAGGAAGCAGCCAGGGCAATGACTCTGAGGCTTGTTTTAGGAACTGGGACACCATCGTGGGGGAGGAGCAGAGTCATGGAAGGTGAAATCACTGAGGCTGGGAGGGACTCTCAGGTCACGACAGGAGTTGGGATGGGTATGAGAGCCTCAGTAAGCCCTGGGATGGCTTCAAGCAAGGAAGTAACAAGCTCGGCTCTGTTCATTCAGCACGCTGTGCTGTTCTAAGACGCTGAAAACTTGCTTAGCTTTTGTGGGTATTGTGAACTCCTGAGAAGCAGCAGAAAATGATGATTCTGAAAGGTTCTACTTTTTCATATTTCAATTTTCTTGAAATCAATTAAACTTATTTTTTCATGTGGTTGTTCCCAATTTGCAGGTGGGGGAAGAAACTGATCATCGTTGCCTCCCAGGCCATGCGTTACAGGGCCTTGATAGGCTCAGAGGGGGACCCTGACCTGAAGCTTCCTGACTTCTCCTACTGCATCTTGGAGCGATTAGGCCGATCCCGGTGGCAAGGGGAACTGCAGCGAGACCTTCACAGCACTGCTTTCAAGTAAGGGGGAGCATATGCTCTCTGCTTTAAATCACTGGCTCACTGGTCATTGCACCCTGCAGCCCAAATGTAGGGGCCTGCTGACTTCTCTTCCATGAGGCATGGCTTTTCTTTCCAAGGCCATTCTCCCACAGTGACTATTCCCTGAGGTTGACTGGATGGGAGGTGTGTGTCTCTGATGTTTACATTCAAGTGAGAGACTGTACGTTGCAGGGCTGAAGCTGCCAACAGAGCAATGTGACACGGCCCACACTCTTTTTCTCCTTCAGGGTTGATGCCGGAAAGCTTCACTATCACAGGAAAATTTTAAACAAAAACGGGCTCATTACAATGCAGTCTCATGTGATCCGATTACCTACTGGTGCCCAGCAGCACTCGATTCTCCTCCTCCTGAACCGGTTTCATGTGGACAGGTATGGTTTGTAGAGAACAAAGCATTCGGTTCCTTTTATAGTGCAGCCATGTGTATCCTGCTTTTAAAAATCATAGAGGCCAGGTCATTTCTCCATCAGCCAAGAAGGATGTTGGTGCCAAGGGACAATAACTACGATGGCTTCCGGTGCTTTCTCTGAACCTCAGATGTACGGCCATCTAGCCAGGCATCTGCAATCTGATATTGGTGGAGCATTCATTGTGTCCCTGAGGCTTGCAGCTCTCTGTAAATTTGCTGTGGCTGAACCAGGAAAGAAGGCATATGCAGATTTCTACAGAGATTATGATTCCTTGAAAGATTTTGAGGAGATGAGGAAGGCTGATATCTTTCAAAGTGCAAAGTGGTTTTGGAATGCAAAGAATTTCTCTGGATAGAGTTTCATTGAAGTTTGTCACTGACCTGTGTTCCTGATCTACAAAACATGACTATGTGGGCTAAGGAATAGTTTCCTCTTGATAAACAATTAACAAATACAAAAAAAACCAAAAACATAAGGCCAAATCAGAATATGATTATCGCTTTTTTAAAAAGATATTATCTGTTTTTGATGAAAATAAGTCCTGTTCATTTAGAAAACCTGGAAATTATACAGACAAGAAAGGCAAAAAAGTACTTATAACCCCACAGCCTGACAATTGGAACTGTTAACATTTGGTGAAATTTTGGGGGGGTGTAAAAATAAAAGTAAATAAGTCAAATTTGATTTGTTATGGTGGCATAGATGTGGTTGAATTACGTCAATTTCAAATCCGATGTTTTTGCATCACACAACCTTATTAGTCAACTTACGTGGAAGAGATGGTGAGGTTCTGCTAAATGATTACAGTGCTTGATGTTGGCATTCTAGCTGGGTGACACAGTCAACACAATACAGCAAGCTGGTAAAATATGCACATTCCCTTCTGAGGAGCAGGGAGTCTCTGGGAGTGAGTAGGTTATCTCTGACTCTTTAATCCTTGCTATTGGGGTGACTAATTACCTGGGGTAGGAATGGGGCAAGAGGGAGCTGGCCAGTTAGCTCAATTGGTTAGAGTGCAGTATTGATAACACCAAGGTCAAGGGTCTGGATCCCTGTACTGGCCAGCCACCCAAAAATAAAGAGAAAGGAATGGGGGAAAGAAATGTTCCACCACCCTGCAGAGGTCTCAGCCTATATGCGATAGCCCCATGCTTGTGGGAGGGGTGAAAGCCAGATTGGGAAAGGTCAAGCAGATGCAGGACCTAAGAAAAGCAGCCCTTGTTTGAGTAAGCTTTGAGCCCCCAAGTGCTTGGCTACTAGCACTCTAGTGGAGTGGGCAGTACGCAGGGATAGTTGGGGGCAGGTGGGCATACCCTTCCCTGGATTCTGTTATTCTCCCCTGGCCAGTTGGCAGAGTCCCTGCTCTTTGCCCCAGTGGCAGGTGCACTCTCTAAAAGGAAAGGGAGTAAACACTGAGTATTAAGTGTAAGTTTAAAGTTTACTGTGCCTACTACATTGCATGTGGCTTGGCCTAGAGAAAGTGCTTGATACATGTGTGTAGATTGTCTGTCTATTGACTGGATTTCCAGGAGTGAAACTCACCTCTGTACTCCTGTCAAATGTCTTGTAGTCGTGATTGGTCTTCAAACCTGTACACTGTCAAAATGCCCTGACCTCCTAATTTGTCCTTTAACCTATGTTTTGGAAATACCATATTGGAGAGAGTCATGTTTTCCGGAATTGACATTTTAATTAGTCCTACTGTCCATTAGTTAAATTAACTGTATCACTAAACTCATAACTGGTGTGTAGCCACTGATCTACAAAGAACATAGCATGGCAGCCATAGAGTAGGTGAGAGAACAATGGATTAAGTCAAGATCTGTATTTCAGTCTTTTTCTCTTACTTGAACACGGTCACTTGACCTCTTTGAACCACTTTTTCCTCTTGTGTAAGATGGCCATGACACAGTGCTTCCTATACATGGTAGCTCATATGCAGTAAATCTCTGGCACTTCATTTCTTCTTTCATTCATTGAAAGGCAGTACACATGGAGAAGTGTGTGCAGTTTTGGGATCCCATACGTGTGTTATCCTTCACCCAGACTGTGGGTCAAGCCAAGCTGTCCTTGTCCAGCTCAGCTGGCTGCACAGATCCTCCCTGTGCCCATCTCCCAGCCTCCCCTCAACACACAGCCAAGAGGCCTCAGCTCTTTTTAGTAGCTTCTTTTGGTGGCCATTAGCTTGGAAGTATTTATCACGACTTCCACGTCACAGCGGAAATGAGATGGAAGGTGGGATCAGTCAGGCCAGTGAAGTTAGAGATAGAAACCAGGGCTTCAGAATCAGAGAGGTGTCACTAGGTAGAGAGAGTACTGGATTCAGAGGAAGAAGACCTAGATCTTGTTGGGTCTGAATTTTGGATAAGCCTGTTAACTTCTTTATGAAATAGCCCCCATCCTTTTTCACCGAGTGATTTATGAAGAAATATATGAGATGCTTCCTAAATTTTAAACTATTATAAAAATGTAAGGCATTTAAAAGAATCATTAAAGTTTTAGCCCTACAGTATAGTCTGTATACTGCCACTAGTCAGATGACCTTGGATATGTGACTGAGCTGCTCAGAGACACAGTCTCTCTAGCTGCAAAATGTGGGAGTTGGGCTGGATGATCTTTGAGACCTAAGACTAAGGTTCTGTATTTGCTGTGTTGTCAGTTAAGTACTGCCTTGTTTTTTTTTTTTTTTTTAAAAGATGACCGGTAAGGGGATCTTAACCCTTGACTTGGTGTTGTCAGCACCACGCTCACCCAGTGAGCAAACCGGCCATCCCTATATAGGATCCGAACCCATGGCCTTGGTGTTATGAGCACTGCACTCTCCCGAGTGAGCCACAGGCCGGCCCGAGTACTGCTTTGTTATCTTTCTTTTTTTTTCTGATGGCTGGCTGGTTGCCTAGTTATCTTTAAAAAACAGGCAGAGGGCTGGCCAGTTAGCTTAGTTGGTTAGAGCATGGTGCTGATAAAAAACTGGCAGTCTTTAGCAATAGATTTGAAAAAATGAACTGGTTGGTGTTTCTTGCAGGAGGAGCAAATATGACATCCTCATGGAGAAGCTTTCAGTTGTGCTGAGCACGCGGAGTAAGCAGATGGAGACACTAGCAAAGCTGCGAGAAGAACTGGTAAGCCTGGGGGCTTTCATGTGCTGGGCAGAATTGGATCTGTACTGCGGCTGGGAGATCTTTGGCAGTTGTAGATTAACAAATTGCAACCCAGAGCCCTGTTATGGACTTGAAACAAGTGGGATTTTCCTTTGTTTTACAGAATGAGAAACTGCTCAGTCCTTCGTTTAAATTCTTGGTCTTGACTGACTTCTATTTTCCCCTGGGGTTGTTCTAGGACCTGCTATCAAAGTTCATATGAAATGGCAGATCTTGGCATTTAGATATACCTACGTAATGAAGCTTGTAATTTTGTTCCCAGTGGTTTCTACTGAAATAACAGAGTGACTGTAGTGAGAAGGAGGTGAGACGACATGTGGAGAAAAGCAATTATTGGCCTGCTCTGTCTTTGGGCACAGGAGTAGAGGCAGAGATAAAGTGAAGAAAGCGTGGAAGGACACTGTATCCAGTCTGATCCGAGCAGCCTTCAGTGGAAGTTAGAAAAAGCCAGCACTGGAAATAGGAGGAAAATAAGATTGCCCTAGGTTAAACCATAGCACTTAAAACTTAAAATGTGAAGTCAAGTTTTTTGGGTACTAGTAATTAGTCCCCAAAGGGATATGGTCTACAGTCTCATCACAGCCACCTGTGCTGCACTGGTGATGCTCTAGTCTCTGATCTCTTTGTTCAGAGGAGGAGGCAATATCCTTCCCATTGCTGGATGTATATTTCATGCCCACATCCCTATAAAGCAGAGGTTACAAACTGAAGGCTTGTGGGTCAGACTTGGCCTGTTAAATACATTTGACCTAGCATTTCTTCTTTTCTCTCTCTTTTTTTTTTTTTGGTGGCTGGTTGGTATGGGATTCTGAACCTGTGACTTTGGTGCCAGCACCATGCTCTCCTAAGTGAGCTAACCAGCCAGCCAGACCTAGCATTTTTTTTTAAATTGAGATTTCACATAAAAATCTAGGTTTCCCTTGCAAAATCAGAAGCTCTGGTCAGCCTGGGCCTGCAGTCTCATGACAGCAGCTAGCTGGAGCTCTTGCCAGCCCCTCTGTCCCCCACTTCCTGTCTTCTCTCAGAAACCAAGGCAGAGTCTGTCATTTGTCATATGTGTGCACTGCTGTTTGTGGTAAGAGAGAAATGTTTCTCTATATCTGAGTCTCTATCAAAGGTGGAAAATAAAAGGCAGACTGAGAAAGCCTCTCCCGGGAGACCCTAGTAGAAATAAAGAGAATTCTTCCATGCTTAATGAACAAATATCTGGCCGCTTTGTTCGTTCATATTACTTGCCCAGCCCACTCAGGTCACTTGGGGCAGGGAGACAGGGCTAGTCTGGTCTCCCATCAGCACTGTGGGCCATGTAAGCAGCAAGATTTGACTGTGACAGGACATTCTTTCATTTATTGATTTAGGAGATACTTCAGTGAGTATCTCCTTTGAATTGAACTGTGTTCCACACGAAGGTGACAAAAGTTAACGAGAGTGGCAGGTCTCAAACTGTCATGGAGCTGTCCAGTGGGAGGGTCAGGCATGTGAAGAATGCATCTGAGCTCGGTGGAAGGACAGGTGTGCTTTCGTTAGCGAGCTGGGAAGCTTTATTATTATTTATTTATTTATTTATTTATTTATTTATTTATAATTTTATTTTGTCTATATACATTGTAGCTGATTATTGCTCCCCATCACCAAAACCTCCCTCCCTTCTCCCTCCCCCCTCCCCCCCAACAATGTCCTTTCTGTTTGCTTGTCGTATCAACTTCAAATAATTGTGGTTGTTATATCTTCTTCCCCCCCCCCCGGTTTTTGTGTGTGTGTGTGTGTGTGTGTGTGTGTGTGAATTTATATATTAATTTTTAGCTCCCACCAATAAGTGAGAACATGTGGTATTTCTCTTTCTGTGCCTGACTTGTTTCACTTAATATAATTCTCTCAAGGTCCATCCATGTTGTTGCAAATGGCAGTATTTCATTCTTTTTTATAGCTGAGTAGTATTCCATTGTGTAGATGTACCACATTTTCCGTGCTGGGAAGCTTTATAGAGCAAGTTGGGGTCAAGCTGAGCTTGCTGCAAGGTGACTGAGGAAATGGTATCCAGGCAAAGGGCAGCAGCTCGAGCAACGCCGTGGAGTTGTGGGAGGTTGTGGGATGTGTTGAAAGGTCGGCAGTAATCCAGAGGATAGTGGTGGCAATGTGCTGGAGATGTGGCCAGAAAGGCAAGTTGGGGCTGCTTCAGAAAGGTCCTGAGTGCCCACCTGAGCAGTTGAGACGTCAGCCTTTAAACTTGTGAACTGCTAGTGATGGCGTACAAGTGGAGAAGCTACAGGAAGAGAGGGGTGTTAGGAAGATGAACTGAGGGAGGGAAGAAGATTGGCTGGGCAGATGACAATGAGGGCTTGAATTGTTGGAGGACAAACTAACAGGACCTGGTGAGTGACTGAGGCAGGATGCAGAGGTGAATGAAGAAGATGGCTCTTAAGATGAAGCCCGTGTTTGGGCTCGAGTGGCCGCAGCTCGCACAGGCAGACTGCATGTCTGTGTGCTCTCTGCCAGAGTCCCCGCTATGGGACAGTGCCTGTCCCCAGGAGACATCTAGTAAATATTTACTGAATGAAAGTTGGAACAAAGTACAGAGTACAGAAAGAGGAACAAATTTGGGTGATGAGGCAGATGACAAATTTGATTTTACGATTTATTGTATGAAGATCTTCTGGGACGTTCCCCTGATGTCTAGTTGGCAGCTGGAAATAGGGGTCAGGGCGAGGTGAGCAGGATTTGGTGAATAATTAGCCTGTAGATGAGGTTGATGACATGAATATGGATGCTGTCTTTTCACAGCGAGGGGTTGAGGGGGTTCCTATTGCTCCTTTTTCTTTTTGCTCGGCAGATTGTGTGAGTCTTTGAAGGCTAAAAAAAAAATAATAATAATAATTATATAAATAATTATATAAATAACATATAAATATATTTATATATATTATAAATATATATATTTATATATATTATAAATATATATATTTATATATATATTATAAATATATAAATATATATATTTATAATATATATAATATATAAATATATATATTTATATATATAATAATAATAATAAACAAAGTAAAAAATAATAATAATAATGTAGATGAAAAAGCATGGCCTGCACATGAGGCTGCCCATTGGTATCCCTTGCAGCAAGAATGTGATTAGGATTATTTTGGTTGTATCAGCCTTGCAAAAATAAGAGTGATAGGATGGATGTACTCATCAGCATTGTGTTGGAACTTCACAGATAGACCATATTTTAATGTTATAATTTTTTTTTTTTTTTTTTTTTTGGACGCTGGCTTGTACAGATATCAAACCCTGGACCTTGGTGTTATCAAGTCCCCAGAAAGCAGGACTACATCCTCCTCCTTCACTTGGGATGGTCCAGGGCTCAGTACCATATGGGGTTTGATGGATGAGTTTCCATGGGGTCTTTCCATGGTGCTGGGGGCGTGGCTAGATTAATGATAGGTGCCATTTTCCAGCCAGTGGGTTCGAATGAGCCGTATGGGAGTCATCTGTATTTTTTTGATAGCCATATGTTCTGCCACCCAATGGCCAGAGTGCTGGCTCGTCTGAGAGTTGCTCACACATATGTGGTAGCAGCAGCCCACAGACATTTGCTCCTTATCTCTCCCCCAGAGTGTAAGAGGAAACCTGTAAGACTCAACAAATAGCTCTTAGTCACGAGTACCTCCTGTCCATAAACGAGACCAGCAGTGACTTGCCTCACCGCTCCAGGGTTGCAGAATCAGATGGTGGCAGTGGCTAGGAGGGCGGTGTAAATGAGCGAAATGGGCCATGTGTAAAAATCCTGTGATAGCAGTATAGATTTAAGAAATTAGCTTTCCTCTTAACTACCTTTAGAGAAAAGCAGCACAAAAATGATGATAAATGGCAACTGACCTTCAGTTTTATTGTCCAAAGATCTAATAGGGAACAGGAAGGCATCGATACCCTGGAGACATGCAGGGAAGTACCTGACACTGGCTGTGAGGAGCTGTGATCCTGGCATTAGTAGCCAGATCTCAGTTTTTCAGGAGAAGCTGGAATCTGGTTTTTTTTAAATATGAAATCTCTCACTTTTCAATGTTGACAAGTAAGTAAAAAAAAAAAAAAAAAAAAAATGTAGATGAAAAAGCATGGCCTGCACATGAGGCTGCCCATCGGTATCCCTTGTGGCAAGGATGTGATTAGGATTATTTTGGTCGTATCAGCCTTGCAGAAATAAGAGTGATAGGATGGATGTACTCATCAGCATCGTGTTGGAACTTCACAGATGGACCACATTTTAAATAATGTTATAATTTTTTTTTTTTTTTTTTTTTTTGGAGGCTGGCTTATACAGGGATCAAACCCTGGACCTTGGTGTTATCAGCACTATGCCCTAACCAACTGAGCTAACCAGCCAGCCCCCAAAACTTTTTTTTAAATCTAATTTTTTCCTGTTTGTTCCACTGCCTGTGGAAGGTGTGTGTGTGTGTGTTAATAATTAATACCTTCACTTGCTAAAAAATCAATATGAAAAGGTGTCAAGTGAAAAGTCTCCTTTTATCTCTACCTCCACCTGCTTCATTCTCAGCTCTATATGTACCCTTTCAGTATCTCTTTAGGTAAATCTCTTTCCCCCTCTTGTGATCAAGAGGTACAATCACTTACATACTGCTCAGGACCCTATTTTGTTCCTATGACAATGGAACTTGGCAATCTTCCTTTGTTAGTACCTCCAGCATTTCCCCATTTAAGATAATCAATTAACTCAAGTCCCGAACTTGTGTTTGTTTACATGACTCCTTCGTAGTTCCAAACATCTTGCTTGCACCTAACAGTAGCTTTTAAACTATGTTTTGGCAGGGGCTGTGTGAAAGGACCTTTAAGCGTCTGTACCAGTACATGCTGAACGCCGGTCTAGCCAAGGTGGTCTCCATCCCCTTACAAGACATTCACCCTGAATGTGGACCTTGTAAGACAAAGAAAGGTAAAGGCAGAGTTTCGGCTTCTGTTCCCTTGGCTGGCCGGCTGGCGGCTTTCACTTTTCCCTCCTAAGCCTTTCTCTATGATCACGTTCTGCCTTGCAGTGTGATGATTTCACATATTTATTTAACTCTTTATTCCTCAGTCCCTCGCTCAGGACCTTCTCTGTAAAGAGTGGCCAGAAAATGTTTGCTGAACAAAAGCACTTCTAACTCTCAGTAGACATTTCTATGTGGGTATCCCCCAACATCTCAGATTCATGGTGTCCAAAAAACAAGTTCATGTTTTCCGTTTTACACTAAGCCACTGTTCATTCTTTAGTCAGTCTTTTTTAAGTACTTGCTCTGTGTTTCATGATCTTGTCATCTAGTCCTATAAGGTAGGTGGTTTATCACCACTGTAAGAAAATTAAAGTTAAGAGATGCTGAATAACTTACATAAGGTTAAGCAATCAGTATGTGGCAGAGGTGGGATTTGAACCTTCTAAGAAAGGTAAACCAAGGACGATAGACTATAAACCTTTAAAACCTTCTATAGTCTTTATTTTTCTCTATTCTTGATTTTTGTCCCATGCTGTTTAGCCCTCCTGATTAACCAAAATCATTTTTGTTTTATTTTTATTTTATTTTTTTAAAAAGATGACCGATAAGGGGATCTTAACTCTTGACTTGGTGTTGTCAGCACCACACTCTCCCAAGTGAGCTGACTGGCCATCCTATATAGGGATCCGAACCCGTGGCCTTGGTGTTATAAGCACCACACTCTCCCAGGTGAGCCAG